>NC_059072.1:300904780-303304780 GCF_020497125.1 Mauremys mutica | reverse complement strand
CATACTATCTCCCTACAAATGACAATGATTAATGCTTTGTAAAGCCCTAACATGAATGAGCAGATCCTTTTGGTCTATCCAGCCTATTATGTAACACAGATTTTCCTCTTTTTTACATTTTGTCTTGTTCATTTTTCAGCATGTTTGCTCAAGTGTATTATGTGAAAAAGACATGAGAGAGAAATTTCAATTAAGAAACCAGGATAAGAAACACCTACAGAGGGCAGAGCTCATAAGCTAATCTCCAGAGGCTGTAGAGAGCAAGGGAGGGAAAAATAGAAATTCAGCTCAGGCAGCCTTTGAGATAAGAGTAATGGCCTCAGAAAACCAAGGAAATCTAAGGGATGGTGATGAGGGATGGAAAGTTACTAATCTGTTCTGTCCTTCAGGCATTTTACTGGAGACTGGGAACAAACCATGATACTTGGCCTGATTTCCCAGGCATTGCATCTCATGTAGTCACTTATACCTGTGCAAAGCAAGTGAAAAAAACCATCCTTCTGAACTGGCAGGATTTTACATACACCTGGCGCAGGTGTAAGGTGCCACACAAGGTGCAAAGACATGGAGGGTCTGGCCCAGTATCTACTGTGTACCCAAGGTGACATGGGGGGGGGGAAAGGGGCATGTGACCTTATGTTCTCCCTCCTCAGATTTCTGCCCGGGTTTATATGCCCTGCCCTGAACCCCGCTGCATACCACCAGAACCTGTAAATTGTGCCCCTCCCCATTGTAAATAGTGACGTGTTGTCTCTGCTGTGTACATTAATGTTATAGCTATTATACAAGGTATAAAATAGCCTGTTGAGGGAAATTCTACACGGGGGCAACTTAAGTCTAGCTGGGGTTCATCTCCACCGCCACTTGGCACCACAGGTGCTGGAACTAGGGGTCTTGGCTTGAAGTGGTTTCCATCATAGGCAGGGTTTAGAGTTTGGTTCAATGACTCTCAGCACCCCCACTATTCAAATTGTTCCAGCACCCTGCTTAGCGCCCCAGAAAGCTTCAGAATCCTCAAGTGGGGTACTTCCCCAAGCAGGCACTTTTTCCTGGTCAAACCTTGCCCTGCACTTCCATGTTTAAAGCCATAAACCACCCCTTCTTCCTCAGACCACAGTGGGGGGCAGGGCAGAGGGGAAAGAGAGGCGGCCTTTGGGTCAATATCTTGAGAAGCTGCCAAAATTCTACTATTCACTCACCTCATTTTGCCACAGCTGTTTGTGTATAACAGGAATCTACAGCCAAACAATTTGCATAAGCCGATACCTGATTTAAACACGATATCAAATTGATGAAACACACCAGTAAGGTACACAGCGGTGTGTTTATTTGCACACACAATAGTAAGCATGTTGTTTTGAAAAAGACAGACCCAGTATGTTTTTCCCCCTTGATTTAATAAAGTTGAAATCCCAAAATATTAAGAACAAAGAATATGTAAATATTTTCTTTATTACACAAATACACACAGACGCACACACAAGTTCGAATGGTCCAGAAAATCTACGATAAGCCCTCTGAAATGATCACATTGGTATATCTCTATCTTAAATATGGCCTTCCGTTACTAGAGTATCTGAGCACCTCACACTCTTTAATGTATGTGTCCTCACAACACCGCTGTGAGATAGGTAAATGCTGTTACCCTCTCTCCCCACTCCTTCCCATTTTACAAATAGAGAAATGAGGCAGAGAGAGACCAAGGCCAGATTTAGTTGCCTAAGGGGATTTTCAAAAGTGCCTAATGAGGATAGGTGTGTATTTCCCATTGATTGTAACTGGAGTTTCAAGTCTTAAAATCCCCTCAGCACCAATCTGCATCTATATGCACCTACAGACCATTAAAAGTCTGGTCCTAAGTGATTTGCCCAAGGTCATGCAGTAAATTTCTATAAGAGCAAAGACTTAAACCCAAGGCTCCGGCTCGTCCCCTAACTGTTGGGCCAGCCTTCCTCTCTCCTACATGATTTGCTTGCACAGTTACAATCGCTATGCACATAGATTAGGTTGCTGTTCAACTGCGCCTGTAATTGTGAGTTCCCTATATTGAAAATGCAGCCAATTTTGGCCTCAGTTTAGTAAAACTGAATAAGAAACTTCCCAGGAGTTTATCTGAAAGCTTTCCCTAAAAAGCAAGTTATCGTTATTCATTGCTGATTTAGTAGTTTCTGTCACCTGTATAAGTAGTGGATATCACTCCTCCCCAGACTCGAAATCATCTAACTGTTCTGTACAGTTAGGTTCTTCATTTTACAGAAGCTGTCGCAGAATTGTGTGGAATGCCAGGATAATAGTCCCCGGGAGAATCAGAGCCAAGGGACACAGAATTACTGCTCTTGCATCTGACCACACTCTAGCTGCTGAATTTTTGGTGGATGGATAGATAAATCAATAGACACATAAACAGACATATAAGAAACACAGTTCATTAAAGTTTATAGCTCTTTTAAAAGGTAAATCTTGCATAGCATCCCTGTTTTGCACACAGCACTCAATTAGATTGTGATTTCCTATGCAGGGTGGCATGCGCATTAATCTTTAATACAACAGAGCTTTACGGTAAGAGAGTGATGGTATGTCCCTGGTGCCCTAAGTCAAACCAGGCTATTGAACAAACTGAAAGTTTATTGAAACAATTCTGCTCCTCCCTTCTAAAGCTTTACCACTGAGGGAGGTGGGGAACAACACATAATCCTGCTGTTTCCTGGGGAACGTCTACTCTTTGAGGTTAATGACAGTGTAAATAGTAGCAACAGCTAATATTTTTCTGATGCGTTTGGGTCAGTTTTCTATTTTCAAAGGTACAGACTTTGCACATGCCACGTCCTAGGAGGAGGAGGGTGTTATGGTTAAAGCACAGGTTGGGAACACAGGAGATACAGATTCTGTTATTTGTTCTGCAACAGCATTCCTGAGTGAACGTGGATAAATTAACATAAAACTCGCTGGTTAAGGGTATGTCTACACAGCACCTATCAGGTGTGTGTGTCCCAGTGTGAGTAGACACTCGCTAGCTCTGCTTGACCTAGTGCTCTAAGAATAGCAGTGTGGCTGGGGTGGCTCAGCTAATTGCCAAAGTACATACCTTGGCAGTCAGGTGGGATTGTACTTGGGTGGCATGGCTATTCTGAGCCACTGCTTGCACCACTGTGGCCACATTTCTATTTTTAGTACACCGGCTCGAGCAGAGCTAGCACATCTCTGTCTACCCATGCTGGGAATCCCACTTCCCAGCTGTGGTGTAGACATTACCTTGAGAGTCTCCCGACTGTAAGAGAAGGTTAATGAGTCTTCTCTACCTCGCAGCACTGCTGTGAAGTTTAATCCATTAATATTTGTAAAGTGCTTTGTAATCCTTTGCTGGGAAGGTAAAAATGCACCCTTGCAGAGGGGCCCTCACACAGCATGGACTGTTGTACTGAAAGGCAGCAGAGAGGACATCTTTGTACATCTGGATGGTAACACTGATTTTCAGATATTCATTTAGACTGAAGGCTCTTTATTAGGTAAGTGTTAGCTGCACTTTCTATCTAAATAAGGAAGCTGAGGCACATGGAGTTTAAGTGTCTTGCATAAGCTCCTGCAGAAAGTTTGTAGCAGGAATAGAACTTGTGTCGTTCAAGGCCTTGTTGTGTGTGGTAACCACAAAGCCACTCTCCCTGTAGGGTCACTTCTGCCAGAAGTGTGACATTCCACACAAGGCACGCTGATCTGACATGCTAGAAGACAGAAAAACCCCATTTCTCAAAATTGCAATGGGAAAAAAATTAAATTCATTTTTTTTATGTTACGAAAAAAAACCCAAACAGTGGAGGTCTACTGATTCACCTCAGCTAAGGAGCTGGGCCTACACACCTTAACAGTATATTTCTGAAAATAGGCAAGTTGCTATTTTCTGATAACTTTTCTAAATAATCAGGTGGCTGATGATGAGAGATCCAACTGTATATTTACTACTGTACACCCGAAGACTAGAGAGAAACTGCAGCACATTCAGGCACTTATAACTCTGACAAAGTCACCTTAGTATTAACGTCAGGCAACGACATGAGGCAGCTTTATTGTTAATCGGAACAGAACGATACATCAGAGAGATTTGCCTTGTTTCAGTCTAATTAGATTGGCATCTCTAGAAAGTTTTTAAGATGCTATGAATTAAAGTCACTTTATAGCCAGGTTATCCACTCTGGCACATGAGGCACAAAACCATAAATAGTATGAGAAAATAACAGGAAAAGTAGATGCTTGTGTATCACTTCAGCCAATTAGATTAAAAGAGGGTTGCTGGCAATGATTGTGTCTGTTTTCTGAGGAACACATCAGGAATTGTATTCAAACAGCTCTAAACTGCCAATGGTTTCTTTTTTATCCAACCAGTGATCTTGGGCTGTCGATAACATCAAGGATGTTCTTGTTTTCAGTACTCTGAAGTGTGTAATTAAGGTACCTTGGAGAGAAATCAATACCTTATATCACCTTTGAATAGCATTCTTGCCGGCGAACCTGCCTTGCTTACTGAGATATATTTAGGAGTCACAGATGGCAGTGTTTAAGCACTAATCCTGTTTTGTTATTGCTAAAGACTCAAATCTTTCTTTTCTCAGAAAAGAGGAGTTAGAGTACAGAAGCCACACCTTCAGTTTCAAGAAATTGTGGGTTTCATTCTGCTCTTCTCAACACTGGTTTCAAATCTCTGTAGCTCCACTGACTAGAGTGGCTTGACCATAGGTTTAAACTGGTAAGTGAGAGCAAATTAAGCCCTTCATATTTTATCTTTCCACCACCCTAGTGCCTGATTTCTCTCACAGTTTAAAAGTGTATTTCCTCCCACCCTCCACCTCCAATTGTTGCCATTATGTGCCACCTTGGTGGAGGGTAAGGGGAGAGACCAATTCCCTGGAATGATTCTAGGTCACTCTAAGAAGTCTGGCTAAGCACCTCCATGTAATGTGTAGCACTTCTTAGGTGTAATAACTTAATTGCTTTGAACAGCTCCAGCTTGTCACTCTGGTCAGTGGTCTGGACATATTTTTTACTAAAACACCTTTTTTTCAGGATATTGAAAAAATTCAGATGGGTTAAATCAGAGCCTGGCGAAGTTTATCCAGTTCTTTGGAGCTCTGATGCAATTTTGCCAACTTCTAGGCCAAAACTGACTGTATTTTATGAAAACCAGAATTACAGTTTGGAGCATTTAGTCCTTCAAATAGTCTTAGTGCTTTCAAGCTTGGTTTGAAATGACCTATGTAATATATGTAGAATTAGGTGATTTTAATAGAAATATCTCATTTGTCAATAGGCCTGGCGTTCAGTTCGGAACTTCGGACTGGAAAGGAGCTCCTAGGTCACAGAATTGGATCCCCTGCCACAGAGGGCAACCCCAGCATATAATCTCGCTAACGAGTTTGTCAAGCACCATGTTAAAAATAGTTAAGTTGTTTGCCTACACAGTTAAGCAGATGGAACCACGGAGGCCTTGACTCTCCACAAACAATCTTCCAGCACCCAACTAGTGCCCCCCACTCCCTTACCTGCAGTTACATAGCAACAAGGGACAACATGGCCGAATACTCAGTCTTTTCCCTCAGATTTTCCTCAGTCATTACTCAGTCAAAACTCCCATTGGAGTGAATTCAAGACAGAGACTCTCTGCACACCTTAGACCTGCAGCTGTACCAGTGCGTTCTAGGAATCCACTGTAGCGATGTCTAGGATTGGAAATTACTCAAAACTTCCATTCCCAAACACAAAGCACAGAAGTTAGGAAGACCAGCTGAATCACAACAGCTCTGATTCTTGTGCCTTTCTGTCCTCACTGAGAGGACAACATAAACTGGACCAGTTCAGTCAGACCTGATCCCAGCCAGAATAACCAGTGCTTGAAAAAAGGCTGGGATGACAAGGGACAGCAAGATCAAGGTATTCCATTGAGCAGTTTAGAATGCTTTTTTTTCTTCTTGTCTATTGCTGACAAGACCTTTGTCTGCATAGCTGTCTGCAGTGCTGTCATAGAGAGGAAGGAGAAAACAACATTAGAGGGGTTACAGCAGGAACACAGATTGCAAAGAAAAGAACACATACGGGTTCATTTATGCACTCAGCACCACTGTAGGACAGCGTGGTGTAGGCTGCTGGCTTCTCTTTTGTCAGCCCAAGCTCAGTTGGTAGTGTCTGGGAATCCTTAAGCATATCTAGGAGCAAAATAGGGGAATAATCAGTATAGTGTTGAGAATGACAAACACAGGGAGTTACCATTGCAAGTGAAACACTTCTTCCTTCACTTGTAGGACGGTATCTATGACTGTCCTGTGAAATCTACTCCCTTCCATGGGAGTGTTAAGAAAGTGTGACAATAGTGTGGATGTTTGGACTAAAATGACCAATGACTGACGCAGACTCTCCTATCATATATACGGCCCTGTGAGTATTTTCTTTAATTAAGCAATGTCTAATGAAAACATACCATGTAGTCTGGTTGTCCACATGCAAGTCTGGACAAGGAACCAGAAGGTCATAACGTCTAATCCTGGCTATGACACTAACTCCCTTTGTGGCCTTGGGTCACTTAATCTCTCTCTCTCAGGCCCCCCTCCATAAAACAGGATGAATCTCTACTTACTGTTGGAGGTTTAATGATTAAGTAACTAATATTTTTAAAGCTCTGAATAGGAAAGGTGCTAAGTATTAATTTTTTATTGTTGTGAGCCCCCTTCTTCTTTAAGCTTCCTGCTTTTATAATCACCCCCCAGCCCCTTCCCAGCTGGGCTTCATCTCCAGTTAAGCCTGGCTCTCCCCTCAGGTACGGTCAGGTAGCAGACTTGGCCTCTCAGGCCCATGTTAACCCTTTCATTGCCTGTGTGGGGTCGGGGCTGGCTTTACACCGATTCCACCGATTCCCCGGAATCGGGTCCCGCGCTGAAGAGGGCTCCGCGCCTAAGGGGGCCCTGTTCCGGGAGTCTTTGGAGGCATTTCATCAGCAGGGGGTCCATTCCGGGGGTCTTTGGTAGCATTTCAGCGGCGGGGGGTCCTTCGGTGCTGTGGAAGACCCAGAGCGGACCCCCCACCGCCGAAATGCCGCCGAAGCCCCGGACCACTGCCAAGTATTCCAACTGGGCCCCACAGGTCATAAAGCCGGCCCTATGTGGGGTATAGCCTCCATCACAATTATTATTATGAATAAATCAGAGAAAAATGTAATATCTTGGTGCTGAAGAGATGGAGTGAGCTGTTTTGCTCAGCAGCCTTGTGATTGTGAATTAAGTCTTTCCTCTCATGGCAAATACGACTTAAAGAGCTGATGAATGTGAATTGGAATTTTCTGCTGAAATACAGCATGGAACTCTTCCTTTAGAAGTCAAATTAATACAAATGGAGCATGAAATTGAAGTCAATAATTAGTAAATCAATCCCAATGAGAAGGTCTTGGCAGTTTGGGCCTTCAGGCTTTGTGCTAAGTGGTTCTCTGGACTGATAGGGGAAACACGTCTCTCTAGCTGCACACCACAGCAGAGTTCAAAAGGCTTTACCTGAGGATATGACAATGTGGTAAGTTAAGCCCTGATGAAAATAAAGACACTGCAAAGCAGATGGTTCAGCAGAGCCTGGTTCAAAGCAGCCTGCCAGAGAGCTCTGCAAAGCTCAGTGACAGGAACAAGCTGATTCTGTCTGAGCCATCAGTGCACTTGTCATCAGAGCCACTGTCTGATGAGTGGCTACTTGCTGATGTTTATTGCTGCTGTCGAACATGAAGTGAGGTCTTCAACTCTTAATCTTTCACTCTGAGTGTAAACTTCTGCATTTGAACCACACCATGTATCAGTTGATCACATGCATCAACATGATTTATTTCACATCACTAGAAAAGCAAACCCACATTTCAGGCCGTTAACATTACTGAACATTTTTTAAATGGAGATCAATTAACTTTTTTTGTTTGCTGAAGTGTTATGCAGCCCCAGGCCACACTGGTTAGGGCCTGATCCAGGGCCCATTGAAGACATTGGACAGACTCCCAATTGTCTTTGGATCCATCAGCTAATGAGGAAAGGGAACTTATTGAAAAACTATGCCTGCAGCCTGATGCACTTGTGGTTTTGTGGTCAGTGCTCTGAGCTGCACTTCTGCCTGTCTGGGTTTGGTTCCAATGCTTTTGGTGGATTTACTCTGCCTTTACATTGGTGTAAATGAAATTGAGTCTCTCTGGCTGTGTGAAATGTGAAACCAGGGTGTTCATTCCCAGAAGGAGGGGGATGGCTTGTGTTCCTCAGTAGTGCCACACAAACTGTCTTGAAGCTGAAGTCAATAATAAACCACTTAAGCTGTTTATTAAGGCCCCAGTTTTTCCATAAAAACCATTCAGAGGGGAACAAGGTAGTAAATCCTCCCCCCTGCAGGTTTTGACATGAGGCTATTGGGTCTCATGTTTCTACCCCCCCCCCTCCCAACTCCAGAAAACTGTGGTATAAGCAGGATTCAGGGCTGGAAAAATACATATATGTTCATGAGCTGCAAGGAATACCCAAGCCAGTGGCTCTGCAGCAGGTGCACTTAGTGCCTCCTTCTCCACACTCCATTCCAGCCACTTCAGTAATGGCTGGTGGATATGATGGATGCCAGTGGCTGCAGACAACACTACATGACTCTTCTGGGAGGAGTCACAGAGCAGCCAGGGCTGGTTAGTGTCACGCACGGCAGTACTGTATTAACAAATCCACAATTGTAACATAGATTGTCATTGGTTCTTCCCTCTTCTCTTTGGTCGGTCCAATTATTAGCATGTTCCTTTTGTGATGTGGAGAAGATTCTGACAACTGTTCAGAGATGGGAAACTTCCTACGTTGTCAGCTTGTGGCATGATCCTTCTGCGATATCCTACAGTTTCGGTCCTGTCCGTGTCACACAGCATATGCTGGAGGTGGCAGGGAGGGGTGCAAAGCACATATGCCTACATATTATTATTATTAGTAGTAGTAGTATTGGATTACAGTAGCACTTACAGGCCCCAGCTGAGATCAGGGCCCCAGTGAGCTAGGTACTGTACATTCAAATAGTAAGAGAGATTCCCCACCCTTAAGGTCTCACAGGCAGACAAATGGTGGTGTGGTGTTCAGTAGTCACTCAACGACCAGGAGCCTAACAAGATTCTTCTCTGTTCAGTGTCTGAGCTCTCACTGATCAGCATGGCATAACATGAGCCATCATAGCAGCTGGTTCCATTTGGCTCCTGCCATTGCCTCTTTGCCTCAGTGTGACTTTGAGAAATGTCACTTCTTCTCATTTACTGGAAATGTCATATCCTTGACTTTCCTGGGCCTGTTCAAAATTGTACAATCAATATCGGCAGAGTTTAGGATTGCTGGCCATAAAGCAGGCTCTGATGTATCAATTTTGGGTGTGCAATTTTTCTCACTGCTGTTTCTGTCATTATGCGAGGCAGATTCTTCTTTATAGTTTCTCTCTTTTTCATGTAAATCAGATTTTTCTTTATCATTACTCACCTTTTCATGTGAGCCATATTCATCTTTATCATCACTCTCCTTTACACCACCAGGAAAACTGGACAATTCTCCATCACTTTCCTCACAGTTCCAGTCCCTATCTTCAAATAAATTTGCTAATTCCTTAGTAATAGGACTTCCATCATTTACGTGTCACTCCTCAATTTCTTCTGCACTGGGACGATCGCTACTGCCTAAAACCCAGTCTATGTTGTTCTGTTTCAGATGTTTCCCCATCAAATTTGCCCCTTGTTGCAAACTATATTGCAATTGAGCTTTTCACTTTCTAAACTGAGCTCCTGAAGGCTTCTTCAGGGGCATCTTTTATTTTCTGTGGGTGAAAATAGACAGTATTAGGGAGAGCAAAAGTCAGAGAAAATCATCAAACAGTACATGTTAAGCATGGCAAAAGAAGTAATAGTATTTCTTTTATATTGTTGTGCAGATAGGAGTTTGATAGATATCTCTGGCATCTCATTAAATATGTCCTTTATAAGTTGCTACTTACACTCGTCACGTCTTAAAACACAAGTACACTTTCACAATTACACAATAAAATAAGGTTCACAATATCGCAGCGGGGCTCTCACTTCACTTCATTTCATTCTTATATCTCACTAACTTATATGCCCCACCCCTTATATGCCCATGAGGGCATGGCTGACAACATTTTAGGAGATTCAAGGAAAATGTAGTTCTCAGAAAGTCTGGAAGTTTCCACGAGATTCTATAAAGGTCCAGAACATTTTAGGAGATCCATAAAAAAATTCCACATACAGAATACCTAAAACACTTTACTTCAAACATTCTATTTTCCCTTTGGTCACTAATAACAAAAACAGACCCCGAGCCTGGTGCCTTCCAACTCCAGCACCCCAGGCAGTTGTCTGGGTCACCTGCCCCTAAAGCCAGTCCTGCCTAGTGTACCCTTTATGGGTGTGACATGCAGGATCATATTGAAGGTCTGGCATTACCTTCAGCTACTTGAGAAGTGTGAGTAGGGCCCAGCAGTGCCCTCTGAGCAGGCCATGCCTGAATGCTATTAAGAACGGATCTTTCCTGTAATGGAAAGTATAATAAAGACAAAGACTCTTTTATGATGCTTTCAAAGTTGTGTTTTGACAATTATGTTTATGATATGCAATTGCAGTATTCATGCACAGCTTTGATTCACCATTAGCCAGCCAGGCCCAATTTGTGTTCAGGGTTATGCATACCACAGAGATGAGATAAAGGTGTCTGCAGATAAAAAATCAATATAGCGAGGACTTAGTGCGAGGTAAAAGGGTGTGTGTACAATGTTGTTTGTTTGCCTGTTGCAGGGTAACTAAATTCAGCTTTTGTTGAACAGAGAGTCTAACAGGATGTAAAATAGCTAGACAACTTGTCTCTAAATAAGCTGGCAACATCCTATCCTCTTAACCCCATTGTTATTTCTTTAAGCAGTGCTGCATATCCTTGATCACCCAACCCCCCCCTCTCTAGCCCCTTATAGAGAGTTCTCAGCTGAAGACCCACTTTGTGCAGTAAACCTCTCTGCTTTGACAACCTAATCAGGCTCATGACAGGTCAGCAATAGTGATGTGGTGAAAGGAGGTTCTTTGACAACACTGGGAGTCTTTGGCTAAAATTCTACAGCTACACTGAAAGGAAGATTGGGGTGATTTCTCTGCCTCTCAGGAAATTTGTTCCCTCTCTGTATACTGCTGAAATGACTGCTAGAAATGGCCTATCCCTGATGCGCATACACATTTCGTCTGGAAAGCAGTTTTTGTGTTTTTAGGATGATCTAGATTGCCCCAATGGCAGAGATTTTGCAAAAGGTTCCCTGGTCCCTTACAAGCTAGTCACTTTCACTTCCTTCTCTCCTCACCATCCCCCATCTCTCCTTCCCCTTCTCCCTCCCCACAGTTCAAATGAGCCAAGCTGCAGACTTTGCTAAGTTATACACGTATACTCAGTACATCATTCAGGAACAAAGCATAAACATTTCCAGCAAAGGCACTTGATATAAGTTTGTTTGCCAAATGCGATTGCCTTCTTCATTTATGGTGATGAAAAAACCAAATGAATGGCTTCCCCTCTTCCTTACGCTTCTTCGTTGGATGATGGCCACCATCTTGGCTGGCACATTGGGGCCTGAACTAGGGCCCCGCCATAACTGAAACCTGAGGTGCAATAGCTAGAGAATCAAGCCACTTTAGCTGCTGCTTGTAACAAATGGTATCCTCTGGGGATCAGCACAGCGAGGGGACTTGTAACATGCGGTCCCCACTGGGTTGCATCCGCACAGCCTGGAACAAGGTACAAGGCATTTTATCACATGTTAAGAGGAACCATTCTGCAGAAGCCCATTATTTCAGTATTGGCAATACATTACTGGTCAGCACATGGAGAGGAAGCATTGACTGAACACCCAGTATTGCAGAAACATGTTCTGGACTGCAGGGACTGTCCCGAGGTGCTTTCTTGCAGAAATGATCTAGTGGCACTTTTGCAAAAGGAGGGGCAGTTCTCCCTCTGCGACCCCAGTATTGTGCCAAGTCCACAATGCAGTTCCCAATCTGCTCCTATGCAAACTCTACGGCTTATTGGACTGACCAAGCACAGGTCTGATTCTAGTCATTGCCTCAGCAGCCACATGCCATGCTTGCAACACAGATTGGCTGTAAGTGAGCCATGAGGGGTGGGGTAAGAATTCCTGCAGCACAGGGCTAATGTTAGAGTGACCAGACAGCAAATGTAAAAAATCGGGACGGGGGTGGGGGGGTAATAGGAGCCTATATAAGAAAAAGACCCAAAAATCAAGACTGTCCCTATAAAATCTGGACATCTGGTCACCCTAGCTAATATTAGTGGCCCTATGCTCCCCATCATCCCACCAGCCCTGGCAGAAAGAGGCGTGCCAGAAATGGGAAGACGAGTAGCCATAGCACTCGCTGCCCCAAAGATTTTAGACTGCAGTGCAGCGTGCAGGCAAAGGAACGGCAGCCTCAGCTTAGAGCAGCTCCTGAGGTTGCTCTGACTTAGAGTGGGAGAGGGAGGGGTCACATCAGCCCAGAGTCTGAATAGCTCAATGGTGGCATAAAGCCATCTTTGCTGCCCCTACCCTGGGCTCTGTGGCCCTACTATTAGCTGCAATGTAGTTGACAATTCCCTCCTGGCTGACAGCATTTTAAAAATCAAGTACAGCATCACTGACTAACACATCAGGCACTGACCCCGTGTTTATTTGCTTTCTCCACTTACAGGACTGAATAAGGAATGTTAATGGGAAATTGTTTAAGCACAACTGGCAAAAGTTAAACTCGTGAATGAGGGGTCTTGGAACAGTTTTGTTTAAAATTTCCTTTTTTCTTCATAAACTGAAATCAGGTTCCCTAATGAAACCTCAGGCTTTCAAATCCAGCCTAACTGCACGATTGTTATCTGTTTCCTGAATAAACAAAATACTTTATACCTTCTACTCCTCTGATATGCTGGAGAAAGTGGTGACATTTGAAATGCTGCTCCCTGCACAAAAACAGATGAAAGCCAAACACTGTGAGAACGTGGCTGTTTAATCCTTGCTGTTTTCTCAGACTGCAGGGTGGTAATGAAACCTGACATATCTTATTGCCATCCCTGGATGGTTTCCTGATTGCAGGGCCATACGAAAAATAACCTAACAAAGCAGAAATGGGACCACTCCGGAGATGATGGGCCTGAGCCTGCAATGCCTCCATCCTGTAAGCAGCCCCACTGCCTGCTCACACATGGGAGGATGTGCAGGATCCTGCCTTTGTACTCATACTAATAACAAAGGGCTTGACTGTTTGTGCCACCAACTCGAAGGGGTGGTACAGAGTACCCTGGGGTGGGGGTTCAGATTACACCACCAGGAGGAGCAATGGGAAGATTGTAATTCAGTAAACACAAATCCACAAGTGCTGCTCCCTGAACAGGGCATGCATTTCACACCAGTCATTAGCCTGGCACTGAATGTTCCCCTTGCCATGCTGACCCTGCTCCGTGGGCCATTGCAGAAGGGGAAAGCATGGCCCTGCTCCAACCCATCCCTTCAGACTGCCTTGATCCGCATGGACAAGTGGAAGGGTGCAGTCCCCAGAGTGTGGAGTGCTGTTGTTAGGGTGACCAGATGTCCCGATTTTTGGGTCTTTTTTTTATATAGGCTCCTATTACCTCCCACCCCCTGTCCCAATTTTTCCCATTTGCTGTCTGGTTATCCTAGGTGTTGTGTGCTGCCATTGAGCAGCGGTTGCATGAAGGGAAGCTTTTTGCATGCCCCTGCTGTCTGAGCAGCACAGAATCTGGCCACAACTGGGTAACACACCCATAGCTGAGTTAGTTCTGACTCCCCAAAGGCTGGGTCCTGCTCCCGTTGCTCAATAGGAAATTCATTGGGGAGCGGGCAGGACTGAGCCACAGTTTCCTGTTGAACATCTCCTCTGCACTAGTAAAAAAGAACAGAACATTAACTATAAACATGCACTGATATGCTGGAGCTAGTGTGACATCTTCTAGACACACATGGTTTCAATTAAGGTTTATAGTGGCAACAACAAAATGCAGTGACTCCATTAAGTATGTGCACTTCTTGAGAGTTCAGTACAGGTTTTTGGTGTGTATATGTGTTTAGGGTCCAATCCAATGCTTGTGGGAGCCTTTTCATTTACTCCAGTAGGTGGTGGATCCATGTCCAAGCCTGTGGCAGTGCTGGGAACTGAATGGAGGTCTTCTGAGTGGAGTGCCTGTGGAGTGCCTGAACCATAGCACTGTCTTTGTTCCTCAGTAAATTGTGATTGTGAACCAGTAGCATGCCTGATTATTCTGATTACTGTTCAGAATTTGTCTATAGCATTAAGGAAGAGGATGGGTCGAAAAGGAAGTTTAGGAAAGCCTGTAAAATCCCTCTTTTTCGTCTTCCTATAATTTTGGAAGCTAAATGTTTTTTTTTCCCCATCCATCCTGTTGCATTCATATTGTTGTCACACTTATCTGAAAACCAAAATGTAGCTTAAATCCAAGTAAGGTACGTAAGCAGCAGCAGCAGCAGCAAATCTTATGGGAACTACACCTCATATTGTGTTACACTCCAGTGCCAGACCATGAGCTGGATTGGTATTACACAATCCAGTTTGCTCTGCTGCTGGGAAGCAGGAAAGCTGTTCCTGCTCACAGTATTTTTAATCGCTAGCAAATGGTAATGTCTGTTAATGAATAACATCCAGTTCTCAAGAAACCACAGCCCTTTTATGACCTAAAGACTAGATGCCCCTGTGCCCTGGCAGGTGGTCCGTATAACTTGTCTTCACATGAAGAGCCCAACTCTGCCAGCCTGTATTCATGTGAGCAGTCTTTGCTCGCGAAAATGCATTTGCATTGTCTCTGGGACTGCTTACACGAGGAAGACTTGTGGCATCAAGCCCCTCTAGGATAGCTTCATATCTCTTTGGTTACACTTTAAGGCCTCATGCACTGACTTTTCTTTCAAAAATTGGATGCCACTTTGCCCAACACCCTGGGACTGTTCATTAGTCAGTAGAATTGCTCCCACTTTCCTCCTAACCAGGCACTGAAACTTCATTGAGATTCAAGGACTCACCTCATAATGAGAATTATGTTTTCTCACTAAACTCTGTGGCCCAATCAGTGACCTCTGTCTTTTTAACACTTCAGAGCCACGTGTCTTTTGGCATCCAAATTCTATTCAGTTCTGGGTAATAGGCCTTCGTTTTATTGATTTCTGCTGCATCTCTATTCAGGATAAATAGTAAGGGAAAAAGAGCTGTGTGTCACATTGAAAACCCAGCCCTAATAAGGATTGAATGCCCCTTCAGGGGCGCATAAGAAGTCAAAGACAACAGAAACACCAATTATGAAGCTCTGCACTTTGTTTACTGCTGGGGGAAGAAAAGGTTAATTATCTAACAATAAAGCAACTGGATTCATTGAGGGTGGGTGAGGGGTTGTTCTGCTTCATTCTGAAACAAACAAGGTTGTGATCTATGATGTTAAAACATTGGAGCTGAATAGGGAACTGTCCAGTGTAATCTATCGTGCACAGGCAAGTCAAACTGCATTGCAAAAAAGTCTTGACCAAAATAAATGGGCTATATAACGTCTTTTATTAAACCTAGTCTGGTTACGACACAGGGAATTAAAACCAACAGGTGCACAGAAGAGTCAGACATTCTCACGCTCTCTTAGTTACTCATATACAAGTACACGCACAAGTTCAAATGACTTACTGTAAAATCACAAGAGATAAGACCAGGCCACCAGTTTGAACCCAGTGTTGAGCTTTCCTAAAGCAGCTGAGTTTCAGTTTTCCTTTTACGGATATAGGAGCCAATTACAAAGTTTCAGGCTGGATACAAACCTCCTCCCCAAAGATCTGTGGTGTTTGGATTCAGGGTTTCATTTTGGGGACCTCCTTACAATTAATCCTATATAAATTAGCAGCTGGCAAACCTCAAAAGATTTAGAGGTTTGGATAAGCACCATGGGCGGGAGGTGAAGGCCCCAGCCCCACCCCTGAAGCCCGAGGCCCCCCTCTACTCCCCTGCCGGAGGCCCAGGCCACACCCCCACGGCTGGAGGAGCCCTGCCAGCCTGCCCCAGCTTCCCCAAGTCGCTGGCCAGCCCACCCCAGCTGCATGGGCCAGCCCAACCCCGGGGCCACTGGATGGCCTGAGCACTGGGTCGTCGGTTGCCCAGAGCAGCCCTGGCCACCCCGGCCCCTGGCCGCCAGCACGAGCCCCAAGCTTCAGGCTGCTCACTGGAACTGAGCCCCCGCCAGCTTCAGGGGAGAGGGGGAGAAAGGGTGGGGCCTCGGGACGGCGCATGGGTGAGGCCACAGCCTGGGTTATGGGAGGCTTAGCCTCCCCTGGCCTTTGATACCTGCCACGCACATCCAAAAGTACAGGAGCTAGATTCACCATTGGGAAGGCAATTTGTATCCTATTGCACCCATGGGGACAGCTGTGCTGGGGGAGGAAAGATTCACCACCAGGGGCTCTGACATGGGAGCCCCGTCAAGCACCGCTGCTGAATGAGCACATCGCCATACAGCTTAACCTGCCCCACTCATTTTGAGGGCTGAGCCAGACACCTTAGGACAGGGCTTCTCAACCTGGGGGTCGGGACCCCTTAGGGGGTCGTGAGGTTATTACATGGGGGGTCGTGAGCTATCAGCCTCTACCCCAGGCCCCAATGCCTCCAGCATTTATAATGGTGTTAAATATGTAAACAAGTGTTTTTAATTTCTAAGCACTCAGAGGCTTGCTGTGTGAAAAGGGGTCACCAGTACAAAAGTTTGAGAACCCCTGCCTTAGGGTCTCGCAGAGAGGCGGGGTTCCAGTCGGTTACATTTGAAGAACATGGTGGTGCATTGATTAAGCAGTAATTCCTGGGACACGGGTTAATAGTTAGAGCAAGGGACTGGGAGTCAGAAGGCTGGGCTGTATTCCTCTGTCACAGACATGAGTTAAGCCTTTAGTGTGCTGCACAGAGCCTGGAACAGGCCCGCTATAGAGGTGCTTCGTTCCCCAAAGTGAAATGTCATTTGTTGCACTGAGCAAATGTTTTAATGTCCAACAGTACTTTGTGCTTTATAGTATCTTATATGTGAGCGTCTCAAAGCACTTTGCAAGCATTCGTGAATTCCCACAGCACCCTTCTGAAATAGCAAGGGGAACTAGTCTCATTCTCATTTGACTGATGAGGAAACTGAGTCACAGAGACGGTCACATAACCCCCTCAGGATCACATAACAAGTCTGCGGCAAAGCTGGGAAGAGAAGCCAGATCTCCCTGACTCCAAGTCACATGCCTTAACCACAGGACAACTCTTCTGCTTAAAGAAGCAGCTTCAAAGCCAACAATGAACTGACAAACAGAGCTTATGGTTTCAGTATCAGAGGGGTAGCCGTGTTAGTCTGGTTCTGTTTTCAGTGAACATTGTGCTAAATATTTCTGTGAACAAAAGTTGGATTTATGTAGCTATCCTTGCAGCAGGCTAAAAATGAATCCCACTGTATCCTTATGTATGTTTGCCATGGGCAAGAATACAGAGATCCAAAATATACTGACTATAAGGGCAGAATTTCAGTAACTTGTAGTGTGTGCAATACGTGTCCTTATTAGTTTACAGGAGTCTGGAGTAGATGATTTAATTCGCTTGGAGTAATTCCTTCGTTAACCCTTTCCCCCTGTGACCTGAGCCTCAGTCCTCCTGTGTGGACTTCAAAGAATGCACAGTCAGCTCCCATGGTTTAAAAAGATACCAGCTGGCTTTAGCATGGCCCTTGTAAACCTGGTTCATCTGCATAGCTGGCTGGCAGTGGCAAGGCTTAGTGCAAATCTGAGAGACTTTAAGGAACTTGGCTAAATCTGGAGTTTGAATAGAGACAGTCCAGTAGAGTCAGGATCTCCCTCTCTCTCCATAATATGTGTGTGTGTGCACAGTATGGACGAGCTAAGTCTTTGAGATCTGGGGCTGATATTCAGAGGTGCTTCAGTGAGAGCGGCAGGTGTCCAGCATGACTGAAAATGCATCTTGTTTTATTTAGAAGCCCCCCCCACAAATGTAGGATCTGACTATAGGCAGACAATGCTGCTTTTAATGTTTATGAGCTACAAACATTGCATCATTCAGATGTAGTTTCTGTAAATTTGCTGTACAGAGGGAAAACCAACCAGTCCCCCACTTCCTCCAGCACTGACGCAGAGTTTATTTACCACATCTGAGTCTTGTCATTTGAAATGTAATATGTATTTGCTAATAAAACTCAGGAAATTTGGGGGATTTTTTTTATTTTGCTGATGGCTAGAAGCAACATATTGACATGTTCTGTGCAGCGTCTGAGCATAAACGAACACTGGAGCTCTTTGTTCATGGGATAGTTTCTTTTCCTTAAGAGAAGCCATCGTTATAACAGCTTGTGGTACATGTTCAGGAGCTTTATGAGTCATGCCCAGTTGTTGTTTTTCTTCACAAATGGCTGCAGGTTTAACATTCTGTAGCTGGAAGTGGGCAAGTGAATTTGTGAAATGTTGGCACCTTCAATTATTAATACACCTCTACCCAGATATAATGCGCTCCTCGGGAGACAAAAAATCTCACCGCATTATAGGTGAGACCGCGTTATATCAAACTTGCTTTGCCCCCTCTTGTTCCTTGTTCCCTGACCGCCCCCTCCAGAGATCCCCTACTCCTAATCACCCCCAGGACCCCCCCTGCTCCCTGTCCCCTGACTGCTCCGACCCCTATCCACTCCCCCACCCCCAGGCAATCACTGGCAGCCTGGCCCCAGCCCACTCCACTCTGCCACCTCCGAGCTGCGGTGCTCCACTTCCTGCCCCTGGTGAGTGCGGGGAGGTTGGGGAAAGGATGCCTCCCTTTCTCTCACCTGTGGTGGGAAGTGGAGCAACATGGCCCCAGCCCGCTCCGCTTTCCTTGCCCCGGCCCCAGCCGTGTCACTGGGGCGTGGCGTGGCTGGGGAAAGGTCCTGCACTCACCGGTGGCGGGAAGTGGAGCACCACGGCTGGGAGCTGGTGGAGTGGAGCTGGCTGGAGCTGGGCTGCTCCGCTTCCCGCCACCGGTGAGTGCGGGGAGGTTGGGGAAAGGACGCCCCCCCCCCCGTACTCACCTGTGGCAGGAAGTGGAGCGATGCGGCCCCAGCCCGCTCCACTCTGCCACCTCCCAGCCACGGCGCTCTGCTTCCCGCCGCCATTGAGTGCAGGGAGATTGGGGAAAGGACGCCCCCTGCACTCACCTGCAGTGGAAAGCGGAGCGCTGTGGCTGGGAGCTGGCAGAGTGGAGCTGGCTGAGGCTGGGCTGCTCTGCTTCCGCCACTGCTGGTGAGTGCGGGGGGGGATCCCTTCTCCCAAACCCCCCTCCCCCAAGCGACACAGCTGGGGCTGAAGCCAGGAAAGTGGAACGGGCTTCTCCTGGCCCCCCGCTAATCCCCAGGGCCACTCTGGGACTTCGGGGCCCCCAAAAGTGCCCTCACACAGCTCCTGCCCCCCAAACCCTGGGGCGGGGGGAGCCCCTGGCCGCCCCTGAGACCCTCTGCCCCTTATCGAACCCCTTGGCCCAGGCCCGGCCCGGCACCCTTAACACGCTGCTCAGAGCAGTGTGCCAGAGCTTTACCGCCTTGTATGAGAACCCACGTTATATCGGGATAGCGGTGTATTTAGATATAGCAATGGTAGTTGCAATGAGAGAAGGCTGGAATGGGATAGTTATACAAGAAAATAGGTCTATTATTGCATGCTATTATTTAACTCGGTATATCTTCCCACTGGTATGAGAAATGCATTGGAGTTATATACATACCAATGCTACACTCCTGCGAACTACATATTTATATGCAGAGTGTACACGGATCTGAATATAAGGTTCCTGTTTAGTCCCTTGCTTCTGAGCTGGCAAATGCATGGGAAGCATATTCAGCCCTTTGGAGAGGGAGGTCCTTGTGGTGTTTTCTAAATACCACACAGGGTAGCTCAGGAATGTCTTCACATGTTCAATAAAGAACTACATCCAGTGCTCCTTGAATGGAAGGCTGGTTTAGTCAACATAGGGGTAAAAAGGAAGACAGGAAAGTTGTGGAGATTCCTGGGGCTTCCAAAGGCACTTGAAGGAGTGAAATATTCCCCTGCACTCCCCATCCCCAAACCCACACAAAACTATGTACAATGTGGGATGCTACTTTTACCTTTCTCGGGCTGCAGTGAAGGGAGGGATCATGAGACCACATATCTTGGCTTTACTAAGATAGTCCCAGTTTTTCATATAATGTGCAGGTATTCCAAGATATTTTGAGACTCCTGAAATGGCCTGGATTTTCATTGCATCGGTCAAGATCATCACTTTTTGAAATATGTTGTAAAAGGCGCAGCGTTTAGTGAGTGTTTGCCAGGAAAGCACCGTTCAGTGGCTTGAATGTTCACTGTTTGGGAAGAGAAAAGTCAGATGAGTTTAGATCCTATTCCCAGCTCTTTTGCTCAAAGTGAATGTTAACAACAATTGTTCGGTGTTGTGTGCTAAATTTATTCAGTCTGGGATTTTCCAAAAAGCTGTAGGGGAGTTACGTGTCTAGATTCCATTGATATTCCATGGAAGCTGGATGGTTCAGTAACACCCTTAGGTTATGTGACAATCTCAAACTCTATTACTGGAAAAACTCCTCATTCTCAGAAATATGTCCAGTTGCGGCTGAGTCAGAGATTGGCAGGAGAAGCAACAACATGGTTTTTCAAATAAAAGATTCATAGGCTATGTCTACACTGCAATTAAACACCTGTGGCTGGCTCGTGTCAGCTGATTCGGGCTCACAGGGCGCAGGTTATGGGGCTGTTTAATTGCAGTGTTAGACATTTGGGCTTGGGCTGGAGCCCTGAGAATCCAGAGCCAGGCTCCAACCCAAATTGGAATGTCTACACCACAATTAAACAGCCCATAGCCCACACTCTGGGAGCCCAAGTCAGCTGACATGGGCCATCCTCAGGTGTTTGATTGCAGTGTAGACACACCCATAGAGTGTAAGGCCAAACGGGACCATTGTGATGATCTAATCTGACCTCCTGTGTACCATGGTCCATAGAACTTCCGCAAAATAATTCCCTGAGTGTATATTTTAGAAAAATATCCAATCTTGATTTAAAAAATTGTCAGTGATAGAGAATCCACCATAACCCTTGGTAAATTGGTTCAATGGTTTATTACTCTCACTGTTGCAATATTATGCCTTATTTCCAGTCTGAATTTGTCTAGCTTCAACTTCCAGCTATTGGATAGTACTATATCATTCTCTGGTAGATTGAACAGCCCATTATGATATATTTATTCCCCGTGTAGATACTTATAAACGGTGACTAAGTCACCCCTTAACCTTCTCTCTGTTAAACTGAATAGATTGAGCTCCTTAGTCTATCACTATAAGGTGGGTTTTCTAATCCTTTAATTGTTCTCATGGCTCTTCTCTGGACTCTCTCCAATTTATCAACATCCTTTTTGAATTGTGGCCACCAGAACGGGACAGAGTATTCCAGGAGTGGTCAAGCCAGTGCCAGCTCCAGAAGTAAAATAACTTCTCGACTCCTTCTCGAGATTCGCCTGTTTCAGTGCCCCAGGAGCACATTAGCTCTTTCGGCCACAGTGTCACACTGGCAGCTTATGTTCAGCTGATTAGCCACCATTTAAGAGGCACTGCTTCCCAGGATAAAGTCCCCCATTTTGTAAATATGGCCTGCATTCTTTATCCACATTTACATTTGGCTGTATTAAAATGCATATTGCTTGCTTGCACCCAGCTTACCACTCTATCACTGACCTGTCCTCTTCACAGTGATGATTTTATGTTTTCTTCCAGGTCATTAACAAAAACGTTAAATAGCTTATGGCCAAGGACCGATCCCCGTGGGACTCCACTGGAAATAGACCCACTCGATGATGAGTCCCCATTTACAGTTACATTCTGAGATATATCAGTTAGTCAGTTGTGTAGTACTGTCTCATGGCTCTATAAAATGTTGCCACATACTTGTCTCCGTTTTTGATTTTGAAAATCTGGTAATGTAAATGATAGCTCAGTTGGGGAGAAGCCTCAAGTGAGTTATTTAGTCCTGCCTCTCCCAGGAGTGAGCCAGTGTGTATAAAAGCAGCATCTGACCAACACCCATTTTGTGTATTCTTTATAGTACACTTTTATAATAGCTATCTTTGCAAATAGCAATTCAAAAGCAACGGGGAACAAAATAGAAATGCTGTCACTTCCTTATCATCTCTGCCGTCACTGCAGTCCAATAAGGATAATAGAAGCATCCTACATTATGCGTGATCTTTTGTGGTAGGAGGTGGAGAATGATCGCACTCTTGCTTTGGAATCTCCGCAATCTGCCTTTTTCCCCCTAATCTTGCTTACTGCTAGGTAAGGATACTCACTACCATGAGTAGTCCTGTTGACACCAATGGAACTAGGCCAAGTAAGAAGTGTTTGTGTGATGGCCACCTTTTTGGCCAACACACTGGGGATTGAACAGGGAACCTCCAGAGCTAAAAACATGAGCTGCTATAGCTTGAGGTAAGGAGCCATAGTTCTGTAATTTGGGACTGTAACAAATAATAGCCACAGAGCGGGATCTGTAATGTACACTCACCAGTGGCTAGGGAACTAAATGCATTGGGAAGAGGGGAAAAGCAAGGGAGGTGAGAACTGGAGAAGACTGAGAGGAGGACAAAATTAATGTCAAAATTTCCACATCAGCTTCTGTGTTCAAACTCTTGGGTGCTTTCTAGAACAAAATGTTTCAGATTCTCCCATTAATTGTTCTTTCTTATAAGAATCATTATGGTTAACGTAACACTTGGTTGTATAGTGTTACATTACTATAAAAGATCGAAAGTAGGAGTTCCTACCCAAAGGAGCTTATAATACAAACCAATGGACAAGAACTCAGAGGGAGATCTGGAAGGTACTAGTTCAGGAGACGGTTTTGTTTGTTGCAGTGACATCCTGACTGACATGCATTAGCATTTGGAAAGCTCGTAGAAGCAGTGAGTTTTCAGAAGGAATATAAGTGAGGAGTGTGTGGATGCCTGGATGCGGTGGAGGGGGCATTCCAGGTGTACGGGGCAGCATGGGGAGAAGAGAGAGGGAGAAGTAAATGCAAGGAGGAGATATAGTTCATTAGTGGAGCTGTGGGTGAGAGAAACAAAACCAGAGACATAAGCTGGGTGTGTTGGGCAGTATTCCATCCCTAATCATCTATTAGCAAATAACGGGTCTGATTCGCCATTGTCCGAATGCAGTGCAAAGTGGTTGTAAAATGCTACTGAATCAGAAAAGTACCATTCTGCAACTACTTTGCCCTGCTGTAAATAACTACACAAGGTGCAAGACAACAGGGAATCAAGTCTGCAGGGGAAAATCTCCACTATCTTGTATCCTGGTAAACAAACTGCCAGCACTGGTATTCTCAACAAGTCTTCAGATGAAAGGAGCGAATTAATTTTTAACAGATCTAATCGCATTCTGCATGGACATGATCAAAAACATTTCCCAGCATATGCTAGCAATAAAACTGACTTTGTATGATTGGGAAAGCAGTGCCCCTCTGCAGAGCGTTACTAGAGTCAGGCACGGGAAATAATGTCTGAGTCACCAGTTTAAATCAAAAGCTTTCTGTTCAGCACACCGTGACAGTATTCATTTGACTCCTGTATTTTTAGACTATGCTTGTGCCAGCTCTGAGTCAATTACTGAGCACCGAGGGCCTGATTCTCCACTGCTTTAGTCCTCGTTTAGTCATTTAGATCTGTGCAAATGCATGTAAAGCACAATCAAATCAGAATTGTATCTTTTTATAATTTATACTACAGGAACCCCAAGGCCAGGACACCATTGTACTAAGTGTACGTGTAGCCAGAGTGAGAAACGATCCCTGTCGCAAAGAGTTTACAAGCTATATAGACAAGACAGACAATGAGTGGGAGGAAGGCAGTACTAGTATCCCAAGTTGACAGGTGAAGAACTGAGGTATAAGACTTTGCCCAAGGTCACGCACAAACTATGTGACAGAAACAAAGCCAGATGTCCTGGGTCCACAGCCTTAACTACAAGACCATCTTTCCTCTCTAAACTCAATTTAAATAGGTATCTATGACAGCACAAGCTGCAAGGCAGCAAGGAATCAGGCTCCAGCTGTCGCTGCTCATGTGAAATGTTACAAATGTTAATAGGGCTCAGCTTGAGGCTGTATATTGGTGACACTACTAGCTTTGGCCCACCGCCAGATCAAGGATCTGACTCAGGACTTGTCTACACGGAGCTGCAGTGTGCTCTACAGAGTGTGAATGGCAGAGTGCTCTAATGTGCTGTGCTCTGATTGCCCTGTGTAAATGCAACTGGCATGAACTAAAATGCACCTATTTGGGGGTTAAAATAGTCTTGTTTGAAATGGGACTACATCAGCACAAACGAGGCACCTCTTAGTTCACACCAGCAAGGTTTACACAGGAGCAGTTAGAGCACAACACATTAGAGTGCTCTTATAATGCACACCTCTGTAGATAATACTGCAGTGCTGTGTAGACAAGCTCTACACAAGTAAGGCAAGTATACTGTAGAAATACATAAGAATGGCCATTCTGGGTCAGCCCAAAGGTCCATATAGCCCAGTATCTTGTCTACTAACAGGGGCCAGTGCCAGGTGCTTCAGAGGGAATGAACAGAACAGGTAATCATCAAGTGATCCATCCCTGTCAGCCACTCCCAAAATAATAATGGTTCTGTCATATGAAATGAGGGAAAGATATAAGGACTGATTTTGATTCCCCTTCCACCAGGATGATGCCACTGAGTTTAGCAGAGTTACCGTATTTATCGGCGTATAACACACACTTTTTTCCCCTGAAAATAGGGGGCAAATGATGTGTGCGTGTTATACGCCGATATAACCTATAACCCCCCCCCAGCGGCGCGGAGCGGCGCCCTAGCCCCTGCCCC
The DNA here is from genome assembly GCF_020497125.1 of Mauremys mutica. Taxonomy (NCBI): domain Eukaryota; kingdom Metazoa; phylum Chordata; order Testudines; family Geoemydidae; genus Mauremys; species Mauremys mutica. Next base: position 303,279,770 of record NC_059072.1, on the reverse strand, counting down.
ATTCCCGAGCAGCGCGGCCCTAGCCCCCCCCCCAGTCCTGCTACCTCCTTCCCCCATTGGACCCCTCCCCAAATCTCTGCCCTGGCCCCGCCTCTTCCCCAAACACGCCGCATTCCTCCTCCCGCCCAGGCTTGCGCTGATCAGCTGTATGGCGGCGCAAGCCTGAAGGGAGGGGGTGGCCTCCCCAGCACTCACCCTGCGAACTGCTCCAGTCCAGCTTCTGGCGGCGGCGGCGGCGGCGGCGGCGGCGGGACGGGGTATGGACAAAGATGAAATATCGGGACGCGGGGGCGGCGGAGAAAAAAACCGCCGGAGCTCCACGCCTCGCCCCCCCACACCCCCCGCTCCGGCGGCCGGGTTTTGTTTTTTTTTTCCACTGGAGGGAGGGGAGAAGTGGAGACGGAGCAGAGGCAAGCTGATGGGGGTGGGACGGGGTATGGAGCGGCGGCGGCGGCGGCGGGGGCGGGGGGGGGTTAGAGTTTTTTTGTTGCCCCCCCCGCGTCCCGATATTTCACCTGTGTGATCTGGTCACCCTACTTAGCCCCCGCGCCCCTCCAGAGCGGCCCGAGACCCCGTCCTCCCTCCCTCCCCCGAGCGGCCCTGGCCCTAGCCCCCGCCCCCCTCCCGAGCGGCGCGGCCCGGCCCGGCCCGAGCCCCCGAGCGGCCTTAGTCCCCGACCCCCTCCCGAGCGGCCCGAGATCCCGTCCCCCCTCCCCCCCGAGCTTCAAAGTCCTTTATTTGAAATTTAAGTCTTTTTCCTGAAATTTCCCCCTTAAAATGAAGGTGCGTGTTATACGCCTGTGCGTGTTATACGCCGATAAATACGGTACTTCTGATTTATGCTAGAGTATGTGAGATCAGTACCAGAAACTAGCATTCTGTTGTTACTAGAACTGCTTGGAAATGTTCAGAGTGAACGGTTTTCCATTGCAAAATGCTGACTCGTTGAAAGCAAAACATTTCACAGAAATGTGTCAATTTTGAGAAAATTTCATTCACAAAGAGAAATAAAAGTATTTTGACAAGGTCAAAATGGAAGGTTTCCATTTTCTGTTTCCACATGGCTTTTTTTCAGTTTCTTAATTTTGTATTATATAAACATTTTTAAAAAATGTTAAAATCAAAACATTTTGATAGACATGAAAAAACATTTTTCTACAACTTTGTTTCACAGGAAATGTTTTGGTTTTGTTCTGTTTCAGGATGATTTTTTTCCCCCCCAAAATTACTGATTTTCCAACAAAATGAAAAACCCAGTTCTCAGGCATCTCTAGTGTGTATTTTTTACCACTGGGCCTGACCCTGCCAACTCTCATACAAGTCAGCGGGGCTACTGTATTCAGAATGAGTGGGTCTGTTCAGGTTCTGTCACCTTACAAAATGATATCACGTTCAAGCACAAGTATGACGAGTCGAGTTAGCAGACATAATGCTCATGAATAATAATAATAATGCTGACCTGAAGAAGAGCTCTGTGTAGCTTGAAAGGTTGTCTCCTTCACCAACAGAAATTGGGCCAATAAAAGATTTTACCTCACCCACCTTGTCTCTCACAAATAACCAGTCAGGGCAGACCATGATGAACTGTGTTAGTGCCATGATAGCTAGTGGTGAGTATTGCAGTCTTGCCAACGTTCACAAGTGAATCCTGAGTCTTCTGATATCTGGTGTTTTTATTAAAGACTCAGCTCCTGCAGTTAGGTTATTATGTGAGAATCTCAGGTGTCCTTACTTTTTCTTTTCTTTTTTTTTAAGTAAGTAACAGGGTGTGTGCTTCCCCTTGCAAGTGCCACAGGGGCCTGTGAGCAGCCAGTCCTGCCTGGAGAAAAGCTCAGCAGGTGGTGCACAGAATCATGGGACCCAGCTGGGCAGCATCAGGTAACTGGGTCTGATGACTACCAGCTAGAGGAGGCAGAGGAAGGCCTCAGCTCCATTAGGGGAGACTGGGACCAGGAAAGGGCTATGAGAATGCATTCCTCAGTTCCTGTAACTACAGACCAGGCTGCAGGCAGTGCAGCGGAGGATTGCATAGGGGCAGGAGGCCATGTGGACATCCCTAGGCTGGATGGAGGCCCTGGCTACAAAACTGCCAGAAGCAATAGGACCCACAACCTGTGCTAGGACAGGACCATGGCTATATGCTTTCACTCAGGGCTGACAAGAGGAGGGCAAAGGGAGAACAATTGTACCGAGGCCCTGAGCTCAGGGGTTCCCCAAAATGGCTGTAGCATCTGTGTAAATAAAGTGAAATGGGAGCAGGGCCGGCTCCAGGCACCAGCATTCCAAGCTGGTGCTTGGGGCAGCAGTCCTCAAGGGGCGGCAGTCCCTGTGGTTTTGCCCCCAGCAGCGCGCCGAATTGCCGCCGCGGGGGCAGTCCGTGTGCCCTTAGGGCGGCACGTGCGTTTCCACGGTGGCGGCAATTCAGCGGCATCTTCTATGTTTAGCTGTCCGCGGCGGCTTCAGCTAAACATAGAAGCTGCCACCGAATTGCCGCCGCCGCGGAAACGCGCCTGCCGCCCTAAGGGCACCCGGACTGCCCCCGCCACCCGCGGCGGCAATTCGGTGCGTTGCTTGGGGCGGCAAAAACTGTAGAGCTGGTCCTGAATGAGAGGGATTGTGGTCTCAGTAAACATGCTCTACTGGGGCTCCAAATATATTTCAATGAGCCTGTTTCACTCCACATTTTTCTTCTTTTGTGTTGGACAATTATCAAAGCCCTGACTAAGCCAAGGGCTATGAAGTGGGTCTGGCCTATTATTTTCCCCCAGGCTGGTGACTGGGCCCACCAGGCTACCATAAGTTTCCAGCCTGTGGGATTGTGGAGAAAAGCTTAGAAACATAAACCACAAAGGCTCAACAACAAGAAGGCAAATAAAGAGAACCCAACATTTATTATTTTTTTAAAATCCCCTGATTTTAAAACAAATCTCATGATTTTGGGGGCCTGACTCATGATTTTTGAACCCCTGGGCTTGGCAATGCTGGGAGTGAGTCCTAGTCCTATTTGGGTCCAATTCCAGATACAATATGGTGCACAGCTGATTTGCTGTGCAGTTGTGACATCACCGAAAAGGCCCAATTACACAAAGCAGGTGGGGCTGGCTGAGGAGGGAAAAGGACCAGGACACCCAGGAAATGCACAGAATCAAAGCATCTCCTGGAGAGCTGGGCTGCTATGAAGCTCATTTGAAATTTTCCTTTCACGGACAGAACCCCAAGGAAGAAGAGCAGGTAATAATTTCCCCACTGTCACAGCTGTCCCTATCGGTGCCAAAAGCTGTGCAAATTTCACGCTCCTGTCTTGTGCATGCAGGAGAAAATCAAATCCTCTCCAATTCTAGGGCCTCAGTATAAAACACTGATCTATAGTTAGCTGAGAAGGGGAAAGCACTCTGTTACCCTTGTACTCATGCTGACAAGTATTTTTACTGAAGAATCAATGTAACCAAAAGCAGGTGGATTCAGCAGGCACTGAATGCTGAGCAGTGGAAGGCTGGTGCTGATCCTGAGGGGCAACAGAAGTGAACGTATATCCGAAATGTGCAGCATGAACAACAGAAGACCTGAATCCTGTATTTCAGTTTAGAATGCCTCCTACATGCCCAAGAGCTCCAATGAAATATATGTCCTAAAAGAGGGGAGGGGCAGAGATGTGTTTGGTGGATTATCCTTCCCTCTTTGGTTGGCTGACATTTGGAAAAATAATTGTAGCTACACAATTCCCACTGAAATTAAATTTCAGCCTATAGAAAATCCCAACCATTCACCTTTGAGTGAATGCTGTCTTTTGTATCCAGATATCAAGACTAAGTTTGTCTGCACAGGACACAGAGCTTGCTCGCGGGTCAGCCTGAGACAGTGGAATCATAGAAGATTGGGGTTGGAAGAGACCTCAGGAGGTCATCTAGTTCAACTCCCTGCTCAAAGCAGGACCAACCCCAGCTAAATCATCCCAGCTAGGGCTTTGTCAACCCGGGCCTTAAAAACCTCTAAGGATGGAGATTCCACCACTTCCCTAGGTAACCCATTCCAGTGCTTCACCACCCTCCTAATGAAAAAGTTTTTCCTAATATCCAGCCTAGACATCCCTCACTGCAACTTGAGACCATTACTCCTTGTTCTGTCTTCTATCACCACTGAGAACAGTCTAGATCCATCCTCTTTGGAACCCCCCTTCAGATAGTTGAAGGCTGCTCTCAAATCCCCCCTCAGAACTTCCCCAGGAACTCAGGACCATCACAAACCTCCCCATCTTTCTTCCCTCCTAGTGCAAGATGGACTTCCTTAACCTTGTCTTCTCTAATAGAAACAGAGAACACCATGTACAGATATTGTAAACTGCCCCCCCCCCCCCCCAAAAAAAACCCTACCAAAAACAAACACTTCACTGCACACACGCTTCTCTGCCTGGAGAGAGGATGAGAGAAGAAATCACTCATGACAGATGTGTAGTCACATTGCTTAAAGCAGTGCTGGAAGGTGCTCAGTGATGAGCAGGCGTAAGAACCTATGTAGAATAAAATTGAAATCCATCAAGAGAACTTCGTTTACTGGGATTTCCCCCACCCCCCGTGTTTTCTGAAAGAGCTGGGTGAATACCACAAGCATTTCCCATAACTATTCATTCAATTTCACTTTGGCCAGGTGCATATCCTTCTGTGTTTGCTTTTCACAGATGCTTACTTTCTCAAAGTTACATAAACATTAACAATGTTTAATATTCCCATAGGCGTCTGTCTAAGACCAGAAATAAAAACAGAGTGAGGACCTTACAATGTCATCCACGGAGAGCTCATTCTGCCTTTTTTTCTGTATGCCAGAGAGAGAAAAGGAAACCAAGAAAGAAAACTGATCCCAGTACTTTGGAACTGGCACTCAGCAGGCAATACAGAAGATAACCTAGTACTGTTGACTAGAGTTTGCTTGGGAAAGGACTCGGTAAGAGCCTTAGCTTTTAGCTCCAAATAAATAAGAAAATGCTGTCTTGTTTTCAGCATGGATAACATAGGCTCATAGATTTTAAGGCCAGAAGGGATCATCATGTCTGACTTCCTGCAGCACAGACCTCACTCACCCACTCCTGCAATAGACCCATAAGCTCTGGCTGAATTACTGAAGTCCTCAAATCATGATTTAAAGACTTTAAGTTACAGGGAATCCTCCATTTACACTAGGTTAAACCTGCAAGTGACCCATGCCCCATGCTGCAGAGGAAAGCAAAAACACCCAGGGTCTCTGCCAATATGACCAGGGGAAAATTCCTTCCCAACCCCAAATATAATGATCAGTTAGACTCTGCACATGTGGGAAAGACCAGGACCCTCCCCATCTAATGTCCCATCACTGGAACATTGGAGATATTTGCTACTAGTAATTACAGATCAGCTACATGCCATTGTAGGCAGTTTCATCATACCATCCCCTCCATAAACTTATCAAATTCAGTCTTGAAGCCAGTTAGATTTTTTTGCCCCCGCTACTTCACTTGGAAGGCTGTTCCAGAACTTCATTCCTCTGATGGTGAGAAACCTTCACCTAATTTCAAGACTAAATTTGTTGATGGCCAGTGTATCTCCATTTGTTCTTGTGTCCACATTGGCGCTCAATTTAAATAACTCTTCTCCCTCCCTAGTATTTATCCCGCTCATGTATTTATAGAGAGAAATCATATCCCCCCTCAGCCTTCTTTTGGTTAGGCTAAACAAGCCAAGCTCTTTGATTCTTTTCTCATGAGGTAGATCAGGGATCAGTAACCTTTGGCACGCAGCCGGCCAGCACCCTGGTAAGCACCCTGGTGGGCCGGGCCGATTTGTTTACCTGCCGCGTCTGCAGGTTCAGCTGATCGCGGCTCCCACTGACTGCGGTTCACCGCTCCAGGCCAATGGGGGCGGTGGGAAGCGGCGTGGGCCAAGGGATGTGCTGCTCTGGCACGCTCTATCTTTTGTAAAAACAGGTTGTATTTTATAACAATTACTGTTTACCTCTCTGTCCTTAAATACTTTCTCTTTCAAAATTTGTTGCACTGCATACAATTGAGGTCAAACTAACAGGTCTGTAGTTTCCCAGATCACCTTTCCTCCCCTTTCTTAAAAATAGGAACTATATTAGCAATTCTTCAGTCATAGCGCACAACTGCCCCCGAGTTTTAGATTAATTAAAAATCCTTGCTATTGGTCTTGCAATTTCATGTGCCAATTACTTTGATATTCTTAGATGGAGATTATCGGGGGCCCCCGATTTAGTCCCATTAAGTTGTTTGAGTTTGACTTCCATCTTGGATGTGGTAATTTCTACTTCCAAATTCATGTTCCCATTAGCCACCCGTCACTACACCTAAACTCTTCATTAGCCTTATTAAAAACTGAGGCAAAGTATTTGTTTAGGCATTGGGACATGTCTAGATTATCTTTAGTCTCCACCCCATCCTCTGTGTTTAGTGGTCCCACTTCTTTCCTCATTTTCTTCTTATTTATATGGCTATAGAACCTGTTGCTGTTGCTTTTAATTTCCTTTGCAAGGTCCAACTGTGCTTGACTTTGGGCAGTTCTCACTTTATACCTACACTTTCTGACCTCCAAGAAGTAGCTTTCCTTGTTGATCCTTTCGATCTTCCATTCTTTGTCAGCTTTCTGTTCTCTCTTACCCACCTGTTTGAGAGGCTTGCTCATCCAGCTTGGTCTGCGACCCTTACCTACATTTCCCTCCCCACCCCCCTTTGTTGGGATGCAGGCTTCTGATAGCGTCTCCAATTTTGACTTAAAGTAATTCCAAGCCTCCTTCACATTCAGATCGTTGAGTTCTTCAGTCCAGTCCACCTCCCTAAATAAATTCCCTTAATTTTTTAAAGTTTGCCCTTTTGAAATCAAGGACCCTAGTTGCAGATCTATTTTTGTTTATCCTTCCATTTAATTTAAACTGACTTAGCTCATGGTCACACAAACCAAACAGTTCTTCAATGAGGTCCTCACTACTCACCAATACCAAATCTACAATGACATCACCTCTTGTTAGTTCAGAGTCTATTTGGTGAAGAAATCTGTCAGCTATCCCATCCAGGCAAATCTGGGCCCCACTATTATTAGTAGCACTTGTCCTCCAATCTGTATCTGGGAAGTTAAAGTCTCCCATTATCACACAATTCCCAGTAGTGTTTATTTCATTACAACATTAAAGAGGTCTCTATCCATATCCAAATTGGATCCTGGTGGTCTGTAGCACACCCCCACTACTATATCGGGGTAATGTCTAGTTGCTTTCTTCCCCAAAGTGATTTTGACTCAGACAGACTCTGTTTAATCCATTACATCACTTTGAATTTCTTTACAGTCTTCTTCATCTTTAATATATAATGCTACTCCACCACTTTTTCCTTTATTTCTGTCTTACTTCAACAGCACATGCCCTTCAATACCTGTAGTCCTGTCATAACTACTATTCCACCATTTTTCTGCTATCCCTATAATATCACATTTCACTTCCTGCACCAGTAGTTCCTCTATTTTGTTACCCAGGCTCCTAGCATTGGTGTACAAACATCTTAGTTGTTTCTGCTTGGCTTTAGCCACATTCCTCACCCAATTGAATACAGTCATTCTACTGCCAGTATCACCTACCTGACTGTTAGTCCTCTTGTCTTTTATTCTCCCTTGCAATCTTCTGTGAGTCACCTTGTAGCCTCCTGGCGCTCTGAACTCTGGCTCTCTCCATTGACTTTTCCCCTCTTCTTATAGGACTAGCTGCTCTTCTCTTCTTCCTTGTGCTCCCACCTTCAGTTACTGCCTTCTGTGCCACTTCTTCATTTTCCAACTCAGCAAACCTGTTCCTGAACTAAATCTCTCCATCATTGACTGGTCTTTTCCTCTGCCTGGTTCTTGTAGTCATATGCTTCAACTGACCACTTTCCTCACCCAGCAGTCTCCCCTCTGAGTTCTTCATGATGGAGTGGATGCTGGTACTCAAAAAGTCCAACCATGTTATCTTCTCTCTTGGACATTTTGTTCTGACATGGAAACCATAGATTCATTTTAATGAAGTCCAGCCACTCTACTGCAAAAGACAACTTAACCTGTTGGTAAGTGTAACACATGCAATGCCTAAATCTGGTCAGAGTAAATCTTCAGTGTAGGGCAGTAGAGGTGTTGTACAGTTATATGGAACAGGGCCAGCCACAGATGCATCTGGAGCTGCAAGTACTTGCAAACAACAATGTCCTGGAGGACAGGCCATTTTTATCACCCATTTTTGCAGCTTAAGAGTCAGTGCTGACAAGCCCTAAGTCCTCTCAGCTGACCCATAAGACTCGCCTTCCATCTGAGATGCTACTCTCAGGCTACTGTTGCTGTAATTCTCACTGACTGGCATCATGAACTAAACCGACCTTCTCCCTAATTATGGAATAGGCAATGGTCCTTATAAACATGTTGGGCTGGATTCACAAAGGCACTTAGGCACCTTACTCCAAAATCAGTGGGAGTTACACACTTAAGTATCTTTATGAATCCCATTCATTAACGCTAAAATGTTTTTTCAATTGTGATTCTCACTTGGTGCTCTTGCAATAGGCCAGCCTGTTTATTTCTATTGCAAAGTGTCACTCGCTATGGAGTAATTGATCAACTGGGAAAAATCACCACATGTAAATGTTCTAAGCATGCAACAGATTTCCGGGGGCTACTACATCTAAATGAACCCACCCAACATCCACACTTAAGAAAACATCCACTGAAGACAATTCAAGCAAAGGAAACTTTACTCATTTGGGGACATATTCAGTTTGCTGTTTTCACAGCAACAAACTCTTATTCTTGCCACCCACTGATGTAAAGCTAAAGTTTATTCCTTCGCACAGGGATTACAGAAAGAGCATTATTCCGGTGAACACCAAATTCCAACTGTGCTATTCTACCAGAAAAAGCCCCCCCCCAGTTCATTAGTCATAAAAGCCAACCCTGTTAGCCTTTTGTGTGTATCTTTGATCATGAAGCTGAATTGTGTAGGCTGTAAAAATATCGGGGAGGACCCATATGGACTCACTTCAGCAGGTGCAGAGTTGGTGCCTAGTAGAAGTTTATAGTTTATTCACCAAAATAAAAGGAAACGTAAAGACATCATGCAGTTTAAAACTGGAGTTACCCTGGAAAATACATGACATAGAGTTACCACTATGATCTCCCATAGCCACCCTTCTAAAGAGAAAGATCAGTCACTGAGAATTGCAATTTTCTTTTTGTATTATGGGTGGGTAACATCCATGTTGCACGGAGTCCCAGGTGCTGCTCTATGCCCCAGCCTATCACCAGTCTCCTGGAAGTGACCTCTTTAGAGGATCCACAGAGGCAAGCCTGTTGCCTCCAAGACTCCCAGACTTGGCTGTTGGCACCAGCAGTCCCCGTCTCTTTCTGTGGCTTCCTGCAGCGAATCCAGCCAACCCAAACTCATGCAGGAAGTTTGTACTCTACTCTTCTCAGTGAGTATTCACAGAGACACAAGCTGCCTTTTCAAAACAAGGTAACCATTTATTATTAACCTGGCATAATGAATCTGAAAGTTCTTAGCTTAGCACAGAGAGGTAGAAATTAAGCCATAGTCCACCCTCATCAGACAAGTGCCCTGGTGGACCAGCCAAGCTGTGATGGACTCCATCTCTGGATCTCTTACTCATCCTTTGTCTTCCTTGGTCCAGGCTCCGTCCAGCTCAGTTCCCAAGTCTCACCTGCTGGCATTTCCTACTGTCAGGTGTTTGATTTTTCAGTCCTTGGGGTATCTCTTTGTCTTGCTGGACTTTCTGTTGATTTGGGTCAGCTTGAGCCAGTTCTTTAATGACTCTATTCATTCTCCCCAGATAGCGCACATGTGCACACACACACACACACACACACACACACACACACACACACACACACACACACACACTTCCTGTCTACTGCACTGTTCCAGGAGCAGAGTTAACCCCTTTGCGCCCATTCAATAGCAATGCAACATACAGAGGCATTCCTAGAATTTATAGAAATATTGCAGAAAATTCCCACTTTGTCACACCATGTGCCCTAGGCACAGGCCAGACAGCAAACCAGTGTTACCTAGCACTCACTAATAAAGTGCTTTTCTGCCAACTTCCTTTAACACCTCCTACCAAAAATCAGTCTGGGAATTTCATTTGTATCAAATTAACCACAAATCATTAAAAGCCTGTGCTCCTAAATTTAACTGTGCCAAAAATGCATGCATTTCCAATACTGCTTCCATCCGCTTTATTCTGTGATGACAAATCTGGAGGCGGTAAAGGAGTGTGGGGAAGCAGTGTCAGTTAGCAGAGCTTCTAGTCTAATTACCATTTAATCAGCCCCAGCAATGTCAAAAGGAAATGCAGAAATGTCAATCCATTTTCAACCACTGTGTCCCTGGGAGCTCAGAAGATCCCCTTAAGTTTGTACATTGGAAATGCAATCTTTGGAACTATCTTCTAGTCCTGTCCCCCCCCCTCAAAAAAACCCCTAAAAAACAGTTTGATCACAGTTCCAGACAGCAACCCGACCAATCCAATATAGCCCCTGAGAAGCTTCCTCAATGGACGTTTCCAATCTGACAGAGATTAAATGGGAAATCTACTTGAGAATGATGGAGGTTAAACAAATAAAAAAATCAGTCCAGTGAAAGATTTGCTTACAATTATGTCTTGCCAGAGAGGTTGGGTTTAGCTTCCCCTGAATTATGAGAGAAGTCAGGGAAACAGAAAGTCATTATTAAACTAGAGATGGAACTGAATCAAAACCACAAATCCAAACATCCCCAAACTTTGAGGAAGTTCTGATATGGTGAATGACTTTGCTTTTGGACCCTGCTTCTGTCTTGGGCCAGATCAGAAGCCTTGATCCAAATCATAGAATCATAGAATATCAGGGTTGGAATGGACCTCAGGAGATCATCTAGTTCAACGCCCTGCTCAAAGCAGGACCAATCCCCAGACAAATCCCCCTGAATTTTCGGAAGGTTTGGATCTGGATCTACATTTGACATTTATGGGTTTGATCCATCTTTGTTTTAAACCTTTTGAGCGAATTCTGGTTCCCCCACTTCAGTTGCACAACAGGGAGCCCTGTTCTGTCACTACATATGGCAAAGCCATAAAGCCAGTTCAGGGATTCAGCTATGTGAAGGGGAAGACAGACCAGCTTAGCCACTTGAGCAGTGCAAAGGAGAAACAGCAGGGCCAAGGATACATCTGTGTATTGGAGTGTGTGTGTGTGTGTGTGTGGGCGGGGTGTTAACACTGATTTAGCTCAAACTTCTGACTAACACTAGAGGGAAAAGTTCTCTTTGTGAAGACGCTATTCAGGGCAAGAGCCCGGCTGACAGCTGGCAGGAGAGCAAACAGCCTGGTGTCAGCACTTCACCTAAAAAAAACCTGTTAATACTTAGCTAGCTGCAATAGCCAAGCACACCAGCCTTCAACTGAGGGCTGGGAAAATTTCCTCTCCAGACTGTCAGTGAAAACAAGTCTTGATATTTATATTTCTAAAATAGAAAAACAGAAGAAAATGGCCCTTTCTAAAAGAAACTGTTCAACAAGCCTGTCAAGTTCTCTTTAAACACCCAAAAGCAGCAAAAAGGGGCAGATACATTTATTTTTCATTTTGAAGATCACCGTTAGCATACCCAAACAACACAGTGGTTTAATGTGAAATCCCCACACATAAAACTTGGAGCCCACCATCAGAAAAACACTAGATTGGTTCTGTATCCACATACACAGGACCCCAAAGCAGCAATCTATGGGGAAAACCAGTAGACTTGGCAGGTATGAAAGTGTTTATTGTTAAAGATACTTCACCTATGAGCGCAGGCATTTCTGCTAACATTCCAGAGCTACTGCAACTTGTTTATTAAGAGTAACTCGGCGGGAGTTGCCACATGGTTCCGTTCCCAAGATGGGATTTGATTGCATTTTATTATAGTAGGAGACATTTCATGATATGCTGAAATGCATCATAATTAGAGCTGGTTGCAAAACGTTGAGTCTTTTCCCTATGGAAAATGTTGACTTTTCATCAAAAAAATTAAAAATTTGGCCAAATAGGTTTGGTTTTCAGGTTTTAGGTTTTCTAACTAAAAGTTGACAATTTTCAAAGAAAGGGCCTTGGGCTGTTGGTTGTGATTTAACCACAAGATCACCTTTCCTCTTTACACCAGCATCTCCTCTAGATTTGGGTCCCAGTCAGCTGCTCTTCACCGAGGGGCTCATCTTGCTCAGGCCCTGGGAAATCTGAATGGTGGGGCTGCGTTGTCTGTGTTTGATGTGCACTGGAACTAGACTTTTTCTGGGGGCAACACCTAATTCTTTTCTTTCTGTTTTTGTTTGTCTGCATCGGAGCTGCCCACCTCAAGAGTTACTGGGGACTGTGTGTGTATTAACCACATGATCATTACTTTGGAGCGCCAAACAGAAATCATCATATTCCTTGTTCTTTTGTTTCCTGGAAAGGGCACCATCTTTCCAAAAGGCAAAACATCTGACTGCTCAGAGCAGTAGTACAACGAAGACAATGTGATGCCTATGATTGTGCCTTTGTATGGAAACTTGGCAAGAGCTGCACTGACGACAACTGACTGGCGAGCCCTGAAGGGCAGATATTTGAATGGCTGTGCTCACAAGGACCAAACATGTTTTTAGTGGGTTTCATTTTGCTAACAATGGTGCTAATATTGCCAAAGCCACCGGTGACACTTTCTCAAGAATGTTTTTTACCGATTGCTTGAACTTGCTACTGAAGTGTGACAGTTTTTCATAAAACAATGGTGGGCACTGTCAAGCCAAATATTAACTCTTCATATCTGCTCTATCAAGGCCTTTTGAATGTACCTGATTGGTAGGGAAAAAATCTCTGCTAGTTGCCTGTCACAGAAGCCAGTGATGTCATCAAAAAGGAACAAAGTTTTCCATTGGTCCAGTCTCTGTCAGAAAAGAGGGATCCATCCAATCAATACATTTTAGTCTTCAGGCCTCCATTTATAATTTTTACATTTGCTAATTGCAGCTCCTTGGAAGAGTCTGTGCGGTGGTGCGTGTATAGGGTGTGGAACTCAGTACTGGAAGGCAGAAAGCTAAGAATCATTTTATTTATTAAGGGCTTCCGAAGGCACAGCCTATTTTAAAGGGGTGGTGTGCCGTTGCAGTGCTCCAAGTGGAACACTGGAAGACAGTCTGCAGAATGGCTCCTTGGCAGACACCCAGCTTGCTATGACCCACCCTACAGACAGCTGACTAGCCGGCTCTGCTGCCAAGAGTATTGGTGGGAGAAAGGATAGTCCTGCCTCTCTCCTACGTCTTCAACCCTTTTAGTATGCCAAGGAAGTACGCACAGCTCCTGTGCTCCCCTGAGCAAGGAAAGGAAGCTCTTTATTATTACACTGTTGCCAACTGTTGCATTTTCATCCTGAGTGTCACAATATTTTACTCAAAGGCCCAGCTCCTGATTACTTGAGAATCTCCACTTTTCTTGTTTTTTTAAATATGGAAGTTTCCAGCCATCATAATTGGGGTGAAAGGGGAGAAAATGTGATCTCAAATCTCCAAGACCAGAAGGGAAATAAGAAGAACTTAAAACTTATTTAACCCCCCCCCCCAAAAAAAAACCTAATTATTTTTAAGACTATCTCATGTTGTTTTGACTGATTTTTTGAATGCTTGAGCTATCTGGCACTCAGAGATTAACACACAAAGGATCATCAGATTAATTGTGGCAAATCCACTCTGCCTGCAGCAAGCCTGCAGTTGACCATGCAGATGAGCACTTCTGTGTTCAAGGTGAAGCTCTGTGAGCTCCGGCAGCTACAGTCAACAGTTTTGCATATGCAAATACTCACTGGCATTCACAAATATGAGTTTTTTGCATATTCACCCATTGCTTCTTCCTATGAAAATGTAGCTTATAAATAGCTACATTCAGTTTTAATAATTTTTGACTCATCCCTAATGATGCCTTCCAACATGCTGCCTCCTCATCATGTGAGCCCATGGTTGGTATTATTATTATTATTATTCCTTGGTATACCTAGGAACCATAATAATGTATCAGGCCCCATTGTGCGAGGCACTATACAAACAGTGCAAACTGTCTCTCTGGGCATCTGAAAAGCAGAAATGGCTTTACAACATGCCTGGGAATCAATTTTTCACAATGAAGTTTTTTAATTTGTTTAAAAGTAGAGTGTGTTCAAAGCAATTCACTTTATCCTGCTCAAACTAATTCATGATGATTTTCAAAAGTTGTGAACCTGAGACCTAAAAGCTTTATGTGTAATCAAGTATTTTCCAGCTCTGGTTTAAAAGTATTTTCTTTTTGGAACGGAATTTTATTTAACAAGGCTCTGGTTTCATCACAACAATTTTTCCAATGTGAACTTGTTTTCTGTTTAATTTTGATAACAAAGAAAGGAAATCTGCAGGAGACATATCACAATGGAAGTATCCTGAAACCTCTGGCCCATTTCACAGAAGCCACTAATAATAATAAATAATAATAATATTTCTATACTGCAGTTCATCTTAAGCATTTTTTAAATTATTTTCTGATTTAGAGAAGCATAAACAAGCGCTCACTCTAAGCTCAGAGCAGTCAGGCATAATTTAATGTCACCCCCCTCTACAAAAATTACAATGGCTTCCTCTTTCAGACATAACCAGCAGGCAAAACTGAACTGAGAACCTCTTCAACCCTCCCCACTCCTTAAATACCCAGGAGAAAAGATGAGTGCCCAGATTGATAACAAATCCAGGCTCTGGCAGACCAGGGTGCAGAGTGAATCCCAAAGGCAACGCTCCAGCTCCTGTACCTCAGTTGAGCATAGCTGCTGCAGTGTGGTACTGTGAGAGACAGGGGGTTGTCTCCCAGGTAGCCACTTCTCAAATTGTCGACGGCTGCACTACAATCACAGTCTTTCAGCAATCACACGCCTTCAGTGGGGGGCAGTGGCATAAATTCTGGTACCCAGCCCCAACCAGCTTTCTTTACTCTTTGGTCAGAGCCACTATCAGCCAGCCCTCACCCAAGCCCCACGCTCATGAAGACACTGGAATATTCATTCCGCTGCACAAGCCAAGTCAGAAGTGAGAGATACTTAGACCTGGGTGTCATCAGCAGGCTGAATATATTGCACATCTCTTCACTAGCGCCGCCCCGCCCCCCGCCACAGCAGTCTCATGTATACATTGAAGAACGGGTGACAAAGTAGACCTCTGTGCGTGCACCCTTCATGAGACAGGCCTCAGGACAGAAGAGCATTTTCCCACTGCTCCTCTCTGGGTCCTCTCAGAACAAGGGGAATTGGCACCTACATATCAGATGTGTGCTAGGGCCTGCAGATGTTTCCACATGCCCTCATGGTCAAGGGTCTGAATGGCTGCTGACAGATCTAAATGAAATCAGCACTGTCATTCTGTCACCATCTGCAGAGAATATCATTGACTAAAGCAAATGGTATGGTTTCTACCCCACATTCAGGCCTAAAGCTGGCTCATGTCTCACAATGATTCTGAAATACTCTAGAGTATAACTCCCTTTGGCCACACAGTCCTCCACACACCTTGTTAGATAATTGCTAATATGCCCGCACTGCTGGACTTGTGAAATGTTAGAGGTTCAATATTTTCAAGAGGTCTTCTGAATGTTAACACATTTTTAGGACCAAGTCCAGCTACAGCAGATGGTAACATACCTGGATATCCATGCAACTGTGGTCATCAGCAGGTCCCCTGCTGAACAGGCATGTGGCTGCTACTGTGAGCTGGTCACATCTGAAGCAGTTATGCATGAGAATCCATTCTGTTCATTGAGAAGGGCGATGATGCGTTGCTTCACCCTGTTGACATTGTTGCACTTGTATCAATTAGAATTCATGTGAAGTGCGTGCAAACCAGTAATTATTGAAGCAGTAAGATATAACGGTGACTGATATCTAAGCAACAACACATCACAGGGTGTGTTTTCATCAGTCCAGGAATAGTCAGAGGGACCACAGCTACTGGGCTAATGGTTGTATAAAGCACTTGCTTTATGTCTCCAAGAGATCTGAGTTAAAATCCTGTGTAAAAATAATACATACATGAAACTGAGCTTGTTGGTCTCATCATAGTCCTGCCATATTTGCCACATCACAGAACTTTGAGTGGTCCTACATGATATGGCCCGATTGTCAAGAAAACCCCATGCCTGGGATAGCAGGGGTGCTGAGCACAGAGTGGGTTTTTTTGAAAAAGTGAACCTCAAGTCTTAGTATTTCCCACAGCCATGTGGGAGCTCAGGAGTCATTTCCTAATCTCAGTCTGTTGCTCTGTGGGCTGATAGGAGCTTTCAGATTCAAGAAGGAAGGACTGGCTAGCATGAGTCAACAGTGATACTTTTGTCCATACCTCTGAACCCATCAAAAATCAAATGGAGACTGGGGACAAAAGACCATGTGCAGGATTATGTGCATTAGCAACTTCATTATAAATCATTATCCCTGCAAGGAACCCTCAGGCGGGAAAGAAATGGCCATCCTTGGGCAGCAATAGCCAGGGATTGTTGTCCTTCAGAGCACCCTACCAGATGCATCTTCTTGTCTGGGCTGCTGGACAGGTTGGCACTTGATGTGGGAGGTTATTTATGGGGACGGAGGGTTGGTGGGAAGTCCTCCCTATTGCATTGTGTTGGGAGTGGAGTTTTGCTGGAGCTCTTCCTGGGAGTTTATTGCTGGGTTGTATTTTTTTTTTTAAATATCAAAGGCACCCAGAGTAGCAGATGGGCATGACACAGTGTGGTGTTCTCCATTGCAATAAATAAAATAGTCTATTCATAATTCTGCATTCCCACTGAAAACAATTGAAAACCAAAAGGGAGCTCCCTATGTAAGGGACACCTTGAGAATTTTCCCAGTGGCCACTTCAAGTGAGGCACTGATTGTCTCCAAAAGGAGGTCAAGCCTGTTCTCCAGAGCTGCCAGCAGCAGGTGTACAAACCGAATGGCCAGATTGAAATCAGTGGGATTACTCCAGATTTACACCAGGGTAACTGAGCTAAAAATTTGGCCCTGCTGGGAGGCACCGTTAAGAACAGACACAATCCCTTTCAATGCCTGTAAAATAAAAACTAATAACCTAGTACTGCAGTTGTATAGTTACAAATGGAAACAATAATGGACACTGAATGGGTAAATATAACTAAGATAATCTTTAGGAAAAAAGACATGATTATACAGTGTATTTAGTGAATCAGATTAGTTCCTAGAAAGAAGGGGATAAAATCAATTGACACAGTTACCTAATTATGCAGCTTTTGCTTTTCTTTGCAGAGAAGGTAATGAAAACAGCACCAGGAAAAGCTGCTTTAATTTCTCTTAGAAATCAGAACTAACAAGGGGAACATGCTCTGATTATAGAGTATCAGTGTCCCTTTTCCCGACATCTGAAATAAAAACACTTGCAGGAGATGAGCTGCCTGGACACTTTGCTGACTCAGCCAGCGTTGTTTGTTGGTTTGCAGGCGAGCCGATGGGGCTCATCAATCTGGCAGACTCTTGAGACTCAGCACATTATGTCTGACAGGGCGCACCATAACACTATAGTATCTGTCAGCAGCATTTCCCTGGGTACTTTCCATTCTAGCTGGGCTAATGCCAGTGCAATCATTTACATTGTTACATGCTGTTATATAGACACACACTCCCTTGCACATTGTGAAAGGCCGGAGCTGAGGCTCTGTAGCACGCTCCAAAGCATGACTAAGCATTAACTCGCTGTAATATAAACAGGCAGGGGGCAGAAACTTGTTAGTCTTGTCAAATAGTTTGGAAAAGGAGAATATGGTTTGTTCCCTCTGCCCTGTGACCCACTCCCCTCCACACCAACACTGAGAACAAAGAGATAGTGACAGGTCTCAGAGTGATGCCTCTTGGTTGTCGGGGAATGAGGTGGGGGTGGAGGGACATGTGTGACACTCATGTGAAGGCCCCTAGGCCTCACTGAACACTGACAAATGCATATCTGGAAATCAGTCTGGCTCACCTGTGGGTTAGTATTGTTAAAACAGGCATTAGATTTATAGAGATGTGTTTAGTGTGTGGACTTTGTGAAATGCTTGTGAGTTGCTGCCTGCCTTAATCTCACTTACAGTATCTGGATTCCATGTTATAAGGTCATATTTAAGTATTTGCTCTGTAACCATAAAAGTGGTTGCTCTGAAACTGGAAACCCCCACAGCCAGGAGGGAAGCATTACTAAGCGTGAATTAGGAGCTCACCAGTAGAGATGTCATCCCCTGCCCAACAAAAGAAGGCATACAGATCCCAGATGAACCACTGTGGAACATCAGTGGACAAAAGGCTTTGTTGATTTCTCCTTCAAACATCCATGGAGAGGGAACATGCACAAATCCTCATCCCCTCCCAGGTTGAACTTTGGAGGACAGCAATAAACATCCCTGATGAATGTGTATAGCTATGCTGCTTGGAATTTGGAGAGGGGAATATTTCTAAGCATAAGCAAGGGATCCCCAAGCTGCTTAGCTTAGGCTAACCCTAAAGGACTTCTAGAGCTTGCATATTACAGCAGCTTCTATTGTCTTTTGGAACCTAAGACTAACTAATTTGTGTGTGTATGTTTACCTGCTTTAACCTTGTAAATAACTCATTCCTTTTTCCTAGTTAGTAAACCTGTAGTTAGTTTATTACAGGATTGGTTTCAAGCCTTGTCTTTGGTGAGAGACCTAAGATAAATTGACCTGGGGTAAGGTTTCAGACTGGTAGCCGTTAGTTTGTATCAGCAAAAACAACGAGGAGTCCTTGTGGCACCTGAGAGACTAACACATTTATTTGGGCCCAAATAAATTTGTTAGTCTCTCAGGTGCCACAAGGACTTCTCATTGTTTTGACCTGAGGTAAGTGACTGATCCTTTGGGCCTCGGAGAAACATTGTTGTGATTTTTGGTGTAAGGGACCATCTGTCAGAATGGTAGGCTTGCCTGGGTGACAAGATAAACGGGAGTGCCCAAGGAGACTGTCTGTGACTCCATGTTAAGGCTGTTATAGTGCTTGAGGAGTTCACACTTGATACTTGGTTTGTGAAATCTAATTATAGAACATACATAGAACATGGTCTTGAGCTACTTGTGACAGGGGGTATATGAAGTTTTTCCTACTCTGTACACTAGTGACAAATGTGATAGTTCCAGAGATCTCCCCAGACCTGCTCTCATGACCTAATGCACTGAAAGATCAAGTCAATGGTTAATGAAACATGTATATTTTTCTTTTATATTTAAGTAAAATTTCCCCAGTCCAACACGCTGTAGCTGAATGAGGAGGCTCAGAGGGAACTGCATAGTTTCAGCAAATTGGTTTGATGTCTACTGGGTATTTGGGCTTTTCAGTAGGAAAGACTGAAAAAAAATTGCAACCCCCTCACAACTAGGGATATTGTTGTTAAATAAAAACAGGAAGCAAGTGCTACCTGAGTAAAAGCTTGTGCAATCTGTGTTTGATTTGCGATGTAAAGTGTACAGCACTGAAAAGGAACTACTCTGCTTTCTGAAAGCCAGAGTGGGAAATAGTGTAATAGTGTTGGTTGGCCTCTTCATTCTAAATATAGAATTCGGAGCTGGTGAAAGGGCCCCAGTTGACAGGAATGTAAAGTGAAGTTCTCTATTCATCTACACAATGGTTACAGTCTGGACTGGGCAGTGAAAAGCTTCCTTCACTTTGCTCTGCCAGTCTACCTCAGCCCTTCCTTGAAAAGACCATCTCTAGGAGGTCAGAGGGTAGGTTAGGCCCCGTTCCTATTGAAATTAATGACAACCTTCTCACTGACTTCAGTTGTGCAGGATCAGGTTCTTTTGCTGCCAATTTTGCTCTCAGTGCATTGTAAATCTGGAGTAACTCCATAAAAACTGACATGCCATTTTCACTGGTGCGCTCCAGCTGCTTTGCACCATTGTAGCAGTACAAAACAGCTATGAACTAAGCTCAACTGGATAGCTAAGCTGAATTTTCAGGTATTTTATGTTACAGGCAGCCAGGGCATACCACTGAACCTAGCCAAATGGACTAACTGATGAAATACACTAGCATAACTGAGAACGGGATTTGACCATGTGGGCCTAATTCCCCAGGGGTGTTCCTTTTGGGCAGCCTTTTATACCTCTGTAAGACGTTCCCTTGGAATACTCAAGCCACTAGGTGCTCAGATAACTTGGGTGTGACCATTTACCAACTTGGAAAATCCCCATGGCATTCAACTACCATTTGAGCCCCCAGAGAGGTCAAAAAATTATTTGCACCTTCCCAAGCCTTTGAAAAGTCTGACCTTGCTGTGCTGGGGCTGTGGGTAAAGTGGTCAGTTACTGTATGCCATTTTTGCACTTGAGTTTCATAGTAAAAAAAAAATCTATATTCACAAAGAAAACACTAGGTAGGGGAAGTGCGTCCGTCATTGCTCTTATCTCCTCTGCGAGTGACATTTCCATAGGATCCAGAACTCAGTCAAATAAGGTAATGCTGTAACAGTTGAAATCCTGGCTAAGGTTCATGGGGGTTCTTCTGCTGATGTCCTTGCTCACAATCAAATTTGCAAGAGATAAATACAATGGTCAGATTTTTGCCTTTTTACAAATGTGCTGTAGCTTTGCTCCATTTCCTCTCTCGCTTACTGCTGTTTGGTTGGTGAGAAGATAGCTTTCAGAGTATCAGCTCCCACCTTGCATATCCCCTGGTTTTTAAAAAGAAATGGAGGTAGCTCTTTTGTCCAGGAACAGTTTATTTTCATTGGAATGGTTCTGCCTATTGTAACCCAGGCGCGCTTCAGTGTTCTGAAGCTTTGCCAGTTCTGATAGGTTTCCTTGACATTACTGTAGCAGACAAGGCTGAGCACAGCTGTCTGGTGCCTGCAATCCTTAGGAGCCCTGCAGGACCTGAACAAGTCAAATAAACTGAACTTAGACATAATCGGGCCAAAGGTTTCTTCAGCCAAATCCAGTGTAAATAGGCAAGAATCAAAGTAGATACAATGGGTCAAATTAATCCCCCGTGTACCTCTGTTAACTTCAGTGAAGTTATATCAGGAATGAATTTGCTGCAGTTTGTCCTCTAAATGAATCCAAATAGTAGGAGCAGGCTAAGTAAACCAGAACCTAAGGCTCAGTCCTCAAATTTGTTTTATCTTAATATATTTGAGTTATGGTTTTTAAAACTACCAAAACTCAAGAAATGAATACAATTGACCTCAGTCCCCTGGGGCACTGCAAGGAAGAGTTGGCAGTAGTGATAACATACATTGAATAATCCAGTTCATATTTCATTTGGTGTGTGTTTGTTAGCCCACTGAGCTGGGAGTGACATAAAAACATAGCTGGACAATGTATGCCAAAGCACTTGGAAATGCTCAAAAAGCACACGAACGTTTCATGCAATTCTTGCTTGGGAGAGGGGGGATAGAGATCAGTGTGGAAGGTCTTTTTTTTTAATTGGAAGAACATTTTGATAAATTACCAAGTTTTAGAGACAAGTGGATCCAGAGCAGCTAGGTCAAGAGCTAGAAGTACATTCCAGATGCCTACAGCTGTCCTGTCTGTGCATAAGAGACAGACATGTGGGAAGATCTTGATAAACTGATGCAGAATGTTTAGAACCCTGAAGCCAGGGTGCTACCACAGCCTGCCTAGTGTTTAAAGACTGTAGGACTGATTTTTCCTTTGTGTAAGCTCTGTGGGTGAGGGACCGTCTTTTTGTTCTGTGTTTGTACAGTCCCTAGCACAATGGAGTCCTCGTCCATGACTAGCACTCCCAAGCATGACTGTAATACAAATAAATAATCATAGTAGTCGTGCTAAAATCTTATCAAAATTCTCTACGCACATCCATGGTAGCATTTTGCACCATCTTTGCAAAGGTGTAAATGACTACACAATGTGCAAAGTAATGGTGAAGCAGGTTCTCTGGCTCCCAGTTGTATTTTCTGTCATAGGGAAGGTGCATTCTCAAATGGGGATGCCATTTGGAATGTATATCATGGCCGTGGTGCACAGGCTAAAGGTTCATGAGATGACATCTCATGTGGTATCAGTAAATGTTCTACTGTTGAGTCAGATTCTGCTCCCAGTTGCACTGATACAAATTGTGAGTAACTCCATTAGGGCAGATTCATCACTATGCTCTGGCTGCTTTGTGCCTTTGCATCCAAGGCTCTTACCCCAAAAGTCCCCCCTTAGTTGCAGCGACTGGATTACATGCATGAGCGTTGTGCACTGTACTAGGAGCAAAATATGATTCAATGATTTTGCTTCCTTTACCACACGAGGCACAATCCTCCCCTGTACCTGAGCTTCCAAGTGCCTGATATGCCAATTAGAAGCATTATGGAAATGGTACGCTCACCCTGAGTGACAGGCGAAGGAATCAGATTCAGGAGAGCATTGCAACTGCAGTTGCATACCAGGAAATGACATTAAAAGAAGACAAATGGTGAATGGGGGAAGTTTAGGAAACCTTCTTATCAGCAAGTTCTTATTTTATTTTCAAGTTTACTGGCTTATAATCAATCACTCAGACCTGATTATTTAATGACACTAGAGAACCCTAACATTAAATATAATACTTGAATAGTGTTTGGGGGTGCTTACAAAACTTGGACATGTCTGACTATTTAGAGTCCATGTGGTGGTTTGCATAGCAAACATTTCATCTCTCATGCAGCCTGTGTCCTCTCTCTAACTTTTTAAAATGAATGAGAGGTAAGTCCAGGTGACACAAATACTTTTGTCAATATATAGTCACAAAAATATCAGTGCTGGCAGTGTGCACACTACCTCCTTGAAAGCCCTCTGATGGCTTGCGGGTTTCTCGGTCAGGGAGTAAAAACAACACCATGTGATTTAAGTGGCCAGTAACATGGCATGACTAGCAAATTACAAACAATGAGTACCCAAAGCAATAATCATAGCAAACAACTGGCAAGAAATCCACACAATAAAATATGTTTGCACAAACCACTTGGCAAATAATAGTGAATAATACAAAAAGGATGGGCTAAATTCCTCAGCAAAACTGTACCCTGCATATAGTTCTCACCAACCTCTAGTCGTAAACAACATTGCAGCCTGGTTCTGGTCTCTCTCACACACACACGTGTCCCAGATAAAAATCATATTCATAGCGAATATTGCAATTTCTTTTGACAATTCATGTCTGCTTTGATTGCCATTCTACTCACCTTCCAGAGTCTGGTGTGTTTATTAGAAAATACCACAGCTACTCTTTGAAGGGCCACATGATGTTTCTAGAAAAATGCTTTTTTTGTTAAAATGTATAAATAAACACGTACTTCTAAAGTATATATCTATATTATAGTAGGCACTTGAGGTTTATTTTCCCAAGACAGATCGTGTGCCCATATAAAGTCTACCTCAATAACTCCCAGCTGTTTATTATTATTTTTTTAAATAAATGCTGTTCCCTTGCTGGAAACCCAGCAGGAATATTACACTCAAAGGCATGTTCTCTTGTGTAGGAAGGGATCCATGTTTGCTCAGCTGTGGTGAGAAAAATCCAACTGTAAAAAATTTTCTGCTATGGCCAAATAAAATTATTTAACAAATATAATGGACCACATTCATCACCCCTGTAACACCACTGAAGCTAATGCGGTTCCACCTTCTTGTACTGAGGCTGAACTTTTTCCTGTACATTAATATAAATAAATAGAGCATACACAGTTAGTCTAGATAGGCTGAAATTACAAAAGCTATCAATCCTCATGCTTCAGGGCATAATCTGATTACCAGATGAGGTCAGCTAGAAATTTCCCCTACTGGTATAATATTGCATAATTAGATTCATTATGGGAATTTTATGCCTTTCTCCAAAGCATCCGGCATTAGCCACTAGATGGACCATTGCTCTGTTCTGCTATGGCAATTCCTATGTTTCTAATCTACAAAGCAGTTGGCAATGGACAGCATGGTTCCTGTTTTATGCGTCACTCAGGCAGCCATGCACCAGATGGAACTCGGCCTATATCCCAGCTCTTTCTCAAAAGGCTGCTGCTACCTGCGGATGAAGCTTCAGTCTGGATGCAGGGGAGGAGAAGAGGAGGAGGAGCTTTTCTGCCACAATGAGAAAGTCTCTGGAATAATTTTCTTTATAGTGGCATAAATGGAAAGACATCATTTAACCTGTAACTCAAGTAACAGCAACACATAGCGGCTTTAAAGCGTGAAACTGAAGTCTATAGACTAGAGTAGATATTCCCAGACTGGTCTGGGGACGATTGATGGGTGGAAGGGAACTGGGCAGTCATATGGTATGGTCTCTTCTTTTTTCCCACCAAAGAGAAACAGAACAGATGGGGGAGGGGGAAATGAAATGAAGAGTAAAAGTAGATTATGTGATCAAGTGTATTCAATGTACTAAAGACAGCAAAATTACATAACTATTTCCTGAATATCACTTTTCCATGTAAACAAATGTTGCATTTGTTCAGGGATATTATATGATCACCAATGGGAGTGAAGAGGGGTGGGAGGATGCCAGACAATTGTGAACTCGGCAGGGATGACTGTGCACAAGATAATGTCACTATTAAGAGGTGGGCTGGAAAAATGAGACTGTTGTCCCCTATCTTGTTGAGTCAGAGTTCTAGGTTTATGGCCTATTCTGCACCTGTTGCCATCCCATTGCAAAGATATCCCAGTTCAACAACACACAGACTCGACATGGCGCAACGCTGTTCTTTTGGCTGCTCGCCTGGAAAGCGGGAGACTTTTGGACTGTGTGCCTCCCCGTGACCTGGCCCAGTGAAGTGATCTGTACTCTCACTCTGTCCGAAGCAGTGACAGCTACCAAGTAGTGTCCTGCCACCTCCTTATATGGAAAATACTAGTGCTAGGTCAGGGATAAAACTAGTCACATTAAACCCCCTTTATACCATGCTGGTGGAGTAGGGGCTGTGAAGGGTCCTTAGTGTACATGAGAATCACCCCCTGCCCCAGTGAGCTTAGCAAGTGGAATGTGGGCGTTACTCATTAAAAAGAAGTTCTTGGTAGATAAACATATCGGTCATGAGTCATTTTTACAGGCTACCTCCACTAACATTGAAATAAATATTTGTTTGGATTCCATTTGTTGCTTCTGTTTATCCATGAAGAGGAACTCAGCTCCCAGTAGTTCTTCTGTCACACCTTATGTCAACTGCCACCTATGGAAGTTAGAACCATGCTGCTGGAGTACCTCTGATTTCCCTCAGAAATAAAGCTGGCATCTCCATAAAAGTTTCTGGGTGGTTTTGTGGAATTACCTTTAAGGGCCTGATTCTCATTTACACTAACTCCACTTTGTGACATTCTGGCAGTTGAAAGGGGCCTTTGACTCACATCCACTATAAGAGCCGTATAAAGTGGCCCCTGTATAAATGAGAATCAGACTTAAGACTTTAGTGTCATTTTTACTAGCATATCCTAGAAGTCGCAAATGAAAATGAGGGAGAAAGGCATTAGCCTTAACACAAGATACTCATTTTGAAATTGTTTCTCGGGGTACCAATTTCCTCTAGTGTAGCATAAGGACATTCAGGAAGTTCACACCAGCATAACTAGAAAGCTTTGGATGGAAGGAGCAGCAAGAAATGTTCATCATGGGGCAATTTCTGCCTTTCCCTCTGCATATGCACGGGACTGAATATGCAGCTAGCCCAGTGTAGTTTCCCCTGAATGGGGTGACAAGGAGTTAGGAGGATACACACCTTCTGTAAAGCGCAGAGCTCAAATCCAGAGAGGCTCTCTGCTTGCTTCATGTAAGTGGATTTCAGGATGGAAGTCTCAAAATCTGCCACTATGCAAAGCACCAATAAGGAAGAAGAGCCAGGGGGAGGCAGTGAAAGGGTTGCATAGCCATGGGGCTGGATTTGTAGCTACAAAGCTATTCTGTGGCCTGGGGGAAGATTTTACAGCTCCATGCGTTTGTGAAGCTCTCCAGCCCTGGTGAGAGGGTAGGGGTTTACGAGCACAAGTTATGCTGCCACCACACTCTCCCTGTGACAAATCTTAACCAGGAGAAATAAGAAGTGACTCACAGGATTTCATTGTATTGTTTGTACTGAATTTGGTTCCCATGGAAGGTGCCAGATCAACAACTCTGGAGACTCAAGGCTTGTATTTCTCCACAGGAAAAGTACAGCAGAGTGTTGGAAGTGCTGGCTTCCCCCATACTGTCCTTGCTGCGGGCCTTCATCTGAACGGAAAGGGGACCACCTATAAGGAGGCAGAAGTCTCCATTTCCATGAACTCACGGCAGAGACTATAGCACTTCATCCAATTTCTGATTTAAAGCATGAGCCATTTTCCAAACGCTCTCTTGCCAGGCATATAAAAAGAATTTAAATGTGACTTTTAAAAAAAATAAAATAAAATGTAGTTTAAAAAATGATTCAGGACCCATTCAACCTTTAGATGTGGGTTACAAAAATCAATACATTTGTAACTCTGCTCCTGGTGAGGTGTAAATTTCCCACCCACATTCCACATCACAGACAGGAAGCCAGCTGGTTAAAAGGGCCATGTATTTACTGTCACCATTGTACAATTATCATGGTGGGTTAGTTTTTTCACATAGCTAACTGTGACTGGTCCAATTTTTAATTCTGCCTTTGCCTTTTTATGTTTCAGATCAACTATGCATTTCATCCACCTCTTGCCCACCAGCAATCATGAAATATGAGACGTTGTGGGAAAGCAGAGTCATAGAAAGAGTTTCTTGTTCCAGACTCCCCAGACCAGCTGCTCTCCGGGCAGCTTTTGTGATGCTAGGGACAGTAAACATCAGCCTAAAAAAATCAGACAGTTTGGGCATTTTGGCTTCCAGCCATTGGACAGCTTCTTCTTATTACTGACGCATGGCTATGAAAATAAAAGGGCCCTTTAGTGCTAATATCTTTGGAAGCTGCTATGATATATCTGGAATCAGTCCAGGATATTCCTACCTGCTCTGCATCCTATGCTATAAGCAATCAAAGCAGTTCTCTTCTTCCTCTATGCCTCAATCTACACCAATTTTAATCAATTTTAATTTCTCCTTCCATTAAATTGGCCTGTCCAACCAGACTCACAAATAATGCAACAACACTGAGTTTCTGGAGCCCTGTATTGACTGGAGTAACTAGATATATCTCTTCACAGCTGGAGTGGTGGATATGGCACAAGTATTTTTTCTTAACTGCAATACAGGGAATTAATTTATTTATATATATTCCATTTACAGGAATGCCACACATCAGGCTTTCACCCTGTCAGTTTGTATAACAGGATCAGAAGTGGCAGGGAAAAGGCAACACTCATTTCTGAGCATTTTTCGTTTGTTTTTTTCCTCAAGTAACTTAGTTAAAGACATATCAGATTTTAACTGTCAATGGGCCAAATTCATCCCTGGAGTAACTATTGACTTCAGGGGGCTTACAGGAGGAATGAATTTCTTACCTGCCTCACAACTCCTGCTCAGTTTCCACTTCTACATTCTATCCTTAGCCTCCGTGTTTTTAGTTCTTCTCTGAGGTCTTATGTTAATTCTCTCAGTTCTGCTCAGCACTACATTTCAGGAATCCAAAGACTGGCAGAAAAATGCAACCTTGGCATCACTGGCAGATTGCCACACCAATTAATGTCATGCAAGGAGCTCAGATACCCTGGTGATGGGTGTGGTATAAGAGCCTGAACAGAACATCATGAATAGACTGTACTACAGCTATGCTGTGGATAGCAGGCATATTTCTAAGTGCAGGGCTGGCTCTAACTTTTTTGCTGCCCCAAACAAACAAACAAAAAAAGGTGCCGCCCCGCCACAACAACCCCCTCCGAATGCCGCCCTGATGAAACAAAAACAACCCCCCTGAGTGCCACCCTACCTCGAACCCCCCCCGAGTGCCACCCCGCCCAACCAAAAAAACCAAAATAACCCCGAGCACCGCCCTGCTGTAACAATCCCCCGAGTGCTGCCCCACCGAAACAAAAACAACCCCCCCAAGCACTGCCCCACCAAACCAAAAAAACCCCTGAGCGCCGCCCCGCCTCACCAAACCAAAAAAAACCCCCCAACCCTGAACATCGCCCCGCCCCACCAAAACAAAAAAAAACAACAAAAAACCCTGAGCGCCGCCCCGCCGAAACAAACAAAAAAACCCCCCAAGGGCCGCCCTGCCGTAACAACCCCCACCCCAAGCGCGGCCCTGCCAAAACAAAAACAACCCCTCCTGAGCGCTGCTCCACTGAAACAAAAAAAACCCACTAGTGCCGCCCCGCAAAAAAAAACAAAAAGAAAAAAACTCCCAAGAGCCGCCCCGCCACCCCAAGATTGGCCGCCCCTTACAAGGTGCCGCCTCAAGCATGTGCTTGGTTGGCTGGTGCCTGGAGCCAGCCCTGTCTAAGTGAGTGTTCTGAGTGGACATACATGCAGTATTCTGAACATATTTTTAATGATAAAGGATTAAATTCACCCCTGTGCCAGGGTCTAGCAGAAGTTAAGTAGGATTTCAGTGGTGCTGAAGCGGTCAACATGTGAAGATCTAGATTTGATTCCTGGCCCTGCCACAGACTTCCTGTGGGGCCTTGGGCAGGTCACTTAATCTCTCTGTGCCTTTGTTTCCCAACTGGAGGATAAGATGACTTTGTTTCACCCACCCTTTGACTGCAATGCATATTGTAAGTTCTCCAGGGCAGAAGCTGTCTCCTATTGTTGTACAGTGCTTTGTACAAGGGGCTCTGGTGTCATTTGGGGCTCTATGTGCTACAGTAACAAAAATAATAATTAATATGAACCACCTGACTAGTTCAAAACATCAAGTCTTACTTCATCTGCTACACATTATTGTGATGAAAGATATTATCAGACTCCATAACCACACCAAATAGCTTTCTGGCTCTGGTGCACAGTGGAGGTCAAACATACTGACTGAAGTGCTCCAGTCCTTTCTGGGTGAGCAAAATGTAGCATCCACTATCTGGCTTACATCAACAGGAATAGTTCATGCATGTATGGAAGCCTTCTGTATGTACAGTAGCAAATGGAATAGACCAGTTTTCTGTGATCAGGATTTCTCTGCCAAAACAGTTATTCTTGTGTCTTCCCACACCTTAGGAACACCTCTATGAGAGCAGTACAGTGAGTCTATCCATGGAATAATCATCTGTTGGAGTGAAAGGCCTGTCAAGACTAATGGAAGCCGTGCACGGAATGTTAAGTAGAGTTCTGTACAACTGATCAAGGACTATATGACCAGTCAGGTCCTCCGTCTGTTTCCCCAAAATGGCCTGGACAGTTCTTCCTCTCTGCCACTGACCTGTTCTACAATAACAGGGTTACATGTGCCAAAAGTCCCCTTGCAAAGTTGGAACAACAGTTAAGTAGGCCCTCAGCTGAGCTCGTCTGGAGTTGTTCCTCCACAGTGATCCTTTCTTATTACATTTGCTATTGTCCAGTTTTTAAAAAATGGCTTTGGAGGGAGTGGGATTATTCAGCCTATAGTCAGGAAAGGGGTGGCTCAAGCTACCTTAGAGCTTCCCTTTCCATTTCCCCAAATACGAGGTCATCAAGAAGGCAAAGAAGATTCGTGGAATATTATGCACTGAAAATGAAGTTATTAGCATGCAGTCAGAGCATGATGTGCTCAGTATTCCTTAGAAAGCCGTTGTATAGCCATGCCGTTGTGTATTCTTGTCTTCCTTGGAAACTTGGACTTTGTAAAACCCAGATGCTACTTAAATATATCACGCATTATGTTTCTCGGACTAAAGTACATTGAACTAAATGAAAGTCAGTTTAAATTACAAGGCTCTGTTGTGAAGTTCAGATCTGGGTCCAAATCTGAACTCCTTGGGACTGTCCAGCTCTAGCTAGTTATTTAGCCCAGTATATTTTATACCACCTTTAATTATGGTTGATCTGAGTTTGGGTTCTGGCCCATAGCTACTTATATTAGACCTGATCCAAGATTCATTAAAAATCAATAAAATCTTTCCATTGGCTTCAGTGGGCTTTGGATCAGGTCCAATGTTAGCAATTAGAATTTATCATAAATGTATACTTTTGAATCTATCCTCTCCAGAATATCCATAATTAGGATTTAAAAACATATATCACCAACTGCTGAAATTTCAGATCCATCACTAATCCCTCTTGTCTTCCAAGACTTGCTGTGATTTTTGTTAAGGTGTTTGATAAACTCATCTGACTGGCTTCCTTTCCTTTTGCCTATATTTTATAAACATATCCTTTAGTTTACCCCCCAGTGTAGTTTGTTGCAGGAGTAATCTGCTTGTCCTGAATTATTAATTCTCATACTTGTCCAGAATACCAATATTCTGATACTTGTACAGAATCTAAAATGGAGCTTAGCCAAATCTAATGCTTTTAGTACTGAGTTAGCCCTTTTTTTTTTTTTTTGGCAACTTGGAGACAAAAGATTAAGTACTGGTTGGGCAATTAAAACTGGAAGATTAATGGCACTGCTTTAAAATGTGTGTCCCTTCCCTGAACATCACATCCTAGTTCAGGGGTCGGCAACCTCTGGCATGCGGCTCGCCAGGGTAAGCACCCTGGTGGGCCAGGCCAGTTTGTTTACCTGCCGCATCGGCAGGTTCGGCCAATTGCGGCTTCCACTGGCCGCGGTTCGCCATCCCAGGCCAATGGGGGTGGCGGGAAGCTGCGGCCAGCACATCCCTCGGCCCGCGCCGCTTTCCACAGCCCCTATTGCCCTGAGACGACGAACCGTGGCTAGTGGGAGCTGTGATCGGCTGAACCTGTCGATGCAGGAGGTAAACAAACTGGCCTGGCCCACCAGGATGCTTACCCTGGCGAGCCGCGTGCCAGAGGTTACTGACCCCTGTCCTAGTTCTTCATGGTAGGGAAAGAAATTGTATGACTCACCAGCAGCTTCTCTAAGTTAGAATTTCTTTAAAAAATGAAGAATATAGTTGATCTTATCTCCTGTAGCCAGGATTTTAATTCTCTAAAGAGGGTCTGAAACAATGTATAAACTAGTGCTATTCACACAGAATCTTAGAATCATAGGACTGGATGGGACCTCAATAGGTCATCTAGTCCAGTCCCGTGCACTTATGGCAGGACTAAGTATTACCTAGACCATCCCTGGCAGGTGTTTGTCTAACCAGCACTTAAAGATCTCCAATGATGGAGATTCCACAACCTCCCTAGGCAATTTATCCCAGTGCTTATCCACCCTGACAATTAGGAAGATTTTCCTAATGTCCAACCTAAACCTCCCTTGCTGCAATTTAAATCCATTGCTTCTTGTCCTATTCTCAGAGGTTAAGAAAAACAATTTTTCTCCCTTCTCCTTGTAACAACCTTTTATATACTTGAAAACTGTTATCATGTCCCCTCTCAGTCTTCTCTTCTCCAGACTAAACAAACACAATTTTTTCAATTTTCCTTCACAGGTCATGTTTTCTAGACCTTTAATCATTTTTGTTACTCTTCTCTGGACTCTCTCCAATTTGTCTACATCCTTCCTGAAATGTGGCACCCAGAACAGGACACAATACTCCTGTTGAGGCCTAATCAGCACGGAGTAGAGCGGAAGAATTACTTCTCAGGTCTTGCTTACAACACTCCTGCTAATAATCCCAGAATGATGTTCACTTTTTTGCAACAGAGTTTCACTGTTGACTCATATTTAGCTTGTGGTCCACTATGATCACCAGATTCCTTTCCTAGGCAGTCATTTCCCATTTTGTATGTGTGCAACCGATTGTTCCTTCCTAAGTGGAGTACTTTGCATTTGTCCTTATTGAATTTCATTCTGTTTACTTCAGACCATTTCTCCAGTTTGTCCAGATCATTTTGAATTGTAATCCTATCCTCCAAAACATTTGCAACCCCTCCCAGCTAGGTATCATCCTCAAACTTTATAAGTGTACTCTCTTTGCCATTATCGAAATCATTTATGAAGATATTGAACAGAACTGGACCCCACTCATTATGCCCTTCCAGCATGACTGCTAACCACTGATAACTACTCTCTGGGAACGGTTTTCCAGCCAGTTTTGCACCCACCTTATAGTAGCTCCATCTAGGTTTCATTTCCCTAGTTTGTTTGTGAGAAGGTCATGCGAGACAGTATCAAAACCTTACTAAAATCAAGATATACCACATCTACTACTTCCCTGCTATCTACAAGGCTTGTTACCCTGTCAGAGAAAGCTATCAGGTTGGTTTGACATGATTTGTTCGTGACAAATCCATGTGATTGTTACTTATCACCTTATTATTTTCTAGATGTTTGCAAATTGATTGCTTAATTATTTGCTCCATTATCTTTCCAGCTACAGAAGTTAAGCTGACTGGTCTGTAATTCCTTGGGTTGTCCTTATTTCTGTTTTTATAGATTGGCACAATATTTGCCCTTTTCCAGTCATCTGGAATCTCTCCCGTCTTCCATGACTTTTCAAAGATAATTGCTAACAGCTCAGATATCTCCTCAGTCAGCTCCTTGAGTATTCTAGGGATGCATTTCATCAGTCCTTGGTTACTTAAAGACATCTAATTTGTCTAAGTAATTTTTAACTTGTTCTTTCCCTATTTTAGCCTCTTCGGTTCCTACCTCATTTTCACTGGCATTCACTATGTTAGACGTCCAATCACCACCAACCTTCTTGGTGAAAACCAAAACAAAGAGGTCATTAAGCACCTCTGCCAATTCCACATTTTCTTTTGTTATTTTTCCCCCTCATTGAGTAACGGGCCTACCGTGTCCTTGGTCTTCCTCTTGCTTCTAATGTATTTGTAGAATGTTTTCTTGTTAACCTTTATGTCTCTAGCTAGTTTGATCTCATTTTGTGCCTTGGCCTTTCTAATTTTGTCCCTACATACTTGTGTTATTTGTTTATATTCATCCTTTGTAATCTGACCTAGTATCCACATTTTGTAGGACTCTTTTTTGATTTTTAGATCGTTGAATATCTCATGGTTAAGCCAGGGTGGTCTCTTGCCATACTTCCTATATTTCCTGAGCAGTGGGATGGTTTACTCTTGTGCCCTTAATCATGTCTCTTTGAAGAACTGCCAACTGTCTTCAATTGTTTTGACCCTTAGACTTTCTTCCCATGGGACCTTACCTACCAACTCTCTGAGTTTTCTAAAGTCTGCCTTCTTGGAATCCATTGTCTTTATTTCACTGTTCTCCCTCCTCCATTCCTTAGAATCATGAACTCTATCGTTTCATGATCACTTTCACCCAAGCTGCCTTCCCCTTTCAAATTCTCAACCAGTTCCTACCTATTTGTCAAAATCAAATCTAGAACAGCCTCTCCCCTAGTAGGTTTCTCTACCTTCTGAAATAAAATATGTCTCCAATACATTCCAAGAACTTGTTGGATAATCTGTGCCCTGCTGTGTTATTTTCTCAACAGATGGCTGAATAGTTGAAGTCCCCCATCACCACTAAGTCCTGTGCTTCGGATGATTTTGTTAGTTGTTTTAAAAAAGCCTCATCCACCTCTTCTTCCTGATTAGGTGGTCTGTAGTAGACCCCTACCATGACATCACCCTTGTTTTTTACCCCTTTTATCCTTACCCGGAGACTTGCAACAAATCTGTCTCCTATTTCCATCTCAACCTGTTCAAGTGTATACATTTTTAATATATAAGGCCACACTTCCCCACTTTTTTCCCTGCCTGTCCTTCCTGAGCAAACTGTACCCTTCTATACCAATATTCCAGTCATGCATATTATCCCACCAAGTCTCTGTGATGCCAACTATGTCATAGTTGTGTTTATTTACTAGCATTTCAAGTTCACACAGTCCTACTTTGTGTTCAGCCAACCACTAAGTCAAACAAGTTTGTTTACATTTATTGGAGATACTGCTGCCCGCTTCTTATTTACACTGTGACATTGTACCCCATATTCTTCACAGTGATATTATTACAATATGATTATGGCATAATTATCATATATTTTATGCAAGATAAGGCATGTGTGATTTCATTTAAAAAGTTATAATTTATTCAATATGATTATCCTATTTGTATGCATGTATCATTTTTGTATCTGAAGTTAGGAATACTGACTGTCGGCAAACGACTGGCTGGCTGGGAAGGGCCCATTCAAGTTGGATGGCCCATCAGGGGAACACTTAGCTCACAATGGATCATGGAAGACACCCATCTACATCTAATGGGCTTTCCTGTAAATGTTCTAACTAAAGTATGGGGAATGGCCTCTGCTATGACTAAGGGAAGCATGCATGGGCATGTGACTTGCCCACGTGACTGTACAGGAACATGTGACCAGGTCACATGGTACTGGACTCCATCTTGGAATACCAGTGTTTTTCCACTGACTGGCATGGGAACAGAGCTTGGAGACAAAGGGTTCCCGCCATATGCAAAAGCTTTTTAAAGCAGGAGAGTAACATCATCATGGTTCTTCACTGACACCCCGCCCAAAGAAGACTCCTAGAAACACCTGAGGAACAAGGACTGAACTGGGGGAGAAAGGCTGAACCCAGGCTGAAGGGATTTTTAACTTGTGAAAGGAACCCCTGGGGTTTTTAAGCTGTAAGCAAGCACAGCTGGCCCCTTAAGAATTTTGCAGCCTGCTTGAATCATCATCTAGGGTGAGAATTGGTATTCATATCCAATCTCTTTAGTATATTAAGCTTAGTTTGCGTATTTTGTTTATTTGCTAGGTAATCTGCTTTGATCTGTTTGCTATACCTTATAATCACTTAAAATCTATCTTTTGTAGTTAATAAACTTGTTTTTGTTTTGTCTAAAACCAGTGTGTGGGAGTCATAACTTGGGGCAAAAAACTGTTGTATATTTCCTCTCCATGTTGAGGGAGGGGGCAAATTTCATGAGCGTACACTGTACAGATCTCTGTGTAGCGCAAGACGGTATAATTTGGGGTTTACACTCCAGAAGGGGGTGTGCACTTGAGCAGCTGGGTAGTTCCTTAGCTGTAGCCTCCCCATGCAGAGCTGATCACAGCAGTCTGTATGTACTGCAGCGTGGTGTGTCCTTACTTGTGTGTATGCTGGAGCCTGAGATAGGGCTTGGCAGGCTGATCACAGCAGTACAGTGTAAAGGGAGCCCAGGCTGGTGGGTCAGGGGGGCTCCGTGGTACCCCATTTCCAGGTGGCACCTCGGGGGGGAACCGTCACAATTGTGTCGCCTGAAAATGAAAACAGGCATTCGCATGGCACTGCTGTAGCCAGTGTAATAAGGTATTTATGTGCCAGATATGCTAAACTAGGGGTCGGCAACCTTTGACACGCAGCTCGCCAGGGTAAGCTCCCTAGCGGGCCAGGCCAGTTTGTTTACCTGCCGCGTCCACAGGTTTGGCCGATCGCGGCTCCCACTGGCCATGGTTTGCCGTCCCAGGCCAATGGGGGTGGCGGGAAGCCGCGGCCAGCAGAGCCCTCGGCCCGTGCTGCTTCCCGGAGCCCCCATTGGCCTGGAGCGGCGAACCACGGCCAGTGGGAGCTGCGATTGGCTGAACCTGCCGACGCGGCAGGTAAACAAACTGGCCCAGCCCTCCAGGGGGCTTACCCTGGCGATCCGCCTGCCAGAGGCTGCTGAGCCCTGTGCTAAACATTTGTATGCTCCTTCATGCTTCGACTTGTAGATTGCACCATCTTTTTTTTCATCTTTTTTATAGTGCAAATATTTGTAAGCAACAATAATAATATAAAGTGAATTGTGGCACAAAGATCTTGGCACAAAGTCCTGCCATACTGAGGGGAACACAATTGCCTTGTCTGGTGCTGAAGTCAGACACAGTTCCATCAGCTGGGGATCATGGCAATCCATGGGACAAGCAGCGAGAATTTCCATCATGTAGGTGACCTTCCCAGTCTCAGCCATGACTGAGGATTCCTTCCAAGAGAGAAGGGGTATCTATGGGATTGACCACATTCAAAGCTGTATTACTGGTAATATGTTATAGATTTGTATTTGCATCGCATCACTAGTGTGCAATCTAAGGATCCTTCTTGCCTGACTCACAATAGGATCAACTAACATAATTGAGAGTAATCATCTGAGTAAGCCAATCAGGGTTAACAAAACAAATAACAAACAATGACAATAGATTAGGCTGAGCTGGGGGAAGAGAAGGTGGTAAAAGACAAACATTCAAAGATCTAAGGGACTAGACCACTAAGGAGCAAATTGTTTTACACGAAGCTCATATAAGCTATTGTGCATTTTTGATCCGGAACCTGCAAACCCTTTCTCACTTGAGCAGTGGTTACTCACACAAGTAGCTCCACTGAAGTCAATGACTCTAGATCATCCATTTGTATTCTAGTCCATAGCAAGGGGTAGCGTATTGCTGTGCCACTCCAAGAGCATCCTGGGAACCACCACCATCTCCTTCCACAGGGTATGCCCCCTGAGACACACTGGCAACTACACTGCCAGGCTCCTGGGGGGTGCACAGCCTAGGGTCTGTCCTCTCCCACTTCTTCCCACTCACCTGTAGGAGGTGGAGGTTTTGCTTCCCTTTGCAAGCTGGAAGTGGTGGTATAGAGCTCCAGTGCAAGGAGTTAAGGGGTTGTGTTATACGTCCTCTACCCCACTATGTCAGTGTGCAGGCTGGGCCCTAACCTGACCCCAAATAAGGAGGAATTTGCAGGATACTTGGTTTGCTAAGATATTTTTTGTTTTCTTTAATAATTTCTGTCTGAAAAAAAAATCTCTGTTTTGCCCATTTACTACTAAATTACTGGATTTTTTTTTAATTCCACCCCTTTCCTGTCCCAGTTTTACAGCCATTACCTTAGTAATGTAATCCTGCTACACATACCGTGCAACCACTCAGGAGAGGATCTGTAAATACAACAAACCCAGGAGAAATAGGATTTGAAGAAAACCATTTACTCATGAGACATGTGGTAGTGCACTGGCAGGATGAGATCACATCCTGGAAAACAAATAAATATAGACATGCCCATTTGAAACAAATATATTATACACGTAGTTTCAGATGGGTATAAATATAACATGCTTTATGCTATGGGACGTATATCTATAGGACGGATATGATCTCGTATATTGACTCATACAGCATGTGAACTAGTATGGAAATGGCCCCTTCCATTCAGTACTGTCCACACACATATGTGCCACAGATGAAAATAAATGACATTATCTATGCACATGAAATACACGTGTATTTCCACATGAGTCAGTTCAAACCAGAACCTTGATCTGACACCCCTGGCACTTTAGGAACATCCCCCAGCCCTATAAATTTCACGGGCTGACCCATCTCTGTTATAAAGCACACACAGGCAGCTAGTCAGACTGCAGAACATTTCTAACCTTATACATGTGCGCACAGAGGGTGCCTCATGTTGTGGAACTAATTGCTCTTAGACTGTTCCATTTTAAGATAACACCAAAGGATATGCAACATTCTTCCTTGATTTTTAAAAATCTCTGATCTTGTGCATTATGTTTGTTTTTTTCAGAGCTTTAGAATACATTCACAGATTCCCATGTTTCTCCTGAGGAGTGTCACCTCCACAGTTTGTTCAGAATAAAAATTGTTTTGGTTTGCACTCTTGTAGCCTGAACCAGCACTGTTAATGAGAAATTCTAATGAATGAAATGAAAGTAACCCTCCAGGCACCATATGAATTTATAGCAAACACTGCCAGTGCCATCTAGAAAACGGTGCTCAATGAAAGGGATCAAATAGCGGCACACACCCTATATAGCAATGCAGATGTTCTATGGAAGCTGACTTTGCCATAAAAGACACACACTCCTTTTTTGATATCAATTATATTTCACATTGATATTGTATCTGACGAAGTGGGTATTCACCCACGAAAGCTTATGCTCCAATACGTCTGTTAGTCTATAAGGTGCCACAGGACTCTTTGCTGAATTGATATTGTAGTGTACAATGAAAGGAATTCAATGTATTGTCATGCCTCAATGTAGAGACAGACAAACCAGAGTCTGGATTCAATTAAGAATTATGGCAGCAGATTCACAGTGTACTGTGTGTGTTGTTTTGTCTTTTTTTAATACTGTCACAATTCTGTCCTAGTTATGCACCTGTATAAGATTAGAAATACTTCGCACTCTGACTCGCTGCCTGTAAGTGCAGAGATGGGTCAGACCATGAAATCGGTAGGGTTGGGGGATGTTTCCAAAGTGCAAGGGGCCTTGGATCAGGATTCTGGTTGGAACTGACTCGTGGAAATGCGGCTTTAACATTAATTTACAGCACTAACTTCTTCAAGTCCATGTGTGACAGTCTCTCTTCAGTGCCTTTTCCTTGCAAAGGAGGGTGCAGTGCTCAGTGTTAGAAATCTTCCCTGCTTGAGATTTCTAACAGCAGATGTGGTGTTGAAGGGAAGACATTGACTACCACGGCAATGTTAATTTTGTAAAGATGTTAATTTTAGGTTCCATTACTTGGGGCTTTGGAAGATAATAAACAATCTAATAAATAATAATCTAATGGCAAACACTGCACAGGCGTTTAAATGCACAGTCTTGAAGAAGGAGCTCTCCACACTGCTCTCAGTTTAGCACAGTGTTTGAGAGCCATGCCAAAACAGTGGCCACCATTAAATCTTTAAAAGCACCTCATGCATCTTGCCTCCTGGGGTTCCCTGATGCACAGAAAGAGTATGGCTGCTGTTACACTCCGTTAGGTGAATGACTGGTAGTCAGAATAGGGGACTATGGTCTCACCACTAGTCCCTCCTCAATCCTTTTAGGGTCGCTGTTGCTGCTTGTAGTCAGAGGTGAAAGTAAGCTGGTCCGGTCCAGTCTGGCATACCAGCAAGAGCCAGTACGCCGTGCCGGACCACACCGGCTTCTGCGGCCGGGATTAAAAGGGCTCTGGGCTCCCCGCAGCAGTGTGGAGCTCCAAGCCTTTAAATCCCGCCCACAGCTTTGGGGCCAGGCTGGGGCCGGGATTTAAAGGGCTCGGAGCTCCTGGCCGCTGCGGGGAGCCCAGAGCCCTTTAAATCCCACCCGCAGCTTCAGTGGCTGGGCTGGGGCCAGGATTTAAAGGGCTTGGAGCTCCCCACAGCCACGGGAGCTCCGAGCCCTTTAAATCCCAGCTGGAGCTGTGGTGGGGATTTAAAGGGCCCGGAGCTCCATGGCGGCCAGAGCCCCAGGCCCTTTAATTTGCCCATGAGCCCCGGGGGCTCTCAGCCACCTCTGCAGCTGGGAGTCCCGGGTTGATTTAAAGGCCCTGCCAGGGACTTTAAATTTTGAGAGGCCCCGCCTCTTCTGGTTGAGGCCACGCCTTTTCTGGATGAGGCCACACCCCCTCCAGACTCCAGCAGTACCGGTATGTCCTGTAAGTTACTTTCACAGCTGCTTGTAGTCATAGCCACACCGAGTCCTTGCAGTGACTAGTGATAACATGTCTAAACAGCAATAACTCTACACCTGTTCTTAGCATGCAGTGTTTGAAAGGTTTCCAGCCCCACCACTGTGATATTGTGCAGATTAGGCCCCATTATTAGACTGCACACCCTGCCTTTTGTTCCACCCCCTGGAGGTCCGAGGAGTTGGCCTTAAGGCAGAGGTCTTCAAACTGTGGGGTGAAGAACATTCAGGGGAGGGGGTGCAGCTGGGGTGCAGGCCATCCCCCACGGGGGGTGGGAGCACCACCCAGCTCTGCTCCTGGTCCCGGCCACCAGCCCCAGCTGCCAGCCCCCCACCAAGGGTTTCACTACCGGTCCTGCACCCGGGGCCCCAGCTGATGGTGTCAGCCCCCCGGTCTCTGCTCTGCTCCCACCCCGAGCCCCAGCCCCAGATGTCCCGATTTTATAGGGACAGTCCCAATATTTGGCGTTTTGTCTTATATAGACACCTATTACCCCCCACCTCCGTCCCGATTTTTTCACACTTGCTGTCTGGTCACCCTAGTCCCAGCTCCAGCTTGGGTCCAGACTTGGACCCTTTACCCATGTCTGCATCCCCTCCTCCTGAAGCTGCAGCCCCACTCCTGGCCCCAGCTGGGGTGGGGGAGGGGCCAGGGGCATGATGCAGATAGGGGCATGAGGGGCGCAAGATATAAAGTTTGGGGACCACTGCCCTAAGGTTTTAGAAGTCCAGCTTACCCTTTCCAAGCCCCCTATATATCATTTTGGGGCACGTGCATTTTTGGCATCATCAGCCATTTTGGAAAAAAATTGAGATTCGTTTTCATTTTTATTTAATTTATCCATACTGGAAGCATTACAAATAAATGAATAAATATTAATTTTATACCTTTTCCCCCATTTGAGAGGGACATATGGTTTTTGCATAGTTAGTATGATTCTAAATAAAGCTGATTAAATAATTGCAAAAAGGCCCAAAGTATTAGTGACAGAGAGAGAAGACACAATAGTTACAAGTGTGCAGGGCACAATTTCAGACACCTTTCACAGTGGCCAAAGAAAGTTTTAAAGAAGTACAGAAAGGAAAGTTAGAGAGAAGAGAAAAGCAGGTCACCCCACAAAGTGTCCTCAGCCAAATGGCAAAATCCCCTGTTCTGGAAGCTTATGACAAACCATGCCCCACAAGCCAAGCCAATTAGAAGGTATTCTTTAATCCTGCATCTTTTTGCAAATTCAAACATCATAGATTATTAAATTGCATCATATTGTCCTGAGCCAGTCTGAAGGCTATTCTAACCTCATGGCCTTTTATGGAATTATTCACCGTAACATATTCAAATGTAAATCAGACCTAAAATATCAGAGGGGTAGCCATGTTAGTCTGGATCTGTAAAAGCGCAAAGAGTCCTGTGGCACCTTATAGACTAATAGACGTATTGGAGCATGAGCTTTCATGTGTGAATACCCACTTTGTCGGACGCATGAGGTGCCCACAGGGCTCTTTGCTGCTTTTGCAAACCTAAAATGCCATTCTTAAGGAGCATGCATGTAGATTTCTTCAAACTTTTTACAAAATCTATGTGAATTTAGCAATTAACCTTATTTGTCTTTTGGTTCTGGACCATAAATAAAATGTCCTCTTCCTCCACAGTAAACTTCAGCATTTGTCTTTAAAAACTGGTAGAGAAA
Source organism: Mauremys mutica (assembly GCF_020497125.1). Lineage (NCBI taxonomy): Eukaryota > Metazoa > Chordata > Testudines > Geoemydidae > Mauremys > Mauremys mutica. The sequence goes on along the minus strand of NC_059072.1, from coordinate 303,238,689 downwards.
CCCTAATTGAATCACGCCTACACTTTATTCCAATTTTCCTTATTTAATTTCCTCTTTTATTTCTTTATAGTTTTTATATTCATTAGAAATTAACACTTACTGGCTTAAACTATATTAGAGGTCTCAATTTTAGTTAAGTTTTTGAGAGACAGATAAATTAAAACAATATTTTAGCAAACATACCACACACACAGCACTAAGCCACTCACTCCTCCTTCCCCAAACAATTAAACATATGTTCAAGGCAACTTGTATACTATTTTATAGATAAATCGCCTCAGGCACACGTTTAAATTAGTTTAATATCATTTTATAGAGAGTTCCCCTCCCACCAACCCCCCACACATACAAAAGGCTCTCAGTTGTGGCCGCTCACTGACAAATTAACTCAGAATTGCAGAGATCCCTTGTTTAAATTGTCCCCATATTCATAAGAAAAGTTTCAGGGGGAAAAAGTTGTTGGGGGGTGGGGGGAGATGTCTGAACTTTTCTTCAGTTGTAGCGCCCTGTAAAAGAGAGATCTAATTTCTATAAAATACAGGAAAAAAAGTTCAATTACTTTCCAATGTATGAATAGGAAACTTCCCCGGCTTACTTCCCCCCACACATAGCATCAACCTCTATGCCTCCTTCCTCCTTCCCAAAACAATTAACATTCAAACCAAATTGGCTCCTGTTTTATAGACATACCACCATAAGTGTACATTCATATTAGTTTTATACTATTTTATAGATGCCACCCCCCCACACACTTTCCTAGTTGTTTTTCAGTATTATTTTATATAAAAAGCACACACAGCCAAATTTAAAGGAAGTCTAACTGTTAATTGGTTAATACACCAATGAAACAAAATGTATGCCTATTTTAAATTTTTCTATGTAAAATAATAACACTGTGCACTTCTCTTTCCACAAATTATGTTTTTTTGTTGTTGTTAAGGTAAACCTGGAACTCTTTCAGAATTTGAGACCCATATGGAACATAGATTTAATAAATAAAATAAAAAGAGCAATGGAGTTTTAGGGAAACCTATATTTCAGTATTTGGGAGGTAGTCTATACAAACAAAATATTCTCCTTAAGATTCAATATATCTTAGTTGCTTTAGCAGTAAATATTTTGCATTATTAACTTATTTGGCATATTTAGCACAGTATAAGAAGATATTGAAAGTCATGAAACCATTAGTGAGAGCGAGAGAAATCCAGTCTTTTAAAGAGAACATGGAAAAATAGGGCAAGGAGATGATGTAGAAGGCTTGGAAACTGGGGAAAACTTTATCTGAAATCTCTCTTTTAAGTGAACCAATTTTATATTCATCCTTTGGTAGTTGTTATGCTTTAGCCTGGGTAAATGTGTGACACAGAAACACTCTCCAAAGTCAGAAGGCATTATATTCCACCCTCTGGTTTTCCAGACTTTTTAATCACTTTTTCCACAAAGGACGAGAAATAGTAAATAAATAAAACTTACAGTGGAGCCCAAAAGATGGGGTATACATACTGGGGCAAGACTGGTCATTTCTGGCTGGGATGAAAACCACTGTAATGTAACAGAACTTTTGTCTTTACACGTTTAATGACATTTTATAGAAGTACTTCAAAAGCAAGACTTTTTGTTTTCTTAATGCTCAATGACATATATTAGACTCTAAAAGGAAGATAGAGGGGGGCAAAACCATTGGCAGCACAGTGCAGCCATACTGGCGCAAAACTCCAAGCCCAGGCATTTTTTGATGGATAAAAAGAGCCCTGTGATATAATCAAGATGCACCAACATCTTTACATTTGGACTGGTGTTGTATAGAGGTAGCTGCAAAACATTTTTTTCCCTTTTTATTTTCCATCACATTGAAGTGGCCCCAAAGAAGTAATTTCCCTGCACTCCTATAAAACTTTACATTTTATAATGTCTTTTTATACATACTGGAACCTCTAGCACTCTCACCCTATATTTCACCTCTCCACCAGTTTGGCTTGGTCTTAAGCAAAGAAGAAGAGGTCTAGTGAAATAAAAATTACAACATACTGTTGGAAAGAGATACTATCCCAGCCTTTTAAAAATATCCCAGCCGTATTAGCTGTTTATTTTTAAAGTTTGACCTAAATAAATTGCATAGCATGCAAAAATCCCCAGCCAAACAAAACTTCTCTAAATGCAGTTTATCCAGTGTGATAAACTCAAGACAGATGGCTGCAAGGGAGGAGGGAGGGGAGATAGACAACAGTCCCAGAAGGTTAAAAGGCCCTCCTGCCTATCAACTGGGGAGGGGTGATTACAGGTCAATCAGGTTCAGCTGAGAAGGGGTTACCAGAGATCAATTAGGATCAGCTGAGAGGGAGTTACCTGAGGTCAATTAGGATCAGCTGATTCCAACTAAGGGCTGTCTGAGACCTTTTTAAACCCTCCCCCATTGGGAAAAGGGGGGGGGGGGAGGAAGGAGTCAAGTTACCAGTAGGTGAGTAGCAGCAAGGGCATAAGCCTCTCCAGGAGAGGAGGCTGCATCCCCTCCCATAAGGGAGAAAAACAAGCCCAAAACACTGGCTGAGAGAAGGACAGACTGCCCCGTGTAGCCAAGAGGGACTGTTTTACCCCAAGCCCGTCTCACCAAGGCAAAGAAACAGCTGAGGGTGGTGAGACCAAGAAGGTGCCTTGCCACACCATATCTAAGGTCATCATTTGTAAATTGTGAAGAATGTTTCAGATTCCAGCTACAATATAACTCCCCACATTTGACATTAAAAACAAAATTTGAAAAGTCATAGCTTTCTTACTGCTTGAGGAACAGAGATAAAGACAGCATCTGACATCTGCACCCAACCCTCCTCCTTTCCTTAGTTTTTTGCTCTTATCTTATAAAACCATAACCCCGTCTCCTCTCTTTTCCTGACTCTTTTAGCTGGTATCTAAAACTGCCATCTTCTCTAGCTCCTTTTGCTAAACATACTGTTTTTAATCAAAGGTCTAAAGAAATTAAAAAATGACATCAATTAGGATAGTTTATCTTTTAAAACTTAAAACTTTTACAAGTATAACATGAGAAAAAACAGGGCATGGGGATATTTTTTCTCTTTCTCTAATATTTTGCCACCTTTGTGCGATTAATCAATTTTATTTAGAATTGTACTTGGTGCATCAAATATTTTTTCTAAATGAGGAAAGGGCATGATTACATATCTGTGTAGTAACACTCTTTACTCCTCTGACATTATGACTTTATATAATTGAATAGACTTTATTTATAATTATACTAACTGCATAAAAGACAAATTTCCATCTGGAAAAGGCATGAAATCCTTTATTCATTTATTTTTAAATGCTTCCAGTAAGGATAAATTAAATAAAATTGTTAAAAAAACTTTTTTTTTCTTTTTTAAACTAGCCATGTCCAAAAATGATATCTAAGGGCCCTGGAGAGGGCAGAAAGGGTAGGAAGGACTTCCAAAACCTTAAGGCCAACTCATTGGGCAAAAAGGGGATGGGACAGAAGGCGGGGCATGCAGTCTAATTGGCGCACTATCACCCAAGGAAGGCATGGAAACCTGGCAAAAAATGTTTGCTGAGGAATGATATGGAGTTATTTCTACTTCTCTACAAACCCAGTGGTCCAAATTCAGCTGTTAGTCAGAGTGTGACAATTAAAATAACTTCAGAGATTTCAGGTAATTGATTTGTACTAACCGAAGGCCTGTTCTACATACAGATTTTGTACTGGTATAACTATGTTAATTAGGGGTGTGACTTTTTATGGCAAGAGTTGTGCATGTGCCATCCTTATTATGGATGCAGTTGTATTGGTATAATAGTGCCTTATACTGATATAGCTTATTCCCTTTCCCATATAGGAATAGCTATACTGGAATAAAGCATCTTTGTATTAATATAACTATGTCTCTACTTGGGGGTGGAGGGTTGTAATACTACAACTATACCATTACAGTTTAAGCAGAACAATTTTTGAGTGCAGATAAGCCCTAAAAGAGCAGAATTTAGTCACGGGTTTGAACCCTGATTGAAGTCTCAGTTACCCTAAGTATAAAGCACATATCATTGAACGACTCACATGCTTAAAAGTTACACAGATGCTTCAGTACTTTTGTTCAGCTGGGGCTGTTGTCGGCTTTAGAGATCTGAAACCCTTCTGGAAACTGATCAGCTGCACTAAACCACTTCACAATTTGAAATTCTTTGCACTTTCTGCTCAGGAGAGGCTGTAACCAGAATGGCAGGAATTCTGCAAATGCCAACGAAGGAACATTGACAGAGAGCGCTTGGAAGAAGCTTGGTCAGTGCCTTGCTCGAGCCATTGTTGTTCACCCCTAATTTTATAAACACAAAATAGATACAAAAAGTGAAAGCAAAATAATGATACATTTGACAGAAAACATTGAAAAATCTCATTTTAAACTGGTGAATTGTTGCACTCATGATTTTACACATGTCTATGATTCTGTGCAGTAGATTTATTACTTTATAAACAGCTTAAAACAATCCAGCAGTGCTACTATCCTGTGAGGACCTAACTGGGTCCAAGCCTCATCTGAACAAACTGACAATGTGTGTGTTTCATGAGGCCCCTTCTATACATTACTATTGCCACTGTAGATATCTCTCTTGCACAGGATATAAAAAGTTGTTTTTATTGCCCTGAACCTGTTGTTGAACTTTATGAAGCTTATCATATTTTAGTAAGTGAGGACCTGCTCCTGCTCCCACTCCCATTAAAATAAAGGGGAGTTTGGAAATTAATTACAATGAGAGCAGGACTGGTGTTCCTAACATGTTTTACAATTCCTTGCTGCTACAACCAGAGCAATGGTTCTCAACCTGTGGCCCAGAGTTCGCTTGCCACCCAATCAGCACACAATTGTGGCCCATGTGACACCCTGCTAAAAAAATTTAAAGAGTGCCGCGCAGTTTGTTGAGTGATGCATTTGAGCAGTTGAGCATAGTTGAGTGTCGCATCAGCAGCGGAATAGGGCACACGAGAGAAAATGAATTGGTTTGTTATTTGCAGAAAGAAACCACCATTGGTAGCATCAGAAACTGATGAAAGAAAAAAGGAACATGAATGAAAGAAGCATTGCAGTTTGGCAGGAGGAGGCAGAAAGGTACAAGATGACTGGAAAGAAATGTTTGCCGTTATAGAAAGAGATGGGAAGCCATTTTGTTTGTACAGCCCTCATTGTGTGCAAAACGTACAATGTAAAAAGACATTCTGAGACAAAACATCAAGACTTTCAAAGTAAATACCCAGAAAAATCTGAAGATAGAAAGTTGAAAATTAATCACCTTGAGAAATCACTAAAACAATTAGCAGAAAGTGTTGCATGCCACGTTTACAGGAGCAGACGCTGTGACACTTGCATCTTACAAAAATTCTTGGATGCTTGCCAAACACAGAAAACCATTTAGTGCTGGGGAGCTAGTAAAAGAAAGCTTTTTTTTTTTTTTTTTAGAATCTGCGGACTCTCTCTTTAATGTTTTTGTTTCTCATATCAAAGCCATAAGAAGGATAAAAAAATCTGAAGTTAAGCAATGACATAATGTGGTGGCTTTGAACAAAGGAAGTTGCCAGATCCCCCACTAATGTAAGTGTTAGACAAAATTAATTTTAAGAGTTAATGTTTTGACTTATTTTGATAAATTAAAATTCTCTTGGTAGACATTTGCCAGTGTTGAAATGAAAGGTTGAAATGAAAGATTTGAATCGCATTGTTGTCAGATAACAAATACCAAACCTTATTTTTTGTAAATTGTACAGGGAGTATATATATTGTGTGGATGAGGCCCACATAACACATATGTTAACACATGTGAGAGCTGCATATGTGGCCCACAATATTAAATAGGTTGAGAACCACTGAACTAGAGCTTCAGATCAGCAATGTACTTGAGCAGATGCTTCCCTTCTTTAAGCATGTGTTTAAGCCCCATTGACTTCACTTGCACATAAGTGTAACCCTTCTGCCAGGTGGAGCCGGCAGCAACCAGGGCTGGGTTCACTATCTAGGGGTTACTTTTCAGTAATACGACACAGAACCAGCTCGAGCCCTTGTGACGGAGTGGGGAGTATTAACCTGGTAATGTTGCATGGGAGTTTTACTGGTTTACTGTCTTTATAAACAGCTGGATGGTGCTGGATGGTGGTGGGATATCAGGGAGTGACTTCACTTGAGGGATGATACATGAGCACGTAACCTGAGCCCAGGAGGGGGTTGCAGCCAGGTGACACCGTCTGCCCAGGAAACTGGGCAAAGGCTGGAGGAGGAGCCAGGGGGGAGACTGCTGGAGTTTCAGTTTGGAGCTGGCTGGGGGGACAGAGGGGAGGCCCAGAACCTGGGTCTGGGCTCCTCACCCCCCAAGATGGACCTGACTGAGGGGTCCTGTTCTCTGTACCTAAAAGCTCTGTTTTAGACTGTGGTCCTGTCGTCTAATAAACCTTCTTCTTTTACTGGCTGCCTGAGAGTCACGGTGAATCGCAGGAAGTGGGGATGCAGGGCCTTGACTCCTCCATACTCCATGACAGCCCCCACCCAGTAACATGGGAAAATTACACCCCACTCCTGGGTGCACATGTACTTAAAATTAAGCATAAGCTTAAGTGCTTTCCTGAATCAAGTTCTACAGCAATAAAAGACAACTGGAACCTTCAGAATATGCCTATTCTGTGCATTAGCACAATACGAAGCAATATGCTTAACTTCAACTTACATTATGTATAATGAAATAGAAGGATTCATCGATTCATAGATTCCAGGGCCAGAAGGAACCACTGTGATCATCCAGTCTGACCTCTGGTATAACAGAGACCATAGAACTTTCCCCAGATAATTCCTAGAGTAGATCTTTTAGAAGAACATCCCATCCTGATTTAAAAAATCAGGAGGTGGAAAGTAAATCTTTGGCAAAGGCACTAGCTTAAGATGGCCAGGTAAAAAGAAATAAAAATCACTTTAAAAACACTAAATTACACCAGGCAAAATAAATTGAAGCTGTCACTGTAACAAAATAGCTAAGAACTCTACACAGGAAAAAACCAAAACAAAGCCGTTTTATATCAATAGCCAACATCAGAAAACAAAGCATGTAGGAAAAGAGAGTGTAAAACCATTTTAATAGGTCCTGACTGCATCAGACTATGAAAAAAAGTGCAGATTAAATCAACTATATTGAAAGAGATTTTATCAGGTGCTTTAATAGGAAAGCAAGACACAAAGGAATTCAACCTCTCATCGATGTTACCGCACAGAAACTGACAGCCTCTTTTAAAAGAGAGGCACTTGATTCCCTAGTGATCTGTGTGCCAGTTACATGAGTTTTCTGTAAGATTTGATTTAAAGGGGGGGGGGGGAACCACCACAGACCACAGGAATGAATAAGGAAATTGTAATTTAATTTTAACAAGCTACCAGTCCCAAGGCAGCAGATGCTGTAGATAGAAGGGTTGCATGAAAAAGTCTTACATGTAAAGCAGAAGTGGGAAATGGCTTTTCAACAATTTCATACACATAACAGTATTTCTGATCCTCCCTTTCTTGTGGACATCATTCTCCCATTGATTTTAAGGGTAGTTTTGCATACACAAAGAATACAGGATCAAGCTATAGAAGTAATGCGACAAAATTAAGAAAAGGGGAAAAAGCTCCCCAGGTCTTAACAATGGAGTTATCTCCTAATAACTCATTTTGGCAGTAAAAGTCTCCCAAAGAAGCATTGGACATTATATTGCTTGAAATATTTACTAGCCTGGACAAACCCCAGAAGCATATACCATAGTGCACAAGCCTGCAGTGGCAAAGGAATGAACTAGGTAAACCAGGTGTCGGCAATCTTTCAGAAGTGGTGTGCTGAGTCTTCATTTATTCACTCTAACTCAGGGGTCGGCAACCTCTGGCACGTAGTTCACCAGGGTAAGCACCCTGGCAGGCCAGGCCAGTTTGTTTACCTGCCATGTCGGCAGGTTCAGCCGATTGCGGCTCCCACTGGCTGCAGTTCACCATCCCAGGCCAATGGGGTCAGCAGGTAGTGGCGCGGGCAAGGGATGTACTGGCCGTGGCTTCCCGCTGCCCCCATTGGCCTGGAACGGCGAACCGTGGCCAATGAGAGCCGCAATCGGCCAAACCTGCTGACGCGGCAGGTAAACAAACTGGCCCAGCCTGCCAGGGTGCTTACCCTGGCGAGCCGCGTGCCAGAGGTTGCCGACCCCTGCTCTAATTTAAGGTTTCGGGTGCCAGTAATACATTTTAACGTTTTTAGAAGGTCTCTTTCTATAAGTCTATAATATATAACTAAACTATTGTTGTATGTAAAGTAAATAAGGTTTTTAAAATGTTTAAGAAGCTTCATTTAAAATTAAATTAAAATGCAGAGCCCCCTCCAGACTGGTGGTCACGACCCGGGCAGTGCGAGTGCCACTGAAAATCAGCTCGCGTGCCACCTTTGGCACGCATGCCATAGGTTGCCTACCCCTGAGGTAAACTAATGTGTCTTTTTAATCTCTAAACTTCCATGATTCATGTTTTGAAAAATTGGCTTTGCTTATAAATAAAATACAGTTTTACCAGTAAAGCCAGCTGGCCTTTTAACAAAATCAAGCTAAAGGTGCACTTCATAACAAAGGGAAGAGCTAAAAATCAATCAGAAAATCCCTCTGGCTGTGAGTTGTTTCCCTGAGTTTTGTTTGAGACTTAGGATCAGTAGCACGTCCAGCAAGAGAATGGAGTGACTCATGTGGGTATGTCAGGAACTGGGAAGAGAAGAGCATTGTAAAGTTCTCATAACATAAATGGCTTCTCGTCCTGCCCTTTGTTCTTTAAACAGATGCTCTTGGCACTGGTTCCTATTCCAAGGAAGAAGGAATCTCAGCAGGAGGCTGAACTGAAAGCCAGTTCCCCTGGCACTGCAGCCATATTGAGAGGCAGAACAATTGTTCCGAATGGACATGTTTGCAAAGAGGGCGAGGCAAATCACACAAATAAAAACTAACAGCCCCAATTAATTGTTATGTTCTTTGCCTAATCATTTATGCCAGTGCAAAGTAGATGTAAACCACTACCATTCTGATTTGATAGCATTTCCCACTCACTTTGCATTGCTGTAAATGACAAGGTGCCAGGACAACAGAGAATCAAGCCTGATGGCAGCAGTTGAAATTAACAAATATTTCCTTCCTCCCTATCTCCCAGTGTGCCTGACCTTGTTATCAGTTATGTCAGTGTCTGTTCCAACGATAGAATAACAGTAGTCACAAGAGACAGAAGGGTTTTGGTAGGGTCCAAAACTTCAATTGGTCTATACATGGTTCCATTTCTCAGAATCTTTCAGTCCTGAATCCCAGCTCTAGGGTTGGGAACTGAATGATATTGAGAGATGGAGTCATGTTCTTGAGTGGGAAAGGTCTTATTTTCTGAGATACTGCTGTGGAGACAAAGCCCAACAACTGCTCCCTCTGCCAGTGCACCACTGTTGGCTGGTTGAAATGGTGTCCTCAGGCAATGGTAGAATAGTCAGAGGTACAGGATGGGGGCAGATGTCAAACTCCACTGGGACCAATTAAGGCTGATCATATCAAGTTTTCAGTAATCCCTGAAGGATGTAGATTTCTTCTTCTTCTTCGCCATTCTGCATTTTTGTTTATAAGAACATCAGAAAGGAAACGTACACACAGAAATCTGTTAATATGATCTCAAGGGTCTGGCTTTTATAAAACAACAGAACCAAGGACTCTTATTTTCCTCTTACTTTTAGGAAGTGTCAGTGAAGGGGAACTCCATTGGGGTCAATGGAATTTCTTATATCGAAGAAATACTAGCACAAGGCTGCAGTGCCACACAGATTTTGTACCAATTAAACTATATTGGTGAAGGATGTGATTTTTCTACCAAATAATTGAGGCACTATAACCCCTAGTGCGGCTGCAGTTATAATGGTGAAAAGGCACATTATTCCAATGTAGCTTACTCCCAATGGTGCAAGTAGAATCCATTTCTTATTGGTACAGGGTGGGTGGGGTTGGAGGGCATGTGACTGCCTCACGTGACCCTCCACGTGACTCCTCCCCACCATGCCCCCAGCCTGGGGCCCCCATGCTCTCCCCGTCCCCTCCTCATATTCCACCCCCCTTACCTGGGGGGGGCTCTGTCCTCCTGCTGCACCGGAGACTTCTAAACCACAGCAGGGAAGGGAGCAGAATGATGGCAGCACCCTATGCCTGCCCCCGCCCCCAGCCCTGTCCTCCAGCTGTACAGATGGAGAAGACCCTGCGTGGAAGGGCTAGAGTGGTACAGCTGTGCAGAAGGAGCTGCCGGCATGGGCCCGCCACGTTCTGCTCCTCCTGTGTCTTTCTTGTACACCGAACCAGCTATAAATATCTTGCTGGCACAGCATACTGGACCGTACCGCCCTACTTGCACCTCTGCTTACTCCCCTTTCCATACAGTATAAGCTATCTCAGTATAAGCACCCTTTTACTGATATCATTGCATCCACCTTAGGAGTTGTATTGCCTTCATTATTTCAATATAGGTAAGTGGCACAATTTCTGAGTGTAGACAGTCCCTTAGAGGAGAACAAGGCCCAGGAATTCTAAATTGGAGGTAGCCTGAGCTTTGAGTTCCCTGGCTTTTGCACTAACAATGCTAGCTGAGTGATGTTTGATATGAGTGGACATAGTAAAGTCTTTGCTTATTATTACTGCAGTCCTGCTTCATGGAAGAAATATCACCCCACATCTTTGCTGTATTAAGACTAAACCAGTTTCTGCTGATTTTTGTGTCAACAGAGACGCTTCATCATAATTAGGACTGGCATGTCAGTCAGTTCATAGACAGAATACTCCCAGTTATCCGAATAGCATGGGGGATATGGATTTTATATGGCTGATCGGGAGTTTGAGCATCAAGAGGGCAGGAGCAGCAACACAGGGACCCTCTGCAGCTCCACTGTCATGTCCCCCTTCCCGCTCTTGTGACAACAGGGCTGCAGCTCCCTGAGCTGCTGCAGAAGCCATTCAGCAGCAGTGCGGCCGCCCCTGCAACCAGGGGTCTCTACTCTGGTATCCAAACCTCCGCATTACCCAAATCCCTTCATGTTGAGGTAATAGGGTGTTGGATAATCAGGATCATACCGTAGTAGGTCACTTTGTCTTTGTGTAGGCTCTTTGGCTGAAGTAAATAAGGAGTCAGTAGAATTAAACTGGATTTGTTTATTCAAGCAAATTAAAGCAAAACAACCACCACCCTACCCAACAGGTCTTTCTCTCTACTGACCAGCCTCTTCTCCAGTCATTTATTTCAGCACACAGTGAGTATAAAATGCCACCGTTCTCATTCACCAAGCTTTTACACCCAGCTAGCGCTGGGAAATTGAGCCTTACGCTTCCCATCATCTTAGATAACATTTACAATATGCATGTATTTAAACATACGTTGTCCCAGACCTAAAACGTACAAGCCCATGGTGTTTCTATCCTGAGACAATGCCACATAGGCAATCTTCGCTATGAGTCTCTTTGAAGCAGATGTAATTGACCTTTTTTTTACTATGATACATTGCCACCTAGAGCTAGCCAGGGGTAGCTTAATGGAATCCACACCCCCTTTTTGTTTATCCACAGGAGGCCCCTGAGGAAATAAGCAAAACAGGAGTCCCCGCGCCAGCTTGCTTGTGGCTGAATGAGTCATCAGGGTGGGGAAACATGTTCTACAGCCTTCAGTGGCTGCTGTTTGCATGTCGAGGTCTGAATGGAGCCAGGTCTGGGTTCTTGACATACTTTCAAGGAAAATTTAATGTGAGAATTTGAAGATGGAGGGAATGAATCTCTCTCTCAGGCAGCATTCTAAGGGGAGGAATCCATTAGTGAGCACAAATACTTGTAACAGTTCAGTGTAAAATTAATGAGAGAAGAGTCATGTTAGGGTAGGTCTATACTTACCGCGCGGGTCGACGCGGAGAGTTCGACTTCTCGGAGTTCGAACTATCACGTCTAATCAAGACGCGATAGTTCGAACTCCCCACACGCTCCAGTCGACTCCGGAACTCCACCACCGCGAACGGCAGTGGCGGAGTCGACCTCGGAGCCGCGGACTTCGATCCCGCGGCGTCTGGATGGGTGAGTAGCCCGAACTAAGGTACTTCGACTTCAGCTACGCTATTCACGTAGCTGAAGTCGCGTACCTTAGTTCGACCCCCCCCCTTAGTGTAGACCAGGCCTTAGACTCTTATTTTCAACCAACCTCCAAACAACATGAATACTCAGGTTGTTGCACAACATTAGGCATTGTGTGAGTGCACATTCCTCTGATGGGCTTCAGAAAAAGTCAAGTCTCCGTTATTAACGAAAAAAATCGAAGGGCCTCATTTCAAACCCCACATTAACTCGTTTGATTAATTCTCTGATCGGTGATAGGAAAATGCTTCAGCTTAGATAGAGAGAGACCCAAGCTGCACAAGTCTCATTACCTCTGACAGAAGTGGCAGATGCAGGAACATCTGCCCCTGTTTGGGTTTGATCATTGTAAAATTCATGCTTTAGTCATTGCGATTTTGGCAATTGTTTTGTAAGCCTCTGAAGATAAAGACAATTGGTCACCCTTAAGAGGGAACCTTCTGTATTAAGAAGTTACCAAGGGACAAGCATAACTCTGCTCTGTCTTTATTAGAAGACTCTTTTCATAAGCAATCACCTTTTGTTGATCCCTGGAAGTAGACCCACCTGAACCAAAAATTAGCACTGGAGGGGCTAGCCTGGTGGCCTGATGAAAGAGCAATGTTTTTGCAAAGGACATCCAAATGTAGATCTCAAATGCAGTCCCTTGCTGCCATGTCAATAGGTGGGAGTACTGCAGAGATTGCATGCTCAGCTCTAGAAGGCAGAGGGATTGGCCCAATCACTAGCAAGCTACCATCTCAGCCTATCTGCAAGTACGGTTGATGGCATCAGGGAGAAGCTTTGTTCCATCTGTCTCAGCTGGTATGACAGGTTGCTCCTGTGTTTGGTCATTAAAGGAGGAGGAAATAAAGCAGAAAGATGGGGAGTCCCAAATGGGGAAGAGAAGCTCAGAGCTATCCAGGCAAACACACCCAAGAAATAAACACAGCAAGGAGTGGTCTGTTCTGAAACTATGTGAAGCACACAAACAACTGCACAACTGGGAGTGATGAACTTGCAGCATTTCCTTCATGACCATGCAGATTCCTTCGAGACAGAAAGAAAAGAAAACAAACGTTCATTCAATTTTCAACGAACATGGAAACAACATGCAGCATATGTCTCTATGTAGCAATCTAAGTTACACAACACCTAACTGAGCCTGTTATACTACATCCATAGTATATGATTTATGAGGGGATGCTGAGGGAACTGGGCTTATTTAGTCTGCAGAAGAGAAGAGTGAGGGGGGATTTGATAGCAGCCTTCAACTACCTGAAGGGGGGTGGAGCTAGGCTGTTCTCAGCGGTGGCAGATGACAGAACAAGGAGTAATGGTCTCAAGTTGCAGTAGGGGATGTTTAGGTTGGATATTAGGAAAAACTTTTTCACTCAGAGAGTGGTGAAGCACTGGAATGGGTTACCTAGGGAGGTGGTGGAATCTCCTTCCTTAGAGGTTTTTAAGGTCAGGCTTGACAAAGCCCTGGCTGGGATGATTTAGTTGGGAATTGGTCCTGCTTTGAGCAGGGGGTTGGACTAGATGACCTCCTGAGGTCCCTTCCAACCCTGATATTCTATGATTCTATGATCTCTGCTGCAGTGCAGCCAGTGAAGGCGACAATTTTTTTTCAGTCTATGGCAACAACATCTGTGTGATAAGTGAATAATAAAGCGATTAAGTGATTGTGTGTTATTCAGGATGGATGAGCAGGTGGTAATAGTGCAACCTAAGGGTTGGTCTTATACAGAAAAAAAACCCACATAGCTGCTTATTTTATAGACACAGATCAGTTGTCCCCGAACCTGGTTAGAACACGAGTTGGTTTTGTAGCATAGATGGGGCCCTAGCCATGGAATCAAGTCCCTTCAGTGGTTATTTTGCAGTGTGCACGGGCCTTATAGCAGGGGTGGCCAAATTTGCTGACCCTCCGAGCCACATATGATAATCTTCTGCAGTTCGAGAGCCATAAGACATGCACACAACCTGCCTGCGGAGTGGTGTGCAGGGCAGAAGCCCTTAGCTCCACCATCCTACCACAGGGCAGAAGCCCCAAGTCTGGTACGTGGAGAATAGGAGGGAGGTGTGGGAGCTCCATGAGCCACACTTTAACTGTAAAAGAGCAGCCTACGAGCCACAGTTTAGCCACCCCTGCCCTAGAGTACGGTAACTCAGCCAGAATTCATACTTAGGACCAAATCCCGCTTCATTTGCCCCATGTAGCCCCATTTATGTAAGTAGCACTATGCAGGTAAGTGAGGGCAGAATTTGGCCCTAAGGGCAATATTTTAAAAAAATAATTGGCACCTACAAAATACAAATGAACAAAGTAGTTATCAGGGATTGGCTCAAGTTGTACAATTTGGATCCAGATCTGAATTTCTCCAGAGTTTGGGGTTGTTTGGATCTGATTTTTGGTCCAGGGCCATATCTGGAAAGTAAATCTTTCTGCGTATATGGTGGGTGAACTAGGTGTGTAGGCTATTATCGGTTCACACAGGGATTCACATGCTTTGTGTCTGAAACTTGAGCCTGCAAAGTCCAAGGGAGCTTCTGTCACTGTAGAACATGCTGTTGGAGTTGTGGAGAAGGGTGACTGAAAAAGGCATGTCCACTGAGGATATTTTTACAAGTGACAGCCCCAGCTCCACCAACTCCCAAGAGAGATGTCAGTTTCTAATGTGTTATCCCACTATACTCACTTGGCCTTTTCTTACAGCTGTGCAAAAAGAGAACCTGAAGGAGGATCAGTTCCATGCCAATCTCTGCTAGATGTGTTGTGTGTAACCCTGGTTTCTGTTTCTCTTCTAACAATAAGCTGCAGCTGCTGCTTCAGGGAACCAACAAGGCAGTATTTTATGCTATATCCATTTAGAAATGACACACTCTTTCCATTCTGGGCCTTTCATGTAGTAATCCACCCACACATAGACTGTATACACAAACACACACATTACCCGGAGGCTAAGACTTGCTGCAGAAATTGATAGTAAGCTGTTGTTGTTTTAATTATGTGCTGGCTTCCTTAATTAAAACTATGCCACAGGTCATTTACTGTAGTACAGAGTCCATGGACATCAAGCCAGGCTGTGTTCTGGAATTGCAAAGTTCTCATTAGCATAGTATTGGCTGCAAGTGAAGTGTACTCATCTGAAATTCTTTACAAAGGAATGTAAATTAGCATCAGTGGCCTCAGTGTATTATTGACACAGTGAATTATTTTGCTGAGTAGAGGTGAAAATGAGCAAGGCAAGATGGAATTCATATTTGTAGCTCAGTAGACTACACTAACTGCTTGCTATAGGGATTTGTATGGGTCTGTCCACAGACAGAGAACTCCCAAATTATCTTCTTCACTATATTATCAGTTTTGGACGATGCAATTCCTTGTTGCAAGGGCAAAGCCAGGGAATCTGTGTACACTGAAGTAATGACTGAGTATAAAAATGTTTCATAATGCCTTGTTAATTTGATTTTTTTTATAGCACAAAAACTCATACTAGGAATAGACCCTAGGAGAATTGGTTTTGAACCCTATTCTAACAAAAGGATTTTACACAGACATATTGCCTCCCTGGTCAAATCATGTGAGAACCCAGTTTGGCTACAGCCTGGTATAAACTGTGCTTTAGAATGGTTTTTAACTTTGGCTATTACATGAGTACAGAAGGGCCTTGATACCAGATAAGCCAATTAGTTGATGCTGAAATGGAGGCAATCCTTTTGGGATGGAAGATTCAGCATCAAAACTGGCAAGACGCTGCCTGATGGATAAGAAGTGGGACCACTAGCTGAATACTCACAGACAGGCAATTGCCAGAGGATGTTATGAAGTCCAAGACTATAACAGAGTTCAGAAAAGAACTAGATAAGTTCATGGAGGATAGGTCCCTCAATGGCTATTAGCCAGGATGGGCAGGGATGGTGTCCCGAGCCTCTGTTTGCCAGGAGCTGGGAATGGGCGACAGGGAATGGATCACTTGATGATTGCCTGTTCTGTTCATTCCCTCTAGGGCACCTGGCATTGGTCACTGTCAGAAGACTGGATACTGGGCTAGATGGACCTCTGGTCTGACCCAGTATGGCCATTCTTATGTTCCATGCTCAAAGAGAACAACAAGAGGAAGACGCACCCACAGCATTTCTAGTTTGCCTACAAGATCCGCAAAATATTTTCCTTGTCATTCTCATGTTATCCCTTCCATAGCCACCAGTAAAGGAGAGTAAAATGTCTTCTTCGCTTTTTTCAATGCTTTACACTTTTGTGAGCCTTCCTGAAAAGATCACAAAGCACTTTGCAAACAACTAGTGAAACAAAAACTCCACCCCAGGAGGCAGGTTTGTGGTATCCCCATTGCAGAGATGGAGAAACCAAGGTGCAAACAGGCAAAAAATCTGACCGAGTCACACAGGAAGTCCTTGACACAGCCAGGTATAGAAATCAGGAGTTCTGACCCTCAGTCTCTTGTTCTAACTCTCAGATCACACTGGCTCTGTATTGAATGGCTATGGCAATGTCGAATTTGGGGAACTATACCATCATCAATTAATTTCCTACAGGAGACTGTTGGTTTAGATCAGGGGTTGGCAACCTTTCAGAAGTGGTGTGCAGAGTCTTAAATTATTCACTCTAATTTAAGGTTTCGCGTGCCAGTAATACATTTTAACATTTTTAGAAGGTCTCTTTCTATAAGTCTATAATATATAACTAAACTATTGTTGTATGTAAAGTAAATAAAGTTTTTAAAATGTTTAAGAAGCTTCATTTAAAATTAAATTAAAATACAGAGCCCCCCGGACCAGTGGCCAGGACCCAGGCAGTGTGAGTGCCACTGAAAATCAGCTTGTGTGCCGCCTTTGGCATGCATGCCATAGGTTGCCTACCTCTGGGTTAGATAGTAGAGCCCATCTCTTCCTGGATAATTATTTCACTAGGATATCCCCCTTCTGATCAAAAGCCAAACCCCTGGCCTGGGGAGTTGCACTACCGCTGCCATATGGGAAACTCAGTTTCAAATTAAGGATTCCGTTTCCTAATGGTGGATGGGAATACTGCACAACCAGGACTTCAATCCCATGAGGAAAATTGCTATAGTATTCCACCATCCTGGGCCAAAATGCTAATTTTACAAAAGTGATAGGGCAGTAGTAGTTTATAAGGGTGAGAAATGGGGGCAGTGAGTGACAGGGCAAGTCCTGTTTTTCTCCAGGAGTGAAACTGGCTTGTTCTAAAGGGTGACCTTGCTAGCAGTCTTAACTGGAGGAAGAATAGCAACTCACGGCTGTCCCTAGCAAAGAGAATACATTAAAATGTTTGAAAATGGCCAGGGATCCTCAGGCCCACAGGCATTTTTACCCAAATCTAGATATCTAAGGTACTTATATTTCCCCCCATTACCGTGGTATCTGAGTGCCTCACACCACCTGTGTGATGTAGGGCAGCACTATTATTCCCATTTTACAGATAGGAAACTGAGGCACAGAGAGACTAAAAGACTTATACAGGAAGTCTATGGCAAAGCAGGGAATTAAATCCAGGTCTCCCAAGTTCCAGATTAGCACAGTAAGCACTGGGCCATCCTTCCTCTTATGGAAGTGAGGAATAACTATAGCCAAAATGCTAAATCCCCAAATGCTGCCAAATCCCATCTTGAATAGTTTGCAGAGAGCTTTTTTTTTTTTTTTTTTTTTTTAAAGTGTTCAACCACCTTCTGGGAAGTAAAAATGTTTTTCTTTGAACTTCTGATGGGATATCATGTGTGTGTTTTCTGACAGCTCCCATAAAATTAGCCTTCCCAGGCACAGCTCTACTTTCAACCTCCATTTGCTCCCGGTCCCCAGTTATTATTACTTTGATGATTCAACAATGACATCTTGGGATCAACAATCATTTGATCTTCAGGCTAGAATACAAAGAAGGTACATGCTGGGAAACATCTCCAAGGAACATCTGAGCAGCACGATAGGAGACCATGAGCTGAGAAAGACCCCTGTTGCTCTTCCAGGATTTGAATATATTTTGCATTCTGTGGTTTCACAGCATGTACCCTGTTTTTACTGCAAACAAATATTTACACTAGTTAGAATGAAAGTGAGGAAGGGTTATACAGAATATATACAGTAGAATGTTCCTCATATGCACTTACCAGTCCTTACACTTCAAACTCCATGCTAAAAATCTAACCCTCAAGAATTGAGAATTGCCTCTCTTCTTGTGGGTTCCAGGACCAGCTGCTCCAGAAACAGTCATTTAAGGTGTCAAGAAACTTTAAGTCAGCATCCCTTCCTGAGGTGATATGTACCCAGTCAATATGGGGATAGTTGAAAGCACCCATTATTATTATTATTGAGTTTATTTTAATAGCTTCTCTAATCTCCCTGAGCATTTCACAGTCACTAACACTATCCTGGTCAGGTGGTCTGTAATATAGCCCTACTGCTATATCAGGGGTCGGCAACCTCTGGCATACAGCTCACCAGGGTAAGCACCCTGGTGGGCCGGGCCAGTTTGTTTACCCGCCATGTTTACAGGTTCGGCCAATTGTGACTCCCACTGGCTGCGGTTTGCCGCTCCAGGCCAATGGGGGCTGTGGGAAGCGGCGCGGGCCGAGGGATGTGCTGGCTGCGGCTTCTCCCCGCCCCCATTGGCCTGGGGTGGCAAACTGCAGCCAGTGGGAGCCGTGATCGACCGAACCTGCAGACATGGCAGGTAAACAAACTGGCCCAGCTTGCCAGGGTGCTTACTCTGGCGAGCCGCGTGCCAGAGGTTGCAGACCCCTGTGCTATATTCTTATTTTTCAAGCATGGAATTACTATCCATAGAGATTCTATAGTACAATTTAGTTCATTTAAGATTTTTACTTCATTTGATTCTAGGCTTCCAGTTACCACATGCTCCTCCGCATGTTACATTAATAAAATACCAGCAACAGGATCTTATAAGAGGGACAAGGCAAAACGCCCCATTTATTGCAAATACAACAAAATAGTTTTGACAGCTGTTATAATCATTTACTCACACAAACTCACACAGGTTCTGCAAAGATAATTTATAGTTACCAGCCTAAGCGTTGCTTATGCCAAGTCACTGGCCAGGTGGCCTGGACACAAGAGTGGAGCCGAGTCGTGTCAGATGCGCATCCGATGCTCCTGGAGGGTGGTCGCAGAACCAGACTCAAAGAACACAGTCCAACATGCACCTATTCGTTTCCCCCCAGCCCTTAGTTTAAAAACCCTCGCGCCTCACCTCTCAGCAAAATAATTCATAGAAGCCAGTGGATTTCAATATGCTTTGCATTAGGCCCATAATGAGTTGTCCATCACTCTGCCTTTGCTATTTTTACAAAATACAGACTATTTAGGGCTTGATTCTTCTACCCTCGTTCACAATCATGGACTTATTCATGGACCTACTCCTGCGAGTAAGTGCTACTCAATGTGCATAAGGCCTTTTCTAGTACACTGTGAAATATCATAAGTAATTAAAGGCAAATGATCATTTTCAAAGTATATTAACAAAATGTGTTTGGTCATGATTTATTCTTGCTTTTATATAGTATTTAATTGCTTAAACACTAATTTGCAATGGGTCCTCCCCAATATTAGTTTAAATTAGCGAGGTTCTCATTTGCTTTGGTCTATTGTTCGTAGATTTCAGGGGCCAAGGGCCACTTGATCATCTCGTTTGACCTGTGTAACACAGCCCTCAGAATTTCACCCATTGACTCCTGTAGTGAGCCTAACAACTTGTGTTTGAACACAGCAGATCTTTTAGGACACCCAGTCCTGGTCTGAAGACTTTAAGAGATGAGGAATCCACCACCTCCCTTGTTAGTTTGTTCCCATGCTTAATCACCCTCACTGTTAAAAATCTGTGTCTCGTCCTTCTTCGAAAAGCACCTCTGTCATGAGGCCTATAAGAAATAAGCCAGTTAAGGATGATTAGATTGAGTGGAAATTGGAGGTTATTTACAATAACCCTCTGCCAAAAAGCATATTAAAATTCTTGGTGTTGACTCTGTGCTCATCCATCTATTTGTGTCTCTTGTCTATTTTAGTTTGTCAGCTCCTTGGTGAGGGACTGTCTTATGCTCTGGGTAGTGCCTAGCGCAGTGGGGCCATGATCTGCTTGGGGCCTCTCGGCATTACAGCAACATAAATGCGAAATAACGAAAAAACATGGACAAAGTGCTCCTGCACTCAGAGGCACATTTTCAGGAGCAGGGAGAGAGACAGTTAGGGCATTTCCTGCCACAATTTTCAGTTGGGGAAAAGCCCTTGGTATGGAGGGAACATAATGGGGGCCTGAAACAGATGCCCTGTGAGAGGCTGGAGTGGAGATTACAAAGAGCACCTGGTATGAGAGATGCTGGGGGTGGCTGATACAAAACCCTCAATGTGGAGCAGTGAATGGAGAAGGGACAATACAGGGTCCCTGATATTGTGGAATCGGGGGAGGCAGAGGGGTGCATCCAGCTCTTTGTCCCCCCCCCCCAAAAGAAACTGTTGCATCAGAATTGCTCTGCCTTTTAACTTATGAATCAATGGCTTATAGCCAAAGAGATTTCATCCTGTCAATATGAAATCTACTCAGATCGAGCAGTCTTTGTTCAGTTCACTGAAATGAATGAGCTTTTCCAGAGTAAAGAAGGGCACATGATTTCACCCGTGATGTCCCCCCAAGAACAGCGCCACCAGTAATTACTTTGTTCTGATTTGCAGAGGCAGAAAGGAGAAAGCAGGCCATGCCCGCTTTGCTCTCAAAGCACATAGGGCACGGAGAACCAGCCTACCTTGTTTTCGAATGAAGGCACAGCAGCATGCTCCCCAGAGGCATTGCAGCTGCCTGAGACTCGGTGTCTCCCAGAGCACGCACTGTGGCACTGCACCTCTGCTCCACAGCCAACCTGAGGCTGTGACTTAAATCACCATCAATCACAATCACGCCATTAATTGCTTAACTAGGGTCACACATCAAATCAGTTGGTGGGGAAGGAATCCAAATCCTGAGGCTCCTACTAAATATATGAAAAGCTAAAAAACAGTTTCACACGAGGGATTGACAAAAACCTCTTGTTTTACACACATTTTGTTTAAAGCTGTAATGTCAATGTTTTTTGCAGCAAAAAAATGTTTAGTCACCTCTTGGCTGACTTCTCCAAAATATCCATTTGGCACACAAGGAAATTAGCAAA
This sequence comes from Mauremys mutica, assembly GCF_020497125.1. Classification (NCBI taxonomy): domain Eukaryota; kingdom Metazoa; phylum Chordata; order Testudines; family Geoemydidae; genus Mauremys; species Mauremys mutica. The sequence goes on along the minus strand of NC_059072.1, from coordinate 303,217,347 downwards.
GCTAAACATGTCAGTTTTGCCTGACTCTCTAAGGGCTGAAAGGAGAAACCAGGGAGAGGTGGGGAAGAGAAAGATACAGACTGTCCAAACATAAACAGTAACATCTAGAATTGGCCAAAAAATATCAGAACATGAATTTTAAATATTGGCATTGTTTCTGTTTCACAGGGTTGAAATTTCCCATTTTTCAGAATATAAATTTTAGTAAAATGTATACAAAAATCTTATTAAAAAAATTGTTGTTTATCAAACACCTTCTTCTCAGTTAAACAAACCCACATTTTCAGTAAATGGCCATTTAAATAATGATTTAGAAATTGATTTTGATTAAAAAAAAGTCACTGAAAAATATTGTGGAAAATTTTGCAAAAAAGAATATTTTAATAATATTGATAAATTTCATGAAAAGTTTTATTTTTGGAAAAAAAGAGGTCATTTTTATGCAGGAAAAAAAGTAGGGGAAATTTCAACCAGCTCTGATTCTGAGCATTATGGAAGATGGAGTGATAACGTTCACGTTTTAAAATCAATCCAACACTTTGGCTCAGATCCTCAAATGTTGTAAAATCATCCTCAGACCTTATATACTGGTATATTGTAAGCTACATCCAGAATCTTCTACGCTTATAGTGGTATTCTTTCTCTGTCTAAAGACTTCACCAGCACTGTATGAGAAGCTTTGAGTGGAAACAGCCTAAGATACTGTAATGTTCTTATATCGTTTCCCTAAGGTAAAGCATAATAAAAAATACCAGGACAGGAATTAATGCATTCTGAAATACCGTCAGAGTGCAGGTGAAACTCCTGTGATGTCACAGATTATTTTGCAGTATCTGTTAAGCATTCCTGGACAGACAGTGCCACTCAGTGGATTACGCTGGTCATTGCAAGATCTGTTATGTAAATAACATTGCCAGCGTCAGCAGCTAAAAACAAAGGGACCAATGCAATGCTGTAACGTGAAATGATTATGTCTCTGCATTTTGATCCTAGTGCATATACAATCAAGTCTTGTGTTTGGGCCTGATCATGCCAGATGCTAAGCTCCACCAGGACTGGAGAGAACCGAGCACTTTTCAGGAGGAGCCCAGCCCCTCGCAGGATTGGATCTTGTTGCTGGACAAGACAACTATCCTGGGGCACTAAGAGGACTGGCTGGACTTTTTCAATTGGCTGCTGCACCAATCAAAGGGTGCTTCAAGTTCTGTCCCACTTTCAGGAATGAAAGTGGGGCAATGACTCTGGGGTTCACAATCTGCTTGATACCCACATGGACAGTAATGCATAGTAATGCTAATGGGCCCCCTCCTGAGAGGTGCCCAATGCCTCCTGAAAGTTAACAGGAGGTGAGAGCAGTGAGACTCTCAGATCCTATCTGTGGATTGCCTTCCATTGAGAACTGAATTTTATATACTCATAAAATACATAATGAAGAGGTCAAATAGCTCCAGTGTTTTGGCCCAGACAGAGCCTAGGCTCAGAACCTGTGAGGTCTGAGCCAGTAGAATGCTGTTTCACAGAATCATAGAATATCAGGGTTGGAAGGGACCTCAGGAGGTCATCTAGTCCAACCCCCTGCTCAAAGCAGATCCAATCCCCAGACAGATTTTTGCCCCAGATCCCCTTTGCCAGTTGACCATGGCAATGAATAGATGGAAATGGATTGTGCCTGTTTAGGTGTGGATGGGATGCCTAAGGACACTTTTTAGGCTGTGTCATTATTTTGGTCCTGGACAGACTTGTTTTCCTTAGAAGACCAATAGAAATGAAGTGAGATTATTCCCTTTTTACCTATAAGGGGATATGATAAGACCTTTTGATTCTGCTATTTGTAGGAACCTCTGTTCCATAAATTGGGGGCAAGCAGGCACGGTCTTATACTAAGTCTGACACAAATAGGCAGGCTGAGGAGGCAGCGAGGTCCTAGTGGCCAGGGCAAAGTGAGGTCCTAGTGGCCAGCTGCGTTACTGACCTGGGAGACCCTGGGCAAGTCACTTCACTTCCTTGTGCTTTGTTTTCCTCCACCTTTTTCTCTTTTGTCTATATATAGGTTAGCTCTTCAGGGCAGGGGCTGTCTCTGGCTATATGTTTGTACAGCACCTAGCACAGAGGTCGGCAACCTCTGGCATGTGGCTCGCCAGGGTAAGCCCCCTGGTGGGCTGGGCCAATTTGTTTACCTGCTGCCTCCACAGGTTCAGCCGATTGCGGCTCCCATTGGCTGCGGTTTGCCGCTCCAGGCCAATGGGCACAGCAGGAAGCCGCGGCCAGCACATCCCTCGCTGCTTCCCGCAGCCCCCATTGGCCTGGGATGGCGAACCGCGGCCAGTGGGAGCCAAGATCGGCCGAACCTGTGGACGCGGCAGGTAAACAAACTGGCCCGGCCTGCCAGGGTGCTTACCCTGGTGAGCCGCGTGCCAGAGGTTGCCAACCCCCTGACCTAGCACAATGCAGCACCAGGCTTGGTTGGGATTTCTAGATGGTACCATAATACAAATAGTAACAGACAGTAAATATAACATGAAAAAGCTACAACAAATGCAGGGTGCGGGATAAACATTCGCCCATATCACAGTGGCAAAGGGAATGAAACAAGAAGTTTTCCTCCACTCCAGCAAAGAGAAAGTCTCCAGGGAGAGCCCAGAGAGGAGGATTCTCAGGCTACTCTAGGTATCAGAGAACACCATCCATTCAATCATTCCAGAATAAGCAGCATGCATTTTTCTACAGTCAACCCCTGAATCTACAAATGAATACTGTGCGATCATTGTATTAGCTGCTCCAATGCCCACCTGCCCCTCTCTCTCCTTTAAAAGTGACTGAAGTGAAGCCCAGAGGTGTTTAATTGGAACTTAGGTGTGCACTCTGTGGAGAGTGGATCTAGTGTCACAATACAATGCAGATTCCACACATGCTACCCATTCTTCAGAGGTCTCTTCATCACAGAAAATGAAACTTATGAGTATGGGGCTCAGTGGAATTTCACCAGCCACTCTTCTGGCATTCACTCAGGTTTTAACTTCTCTCTTAGCTGGTTGTGTCCCTTTTAGAGAACTAAAAATTATCCTGCAGCCTCTTGAAATATCCTACAAAAAGACCCAGAAAACTGGAAGTAATATTTCGAGAGAGCAGGCCTGATTCTGCTGTCATGTACAACAATGTAAATCAGGAGTAAACCCACTGACCTAGATAGAGCTATACTAGTGCAACTGAGACCACCAATATTTTGGACCATTCTTGTGTAAGGTCCCAATTCTGCAAACACTCACTACCAAGGCATACCAATTACCACCATAAGTAATCCCATGTAATTCAATGGGACTCTTCCTGGTATGCCCAGTAGCGTTTGCATTATCTAGTTCTAACACTGTTGTGCTTTCAATCTGGGTAGCCTCCCCACTTTTTCTGAGGAACTCAACAGATGTTCCTCTCCCTCTTCTACCAGCCATAGGCACCAGCTTTCGTTCCAGGTGCAGACCCCAGCCTGGCTTCGGCAGGAGCAGAACAGTCAGGGCCTTTCCTGGCCTCCATGATTTATTTCTTCTGCAAGAGCAGCATAGCCCAACTGCTGAGGTCGCTCCTGAATCTAGGGTCTGAGCAGGAACAGTGCAGCAGAGATATGGCAGGTGGCATGTCTCTTTCCTACCTGTCATGCTATTTCAGCACAGATTCTGGAAATAAATTCATCCCACTCTCTTGGCTGCCGTGCCGTGAAAGATCACTGGCGAACAAAGACTGCAGTGAACGTATACGTCAATGCAATCATCATATGAATCAGAGGAAATAAAAAGGGGATACATATCCCTGCTCTGATTTCCTCACCAAAACACACAGACATACCTGAAAACGTTCACAAAAAGTAAGCATTCATAATCTGATTATCTGCACCAGAAACCTGATTCTAAAACTTATTCCCATGCCATCATGCTGGTTGTTGGCACCCTTTTTACATGCCGTGGGGAGGATTCCGTTTCCCCTGCAACACCTACATTACTGCCTCATGCAAAGAGCTTTGATTGAGGATTTGCAAGGGGATCAAAATTTCACCCAAGTTTTTTTCCTGTTTCCCTGATGCAGTTTGCAATAACTGGTTTAAAAAGCAGGAGGGCTTTTGGGACACAGTCCAAGTAAAGTTCTCTGTTTTTTTCTGTTACATCAGTTAACAAAAAGACACAGTGTTCTCTGTCCCCAACTGACTCTTCTTAACTGAAGTCCCCTTCCCTGCAGTTGTCTCTAGCTATTAGATCACGCATGCCTGGGTTTACATAACAGAGCAGAGCTGGCTGTGAGTGAGAGCCACCCACACAAAGAATGAGAACTGTCCGCAGTGGAGATGTTAATATATGAAAATCAGGCTACCTACTGTATGTATGTTTATCCAGCTACATACACACACAGAGAGCTGGCTAGACAAACACAGATCCTGTAGCCGTAGCTCTCTCTCCAGTGCACTCTCATACATATGTATGTATGCATGAACAGTACATCTTTTTTCTTGATATATAGTGTATCTTTTGCACAGACACAGAGGAGAGGAAAACAGTCAAAAATAGCACTATGTGACTGCAAAACCATGCAAATTCATAGGCAGGTCTAGAACATGAGGCTACCTTTAAATCATTTTTTGAAATTGACTAGTTTTCAATGTAACAGTATCCTCCCCAACTCCTCCCTCCCCCTTTATTTTTTCCTGGCAAAGTCTCCTCTATTTTCTAAACCTTGGAACAAATTCTACCTTATTTACACTCACACAACTTAATTTTCTATGGCAACTGCACAAGTACAAGGCCATATTCTGCTCTCATTACACCATTGACTCAGTGGGTTGCATTTGAGGGCTGAATTTGGCATTCACGGTACAAATAACAATGTTGTATCACACATGCCCATGTTAGAGTACCTGCTTTAGGAGCTACATGGGAAGCATACATGTGTGAGTTCAATTAACCCTGCCCCAGTGGATGCTGCATAGGGTGACCAGATATCAAGTGTGAAAAATCAGGACACGGGGTGGGGGGTAATAGGATCCCATATAAAAAAAAATCTCAAATATCTGGACTGGCCTTACAAAATTGGGCCATCTGGTCACCCTAATGCTGCACAGTGTGTCTTTCTAACTGGCCAGCAATCAACCCTCTGGCCAAGGCCTCTTGGCTGTTTTGTCTCCTCTTGGGGGGTCTCAAGCGAAACAACAAAAAAACCCACAAACAGCAAATGAGGTTAAACAAAAGAAAAGAAAACAGAAACCTGTAAGCAGCTCCCTCCAGGGTAGGGGCCTCTACTGTCCACTTCATAGTTCACTGGGCTCCAGTGCAAATCTCAGCCATGTCCCACAAGGGTAGGAGCTCTGCAGGCTGTCAGCCCTTTCTTAGGGACTGGAGAAATTCAACAGCCTGCTCCCTTCCCAGGGTTGCCCCAGCTGAGCAGATTTTCCTCATTTTAATTCTTCCTCCAGTCCTGGCATGATCCACAGGTGCAGAGGGGCAGGTCCACTCCAGCCCAAAGCAGTACCTTAATCTCTTTCATGCCAGTGCATGATTTATCTACGCCATCAAATTCTGCCATCTGCCGTACATTTTGAAGTAGTTTATGTTCTCTGACAGAGGATAGCTCACTGTGCTTTGAGAAACAAACAAATACATAACTAGGCACATATGTGAGGTCTGATTTTCAACGAGGTCTCAGCCCAGCTTCCAGCAGTGCATACACAACTTTGCACATGCACATCTGCATACGCATTTAGTTTCTCTTCAATGGCCTTATCACCTTGAGTGCTCCTTTAGCATCTCGATCGTCCAGTGGCCCCACTGGTTCTTTAGCAGGCTACCTGCTTCTGATGAAGCTTTTCTGTTGCAAAATTGCCACTTTTAAGCCTGTTACTGAGTGACCAGAGAGGTTGAAGTGTTTTCAAAAACCAGTAGGAGAATACTTCAACCTCTCTGGTCACTCAGTAACAGACTTAAAGGTAGCAATTTTGCAGCAGAAAAGCTTCAAAAACAGATTCCAACGAGAAACTGCTGAACTTGAATTAATATGCAAACTAGATACCATTAACTTAGGCTTGAACAGAGACTGGGAATGGCTGAGTCATTACACAGATTGACTCTAGTTCCCCATCCTCACACCTCTTGTCAACTGGCTGAAATGGGCCATCTTGATTATCACTACAGAAGTTTTTTTTCTCCTGCTGATAATAGCTCATCTTAATTAATTAGCCTCCTAGAGTTGATATGGCTACTTCCACCTTTTCATGTTCTGTATGTATATATATCTCCTTACTATATGTTCCATGCTCTGCATCTGAAGAAGTAAATTATATTATAGTCACTATTACCAAGTGGTCCAGCTATATTCACCTCTTGGACCAGATCCTGTGCTCCACTTAGGACTAAATCAAGAATTACCTCTCCTCTTGTAGGTTCCAGGACTAGTTGCTCCAAGAAGCAGTCATTTAAGGTGTCAAGAAACTTTACCTTTGCAACCCATCCCAAGGTGATATGTACCCAGTCAATATCTGGATAGTTGAAATCCCCCATTATTACCGAGTTTTTTATTTTAATAGCCTTTCTAATTTCCCTGAGCATTTCACAGTGACTATCACCATCCTGCTCAGGTGGTTGGTAATATATCCCTACTGCTATATTCTTGTTGTTAGAGCATGGAATTACTATCCATGGAGATTCTATGGTATGGTTTGGTTCATTTAAGATTTTTACTTCATTTGATTCTAAGCTTTCTTTCACATATAGTGCCACTCCCCCACCAGCACGACCTGTTCTGTCCTTCCAATATATTTTGTACCCAGGTATTACTGTGTCCCATTGATTATCCTCATTCCATGAAGTTTCTGTGATGCCTATTATATCAATATTCTCATTTAATATGAGGCACACTAGTTCACCTGTCTTATTATTTAGACTTCTAGCATTGGTATATAAGCACTTTAAAAATTTGTCACTTTTTAGCTGTCTGCCATTACATGATGTAATTGAATCAGACTCTTTTTCATTTGACTGTTTCTGATCATATCCTACCTGTATTTTATCATTTCCATCCTTTCCTCCTTTCTAGGACATATAGAATCTCCTTTAATAGATCCTCCCCTCAGGGATGTCTCTGTCCGAACCATGTACTCTTCCGCACCTGTTGGCTTTCCCCCAGCCCTTAGTTTAGCAGTTTGGTGGTGGGTCCCAGAGCAGAAGGGCCCCCCGCTGCCAAATTGCTGCCAAAGACCGGAAGCAGAAGAAGCTCCGGGGGTCTGGGCCCCACGAGCGTTTTCCAGGGCCCCCGGAGCTAGTGAAGGACCCCGCTCCAGGGGCCCTGAAAAACTCTTGTGGGGGCCCCTGCAGGGCCCGGGGCCTGGTGCAAATTGCCCCACTTGCCACCCCCTCGCCCCCCGGGCGGCCCTGACATATTCAGGATGTAATGATAGATAAAAATATTTGTGCAATACTATTCTTTGTACAATATTGAAAATATAGTTATCTCACGGATTCCTTGCCATGCTCAAAATGAAGCGGCGCTGAAAGTCTTTCTAACTTTCCTGTTTATCTTTTTCTAGGGCCTGGTGGCAATGTTAATATTTTTTATGGTTCTTCATCTCTCTATTGGATCAAAACAACAGCCTCAGGAACCTGTTTTTCAACCTTCTGTCCCCATTGTTTACAGGTGGGAGGAGATCACGCTTAATCAGCTTAATCCTTCCTGCCTACTCAAAGTACAATTTGTACAGTATTAGGTCACATGCAAAACATCTTAAGTAACCTTTTTGAAACAAGCATCTGATTTATCTGAACCCTGTATAGGCCCTGAAGCATCTAGAGCACTGGAGTGGGCCTACTCCCATGCTCAAAGATAAGCACATAGGTACGTAAGTGCTCTGCTGAATCAGGTCTGTAGTGTGTACTAGTATCTGTGACAAAACCCTTGAACTCTCTCAGGTATGAAAAATTCTCAACAACTGATGAACATAAGAGCCAGTCTGGAGGTGCAGATGGGTAGTGATGGCATAGTAACACTAGGTGGGGAATAGAGTTCAAGGTACACAATCAGCTGTGGAGACCACAAAGTCTCCACTTATGCTCAGTAGGTAGGTTGGGCTTCGTGTCCTTCCATGATGAGGATGCTGTTCAACCCAGCAACAGTTTTGAAGGGCTCTACACTCCAGAGAGCCCCTTTTTATTGAAATTTAAGTAGTAAGCTCTTTGGGGGAAGGGACTGCCATCTACTATGTTTGTACGGTCCCTAGCACAATGGGGCCCTGATGTTGTTGAGGCCCCTAGGCACTACCACAATAAAAATGTTAAATAATAATCACAGTAACTAAAGTTTATACAGTAAAGACTGAAAGCCTTTGAGAGTGGGGTTAAAACATAAGGCAGCTCTTTAAATCACCTCCATGAGAAGTGTAGAGTCAATGTCGATGTACTTAGGTCAACTCAGTGTCAGTGTAGACACTGCGTTGCTTACATTGACTGTTGCTATCTTTCAGAAGTCGTCCCACAATACCCCACACTGATAGTTCAATAGGTGCAAGGGCTCCTGATGAAGATGTGCACCGCCGACACAAGAAGCAAAGTGTAGATACTCACAAGTGATGTAATTACTGCGGCAGCTGTATGCCAATGTAGGTTAGGTTGACTTAATTTTGTAGTGTAGACACAGCCAGAGTGTCACAGCTAAATCCAAGGTGAAACAGATTGTTTAGAGTACATAAGTAGTTATTGCATATTTCAAGGGACCATTCAAGGTGAAGTGGCCCATTAACACTCTTCCAGTCATAAGGTTTTTCATAGATTCATAGATTCTAGGACTGGAAGGGACCTCGAGAGGTCATCGAGTCCAGTCCCCTGCCCTCATGGCAGGACTAAATACTGTCTAGACCATCCCTGATAGACATTATCTAAACCTACTCTTAAATATCTCCAGAGATGGAGATTCCACAACCTCCCTAGGCAATTTATTCCAGTGTTTAACAACCCTGACAGTTAGGAAGTTTTTCCTAATGTCCAACCTAAACCTCCCTTGCTGCAGTTTAGGCCCCGTTGCTTCTTGTTCTATCCTTAGAGGCTAAGGTGAACAAGTTTTCTCCCTCTTCCTTATGACACCCTTTTAGATACCTGAAAACTGCTATCATGTCCCCTCTCAGTCTTCTCTTTTCCAAACTAAACAAACCCAATTCTTTCAGCCTTCCTTCATAGATCATATTCTCAAGACCTTTAATCATTCTTGTTGCTCTTCTCTGGACCCTCTCCAATTTCTCCACATCTTTCTTGAAATGTGGTGCCCAGAACTAGACACAATACTCCAGTTGAGGCCTAACCAGCGCAGAGTAGAGCGGAAGAATGACTTCTCGTGTCTTGCTTACAACACACCTGTTAATGCATCCCAGAATCACGTTTGCTTTTTTTGCAACAGCATCACACTGTTGACTCATATTTAGCTTGTGGTCCACTATAACCCCTAGATCCCTTTCTGCCGTACTCCTTCCTAGACAGTCTCTTCCCACTTTGTATGTGTAAAACTGATTTTTCCTTCCTAAGTGGAGCACTTTGCATTTGTCTTTGTTAAATTTCATCCTGTTTACCTCAGACCATTTCTCCAATTTGTCCAGATCATTTTGAATTATGACCCTGTCCTCCAAAGCAGTTGCAATCCCTCCCAGTTTGGTATCATCTGCAAACTTCATAAGCGTACTTTCTATGCCAATATCTAAGTCGTTGATGAAGATATTGAACAGAGCCAGTCCCAAAACAGACCCCTGTGGAACCCCACTTGTTATACCTTTCCAGCAGGATTGGGAACCATTAATAACTACTCTCTGAGTATGGTTATCCAGCCAGTTATGCACCCACTTTATAGTAGCCCCATCTAAATTGTATTTGCCTAGTTTATCGATAAGAATATCATGCGAGACCGTATCAAGGTGGAAAGGAAAGGTGGGGAAAGGGAGCTCGGAGGTGGTTGTTAGTGCATTATAGATTGTTGTCAGAAGCCATAAATCCAGTATCTCTGTTCAAGCTATGATTTTTAGTGTCTAGCAAAGTTATGAATTTAAGCTCTCAGGCTCATATTTTGAAAGTGTTGAGCAAATTTCCTTTAGAATGAGGACTGATAGATCAGAGATAGTGGGATTACTCTTGAATGAACTCACACAGGAAAATGATAAAAGAAACAAAAATGCTATATCACCTGTGGGTGAACACTTTTCACAAAGCGATAACTTCACCTGGAATTGTCCCTTAAAACATGTGTTAACTACTTATGCTAAACAATCCATTCCATCTTGTGTTTAGCTATGACACGCTGAGGCCTGGTCTACACTACAGAGTTATGTCAACACAAGGTAGCTTACAACCTAACTCTGTAAGTGTCCATACTAAAAAGTCATTCCTGCCAATAATAACTTGCTCACCTTGCCTATTTAATAACTCCACCTCTGCGAGAGACTACATAGTGCATATGTAACCCATGCCTGCTTGGTGGGGCACTCTGTTGCCCTCTAGTGGCACCTTGCCCAGCTAGAGATTGATGAGTCTGCTACAGCTTTTAGCTTATGCAGTAGAGAAGCATAGTGTGGATATGCAAAAGTGATTTAATTACAGATGTGGCTGTACGTCGACGTAACTTATGTCGACTTAATTTTGTAGTGCAAACTTGCTCTTAGTGCATTTAAGAGCTCTGTGTAAGTTTAAAAGCTTCTCTTTCTCTCACCAGCAGAAGTCAGTCTAGTAAAAGACATTACCTCACCCACCTTGTCTCTAATATCCTGGGACTGAGATGACTACAACAACATTGCATGCAAAAATATTGGTATTATAATAATAATTATAATTATATTTATTTATTTATTTACAGCATCCCCAAATATGCCAAACACTTAGAAGATATGAGGCCAGATCCGGGGATCTGGATGAACTACACATGACACAGGTCTGGGGAGGGTGCTATAAAGGTGTCATAAAGCTCACCTTTTCCCTCCCTTGATCATGGACTGATTGTGTACTGAGCTGGTCTCCAGGCATAAAGGGTGATCTGAGTTCTGCCAGTCACCAAAAGCCCCAGAGCACTTTAACAGCAGCCCTAGCGATGAAAGCAGGGGATCGGAGGGATATAAGGAAATCCCAGCCATGCCCCCTTTCCCCTTGCCATGTTCATAACAAGGAAGGTAAAGTTGGTGTAGGAAGATCCATAGCATGAGAAGATCCTCCTATTTTGAGGTGATCCCTCCATGGCCAACTGAGCTGGGTTTACAGCCAGAATTTCTTGCTGGTACAGTGCAAAGAGGCATTGCCACACCACAGTTTCCAGCCCAGCCTCGTTGAGCTTGCAATCTACAGAAAAGCATGACACAACACATGGATTAAGAGGAACAAAAGGGCAAGATGGAGCAAGAAGATCAAGAGTTACAACAACAAGTTTGTGTGGTTGTTTACTGACTAACATATGCATCTTAATGGGTTTTTAAGTTGTGATTCATTTTGATTGGTTCCGTTTCTATCTTTCTTCTTCTCTTCTTGTCATTTTGACATATTTGTTAAAGGCCAAGAAGCGGGGGAAAGCAACAAAATAAAAACAAACAAAAACATCCCCTATTATTGCTATTTCCAGCTCATAATTTAAAACTGAAATGTAACAAATAATCTGTGTTAGGTACTTAGACTCAATATGGAATCATTTAAATTTGAGAAGGCTATTGTCATGGATTAAGTCGATATAGATCTAATCTAAGTAGAATTCAACTTTTCTTCTCAACAGGGGCGGCTCCAGGCCCCAGCACGCCAAGCGCGTGCTTGGGGTGGCAAGCCGCGGGGGGGCGCTCTGCCGGCGCCGCGAGGGCGGTAGGCAGGCTGCCCTCGGCGGCTTGCCTGCAAAGGGTCCGCTGGTCCCGCGGCTTCGGCGGACCTCCCGCAGGCGTGCCTGCGGGAGGTCCGCCGAAGCCGCGGGACCAGCGGACCCTGCACAGGCAAACCGCCGGAGGCAGCCTGCCTGCCGTGCTTGGGGCGGCAAAATTTCTAGAGCCACCCCTGCTTCTCAATCCATTCAGGAAGCTTTTGCTGAAGTGAAGTAGGGTTGAATGATTTCACATTTAGGAGAGTTCAGAGTTGCAAAACAGCTGTGACCAGAGTTCAGTGCTAACTCAGGAAATTAGTGGTTTGCCTCACTGGGAAAGGCCAGGTAAAACACATATTGAAACTACAGTTTGAGAACTGTGAGAACATGACTATGGTTGCATAAATATGTAAATACATCCGAGAATGGACCAGCCAGAGAATTATTATTTGACCGCCGGCCTAAAATATAGAATAAAACCCCCCAAACAAACTCAGAGAGCTACTCTTGCATACATTTTAAAACATTGATGCACGCGTTGTGGCAGCAAAATGTGCATTTGCATGCGTGCAGAATGGGTATGCATATATGATCTATGAATTTGATCTGATTAGTACCTGTGTGCTCAGAGACTGTACCCATTTGTACACTCCAGGATCTATTTTTAATTGCAAATGAGAGTTTTGTGTGCACAGTTCCCTGTTTACATATTCCCAAATGCAAAATGAACTATTCTGAGGTGCTGAAGACCTTTGGTTTAGTAGCTAGCAAAACTTAGGCCCTGATCCTAAACAAATGCTTAACTTCAGTAGGAGAATTAACAGTGCATAAAGTTACATATTTGTTTTAGTCTTTGCAGGATTGAGGCCTTTGGAGCTATATTTGAAAATCTCACCCCCTTTGTTAGTACAGAAGTGACGAAGTGTAGCCAGACAATACAGAGTTATACTGTTACGAATTAATGTAGAACCTAGGATGTCTTAGAATGACAGAAGATAAAGAAGAATAATTAAATATGAGAACAAGAAGGCACAGAAATTGTCAGCCTCTGGAATATTTAATTTACAGTTCTTGTCCCCTAAGAATTTTTTTCTTTCTTCCTTTAAATGCCTCCTTCAAAATATTCCCTATATGAAACTTTCATATGCCGGTCATGTTACCAGTATATCTCCTCAACTGCACTGCTATCTGATGTTTGTTTTCTGTCTGAGTTAATGCCCCATGTAAGCGTATCAGGGCTACAGGAGTCAATCCTTACATTGTAAGCTAGTTATTACTAGAGTTGAGCCTGAACCAAACTCCCAGACTCAAACACATCAAAACTTGAAAACAGACACTTATAACTAGGCAAACCAAAAGACAAGGTCCAAACATCCTCAAATTTGACTTCAAAATCTGGATCCAGATCCAAATGCGGAGGCTTGAATTCTCTTTATACGTAATATTATTAACAACAAAATGGATAATGCTGTTTTTATTGTGCCCATTATACAAGGTGATCTGTGAAATTCTCTCACTGAAACTACTATGCTATTAACACAACACTAATTGCTACTGAAAGGAAAGCCCCATACCTATGGGTGGGACTCTCCATCGCTTACATAAGAAAAGATATTTCCTTCTCTGACAAAAATGCATTTTAACACTCCCTCACCTAAGAAGCGTACAACACATGGACGGCCTCATTACAACAGTCTGATTGCTCAGAGTCGAGTTGAGAGCACTAAGGGTGCTCTAGGTGAGCCTTGCTCTGCCCGGTTATCATTACATATTATAGCCCCTTCAGTGTGGTCCTCTCTCTGTGAGTCTTGCATGTCAAGGATCAAATCCTGTCTCCTCCTGGGGAATAGGACTTGTGAGCCACTTTGCCCACAATGGGCTGTGCCGCAGCAGGGCAGAGTTACCCACTTAATGTTCCAGGGAGCATGTGTAGGGATGTTGCTCCTGCACTTGGCACTGCTCCACAAACCCATGGTCTTCTCCGTCGGGCACATGGTCACATCCTCAGACCACCAGGGCAGGTGCTGCACTTTGGTAACAAACTTACCCACACGGGAGTGGAAACTCTGTGGGTTTGCACTCTGGTAGTTCCCCCCCTGATTCTCTCAGGAGCAAGGTAGAGTTTGAGCCACCCCTCCCTGTGGCAAGGGCAAGGTACTCAACCACCAAACCCAGCTTTTGAGGGATGATGCTGAGACTTCTGTACAACCCTCTCCCTCCCACCTCTCCTGACAATCCTTTGATATAAAGGTTGCCAGAGGCCTCTCCAATTACTGCCACTCCAGTAGAATCCCTTAAGCTGTGGGAGGTTGCAGAGTGGAACACAGACAAGTTCCAGTGGAGTGAGTGCAGGAATTTGCTTGGGTCTAGCTAGCCCCTGAATTGTAGAGGAAAATCCAGCAGAACCTAACAGAACCAATGTCTTCCTTTCCACCCTCTCCCTAGCGCCAGAGCTGGAGCCCTGCACAAAGGCTTCCATGGCTTAGTGAGGAAGTGATACCCCATTTTTTCTGCACCCCCTAGGTACTGGCAGGATCTGCTAGATAATGGCCTTGCTCTGCTCAGAAAGGGCTGGTTTCTGCCACACTTCTTACCTGGTGTTTTATCTTACCCCACCAGTGAGCCCCTTGTTTGCAGTGTCACCACTCGCAGAGTAAGGTACTTCCCAGTGTGAGTCAGAGTGGCAGAATCTGGCCCCGAAGCAGTGAGGAGCATAAGACCCTGAATTAGAAACTCCGGATTTGGTCCACAGCAAGCAAGAAAAGATTCCTGAGCAATTCTAAGCTCTCAACTCTTGAGCCAAACACACCTCACACTACTTGCTATTACAGCTGACGGCAGAGAAATATTGTGGTAGGAATTCTTTCACATCTGCACAGAAGCTGAACAAAACAGAGAGAAGTTTCTTTTTAGTATTTTCAGTCCACAAACACATAAAGAGATGGAAAGAACAGAGGCTCACAATTCACTGCTTCCCCTGTCATCCTAGGAAATTACTGTGGATCCTCTCAGGCTCCAGCAAATCACTTAAGCAGATGCTTAGCCTTATGCCAGGACAGCATAAGTGCATTGCTAAACTGGGGTCTCAGTGCTTCCTAGGAGGATGAAAACCACTGTATCCTTCCCTGCTGATGCACACCCCTTTGGGGGATGGGAGTGAGGAGAGAAACCCTTCTCAGACTCAATTTGGAGATTGATTTAATCCTGTGCAAGTGGGTATGAACTTCAACTGCCAACTCTGGTTCCTTGAGCCTTTCTAACCCTGGAGCCTTCAGGCACATATCTTGTTTCCCAGCTGATGGTAATCTAACCTTTTCCTCTGCATCTCAGAGTTTCATGCAAAATAAATGGTGTCAAAATGAATACCTCCTGCTTGAGCAATGCAATGCTAGTTTGGTGCTGCCCACAATTAGGTGTGCCTCTCAGGACATTTGCCAGGTGCATCCAAGTAAATTGTGCAGATGTCGCAAATCCCAAAGAGGGAGAGGAGGTAAAAGTAAAAAGGAAAGAACTGAGATAAGCCGATGGGTGATATGTGTCCCATACTTTTAGCAAACTCAGAAAAAATCGACTACCTAATTTAAAGTAGCCGTAAGCATCATGAGCATTTGTGGCCAATAACTTCACAGAGGAACACTCTGGGTAGTATTATTCACCTACCTTGGTGACAATTATGGGGGTCACATTTTCACACAGATAAACTGTTCCTGAACTACCTCTTCAACGTGCTGTCATAGAAATGACTTCATCCTCACAATGCCGTCTCTTTCCACATCTTGTTTTTCTCCACAATCTCTAACCATTAATGTTTAATGTCGTCTGACAGCATCCCAGGGCAGATTTTGTTCCTCACTCCTGTCCATTTACAGGAACTTTCCTTATCATGACTCCAGAGCCATAGAGTGACAAAATATTTATCGCTATTTTTCAACAGCAGTTATTGTGCTGAAAGGAGGTAGCTCATCCTCAGATTGGCAGGTGAACATCTCTATGGTGAGTGACCCCGAGACTATCTGCCTATAGCATGCACTGGCACTGGCAGCACAGGACATAGATCAACTGCCCTTCTTAGATTCATAGATTCCAAGGCCATTGTGAACATCTAATCTAATTCCAGCTTTGGACCAATAACTTGTGGTTAAATTACAGTATATATTGCTAAAAGACATCTAATCTTGAGGTAAAGACTTCAAGTGACTGAGGATATGCCTCTATCTTAGTTAAACTATTCCAGTGTATAATTTCCTTCACTGCTAAAAATTTGCAACTCTTTGGATTTTTCTATTGTCAACTTCCAGCCGCTGGATTTTGTTATGTCATTGTCTGATGAACCAAAGAGCCCTCTCATCTCAGATGCCACAGCATCAGGAATACCAACAGTTCAGCTGAGTAAGGCCTGTCCTCCCCCCACTCACGCAGGTTGCTTGTGAAAGAATACTATGGATTATGAATTATGGCTGGGGAGGCTAAAATAAATCATTATTAAAGCGCAGCAGGCTATGAGTCCTTTGCAAAAGAAGAAGAAGCCAGAGGTGGCTAATGTGGCTCACTGCTCCAGAGTTTGGTAGTGCTGTGTTGAAAATTAGGTATGAATTTGCTGTCTAATGGGAAAAGGCCAGTGCAGTTTTACACAGCAGATACTAGGGCCTCTATGCTGCTCTGGGGTGACTGCACTTGGAATGATGCATCAGTTCAATTCTCATCCTTACCCGAAAGCTACTGATAAACTGGGAATAGCTCACAGAAGAGCAGAGGACTAGAGGGGTTGATTTATGAGGAAAGATTCAAGAAGCTAACTATTGTAAATAGGTTAAATGATGACAAGGGGGAACACGATAACTGCTTATAATATGTGAAGGGTGTAATCACCAAGGAGGAAGAGGGGTTATTTTGGATCTTTCAGAGCAGTATGCACAAGAAATAATTTGAGCTATGAGGAGAACAGAACTTCCGTTTTGCAAAGGGCTTTGAGATTTTTGATAACAAAATTCCATTACGATTCAGAATGAAACCCCAATGTTTTGAAATTCTCCATGATTCCAACTTTGTTGTAGATTATATTATAATACATAGTACAATACAAGTTGTTTCAAAAGGAAAAACTGAAACTTTTCATTTAAAAAAATGTTGAAATGGGACATTTTGACATTGTCAGAACTCCCCCGCACCCGACACACACACTCTTTTTTTTTTCCAGAACAAAATTATGGCAAAATTGACATGATTTCATTAAGTATTTCTATTTCAACCACACTTCATTTTACAACGGAAAGCTGTTCTCTCTAAGGCCTGGTCTACACTAGGACTTTAATTCGAATTTAGCAGCGTTAATTCGAACTAACCGCTCAACCATCCACACCAGGAAGCCATTTAATTCGAACTAGAGGGCTCGTTAGTTCGAATTTGGTACTCCACCCCGACAGGTGGAGTAACGCTAAATTCGACATGGCTAGCTCGAATTAGGCTAGGTGTGGATGCAAATCGAACTTAGTAGCTCCGGGAGCTATCCCACAGTGCACCACTCTGTTGACGCTCTGGACAGCAGTCGGAGCTTGGATTCTCTGACCAGCCATACAGGAAATGACCCGGGAAAATTTGAATTCATTTTCCTGTCTGGGCACTTTGAATCTGACGTCCTGGCTGGACATCGGGGCGAGCTCCGCAGCACCTGCAACGATGCAGAGCTCTCCAGCAGAGGAGTTCATGTTATCTGTGAATAGAAAGAGGGACCCAGCATAGACTGACTGGGAACTCTTCGATCTGATCGGTGTGTGGGGCGAGGAGTCTGTGCTTTCGGAGCTGCGCTCCAAAACAGGGAACGCGAAGACCTACGAGAAGGTCTCCAAAGCCATGAGAGACAGAGGATACAGGCGGGATGCAACGCAGCGCCGCGTGAAAATCAAGGACCCCAGACAAGGCTACCAAAAAATCAAAGCGGCAAACGGACGCTATGGAGCCTGCCACCACTGCCCCACCAGTGACCGTGGACTCTGACGATGGGACAGTGTCGACGGCCAGTTCCTCGGTGATGTTCGCGGACGGTGAAGATGAGGAAGGGTTTGTGGAGGACGAGGCAGGCGAGAGCGCTTACAACGCTGGTTTCCCCAACAGCCAGGATCTATTCATCACCGTCACGGAGATCACCCAACAACCTTCCCCGGCCATTAACCCGGACCCTGAATCAGGGGAAGGAGCAGTCGGTAAGTGCTTTAACCATGTTAACTTTTATTCTTAATATAACAGGAATCTTAACTGTGTGAAAAGGAGGTCTCCCTAGATATGGGGATAGAACAGACTCAGCACGCAGCTGCGTGACGAGCGTAACGGAAAGCCAAAGAATATAATGGACGCTCATGGAGGGAGGGGGGAATGAGGACGCAAGGTATCCCACAGTTCCTGCTGTCTCCGAAAAGTATTTGCATTCTTGGATGAGCTCCAAATGCTTCTAGGGTCAAACACAGTGTCTGCGGTGGGTCAGGGCATAGTTCGGCAATTTGCGCACACACCCCACCCACCACCAGAAGTGAAAACAATCCTCTGTTGACTCTTTTACATGTCACCCTATCTTTACTGAATGCTGCAGATAGACGCGATGGTGCAGCACTCAACACCAACATCCTTGCTCCCCCCACGCTATGGATGGCTGATGGTACAAAACGATGGAAATCCGTCCTCATCATCAGCCTATTGGCACATGGGGCAGTGCAAAAGGGCTGGTAACCATGCCGAGTAGCATCAGTAAGGTCGATCAAGGGCGCCTGTCCCTAATTTTTGATGGCAGATGGTGCAATATGGCTGGTAACCGTCCTCATCATTGCAACAGGGGGCTGAGCTCCATCAGCCCCCACCCTTCATTGTAAATAAAAGATTCGATTGCCCCTGGACTAGCACAGGGATGATGGGCTCCTTCATCCACACTCCTTAATGTCCTGCCTGGACTATCATTGCAGCTGGAGGCTTCCTTCCACTCATTTCTCACAAACAAGTCACTGTGTCTTATTCCTGCATTCTTTATTATTTCATCACACAAGTGGGGGGACAATGGTATGGTAGCCCAGGAAGGCTGGGGTAAGAACGGAATGAACAGGTGGTGTTGTTGCAGGAGCACCCCCTGTGAATAGCATACAGCTCATAATTTATGCAGGATTGGACACAGAGCAGCTGTGCTCTCTGGTTCTATGATACAGTGGTTCTCTAGTACACTTGCCCATAATCTAGGCAGGACTGATTCTATTTTTAGGTACCAAAAAGGAGGGATTGACTCAGGGAGTCATTCCCAATTTTTGCTTTTGCGCCCCTGGCTGCTCGGCCAGGGGCACTTATGACAGCCCCAAATGGGGCAGTGCAAAAGGACAGGTAACCATGCCCATCTTATTACCATCTTATTACCAATTTATGGTATGGTTGATGGTACAATATGGCTGGTAACCATCTCTGCTGTCATGCAAAAGCAAAAGCATGCTGCTGTGTAGCGCTGCTGGCCCGCCTCTGTCAGCGGCATCTAGTACACATACGGTGACATACACAAAAGGCAAAACAGTGTCCATGGTTGCCACGCTATGGCGTATGCCAGGGCAATTCTGGGAAAACGGGCTTGAAATGATTGTCTGCCGTTGCTTTCCCGGAGGAAGGAATGACTGGCGACATTTACCCAGAATCCACCGCGAAAATGATTTCTGCCCCAGCAGGCACAGGGGTCTCAACCCAGAATTCACAGAGACAGCCTAGACTCAGTTAATTGTTCGCAAAAATGTATCTTTGCAAGGAATTCACTCCCTGTTTCCCATCTCACAGCTTCCACTGTCTCCAGACCTGCCACAGCATCCCCCTCGCAGAGGCTGGCGAAGATTAGGCGGCGAAAGAAAAAGACAAGGGACAAGATGTTCGAGGAACGTATGGGCTGCTACCTAGCAGAGGCGGACCAGCAGAGCCAGTCGAGGGAGACCGTCTCTCTGTGCCAGCGCTCACACAGCGAACGGGAGGAGAGGTGGCGTGAGGAAGACAAGCAAGCGACTGAAACAATGCTTGGACTAGTGAGGGAGCACACGGACACGCTCAGGCGCCTTGTGGATGTTCTGCAGGACCGCAGAAGGACAGAGCCCCCCTGCAGTGTATCTGCAACCGCCCTCCCCCGCCACAAAGTCCCATACCCCCCTCACCGAAAATAATCAGGAGGAGGGGCGGCCGGGGACATGAATACTGTCACTGCACCACAGCACAGTGCTCAAGTACCCAAAAGCTCTCATACCCTATATTTGCCGAAGACCTTCACTTCAAGACTCACAGTAGTCCCAATCCCAGTCCCATCCCCTAACTGTCTACTTAATTAATAAAAATGCTTTGCTGTTAATTACTGTTTCCGTTATGTTTTTTCAAAGAAGACTGTGTTCGAATGGGGGGCGTGGGGAAGGGGGTGGTTAATTGCATAGGACAGTCACCTTTCCCAGGGTACAGACACGGGGGCAGGATCAGCAGCGGGTCACACACACGGTGCAGTCAGTAGGCAACCTGGTCGGTTTTTGGAGGTGGTTTCCAGGATCTGTGTGGGCGGGGGAGATGTGACTTTGCATCGGGGGAGGGCGGTTACAGATCTTATACAGCGGTCCTTGTCCTGGACCGCTGAGTCACGCAGCTGAGGAATCTGTATCCGTCCTCCTCCACCACAAGGTCACATATCCGCCCGCACACAGAATTCCATAAAGAGGGATGGCAGGCTCCGTTGAAAGAAGCCTTCCGGCACTGCGGACCGCTCTAGGAGCAGGAGCCTGTCATTCCTTGAGTTTAGAGGCGGTCTTTACATCACCGCACACCCTACCCAGCACAGCCTGCGTCCCAGTTTCAACCCTTTCACGAAAAGTCATGAATAAAGAAACCTTTGTTAAGTAATAATGGGACATGTATTTTATTTTTACACGTGTGCTGGAAGTGGGGGTAACGGGGTGAACGGGGTATGTAACCGAAGAGGAGAGTCAACAGTAACTGGGTAAAGAAACAGGGGCAGGTTCAGCTTCTCTGTAAAGAAACTGAACAGTCACAGGTCACGCTGCTCGCTGCTCGCTGGTATTTGAAGAGTTCCTTGTCGCTGTCCCAGGCGCCTGTATAGGGCTTCATGAGCAAGTGCATTAGCGGGCAGGCTGGGTCCCCGAGGATGACTATAGGCATCTGCACATCCACAACAGTTATTTCGTGGTCCGGGAAGAAACTACCTTCCTGCAGGCGTCTGAGCAGCCCACAGTTCCTGAAAAC
The DNA here is from genome assembly GCF_020497125.1 of Mauremys mutica. NCBI lineage: Eukaryota > Metazoa > Chordata > Testudines > Geoemydidae > Mauremys > Mauremys mutica. The sequence goes on along the minus strand of NC_059072.1, from coordinate 303,196,272 downwards.
ACACGCATCATGAACCTTGCCCGGCCACCCGACGTTGATGTTTGTAAAACGTTCCCTATGGTCCCCCAGTGCTTGCAGCACCATTGAAAAGTAGCCCAATTTCTCAGCAGCTGACTTTGGAAGACGTGGACGATAAAGTGCGAGGAGGAGAAAACGGCGATGATCGCAGCGGGCTCCGTGCTTGCAGTGCTGTGGCGTCCGCGCTGTCACTGACCAGAAAAGTGCATGAACAGATTGCCTGCAGGCGCTTTCACGGAGGGAGGGAGGGAGATTGTGATTGACGGTTCAATGACGACACTTACCCAAAACCACCCTCGACACATTTCTCCCCCCAGCAGGCAATGGGGGCTCTACCCAGCATTCCAATGGGCAGCGGGGACTGCGGGAACTGTGGGATAGCTTCCCACAGTGCACCGCTTCCAAAGTCGACGCTGGCCCCGTGAATGTGGACTCAGAAATTCGAATTAGTGTATTTAGTATGGATACACAAATTCGACTTCATAAGGTCGAATCCACAAATTCGAACTAAGTTGATTCGAAATAGTCTTGTAGTGTAGACAAGGCCTACGATATTTTGCCAGCTCTAGAAACAATAGAAAGTAAGAAAAAAACATTAGTTGAATGTCACAGTTTCTGACAGAGTGATGTATTAATAGTCTGGAGTGGCCTCCCAAGAGGAACAGATGACAGTCCCATATTTCAGAACAGATAAAGGTAGGCCATTTTTACACTTAAAAGTTTACAGCGACACTTTGTAAGAGTGCCCTTGTAGCTGCGTTATGCCAATGGGAGAGAGCTCTCCTTCAACATAATAAAACCAGCTCAATGAGTTGTGGTCGCTATGTCAGCAGGAAAGCATCTCCTGCCGACGTAGCGCTGTGCACACGAGCACTTATGCCGGAAAAATGTACATCACTCAGGGTGTGTTTTTTTCACACCCCTGAGCGATAGACATTTTGTTGACATGAGTGTGAGTGTAGACATGGCCTTAGAATGGACAAGATACTAGACCAGGTATCGGCAACCTTTGGCACGTGGCTCGTCAGGGTAAGCACCCTGGTGGGGCAGGCCAGTTTGTTTACCTGCCACATCTGCAGGTTCAGCCAATCATGGCTCCCACTGGCCACGTTTCACCATCCCAGGCCAATGGGGGCTGCGGGAAGCGGCGTGGGCTGAGGGATGTGCTGGCCCCCGCTTCCCGCCGCCCCTTGGCCTGGGACGGCAAACTGTGGCCAGTGGGAGCTGCGATCGGCCTAACCTCTGGACACAGCAGGTAAACAAACCGGCCCAGCCCGCCAGGGTGCTTACCCTGGTGAGCCGCGTGCCAAAGGCTGCTGATCCCTGTACTAGATCACAAACCATGTGGCCTTGGCAGGGAGGTGGACTGCATACTCTAACAGATTTCTTCTCTCTTAGAAATTAGATTTTGTGAAAAACAAGAGATATATTCATTACTGATTTATATTCTCTGCTCTCAATTCAGTGGCTATAGTGAGCATTTCTTGAAAAAAGCCCTACCATTACTGTATGGTATTTTCACATTTGTCTCATTGATGCTTGTTCTAAGCAGGGTTAGACAATATAAACACCAATAGCCAGTCTATGTTAGCGTTCCCACCATGGCTAGCACGGATGTAGTTGCAGCTATAATATTGCAATGGTGGGAAAATTTGAGAAATATCTCAGTGTAGTACCAGCCAAAGGGATTGCACAAGATATAAATGCAGATTTGGCAATAAACATCCATGAGCCTAAGGTGGCTTGCTTAACTCAGGTGAACTCCTGAAATTCTCGTAAAGCTTTCTACCAAAATTTGCTAGAAAAGGAACTGAGACACAATTATCTGTATAATCATCATTTTAATACAGATTCTATAAAGCATTGACAAAAGCATTGTAACTAAAAACATTCATTAGGCCTGATTCTCCCATTACACTGGGTTTTACAATGTTGACTTTAACTGAGTTACTTGTGATTTACATCCGTTTAGGGGAATCAGGCCCAGGGTCTTTCAGATAAAAACAACAAAATATTTTCATTACACAATGATAACAACATCTATAAGAGTCCCTTTAAGATGGAGTTTAGTGCCTCCACGGGAAGCACTGAAGCACTTATCTCAGGTTTCTATAGTACCATTGTCAATGACATATTACATTTGTTTTAACTAAACACCAAAGCAAAATTTCGCAGCGCTGCCCAAAGGCATTATATCAGATGAGAAAAAATAAATTATGTATATTTAAATGTAAAGAGTTCTCAGAGCCCACATTATAAAAGAGACATGTTCAAGTACTATGTTAGGTTCCCTTCTTTCAAAATAAAGGATGTCAAATTATTATAAGTCACTACAGTCATTCAGTCCTATGCTAAATGTAGAGATGACACTGCTAGAAAAACAATCTCATTCAACATTTACTAGCTCTGAATTACATTTGCAGTAGAATAAAGGAAACAGTCCCTTAGGTATAATTAATTGTGAAAATGAATCTTAATAGTTTAGCACAGTCCATATTGATTTTGTCTCAGATCTCTTTTATGTTGCAGGAATCAAATGGAAATCCATGCAGTGTCCTTGTTCCCAGGATTGCCAGAATACAGGTTGCCTTAGAGATATGATGTCACATTTGTAAAAGTGGAATATAGATATTTCAGCCAAATTGCTCTTGATAGATCAAGCCTCTGAAATTCTTCTTGGCAGGGGCGGCTCCAGGCCCCAGCACGCCAAGCGTGTGCTTGGGGCAGCATGCCGTGGGGGGTGCTTTGCCGGTCGCCGGGAGGGCGACAGGCGGCTCCGGTGCACATCCCGCAGGCGTGCCTGTGGAAGGTCCACTGGTTCTGTGGCTCTGGTGGACCTCCCGCAAGAGGTCCACCAAAGCTGCAGGACCAGCGGACTGCAGGACCAGCGGACCCTCTGCAGGCACGCCTGCGGCAGGTCCACCGGAGCCGCATGCCGCCCTCCCGGCAACCGGCAGAGCGCCCCCCGCGTGCTTGGGGCGGCGAAATGTCTAGAGCCGCCCCTGCTTCTTGAGGTCTCTTTTGAATGGATTACAGGGAGAGAACTCACACAAATAGATTCAGCAAAATATCTGTAACGTGTGATACTACTGTAAACTAAACATTTTGTGATGAAAGATCACTTTAAAGGCTAATTCCCTATTCTTCTCAGAGTGACATTAGGAAACACATAATTATGCTTTCTAGCAGAACCAAGAAATGTATATTGCATATTAAAGGGAAAGCAAGCAAGTGAAACCTTTTAGTGTTACAAAAATGTGCAGTACTGTATAATAATTTATAACATCCTGAGTGCATTTGATACACATGCCTAAAATAATTCTTAAATTAAATACTTCAAATGAATGCCTAAATTATTCACTCATTGGAAAACTCTGGTAAATGTCTGCTGGAAATGGAAAGTACAAGTCAGTTAAACTGTATTACACTTGGGTTGCCAGGATTCTTTGGCGGCACGTGTCCCTTCCAGCCAAGCAAGACATTATTTTTCCTGTCACATGTAGAATTTAGCATGCCCATCAATGTAGTGTACTGTTACATTGTCACACAAGAGACCCAAGTTCATGAAGGACTATGGGACTCAAAGGACAAAATCAGGGCACACATGATGCTAACACATGCAGCCTCAGGATAAGTGAATGCAGTTCATCTCTCTCATTGCATTACTCAACAGCAACTGATCCATTAAGTGAAATGAGGACAGCATAGACTGAATCTAGGAATGTTGACTTGTTTGCTTTATAGGCTGATAATGGGGGGCCATTGTGAAACCATCATATGGGGTATGGCCTTACAAAAATCCTGTGCTCAGGAGGTAGGCTCCATGCTGGTTCTATGCTATTTTAGAGGGGACTGCTGGGGCTATGTGTGAGAGAGCACAAATAGCTCCACACATGGTTCCTGTCTAAGAACTGCTGCATAGAAAGACAGACTGTGCAAAGGCTGCACTGCATCCCCACAGGGTAGATTCTGTCTCCTTAAACACCTGCTCCGGACAGTCATATGAAGCTCTTTTATTCCATTTACAGGGGCCTTTTGTGGCATTTGTGAATTTCACCATACAAAAAGATAGCAGAAGATAAGCACAAGAAGAAAAAAAAATAAAGGAAGAAAAGACCCATTGTGCAAAATACAGTGCTGTCTGGGAAAGGTGAAACCCTTCCGGCATGTTAGTGGTTGTAATTTTTGGTGCATATGTCACTGTGTGTTACACCAGTCAGTGTGTATCACATGTGCTGCTCTCTGCTCAGTCCACAGAGGACTGGAGCCTATTACAGCTCTCAAGCTCTGACCAGAAGACCACACAGGAAAATCGACACCCCCACTTCAGAGACCTGAAGGTTACCGCTCAATGCTGAAGCAGCGCTGTTCTAATATAACACCTGATCATTCATTTCTCAAAGCCTGCTCAATAATTGGAATACATCAATGCAAATGAAAAGCTGTCCAGAATTTACAACTGCACTGAATGTTAATTATGCTGTATATTTACAGAAGACAGTATTCAGTATGATAATATACTCACACTCTCCTCACAGCCCATCCCAGTAATAATTAATAATACCATTTACTAACTTGATAATAGCTCAAATATTATAAATTCATACTAGAAGTTAATGGGTGGGAAGGATCATTAAACAAGTATGTCAGAATAATTTATTAAACAGGTTAAAAGTTCCCCGAGAGGTGGTGAGCCTCAGCTGCTACTACTGATCTGCTTATTAATACAAACAGCAGCAAAAAACTCTACGCTTACAACCTGTACACACAGCTGTGAAAGGACATGCTCACACCATTGTTATCCAGTCTTCCCTGCATCTTTTATGTCTTGTCTTAAACTAAGATTATAATCCCTTTGGAGCAGGGACTGTATTTGATTATATGTAAATATATTTGTTACATAGCGCCTAGTGCAATGGGACGCTGACTTGGTTGGGATCTCACAATTATTATTTATTTATTGTATGGTGGCAGCACCATCATGCTAGGTGCTGTAAAAAAAAACCCAAAGCTGGTCCCTGCTCTGAAGTCATGTAGTGTAATAGAAATAATGAACAACGATGGTAACAATGGCTTGTGAGGCTCAGTGTGAGCAAACTTTCAGTGGAACTGCTCACTTTGCACTTGTTCTGTGACTTGGATACCTTTCTTACCTTTAAATGGTAATTTTTCCAGCAGACAACGTAATGTCACACTTGAACAGGCATGAGCGACCTGGTGGAACTGCAGAATGATCTTAAACCTCCACTCACATCCCAACTGCAAATGCTACAGCACTAAAGCTATAGCCAGAAGCCGAGATTATAGCTAAAGAATAGTTTCAGCAGATCGTTTGTCCATAAAGTCCATTTACAAAAAACCCCCACAGATTTAAAAAAAAATCTATTTCCAAGTGGACAAGGAAAGTCTCTAATTTGCTAGGCAGTGAACAGCAGCCCCACCAGGAGAACAGATTACTGTCCAAGCACAGATGCCAGAACGACTTGGCCGAAGAACTATTGGCAAAGTCCTAATAAGTGTCTACTTTAAAGTGTTTTATAAAAGTAGCTTTGGAACACCAAACTGCAGCGCCACAGATCTGCTCCAACCAAGCATTATCCTGGCTAAAGAGATGGAAAGCTGAGTGCATGAGCCCTGACCCCCTAGGGGGCAAAATGTATCCTGGACGGTGCAAGGGACTGCTTGAAAAATAGAAAAAAAATTTCCAGACATTTCCTCCAAGACTTAAGCCAGAGAACTCTGCAGGTTACAGTCCTCCTAGAAATGGACCTGGCTGATAAATGACTACAGTACAGGGAGGCTCTTTTCATTCGTATATGATGATCAATGATGTCTATTGTAAAACCAGAATGTCCAGAGGCACATTTTCAGTAGGAGCATAAGAAGGGTGCGTAGTTAGATTTTACTACCAGAACAGATAATGGGGTTAAAACAGGTTTCTTTTCGATGTATCTAGGTTCTTGAGTTTAGATCAAGCATAGAAGATAGTGTCTAAAGTAAGCTCAAGCTGGTAAGAAAGCATTGGCTACTAAGACCAAGCAGTGTGGGAGAAAAAGAAAGTTTCTGAGCTTTATTGAGGTCTACCTGGCCACATCCCCCTGAACAACAGAACTATGGTCTATGTTTACTGGAGTTATGGTTCCAGATTTTATCTACCTCAGGATCTGCTGCCAAAAGCAGTTGATTTAATATAATAGAGCAGGGGTAGGCAACCTATGGCACAGGTGCCGGAGGCGGCACACGAGCTGATTTTCAGTGGCACTCACACTGCCCGGGTCCTGGCCACCGGTCCGGGGTACTCTGCATTTTAATTTAATTTTAAATGAAGCTTCTTAAACATTTTAAAAATCTTATTTACCTTACATACAACAATAGTTTAGTTATATATTATAGACTTACAGAATGAGACCTTCTAAAAACGTTAAAATGTATTATTGGCACACAAAACCTTAAATCAGAGTGAATAAATGAAGACTCGGCACACCACTTCTGAAAGGTTGCTGACCTCTGTAATAGAGACACATCCAGGCCAAGTCGCATTGCCATATCACAAGAGGAGTTCTCACTTGACCTTTTTCAGCTTTGAACCTTGCTTGAACTGTAAAGGCCTAGTGAGACCAAGATGCTGAGAGGAGCCATCAAGCTTACCTGGAATTGTATAAATTTGCAATGATTGTTCAAGCCTGAAACTGACCTTGTTCACTAAGAAAGGACTTAGTGTCCAGTGAAGCTAGCTTAGGAACTTTAATCATCTTAAATTAAAATCCACTGGGAAAAAATAAGCAGAAACCAAATCATGAAACTGTGGTAATGTATTTCTAATGATCCCTTTGCAACTTTCATAATGAGCTCAAACATTTCAGTCCACCCAGCATACAGGCAGGGGAAGCTGAGGGCCAAGAAATATACAAAATAGAAAAGAAACATCCCCTCTCCAATACGTCCCTCTCCCCTGATTCTGTGTCTCTTAAAATGGCATGCCCATAGCTAGAATTTGCACTCCTTTTTACTGACCTCTTGGTGCCTGCCAGCTGCCCGATTACTAAGTAGCATATAATGCTCTTGGCTGCTCAGTGCAGTGGGAAATCAGTGTGAGTAGAAAGGAAGGAGGAGTGGGCACATAGAGAGGAAAGAAGGATTTGAAAATACCTCCCCATTGTGTAGATACCAGGGGCTTCAGTGCTTATGCCCAGCTTCATGAAATTGGTAGGAACATGGCCCGGGACGGAGAGGAGTCAAGGAACTAGCAGCTCTACACAGCATGCTCTGCTTTCAGGGCAGCACAATCGATGTTGCAGCTTACACTGAACGTTACTGCTGCTCTGAGAGAAGCAGTAACTCTCTTCAGGACTTTCCCACACTACAGAGGTCTGGGAATATGGGAGGTAGAAAATGGAAGTCAGACAATGGAGCCATGTTGCTGGTATAATTCAGAAAGGCTTGGGGGTGTTGTGCACGGATGGTCTAGCTCTCAAAGATCTTCACTTTCCATGAGAATTTCCCCATGCAACCCTGTCTCTGGCTCTTTCATCCGGCTGCTGGTCTCGCCTCCCACAGGGGAACAAGGCATCCCAACAGTTACAAATCCCTTATGATAAGTCCACTTCTTCCTCAGCGCTTATCAGGTGAAGGAAAGGGGAGAGGCCTACTATCAGGAGAGTAAGATGTCAGGCAATGCTAACAGTTATTGTCCAGTTACTACCCAAGGATAAGAGACACTACCTCAGTCTCTGATCGATATGAAGCCAATCTGTGTGCCAAAGTTAGTGCCATCGCGAACGTGAGAGTAAAATGTATCAGGGTGGCATGCTGTGCAGAAAGTGAGACTTTGGTTGTGGTCAGTGACAGAATCATCCTGTATGTTCTGAGGCAGAATCCCTCCAGTCTCTAGAAGAATTCTTAAAGGAAGAAAAAGAAAAGATGGAATATTTTATCAAATGGCACGTTCCTTAAGCCAGTGTGTTACTGCTATTGCAATACTGTAAGACAAACTGTGTTAATACCATTTTTTCTTTAGATTAAAATAAGTGGTTTTGCTCAGTCTTTAGGACACATACTTAAGCTTGAACATGTATACAGAACAAAGAAGCTACTCTTAAGGCATAAAATAGCTGAAATATAGCAACATTTGAAACTCGAAGAGTTGGTTCTGTCCTGACTTGCTATTAGAGGAAACTCGATACTTTGGCAACACATGCAAAGCATAACAAAACTTTGCTTGTAATGTTGTTATCCAGGAAAGCGAAGTTCAGTATATGATGTTCTTGGAGGCAGTGGGGATTTTTTTGTGTCCATCCCACCCAATTTTTCAAGTGGGATTGAGTGGTACACAAGGTGAGCAAATATCATCCCTAGGTTCATTCATTAAGGGCTTGATACTGCAATGCTCCCACGAAATTCTGAGGGCCCTCAACTCCTACCTAGCAGGATCACACTCCCTATCAGTGACTAACTGGGACTAGAACCTAAATTTCTTCTGATTCAGTCTTTTATCCTCATCCCTAGACGACTTAGCTCAACAAACTAGAGCACAGAAAAACACATATCAGACTTACCGTGTTGCCCTTTTAATATCAATATAGGGCTTTGGAGATTCAAACTGTCTGACACATTTTGGATCAAGATTGTAAAATTCCTTTGCTGATTCCCGAGGAAGTGTAAAACAGCATTGTCCAACAGATGGGCCCAGCACCACAAGTATATCCTTAACATTACAGCCATATTCTGTTATCATAGCATTTACTGTAGCCATAGCAATTCCTAACAAAGTGCCTTGCCATCCTAAGAAAAAACATAAGGGGAAAAAATGCTGTAAGATTGTTTTTTAATTGAATGGTTATAGAAAATTATTATTATTATTAATTATTATTATTATTATTATTATTAAGGATCTACAAGCCAAATACATGGAGGAATAATTAGCTTTTAGCAAACATTAACAGTCCTCAGAGCATTCTTATGAAGTAGCCGTATTACCATTTTAGAGATGGGGAAACTGAAGAAAAAAGGAACCTTTAATTGCCCAAGGGCAGAGGAAGTCAATATTACAAGCGGGCTTAGAACTCAGGAATGCCTTGCTCCCAGCTCTGATTTTAAACCATTCAATTACACCTCACTGTTCACTCTGTGCTGCAATATCTCATGGGTTAACTGTAAAAGTTTCTTTACAATCTCACATGACAGCACTGTGGAAAAATATTATTTAAAGAGAAGGGAAAAAACATTTCATATGAAAAAAAATCTCCTTATCTGTGCTACTTGGCTGAAGCAAGTGTAAACTGGGCTGCATGCCAGGATTGCTTGGACTACAAGGAAGAAAGCCTAGCTCTGACTCCCTGTGCCTTACACAGAGCTCAAGACAGGCTTTGCACAGAACTGAGTGTGCCTTAAAGTAGAGGCAAAGGTATTTTGTTTCTTTTTCTCCCCTCCTTTTCTGTGACCCCTGGCTACAGTCTGGGCCACAGAATGGTATTTAGGGGTAGACAGAGCAAGGTTTAAAGCTATTTTTAAATGTTTATCAAAATAATTTGACCTGCTACTGACTTCAGGCATGGATTTGGGGAGCGCCAGGAGGATGGAGATGGGGGAGAGAATATGTGACTGGTCAGGGACATGGTAGAATACAAGGCACGTGGATTGGAGAGAGGGGATTGGGTGACATGCTACCTGGTCTTGGAATGGGAGGGTGAAGCAGCTGGAGGGGGTGCATGGAGAGGGCACAGGAAACTGGCAGAGAATGTACAGGGTGCAGCAGCTTGGGGGTCAGGGAAGGAGGGAGCAGGTAACTGAAGGGGGAACATAGAAAGGGACAGAGCATGCACAAACTCTTATCCACACTTTTAACACTTAACATTTCTAGATATAAAACTTAAGCCTCTTAAAATTGTCAGTGTGGATAAAAGCTTCTCTTTTATCCCCGCTTCGTTCCCGTCACCACTCACTTCCCCCATGCATATAATACACACACATACACCTGGTGTAGATCCCTGCACACATACATCTTTCCTGTATGTATAAAGCCTGCAGAGGGAAGCTCCACTCTGATGGGCCTCCTAAGAGCTATTAGATCCATTGTCCTCCGGCACAATCTAATTGAAATGTTTGATGCTCACACCAAAAACTGGGCAATTCACAAATACAAACCTTGTTAGAAACAGTTAAAGTTGCAAGTGTGTTTGACTGGAATCCAGCTAACTATTACATGCTCTTCAGAAGAATTCTACATCTTTGAAAAAGAACGATATTAGGAAGCTTGGAAAGGAAGAGTTAAGGGATTCAGCCTGGAATCTTTCACTCACTGGCTCTCATTAAACCCAGCCTTACTACTTGATTATTAATACTGTTTACTATTCAAGGGATCCATTCCCAGTACTTGCCTAGTATTATATTACTTTGATTATGTGAACTGAATACTACATGCCCTTACCAGAATGAGCAGCTCCACATGCTTTTTTGACAGGATCAGCAAAAAGCACAGGTATGCAGTCAGCGCCGGGAGCTGCTATTGTAACATCTTTCTGATTCGTTACTATTCCATCATAGCTGTCAGGCTGGGGCTTTCCCATAATCCAAACATCACTGGCATGATTGACCTGTCAGTACAAAGACAGATGAAGCACAGTTATAAGGCAGTGAAAAAAAAATTAATTCATACTTTGCTGAATGCCCTTTCTCCAGCTCTCTTGTTCACACCCTCTTCAGGCCAACCCTTATGTTTAGAACTCCATCCCTCTTCTTCTTCGACAAACAACCACTGTCTTTGCCTTCAGATCCCTACTTAAAACACACATCTGATGTGCAACCCATCCGCCTAAGAAAGAAATGATTTAAAAAAAAAAAGATATCTGAACCGCTTTGATTTTGGATCTTTATCTGGTCATATATGGTATTATGTCACTGAACAAAGGGCTAGTCTACACTTACGAGCCGGGTCGACGCGGTGAGTTCGACTTCTCGGAGTTCGAACTATCGCGTCTAATCTGGACGCGATAGTTCGAACTCCGGAAGCGATAGTTCGAACTCCGGTACTCCACCACTGCAAAAGGCGGTGGCGGAGTTGACCTTGGAGCCGCGGACTTTGATTCCGCGGCGTCTGGACGGGTGAGTAGTTCGAACTAGGATACTTCGAATTCAGCTACGCTATTCACGTAGCTGAATTTGCGTACCCTAGTTCGACCCCGCTTCTTAGTGTGGACCAGCCCTAACTGTATGATCTATTAGAACAAACTTCTTGGGAGCGGGACTGAGTCTGCCTCTCTATATAGCACCAAGTGTGTTGACAGCCATGATGACAGTTTCATCATGATAAACTGCCACAATAACTGTCTTAAAAAGTTGTCCTACCACTTATAATCTCTTGCTAGGAAAGAGAAGACTAATGCATAGTTAAAAAACCAAAACATTCACTGCTACACAAAGCAAGCTCTGATTAGTTAATATAGGAGTCCACCACTATCTGATAACATACCTTCACACTGTGAAATGTCTCGGGGTCAAAACCTGCAGCATTAGCTAACCTGCGCAGGTTTTCTTTAACCACAGCCTTTGGATCTCTCCGCTTGGAACTGCTGAAGAGGTTGAAGGAGCTGAGCGTTGGTATATAAGAGATCCCACCTGTCCTTGTGGTGAACCCATGTAGGAAGATGTGACCTGGTGAAGAGAGAGAATTTGTTTGAAACAAATGAGAAACCTGAAAATTATACCAGGTTCTGCCAAATGGAAGGGATATCAGCCAGTCAGATTGTTGGATGGCTGATCCTTATTTAATGATGACATTTAAAAACAAGGATCCCATGCTCCCTTCTCCTTCTGGAGAGTAAGTGAGAAAAACTGTGACTCTTGCCAGGGTAAAGCGTGGAGTGAGTAAGAGCTAGGACAGGGGCATATTCCCTGTGATCACATTATCCCTGAACTCCACAGAGCTCCAGGTCAAGGGATGTGAGTCAGCAGGCTCTCTGCTAGATCTAATATTACCCTCTCCCAACTTCCAGGGTAAACCCAAGCAAATTACTGGTGTCCAAGCCTCTAGCAACTCCTCCTCTGAAGATACTTCTGGGAGCACCTGCAGTGGAGGGGTCCCTAGCACACAGCTCCAACAGGTGAAATACTGTCCAGGAACCACAGAAGCCTGGGTGGGGAGCTGAGCAGCAGGGCAGTGGCAAGGGATTTTGGGGCAAATGGCGCTTCCCTCCACTGGAGATCTCTAAGGAACTGCAGGCTGAGGGAGAACCAATCTTCTGCTAGGTGGATATGTGCAGGGAGACCCACTCCTTGTGCTGTAATAAAAATCCATTCTATGATTGCTTCATCCAAGCCAGGACTTAGATTGACACGTGTGGTGACAATGTGCAGCAGAGGCTGTGGCAGGGGCGTGGCCACGGGTGGCTTGGGTGGGCCACGGTCCACAAACTTAGCATCCAGGTCCACCCAAATCTGAGCAGGGGTTTAGTGCTGCCACAGCAGCCCAGAGCATCACTCGGGCACCTGAAATCCAGGATGGAGCTATGTGCCCACCCTTCAGAAAGCTACACTCCAGCAGCTCTGCCTTGACATTTTCTGAGCCGCCCCATGCACGTTACCAGCTTGGCAGGTGAAGTCCTATGTCTGGAGACACCAGGGCTAGGAAGAGGGTGTAGTGTTCGGGGAGAAGCTGATCTAGCACAGTCTGTCATTGCCCATCCACCAGAAAGTTGGGGCCCACCCAAATTTCCACTCCTATCTGTGCCACTGGACTGTGGGTATGTCTACTCTACAGACACCAGAGCGACATATCTGTGGTGCTGCAGATGTGCTGTGGTAACACAAGGAGTTTTTCCCATCGTTTTAGTTAATCCACTCCCTCAAGAGGTGCTAGCTAGGTCAACAGAAGAATTCTTCCATCAACCTAGCAGTGCCAATATCAGGGCTTAGGTCGGCTTACTTATGTCCCCCACAGGAGTGAATTTTTTGCACCCGTGAGTGATATAGCTAAGTCAGCCTAAGTTTTAGGTGAAGACTGGGTTTGTATCTGTGACCTAGGTAGCTAAGGAGAATTACAAAGTGTGTGTGTGCGTACACGTGACTGACAGAGTGAGAGACCAGGCACCCTGAATAAAGAATTCCCTGTGTATTCTCTGCAACCAAATCCTCTACCTCCTCTGCCACAAGAGATGCTGTGCTATAATCTCCTGCCCCTTGAAGGAAGAATTCCAGGAAAACTCAAGTTGAAAAATCCCTTTTCTCAAGCTGGGAATAATGTACATAAAGAAAAATGAGGTAACAAGTCTTTGAATCACTACTGTAAGGTATAACTGATTTTCTGACTGGCTAAGGCATGTAGTGGGTGTGTTTTTGAAGACAGTTTCAGCAGTCCATATTTGTTATCTTAACATCCGAACAGATACAGGATATAGCCAGATAGAGATCTTCCAACAATTCAGTTCTTTGACTTGGGGAGTGTCATTTCAAGTAGCCGGAATATGAAAAAGGTTGTTTTTATCTAAACCGTGAGATGCCCCCCTCCAACAGTGCAGGAAAAAATAATACCCAAAGATTTAATTAAATGTAAGGTGTGAGTGCCAGCAGAGCAGGATACAGGCAGGGCCGGCTCCAGGATTTTTGCCGCCCCAAGCAGCAAAAAGAAAAAAAGGAAAAAAAAAAGCCACGATCGCAATCTGTGGCTCTACCACCGCCGGTTCAGTCTTCGGCAGCAATTCAGTGGCTGGTCCTTCGCTCCCAGAAGGAGTGAGGGACCCGCCGCTGAAGAGCCGGAGGTGCGGCCCCTCTCCGTTGGCCGCCCCAAGCACCTGCTTGCTGGGCTGGTGCCTGGAGCCGGCCCTGGATACAGGGAACCCCTTGCCCACCGCTTCCTACCCAGAACTTCAACACAAGACACAGCCCTCGTTTGGCTGCTTAGAGCCCACAAGCGCTGGGATGGAAAGCAGTTAGATTAAGGGGAGCATTGTGCTCTATGGCTCCACTCAGACAGGTGTTTGCTTTTTGTTTTTTCCCCATAAGAACCATTGCTACTGTCCCCATCAGCTGAGATGGTGTCTCTGTTTTCTGCGTCAGCACTAACACTGAACACATAGAATCTTACCCTATGTTGTGCCATTCTTTAAACCACATTTGCTCCTTCCCAATTTTGGACTGCTCCAGTGTGATTTAGGCATCCTGTGGGACTAAGTTATTCAGCAGTGCCACTCAGAATCCCCAGAGTGCTACAGGCCCACCCCTTTAGGCCCCTTCTCTACCCTCTGTGCCTGGACTTACACGGGCGGGCTGCATAGGACAATCTATGGCTATCTTATCTGATGTCTGCACTGGGGACTTCTCCCTTGGCTGGCTATAGGGATATCACAGCAGCAGAGAGAGATTTTGGGGATGAAAAATTCACCCCTAGGACCTCATGTTGCTAACCCCTGATGTAGAAGAATCTGTAAACTGAAAACTGAATGAAATAGGTTTAAAAATCCATAAAATCTGTTTTCCAGTTTACCTGGGATCAAGGAAGATTTTAGAATGGTAAGCTTCCCTTTCAGGTCTGGCAGACTTTCCAAGTATGTTTGAATCTCACTCCTGATGAGTTCCATCTCATGGGCAGGAAGTGTTTGTATGTCACTCTGAGGTTCAGCTATTTGTTGGAGGTTGTTTCCTTCACAATCCACCCCAAAATCCTCAAACTGAAACTGGTAAACAGCAGTGAATAGGTGGTCTATAAACACTTCCATTAAGGCTTTCCTTTGTACTGGTAAAATGATGTTAATGATGCTTAAATCCTTTTCATCTAGTTTTTGTTTAATGGTGTACAAGGCAGCAGCTGTACTTGTCTTGCAGACAACCTCAATTCCTTTCTTCAGAATCTGAAAACTGCTGATTACTTTAAGTAACGAATCTTGTTCACTGCTCCTTTCGCTTCTCGGAGTTTGGTAGCACATTATGTAAACAAATGGAGCACTGGCAGAGAAGTGTTTTTCAATCCTTTCTAGTGTGCTACATAATAACTTCTGAATGCCATTAGTTTGTGAGTTCATTTGTAGACTGAACAGATCAATCAGTACTGCTTCTGCCATCTTCCAGTTGATTTAAGGAGTCCTAAAGGTACCAGATATTGAATAAAATGCCTTCAAAAAAAAAAAAGAGAACATTATTAGTCTAAATAAGCAAAGTTACAACTTATTATTTGTTGTTTAACATACTGAAAAGTAATGTAATTTCAAATATATTTTCCATTGCATCCAGTGTTCAGAGCAAAAGGAAACTAAAACAGAAGGGAATTGTTCTACTTGTGTTTAAATCCCCCTACTGCATTCTTTTTGACTTTCTCCAGATCTGAGATGTTAAAAGTATGGCCCACAATATAATCTGGCTTTCACAAATGCATTTTAATGACCTGGGCTCCTTTCCTCCCAAATACAGCTTCTAAGGTGAACTTGAGGTACAGCTTCATGAAGCAGTTGGTGCCTCTTTGTTAACTGTATGCTCTGGAACAGTGGTTCTCAACCAGGGATTCAGGGCCCCCGGGGGGACCATGAGCAGGTTTCAGGGGGTCCATCAAGAAGGGCCAGCATTAGACTTGCTGGGGCACAGGGCAGAAGGCTGAAGCCCTGCCACATGGGGCTGAAGCGCAGGACCCTCAGCCCTGCCATACGGAGCTGAAGCTGAAACCTGAGCAATGTAGCTTTGCAGGGGCCCCTGTGGCATGGGAACTCAGGCCATTGCCCTGCTTGCTACTCCCTAACACCGGCCCTGGCTTTTATATGCAAAAAACTAGTTATTGTGACACAGGCGGGCCGTGGAGTTTTTATAGCATTTGGGAGGTGAGGGAGGGGAGAAGGGTGTCAGAAAGAAAAAGGTTGAGAACCCTGCTCTGGAGGACATTGAAACCTGGCTCCAAATCCACATGACAAATGAAGAACATTCCTGGATTTCATTGTCACCTTTGTCAAAGCTGGTGTGTCATAGTCCTAGTGGAACTCCTCCAACTGAATACTTATCAAGTTGCTGTATTTGGATCCCCCCCTGCTGGATTTGTGTACTCTAAAGCTTCCCTTGATCTGAGTAGGCTCCAACACTGCTCTTTCCTTCACCTCTCTGGCACAATTCTTAGGCACAGGCTCTCTGCCTATTAGCGCTTCATGGAAATGGGACCTCACAGGCCAGCTGCCCTAGATCCCCAAGACCTGTCCTGAGCCCCTGTTGCCCATTTCCAGAGCTCCAACACTGTGGACACACTGGTTTACAGCTACCTTTCCAGGAACACGTGATAGTTGAAGCACATACTGCACAGACTTTGCAAAAGGGATTCTAAAACAATGACTCTTTACTTTAGGACAGTGATTCTCAAACTTTTGTACTGGTGACCCCTTCCCACATAGCAAGCCTCTCTGAGTGCAACCCTCCCTTATAAATTAAAAACATGTTTTTATATAGTTAACACCATTATAAAAGCTGGATGCAAAGCGGGGTTTGAGGTGGAAGCTGACAGCTCGTGACCCCCCGTGTAATACCCTCGCAACCCCGAGTGGTCCCAACCCCCAGTTTGAGAACCCCTGCTTTAGGTGGCCCAAGCGATCTAATATCCAGATAAAACAATAAAATATGTACATACCCTTCTCTGTCTCCAGCACTCTTAGGGCTTAGGTCAGAGACCTCTAGGGCAGTGTTTCTCAAACTGGGATCCCCAGATCCCTGTGGGTCTGCAAGGGTACTCAAGGGGGGCTGCGGGCACCACTGATCAACACCTCCTCCTCCTTCCCTCCCTCCCTCCCTCCCTCCCAGCGCCTCCTGCGTACGGGGAAGAGCTGTTCAGCAGTGTGCAGGAGGTGCTGGGAGGGAGGGGGAGGAGCGGGGACAGGGCACGCTTTGGGGAGGGGACGGAATCATGTCCAGGGCCGCTGGCCCTGCTGATCAACTCTTCCAGATCCTCACCCTTCTGTTCCTGCACAGCATTGCTTTCTGCTTCTGGTCTCTTCCCCCCTCTTTCTAAAATGGCTATTGAGAGTTCCTTTTTATAAAGTTGCAGTTTCCTCTGTCATGTGACCTTGTCAGATGTTCAAAGTCCACCACCTGGTGATCTGTTGCCTGAATACTAGGCTTCCTGGCAGAACCGGGTTTTCTTGGTTTGGCCACCTTCTTTTTTCCAGGTTTTTCCCATTTGAATACAAGACTAATCTTCCATTGCTAGCCCTGTGTTATCACCTCTTGGAATTTCATCCCAAAATGGAAGTAAAACACAACAGAGAAGCCAGACTAGCCTTACAATCAAAATGAAGTGTGCAGTTTGGTAAAGATACATACAGAGTTCATAATCTCAAACAGGATTCATAATTGTATGTAGACAGATTCCCCAAATCGTCACAGGGTGTTACAGAGAAACAATCTGTACTCATTCTGTCTCTCATGGGGACTTACAGTTTGTTCCTTCCTTATTATTGTTTCCCTCAAACGGAATTTAAAGTCATCCTGACTAAAAGTGCCCGTTTTCTCTTTGTGTACAGAATACATAAAAGATTTCATTTGTGCTATCAAACGCAGAGGACTTGACTGGTCTACTTGAAATATGCTAGGACTCATGATCAAAACCTGACAGCTGGTGACAGTGTCTGTCAAGGGATTTATGACTCTCAATCTCCCTTGGAGTATTATTACATACAACTGATGACACCTACTAGGGAAATCTGCTTGCTAATGAAAATGCATGAGGTAGGTCAAGGCCACAGACCCAACAGCTGTCACCAGAGAACTCAGAACGTAGCTTAAGTTACAAGCAGCAATAATAAGGTGGCAGTTGCAGTAGGCACCTTCCTTGCCCTGCTGCTCCCAATGGAGGGTGCCTGGCCTGTTTGCCTATCAGAAGATCCCAGTTGAATTATAGGCAACATCATACCCCACAAAAGGAAACCTGTCTGGGACAAGACAGGAAACTGCAACTCTCTCTTACCTCATACATATGAGATGGGGAGGGCAAGCAGGGGTCACTGACTCCCACATCTTCCCTCCTTCCTAAAGAAAACACCACCCCTGAAATGAAGGAGGGAGGATGCCTGTTGAAGGAGAAATATCTACCAGCACAATCATTAAGATGTGTGTGTACAGAAAGAAATCCACTAGGGCAAGTATGAGGCTGTGCACAAATGCACATAATGAAGCTGATTTGCTAGTGCATTTGGCCAGTTTTGCATCATATATCTCCATTGAAAACAATGGTGTTGCACTGGCATTATTTTTATTGCAAATACAACATTTTGTTTACATTAGAGTGGAATTTGATGACTGCTTCTTGAGATATTCACAAAACACTGGGTACTGCTATACAGCACATTGTGTGACAAGCAAAGCAGTATGTTAGGTTCTCTATAATGTATCATGGTTGTTAAAGTTTGAAAATCCTAATGCTCCATAGAATGTGCAACTGCCAATTCCTTCATCAGAAAAGATTTATTAGAGAGCAGTTCATTGCAGTGCACAGTGAAGGTCTGTAAATTCATGCAGGTTTGAAGACCAAACCTGCAAATTCACTCTCTTCTTCTGCACACCCTCTGAAACACTCAGTACACAAAGCTGGATGATAAGCAGAACCCATGCCACAGACCCTATCCAAAGAAAAGAAAGGAAGGATAAAATGACAGGAGGGGAGGATCAAAGAGGGAAAAGAGTGGTGCGGACAGCTAGAAAAAGAAAAAGAAGAGAGAGAGAAAAAAAAACATTAAATGAAAAAACACAATTGGTAGAAAAAAGCCAGGTCAGAATAGAAAAATATCATGACAAAAATTTAAACTGAAAACTGAAAATAAAAATAAACTGAATATATTCCCAGTGTTGGACTAGCAAAGACTGACACTTTCCCCATATTGACCTCCTTTGGATCTTATCTATCACTCTTATTTTATTTTTTGAAATGTAAAGAGGTATGTGCAGTTTTGAAAAGAGATAAAAAAGCCAGAAAGCATTAACATCTTATGTTAGGTTACTAAGTGAAGACATGCATCAACTCCAGAAAAAATACGGAGGGTGTTTATAGTTCCACACAACACTTTTAATAAATCACTATATATCAACAAGCGGAAAGCCATGGAAATGTAGAAACCACTCTTAACTTAGGAATATTTATGTGTATAAAAGAGCGAGAAGTTAGCATTTACAGTTACAAAATACGAAGTACATCCAGTTTCCATAAATAAATATAAGCTCAAAGACATAGGTACACATATTTACTTACAGAGGTGGACAATCCTTTTACAGCTCCCAAGAGAGATCATACAAAATACTCACATACTGTTATGAGCCTTATATATCTGCATAATTGTAAGTCCTGCAGTAGATTTGTGCAAGATGGAAATTCCCTTCCAGGTGAGACGTGAGTGGGGGAAACCCGCCTTTTCTCTGCCTGAGGCCCTGAGTTGCTACTATCACTGTACACCGGAAATCCCAAAGGGTACTCAAAGGCACTAACATGATTAATTCTTAGGGTAATACAAAACCAGGAAGCAGTGTTAACCCTGCCATACCAGTTCTGGGCAGCAAGCAACTCGTTGTAATGATATGTGCTTCTGCGAGTGATCTGTTCATGTATATGCAGCTTTACATAGCCTCAGAAATGCCTGGAGCCCAAAATAAGAAAATAAATACACGAAGTAGGGGGAAAGGCAGCATAGAAAATAAAGGCGTTCTCTCTGCTATAGCGTAACTCCCTGCTCTGCGGAGAGGTTTGGCAGTAAATCAAGAAGAGAACAGCCACAGAAAGTTAACTCAAAATTACCAAAAGAGAGAAGGGGCCACAGGAACAGAGATAAGGAAGGATCTGCCTTAGATGCACGGAAACACGTGAAATATTTTTAACAGGCGTCACTAAAAACAGGAAGTGCTTTTTCATTTTCATAGGAGCCAATAATTCCTGTGAGCCCTTCAGAAATTTTTAACTTCGCTGGTATGTTAGCATGGCCACAAGAATAAACCATTTCCAGCGATTTTGCAGCCAACAATTAGATTGTGTATGGTACCCGAAGAAAAGTACAGAAAATAAAACTATGATAAAAGTAGAAGACACCACGATAACAGCTGGTGAGAGTGCAGCAAAAGAGGCAAACAAAATGTTAAGAAATAAAAAGACTGGAATACAAAATAATACTAAAAATATTATAGTGACATGATATTAATTGATATTACCTCACCACCTGAAATATTGTGTTTAGTCTGAAGAGGAGAAGAGTAACAAGGGACATAGTATTATTGAGTAAAATAATGAATGGTGTTGGGAAGGAAAATCAGGTCCTCCTATTTAACCTCTTTCATAACCAGAGAACAAGGAGAAGCCAATGAAACTGATGTTCTCAGCAATTTACAATGAATGCCATCAAATTTTAAAACTGATTTAAAAAAAAAATCACATTTTAACACAATGAATTAGTTAAGCTAAGGAACTTGTTACCACAAGGCAAGATGGAAACAAAGAGCTTAGCATGATTTAAAAAAAAACCCCACATTTATACAGATAATGATACCATCAGTTAAATTAAGTAGGATAAAAATTGTAGGGATATAAACCTTCACATTTGAGGGTTGCAATGACAAAAGCATGACCTTTTCCATTTTTTGAATTGCAAAAAAATCATTTTTCTTATTACTGGAAATGTGAAAGCCTAATTAATAAGAAATTTAAAATAGAAATGGATACACCTTCATGTTAGAAAACGGAAACAAAAACATTCGCCATAACCCACATTTTACACAAGTTTCTAGAAAATCAGGGTGAGAGTCTGTCCCTCTATGTATGTCTGCACTGCAGAGTTAACTTGTGCTCTTACTCAGATGTTGCCCCTAATCCCACTCCCATCCACACACAAAACCCCCTCACACAAGTTTAGTGGTGCTTTAAACCTCGGCTAGATGGCACAGCTGGGGGCTTAGGCCAGGGCCCAGGTGCTGCTTTCACTCTGACAGGTAACTTGCCCTCTTTACAGTGAGGATTCAGTCTAGGAGATGTAGCACAAAACTTACAGCCCATGGGGTGGGGTAGCAGGTGGGGGTGAGCTAAGGTGGTTTTAATACACCTTTATGCCCAGCTGAGCCTGGGGTGTTTTGGGGGTTGGAAAAGCCCACTGGATAACTTACAAAGCCCTGGCCTAACTTTTCTAAGGCCTGGTCTACACTGGGGGGTGGGGTGGGGTCGAACTAAGGTACGCAAGTTCAGCTACGCGAATAGCGTAGCTGAACTCGAACTACCTTAGTTCGAACTACTCACCCATCCAGATGCCGCGGGATCGAAGTCCACGGCTCCCCCGTCGACTCCGCCACCGCTGTTCGCGGTGGTGGAGTTCCGGAGTCGACGGGAGCGTGTTCAGAGTTCGACATATCGCGTCTAGATGAGACACGATATGTCGAACTCCGAGAAGTCGAACGCTACCCGCCGACCCGGGCGGGTAGTGTAGATGTACCCTAAGGGTATTGCTACATTTCAAGCTGAAAATGTAATGTCCAGCTTAAGGACGCATGCCCTCACTAGCTCTGATCGATCTATAGTACTAAAATTAGACTGTAAAGGAGCAGGGGCTACCCACCCTGAGTACAATCCCATCCAAGATACTCGTGCATACCTGGGGTGGCTAGCCCCTTCTGCTGCTGCAGCTATCCTGTTTTTAGTGGGCAAGCGCTGACTGAGCTTCTGCTGATCTGTCTCCTTAAGATGGAATTTACACGTCCCACTCAAAGTGCAGACGTACCTTAAATTACAGCAGTCTCCTAAGGCACAGGTCACTGCGCAGTGCTGGTGAGACGAGAGGCAGACAATTGTGCCAGGGTCCTGAGCTCAGGGTGACCCCCAACACAGCTATGTAAATAGAATGAATAGGGAGAGGGTGGGGCCCCAGTGAACAAGATGTACTGGGCCCCACATGTCTCTTGATGGGCCTGACTGCACAGCCAGGAATCTCAGCCCCACCCCTAAATTAGGGCTTGCAGAGGAGTCCTGTAGCTGTTCATATCTTTCTGCCTTGATAAGTTGCTTACTCTCTTTATTTTGTCCTCTCTTCCCCACCCCTGCACTCCCTTTTGTTTTAATTCTTACACAACCCTTTTCGTCATTTGCTGACACTTCTTTTATTTGGTTTTCCCTTCCACTTTCCTTCCTTGTTTGCCAGCACATCCAGACACGCCACCTCTCGCGAATTTATCACGAGAGACGTGCTAAGTAAAATTAAGTCCCACTCATGATCTCGCGACAGAACTCTCAAATGTCAGGATTTTTTCCCCAAATTCTGATATTTGAGAGTTCAATCATGAGTGAGGCTTAATTTACTTTAAAATTGCTGTAAGCCCTGGGCAGCGGGGGCTCCCTGCTGTCAGCCAGGGAAGTGGGAGAGGGGACTTTACCGCAGCCCCCCAGGCCTGGGGAGAGTGAAGAACCCTAAGAGGAGCAGAGATGAGGCTGGGAGGGTTGAATTATGGCCTGGGGCAGGGATCGGCAACCTTTGGCAACCTTTGGCACATGGCACATGGTAAGCACCCTGGAGGGCCGGGCTGGTTTGTTTACCTGCCACGTCCGCAGGTTTGGCCGATCGCGGCTCCCACTGGCCGCGGTTCACCGTCCCAGGCCAATGAGGGCTGCGGGCAGCAGCATGGACTGAGGGATGTGCTGGCCGCCACTTCCCGCAGCCCCCATTGGCCTGGGATGGTGAACTGCAGCCAGCGGGAGCCGCAATCGGCCAAACCTGTGGACGCAGCAGGTAAACAAACCGGCCCAGCCCGCCAGGGCTGGTGCAACCATTTAGGCAAACTAGGTGGTCGCCTAGGGCGCCTAGTGGTTGAGGGCGCCTAAAAGCCTGCTCAGGCGAGGAGGTGGAGTGGAGGTGAGCTGGGGTGGAGGGGAGGTGTGGGGAGGGCCACCCGCAGTAACGGGGGTGGTGGGGGGCGCAGAGGGGAACCGCTCCCTGCCCCAGATCACCTCCACTCTGCCTCCTCTGCTGAGCACACAGCCCCTGCTCTAAGTCTCCTCCAATCGGCGCCGCAAGCCTGGGAAGGAAGGAGAATTAGAGCAGTGCCGGCGTGCTCAGCGGAGGAGAGCTGGGGAGGGCTCCCCAGGCAGGGTTAGCTGCCGCAGCGGGCGGGGTTAGCTTCCAGGGGGGGCTTCCCGGGTGGTGTTAGCTACCGCGGAGGGGGGTGGTGTTAGCTGCCGTGGAGGGGGGCGAGGTTAGCTTCCACGGGGGGGGGGGGCCTCCCCAGGCCGGGTTAGCTGCTGTGGAGGGGATTCTCAAGGGGGGAGTAGCTGCTGCAAGCGGGGGCTCCCCGGGTGGGAGGAGGGTTAGCTGCCACGGCGGATGGGGTTAGCTGCCATGGGGGGGGGTCCTCGTGGCAGGGGCGGGTGGGCGTAGTTAGCTGCCACAGGGGGGCAGTAGGTGGGGTTATCGGGGGGTGGTGGTGCAAGGTGGATGTTTCGCCTAGGGCGCGAAACTTCCTTGCACTGGCCCTGCAGCCCACAGGATGCTTACCCTGGCAAGCCACGAGCCAAAGGTTGCCGATCCCTGGCCTGGGAGTTTCCTGAGGGGGCTGAAGTGAGGAGGGTTGGGACTGATGGGTGGAGGGGCTGTATTGATGGTGGGTTCTGAGCAGATGTGGTGAGTTCTGGGAGGGTAAACTGAGGGCAGTGGGGGTCGATAGTGTAGGGGGATTGAACTGATGGGGTGGTGATGATCGGGCTGGGGGACTGAACTGATGGGGGTCTGGAGGACAGGATTAATTGCTGAGCAGAAGATGGGCAGATGTGGGGGTGAGAGCACCTGCAGCAGGGGCCAGAATGACCTTATCCGGTACATGTGGAAGAGTGGGCAACACTAATTGTCACATGCACATACCCTGGGGATGGGCCAGGTGGTTTTTTGTTTGTTTGTTTTCAAAAATCAAGAGACTGGCCTAAAAAACATATCATTTTTAAAAAAATTGTTATGATTTTTTGGGCCAATCCCAAGATTTTGGAGGGTCCGACTCACCATTTTTGATCTCCTGAAGTTGGCGATACTGCATTTCCCCTTTACCTCCTTGTCTCCCTGCTGGCTCTCTCCTGCTTAGACGCTCCCTTCAGCTTTGTCGATTCTTCTCTCTCATTTCGCCCCTCTTTAGAGACGCTCCCTAGCCCTGGCAGGGGCGGGCCACCACAGGTTTCCTGCCCTGAGGGAGCAGGCAGCAGCAGGCCCTGCTCTGGGGCTGTGTGACACTGAGGCGGGGACCGCAGCAGTTTCCTTTGCTTCCCCCCCCTCACCCCAAGGTGCACAGGGGTTGGTTGTGGCACTGCAGGTGACCCCACCACACACACACACTCCCTTTTCTTTGTTTGCAGGTTTCTTTTTAATGCCACAACCTCTAGCCCCTTCCCCACTGCCTGGTGGAATGGGAGGGGGCACACCTGTTGGCTCTAATTCATACACCACACCCCGGTTTCCTGGCACACTCCTCCCCTCAGAGGGGCTCTCACAAAACCTTTCTCCAGGGCCATCAGAGCCAGCGCTAGGCATAAACAGACTGAGCGATTGCCTAGGGCCCCAAGCAGCTCAAGAGGGCCCCCTATTAATTATTAGTATGTGTGTGGGGGCGTGGGGGAATATTCCTGCTTAGGGCCCTCTGTGGGCGAGCACTGCCTCTGAGGGCAATACTAACTGATGCTAGCCACTTACTGGATGACTTCTGTATTAGAATTAATCCTGAGTCAACTCCCATGGGCAGCCCCCAGGCTGTAAAAGGCCCAAAACACACATGTCACATCTCCCCTGCACATAGCCGCCAGGGAGCAAAGGCCACACAGAGGGAATGTGACTCCCGCACACTATGGAGCAGATCTGTTTAACCTCAGGTTTTCATCAGGGGAATTTCTCAGGGCTGCAGAACAGCCAACCCTAAGGATTAAAAATATTTAAAAAAAAAGTCATGAATCAGGCCTCAAAAAATTAAATGATTGGCTTAAATATCATGAGCTTTTCTTTCAAAAATAATAAATGTGGGGGCCTTTTTATTTTCCTTCTGATTCTTGAGGCTTTAAGGTTTTTGTTTTCTCTGCAAGCACCAGGGCCAGAAATTTACTCTTTAAAAAATGATAACTTAGATTCTGACACAATAATATTACTTCAGAAGCTTGGGCTTTAAGCAAAACATAAAATATTATCGTGACTCATAATACCATCCTGTGTGGTAATATTAGGACTGCTTCCATAATCTCAAGACTATTTATTTATGCCACAGATACATCGTCCACAGAAATTGCAGCTGCCAAAGTAATGTTGAATAGAATAGAGGGTGAATTAAGAGTGTAGACAGGCCAAGGGTTCAGGAGTCCCACTAGTATTCAGTTTCACCTAAAGAAGCGGGCATAGTTGTTTTCCTGATTTAAAATAAATTGAAATGTATTTGATCATTATCCCTGCCCCTCCCTTAACTCAAAATGGTATAGAGAAATCATCTGAAAGGAAAATCTCTACATTTTCCTATTGTGGACAAAAATGCTGGAAAATGGAGTACTCCTCAGTGGCTCTCCTAATTGAGCTATGGCTACATTGTCCATACACAGTAGACCTCCACGAGGCCAAAACTGTATGGGGAAAAGCAGCTGCTCATGTCCAATACTCCCCACAGACCCAGTTCATGGCTAAATTATGTGCTGGTGACTGCAGTTTAGTACTGAAGATATCCTTAATATGTGCCCCTTTTGTGAACATTTTTTCCAGAGCATTTAGCCAGTTTACTTGACTCTACAGTGATTTTCTGTATTTAATTAACCTTTATTTGAAGTGATACAAACAATATCAATAGGCTTCAGGTAAATGGTTGTAAATGAAGTCAATCTGACTTGATTTGTTCTCTATTATTGTTTCATTACTGTCTTTTTTTTCAGTTTTTTGTTTTACCTGAAGAAGGGATAAAGGGGTAAATAAGCAATTTAATTAGGTCTGTCACTTAATCACAGTTAAGTTACGTGATTAACTCAAAAAAATGAATCGTGATTAATCACAGTTTTAATCACACAGTTAAACAATAGAATACCAACTGAAATTTATTAAATATGTTGGATGTTTTTCTACATTTTAAAATATATTAATTTCAATTACAATGCAGAATACAAAGTGTACAAGTGTACAGGGCTCACTTTATATTATGTTTATTATAAATATTTGCACTATGAAAATGATAAACAAATAATATTTTTGAATTAACTGCATACAAGTACTATAGTGCAATCTCTTTATCATGAAAGTGCACCTTACAAATGTAGATTTTTTTTGTTACATAACTGCAATCAAAAACAAAACAATGTAAAATTTTAGAGCCTACAAGTCCACTCAATCCTACTTTTTGTACAGCCAATTGCTAAGAGAAATGTTTGTTTACATTTACGGGAGATAATGGTGCCCGCTTCTTATTTACAAAGTGAATAAGAAAGTGAGAACAGACGTTCACATGGCACTTTTGTAGCCGGCAATACAAGGTATTGTGATACAGCATGGCCAGAGGGCAGCAGGAGAGTGTTAGCAGGGAGCCTTATTCCCTGCAAGGGGAGGAAGGTTTGCTATAGATTAACTAGAGCACCTGAAGCCAATTAGAGCACCAGCAGTCAGTCACATGATATAAACCCCCTGCTTCAGTCAGACAGTGTGGGGGTTGGAGCAGGAAGGTTTGGTTGAAGCAGAGAACAGTTTTGAAGAGAGACAAAAGGAAAGTTTGTAAGGGCTTGGCTACACTTACAAATTTGCAGCGCTGCAGCAGGGTGTGAAAACACACCCTCTGCAGCGCTGCAAATTGCGGCGCTACAAAGCGCCAGTGTAGTCAAAGCCCCAGCGCTGTGAGCCGCGCTCCCAGCGCTGTCCGTTATTCCCCACAGGGAGGTGAAGTACGGACAGCGCTGGGAGAGTTTTCTCCCAGCGCTGGCGCTTTGACTACACTTAGCGCTTCAAAGCGCTGCCGCGGCAGCGCTTTGAAATGCAAGTGTAGCCAAAGCCTAAGAGTGCTGCGGTGGGCTGAGAAGTCCAAAAACCCTAGGTAAGGGGCACCTGGCTTGTGTAGAAGGAAGGCAAGAAGCCCCTCCACAAGCTGAAGGGCAGGAGAGGGAAGTAGCCCAAGGGAAGGAACCACCAGTTCAAGTGGTTCACCACTAACCTCAGGGCCCCTGGGTTGGGACCTGGAGAAGAGGGCGGGCCCAGGTCCCTCCCTTTCCACTCCACTCCACTCCTCAAGGACACTAGTGGGGTAATTAAAAATACTGGTTCAGAGGCAAGCAATGGCGCCCTGAACCTTCCCCAAAGAAGAGAAAGCGCGAGACCCAGCATAACAGTACCGGCAATTTGCCACAGTATTTATGTGTTGAACATGCTAAACATTCATATGCCCCTTCATGCTTTGGCTGCCATTCCAAAGGACATGATTCCATGCTGATGACGCTCGTTAAAAAATAATGTGTTAATTAAACTTTTGACTGAACTCCTTGTGGGAGAATTGTATGTCTGCTACTCTGTGTTTTAACTGCATTCTGCCATATATTTCACACTATAGCAGTCTCGGATGATGACCTAGCATGTTGTTCCTTTTAATAACACTTTCACTTCAGATTTGATAAAACACAAAGAAGGTACCAATGTGAGATTTCTAAAGATAATTTCTAAAGATAGCTATAGCACTTGACCCAAATTTTAAGAATCTGAAGTGCCTTCCAAAATCTGATTGGGATGGGGTGTGGAGCATGCTTTCAGAAGTCTTAAAAGAGCAACACTCCAATGCGGAATCTGCAGAACCCAAACCACCAAAAAAAAAAAATCAACCTTCTGGTAGTGGTATCTGACTCAGATGATGAAAATGAACATGCATTGATGTGCACTGCTTTGGATTGTTATCGAGCAGAACCCATCATCAGCATGGACAGACGTCCTTTGGAAGGGTGGTTGAAGCATGAAGGGACATATGAATCTTTAGCACATGTGGCACGTAAAAATCTTGCAATCCTGGCTACAACAGTGCCATGAGAATGCCTGTTCTTACTTTCAGGTGACACTGTAAACAAGAAGTGGGCAGCATTATCTCTTGCAAATGTAAACAAACTTGTTTGTCTTAGCGATTGGCTGAACGAGAAGTAGGACTGAGTGGACTTCTAGGCACTAATGTTTTAAATTGTTTTATTTTTTAATGCAGTTATTTTTTGTGCATAATTCTAAATTTATAAGTTCAACTTTCATAATAAAAAGATTGCACTACAGTACTTGTATTAAGTGAATTGAAAAATACTATTTCCATTATTTCTACAGTACAAATATTTAAAATAAATATAAAGAGAGCACTGTACACTTTGTTTTGTGTTGTAATTTAAATAAATATACTTGAAAATGTGTAAAACATCCAAAAATATTTATATAAATGGTATTCTTTTATTGTTTAATAGCATGATTAATCACACGATTAATTTTTTTAGTCACTTCACAGCCCTAAATATAATAGGAGTTTATGATTAAGTTGCATCAATCATACATTGCTGTTGCAATGTTAGAATTGCATTAGAATTGTAAGCAAACAATATGGGAACAGATCCTTAGCACACGTAGGGACCATATGCAGCTATGACTGTTCATACCAGATGAGGATCTGCCCCATGAACCAGCAGGAAGAACATTTATAACGCTCAAAGGACAAATTTTAGTTTTACAGAAGAAACACAGCAGTGTAGATTTTGAATGCTCTATCATCATTTCCTTTGAGTTTCAGACCATTAATTATTCCTCCTGGCCCATTTTTGATCATCAAGGAAACATAATTTATTGATCTGGGTTCTTATATGAAGAGTAAGTCCAAGAATATTTTGAAAGTATTGTCCTTTGTCTTTATCAACTGTTTAACACGGGAATCAAACTAGACTATGTGAAAACAATACATTTTTATTCTGTGTTCTTACAATACTACCCTTTTGTCTAGAAATGGCTAAGCAAAATTCTCCATCATTAGCTGACGTTGTAAAACAAGTAGCAGAACAGCAATATTCACAAGCATCAGAAATAGAAAAAAGCAAAATAGTTCTTTCTCAGTTACAGGTAAGATCTAATTTAGAATGTTGAATTTACAATGTAGTACAATAGACAAGGATGTATTACTATGAATAAGGGAAGCTGATATTTCTCTATTTTTCTGGGGTATCTTAATTCAAAGTTAAGGCAGTTAGTCCATTCTTAAAAACAATGAGGAGTCCGGTGGCACCTTAAAGACTAACAGATTTATTTGGGCATAAGCTTATGTGGGTAAAAAACCCACTTCTTCAGATGCAAGTCTCCATGCATCTGAAGAGGTAGGTTTTTTACCCACGAAAGCTTATGCCCAAATAAATCTGTTAGTCTTTAAGGTGCCATCAGACTCGTTGTTTTTGTGGATACAGACTAACACGGCTACCCCTCTGATACTCAGTCCATTCTTAATTTACAGCGTCGTACTTAGGCTTTGTCAAAAATGGTATATGCCTATGTCATTATGGTGCAGTTTTAACAGAAGTTTTATTCTTTTATTTTGCAAAAATGTAATTGAATGGCAAAACCCCAAACATAAAACATAAGCTTAGGCCATTTTTTCATGGTGAATTGATTTAAAAAAATGAAGGGTTTGATAAAGAAAGGATAATAAGAGTTTAAAAATCACCCTATAAATTTTTCCACTGGATTGTGTCACTTTTTGGTATCCTTTTTCAAGAAACCTAAAATCCTTTGGGATATGTGGGTTTTCACTGGATGGGGTGTGTCCTGCCTCAGCCCTCACTGCCGTGCGTGTAGGTTTTGTTTGGTAATGTATTATATACTGGATGTATATAGCGCTGGCTAAGATTGCATAATGGTTTCTGTTCTGATCCTTGCAAAAAACTTACTTGATTTTTTGAAACTCTCACCTTTTGGACTGAACTATTCAGCTTTGATTTCTATCTGAAAGTTATATTTTTAACATGGGGAGAGTAAAAAGGAAATACATTATTCCCGAGCTAAAAATATTCTTGCAACTATTTTTTGGAATAGTCCTACATATAAAACAACCAAGGTTTGAAATTTTGCATGAAAAGTAATTCCTATTAGAGAGCAGTGTACACTTTTCCTCCTGACAAAATCTGTTTTGATTTGACCAAGTTACGTGTATTGGGAAATCACATATTGAGTATGCATATTGAGTAGATTGTTTTTGCTGAGCTCAATGTGCACCTAAGGAAGATAGGTACATCTCCTATTATTATTAATAAACACAGATGCAACTCTGAAACCTATCTCCTAGAACTGGAAGGAACCTTGAAAGGTCATTGAGTCCAGCTCCCTGCCTTCACTAGCAGGACCAAGTACTGATTTTGCCCCAGATCCCTAAATGGCCCCCTCAAGGATTGAACTCACAACCCTGGGTTTAGTAAGCCAATTTCACAATCAGTGGCAAGTCACCCATACTGCTGAAATCATAAGGAGAATCACCACTGGGTGATGGGCTCCTGCTGTCTTTTTAAGGTGCATAAGTTAGGGGCCCCTTTATTACCTTATCAATCTACTATTTACCTTAGTAGCTCCCCTGCACTTTCCCCAGTTTGGGAGCTCTAAAGTTACACAGGAGAGGAGTCCCCTTTTTTGGATCTTCTAAGGTCTGTGGAACAGTAGCTTCCTTCTTTAGACCTTCTTGGGCACATGACACAGGGATTCCTTTCTGCAGACAATTTTTATGGCTCACCAGAGGGAACCTTGCTCTGGCATGCCATGAAAGCTTTTATCACCTGCAGGAGAGGTGCCTCCTCCCGCAGACTTCCTAAGGGGTGTGCAGCAGAATATTGAGATATTGTTGCAGCAAATAGTTCTAGATTATAATATTTACACAGGTTATATGCAACTTTTGGGAAGCCCACAGAGCTTCAAAGTCCTGGACAATTATACTGATTCATTTTCTTTTAGTTTCTTCATTTTTTGAACCTAGAACATTCCATACAAAAGCTAGCACTAATGTTAAGGTTGAATAGTTATGAACTCAAAAGTCAGGAAACACCAAAATTAAGATTGTATGTACATCTCTAACTTTACTTCCTTATGTGTATTTCACAGAAAGCACATAAAACAGTCGTTTCTTCTCCAAAATTCAAGATCTTTGCCATTAGGACCTTTCACTTGTCTATCCTAGATGGCTGGTAGATCAGAGATGATGCCCAGTTTTATTCATAGATATTAAGACCAGAAGGCACCATTATCATCAGATAGGCTGATTTACTTAATAAAGGCCATAGAATTTCATCAACTGATTCCCACATCAAGCCCATAAATCTGGCAGAGCTACAGCTTGATTTAAAGTGATTGAAAATCCACCACAGCCCTGGATAAGTTGTTCCAATGGATAATTACCCTCACTGTTAAATATTTTCAAATTATTTCTAGTCTGAATTTGCTTAATTTCAGCTTCCAGCCATCAAATCTCATTATGCCTTTGTCTGCTAAATTAAAGAGCCCTTTATTGTCAGAAATCTTCTCCCCATGTAGGTACTTACAGACCTTAATCAAGTCACCTCTTAACCTTCTCTTGGATTAACTAAACAGATCTCACTTCTTTAGACTCTCAGTGTAAGGCAGATTTTCTAGACCTTGAATCATTCTCATAGATCTTTCCTGAATCCTTTATTATTTTTCAACATCCTTTTTAAAATGTGGACACCAGAACTGGACACAGTATTCCAGTAATAGTCTCTCTAATGTTGTGTATGGTGTTAATACCCTGCTCCTACTTGATATTCCCCTGCCTATAAATCTAAGAACCATATTTGCTCTCAGCATCTGCATTACAAGGTTAGTGTTTAGCTGGTTGTCCTCAGGACTCTTAAATCCATTTCTGAGCCTTCCAAAATACAGTCCATAGTCCTATTGACGTGCCCTACATTCTTGGTTCCTAAATGTATGACCATGCATTTAGTTGTATTATAGCATTTTGATCAAGTAAAACCAGTTTACCACAAAATTGAGATCTCTCTGTAGAGATCTCTCTATAGAAATCTGTCTTTATCATCATTTACCTCTCCACCAATTATTGTGTCATCAACAAACTTTACCAGTGATGATTTTATATTTTCTTCCAGATTACTGATAAAGAGATTAAATAGCATTGGGCCCAGAGCAGATCCCTGTTGTATCTCATTAGAGATGAGTCATTGGATGACAATTCACCATTTACAACTACATTTTAAATGAATCACTTAGCCAGTTTTTGATCAATTTAATATATGATTTTGTATATTGCTATTTTTTCACCTCAGAATGTCAGGTGGTACTAAGTCAAATACCTTCTAAAAGTCCTGGAGATCACAAGATTTAGGCTTATCTAGACTAGGAAAAAGTGGTTGATGCTAGGAAGATCTGAGTTAACATAAGTTGACAGGAACTAAGGACCATCACTACCTCCCACTGCAAGTGAAAGGCATACTTCCTTGACCTAAAATAAACACATAGCAGTACATACATTTTTACAAAACTTCATACCTAAACAATAAACCTTACACTGCACCTGCAATTCTCCCCCTTGGGAGAACATGAGAAAGAGAGAACAAACTTCACCTGACAGATGTTATTCATGTCACTTAATGTATTATTGGAAGGCACTCAGATATTATGGTGATGAGAGCAGTGTAAGAACCCAGATTGAACTGAGTTAGCTAAACCCAATTAACTCAGCCACTTTTCCTAATATAGATGCAGAGCAACACCTTTACCTTGGTTTTAGTCTGTTGTCTCCTGATTTTACCCCACATCCGCAATAGGAAAAGTAGTCGAGTTTAGTTTGGCCTAAACTCCTAGTTTAGATAAAACATTAGGGAGACTGATACGGTTAGGGTCTCTGACACATCCAACTATACATCATCTGAATATGAAGAAGCTGAACCCATTTGAAAGATACACTTATCTTTAAGACCAATCCAATAAAACCTCAGATATTGTCACTTATCATGTCTGTTGGTGATGATCTTAGGAAATGGAACTCTAGTGAGCTATTCTATTCAAACTATTTTTAAGTTGCATAGATTTCTTTATTGTGTGTTCTGTATTAAATGAAAAGAATTAATTCTGTTAACTAAATGTAGATGATATTGTTTAAATAGCTTGCTGCTATACTCCCAAACATTTGCTCTCCACTGATAGGAGAATATTACAATATTTTACAGGCTGAGCTTCAAGAACTTGAAAAACAAATGGAGTCTACTTTATTAGAAACAAAGGCAACAGAAAGGCAAATTTATCAGCAAGATGATGACATAGAAACTACAAAATATCACTGTGAAAGTCTGGAGTCCCAAGTGAGATCCCTGTATGCTGAAAAGATAAAGCTGAAACTTGACACGGAAGCAGCACAAGAAGAATTTGAGATGATGCTTGCAAGAAATGGTGCATATCATGAGAAAATAATGGCTCATAAAGAGCATTATTGGGAAGCAGAAAGCAAAATGCCAGTTATGCTCGAACTTGCTAAAAAACGAGACATGGTTAAAGAGCTAAAGACAAAGAAAGAAGAATTAATGAATGACCTACAGAATCCTGAAGGACAAGTTATAAAACAAGTGCAGGTCAGATGTTTCTGTTTCTAGATACCTTTCCTATCATGTAAAAAAATATTTTACAATTTTAAATAATAATCTGGTCTACCTTTGCAGTGCTTGCTATGGTGTGCGGAAACGTGTAATATCCGGGTTCATTGCCCAAGCTAGATTGAGTAAATAGTGATCTTAGTTTACAGTAAAAATGGTACTGGCCACTATTCGTGATGTTTGATTCCAAAAGCTAAGTTCACCTGATATAACAACATTAACTTGGCTGTGAAAAACTACAGTGTGGTCAGCTAAAATGCATCAGTTGCTTCCACGTTATTTGTAGGATACTGCAAGGTCTTTGATAAACCTACATATACACTTTTCAGAACACACACTGTATATCCCTGTAAATGTTACTACATTACCACTGTCAGCAAACAGCACAGTGCTTAGTTGGTAACAAATTGTACTTGAGCTATGTGAGAACAGAAGGTGGAGGGGTGAGAAAAGATGACAGAAGAAGGGAGAAGGAGAAAAAATATCAATTTTGATATATATAATCTCTAGCGTGTGTGTGTGTGTGTGTGCACGTGTGTAATTTTAATGCTTTATTAAATTTGTAAAAGTTAAAGCAGTCTGAGCTGCAAAAATGTACAGCTATAAAGGAAAACTAAGTAACTGCATATTTGAAATTGTCTCAGAATCACAGAGTGTAATTCTGATGTAACTTACACTGGTATAAATCAGAAGTAACTCCACTGGAGAATGGAGTTACACTATTATAATAGTAATGTGAGATTAGATTAAACCTACAGCTCTCAGACTGAAAAAAACAAATTTCATAATAAACCAAGTCTTGCAACAAGATTAATGGACAAAATTAAGGCTTGACATGGGAAGGTTATGTCTCATACTGACTACAGTGGGGGTTGCACCTGCTTATGTAAGGGCTAAGTTTGTTCAGGGTTTAGTGTCTCTTTCTTACATAAATGGCATTGAACGTTTACAATTGTTCAAATGTGCCATAATCTGTACTTTCCCCCGGCTCAGATCTATAGTGGAAAAAGTGTATATTACATAGGTGATCAAGTGATTATATGCACTATAGCTTAGAATTTAAGGTTTATGTAAATATATAGAGACATCTATATTCACATCTGGTGCTATAAAGAGGAACATGGAAGATATGCTGTCTTTTTGCTGCCTGTAAACTCAATTAATTGTTCTGCGTTCATTCTGTGGCTTGTGATTGCATAAACTTTAAATTCCATGTGGCTTTTCTACAATAAAAAAGCCTATGTACAATGAAGGTTTTATCTTGTTGTAATCCCCTCTTTCTTCTCTGAGAATGAAGTCTGTATAGAAACCAGCTTTTTTATTATAAATCATTTAGTTATGTAGGCGACATTGCTAGTTGAGCATTATCATAGAAAATTACAATAGGTGAGATATGATTTATTACGTGTAAATCCATTTACAAATGTGACCCTTCTACCAGGTGGAGTCGGCAGCAAGAAGGGCCAGGTTCACTATTTAGGGGTTTATCTTAACGCTATAAAACAGAACTGGTTTGAGCCCCCACCCAGTAATCTGGGAAAATTGACCACCTCCTCCTGGCGCCTTTAAGAGGCAATACGTACGCACTCACAAGCACTGAATCTATGTATAACCAACAAGAACTTTTATTAAAAGGGAAAAGGAAGCAAGCATTAGTTTGGGAAAACACCACAATCATATTCAAAAGCAGGTGATCATGTGATCACCCCACCCCAGAGTACGCTGGGCAGTGTCCTTCGCCCCAGGTGTGAAAAGTCCCACAAACAAGTGTTCCTTTAACAAGCCACTCCCCTCTCCCTCCACTGCACCCCACTCGCAGTTGCTGTCCTTGGTCAGCAAAGACCTAGAGCCATAGCCACTGCAATTGGCTCATAGTTGCCACCGTTCGCTCTGTATCCCTGCCCGCTGCCATCACTGCACTGCCGTTCGCTCTACCCCCGTTGGCCGCTACACCATCGCTTTCTCTGCTGCCACCTGTAGCTCTTCTGTAACCTCTGTGACACCATGTCTTGAGGTCCGACCACCTAACCCAGCTCTCAGTGATTTCTGCAATTCATGGGAATCTCATAGCCTCTGCAGGCTGTTTTGCTGAAATGCTGCCCCACAGCAGGTCTACACTTAAAATACTGCATGGGCACAACTGTGCCACTGTAGTGTAGACCTGGCCTAAGGATTAGCATTTGGAACTGGTTTTTAGAGACTTCAGCTATAGTGATTGCTTAAAAAAATCAAAGACTCTCAACTGAACTTAATCACCTCTGTCTTTAAAAAGTGGGGAGGGGAGTATCAAATAGCATCTAAGACATTTAGAAAGAACCCACGCCACCAGGTAAGAACTAGAACCACAACCATCCCTATCCCTGCTCCCCTTTCATTGAGATTTGGCATCCCTATCCGCTGCTTAGCAAGTGCAGTTCAGTTGAGGGTGACCCTCTCAATCAGCACTTGCTAAGCACAGTTCTGCTGCCCTTTACTATAAGGATAACATTTATTTACCCCTTCACTCAATGCTAAAGTGATTTTTAACCCGACACCAGCCAAAATTGATCACTTTGGCAAAACAGTTTGTCTGCTGAATACTGAGGCAGAGTAGGCGTGTTCATGTAAATACAGTGGGGTCCTCAAGTCTTTTTCCCCCAGCTCATCACTAGATGTCAGGGGAGAGCTCATTCCCTGCTTACACTTTGATAAACACAATAGCCATAATTCTATTAGCATTAGATTTCATATGGGAGGAGAATGTAGTTCACATATTATGCACATTATTCCCCATAATTGAATTTTTAAAGTTGACTATTAGTCTTGTATATATTCACACTTCTAAATACTTTTTTTTTTTAAAAGTTGTGTGCAATAGTGTGCTAGATAAATTCAAATGGTTGCATCCCTGTAGCTGTAGTCATGTCCCTGAGCAATATTACTGTTTAGTTTTTGTAACTTTATCAATACATATGATTTGCTAGGTAGGCAGGAAGTTTATTTAAGTCAAACTTTTAAATTGTTGAACTTATTTCTTTAGCTAAAGTCAACGCTTATGCAAATAAATTGTTAAAATGACATTACAGAAGGTAAACCATTCGTATTAGAGTTATCTTTGTTTTACAAATGGGGTTTGGGGTTTTTTTGTTTTTAATTCCCACTTGTATCTTCAGGAAGAAATTACACATTTAATAGAGGAAATTACTATAGTAAAAGAGTCTATCAATGAAAAGAAAAAATTGCTTGAAGAAGAGAAAAAAGTGCATGCTAAGCTTAGAAAAGAGATTGAGGTAAGGTTTAGAGTTATTTGACTAGAATATAATTACAGTCATATGACAGAACATACATATTGTAATTGAAGTTGTAAAATATTTTACTAAACAGGTTGCTACATATCTAAGCATATACATTAACCCAGTGATGAGCTGCTAAAATCTTAACAACCGGTTCCCTATAAAAAGTTCTGATTTAAGGGATGTGCCACAGCATGTATTTTTTGTACCAATAGGGTTACCATACGTTCGTATTTTCCTGGGAGGAATTTTTAAGAACTGAAAAGCGATTTAAGAACTGAAAAGCCTGACATGTCCAGGAAAATACAGATGTATGTTAACCCTACCTAAAGTTCTTTTTTAAAAAGATGGGGCTGAACTAGAAATGAGCTCTTTTTCACATGTGTGGGTCCCCGCCACTCCCTTGGGGTGTGCTAGGGTGACCAGATGTCCCAATTTTATAGGGACAGTCTCAATTTTTGGGTCTTTTTCTTATATAGGCTCCTATTACCCCTCACCCCCTGTCCCGATTTTTCACACTTGCTGTCTGGTCACCCTAGGGTGTGCACATGTGTGGGTCCCAGCTGCTCCCTGCCCCCCCTCATTGAAGCAGGTGTGCAGGGTTAGTGCCCTGACAACTGCAGGGCACCAGTGGACATGGGGCTGGCTGCAGACAGGGGCGTGGGGCAGGGCTAGCTGGAGGCAGGGAGTGTGACATGGGCTGGCTGCAACAGGGGCTGGCTGTGGGCAGGTGATGCAGACAGGGGCTGGCTGCGGGTGACTGCGGGCGGGGGGGACAGGGGGCGGCTGTGGGCAGGGGGTGGGCAAGGGCTGGCTGCGGGCAGGGGCTGCAGGCAGGGGGTGGGCAAGGGCTGGCTGCAGGGAGCGGGGGAGGGGGGCAGACACTCACACGGGGGGAGCGGCTGGGAGCAGCCCAAGCAGCAGGACGCAGCCGGGAACCCACCAGGGAGCAGCAGGAGCCCCAGGGGCAGAGGTCCAAGGAGCAGCAGCAACAGGGCCAAGAGGCAGCCCACATGGCTCCCGCAGCACAGCGCAGTGCCCCCGGGCGGCCGGGAGGAGGAATTACAGGCTTCACGGCCAGAACCCATCAAAGCTTCCCTTGCAGGGAAGCTAGTTAACAAGCGGTTCTAAAACCGCTTCTAAATTTAACAACCGGTTCATGCGAACCGGTGCGAACCGGCTCCAGCTCACCCCTGCATTAACCAATGATAACACCATTAGACTCAAATCCTGAAGAATATTTAATATTGGTAGAACTCATCTAACCTTGAGAGGTTAGTCATCAGCATTTTCCTCCGCAACATTCTAGGAAGGAATTCAGCCATGAGATCTTAGAATAATGTCAGTCACTTCTCCTTTGCCTTCTTCTGAAAGCGAATGAAGAGATTGCTGAACTTGTAACACTTGTTGTTTCTAGAAGTTGCTCTTTATAGGTGTCAAGTTTAAGATGTTTGGGGAAAAGAGGTAATACTGGGAATTTTAAAAAAGAGCCTGCAATGGGATAGTATGCACAATTTACCTAAAACAGTTTACTAATTGTTTCTGTCTTGACTGTTCATTGCTTGCCCTATGGTACCTGATATCTAACCAATGGACTAATCAATTGCACCAAGAAAATGGCCTTCCTGAGCACCTTCAAAATTTGAGCTGGCTTTAAAGTAGAGAAAGCACAACTACTCCTAATTTGCTATCTGCCCAGACAGTATTATTAATCGTTATGAAGTGATCTATTTAAATAGTTGAGTGATATTTAAAAGTACATCTGAGAGGTGTTGAGCCTCAGACTTTCATATCCTTTGTCTTGTTAGGCAAATTAAATGCCATAAAATGTAATGATCTGATTCAAAGCCTGATAATATAAAGGTTTTGAACAGATTTGAGACTAGTGCAATAGAGCACTACAATATGAAAGGGAGAGAGGGGAATTTTTTTCAGATTACAAGGAACAGGAGAAAATTCTTAAACTAAAAACTACAATACAATCATTTTAAGATCCTAGGTCAACTCTCTGTTCTTCGGCATCTGAAAACAGACTTTATTATCATGACAAAATCCTTCTGGGAAAGATAGAGGAGGAATTTTAGGTCATCTGAAAGCACTTTGTAAAACATTAGGTTAGCAGAATAAAGGTAATTAATGCCCTTTATGCTCCAGTCAGTTAATATCTAATTTATGACTGTTGTGGGCTGAAGATTAACTCTGATCCTGGGGTTACTTTCCATTTTTTTTAAGTTATTTGGACTGTGAGCTCTATAGGTCTCAGAGGAAAGGGGAATCTGAAAAAAAAAACCCTAA
This sequence comes from Mauremys mutica, assembly GCF_020497125.1. Classification (NCBI taxonomy): domain Eukaryota; kingdom Metazoa; phylum Chordata; order Testudines; family Geoemydidae; genus Mauremys; species Mauremys mutica. The sequence continues at coordinate 303,157,125 of NC_059072.1, read as the reverse complement.
AACACAAAGCACACACACACCCCCTTTGAGGGTATCCTTTTTTTTTTTTTGTTAAAAGCCGAGAAAGTTCCACAAGGCAAATGCCTTGGTCTATGAGGTGTTTGGATGGAAAACTCCTAGGCCAAAGTCAGCAAAGCATTTGGTTGGTTGTATAATATGAATATTGGAGACTATAAAGAAATCACCTAACTCTGGCATTCCCAAACTTCATTGCACCATGAGCCCCTTCTGACAACTCAGTTACTACATAACCCCGGGAGGGGGCCGCAGCCCAAGAGCTGGTGCCCTGGGTGGGATGGAGAGGGGGCCACAGCCTGAGCCCTGTCACCCCAGGTGGTGCTGAAGCTAGGGCTTCAGCTTTGGCACTGGGTCCCTGCATGTCTAATGCTGGCCCTGGGGACCCCATTAAAATAGGGCCATGACCCACTTTGGGGTCCTGACCCACAGTTTGAGACCCACGGATCTAACTTATTTCTCTAGTAAGCTAAGTTACTGTCAAATCCAGTTTTTGAGGAATGAAAAAGTATCTTCATCCTCTGCTCTTTGTATCGTCTATAGTCTTTTCTGTACAAATTAATGTTTGCCAGAGCAGTGCAGCTTTCCTGACTGTAGAGCCCTGCCAGCTACATTAGTCTGAATCTTTGTGTTTCATGTGTTACCTGCAAACAGCCCTCAGATGTATTTTATTCTATTTTATTAGGTACAGAATAAAAGATGTGATGCTATTCTAAAACGTTTGCATTGTCAACTGAACAAACTCCAGTCGAACAGAAGACAGTGGCACTGGAACATTCAACAAATGGAAAAAAAGGCAGCTGAACTAAGAAAGTGTCTTGGAGTAACAGAGTGATATACAGTACAGTACAATAAAATGCTCAGCAATTTATAACATATGTCATCCTTTATATATAACAAGTGGTTGTTTGAAATAATCCCTTGAACCTTGGGCTAACGATGAGTGATTTTTTCCCCCTCCTGCTCTGTGCCCTAGAATACTTTGTGTTCTGTGCCAACTTTAATGGCCTAAAGCAATGTTCTCTTTTGTTCATGGGGCCAGTGACTTCTCAAGAAGGAATTTATTACAATTCCCAGACTGCGTTCAAAATCATCTACCAACATTTGCAAATCCCTTAAGACCATATAAATTTGGAAAGTTCCTTTTTGTTTGGTTGGATTTTTTTTATTTTTTTTTTTAGATCAAGTTCTGCATTGTTTTTCACTCTGGGAAATTTATATGAGGTGGATAATTGCATTTAATGAGATACAAAAGCTTCAGATCTTTCATGCACATCAGTGCAGTGTACTAAGTAACTCTGAGCTCTCTGGTAGTATTTTGCCATGTGGAAGAGTCAGCTGTGCAAGATACTATAGCATTCCTGCTCTCCGTGTGCCAGGATTCCCCTCGCCCTAGCACAAGTGTGTGGGAGAGAAAGAAGACATATATAGTCTTTCCTGCTTGCTTACCATGAAAGGGCCTGGGACAATCATGGTTTAAGGATTGCACCTCCTAAAACAATCGCTCTCAGAGCTCCTGGTAAGGCTGTGCAGGACTACACTACCCCTTATTCAGAGTTGTGGCTAAATGCCACAGTCTAACTCTACGGAGGCTAAAGCATGGGTAAAATTAATTCTAGTAAATAAAGATGGAGACCAGTTTTGTTTGAAACACACAGATGTATGTTTTCTGGGGTTGGGTGATGCAAGGAATGTAAAGAGTAAAATGGCAGTTTAGGATAACATGATGCTGAAAATTCCTCCATCCTTCTGAACCAGTTCCTATGTTAGGGCCTGAGACTATTCCTATTAGTACCAATGAGAAAACTCTTCTTGAATTCAGATGGACTAGGATCAGACCCTTGTGGTGCGCTGTTGATCTATGTCACAATGAAAGAAGAGGGAGACAACATGGTATGATGGCCTTTTCCCTGGCAAACAAATAAACAAACAAACCCAAACATTATTTAAACTGTAATTTTTTTTAAAGTCAGCTTTGTGCAGACTTTTTTACTGCTCTGGATAATAGAAAATGTGAAAGTTCAGCACAACATTACCAAGTTTTCTCAGTTCACTTTTTTCTTGGCTGTACTGAGGTTTTGTTTTTACAGAACTGATCACTTGTTTGTCTCGTACTTCAATTAACTTTCTGTGCTCAAAGTCAAAGCTTCAGAGGAGCACACAGCATTGTAATTACAAGACTTAAGTCATGCATTTCCCCAGGACTTTTGGGAAAGAAAAATGAACACCAAATCACCATTTATTTGAAACTTCATGTGAGAACCTTAGTGAATAACCAGTTTCTCAGCATAATAATGTTTCTCTGCATGATTTGTATTGTTTTGTGCTTTGCATTTCTGGAATTTGTATTCATTGTTTATTCTTATAGTTTAGATGACAATTCACTCTTGAGCCAATCAATAATATTCATATTTATTCCAGAAAGTATTTAATATTGTGTTTGATGAGGTATTGGTTTATGTAATTTACTTTTGCCTTTAAACATATGTGCATGTATTTGAGCAAGTTGAATATTTGTTTTACTTAGTTTCTTTTTATTGAACTGTCTAGATACTGTCAGTTTTAGGAAGCTAAAATTAAATGCATTATTAGTGTTTTAATTACTATTTTATTCTTAGTAAGAAAGTTCATATAAACATCTATATATTTTAAAGAGTATGTGTTTTCCTTCCTATAAACTGACAGGTTTTCCTTCCTATAAACCCATCACAATGAATCTCAAAGGGTCACTATCACTTGTTTAGTCCACAAAATTTGCCTGCCTTAGATAAAGGTAAATTCCCCATACTGTAATCCACCTAAGACACATTTTTAACACAATAACCTAGAAATGTAAAGCTCTATATCCTACTGCAATTGCCTGAGATGAATAATTTGCTGAGTTAAAATAAATTCACACTGTTTGATTTTAAAAGAAGACAAAGAAACATTACTTAAAGCAACACCATCCACCCCAGAGTCCCGGGAATGTCTCCAGTATAAGTCTCTGCTCCTTGTTAGCCCAAGGGATTGGTGTTCTCCTTTCTGTGATGGCAGAGGCTTTTTTGGCTGCCAGACTTCTCTCTGGGCCCTGGCAAACTCAACAGTCTGTTCCCTTCCCAAGGGTAACCCCAGCTGAGTGGAGTTCCCTCTTTTTAACTCCTCCTCCAGGCCCTGATTTGCAGATGCAGAAGGGTGGGGCCACTCCAAGCGAAAGCAGCTCCCTAACCCTTTGCATGCTGGTCTAGGGTCTGTATACCCCATCACGGCATCCAGTCTTGATTTGAGGACAATAAGAGATGGAGAATCCAACACTTCCCTGGACAATTTGTTCCAATGGTTAATCATGCACACAGTTACATTTTTTTCTTTATTTCTAATTTGAATTTGTCTGGCTTTAACTGCCAGCCACTGGTTCTTGCTATGCCATTAGACTGAAGAACCCTATCATACCTGGTATTTTCTCCCCAGGAAGGTATCTATACACTGTACTCCAGTTGCTTTTAACTCTTATTTGATAAACTGAACAGACTGAGCTCTTTAAGCCTCTCATTGTAAGGTGTTTTCTCCACCCCTCGAAGAGTTTTTAAGTCTTGATTCTGCCCCATCTCCAGTTTTTCAAAATCTTTTTAAAAATGTGAGCACCAGGACTGGACACCGTATTCCATTGTCAGTGTCATCAATGCCATAAAATCGCCTGCCTACTCCTACTCACTACTCCACTCTTTAGACAGCCAAGGATTGCATTAGCCCTCTGCTCACGTTCAGTTGCTTGTCCACTATGACTCCTAAATCCTTTTCAGTTGCTTGTTTCCAGGATACAGTCCCCTTGCATTCTTTTTACCTAGATGTAGGACCTTCAAATTGGCAGTATTAAAATGCATTTTTGTTTGAGTGGGCCCAGCTTACCCAGTGATCCAAATCAATCTGTATGGCTGCTTTGGCCTCATCATTATTTACCACTCCATCCATCTGTGTCTCATCACAGATGTAATGAGCAGCAATTTCTTATTGATATCCAGGTCACTGATAAAAATGTTAAATCACATTTGGCCTAATACTGATCCCCGTGGAATGCCACTAGAAAACCCTCTATCTGAACATCACTTCCCAGAGTTAGCCAGGTCTCAGTCTATTTAATGTTTTATCCATATTGCATAGCACTAAGTTTTTAATCAGAATGTTGTACAGTACTAAGTCAAACATCTTCCCAAACCTAAGTGTATTACAGCTACGCAGTTACCTTTATCATATGGTACAGACAATAAAATTCTCCATTATTGTGATTACTCTTTACAACCCTTGCTAAATGCTGCAATTGTAGGCTTGGATCATGCAAACAGTTAAGCATGTGCTTAACTTTCCTACTGTGAGTGGCCCCATTGATTTCATTCCATTTCCTTACAGTGCTGACTGCTCACTGAAGATTTATTGAGTCCATTGAAATTTGTGTTCAACAGGAGTTTAAGGCTCTCAGGACTTCAGAGCAGGTGTTCAGTTCTTTGGAGGAATAGGCCCACCTTGCTGAGACCAAGAATTAACTTCTTTTTAAGTGTAATTCTGTTTTACACAATATTTTTTAAATTTTTATCGTATGTGGAAATTCACAGCATCCCAGCTTCAGGGGTTTAATATTTAAGAAACAGTGCACACAAGAAAACAGGAGTAAAACCTTGCAATAATGAATTGCAGTGTATCAGGAGAGGGCGTTGTTTGAAACAAAGGAATGTATATCATTGCCTGCTCCTGAGCCTATCAGCATTCTGTGCAAGACAATGCTTTCAAAATGTTTGAGTTGTGTTTTATGCTGCCCTTAGAATGCTGAAATATCTTAACGGGGTGATGAGGCAGTTAATTCTCGGTGTAGTATTCCACAGTAATCGTTTTCCCCAGGGGCATTCGTTCTTTCAGCAAGCAGACACATACAACTGGAAATGACGTCTAATAAACAGAAATAATCCAGTGCACGTACAAGCCCATTTTTACGTTGTATTCTTACACATGAACATACTGCAAAGCTTTCCCTCTTTCTAGCCATTGTGCCTTTTAACAGTTATTTATATACGGTAGACATTAGTTTTATGTAGTATGTGTGACAAATAAGGCAAGTTCCTGCAATATCTTTGGAAGACCATATGATATTAAGTGTATGAATGGTTTATATATCGTTGTGGGCCAGGATTGTATGCACTCCAAGGGGTGCGGGAGGAGGGTTACCACAGCTCCACCAGGAAATGAAAACAGTAGGGGATGATCAAGGCAAATGACTCAGGTTATAACACCTCCAGGGAGGCACCACCTCCTGGGAAGGGTTGCTTGGTTCAAACTGGATTCCCCAGAGACCAACAGACAAAGGAAAGACTTTTGCATTAATAGCTGGAGCTTCAATTGACTCAGGGCATTTATCCTGGTTACTGATCTAAAGACTGATATGTATGTGTCACCTGGGGGAAAACCCAGTTCTGGGATTTGAAGGACTGACACCTCCCAGAGCCCTATGTTGGAGTTGGAGATAGCTTTTTAGCATACATATAGGGTCTTTAATCATAACAATATGTTCTCTCTGTAAGGAGGAATAAAGCTGCTTGCTTAAAAGGAGCTGTGTGGAAACTTGAAAACTGCTAGTGATACACTGTCCATAGCCCTCAGAGAGAGAAAATTGCAGATGCTAGTCTCTTAGGCAGACTGACTTGCTGGGAATATCACAGCGTAGACCAGGGAGCAGCTGTGTGGCTTTAAAACCCTGGTCAGAAGGGAGTGAGAGGCCAATTTATGCCCAGGAGAGGTGACAGCTGGGAGCTGGAAACCTGTAAGTGGGTGCCCTTAAAGGATCTCAGAGAGAGAAATACAGGTCAAGTTACCTTGAAGCTCTGACAATTTGTATTCATTTTTCCCCTCTCTGTCATAGAATCATAGACTATCAGGGTGGAAAGGGACCTCAGGAGGTCATCTAGTCCAACCCCCTGCTCAAAGGAGGACCAATTCCCAACTAAATCATCCCAGCCAGGACTTTGTCAAAACTGATCTTAAAAACCTTTAAGGAAGGAGATTCCACCACCTCCCTAGGTAACCCATTCCAGTGCTTCACCACCCTCCTAGTGAAAAAGTTTTTCCTAATATCCAACCTAAACCTCCCCCACTGCAACTTGAGACCATTACTCCTTGTTCTGTCATCTGGTACCACTGAGAACAGTTTAGGTCCAAACTCTTTGGAACCTCCTTTCAGGTAGTTGAAAGCAGCTATCAAATCCCGCCTCATTCTTCTCTTCTGCAGACTAAACAATACCAGTTCCCTCAGCCTCTCCTCATAAGTTATGTGCTCCAGCCCCCTAATAATTTTTGTTGCCCTCCGCTGGATTCTTTCCAATTTTTCCACATCCTTCTTGTAGTGTGGGACCCAAAACTGGACACAGTACTCCAGATGAGGCCTCACCAATGCCAAATATAGGGGAATGGTCACATCCCTCGATCTGCTGGCAATGCCCCTACTTATACAGCCCAAAATGCTGTTAGCCTTCTTGGCAACAAGGCACACTGTCAACACATATCCAGCTTCTCGTCCACTATAACCCCTAGGTCCTTTTCTGCAGACCTGCTGCCTAGCCATTCGGTCCCTAGTCTGTAGCAGTGCATGGGATTCTTCTGTCCTGAGTTCAGGACTCTGCACTTGTCCTTGTTGAACCTCATCAGGTTTCATTTGGCCCAATCCTCTAATTTGTCTAGGTCTCTCTGTATCCTATCCCTACCCTCCAGAGTATCTACCACTCCTCCCAGTTTAGTGTCATCTGCAAACTTGCTGAGAGTGCAGTTCACACCATCCTCCTGGTCATTAATGAAGATATTGAACAAAACTGGCCCTAGGACCGACCCTTGGGGCACTCCGCTTGATACCAGCTGCCAACTAGACATGGAGCCGTTGTTCATTACCCATTGAGCCCAACAATCTAGCCAGCTTTCTATCCACCTTATAGTCTATTCATCCAGACCATACGTCTTTAACTTGCCGGCAAGAATACTGTGGGAGACCGTATCAAAAGCTTTGCTAAAGTCAAGGAATAACACATCTACTGCTTTCCCCTCATCCACAGACCCAGTTATCTCCTCATAGAAGGCAATTAGGTTAGTCAGGCATGACTTGCCCTTGGTGAATCCATGCTGACTGTTCCTGATCACTTTCCTCTCCTCTAAGTGCTTCAGAATTGATTCCTTGAGGACCTGCTCCATGATTTTTCCAGGAACTGAGGTGAGGCTGACTGGCCTGTAGTTCCCTGGATCCTCCTTCTTCCCTTTTTTAAAGATGGGCACTACATTATCCTTTTTCCAGTCATCCAGGACCTCCCCCGATCGCCATGATTTTTCAAAGATAATGGCCAATGGCTCTGCAATCACATCTGCCAACTCCTTTAGCACCCTCGGATGCAGCGCATCTGGCCCCATGGGTTTGTGTTCATCCAACTTTTCTAAATAGTCCCGAACCACTTCTTTCTCCACAGAGGGCTGGTCATCTCCTCCCCAAGCTCCTTGACTTTCTTCTTGTTGCTAACATACCTGAAGAAACCCTTCTTGTTACTCTTAACATCTCTTGATAGCTGCAAGTCCAAGTGTGATTTGGCCTTCCTGATTTCACTCCTGCATGCCTGGGCAATATTTTTATACTCCTCCCTGGTCATTTTTCCAATCTTCCACTTCTTGTAAGCTTCTTTTTTGTGTTTAAGATCAGCAAGGATTTATTAAGCCAAGCTGGTCGCCTGCCATATTTACTATTCTTTCTACACATTGGGATGGTTTGTTCCTGCAACCTCAATAAGGATTCTTTACAATACAGCCAGCTCTCCTGGACCCTTGGCCCTCATATTATTCTCCCAGGGGATCCTGCCCATCAATTTCCTGAGGGAATCAAAGTCTGCTTTTCTGAAGTCCAGGGTCCGTATACTGCTGCTCTCCTTTCTTCCTTGTGTCAGGATCCTGAACTTGACCATCTCATGGTCACTGCCTCTCAGGTTCCCATCCACTTTTGCCTCCCCTACTAATCTTCCCGGTTTGTGAGCAGCAGGTCAAGAAGAGCTCTGCCTCTAGTTGGTTCCTCCAGCACTTGCACCAGGAAATTGTCCCCTACACTTTCCAAAAAACTTCCTGGATTGTCTGTGCACCGCAGTATTGCTCTCTCAGCAGATATCAGGGTGATTAAAGTCTCCCATGAGAACTAGGGCCTGTGAACTAGTAACTTCTGTTAGTTGCTGGAAGAAAGCCTCGTCCATCTCATCCCCCTGGTCTGGTGGTCTATAGCAGATTCCCACCACAACATCACCCTTGTTGCTCACACTTCTAAACTTAATCCAGAGACTCTCAGGTTTTTCTGCAGTTTCATACCGGAGATCTGAGCAGTCATACTGCTCTCTTACATACAATGCAACTCCCCCACCTTTTCTGCCCTGCCTGTCCTTCCTGAACAGTTTATATCCATCCATGACAGTACTCCAGTCATGTGAGTTATCCCATCAAGTCTCTGTTATTCCTTGACTGTGCCAGGACTTCCAGTTCTCCCTGCTTGTTTCCCAGGCTTCTTGCATTTGTGTATAGGCACTTAAGATAACTCACTGATCATCCCACTTTCTCAGAATGAGACAGGAGTCCTCCTCTCTTGCACTCTCCTGCTCATGCTTCCTCCCGGTATCCCATTTCCTCACTTACCTCTGGGCTTTTGTCTCCTTCCTCCAGTGAACCTAGTTTAAAGCCCTCCCCGTTAGGTTAGCAAGCCTGCTTGCGAAGGTTAGCCAGCCTGCTTGCTTCCTGTCCCTGAGGAACCACTGAATTTAAGCCTCCTGCCCTAAAGGACTTGTATTGAGACTAAGGAACAGAGACAAATTAAGTCTAAATAGGGTCCCAATTGTCAGCAGTGAGGACTTGCATCTGCATCTGGTCAGTCTCCGGGCGACCTATGAGAACAGCTGAGCTACCTGAGTGAGCATTCCTCCTGGCTGGCCAAGAAGGTCAGCAGGCCAGCTCTTAAGCCCAACAGCACCAACTGATTGCTGGCTGCTCAACATACATGCCTGCAATTGCGATCATGCCTGCTTTAGCCGGGCTTCCCTACTGGCTTCCTGACTCTGGGTCCTGACCCTTGGCTCTGGCTCCTGACTCCCAACTCCGGCTCCAACCACTGGGCCCAACACACAAGTCCCAGTTTGTGACACCGATCAGCTAAAAAGAGTTACTTGAAAAAACAGTACCATTTTGTTTTCCTTAGGAAAAGGGGTGGTTTGTGTATTTCCCAGGATTTCTTGTCTTCCTGTGCTAAACTTTAGTGTTTCAAGTCTTGGGGACACTTTCTGAGCATGGTGGATAGAGATTATCTATTCCATTGATCCTGCCTTATACCCCAATTCAGCAAAGTTACTTAGGCATGTGCTTAAAATTAAAATATAATTAATATTACTTTGGCTATCAAAGTTGTTTGTAGTGTGGTTATAGCCATGCTAGTCCCAGGATATTAGAGGGACAAGGTGGGCGAGGTAACATCTTTTATTGGACCAACTATAGGTGAAAGAGCCAAGCTTTCCAGCTTATAGGGGTGATCTGAAGATCTCTGTGTAGCTCAAAAGCTTGTCTCTTTCACTAACAGAAGTTGGTCCAATAAAAGATGTTGCTTCATCCAGGGGCGGCTCTAGGATTTCCGCCGCCCCAAGCAGGGCGGCACGCCGCGGGGGGCGCTCTGCCGGTCGCCGGTCCCGCGGCGCCGGTGGACCTCTTGCAGATGTGCCTGCGGAGGGTCCACTGGTCCCGCAGCTCCGGTGGACCTCCCGCAGGCATGCCTGCGGATGCTCCACCGAAGCCGCGGGACCAGCGGCCCCTCCGCAGGCACGTCTGCGGGAAGTCCACCGGCGCTGTGGGACCAGCGGACCTGCCGCCCTCCCGCGGGACGCTGCCCCAAGCGCGCGCTTGGCGTGCTGGGCTCTGGAGCCGGCCCTGGCTTCATCCACCTTGTCTGTCTTTCAAAGCCTTTCTAACATTACTTTGGCTACTGCATAAAGTTAAGCACATGATTAAGTGCTTTGCTGAATGGGTCATTAGTCTTGCACTAGTGGGGAAGAATGAATAGTTTTCCAGTCACAACGCACAGCATAAACTCTGCATCTTCTCAATAGACCAAAAACCGATTATGGTTGAGGTACAGGAAGCATTTCTTCTCTCCTAACCTCTCTCACTGAGCTGCCTTTACAACTCCAGCTGGCTGAAGGAGCAAAAGGCCAAACCAGGAAACAAACCGAAGTCTCTTTGACTGCAGTGTACTGCACTATTATTAGGTAGCCAAGTTTGCATTCTTTTATAATTGACACATGCTGCACTGAATAAAGAATGCATATATACATGAACTTGCTATGCTGCTAGCCTAGTAGGACTTATCTTTTAACCTCACACATCCATAGCTCCTAGACATCATATCCCATCACATTGTCCTCCCAGGTCACCTCGACAAGGTGTTTGGGGAGGTGGCTAGAGCACCAGCTTTGAGCCCCATTGATTATGACATATTTGCCAGGATTACTGTTGGAATTATTCTTTATGCAGGGTATTACCACGCCACTAATTCAACGATAAATTCCATTCTTAAATTCAAAGACTTAGTGGAATTTATACACTTGCTATAAACATGCCTCAAAAGCGTAAACGATAAACAATTCATTACATCCAAACAGTAACACAACATTTATAAGTATTTGACCAAATTACTTACAAATGAACTAAACACAGGGGTGCTTAGACCCATATTGGTCAGCTCCAATTTGGTCAGCCAGATATTAGCAATGCATCCTCCAAGAGTTTATTTTTCTGTACCCTTTAGCAAACAAGTGGTGTCATTGCCAGTTATAGGACCTTATCTAAGGGCAGGTGAAGGAGTTCCTTATATAGCCAATTATTTACTGCACCCGGTACCCAATTAACTGTGTTTTATTTCCATTACTTTAGCTCAAACCTTAAATAAGATAACATTTGTATTTTGAAGGGTCACTACAAGTTTAACACAACAACTCTTTTTTCCCATGCTCTCTTCCTTTTTGGTCACATGCTTTGGGACATTGCTCATGCTAATATTCCATATTAACATAGTTCACCCAAATCTAACGTGGGTCTATATTCCTACAGTTACTCACACATAGAGTATGTGGTAGGGTCAGAAGCCGATAGCAAGGTTCACACTAGTGTAACAAGTAAAGAGTGTGGGCATAGGCGCCGACTCCGTGGGTGCTCCAGGGCTGGAGCACTGCTGGGGAAAAATTAGTGGGTGCTCTGCACCCACTGGCAGCCAAGCTCCCCTCACCCCACCTCCTCCTCCCGTACTGAGTGCGCTGCATCCCCACTCCTCCACCTGCCTCCCAGCGTTTCCCACCCAACGCTGTTTGGCAGCGTTAGCACACTCCGGGAGGGAGGGGGAGGAGTGGGAATGTGGCGCGCTCAGGGGAGGAGGCAGGGAAGAGGCGGGGCTGAGGCAGGGATTTGGGAAAGAGGTTGGAATGGGGCAGGGAGGGGGTGGCATTGTGGCAGGGACTTTAAGAAGGGGTGAAATGAGGTGGGGAAGGGTTGGGAAGAGGTGGGGCAGTGGCAGGGCCTCATGGAAGAGGTGAAGTGGGGGCAGGGCTGGGGCCAGAGGGGAGGTCGAGCACCCACGGGAAAGAGGGGAAGTCAGCACCTATGAGTGTGGGGTTTTTGTTTTGTTTTCTTTTGCTGGGATATTGTATGAGATAATCAAGATGTACAGTAACAAATCAACAGTCTTCAATGCCGGAAGCTGCCTTGCAGGACTCATAACAAATCAACAGTCTTCAAGGCTGTTTTATTTTGTTTATTTTGGCTCATTTGTGCATAAATTATTAATGAACTGAGCAGGCACGGGGGCATTGCCTTTGCAATGAACTCTGACATGAATGGTGCCCCGCAGCCTACTCTCCACTATCTTTTTAATAAAGTGTCCAGAGGAATGATGTCAAGAAATTAATCAGCTGGTAACTCAGAACATCTAAAATGTACACAGCCCTCACACTCATAGACGTTCAATATGTGACAGTATCCTAACACATCACATGGCCTCTTCTGTTCCCTATTAGCCCTATAAATAAGTGTCTGAGCCTCTCTTTCACTGAGGTTGAAGTGATTTTCCAGTTCTTGGATCTATTCTTATTACAGGTTATACAGCATCCAGGGTCTGGTTTGTCCCCAGAATAAATTAGAGCAACTTCAGGGCTGTTCCAATTTACATGGGCTTGTAGTGGCTCCCAAGGGACATGCTACCTCTCTCCCCCAACATTTTCCAGCATATTCCCTATGACACTGTATGGTGGTACAGCCTTATGCCACCTTGGGGGATCCAGAGCTGCCCCTAGCTTCTCGGCCACTAGAGTAGCACCAAAATATTGGAGCATTAGACAAGATCTTGCCCATAGGATCTGCCATACTGCATGATATCACTGGTCAGTCACGTATGGTATCTTGCCATAGACCATATGTGATGTAGAAGAAGGTGTTTAAAAAAAACAACAGCATCATGCACTTGATCAATTGTGCAATGCTGCCGATGGGGAAAAAATCCTTCTTGACCCCTTTGTTAGTTGGTTTACTCCCAGACACATGAGAATTGACTACATTGCTCTTTTCAGCTGCTACTAATGTCAGCACTGGTAATACAGTGATCCAGCCCTTTTACAACATCCAGCTACAGTATTTAATTCTGAGGCCCCTTGAGGAGGAGAATTTCAGAAGAGGAATTCCAAGCAGACTGTAGAAATAATTTTCTTCTATTTGTTCTACTGTGCGGGAGCCAGAACTTTCTCCGGGACCGGGCCAAGACTGTGGAACTAACTCCTCTAGGAACTAAGGGCCAACACAAACGTCACCACCTTCGACTCCAAGTGCAAGTCACATTTCTTTGTCCTGCATTCTCTAAGATAAGCACATAGTAACATGTATATTTAAAACAAACAAAACTCTCTCCAAACAAAACCACCCTACCAACCACTGCACAAACACCCTACCAACCACTGCACAGACTTCTCCCCTAGGGAGAGGATGCGAGAACAAACAACACATGACTGATGTTAGTCACGTTACTTAATGTTCTACTGGAAGGTACACAGATACCACAGTGAAGAACATGGTATAAGACATAAAATAAAATAGAACAGAAAATGTTTACATGTCGTTAATTTAAATTAGTGGCCCTTTATTTTAGGGGACATTTTTCACACAACTCTTTCTACATACTTCATTTAATCCCTTTAACTTTCCTCTTTACCATGCTAAATAATCTTATTTTTAAAAAATCTCTAATTTTATATAAATCTCACCGTACTCCAATATTTACTGATTAAGTGTTAACACAAAAGCTCTCATGTTCTGATAAAAAAAACCAGTTAAATTTAATGTATGACTTAAATTATTTTCAGCTAAATTACAAATGATTTCCTTATGTGCAAATAGCACTATTTACGTGAAATGTGTTTGAATTTGTTTGGGCTTATGAGTGCTTTCATTCAGATTGTCTGCCATTTTTGTCCAAAATTCAGTCTAATGGTTCCCTCTAGTGGTCAAATTTTGTCTTTACTCATGGTAACATGAAAGTCTTTTATTTGAGTTTTATGGGAGAGTGTTAGTACTTTTAAAGCAGTGTCAATATGTCCTGTAAACTATTCTTCTGCATATGTTCTTTTATATAGTAAAATGGAAAAATCTGAAGGAGCCATGTGATGGTTCCAAGCAAAGTCCAACTCTTACAACAATGAGACAATGGCATGAAGGTTGGATTTTTTTTCCTTCTTAGTTAGTTAATTTGTTTTAAAATTAAGCAACAGCTTCCATCCAAGATGCAGAATCTTCCACTTAAAACAACTCTAAGTAATGGAAAAGAAAAAAGACGACATTTGAAAAGCTCCCCACAAATTTTCTCTTCTATTATTACTACCTACCTCTTATATAATGCTTTTCATCACTAGAGCTCAAAGTGCTTTACAAAGGAAGTTAGTATAATTGCTCTAATTTTACAGAAGGGGAAATTGAGGCACAGTACAATGCTGCGAGTTGCCCAATGTCACCCATCAGGCTAGTGGTAAAACCAGGAATAAAAGCTAAGTTTTCTGAATCCTAGGCCAGAGTCTAGCCATCAGGCAGCACTGTCTTCTACAACCTAATGACTTAAACTCCTCTGTGAATAATATAGAAAGGTTTCTTTTTTCCTAACAACTTTTAAAATGTGTTTTCTTGAGATAAGAGTGAAACCTGGGTTCAAATTACTTGTCTTAGTAGTTACTGTTGGCAGGGCCCGATTTAGAGACCGGCAACCCAGGCGACCGCTTGGGGTGCTGAGTTTGGGGGCACCGGGCTTGGGGTGCTGTTTTTGTTGTTAGTGACAAAGGGGAAAATAGAATGTCTGAAGTAAAATGTTTCAGGTATTCTGTATGTGGATTCATTTTTCACAGACCTCTTAGAATGTTCTGGACCTTTGTAGAATCTTGTGGAAACTTCCAAACTTTCTGAGAACTACATTTTCCTCGAACCTCCTAGAACGTTGTCAGCCAGGCCCTCCTGGGTAGATTTGCTTATAAATGGCATGAACAAATACAGATTTACACTTCCTAGCATGTAAATTTATTGTCTTATATGACAAGGATAAATTATGCATGCAAATCGTTCATCAAAGTCATGAAATGGGCTACAAATGCAATAAAAATAATGTTGCCGGCTCAAAGAGCCTGAGGCGGAGCAACAGCAGGGTTCGTTGCCCGGTGTGCGTCGCACTACTTATCACACCAGGGTGGAGAAGCAAAACCAGGTTTATTTGAGCCCAAATATGGTGCCAGGGAGAAAAGCATTCTCAAATCCTGCACACCCGCGCGCAGGCGGGGTCCCAACATTTATACCCCACTTGTTTGTGTAAGCCTTTTGTTCGGTTTTCCCCCTCACCCCTCCCTTCCCAACAGCAGTTACATTAGGCATTACATTTCAGCGTGTTAGAAAAGTTCTCATTCGCATTCTTATCTCTGGCCTTCACAGCACAAACGCATACAGATTTTCCTCCCCCCTCTCCCCCTCCTCCCCGCCGCTTCTGCTGTTTCAAACTCCTACATTTGCAACTGAGACAGCTGATAGTTACATATTTTGCTTGCAGTCTGTTAGCATCTTAGGCTGGTTAAAGTTCACAGCATGTAAGAACTTTGGTTTACTTAGGCCTAGTGACACCAACAATTCCCCCCTTTGAGAATACTCAACAAACTTTTGGCGAGTTTTCTCAAACTTTAAAAACAAAAAGCAATGAAGCTTTGCAGATATATGTACAACTGCTCTTTGGAGCTTAGTCACCCCCAACCCAGGAATGAATGCATGGACAAAAGAGTGGAATGTTCATTTAACAACTAAGGGATTGGGGCACTGACTATAAATCAGGTAGGTATACCAAGTGGTTTAATTTTCCCAGATGTCTTGGTGAATAATTTAGTGCCACATGCATCCTCCCATGGACCCAGCAGGATTCAGTATGTGGGAGCCCACACCCACCCTAACCGGTCCATATGCTTAGAAGGAGCACTGTGAATGTCCACACTTCCATCCAGAAAGTGTCCAAGTATGTCTCCATGACCACAGATCAGATGGTACTCCTGATGCGTCTGTAAGGGCAGTGGGCCAAGTCTGGTCTAGATCCCACTGCAATGCCTTCCCAGCCTCAGTGATATTCAATACCATCTCTGTCAGTAACTTCTGGGTCATAGAACTAAGGGCTGAAATGACATTTAACTTACCAACTCCAGCCTGTACTTAAGATAGCTGAGTTTCAAGAATAAGGCTAGTAGCCTTTTCTAGTTGGCCCAATTTCTTATCATGTTCTTGGCTTTTAAGATATTGTCCCTAGCCCACAGGGATCTGGTTAATTCTTTTTCTTTCCAGAGGAAATAACCCAGGCCCTCTGTTGTGCTAATCTAATGGCAGCCCCTTGTGAGCAGTCTGGGTATGTAGAAGTGATTTGAAAACTGGATAAGGGCAATGTCATTTAAAATCCAATTAGGGAGGGCAATACATACTGAAGGATTTATCCAAAACACAGGGCACAGCCTGTAGATTAAACCCCAAAATCCAATTAATACCACATTCCCAAGCATGGGTCCCATAAATTTCTTCCTTGCCAGTGTACAATTCTTTGTTTCTTCACCAGGGTCAGTTCTCAATGTCCTTTCTAGTCAGGAATTCCTGGACTTTGGCAATGTCAGTGGAGTGAGTGTTCCTTCTTCTTTCCCAAAACAATTGTGGTTTAGCATCCTACAGGGGAGAGGTTGCCAGCACATATCACCCTGTAATGGCTGTGCTTTTTCTAGAAAAGTCTAAAGGCACAGTTGGTCTGTCAGTGGACAAGGGAGAGGTTGCCAGTACGTCACCTTGTCCTTTTTCCCTGCTGTCCAGAAGCACAGTAGAGCTAGAAGAAGAAATAGGCTAATCATCAGTAGGAAAATTCTTCCGATGTGGAGGGGTCTTTTTGCAGTGAGAATCCTGGGTCCAGGCAGTCAGTCTTTGGCACTTCACAGCAGTGTTGGTAGACAGCAGGACTTGGAAAGGGCCTTTCCAGCGTGGAGCCAAGGCAGTCTTTTGTTGATGGATCTTTATGTAGACCCAGTCTCCTGGTTCCAAGGAGTGGCAGGGCTGCTAGGATCTTTGGGTTGTTTCGTCTTTACCTGTGAGAAAAGAAACCTAACACATTGCATTAGTGTCTTTGCAGATTTTACAAATTTTATAGCTGCATGGGCAAATTTAAGTCCCCCCTTTTTCTGGTTTTTAGCCAAGTAATGGTTCTTATACTTATTAGTGCCAAAGGAAGGGCATCTGGCCACTTTAAGTTTGTCTTAGCACAAATCTTGGCCAGTTTATTTTTAGCATGTTAACTTATTCTTTTTTCCAGTTAACTCATTCTTTTTCCTTTTCCCATTTTTTTTTCTTTAACCTATAAAGGAAACTTTTACTTATACACCTTTTATTAACAATAAATACATACACAGTACATTAGTCTTATTTAATGTATGCCACATATACCCTTTCACTAAAATAACCTTATTACAGAGCTTTAGAACAACAAGCCAGGACAAGCACACCCACTTTGATGAGTTCATTTAATATAACCTCTAGTCCAATAGCTTTCCACCATCCCCAGCCCTCTGGCTAGAAGTCTGAGGTAGCCAGAAGGATCCCATGTACAATATGGGGAGTGGGTTAACTTTCCATGTCCTTGCTTTTAAAGACTATTAGTATGCAAATTTTAATAACCATTCTAAATTAAAAGATTTGGCCAATGAAATTTCTTTTTCTTACTTAAGAAAATGTATAAGACGTTAGTATATCACATTTTTCTGATATATCCAAACACTTTGTATTCTAAGTTGAACAAAACAAGTATCTGCATTTCAATTTAACACTGCCACTTGATTTTAAATCAGACCATCCCATAAAAATATTAAACACAACAATTCTGGCCATGAGACAAACACCACAAGACAGGACATAGAACACAAAACATAATTGTTACTCTGTCAGTAAATGCATGATATGTTGAATGCTGTTCAGATGGCATTAGTTTTCTTTGATCATCTGAAAGACAAAAACAGAGGTCTACCCCTTCTGGGCAGTCAATCATTACTTAAAATATACAAATACTCTTGTTAATTTTAGGCAAAACAGGAGAATTACCCCATATTTTCTTTGCCTGAATTTATTTACAAACATTTTAAAGACACCAAAAACTTTTCTCTTTAGCATTTTACAAAGTTCAACTGCTGTTCCCTCCAGCAACTACACAGTTAACTTTTCACTTTCCCTTAAAATCACTTGCTTTTTCCTTAAATCACTTGCTTGCCTTTCAACAGCCACTTACCAATTCAAATCACCATTCCAAATATTCTTCTGAGTATTTGAAATCCTCATGCTTATATTCACTTACTTCTTCTTTCCACTACACCCTCAAAAGTTTCCAACCTGTTTTCCCATCTCTCTGTTGCCTGCCCGCCTGGGCCCGATCCTGCTTTTCTCGCTGAATCGTCCCTATCCTGGACACAAACTTATTCCACTACCAGTTTAGCTAGGAGGGTGGGCTTCACAACTAGCCCCCACCCTTCTGGTCTTTTCCCTAAAACATTTTTACTTACAAAACTACTCGAGTCCTCCCTAGTAAGGCTTGCCACCTGGGCAAAAATACATGGCCATTGGGTAAAGGCCATTTACTTAACACACAATCCAAACTCCTTTGGGGGTCTACCCAGAGACCCACCCATTTATCTGCTGACACTTAAACAGAAAAGAAAATTACACAGAGAGCAGAGAAAATTACAGTCTAAGCCAGATTTTTCCACTTCTATTACATTGTCCATTACAGGGGGCGGGACAGTAGGATCTCAATACAACCTCAGAGCTTCATCGCACACATGGCTTCCACCCTGAGGAATTACGAACGAGAAGTTCAGTTCCGCCCACACACCTAATGCCCAAATGAACAGAGCAGAAAAACAACAGTAACCGGTTAAACAGAACAGAGCCAAAACTAGATAGTGCACCAAAACCAGATAGTGTTTCCTTATTCTATTAGGGCTCACCTTTAACCATACAATCCTTATAATATAACACCAACAATACCAAATAAAGCAAACATAAAATGACAAGGGTAAAACAGATAGATGGTGTAAATTCTGCAGGGCTCCCCCATTTTCTATTGCTCATCAAACTGTGACAAATTTCTGTTACCAATTATCCCTCATGTCAGGTGATCAAACTGACACTGCAGGACGGTGTGGGGGGGGGGTGGATAGAGAAAGCACACCATATAACCAAATTTTAAAGCTTCATTAAAAATAATAAAACAACAATGGAGAGTGTTGGGAACACTCCCACATCACTCAGGAAAAATATGAATGCTCCAAGCCTTAAGCCACTTTAATACTTACACATATCCAGACTGGCCACATCTGTGTATAATGTTCAGAGAAGGGAAATAGGTGGACGGGAGATTATCCTGTATACAGCTCGTCCAGAATTTCCAACATGCTTCCACTCTTGGGATGGCTGTTCTTTTACACCCTGGACTCTCCTGCGGCGTTTCTTTCACAGATTCCAGTTCAGGTCAGCTGCCTGTGGCTTTTCCAGTGTCACCAAGCCATACCAGCTACAGGGTTGCAGAAGCACACTGATGGATTTCACTGGAAAGTTAAGCTTTGCAAGTGTAATTTCAGTTCTGTAACTTGTATTGCCTTTGGTTTGGCTCTGTTTCTATTTTCCACAACCAGCTGGGGCTGAAAGCAGTTTTTTTTTCTTTGCACTTAGCATAGTCTGTGCTGGTTCTTGACCTTGAACATAAAGCAACTTTTCATCTCTGGGACAAGCTGAATTTCAAATTAACCCGTTCCTAGACAAATTGCTCACACTGTGTCAGAGGCTTTACTTTGTGATTAAAAGCTCCTCTGAGATATATGATGTTATCTAGATTGAAGATACCTTCTAATGGGCACTGTTTAGATGGATTTTCACGCATGTGAAGATTCCAATTCTCTAAATACCTGCAGGTTTTAGGACCATAATGTACGTACATGTACTATGCTGGGGTACCCTTAGGGGGTGAGGTAGAATTTTTAGACTGTCTCTTACCCATTTTCCACGTACACACACAGAGAGGGTGCCCTGTCCGCGCTAGCGGCTCATAAACTAAGGATCTCTCCCTACAGGACACTCACACAGGAGAGACTAACGAGGATGACTGATTCTCCCACACCTCCCTTCAGCAAAGAGCGTCGGCTAGTCTCTGGGAGACACGGCGCCGCGTACTCTGATTGCATCCAGTGAGATGATCAGACTGTCAGTAGCCCACACGGAAAGGAAGGGGGGGGGAGGGAAGATGGGTTCACACATTCCTAGACCCAGGCAGCTTCCTCGCCGGACGATGCCAGGCCGAGTCAGCCCACCGTGGGTCGGATCTCCTAAAGATCCACTAGTTACCGGGCTTGCGTTAGAATACTCCTGATCATTAGCAATCGCTTCACAGGGTAATCTGGGCGTCTTCCGGTAACGAACACTCACACTGGTATACACACACACACACCAAGGCCATTATTTCCTATTACCACGATGCATCTTATCTTGCTGCACAGTCAATAAGTTCAGATGGCAGGAGCCCAACAGAGACAGACATTCCCACGGACAGTCCTCCTCCCAGTGCAGCTCTGGGGCATATGATGGGGGATTTTTACAAGAGCTCTCTATACAAACAGCTTCAGAAGCTACCCATTCGCTGACAAAACAGAAGTAATTGAAGGATCATGTTGTAATTAAGTGATCCTTCTGGTGGCCACCTTTCCTGGTCCTCTAACTGATACTGAGGCCAGTCTACTGTACAAAATCTTTTCAGTTTACTTTTAGTCAATGGATCTGATTCAAACACTTTCCAATTCGCCAGAATGCATTCTAAGGGTGTACACCATGCCCTGCCTGTACCCTGTCCCTGCCCCATACTCTAGGGAGACACTGGGCGTCCCCAGGTCTTAACAGGAAAAAAAGGTTCACAGCACTGGACTGTTCCTACCTTATCCACGAGACCGGTTCCTCACCGTCGCCCGCAGCTGCTTCTCCACTATCTGAGTGCGTTGCACCGTTGTGTCCTCCAAGGTCAGCCTGACGCGTCTCTGCTGAGGCCCCCGGTAAAGGCACCGGTGCGCGCTGGGCGTCGGCTGTGACCATCGTCCACCGGCCATTGGAGGAGTCCGGGCAAGGCACAATTTTGCCTCGAGCCCACCCAGGGACGCCAAAACTGTTGCCGGCTCAAAGAGCCTGAGGCGGAGCAACAGCAGGGTTCGTTGCCTGGTGTGCGTCGCACTACTTATCACACCAGGGTGGAGAAGCAAAACCAGGTTTATTTGAGCCCAAATATGGTGCCAGGGAGAAAAGCATTCTCAAATCCTGCACACCCACGTGCAGGCGGGGTCCCAACATTTATACCCCACTTGTTTGTGTAAGCCTTTTGTTCAGTTTTCCCCCTCACCCCTCCCTTCCCAACAGCAGTTACATTAGGCATTACATTTCAGCGTGTTAGAAAAGTTCTCATTCGCATTCTTATCTCTGGCCTTCACAGCACAAACGCATACAGATTTTCCTCCCCCCTCTCCCCCTCCTCCCCGCCGCTTTTGCTGTTTCAAACTCCTACATTTGCAACTGAGACAGCTGATAGTTACATATTTTGCTTGCAGTCTGTTAGCATCTTAGGCTGGTTAAAGTTCACAGCATGTAAGAACTTTGGTTCACTTCAGGCCCAAAGTCACAACTTTGGTTTACTTAGGCCTAGTGACACCAACAATAAGGTATTCAAAAATTTAACCAATGGAGGTGGGGGGCGCTGAAGACGCTCCTCACCTGGAGTGCCATTTGGTTTAAGGCCAGCCCTGACTGCTGGTCTTAGAACTATTAGCTGTTTTGAAAAATGTACTGTGTTTTAAACAGATTAAAGGCTAGCTAAAAGAAACCCAGCTGATTAAAACTGATTAAAGCGGGTAGTGCCTCCATTAGTTAGAGTTTTAGGGTATTTTCCAGTATAAGAATCTTTTTTTAGTTGTTTATAACTTTGCCAGACTTTAACCGTTAGGACAGAAATTTTCCATGCTGGCTGTCTACCTCAGGCTAAATTGTTCTGGAAAAGTTTCAACACAAATGGTTCAGCCATTTCCAAGAGCAAGATGAAGAGATAATGCTTTGTTTTTCCCATGTTAAAAACATTCTTACTTCCATTTCACTAAGAAGCTGTAGCATCTCCATGATTTGAAGCATAGACTTGAAATTTGACAGATGGTTGGCCTTTCTGTCAGGGTTGTGCTTTTGATCTCACCATGAAAAACTGGCCAAATATGATCAGCTTGAGAAAAAATTCAGTTCACAGATGCTCAGTAGAGACTTGTTGGAGTTTGGCAGCTAAATTTCTTGAAGATTCCATCTGCACTGAGCATGACCCAGCCCACAGCTTCAGGCCTGAGCAGCACTTTCCCTGCAGTTGCTGTTCTCACTGTGGTGCTGGCATCCCCCTCAGTCTAATGATTCTTCGGATCTTAATTCATTTTATAATTAAGAGGTGGATCATCCCATCCTGACATGTTTAAACTGCTGCCATACACTGCCCAAATGGAGTTAAGTCCAGTTGGCCATTCTTGTTACAACAAGGGATTATCTGCAATCCATAAAACTACACATATTCAAGTACTAATCACCCCCAGCACTTACAGCCCATCTCCCAGATGCAGGAGATAATGTCTCTCCTCCAGCGTCTTTGTAAAGATCAGGGCAATAGAAGAACAGAAGCAGAGAGTCTCAGTAATTCCATCTTAGTGACTAATATTCTAAAATGTTCCCCCTGGGAGATGCAGTCTGCTGTATCCTAGACATCAGTTACATTCTGTATTCTGGGTCTTACTGTATATCCCAGCAATAACTCTGACTTTTTCCTGGGCAATTTTCCACATGAGAATCCATTTCCACATGGTCCTCGGGGAAGCCCACCTGTTTGCAGTCAGAAGAACCAAAGTAAGCAGGGCCACTTAGAGAAAGGGGAGGCAAAAGGTAGGGTGACCAGAGGTCCCGTTTTTAAAGGGACAGTCCTGTTTTTTGGGACTTTTTCTTATATAGGTGCCTATTACCACCCACCCCCTGTCCCGTTTATTTACAGTTGCTATCTGGTAACCCTAGCAAAAGGGGAAGTCTGGCTTGGGTCCCCTGTTTGAGATGTCCCCCAAACCGAGCAGCATTGTGAACCGCTATGTGGGGTCCCAACACCACTCACTGAAATTTGGCCCAGCAGCCCCTCTGTCAGGATGGAGGAGTGGGCAAGCCAAACCTAAGTGGCACTACAAACCAGCATGTCAGATCGCAATGCCACTCACAGAAATTTGGCCCAGCAGCCCCTCTGTCACAGAGGGGCAGCCAGGCCAAACCTGAGTGGTGCTGCGACCCTGCACGCCAGGTAACAATGCCCAGAGCAGGGAGCCAGGCCCAGGCCCAAACCCCACAAGACTGCTGGATGAGTGCAATGCAGTCTCGCTCTCCAATTTCAGGAGGGTTTGTACTCAGCATGGCTAAGCCCGTGCCTTTGCTGCCTCTACCCATGCTACCATAGTTAACCTGCTTTTTATATTCATGCTAGTTTGATGAGAGCTACCACAAATATGTAGACACAAGCAGGGAAATCACACCCCTAGCTTTTAATGTAGTTGTAGTCTAAGCTGACAAGAGATGTATCATTTACATTGAATGAATGGGCACTAAGGACAAAGCCCACAAGTGTGTGTTAGCCAAATGGGTCAGAAAATGTATCTGTGTATTTTACTTGCTTTTCTTTGATGTTAATCATTGTTGTATCTGAGCACCTCACAAACATTAATTAATTCGTCCTTACACATGTCAGGTAGGAAAGTATTATTATCGCTATTGTTCAAAGGGGGAACTGAAGCACTGAGAGTTTCAGTGACTTGCTCAAGGTCACATAGGAAGTTTGTGGCAGAGCGCTAAATAGCATCAGGGTTGCTTATAATGCATAGGGCCAGCCGTGTAGATAAAAGATCCGTACCACTGTAAGAAATGTCATTTCTTGTCCTATTTCTGAAACTGACTTTGTCCATCAAAAAAACATCATTTTACAGCTAAGAAAATGTTTCTGTTTGTGTGAGCATACACAACCAAAAGGTCTCCCAGTTGCTGGAAAATGTCCCTTTTATACCTACACCCATTTTTAATTAACACCTCCTTTATAATTGTTCAATTATCCCACCTGCTGTTCAAGGAAACCAGCATAACAATCATCTAACACAACACAGGGGCAATTAGCACCCAGAAGACAACAAGGAAACTCATCACAACTTAGAGTTTCTATATAACACAGGAAGAGGGATCAAAGTATGACATCAAAGTCAACTCATTACAAACCTCCAAATGGAGCTTGAGTTCTTATGGCAGTGACCATATTTTGGTGTTTCTGAATTCTTCAGTTATTAAAAATAATATTTAAAAAGAAGATACAGTCATCACTTTTTACATTTTATCTAACTCTCTTTGCCCTCATACTGCCTGTTCAGCTGAAGATGGCATCCTTTTCATTTTAATGACTTTTTGAAGAGCCTGTACATTTACTACTTTTTTTCCCTAGGAATTGCGTTATTTTATTAGCTGATGGCACAGGGGATTTTAACTACTTTTTAGGTTGTTGGCATCAGAGACATCCTTAACCATGCTTATTAGACCTTCAAGAGTGCTAATTTCCTTGTACAAAGGGGGTTTTGAGCTTTCATTAGGATATTTCCCAGATGTTTTAATTTTCTGATACCATTTAGTATAATTATGTTTGCTTTTAGTACATAATATGGAAAATAATGTGCATTAGGAAACAAACAAACAAAAATGCTGTCATATTAAAGCATAAAAAAGAGCAGCTGATAAGGAAAAACAGCCCTGGCAACATTGTTTTAAAAGCCACGGGACACATAAAGAGCAGACATATTGTGATAGTAACAACTTGAATTACCCACGCATAAATAAATAAAAAGAAAAGATAAGGGAATATATTAATATGAGAAGTTCAGGGATGTGCAAAACTAAAACAGAAAATCCCGATGAAATGTCTGAGCTGAAAGAAATTTTTCAAGAGTGGCAGCCTATAGGGTATAGTACAAGACATTTGTATAAAATGACCCTGTTGCTTTGAGTCAATAGCAAGGTGGGTATTTCTTTTCACTAGGGAATAGGTGGTGATGAAAGGGAACGGTCTGTGCTATGACCATTTGTTTTACCCTTTCGTCAGTGTGCCTAATGATGTCATGTTGGGTGTGATGTACATTATTAGCTAGATAAATGAAGATTTTGCATTGTTCTACTCCCAAAGTCCAAATGATTTTTCTTCAGGCAAAATTCTCCCCCTCTCTCCTTGGAACACTTAGCAGCACACCTATTCCCTCCCTGCATAGCTGCAGAGAGCCCTTTGGCAGTGAAACTGATGCTGTTCCACTAGGCAAGGATAAGGACAGGATGTGCAGGAAATCACTAGTATGTAAACCTCTTATGTGCTCAGAGCCCAGCAACGCACCTAGGGAGTGCAAATTGGGACAAGAGCAGAGCTAGAAGATATGAGCTGTGAGAATGCTCATGTCTCCTGATGAACAGGGCAGTAAGGAGGGCAGATAGGCCCCAGCACGGCTTACTTAAACCACAGACCAGTTCTGTAGCTGCTCCACGGCATGGATTCTTCCTCCATCTCTGTCTCCAACAACCATTTTCCCAGCATCCAGCCTGACTATTCAGGGGAGCGGCTGGGCTCTGGCTTCTGGGCTTACTGAAGATTTTGTTCTTGTTCCATAAGCTCCCATACAGAGTTCTGTATGTGGAACAAATGGAAAAAAATATAAAAAAAATGTCTGTAGTGTGGGTAAGAGATCCATAAGGGGCATGAGAGAGAAGACTACAGATATATCATTTCAATATTTTTCAGCTTGCTTTGTTTCCAGTTGTTTCCTACCCAGAGCATGCTGAGCAAGCTAATCTTCATATTCGTAGGTCCCAATTTAAGTGCTAGATGTGACCCCCAAATTCTCAATGTGTAGTACCTTACTCCACTAGTATTCCCATTGACTCCAGTGGTGCTATATTGTATACGGTATTGTACAAGGCACTATTCATGAGTAAAAGTACCACAATCTGGCCCTGGATAATTCTAGGATTTGGTCTAGCGAATAACACCCTTATGGCACTTCCTGTTAAAATACCACTAGGAATAATCTGTCTTCTTGAATTTTGTTGAGATGGAAATGGTGGCATTCAGGAGAGCCCAGGCAGAGAAGCTTTTCTCTTTGATTTATTGCAGCATTGCCATTTGCGTTGATGTACTGTATTGATGGCTCTGCCAGCATTTCACATCGTGAACTCCTATTTTTAGAACTATAGAGCTCCCTCATAAAAAAGAAAAATGTGGAACTTGACCCACCAGAACCCAGACTGAGAGCGACCTTCATTTTAGATAATTAAACAAATCCATAGGGTGGTTTTTTAATATTATCTCTTCTTCTTAGACATTAGTGGTTTAAGATGATATTTTGCATCCCTGTAACTTTTTTATTTATGTCTTTAAATGGTAAGTGACTAGTCTGTAATAGAGGTATTTTTCAAGTTTAATTAAGATGGAAACACTCCAGTCCTGCCCTTAAAAAAAAACAGACCAAAATTAGTAACCATGCTTCAGAGGGAAAGGTTTATAGAGCTGAGTTCTTGGATTTGGTTCCTCTTCCCAGCCGTTACAATAGTAGCTTCATAGAAGAGAAAGATACCTCAAAGAGATTACACTCCAAGAGATCCTCAGCTGCAGAGGCTCACATCTTGTGGGCAAGGATTGCTCCGCATAGCTCAGGAGCAGGGGGAAATGCAAAGGTGGCTTACTGCTGAATGCCAATCCCACAGTGTAAGTTAGAACAGCCTCATGATGGTTTTTATGGGTTTCAGACCATTCAGAAACCCTTCAGTTGTAATAATGGCTATTGGGATTTTTAAGAGAGGTGAACATTAGTCTGTGACAGTAATACATACTTAATACTACTTTCACTTGACATGTATGAAGAGAGAGAAATCCCTGGCATGCATAATTTGATCTGTTAATAACATGTCTGAGTGCAAGATGCCACACAGCACATGTATTTTGTACAGTTAAAGAAAATGCTTTTTAGCACTACACTCTCCTGTTTTATTCTGTTTTGTTTCAACTATCTATAGCTCTCTGACGTGGCAGAGATGGGAGTATGAGGTCTCTGTCCATCAAGGGCCAGGCATAAAAAAAGACCACTTAACAATGTCCCTGTCTACGTCATAGACTGGGATGTGGGCAGTCATACCTAGTGGTCAGAGCAGTGGTGGTCAGGGCTAGTGATTAGCACGAGAGCCAGGAAGCAGAGGTCAAAGTCAGAAAACAAGCCAACGGTCAGAGCTGGCATCAGTAACCAGGAGCTGGGTGTAGAAGCAGGAATCTGGAACAAGGCAAAAGGTAAGGCCAGGCTAGGCCTGGCCCTCTAAAACCCCATCCAGACTCCAATATTGCAGTCAGACAGGGATCCACCTAGTTGCTCAGATAACTTCCAGTGCCTCCTTCTGGCTTAAACAGGGAGTCTGAGCCAATCAGAGAGGCTGGAAATCTCCAGTTGGAGCTTCATGGGTGGTGCCTATGGTCCACCAGCCCACATTTCTGCAAGCTGCTAGCTGCAGTGTAAGGACTGCCTGGAGACCTGCATTCAATACCTACAATCCCTCACAGTCTAGTGTCTAACCTTGTGTTTGCTTCCTGCATGTTATCAGAGCCAAGCATTGAACTGGTAACCTCGGGGTTCATAGATAAAACTCTCCAGTGTTCCACATTGTGCAAAATGCTTTTGATTTGGGTAGGACAATGAAAATCAAAATCTTTCCAGAGCTTCTCCTTCTTGTGTTTAGGTTTCTTATTTTAGAAACCATCTAACTTAAGACCCATCTAAGACTTATTTTGAGGACTTGCGCTGGCTCTCTGTACAGAAGTGAATTAATCTTCATGCCCCAGCCACTTCTAGAATCGTGACTGATCTTGTGGAAGGAGTGGACATATAGGGAGTTCTCTTTCCCAGGGGACAAAAGTATCTGCGAATGATAAAGAACGAAGCTAGAGAGAGAACGATGGAAGCAGAAGGAAAAGAGAAGCTGTGTAAGCCCTACTGGAAGGCTTTATCTAGTTATTTATAAAGCTCTAGCCAGTGCAGTATCCAGGCACTGACAAAATTCAGCACTGGGTAAATCTGGTGAAATGAGGGGGAAAAAAAAGAATTACACATTCTGTATTCTCTTTCTATTGATAGGAAAACAAAACCAAATCCATTAGCTGTACTAAGGAAATCACACAGTGCTTATTCATTTTCTACTGGCATACCCATGCAGTGCTTTGAACACATAGCACAAAGTGACTACTATGAATCTTAGCCCTTTGCTATACCTTTTTGGAAGTCATAAAATCATAGAATATCAGGGTTGGAAGAGACCTCAGGAGGTCATAGTTCAACCCCCTGTTCAAAGCAGGACCAACACCAACTAAATCATCCCAGCCAGGGCTTTGTCAAGCCCAGGGCCGGCTCCAGACCCCAGCGCGCCAAGTGCGCGCTTGGGGCGGCGTCCCGTGGGAGGGCGGCAGGCGGCTCTGGTGGACCTCCCGCAGGCATGCCTGCGGAAGATCCGCTGGTCCCGTGGCTCCGGTGGAGTATCCACAGGCACGTCTGCGGGAGGTCCACCATAGCCGCGGGATCCGTGACCGCCAGAGCGCCCCCCGCGGCGTGCCGCCCTGCTTGGGGCGCCCCAAATCCTAGAGCCGCCCCTGGTCAAGCCGGGCCTTAAAAACCTCTAAGGATGGAGATTACACCACCTCCCTAGGTAACTCATTCCAGTGCTTCACCACCCTCCTAGTGAAATAGTTTTTCCTAATATCTAACCTAGACATCCCCCACTGCAACTTGAGACCATTGCTTCTTGTTCTGTCATCTTCCACCACTGAGAACAGCCTAGCTCCATCCTCTTTGGAACCCCCCTTCAGGTAGTGGAAGGCTGCTATCAAAGCCCCCCTCGCTCTTCTCTTCTGTAGACTAAATAAGCCCAGTTCCCCCAGCTTCTCCTCATAAGTCATGTGCTCCAGCCCCCTAATCATTTTCGTTGCCTTCCGTTGGACTCTCTCCAATTTGTCCACATCCTTTCTGTAGTGGGGGGGCCCAAAACTGGACGCAATACTCAAGATGTGGCCTCACCAGTGCCTAATAGAGGGGAATAATCACTTCCCTCGATCTTCTGGCAATGCTCCTACTAATGCAGCTGAATATGCCGTTAGCCTTCTTGGCAACAAGGGCACACTGCTGACTCATATCCAGCTTCTTGTCCACTGTAATCTCTAGGTCCTTTTCTGCAGATCTGCTGCTTAGCCAGTTGGTCCCCAGCTGTAGCAGTGCGTGGGATTCTTCCGTCCTAAGTGTAGGACTCTGCACTTGTCCTTGTTGAACCTCATCAAGTTTCTTTTGCCCCAATCCTCCAATTTGTCTAGGTAACTCTGGACCCTATCCCTACCCTCCAGCATATCTACCTCTCCACCCAGCTTAATGTCATTTGCAAACTTGCTGAGGGTGCAATCCATCCCATCATCCAGCTCATTAATGAAGATGTTGAACAAAACTGGCCCCAGGACCGACCCCTGGGGCACTCTGCTTGATACCAGCTGCCAACTAGACATCAAGCTGTTGATCACTACCCGTTGAGCCTGATGATCTAGCCAGCTTTCTATCCACCTTATAGTCCATTCATCCAATCCATACTTCTTTAACTTGCTGGCAAGAATAGTGTGGGAAACCGTAACAAAAGCTTTGCTAAAGCCAAGGTATATCACGTACACGGCTTTCCCCATATCCACAGAGCCAGTTAATTATAGAACATACAACCAGCTTGGGGTGCCTGCCCTGCTTTTTGATAGTCTACCCTCAGGTTGGCACTCACAGTCATGAACCCACTCCAGACAGCATGACGCCATACATACATCACGCAAGAATATTGATGATCAGTGAGTGACTAGCTTTCCAATGACATATCACATAACACCTTTTAGATACAGATTATAACAGAGAGTCAGGGCTGCTGAAACTCATTGCTAGATACCAGGGAGCCTCTTGCTTTCTGGCATAGGGATGCTCTTATGGTCACAGCCACCGATCTAGTTGTTTAAAAAAAAAGTAATGGAAACCAACTTCATTAGGAGAGTATACATGCTCAGATCTGAAAGAAAACATCTAAAACTAATTACAAAATAAAGGGTTAAAGCTCCTATTAAACTGACATTTATAATGCATCCTTAACTATGGAGTCTTACCCAGCAACTCCAGGATAGTACCTTGCACTTCCAAGGATCTCAGATGAATCTATGAGGCACATAAAAGTGTGATCTTCATTTTACAGATGTGAATCTGAGACACAAAAAGGTTATAACTTGTCCACTAGCACGCCGCAAGTTGTGGAAGCAATAAATCCCAAGACTCCTGACCTCTCCCCCAAGTCTTCTGATAAGATGCTTCCTGACAGATTACAACCACCATTACAAAAATGGATTTGCATATTATTATAGATTTTAAGGGGGCTAATGAGCATTATCCAAAGATATTGAAAAAAAACAAACAAACAAGAAGATTTTGTGCCAAATTCAGCTCTCAGTTACACCAGCACAGTCTCCTGAGAATCAATGGGATTGTAACTGAAATTAGAATATGGCCCAGCATTTGAGACACATTCACAGGGCCACTTATGTTCCCATTCACACTGCTGTATACCAGGAATAACTGCGCTGAGATCTGGGAGCAGAAACAGGCTTATAATTTCCATATCTATCTACACTGTTTCTGTGAGTGCTGCTTTGTTTAAAAAAAAAGTGGCTGGGGCAGGGACTAAAAGAAACAGCATCACTCTATAACAGTACTTTTACTGAGATTTTTAAACATGGACATAAATTGGGAACATCTGAACCATCTTCTCTCTGTACAGTCTCATCACTGCTGGGGCAACAGCCTTCCCCTGTGCCATTCCTGCCATCTGGGTCAGCTTAATTACATCCCTCTTCCTCATCAAGCCTTCATCCAATTTCAGTTTTCAACTAGAGACATTTCAACTAGACACCTTGTAATTTCTCTCTCTTCCTGTTAGTATGTACTATTTAACTTTGGAATTGTTTGCTCTACAGAAGCTGCTGTAAAGCATTCAGAGAGGCAATGCGTATGAAACATACTATACAAAATAATATGAGTGTGATTTCTTTTTGAATTTTAATTCCACTTGCAGTAGCAATACTGTATAATCAAAACCTGATGGTGAGCCAAAGCAAAAAACAACCAGTAGATGGCACCATTTATTACGTTATAAAAGATTCATAACTACAAGCTAGAGGCCCCCACCCCTAAAACCTGGTTGTTAGTATAACATAAATCAAACCTCCATTTTAAGAGATGTTACTTATAAGTTCAATATAGCCCTAACTTTATGTCCCTTTCCAGTGCTTCCTGTGGAAGATTTGGTGGTGATCCCTTAAATGGAAAAAAACATTTTAGAAACAATAATGGATCTAGAGGGCAATAGGACACTGCCCAGGAGAGTTTTCTTCTGTTCTGCTCTTAAAAAAAACAGGTTACTTCTTTTCATTCCTCTGTTAAATAATAGAGCTGCTTCAAGGGACATCTCCCTACCCGACTGACATAACTTAGAAAAGGTTTAGGCAATGGGCAGTTATAAACACTGTTATAGCCATTTTATAACAATAAATAATAATATACACTTACAATAAACAGCAGCTGTTACCCAGGACTTTCAAAGTGCTTTGGAAACATTACTTAATTAAACAACACCTCTATGAGACTGGGAATCCTAACGCTCCAGTAATCCTCTTGACCTCATTGGGATGTCAATGGTTCTGCTTGTATGAGTAAGCGTTACTCATGCGGGTAAGGACTGCAGGATCAGAAGTAAATACTGTAATATGTTTTCTGCTATTACAGGCATATTTCTTCCAGGAGGGAAAAAGGAGGAAGTTTGTTGTGTTCACCTTCTAGAAATTAATCCCTGCAAAATATTTGTCAGTGGTTCAGGGTGTGTGTCATTTAGCTATAAGCTTCAAATCTGTAATGTTTGTACTATGTGTGCTTAAAAGGCAGACTTAGTGGCTTCAGCATAATTTACTATTTAAGGTTAAAAGCTGTTGCTTTCTCTAATCTTCTGCTCC
This sequence comes from Mauremys mutica, assembly GCF_020497125.1. Classification (NCBI taxonomy): domain Eukaryota; kingdom Metazoa; phylum Chordata; order Testudines; family Geoemydidae; genus Mauremys; species Mauremys mutica. The sequence goes on along the minus strand of NC_059072.1, from coordinate 303,125,300 downwards.
ACAGCCAATGCAACTTTAATAGTGCAAGCCTTGGAAGAGGAGAGAAATGCATTGCTGAAACATTTAGCATGATACAGTTTTCCATCTTTATTTTAAGTTATGAAAACTGTCTGAAAAAGCTAGTGAGTGTTTCCAGTCAATGATAGTTTCCTGGCATCAAAAGATTAAGAAAATGAACTGAAATATCCAGAGGAAGAAATACTGAGTGGAGAAGATAGATTACAAAAAAATCTTGTATTTTCTATATTTATCTGTATGCTATGTGTATCTGCTTCACTAGGCTGTCAATTTCAATTGGACTGAAATCTGCAGCACTAGTTTAATTCAGAATTCCTGTTGTTACTTCTTCCCTATATTCCACTTAAATAAAAGCGTTGTAAGAGTAGTGATGTTAACCCCAGTGTCCTGGCATAATTCCAGCTCAGATACTTATGGTCTGCCTACATAAATTCTGCCTTCAGTTTCATCTGAATACTTTATTCTTCATTTCCTTCCCTAATGTGTTGTATGGCATTGCTCTGTGTTGTTAAAGAGCTGCTTTACAACCCAAAGGTGGCTGCATTTTAGTGGTTTGAGAACTGATTTCTATACATTCCAGATAAATTAATTAGCAAATGTTTGCTATGTGTCCTGAAATCCCTGGATGAAAGGAAGTGTAGAACCACAACATATTATTATTTGTCCCTGAAACAGAGAAGCTAATTATCATTCTTGCCTACCTGTTTTGGTGGGCTGTGAATTTTTTGTTTTGGTGGGTGATTATTGTTGTTTGTAGCTTTGCTACAAAGAGGGCTAAAAAGGGAGTTTGACTTGGCAGAGAAGACCCCATGTAAAAGACAGTGGAAATCAATTATGGTTTCAATTTTAAATGATGGAGCACAGGACAATAAGATCCTCCCTGCTCAAATAGAATTCCTGCCTATTTGTAAATCGTAAGGATGCCATGTGTGCCAGGCAGAAATCACGTGAACTGAAGGTTTGTTGCTTTAAAAGAAATAACAATGTATTTTGTCTCAGTTTTACATACTGTTATGGTTTGCAGGACCATTGTATTGCAGTGATGTCACTGCAAAAAGCAACATAATAGTGAATATTCGTGTGGACTACTCAGAAAGATCTTCACATGCAAGATAGGCCAGGAGAAATCTTTGACTTGGAGAAAGTAATAACCCTACAGTGGGCTACAACTTGACAATCTTCCCAGTAGGTCTGTGAAAAGGGGGAGAGGGGGATGTGATCACCTGACTAAGGAAGGAGAAAAGTCTTCTGATTGATGGGTTGCAAAAAACTGTGGCAGTGCTCCCTGACTGCAATTTCTAGAAATGGAAGGATTCCATTGGGTAAAGAATGTTATGCCCAACTAATAGTCCCCAAGAGGAGACTAGATTCCTGCCCCTTGTTTTTATAGATTTCTACTGGCCTAGAAAATAAAAATGTATAAAAGGTCAAATCCTGACTCTATACAAATGCATTATCTCCAGATACCTAGTTTTGTCTATGTTTTTTTAAAAAGGTTAGCAATATCTGAAGAGGGGTATTTTCGGAAGCATTCAGCATTTATTCAACTCTGCTTGCAAAACACCCAGAATTGAGTTAACTCAGCTCCCAAAGTGACTTCAAAGTGGGAAAGGCACCGAGACTTCAAAGTGGGAAAGACTTTTGAAAACCCCACCCTATTACCCCTGGTACCAGATAGTACAGTGAGGGATGTCTAGAACTATATGTAATGAGAACGAGGATTATTCATTCCTTTCCAGAATCCTGCTCTGAGTGAATTATAAATGAAATAAAGTCCATATTACAAAATTGGCAGAGATAATAAAATACAACTGGAATTCAGGGATCAGCAGAAAAGAGACAGCACAAAGGTCAAAACAGCAATCTTCTCTTTCAAAAGAGCTCTTACTACACAATGAGGAGAAGATTTTGCAAGGTACAAATGGCAGTTAGGTACCTAATTCCCAGTAAATTTCAATGAGAGTTAGGCACCTAACTGTCATTTGTGCTTTGGAAAATTTACCACCTAGTCAAGTAGAGGACATCAGTTAACAGAAGGTATATTGATATGGTAAAATAGCTAAGCAGCACATTACCAAATATTGGAACTGCATTTTAAAATGTGTTAATGTTGTTATTACCTGCATTGGCTTTCTTTCTGTATTTACTTTACTTACTATTTCTTCATAGGTTGCTTTTGTATTTTGTCCTTGGGAAATACTGAATAGCGTCTCTTAATAACAAAACATATAGCTTGATGCAGCACCTGACTCACCTGAGAATCCTTACTCTTGTGATGAGCCTACTTGAATTCATTAGGAATCCAGTGGAACTACTTGCCTGTGTGAGAATTACCCATGTGAATAAGGGCTTTCAGGATTAGGCCCAAATCCTGTCAAGTGTTTTCTGTTTTTTCCAAGTGTAAAGTCTTCAAGGGTGGGGAGGAAGAAGAACAAAACCTGTTGTTTTTCCTTTCTAATGGCGACTGGGAGATTAAATACAAGATGGGGGGCTAGTCATAATGCATAACAGTCCTCAGAACTGACAGCATTAGCTTTTGTTTCCAGCTGTACAGCAACGACGCAAGTCTTAGCACACAGTACATAGAGAACTGTCAGCTCTGTAGAAATCCAATTAAGTTACATGGTTTCTAAACCTAGATGATTTGAGGAAGTTTAAAACAGAGAGTGAGCACTGTGCTGGCTCAACTGTTGTGCCAATTATCCGGTGGGATGTTTTTGTAGCTCCGGCTGCTATGGTATTTTCAGAGCAAGACCAGGGTGAATATATTTCATTATATTAGCATTATTATTTATTTATTAAATAAGATGTCTAATATGTATTTTAAAGAGATATTGGCACCATCTGAAAAATGGGATGAGTGCATTCTACCTTTTTCAAAATGATTATTGAAAAATTGAATAAAAAAGTACCTCACTGGTAGTTAAAGTGGAGTCAAGTAGCGTTAATGCCTGTAGAGTCCCTTCCAGAATGGCTGCTCTGTGGGAAAAGCAGCATGACTCTTGCCAGAACTCTGCTGTTTCTATTCTATTCCATCTGGTTTTTTGTTTGTTTTTGTTTTTTAATCAAGGCCATCAACATAGTATTTGAAGTGGGAAGATAAGAGTAAGAGCAGCAACATGGAAGAGCAGCCTCTTCATGGAGCTACCTTTTACCTCTTTACAACAGGGGGCTCTTTTCTCCATGGATCTGCACAGGGAAGAGGAAGCCATGGCCTCTGCCCACTCTGAGCCCTTCCACCAATTTGCCTTTCCATGCAGGGAGCAGTTTCCTGGAAGCTCAGCCTTGCAGTTAGCTAGATTCTCCCCCTCCCCTTCCCCCCCACCAGTCCTCTTTCCGCAGTCGTCTTCACTGGAGAAGGCGAATAACTCTCCTTTATTTATCAGTTTGTAAAATGAGCTGAATTATAGCCTCTTGGGATATATGTGCAATATTAAAAATAAATACATCTCTGATAACCGACGTCAACAAAAATAGTCTCCTCCTTGCCCCAAAGTCATCTAAATATGCTGTATCTAGCTCCAAGCCAGTTGTATGCCTGAGAAAAGAGATGGACCTGACATCATGTTCTAAATGTCAGGAGTTCAGCCCTGTTGGTCTAGTATGGAAAGGTAAATTCCAGTCAACAGCTGTCTAGTTAATGCATTCTGCTATCGCTATCCCAGAATGAAATCCTGACCCTATTAATGTCACTGACAAAACTCCCATTAACTTCACTGGGGATGGGATTTCACTGGGGACAGATATTTAATCTAGGAACAGTTATCTTGAGCACCTCATCTGATCTCAGCTGCCACTTCATTACATAGGGAGTGAGGGCATCATCTGCAGAACCAGAAGCACCTGCACAGCCTTGAGAATGCCACTGCCTGGGGGCTATATTTTAGAAAAGTTGTACTGCAGTAGTAATGTGAAATGTATAAAATGAAGTAAAAAAGCAAATAACAGAACTATAGCTCTGCTTGTTGACTAGCTATTCCTGTCCTAATTCTGCTTTGCATTAGGGTGTAAATCCCAAGTAACTCCACATTTACACAGAGTAAGTGAGAACAAGGTTTGCCCTTGTGCACTTAGGAAGTGCCTAATGAAGTGCCCAACTCTAATGAAAAATGGAGTCCTCTATTGATTTAATGCAATACAACTAGTTTAGTGCACAGAGGTCTACCAATTGTTGTCAGATGCTACCGGTGTGGTGCTCTGCTTTCTCCAATGTTAATATCACTCGGCTGTGTGCGTGTGTTCCCTCTGTGTGCTGCCCCAGCTCTGCAGATAGCTGACACAGCAGACCCGAAGAGAACCCCCAATGACCACAGAGTCTAGTAAGGTACGAAGGCACGTTGACCAGGTTTATTGCCGTATTGGACACAAAAATAGTTCCCTGTAGGTTTCTGAGCCTAACTCAGGGCATACTACGAATATGCGCCCACGGTCAATGGACTCGGCTCAGTCAGTGGCGGGACTTTCCACTGCCCCCTTGGCCGGACAAAGACACCGCCCCAGGGATGCATTCTTATACACAGGTACAAACAAGTTACACATCACACCTGACGTATTGAGGTGCAACCCCTCTACGTAGTGAGGTGCCGCCTCTCACCTTGTACATGTTGGTTCGAACAAAACAACTCTATCCATCATATTACCTTTTTGCCCCTGTCATTGGGATGGGTCGGCCTGTCCCTTGTTATCTATGGAATGTTCCACTATAGTGTGTTCTGGTGCTGTGTTTATATTATAATACACTAGGTGAATATATGTTTATGCAACATCAGCCCTTTTCTTGCCAACTTCTGTGAACAGGGTCAGCTTCCAGCTCACAGCTTGCTTTTTGCTTTTAGCTAAGGCTTGGCCATACTTTAGTTCAGGCCTCAGGCCTCAACTGGGCCTTTATCAGGGCCTGCACTTACTACATTCCCCCAATATTTGTCTTTTTTATGGGGAGGATGTTTACCCATCGTCCCGGAAAAGCATAATGTACGGACTAAAGATAACCCAGTGGGCTAAACACTGTTATGTGGTTACCTTATTTTACCATCCACACACTCATGCCCCATCTGTCTTTATAGTCTGCACATTCCCTCGTACGACTATTAGGCAGATTTTATTATCCAATTAGTTCTTAGTCCCTTATGTTGAGCCTGGGAATGTTAGGCCCGGGACCATGAATACGTGGGGGTCAGTAGCATCTCTAGTGTTTTATTGAGGGCCTTGTGAGAACATACAAACTATACTCAAAATATAAATGTGAAATATAGAATATACATATTATATATAGATATGTATATTATGTAATATATAAAATATATGTGATATATACTAATCATTACACCTATGTGTAGGTATATAGCTTATAGATGATTGTTACAAATTTTTTAATTAGTATGCTTTAACTCCCTATTCCATAACATGATTGTTTGGGTGTACCACAGCAGTGTTGATTGCCATTTCCATTCCCTTGTTCACTCTACCTTGCAACTTGGCTTTTTTTGTTTGATGGAACATATAGCAGCACATGCCTATTAACACCACAACCGTTAGGGCCTGGATCCCCATTAGAAGTATGCTTAGAGTGCAAACTACTGGATGTAAGGTCACATCCTCGGGGATTGCCCACCAGGGTGTTTCCACCGCCTGTTGCACTGCTTCAATTTCACGCATTTGCTGTTGAATTAAATGGGTTATTGGTATGAGAGATTCCTTAGTTCTGGCCACTAATTCACGTATATCTAAATGTAAGAATTTCACAGGTGGAAACAGATCAACCAATAAGCTTTGCAGGTGTTCATGAATAATGACCGTTTCAGTGACAGCCTTACCCTTTTTTGTTGGCCAAAAGGCATGGGCTCCTATCTGAATAGTGCCTGTTACAGGCACACAGAATCCTGCCTCACTTGTGGGGCAGATATTGCCATTTATAGAAAAATTGTGATACCCTATGGCGCAAGCCATGTCCTGAATGCGCACTACCTCCTGAACCAATTCCTTTTGTACTAGTCGTGCCCAGCCTTTTTTAGTGGCATTAATGTCAATTTTGGCATAGCATTCACACAGCCACCAGCCATTATGCTTTGTGCAACATGCTTGATTGATTTCTGAGCCAGTTTCCGTTACCAAATGCACAATGGGGTAATGCTGCACATATGTTTTATTCACCAGCGTCCCCACACTATTAGCATAGTATACTTTAACTGGCTCCTGTATCCATCTAGGTACCGCCATCATGAGGTGTATGCACTTACGTTCTCCCTGATTTCGTTTAGATATGTTATCAAACTTAGCAAACTCTAGAAAGATAGGCATCATATAGTCTATGCCCTGTTGTTGTATTTGGTTCATGATGGTTGCACGGTTTAAGATACGTGGCCAATTTTGAAGCTGCATCTGCAGCAAATTTTGCTGTACTATCTCTATTACCCTATCACCATAGGCTGTACAGGCCACTGCCAATGAAACGTCATTATTTTGTATGCTGTTAATAAGGGACAAAACAGTGGCATTTAGGTGTTGAAACCCTTGTGCAATAACATGCATATTGTCAATAGTGATTGCATGTTGGTCCAATAACAAGCTACTAACACTTCCCTCTGTTTTAACTGCTTTACCTATTCCATCCACCACGGTGCTTATTTTCCAATTAAGATTTTTAATATCAGCCAAATTCCATAGGGACATGCCAAGGCTAGACCCTCCTAGGGCTGTCCCTAATATATCTCTCTTGTATTTATTTTGTTGTGGGATAATTTGAGACCCCTTCCAAAGTTGTAACTGCATTTGCAGCTCAGAGTTAAACCAATTTTTATAATGGCTAGGACATTGTTCTGGCATGGCCATTCCTGCAAAATCTAGTGTTAGTGGTACATAGAGCCATCCTACATTTTCTACCATATATTCTACAGTGGGGTGTAGGAAAATCCTGGATACAGGCCACAGCTGTATAGCTGGGCATCCTTTCTTTAAGCTGAGATCAATGTGTGGAGGAAAGGAAGGAGGTGGTGTGGGGCCTATAGTGGGACTGGCATCTTCACAAACCTGCACATATCCCATAGCCGTAGTATTTAATATCTGATATAGGACCAATTTACACCAGCTTTTGTTTCTTTTTTGCTGGCTCCTGCCAGGTGTAATCTGTGTTTAACAAATCCAGTATGATTTGATCACTTAGTGGATTTAGGAACAGGAATCTTGTCCCTAAAGGGACAGTGGGTATATTATTAATCCATGAGATGCCTGGTCCCAAGATCCACAACGGCTGTTTTCCAACTCGGTCCAGTAGCCACACGGAAGTGTCCTTGTCATTCCACCAGATGGTGATCATATTACCAATACCCCAAGTAAACTGACCTTTTGCACATAGTTGTCTGACCGAATAAGGTCTAGACAATTTAAAGCGTTTTAATTGTCCCCAAGCAATGTACAATAACATGCGGGTTGCAGAGGGAGCTCTGAGATTAAAGCTTGTAAAACTTCCATTATTTAGCTGGAAGGTTTCCATGGTACTTACCGTTCTTGCTTATCCTGTATATTTTTCTGTAAAGCAAGCAAAGACATGTAGCATACATGTTTAACCCTTATATTCCTTCAATTGCATGGCATGTTTCCAGTGCGGCTATTTGTCTATATCAACCAGGTATAGGGTATAATAGGACCTATAATAGGGAGGGTCCTAATTTTTCCAGAATGGGCCAAGGCTACACATTCCCTATCACCCTCAGACATGTCCCAGTTTGTTCCTAATTCATTACAGACTTTAGACAATTCAACTTTTAAAGATTTATTCATTCTTTCTACCTGTCCTTCTGCCTGAGGGTGATAGGGAATGTGTAGCGGTAGGGGAACACCGGCCCAGGTACCCATATCCCGGTATACCTGCCCAATAAAGGCGGGACCATTGTCAGAATCAATTTTGTGTGGCAAACCCCATTTTGGAAAATTTTCCGCTATTAACAATTTTGCGGCGACCGCACTGGACTCTTTCTTTGTAGGGAAAGCTTCGACCCATTTACTAAAACTATCCACAATTACAAACAAGAATCTGTTTCCCCTAGAAGTGGTAGGTAGAGGTCCCATGAAATCAACCTGCAACCGTTGAAGGGGGCCTTTTGACGCCTGGTGCATTAATTCTCCCTGTCTCTTCCTTCTAGCAGGGTCCTGTTTGGCACATGTTAAACAGCTGTGAAGATGTAAATTTAAATCCTCTCGCATTCCAGGTCACCACCCCAATTTTTTAAGTTTTTCCAATGCTTCCTCTAATTTTGGGAAACCTCCCACAATTGATCCATGTCCCCATTTTAACAGAAGGTACTTCAATTGTTGTGGGATTACCATAACCCAGTTATTGTCCAGTTTAGCTAAAAAAAGCTCTCCCTCCTTTTTTAAGGGGACACCCTGCCACTGTGATGGGCACTCAAGTATCCATTGCTGTATTGAATCATCTTTTGCCTGAAGCTCTTGTAAATCCTGTATCTCCTTCTGGTAGATTGCTTCGTTTTCCTGTTTTAATTTTGCCTGTGCTCTAGTAGTTACTGCCACAGGCATTGGTTCTCACAGAACACCGGTAAGGGCTGCCTCCTTAGCTAATGTATCTGCTTGTTCATTTCCCCACTGTAAGGGTCCTTTTTTCTTATGGGCTTTTATTTTGACCATATGGATTTTTTTATACTGTTGTGACAATTTTTCTATTTGCTGCCATAGGGTTTTGTGCTTGATTTCTGATCCGTCGGTCCCTGTAAACCCCATGCTTTGCCACCACGGGAGGTAAATAGTGGTACCCTTATACACATAATCAGAATCAGTCCCTATCACAATTTCAGATTGCTTGCCCTTCATTCTATTTAAAACTTCCAAAACCGCTGATACCTCCGCAGCCTGGGTTCCTCCCTTAGCCAATTTATACTGGAAGGACTCACCGCTTGATTTATTCCCATTTAAACAAATTCCTGCAAAGCCAGTGACTCGTTCTCCTTCCTCATAGTACGAGCTACCGTCCACAAACCAAATGGTTTTTCCAGTCACTTGGTCAATTGGGACTGCTTTTAACACAGGATGAGCCCTAGATTCCGTTTGAGGCTCACATATATGTTTTTTACCCTTTACAGTCAATCCCCATACAGATATTTCTGGTTCTTTTAGTGTGACTAATTGAACATTTTCTGACATGAGAGCGAAGACCCATTGAATGGCTTTATCAACTCTCACATGTCCTTTTGACAGATTTTCCTGACTGAGTAACTTTCCCAGCGCATGGTGACTTTTCACAATCACCTTGCTCGCTCCTACAATTGCCTGGGATTTTTGTAGTGTCCAGTAAGCAGCCAGAGCAGTTTGCTCACAAACCCCCAGTTTGCTTTCTGGGCTGGTTAGCGCTCTGCTGTAGTACGCAATAGGTCTTTCCCCAGCCCCTGTATCCTGGGCAATCATGCTTACGATACAGAAAATTTTGACACTAGGATACAGTACAAAAGGGAAATCATTATTAGGAGTGGCCAAGGTAGGTGCCTCCATTAATCCCTGTTTTAAACTTTCCCATGCCTTAGTTGCCTCCTCTGTCCATGTCCACTGTGGTCTTTTAAGTACCTCATACAGGGGACCTGCCTTCTCAGCATATCCAACCATAAATTCTCTGCAAAAGTTAGTTAGCCCCAAAAAGGACTGCAGGGACTTGGTATCCACCAGCATGGGCAGTTTAACAATGCACTTTACTCTTTCCTTATCCACAGACCTTCCCCCAGAACTGAGTCGAATTCCCAGATACTGCACTTCTTTCTGTTTAATCTGAGACTTCGAGGGGTTAAGTTTTAAGCCGAAAGCTTGGCAGCAAGTTAGCAGCTGCCGCATTAACTGTTCATGTTCCTGCTCTGTTTTACTGACTATTAAAATATCATCTACATACTGAACAATTCTTCCCGTCTGTAGTAACCCCTCTCTCTCCAGCATATTTCTTACTACAGTATGGAAAATTGTTGGTGCGTCACAGTACCCCATTGGCAAAACATTCCAGCAGTATTGCATACCTTGGAATACAAAAGATGTTCGATACTGAGACTCCGGGTCTAAGGGTAAACTCCAGAAGCCATTTGCCACATCGAGTACTGAGAGCCGCTCCATTTCAGGGGTTACCACCTCCAACAGTTCGGGGTAAGCCGCCACTATGGGTGCCCCTCGTTTGGCCGTTTTGTTTAACCCCCGATAGTCAATCATTAACCTCTATGTACCATCAGGTTTTTTAACTGGCCAAATTGGTGCCGCGTTAGGCGCTGAGCACCTTTTGATTAAATTTCGTTTTTCCAATTCTGTTATTACTTGCCTCAATGATTCCTTTGCCTCCTGGGGTATTGGGTACTGTTTTATGAATGGAGGTATGTCTCCCTCTAATGTAACAGAGGTCTGCATTTTGCCCGTATCTAGGGAGTCCGCTGCCCAGACGGTTTGGATTTCAGTCCACCAGTTTTCCCAGCCATTTGGTGCGGGAGGTGGTTTTTTAGGCTTTATTGCTTTCACTGTCTGTGTAGCCAGTCCCATAGGAATTAGATTGGTATCATTTGTGCCTTGCATTACAGTGAGAGTTTGTCTAATACACATGTTTGGAAAATCCAAGATTAATCCCAGTCGCTTAATAGTTTCAGCTCCAATTAGATTCTCTCTCCCTGCAATAGCGCACTTCTCGTGAACAATGTGCATTCCAAACTGGAGGGGAAGGGTTTTAACATCATACGTTTGATTAGTTCCAGCTATTCCCTGTATTTGCACCGACTCTCCAACTGGATATGCATTAAAGTCACCTTTTACTATAGGAATTCCAGTCCCCGTATCCAACAAGAAATCTACTAGCCCCTCCCCGACTCGAATGCTTAAATGGGGGCGCCCCCAGACATCTACTGTCATGGGTTGCTGAAAAATGCATTCCGAGTCATGGGTAGGGCTGTCCTATGCCACTAAATCAGTAGCGACTGGGTCGTTCAATCCTGATGTCAGGACTGTCGCCCTAGCTACCTTCGTCACCGTCTTATCTTTTTCCTGTTGAGACTCCTTACCAATCATACACGCCTGCAGCTGTGCCTGCAGCCTCTCAATTTCTCCTTTAAGGTTTAAGTTTTCCAGTTTTAACACTCCAGAAGGTACCCACGCACTCTCTCTATCACCTCCTCTACCTCTATTCAGTCCACGACCTCTCCAACCCCGGCCACGACCACGGGGAGAGTATCCAGGACCCTCTGTTTTCCACTGTCCTAACTGAGTTCGCAGCTCACTGACAGGAGTTCCTTCCTGCTGTTTAACTGCTGTCTCTACCTTCGCAATCCATTCGTCCCAAGGTACCTCTTTACCTCCATTCTCACACCAAGCATTCATCCAGTCTAACACACCGGGAGGCAGCACCTCCAAAACAATTTGCTTCAAATCTTCCATGTTAGTAACCCCTGCTGATAATCTAACATAGGTCTGAATCCTATCTGCCAGTTTAGCCGGAGCTTCCCCTGGCAACCTTGCCATTCCTTTAAGGGTTGCTAACTCACTAGCTAACTTAAAATGCTTTTGAACTACCCGTTTAAGCATCTGTGCAACATCATCATCAAAACCGAGGGTATGACAGTTGAGGGGCCCCAGAAGGGTTTGTACCAGAATTGGTTCCTGCAAGATGTCAATTCCTACTGCTTTGAGTAACTGCTCGCCTTTATGGAGCCATGCCACAAATTCATTAAAATTTTTAGAGGGGGGAGGTCCAACAGCTCCGGCTAATGCAGTTAGTTCATTAATCTTTAAAGCGTTGAGTCTGGCTGTTAAGCCGCTCACACGTGGTTTGCGGGGGGTACTTTTATATTTGTGATCCTCTTTCCTCTCTGCATGGGCACGGCGGGGCCATGGATCTTTTAAATAATCAGCTAATTTTTTTGTTTCAGTTTCCACTTCATTCCATAACCTTAATGTGGGGGGGCTATCAGTACGCAGGGTTTTATCAAGGGTAAAGTGGGTTAGAGGATCTTCACTAGGGTTTTCAGTCCCATTTTCACCCATTTCCCCTGTTTTTACCGGAATTGATCTAGGTTTTGGGGAGGGCTTGCCCAGAACCTGGCTCACATCGTAAGGTGGTGGTTGCGGTGCGATAGCCCCTGCCCATGGGTCACTGTCCCATGTTCCATCTTTTATTTTGGCAAGAGCCACCTGTTTCCATTTCTGTCCCCATTCTTCAGGCACTGTAACAGCACCTGAAGTACGCTGAACCCCAGGGGACGGCACTTTTTGCTTTTGCAGGTTTTCTACAGCTGTTTCCAATTTTTTATTGTCCTGCTTTACTTGCTCGAGCATATCATGAGTTTGGACCGCCTGTTGCCCTGCTAAAAGAGCTTGGGCTTTCCAGTGCTCGACTGCCCGGGTTGCCTCTTCTACTTCCCCTCTATTTCCCATGACATGTTTGGCCAGCATGCCAGCATGCTGTCTAAGCCATCTCACTGCCATAGACATGAGTTGCAAAATTCTTGCTTTTTTACTTTTATTACTATTTCTCAGAGCCTCTGTTTCTACCATTGCTCTACATATGCCAGTCCATGTTTCCCCACTCTCTTTTTAAAATTCATATGGACCCCCCCTTACTAGCAATCCAGCGGGTCCAAGAGTTATCAAACTCCGTGGAGATCATAAGGGAGGGGATCAGGGGGTTTCCTAACTCGAGGTTTTCTGCCATATTAGATTGCGATTCTTACAGCGGACAGCTCGCTTACTCACCAGATCAGTGGTCGGGGTCACCGGTGTGGTCAGAAGTGTTGTCAGAGTGCTACCGGTGTGGTGCTCTGCTTTCTCCTCGTTGATATCACTCAGCTGCGTGCGTGTGTTCCCTCTGTGTGCTGCCCCAGCTCTGCAGATAGCTGACACAGCAGACCCGAAGAGAACCCCCAATGACCACAGAGTCTAGTAAGGTACGAAGGCACGTTGACCAGGTTTATTGCCGTATTGGACACAATAATAGTTCCCTGTAGGTTTCTGAGCCTAACTCAGGGCATACTAAGAATATGCGCCCACGGTCAATGGACTCGGCTCAGTCAGTGGCAGGACTTTCCACTGCCCCCTTGGCCGTACAAAGACACCGCCCCAGGGATGCATTCTTATACACAGGTACAAACAAGTTACACATCACACCTGACGTATTGAAGTGCAACCCCTCTACGTAGTGAGGTGTCGCCTCTCACCTTGTACATGTTGGTTCAAACAAAACAACTCTATCCATCATATTACCCTTTTGCCCCTGTCATTGGGATGGCTCGGCCTGTCCCTTGTTGTCTATGGAATGTTCCAGTACAATGTGTTCTGGTGCTGTGTTTATATTATAATACACTAGGTGAATATATGTTTATGCAACATCAGCCCTTTTCTTGCCAACTTCTGTGAACAGGGCCGGCTTCCAGCTCACAGCTTGCTTTTTGCTTTTAGCTAAGGTTTGACCATACTTTAGTTCAGGCCTCAGGCCTCAACTAGGCCTTTATCAGGGCCTGCACTTACTACACCAATGTGCTAGAGTTCTGCTACAGCAAAAGTCCTCAGGTGGTTCGGTCTTCAATACTTATTCAGTCTTGGGCTTCTCTGATAAGAATGCCTATATGGTGCTGGTTTCACTGGTGGTTTTTGCAGTGGTTGAAGTAAACTGGCTGAAAAGTACATTGACCCATCCAGCCTCCATACTACCCCACATGATAAGAGCTTATACTTTTTGTTTATATTTTGTTTCCAGGCTGAATTTGGAGGAAGAGGGTGGATTTCTTGTAGTGTGGATAAGCAATATAAATGCAAATATATGACAGTTGTTATAGGAATAAGGACCCCAACGACTTGTACAGAAGAAAGCGTGAGAAAGGGATGAGAAGAAACACACAAATATGATGCTATTTAAGTCACTGGCAAAACTCCCGTGGGAGCAGAGTAAGGCCAGAAAGAAGGAAAGGAGTCAGATGTGTTTTTGATCAGTTTCATGCCCTATTTTCTTTTGTGTTTGTTATTTCTCTTAATCTCTTTCATGTACATTTTGGAAGTTGTATGCATCATCGTAACGGAGTGAGCAGATGAGGGGGGTGTTTTGGCTGCTGGCTAGTAATCTGAATATTCAAAGCACAGAAGCCAATCAGAACAGAAGGATTATAATAGGTGGAATAGTAATATTTGCATATTCACAGTACAGTTATTGGAAAAATCACTGTACAATAATCATACAATGCCCAGCAATCTGATTGGCTGATAGTCATTATTAGCCAATCAGAGTTCAGGGATTCAAATAGCATATGGCTATTGAAAGCTAACCATACAGTAATAGTATAAATCAGATACCAAGAACCAGAGTGCAGGGAACTAAGTGGAAGAAAACAGCTTGGTTATGCCTCTGTAAGTGTATAGCATCCCTGTCCTCTGATTGGTTGAGACAGTTCCATTCCAGTGTAATGTATCATATTGTGTATATTAATGTTTCAGCTTTACAGTTCCATTTCCATTAGGGGAAGATTGCCTATGAGCCTCTTAGTGGATAAATAGGAATTTACAGCTTTCAAAAAATCTCTTAAAGCTTGCAGAATCCAAAGAAGAAGGAATTACATATGACTATTTTTGAAGCTTTAAAAGTCCAGAGGGCCTAATTGTGCCCTTAGCTGTGTCTGTGCAATTCCTATTGAAGTCAGTGAATTTATGAGGGCTGAAATGAGGTCTGGTGGGGTTTTTGGTTTTGTTTACACTATCAGTCACATTTTCTGCTAAAAACAAAGCTCCAGACCAGGCCTAGGGGAATTCACCCTTCTGACTACAAAGATGACATCAAAAATAAATTCTTTCCATTTTTAAAAATCATCAGTAATTAAAAAAAAAAAGATTGTGATGTCTTCTGGGCAGGGGATGTGTCTTCCTGTGTGTGTACAGTGCCTAGCGCAGTGGAGCCTTGCTCTTTATCAGGGCCCTTAAGAGCTACTGAACTACAAATAGCAAAATGCTCAAATGGATTAGTTCTAGTTAAATTCATAACAGAATTTAAATCCTTTCTGCGTCTCAGGAGGTATAGACGTGTGCAAAAAGAGTTCTGTGAGTACAGTTGAGAGAATATAAGACAATAAAAGGGACAACACTTAATTGCCAGGAAAAAATAATTCTTTAAAAATGTCATCACTGTAGTCAGATATATTAAACAATTTCAGTGTCATTTGTAAGATTATATATATTAGCTCTGTTTTATATCACTCTCCACTTACATAATTGTCAAACAGAGCATGTTTATACTGGGTGGAGTCTTTTTGTTTTTTAATTTTGTTTTTATTTTCAAACCAAACAAGCAGGAAGACTAAGAAGCAAAATAAACAAAAGTAAACAGACAACTGGAGAGTTACTTTCACAGACTGGGGTTTAGGACGTATTTATTAATTATGCCCTGATCCTGCAAACACTTACGCTTAATTTTAAGCATGAATAGTCCCGTTTGTGGTAATGTACTTGAGTGGGAGTACTCATGTATATAAAGTTAAGCATGTGCGTAAGTACTTGCAGCATTAAATTTTAACATTCTGTAACATAATTCAATAGGTTTGTTCCAGTGTAAATAATATAGGAGTGCGCGTTCAAATTATGACTTTCTTTCACCAGGACTGCATCTGATAGAAATGCCTCCAGCAGCTATTCTTTTTTAGTTATCTGTGTCATTGTCCAATCCAAATCAAAGGCAAACTGGTGAAAAATGAACTACAGTGAGAAAATGCAGGGCATTCATTCCCATCTTTGCATTGGTGGGTGATTATTGTTTGTTTTTTTAGAGTATAGGTTGTTAACACTTACCTAAAGCAGTGAATTAGTTTCTATGCTTTGTCCTCTACACGGATGTCCTTGTGTTGGTTGGTATAAATTGTGTCAGTATTGCTTGTTGTCATTACTCAAACTGAAGCTGTGACACTAACCCTGCCAGCCAGGGAAAAAAGCCACACACAGAGGCAACGCAAGCCAGTACCGTTTAAATCAGGCAAGCCTAGTGGTGTGGAAATGACTTCTGTTGCATAAAGTGTATTTACTGGTAAACACAAAATGATCTGGTAATGTAAATACAAAATTAGCACCACACCTTTGGATATATTATAGCGATGCTTTAATGAACGAAGACCCTCAGGAATGAAACAAAATATAAAACAACAATCCAACAGCTTTCTACCACTAGCAATTTAGGATGTGTCCAATATATATGAAATGTTTAATATGCTACTTTAATATCCATGTTTGATACGATTACTTTACATTTATCAAAGTAATTATCAACCAGAAGTATTCTGAACCACATTGTAAACTGATATACAAAGGCATCACTTTATCCAGCACCAAAACACAGACACCTCAGCTGTTTGGAGCACATGACAACTCTGCACCACCATTTAGGAAAGGATTTGAAGAATTCACTTTTCCAACTGAAATTGCAGGATGAATTTAGATTAGTAAACACATTCTGCATGAGCTTAAATTTGGCCACAAAAACAGTATTAACACTTCGGCTCATACTAGGTGTGCCATCTAATTGTTAATAATAGTACTTAGTTCATACACAGTTCACTTTTCATCTCTAGGACTCAGATCCTCAAAGATATATCTTTGAGGGTCTGAGCCTAGTTTATTAAAGATCACTACATATGTACATTTGTATAGATAGGATAAAGAAAGCACAGAGAGGTGATGAGACTTGTGCAAAATCACAACAGGTAATGTTAGGAACACGACCCAAGGTTTTCTGACACAGTGTAACGCTCTGTCTGCTGGATAATACTGCCATAGGCAATCAAGTCCTTCTGTAGGTTTATGTCCCATTGGAAAAAAGCACCTCCAGCAGCAGTGCCCTAATATCATGACTGATAGATTCTAAGGCTAGAAGGGACCATTGTGATCACCTAGTCCAGGGATCGGCAACCTTTGGCCCGCGGCCCGCTAGGTTAAGCACCCTGGTGGGCCGGGCCAGTTTGTTTACCTGCCGCATCCACAGGTTCGGCCAATCGTGGCTCCCACTGGCTGTGGTTCACCGTCCCAGGCCAATGCGGGCTGCGGGAAGCGGCGCAAGCCGAGGGACGTGCTGGCCACCGCTTCCCACCGCCCCCATTGGCCTGGAGCGGCAAACCGCGGTCAGTTGGAGCTGCGATCGGCTGAACCTGCGGACGCGGGAGGTAAACAAAGGTTGCCGATCCCTGACCTAGTCTGACCTCCTGTGTAACACAAACCGTAGAATTTCCCCATAATAATACCTACACCATTTCTTTTAGAAAAACATCCAGTCTTGATTTAAAAATTGTCAGTGATGGGGAATCCACCATGACCCTCAGTAAACTGTTCCAATGGTTAATTACTTGCACTGTCAAAAATGGACACCTTATTTCCTGTCTGAATTTGTCTAGCTTCAACTTCCAGTCATTGGATTGTTATACCTTTCTCTGCTAGACTGAAAAGCGTGTTATTAAATGTTTGCTCCCTAGGTAGATACTTATAGATTGTGATCAAGTCGTCCTTTAACCTTGTTAAGCTAAACAGATTAAGCTCTTTGGATATGTCTACACTGCAATAAAATACCTGTGGCTGGCTTATGTCAGCTGACTTGGCCTGGGGCTGAGGGCCTAAAAAACTGAAGTGTAGACATTCAAGATTGGGCTGGAGCCTGGACTCCGCCCCCATGATGAGAGAGAGTCCACAAGCCTAAACTCGAGACCAGGCTCTAGCCCAGTGCCTACATTCCAATTTTATAGCCCTGCAGCCCAAGTCAGCTGGCACAGGCCAGCCACCAGTGTTTTCTTGAAGTGTAGACATACCCTTTGAGTCTCACTATACGGCACTTTTTAAATCATTCTCATGGCTCGTCTTTGAACCCTCTCCAATGTATCAACATCTTTCTTGAATTGTGGGCCAAATACAGAGGTAAAATACATGTCCAACAGGAGTAGAGAGGTTATGTTAAGGACATTGATTTAGACTCCATACTAACTCAAGAGGTCAGAGTGCTACTAACATTACTTCCTGCAGCACCAAATTCTCCTTGGAAGATTCCTGACCCAGTCAAACTGGGCATACATTTGGAAAACTGAACAGGAGAATAAAGTGGTTGCCGATGTAAACCATTCACAAGTGTTCTTTAGTGCTGACCTGTGTGTAAACTCAGGAGGCCCTAGGATGCCAGATAAAATGAGCAGAAATAGCAGTTATATTTTTGCTTTGACAGCCACCTTGTCCCCCTCACTCTTCCTCCCTGTGGAAGATAGCCCTGTGGGGAACCTCCTACAGCTGCTCCTCTATAATTCACTGTATAGTTGATGCTGTAACTAAGCAAACAGAATTCAGTGCCCCCTTTCCTGGGAGCTAATGCAACAGAACTTTCAGGGAGTGAAATGGGGTGGATATATTTTAATCAACGCCCCCCCACCCCCGCCAAGAGTAAACTAAAGTGGCAACCTGCTGCCCAGCATTTAACACAATAGGGGACACAAGGAGGCTCTGGGCATCAGCTATGAATGAGCCGGAGTCTCTTTATTTAAAGCACTCCGGTCCCTTCTGTCCTTCTCCCCCAGAGCTCTTGGCTGAGGGCTAAGTCCCTTCGTGCCCCCCGCCCTTACAAGCATCCCCTCCTATTCACGGGCTGCCAGCTCAGTGCCAGTTTGCCCCGGCGCCTTTCAAGGTCGCCGTGGCGTCCGTAGGTGACAGATTCACCACTTGCTGCCCTGAGGAGCTGAAGCCGCTGCCTCGGCTTCCCCGCGCGCGGCCCCGGCACGGCGGCAGCTGCCTGCTGCTCAGGCGGATCCGTGCGCTCCCTCCCAGGCCCCCCTGCCCCCGCACCAGCCGCCAACCCCCCTCCCGCTCCCTCCCCAGCACACCTGCTCTGCCCGTTGTCTACGGTTTTCCTAAGCGGGGGAATTTTCCCTCGCTCCCTTGCCGCATCCCTCACACTCGCGCGCACCCCGAGCCCGACACTGACACACACACACACACGTTTTGGATCAGAGGCGGCTGTTTCTCCAGCGCCCCTAAGCCGGCTCCGCTCGCCGCCGCCGCTCGCCGGGGCTTCCCGCCGCCACGGGGCGTCCTCCGCCCGCAGCGCTGCAGGCTCGGGCGGCCGGGCTCGCGCTCTGCCCGGGACAGGGGTGGGGGCTGCGCGGCGCCGGCCGAGGGGGAAGGGGCCGCGCCGCGCCCCGGCAGCTCCGCACCGCCAGCAGGTAGGGCGCGTAGGGCCGGGCGGCGGCGGCAGCATCCCCCGGGCGGTGCCGCTTCCCGCGGCTGCCGGGTCCCCCGCCCGGCTCGGAGCGGGGGCGGGCACGGGGGGCTCGCGGCTCCCCCGCTTTCCAGCGCCCATCCGCAGCTGCTGCCGGCGCTGCCTCCTCCCCGCCCCCGCGCCAGCATCCCTCTGGGTGTGTGTCCCTTCCCCGGCAGCGCCCTGGCCGCCGCCGCCTCCCCGCCCCCGCGGCGAGCCCGGCCGCTGGTCCCCGGGGAGTCAGAAAGTTTGTTCTCCTCTCCAGGGGGGCATTTCCCTTTTGGCAGCCGCAGGGACGGGCTGGTCCCTCCCGGGCAGCTGCTGGCACCGGGAGTGGGGACAGGGCAGCTGCGACCCTCCCCCGGGCCACGCTCGTTCCTCCTCCTCCCACCCAACCTGTCTGGGCATCCCCCCATTCCCATAGTGTCCCGCACGCGTGGGGCTGACAGCGCGTAGCCCCCCCCCCCCCCCTCCCCGGCCGCACGTCTCCTGCCCACCCACCCCGTAGGTCGGGCACCCGGGGCTCCCCCTTGCTGATTGGCTGGAGGGGCAAACCCTCTCCAGCCTGGGGAGCCTGCCCTGAGGACCAGCATCACTTGGACCCTGGGTGAAGGAAGCCATCCTTGGAAAGTCTCTCTCTGCAGCTTCCAGGACAGTTTGGTTGTAACTAAAGAGCAGCTGTACTGGGTGACTGATTTTTTTTCTGTCTTAGTCCCCTGGGTGATTACTTAAGACAGGTTTCACTGAAGTTGGAAATGACAGGACATGGGTGTGCGGCCAGCCAGGGGCAGAGAGACCCTTAGGTACCACTTGAACAATATCGCTTGTGATAGCATATTCTGCCTCTTGGCAAGGGGATGGATTTGGTGAGCTAGGTCATGTCCGTCTCTAATTTCTCTGTTCCTATTGCTAGGGTTAGTTTATTGTTGTGTGCTATGGAGAGAACTGGCTTGCATTTCACTCTTACTCTTAATTTTAAATGTACTTGGTAATGACTGTCGGGTTCTTTAAGGAAAGGGTAGACATTTGAATAAATTCAACTCTGGGATGAGGAGAGAAGGAGCTCTGAGATCATCCCTATGATTTGTGTATTTTATACGCTGTGTGTATTATTTTTAATATCAGAAGTTCCATTGTAATATGTCAAAGCTTTGATGTCTTTTGGAACATCTCATTCATTTTTTCTCTCAAATTTAATGCAACAAAAAGTAATATGCATTGATAAATTAAAAAAAACTTGAAAGGCTTTTGAAATACTATGTGTTGTAGGATGTGAAATTTCAGGTATGCATGATAGAGTAACAGCCACTCCACAGGTTTTATTTAAAATCTTTCTTTGAGGCTATATCTGTGCATACATATATTCACCTGTCACTCTATTTCTAAGTATGATTGCCTTCTACTAGGTTCTGATGATGCCATCACAGGCACCCACATTGTCTGGCAGTAACAATCTTTTTAATTCCTTGTTTAGGAAGCTTTGATAGTGTAAAAATATGTGACATTTTTACGGTTAGAATTGTTGTTTGCAATTTTAGATACAGTATCCTGCATTATCTTTTGTTATACTGAACACAGGAGCAACCTTACTTAGACTTTTCTATCTATCCCACTGAGCAATAATTGTTATGTAAATAAACGGAGGCCCCAACATGAGTATAATCTGAATAGCAAAATTCCCTCTGATCCAAATTATAAACGGTATGCCTCTCTTGTCCCCACATTCTATTATGTGTAATGTATACAGAACTTTACAGTGCACAACAATAACTCTAAAGCAGTAAGGGGAGGCATGTTCCACTTGGAAAAGGATATACAATATTCTTTGACAAGTTAGGGAAATAATATAGATATGATTGCAAAAAAATGATTGTGTGTGTGTGTATTTCAGTAGAGTACTTAAATTAGCTTGTTTTTGTTGTCTAGGGATATTTTCATATTTTTTCTTTAGTAAGTTTTAAAAAGGCTTCATGAGATTCTTATTCTTTCTCTCTGTCTTTATTTTTCTTATTCATAATAAATTAATAAGTGACCTCTGTTAAATTTTAGAAAGCATTATTGCCAGGCAAACTGGGCAATAGATCATGAAATCACACAATAGTATTTTGTTCCCTAGCAACCACATACTGTGAAAAGAAAACAAAACGGTGGTGGATGCTTCCAAATCATGATAGTCATTGATCGAAATCCTAAAGCAGGTGCAGAACGATAAGTGAGACTTGCTCCTGTTCATTTCCTTTTAAGCTGCTTTTTAAATATTCTACTTTGGCAAAAAAGGGATTTACTATGTTTTGCAATTAAACAATTAAAATTTCACTCAAATGCTTATATATATATATAGAGAGAGAGAGAGATACCCATCTCATAGAGCTGGAAGGGACCCTGAAAGGTCATTGAATCCAGCCCCCTGCTTTCACTAGCAGGACCAAGTATTGATTTTGCCCCAGCTCCCTTAGTGTCCCCCTCAAGGATTGAATTCACAACCCTGGGCTTAGGAGGCCAATGCTCAAACCACTGAGCTATCCCTCCCTTATAATGTGACAATTCTGCATGTTAGAATAAAAGGACATAAGACTGGTAATAACTAAAGTTTTTACAAATAACAATTCTAAATAGTTTTTAAAAATATTTTTATCGCTGGTTTTTATAATAAAATATTACCAGACCTGTAAAAATCTGACTTAAATCTATTTATTACCCACTATAACTACTGTGCAATATTTGTTGGCTATTATAGGAATGAAAAAGAAGTATAGCATGTGCTCTGTCCACTGTATTTATTACAATTTAACATTTCTTTGAGTGACAGAAAGTCTAGTAAGTAAAACCTGTGGTGCCTCAAGGTCTTGTGGCCCAACATACTCCCATGGAAATTAATGGATAAACTGTCACAGTGGGTGCTAAACTATTATCCTTATAAAAGTTATTTTGATAATGCACTAATGCCTCTAATTTAAGACTGTAAACACTGAAATGAAATCTTGACACTGGGCCATATTTTAATCTTAAATGCACTGTGTGCATTGCCATCTATCTGAAAAAATCCATTATTGCATGTTGTAAATCTAACCCAGTATCTGTGCTGCTTGCCTATCAGTTTACAACTTTTTAACAAGCTTTTTAGCGCTCAAAATTCTGGTGGTGATATTGAACTATGGCAACAAAGGGAGTTGTATAGTTTAATGTGATGAGGATTTTGTGCATTATACTTCTTGCTCCTGTCCCCCTATAGTAGAATGTTACTCTGAGTGGCCTCCTCCTGGGTGCTCCCTTGTGGCGTCAAGTCAGCCCTGCAAACAGCCCCTCACCTCAGTTTCCCCTCTTAGTTCCTCAATAACCCTCCCAAATAGTTTTTACAAATCCAGTAACTGATCTCCTTAGGGTTCAATTTGAAATGTTCAAAAAATAAACTCAAAAGTCTCCCTCCAGCCTTAAACTGGGCACAGCTTCCAAGTTCTCTGCTGTCTCAGCATCTTCCCTGGTTTACAAGGCTATTCTCAGACTTTCCCTCTCCCAGTTGTGTGCTCCTGCTTTATTTTGAGTGTTTATTGATCTAATGAAGTTTTCAAGTCCATCCATTCTCACAGGCCTTCCTGGTTATCTCACTCCCCAAGTTTCACATTTTTCTATTGGAGCCTACTCACTCCCAGCAGCCTATATGGATATATCTGTGCTGATTCTGGGAGTGAGCCTCCCAGCCCAGGTCTACAGACTCAGGGATTATGCTAGCCCAAGCTCCAGCCCAGCTCAAGTTCCAATATCTACACTACGCAGTTATTTTAGGCACACTAGCAGGAGTCTGACAACTTGGACTGGGAAACTCACTCCCAGATGCAGTGTAGACGTATCCTATATTTCACTCTGTTCTCTCTGAGAACTCTCTCTCCAGGGCCAGCAGCCTGGCTTCTTCCTGCTGCTCTTTTAGGGTAATCAGGCAATTCCTGTTCAATTGTGCCTCCTTAGTAAGCATGGCTGGCTGGCCCCAGGCCTCTAGCTCATAAGGAGCAAGACACCCTGTTAAATTTACAAAAAGTTCTTCATATAGCTTTATGTATCCATCTTCTGTAATATAAACAGACTATGTTGTGCAGTGGTTAATTGTCTTATTCACTCCCAAACTGGTTGCAGACTTGAAGCAAGTGAAATAGAAGTACTTATTACATTCGAAAGAGTTAAAACATCTTGTATTTGCAATCTATAAAATCACAAGGAAGATTTGATACTGGGAGAGCAGCAAACTTTGATCATATATGCATTATTAAACAGCAACATTTTGTATTCGGCATGGAAACTGGATACCCTGAGTGACTTCTGGGGGTTCACAATGTTTCTTAAAAGAGCCAATATGCTGTCATATACGATTAATTGATATCACATACAGGTGTGTTCCTAGCTCATTTAAAACAGTAAGATTCACACACAATTTGAATAAAAATGATTGAAGTTGAATGGTGAGAGAATATTATAATTCTGTCAAGTACCAGTGAGTAGCTGTTTTCATATATACATTTCAAAATGAACATTTTAGTAGTGTAGCAGGTGTGCACAATTTGGTGTATAGCATATTAATCTAGTTTTGGTAGCCTGCGTGATTTTGTAGCAAATAATAATTTCTTCAGTATTTTTCTAAAGTGGCACTCCTGAATCTGGAACCTTACAACCAGGTGGTCGACAGACTAATCTCACCATGTCTTAGAAGAGTGACAACAATTTTACATCCCCTCCCTTTCCTACCCCCTGCCAGTTTACAGAAAGTAGATGAAGAAAAAGGAAAAGAGAAATGTGTTAGAAAATCAAAAAATGGGAAGAAAGAAAGCAAAAACGGGAAGAGAACGATAACTCAGCAGTTCTGCACACAAACCTAAGGCATTTAGAAGTGATTTTTAAATACTCTCCATGAAACTCCTGTCATGACAACTGCTATGGTTTTACTAGTGGTGAATGTAAACTCTTGGATTAAAATTGTTGTGTTATTAGGGTTTTACTCTTTGCTGCACCGTCCTTTTCACATCCAAAGGGTGCTGCCCTTTCTCCCTCCTAAATTCCATTCCATTCAAGGGGAAACACTCAATAGAGTGACCAGATAGCAAGTGTGAAAAATCAGAATGGGGATGTGGGGAGGAGGAAATGGGGGAGGGTAATAGGTGCCTATGTAAGACAAAGCTCCTAACATCAGGATCGTCCTGATAATATCGAGATGTCTGGTCTTCCGAACACTCAGCCTGGCCCACTTCATGTAAAAGTGTTCAGCATGCATGAATTAAGAATTTGACATTTTTGTTCCTCAAGAGCTCCTTTTCTGTCTGTGAAATGATGGGCCTGAATAGTTGTCACAGTTTCACAGGTCTGGAGCTCTGGAACAGCCCTTGGGAGGAACTCCCTTCAGTGTGCCAGCCCTCCTTGAGGGTTGCACTCTCTATCTGAGGTAAGTCCCTTAGCGTCGCCATCTCCTGGGACCAAACCTCAGAGCCTTCAGCACCCCTACATCATGCCATGAGCTCCCCTCAGTAAGTCCATTCAAATTGGGCACCTGGGGAAGGCTTGCACAACCAAAGGGAGCAATACACCTCGACTTTCTTCGACTGGAGTGACTCTCCAGGCAGTGTTGTAAAAGCAGAAGGGGGTTTTAACTGTCTAGAAGACAGTGTAGAAAGTTCTTAGGTTGGCATAGAAAATGGAAGAAAAACAGCAAAGTCCATCTGGGTGGGTACTGAGCTCAGAGTCTCTCTTCTCTGCCCCCTTCTGAGTCCGATGCATGTGACTTGCTTCACTGTACTATCCGCAGTGGCCCTCAGTTCTTTGTTCTTCCTGGGCAATGACAGTCACATGGTCATTCTCCTTAGCATATTGTTCTCACGCTGGCCAAAACTGGTGGGCTTCCTGAAGAGGGTGGGTCCCAGGGTCGTCAGTTGCTGGGTTACAAAATATCTGGGCCATTGTCTGAGCCTAGGTAGCTAGACGACAGTCACACCTGGATTACTACAAAGAATAAACCACCTTATTCCCACCACCTACTTAAACACGCAGCACATAGGGAAACTGAGGCACACACAAATTTTCATACAAAATGTTATGAAAAACCTCCACTTTGTCACACTAGTGGACTAGCAATATGTTCATTCCAGGCTTTATCTGAGATTAACTGGCTGTAAGCTTGACTTGTGATTTTTCATTGACACATTTTTCTCTAAGGATGGTCACAGTTCATAATAACTTACTGGAAATTTAAATCTAAAATCTTAATGATTGTTGCTTTGTTGCATGTTTATTTCAATTTATTTAAAAAAAAAAGGGAAAAAAAGAGGGAGTGGGGTCCCTATCCTGAGATCTAGGAAATGTTAACACAGTTTAAAAATTAAATTCTACAATAGCAAAAAACCTAGCAGCCACTGCACACCACATACCAAAAAAATCCAAAACAACGCCCCCTCAGCCAAGCAGTTATAAACTGAAAATACTGAATATATTCTATCCTCATCTGTTACTGACCTCCCAGAGATCCTAACTCTCAGACATCCTGACCCCTACCCTGCGTCCAAAAGCCTATGGGGGGAAAAAGATGGATTTTGCAGCATATCATGAAGAATGACAAATTTGGAGCCAGTGTGTGGGGAGTGAGTTCCAAAGCCAAGGGAATTACCTTCTAGGAACCCTCCTCCTTCCCTGCACATGCATTTTAAACTTTCAAAGGGAAGGGGCCATCTCTCAAATAGGCAGGTTCCCTCTGCCATTTAGAGAATTGTTGTAGGCCTCCTGCTTCGTGGCATTGAATTTTCTTTTTTTATTTTTCCTTGTTTTTTTTTCCTTTGGGAGGGGAGAGAGAGAGAGAGAGTGTGTGTGTGTGTGTGTGTGTGTGTGTGTGTGTGTGTGTGTGTGTAAAAATGGAGGGTATGTCTACAATGCAAAAAAAAACTCCATGGCAGAAAGTCTAGGAGCCTGGGTTAATTTGGATTTGTAGGGCTTGTGCTACAGGGCTGAAAATAGCATTGAAAGACATTCCTGCTCTGGCTGGAGCTGGGGCTCCAGCCCATGCAGGCACATCTACATTGCTATTTTTAGTCCCACAGCATGAGCCCTGCAAGCCCCAGTCAGTTGACCCAGGCACTGAGACTCTCTGCTGTGTTGTTTTTTCTTTGTTTGTTTTTGGCAGTGTAGATGTAACCTGAAGCCCTGATTTAACAAAACTCTTAAGTGCATGCCTAATTTTAAGCACATGCTTGAGCCCCATTGGCCTTGCTGAACAAAGAGGAATTTAAGCATATGTTTTAAGTAGGGTTGGCAGAACTCAATTTTGATTTATTTTTTATAATTGTGACAGATAACATCAAAGTTTATTTTTAATATTTTTTTTATTTGTATCAATTTAAATTTTCAGTTGCACAAAATATGGGTCTTGAGCATTTTTCCAACTTCTATGTATTTACATTTTCACAGTTGTGGGAAATTATGGGGAGGTCAAACAGTGGGCGGGGGGTCAGACCATAATAGTTTAATGACAATAGATGTTGAGATTAAAAAAATGAAAGATTTATAAAACACAAATGTCAGCATTACGTAAGTAAATATCCTTAAATCAATCACTAAGAAGTTCTCAAGCAGCATTTTTTTTCTTACTTTGCCTATCTGTAAATTTTCATGATCATCAATGGACATTTTTTTCATTGGTTTTTGTTGGCATGCAGTGAAATGCTTTGTTGAATTTGGGCTGGAAGCATTTGTATTTTGGGCAAAACATATAACCTTTCAAACTAACAATATTTTAATTAGTGATCTAGGAGGGGGAGTAAGAAGAACAAAAATAGTGAGATAACAAAATTGGGGAAAAGTACAAGTTCGTGGGGGGAAAGGACCTGAAACATACACACTTGATGGGAGGGAGAAACTTGGGAAGCAATAATGGTGGAAGAGAGCTAAGAGTGATATCAGACAGCAAATTATGCATGTGTGCGATATGGTTGCAGAAAAGGCCCATTCACCTTTGAGCTGAATATGCAAGGGCATTGTGTCACAGAGCAAGGAGGTGGTAATCCCTTTCTGTTAGATGCTGCTGTGAGCACACCTGGAATTTCTGGACACATTATTACCAGAAAGCTGTTGAAAATTGGATGGAGTTCAGAGAAGAGCAACAAAAATACTCTGGCCTGAAGGCATTGGCTTATGAGGAAAAGTTAACAGATATACCGGTATATAAATAGAGAGAGCTTGGCAATAAATACGGTTAACAGTGTACAGCTATTTTGAGAGTGTTAATGTAAAGAATAAAAATGATTATTTAACGTGGTACATGGGGGAATTCCTGGGAGTAATGGGATGAAATTAAGAAAAGGGTATCTTTGGCTGAACGTCAGGAAAAACTGCTTGACAATAAGTTGTACTAGGCTGTAGAATAGTCAAGGGAATAGTGAAAGCCCCATTGACTGGGACATTTAAAACTAGATTGGACTAATCACTAATAAATGTACTGTAGAGAATAATCCTGCATTTTCCAGGCGATGGAGTGGATGATTTAATAGATCTTTTCAATGTGTAAATTTCACTGTTGTAATTTAAGGTGTGGTAGAAAGTAGGACACATTTTGGGTCTAGCATCCTTGACACAGTCTCTCTATGCCTACAATATTTATATTTTGGCAAAGTAAGTTCCAGAGTAAGAAGAATTGTTTTGAGCTTTGTAAACGTGTATTGTGATCCTATCCTAAGTCATAGAGTCAGCCTGAGTTAGAATTTTAATAGGGGACATGCAAGAATCACCTACAGCAGATGGCATAGGAAATGCTATTGACTTTTCCACTCAATCAGCAACCTGTAAGGGTAAGGGACATTGTGCTGTGAGAGCATCCATTTCTTAGTTGAGAAATCAAATCAGACCCAGTGCTACTAGCGGTGGCATTTGGGGGTGCTGCCTCCCTATTCCTGCCTCTGAGCTCATAGCAGCTGCCTCATGTGATCTGGGTGTACTCTGGACAGCTGCTCATCAGTGCCCCTCTGGCTGACTGCCACATTAGTGGAGGGGAGGAGAGAGAGAAGCTCTGCAAGCCTCAGAGAACAGGGTAAGATCTGGACTGGCCTTGCTTGAGCCCTGATGAAGAGAGCATCTAACTCAGCTCCCCTTCTCACGCAGCCTGGATAGGAGGAGGAGAATCTGGACAGAAGCCTGCAGGTGAGAAGCTGTGGCACTAGCTCTCATCATATTTGGTGTTGGGCTTGAAGCCCCAGCCCCTGGAATCATGTAATTACCAAAGAATCTCCGGGTTCATTTAAAAAACAAGCATTTCTAGCTGTCACGTTTTCAGACAAAAGACTGCAGTGTGACCTGCAAAGACTTGGAACCCCGCAGGCTGATAAAATTAAACAGGAGCTTGCCGCCTAGAAACAAACCCCATGACTCCTAAGTCAATCTCAGGCTGTGCTAGGCTCCAACTCACGATTTTTGCACTCTTGGGGTTGGCAGTGCTGAAGATGGAGGCCACGAATCAGCAGGTCTGCGTGCAAGCCTGTTGCACTGAGCTGAGGGAGGCAGGAGATTGGCTAACGGGGGTTGTTGCAGGAGCTAAGGATGAAATGACTGGGGTTGGCAATGCATTGCCGAAGGTAGAGGATCAGTTGGTTGATTGGGGGATGCCTGTGGGGCAACGAGTGGACTGAGTATGGGACATGGAATGGTTGGGTTTGGGTCACAGAGAATTGTAAAGAGTGAAGTTGGGGCAGACTGAGAATGATTGAATGGATAACAGATACAGATTGGTGAAAATAGATAGTTGAAGGAGATGGCAGAGAATGTACTGGCTTAAGAGGGCTACTTGTGTGTGTTAAAGTTACTGTCACACACAAATGTTTGTAGGATCTGGGTTTACCTATTGGTATTCTTTAGAATGACAGAGTAAGATTATTATTATTATTCTGTCTGCCACTCTTCCAAAGAGAAATAATGCCATCAACAACCTTAGTTACAGTTTGTTTATGTTGTTTTTATGTCTTTATTTTTACTTTTAACATGAATGATTTTTTTAATTAATAGTACTTTAGCATGGCCTAATATTGCTTTAGCGCACAGCACATTATGCTTTAGGTATACTTGATCTCATCAATAGACAACAAGAAATATGTTCTTGTTAAATATTTGCCCCTGCTCAGTATGATTTTTAAAAAGCCAAATTGTCAAATAAAAATATTTGGTTGCCTAACATTTTGTGTAAATTTTAAAAGGGAGCTCAGCTCATAAGTCCCAACAAACAGCGGGAGAAATTTAGATAGGCAGAATGTAATTATTAGAATTGGAATTTGGCCAGGATATCAGTGTTAACATCCTTTTATGAAACCAAAAGATTCCAAGGGGAATGTGAGAGTAGAGTCGACTTCTTCCAGTCTTAATCCTTATCTGATCATTTTTTAAAAGTTCAAGAAAACACGCACACAGCTATGTGTGTTATGATTTCAATAAACATCTTACATTTCTATATGTAGGATGCTAAAGTGCTTTACATGCTGCACAGGAATGGTTCATATACAGTTGAAGGGCAGTCACCTCTGGAGTGGAACATGACAGGTGTTTAACAGCATACTGCAATTCTATTTAGACATTTCTAATACACCTATCAGTGTGGTATACAAAAACTCTCTCATGGGAAGTGAGAAAGAAATGAAACTAAGTATTATCCAACTAAAATCACTGGCTGGATTTAGGAGGATAGAATGTTATTAGTTAAATTAGATTGCTCACAACAATGATGCTAACACCCCAGATCTTATGAAAAATGTTGAGGGATCTTTATTGATGTCAGACAGTTCTATCTTTCATCTGAAAGTAGCAGAGTGTCTCTTAATATTATGCTGGTGACAAGATGGTGAAGGCTGCTGTCATATTGTACTGATTGGTCTGCATACAAAATAAGAGCTTACTACTGCTACCAGCTAACGGAGTTGCCCTCAAATGGGAGAGGCCCATGCTTTGGTGCCAGAAGCCCTTGATTTAATCTCTGCTGATGATCCAAGGTGGAGGTTATAACGTTATTTCAAGACTGACTCAGAGGAAAGAGTTACAGTTACTAAGTGACCTGCTTAGTTCATGAGGGTTTTCCTGGGCAGTGTGGCCCAACTTAGCTGTGAGACCTTATCAGGTCACAGACTAAGATGGAATAGTTATAAACACACACAAAATGGTTACTTTTACAATCCTCTGCTGCTGGATGAGGACGACAGACACATACACATAAACTCTCTTGACACATTTTCTCGAAGCAGAGATGCAGCATGTTCATGCTTATTCATGCCTCCCTTCTACACGGATGTCTTTTGTGGTCTACATAGTAACAAGGTAAACAGAAGGGTGGTCAGCAGTTTTATTTTAATGACAGTTTTAAAAACTGGAAACTGTTAAGTACAAAAGAGATGGAAATTAATTCTCATTTCAGATGTTTCTTGAGTTTCTTAAAAATAAGTGCTCCTCTGGCAGATTTCTTCTTGAAAAATGAAAGAACATTTTGCCAATTTAGGTAATCAGAAAGTGCACATATATTAAAGATGTGAGGAAGTACCAGGAGTGATGATATGTTTTTTGGGATATAGTCATTTGTCTCTTAAGAACCATAATGAAACAACCATCTTATTTCACTAAAGAGCCATCACCTGGCATTTTCAGTCATAGAGACTTGGTCTAAAATTTAACTGGTAACCTACATAAGTATGGCCATAGTTGGTCAGCCCGGTGGTCCATCTAGCCTAGTATCCTAATGCCAGATGCTTCAGAGGGAATGAACAGAACAGGGCAATTATCAAGTGATCCATCCCTGTTGTCCAGTCCCAGCTTCTGGCAGTGAGAGGCTTAGGGACCCCCAGAGCATGGGGTTGCAGCCCTGACCATCTTGGCTAATAGCCATTGATGGACCTATTCCCCATGAACTTATCTAATTCTTTTTTTAACCCAGTTTTAATTTTGGCCTTCACAACGTCCCCTGCCAATGAGTTCCATAAGTTAACTGTGCTTTGTGTGAAGGAGTACTTCCTTTTGTTTGTTTTAAACCTGTTGCATATTAATTTCACTGGTTGAACCTGGTTCTTTGTGTTATGTGAAGGGATAAATATCCCTTCCTTATTCACTTCCTTCACACTAGTCCTGATTTTATAGACCTCTATCATAGCGTGCCCGCCCCCCCTTAGTCATCTCTTTTCCAAGCTGAAAAGTCCAGTCTTATTAATCTCTCCTCATATGGAAGCTGTTCCATACCCCTAATATTGCTTAGAAAGTAGAGAGTGGAGTTGTGAACTGCTAGAATGGGTAAGATTTGTTAAAATCTGAAAACTGAAAAATCCTTTAGGCAGATTTAAAGCTTTCAGGTCCACTGCTAGATTCTGCAACTGAAGAAACAGAGGGAATGTTGAAACAAGAACAAAAAGGATCAACATTGACATTAATGTAAGGTGGTTGGTTGAACATGAAGAATGACCTGACAGTGGTGACAAGCGTCCATACCAGGAAAAATGCATCCCTATTTAATGCTATCGATTATATCACCTGAAAAGAAAACCACAAAATATTGTGTCCAAGTTTTTGAATAGATCAACCAAGAACGCTGAGAAAAGCATGAGGAGGTGTTCTCCAAATACTTAGAGAACAGCTTCCCTTCTCCCCAATAAGAAATGGAGATCTCTTCAAGTGCAGTCTTTTTAAATTTCTCATGCTTGGGTGTTCAGGACATTTTTTAAATCTCATAGAACAACAGTCCTAAAGCACTTTGTGTATTTCAATAATTCTTCCACAACCACCAACATCTTCATTGGTGGATGGAAAAAGGATGATTTATGCCCTCGCTTCCCAATGACACTTGTTGGAACCCTCAGGAAGTTTGTCTCTATAGTTGATCTAGTTATACCATAAGTGCATATAAATTAGTGTTGAGCATGATTCTTGCAGGACTCTGATCAAAACATAGTATGAATCTTGTACAACAAGGGATTCTACAGAGAATCTCAAAACTTAGCAAAGCAACTGAAGATGATTTCAGAAAGACTTTGGCAGATTACAGGCTGATGACACCTCAGTCTCAGTGGAAATCTAGCTTGATTTAGTTAGTAACCAAAGAAGTGGAGCCACAAAAGGACAAAATTGAAAAATGATTCAGAGAAGCTGTAGTAGCTTAATTGCAAGATTGGATCCTAAATATAAAGGTCAAAGGTTGAGTACAAGAAGAAACATGAAATATAGATTATTCGGGCAAAATTCCTTTCTGTCACTTAAAATTGAATATCCAGATTTCCACCCTAAATCTATGTTTGAGGGACGGTCACAATTAATTACATCAAATAGTGGAAAATTATGGAAGTAAAATCATGGAAGACAAGACAAGTGACTTCAGATATCTTTTAGTTTTGAAAAGATCTGCTGTCCTGTCCAGCCAACTCCTTAATTGTGCATTCTATTATCTCATTTGTTCTGATTTAGTTGAAACATTGTATTGGGCTGGGATGCTGGGAATGTGAGCAAGTTATTAAAAGTGTATCTGTATATAAGGGTAGATACAAAAGAGCGAGAGGCCTGACTTGATGATAAACTCATGTCTCAGCGGTTGTATTCTTGTATTTACTTATAGGGTTGCAAGCTTTTCATTTTGAACAGTGTGTGAGCATTTTCATGTCTGAGGAATAATCGTGTTTACAAAGTGAATTGGATAACGTATTTTGTGTTTTAATAAAATCTTTATAGGCTTTTTGCAGGGTGTTGTTTTCTCTCTGGCTGTGTACTTGTGGGGAGGGAGAAAGTTGTTTTTAGCAGAAGGGGGTGGATAATGGACCCCATATTTTACCAATTTAAAATACACAGTAGCATCAACATCATTTGTGAAGAAAGTAGCACTTAGGTTAATAAAAATAGCAGGCGATATTAGGAGCATCAAGGCAAGATGACTCCTTTTGCAACGTTTTCTGGACTGTCCTGCGAAACAAATTAGTTCCTATGCATGACACATTGATAGAGATTGCCTCCTTTTAGGTATGTATCGGTCAAATGTTCAGATGGAATTAAAATCTATGAGGCCAGATTCTGATCCATGCTGTTTTAAATCTGGAGTAACTTCACAGACTACAATGGAGTGTTTCTTGATTTATATCAGAGCAATTGGTCACAATTTGGTTCTTAGTCCTTAGGCTTCTGATACGGTCACAAAAGGATATTCAACTATACGTTTTCTAAATCTCTGGTCAGTTAGTTACTTAATCCAATGTTGTATTCATTCTGGAGTGAGGTTGCTTAGCTTGGATTTGTGTGTGTGTGAAATACCACACAACTAATGCATAGTGGTGGCCTTAACTAATTGTATAATTATCCAGATACATAGTGCTATCATTGCCTTGAGTTACAATGTAACTACTGTTATTTCAGTAGAGAGAAACCCTATTGTTGTAATGAAATAAAACACATTATTTTGCAGTAAGTATGCAATTAGCTCATATAACCTCTATGCTTGTTGTGCCTTGTAGAAGAGCCAGGGTGACATACAGGTATGAGAACAGAGACCTGGAGACTGAGGGGATAATACTGAAGTTAATATCAGAATTCACAGTAGCTGTCAATAAAATGTCTATAAAGCATCTAACTTACTAGTGCCATGTAAATATTAACAGATAATTATTGTTTCAGTTATTTTATTTTTTTTAGTATTCTGAAGGATGGAAAGAATAACTGGATAAAATTGGGTGGATTGCTGTTTCTTGAGCACTTTTCTGTGCAGATATTTTAGTAAAAAGTGTTATCCACATCAAACAGTATGAAATCTGTTGTCACACACACGGTATCAGGGCCGCCCATAGGATTCAGGGGGCCTGGGGCAGGGTCGGATCTTCGGCGGCAATTCAGCGGCGGGTCCCCCTCGGAGGGAAGGACCCCCCCCCCGAATGCAGCCGAAGAATGAAGCGGTGGCGGTAAAGCATCCCAAGTGCTGCTGATCACGGCTTTTTTTTTTCCCGCCGCTTGTGGTGCTTGTACTCACTAGGCGGCACTCCAAGGCTTCGACAGCACTTCAGCGTCGGGTCCTTCACTCGTTCCGAGTCTTCTGAACTCAAGGACCCACCGCCGAAGACCTAGAGTGAGTGAAGGGCCCGCCACTGAAGTGCTGCCGAAAACCCGGAGCAGCTCATGGGGCCCCTGTGGGGCCCGGGGCCTGGGGCAAATTGTCCCATTTGCCCCCCCTTCTGGGCAGCCCTGCATGGTATCCATTACATGGATCATAGTTCATGTCGTGCTCCCTGTCAGTATCTGGTCCAGGTTGGGAAAGCTAATGATCCAACCAGCAGACCAAATTTGGGGATGAATCCTGGTCACATGCCACTTGAGGCACATTGCATACACGTTAAGAAGAATACATTGACGTTCCCAATGCAGTTTATTTCTTGTACAATCTTCAGGTAAAAGAATACATTTGTTTGAATGATTAAAGTAAAATTAAGTTTTGTATGCATTCTTCTTGCCTCTAGGGTTTGTAGAATGAAAGGTATAGTAGCTTTGTATTATTAATTCTTCACAATAGAAACGAGAAGTCCTTGACGTCTACAATACAGTATACTTCATTTAACTGGGGCATGGTTAGCCTTCAGAGGACACTGCCGGCTCTCAATTCCTTGCTGGAGGCCATTAAATTGTTGAGTGACAAGACTGGTAATCAGGAAAACCACGTTTGCTAGGCTCATGTAAATCCTTGTGTGGTGTGAAGCAAGGAGCACAAGGTTTTTAAACTCCAGTTCAAGGTAAAGCATTGGGTGTAGTCTTCCATGGTAGTATCAACCCTATCTGACATGCTTTACTGCCAAGAGCACATGATCAAAGGGAGAGCAGGGTTGATGGAGAAATGTGCGATAGCATAGCTATATGATCCCTCTCCGAGTATGTACACATTGTGACTTGAGATGTGATTGCAGCTCAGGTAGACATATCAGTGCTAACTTTGCCCGCACTAGCATGGCTAAAAATAAGAGTGAAGATGCAGAGGCACGGCCTTCAGCACAGGCCGCGCAAGCATACTGGGGACCCTGGGGACCTAGTTGCATTGCTAGCTGGTGCCCCTGCATCAATGCTGCTATTTTTAGCTGTGCTAGCAAGGGTTTGTTTACCAAGCTGCAATCAGACCTTGCAGTGCAGTGTAACCCTATCCTTCATCCTTGGCTGTTTCTGTTAGGCATGAGTAACATGGAAGTCTCACAAAAGAGTTCTCATTAATGTGGGATTGGCTTCTGCTGCATTCCCATTCAGGCTTATCACTTTCTACCTTTGACTTATAGATGTAACACTTAGTGCCTGTGCAGTGCAGGTTGAAGTCCATAACTGGGATGTCTGTCAGAGAACTGATTTAGTCTAATAATTGTGAGTGATGGCTATTTTAGTGGAAGAACTTTGACAAAATTTGTGCATAGCGGTAGACACATTTGACCAGTTTTATGAAATTAAGTGTTTTTAATTATCTCTGAAATTCCAACCTGTGGTTCCTTAACAACAACAAAAAAATTGTCAAAGGTTAAATGAGAAAATAAATGCTTTTATTTAGTACAATATTATGGAAGAGCATGGGTGGTTCCATAATTAAGGATGAAGGTCATTTGCTATTATTGGGCTAATTTGCAGACTTCCCTAACTTCACTAAAACCAAACCAATCCACCTCAGAGACATCTCATCTCAGACTAGCTTTTTTTCTGAAAAGTATGGGTCAAGTCAAGAAAAGAGTTTCAGAAAGGTAATAGTTTAAAAAATATACCTGTCATTCACTTTTCAAAGGCTTTTTTCCCACTGTTTTGACCCCATATTATTTCTGAAACAGATACATTTTCAAACTTTACTTTCTCAGTATAGCCTAAGGACTAGAAGTGATTTAAAAGTGGACTTGAAGTTCAGGTTGCCATGATTTAGATATATAAAGGTATTATTGTGTAAATACCAAAACACAGATGCCCCTGCAGTTAAAATATATACCCATATGTTATGTACATGTGTAATTTCAATGGGTGTATTATATTACATGCACCAATTAAACACATGCTTTTTCAAAAGTGTGTGTGGCTCAGATGCTAAAGGCCCTTATGAGGAGAGGGAAGAGTGACTATCTGGGAGCTACACAGTAGGGCAGATTATGCAGACCAGGGGTCAGCAACCTCTGGCATGCGGCTCGCCAGGGTAAGCACCCTGGCGGGCCGGGCCAGTTTGTTTACCTGCCACGTCCGCAGGTTCGGCTGATCGTGGCTCCCACTGATCGCGATTTGCTGCTCCAGGCCAATGGGGGCTCTGGGAAGCGGCACAGGCTGAGGGATGTGCTGGCCGCTGCTTCCTGCAGCCCCCATTGGCCTGGAGCGGTGAACCATGGCCAGTGGGAGTCGCGATCAGCCAACCTGCGGACGCGGCAGGTAAACAAACCAACCCGCCAGGGGTCTTGCCCTGGCGAGCCGTGTGCCAAAGGTTGCGGATCTCTGATGTAGACCCTTAAGGCTATGTCTACATTACAAGCTAGGAGTGTGATTTACCCCCTCCCCCCGCTTGTGTAGACATACTTGCGCTAGCACTCACTGAGCTAACATGAGTATAAATAGCAGTGTAGCTGCAGTGGTATGGGTAATGTCATGGTAGGCAGAGTTTAGCTGGTCGAATATGTACCTACTTGTTTCAGGTGAGTTTGTACTCAACACGGCTAAGCTATGCTTCTGCTGCCAGTACTTGTGCTACTGGGGTTACAATGCAACATTGTACTCATGCTAGCGTATGTGTACACAAATAGGGGAAATCACGCCCCTAGCTCAGTACCAGATTTGCCATGGCACTGGGACCACACTCCAAAGGGGCCCTGGCCCGGCCCACTCTTCTCCGCTCCCTGCTCTCTCCTGCAGGGGCAGAAGCTTGGTGTTGCTGGCTCCTGGGGCTCCTGCTGCAGCAGGGCAGGCTCCGCTGACCGCCAAGCTCCTCCCCTGCCTTTCCCCCCAGTGTGCTGCATTCCCGCCTCTCCCTGCCGCCGAACAGCTGTTTGCTGGCGCGAGGGAGGGGGAGAAGCAGAACAGCAGCATGCTCACTGCTTGGGGGAGGTGGCAGAGAAGAGGCAGAGGTGGGAAGGGGCTGGAATCAGGGCATATCGCCTTTAGCCCCCTACCTTGAGCTGCTCAGGGCAGGGGGCTGGGAGCACCCCCACAACCCCAGCCCACACCCCCCAGCCCCTGCCCTGACTCCTGAACCCCCCTCACACACCCTCACAACCCCAGCCATGATTCCTGCAACCCCCACATACCCAGTCCCCCCACAGCCAGTGCCCTGACTCCTGCACCCCCCCACATTCCCACCCTCACCCTGAGCACCAAACGGGAGCTCTTGCGCCCCCACCCACATTCCCACCTGCACCCCTTGCACCAAATGGGAGCTGCCCCAGGTAAGTGCTACACACCCCACCTCCTGCCCCAACCCTGAGCCCCCTCCCTCACTCTAGCTCCTGGCCAGACCCTGCACCCCAACCCCCAGCCTGCTCCTGCACCCTAACTCCCTCCCAGACCCTGCACCCCCAGCCCTGTGCTCAGTGCACCCCCCACGCTCAGCTCTGTGCAGAGAGAGACGAAAAGAATGGGCTGGAACCAGGGAAAAGGAAGGTACCTGATCCATGTGGGCAGGGGTGGGGGTGGGGAGGAATCCTGTTTACTCCTTCCCCAGCCCTGCTGCACTTGCAGTTTGCCCCTGGCCCCTCCCTTGCTCCAGGGATGAACCCTAGCTCCCACCCTACTGTGCTTTTGCCCTCAGCCCCTGCCTTGCTCCAGTCAGCAGGGACTAATTCCCCCTGCCCCCGTGTCCCACTGAGCTCATCTTGACCCTGGCCCCTGCCTCATTCCAGCTGGGGACCAATCCTCCCCCCCTCCCATGCCACTCAGTCAGTGTGGATAAAAATCAATGACTTTTAAAAAAAATAAAAAAATCTGATTTTTTTTTAATTTAAATCAGATTTTTGAGGAAAATACCTATCTAAAGATAGTTTTAATTAAGATACATTATATCTCATCATGGAATAGGGATTATAAATTCTAATTCTATATTATGAAACAATATATTCATGTAATGTTTAAGAAAAGTTTTGTAAATGAGTTTCACTAGTTCATGGATTAGGGACCCAATCTTATAGGGTTCCATAGTCTTCTGTATAGATTATTTAGGTTAATCTTTCTATCTACCCAATGAGACTCAGTGCTCAGTCTAGAAGATACCATTAGAGATGCTTAGTTTTGCAGTTCTCAGACTGTGATTTGTGTCTCCAGAGGTAACATGCTTGTTAACAGCAAAATTTTTTTAAAATAAATAAATAATATATAGAGGTGAGAAATAACAGAACTCAGCTCTATTGTCCCTCTGCAAATTTGTGTACACAGTGTCAATCCCTTACCTCTTTTTTTAAAAGTAAAAATGTTTCAAAAAGTTCAATGAATAGAAGATTGTTGGGGGCGGAATAGATCTGGACAAGGAGAAGAAGTCTGGAGATAAATGTGAGAAGTGAGGGACATATGCTTTTTTGTTAAAATATTATGTTTGCTGTTGAAGAAAAAAATCCAGAATAGTTAAATAAAACAATGTAAATGTCTGTCTGGTGATGTTCTCCTCCTAATACAGCCTGGCAGGAAAATCCTCCGAATATTAATGATTTACCTCTTGAACTGGAGATAGTTCACCTCCCAATGACTTCAGAAATATCTGCTTCAATTATCTTTGGTAAATGAAATAACCAAACAACTATTCATTTTCTGATATAGCTACTCATCTGAAAAGTTTTTTCAAAATAAATCACTGTTTAAAAATGTATAGTGTGTACCTTCTAAAAATGAAACCTACATCTATCTCTGAGTTGTGAAGAATATATATTAAGATTAGAACAACCAACAAAAATGCACTTTTATGTAGAAAACCATGATTAAATCAACTCTTCCTGATTAGTGATTTAAATCATGATTTAAATCAAATCCTGCCCGCTGTGCTCTTGCCCGGCCCCTTCATTCCCCAGGGGGGCCCACAGATGTGTTTGGCGCCGGGCCCAGAAAAAGTTAATCCAGCCCTGCCCTAGCTTGTAGTGTAGACATAGCCTAAGATAGGTGAGTCTGGCCTGCAGGAAACACCAGAGGAAAAGCCACATGGGAAATGAGACACAGCAAGCCAGATATGGAGGCAGAAGGCTGTCTGTAAAAGAATAGCTTTTATCCCTGTGTACTTTGAAAGGTCAGTCAGAGCACCTTGCAGTGTCTGAAGGAAGCCTTCTCATTGAGCAGTTCTTAAACATTTTATTAGCCTAAGACAGCAGTTCTCAAACTTCATTGCATCACGACCCCCTTCTGACAACAAATATTACTACATGACCCCAGGAGGCGGGACTGATGCCTGAAACCCCACCCAAGCCCCGCTGCAGCAGGTGGCAGGCAGTGAGCCTGTAACCTGATTTCCACCGCCCAGTGCTGAAGTTCCCGGTGGGGCTCGGGCTTTGCCTTTGGCCCAGGCCCCAGCAAGTCTAAGGCAGCCCTGTGAGCCCATTAAAATGGGGTCCTGACCCACTTTGGGGTCCCAACCCACAGTTTGAGAACCGCTGGCCTAAGACATTCTGAGGCAAAAGGCTTACTTAATATGTGGTTAAAGTTGAAAGAATCTGTCATTTCAGACAAAAACCTTAAGAGAACATTGCAATTTTCTAAAAAATAAAAATAAAAAATCCAAGTTAAGGTTCCATTTTACAAAATCAAAAAACATTGTAAAGTATACAAATACATATTTAGCTGTAAAGGTCACCAACACTACCTTAACTGCCCCTATCACCCCAAGAACAAAGAGAAACAGAGACCATCATATCCATCATGCAGTTTCATCTCATTAGTCACCACATAAATGTTAATCCCTTACTTTATAATATTACTTGGAGCAGGGACTGTTTCTTACTCTGTGTCTGTGCAGGCACTCGGCACAGTCCTGCTTTAATGACATTAGCTGTGCATTTTCATGCAATCTCGGTAATTTTTTTTGTGAAGTGACCCTTTAGATTGGAACTTCCCAGCTAATGCTTGGTCTTGTTTTAATCTAAGAAGACACATTTCGTTAAGATATTTTAAAATATTTATTGATTACAGTCTTTATTTTCTTATAAGCCTCTTCAGAGTTTTTTGAAGGAAGGTTTCTCTCTCTCTCTCTCAAATCGTAACAGCCACATCATTGGAATGATAAGATGTTCACTGGTGTATCCCAAATAAGAGTGTTCTACCCTATCAAAAAAACCCTTGAAAATCTTCAGTAAAGCAATTTCATAGAGATTGCTTGGCTAATAGGCTTAACAGTCCATAACCTGTTCTGATAAATTGGCCATTGACAGGTGATAGAAGGATTTATTAGTACTGTACTGTGGTTTGATATCTCTACTTAATGACAGGCCTCCTAATTACAAGTGCACAGTAGTAATTGTGTTGGTATGTGGGATATTTTGGCAGACTGTGAAACTTTTTATTCTCTTGCCTATTGAAGGCTGGTCATCATCAAAGGTGCAGAGCTGATCTTATGCTATACATGGCACCAGGCATTCAAGAAGTGGAAAAATCAGTCATGAGTTGCCTTTTTACTCAGTGAGATTACCATGAGAGTTAAAAAAGATCTGGCACGAAGTCCCACTGCTGGACAGGAAGCCATGAGTGTAGATCTTGAGTGGAAGCTTCAGTAGCTCAAAGATATCCACACTTTATTAGCTCCCCTTTAAAAGGTTTCCTTTGTCATTTTCAGGGGAAAAGCTATTTTATCTGTTTTTTCTGTTTTCTCTTCCTCTCCATTCTTTCTTCTTTGTCTCTCACCTTGTCCACCTTTATTTCTGTTTAACTCTCTCTTTCTTTTGGCTCTGGATTAGTCTGTCTTTTTGTTGGTCTCTCTTTCTTATGTTCCTCATTTTCTTCTGGCTCTTCTAATTTGCCTCCTTTCTTTCTCATCTTTTCTTGTTCCTCTTTTTCTTCTGTATAATTTTATCCTTCCTATTTTCTGCTTCATTCTCTTTTTACTAATTGTTTCCTCCTGCTCACTTTCTTTCTTTTTGTTTTTAATCAAAGCAAGCTCCATGTGTGAAGTGTTCTTGCTGTGGGATGCTACTTCATCTGTGCCTGTAGCCCATTGTGGTATTACATGCTGGTGGCAGACCACTAGGTATGCTCATGTCATGTGTGATGAAGACTGATAATGTGTGCAGTCTAACGGTGCATTGTTTATTTCCACTAATGTCCATATTTAACCTGTTCTTGTATTTATCATTAGATGCAGGTACTTCCCTCAAAGACTATTCCATTGCTTGATTACTCTTACTATCAAGAATACCTTTCTCATATTCTAAACTTTTCCTTCCTTAAACTTGGGTCATTGCTTCTTGTCCTACCACATGAGTAGCTGTATGCACTTGTACAGTACTATTAGGTAATTCACAGAATTTTGATACAGTTTGCTCAAAGAAAGCTGCCAAAGAAAACTGAATAGGGATCCTAACTTTTACGTAGTAGCTATACAGAGGAAATTATTGGTATAGTAGAGCATTGCTCATCCTTTATCATTGTGGTAAGTCAATAGGAGAAATGCTCTTGTGTTCATAATGTCACTAATCCTAAATGTTCAAAAACGGTACTCATGTCTTCAGTTTCAGAATCCTGGTGTGAAATATTTAGT
This sequence comes from Mauremys mutica, assembly GCF_020497125.1. Classification (NCBI taxonomy): domain Eukaryota; kingdom Metazoa; phylum Chordata; order Testudines; family Geoemydidae; genus Mauremys; species Mauremys mutica. The sequence goes on along the minus strand of NC_059072.1, from coordinate 303,083,406 downwards.
ACCATAGGAAAGCTAAATTAGTGGTGAGTCAATGTAATTAAGGGAAAGAAAATAATCTCCAAGGTTCTCATTCCCCATGAAACTAATTTCATATCTTATCCTTCATGTGTTTTAAAAATAGTTCCCTGCTAATTCAAGATGCTTGTGTACAGTGTTTGTGAAGTGCACTTCAATTCTATTGAAAGGATGGTAGATTAGGGAGTTATTTTCAATGGATTGATTTTTTTTTTAAAGCTAGACATTCATTTTGACAACATGAGTGAACAAACTGTGCTCTAGAAACCGAGCATCTGACACACATGCTCTAAAGCAGGTGATGAGCCAATAATATTGTGTTAATTTTCAGCTAGACAGTTAATTTGATTTTAAATATAGGCACAGTAGAAGTATTTTTCTCTCCCAAGATTTTTTTCATTTTGCTAAGCGATTGATTATACTCCATGCCATTTCTGTTTACCTATTTTACCTCCAGTAGGTCTGTTTCTTCTCAGTGACCGTGCCATTGGGAATGCAGATTATTTTTGTTGATTTTTTGCAATGATGGAACCCTCCAGAAAAGACAAGTGGAAAGTATTAATTCATCAAAAATACTGGAGAGCTGCAGCCCTGAATAGCCCCAACATAAGTCTGATGGTGACTCAATGGGAGAGTTACTGTTAAGTCCATCAGTATCTCTAGTAGTCCCCTTAAGAGGACTAATGCATGCTTATGACGTGTCTCCTGTTGGCTGCACAGAAGAAAATAAATCTCAAATTTATGTATGTATGTATTGCCCTTTAACTCCATACATTTTCAACTGACCAAGGAAGGCTGAACATGTAACCCACATGTGGATTTCTTCCTCTTGGACACAGAGGAGTAAGTAATGATGTGAAGCAGGAAGACTGAAAGAGTCAAGGACCATCAGGATTCAGATGTACATTGTACAACACATATGGTATACTGATGCTTGTGTACACACCTATACCAGCAGAGGATCTGTAAGTGTTAAAAAACCAGGTACATAGGCTAATTAATAAATTAATTTCTAGAGAGAAGTCATAGGAAGGACTTCAATCTGGGTCGGCAGCGTTCCCAGATGAGGTAGTGAAGCTGGTTCCTTTACTCCAATTACAAGAGACTCTCTGATTTATTACTTGCAGGTCCTAACATTAGTTTAAGAGGATCCAAACTGTGTGGTTGTATCCTGCTCTCTGAAATCGCTGAGGAGTTCTATGTGAAAAGTTACTGCTAGGCTGTGGCCCTGTAGGTTTCGTGAAAGGAGGAGACCATCAGCTGGTATTCCTGAGAGCAGGTTAAAATAACCTGTTATCTTTAGTGGAAAGCTGCTTTTTATTCATTGATCAAAGAAAATGGTGAAAATAATTGGCAAAATGACTCAAGGGAGGGGAAAAGTAGAATTGAGGAGTATTAGTAGTAAGTTGATTCTTAAATCTTTCATATACTGTATGTGCTGTAAAGAACAAGCCTTCCGTTTTTTCCTGAGAAAAGCCCTGATGCTATCTCAGTAATTGAAAATAATCTTCTAAAGTTGCTCTTTAACTAGACTTACACAATTCCCTTTTAAATCACCTGTTATCTTTCAGTGGATTTTGCAGTAAATGTTGCTGCGTGCACTTGGACGGTGTGGTCCTGTATAACAAACAAGACTAAGTGCATTCTACTCATGACTCCAAGCAGAGTGTTTCTAGCCCAATTACAGTGGCTCCTGGCAGTGCTGCTGTAATTGAAGGTGCCTGTTGGTGTTTCCATTATAAATTGTGTTTATGAGGGTACTTGGATGGCACCAGGCAGAAGCTTGACAATCTTTTCAGTAAGGCAAATTTTTCCTTCACTTTAAAAAAAAAAAAAGAGAGAGAGACTTAAATTGGGAAAACAATGTTGACTTCTAGAATATAAAAACATTTCCCCCATTTTTAGGCACTTTTTAGTCACAACACAAAGCTGTTATATAATGTACATGGTTACAATTTATTTAACTGTGTAAACTACGTCCACAGACTTTGTCTGTTTTAATGACACAAATCCTTCTATGTAAAATAGGGCTGGGAAACACACAAAAGGTATGCAATTATCTCCATCAAGCAATCTGCATGTATTCTCCTCTTTGAGAAAACAGGAATAATTGAGTTGCCTAAGTTAAGTGCCTCTGGGCAACGTTAATTTATGGGCTTCTCACTTATGAGAAATATTGCCAGATGAATTCCTCCGATTTTCAATAACACTGAACAATCTCTCTAGACATCACTCAGTAGTCATATCCATCACAAGCCATATTTATGCACATTAAATATCCCGTCCTTGCTCACTGCATGATGACCACTATTAAATCTAGTTTTATTTATTAGTCATTTTTGGATAGGGGTCAAGAAGGGATAAAACACAAACTGATTAAATTGGGCCATGTTTCAAAAAAAATGCTATAAGGCTGTTTTCTCAACAAAATGCCCAGTAAATTTCCTTTCAGGCTGTGTAGAAATGCTGGTAGTGGCAGGGGTTTTGGAGGAGGACGATCTCATTTACAACTCTCTCACTTTAGACCCTGCTTAGAGTCATAGCCCTGGATCCACAAAGGGACTTAGGAATTGCAACATTCAAGGAGAGGGATGGGGAGAGAGAGAATGTGACTGACTCTATAGTGTGGTGTCTAGGGCACACTTATCTGGGAGGTGGGAGATCCAGGGTCCAGACTTCCTGCTCCCATGACTAATTAAGTAAAAAAGTAGAACAGCATCCACAGGAAAGATTGTAAGAGACCCACATGAGTATATGCCTTAAATTAGTGATTAAAGCACTCTCCTAAGAGGTGAGGACCGTGTTCATATCCTTTCCTCCTGATTGAACCTGTTTTCCCCACATCCTGAGTGACTGCTCTAATCACCAGGCTAAAAGTTTTAAGGGAGGCACCACCAGCACTTCCTCTGGCTGGATTTTGAATGGTTCCTGATCTGGAAGGTGTGCTCAGAGCAAGTCTACTGAATTGGGCCTCTCAGGTGAGATAGGAGAGGGGGAGCACCTATCTTCATCTGGTTTGAGGATCCCATTGGGGCTTAGGCATGAGATGTGTTTCTGGATGCCTAGAGTGAGGCATTGTGCACGTGCTCAGTGGCAGAAACTGAGGCTCCTTTACAGTGAAAATTTTAGGTGCTGAGGGATTATAGGTGCCTACAGGGTTATGTGGCAGCCAAGCAGGGGGATTTGAGGATCTCAGTAGTGCCTACATTTTGGATTTAGACACCTAAAATGGGGAATTAGGTGCCTAAGTCCTGTGGTGGATCTGGGCCACAGGGCATGATTCAAAGCCCACTGAAGTCAATGGTGGGAGTCTTTCAACTGACCTTCCAAAGCGGTGTCTGTCGAAGTCTGAAGAGGGACTGAAGCAATGGCTTTGAAAGGCATAAACTGGATCTGTAAATCTCAATGGGGCATTAATTCCAAACCACAATGATGTGAAAACAAAGGTAGAGTTTAACTATGACACTGCTTGTCAAAGTGCGGGAGACATGGGAGGGACAGTCATGTGAGGAAGCACTAAACAATCTACTTGCATGTTGTCTTATTTTGCATCTCATGTTGGCGGAGCTTGTTTATAGGAGTTGCTTGGGAGATTTCTCTTCCAGTTTGACATCTGATTTGCCTTCATATTTATAAATAATTTTATTTTTGCACCATACTTCTTGGGCTTGTGGAAAAGCTTTGACAGCAGTGTCTCCATAAAATAGAATAAATAGCCCCCATTACTAACAAATTAACATTTTTGTAAAAGCTCTTTCCAAAAAACTATTGCATATCACTGTTTTAGTAATAATGGGTTTTCAAGCATATGCATTCTAGGACATGATTGTGTGTGCAGGAATAAGTGTATGCACACAAATTGCAGATGTATGCATTGGGAATTTGCACACAAAAATCAGGTGTGCACAAAGCCATGTGCACACACATTTGAGAAGTTGGGCCAATAATATTTTGCATTTCTATATGATCTATAAATCTTTGGAATCCTATGATAAAATCATGTACATTTTTTTCACAAAAAAGAGAGGATTTTTTTTAATATCATATTCAATTTTATACAAAAAATATTTAGATCTCAGTCTGTATGAACTGTGGTCCCCCACCACTCAAAAGAGCACCCATCCAAATTTTGGAGTGTCCTTGACATATTTTAAAAACACAAGAACATAAGTAAACATACAGAAATTTAAAATGGACCAAAGCAACACTACTTCTTACTACATTTCATTTGCTCATCAGTCATGTAACCAATATGGCTTAAAACCCACATTGCACTTTTCATCAGACATATTCCACCCTCTGTTGCCTCAGTCCTCCACCAATGATTGTTCGGCAGATGGTCTTTGCAGCATGTCACAAAGTCAACAAATATTAATGTATTCCAGCTCAAATGGAACATTGGGGGAGAAAACAGTCATGAATAGTAGTATGAGAAAGAGACAAGAAATGGAATATACTCAGAAAAGTTTTACATTTAAAAAAAAAAAAGAGCCTGTTTTCCATTTGTATGGGAAGTGTACTGAGTGTTAGCATTTTACATATTCTGGGGTGGGAGGAACAGTAAAATTCTGAAGTGTTCTGCTGGAAGAACAACCATTCAACCTTCTAAGACTTATATTTGTCATAATACCTTGTTCCAACTTATTATTTATCTTTTGATATATAAAAGCTCATTGCTTCATCTCTCACAGTATATAAAAAATACATAACTTACTCTCCAACACTGAAAATTTTTTGAAAGACTCACATCTCTCAGCTATATGCCACATCCATAAACACACTGTCAGGCAGTAGTCTGAGAGAAGAGGGATGGGGGCATGGGAAGTGGGGTGTGCATACATGTTTCCCCCACCTCATAGGAAAGCAAGTAATTTTATGTTGGGTCTGTAATTCTCCCAGCAGAGCAGTGACTCTCAGGTGACCACATCTCTTGTCCAATGTATTCTATGAACCCTTCTGTTCTATTTGGAATACGTCTATACAGCATTTACTAGAAAAGTTTTGAGCACAGTCTTGAATTGGTACCGTTGATACACAAGATTTTAACTCTTCATAATGTTAAAGCACAAAATAATAGACGGACATACATATAATGTGGTCAGAACACTGCTACACTTGTGCAGTCTCTGGCTCATATAATGGCTCCTTAGGAGCTGTTACCAGCTTGAGTAACAGCTTGAAAGTTAGATTAGTGTTGAGGCTGCTCTAAATTACCCAGGTTTAAATTGGTCCCTGTGCAGTCCCCCGATTAGGGGCAGTATAAAGGTGGGACTCAGGGATCCCCTTCTCTAGTTTCTATGTTGAGTGGAGCTCAGCCAACCCAGACATTGAGTGCAATATTCCCAAATAAGAGATTTGAGAACTTCAGTCAGAACACACTTATGATCTTCTGGATAGGTCTTGTTTAGTCTCATCTCAGACAGATGTTTCTTCTGTGCCTTTCTTTAAATGAGAAACTACTTATATTAAACCAGAGATCAGCAACCTTTGGCATGTGGCCCATCAGGGAAAGCCGCGGGTGGGCTGGTATGGTTTGTTTACCTGAAGTGTTCGCAGGTTCAGCTGATCGCAGCTCCCACTGGGCAAGGTTCACCGTTCCAGGCCAATGGGGGCTGCGGGAAGCAGCCAGCACATCCCTTGGCCCATGCCGCTTCCTGCAGCCCCCATTGGCCTGGAACAGTGAACCATGGCCATTGGGAGCTGCGATTGGCCGAACCTGCGGGCCCGGCAGGTAAACAAACTATCTTGGTCCGCCAGCGGATTTCCCTGACGGGCCGCGTGCCACAGGTTGCCGATCCCTGTACTAAACTAGCTGTTCAACCTTATGTTTAGCTGTTACACTTTGAGTATCTTTTCTAGACCTGAAGAAGAGCTCTGTGTACCTTGAAAGCTTGTCTCTCTCTTGAGAAATTTGCCCAATAAAACATATTACCTCACCCACCTTGTTTCTCTAAATGATTCAGAGTAAGATCTCAGGATCTAGAATAAGTTTTTATGGGAATCATAAATCTTCCTTTGCTTTATTCATTTATTATTTGTAGTTAGTGAAATCTTGTTTGATGTTTCTGATTTTTTTTAAATTTTGTCTTGTGTCATGGGTCTAAAATAAAGATAGATACAAAACTGGAATATGGAAGAACGTGGTTCCTGTTGTATTAATTTCAATGAAATAAATGGGCCAAAGGTGTTAACATCACCAAGGCACTGTCCAACATAAAACAGTGTTAAGGAAGGTCCAGGGTTTAATATATAGAGACCTCAGCCTGCTTAGTACCATGGCAGACACACCATTGAAAATCCTTTTAATTTTTTTTTAAAGATACAGAAAAGAAGGAAAAAAAAACAGTTGAAGCATTTTGAAATGTGAAGTATTAAGTAAGGCTTTCATTTTAACTACATCCCTTGTTCCCTTTCCCTTTAGCTGTAGAGAATTTTTAGAAGGAACCCCCCCCACCCATTTCTCCCTGTTTGACAGTCTCTTGGGTGGTAATAATGGTCCCTTCGGGGAAGAAGAGAAAAATTTAGTTGAGATGGGTGAAGATGTCATTGCTGCAGTTACTGTTAAAGTCCAGTCTTAGAAGGAATACCCCCCACCCTTGTTTGACAGTCTCTTAGATGGTATTAAAGATGGTAATAAGTGTCATCCCATGTGGTATTTGGGATTAAGCTGGAGCCAGTAAGGGTGGTGATGTCACCTGGGTCCCTCTCTCTCTGGCCCAGTCCGGATCAGGATGATGGAGGCCCAGGGTCCCAGGAAATGGTGGGGGTGGAACTATGACAGTGAAGCTTGCTTCAGTCATCTTTGTCTGTTCTTCCTGATTGTTCTTTCATACTTTCCCCACAAAATCCCTTTCTTTTAAGGACCCCAAAAGGGAGTGATAGGTGGAATAGCCCATCCCCTTATTATTTTGTCCACCAATTAGGCTTAATATCTGACATGGCAATTTTGGCTCATTAACTTCCAGCTTCTTATCTCCTGCTTTTTAACCAGTATAATTTCAACACAGTTTTTTAATCTATTCAACTTGGCCTTTTTGTTTAGATTAATCAATTATTCTTTTTCCCTTTCATATCTTTTCCCATCAGCATTTTGTTATTATAGGTTATTGTAACCTCTTGTAAACTTTTACATACTTTTTACAGTTGAGATCACAAGTTGGATAAATTTGTAGGCCCCCTGCTGAGTTTGAAAATTATGGGCTTGGTTCTTCGTGTTTCAACTTGCGTTTCAAGGACAACATGATCAGGATCAGTATGTTAACCAGATCAACACATTAGTCTGGGAGGTTGTTACTGTGGCAGAAAAAAGACTAATGGTGCAACTTCATTTTTATTATCTGTGCATGTTGTTCTACTTCCATAAATAATATGAATGGGACAATTATCCTAGGGGATATAAATTTTCATCTTTACCTCTAGAAAGGTCACTGATAATTGTGGCTTAACTTTTTGAAGAAGATGTCTTCAGATCTGCCTCTGCGTGTTCATTTTCCACAGATCTGTGTGCATGGGGCATCAAAAAGTGTGCACAGTAGAAAACTATTGTCTGAAATAGTGCTGCTTTTTTAGTATACAGTAAAAGCTTTGTTATCCAGTATGTTTGGGGGATTTGGGGGTGCCGGTTAGTCAAAAATTCCGGTTAACTAAGAGTTATACTTACCAATGGAGGGAGGGAGTTTGGGTGCAGGAGGGGGCCCAGGGCTGGGGTGTGGGAGAGAGTGCAGGGTGCAGGCTCTGGGAGGGAGTTTGGGTGCGGGAGGGGGCTTGGGGCAGGGGCACTGCAGGGGTTTTGGGGTTCTGGATCTGGGCGGTGCTCACCTCAAGCGGCTCCCTGGAAATAGCAACATGTCCCTGCTGCTCCTAGGTGGAGGCACAGCCAGGCAACTCTGCACGCTGCCTCTGCCTGCAGGCGCCACCCCCGCAGCTCCCATTGGCCAATGGGAGCTGCGGAGCCAGCGCTTGGGGTGGGTGGGGACAGTGCACAGAGTCCCCGTGGCTGTTCCTCTATCTAGGAGCAGCAGAGACATATTGCCGCTTCCGGGGAGCCCGGTAGGGAGCCTGCCAGCCCCGCGCCAACTGGACTTTTGGGAGATATCAGAAATGCCAGTTTCTAGAGCTTTCTGGTTGGTAAAGTGCCAGATAACACTGCTTTTACTGTATTTTGAGAAGAGAGGGAGGATGAGGACAGTCTTTTATTTTAAATTTTCCCCAGATTGCTGCTCCCTCCAGCTCCCCCTAAACCAGAATTTCTTTTAAGACAACAGATCATGGTGACTCTCCTTTGGCTGAGGAAGATTGGATAGTACTCCGTCAACACTGCTCAGAGATTGGAGTCCAAATATTTTCATTTTGGGTTCATCCAGGGGCGGCTCCAGGCACCAGCGCAGCAAGCGTGTGCCTGGGGTAGCAAGCCGGGGCGGGGGGAGGGGGGGAAAGGCAGCGTGCTGGTCGCTGTGAGGGCGGGAGTCTGGCAGCCTTCGGTGGTGTTTCTGTGGGAGGTCTGCTGGTCCCGCCGTTTCGGCGGTGGGTGTGCCGTAGGCACGGGACTGGCAGATCACCCGCAGAACTGCTGCCAAATCTGCGTGACTGGGGCAGACCTCCCGCAGAAACGCCGCCGAAGGCTGCCTGACTGCCGTGCTTCGGGTGGCAAAAAACATAGAACTGCCCCAGGGTTCATCAATGTTTTTTGGTAAAGAATCATGGGCTGTTAACATCAAAATGTATTAAGGAGCTCACTGTAAGAGAGCAGAATGATGGTATTCCTTCTTTCAAGATAAGTTTTTCAGATGAGATCCAAAAAATGTGGTTTGTTTGAGTTTTCAGCTATGATATGTATTGCAGTGAAATAAATCACTCTGACTTTGTTTGAAATTCCTGATTGTTTACATATGGGTACAAATCCCACCTGCATGCCCTACAAAATATGCATTATCGTGCCCCAAGACAGATTTTCCGGAAAATCTTAAGTCAATTTTAAATAAATATAAAGAATCAAGTATTTGGTATCTACTAGGCTACATTTTTCACATAGTTATATCTGTATAATCCCATTGGAGTTGCCTGGTGAAACTGAAGGGAGAATTTGACCTGCTGTTTCTTTTATAGGTTAAGGAAATAATGTCTCTGGTTATTTTTTAAATTAGATTAAAACACACTGATTATCAGGTGAGGAGAGAATCTGGTTTTCCTCCTGGGAAGTAGGTGGGTTCTCCTTCGGCTACTCTATTAACATACTTACTGTATTACTATTACTTTTTAACCCAGCAGGGTATTTCTGTGGCTACTTTACTTTGCTGTAATCCATTCAATAGATATTCCTCTCTATTCACCTGTGTTAAAAATTAGACTCCGAAGAATGTTAAGAGATGCTTTTGCTTTTAGAACACGTTGTTATACTCATGCTTGATATGATTATGCCAATGAGTGATTTGTCATTTGTTTATTTCAGAAGCTCATTTGGAAAGTAGATTTGGAAACTGGTGCAAAAATACAATATCTGATTCAAATCCATTTCCTTAAGCAAATGTAAGATATTTACCTTAAGAATTTTTTTAATGGATGTTGATTCATAGTATTGATTTTTGATTTGTGCTTTCAACTATTCCAAACACCTGAATCACCAGGAATTAGAATACATACTTTATTTATAATAAAGGGTGAATCTATTCTTTTACTTTTTCACCTAACACCAAATGATAGCTATTTGTACTTGTCAGGTACTAAATAGGGATGTAAAATGTTAACCGGTTAACCGGTAAGCATTAGTCTTACCAGTTAACCGCCTTAACCGTTAATCCTTGGGCTGGCTGGCCTGCTGGCCCCAGCGGCCCCACGCCGGCTGGCCCAATGACCCCAGTGGCCCCATGCCACAGCCCGAGCCCCAGCCATGCTGGCCCCAGCTGCCTACTTGGTTAACCATTTAAATGAAATATTTTTTAATAATTTAAATGGTTAACTTTTTAAACGGTATTTACATCCCTAGTACTAAATATGAATCTGAAATTAATGCCCTGTAGACCTTGTTAGTTCCCGCTCTGTCTGTGAGATCTGAAATCCCTTAGCAAGTGTGCATTTGCCAGTAACTAAGGCTTCCATAGTGTACAATCCATTAATCAGCTGTTTGTGTAGCTCCACTATGCGGTAGAGCCAACAGGGGATAAAAATCTGGACTGTCACTTCTTGGAATCACAAACACTAGCAAAGACAGCCAATGCATTTGGTGAGAGCGTGTGTATGTATATGTAAGAGGCCACCATAAGCCCACGTCTCACTAAAAAGGCTGTTTGAGGTGTCCAAGTCTAATATGGCCAACTGACTGCATGACTTATACAGAAATTTGTGCTATATACTGTTCATTTCTTTGATGTTGGTGGGGAAAATAGGAGACAGCACAGCTCTTCGAAACCACGGAGGGGATACAAACCACCTTTTACGCAACCTCCCTCAAAACCCCCTCCTTCCTGTCCAAATTTTAAATACTCCTTACTAGTTTAGAACTGTTTGCCAACTGTTTGCCTGCTCGATCCCAGCTTCCAAAAGAAATAGACAACTGTCAATCTCTTATCTGTTTGTAGGTGCCATCAGATAGTTAAATATCTAAATGCCTTTACTTAACACCTGCATTTTTTTCTTTAAACAGTTTCCCCCTTCACATTGATTATGGACATACTGCACAGTTGGAGAGGTTTGGAGATGAGCACAGAGAATGAGTAAGGGCATGGAAAAACTCTCAGATGAAGATTGATTGAGAAGCCTGGAAATGTTTCCTTTAGAAAAGAGATAAATAAGAATGGACATGATAAAAGTATACAAAGTAATGAATAGAGAAGGCAGATCAGGAACTTCTTTCTAGTCACCCTGTCTTGTAACACAAAACGAGAGATACCATGCAATGAAATTGGAAGGTAGCAAATTCAAAACTGACAAAAGGAATTTTTTTTCAAACAATTAACCAGTGGAGCTCCTTGTCACAGGGTTCTAGGCCAAGAGCCTAGCAAGCTTCAGAAAGTGTAGAGACATTAATATGGATGAGAAAAATATCTAGGGTTGTTATAGTAAAGATTAACAATTTAGTATCCCTTTTGTTTGATGGCCTAAGCTGACCTCTAATTATTGAGGGTTTGGAGGAAACTTTAGAGACAGACTATCCCATGACCGCCTGCTGCCACTGCTGGAGACAAAACACTGGACTAGATGGAACACTGGTCTAATTGAGTATCACAATTCTTGTGTTCCTTTGAGGGTGCTAATTTGGAAGACTTCTTTAAAACTTTAGCCCAAAAAGGTTTAAATATTAAACCTAACTTCAACACAAAACTAATTTGTGAGTAAGCTTTCTCATGTTTCTTTCTCTGAATTCCTTAGGAGAACACTGCCTTCTCTCTGGCTAGCTTGTAATATTGTTGATAATTCATAAATACTAATATGCTGTTTAGCTATGATTTATATTGCAGACTTTGACTCATCACATTCCTTAAGCAGTTAAGCACCAAGGAGAGTGGTTACATGCTTTAGGTTGGGTTCAAGGTCAGTGCTAAATTTATCTTGTTTAGGTCTCTGTCTCATATTGTTGGCAAGAGTTGATTGGTCCATAATGGGTGAAAGCAGAATACTGTATAATAGTGCTTGGAGTGCTACAGACCCCCATGATCTGATTTGGATATGGATAGAGACATATTTAATATTTTTTAATGAAATAAATACTGCTGGGAATTGTGTGATTACAGGAGATATAGATTGGAGGACAAACTTACCCTGGCGAGCCGCGTGCCAGAGGTTGCCGACCCCTGACTTACATGAATACTATGCAACAGTTTTTAATAAGGCTAATGAGGATATTAGGGGTAGTGGCAGGGTGGTTAATGGAAATAAGGCTATGGAAGTAGAAATTACAACATCTGAGCTAGAAGTCCAACTCAAACAGCTTACTGGGACCAAATCAGGAGGCCTGGATAAGCTCCATCCAAGAATATTAAAGGAACTGGCACTTGAAATTGCAAGACCAATAGCAGGGATTTTTAATGAATCTGACCCCCAAGTTTATATACCTTATGACTAGAGGATTGCTGATATACTACTTATTTTTAAGAAAGGGGGGAAAAGTGGTCGAGGACATTATAGGCCTCTTTGTTTGACCTCAGTTGTATTAATGTCTTGGAACAAATTTTGAAAGATGAAGTAGTTAAGGAAATACAGGTAAATGGTAATTGAGGTAAAATACATGGTTTTATAATAGGTAGATTATGCCAGACCAACCTAATCTCTGAGAAGATAACTGGCTTTTTAGAAAAAGGAAATTCAGTCAATTTTATCTACTTGGATTTCAGTAAGGCATTTGATACATTTCCACATGGGAAATTATTAATTACATTGGAAAGGATGGAGATTAATATGAGAATTGAAAGGTGGAAAAGGAACTGGTTAAAAGGAAGACTACAATGGGTTATACTGAAAGGGGAACTGCCCGGCTGGAGGGAAGTTACTAGTGGAATTCCTCAGGGATTGGTCTTGGGACCAATCTTATTTAGCATTTTCATTAATGACCCTTGGCACAAAAAATGGGACTATGCTAATAAAATTTGCAGATGTCACAAAGTTGGGAAGTATCGCCAATACAGAGGAGGATCAGAATATCCTACAAGAAGATTTGGACATCCTTGAAAACTAGAGGAATAGAAATGGGATGAAATTTAATAGTGCAAAGTGCAAGGTCATGCACTTAGTGATTACAAGAAGATTTTTTGCTATAAGTTGGATGTGACAGAGGAGAGAAAAACCTGGGTATACTGATTGATCACAGGATGACTATGAGCCACCAATGTGATGCGGCCGTGAAAAAGGCTAATGCAATTCTAGGAGGCATCAGGCAAGGTATTTCCAGTGGAGCTAGGGAAGTGTTAGTACCGTTATACAATGTACTGGTGAGAACTCATCTGGAATACTATGTATGATTCTGGTTTCCCATGTTTAAGAAAGATGAATTCAAACTGGAACAGGTGCAGAGAAGGGCTAATAGGATGATCCGAGGAATGGAAAACTTACCTTATGAAAGGAGACTCAAAGAGCTTGGCTTGTTTAGCCTAACCAAAAGAAGGCTGAGGAGAGATGATTGCTCTCTATAAATACATCAGAGGGATAAGTATCAGGGATGGAGAGAAGTTATTTAAGTAAGCACGAATGTGGATGCAAGAACAAATGTCTATAAACTGGCCATCAACAAATTTAGGCTTGAAATTAGGTGAAGGTTACTAACCCGTCAAAGGAGTGAAGTTCTGGAATGGCCTTCTAAGGGTAGCAGTGGGAGCAAAAGACCTAATTGGCTTCAACACTTATCTTGATAAATTTATGGAGGGGATGGTATTATGAGACTGCCTACAGTGGCATGTAGCTGATCTGCGATTGCTAGAAGCAAATATCTCCAATGGCTGGTGATGGAACACTAGATGGGAGGGCTTTGAGTTATTACAGAGAAATTCTTTTCCAGGTGTCTAGCTGGTTGGTCTTGCTCCAGGTTCAACTGTTCGCCATATTTGAGGTCGGGAAAGAATTTTCACCGCAGTCAGATTGGCAGAGACCCTGGGGGCTTTTCACCTTCCTCTGCAGCCTGGGACATGTCACCTGCAGGTTTAAACTAGTCTAAATGGTGGATTCTCTGTAACATTAAGTCTTTAAATCATGATTTGAGGACTTCGGTAACTCAGCCAGAGGTTAGGGGTCTACTACAGGAGTCGGTGGGTGAGGTTCTGTGGCCTGCAATGTGCAGGAAATCAGACTAGATGATCAGTTCTGGTGAGTGGTGCAAGTAAAATCAATTTCTTACCGGTACCGGGGAGGACCAGCTAAGTGGGGGGGCATGAAACCTTCCCACATGACCCTCCATGTGACTCCTCACTGCCCTGCCCCAGGCCTGGGGCCCCCACGCTCTCCCTGTCCCTTCCCCATGATCCATCCCATGTTACCCGGTGAGGGATGGAACTCTGCACCGGAGACTTTGGGACAGGGCTCTCCCAGGAACCGCAGCGGGGAAAGGAACAGAAGGAAGGACGAAGATGCAGCTCTGTGCATGGAAGGGCAGGGGGCAGAGCTCAGATTTCTGCCCCTTTCCCAGCCTCGCCTCCCCAGCCTGTCCTCCTGCTGCTGCTGTAGTACACAGACGGAGAAGACGCAGCTGGTGTGGGGCTGCCCAGAGGCTCCATGTTCTGCTCCTCTCCCTGCTACAGTTCTGGAGAGCCTTGCTATGGTGAAGTGGATGCTGATTTCTATCCACAGATATCCGCATCTGCAGATCAGTGCCGTAACAAGGGCGAGGCAAGTGAGGCACTTGCCTCGGGCGCACAAAGCGGAGGGGCGCAGCTCTACGATGATTGGTGGCCCTGAGTCCCTCTCGGAGGGAAGGGCCTTCTGCCGAATTGCTGCCGCCGCTTCATTCATTCTTTGGCGGCAATTCGGCAGTGGGTCCTTCTCTCCGAGAGGGACTCAGGGACCCGCCGCCAAATTGCCACCAAAGAATGAATGAAACAGTGGTGGCAATTCGGTGGCAGGTCCTTCTCTCCGACAGGGACTCAGGGACTTGCCGCCGAAGAGCCTGGAGCTGGCCCTTGCCTCAGGCGCAAAAATTCCTTGTTACGGCTCAGCTGCGGATAGAAATTTATATCTGGTCAGGGCTATGAATGCTTTTAGCCTGCCCATACCTAAGGCCACCCTGATCTGGTCAAGACAGTTGATTGATCGCTGCTTGCCTGTGGTCTCATCGTGATGGTTGAGGAGCACCATATGCTCCTCCAGTTCAGGCTGCTCTGGTCCCCACATTTCCCTTTCATATTTGAAATCCCCTGACTGGCAAAGTGACCCACATATCTCCTGGTGACAGCCCACCATGACATTTAACTCTGAATTCTGCTGGGACAACTGCCTCCTGACTTCCAAACTTGAACCTTTGCCTGGGCTCCAGAAACAGAGAGAGATGCTCAGGCAACAGAGCAGGCTTCTCTGCTGCGAGGGTCAGCCATCACTCTTCCCATGAAGTACCAGGAATGTTCACGTCTTCAGAAAACAAAGCACAGACACACTGCCCCCTCACCAGCAATATGACCATCTGAATGACTTACAATCTGGAGCAAGATTCTGTTTGGCCAAATATACTCTGTGTCAGAATCCAAATTAGCTGCTCTTCAGAATTATATCCACCAGGATCTTGAAAAAAGTTTTATCCAGCATTCCACCTTCCTGTCCAGGGCCTCTGTCCTCTTGACCGCAACTCTGGACTGCCCCCAGCCAGCTTTGGTCAATTGGTATTACAGTTACACAGCATTCAAGTTTTTTCTCTGTTTCTTGCAATCAAAGAAGTACTCAGACTTCACGTTTATTTCAGGTAGCCTGAGCCATGTCTTGCTATTAACTAAGATCTGCAGAGTTAATCTGAGATGGTTGAAATAAGGATTGAAACTAAGTGCAACAGACCCCATCTTTGGGCTAGTAGGCGCTACAGAGACACTTACAAACCCTTCTGCAAATTCTTTTTTTTTTGGGGGTGGGTGGGGATTTTTCTTGTTTTTTTTACTGCTTATTAGTGTTCCTTAATAAACAAACATATGAGGCATCAAATGTCAGAATCAAAATGTTCCCTTGCTCTAACCTGCCCTCTTTGGACAAGGGTATTGAGAAAGTGACACAGAGTTGACTGGCAGTATCTAAGATCTCAGATTTCTTTATTCTCTGTTGACCTGGCTCAGGTCTGTGTATGACACACAGATAGCATTGCTCTTGTTGGTTGATGAACCCCTCCTAGAAATGGATAAAGGTCATTTGTCCATGTTTACTCAAAAGCTGTTTATACATACACAATGCCTTTGACAGTGCTCTTTGTTGAACTGATTGCTGATCCTGACATGGATGGAAAGGAATATTTTTGAGTGTGTGTTCCTTCCTCTCAGAGGGATCCCAGAAGGTGAAGTTGAATAATTATCCACACGAAGATATTTTTATCTTGAGCAGTTCTGCTAGGTAGGTTCTGTTCTAGCACCACTGCTGCTTAATGTCTCTGTAAGGGAGCTGGTTTGGGGCTATGGTGCGCTTAGTATGCTGATGATGTGCCAGTCTGCCTTCTTTTCATTAGATCCAGATGGTAACTGTCCAGTGCTTGAGGGAAATAGAGACTTGGACATAGGTTAACTGACAGAACTCAGTCCAGATAATTTGAAGATGCTGATGGTTGGATTCTGGAAACAACTACAATGTTTGGCGAAGATGTACCTTTTCTCTTCTTCAGCACCCTCCACCTCCAGCTTTTGAAAATGTTTGTCCACTCTTTCTTAAGGGGCTTGGCATTCCAAGTTTATTTTATGGACTCCTGATTGTTATATATGGCTTTGGTAGTAAAGAGTGCACATTTTCATCTGTGCAATGACTATGAACGTTTCTTTTGGATTTGGTCCTTACCACAGTTATCCATCTTGTCATGTCCAGATTGGATTGCTGCAATGGGCTGCTCATGGGGCTATACTTCTAGGCCACTTGGAAACTTCAGCTGGTCCAGAATATGACAGCTTGGTTACTTCGTGGGATCAGCTGTAGAGATCAATAGATTACTCTAGCTTCATGTTCTTTCTGGTTTCAATTCAAGGCACTTCATACTGAACGTGAGTCAGACCATAAATACCTCACAGGCCACTGATCTCTCATGCATCTCTGCAACATAAGTGTTTTTATTGTGCCAGTCACCGTAGTGTCTAGATACCACATGCAAGAATTAGACTCTGCCGTACTCATAGAAGGACCATGTTTTCTCCACCCCACCCATGGAGGAAATGTTTATTCCATAGATTGTGTTCCTTAAGGGAGAGATGTGTTGCTTGCCAATTATGAGGTTTTCGTTTAATTTCTATTATGGTAAGGCCTCTGCAAACAGATTTGTTGCATTGTCTTTTAAAGAAGGAAATACATGCACTCATCCCTCCTGACCTTCTGCAGTAGGAGTGCACATCTAGCCAACGTGGGCCTGTGTTCTTCAAACTGCATTGTCCCAGTTGATAATGGGATTCTTAAAGTAGTGTAAAGAGAATAGGTTTTTTTTAGGTAGTCAGACCATAGCCCTCAAATTTCATCCAGTAGTAGATTGGGAGCTGGTTTAATGCACACAGCACTAGTATGATTATTTTCCCTCGTCTACCCCTCAACTGATGGGTCCACTTTGGAGACATGTGTCTGCATGTTTTATAAGTTAGTTTCCACTGTATGTAGAAAGCTGGTAATAGAGAACATTGCAGCACCTCTTTGTAGAAGTGACAAAGGAATGGATCACTGAGGTCAGGATCTGCCTCTGATGGAAGCAGGTGAAATCCTGTCTTATAGAGATGGTGGGGAAAAAAAAATATTTCTGGCCACTGTTGCAACTAAGGTGTCCAACCATACAGATGTATATGAATCTGAACATGCACCTAGAGGTATAGCGTCTAATTCAAAGCGCAGGTAGAAATACTCCAGTTGACCTCAGTAGACTTTGCATTCAGCCCATAATGAACACTTTTGAATTCTGAAAAATAAATAAATAAAAGTAACTTAAGCAGAGGACCTTTTAAGAAGTTAATTTTCATGCATGTGGAGTTTGTCATCTTGGTTGGCCCATGTGATGCTCACCTACTTTATATTTCTCAAAACTCTCAGACGAAATGGAATTAAAGGATTATTATTATTATGAAGCGATTTGTAAATGAGTTAATGAAAACATTACTTTGCTATACATGTCATTGAGTATGGGTCATTAAACAGGGTGGTAAATATCTTTTGATACATCTTTCTTTAGTAGGCAATTTGCAATCTATTTTCGTTGCCATGTATATGCAGGAAGAGGGGTAGAAATAAACAGTAATTAAAATTAATTCTTTTCCTGCGGGATTTTCCCCCTTCATTCTTCTTATGCACTTGCTATATTATATTTCCTTAGCTTTTAAGCATTTTATAGTGGTGTATTTGCTTGTGTTGTTGGGCTCTGTATCATTTTATTTTAAAACCTTTTTTTTCAAGGATATATGACCTTAAAATAAACATAAAAAATACTTCCCGAGGTCCAAACCTAATCATCCTAGATCATCCTGGAAATGATGCCTTAGGTATAGGGTTGCCAATTTTGGTAAGACATATTCCTGGAGGTTGCATCACATTACATAATCTTTAATTAAAGATTAATCTTTAATTCCTGGAGACTCCAGGAAAATCCTGGAGGGTTAGCAACCCTACTTAGATCCCAATCTTGCAATTACTTACAGATGTGCTTAACTTTAAACATGGAAGTAGTTCCTCTGAAGTCAGACTGCTCCCATGCTTAAAATAGGGCATGTGCATAAGAGTTTGCAGGTTTGGGGCCTTAATTATGAGCATTCAATCCCTTACATGAAGTACAGATTTTGAGTTGTAGTATATCTAAAGGATAGCTTCCTGAATTGGGGCTATGCTTTCTTCTAACAGACCTAGAAGAAGAAAGTGGAAAAGAACCAAGGTCTGTTGATGGCATGAAATTGATCATATGAGAGAGACTACACAGTCACTCCTTTTACAGCATATACTCCCATTTATTCATGCATTTTTAGGTGATGGAGTAGTGTGACAGCAGCAAAAACTCACAGCTTAAATATGCTGGCCCTTCTTAACAATCAGTGTTTTGGTTAGTAAATTTGCATGGTGAATAAGAGGGTTTAATATGTGATGCTCCATTTTAACAGCTGTTGTAACTATTAAATTATGGTATTGCCCATTAAATCTTATTAATTGCTGCAAATTACTTCTAAAAAGGTGATTTTCCCTCTCCTGCCCCCCAGGACAGTGCTATTAACTTCAACAGAGAGTTGCTACTACCAATGGTTCCATTTTTCAGACTGAACCAGAAATCCTCTTGGTTGCAGGTTTGGGTGTTCTGGTAGCATTTTTTTTTTTTAAAAAAGGTTGAGGGTAGAGGGGGAAAAAAGAAATAGGAAAGCTAGAAACAAAGCTGATGGTTTAATAGGTTACCATAGAGGCAATGGAGATAAAGGGGGAAATGTGGAGATCTGGAGCAGAAAGGAAGAGGACAATGAAATAAGAGAAGGGTGTGTGTGTGTGTGGGTGGGGGGAATAAAGTGGCCTGCTCTGTGATATGCAGGGATTAGTGTATAGAGCTCCTAGAAATACCAATGGAAGCATAATTTTTCACATGTTGGAATGAGATTGTACCCTCCTTTATTTTTTTTTTTAAATCCTATTCTGCTTTTTTTCACTCTTCCAAAATATGTTTTGCCTAGGATTTTTTCTCTGATTCTTGCTTCGTCTCTGGAGCTAGAGTCTCACTGATCATGACTTCCTATAACAGCTGTATTTCACTGGAAAAGTGGAACTGTCAAGCTTTTACCGTCAACTGTAAAATTTGTATGTGCAGGTGATAGGGCTTTCTTGGAAACTAACCAAGGAATCTGAAACTCACATCCAGAAGAGATGGAACAGACAAGGATGAAATGAATTATGGTAAATTTACAGCAAAATACAAACACCACTTTTTTTGTACTTAGTCTATTCACACTAATGCACACTCTCACATCCTGCCTCTGCTCTGTGAGTGTGTGTGAGTGAGAGAGAAAGATAAAGATGTGATATGTTCACTTACAGTTTTGCAAGGCATTGGGAGAGGAATGGAGATACCTGAACCAAGAGAGAGTTCTTGAGCCATAATGAATTAAATCTGTAAATTAAATGAAGCAAATCCTCGCAGGGGCCTTACCTAAAGAGAAACTCCTAGAAATCTAGGATGACTCTTTTTTAAAAAAGAGGCTATGAGGAAAGAGTATAATAAATGTAGTAGGCACTAGAATGCAGTAGACTCCTCCAGTTCTTCCAATTTAGAGTTCTCTTCTTTTCTCGAGGACAGTGATCTACTAGAGTTGGAATCTAAAAAGTCAGAAATGAGAACCCAGGAGAAATTACTTCCCCTCGAAAATCGTGGAACTTTTTAGGTTTGCCAGCTGCACTTTGCTACCATAAAGTTTATCTCGTCTGCAGCTTGCAGCAGGAATAGAAGGAAATAATTCCACTTGTAGTGAAATATTCCCCTAGTATTATCAAGAAAGGAACCCAGAATGTCTCTTAATCTAATCAAAACAGTAAATCAGAAAGGAGAGAATAATCTATGAGCAAGTGGCTAAATGGATAGCTCATGATATTTTTCTACCTTCCAAAAGGTACCTCGGTTCCTTTCCAGGGTCCCCATAATCAAACTGGTGGTAGCAGTAGATAGAAAATAAACTGTAGTATCAGTGGACTATGATTTTTTACTGAAAGACCAGGTAAATAAAAAACTCAATCAAAAATATCAAACCTTCACTTATGAGGAGTTAGGGAAAAAAGTAGCCACAAAAGTAATTGAAGTGAACAGTCACAGTCTTGCTTAGATCCAGAAGTTGCAGTTGAAATTAGGTCTGATAATTAGCCCTCAGCTCATCTTGTTTTTGGAAATTATATTGGTGTCCAAAAAGAATAATGGGTGTTCTTGCATATTATGCATGCTGTAGTCCTTAGGCACAACAGGGTGAGTTAAGGACAGAATGTCAGGCATAATTTTTATCCTCAACTCTGAATTTGCTTGCTGTTGTGGACTTATGTCAGACTATTAATACTTGGATGTAGTTTTTTTTCTGGTTTCCTGCTTTTTTAAAATGTCTCAGCATGCTTTTTTTCCCCTCTTCAATTTCAATAGTGTAGAATTCTGACATTAAACAGTTTGTCTCCTGTTTTCATTCTTCTTTATTTTAAAGAAAACACCCTGTTAAAATAAACAGTATAAATTTTAGTGTTTATTTCACTTTTGTAAACACTGCAGTGTGTTTTATAGATTACATTATTACTCTATCATGTTTTCTTATGTATGACAAAAGTATTTTGGGCTGGTCAGTAAATCTATCTTCTATCCATATAACTACTTGTAAAGGTCACCTCTTTTTCCTAAACAATATGCTTGCCAATATGTTTAACCACTCCCTAGCTTGATTTATCTTGTGTAGTATAGCAGTTTTCTAAATGTATTTCAAAAATTGCCAAAGGACTTTATTTCACAAAAATGAATAGCAGTTTCTGTTCTTTCTCCCATATCTTGCTTCTGCAAAAATATTAGCCAGTTTTGAGAACATATACCATTGATTTCCATTTATTTTCTGTTATTAACCTGGCTTACATATTTTACACCTAAAGCCAGTGCTTAATGGAATGAAGATAATTTCCCAGAGAGAAACACTGCTGTGTTTGAGAAAAATTTGCCTTAAGATTATATCTGGAGCTTCCAAACAAATGGAGGGAGACTAAAACAGTCTCTTCCTTGTTTTAGTTTGTTTATAAATGCTGGTGATACACATGTGCAACCCCAGGCACTTGAATGTGGTGCTTATGCATTGTTCATTTGAAATTAATTCTACTGTGAATGTTTCAGAATGACACATTGTATGTGTGTGATCTTTGTTAGAGGCAGGCTAAATTAGACAGTGACTTATACCCCTGGTAACCCAATTGACTTCAGTTCAGAGTTTAGTCTATTGTTTCAAATGCTTGTGCTCTGTTCTAGATATTTTGGTTTGCTACTATAATCTGGAGAGAGTAGAAACCTGTAAGCTTTTTGTTGCCGTTCTTATTACTTGGATATGAATTGTTGCTCCACACTTATGTCTTTCCTTCATTTAGACCCTTGTCATGTTTACCCTGCCCCTTGTCCTTGCTATTAATATATAGAAAAGTCAACGAGAAGGAAAAAACATCAGGCTGACTGGAAAGCCGGGAAGCCTCCCAGTGTTTGTACTAGAGAGAATCTATTCCATGAGGCAAAGAGTTAAACTGAAAGACTTCTGTAGACTTACACAGCCAATTAAGTATGTGCTGTCTCTTACTCTGCATGCATGCCCTTGTGCGGTAAAATGTAATTGATGTTAGTAATGTATGCTGTCCCTGCTTAGTGACCTGGGCTCAAGCTGTGACATATTCAATACACTGTGACAGTGAAGAGAGAAGACCTACATATATACACATGCGTAAGACTGGATTCTTAAAACTGGAATAGCAAGGTAAAGTTAAAGACTGTATTGTCTGCTCTTTCACTGCAGGCAGACAAAAATCAGATCTTAAGATATATGCTTGTTCTTGCAAGGTCCTTGGACAGATATTAAACTGCTTGGTGTCAGAAGGACCTGCCAAGTTGGCAACTAATGAGAATTAACCTGGGTAAGAATTTTTTAAATTAATAGTGTATGAAATTGTAGACACTGGATTCTCTTGTCTCTTTGCTGCTTCTACTAGCTTTTAAGTGTTTAATAGTTGGGAATCTGTCAGTTACTTGGAGGTGAATTTATTTGAAATGGTATT
This sequence comes from Mauremys mutica, assembly GCF_020497125.1. Classification (NCBI taxonomy): domain Eukaryota; kingdom Metazoa; phylum Chordata; order Testudines; family Geoemydidae; genus Mauremys; species Mauremys mutica. Next base: position 303,061,026 of record NC_059072.1, on the reverse strand, counting down.
AAAAGTAGGGGGCTCATTTTCTGTTTCATAACTATTTTCTGAGATTTGAGAATGTGTTTGGCATCTTTTAAAGGGATGTGCACAGATGTAATGCAGAAGTAGTAGATTTTCAGTGTTAGACGTTTTGCAGAGAATATTTTTGGTGTGTGTGTGTGTGTGTGTGTGTATATGCAGTATCTACTGAAGCACATGTACTATATGCCTACCTCGTACTTGTACAAATATGTAAAAGATACATCTGAATTTCTGTGATGCACTCAGATTTATAAACCAGAAACACTCACTGTATTTTGTCAGTTGGCATAAAAATAGCTAACCCACAAACAAAACCCAACAATAGCAACACTAGAAGACATTATCTCTATTTGCTACCATTAACTCATGATTATTTCTTAGTGACTTAACTGTTGTCTTTATGCTATGTTTGCTTTCCATTTTGGAAGGTGCTGCAGACCTCTCTGATGTATGAGTTGTTTATACTGGTCAATGCTATTTAATCCATCTAGCCATGTTTGCCACTCATCACTGTGGTATTGGTCTGATTCAGAAGCAACCTCAACAAAGGCTTGAATGAGAGAACATAAATGAAAAAACATATTATCAGCACTGTAGAAGCTTAGGACACATACTGTACTTGGAGATTGCCTTAAAGAATAGCAGAACTGATGGCTGAAGCCATTAGTCTATAGCTACTTTTGAAAGTCCTTCTAGGAGTTGACTAATAGTAGTAGCATGAGCACTGTCAAGAAGAAGGTGGCCCTATCAGAGAACTGCATGTTGCCTGGGGAATACTGTTTTCACAGGGGTGAGTTATACATTTATGAAGCCAAGTAGAAAAACAACTTGAGGGAGTTAGCTGCAGCCCACCCTAAGTTAAGCATGCACTTGAAATAACTTTGTATTAGAATTTAAAATGTGCAGAACCTATTACTAGGCTAGTAAATATGTATTCCAGTGACCTTTACAAAAATGTTCCTACTTTATGGTTGTGCTAGTAGAGGTTACTACAGTGCTAGTTTTATATCCCCAAAGTACAATGATACTGGGAAGAGCTGATTTAATGTTTATTGAGAGTTAACTTTAGGCAAACTAATCAGATCATCTGCATCAATGGAGGGGTTCAAACATACCATACAAATCCAGTAGAAATGGAATGGGTAGGGAAAGTTTTTGATTTGTGTGAGAGTGGATTAAAAGTTTCTCTGCAATATAACGCTCAGCTAGAACCTGTCCGATCTTTAAGTTTTAATGGCAGAAGCTGCAGGATCTAACATTTCATATGGCACAAATTAAGCTAAAGGCACAAGTATAAGAATGGGATATTATGTGAGTAGCTCTTTATTTTGTTCCTGCATCTGGATTTGAGGAAAAGAAATCAAGTATGCATTCATGCAGGTGAGTTTATAGGGGAGGCAAATACTACAGTGGCAGGAAGAAACCCCTTGCATCATTCAGCCTTTATATTATCTCCCCACTTTGGAAGCAGAGTTGATGGACCTCATAGGGGGTGGCACCTGTTCTTCCTTGACTTGAATGGTGATGGCTGCTATGCAAGCTTTAAGAATTTAGGGAGCAGGGAGATGGAAAAATGTGGTCCCTTGGGGCTTCAAGGGGTGCTCAGGAAAGAAAGAGAGGATGTGTGGATTTCACTCAGTTATGGGTAGGGCTGCAGATTTGTCTCTGCATTTTTTAAAATAAAAAAATCACAGAGCAGTCGTTGTAAATGTAGTAAAGGTCACAGGTTTAATGAACTTGATTTTTACAAAAATGACAAATGAGGAGGGGCCCTGAAGGAGAGGTTAGAGGGCAAGCCCCACCCCACACTCACCACACAGTGGTAGCTCCTCGGCTCCTGTCCGGTGGGGCTGGGCCCAGCTCCCCACTTATGGATTTGGGACCTAGCACATGGGGTTGCAGCATTGCCTGGTTTGGCCTCATTGAGATCTTGTGCATGGGGCCGCAGTGCTGCCAAACTGAGTGGTGCTGCGACCCCATGTGCAAGGTGGTAACTCCTGGAACGGAAAGCTGGGCCCAGCCCTATGGGACAAGAGCCACAGGACACAAAGCCAAGTCACAGACACATGGGGAAATCATGGTATCCATGACATTTTTCCCACTGTGACAAACCTGCAGCCCTAGTGATAGGTTCTAGATCCTCATTTGATGTAAATTGGGATTGCTCCACTGAAGTCAATAGCTGTGCCAGTTTACACCAGCTGGCTCTATATCTACAAGATAATTGAGTTTTCAGGTCAGAATTTATATAAAGCACATGGGTATTAGATACACTTACAAACCCTGAGGAGACTTTCTGTTATGGGTGGCCCAATTTAATTCTAGGAAGCCAATTTTGTCAAATAGAGAGTCTTAATTTTGAAATTAAAAAAAAAGTTAGAGGAATTTTGGTGCAAGATTATCCCTGAGTTATTTGACACATCATAATATAATCATAGATCTGTACTGGTAAAGATGAAGGCAGTATGTCCTGTCTGATACTAGTTATAATATGTTTATAAATACCTAGCTAATGTTTCAAATGAGGTCATTCCCAATTAGGAGTTTTGGCTCCTAATTAATGAAGAAAAATATTTCAAAGTCGAATTCAACTTAAACATTAGTAGATCGCTGCTGATGGCATAACTTTGAGAGTTAATGATGAGGGTTAATCCCCATATTTAAAAAATAAAATTAAGCATGCAGCATCATAGTGCCCTTCATTTATTTTGACAAGTGTCAATTTTAATGTAGGGTACTTCATACTATACTAGTAATGTACTGTTGTGTAATTTGTAAGCAAAATAGTAATAGGGGACCTCGCTGTTGTTAAGTCTGTGATGAAAAATGAGGGAAGATGCTGGAGGGTTGTATGGATGTGTGAGATAATTTATGTAAAATGGAATTAACCAGGTTCTTCTGTCATTTATAGAGCCTTCTCTATTGTCTCCTTGATCCCCGGGATTGGTAGGGGATGTTGTAAAGGTTATGGGCCAGGTTCTGATCCACACTAAGGTCCATTTTGTGTTGCAGGAGCAATGCAAAAGGGTCTCTTATAATGAGCCACGAATAGGGAGCTGAAGATTTCCACAGTGTGAGGCAATCATCAGCTGGTGATATTGGCTGTATGCCAGCCTCTCCTGTCCCATTCTCTTCCTCCCATTCTCCCCCACAAGCATATGGGCTCTATGTATATGTAAAAAGAATCTCTACTAAGACAAAACATGCTTCTCCTCCTGGAGGGAGGATTAGAAAAAAAACCACATGACATAGATAAGTCACATTGGGTAATGTGCTACTGGAAGGTGGTCATAGTGATGAGCGTGGTACAAAAACCTACACAGAATAGAATATGTGGTAAAGCTGGAGCACACTCAGCGCTGGTGATCCTTGCTAACATGTAATGGTCCTTAAGGCGTATTACAAGCTGGCACTAGTTAGAGCTGCCCTTTACACCTCTCCAGCTTGCATTGGAGGCTGGATCAGCCTCAGGATTGGGTACTGGGAACGGAAAGGTCATTTAGAGCCACCTTTGTCTCTTCCCTCCACTCAGGTGCACTGAACTCTGCTGCAACAGAGCTAGGATTATTTAACCCTAGGTGAAGAGGTTAGCTGACAAATTACACAAGGTGGTTAAAAATATTTTATATTTAGGGAGAATGCAGGCAAAATTAACAAGTTAAAAGGGATTCACAAACTATTCCAGGACAATATTTCCTAGGTGAAAAAATTGTTGTGGGACAGGAAAGAGAAAGTACTTGAGAGCTAATTGCTATTGACACAACACTTCTTATGTACAGAGTCAGGCCTTGTTGCTATGATAATAAGAAGTTCAGCTGAATGCAGAGGCCTCCTCCAAGGCCCTTAGCACCACTTAAATTGCACGGTAAAGGCTTAAGTAGGGCTTACGTGGCATGTAGGGCCCTGTGTGGGGGTTAATTTCAACTATGTAGAAGATGTTGATTCAGTTCATTAACTCCATTCCCTCTAAGAAAGCTGAACATACAGTCTCTACTATATATACAGCTGCCAGAGAGACTGTTCCTGGGGAGGGAAAAGAGTCAGAGACATTTCAGTATCTTTAAATGGATTCATATAAATTATCATATAAATCTAGAAAGATTATCCTGGACTATTTGAAGTGGGGTGAATAATTGAGAATAAATAAGGATGACAAAGAAGTTTATTTGCCAATTTGAGATGTAAATCCTGGAGGACATTAAAACTTTAACCCAGGTAAAAATATGGATAAATCAGTCCCCTGTGGAATTTTATAACAGCTCTGTGAAATATTGATCCTATTACTACAAGAATCTTTTGGATCAAACTCTCCAAGCAGACAGTCATCTTTCTTCACTGTGTAAAGCTTTAACTGATTTTTTTCCCAAAGGTTCTTCCAAAAAGCTTGGACTAAATTTTTCCAAAACGATTTATTAAGACCAGGTGAGATTTTGGGGAAAGGTTTATTGGGAGGCAATCTGTGAAAAATGTGACATCTATTTCAAACATTATTAAAACTGTGCAGTCCTGCCACGGTGCTGTCCTTGGCCATTAGGCACTGGATTAAACTTTAATGGTGACATTTGCATCCTCATCTATTAAGCATCTGTCAGTTTGTTACACAGATTCATTTCAGGATCAGTATTTGATACATGCAGCAATGATGGCCAGTGGGATCTGGTACCCTTTTGAAAATTTTACAGGCCTTGCAAGCGGAGTTTGGACTCTTTCAGCAAAATTAAAACACATATGGTGGTTGCGATAAAAAAATTAGCACTTACCAAGACCTGGTGGGATATTTTTTCCATACTTGGAATGGTGGACAACTTTGGAAATTTATATTTAGTAAAAGTGGATTTATTTATTTATTTGTTTATTTACTTTTCATAGCTTCTACTCCATGTGTCAGAGGATGAGTTGTGGTTGCTGTGAGAAAAGTGAAGGAATTTTCTGACTTCTGTGCTTGTAAAACATTTGAATCCTAACATTGCATTTTGTGTGCTGATTATACTAAATAGTGTCTATATATACATACTATATGTAAATAGATTCACATGACTACCTGTAATAACCACAGATTTTAACAGTGGGGAAAACAGAAATATTGTATAAATAATAATTGTGTAATGTTTGAATTGTAGTTACACTGTTGTTCTTCCTCCTTGTTTCTTCTAAATAAAGATGTCTTGAAACTAACCCTTAAAACTGAATGGATCTCTACTAGGGCTGTCAAGTGACTGAAAAAATTAATCATGATTAATCGTGCTGTTAAACAATAAAATACCATTTATTTTAAATATTTTTGTATGCTTACTACATTTTCAAATATATTAATTTCAATTACAACACAATACAAAGTGTACAGTGCTCACTTTATATTTATATTTATTTTTTATTACAAATATTTGCACTGTAAAAAACAAAAAAAGTATTTTTCAGTTCACCTGATACAAGTACTGTAGTGCAATCTCTTTATCATGAAAGTGTAACTTACAAATGTAGAATTATGTACAAAAAAACTGCATTCAGAAATAAAACAATGTAAAACTTTAGAGCCGACAAGCCACACAATCCTACTTCTTATTCTGCCAATTGCTAAGATGAACAAGTTTGTTTACACTGACGGGAGATAATGCTGCCTGCTTCTTATTTACAATGTCATCAGAAAGTGAGAACAGGCATTCGCATGGCACTTTTGAACCAGCGTTGCAAGGTATTTACATGCCAGATATGCTAAACATTCGTATTCCCCTTCATACTTCGACCATTCCAGAGGACATGCTTTCATGCTGATGATGCTCGTTTAAAAAAAAAGTGTTAATTAAATTTGTGACTGTACTCTTTGGGGGGAGAATTGTATATCTCCCACTCTGTTTTACCCGCATTCTGCATATATTTCATTTATAGCAGTCTCGGATGATGACCTAGCACATGTTCGTTTTAAGAACACTTTCACAGCATATTTGACAAAATGGAAAGAAAGTTTCTGAGATTTCTAAAAAATAGCTACAGTACTTGACCCATGTTTAAGAATCTGAAGTGCCGTTAGGGTGACCAGATGTCCTGATTTTATAGGAACAGTCCTGATTTTTGGGTCTTTTTCTTATATAGACTCCTATTACCCCCTATCCCGTGTCATGATTTTTCACATTTGCTGTCTGGTCACCCTAAGTGCCATCCAAAATCTGAGTGGGACAAGGTATGGAGCATGCTTTTAGAAGTCTTAAAAGAGCAACACTCTGATGCGGAAACTACAGAACCCAAACCACCAAAAAAGAAAAGCAACCTTCTGCTGGTGGCATCTGACTCAGATGATGAAAATGAACATGCGTGGGTCCGCACTGCTTTGGGTCATTATCAAGCAGAACCCATTATCAGCATGGAAGCATGTCCTCTGGAATAGTGGTTGGAGCACAAAGGGACATATGAATCTTTAGCGCATCTGGCATGTAAATACCTTGCAATGCCGGCTACAAAAATGCCATGCAAATGCCTGTTCTCACTTTCAGGTGACATTGTGAACAAGAAGCAGGCAGCATTATCTCCCATCAATTTTTTGTGTTAGTGATTGGCAGAACAAGAAGTAGGACTGAGTGGACTTGCAGTGTTTTGTTTTTGAGTGCAGTTATGTAACCAAAAAAAAAATCTGCATTTGTAAGTTACACTTTCATGATAAAGAGATTGCACTACAGTACTTGTGTGAGGTGAATTGAAAAATACTATTTCTTGTGTTTATCATTTTTACAGTGCGTATATTTGTAATAAAAATAATAATATAAAGTGAGCACTGTGCACTTTGTATTCTGTGTTGTAATTGAAATCAATATTAAAAATGTAGAAAAACATCCAAAAATATTTAATAAATTCCTATTGGTATTCTATTGTTATAAGTGCAATTAATCGCAATTCATTTTTTAGGTTAATCACGTGAGTTAATTGTGATTATTTGACCGCCCTAATCTCTACATTAGAAAATTGAGAGCTAGATTCTCCATTGGCTTAACTCTCCTTTAGTCAAAATCTCTTTTTCCCCCTATTATTATTGGTTCAGTTATGAATAGGGCCCTACCAAATTCATGGCCATGAAAAACGCATCACAGACCATGAAATCTGGTCTCCCCCCGTGAAATCTGGTCTTTTGTGTGCTTTTACCCTATACTATACAGATTTCATAGGGGAGACCAGTGTTTTTCAAATTGGGGGTCCTGACCCAAAAGGGATTTGCAGGAGGTACACAAGATTATTTTAGAGGGTTTGCAGTATTGCCACCCTTACTTCTGCGCTGCCTTCAGAGCTGAGCAGCTGGAGAGTGGCGGCTGTTGGCCGGGCGCCCAGCTCTGAAGGCAGTGCTGCCGCCAGCAGTAGCACAGAACTAAGGGTAGCAGTATCACGACCCTCCCCCCTCCAACTCCTTTTTGGGTCAGGACCCCTCCAATTACACTATCATGAAACTTCAGATTTAAATAGCTGAAATCATGAAATTGACCAAAATAGACAATGAGTTTGCCATGAGCTCAGAGTAAGGGGCAGTGATTTGTGACCAAAGCTCTTACCAGTCTTACCCTGTTGCTCCCACCTGTACAAGGTCAACCTGTAGCAGTTCTGTGGAAGCTGATTCCCGCAACTGCTGACAGGTGCCAGTGCCCAGCACAGGGACATAAGGCTCAGAAGGCATATGCCCTGTTTCTTCCCACCCCGCTCCCTGCCCTCCTGGTGACACTACATTAACTGGGCCACAAGTTGGCTCTCCACTCCAAAAGGAAAAAATATACCAATAAATCGTGCCGTATGGTCCTGATATGAGCATCCTCAGCTCCTGCTGAAATGTGCCTGATCCTGCAAGGTGCCCAAAAGCACATGTGACTCCCTTGACTTCAGTTGGACCGGCGGGTGTTCCACATCTTTCAGGATCAGATCCAGTAAATGCCTAGAAAAATGAAAAGTTAGACTCCTTCCATATAGGACTAGATGCTGTGACCATAACTGCGTCCCCTCCCACTCCCCAAGAGATGAGAAAACTCAAGTCAAGGGAAATGCCTAGTAAGATGGAGCCACCCTCCAGGACCTTATCCCTCAACATCTGTGCTCCTCAGGAACAATTAAATTGTCTGCCTCGAGGATGAAACTTGTGTTTGTTGGAGACAGAGCTTTCCTGGCTGCTGGCATGTGCATATAGCACTCGCTCCCACAGGATGCCAAAATGACCGCTTTCAGGCCCACATGAAAGACTCATTTCTTTGACCACTCAGTTCCATTCAGCAACACACAATTTCACTCAGCATTTATGACAGAGCAAATGAAAGCCCTTATAATTCCTAACCAAGGCTCAGCAGCAAGCTGTATCATCGCTGTGCATCACAATTCCTGGATTCTGCACCACTCTGATGTGGCAGGCAGGAAATTCTGCTGAATTTATATTTAGAAATACAGGGGTTGTAATTTAAATATAATATGTAATAATACAGTCAATACACTACTCTCTGTGGTGTTTACTTTCATAGCACATTCAGTTTATTTTACATTGTCCTCCCAGTTGGGATATGCCAAAGTTTTTTGGAGTTGATAACGCATCCTACACTGGAGAGAGTGAAGCTGGTGGTTTTGGTAGTTGAGCAGGAAGAAGATGAGGCTTTGGGGCCCCGGGAAAGGTGTAGGAGGCAGTTGGGATTATAGGATAAGCACAGTAGCTATAAGGAACACCAATAAAATGGTTAACCATGTTGACATTTTAACTTGTCACCTTTACAGATTTACCCTCTCATTGACATGAACAGGGTGGAACACACAGGGCCTTGCTTGTAGATCTCCTAGTCAAAGGGCAAGAGAAATACCAAAGATTAGATCCTTCTCTGGGCTCTTGCCCATAAAGTGCTTAGCTACTGTGGGTGAAGGATGTTGTAAGAAATCTCCATAAAACAGAAGTGAATTATCGTATGGTCTTTCCTTTGCTTTGGTCTGCATAACTCACCAGTGCCAGCAAAAGATCTGAGTAGTGGGTCTTTCCCATTGCTTAGGAAATGTGCTACCCTTTGTGGCTGAGAGATCTTACATTTGCTAATGATTCGTCTAATCAAATGGAATCAGTAGGAGGATAAGTACTGTAACTTGGATTGTATTAACAACAACATGAAAAATGGGTTCTTTGCATCATTTCCTGGTGTTCACAATGTTATTTAAAAGACCTAATGTGGTGTCACATATGATTTATGCAATGCAGATATGTTTCTATTACATTTGGAGCAGATATGTATTACAAATAGTATATTGCGATTTTGAATATAAAGATATTGCAGTGGTGTGAGGTGATATCCCAGAAAGTCATTTCTCAACACTTGACTGGGACTCAGGAGACCTGGGTTCTGTGCCTGACTGCCACTGGCCTGCTGGTGACCTTGGGCAAGTGACTTTAACCACTATGTGCCTCAGTTTCCCCATCTGTGGAATGAGGGGACTGATACTGACCTTCATATAGCACTTTGAGATCTACTGATGCAAAGCGATATATAAGAAGTAGGAGGTATTATTCTACAGAAACATGCCAGCCCTCTACCTTTATTCTTCTCCAACAAAATGTTTGCATGTTTATTTTTTCTTAGACAAATGTACACTACATGACAATCTTTTACATGCTTTAATAAAAAAAATGCAAGAGAACTGAAATAGAATATAGATAATTTGAGAGACAGCTCTTTGTGAAAGATTTCATTTTGAAGTTGTAGATTACCCTAGATTTTTACAGAATTCAATGTCACTTAACATTGTATAATTTTGTAACTTCTTTGTGAACAACAACAAAAAAATCTAGTGAGTGATATTTAAATCTTCTGCTCCTTTCTAAAATCAATATTTTGCTTTTCTCCATGAGCATGCAAGTAACAGGGAGCAGTGATCTGCTGCACTATTGTGTACCCCCCCATGGGCACTCACATAACTACAACATTGACGGGGAGAATAAAGCACCATCCTTTAAGCTTCATCTCACCAGAAGTGTAACATTGTCTCATGATGATTTCTCCTGTTCCGCTGGTGGATGTGATGTTTAGCTTGACTCCTAGAGCTAATGTCTTACAGCACTGGTGTTTGTCTTAGCAGCGAGGGACTGCTGTGTGTGTGAAGTAGCTCATTGCTGGATTCTGCTTGGATCACTTGTGCTATATGCATATACAGTCAACCCGAACTGGAATTGTACTCCCAAATCTCCCAGATAAAAAGGGGTCATTCCATTACAGCATCATCAAGTTGGTTAGAATAAGTTAGGATGGTATTGGATACAATATTTTCTTGAGATGACTGGGGAGCATGCCAGGCCAAGTACTGAGGCTGAAATGTTCAAACTCAGGTGCCTAAAGTAAGGAACCTAAATTTACACTTAAGCACCTAATTACAAATGGCCCAATTTTCACAGGGGCCTAGGTACTCACAACTTTGAAGTCAATGGAGCTACAGCTACTCAGCAACACTAAAAGTTTAGGTCACTTTTATATAGGTGCCTCTGGGATAGCCCACCACCTTACCAGCCCAGGAAGAAGCAGTGACACGCCAAAGTCTGTTTTGGCCCTTGCCTTTGGCACAATTTATTGTTCAAACACAAAAAACTCATGAAGTAACACTAAAAAAGTGATTCCCCTGACCAAAGCTGTTGCAGTCCCCAGAGGCCTTTCCCTTTGCTTCTCTCATCCCTGCAAAGAGGACACACCCTTTCCTTCAGTCCCTTGCTGAGTCCCGTGACAGGTAGCCCTTACCTGTTTCCTTGCTTTTTCTCCCTGTCACCCCACTCTCCCTTGAGACTCTCCCTTCCTAGAAAATCTGCATTCACATGGGAAGCACCAGATCTGTGTTGCACCATGAAAGCGCAGAGCCAGATACCAGCCTGGGGTTGGTCTGCTTCACAGATTGCAGACATTTCAGGGGGCCATGGTCAATCAACGGAGTAACAGGTGCCCCAAGCAGATAATAGCTCAAGGCCTCAATTGTTCATTTTATCACTGCACCCTCCTTCTAGACTGCCAAATAGTTGTTCTTTCTGGGAAGGAGCTTTCTACTGAGGTGTGGTGCTAGGTGCTCTCCGCATCTAGTGCCTGCTAGAGAAGGACCCCAAACCCTGCCGAGTCCTTAACCCTTTCCTGGCTCTTTCTCCCTGTCACCTTGCTTAACTTTGAAGTATCCCAATCTGAAAATTTTGGACTACTCCCATTATCTGTGACGGCATGATTTCAATCCACCTCCAACTAAAATTGCAACCCATACACCACCCTAAACAAAGAAGAAAGTTGTCTACTATTTTTTTTGTGTTATTACATTCAAACATCATCATTGTAGTAATATTTGTTACCTTTAGCCTTAATCCTTGCTTTCACACTGATACTTAAGCCTGGTCTACACTAGGCGTTTAAACCGGTTTTAGGAGCGTAAAACCGATTTAACGCCACACCCGTCCACACTGAGAGGCCCTTTATATCGATATAAAGGGCTCTTTAAACCGGTTTCTGTACTCCTCCCTAACGAGAGGAGTAGCGCTAGTATCGGTATTACCATATCGGATTAGGTTTAGTGTGGCCACAAATCGACAGTATTGGCCTCCGGGCGGTATCCCACAGTGCACCACTGACCGCTCTGGACAGCAATCTGAACTCGGATGCACTGGCCAGGTAGACAGGAAAAGCCCCGCGAACTTTTGAATATTTCCTGTTTGCCCAGCGTGGAGCTCCGATCATCATGGGTGGCGATGCAGTCCGAAATCAAAATACAAAAAGAGCTCCAGCATGGACCATGCGGATGTGATCGCAGTAAGGGCAGGCAAATCTGTTCTATCAGCGCTCCGTTACAGAAGACGAAATTCAAAATCATTTTTAAAAAATCTCCAGACAGATGCCATAGCAGGGACTCAGCGCACTGCTGCGTGACAAGCGTAACGGAAAGCCAAAGAATCAAATGGACGCTCATGGACTGGAGGACTCGAGCTATCCCACAGTTCCTGCAGTATCCAAAAAGCATTTGCATTTTGGCTGAGCTCCAAATGCTTCTAGGGTCAAACACAGTGTCCGCGGTGGGTCAGGGCATAGCTCGGCAATCTACGCACCCCCCCACCCACCCCCAGAAGCGAAAGGGAAAACAATCCTCTCTTGACTCTTTTACATGTCACCCTATCTTTACTGAATGCTGCAGATAGACGCGATGCTGCAGCACTCAACACCAACATCCTTGCTCCCCCCCCCCGCCATGGGTGGCTGATGGTGCAGTAAAACTGATACCCATCGTCATCATCAGCCTATTGGCACATGGGGCAGTGCAAAAGGACTGGTAACCATGCCGACTAGCATCCGTTAGGTCGATCAAGGGCGCCTGGCCCTAATTTTTCCTGGTAGGTGGTGCAGTATGGCTGGTAACCGTTCTCATCATAGCAACAGGGGGCTGAGCTCCATCAGCCCCCACCCTTCATGTGTAAAGAAAAGATTCAATTGCCCCTGGACTAGCAGCGCAATGCTGGACTCCTCTCCTCCACACTTCTTAATGTCCTGTCTGGACTATCATAGCAGCTGGAGGCTGCCTTCCACTCATTTCTCACTAACAAGTCACTGTGTCTTATTCCTGCATTCTTTATTACTTCATCACACAAGTGGGAGGACAATGGTACGGTAGCCCAGGAAGGCTGGGGGAAGAATGGAATCAACAGGTGGGGTTGTTGCAGGAGCACCCCCTGTGAATAGCATACAGCTCATAATTTCTGCTGGATCTGACACAGAGCAGCTGTGCTCTCTGGTTCTATGATACAGTGGTTCTCTAGTACACTTGCCCAAATTCTAGACAGGACTGATTCTATTTTTAGATACCAAAAAGGAGGGATTGACTCAGGGAGTCATTCCCAATTTTGACTTTTGCGCCCCTGGCTAAGAGCAGCCAGGGGCACTTATGACAGCAACAGATGGTGCAGTGCAAAAGGACTGGTAACCATGATCATCTTTTTACCAATTTATGGATTGGTAGATGGTACAGTATGGCTGGTAACCATCTCTGCTGTCATGCAAAAGCAAAAGCATGCTGCTGTGTAGCGCTGCTGAATCGCCTCTCTCAGCGGCATCTAGTACACATACGGTGACAGTCAAAAAAGGCAAAACAGGCTCCATGATTGCCATGCTATGGCATCTGCCAGGGCAATCCAGGGAAAAAAGCCGCGAAATGCTTGTCTGCCGTTGCTTTCCCAGAGGAAGGAGTGACTGACGACATTTACCCAGAACCACCCGCGACAATGATTTTTGCCCCATCAGGCACTGGGATCTCAACCCGGAAATTCCAAGGGGCGGGGGAGGCTGCGGGAACTATGGGATAGCTACGGAATAGCTACCCACAGTGCAACGCTCCAGAAGTTGATGCTAGCCTCGGACCGTGGACGCACACCACCGATTTAATGTGTTTAGTGTGGCCGCGCGCACTCGATTTTATACAATCTGTTTTACAAAACCGGTTTATGCAAATTCGGAATAGTCCCGTAGTGTAGACGTACCCTTTGACATAGACTTATATATTTTGACATCTTTACTAACTCCTGCTTTTCCACTCTGCTTGTTCAGGCCATCTAAATTTATGCCTTTGCTTCATTTGCTGTCTGTTTAATTCCTCCAAGTGCATTGCTGAGCAGGAACACCCTCAAACACCTCTTTAATTCTCTTTCTTGATGCAGAGCTTCATCTGCTTCTCCTGTCTGTCTCTACCTTGACAGTGAATTCTGTCTCATTCAGTATGTCTCATTAGTGCTTCTAAGGCCATGTCTAACAGGATTGATGCTGCTGCAATCGATGCAGTGGGGGTCGATTTAGCGGGTCTAGCTAAATTGACTGCAGAGGGCTCTCCCATCGACTCCGATACTCCACCAGAACGAGAAGATTAAGGTAAATCGACTGGAGAGTGTCTCCCGTCGATGCAGGGTGGTGTAGACTCCACAGTAAGTCGACCTAAGCTACGTTGACTCCAGCTCCGTTATTCACATAGCTGGAGTAGCGTAACTTAAGTCGACTTAGGCCTTGTCTACACTACGGGGGTAATTATTGCCACCTTCACAACATTACTCATTACACCAGTGCCTCTGTATTGAAATCCACATCCATTCGTCTGTCTCCTCTTGCTTCAGATAACTGTAACTCTCTTCCCTGTGCTATTCCACTTGTCTAGGATTGCTCTTCTCTTTCTCCTGCCACACCATTGTGCAACCGCTTCGTGCTGTGAAAGGATACTTTGGGAGTCAGCCAGCCATTTGAATGCAGCAAATACAAAATTAACAGTGGGTTGAAGGAAGCAAGTCACTCACAGAGTCAGTTGGGCTGTATGTTCTGGGGCTGTTTTAAGTACGACAATGCAAAGGGAGAATTTCAAGAAGCAGTGAAGAGTTACCAATATTAGGAGGCAGCGCCTTCCAAAGTGCTCTGCACTCCTGTCTGCTGCTTGGAACCAGGCCTGCTCCTGCCTCAGCACAGGCGAGTAGCAGGAAAGGCTGTGGTTAGAACTGCTATTGGTGTCCAAAGCAGTGTCTGCATTCCCTTCCACTGCTCTGCCTCTCAGACTACACTTAGCCCAGCTGGAACACTTATAATGTCTCCTTTGCCAGCACGTTTTAGTTTTTCATTGGCTACTAATTAACTCTGTATTTTTGTTTTCTACTGTAATTCTTCAGAACAATTTGTGGCACAATACACTTTTTTATTTTTAATACAGATTGTTATTTATTGTTCTGTAGGAATTTATTTATATTACTGTAGTGCCTAGGAGCCTTAGTCATGGATCAGGACCCCATTTTGCTGGATGGTGTTCAACCACCGAACAAATGGCAGTCACTGCTCCAGGGCTTACGATCTAAGCCCCAAACACTTCATGACAGTAGTAGGGTTGGCCATAGGTTGTGTGGAGGGAAATGCAACAAATTAGTTTTGGGAGCCTTGGGGTCATTATGCCGTTGTCAGCTGGATACGTCCTTTCCTGGATATGTAAATGTTGTTTGCACTCGCTCAGTAGATATCCAAATTTCCTGAAGGAAGTAGAGTTTCTAATCCCCTCTTTTAAATTACATCTCTTGAAAAAGACTGCAGAAGAGAGTGTCTAGGAGAAGACTGTACATGTCATTCAGTTAAGTCTTTTGCACTGGTTCTTGCACATCTCTCATTAGTACCAAAATAGCAGATGAATTTGCCTTTAAATAGCACTGGTTTTTTTATGCTTTGTTTAATGAGAAGTCTAAAACTGCAGATTTATTAATGTTGTACATTAACATGATTCATAAACATTAGGATCTATTAAACACTTTGTAAAGCCTTCAGGGAAACCTTTAACAAATGTTAGTTTGTATTTATAATTTAGAATCCATTAGAAATTGAGTTATCATTAGTTTCCTGTCAAGGTAAAATGTTCCAGAAGAGTAGAAAGAGTGATCGAACATGACCTAGAATGAAAGTCTCAGTGAAAACCTGGTGTGTAGCCTGACTCTGATCTTGCCTTTGAAATTGGTGTATCAGTGGACCCTTGGCATTAACATCTAAGCAAATACAAGGGAAACAAGAAAAAACCTAGGTAGAAATTGAGGTTAGAGTTTGCACAACTATAATTTAAAAAATGAGTGGAAATATAATCTGATTACTTATTAGATTGGCAGAAATCCAGCTCAAGACAACATAATACAGAACATGGCAAACCTTAAATATTCAAAACAGGAACTCGCTTCTTTGCATTTGTAAAATCATGGTATGAAAAGATTTGTATGCTCTAGTAGCATACAAAAACTAATCTAGCAATGTGCGAAAGTAATTAAAGCAAAGCAAATAATCTCCAGTGTTCTTATTCTCCAGAGAAATTGTTTAATATCTTATCTTTCAAAACTAGTTTTCTAAAAATTCATGATGTCTGTGTAAGATTCTTCAGTATTCATGCAAGGGTTTCAATAGTGAGAGAGTATCTCCTAACTATTATGTGCTTTGGGAACTGCCCCAACTCCAAAGAGACTTTTTCCATAGAGTGGAAATGCAAAGCATAAAACCAGCAATTGAAATTCCTAAATTGGCAATTGCTGTGTATAAATTGGAGAAGCTTTGTTTTACTGGTGTTGGTGATTCAATAGATAGTACTTGCTTTAAGTTAGTGATGTGCCAAGGCCCCTGCTGTTGGAGGCTGTGGACCTGATTCTGATCGTGACGTTAGGGCAAATTATTAGTAACTCCATAGAAGTAAATTGAGTTACATCAGTGTAAAATTCACGAGATAAGGATCAGAGTGTCTTATCTTTTGTTGATGCAGACATATTAGGTTCTGATTACATAGGGTTGTTAGAGTTCCCTTGGTACTTTTCACAACAGAAGTAGTAATATCCCCAGTGCTGTGGCCAGATGCCCATTTGGGTACTTGCGGGCACACTTTGGATACCTACATTTCCTGTGCTATTTCAATTGGATACTGTATCCTTTTTGCTCTCCTTAAATGTTGCTCATTGTTGCTTTGTACTGTTAAACAACAGCCAGGTTTGTTTCAGTGATGGATGAAATGAACCAGGTCCAGTGGTTAGTGCATTAATTCTGCAACATACTTCTGTGTGACCTTGAACAAATCAGTCTCTCAGCAGTTTCCCACTTGTATGGCCCTACATCACCAGAGTGTTGTAAGGATAAATGCATTAAAGACTGTGGGTTACTCAGGTATCATGGTACTGGGGGGCCATATATGTAGCACAGATAGGTTAGGAAATGACTCCTGTGTATAGGAGTTAGTCTTTGTATAGTGAAGACTTTTTTATTTTATTTAACAATATGCAAATTACAAGTTATTAGTCCACAGCTCTGAAATTGAGACTCTGATTCTTTGTATCAGAGTTGGTTACAAGAAGCTTCCATTGCGCATGCACAGGAGTGGGAGGAGAGTAAAATTTTTTGGGACTATTTGTGATAGAAGGCCCTGTGAAAATGAAATATTTTTGAGGTACAGATTTAATTATTTTCATATATGAACTAGTATCTATACAACAGTTACTGTAACCAGGATCATGATCATCAGTAGGATGCTTTGAATTACCAATTTTGAGCACACAATTTTATTTTCAAATGTTAATTTGTCCATAGTGAATAGTGCTTCTCCTCAGGAGAACTTTCAGATAGATATGCCGAGCAAAATCAGCAGAGCAGCTTCCTTTTAATGTTTCTTGACATTAACAGCTCCATTTCTCAATTAGAATAGGAAATAAAGTTGATTATGCATGTCCATGGGGTGACTGTACATTTGATCAGTAGCTGTAATGTAAACTGGAAAGGTCACTATAAATAATGTTTTAGTTTAATTGTTCCTAGAAGGACCACAGTGACTCACTGTAGCTTTTTCCTATGGCTAATAAACACTGTTTAAAAGAGTAATTTCTACATATTTATAAAGGGTTGCAATTTGACAACATGACCATGGTATTTCAGATACTTTCTAAAAATATCACTATGCTTGTTCTCTTTACTAGAGTTTGCTTATTTTTAAACTCATTAATATGTTATTTTATTTTGCTTGCAGTCAACACTACAAATGTGAGCTGGCCTATAAAAACAACTTGTAGTCTTCCTACTTCATATATTATTTGTAATAGCAACTACATTTCTATATTATACACTGCAGATGGTGATATTTGAAGTAAATAGACTTTGGATAATGATGGCCCTATAAAAGTGACAATAATAAAGACTTGTTGGAACTAATAAAAACTGATGAAAGAATCCAAAGCAAAAATATCTCAGTGTTTGTCTTTATTTTTATTGTCACCAGTTATGCTGGACTCATTTCCCCAAGAAGGAGATCTGATTATTTGTGCTAATTAGAAGTACATCACTGCTCTGAATCACTTTTGTAATTAGTAGAAAGTTTGCAAGTGGATGGCAGAGATTTCCTGTGTGATTTGTACTGTTAAGTTACCCCTCCCTCCCACGTCTGTGGATTTACTGGAAAAATAAACAACAACGACAAAAGAACAGCCAATTCTCTTTCGCAGACAATGTGCCAGAAAGTGCTCCATTTTCTTATATTGCTATTCCTTTTGCTCTTGGTTGAGATGTGCTGAATTTTTTGTTTGTGGACAGAACTAGTGTGTCATAAAGAAAATAAGTGGTGATGGGAAGCCAGAAGATAAACCTGTTTGCTCTTGTCAGTTGCTGTGCCTGGTAATTCACTGTACAGAAGTGTTGGAGCAAAGAGCACTCCTCTAGACTTGCTGCCTTGGTTTCTGAGACAAATAGCAGATAAAAATGCTGGAGCAGGAGAGAGAAGAATTTGAAGGAAGGCTAGCAAGAAGCAGGCCTGGGACATGGAAGAAAAAGTGAGCCATCAGTAGGCTGTTTTAGTGTACCATATCTTATTGATTCCAGATTGGAAGTTAGATACATAGGCCGCCCCCCCTGCCCTCACTGTGTGTAAAATGAACCAACGAATGGCTGCTAATGTAGATGACAGGATAAAAATGGCAACCATTCAAGCCATGAGCAATCAGCCTATGGATTTCTGGCAATCTTAACTGCATAGATATTTTTGTCATTTACTTGTACATGTGCTCTGGAAGGCTGGAGCCTATGTGCCTGTTTCCAGCTGTGCTAGGGTTGCCAACTTTCTAATCACACAAAACCGAACACCCTTGCCCTGCCCCTTCCTGAGACCTTGCCCCCTTCCCTGCCTCTTCCCTGAGACCCCGCAGGGGGTTGGGGTGTGGGGGTTGTAGTGAGGGCTCTGGCTGGGGGTGCAGACGCTGAGGTGGGGCCGGGATGAGGGGTTGGGTGCAGGAGGGGGCTCTGGGTTTGTGAGAGGCTCAGGGCTGGGGCAGTGGGTTGGGGTGTGGGCTTACCTCAGGCAACTCCCAGTCAGTGGTGCATCAGGGCAAAGGCAGACTGCCTGCCTGCCCTGATTCTGTGCTGCACCCGGAAGCAGCCAGCAGGTCCAGCACCTAGGCTTGGGGGCCAGGAGGCTCCGCATGCTGTTCTTGGTTCCTGCCCAATAGGAGTCTGGAGCCAGTGCTCAGGCAGTGCGTGGAGCCCTGTGCCCCCCATGCCCAAGAGCTGAACCTGCTGGCCTGGGCTGGTAGGGACTAGTCTGCCTTAGCACCGCAGTACTGCCGATCAGACTTTTAACAGCCTGGTTGGTGGTGCTGACTGGAGCCACCAGGATCCCTTTTTGACTGGGTGTTCTGGTTGAAAACTGGACATCTGGTCACCCTAAGCTATGCATACACATGAAATAGAGAAGCAAGCTAAGCCACCAGTCTCAGTGCTGCCCGCAAAGATGTGCATGTAAAACACAAACATAATTTTCTTCTCTGGTGGTTGAGACCTTAGGCTGCTGTTCATACATATATTTGTCAAGGGAGACCCTCTCTTCTTTTAAAAAAAATGAAATATGGGGAAGATCCCAAGTAGGGACAAGTATGCATGGGATAAAACGCAGGGATTGAGGATCCCCAAAAGAAATGGAGAGTTGCATTAAGTGCAAAACTCTCAAGCTATTCAAATAGCTCTAATGTATCTCTATAAATAATGGTTCCATAAATATTGAGAGTTAAACTAATGTTCATCTAGAACAAAATGTGCTATTCTCCTCGGAAGAAGACAATGGCCACAGCTAGGCCTTAGGCCAAATGAAGCCGTTCCCAGTTGGCCACACGTTCCTTACAATACATGTAGAGTAAAAATCTACATTGATTTCCATTAGTCTCTGCCTGCTCCTGCTGTGTCTACACATGGCTAAGAAATAAGTTGAGACGTGTCTGAGTCACTCTTTCTCTCGTTATTTCTGACAGAGCCCCTCTTAACCCACAAATAGCTGGGAAGTGATGTCAGAATCCAAGTTTTACTCCATTCAAAAATGAGAGGTCTTTTCATTCACAGGATAATTGTCAATCACAAAGGAAAGAGATCCCATCATTTCTATTGGAATGCCGCACCTGTTTACTCTTTGCTAATGAAACGTCTTCCTTTGACATTCTCCGGTGTATGTGTTTCTCTCTTGTTCCGCTGGAAGCTCTTTCTCATATTTCAGGATTTGAATTTGCCAAGCACACTGACTCATTTCTCTGCTTTTTTTTTCTTTAGTGAAAACGCTAAAAGCAAACTGCACAAGTGCCTCTTAGCGATACACTTACTACCTTTGCACACCTGTTTTGACTTGATTGACACAGGAATTATCCACAGCAGTTCTAGGTGCAGCACCTGTTCCATTAGCAGTCAGTGCCTACTCAGCCTTTCATTAGCACATACAACACTTCACCTCTTATAGGACCTTTTCACTATGTAATCTAGGAAGGCTAGGAGGAAACAAACTCATTCACCAGAGGAAAGTGCCAATAATCAATGTAATCAAACTTTTCCCAAGAAGGAGGGCGTTACTGGTGGAGGTGGCAGTGAAAAAGTTTGTTCAAGTGGACCCATTTGAGAATCCAGCTCTTTGGCACAAAATAATGGATAAAATATTTTCCACGAAGATTAACAATAGGGATCTTGGGAAATCAGGCTGATGCAGCAGGATTCACAGAGACAGTTGAGGGGGAAAGTGTCTGGACTCAAGAGATCATCAAAGTAAACAGGCAGAGAGTTATTCTAGGTTCCAAGCTTGACAACCCAGAGAGATGCATTGCTACAGCCCTTAATCAGATAGCTGTAGACTGCCAGTTTTTGACATCAGCATTTCTCTACTACATTCAGATAATAAAGGCTCTATTTTAAGATCCATATGCACTTCTTTGAAGTCAATTTACAGGGACATGTTGTTGAGAAACTGTCAGTGAAAGCAGGGATGGGTATAAACAAAATATCAGCTTTGAGGGAAGGGAAGGATTTCAAAATCTGGATCCAAATTTTCTGGCTCAGGAGCAGTTTCTAGTAGAAAATATTCCAAATATTCCTGTTTGTTTACAGTCTCTAGGGCTAAAGGTCATGGGGAAGATGGGTCATTTATTTAGTTAGTTATAAAGAATCCTCAGAAATATCCTCTTAAAGAGTGAAAAATGGAATATAGAGTTGATGCCTTACACTGTTTGGAAGAAGGCAACCCTTCAGTTTTCACTTTCTCAGGGGAGCTTGAAGGGGGCTTTCACATACATGGAGGCTCACACCCCTACAGGTGTAGCTGAAGAACTTTGAAGTCACTGAATTTTCTCAGCTTTCCACTTACCTGACCATTGGCATTAGTTTTGTGATGAGTAAATGATGGAGAGCCTGTTACTCTGGCATGCTAAGTTTGTATTTAGAGCCCATGGTACTAGGATTTAGGGACACAAGGAAAACACTGAGGTGCTGCAGAACTTGTGGTGAAATCAGAGGTACTCTGATTAGGCCAGGTTAGGTTTGTTCTGTTTACTTTAGTTCTTGTACTGAGAGCAAGACTGCTGAGTGGTTGTGTCAATAAATATGATCACTAGTACAGGCTTGTATTTTATGGCTTTTGTTTTGTTATCTGATCTGGTATCCCCATGGCCTGGTGTTGTAACTAAACAAAATCTGTATTCATGCTGCTGAGTAAACATTGTGATAAGAACCTACCTGCAAAACTGAGTGCCGTTAATCATTTCTTTTCCTTTGCTTCCATTGCTTCTTTTCCTTCGTTTCCTTTGCTTCAGTTAATGTTCCTAAATGTGATTTAGCAGGTTCTTGCACCTCCTCCTATTTAGGCTGTCTACACTAGCCCTTTTCTTGGTAAAACATTTGTTGGTGAGGAGTGTGAAAAAACAGCCCTCTGACTGACAAAAGTTTCACAAATAAAAGCACCAGTGTGGAGAAGCGCTATGTTGGTGGGAAATGCTCTCCTGCCAACAGAGCTATCTCTGCTCGTTGTGGGTAGTTTAATTATTCCGGTGGGAGAGCTCTTTCCCATTGGCATAGAGCAGCGGCACAGCTGCAGTGGTACAGCTGTGCTGCTGTAAGGTCCATAGTGTAGACGTAGCCTTAGACGTGGTGCATTAATTTCCCCTGGATATCCAGTAGTGATCAGTTACTGGCTATGATATGCACAACAAGGCATGCACAAGTATCATGGACTACAGAATAATGAACCAGCCAGTTCTATACTACAACCTGAATCACAATTTTAGAGTGACCTCTACCCACTCTATAACTTACATGGGTAAGAACTATGTGGGAATTTAGAAAGAGAGTTAGTTGTAAGTTGAGACTTCAGAGTGACACCATCTTAGGGAGCATGATAACTAAAGTTTTTTTGTCCTCATCTGAAGTCTTACAGTCAAGCTGCTAAAGTAGAGATGGCAGTGAGATACAGTGGTACCAATTAGCCACCTGCGTGAGCTTTCGCTGACTCAAAGAACTAATGAAGGGCTGATTGCGTCTTCATGTTTGTGCTGCATGACATGATCTTGGGTGCTTGTCTGCCATATCCAGGACCTGACACTTGGCATTGCACACCAATCTCAATCATTCTCATTCACTATGACTGTCTAAGAAGCAAGTTGTGTGTGCATCTGGTAGTTCCCAAGGCAGCTGGAAATTGTGGCATGCTATAGAAGGTATCCATTGGTTGGTGTTATTGCTATACTTATATGAGAAATCAAGCATATTAAATAGTTTTCTTCAGAATATCCCCAGTAACGCTAAACCAGGGGTCAGCAACCTCTGGCACGTGGCTCGCGAGGGTAAGCACCCTGGTGGGCCAGGCCAGTTTGTTTACCTGTTGCATCCACAGGTTCGGCCGATCGCGGCTCCCACTGGCTGCGATTCGCTGTCCCAGGCCAATGCGGGCTGCAGGAAGTGGCACGGGCCGAGGGATGTGCTGGCCGTGCCTTCCCGCCACCCCCATTGGCCTGGGACGGTGAACCGCAGCCAGTGGTAGCCACGATCGACCAAACCTGCTTACCCTGGCGAGCCACGTGCCAGAGGGTACCGACCACTGTGCTAAACTGATATGAGTAATGCCTATAGAATCTCTTACAATGGTTTAACTTTCCAAGAGCTCAGTTCTGCCACCTTTGCTCAAGAAGTAGGTTTACTTTGTGAGTAGCTGCATTTATTTCTGATGCGCAGTCCCAAATGCTAGGCTTTGGATTTTGATTGTATTACATGAAGAGGAAGGTGCTGTCAAGCTGTTTGGAATGACTCAAATGCCTGAGTATGAACCTTAGAGCAGACTGTTAAGAAGCAGCCACACACCCTAAATTGGTGAGTTCTATACATAGATTTCACCAACTAAATATCAAATGTGAACTCAAGGACTACAGCAGCCTGAACATGGAGTCCCAGACAGTCCCCTTGGGCAGTCTGATCTATCTTGCCACCCAGCTAAGCCTGCCTTTGTAATAGATAGTCCCTTGCACCAAAAATCACAGTACTATTCAGGTTACTCCCAGTCCTAAAGGACCAGTCACTTACCCCGATCAATTGCACTTTAGATCTTGCACCAGTGATAACACTTGTGTCAATCCTATAATAAACTAAACATTTATTAAGTCAGAAAAATAAATGAGTTATTTATGTGGTTAAAGCAGATAAACATACACACACAAAGGAGTTACAGTCTTGTGTTCCAAAAGCTAACAGAGGGCTGCTCAAATATGCAATCTCTATATGTCCTCTAGGACAGTGGTTCTTAAAGCCGGTCTGCCGCTTGTTCAGGAAAAGACCCTGGCAGGCCGGGCCGGTTTGCTTACCTACTGCGTCCGCAGGTTTGGCTGATCGCGGCTCCCACTGGCTGTGGTTCGCTGCTCCAGGCCAATGGGGGCTGCGGGAGGGGCAGTCAGCACATCCCTTGGCCTGGGATAGCTCAGTGGTTTGAGCATTGGCCTGCTAAACCCTAGGTTGTGAGTTCAATCCTTGAGGGGGCCACTTAGGGATCTGGTACAAAATCAGTACTTGGTCCTGCTAGTGAAGGCAGGGGGCTGGACTTGATGACCTTTCACGGTCCCTTTCAGTTCTATGAGATAGGTATATCTCCATACATTATGTTTTACCTGCTTTAACCTCTCAATAACTCTCATTTCCTTTTCTTAGCTAATAAACCTTTAGTTAGTTTACTGTAGAATTGGCTGCCACCATTGTCTTTGGGGTAAGATCCTGAGACCCAATTGATCTGGGGTAAATGATTGGTCTCTTGGGACTAAGTGAAACTTGATGTGGTGTGATTTTAGGTTTAAGTAACCTTTTCTCACAAAATTCCATTTGTCTGTTTGGCAAGAACGGCTGGAGAGTCTAAGGCAGGGTTCGATAACCTTTGGCATACGGCTCGCCAGGGTAAGCGCCCTGGTAGGCCGGGCCAGTTTGTTTACCTGCCATGTCCGCAGGTTCGGCCGATTGCGGCTCCCACTGGCTGCAGTTCGCTGCTCCAGGCCAGTGAGGGTCTGCGGGAAGTGGCGGCCAGCACATCCCTTGGCCTGTGCCGCTTCCCGCAATTCCCATTGGCCTGGGATGGCGAACCGCTGCCAGTGGGAGCCGCGATCGGCCAAACTGGCTGACATGGCAGGTAAACAAACCAGCCCGGCCCGCCAGGGTGCTTATCCTGGCAAGCCGCATGCCAAAGGTTGCCGATACCTAGTGTAAGGGGACTCTCTGTGACTCCATAGTAAGACTGGCATAGTGATCCAGGAGTTCACATTTGTTACTGGCTTGGTGAATCTAATTATAAAATATACCACGAGTTTGGGGTGTCTGTCCTTGTTTTCTGACAGTCTGCCCTGAGAGAGGCACAGTTGTGAGCCACTCCAGACAGCATGAAAATGTGATATCAATATTACAAATGGGATTAATGCATGCAGCATCCTATAAGCATTTCATAAAGCAGGCCTGCACAACTCGTAAAGCGAAGAGGCCCATATTACTCCAAAGAAAACAGCCGACCCCCCCCCTCAGCGCTGCCAAGCACCCCCCAAAACACAGCAACCCCCCCCAGCACTACCCAGCCCCCCTGAAATACTCGCCCCCCAGCACCACCCACCCTATGAAAACGGACCCTCTTTCCCAGCGCTGCCCCACCGAAACAGCGGTATCGAACCTTGGTAATATGTTATAGTGGGCCTCTAAAGTAATATACTTAAGGTAAAAGAAAAATGTCTTTTTGCTAGAAGTAGAATAAGATCTTCCCCCCACTTTGTAATCAATTGCCCTGTTGAATGAATGAGGTGTGAATGAGGAAGGCGTGGAAGGCAGGCACCTCCAGACAGCTGCAACCCTTGGAGAGGGGATGGGAGCCAGACCAGATCAGTAGATCAGGTCAGCCACTGACTCCTCACTCGCCTCCTCAGCCCCCCATGCCCCCCCCCGGCTCGCCTCCTCAGCCCCCGCCACTGCCCGCCCACTCGCCTCCTCAGCCCCCCACCCCTCTCCGGCTCACCTCCTCACTCCCCGCCACTGTCCGCCCACCTCTTCAGCCCCCCTTCCTCACCTGCCGCTTGCCTACTCACCCCCCATGGGCCACACAGTGAGCCCACCTACTCCCCCCCCGTGGGCTGCACAGTGAGCCCACGCGGGCCACATGCGGCCCCCGGGCCACATGTTGTGCAGGCCTGTCATAAAGTCTAAACACCAATTTAACATCTATTTTAAATATTTCGGAAACCAGCCTGGTTTTCAATTTTGTGTTGGTCAGCATTCTGTTGAGGCCTAGGGGCCTTGGCATGAGCAGGCACCTGGTTTGCCACGAGGGTTGCCAGCCCTCTAGGATTGTCCTGGAGTCACCAGGAATTAAAAATTAATCTTTAATTAAAGATTATGTTATGCAATGAAATCGCCAGGAATTTGCCACTGTTTGCCACTGTCACAGATGTTACTACTCTGCCAGAGTAAGAGTGGCAGAGTAGGGTTGTACATTTTCTTGCAGTTCCTGGCATGGGAGATAAGGAGTGGCAGTGGTCTGCTTACCCAGATTTCCATCTTTCAAACAATTCAGTGAATTGAAGAAATGACAATCCGAGACAATAGTTTCTCCTGAAAATAGATATGACCGTCCCCAGAACAGCCATTGTTTCAACTAGTGCTAGAAATCTGGGTAGCTGCTTGGGGTCAGCTCAATGCACTGAGGATAATTGCTTAGTCATTCATGCTTTTTAATATAGACTATTAAGACTTCAGTGGTAATTTTTGATTAGCCATGTCGATATTGTTAAAGGGGGGATGTGTGTGGGCAGATATTTAACTTGTGTGGCTCTTGACACAGAAAGATGAGTCTCTTACATCTCTTCCGAGTACAGTAATCTACCCCCCCGGGAATACAATGTGGTGGTTGAAGTGTTTTTTTTTTTTTTTTTTTTTTTTTGCATATCTAATCCTTTACTCTTGGGAAAGTTGTGAGGATCTGTACCTCTAAAAACTCATTTTCTAATATACAAGTTCTGCATAATGCTTTCAATATCTAGCCCTCTGTGTCTTAGGAAGGCTTAAACTGAAAAATCCAAACCACCTGGGGTCTGGTGAAAAGCTGGGAAGATTTGCTTCCCTTAAAATATGTTGAGTGGCGTGCTAGGCAGGAGTGAGTATTATCTAACTGATGGGGATAATTTTAAAATAGGATGTGCCTGTAGTGCATGAATAAAATTGGCAGTGGCGAGTTTATTTGGGTACACAGTTGCATTGCAGACACTTTAACATTTAAGCACCAATTAATACATGCAAACTTCTTGTATTTTCATGTGTAGTTATGATGCATTTAAAAACTGCATTTCTAATGCATTAGTCTCCATTTCTTCAAGTCAGACTACTGAGGGATTTATTTGATTTTGAGATCATTTTTTGAAGGGATTTTAGGGCTTTTATTTTGTTTTAAGCTAATTGGTACAACTGTGCAGTGCTGTGGTATATCAAGCCTTTAAGGTACTAGTAGTGCATTAGGTGTCCCACAGCTCAGAGGCGAGTACTGAAGGTGCTTCAGCTGCTAGGCCCTTATAGGTACTAACAGGGGCGGCTCTAGGAATTGCGCCGCCCCAAGCAGGGCGGCACGCCTCGGGGGGCGCTCTGGCGGTCGCCGGTCCCGCGGCTCCGGTGGACCCTCTGCAGGCATGCCTGCGGGAGGTCCACCGGAACCACCTGCCGCTCTCCCGCGGCACGCCGCCCCAAGCACGCACTTGGCGCGCTGGGGTCTGGAGCCGGCCCTGGGTACTAACCCTGGTGGGTCCCCCCAGACATGTGGCTAAAGTGGAGTATTTTACTAGGGCTGGCAAGAAAGGGAAAGCTGCAAATGCCATAAATAGAGTGTCTTAAACAGGTACAGCTCAAAGTAAAACAATAGTGGTTCCTATTTGGCCCTTGGAGGGGAAGCGTAGTCCAGTTCTTTATTCAAAGCAAATAAGGGGCTTCAGATTTCCAGGTCAGGCTCAGGTATCGTGTGTCATGTTGCGGGCCCTTTGCACTGGCTCCCTGCCCAGTCTCTGCTGCTTCGTCAAAAGTTCCACACAGACCTGAACCTGCCTGCAGTGTCCAACTATCACTCCCTGTTTCACACATGGTTCCCTGGCTGCTGTTGCAGCCTTCTCTGCACACAGTTCCCTGGAAATTTCCCTGCATTCAGCTGCTCCTGGCTTGCCTGCGGCTGCTGCTTCACCAAAAACCAGGTTACTTCCTGGGTCAGGGTGTTTCATAGCATTTCTGTCCTACTGGCTAGGGGAAAGGGATGTGCCTGCGTATTCACCTCCAGAGGGCCCTAAATCAGTGGACAGAAGGTTGATGGGAATTGTAATTTCCAGTTTCGTAGATTTGTCTATTGGAAATAGATTGGAAAGAGCAAAACTATTTTATTGAAAAACTCAATAAGTTAAAAAGGAAATTGGGAAAATAAAATAAACTGTGACAAGTATCAGAGGGGTAGCCGTGTTAGTCTGGATCTGTAAAAGCAGCAAAGAATCCTGTGGCACCTTATAGACTAACAGACGTTTTGCAGCATGAGCTTTCGTGGGTGAATACCCACTTCGTCGGATATCCGATAAGGTGAATACCCACACCGTCGGATAAGGTGCCACAGGATTCTTTGCTGCTTAAACTGTGACAGAATACTGTGGATCAAATCCTATGGCCCTTTCTGTAGTCCCTTAATTAAAACAGATTTCCTACTGACATTTTAATGAAGGTTTTGCCTGAATAG
Organism: Mauremys mutica; assembly: GCF_020497125.1. Taxonomy (NCBI): domain Eukaryota; kingdom Metazoa; phylum Chordata; order Testudines; family Geoemydidae; genus Mauremys; species Mauremys mutica. Next base: position 303,032,979 of record NC_059072.1, on the reverse strand, counting down.
AGACTGTAGAATTTGGTCCTACACATAAAATGAAAAAGTACATACTTCAGCAGTGTCCAATCCACAGATAACAATGCTGTTAAAGAGGGAGCATCACATATACTCACAGTTCAAGGACATATGAAAAAGATGCAACCTCTATTCCAGAGGTTGGCAACCTCTGGTATGCAGCTCGCCAGGATAAGCACTCTGGCGGGCTGGACCAGTTTGTTTACCTGCCGTGTTGGCAGGTTCAGCCGATCGCGGCTCCTACTGGCCGCGGTTCACCATCCCAGGCCAATGGGGGTGGCGGAAAGCCGCGGCCAACACATCCCTCACCCGCGCTGCTTCCCGCAGCCCCCATTGGCCTGGGACGGCGAACCGCTGTCAGTGGGAGCCGTGGTCGGCCGAACCTGCCGATACAGCAGGTAAACAAACCAGCCCGGCCTGCCAGGGTGCTTACCCTGTCGAGCCGCATGCCAGAGGTTGCTGACCCCTGCTCTATTCTATTCAGCATGGGTGCTTACACTGCGTTCATCACCATAGTATCTTAGCACCTTCCAGTAGTGCCTTAGGTGACATGACTAACATCTGTCACATGTCGTTTGTTCTTTCATCCCATCCCTAGGGGGACAAGTGTTCGTAGTGAAGCATTTTGGTTTGGTCGAGGGTGTTTTGTAGGTTTTATTTTGTTTTTGTGTTTTTATATATGTTACTATGTGTTAGAGGAGTCAGGTCAAAGACATGCACTTTGCACTTAGGGTGGAAGGTGATGAGGTTTGTGATGGTCCTTAGTTCGTGGGGGAGTTGATTCCACGGTCTCGGATCAGCCCCCAGGGAAGTTCTTTCTCTCTCACAGATGATCTTTACCCTTACTGAAGAGTGTTCCATTGTCCCAGTGATCTCATATGTTACCGTGAGCAGTGAAATAAAGGGGAGAGATGAGAGTGTTTTACCCTACTAATCTGGCAGAGATGAAGTGGTAGAGTCTCTAGTGTCTTTATGGCACAGCCAGGTGCTAGGGGCACTGTGGAGGTACACTGCCCCAGCCTCCTTGAAGTATTGTTGCTGCTGCAGGCACAATGCTTTCCAGAGCTTTGGGGATCACAGGGTGCGCACACAGCCACTCTGTCACTTCAGAAGAGGGTGCAACATCTATTTTCTATTGGGTCTGGCCTGCTCTGCTCATGCCTGCTCGCTTTAGACAAGCTACTACCAGCAGTGGCACTGGCCTCACTCTTATCTATGCAGCTGTCTAGCTTCTTATGTTGGTAGCAATCAGTGTAGTATCTGGGCACCAGTATGTGCTAGACAAACATTTTGCCTAGCTCTGGTGTGTGTGCACAAGGTTAGAGAGCTTTCTTGTGTTGTTGCCTTGAATCTCATCCCCTTTGTGGACCAGCATAGAAACTGAACATGGTCTTATCTTTAGTGTTTTTCCTTTTTCTTCCTGACAGTTATCTTGGGGATAAGCATTAAAGGTGACTCTAAAGTATAAAATTCTAGTATTTTAATTTAACATTTTTGTCTTAGTATCAGTGTGTGTGTGGGCAGTTGTAGCCTGCTATAAATTTCTTTAGTGTTGGTGAGCAAAATCCAGTGGCTGAAGAGGAGTGTGGGGAGGGAAAGGATCTGGCACGATCTATTTGCATCACACAAAACTGGAACAAATAAGAGGGGACAGGATCAAGGAGATATCGATCAGTGTCCAGTTGTGCAGGCATAGATTTCCATTAATGTTTTGAAAATCAGAAATTCTGCATCTTCTGTTTTATGTTAATGGAGCACTTCGGGCACAAAACAGCATGCTGATACATTCCACATCTTCAGCTGCATTTCTTATATTGCTTTAATGAAAATATGTCTCTTGCTGTTGCATCTTAAATGGATTCTTTGAAAATGCAGCCCTGTCCATCTTGGGGAAGAAACTTATTCTGCTTTAAAAAGTCAGAATGCTATGGGAAAAGTGGAGTTAGAGAGGATTGGTAGGAGGGTACTGTTACACTTGAAAGCACATTCCTCAGTATTTGTATGTGTGAGTTATTGAAAAGATCTAATTTTTCCTGCTAAGGGAAATCATGATCCTTTGAACGGAATGGTGATTCTTTATGAAGACTCCTCCAATTTGCTGTTGCAGTGTTACAGACCAACAGCAGTAAGTACATTAAGTCTGTGGCTCCCTCAAGTTTCTTTTTAAACTAAAATTAATCTACAAACCTCTTCAAAATTTATTTGAGCTTTCATATAGAATTAAAAATTAATACAATTATTTAATGAACATATTCTGTTTTTTTCCCCCTTCAACATGTAGCTTGGTTAAGTGGAGAGATGTACCAAACAGATGTTTTGTTTGTGTGTGTTGCTTGACAGCAAATGGCACCTTACATCGGGAAAGCTTAAACCAATTATGAATAGCTGGCATAGCAAAAATCAAGATCAATACAACACAAGGTCGATTTTTTTCTTGTAATATTATTTTGTTGAGGAGTTGGAGGGAGGTTAGGGAGGAAGGAACAATAAAATGTATGTTTTTGCACTCCTATTCTTATGACTGCAGAGTGCAATCAGTGTGTCTTGTGACAGGGAAGTAGTATCTCATATCTCTTTAGAAACATAGGCAATAATTGTACATAAGAACAGGAGTGCAAAAATATACATTTATTGTTCCGTCCTCCCTTACCTCCCTCCAACTCCTCAACAAAATAATATTACAAGAAAAAAAATCATCTTGTGTTGTATTGATCTCCTTCAGAGCTCTTCCTGTGCCTTTATTCTTGATGTGGAATACACCCCTACTCCAAGTAACAGGTGCAGTCTCAGTGTGTACAGAATGGAGGCTGTTACAATGTTCTCTGATAGGAAGTAAAGCTGTTGATTTAATTGCAGTTAACTCAGGTGAGTAACTCAAATAAATGAATCACGATTAAAAAAATTAATCGTGATTAATTGCAGTTTTAATCGCACTATTAAACAATAGAATACCAATTGAAATCTCTTAAATATTTGTGGATGTTTTTCTACATTTTAAAATATAATGATTTCAATTACAATACAGAATACAAAATGTGCACTGCTTACTTTATATTATTTTTATTACAAATATTTACATTGTAAAAATGATAAAAGAAATAGTATTTTTCAATTCACCTCATACAAGTACTGTAGTGCAATCTCTTTATTGTGAAAGTGTAAGTTACAAACTGAACTCAAAACCAAAACAATGTAAAACTTTAGAGCTTACAGGTCCACTCAGTCCTACTTCTTGTTCAGTCAATCGCTAAGACAAACAAGTTTATTTACATTTACAGGAGATAATGCTGCCCACTTCTTATTACAATGACACTTGAAAGGGAGAATAGGCATTTGCATGGCACTATTGTAGCTGTCATTGCAAGGTATTTATGTGCCAGATATGCTAAATATTCGTATCCCCCTTCATGCTTCGGCCACCATTCCAGAAGACGTGCTTCCATGTGGCTGATGCTCGTTAAATAAATAATGCATTAATTACATTTTGACTGAACTCCTTGGGGGCGAATTGTATGTTTCTTGCTCTGTTTCACTCGCATTCTGCCACATATTACGTGTTATAGCAGTCTCAGATGATGACCCAGCACAGGTTGTTCATTTTATGAACACTTTCACTGAAGATTTGACAAAACACAAAGAAGGTACCAATGTGAGATTTCTAAAGATAGCTACAGGATGGTATGACTCAGATTTTGCGCCCCCCCACCCGGCCCAGAGTGATGGGGCTCAGGTGGGCTCAGGTGGTTCCTCTCCTGGGGTCATGTCATAATTTTTGTTGTCAAAAGGGGGTCGCGGTGCAATGAAGGTTGAGAACCCCTGACCCAGGCTATTTCCCTATATTGTTTATGAGAAGGTCATGTGAGACAGTATCAGTCGCCTTACTAAAGTCGAGATATATCACATCTACTGCTTCCTCCCTATCCACCTGTGAAGGGCTTCTTGATAGCTCCATAATAAAGATGAGTGGTTGTGAGGTAGACTTTGGCCACCTTCACTTAAAAGTACTTGGCTGTCCTGACATTGCTTTAGTAGCACTTCACTGGTCCTGTTCTGCCACAAGTCTGTCTACTAATAACTCTTTCCCTGGCAAAGTACTTGTCAATATTTCTGGCTTCTCAACAGATTCATTCTTACACCCAAGAAACAACAACTTGTAACACCTGGGTCCTACTCCTCTCCTTTTATTAGGTGGCAGAGCCAATCACTGACTAGTCTTTTTGGACCCCTCTCATTGGCTAGTTACTCCTGTTCCCCTTCAAAGCTCCAGTTTCCTCTCTGCTGCTGAGGCAGATAGGGAAGTAGACTGTGGTAATTACTTTCCTTTCTTCTCTGTAAAGCTCCTTTCTGTTGTGCTGGATACAAAATGAAAGGCAAGGAAGCATCAAGACTCTGAGTCCCAGTTGGTTTCCACCATCAAAGGGATCATTTGCAACAAAGGAGGGGGAATTGGTGATCCTTTAGTTTTTCCTCAGCCTCCTTGCCCCATTGTGAGGTTCCCAGTTAGACACTCATTAGTGGCCACATCTGGAGCAAAGCCAACCCAAACCACCCCATTTTTCCAGCCCCTGGTGCTGAAGAAGAGAAGATTAGCCTGCCAGAGGATGAGAAACTGTGAAACTCCAGGGTAAGCCAGCAATTGAGGTTGCTACACTGTTAGCTGGCCATTTAAAACTATGCATGCAGGGAATAGACGACACTGTCAGGTATGTCTCATCTCTTCCTTCCTGCTAAAAATAGAACAGATCTAGAGATGGACCATGGGATTAGCGAGTCTTCCATCCAGTTTTGTGAGGATAACTCATTTGAGGAAGTGGTCATCTTAACAAAGATAGTTCCAGCATGCTGATCTGGAGAGATGAGGCATTATTCTGAATTCGTCACTGCTGCCTATGTAGAGAATGAGGTTGATCGCTCAGAAACCTTGCAGTGGCATCAAAAGTTGAAAAGTTGCTATGGAATATAAACTAGAGGACAAGAATACCTTACTTCACTTATTGAGCAAGACATGATTGTCCTTCCAAGCCCATTAAGGATCATTGTTGTCCTTGGAAGATATAAGAGAAAGTATCCTGCCTGTCCACTGTTCGGTAAATTCTCTATCCTCCATCTGGAGCACCCCAATCATAAATTCTTGGTCTCCATAACTCTCATACACTATGTTGCCTTATGGAAAAGAATCAGGCCATTTGAGGAGTGTCCTTCAGCATTCTCTGGTCCTACCACAGGTGACACCTCGCTGGATGGCAACATATTCCCAGGAATACGGTAGACAAGAAAATGTATTGAAATTTCAAAGAAATGTTTGCACTCCCTAACTACTTCTATGGCTTTCTCAGAATGTGTTTCAACCCGGCTGTTGAATCTGTCATCCTCCCCAGTAAATCCCAATCCCAAACCCAATTTGAAAGGCACATTCCTTTTATAGCCTGGCTGCAGAAGAGGGTGTGCTAAGAGTTTCAGTTTGCAATACAATACGGTGGCTAAGAACATGGAATGATGATTTCTCTGAGTCATACTTTACATTTTTAAATCCTGTCATCAAGAACAGATATTCTTTCAGTGACTGTTCAGATCAATCTCTAAGCAATGTTTCTGAAGAGAGGCTGTCTTCCAGACAAGCCTCCCAGAAGTACCAGTGGTATAAGGGAAGTCATCCGATAACTGTATTTGTATGGTTCCTCCTTTAAGCAGGTCTGTGAGAATCTCTGTTAGGGTACGTCTACACTACAAGACTATTTCGAATCTACTTAATTCGAATTTGTGGAATCGATCTTATGAAGTCGAATTTGTGTATCCACACTAAATACACTAATTCGACTGTCTGAGTCCACAGTAACGGGGCCAGCGTCGACTTTGGAAGCGGTGCACTGTGGGAAGCTATCCCACAGTTCCCGCAGTCCCCGCTGCCCAGTGGAATGCTGGGTAGAGCCCCCAATGCCTGCTGGGGGAAAAAATGTGTCGAGGGTGGTTTTGGGTAACTGTCATCATTGAACCGTCAATCACGCCCTCCCTCCCTCCCTGAAAGCACCTGTGGGCAATCTGTTCGTGCACTTTTCTGCTCAGTGACAGCGCGGGCGCCACAGCACTTTGAGCACGGATCCCGCTGCAGTTATGGCCGTTGTCAACTCCTCGCACCTTATCGTCCACCTCTTCCACAGTCAGCTGCTGAGAAATAGGGCTACTTTTCAATGGTGCTGCGAGCACTGGTGGACCATGGGGATGTTTTACCAACATCAACGTCGGGTGGCCAGGCAAAGTTCATGACGTGCGTGTTTTCAGGAACTCTGGTCTGTTTAGACGCCTGCAGGAAGGTAGTTTCTTCCCGGACCACAAAATAAGTCTTGGGGATGTGCAGATGCCTATAGTGATCGTCGGGGACCCAGCCTACCCGCTAATGCCCTGGCTCGTGAAGCTCTGTGCAGGCGCCTTGCACAGCGACAAGGAACTCTTCAAGTCCCAGCGAGCAGTGAGCAGCGTGACCTGTGACTGTTCAGTTTCTTTACAGAGAAGCTGAACCTGCCCCTGTTTCTTTACCAAGTGACTGTTGACTAGCATCTGCAGTTACATACCCCGCCCACCCCGCTTCCCCAACTTCCAACACACGTTTAAAAATAAAATACATGTTCCACTGTAACTTTACAAAGGTTTCTTTATTGATGACTTTGCGTTACAGGGTTGAAACTGGGACACGGACTGTGCTGGGTAGGGTGTGCGGTGATGTAAAGACCGCCTGTAAACTCGAGGAATGACAGGCTCCTGCTCCCAGAGTGGTCTGCAGTGCCGGACTGGATGTTTCAACGGAGCCTGCCATCCCTCCTTTTTGGCACTCTTTGTGCGGGGGCTATGTGGCCTTTTGGCGGGGAAGGACGGATACAGATTCCTCTGCTGCGTGGCTCTGTGGTCCAGGACAGGGACCGTTGCATGAGGTCTGTAACCCCCCTCCCCCGCTACAAAGTCACGTACCCCCCCACCCACACAGAACCTGCAAACCACCTCCCATACCGACCAGGGTGCGTACTGACTGCAGTGTGTGTGTGACCTGCTGCTGATCCTGCCCCCATGTCTGTACCCTGGTAAAGGTGATTGTCCTGTCAAATTACCAACCCCCTTCCCCCCCTTCAAACACAGTCTCCTCTAAAAGAACATGACGGAAAAAGTAATTAACAGAAAAGTATTTTTTATTATCAACTAGACAGTTAGGGGATGAAACTGGGATGGGGGCTTGGGTGAGGCGGGAAGGAAAGGACTTCTCAAAATTTAGGCTATGAGAGCTTTTCGGTACTTGAGCACTCTGCTGGGGTGCAGTGACAGTTTACACGGACTCTGGCGCCCCTCCTTCTGGTTATTTTGGGTGAGGGGGGTATGGGACTTTGTGGCGGGGGAGGGCAGTTGCAGATACACTGCAGGGGGGCTCTGTCCTCCTGCCTGAGGTCCTGCAGAACATGCACAAGGCGCAGGAGCATGTCCGTTTGCTCCCTCAGTAGTCCAAGCAGCGTTTGAGTCGACTGCTTGTCTTCCTCACGCCACCTCTCCTCCCGTTCGCTGTGTGAGCGCTGGTACAGAGAGAGGGTCTCCCTCCACTGGCTCTGCTGGTCCGCCTCGTCTCGGGAGCACCCCATAACTTCAGCGAACATCTCGTCCCCTGTCTTTTTCTTTCGCCGCCTAATCTTTGCCAGCCTCTGTGAGGGGGATGCTGTGGCAGGTCTGGAGACAGTCGAAGCTGTGTGATGTGAAAAAGGGAGTGAATTCCTTGCAAAGATAAATTTTTGCGAAGAATGAACACAGTGTAGTCTGTCTCTGTGAATTCTGGGTTGAGATCCCAGTGCCCGATGGGGCAAAAACCATTTTCGCGGGTGGTTCTGGGTAAATGTCGTCAGTCATCCCTTCCTCCGGGAAAGCTACAGCAGACAATCATTTCAAGCCCGTTTTCCCTGGATTGCCCTGGCAGACGCCACAGCGTGGAAACCATGGAGCCTATTTTGCCTTTTGTGCCTGTCACCGTATGTGTACTAGATGCCGCTGACAGAGGCGGTCCAGCAGCGCTACACAGCAGCATGCTTTTGCTTTTGCATGACAGCAGAGATGGTTACCAGCCATACTGTACCATCTACCATACCATAAATTGCTAATAAGATGGGCATGGTTACCAGTCCTTTTGCACTGTACCATTTGCTGCTGTCATAAGTGCCCCTGGCTGCTCTTAGCCAGGGGCGCAAAAGCCAAAATTGGGAATGACTCCCTGAGTCAATCCCTCCTTTTTGGTATCTAAAATTAGAATCAGTCCTGCCTAGAATATGGGCAAGTGTACTAGAGAACCACTGTATCAGAGAACCAAGCTGCTCTGTGTCAGATCCTGCATAGAGTATGAGCTGTATGCTATTCACAGGGGGTGCTCCTGCAACAACCCCACCTGTTCATTCCATTCTTCCGCAGCCTTCCTGGGCTACCATAGCATTGTCCCCCCACTTCTGTGATGAAGTAATAAAGAATGCAGGAATAAGACACAGTGACTTGTTAGTGAGAAATGAGTGGAAGGCAGCCTCCAGTTGCTATGATAGTCCAGATAGGACATTAAGGAGCGTGGAGGAGAGGAGCACAGCATCCTGCTGCTAGTCCAGGGGCAATTGAATCTTTTCTTTACACATGAAGGGTGGGGGCTGAGGAAGCTCAGCCCCCTGTTGCTATGATGAGGACGGTTACCAGCCATACTGCACCATCTACCAGGAAAAATTAGGGCCAAGCGCCCTTGATCAACCTCACAGATGCTAGTACGCATGGTTACCAGTCCTTTTGCACTGCCCCATGTGCCAATAGGCTGATGATGACGATGGGTATCAGTCTTACTGCACCATCAGCCACCCATGGCGGGGGGGGACGGAGCAAGGATGTCGGTATTCAGTGCTGCACCATCGCGTCTATCTGCAGCATTCAGTAAAGATAGGGTGACATGTAAAAGAGTCAAGAGAGGATTGTTTTCCCTTTCACTTCTGGGGGTGGTTGGGGGGCTGCGTAAATTGGCGAGCTATGCCCTGACCCACCGCGGACACTGTTTTTGACCCTAGAAGCATTTGGAGCTCAGCCAAGAATGCAAATGCTTTTCGGAGACAGCAGGAACTGTGGGATACCTTGCGTCCTCAGTCCCCCCTCCCTCCATGAGCGTCCATTTGATTCTTTGGCTTTCCGTTACGCTCGTCGCGCAGCAGCGTGCTGAGTCTGTGCTATGCTGTCTGTCCGGAGATTTTTTAAAAATACTTTGGACCAGGCGTAACATTACAGTAATTCCCCTAATTTCATGCAGGAGTCTCCGAGCGAGATCACCCTGAGGACGGTCACTGAAGGAGATAGAGAGCGCATGCTGCGTGAAAGCCAGCACAAACCAGGGCCCTACGCAGCCGTGCTCGGGGAGGCAATGCTCCCTGAGTACCTCATGAAAGCCTGGCGCGGAAAAGTGTGCTTCCACGAAGCACCCAATAAGGCAGCTCTCCCCAGGAACCTCCTGCGGAGGCTTTTCGATTCCCTCCAGGAGAGGTTCGTGGAGATCTCCCAGGAGGATTTCTGTTCTATCCCCATATATAGAGAGACCTCCTTCTCACATACTTCAGATTCCTGTTATATTAAGAATAAAAGTTTACATGGTTAAAGCACTTACCGACTGCTCCTTCCCCTGATTCAGGATCCTGGTTAATGGCCGGGGAGGGTTGGTAGGGGATCTCCGTGACGGTAATGAAGAGATCCTGGCTGTTGGGGAAACCAGCATTGTAATCGCTGTCACCTGCCTCGTCCTCCAGAAACCCTTCCTCATCTTCCCCGTCCGCGAACATCGCCGAGGAACTGTCCGTTGACACTGTCCCATCGTCAGAGTCCATGGTCACTTGTGGGGCAGTGGTGGCAGGCTCCGTAGCGTCCGTTTGCCGCTTTGATTTTTTGGTAGCCTTGTCTGGGGTCCTTGATTTTCACGCGGCGCTGCGTTGCATCCTGGCTGTATCCTCTGTCTCTCATGGCTATGGAGACCTTCTCGTAGGTCTTTGCATTCCGTTATTTGGAGCGCAGCTCCGAAAGCACAGACTCCTCGCCCCTCACTCCGACCAGATCCAAGAGTTCCCGGTCAGTCTATGCTGGGTCCCTCTTTCTATTCAGAGATTACATGAACTCCTCTGCTGGAGAGCTCTGCATCGCTGCCGGTGCTGCTGAGCTCGCCCCGATGTCCAACCACGAAATGAGATTCTAACTGTCCAGACAGGAAAAGGAATTCAAATTTTCCCGGGACTTTTCCTGTGTGGCTGGTCAGAGCATCCGAGCTCGGACTGCTGTCCAGAGCGTCAACAGAGTGGTGCAGTGTGGGATAGCTCCCAGAGCTAGTAAGTTCGATTTGCATCCACACCTAGCCTAATTCGACATAGCCATTTCGAATTTAGCGCTACTCCCCTCATCGGGGTGGAGTACCGAATTCGAACTAAAGAGCCCTCTAGGTCGAACTAAATGGCTTCCTGGTGTGGACGGGTGCACGGTTAATTCGAATTAACGCTGCTAAATTCGAATTAAAGTCCTAGTGTAGACCAGGCCTTAGTGTAAGGGGGTCTAATTTACACCACCTTACATATGACATCTAAAATTGGCTCTAGATTACTAAAAGTTGCCTCTATTCTGAACCTGCTCAGATTGCCCTTGTAGACATAGTCTCGAACTATGTAGGTTGTATTCCACTCACTTGAATCCCTGGAGTTAGTTTCCCCCATTTTAATTTCCTTTCCATTCTTTGAATCTTCTTCGTCTTGGTAGCTGTCACATCAGCTGGAGAGGGTGGGGGTTAGTGAGTTATTGGACCTATCCTATTCCTTGCTGTAACCCAGTCTTTCATCGGGTTAAAACAGTATTGTGTGTTCCTGTCCTCCTTCTAATAAAAAAAGATCTGCATATTTCCCTCCTCAGTTTCTGCTCCAACCTCTAGATTGCAAAAATGACACTATTGTTTTTTACAGTTTCTCCTCCCTTGGTGTTCACACCTCAACTGCTAGAAGAGGGCCTCATCCTCCCTGACTGAACTAACCTCATTATCTCTAGACTGATTCTTGCCTGTATATTTATACCTGCCTCTGGAAACTTCCATGACATGTGTCTGATGAAGTGGGTATTCACCCATGAAAGCTCATGCTCCAATACATTTGTTAGTCTATAAGGTGCCACAGGCAGGGCCGACTTTATGCCGATTCCCTGGAATCGGGCCCCGCGCCGAAAAGTGCCCCACACCCGCGCCTAAGGGGGCCCTGCTCCGGGGGTCTTCGGCGGCATTTAGGTGGCGGAAGGTCCTTCAGTGCCGCGGAAGACGCAGAGCAGACCCTCCGCCACCGAAGCCCCGGACCGCTGCCGAGTATTCCAGTCGGGCCCTGCAGGTCATAAAGCCGGCCCTGGCCACAGGACCCTTTGTTGCTTTTTACAGATCCAGACTAACATGGCTACCCCTCTGATGCTTTTTCAGTGTATCTGAGGCCCTTTTACACTTTTGTAGCAAGGCAGCTTAGACATTGTATTATCATTGTATTATCCTTAGCCTTGCTGGATAATGGGGCCATTCTGCTTGTTTGACCACTACTTCTTCCTGGGCACAGGCAGGGGAAAAGTTTCACTTGAGATATTTCTACGTCAGAAGGCTGAAAAACTCTTTGTGCTTTCACAAAACATTTCAGGTTGGGAGTCTTTGCATTTTCAGGTTCTGTGTTTGACACAGACCGTAGGGCAGTGACCCCTTAGTTTTTCTTAGTTCTCTTTCTGAGAGTGGATTTTTGAGGGACTTCTAGACAGTTCCCAACCATTAGAAACTGGTTTTCCTTGGGTATAGGGTTTTTTTTAACCCATTAATTTCTTTCTTCATCAGGGAATATCAGTTTGTAACAACTTGTGTTAAGGATAGTCAAATAGGTTTTCACTTTATAGTCAACTTCACTTTAGTTCAGGACATTCCCAGAGCCATTTGTTGCTATTGCCTCAGCTGATGCCCAGAGTACATAGTTTCTTTGGAAGTATTCAGCGGGTGCTGCTTAGAAGAGCAGGCATTGGTTAATAAACAGGGGGCTCAAAACTGTCTAGTTGGTGATTGGCTCTGATCCTTGTTCATCTACTTGAGGAGGTTCACCCAGACTTTACAAATTGGTGTCCCTGGGTGAAGATAATGAATTAAGAAGTTTAAAAAGTCTTATTTCATTACCTGCAGCACACTCCATTGCACAACATATGAAGGTTATTTTGCCAGTGATGCACATGCTAATATATTTTATTGAAGCTATTTTGATATACTGAAGCTGAAGTCATCTATACAGACTTTTCTTAAGTCTATTAGACATTGCATCTTAAGAGAGCTTTAAGAAGATGTAGTCCCAGAGGTTCTCTTTTACTCCCTCTTCCAGGGAAAAGTTAGAATGTTTCATTTAATTTATGGTAATTACTATAATTTCATCTGGGTTCAGGGGATAAGAGAGGAGGTGGGAGAGACTGAGCTTCCTTAATTTGCCTTTATTAACTACGTCAAGCAGAAACCTGTTCCTCTTGATGTAGATGAAGGGTAGAGTAAAAGAAGGGACATTTTGCTGTACTTTCAGATTTATGTTAAAAAGAGACTGAAAATATGAATGATGATGGCGATGGTAAGGGAAATCTGAAAAATTAGGTGTGTGATGATGTGTAGTACAGCAATACTTGGCATATTCATTTATTTTTCATATTTCAGTCTTTGGCTATATGTGCATGGGACTCTCTGAAGCCAAGGGGAGCCACCGGCATGCTTATTTAAAGGGAAAATTAGGCCTAAGTATTATAACGAGCATCCTTGTTAAATTCTGGTGCATCTTAAATGGGTGTCAGATTATTTACACAGTTAACATTTGATTGTCAGCTGAGAATTCAATGGTGTAAATAATAAAATAGAAGTTTAGAATAATGTTACCAAAAAGGCATTTTAGTATGTATTCACTTGTAGAGACATAAGAGCCATTTTCTACCATATTTGTCAAACTATTGACTCTTCAGTGTAACAGAAGTGCAAGAGTTATACAAATTAAAGCTTATTATTGGGAAAATGAGGTGTTTGTAGTGATTTTTTGATGATGTATTTCAACCTGCGCTTTCTGTTACAAAGAATTTAGTTCATTTCTGCTGTTGATCCAGATCCTCTGATTCAGAGATGCAAAAGTTTTATATGGAACACTGTCCAATTTTGTCATTTTGCCTAATGAGATGAGTAAAACCCGTGTCTGTTTGTTAGCTATGGTAAATACTTCTACAGTAGTATGAAATGGGTAAAGGATGACTTGATATTTGTTAGATGAGGATACTTATCAGACAAAATCTGTTTGTTTAAATTTTTAAGATTACTAACAAGCATCCATGCTATACTCAAATAATGGACTGCTCTTGATGCACATATTAATAACCTTATAATTGTTTATTAGTAGGTATTTTTCTTCACAATCCTATCACTAGACTGTCAAGGTTGGAAGGGACCTCAGGAGGTCATCTAGTCCAACCCCCTGCTGAATACAGGACCAATCCCCAACTAAATCCCCCAAATGGTCCCCGCAAGGGTTGAGCTTACAACCCTGGGTTTAGCAGGCCAATGCTCAAACCACTGAGCTATCCCTCCCCCCATAATGAAAGCCTTGATCCTGCAGAGTTTGATAACCTCTGTCAAGATGAGTGGATTTTTCCAGCCCTGATATGTGGCATCTAAAAGAATTGGTGCAGACATCTTTGGGGCTTCTCCATCACTGTGAGATCATCAACAGAAAGTGCTGTTTCTGTCTCATACACAGATCAAAAACCAGAATGATCAGGATCCAGGAAATCTGTAGCTTTCAGTTGCTGCTGGAGTAGCTTTGTCACAATCTGCTTTCCCAAAAATATGATACACTTTCTTCTGAGAACTCTCATTGTAAAGCTGTGAGTGGAAACTGCCTAGCCTAGCCTTTAATTCCAAGTGTAGCCTATTGGCCAACTGCAGTCCACACAGTTCTACCTTGTGGCCTAGGCTCTCCTCTTCATTACAGAGATGTGGCCTGAAGAAACTACAGGTTCCAACATACAATGCTCATGGTGGCTACCATAGCTCATGGAGACATGCTGGGGTCTCTAGACATATGTCTCAAATATATCACTGTTGCTGACATTCCGATACTAGTGTAAGGAATGTGGTATAAACATTCTTTTGCATAGCTGGCAGGACTGATTGAAACATAGCAATTATTTGTCATTGGAAATTAAAAAAAAAAAGTATTTCCCCCCATTGCATTTGCCAGTTTTGTTTGTTTGTTTTTTTTTAACAAAAGATTGACACCTAAAACCAAAACATCATGGTTTCAAAAAGAATTTTTAGTAAAAATGTTCAGATTTCAAAAATTAAGAAATTGTACCATTTTTTTCAGGTTTTGTTTGTTAATTATGAAAATCTAGAAAATGTTGACTGAAAAGCCATTTTTCACTGAAAGAACTGGTTTTTTTGGTTTGTTTTTTGGGGGGGGGGGGAATTGACCAACTTTAATACCTACTGTTTAAAAAGAAAGGCAGTTGCAAATTGGGCTTCTGATAATTTTTGATGCACCTGTGATTGTAAATATTAAGAACGCCCATACAACACAAAACTGAGCCTCACTTTAAATTCTGACTTCAATGATGGTAAAGCTTACTTAGGGCGCCTGTGAAAAATAGGGTGTGTGTTTAAATTCAGCAGGCTTGGAAGTAATGATTTTTAAAAATGCCAAGATGTCAAAACAACTAGGAAAAGATTGAAGTATACCAGCATGTAACAGTGCACTTCTAGTTTATCTGTTGCTGAATTTTTTCAGTTTAATAATCCTGTCTTCCAGGGTCTAAAGTGGTGGTTCTTTGTATGTAATGTTTTACTGTCACTCCACCAGGCATTAAAAAAAAATGCAATTATCTTGAGGAAACCAAATCCCTTTATTTCAAAGACAAATTAGATTGATGTATCTTACCATTCTCTATAGATTTCTTCATAAGCACATCACTTGTTGAAGTGGTACCAGACATTTTGTATATTACAGCAATTTGCATACATTCATTAAGCTGTACTTTGTAAGACTTACTGACAGGGGCATTTGATGATTTTTTGTGTGTGCGCATTGTATTGTGTCTTTACACAGGGCAATCTGTTAAATTATGCCTTTGTCCTTTAGTTTGTCAATATTGATAAATGAAGCAAATGTTAGTAACTGTGGGAGGGCTTTTGGTGTTCGCAGAATAAAGTGGAAGGCATGATTTGTTTGTGAAAATTGCAGTCAGTGACAGTAAAGAAAGAAGAGCACTACAAATAAATACTTTTTCCAGCTTGTTGTATATATGTATATGCTTTCAGGATGGCCTGCTGAATAACCACTTCAAAAATAAATGCTACTCGGTACCAGGATCCAGAATTGAACTGGTGGTGAGAGAGAAGAGGTTATTTCCTTGTGCTGTTCTCTACATCTAAACAATTAAATGTTCATGTTGTTTTCTGTCACTTTTGCAGTAGAGTACTAGGAAGGAGCAGCCCTCTGCAGGCTGGCTGATTATCTGGGTGGAAAAATGTGACATTTTCCCAAATTTTGCCTGCAAACCAAGTTCCACCTACTTGTGATACCTAAATAAGATGCCTCTCCTAGTGTGCTGTGCACAAGATGATTGTCCCTTTTGTTTATTGCACGCTTTCAGTAGTGCAACTATTTCAGCTGTGAAATAGTTCATAACGTTGACATTTAAATTGTCATAATGGAGCTTCAAAGTTAATTTCCATTTGAGATGAATGGCAACAGTTCACCTCCCTCAGACCTATTGTTTCAGGCTGTCTGCAGATTCATTTGAATTTTATTGTGGTGTTTTACACCCAGTTCACATTCTGAAGGCAATTTTCACAACTATAAGGTCCAGAGAATTAATTTTTAAAAATAAATCTTGGCCTCTAGAAACCAATATAGCAACCTCTAGGAAAAGTACTGGCTCACAGAGTCTTCCCAGTTCAACCCATGTGTGCACTTAATAATGTGGAGTAAACACTATGGTAAGAGACTGGGAATAAAGAGGAAAGATATGGACACCAAGAAGGGTAAGAGATGAGAGAGAGAGAGAGAGAGAGACAAGAGGGGAAAGGGAAGACTATAGACTGATGGTAAAGTAAAGGTTACCCTTTTGATCACTTAGGAAGTCTTCAGTTGCTCGTCCTGGTACATGTACTAAGTAGCTTATACCATTTTGCAGGTGATATTTTGCTGGTTTTTCACAGTAGCTTTAGTGGGATTTCTCTTTGTGATTCCTATATTTCTCATATCTGAAGAACTGACAGGTTTTGAGATCAGATAGAGCAGAGGTCAGCAACCTCTGGCACTCGGCTCGCCAGGGTAAGCACCCTGGCGGGCTGGGCCAGTTTGTTTACCTGCTGTGTCGGCAGATTCGGCCGATCGCAGCTCCCTCTGGCTGCAGTTCACTGTCCCAGGCCAATGGGGGCTGTGGGAAGTGGCGCGGGCTGAGGGATGTGCTGGCCACGGCTTCCCACCTCCCCCATTGGCCTGGAGCGGCAAACCACGACCAGTGCGAGCCGCGATCGGACGAACCTGCCGACGCGGCAGATAAACAAATTGGCCTGGCCTGCCAGGGTGCTTACCCTGGCAAGCCGACTGCCAGAGGTTGCCTACCCCTGCAATAGAGGATGCAGAGATGTAGTTCTATTGTTCATACTCCTTTATGGTGGATTCTAAACTTTCAAGTCTGTCTTGTCTGCATTTGACATAAACATTAAGAATGGCAAACCAGTATATAGAGTGAATAATCCTGGAAATTGTCATATTTATAAAGATTTCTTGAATACATAGAGCAGAGTAGTGTGTGGGGGAGTTATTTGTTCTTGTTGTTCTTATCTGAGTGTGTTTATGCATGTTTTAGCCCAACCCCTGGTCTCCATCCTTCCCCTCCTCCCACACAGAACATCAAATATGAGCATATGTGCCCTTTGAACACATGTTCATGCATACAGCTGGGATTATGGGCTAAAGCGTGAGTTTTGCTGTAAGGTGTTCTCCTACCTTCCCATCTCACAGTAAAGATGCCACTAACGCACATGTTGTTGAGCTCGTGTTTAGATAGTTCTCCAGTGCCATCCCACAACTCTTGGGGCCTGTGTGTTCTGTCCCTTCTACCTACTCACTTCCAACGCATCTCCTATGCACTGCAAGCTATCTGCTGTGTTCAGTGCGAGGAGCCCATCCAACATGTAAAGATTATCTACCACAAGGCTAAGGATGGCAAATCCAGCAACAATCTGTCTGTGTACTCTTACCACAAGGTATTCAACTACGTATTTACCGCTGCCCTGAGCATGGAGCCTTCAGTACTGCATAACATGCTTCTAAGCAGGGCACGTTTGATTTTTTTGTTTCTGTTTTTTTTTAAGACCAATGCAAAGATATAGGTGCACAAGACATCCCTTATTCCATTGCTTCCCTGGACCCAGCCCCAGTAATGACAGGCACACCTTTTGGTTGCTTGTATGGAGCCTGCAAACCAGCAGTGCCTTGAGTTCACTCCATGGGAAAATTCTAGTCCTTATCCTCATGGATGTTGTACCAGCCACACCATAGATGCAACTGGTGCAGTGGTATCCAGACAGATTTGTAGGCAGCACCAGCTTGCTTTCAACCTGCCAGATGCACACTCCAACACCATCTGCAACTGCTAAGTGTGTAATTAATCCTTCTTCTGCCAGGTGCTCTGTGGTGAGGGTATGGTTTCATAAGCCATGACAGTATGGGGTAAATGAGATCTCCTAAAATTATTGGGCACAAATACCCCATTGATAATCATATTATTTGGAGGGAATAAGGTCCCTGCTTGTCCAAATAGAGAAACATCAAATCTCCTCAGCACCCTGGTGTCATGCACGTTTCCTGTACATCCCACATTGGTGTTCATGAACCTGCCTTTGTGATTGACCAAGGCCTGCAGAACAATACAGTAGTACTCTTTGCAGTTGACATATTCATGTGCTCCTTGTGGTAGGCAAACTATGGGCACTTGAGTGTCGCCAGTGGCCCCAGCGCAGTTTGGAGACCCCATTCTCTGAAAGCCAGTTATTATTTCAGGCATATTAGCAATGTCTACCACTTGTGGGGAAACCACAGTATTAATGGTCTCACAAACTACCACCAGCACATCATTGACAGTTGACTTGCCAATAGTAAACTGTAGTTAGGGGTAGCCAGCTTCCAGATGGCAATAACAACCTGCTTCTGGACTGCTATGGCCTCCCTCATCTGCAGTCCTGGCCCTGGAGGGTCGGTAGAGGTAAGCTCTTTGTACAGATCCAGGAAGGTGGTCTTTATCATGCAAAAATTCTGTAGCTACTTCTAGTAATTCCAGGTTTGCCTGACAATGTGATCCCACTGCACCATGCTAGTCGTCCTGCATCAAAAGCACTAGTCTGTATAGGAAACCAAAGTTGCAGCATGCAACAGATATCTGCCGTCTGCCGTGAATGAGCTCTCCTCCAAGTCTTGTCACCACCTTCCATTCAGCAGGAAATGCTGCTGAAATGTCACTCACCGTCTTCTAGACCCTCTGTCTGTACCCTGTTGGAATAACAGTTCAGCCATAAGTAGAAACAGCTCATCCAGTAGTTCTGGATCCATGGCTTGGCACCAGCTGGAACAGACAGAGCCGGAAGTGCCTCTGCTAAATGCTACACCCCCTACCACAGGCCTTTCAAGATCCAGGGGTCCTACACATGCCTATCACAACATGTATTGTACCTCATCCAGTGCACAGAATGCCCCGATAACAGCTATATGGGTGAAACCAGACAATCACTGTGCTCTTGAACGAACTCACACAGGAAAATGATAAAAGACAAAAACACCCTGTCACCTGTGGGTGAACACGTTTCACAAAGTGACCGCTCTGTATCTGACCTATTAGGCCTCATCCTCAGATGAAACTGCACAACACTTTCTAAAGATGAACCTAGGAGCTTAAATTCATAACTTTGCTAGACACTAAAAATCATGATCTTCATAAAGACACTGGATTTATGCCTTATTATGACAATCCATAACCCACTAACCCCCCTTTTTGGTCCTGTGATTACAGGGATGTTAATGGGCCACTTCACCTTGAATGGTCCCTTAGAATATGTGTTAAAACTTATGATTAAGTCTGCAAGTCTGTCATGGAGGTCACGGAAGTCACGGACTTTTGCAGCAGCTGGTTCTGGCTCAGGAGCTGCCCAAGCCGGGGCTCGGAGCTCGGAGCAGAGGGCTGCGGGTGGGTGCTTACCTCAGGGTGGGGGGCTCCCACTGACATGGCCCTGCAGCTCCTAGGTGGTGGAGGGGCCGGAAGGGTGGGCTTCGTGCCATGCGGTGCCTGTGCCGCAGGCCCCACCCCTGCAGCTGCCATTGGCTGTGGTTCCTGGCCAATGGGAGCTGCAGCAACCAGCTTGTGCTCCTCCACTGCCTAGGAGCTGCAGGGACGCGGCGCTGGGTAAGGAACCCCTGCCAGCTCCGCCAACCCTCCCCGCTCCCAATGCCAGTGGGGTCCTGGGCCACCTCCCCCAGCACCTGTGGTGCAGCCGGACCGCCCCCCTTGCCCCCCCGAGCACCTACGGCCCCCACCCAAGGTTTAGGCATAGGTATTTTTAGTACAAGTCATGGACAGGTCAAAGGCTATGAATTTTTGTTTTCTGCCCGTGACCAGTCCATGACTTTTACTAAAAATACCTGTGACTAAAACGTAGCCTTAGTTATGATAAACTATCTGTTCAAGCTTATGTTTACCTGTGACACTCTGAGTACTTTTCCCAGACCTGAGGAAGAGCTCTGCGTAGCTCAAAATCTTGTCTCTCTCACCAACAGAAGTTGGTCCAATAACAGTTATTACCTTACCCACCTGTCTTTCTAATATCCTGGGACTGACAGCTACAGCCAGACTGCATTTTGCTAATTGGGCTGGCTAGCTAAGAACACATCCTCACAGAGGCCCAGGAAGGACAGACAAGTTCTTCTACAATACACCAACCAGTTCCTAGGGTGGCTTAATTTAGTAAGGCACTAAGAACCCTGGGATACACCCCCAAAACATATGTAACTGCAGTGTCAATGTTGATGCCACTAGATGGGAATGGGGCATGTGCAGCTCTCTAGTGTGGATATTTGGCAGTAGGTTTGGCAAGTACATGTGCATATACCAGGGATCGGCAACCTTTGGCACACGGCCAGTCAGGGAAATCAGCTGGCAGGCCGGGACGGTTTGCTTACCTGCAGCGTTCTCAGGTTCGGCTGATCACAGCTCCTATTGGCCACGGTTTGCCATTCCAGGCCAATGGGAGCTGCGGGAAGCGGCTGCCTGCACATCCCTCGGCCCACCCCGCTTCCCACAGCCCCCATTGGCCTGGAACGGCAAACCGCAGCCAATGGGAGCTGCAATCGGCTGAACCTGTGGACGCTGCAGGTAAACAAACCACCCCGGCCCGCCAGTGGATTTCCCTGATGGGCTGCGTGCCAAAGGTTGCTGATCCCTAGCATATACGTATGAGCCAGGATACACATACACTCTGCAGTGTAGACATACCCTTAGAAATCCTTAAGATAGTGTGGTAGACAAACTGATGGAGCCACCAGATAAGTGTTGGTACAGAATAATGACCATTCCCACCTCAGTCTGGCACTTGAACTGTTGTCTTTTCTGCTTTCTTTCTTTTTCTATCCCTTTCCATGTCAGTTAAGTCTTTTTTGTTTGTTTTTTTCCTTCTTCTGCCACATCTTACAGTTTTAACTGTTCAGTCTTTTCTTTTTCTTCTTTCTTTAGCAACTGTATAATAAAACTAATTTGTTTTGTCAAATGGATTATGCACTGCACAGTGCTGATATCTGTATCACTGTGTCAGAATAATCAGGAGAATTTATAGAGACTCTAGATACTAATTGTGGGTAAGTGCTATGCACATGCACATGCCTGAACATGTGTTTGCTTTAGGGACAGGAATATATGGAGCCAGATTATGGAATCCATAGTAGAATTGTCATATTTAACCTTTCTTAAGGATAAAATGGCAAACAAAAATTATGCCCTTTATTGATGCATGGTTCTCTAATTCATGCTGTTGCTCTGCTGCAAATCAAAGGCAGAATGTGGCTCAAATGTATGTCAGTTTGTAGGTTTTTTGATAGATTTTTATTTTCTGCCATACCACTAGCCATTGTACATATTGAATCTGTTGGTTTTAGTCTATCATTACTGATAGTTGTCGTACAATTACTATTCTGAAACTTGATGTTTGCAGGCACTATCCTGTACTATTTTTGAATTCCCATAAGCAAGCTTACTTAAAAGCTTTATGATACTGTATATATCTTATATTTAATATTTAATAGATTATCCCACTAGTCATCATTCTTATCTCCCACAACATGCATTGCTCTACACATAGCTGTAAAGGACAATATTTTAAACTTATTTCCAGATGGAAGTTTAGCAGAATGGTTTTGCTCTGCTTTTATGCCCAAACTATTTACTTTCAGTGACATATTTTTAATGTCTTTGCAGATCTTGGTCACTGAACTTGAAGCAATCTTTGGATACATGCTTCTACAAACTTGGTGAAGATATACTACAAACAGGTACTGTATAGGATAACTCCAGAGTTGGTCTTGCATTGTTTGGTTATTGATCAAAGTTTTTATGACTATTTGTTGTAATGTTGCACTTCTTAAATCCACTGAAAAATCTCAGTTGTCATTAATAGAGTAATGTGGTAGATCTTTGTATGCTACATTTTTGGTAATGTATGTAGTATTTGTATCGGAAAACAAAGAAATGCATGATGCACATGATTGTTTAGAGAGAACTGCATAGAACTAAATATACAGGTTTAATTTCAAAGTGGGCACAATTGTAGGTGTACATGAGCACCTAGGCAGTGGGGTTAAGATATAGCCCTGCATTTGGGCCCAGATCTTCCAAACTCTGACTTAACTTTGCTTCTGTAAGTAGTCTTGTTGATTCCAACTGGAATTATTCAAGGTAGTAACATTAAACCTATGAGTAAATGTTTGTCGAATCAGGGCTGTAGAGGGTGAAATCCTGGCCCCACTGAAGTTAATGACAAAACTCCCATTGACTTCCGTGGGGCCAGGATTTCTCCCAGAATGCCTGTGGCGAATGCACAGGCAGTTTTAAAAATGTGTACATTCATATAACTAAGCAATTATTAGATGATTTGGAGTTATTCAATTAGGTCTCAAAAGTTGGGTCATGCCTTGTGACACTTGAAAATATTGTGCTACTGGAGATGAAGAATGTGAAATGAGAAGATTTAGAACAGTTTATTCATCCAAAAGGATTTACAGAGCTAGATAATCTTTCTATTTTATATCTGAAGAGAAGCAGGGTTTTTCAAAGATATGGATTTGACAAACAAACTTTATTTGATCCTATATGAGGAGCTTAAAAGATTTAGAGGGGGAAAGGATGAATTGTTCTTATGAAATAAAAACTAGGGTCAGATCCAGGGTGTAGTGGTCCCCCAGGCAAAGATGGGATTTGGCAGTAACCTGGTTGTTCCTTAATAGGCCTGTCTTCACATGAGTAATTGGACATAGGTGACTCCTTATTTCTTGGGGGGCAGGATTAGGGAGGTAAATGGATTAGCAGGCTGAAACAGAAAGTCTGTACTAGCTAAAATAAGGGGGAACACCCAGTGAATGATTTACAATGGACAAGATAACAATGGGTAAAATAAGCCTGGAATATAAGGTGAGGTAAAGAGTAAGTTGCACATGGACAGTGCATGCTGTACAGTGGTTTTGGCAGTGACCAAGCCCATCCCAAAAAGTTTAATGAAATGTATAGTTTCATCTATAGATTTTAGTGTTTGTTGAAAAGCTGGAGAAGTACCATTATCTCCATTTTCTGGAGGAAAAATATGATTTTTTTAAATTAAAAAGATTTTTTAAATTTAAATTGGATTTTTTATTTAAATTGAATGTTTGTTTATAAAAATATTTACAATTAAATTTGAAATTTACAACTTATGTTAAGTCCTAAACTTACTATAATCTATTAAATCATTTAAATTAAACAGAAAAATAATACTAAGAAGTACATATTTGGTGCCAAATTCTAAAGAAACAGCACTGACCTGGTGGAAGTCACTCAAAATCAGAGTTTGCTGAAGTGCTAAACCAGCTTTTGACAGCAGTAACCTCTTCTGCGGGTACAGAGAGAATATTTTGTGCATTACAGTGTATTCAACTGGTTTTGTTCAGTGATTAGTTCATTCAAAGTTCAGAAACCAATAGGGACTTGGACAAAAGCAGGAAAGCTTGTTTTTCCTCTTCCAATCTGTGGATAAAATTTAGGTGCGAGAAGATGAGATCTACTAATTCTAAAATCTTGAAGCATAAGGTGACCAGAAAAAATCAGTTCAATTTGCTAAGCATAGAATAATGGTTTAGATAGATAGATAAACTGTTTAATAACTTTACTTTTAAATGCATAACATGTTTTGATAAACCTTATTTTCTTATGTATTGGGCACACTGAAGGTACTTTATTTAATTTTAAAAAATAATTAAAATGCTATTTTTGTGCATTTTTAATTGATTTGAAGAGAGCTTGACACAAATTGCAAGTAAAAATTAATCATCTTGTAAATAAGATATGCAACATTCACCATTTTCTAACATAATAAAAATGTAAAAAATAAGAATCTGAATAAATGCAAGTTCAGATATCTAATTGCTTAAATAAACGTGTATTATAGTAGTGCAGTAGTGCCACTATCGTTAAGGTTCCATAACAACTTTTATTTAAACCTAGACCTTTCTAAGTCCTATAATATTGACGTGCATTGTCAGAGTCCTTTGAAATTTGATGCTCATCAGGAGGGTGCAGTATAGGAATAGTGATTGAAATTTGGGATCATTCGAAATAGGGGTTGCGGAGATATAAACCCTGGAAAAAAACCACCTGTTTTTGAAAAAGTTTTTTATTTGCAGAGCTAGAGATAAAACTGTTGATGTGATGCAGGTCAAAATCATCTCAATCTGTGAAGTTTTACCCAAGGTCGTTTATGACACCCACTAAATCTTTGGGGTCCCCAATCTGAGCATGGTACATAAGAACATGTTTGCTTCTTTGCTTGCATAGATGTGTAATCCAGAAGGATTGTATTGTGCATGCACCAATAAAAAAAACAACCTTGAGAGGATTTCTGTGCAGCCACTTTGTACTTGCCTGGTTAGTTTGAGAGAATGTGTCAATGCTACTGCCTCTGGTGAACATCCCACCATTTACATTTCTAATCTGTACACCTGTGCAATAAAGATTTAATAATTCATATTGCTTGCTGCAAGTCGTCTCTGTTATAATGTGTTTTCATTTTATGGGGAGGTTTGCTGTGAACAGAAGAATATTTCTGTTGTATCAGCTGGGGAGGAGCCAAAGAGAGCAATTGGTGTGTGTATGGAGGTGGAGAGTGGCAGGACAAGGACAGGGTGTGGGGTTGTGGCTGCAGAGGGGTTGGGCAGTGAAGATGGATGGTAGGCAAGCCTTGGACTGGTTGTTTGAGGAAATATCTGTATTGTAATCCCCTGAGGAGCTGGGAAGGGAGGGAGTGGCTACTTGCTGAACTCAGGGTAGGTTAATGTGGTGTTTTTGAAGACCCATAACATGGAGGTTTGGAACTGACAGTGCAGGTACCTTGACCACTGAGAGAAGAAATATGTGCGCTGCCATAGTTCCAGCGTGTGGATTCCTGGATCGTGAGGTTGCAAAAGTTTGCGGGAGAGCAAGGGGTACAGCATGACATGGGGACTGCTAACTGCAGGCTGATTTGGGAGGAGAGAGATGGCCTGCATTGGCATCATATTTTACCCACCCTGCAGCATTTATGTGGTGCCAAAAGAAGTTGTGATCTACTGGACATTGGGTGATTCACTCGGGCAGAAATGATCTGGGACTTATTCCTGGTGTACACATCAAACTATGTCTGAGAGCATATTTGGACTGCATCAGAGATTTGTGTCCAAGAGCAGTGATGGCTTTCTCTGACTTGTCTGAGCGTCTACATAATTGCCTCAGTGACAATATGAAAGCTATTAATATGTTCTGGAAGAACATTTTTGGGGAAATTTGAGGGTTCATGGTGTCACAGTTCAGAGCCACTGCACTTTCCTTCCACCTCCCTGGTCCAGCGAGGGATATGAGCCTCTCCCTCCTGACCAGGGTATTTCCAGGCTGCACAGTTCCCTGCCTGCACTGTGAATTCCCCAGCAAGTCAGACTGCCTAAGGAGGCCTGCTTTCCCTTCTTCTCAGATGCTATAAACAGTGTCATTGCCCATGGTTTAAGGTTACCGTGCAGCTTTTTCTAAGCAAGCACATTTATTCTTAAGGGACAAGCATTACAGAGAAAACATGTTAAAACAATAAAAGAACCTACATGCATGTTAAGTTTACCAGAAATCATCCACCGCCTCTCTCCACGAGGGCTTTGGTAGATGTCAGTCCTTCATTAAGGATTGGCGCCTGCCCTTTGGACAGAAAGTCCTTTCCATTTGCTGGGTCAGAACGAAGGCCCAGAGTCAGTTTAAACTCTGGCTATTTATCCAAAAGTCCTTTCTTTGTCTGTTGGTCTCTGGAGAATCCAGTTTGAACCAGGATAATTTGAAACTTGACAAGGAAGTGTTACCTCTTTGGAGGTGTTACAATCTAAGTGAATTTGCCTAAGCCACTCCTCCCACCTCTGTTCTTAGACCCTGGAGAGGCTGTGGTTACCACGCTTCCCCAGGGAATTACAGGCAATCCCTGGATTCTATTGCATTCTGGAGGTACACATGCAGCTCTTCCCCTTATTCACACACGTCAGAGTCTTCAAACATACATCTCCTCATATAACCACGGCTCTGTCACACACCTCCAAGTAATCCATGTGTGTCGCAGGCCCAACTTCTGCCTCCACTATTTAGTGTAAGAACACCTAATACACTGACTGCACCTGGATTGTATATAAATAATTCCCATTGGTTACTGCCAGCTGTAGGAGAACAGAGGGAATATGATGTGGACAACTGATTCTTTTTTCTTTCTTTCCTTTTTGTCCTTTTAGTGTTAGATGGAATCCTCTGGGTGAGAGTGGGGCGGGGGGTGTAAAAGGAGTTAGAGAGCCTGTACATTTCAGCCACTGTGGGGTTGGCAAAGGAAAGTCTTGCACTTAAGAAGGAAGAATCCCATGCACTGCTACAGCCTGGGGACTGACTGGCTAAGCAGCAGTTCTACAGAAAAGGACCTGGGGATTACAGTGGATGAGAAGCTGGATATGAGTCAGCAGTGTGCCCTTGTTGCCAACGGCATATTGGGCTGTATTAGTAGGAGCATTGCCAGCAGATCGAGGGAAGTGATTATTCCCCTCTATTCGGCACTGGTGAGGCCACAGCTGGAGTATTGCGTCCAGTTTTGGTCCCCCCACTACAGAAAGAATGTGGAGAAATTGGAGAGAGTCCAGTGGAGGGCAATGAAAATGATTAGGGGGCTGGGGCACATGACTTACAAGAGAGGCTGAAGGAACTGGGGTTATTTAGTCTACAGAAGAGAAGAGTGAGGTGGGATTTGATAGCAGCCTTCAACTACCCGAAGTGGGGTTCCAAAGAGGATGGAGCTAGGCTGTTCTCAGTGGTGGCAGATGACAGAACAAGGAACAATGGTCTCAAGTTGCAATGGGGGGGGGGTCTAGGATAGATATTAGGAAACACTATTTCACTAGGAGGGTGGTGAAGTGAAACACTGGAATGAGTCATTTTAGGGAGCCGGTAGAATCTCCATCCTTAGGCCCGGCTTGACAAAGCCCTGGTTGGGATGATTTAGTTGGTGTTGGTCCTGCTTCGAGCAGGGGATTGGACTAGATGACCTCCTGAGATCTCTTCCAACCCTAATATTCTGTGATTCTATGAAAGGTATGTGTGTGAATCGGTCTTAATGGGGTGTTGCTGTAAGAGGGTAGAGTTAAGGTTGCATGAACAACTTTAACTGTGCATTTGCTGGTTTTCAGAAGTTTGTTTTGCTCTACTCAGTGTTCTGCAAGGGTATGATATATCACCAAGCACCTTAACTCTGCATTAACATAGTTTTTTGCCTTAGAATAGATATAGTGTACCCTTCTGGTTTGCCAAAAAAAGCATCATATTTAGTGTAAAAAGTATATTTGGTTGCACATCAATGTGTTTTAATGCTTACCAACTAATGAGAATCAACCTTTCTTTAGGAAAATAACTAAAAAGTACAAATACAGATCATGAGTAAAATCGATGATTTAAATCAAGGTTTTCTGTTTGCTGTTTTAAAACATGATTAAAATTAGAAGCAGCAAAGAATCCTGTGGCACCTTATAGACTAACAGACGTTTTGCAGCATGAGCTTTCGTGGGTGAATACCCACTTCTTCGGATGCAAGTAGTGGAAATTTCCTGGGGCAGGTATATATAAGCAAGCAAGAAGCAAGCTAGAGATAACGAGGTTAGATCAATCAGGGTGGATGAGGCCCTGTTCTAGCAGTTGAGGTGTGAAAACCAAGGGAGGAGAAACTGGTTTTGTAATTGGCAAGCCATTCACAGTCTTTGTTTAGTCCTGAGCTGATGATGTCAAATTTGCAGATGAACTGGAGCTCAGCAGTTTCTCTTTGAAGAAGAGAACCTACCGACCGCTATGCCTACCTTCATGCCTCCAGCTTCCATCCCGGACACACCACAAGATCCATTGTCTACAGCCAAGCACTGAGGTACAACCGTATCTGCTCTAACCCCGCAGACAGAGACCAACACCTAGAAAATCTCCACCAAGCATTCTCAAGACTACAGTACCCACACGAGGAAATAAGGAAACAGATCAACAGAGCCAGACGTGTACCCAGAAGCCTCCTACTGGAAGACAAACCCAAGAAAGAAACCAACAGGACTCCACTGGCCATCACATACAGTCCCCAGCTAAAACCCCTACAACGCATCATCAGGGATCTACAACCCATCCTGGACAATGATCCCACACTTTCACAGGCCTTGGGTGGCAGACCAGTTCTCGCCCACAGACAACCTGCCAACCTGAAGCATATTCTCACCAGCAACTGCACACCGCACCATAGTAACTCTAGCTCAGGAACCAATCCATGCAACAAACCTCGATGCCAACTCTGCCCACATATCTACACCAGCAACACCATCACAGGACCAAACCAGATCAGCCACAACATCACCGGTTCATTCACCTGCACTTCCACCAATGTAATATATGCCATCATATGCCAGCAATGCCCCTCTGCTATGTACATCGGCCAAACTGGACAGTCTCTAAGGAAAAGGATAAATGGACACAAATCAGACATTAGGAATGCCAATATACAAAAACCTGTAGGAGAACACTTCAACTTCCCTGGCCACACAATAGCAGATCTTAAGGTGGCCATCCTGCAGCAAAAAAACTTTAGGACCAGACTTCAAAGAGAAACTGCTGAGCTCCAGTTCATCTGCAAATTTGACATCATCAGCTCAGGACTAAACAAAGACTGTGAATGGCTTGCCAATTACAGAACCAGTTTCTCCTCCCTTGGTTTTCACACCTCAACTGCTAGAACAGGGCCTCATCCACCCTGATTGATCTAACCTCGTTATCTCTAGCTTGCTTCTTGCTTGCTTATATATACCTGCCCCAGGAAATTTCCACCACTTGCATCCGAAGAAGTGGGTATTCACCCACGAAAGCTCATGCTGCAAAACGTCTGTTAGTCTATAAGGTGCCACAGGATTCTTTGCTGCTTCTACAGAACCAGACTAACACGGCTACCCCTCTGATACATGATTAAAATTGATGATTTAAATCCATTTGATTTTAATCAATATATCCTGATGAATGGGGGAACCTCAGACAGAGAGAGGCCAAGTGTCTTGCCCAGGGTGATACAGTGAGATAATTTCAGAGCCAGCAAAAGACTCTCAGTCCTTTGCTGCCAGAATTCTAGCTGTAATGCAGCTGGTACAAAGGATCCTGAAATGCAAATTTTTCTGATTGTCTCTCCCTCATAGTTCCAGCCTCTTGTCACTTCTTTCCTTTCCTTATTTCTCTCCTTTTCATCTGTTCCATCTTCATGTTGTGCTTTAGTTCTATAATTTGTTTTTCTTCCCTGTTTATTTTGCCTTTTCACATCTTTAATGTTTTACTTGCCTTTTTAATTCATTTTGGTAGTGTTATACATGGGAGGGGTTGCGGATGACAGATGGAAATTCACTAGACCCAGTTTCCTTTATATATATATCTACTCTTCATGGAGCCTGTTCTAAAAGGAAACTTGCAGGCATTCTTGTAAGTTTCCCTTTGCATTCAGCTCTGTTGGGTGTCCCCTTTGACTTTGTGCCTTATGGGCACCTGCTTTGCAGTTTATGTCTAAACCTAACTGGAATAAGAACAAACTTGAACCTTATCCTATTCCTAAATAGAACTTAAACCTTTATTAAATGACCCAAATTCTCCTTTCTTAGAGGAATTTAAATTCTATACAGTGATCCTAGCGTTGTCTCTAATGTGACCCATACTTAGGCATGCACAAGCATATACATACTAATGGGGCTGCTACTTTGTCTGGACTGTGTTTTGTTTTGCCTTGTGTGTCTGTGCTGGGGCTGTAGCAGAACTCCTGGAGCAGCAGCAGTAGCTCTGACCTAGAAGTTCCAGTTGTTAGTAGGGGAACAGGCAGCCATGGTTCATCTGTGGACCTGCAGTCCTAGAACGGGGGCAAAATGGCCTTTTCCTGTCTTACTTCTACCCACCAATGCCCTTTCCCAAAGTGAGGTGAGTTGCTCTCCTTTTCTTACTGTGCTGTGCAACACCCTCAGTTACTGAGAATTATGCTCTAAGTTTTACAGAGAGACAACGTGCCAGAAGTAAAGCACTAAGCAATGTATGACTTCTTTGGCTTAGTTAATTTTCCATTGCTCCTGGGAACTACTGACTGCATGCACACAGCTGTTTGGGCAACACCCAGTGACAAAGTGATTCTTCACAAATAGCAAGCCTATAAAGCCATCAGTATTCAGGCTGTAGTGTATGGAATGCCAAGCACTGATGAGGCAGCCAAATTCTCTGAATCCTGTCATTTTGCCCAAGATTCCAGGAAGGAATGATTACATATGTGCACACATTCTTTGACAATCTACCAGGCATAGAGTATTTGTAAATGTAACCTCCAATGGAAAAATGGATTTGTATGATTTTTTTTAAACTAACAGTGGTTGTGTAAAAGTGCATTCCATCTGACTCTTTGTCTGAAGTACTTTAAAAGTGAATGGGATGCACTTTAGTGTTTATGGCACATATGTTTGTCAGGAACATGAAAGAAAAAGTAAAAGATATTGTGTCAAATTGACCTCAGTTTATGTCAGCATAGTCTTGGTGGAGTGCCCTGATGGCAAACTCTTTTGCAAGAGTTCAGGTTATGGTGGCAGGGAGTGGCTGTAAGTAATCTAGTTGATGAGGAGGGTGGATGTGATCAGCCAATGCAGTTCTAAATTGACAGCTCAGACTTTTTGAAAAGGCGCATAGCCAGGTTAGCCAGGGAATGCCCCAATTCAGCAGTTTCCCTCGAGGTTCCTATTGGCAGAGTTCTAGCAGGAATAAAAGCATCCCCACTTGCTGGAAATTGAATACAGAACGATGATGCCTTCCCTTCCCATTGGCCATAGAAGATTTAGATGGCATAAGATGGTGTACTTGGTCTGTTATTTTTTGAAATTAGCTAGCAAGAGACTGAAGTTTAATGCATGGAACTCTTGTTTGTTTAAATCAAATATAGACCAGAAAATGCCTCTCTGTTCATAGATGCACTTGTTACTAAGGAAAGGGTGTTGTCAGTCTTACTGGGCACTTGCAGTGTTAAATTGCTAAAAATTATTAAGTGAAGAAACTGGTCATTTTTAGGGGGGAAATCTGTGTTTCATCTGTGAAAGCCTGTGCAAAACAACAGAAGAGGTGAAAATTTGGCTCTTGTAACCTTGGAAATGTAACAGGCATGTTTTTACTGTCGCTAAATCTGAAATATTAAACACAAAACTGGTGTTAAATAGTGACCAATTGACAGAAGCCGGGAAATTCACGCTCAGGACTGACAGGGAATCAGATGAAGTGTGAGTTTAGGCAGCTTTTCAAAGAGCATATTAATGTCCTCAGTTGAGTGAGACTACTTGCTATCTTGTAATTTTTTGTAATCTGTCCTAAGTTTTCTGAGTGGAGTCTAACCTGTAGTCACAAGGCTGAATCCTGAGCCCTGCTCTGGCCATTTTGCGCTCTCCAGTGGTGCATGCTGGTCAGAAAAATGGCAGATCTTCCTGGGTAGCATGTGTAAAATCTGTGTAGCTGATTCCTACACCACCTCCAGCCCCTTCTTGGCCTCTGGAGTAAGGCAGTCCTGGGGGTGGGGAGAATGAGGGATGGTCAAAACATAGAACTGTAGTTTGTGCACTAGATCCTTGGGGCCATATCCAACTGGATATAGTTTAGAACAAACTTGAGGCTGCTGCAGTCTACAACAGGGGCTGAAACAGACCCCAGCCAGCCAATAATAGAGAAGCTGAAAACAGCTTCTTTGTTCCCTCCTATCCAGATGTACCAACCTCTTACCTTGAGCCCTGATCCAAACAACTCCCTTTCACTTCAGTGGGCTTTGAACAAGGCTCCTGGTGCACCTGGGGATTGAGGCAATACTGTATTTTAGTTAATGCCAATGGGCAGTAGCAGTTTTGAACGTTTGTTTAGATAAAGCATCAGTTTCTGCAGTTTTCCCATGATTTGTAATTTACCCTTTGCTTTCTAAAATAGGTAACCATTCCGGATTTTCTATCAGAGAATATATTTCTGCTGTGATGTACCCTATATTTAACAAAGTTGTGCAAAAATAGTACCTGTTGACAATTTTATTTATCTTATGCTGTACTTTTTGGGTTAGGTGTTGCAAATATTTGTCTCTGTTAGCAATGCTAGAAAGTGTGTTTAGAGTGGAGGATTACAAGCTGCAATACTTGGTTTAGTAATTCAAGTCTGAAAGCAATTCTTCCCTGTGATTCACAGGAACAATTGTGGGCGAGTCACAGTGCGAAATACGCCGTATTTTATCAAGTACCATACTATACTATAAATTGAAGATGTCAGTACTGCATTACACAACTGTCAGACTTTAAATTAGAGCAATAAATAGGAACTTTGAAATTGTCTTGGTTAATATTGCTAACCATTTATAGTTCTAGTGAAACCAAACACAGATTTCATTTTGAACTAAGAAAAGTAAAGGAAAATGAGTATAGTCCTTCTACTTCTGCAACTTGATTATTAAGGTGTGCGTATAGTAAATATACGGTACCATCATGGTGCAAGTGAATTTGGATCACCTAGTAAAATCCAGATAACTGGATTATTATGTAACTTCACCAATCATAACTGTTTCTCAGTGACAATCTCTCATCCTGTAAACAGTTACTGCGTGTCATGCATGCACGGTGGTGCATGTAATCCAATATATTTACACACTCAATATAGATAATGAAAGGCTTCTTACACGACCATTGAAGGAACTGATACAAAGCAATTGCTTAACAGGTGTGGTTGTCTACTAATTCTATTGCGCCTTTGTACTTGGTGTATTTGGGGATATTTTGAGGCTGTCTCTTAAAATAGAATGTAAATATACATACTCATATTCTACATACTTTCTATATAGATATTGATCTTGTACTCTTTATATATTCTGGCCCCAATGTAGCACAGTGATATATGTTGATATTTAATTCATTACATTATGATTGGATCCATATTATTCTAGTCACTGTGGTTAACATAGGACATGAGTAACACATTGTTTTGTGTGAAGACAGCCTACTAACCAGAGGGTGCCATAAATTGGTCACTGGCAGTAAGTCACTTCGATGATGATGAACCATGGCTAATGTCAACTTTTTGAACAGCTTACTCTTTCTGCCCTTGAAAACTGCCTCTTGTAGAAGCTAAATTTGAAAATGTAAATATGATGTGATTTGTTTGTTGTGATGTGATTTAATTAGGTCAATAGATGGAGGCAAAGAAAAATTAGACAATTAAAAACAGTTAAAAATGGAGCCACTTTCTTGAGAAATTCTCTACCAATAGAGTTTTGAGAAATCGAGCTTTTTTATTTTTGGAAATAGAGAGGGATGAAAAGTGGGCTTACAAGGTTGACAGAAGAAGGAGTAAGGAGTAATGGTCTCAAGTTGCAGTGGGGGAGGTTTAGGTTGGATATTAGGAAAAACTTTTTCACTCAGAGAGTGGTGAAGCACTGGAATGGGTTACCTAGGGAGGTGGTGGAATCTCCTTCCTTAGAGGTTTTTAAGGTCAGGCTTGACAAAGCCCTGGCTGGAATGATTTAGTTGGGAATTGGTCCTGCTTTGAGCAGGGGGTCGGACTAGATGACCTCCTGAGGTCCCTTCCAACCCTGATATTCTATGATTCTATGATTCTAAGGTAACGCTGGTTACAGCTTCAATTATGGAAAGATTACTTATCTCCATAATTACCGTTATATTAACAGAAAGTTTTCATTTATTTATTTTGAAGTGTTCTTTGTTTACAAACCATCTAAAGAGTTCTAAAGTTTGAAAATCACTGGTCTCTTATCTTGGGTCTATGGTAAGGAATAAGTTTCAGCTTAATATTGCAGATATGCTCTGACCTACCTGGGGAAGAGCAAAGGTTGATTAAATTCACAAAATAAGGTTCTTTCCAGTTTTCTAAATATGTTACTTGGCTTAAAATTAATGCAATTATTTACTAGTCACACACATGCTAATGAATCCTGATAGTCTAAATTGGCCCATTGTGAAGAACTTCACTGTCATCTCCATTATTACCCTGGCATTTTCCCGAAAAGGAAATAATTACTCTAGTGTTTATACATGTAAAGCAAAATGCTTTTGGATTTTTTTAATACATTCAATTTCAGGTTACCATTAATTTAATTACATTTAATTAGTAAGACAATAAAAGAGCCACTGTATTTTTGCAAGCCTGTTTTCTAAACTTAAATCCCTCAGAGACCTGAGAGAAACTGGTTGTGTTAAACAACAGCTGAATAGGTTTGGGGGCAAAAAAGAGACTATTGTACTGAAGCTGAGGGCTGAGTTTCCAAATGAGGGTCTATTATATTATGTAAGAATGAGCTCTTAGGAAAACATTTACAAAAATGTAGATTAAAAGAGTTTGGGTATTAATATGATTATTCTTTTTAGGTTTGAGTCAATATTAACTATGTGCAGCCAGTAGCTTCCGCTAATAATGAAAATAAAATATTTATATTAGTAAATTCATTTAAACTGTAAAATATTGAAATTTTTTAATATGCCAAGTGATACTGGTTTGTAAAAACTCAGATTATTTTACAATTATAATTATCAACAATTGTGGGTATATCTTTACTTTCAAAAAGAATGGACTGGGATGTTAAATAGTGGCTAGCTTTAGCCCTCCAAGTTTTTTTTTTTAAAAGCTTTGTAGAGTCCTGGGTAAGAATCCCCCTTGACTTGCAAGACAGACACAGCTGTAACATGAGCAGGGATAGATGGAGTACCAGTCTAGCTGAAGAGATTTCTGGCCTAAGGCTATTTCAGGCAGGAAAATGGATACTTTGTTTAAAAAAAAAACCTACAGGGCAATGTTAAGCTATTTGCAGACAGCTGCATGTTCAGCCTTTTTGGACAGTATGGTTAAGTGGTTAATTAAGTGGACAAGTCAGATCTCAGCAGGCCCTCAGGGAGAAGGCTGCCAGTACCTCAGCTTCCCATGAAAATTTTGGCAGCTGTGGGTCTGATGCCATAGTAATCTCATCTTGCAGAGTGGCTATGTGTGTGATCTTCTGATATGGCTTCTCAAACCAATTTTATTGGATTTCCCCCAGTCGCTGCCACCCACAGGCAAACATTTAAAAAAAATGCAACTTTTGAAACCAAAATTCCACTGCAGTGACTTTTTGTATTTTTCCCCATTGTACATAACTAATAACATACTTGTGAATAAGTGAAGATTGTTCTTGTAATTGCTCTGACCCTCTTACCCAATTCATTCAGTGACACAAGCTGTAGATTATGACCTAACAATTGTTTCCTTGACGACAAATTGCAGTACTACAAGCTGCATGTTCAGGCATCAGTGGATGAATCAGGTAAGAGCAGGAGGTTGATTAAAAAAGGAGAAACTGCCTACTTTCACAAAGGAATCAGTACTGAAGGGGAAACATTTGTAGGAGCGTGGCCCAGAGCCTTAATGAAACATGATAACACACCTAGAGTTTTAGGTGCTTCCAAGGTGCCCTCAATATCCCCATGTTATCTAAGTACAGAAGTATCTGTGTATCTTGGAACTGGGGACACTTTGCAAGTAACTAAACAAATAAATAGTCAGGGCTAGTTCTTCATCTTCAGTGGAGCTACCAAATGTCACCAGCTGAGGATCTGGCCCAATGAATTTAACTGCAAAAAACTGAGGGTATCCGTGTATTTCCTAACCCACATTCCACTAAATAATGCAGCAGTAGGCTTGTAAACTCTTTTGCACTGAGACACTGTATTTCTTTGTATTTGTACAGTAGCTAGTACAATGGGGCCTCTGAGTCCTGCAATATTGAATATATAATAAAGCTTTTTAAAGTATATTCTGTAGCATACAGCACTGTAGAACACAGTCATTTTAATTAAGGTTTATCGTGTCAATATTTGCATCTTGAAAGGTCTTTGCACAATTAGTGCCATAAAATGGATCTGGTTCTGATCTCACACTAGCATAAATCTGGAATAACTCAATTAAAATTAGTGGAGTTGCGCCAGTTTTATAGTACAAGAGAGATCAGAATCAAGCCCAGTTATTTCAGTGGGGGTTTTCAGATCAAAAGTCATCTTTTCAAAAAGCCCCAAATTAAAATGTTACACAATATACTGTATCACAACAGCTTTAAGGGAATATGTAGTTATTTGGGGTAAATGTTTTACGATTCCAGAAAAAAAACAAAAAACCCAAAACCCCTCAGCACTTACCTCAATAATAGTTAATTTCATTCTCATCATGAGAGCTTGCATTGGGAATATTGTGCATTGCCTTAGCTCAGATGTTATTTCCAATAAATATGGAAATAATGGCTCACAGTGCTGCAACCTGTTAGGAGATCTCGTGGGAAATCTCATAAGATTACGTGATGGGTTTGAAATTAATCCATGTCCCCACTGTATTTACACAATATACTATTGTTTCTCTGCCTGCTCACAGGGAAAGGTAAACACTGCAGTCCTAAATTGGTAGGGAACCTGCAGCAATAAATTCTCCCAGTAGGAACTAAATTTCTTTGTATTAAAGCAAGCAATAGACAAAATAGATTATGTACCTTTTTTACACTATGGACATCAGGCATACCGCTGTTTGTCCTTTTAAATTACAGTTTGTAACTCTCTTATTTGCATCACTTTCTGCAGACATTAATTTGCATTATCCTTATCAAAATCTGAAGGAAATAAAGAAGGATTAAAAGTGAATGAAGAGCATCTTCCTTTTATTAGTGGATGTTGCCCCGGCGTGTACCTACCATCTGTCATTCTTAGCCCGCTTCTGTTCAGGTTTGCAGGGCTGTGACTCTTTTAGCCAAACCAATCTCCCCATTGACTTTACCAAGGTGCAGCACGGATTATCAAGCCAGAGATACTTTGTCAGACCTGTAGCCAGTGAATCACCCTGTGACACTGGCTGACCAGGTGCCAGCTCTTGCCAAGGTTTTAGGCCTTAGCCGAGCACTGACAGATTCATTGTTAGAAACCAGTCTGTTTCGCATAAGTATGTAAGAATGGCCATCCTGGTCAGACCAAAGGTCTATTTAGCCCAGTATCCTGTCTTCCAACAGTGGCCAATGCCAGGTGCCCCAGAGGGAATGAACAGGTAATCATCAAGTGATCCATTCTCCATCGCTCATTCCCAGCTTCTGCAAACGGAGGCTAGGGATACCATCCATGCCCATCCAGGCTAATAGCCATTGATGGACCTATCCTCCATGAATTTATCTAGTTCTTTTTTGAACCCTGTTATAGTCTTGGCCTTAACAACATCCTCTGGCAAAGAGTTTCACAGGTTGACTGTGTGTTGTGTGAAGAAATACTTCCTTTTGTTTGTTTTAAACCTGCTGCCTATTAATTTCATTTGTGACCCCTAGTTCTTATGTTATAAGAAGGAGTAAATATCACTTCCTTATTTACTTTCTCCACACCAG
Source organism: Mauremys mutica (assembly GCF_020497125.1). Lineage (NCBI taxonomy): Eukaryota > Metazoa > Chordata > Testudines > Geoemydidae > Mauremys > Mauremys mutica. The sequence goes on along the minus strand of NC_059072.1, from coordinate 302,995,643 downwards.
TCATGGTGGATAGACCTCTATCATATCCCCCATTAGTTGTCTCTTTTCCAAGATGAAAAGTCCCAATCTTATTAATCTCTCCTCATACGGAAGCCGTTTCATACCCCTCATCATCTTTGTTGCCCTTTTCTGAAGCTTTTCCATTTCCAATATATCTTTTTCGATATGGGGTGACCACATCTGCACACAGTATTCAAGATGTGGGCGTACCATGGATTTATAAAGAGGCAATATGATATTTTCTGTCTTCTTATCTGTCCCATTCTTAATGACTCATAACATTCTGTTCCCTTTTTTGACTGCCGCTGCACATTGAGTGGATGTTTTCAGAAAACTATCCACAGTGACTCCAAGATCTCTTTTTTGAATAGTAACAACTAATTTAGACCCCATTATTTTATATGTTAATTAAGTTAATTAATCATGAGATTATGTTTTCCATTGTGCATTACTTTGCAATTAATCAACATTGAATTTAATCTGCCATTTTGTTGCCCAGTCACGCAGTTTTGTGAGATCCTTTTGTAGCTCTTTGCAGTCTGCCTTGGACTTAATTATCTCAAGTAGTTTTGTATCATCTGCAAATTTTGCCACCTCACCTGTGTTAGTATGGTTAAAATGGGTATTGGACTTACAACAATGTGTTTAGATTTCATGAAGTGCTTGTAAATTGCTCTCAATTATAATTTCTTTATCAAATGCTATAAGATAATATTTAAGTTTTTGCTTTATGACAGTAAAAAGTATTCGCTCTGAAACTGAGAACCCAGTCAGAAGGGATTGTCTCCTAACCATCAAAAAAGGCCCATCAAAACTAAATGGGCCATTGTGGGACATCTCAATACAAAGACTTTGATTTCCCTGTCATGCCCATGAAGAGGCTACATGCGAAAGGGCTCGTCCCCTCAACTTGAATTCTGGAAGAAGGAAACAAAGATAACTGTCAAGAAAATTTTTCATCTCTCTTCTGCTGTTTGGACTCTCATGGGGCTGGAGCTACAGAACAGAAGCAGAGATCCCCCTCGGTCAACCTAGGTTAGCCCTAAGGACATTCAGAGCTGACATATTGCTACAACTCTGTCACCTTTTAAAATCATAGACTGTAACTCATTTGTTTATCTATGCTTGCTTGCTTTAACCTTGTAATAACTTTCTCATTTCTTTTTCCTAGTTAATAAATCTTTAGTTAGTTTATTACAGAACTGGTTACAAGTATTGTTTTTGGTGAGAGATCTAAGGTACAGATTGACCTGGGGTAAATGACTGGTCTCTTGGGACTGAGAGCAACCTGAATATTTTGTGATTTTTGGTGTATAGCAGGGGTCGGCAACCTCTGGCACGTGGCTCGCCAGGGTAAGCGGGCCAGTTTGTTTACCTGCCGCGTCGGCAAATTCGGCCGATCGTGGCTCCCACTGGCCGCAGTTCGCCGTCCCAGGCCAATGTGAGCTGCGGGAAGCAGTGGGGGCCGAGGGATGTGCTGGCTGCGGCTTCCTGATTGGCCTGGAACAGCGAATTGCGGCCAGTGGGAGCCGCGATTGGCAGAACCTGCCGATGTGACAGGTAAACAAACTGGACCGTCCCGTCAGGGTGCTTACCCTGGCGAGCCACGTGCCAGAGGTTGCTGACCCCTGGTGTATAGCAACCAGCTAGCACTAAGTCCAGCTTGCCTGGGTGGCAAGACATACTGGAGTGCCCAAGGGGACTGTCTGTGAATCCTCAGTACGACTATTATAGTGCTTCAGGAGTTCTTGTTTGTTACTGGGTTGGTAAAATCTAGTGATAGAACAGACAACCAGTTTGGGGTCTCTGCCCTGCTACATGACAGTCTCCCCTGAGCAAAGGTGCTGGAACTAGGGGTGCTAAGGGTGCTGCTGCACCCCTGGCTTGAAGTGGTTTCCATTATATACAGGGTTTACAATTTGGTTCAATGGCTCCCAGCACCCTCACTATACAAATTGTTCCAGCACCCCTGCTCCTGAGGTTGACACCCATAGTCATGAGCCACACCAGACAACAAGCAAATGACAGTCCCTAGCCCCTGGGTTAGTATCTAACAGTGAAACTTGAATATTGGCTGATTTTGATCCAATAAGCTAATACTACACTATGTGCACCTAAACCTTTATAACTGAGTGTTTTCTGAAGTCTGGTTACATGGAAGTCCCACAGAAGATGTGCTGTTAAAAGAACAAAAACAAAACATTTTTGGCTTCATGTACTATAATGTGTATTTGTTCAAACAAGGAAATGCTTATCTGTTGAAAAGATAGCAGTGATATATTACTTTGGCTTTCATGCTTACCTACTATTTCCTTTTTGGCATTAAATCCTTGGCTGAATCAATTGAGTAGATAGGTCTAGACTCAAAAAAGTTAACTTGATGCCTTTTCCAGCAGAGCTTCTATAACCTGGCGATAAAAAGGAAAATTAGGCATCCAAGGGGCCATCTAGTATAGGTTAGACATCACTGACTAGATAAAGGACTGTAGCGTTTACTTTTTCTTTTTTTAACTGTATTAATTTTCAAAGGGTGTACAGGTCCTCTCCTTTCACTGTCATGAGTGTGACACATTAGATATCAACAGTGTAGCCAACCATCTGTTGAATCTAAATAGCATGCAAATAATTCTTCTTTTCATACTTTTCCTAACTAATTAGGGTAATATTGCATATTCTCTCTTAATCCATCTGAAAAAGGACTAACTCAACAATAACTTTTTAGTATTCAAGTCATTTCTTAAATTCTTTTGTCACTGACTTTAAAGTTCAAGGGCCTGTTTTATTTTGCATCAGACAACAACAATTTCTCTCTGTTGAACACGAAGTATGCAGAACTTGTATTTTCCATTTTAATGACTTATTTTGAGATTCATCGGTCTTTTCCCCCTTGGTGCATACATGGTTTGCAGGACAGGAGTATGCAGCTCAAAAAACAAAACAAATAACAGCAATCAGTTTGAAAAATGGAAAGTAAACAAAACAAAAATTAACAGTATTAGAATATTTGTGTCTAAGATCTAATAATTAGGAACACTTATACCATTACTGGTCAACATACTTGTTGTACAGATAAAACTACACAGTATCTTTTCAGGGGGCAAGACAAAGATGCCACATTTATTATGATAACAACTTGATTTATGACCAATAACTAATATCTTAATCCTTATACACATACATTAAACCTAATACCTATACACACACACATTCCCACACATCCATCAGATGTTCTGCAGCTGCTGCATAGTTACCAGTCCTGAAGATAGCTTAAGTTCATGGCTTGATTTTGCAGCTTGGGTTCGTAGCTTGTGGCGGCTAACTGGCCAGGAAAGCCGGGCACAACGACGAGCTGGGTCTCTGTTGGACATGTACCGATGTCCTTCCATGTTGGCAGCAGAATGTTACCCTTCAAAGTCTTCCATTCCACCCATCTTTTTTGTAGGCTTTAGTTTGAATCCAGAGTCTATAGGTCTTGCTGTGTCACGCTGCCTCTGGGTTTGGTGATTGATCACCCGTCAATTGCAGGCGTGACTTTCAGCCTCGGATCTGTCTTTGATTTTCCTTCTATTGTACGTTTTCTTTTTAGGGTGGACTCTTCTTACTTTGTTGGGGCTCTTGTCTGCATCTTCAGCCGGTGGGGTTTGAACTTTATTTCATCAGGACAGGCTGGGGCTGGAGGTTGATTCCATCATCCATACATACCTCATTCACACATCTAAACTAACTAATAAGATTACAGCAGGGTTTGCAAAAATGAAGGTTGGAGGAAGCTTTTACAAAATGGAGTGAGCGTTTTAAAATGGGGTTTGAATTACAATATGGCAAACAGTGAACAGAAGTTACATTAATAAAGTGAACAATTAAAAACAATTTCATTTATCAGTTCTACATACCATACTTATTACAGTTATTGCCATATGCTTGCTAAAACTTACTATATAATACAATGTTATGATCCTTAAAATACAGGAAAGTGAAATTCCTGTACATCAACTTTGATCTGACAGGCCAGCTTTTTCATGTGGGATGATTCTATACTCAATTATTTTTTATCTCTTCCTTTCCTATGTATTGTGATATGATTATCAACATAAGGGATAACCATGAGTGAACTCTCCAAAAGAATTACTCTGTTGTTTTTAAGCTGGAGGGAGCATAGTCTAGTGACTAGAACACAGAAATCAGAAGTTCTGGGTTCTCTTCCTTACTCTGCTACTGAGTCACCTAGTGCCTTTCTACAAGTCACATGTCTATGTCTGTGTGTGTCCCAGTTTCCATATCTGTAAAATGGGGATAATTGTACTGATAATGATGATTACAATTATTATTTGTAAATTTAGTATTATTATAAAGTATTCTCTGAAGTATGATTTTTTTTCTTTTTTCCCTTAGGGCACAATCCTGCATGGTTCTGTAAGATCCTTACAGTAGGTTCCAATGGACTGCTTCATGCTCCTCAAAGGAACTCCTTTTTAGAGCATGATCCTACAAAGGCAAAAAACCCCTCAACTCCCATTAAAATCAGTGGAAGTTGAGGGCACTCGGCACCTTTCAGGAACTGAGCCCTTCTCAAGTTCGATGCTCTGAGCTAGAGTTTTGGTACATCTTATTTTTTGCTTCTCACTCTAATGAAACGGAAGTAACTGTAGTACTGCCTCATAGAGTTCTTAAATTATTAGGTTTGTGATGATCTTCTGCCCAAAAGAAAATATTCTGTTTGTAAGAGCTGCCTGACAAAATGTTTTTGGAAATGTGAACTTCCCCACATTGCTTTTGATAAAATGTATCTCCAGGACCTTAGTATCCATGTCATTGATGTACAGCCAATCGTTTAACAAGGTGCTCTCCCCAGAACTTTCTTAGTCTCTAAAAAACCCTTGTGTGCCTGGGGTGCATTAGCTTACAGAAGGGAGGGAATGGGGAAACTATCAATATATTTTCAAATTTAAATAAAAGGGATTTTCTCTGGATCATAAGAACAAAGGTAGTTCTACTTGGCAAACAAACGTCTGTTAAATGCACTTCACTGGAAATGTTTATAATGTTCTGTGACCTTGCTGTCTTTTTATTGGTGGTTAGCACAAATGGGCACATTCTCCAGAAAAATTACAGCAGTCACTAGTTAATTAAACAAAAGAACAACCTATTGCTGGAAGAGCTCATCTCCTGCCACTGGTGTGGCTGACACCCCAACTTCCTTTCTGCATTACTTCCTGAGCCTGGGGACCTTCCCATATGGGAGGAGCCATGCTGCTTGGGAGCTGTTAGGGTTTGTGCCCTGATACGCTTGCTCACTCGCTGAGCCAGCACTGGCAATCTGTTGCAATACATTCTTCCTGAAAAAAAATATTCTGAGTATGTCAATAATGTTCAAGCTGGATAGTTTGAAATAGGAATGAAGGAGGCAAAGGCATTTTTGTGAAGCCTGGGGGCATCATCTTTTGGGAAACCATGTGACATTGGTTGGAATCTGGTCCATTGCACACATGAAGAAATTGCTCTTCCAAATATTGTGATGAGCCTTAAGGGTGAGCCATCTCCGGTAGGTGTAGTTTTTAATAGCATCCTGAAAGTTATCAGAGTCCATCAGTGACAGGGAAATCTCCTCAACCCACTCTTTACTGTTCCCCCTGAATTTCCTGCAATGTCCCTGTCACAGATCTAGTCAAATGCCCTCTCTCTGACATCACTAGACTACTCTGTAGAGATCTAAATGCCGAATCCCTCATGTGCTTTAAATCTTGGGTGTCTAAACAGAGTCCAGGCGCTGCACCTGGCTTGCGATCTCTAGGCACACTTTTGAGATGCAGATTTTCTGCCTAGCACTCCTCCTGAAAGTTGAGACCTCCGCGTCCAACTGCCCAGCCCCTGGGATTCTTCAGGTTCCTCCATAGCTTGAGCACACCCTCACCCAGAACTCCAGCTGTGTAATGTTTGGGATCCTCAGGTTAACTCTTTGAGGGCAAGAGATAGGTGTAACATATCACACAGTCAGACTTTGCACAGGATTCTAAATCACCATTGCTCTTTACTAATAGCACAAAAATACACAGATCTATACAAATATAATAAGCCTTATGTGCATTTCCCTGCCTCAGTTTCCTTACCACTGTGGCACACTCTTTGGGCAGGGATCAGAGTCCGCTGGGGATGTCCTTGATCCTTCTGATACAGGACATAGCTTATTTTCTCAGCCTTGGAGCACCCTCCATCTCTCCCCAGGTCTGCTTGCTTCTACTGATCTTGGTTGGTTCTGCTGCTAATCTGCTCACCCTGCTACAAAAGCATTACCATCTCTTCTCCTCTCCTGCCGAAAATTTCTTGACTGGGTCTGTGAGTCTTCTCTCTGACACAGACAGTCTCTGTGGTTTTTAAAGGCTAGCATCATCAACATCATCTTGGCTTTGTTCTGCATTTGGGGATTTGGTAGGATAAAAATGGACATTTGTTGAATTCTGAGGACCCACCACTGTACGTGGTCTGGTGTTTGATAGCAAGGGTGGAATCCACATAGACATAGAGGTATTAAAAATATAGCAATACCATTAGAACAACTTCATAGCATCATCCAGCATTTCCAAGTTGTACATGCAGATTCCCCAAATCATCAAGCTCTGAGTGACCTTTCTAGCATACCACCGCTCTATCTGAAACTTCATTACAATGAAATCATCAGGGAAACAAAGAAATCTATCCTGGCTAGGTAGCTAGTACTGTGTTACTAAGAGGCAAACATTTTTGGAACATAAAATTTCAGTAGCTCTGTTGTGACCACAACATTATTCTGTCTTTCCTGTCTCTCCGTGTTAAAAGTCTTTTTTCTAAAATGGTCATGAGGAAATGAAATGCTCTGTGATCAGCAGCCTGCCCTTGTATTGACCTCCTTCTAATGGTGACCCTGTGTTTGCTGTCATCATTGGCCACCTGCTTCCCGTCAAAGCATCCTCATGCAAAACACAATCAATTCAGAATAATCGTTGTATATTTGGAAATGACAAAGCAATTCTCAGAGTCCACTGATTAGGTTGTATAGCAACCCTACTGTATGTTGTCTCTGCTGCTTGAAAGGCTCGTAGCTGTTTGGCAAGCTGCAGAAAAAGTGCTTTTATTTTATTCCAGAGCGTTATATTATTTTTCCAGTGGTGTGACTAGTAAAGAAAATACACATACAGCTAAATACATTATTTATAGTATTGTGGACACTAACATAAAATGGTTCCAATGATTGTGTACATTCAATTTACGCTAGGTTTTTGGCTCACTCTTTTGTTGCCCAGAAATTTTTTCCTGAATACCAATTATTTTATTACAAGAAAATTGATCCAGGTCTCATACTCAGCTTTGTATAATACTAAGTCTCTATCATTTTGCTTGCCATTTCTGAAGGTAGATGGATCTTCCTCATATTTCAGTTGCTGTTTTAACACTGATGATACTTCTAGGGTGACCAGATAGCAAGGGTGAAAAATTGGGGCCGGGGGTAATAGGCACCTATGTAAGACAAAGCCCCAAATATCGGGACTGTCCCTATAAAATCAGGACATCTGATCACCCTAGATTGTTCTAAGAGAGTGAGCACAGGTGGATTAAAGCAGGGTCCGGCTCCTGGGGGCCCCCAGGAACCAGAAAGCCTGGGTTCAAGAGGAGTGTGGGAGGGCATCAAAAGAGGACACTGGAGTCTTTAGAACTAGGGATCCGGAATATCACTGGCACAGCATGGAGACAGGAGTGCAATGAGCACTCTTTGGGTTGGACAAGGGGAGCTTTCTTTTGTTTGGGTGCCCATTGGCTGGTTTGGATCCAGGCACCATTTTCTTTTAAACTAGTGCCGCATGTAACGGTACTTATGAGTCTCATTGAAATTCCTCCCCAAACTCATCTCATCTTTTTTCAATCAGTTTTGCAAAGTGAGCCAGGTTTCAGAGTAAGATCCGCCCTTACAAAATCTGGGGCAATAAGCAGGGGCGGCTCTAGCCATTTTGCCGCCCCAAGCACGGCGGCACGCCGCGGGGGGCGCTCTGCCGGTTGCTGGTCCCGCGTCTCCGGTGGACCTCCCGCAGACATGCTTGCGGAGGGTCCGCTGGTCCCGCGTCTCCGGTGGACCTCCCGCAGGCGTGCCTGCGGATGCTCCACCGGAGCTGCGGGACCAGCGGACCCTCCGCAGGCATGCCTGCGGGAGGTCCACTGGAGTCGCCTGCCGCCCTCCCGGCGACCGGCAGAGCGCCCACCGTGGCGTGCCGCCCCAAGCACGTGCTTGGTGTGCTGGGGCCTGGAGCCGCCCCTGGCAATAAGGCATTGTGAATGTGGATCAGTGTAATAAAAAAATCAATATGAAAATCAATATGAAAATGTTCTAAAAAGTGTTTAAAAGGTCTGCATTATGATAGGCAAAATACATTAATGAGCTAGAATGACATATAACATTATTCCAGTTTAAGAGAGAGAGCAGAGGATTACAAAGGTTGAGCCTCTAAGACACCAAGCCAAGCTTCATACTGCTGGAGACTTGCTTGCTTTGGAAATTCAATGGTGACTCATTGTTAAACCATATTGTGTGGTGACGAGACTATTTTAGAAAACATGAAAAGTCCTTTGTATAATAGCCTAGGTGCTTGTAACATTGTTCTGCAAAGACCGTAAAATATACGGACTCCATAGGTAAAGAAATTGCGGGGGAGGAGGGGAAATGGGGGAGGGAAGAACCTCAGAAGAGAGGGCTTCTTTGTGGGTGGGTAACATGCATCTTTCTAATCCTAAAGAAATCCAAAAATACTTTGGTGTGTCCTAATAGTATGGAGAGACTTGGCCAGACATGTAGCTTGAAACTTGGGTCTAGGGAAACATTAAACAGATAGCCATTCCCACTGAGGTTAACAAGATTTATAAAAGCGGGGGTGTAATCATTTATGTTAAGGGACCCTACATTTTCATGTTGAATGAAAACAGAAGTTTCTCCGTATCTGCTGTTTGTAATCCTGCAGAGCCTAGTATGGACAGTGTAAAATTCATTAACCAAAAAAAATAAATAAAAACAATAAATAAATCTCCAAACAGTACATAAGAGCTGAGAACACTTTGACTTCATAACATCACTCTAAGAATTACCTCAATGGTCTGTTCCTGCTAATGTAACTTACATTGTTTGAAAAGCTGCTACCTCAACACCCTCTGCTGTTAGCGTTCTGGCACATAGTCTAGCAGTGGCTCAAAGGGCAACTTCTCTATTTTCATATGCCAAAAAGAAGAGGCCAGACTTCAGTCCAAAGGGGAAATGTTTTATGAAAATATTGTTTTCTGTAGCATAAGAGAATTGGGGGTGGGGCTGAGGGAGGGAGGAATCACAGGTTTGGAACAAAGTTCAATAATTTATCAGTACTTTGGGATGCTATGACCAGGATGTAAGAGAATTAAAACTGTAATGGAGGAGACTCCTCAGGGATGTTTCAGAAAGGCATGTTGTTCTTGTAACCTCTTACAGTGGTTTTCTGAAAGAACCAAGCAGGAGCCTTGAGTCAAGATTTCCCTTCTGTGGGTAATGATAAATACATTTTCTAGGAAAAAGTAAAGGAAATGTGTAATAGAGTATGCAGTAGCCATGCCCAGTGGCTAAGGAACTGCTCCAAAAACATACAAGAATAAACCAGTAAATTCACCAATAACATAGCTCCTGGATCCTTGCTACTATGAGTTAGAGAATACATGAAGTCAGTGTACAGGGGCAGCCCTACCCCAGGTGTCACAATAAAATCTCAGAGTTACAAACTGACCGGTCAACCACACACCTCAACCCAACCAAAAGTACGCAATCAGGCAGCAGCAGAGAGAAAAAAAAAGAGAGAGAGCAAATATAGCACAGTATTATGTTAAATGTAAACTACTAAAAAAAAGGGACAGTTTTAAAGAAAAAGATTTGACAAGGTAAGGAAACTGTTTCTGTGCTTGTTTCATTTAAAGTAAGATGGCTAAAAGCAGCATTTTTCTTCTGCATAGTAAAGTTTCAAAGCAGTATTAAGTCAATGTTCAGTTGTAAACTTTTGAAAGAACAACCATAATGGTTTGTTCAGAGATACGAACATTTCAGAGTTATGAACAACCTCCATTCCTGAGATGTTCATAACTCTGAGGTTCTTTTGTATCTTTTTTTTTAATCTGTTTATATTGTAGAGCCTCTAGATCAGTGAGGTCTTCAGGTAGCCCCCTGTGAAAGCCCCTAGTGTCACTCCATGGAGAGGATGTAGAACAAATAATCTTGTGGCATTTTCAGTAGTTATTTCCCCCACCCGCTGTGGGTTTTCCTTTGGGAGGAGCACATCAGGCAAAGTATGCTAATTAGTCATCATTAGATTTTCCCTTGTAGAGTATTATGTAGTGTTAAAATTTGAGCCAAATTATGCCCTCATGCATATGTTAGGACTCCACTGATCTTAGTGGGAATTGTATCTGAGGGCAGAATTTGGCCCAGTTTTGAGTATTAGGCACATTTTTCCTCTGGACTTTTATTTTTTTAGAACTGAAAATGACCTCTTTATTGCAGCATTGTTGAAGAGTCTGAAAACATTTACTTTCCTTTTCTTGTATTTGGATTGGACTGCATCGCACTGGTCTTGCTGGTATTATTATTTATGTGTATTATAGTAGCATCTACAGAGGCAGACCAAGATTGGGACCACATTGTACAACATAGAATAAGAGACAGTTCCTGCCCTGATGTGCTTACAGTCTAAATAGACAAGACAGATAAACTGTTTGGGGGAAAGTATATAACATGTGAGCAGACTGAAAAATGGGATGGTTTGCAAATGTCGACTTAGTGCCACAATTTTTTTTATATATTTAGAGTGGAGATTACCTAAACAGAGAGACAAAGGAAGGCAGAGAGGACCCTGTGGGGGAGGTAAGGGAAAAGTGGGGGAAGAAAGGAAGCGTGGAGAACAGATGGAGTGAGGTTGAAGTGAAATGACTGTGAGGAAAGGGGTGGGAGGGAGTTGGAACAATCAGCACAGCGGAGAGAATGCCCAGAGTAAAAGCTGTAAAAACCAGTCAGATGCTGTCTTAAGGCATGCTGCAGCTACTTTTCTCGTCTCTTGCCAGGAGACAAAAGCCCCCTAAAAAAATATGCAGCAGTGAAGACTTGAAACTCAGCTTGGCTTCAGTCCAGTTTCAAATTTGTGTAGGTGTACAAATATTATAGTGTAATTACACATTTGTTTAGCTAAATGGGAACAGTTGTGGGCAGCTAGCTACCCAGTTAACACGGGCAAAATGAGAAGCCACATTTTGATAAGCCCTTTCCCTCACTTAACTTAGATGGAATAATGATCATTTATAGTTTTCACCTGTAACATTACCAAGTACGGGCATATAAATTAGACTGGAGTTTGGTGCAGTCCTCTAGCTGTGCCATTGTTAATTCTTAACGGTTGTTCAGCAAACTTCATGTTTCCTCATAAGGGACTTCAGTAAAGCATTTAAAAATAAATAAGTTTGACATAACCGCTGTATTAAATGGCAAAGACACATGCATTCCAAAGCTGGGTCTGGTTGAAACAATGCAGATGTTGGGGAGGCTTCATTCAGATGGCCGGACCTGAGAGTAAAATAAAAAAAACACAACAAGGGTGAGACAGGCTTTTCCAGTGATTTACTCCCGTGTGTGCTGTGACTGTGATTGTGCTTTTTAAGCACAGCTTATCTGATGGTTATGGATAGAAAAAGAAAGGATTCTGGTATTTCCTCAGAAATAATATGGGGAATAGGACAATTTGAGACATTCTTCTATATCAATTGTTGTGAGTGTATATATATCAAGTAAAGCACTTGAAATACATCAAGATGATGATATAGTATGTGGTATGTACTGTATTAGCATGACCCAAAGATATAAATGGGCAGTGATGTAATATATACACTTTTTCTTTCTTCTAAATTATTTTAATTTCATGTTTATTATTTCTCCCACGCATTTGTGTGTCTGTATTGTTCATTTGGACTGTAAGCTGTTAGGGGCAGAACCAACTTATTTCATACAAGTAGAATGCCAGGCACCCTCTTGGGGAGTAATTACATAAAAGCAGTAATAGCCAGGATATTTATGAAAACTATACTCTAAACTTCAGCATAATGTCATTTAAAAAAAACAACTAATCTTTTCTAATAATACTTTGTCCGTCTGTAATGCTTTTCATATGAGGATCTCAAAGAACGATCCCAGCGTTAGAGTTAGAGCTAAATTTAAATGCATTCCCACATGAATGTATCTTTTTGGGGGGTAAGATGTTCCAGAGCCAATAAGTAGCCCTGGGAATGGAAACCACAAAAATGAAAAACAGCAGATGTGAAGCCGTGGCTTTTGAGAACACATGGCTTCCGGTGTCGGCACACAAATGTGCTGACTTAATAACGCCAGAAGAACACCCTTCGAGGTCATGGAAAAATAACACCAAAGTCATTTGCTAAAAGAAAAACAAAACCCAGCAACAACCAAACGTGCATTTGTGCACACAGAAGTAGATCCCTAGTAAATATGTTTCTCAATATTGCTTTATGATTTCTCTCTATCCAAATGAATTACTGTGAAGAATCAAAGCAATCTATAGTGTGGGTGCAATTTTTTTGAGAGAGAAAGAGAAAGCAAGCTTCACACTTGTACATCTGGGTTATTTGCACTGACAGGAGGGAAAAGGGTAGTGGTGGCACCCACAAGGTACAAAACTTCAAGCAGTAATTCCCTTCAAAAGTAATAATTACTAGAAATTTTAATCCAATTACACTAGCTGGCCTGTGAATTAGCAGGCTTTCATTCTGCTGGTATTGTGTGGAATATTAGTTGAGCTATGCAGCTGAATAACTTGAGGATTTAATTATGACCGTTACTGGTGTTTTTCAGAACATCAAAGACCTAGCTAGCAGATTATGAAGCCAGATGTACTACATGAAGTAAAAGTTGATCACAATTTTCTGGATATTTGTATCATGTATTAGGCAAAGGTGTAATTCAATGCTTATTGCAAGAAAATGTTATAGCTTTTTATGACACTTGCCTTTATCTGCTGAAGTTTGAATTTGCCCTTAAGAGAACTAGTGAAAAAGAAGCAGTCGTTTTTAATTAGTCCAGTACAATCTTGTTAGACTCAAAAGTCTGTGGTCCTGATGCACTAAAGCAAGAAGTAAATTGGTTTTATTTAAGACTCAGGATTTTCTAAATGATGCAACCTGAGTAGAAGTTTTTCTTCAGAATTAATTTGGGATTCAAAAGCAATTTAAATATCTCTTTTAAATCCCTGTTCTGAAGTAGGGATGTTGAGAGACACTGATGATTAGCTATAACATAAGCACAGGTATTTCTGTCAGTGGGTTGACAGGTAGGGTTGCCAACTTTCTAATTGCACAAAACCGAACATCCTTGTCCCGCTCCTTCCCCCAGCCCCCTCCCCTTTTATGAAGACCCACCCTTCTCCGAGGCCCCACCCGCCACTCTTTCCATCCCTAGCCCCTCTGTCACTCACTCTCCCCCACCCTCATTCACTTTCACTGGGCTGGGGCAGGGGGTTGGGGTACAGAAGGGGGTGAGGGCTCTGGCTGGGGATGTGGGCCCTGGGGTGGGGGCCTGAAATCAGGGGTTCAGGGTTTGGGAGGGGGCTCTGGGCTGGGGCAGGGGGTTGGGGTACAGAAGAGGGTGAGGGCTCTGGCTAGGGGTGTGGGCCCTGGGGTGGGGCCAGGGATGAGGGGCTTGGGGTGCAGGAGAGGACTCAGGGATGGGGCAGGTGGTTGGGGTGCGGAAGGAAGTGTGGGCTCTGGGAGAGAGTTTGGCTGCAGGAGGGGGCTCAGGGCTGGGGTTGGGGTGCAGGAGGGAGCATGGGGTGTGGGGTGCAGGCTCCAGCCAGGAGGCGCTTACCTCAGGCCTTCCGGGTCCATGGTGCAGCAGGGCTAAGGCAGGCTTCCTGCCTGCCCTGGCTCTGTGTAGCTCCCGGAAGTGGCCAGCATGTCTGGCTCCTAGGCAGAGTGATGGCCAGGCAGCTCTGCATGGTGTGGCTGCCTGCACCCACAGGCGCCGCCCATCGCAGCTCCCATTGCCGCAGTTCCCAGCCAATAGGAGCCACAGAGCTGGCGCTCGGGGCAGGGGCCGCGTGTGGGGCTTCCCTGATTGCCCCTGCACCTAGGGGCCACAGGGACATGCCGGCCACTTCCGGGAGCTGTGTGGAGCTGTGCTGACTGGAGCCACCAGGTCGAAAACAAGAGGCCTGGCAACCCTGTTGACGGTATCCTGCTTTTTTGAAAAATAATACATTTTTATATGGCTTCTTTATTATTATCAACTAGAAGCTACTCATGAAATGTTTAGACTTTTATAGGAGTAATAGTAGATCTCATATCTTCTGTAGACTGCAGCCAGTAGAGAGTGACAGTGATACACAGGATTGTCAGAGGCCGGAGAGGTAAATGTGTATTATATAGTAGATAATGTCTTTCAGTTGACCTTACAATGTGTTAAATTCTGATATTATAATAACTGATAATATACTAAACCAGACATATTATCCTGAAATTATAAGACCACTACTACCAACCAGCATAATAATCATGTTTCAGCTATTTAGAATCAAAATTATGCACCAAATTCATTGGTGGTATAAGTGTGTGAAAGACCATTGACGTCAGTGGAGCTTATCCCATTTACAGCAGCAGAAAAATTGGCTCGATTAGGACTTTAAATGTATTTCCCTTTGTTCCTCATATCTTCCCTTCTATTGATACAGACTGGTATAAATCCAATGTAGTATATGATACAGATTGGCACGGGAATATTGTATAGATTAGTATAGCTCCATTTTCCTCAAAAGTGCTGAATTCATCACATCTTTCCAACAGCCCTAAATAAAAGTGATTTAGTTTATATCCATAAGAACTTCTGTGAACAGCTGTAAAAACAATTTGTACAAGCTTTTAAAGAAAAGCATAATGTGTTAGGAGAAGTATGTTTCCTAAAGATAGCTGAGAGTTACAGTACAATAGATATTTCTTCTATGATTTGCCATGAAGGGGTTGTATTAATTGTAACAGACAGTTGTGAAAAATGTCCCTTTATATGCTAGTACTGCTGGAAAAATTCTGTAGGGAACAATCCTTCCTTGGGAGGGGATGGATTAGGCCTCTTCTATCTAGCAAGCCTTTTCCATTTCTGTTTACAATAATTAAGGGAAATACTTGTTCAAATTTTATTGGGGCATCATACAATTTATGTGAGAAAACTACATCTGATTTTAATGGAAACATATTTTGTCAGCAGCAAGATGGCATGTCAGGACTCATCTGGAGAGGGTGTGCCCAGTTCTTCTCCTGACATCTGTTTAGTGGCAGACATGAAATTCCCCTTGTGAATCACTGCAGTGCTACAGAGCCTGACTATCCATGTTCCTTCTCTCTCAAGTCATTCATTATCACACCCATGGATGGGGGGAGTAATGGTTTACTTAAGGAGAATTCCAATGGAATGAAAGATGTGAGGAACTTGAGGAAATACATATCAAGTTCTCATTTAGCAGATGTTTTAAAGTTTAGCTCTTGTTTATGGCATTACTTCAAATGATCTTAAAACTGTATTTTAATTTTTTAAAAGTATTAATGATTGCTGTAATTTGTCCTTTCCTAAGTATGTAGTTTAGTTGGAGAGTAATTAGCAATAACCGTAATGGCAAAGTGGGGATATCTGTGTTTTAGAATCAAGAAAATTAGAGCCTTAATAATAAATTATAATGTATCAGGCTTTTGGCTAGTTCAAATTTCCCTCCTTCTGGGTTTCTATGTCTAACAACATTTCATGTCCCTTGGAAATTACATATTGAAATTATACATTAATTATTGTGAATATTAAAGTTGAAAAATGCCAGATCCTAGACATATTAAGCAGTTTTACAAGTGGTTGGATTTTTATTATTTCCATATACTTTTGGAAAGAGTATGTCCAGGTTTGTAAGGAAATACTGTACAATAGAACTGATGTGATTGTTCTGAAAATGTATGTAGGCAGATGTCACTCTTGCTGATAGACGGGAAATGATCTCTAGTATGTTGCGTAAGTTGCTGCGTTAAACAGTCTGCATTTTCATTAAGAAACAAACAAGATTCTTCTCCGGCAATTGTCATACACAAGTACAAATGCAAATTTTATTATAAAGACTGTCAGAATGCAGTCTTGCCAACTCTTATGATTTTATGCAACTGTAGCAATTTTGGGGTAGTCTTTTGTCTGTGTCATGATAACATGATGAAAGGCTGCAAACTCTCAGTTTTCCCCTTATTCAATATGGCCATTATCTCCTATTACTGTCAATGAGGTTGAAGCCAGCAAGATGGCCGCCATTGCCCTACAGTGAATCTGCATGTGGAAGCGAGGCTGCCCTTAACAAAGTTGCCTGCTGCCTCCCCCTGTTTTTCAATGGGATTGAAGTTATGTCTGCAGGCAAAATGGCTGCTACTCTAGGGTTCAGGGTCTAGATGCTGACACAAGAACTATGAGGCACTCAGAAGAGAGCTGAGATAGGGAGTGAAAGGTGGCAGGACACTGGGGTTAACCGTTAAATTTAGGGGGTACAGGGTGACTTTGGGAGGAGGAAGGAGACTGGGGGTGTGCAGAGGATAGTGATGGGATGGGGGATGGAGGGATTCGATGGCAGCTCCCTCAGCCAGGTGGCAGTGGTGGTGGAGAGTCGCCTCCAGGCAGCCAGAGGAAGTACCTGTCGAAGGAGCTCCTGTGATGATGTGAGAAGTTCTTCTGCTCCTGTGGAGGAGGGCTGGACAGAGCTCTTTGTGAGAACCTCAGGGCTGAGGGGACAAACCTGACCTGCCACTGAGCTCTGCTTCCTTCAAAGTATGATTCTATATTGTTGAGAGGGTTCTGAGGCAATGGGAGACCCTGGGCCTAGCAGCATCACTTCCTGCCTTCCACTGCCTTGGAACTTCTCCTCTACTTGGGATCTGGGCAGAGGACAAGCCCTGCAAGGTATACTGCTAGGCAAGGGAGAGGAGAAACTGGGGAGGCAGTGTTGCTGGGTCTGTTACCTGGGGTTCTCTCAATCCAAAGCTCTTGGTAACTTTACTGTTTGCAAGGTGGTGTCAGGAAATAAATCAATGGGGACACGGGCCATCTGTCCAATTAAAAATTGGCACAAACCCAAAGTGCTTTTAATCCAAAATTTTATTTTAGATCTATTTTATTAGATCTCCAGCACATACAGATATGCAAAAGGTTAGAGGTCCCCAAATCTATAGTTACCCACAATCTGGAGAGGTCTTGAGTGTTGAACAACAAGGTTCAGGTGGCCAGCCCTCTGCCTGTCGCTGGGGATTCCAAGAGATGTCCGGAAGGTCAAATCCAAATCACTCAGACCTCTTTCCCTTTTTATGCTCAAAATGTCACATAGCTTGTCAGTCACCAATAACCACTGGGCAAGCTGTTTGTTAAGAAGTTTCAAGATGTTAGTTATGTAGATGTGTTTTTGGAGCGTCTACACTCTCAGGGGCCCTAACACATACACCAGAAGTCAAATATAGATAGACTTCCTGTCTTTCCAAAACCACATATTTCAGCAGTTTGAAAGAAGCAAGGATGGTGCAGGCTCATGCTCAATTCTCGTGGTCACTCCCCCTCCCCTTCTGGCCTGCCTACTTATGCTAAAGCTGCTGCAAAGGCCTTACAGCTGCTTTTGGCAATAAGCATAATAATCGATATTCCAATACTGGCAGTGGCCTAAGCATTTTGCTGGGCTATCAAAATCTCCCCTAACAGGTCCAGGGAAGGGGAGAAGCCCTGGGGGCAGCAAGATGGAGGATGGGAGTTGGCTGAAAGTCAAGACAGTAGTAGGAAATGTATGGCAGTTCCTCTATCTTAGGGGTGAGGAAAGGCTAAGTGGAGTTTCCAGCGGGCAATGGCATGCATTTTTGTGTGCAATGAAGACTGACTTTTCAACCTAAAATTATCACACACACATAACCATAAGAATAGAGGGAGGTTAAAAACTCAGAAGACAGACTAAAAATCATGGTTTAATGGTGTTTTTAAAATCTTATGATTTGTGGGACCAATCTCGTGATTTGTTGGGGATCTGACTCATGCTTTTTGATCTCTTGAGGTTGTCAATCCTGAAAATGGTAAACTTTGAGTTTGCTTTTTCATAATGGCTAGAGGGGAATAATTGTCTTTCGTTCACTGTAATATCCTGACAGTATTCAAAATTACTCCACAGCTTGTAGAATTCATGGCTAAATTCACGCTAGGGCAAAATGTCTGACATGGCTTATTCACCACTTAAGGCCAAAGATGGAGCTTAGGTGAGATTTAGGTGGTGCATAGGCCCTTGCAGGTCCTCTGTGTTATAGCATCCCAATAGAGGACACTAAAGTATGTTTATGTTTAGGAATTTAGAGTAGTCTAAGGAACTGATTAATGAGAGAGGACAGTATACGCGGAGAAAGGAGTAAAGCTGAATGTTGTGCTGTCTTGGTGCTCTCCCTCTTTAAGGTTGAATATTGAACATGATGTCACCCATGAGTCGGCTTCTGCAGATACATGAAATCAGAAAGTAGGAACATTGGAAAAAACAAAAAAAATGAAAACAGTAATTCTAGCAACCTACAAGAATCCTGTTCCCAAGCAAATTAATGTGAAAAGGGGCATGTTCAGGCAATTGGACATTCTTTAGATCATAATGGGGAAATTATGAAATTGTAACAGGGAAGGATAAAGAGGAAAACAAAATACTCTATTAGCTATAATGGGCAAAGGCCACCACATATTCCAAAGCATCTGGAATATGTCAGCAGCAGACTGGTGGGACCCACTGAAAATCCTAGAAGTGCTTCCAAAGTATCTTCAAACTGTGTAAAATGGCTAACTTGTGCAATTACTTAAAAGATTGACTAATTTGTGAAAATTAGCAATATGGATGGAAGATTCAGGAGCTAGAATAAGAATGCTCACTAACTCTTCCTAGAGGTAGAGACATGTGCATAGTTACTGAACAAGCTTGCATCCAAATTCAGAGCATACGTGGAGTAGAGACAGAGCTACTTCATGAAATAGCACAGATAGAGCATGAAAAAACAATGAAAAAAGCATCAAAATTTGTGCAAAAGTAAAGGCTCAAATATGAAGCATAGAAGACAAACTAAATGTAAAACTGATCAATACGTGCTCCGGAGAAAACCATGGTGAGGTCATATTGTTCCCTTTTTGCCTTTTTATGGATACAGATTTGGCCTTAAGCGGCAAGGTATGAGTGATTAATTGATGAGGCAGAAAGTGGCACCTTTATCTTTATTGAAACAGTGCACAAAGATATTTGCATGAAATACCTAATCTTTGTGGAAACTAGAACTTGCAGCTGATTATACAAGTGTTTTCAAGATCAATTTCCCAAACAAGACTACTTACAAATTAGCCGTTTATCGCTTACAACTTCCCTCTTTTTACACATGACAGTTACGCATGTCCCCTTTGGTACACGTTGCACATTTCCAAGTGCATATAGCGATGTCCAGATTTTCCATACTAATGGGATTAGTACATTTTATGGTTAAAAACACTTACTTTGATAAAAAGGCTATTATACTTAACGACTAAACTTTGCATTCTTAATACTATCAATAAAGGTCAACAATCTTAGTTTCATCACTCTGCATTATTATTATTACAAATTATTCTTAAAGCTTGCTAGGGGTTTGGTTCACTTAACAATAGGCCTTTACTTAACAACAGGTCCTTTGGCCTAATGCTGAACAATATGCAATAATTGTGACAAGACATATCATTATGCCTAAAAATTGCAGACAAGAAAAACAAAGAAAACAAAAATGGCACCGTATTGAGGAAGCAAGTAGTGATTCAGAGGATGAGATTTTGCACATATGACATGAATGCAGTGTAAAACAGAAAAAGTAAATGGTTTGAAAAGCTCGTACTAGCCCCAGATGCAAAGACAAGGCATCCAGCACACAAACAAACAGGAAATTGAATTCCAAACAGACACTGATGGGGCATCAGTGAATGTGCGAGGCTACAAAGACTTCATCAGTATTATGCAGGAGAAGAACATGAAATTGCAACCAAGCAAAGCTAAATTAAAATGATATGATGGCACAATTGTATTACCACTATGATAATGTAAATTACAAGCAGAATACCGTGGAAAGGTATACAGGCTGAAATTTCAGGTAGAAGGCTTTAATAGCAGCTGGGTACAAACTTGAAGTCAAGATGCACACTTTCCTTGATCCGTATAGCCCTAGCTTTATTACAATCAGCAGTGGAAGGAGTAACAGGCAAAAAAGAAGAGAGACTCAGAGGCCAAAGCTTATTATGACTGAAAAGTGAAGACCTTTCAGAACTACAACCCAGGGACCTTGTCAGGATTAAATTGTTTCCTCAGGATAAATCATGTACTTCAAAGCAAACTATGTGTGTTGAACAGATAAACCATCACTCATGTAACATAGCAGTGGATAGGCATATATTTCACCAAAACTACAAATATATTCACCCACTATGAACACAAGGCAAAAACACAGATGTGGAGGATGGTGAAATATTCACTCTGTCACATCTTGATCAGTAGGAGATGGAAGGACCACAGGCCTATAAGCAACCAATAGATATTGGAAAAGACTATCAAAACACCACACAACCAGAAAAACCCAAGTGCAAGATAATGTCTCCTGTCATCACAGGCTTTTGCTCGCTCCAACACCAAATGGCTTGCAAAGGTATATATAAAGCTTTGTACAATACTGAGGCTTGAAAGAACCCTCCCAAATCCAGAGGAAAATATCCTAGTTGTCAAGCAAGTTGAGTTATTTAATTTAAAAAAAGTTGGTGTTATGTTTTATATATGATGACATAGGCTTTATGGGGGGTTTAATAGAATGTATGTAGAAGCATGTAACCTGGTTATGACGTTCATGTTTAATTTTGCTATCTCAAATATGTGACAAAAATGATGTTACAATAACTAGCTTCCCAATAGGGGGCTCTATAGTATGCTTGTGCATAGGAATTTAAAGAACTCTGCTTTCAGGAATTCCCTGATGAGCAAGAACAGCATCCTGAAGGAAGGATATTAGAAAATATCTGGTTCTCATATAATACTGTTACACAACCTCATGGTCTATTTCTCGGTGGTTTATCACAAACAGGCAGAGTCCCCAGAGTTGTGGCATAAGCATGATCTCAGTAAAGAAAGGAAGCACATCTATTTATGGTTGTGAATGGTTGACAAGGCAGTTCCCTTCAGCTGCTGTTGGTATGACTAAAGTATTACATATTACTAAACTATTATGAGATACACAATTGGTTGGGCTCACTTGTAGGGCTAACGTGACAAAAGCATGTGGCAACTGTCTTATTTTATTCTCCAACCAAGTATAAAACTCTAATTTTAAGAGGATTCTATATTTGGTTTAGACTTATTTTCATTTTACAGACCCTATTTAAATCTACTTTAATGAGATGATTATACAGTAAGTTATATTTAAGTTGGGTTTTACTTGGCTTGAAGACATGTACATACAGCCACAATGAAATTTTAATGACATTCACTCTATTAAAATAACGGATGGTCTGTGAATTACGGTAAAAACACCTGAAATATAACTAATTTAATCTACCTACCAGCCAACCAGGAACTGCCTGCCTGCCCACCTGCCATGATTCTGAATGTGGAATGATCAGGGAATGGAGATGCCCCTTGCTCTGCTGCTACTTGGGATCAACACTGCATTCCATAAACTGTGTGTAGTACAAACTTTGATACTGTTTTTAGTTCATGGTATATTGTTTAATGGGGAAACTGAAGGTGAATACTAATTCTATTCTAATCAGCACATCTAATTACCAAGGTTTAGTGAATTTTTTTTTTAATTAAAGGGTAAAATTTTGGCTGGCGTTTACTCATGGATGTGTGTGAGAACAGTTAAGACCAGAGTGGGGATGCAGGATAAAAGTGACTGACATGATTCTGATTCTCCCAAACTCATGGTTAGATGGCTTCATGGAACCTCTGTGAGTGGTGGAAAAAATGGTGCCTCAGAAGAGATCTCAGAGCAGTGTCTAAGGATCAGGAGGTATAGCACATGGATCTTAATCTGCACAACTCCTGATATGACCTCTTGTGCTCTTGCTATATGCAGTTTTTTTTATTGTGGGGGCATTGCTTGGGGCTGGTGCCAGCCACAATCCAAGTGAAGAATAATGTTTCTTTTGTGGTATTAATGTGTGCCCACTTCCTGGCCAATCCAGAATTTGTCTCCATACATGTTTTAATATAATAAACAAAATACTTAAAAATCAAATAATGATTTGCTGCCTTGACCAGCTGGTGATTCAAACCGAGATGCAGGAAATAACACTTAAAACTGTTGTAAGTTTCCTTATTCTTTTCAAAATAATTCAAATAACTATTATATTATTTTTATAGACATTTGTTTAGACTTACAACAGCTTTGAAAATCTGTGCCTATCCTATGGGAGTGAACCACTTTTCAAATGAAAAAAAGTTCCATTCAATTACATCATGTAATGGCAGACAGCTAAAAAGTGACACCTTTTTAAAGTGCTTATATACCAATGCTAGAAGTCTAACTAATAAGATGGGTGAACTAGAGTGCCTCATATTAAATGAAGATATTGAAATAATAGGCATCACAGAAACTTCGTGGAATGAGGATAATCAATGGGATACGGTAATATCAGAATACAAAATATGTCGTAAGGACAGAACAGGTCGTGCTGGTGGGGGAGTGGCACTATTATGTGAAAGAAAGCGAAGAATCTAATGAAGTAAACATCTTAAATGAACCAAACTGTATGATAGAATCTCTGTGGATAGTAATTCCATGCTTGAATAATAAGAATATAGCAGTAGGGATATATTACCGACTACCTGACCAGAGACATTAGAGAGACTATTAAAATTAATAACTCAATAATAATGGGAGATTTCAACTATCCTCATATTGACTGGGTATATATCACCTCAGGATGGGATGCAGAGATTAAGTTTCTTGACACCTTAAATGACTGCTTCTTGGAGCAGCTAGTCCTGGAATCCACAAGAGGAGAGGCAATTCTTGATTTAGTCCTAAGTGGAGCACAGGATCTGGTCCAAGAGGTGAATATAGCTGGACCGCTTGGTAATACTGACCATAATATAATTAAATGTAACATCACTGTGGCGGGGAAAACACCACAGCAGCCCAACACGGTAGCATTTAATGTCAGAAAGGGGAACTACACAAAAATGAGGAGGTTAGTTGAACAGAAATTAAAAGGTACAGCGCCAAAAGTTAAATCCTTGCAAGCTGCATGGAAACTTGTTAAAGACACCATAATAGAGACTCAATTTAAATGTTTACCCCAAATTAAAAAACATAGTACAAGAACCAAAAAGTGCCACCATGGCTAAACAATGAAGTGAAAGAAGCAGTGAGAGGCAAAAAGGCATCCTTTAAAAAGTGGAAGTTAAATCCTAGCGAGGAAAATAGAAAGGAGCATAAACTCTGGCAAATGAAGTGTAAAAATATAATTAGGAAGGCCATAAAAGAAATTGAAGAACAGCTAGCCAAAGACTCAAAAAGTAATAGCAAAAACATTTTTAAGTACATCAGAAGTAGGAAGCCTGCTGAACAACCAGTGGGGTCACTGTATGATTGAGATGCTAAAGGAGCACTCAAGGATGATAAGGCCATTGTGGAGAAACTAAATGAATTCTTTGCATTGGTCTTCATGGCTGAGGATGTGAGGGAGATTCCCAAACCCGAGCCATTCTTTGTAGGCGACAAATCTGAGGAACTGTCCCAGATTGAGATATCAATAGAGGAGGTTTTGGAACAAATTGATAAACTAAACAGTAATAAATCACCAGGACCAGATAGTATTCACCCAAGAGTTCTGAAGAAACTCAAATGTGAAATTGCAGTAATACTAACTGTAGTCTGTAACCTATCATTTAAATCAGCTTCTGTACTGAATGACTGGAGGATAGCTAATGTGACGCTAATTTTTAAAAGGGCTCCAGAGGTGATCCTGGCAACTACAGACTGGTAAGCCTGACTTCAGTACTAGGCAAACTGGTTGAAACTATAGTAAAGAACAAAATTGTCAGACAACATAATTTGTTGGGGAAGAATCAACATGCTTTTTGTAAAGGGAAATCATGCCTCACTAATCTACTAGAATTCTTTGAGGGGGGTCAACAAGCATATGGACAAGGGTGATCCAGTGGATATAATGTAGTTAGATTTTTAGAAAACCTTTGACAGGGTCCCTCACCAAAGGCTCTTAAGCAAAGTAAGCAGTCATGGAATAAGAGGGAAGGTGCTCTCATGTATTGGTAACTGGTTAAAAGATAGGAAACAAAGGGTAGGTATAAATGGTCAGTTTTCAGAATGGAGAGAGGTAAATAGTGGTATCCCCCAAGGGTCTGTACTGGGACCAGTCCTAGTCAACTTATTCATAAATGATCTGGAAAAAGGGGTAAACAGTGAGGTGCAAAATTTGCAGATGATACAAAACTACTCAAGATAGTTAAGTCCCAAGCAGACTGCGAAGAGCTAGAAAAGGATCTCTCAAAACTGGGTGTCTGGGCAACAAAATGGCAAATGAAATTCAATGTTGATAAATGCAAGGTAATGCACACTGGAAAATATAATCCCAACTATACATATAAAATGATGGGGTCTAAATTATCTGTTAACACTCAAGAAAGAGATCTTGGAATCATTGTGGAAAGTTCTCTGAAAACATCCATTCGATGTGCAGCGGCAGTCAAAAAAGCGAACAGAATGTTGGGAATCATTAAGAAAGGGATAGATAATAACACAGAAAATATCATTTTGCCTCTTTATAAATCCGTGATACGCCCACATCTTGAATACTATGTGCAGATGTGGTCACCTATCTCAAAAAAGATATATTGGAATTGGAAAAGGTTCAGAAAAGGGCAACAAAAATGATGAGGGGTATGGAATGGCTTCCATATGAGGAGAGATTAATAAGACTGGGACTTTTCAGCTTGGAAAAGAGACGACTAAGGTGGGATATGATTGAGATCTGTAAAATCATGACTGATGTGAAGAAAGTAAATAAGGAAGTGTTATTTACTCCTTCTCATAACACAAGAACTAGGGGTCCCCAAATGAAATTAATAGGCAGCAAGTTTAAAACAAACAAAAGGAGGTATTTCTTCACACAATGCACAGTCAACCTGTGGAACTTTTTGCCAGAGGATGTTGTGAAGGCCAAGATTATAACAGGGTTCAAAAAGAACTAGATAAATTCATGGAGGATAGGTCCATCAATGGCTATTAGCCAGGATGGGCAGGGATGGTGTCCCTAGCCTCTGTTTGCCAGAAGCTGGAAATGGGCGACCGGGAATGGATCACTTGATGATTACCTGTTCTGTTCATTCTCTCTGGGACACCTGGCATTGGCCACTGTCAGAAGACAGGATACTGGGGTAGATGTGGATACTTTGGTCTGACCCAGTATGGCCGTTCTTATAGTCCTACTGGTATAAATCAATCTGAGTTCCCACAGGAATAACCAACATATGGTTGCTGCAAAATCTGAGTTCCAGCGGTATGAGTCACCAACTCAGTCACAAAGAATAGTTAACAGAAACAGGTCATGTGTCTTAACTATATGAGCAAGAGAGAGAGAGAATCCACGGTGAAATAATGTATTTTAAAGGGTTGTTGGCATAAATTTAGGATGGCTACATTACTCACAAATGGTGGAATGTAGAGGACATTAAGAGGTACAATTGGTATGATTAAAAAGTTAATGCCAATAAAACCTTTAAACTATACCACCCAGTCCCCCTTTGGGGCGGCAGGGGTTGGGAGGATTGTCACATATTACAGAAAATCTGTTGCAGCTTTCTTCCTAAAATGTTAAAATTGGCTACGAATAAGGTTTTGAGGCCCCAGCTGGATATAAGGGAGCAGGGCTGGCTCCAGCTTTCTTGCTGCCTCAAACAGCGAAGAAGAAAAAAAAAAAAGGTAAAGCCGCGATCGGTGGCACTTTGGTGGCAGTTCTACCGCGCCGCCGGTTCTTCCCTCTGAGAGGGACTGAGGGACCCGTCGCCGCAGACCCGTACGTGCCGCCCCTTTCCATTGGCTGCCCCAAGCACCTGCTTCCTGCGCTGGTGCCTGGAGACGGTCCTGTAAGGGAGCGATGTGTGACCTTCTGGACAGAAAGAATCTAGGTTGTGGGCTGGACAGTTCTGAGGGAGGAACCTTAGGAATCGCAGTTCCTATGGTGAAGGGTTGAACTTATCACTGTTACATTTGTTGTTCCCTACCTGCTTCTTAACTGAGCTGAACCCCAAAAGAGGTGTGTGTTTGGACCTCATATAAAGTGTGAACTGTGTCTATAGTTGGGAAAAGAGGCAATGTCCTAGTCAAATATATCAAATATTATGATCAAAAGAGAGAACAGAAGAAAAGCCTAACCATCTCCCCCAACCCACATTGGCTACCTGCAGTCCAGTGGGAGCACTCTGCATGCACAGGAAGGAGGACTGAGTTTGAATATCATCCTCTTGTTCCCCATGCTAGCTGCTGCCTTGTCCAATCACTGTTTCCAAGTTGCTTTACCAGTATTTTAGTAAATGTGATGCTATTTGCTTCCTGACTGTTGCTGGGTTGCAGGTCAGGGAACAGGATTGGGAATGATCAGAATTGGAAAGCAGTGGAGTGGGGAGAGTCATGTTAGCTGCCCTATGTGCACTACAAGATCACTTCATGCCTGGGCTGATGCCAACTTGTGGGAAATGCTGGCATTAATGTGGTGGGTTTATTTAATTTCCAAATGTAACCAGGGCCGGCTCCAGACCCCAGCGCGGCAAGCACGCGCGTGGGGCGGCCCTTTCCCGGGGGGCGGCAGGCTGGGCCGGCGGACCTGCCGCAGTCATGCCTGCGGAAGGTCCACCGGAGCCCCGGGACGACCGGACCTGCCGCAGGCATGACTGCGGAGGGGGCGCTCGTCCCGCGGCTCCAGTGGACCTCCCACAGGCATGACTGCGGCAGATCAAGCAGAGCCGCCGGACCTGCGAACCGTCCGCAGCTGCGGGAGGTCCAGCCGAGCCGCGTGACCAGCGGACCCTCCGCAGTCATGCCCGCGGGAGGTCCGCTGCTCCCGTGGCTCCGGGGCGCCTCCCGCGCATGACTGCTTGGGGCGGCCAAAAAGGTAGAGCCGCCCCTGAATGTAACAATACCCTCCCAGAGATTAGCGGGGTTCTAGAGTACTAGGAAATCTTAGTCCTCATCCTTTTCTCCTGCTTTCATAAATCTTCATCTCACCTTTACCTCTCTTCTTCCTCTAACTCATGCTAGCTCTACTGATACTGGTCTAAACTGGCCTTCGATCATGCATATCCACACTCTTCACTGCCCATTGTCATTCCCACGCTCTACCCTATTAAATCTGTTGTCATCCACTTCCTTCCCTTCTTCTGCTCCCTCTGAAACACATGCTACCGCTACATGAAAAAAATAAAAAAATAAAATAGTAGTAGTATCAAGATGTATATAGAGTGAACCTAATTAACCATGTAATATCATTACAATCCTTGTCCTCCCTTCCCCTTTTCTTTCCCCTACTGTTTATTGTTCTCTTTTGCTGCATCACTTCTGAAATTAGCTTGTAAACTCCTTGGGGCATGAAGACTCTCTTTTGTTTATGTGAAGCACCCACCCACTTTAGACACTATACTAACAATAATCCTCCTCATATAAAACTATTTGCACTGACTACTCACGGTGTAGCATCTGCACCTAATTACTGGGGAAGTCTGCCTTATTCACATTAGTTAAACAACAATTAATCTTGATAGGGAACAAAATGACTAATAATAACTGGCCAGTTCCAGCGTTAAAACAGACCAGATTGCTGAGAATAGTTTAGTGTTTGATAATGGACAGGAATGGAAAAGGGACCTTGGGAGCCCAATTTACTGAAAATGCAAAGGAGCTTTATGGAAATCCCACATACTCTACACTGGGTGATATTCTGCACTAATATTTCAGTTTTATTATTAGACAGAAAAAAATAAAGTTCCCAAGATGCAAAAAACCAAAAAGGGCTAGATAAAAATGTGCTTACTCAATGCATAATGCATTAACTATATTTTGTTCCATTTGCACAGAGCAAAAGAGAACAAATAACCAATATTTTTGGCCCCTCCTGGGCCTTTGTCAAGAAGAATTTCCCTCAGCAGTTTGGTGGGGAAAAGAATAAAAAGAAAAAGAAAAAGACGTAGACAAGTTTTTAAATGGGTTCCTCACATGAGCCTACAAATCTGTATCTACAATTACCCATGTTTTTCTTTTTCTGTGCACAGTCACTTTTAGTTGTTAATAATAGAATGTATATTTCTAGGTATTGAATTAATGGGTGGAAACTCATGCCCACTGATCATATAGTCCAGGCTCAGTCCTGCAGACCTGACTGTTGCAAGCAGCTGTTACTCAATGCAAGTAGTTGTACTGAAGTTAATGGGGCTATTTGTATGTGTAAGGGTTTGTTGGATGAGGCTTTTACACACACATGCTATTATTTGTACCAATGAGTGACTGTCCTCAAAACTGAGAGTGTAAATTTAGAAACTGTTTGTCATGTTATCCTTAAATCTTCTTACAATCTGGGTATAAGTAAAGTAGATTAAAGGCTGTAACTTAAAACCAACCTTTTTCTTCTGAGAGAAGCGCCTGCCTACTGTTCACTGCAAAATTAACTTAGGTTCTGACTCAAGTGCTGTCCCCAACCCAAATTCTGTCCACACACAAAAACCTCTTGCTCAAGTGTGGTGGTGCCTTACAGCTGAAGTAACTGGGCCATCTGGGAGTGCAGGCTTAAGCCTGAGTTTGGCTTACACTCAAAGTGCCAACAGGGCTCTGCACTGTGGACGTAGGCAGGATTTACTGTAGACTTCTTCATGCCATCTCCTGAAGTATAGAACATATGGCAAGATACCATCAGTGGAGAGTAACCAGTGGTTTTAACAAACACATCTGAACAGTGACATTGATTTGCTTGCATTTTTGCATTTTTCCCAATTAGTGTTGGCCATACATCTTTTCATCCATAGAAACTGCATTAATTTCATTGCAATTCCTGAAATGACCTGTGACTATCTTTGTATTTCTTTGTGTGTGTGAGAGAGAGAGAGAGAGAGATGGATGGCAGGAAAGAGATCACTTGATCATTACCTGTTAGGTTCACTCCCTCTGGGGAACTTGGAATTGACTACTGTCGGTAGACAGGATACGGGTCCAGATGGACCTTTGGTCTGACCCAGTATGGCCATTCTTATGTTTGTGTGTGTGTGTGAGAGAGAGAGAGAGAGAGAGATGCAAGCAATCAGGTGTTTCCTGTATGCCTATTTTTAAGGGACTCTTCAAAGGTTTGTATAAGGATTTTTTTATTATGCTTCCTCTTAGCTCAGCCATTTGCTTCCTGTATGAAAGATATTTGTATATCTGTAAACTAATTTTCTATTTTTATAGTATTTTCTGTATTGAGAATCATTATAAGCTAAATAAGTCTAAAGATTAACTTATAATTGATGATAATGTGTGAAAATATAAGCTATGCATTTCTGAGAAATGTCACCATGTTTGATAGTTTTTGTGAGATGACAAACTAGTCATGTGATGCTGCCCTTGTGGGCTAGCACTGTCTTTGAAAATGCCTTGTGGTTCTACTTTCTTGCCAACACAGCTTTTCAGAGGTACAAAGAGGCCTCACACTCTGGATAACTACCTCTTAAATATACTTAGAACAGATTACAAGAAGCCTTTAGGTCAAATTTTCACAGTGGTTTCCATTTGTGGTAATACAGCCGTTGTGTATATAAATCACTTGTGCATGCAGTTTTTGAGGGTTATTAGCTCATGGCTCCTAAGGTATATCTACACTGCATGCTTTTTTGGGCAATGCGTAGAGTGCATACACAAATAGCCTCCTTGCATTGGTATAAACTGCCTCAAGGGTGTAGGTTTGTACACACCCTACACAGCTCTCTACTTCAGGGCTGCCTTGGGGGGGGCAAGAGGGGCAATTTGCCCCAGGACCCGCAGGGGCCCCCACGAGAGTTTTTCAGGGCCCCTGGAACAGGGTCCTTCACTCGCTCAGGGTGCCCCCGAAAACTCTTGCGGGGCCTGGGCCCCCGGAGCTTTTTCTGCTCCGGATCGTCGTTGGCAATTCAGTGGTGGGGGGTCCTTCCTCTCCGGGACCCACCGCCAAAGTGCCCCGAAGACCCGCGGCGGGGGGTCCTTCCGGCACTTCCAGGACCTGCTGCCGAAGTGCCGGGTCTTCAGTGGCAATTCGGCGGCAGGGGCTCCCTGCCGCCAAAGACCCCAGGCTCCCTGAATCCTCTGGGTGGCCCTGCTCTACTTTCCCAAACCATGCCTCCCTCTCAACACTGCTGTTTTTAGCTGTGTAATGTCCTACTAGAGGAAAAGCTCCGGCAGGGGAGAGGCATCAGGGAAAGGTTCCATCAGCTCCTTGCTGCTGGAGACTTTCCCCACTGCTTCCCCCGCCAGAGCCTTTCACTGAT
Organism: Mauremys mutica; assembly: GCF_020497125.1. NCBI lineage: Eukaryota > Metazoa > Chordata > Testudines > Geoemydidae > Mauremys > Mauremys mutica. The sequence continues at coordinate 302,965,035 of NC_059072.1, read as the reverse complement.
ATGTATAGCTACACACTGCCGTGTGGACACAGCTTGCTTTTCACTGCAACGTGTAGCTACACATACCTTACCTGAGGCCAACACTAGTGTACAATATAGAGCTACCTCTAGATTCCACAGTGTTGGACACATTACAAAAGTGTATAGATGTGACTTTGCAAACACAAGTGGAATTTACATGTGCAGAACATGGCCTTCATTTGTGTGTGTGCAGTAACTTGTGTGCAAAATTTTTTTATCCTATTTTTTCTACACACTAATGATAGACTGCACATGCACAAAAATGAGTGCTTGCACAAATTGAACATGAGTCAAATACAGAAATGTTTTGTATGTGCATGTGGTTGCACAAAAACTGTGCATGTATATGATTTGTATAGGCAAAATTATACTTGCACAAAAGGAAGCCATTAGCTACATGTCTACACTGGAATAAAATACCTGAGGCACAGCTGTGACTGGCTCGGGTCGGCTGACTTGGGCGCGTGGGGCTCAAGATGTTTGCGCTCGGGCTGGAACCCGGACTTTGGGATCTCACAGCACAGAGTCCAAGAGCTTGGACTTCTGCCTGACCCCTTCTACACAGAAATTTTACAGCACAGCCCAAGCCCTGTGAGCTAACTGGGGCCAGCCACATGTGTTTAATCGCTGGGTAGATGTACCCTTGAAGGCTCCTTTGAAAATATAGCTCTAAAATCTTTTTTTGATTTTTTTTTACCTGGCATTTCCCCTGTGAAACTAGTGATTAGAACTTCCAGAAGGTTCCCAAAGGCTGAGGTGGCATGGCGGGAATGAATCTGAAATCAAACAGTGAAGGTTTTAGGATCCTAATAATACTGAGGTTTCATAAAGTCTCCATAAGACTGACTCCTGGATAAAAAGTAGCTTGTTAAACTGAAGCAAGTTGGTGAAGGTGAAAAGGAAGTGTCTTGAAGAATAATGTTGTGTGATCTTGTAGTCTTCTCCATGGAGGGTTAGTGAAAGCAGGCAGAGTCCCTGGAGTGATGACATCGGCATGAGCTCAGTAACAACAGATATGTATTTATTACTGGAAGGATGGACAGCGTCAGCTCCCCTCCTGCTGCCGCTGACTCCAAAAAACATTTTCAATTCCCTTGGACAGGAAGCACCTTCCTTTTAGGGCTTGTCTGTGGATGTATCACACACGCAGACTCAGCCAGCATAGTAACTTGGTTTCAATAATGACCCCTCCTTCCAGTGAAGGCATATGCCCTCTTATTTTATGATGGTGTGAGGTCTCAGAATGCTTCTGATGTTTTTGCTGCTTCTGCATTTCCAAAGAACCAGAAACACCTTTTTCCATCTCAGGCTGGACAGGAGGCTACATGCCTGTTGGGTATGGACCCTGTCAGTGTGATCTGCACATGCACTACTTGAGCCTGGAAGGAATACTATACACTATACCTGGTAATGAAAGTGGAGCCTATGAAGAAGCTTCAATTGATCTAATGCAGAGCAGTTTATCTACTGAGGGCTTTCTATACTTAAAACACTACAACGGCACAGCTGCAGCACTATAGTACTTCAGCGTAGACGCTACCTACAGGGATGGGAGGGATTCTTACATCTGTCTCAGCTGAGAAGCAGTAGCTACGTGACCATTGATGAAAGAATTCTTCCGTCAACCTAGCTCTGTCTACACTTGGACTTAGGTTGGCTTAACTGTGCCACTCAAGCATCTGGATTTTTCACACCCTGACCAATGAAGTTAAACCAACCTAATTTTCTAGTGTAGACCAGGCCTAAGTACCACAGGTTAATGGGAACATTTCCCTCTAGAGATTTGCTTGATGCATTATCTCCCAGTCCAATAATGAATACAATTCCCTGTCCTGTTTTCATTCATCTGAGCCCTAAATGATGTATGCCTGGCTCTCTAAAGGATTACTTCTCTCTCTCTTCATGAACAAGAACAACAGGTACCATCAATGGGTTAAATTTGCAGGGCCAAGTACAAGCCTTTCTCTATGGCGTTTGCTTGGCTTCAGAATCCTGTTCAACAAGAAATCAGATTGAGCCCAGGTCGTAGCCTCTTACAGCTAAGTACTTGTAAGCAAAAGTCTTCCCATAACAACAGTATAAAAATGGCTGGCAAACTGGAAATGAGTAGACAGAAAAACTAGAAGATATGCATATGTGCCGTTTATTTAAAAGGATGTCCTCCCTGAGGATTCCTGTTAACTCTTACTAATTTCCTACTTTTTTTCCTAGTACAAATCAACATACTATAGGTTTCATGCACCAAATGTTGGGTAATAACACAAGGAAACCATGTTTCTAAAATTAAGTTAGATATTTATTAAAAGAACCATTTTAAGAGATGCTGCAACTTCAGCTACCATTCAAACTATGTACATACAGATTCACTTCCTCCACACACTTCCCTCCTGCAAACTATGCTCTTGCCTCCAGGTTTCACGCAGTTTGATACACTGTATATTGGTGGTCAAGTTGGGAGAAAAATGTATTTGAAGCATATGACAGAACTTCCTCTTGGATTTAGATAGAAAATTGTGTTTCATAACATGCTTGATTTCTTGCCAGCGATTGATTAGGTCATATTCTACTTTCAATTACGGTAATATAACTCTGGAGAAACACTGTTGTAGTCAGTGGATTTACACCTGATTGTCTCATTCAGACATCTTTGTAACCTTTCTCATCGTCACCTCCCTGAGGACTCTCCCATGTGACCTCTGCTTTTTCCACCAACCCAACTCATAAATTATTATGTTTTTAAATAGCACTTAGGCTGTCGTAGCTGCTGGTAGCCTTGAAGATTTGTAGTGTACCCTGTAATTTTGAGATGAAAAAAATTGGTTAAGTGACAGAAGAAATATTGCACTTCAAGATAAAACTACTTTTGTATTTCATTTTCTGTTCAAGTCATTCATATCCCTGTCACTAACCTCATTAGGTCAAGGGCTTGAGGCAGGGAGCGGGCATAACATTTTTGGTCATAGTGATCCATTCTTCAGCATCCGAGTATTTGCAAATATCTGTAATTTCAAAATTGAAATGAATGTTGTATTTATTCCGCAGGCAAATATTATAAATACAATGTGTTATTGAAGTTTACATTCCTCTGGAATTCGTAATTAACTGGCAACTTTCGGCAATTCAAACACACATGACTTGGCGCTTGTTATGCTGGACATATTAATGAATCTGCTAGTGCCAAGGCAGTTTCTTAGGATGCCATCCTTCTGTCTGTGAAGCAAATCCTACATTTTCAGAACGTATAGGAAATTCTATAAGCCAAGTAGTTGAAATAATAAAATAAAATTAATCAGGCACATATTAAATGTGAACCATGGAATGAAGCATCTGCAGCACTCAGTGGATGTCTGGATAACATACTTGCCGTGCTATTTTGCCAGCTTTCGTCTGGAGTGGTTCATCAGAACAGAACAGATGCTAGTGTGAAATAGGTCATTAAAGCAGCAGGGCATTAGAACAGAGACATTTCTTTTTTCTTGCAGCAACAGCTATTCCTTTTTTATTCACACCAATTATGAAAATGTTAGCCAAATCTGAAATATGAATGCATGTATTGTGACAAACTAATACTTGCAAAGGGAATCAAGGTAAAAGCTAACTCAGTGATGAAGCTTCACAAAGCAGTCCTTTTATAATATAGATAAAGGAACCTTCACAATGCTTATGTAGGCTGTTTCTTGTTTTGTTTTCTGTTTTTTATGTTTTAGTATAGACGTTACTGAATGCCTTCTTGGTGGCAAATGCCCAGAAGCAGAGATGCTAATTCTCATGAGTTTCATCAGTCATTTCAAAGGAGAGGTCACACAGATAAGAAAAATGAACAGTACGCAGTATGTGAAGCAGTGACATTCAATGAGTCCTTGTCACTAGCAGCCATTAGCATGCAAGCCTGCTGTTATGTTTCAGTGCTTTATGTGCTTTTCTTGACCAGGCAGGGAGCCTTGGAGCACTGTAGCAGTTAATACCAAGCAAGTTATTGTTTCTTTCTTGAATGCCTTATATTTTTAGTACCATTGAGATGCTTCTTTGTCCCCTGTGCATCTAAAATTTTAAAGAGAATCAAAGAATGCATAATTTATATCTTTCCCAGAGGTAATGGAGTGACTCAGTGATATCTGTGGAGATGATTTTAAATTTCATGTCTTATGCAAGAGGTGATTTTTATATGAAAATTGTAAGAGTTGGCCTCGGGGATACCCAGATAATTATCCTTACAACAGTGGGTGTGGATTCCAGGGGGATTGTAGCTGAAAGCTATAGTGTATTAGATTTACCCTTGTGTATCATAGTTGCCATAATGGAAAACATAGCAACTGATGCATCTTGGGGAATAGAATTTGTATTTTGACTCTGAATAGCATACACTGGAGATATGAGAAGGCAGGTTTTCCATGATTGTGTTGAAGAATTCATAAAAGACTTAGGCATTTGTTTACCACTGAAATTCTTTCTGTCAGTTAAAAGAAAAAAAAATTGTTTACTGATGTAGGGCAGGACCCATCACTACATCCTTTATCACGTAGCACAGCTCCACTAGACTATTTCTGGTTTCATCGAACTAAAAGCCTGGAAGTGCCATGGCTAGAAATAAACGTCTGCTGCTTTGATATGCTATATGTTTGAAAATGCACTTTAAGGTCTGTATAATAGACATTTCAAAGAGAATATCAATTGGTGCAGCATTCTTATTTTTACAATCCAGTTGTATGTATCCATTGCAGTTTTATCAAAACTGTTTTCAGTAGTGTTTTTAAAAACAATTTCATGTTATTTTGTATTCTCCTTTTTCTGAATTATAGTAAATAAACCCCTCTGAATTTGGACTTTCCAATATTTTGGAAACCCCTCTGATCTTGGTGCTTCCATAGTTTAAGACGTTTAACAACCTCTACACCAATGCTACAGTCAGCTTTTTAGCATTTAGTTCCTGGAGAAACAATGATTTTTTTCCCCTCTACTGGAGGTCATTGTTTTTAACTTTTGTTTCTTGATCTTATAGGACTGGCCATGAGAATTTTTTATCTTCCTTCAGAAGTACGCTAATGGGGCTGCTGATAAGCAATCTGCTTTTGTAAAGGTCTGTAATTTATATTGAATCCCTGATTATTTCAGCATATACTTTACTGCATTGATTAGTATACTATCTGTTTATTACTTTTAGAGCATTGATATATATGAAATAAGTAAAAAGTTATAATTTTATTCAGGAGGGGCTAGGTTTTGAGGGAGAGATGGAATTCTGTTACACTGGTGTAAATCTGAAGTGACTCCATTCATTTCCCATTTCAATGGAGTTACTCCAGATTTACACTACTGTACTTGAAAAAAGAATTTGGTGTCTAAGTAACTTGACCAGACAATAGTGTCTTGTAGTATGTGGCAAAACCACATTATCTTAAAAGTCATTGTAGTTTATTGCTTGCTTCTGCCATTCCTGTGGTTAACTTGTGAGTAGTTTTGCAACTAACACTGCAGATGGTGCCAGGAATAGAAGAACAGGGGTTGGCAGAGAGTCAGTTGAACTGTTTAAGCTTTTGGGCCATAAGATGAGCTCTGGCTCATGGAATGTTTCAATATATTTTTTAAAAAAGGTTTTGGATATTTTAAGAAACCATAAATAGACCAGCTTGTTGCATGTGAATTATGAGAATAATAATGGTTTGAGTCCTGAGGTTATAGTGTGGTAAGGGATGGTGAAGGGATCAAATATTCTTGTCAGATATAATTGAAGTCTAATAAATATGGTAACCTAAGACCAAAATGATTTAAAGAATAGAAAACACTGTACTGCATCTCAGTATATTTTTAAACATAGGTAGGCATTCTTACAGTGCTACGTTTTCTATAGATATTTGGTGGGAGAAGTTAATAGAAATCAACCTACCTATCAAGCTGCTTACGACTGCCATCACTACAGTACCTGAGCACCATAGACTTCAATGGAAGTTGTATTGAACCTAATAACCATTTCTAAATGAATATCTACATCCAAAATATGCCCTATTTATTGAGTGTGTTTATTTTGGGATGGATGTTTAAAGGTATTTAGGTAAACATCTGACTTTGTGCTTGAGACAGCACTCTTTGTATAGTCAATTTCACGGTTTCCTATGTATATAATTATGTAGTTACAGAGGGAAATTTGCTTGTAAACACAAATGTTAGCAGGGGGATTTGGACAGGTGTAATACCTGAAACTACTTTTAATTCACTTTTTAAAATTGACTACATTTGAAGTTGAGTGTCTTTTTAAGAGGGCTCCAGATCTGAACCACCTCTAAGGCAGTTTGGATCCAGATCTGAACTTCACACAGCTTTTATATCTATAATGGAATGAACAAAAATCCCAAATCTGGCCCATTTGAAACTGAATAGATACAATGAATTTTATGTCATTGTGTAATGGAAAGCTACATATTCTGAATTTGGACTACTCAGAGTTAGAGAAAATTGCATAACCATCAAAGATTCATGTCACTCTCAGGCTTTACAAATTCTTTGCTTCTTTCTTGCAAGCTGTGACCATGATATTCCCTGGGGCAAAACTTGCGTTTTTGTTTTTGAGGAGAGAAAAAAAAGTGCAGACACTGAAAAGGATTCAAGATAAAGGGAGAAAACTTCTGTTAGTGTTGGCATTTGGAATGTAAATCCTTTACTATTAACTGTGATTTTTATAAAATCTGGCATTCCAGACATGCCTAGGAGTGACTTTGGGTCTTGGTTCACTAAAGTCTTCTAAGAATTATGGCTGAGTCTGTTTAACAAAGTGGTTGGGATTGTATATCCTTTTACCTGTGTGTCTGAAACATTTGACACAAATTGAGGAGATGACTATTGTGCAGATGCGGCAAGATTAGTCCTTTGTTTAAAGACACATTTTAAGGAGGGAAGAGCTCTTAGGTTCATTGTTCACAAGTCTGATTCTTGAAAAATAATGGTTTCTGATTTATATATAAATTAGGACTATTTAGATTAGAGAGCGGACAAAGAAGAATTGAGATGATATACATATATTAAAATCATAAGTGGCATAGAGAAAGTGGTTTGAGTACTCCTATATACACCTTTCTTATAATTCAAGAACAAGGGACAACAAATGACATTAAAAGGCAAGATGTTTAAACTAAAAAAGAAATACATTTGTACACAGTTATTGAGGCAAAATGTTTAGTAGGATCTTGAAAAGGGTTAGACATTTATGTGAATAATTAGAGTATCAGCCACAATTACATTGTTTACACTAAACATTTATAAAGTATATCAACGTACATACTTTAGGACATAATTCAATCACCAACTGCCTAGGTTCAGGAAGAAGCTTCTGTAATATCCATGTTGTTGTATAATTGTCCATTATGGGGGTTATATACCACCTTCTGGTACTGCCTGTGGTGGGAGAGAGGATGCTCCACTGCATGTATCATTGATCTGATCCAGCATGACAGTTCCTGTCTTTTATGTTTAATTGCACACTTTTGTTATTTTTTTCCTACTACTATTTTCCCTCTTTCTGCACAGGTTTTTTTTTTGCATTCAGTATTTTTATTTCCTGCTTGTGATGCCTCTCACATTCTTTCTCTAAGCCTCTTTTCACTTTCTCTTCCAGATTTTTTTTTTCAGTTTGCTACTTATTTGCTGTTGGAATTTCCTAATTCCCCTCTCGGTGTTTATCTGCAGAGGACACATCTACCCAACAGTCCTTCTGTGGACATTCTAAACTCTACCCATGATATTCCTATGGCAAAATATGTTTTGATTTTAGGGGAGAAAAAGTATAAACATTGAAAACAATACAGACTAAAGAAAGGAAACTCATTACTGTGCTGGAATAGGAAAATCTTTTTAATGCACTTTTCCCCCCATCTCTGAGTTGTGTTTTCCTCTCCCTCACTTCCTCTTGTTCTATAGCATTCTGTCTTTATCTCATTGCTTTCTTTTGGTTTTTCATTCTGAATATGCTCAGATTGACTATAATCCTACTTCAAAATAGAACATTGAGTCTAGTGAATGCCACTCGGTTGTTGGTGAACTCAGAACGGATTTAGGAGCAGCAGGCCTTCTCTAATATAATGAGATGCAAGCATGAAAATACCAATTTCACAAAGGCCGGGGAGGGCAGTTTTCCTACAGTAGTGTAAGCATGGCAACCCACTACCTTCGATCTTCCTTTCAGAGCCATGCATATATCTAGTATGCCCTTCTGCTCTCATACATTTGGAAATATATACGGTTAAAAAACAAGGTTTGTGTACATCACAACTTTAAACGGAGATCTTCAGGGTCACCAGCCTCTCTTCCTTCACTGGTAGCTGCAGGGCTTTTCGGGACAGCTGCTCACAGCTCAGTTCTCCTGCTAGAGGCTGCAGGAATGATGGAATGGCTACTCATGAAGGATGTTAGTAACTTTGCAAATATGAAGCAGGGGAAAGTAATGCATTAAACAGAGAGGAGTGGAGGGAAACAGGAAGAATTTGCAAATTCTTCCATCAACCTACTCACGTCTATATCAGGGGTTATGCGGACCTATCTGCAGTGCTCAGGGTATGACATTGTTCATAGCCATGAGTGACATAGCTAGGCCAATCTAATTTTTAACTATAGATCAGGCCTATGATGTGAATTGTTCTAGAATCAGATTCCTCGTTGATCACACCTGGTGATCAGTCTCCTCCCATTTCAAAGGTGGCTGTTAGTTCAAACATCTTAGCCAATCTCAACTATCATGGTATCACAGAAGAAAGGCTGTCTCTAAAGTAGGTTGGACAAAAGCCATCAGTGCTCACATGCGACACTGATGAGCCTATATAAGAACCAAGATAGAGAATTACCCCTGCCAGAATATAGAAGCCAGTGCAGTTTTAGTAGCCCAGGTATAATGTGTTCTCTGTGAGCAATGCTACTAAATAAGCAGTCAGATGCATTCCACACCAGCTAAAGTTTCACAATTATTTTATTTATTTTCATTTTGTTAATAAAAAGGATGCCTCAACAAAGCATCTGGTGCCCTGCCAATTATAGCTTGCCTCTGTCGCTCCTCTGTCCCCTGCCACTGGCCTCCTGGAGCTGAGCTTCTCACGTCCTTCTCTCTGTTTCCTCCGAAACTTCTGTCAGAGGAGTTTTACCAGGACCCACTGTTCCCTTGTCATCTGCCCCAATTGTTCGTGCAAGGCCCACTGTACCTCCCACTGTCTCTCCTGGTTCTCCCAGACAACCCGGAGCTCGGTCTTACGCCGCTCCTGTGTCCTGCCAGTCCCCCTCTGTTGGGGCCCTGGCACCGGAACCCAGCCAGGGACAACACAAGAGCCTTCTGCAAAGAACACCTCCCTGTATTTGGGATCCATCACCCCTTTGCTTCCCTGCTTGGCAATAGTCCCAGTCCTTGCCTTGCCCCTTAGAGTCCCCTGGTATCAGGGTGGACCGCACATGCCCACATTCTCCACCACCTTGTAGCACGGCGACGACTCACCGGTGCCATACCTCCTGCTGGTTGTCCAGGGAATTAGGTTTTCCAGCCTTGGAGCGTCCTCTGCTGGCCGGTATCCTGCATGTCTCAGGCCCCCGTGTCCCTCCCAGACCCCGGTGCCCCTTTACCTTGGGTGGTGCCCCCTGGCAATACCCCCACTCTCTGGGTCTCCCCACCCAGGGGAACCCCCAAACCTCTATCCCCACTTTGCCTCAGTGGCTACTGCCAGCCATCGTCTAGCCCCCGCTCACTGGGGCAGGCTGCAGTCTATAAACCACTCATCATCGGTAAGGGGAGTTTGGACCTGCTGCCTTTCCTAACCCTGGGCTGCACCTCTGCAACCCAGTACCTGCTTTGGGCCTTTAGCCAGGCCTGCAGCCTGGGGAATTGCCAGGCTGGAGCTCCGCTGCTCCTTTGCCTTTCCCCAGCCCTGCTTTACCTCAGGCACCCTGCTCAGCTCCCAGGCACCCAAGTCCTTCTCTCTCCATTGCTAGAGAGAGACTGCCTGAGTTGCTGCCTCATGGCCCTTTTATAGGGCCAGCTGTGGCCTGAATGGGGTGTGGCCCCAGCTGTGGCTGCTTCCCCAATCAGCCTAACCTATTGGCTCCCAGGGGCAGCCCTTTCCCAGGGCTGTTTTAACCCCTTTCAGGCCAGAGCGGGGTAACCGCCCTGCTACAGTAGCATAAAACATATTCCAGTTATGTCATATTTACATTCGTAAGCATATTCCATAAAGCATTATGGGGTGCAACATCACAACTCCCTCAACCAAAGGAACTGATATTGCCTTTGCCATTTCTTACTGATTCTTCCAAGCCACCATCATCATCATCTCAGTTTCCTGAGGATGGAGCTTCTTCCAGCTCATTCTCATCTAGGCTCCAGTCTGAGCTAGTTTCCAACTGGGACCCTGAACCACATCATCTGATTGTGTCTAAATAGAGACATAGAGGTGGCTGCCATCAGCATATTGAAAACACCACACCTAATGCCTCATAATGCTCCCCTGTATATGCTTTGAACAGAAAGAGTGACAGAATGGCACTGTACAGCACCCTGCTCACTTGAAAGCTTTTTGGGAAGTGAAGCAACTATCCTCAGCTACCCATCAGTTCTCTTTGAGAGAAAAGAATGGAGCCACTGATAAGCAGCCATGTCCACTCTCTCCAGGGTCCTCTGGTGAGTCAACAATGCCTCATAATCAATGGCATCGAAGACAACTGATGATCTAATAATACCGGCATTCACATTTGGTCTTCATCCATCGTCAGGGGAAACCATCAACCAGCTGAATGAATTCAGTTTCTGCACCAAACCAGAAGTTTTCAGAGATAGCTCTAGGTAGAGCATGCTGCAATAATCCAAAATGAAGGTGAGAAAAACATGCATTACTAGGGTGAGTTCAATATCCAAAAGGAAAGGTAGCAACCTCGCAGCCAACAAGATGAGAAAAAAGCAGTCATGGTCACTGCTACTCTCTGAAATATCCAAAAGCAGCCGTGGCTCCAATAAGACCCTTGAGTTACAAATGTGAGAAATGAAAGATGGTCTAGCTCCCTCAAAGATAGCAGTGCTATGAAAAATATTTTCCCCTTTCCTACAAAAAACCCATCCCAACATTGGAAAGTGCAAATCCTTTCTCTTTTGCTATTTATCTAAAAAAGTGCAAAAAATTGGTAGATTTAACATTAAATGTGCCATTGAAAGTCACTTTACTGAAGTGGAAGAAGAGAACATTGAGTTTGATGATCTTACAGTGGATACATTTGCAATTCCATTGCATTAGCAAAACTAAGCTGTGATGATAGTTCCAGCAACCCTTTGGCATCAGTTTCATTCAGGAGCAATCTCTGTTCATCCCCAACACTCAAAAAATCTTCAAAGTTCCATCTATGATTATATCATAAAAGAGCCATAAGACAAAGACTTTGATACGAAAGTTGCAAACTACTTCTAGGTTATCAACATCTCCTTCAGTGTTGTACAAAATGAACATTTTAAAGAAATGATTGAAGCACATCTCCTGGGATGTACTGCTCCAGGCAGATATAGATTCCTGGGATCAGTTATTAGCAGCTACAAGTGGAGACGCAGAAGGGAAAAAGAATTTAGAGCTAAAAAGAATCCATATCAGTATTTAATGCAAGATGGTTGGTTGTATGGGAAAAACAATCCAAGCATTCAGGGAATAATGAATTCCTACTTAATGTTATTGATTCTACATCTGACCACAGAATATAGTGTCCAAGATGTCTTATAAGAACACTATGAGAAGTGGGACAAGACAGTTTGGCTCAGACACAAAAATAAAATACAAAAGATGAGAGAATGTATAGTGCAGTCACCCTAAAATTCACCTGTCTGGGTATTCAGCACACTATTAAAAATTCACTGAGAAAATCAAAATGCATAGCACCCTGAAAGTATATTATGGAGCTTGAAAAGTTCTTCCACAGCCACCCTCTGCCTGGTTGTCATGTGAAAAAAGGGTATTGGTGACCCCAGTTTCCTAATTACACAATGTAATTCTCAGAAAGATTGTCTTTATATTTACATCCATCTAGCGTAAGGATGGTGACATTTTGCACTGAGTAGGAGAGACATTTGACTGAAACATGACACACAATGTACAGAGCAGGACTGCACAAAAGTGCATTAAACTTACAAGAGCCATTAAAGAGGAACCTGACAGATAACAGGCTGATGACACTATTGTCACAGTCTCCGTGGAAATCTGGCTTGATGTAATTAATAAAGAACTTGAGTTTGGAACCAAAGGCACACTTATTCTGAGAGGCCATGGAACCTTTCAATTTCTTAGCTAATGAGACTGATTCCAAATACAAAGGTCCTAAGTTGAATCCAGTAGAGGGGAGAAGATGAAACATGACTGCTTATTCATAAACTTGAGTATTGGTATTCTTGTGTTTTTACTTACAGAATTGCAGCCTTTTCATTTTGGGAAGAAAAATGTGTTCCTTTTATATTTGAGGGATAAATATGCTTATGAAGTGCATTGCACTGTTTTATCTCTTTCATTTAGTGAAACCTTTCATGAGTTTGGCTTTTATTTTGGAGAGGGAGTGTTCTTCTCCACACTCACTTGTGGGGTTTTTGTGGGGAGGGGGGAGTTGGGGAAAATTACAGCAGCCTTGCAAGAAAGGGTTTCAGACATAAACTCTGTTTGTTCTAGTTGTTTTCCATGGCCTGTCAGCATTATCTGTCTCTTATCCTGGGTGAGGTTCTGCAGACCAGTTGCTATCAAGTTTTCCTCTCCACCAGACATGAGGAAAGTCAATCAAATGAATTATCTGGGTTCAGTGAAATAGAGACCTCGAGCTGGATGTCTTCTGTATGCAGAAAGAAGCACAGTCTGCACTGCTTCAGTATTTCCCTAAGATGCTCATATTTACATAGAACAGGAGGGTGACATTGAAAACCTTTGATGCCTCACAGGTAATAGGATATACATCAGACAGTATGATCAATTGCCAAATATTACTCTTTGGGTCTTCTCAGAGGAAAAAAACAGAAAAACCAAATGAGTACCGCAATGTCTCTATCTCCTACAATCTGCAGCCATGTCAACAGTACCTTGAAGTTAGTGGTGTCAAAGACAGAAGAGTGTCTACATGGACAGTCAGACTAGTACATTCAAAAGCAGGAATCTGACTTAGGAGCACAATTCTTATTGAAAGTTTTGAAAATTCTATTCAATCTTTTGTTGCCAGAAAGAGGATGTTGACCAGTGAGACCAGCCCAGTCCAAGTACTGGACCTAGGACTAAAGCCAGTTTGATAAGTGTCAAGGAAATCTGAGTATGTCAGATGTTGCTTGGTTACCACCTTTTCAATAATTCACCTTTCACCTCTCCTCAAAATGAGGCAGATTTTAGGGAAAACAATAATTGGAATAATTCTCAGTTTCAAGACATTACTGTTTGAAAAAGCTGAACAATTACTTCTTTGAGATGCTGTCACCCTGCCCTCCAGAAAGAAAGAAAAATGAAAGTGTTTTCCAATAACAGACCTGATATCTCCCTCCTAGAATTTATCAGGCAAGAAACACATTGATCCAATTTGCAGGTTGCAGCCTGAAGGTCCCTAAGCACATCTAAAACCTCAGTGTGTGACAATGGCTTAAAGTTAGAGAAGACGCTGCATTTGGTCCCTGGCATTTGTCCCACGGTCCAGGCCACCAATCCCATTACAGTCTGAACAGCCTTGTCCATGAAGTAGATGAAACTTCCTCTGCTTCACTGGTCAGTTTCTCTCTTGTTTATAGGCAATTCTACTGCGCCTCTCCCCTTCTTTGCTATCATGCACTAGCTCAATGCTATAATGTTCGGGTTGCAAGTACTGCATGGAAATGTTTAAATCCAGGCCAAAACATTTTTAAAAAATCATAGAAATATTTCTGTTGCTCTTAGGTTTTGTAGTATGTTGTCTTTCAAATTTGTCTTAAGACAAAATTTTCACTTAAAAAGACAGCGTCAATATGATTTAATTTCCTTGTCTGCTTTTTAAAAATCACCTGAGTATTTAAATTGACGTCTTATCCCTCTCAGAAAGCCTTGTTGTAACGATTCATTATGCTTTACCAGCAATAATAAAATCATTTGGTTTCTGATTGATTTAGAGTTAGAAGATAATTCCTCCTTTGTTGTTAGAGACAAGTTTAAAAGGGCTACTATGGCAACCAACATTAATGACAAACATAGAGGCTGTTAATCATGCAGACTGAGTGGAATAAGAAAAGCCTTAATCTTTACTGACCCCATTTAATACCATCCCAATTATTTGTGTGAAGAGTTAGTAGGTGCATCTCTCTAAAGAGTGGCTGGCACCACTGACCTCACTGACTAGAAAAAATGAGGTTCATGATACTAGGCAGAACCTTTGTGGTGGGTCCTACTCCTGTTGATAAGATGGGGCATGATCCATGGGCTTTGGATTATGCTCATAGTGGGCCACTCCCATCTTATTATTTGTCAAGTGCTGATAGTGTGCTTAGTGCTTAGACAGTTCTTGCCCCAAAGAGTTTACAATCTACAAGGCAGACAAATGCCAGGAAAAAAGGTACTGTGGGATCCAGGCTACCATGGTATCATAGGGTATGTCTACACTGCAGTAAAAGACCTGCGATACTGAATCTCAAAGCCCGTGTCAATTGACTTGCGTTTGTAAGGCCCAGGCTGCAGAGCTGAAAATAGCAGTGTAGACGTCCAGACATGGGCTGGAGTCCAGGCTCTAAAACCGGGCAAGGGCGAAGGGTCTTGGAGCCCAAATATCAACACTGCAGTTTTTAGCCGCGCAGCCCAAGCCCTGCAAGCCTGAGTTAGTTGACCCAACCTCTCAGACTCAGTGCTGTCATTTTTTCTTTTCAGAATAGACGTACCCTTAGACTGCTTTTTAAAATATTATTGGAGGCTATAGTGATGCGATGTTGATGTGTGTTAATGAGCCTGATGTGACAGACAGGACAGCGACACCTCTTCGTAGAAAAGGAGGAGTCTTCAGAGCCATGCAAACAATTAAATATATAAACAAATGGTTTTATATTACCAAAGAGGGCCTCTTATGCGCTATAAAGCAGGATTGATCTATTTTCTGCCGTGTGAGAATTGGCCAACAAACTGATTCTAGACATGCTTTGTGGACAGGCTGATCTGTTATCCTTTTGGAAGAAAATACATCCATAGACAGAATTTAAAGTATGCAACATAGATTAACTGTTCATTTTTATCTGTGCATTTATCTCAGGGCTCCAGATGTATGGCTGAATCCCATATGGTCAACACCCCATAAGGTTGACAACCATATGGCTGAAAGCCTACGTTGCCAGAAAATTGATGGGGGGCTGGGAGGGGGAGTTACATATCTGCAGGTTCAGAGTACAGAGAGTAGCTGTCACTTAGCAACATGATGCTGACTCTCCTCTTCCTTTGAGGCAGAGGTGTCAGCTTTCCAGCCATATGGCTGTTGACCTTATGAGGTGTCAGCTCTATGGAATTCAACCATATGAAATACAAAGTGAAGAATCAGAAAGTACCCACTTTGATTTCCATAACAAAATTCTTAACTTTAAGTCAACAAGGAAAAAGTTTCCAATGCTGTGATAGAAATGAAAAGCAACAACTTAAAGAGCTAAGTAGTATTCACTCTTTTACAGCAGCTCTTCAATAAAGATCTAAACTCAGCCTGACTAAAGAAAGCTATAGATTAGAATATTTGCTGCACACTGTGTAGTATTTTGTCTGTAGGCCCTTTATGTTCAATAGGCACACAGGCACCTGTTTTATTTCACCCTTCCTCAGTAGGCTGAGATATTAATCCAATAACTAAAGGATTAATTATATGACACAGTAATAGATAAATGACATATGTAATACAACCCCAAACCACTGTTGCAGTTACTCTATTGTGGTTAATAGCAATACATAAACTTGTGACTCCATGTTGTTTAATCTGTTGTGGCATATCTAACTCCAACACCTATTACCTATCTGTTGTCAGGGAGTCATCTACTGTACTAAATATATAGATCAAAATCCTGCAGTCTATACTCAATCAAAACTCTCACCAATGTTTTTTTGTTTTTTTTTTCCAGTCAAAATAAATCTTTATTGAATGCAATATTAGGCATTCAGCTTTCGTTTAAGACAAGAGTTTTAACAGGCGTTTGCCTCAGAAGGAGTGCAGGATTTGGCCCATGGGAACAAGAGAGCTAAAAGTCATTGTGATATCCAAACTGTGAACATGCGATGTTTTGTTTATTTCGAATTTGGCAAGTGTTTGAAAATTTTACAGTCCCTAAAATAGCTTTCAGAATGTTTCCTCCCTTCCCTCCTTTACCAGAAAAACATGTCAGATATTTAAAGATAATATAGGTGGATGAAGAAAGAAAATGTTGTGATTAGTTGGAAATGGATTATTTTCAGTATAATAGTTAGAATACCAGAGACCACCATGCCCTCACAGCACTCCCTTAGCTTCTGCCACCTATGATATCTATACTAAACACAATGTCTTCGGTTAGCTACAGTGGTGCAGGTTCATACATATTTACCGATTTGCAAATTATGCATGTGCAGCTCTGAACAGAGCTGTTCTTTCTTTGTCTTTCTGCTTTTCTTCCTTCACTAATGATTCAAACTGCTTACACGTCTGGCATCAGAGGGTTGTATTCTGAGCTTGTAGTTTCCTTTGTACACCAATTAGGTCTTTAGCATTTAAATTACAATTTTATTTGCTGATTTGGAAGCATCCTTTTTGGTAGAATGAGATTTTCTTCATCCTGCAACTGTTCTTTGATATAATGATTTATTAAGGTACGAGGAGAAATATTGATCCTGCTAATAGCTTCTGCCTTGCCACATAATGCTTTGCATTTTACTCAGCTGAAAGGGCCATATTCCTTCGCTCATCATCTGATTGACCATAAATGCTTTGGCCTTTCTCCAGCAATTATCACACTTACCAAAGCAGTGGGTAAAAGTCAAGTATTTATAGACTAATTAGAGAAGTCAACACGTCCAAATAGTATTCTTTACATAACACAAGGAATCATTTGCTAGTGGTGTGTGTGAAATTAGGGAGCAGTTCTATACAGTTTAAAAGCAAATTTAGCAAATTCATAATTTTTGTATGTACATTATTGATTAGGCCTCTCTTTTGTGGGGAGTTATACCCTACAGCTGTGCTTTATTAATGGCATTTATGCTTACATTTCATTGATATTTTCAGTTGTATTCTCTCTCCTGTATCCTCATCTCCTTTTGAAAAAGCTTTCCAATGTTATTGCCTATAGAAAGATGGCGAAAGATCAATCGGAACCGATTCCTATTGTGGTTTTCACTATTCAACTTGGAAAGTGCATTATTCCTTTAGTAATGGTAACAGCCATTGGTAACCACCTCTATTGGAAGGGGGGAAAAAAGACAACTAGATGAAAAATATAGAACAAAGCTTATTTTTAAATGACAACAGTCCACACTACTTTATTCACCAAAATGAAGTCAAATGCTCATTACTTCTGAAAACTGCACATGCTCATTACTTCTGAAAACCAGGTCTTTGGTGTCCCGCATTGGGTGCTGAAAACCATAGACATAAATATTGATGGATACTTTTTTGAAAACATTGTCTTAACCTCTTCTTTACCTCAGTTTCACCTCTTGTAACTTGGCATATTAATACCTATCACTGAGGGATATAGTGAGGCTTAATTATTAATTAATGTAAAAGGTGGCAAATTAAAAACTAATAATGTGATTTTTTTTCCCCACACAGTGTGTAATTAGACTTGGAACTCATTGCCTCAGGATGTTGTTAAGGCTGAGAATTTAGCAAGATTCAAAAACAGATTTATTGTTTATATGTATAATCAGAATATCCAGCTATAGTAATTAATGCTAACAAAAAGACTAGAAGAGATATAAGCCTCATGCATCAGGGTTTTAGCCAATCTTTAACTATTAAAGGTTAGGAGAAGACCTAGTGCATATAAGGGGCAGATTATATATAAATATCTACTGTAGGATACTTTCATCTTCCTCTGAGACATCTGGTGCAGTCTGGACCTCTGGTCTGATCCGAGGTGGCAGTTCCTGTGTTCCTCTATTCTAAAATGATCTGAGAACCTCGGTGGGAAAGTTCTGTGGAAACATAAAGCATTATTACTGTCCCAGTTGAAGTTTCTGTTTATAAACACACTTTTAACACCCAGTTTAAATACCAGATGGCGTCTCTCTCTCTCTCTCTCTCTCTCTCTCTCTCTCTCTCTCTCTCTCTCACACACACACACACACACACACACACACACACACACACACGCTTTTTTAATGGTGAATTTAATATTTGTGGAGATGGTCAGAGTGACAGCACTGGACAGTGAAATGCTTCTCCCACAAAACATGTACAACATAGGTGGCTGCAATTGAAGCTCTACTGCCTAACCCCTGTGCCTTACCTCTGACTTGAAAGTAATGCACCTCATTGTTCAGTCCTGGCAGCCTCTGCTAAGCAAATGCTAAGCAATGAATAACTTATTTGACAAGTGTTTTCTGATTCTTTTACTGTTTGCTAGCTATTTGCAAACAAATCATGAAATTTCAAGTGTATTCCTTATTCGTAGGGTTGTTCGGTGAATAATTCTTTTATTATTTGTGAATAGCAAATATCTGCATTTTGTGCTGTCTTGGTTGATTATGGGGTTGATTTTCTCTAGTTTGTGATTTTTACTGGGAGTATGCAGTTCAAAATTTGCTTTCAGTGAATATTTTTAAGCTTCAAATTGAATTGTTTCCACTGTTCTGCCAGCTCTGTTGCCTGCAAAAGTGCCGCTTAGTGCTAGTTGTGATGGTGTAATTTGTTATGTTCTTAATTATTTGTTTAGGAGTTGGCTTAGAGACCGCCAACTCATTTGACAATAAGACACCAAGTATCTGATGCTTTTGATTACAATTGACCCACAACTGATTTGAACTAGTGAGACCAGATCCTCAGGTTGTCTAAATCTGCTTAGCTAATCATTGATGTCAGTAGAGCTGTGCTGACCTGTATCTGCTGAGGATCTGGCCCATGAGCTGGAGGTGATTCAGGCTATTCCTGAGTTACGTTACTATATTATTGCATCAGAAATGGATTTTAAGCAGTAGAAATGAGAAAATATTTTATTTTAAACTGTTCTCTTGGATGTGTTCCAACTTTTCCAGGTACAGTAACTGTTGAAGTGTCAACAAAGTCTCAGCATCTAACAGGAGGAAGGAAGGGGCAGGAAAGTGAGGGCATGTCTGCACTGCAGTTAGATACCCACAGGCTGCGGCTGGTCCATACGGGGCCTGGGCTAAGGGGCTGTTTAACTGTGGTGGAGATGTTGGGGCTTGGCCTGGAGCCCGGGCTCTAGGACTCTGCAAGGTATGAAGGTCCCTCAGCTTGAACATCTACACCACAATTAAACAGCCCCTTAGCCTGAGCCCTGCGAACCTTAGTCAGCTGGCTTGGCCAGCCGCAGATTTTTAGTACACTTAGCTTGAGAGGAGGATAGACTTGGCAGAATAGGGGGAAGCGAGTAGACATATAGAGAAAGATGATTATTGACATAGATGGAAGGGAAAGAGAGCAATATTGATGTGAATTTGAAAGAGGCTTTATGGGTGATTTTGTACTATGGAAGATGGACTACAACTGTGTGGCTTCCTCATATAAATTTCAAAATATCTAGAACTTGTTAGGCTGCATGATTTACATTATAGCCAGCCTGGTTATATCTATGATACTGTATTCCCCTTATGGCACCTGATACAAAACCCACTGAAGTCAATTGATAGACTCCCATTGACTCCAGTGGGTTTTGTATCATCCCATATTCAAGGTTGTCAATAGATGCTTCTGCATTTTATTTCTTTAAGTTATGATATCCTCTCCAAATGCTAATTCATAATCTATGTATTATTATTTATGATGAGTGCACTCAATAATTCAATTCTCAACATTTAAATCAATGCTTCATAAATGACTCTGCCTTGTCAGATTTTAAGATCAAGTAACAGATCCATAATTGACATAATATAATTGAGAACAACAAAATCACATCGGTAGGACCTGACCCTGCAAACACTTACGGGCACAAGTGATTTGACACATGAGTTGCTCCCTTTGAGCTCATTGGGACTAAGTGCTTGTGTACAGTTGCTCATGTGTGTTTGAAGGATGGAGACAATAGTATGTATTTTATGTTTAAATCAAATTATTTTATATTCACCATATGTTCAAATGAAATTAATCTATCTGATGCCTATCTGGATGTTTATTAAAAATATTATGTAACTGTCAAAAAGAGAAAATTGCTATTGAATCAGAGGACTAGCAATGCACAATTTTATGGACAATTTTTCTATCAGGATATTAAGGTAAAACTGTAACTATGCTTATGGTACCAGATGCAATCTTAGTTTGTATACACAACATGCAATCATCAGACCTTATTAAATATATATAAACTAAATTTGATTAAATTGTAATTTAATTTTAAAATATAAACCTTTCATTGTATGCAATGGCTTTGGTTTTGTAAGAAGGTCAGTCACTTCCTGGGGGATAAATATGCCATGTAATCCTGTGAAGATAAGCAAACCCATATGACTCAATTTTATTGCTCCATCATGAAGTCTTAATATGGACAAATGTCAACTGCTTTCTATGTGAATGTTGTGTCTGCAAGAGGATTTAAGAAATATTACTCCTTGGGAAGATGCTGTGTTCATATATAGCTTTATTGAAAAGAGGAAAAAGAAACTAATAAAATGCCTAAGCATATGTTTTTAATATTTTAAACATTAAAAAATTATCTAAGGTTCTCCTTTAAAACAAAACGTAGAGAACTATCTTGAGGCTATTGTAAGTGTGTTTCTTAAATAATGCACAGATAATCACTGAGGTTTCAATGTCTGAAGTGAGTATAGTTTATGATCTAATGTCTGAAGACCATTAACTAACATCTGCTAGTAGCTGGAAAAAATGGAGAAAAAAAGCACCAAATTTTAACTCTTCAGTTATTAAATAACCCTTCTTCTATAGTACTGTTAGTAATGAAGAGAAAATCTTGGTGAAGTCTAAAGCTACTATTTGTACCTAACTAAAATTAGGTTGTTCTTTGTCATTCATAGTTGACCTAGAGAAATCACTTAGTTTTTCTTATAAATCAGAAAGTGGTTGTTATGCTTTTTTGTCTTGCATCTTTTAAATGGCCTCAGGCAGCCATGAAGGCTTTTAGGCAGGAACAAGTGTGTTTTGGCCTGTGGGCCATCGGCAATGGCTTCTCATGCACTACTTACTCTAATATTGTAATTTTCATTTAATGTGTTGAACATTCTAACTTGGAGCCAGATTCTGATACCCTTACTCATGTTGAGTAGCACCATGTGTTTCAATGGGTCTGTTCTTGGAGCAAAGTACTATTCAGTGTGAGTAAATCATTTGGAATCAGTCCCTTAATGAGAATTTCTGGATATGAGATATGCCAATCCAGGACTTGTTCCGTTTGGTTATATAGCTTTGTTTGGCAAGAGGTTAAGAGTTCACATAAATCAGATGGAAGCTGGAGAGTGCTGCACATATAGGCTGTATTCACAATATATACATGCACTGTCTTCTGTTTTCTATTTATGAGTAATTCTTACACTCACAAGTTTTTCCACTGATCTCATTGGGCTGCTTGCATGAGGAAGCTTTGCCAGATTGCATCCTTTAGAAAGGAAGACTACAGATAGAAGTGCATCATAGTACATTATGGATGACATTTTCAAAATAGGGACATCCTATTGAATTCTGCTGTGTCATCACTTAAATGTTCACTTCTTCATGAGACGTATTCTTGATTAAAATGTAACACAAGCATTTCCTTCAGACCTATGTTATTTCTGTCCTGACCTGGATTTAAACTCAACAGTTTAAAATAAGTTTAAATAAAGATGGTGAAATAACATCAACTGAATTGTTTCAGTAGGGTTACATTTAAAATAAGTAATTTTCTTTTATCTCTGTTCTCCCATCTGTAAAATGAGGATAAATAATATTTACCTATCTCACAGTGTTGTTATGAACATTAATTCATTATTGTTATAAAGCACTTTGAGAACCTTGGTTGGAAGGCACTATTGAAGTACAAATTGTGGTATTTATTTATTTAAAGGTGAAACACTTTCAAAACCCTTTGATTTGCAAAGTGAACATGAATGTTTAAGTTTACTGAGAAGAGCAGAGGTGAAATCATTATTGCATAGCCTTTAGGATTACTAAGTTAAATTGTTCTTAACAAGTGCTATAAGCCAAATGCTTCTCTTGGCTACATGGACTGGTGACTCTGGATATCTCAGATTGTCCCCATGCATTGTTTCTTATGGGTAATTGAGAAATCTGCAGTTGTTCGCGTGATTCACGGTGCTGTGGTCCAAAGAGAAAATGGCTTCTGGGAAGAATGAAAAGAAATGACAATACCTGTACATTTATGTTTACATTATCACAAAAACAGAAGAAGTCAGAACATTTAAAATTCTGTCTGATGTTATGGGCCAGATCCTCAGCTGATGGAAGTAATCAAAAACAATGAAACTACGCTGAGTTAAAATAGCTGGCGCTCCGTCACTCCATCTTAACTGACATGCTTCATGTAAGAAAAAAGTCACCACAGAATGGATTAAAGGGTAGATTGACTTTTTTTATTAAGTTGAAAATCAAGTGAATATATTAAGAATTAGTTTTAAATTAACCTTGGTCAATTAATTTATTAAAATATCCTTTTTGTCTATCTGTGTGTATTTAGTGCTTTTGAAAATTGCTACCTGCACCACCAAGGAAACTGGATTCCTTTTTAAACCACAGCTCTAGTAAAATATGGGCCAAAATATTGTGACCTTCCCTCCACTGTCCTACTAATGTGCCTCAGGCTTAATGGAGAAGGCCTACCCAAAGGTGGTTCACTTTTATGTGGACTTGGCCAGTTCTTCATAATCATCAAGCAATCCTTCACTCACCTTTCCTTGGGAATCCCTCCCTCTTCTTAATCCTGCCACCTTCAGTGCTCCTCATACCAACCACCATCCTTCGAGTTGAGTAGGACTGGATGGACTGCCCCTTTGGAGTGCTCCAGTATGTGCTGTGAAATGTATTCTAGAAAACATTAATGTGCAAGCACAAAATACTGTGTTTCTAACTTGACATTTTATATGCATATATAAAATGCCAAGTCAGTAACACACCATATATTTATATATATAAAATCACCAGGCATTGTCAGGCACCACTCCACTTTATGGACCAAAGTTTATTGGAAACAAACATGAGAACTACTGGTTCTGAATTTTATAAGTTTTAAAAAGATATTAGAGACTACAAACTTCTGTTTTTGTGTTTTCAGAGTTGTGTAATTTATATAATTATATAATCACATTTTTTCGTTATTATGGAGAAGGAGAAAACTGCCCTTGGCCTGTGGTCATACTGAACACAATTTTATGGTGGTATTATAAACCCCTTGGACCTAGGGATTTGTAAATTCAAAGGTACATGCAACTTTGAAATGTACAGTTTCAGCATTGTTGTTATCGTAAATATGGGCCATAAGGCAAACCTCTCCTCTGAACCAGATTGGATCAAGCATCATTGCTGAGACTCATTTACTTTTTCCTCATGTTCTTCCTCTGAGCATCTGGTTCTATACTTCACTCTTCTCCATTTCAAGGTTATGTTTTGTTCCAGTGCTGGAGTTAAGGAATTGTCACATTCCAAGGGGAATCTGTTTTATTATTTAATCTATCTTGCTGTAGGTTGCTGCAGCAAGTAGCTTCAGTAATCCATACTGATGAGTTGTCCCCTCTCAACATATGGCTGACAGGTAGACTTAAGAATGAGGAAAAAAAAATCTGCCACAAGGGATCACTGCTGCTAATGCACGTAGGAACTCATTTCTGCCCTGCTTCATTAAAGAGCAGATGCTGACATGTAACTTGCCTCAGAAGAGCTTTTATTCTTCAGAAGATACCTAAGAAGAGGATGAAACAGAGAAATAAGAGGACTTTTACTAACTTCTCTGCCTACAATGGCCAGCTACCCAGATAACGAAGGTCCTGCATGCCTAAAATTCTTGAGGTTAGACTTTATCATTATATAACAATAAAGCTTTGGCTAATGCACTTTTCAGACAGAGTTTTCAGGGCTGTAGCAGAAAAAGGAATTGTTAACCTATCTGGTAAATAGGTTTCTGTGAGAGTAATGAGTATAATCTCTCCAGTAATTCATACACCTGACCACTTACTTTTATACCATGTTGCTGAATGATGATAATGGTTTCTGTTACTGTGTTAATTCTGGGTCTCTCTCTCCCGTGGTCCCCGTGTGCACTAGCAGCAGGGACCTCTTTTGGTGATAGATACTTCTCCCTTCTGCTTGTCTGTCTGCTTGTCAATCACATGTAAACGGAGGCATGAATCTTGTTAGCATGGATTAATGGAGACCCTGTTACGTTTTGCAGGTAGGGTTCTTCTTGAAGTTCTGGTGCTTGTTTAATATGTAAATGTTATGAGATATGATTGTATATGAATCTCTAAAAAGCCTCATTTTGTAGCTTCCCTAAGTCACTCAAAAATACATGAGGATTTCTTGTTTTGTTTTGGCATACAGTATGTGAGTGGTTCCTTTAGTCCCACCAGGATAAACAGAAAAAAGCTCTTCTCTGCTATCTGGTGATAATTTTCTAAAGGTCAGTGTTGTCAATTCCTTTTACAAGAAATGCTGCCAGTCAATTACTGCCCAAAAATGCCATGAAGATACTGCTTTTCATTTCATTCCCAGGAGCCAGAGCAATGGAACTTTCCATGTCCAGCTCCCCCTCAAAACCACCTTTAATTCACTGGTTTCTATGCATTGAGCAAATGTTGTTTTCTTAAAAGGGATATCACCATCCAAATCACCTCTGTCCAGGCAATTGTCCTCTCTCCTTCAGATTAGTTAAGAAAACCCTTGCAGATGTATGGTGTAGGTTCTCAACATGACAAAGTTTGTTAATTACTGATGTGGAAATTCCTTCCCTTGTTTAAAAAAAAAGAATTTGAGATTCATACAAGGCAAAGAGGATATAACTCAACTCACTAAGTAATTACTTCATCTTTGACACTTAGAGGTCGCATGTCATTGTCAATGTTTGGGCAGGAAAAATGAACAGACTAACATCACTTAGGGAAAGGAACATTTTAATTTGGATTAAACAAGTATTCGTCTCCCTGAAGTGGTCAAAGGTCAAAAAGAAATTCTTTTTTTGCTCCTGATCTACTAATTACGTGTATAGGCAAACCCAAATAAGCATTCTCTACGTGCTTGATCATTAAAGAACGGAATATGACTGATTGAAATTACTGTATTTTCATCAAAGATCTCTGTGGGTCAGATTAGCTGGCAGGCTTTATTGGCTAAAAGAGAGGAGGTCAATGGATGTCAACAGTTAAGAAATATGTAGTTCTGTTGGAGGAGGCATCCTTTCTTGAAAGTCTTTTGGACATAAAAAAATGAATTTCTCTTTTCTTATTTTCTTTTCTTATTGCTAGCATCTCTTCAAGCCCTGGCACAGCATGGACATTAATTCTAAAATACTGTAGTTTCTTGTCAATTTTTATCCTTTCAACCACCAAGAAACACTGTCTGAGGTGCACACTTTGAGTCCCTCTCTCAGAAAAGAAAGCACAGCAGATCATGATGGCAACGTTTAATTTTCACAGATTGCGTTTCATTTTAGGACTTTATTGTCTACAGTAGGGCTTCGGTTTTCCTCAATGTGAGCAGAGATGCAATCACTTTCTTACTGTAATAACTGTCTTCTGTCCCTTCCCCTGGCCTCACAGAAAAGTAGATGAGAATGGAATAGTGAGGAGAAATATGACAAAAAGAGTATTTCTGAGGGTCAGTTTCATGGATAGAAATAACAGTAAATGACATCTAAGGGTCAGCAGCACAGGAGAATCATTTAGGGAAAGAGGAACATCTCCATTTACTATTTTAAAAGGGACAGAGAAATAACTTCGGAGCATCCTTTTTTCCTGTTGTAAAAGGTATTTTTCTAACTCTTGATTTCATTATTATTTTTTTTAAAATGGTTATACACTCAATTTTGAAAGCCCCAGTAAAGCACAGAAAAATTACAGGTGTCAGACACCAAATCCTATTTTCCAGGTACAGAAAAGAAACCCCTGTAATACAAAAGAATTTCAGAAGGATGAGGCTGTAATTGGCAATTTAAAAAAAAAGATAAACACATAAGTTAGTTGACTATTGCCAGTTTCCTTATCAACCAACTTTATATGTGGCATGGAAGTAGGACCAGAAAGCCAAGGACATGCTGTAAGGCTCACTTTCCCAAGCCATTTTAACCGTATTATTTCCATGTTGGCATGAGTAAATTCACTAGTACATCAGAATAGTACAAAGACTGGCCCTAATTCTTGGCTGAGGGTAAATAGTTGGCTTAGTTGTATCAGCGGCTTTGAAGGTCCAAATGAGTCAGATGCACCTCTCTGATTCTCCAGCACTCACACAGATCAGGTATTGCAGTCTGGCATGTGGCCATAAGTGGAAACCAAGGCGTGGTGTAGGAGGCCACACCCATCCTCCTCTGTGTGTTCCTTAGCCTCCTCTGGCTCCCAGGGACTTTGGAGACCTAAAGCTGGTTGTCATGTCAGCAATGCTAGGGAAACACACTGATCACCAAAAGGAAAAAAATAATCTCAATGTTACCTGTGTTGAACAAGCCAGCAGATTTAGCCATCACAAAAACTGATCAGATCTGTAAGAGCAAACACCAGTTTGACCACAGCTGAGTCATCCATCCCATGCCCATCGGAAAAGTCCATTTCAATTTGCACATGAGAGATACCAATTTTCCAGCCTGGAGGTTCTATATGGAACATCAGAGTGCTGCTTTGGTGACCTGCTGGGTTGTAAAAATAGCCGTGAATAGTTTCCTGCAGAGATAGTGAGTTAGTGGATAGTTGCTAGACAGTCATTAAAACGTAGTACTGCCGTAAAATAGAAATATTCAGCAATGTTGCCCTGTATAATCCATTAACTATTACATGTGCAATAATGATATGGTTTTTATTGGTGCATGGAGCATTTCCTGGCAGTGCATGGAGAGCTGGCAAAACAAGCATGTCTGTCCCTTTGTTTGCAGCCGCTTAATTGCATTAAAGGACAGCTAGCAATACATTACTTTCCTAATGTTTTTTCTCTGTGAGCAATTTCTGAGTGGGCACAAGGATTCCTTGGGGTTGTGAATGGGAGAGCAAGTAAACCATGAAATAGTCGCTGTTAAAATGTGATCCATATCTTTGAGAAAACCTGTGCTGGAATATAATCTTACTTGTTCGCTCACCTTTCTGCCTGCTAGTCCATGTAGTTTGCAGCACAATCTGGAAAAGTAAGCTATTTGTACAGGAACACAGGAATTGGCATACTGGATCACTCAGCAGTCCATCTAGTCCCATATCCTATCTTTGACAGTGTCTGCTCTCAGATGCTTCAGAGGAAGGTGTGAGCACTGTGTAGTAGGTAGATGAGGGGTGGAGCAGACCACTTCACGACATTAGGTCTCATCCTGGTCTCTAATAGTCAGAGATTGGCCTAAGCCCCAAAGCATGATGCTTAATATCATTTCCACAAACTTTATCATTAATTAATTATAATTGTATATTCTTTATATCCATATAAATGTCCAATCCCTTTTTGAAGCTTGCTAAATTTTTGGCCTCAATGACTTCCTGTGGCAATGAGTTCCACCGTTTAATCACATGTTGTGAGAAAAAGAATTCCCTTCTATGAGTTTTGATTTTCCCACCTTTATAATTGAATTGAATGTCCTCTTGTCCTTATATTATGAGATAGGGAGAACAGAAGCTCCTGATCTACCTTCTCTAGACCATTCATTATTTTGTGTATGTTTATGTCCTCTCTCATTCATCTCCTTCCTAGGGTAAACAATTTCAGACCTTTTGATCTCTCTTCATATGTGTTTTTTCCAGAGCCTTGAGTTCACCAATATGCATTTTGAGAGTAGGTGACTGCGCACACAATTCCAGATGAGTCTGCACCATTGATTTACATAAAGTCAGGATAATATTATTGTATCATTAACCATTAAATTTCTTATATATCCTGACATCTTTGTTCCTTTTTTTGACCACAGGCATACATTGAACAGAGGTTTTCATTCAGCTGTTTTCAGTGACACCCAGGTCCCTTTCCTGAGTTGATACAGTTAATTTTGAACCCTGCAATGTGTACATTGTTCCTTGCCATGTGCATTATGTTTATTTATCAACACCGAATTTCATTTACTGTTGTGTTGCCCATTCACCTACTTGTTTAGATTTCTCTGAAGTTTCTCACAGTCCTCTCTGGTCCTAAATATCTTTGTGTCATTGGCAAATTTTGCTACCTCAGTACTCACCCGTCTTTCCAGAGCATTAATAAACACATTAAACATAGGACCTAGTACAGAACCTTGAGGCTTTAACGCTGCAGTTAATCTTTTGCCATGAGGAAAATTCACCATTTAATCCTGCTCTTTGTTTTCTGTCTCCCAGCCCATATTTGCTCCACAACAATACTTTGCCTCTCACTCTGTGACTTAGCTTCTGTAGTGGTCTTTTCCGTGGAACCTTGTGAAAAGCCTTTTGGAAGCTTAATATTTTTATGTCAGGTGGTTCTCTTTTATGTTTTGACACATCCAAAGAATTTTAAGGCATTAGTGAGACACAGTTTTCCTAAACTGTGCTGGTTTAGTCTGTCGTATCAGTCTTCAAAGTGTTTTGTCGATGTTTTTTTAATTATTGTTTAAACCAGGTTGCAAGGTACCAGTTTACTGGCCTGTAGTTCCCCAGATCACCCCAAGAGCCTTTTTCAATTATTGGTACAATGTTTGGTACTCTTGAAAAGTGTTTGCATAGTTTGGTTAGCAGCTCAGCTACTTCACACTCGAGTTTCCTCAGAACTCTTGGATGTACCATCTGGACATGATGACTGATCAGTTTTCTCCAGCTTGTCGTCTTCTGTCACCTCAGTTTCCTAGAATACCTCATATTTATTGCCAGAAAAGAGCAGGACCAGTGTAGGAATCTCCCCAACAACTGCAAAGGTGAAGAATCATATAAAACAATAATTTAGCTTCTCAGCCATGTCCTTATTTTCCTCAATTGCTCCCTTTAACTTCTGGTGATCCAGCAGGCCCGTCGTTTCCTTTGCAGGCTTCCTGCTTCTGATACAGATAAAAAAAGATTCTTGTTTGTTTTTACACCAATAGGTGTTTGCTCTTCATAATCCATTTTGGCCCTTTTAATTTCCCACTTGCAAATTGCTTGCTGTAATTTATACTCTTCAATATGGTCAGATTGCCATTTTTGGAAGGGTTTCTGTTTAACATCCGAAGAAGTGAGCTGCAGCTCACGAAAGCTCATGCTAAAATAAATTTGTTAGTCTTTAAGGTGCCACAAGTACTCCTGTTCTGTTTAACTTGAATAGCCTTTCAAAACTCACCATGTAGCCATACTGATTTACTCCCTGCCTTCCTGGTTTGGGGGTTGGACTAGATGACCTCCTGAGGTCCCTTCCAGCCCTGATATTCTATGATTCCCTTTTTGTTCAGTAGCACACATGCCTTCTGAGACTCTATTTTCTTAAAGGATTTTATTTCCTTTCCTTTTGAGTCTTTTTGACCAACCTATGCATTTTATTGAAATCTCCTTTTCTGAAGTTCGGTCTCTGTCACCTTTTGGTGCACCTACCTGCTCTTTGGATGTTGAAACTAATTATATTGTGGTCACTATTACTTAGTGTCTCAGCTAATGCCACGTCTTGAATTACGTTCTCTGTTACTTAAGACTAGCCTGTTCTCTTGTGTGTTCTAGAGCTAGCTGTGCCAAGAAGCAGTCACTTAATGTATTGGAAAATATTTTTTCTAAACTTTATCCCTTTGGGCCATTTGACTAGATTGTATGTGGGTTATTGAAGTCCACCATTGTTATCATTTTGTTAGATTTTTTTGCCTCTTTCATGTTTCTCTCAATATTGTTCTTTCAATTTCTTTTTCTTGATCCAGTGTAGCTCTACTGATATGTCTACATTCTTACAGCTTGAGATATTAAAGAAAACTTGAAAAGTTGCGATCACTTTTTTATTTGCTGGGGAAGGAAAAATATTATCAGTTGAAACTGTGTGTGTATGTGTGTGTGTGTGTGTGAGTGAGAGAGAGAGAGAGAGAGAGAGAGAGATTACCCCCCCCCAAAAAAGGTGGGGAAATTAATCACAGTCCTGAAGGGTGGTAGGTTTGAAAAAAGCTATTTGACATAGTTGTCATTTCCCAATAAACACTTCTTTAGTAGCCCTTTACTTTAGCTCTGAATATTCTTTCCCAGTCACAGTCCTCATGAATGTTTCCCACACCCTCTTTCCTAAGGCCCATTTCTTGCTCTTTCATATCATGGAGATTTTGCTTAGGGGGTTAAATCATCTCTGATTGGAGTCAATGGGAGTTTCGCAATTGACTTCACTGTATGCATGATTCAGCTTTAAGTGCTTAAGTGCTACTTGTGATGGTCCCTAGATGTCCCCAGATTTTGAGGCACCTCACCACCACCTGCCCTTATCATGAAGAAGTCTTGTCTGTTCCTGCTGTGGATCAAGTCCCTGAAACCACCAGCCTCTGGCAACACAAGCCCTACCTTCCAGACTTTCTCAGGCCTCACTCTCTCTGTTCTAGTTAGCAATAGGTATACACCAATCCCCAAGTTCTCAGAGCATTCCCTGTAGTACCCAGCCCCTAATCCACTGAACACTCACAGAATTACCAGGTCTGCTGTTCCCAAAGGAACTGTACACATCATCTTGAAAGATTCAGCTCGGGACCACCACTTTGCTTAGTACCACATCACTTAGATTTATTTTTGTGTTAACTGTACATATGTTTATCATCAAAGAACAGAGGGATTCAAGTGAGAATGAGTAAGAATATTGGAAATGAATGGTTACATACAAAATGAAATCATAATATGCTTTCTAGAGACTAAACTTAACTAACAAGTTATCCTCCTGTCTAAAGAAGCTTATCTCACACAAAGTTCTCGACAGCAGCTTTCAGCCAAGCCAACCTGAGACTCCTCTTTCATGAAGTAAACTCACTGTCCATTTACTTCTCAGGTGAAACATGCCAGGTGTCTTCTTTGTTCCATAAATATACTAGAGCAAACTTTTCATGTGCATTTTAAGATAGGCTTCTTCCTGCCCCAGATCCTCCATCAGTTTACTCCTTCCTGGTACTTTTCTCTCTCTGAACTTTTCACACTCCTTCATTAGCATTCGGTTCAGACTGGTGAGTGGTGACCCATTGTGAACTATACGGTTCTTAATTTACATGTAAACAGAGAGAGAGAGATCCTTGTCTGACAGCACACCTGTTTTTCACCTTTGCAGATGAACAGTCCCTAGATACAGAACATAATAGAATCATAGACTTTAAGGTCAGAAGGGACCATTATGATCATCTAGTCTGACCTCCTGCACAATGCAGGCTACAGAATCTCACCCACCCACTCACTCCTGTATCAAACCTGTGTATGAGCTATTAAAGTCCTCAAAACTTCAAAGCCTTGAAGTCCTGGTTTAAAGACTTCAAGGTGCAGAGAATCTTCCAGCAAGTGACCCGTGCCCCATGCTGCAGAGGAAGGTGAAAACCCCCCAGGGCCTCTGCCAATCTGCCCCGGAGGAAAATTCCTTCCCGACCCCAAATATGGCGATCAGCTAAACCCTGAGCATGTGGGCAAGACTCACCAGCCAGACACCCAGGAAAGAATTCTCTGTAGTAACTCAGATCCCACCCCATCTAACATCCCATCACAAGCCATTGGGCATATTTACCGCTAATAGTCAAAGACCAATCTCATTATATCATACCCTCCATAAGCTTATCAAACTTAGTCTTGAAGCCAGATATGTCTTTTGCCCCCACTACTCCCCTTGGAAGGCTGTTCCAGAACTTCACTTCTCTGATGGCTAGAAACCTTTGTCTAATTTCAAGTTGTTCAGTGTACATACATAATTCCTTACACAACATCTGTGTATGTGTTTCACAATGAAATTGATGACCAGTGTGACACCAGTTTTGATTTGAGAC
Source organism: Mauremys mutica (assembly GCF_020497125.1). Lineage (NCBI taxonomy): Eukaryota > Metazoa > Chordata > Testudines > Geoemydidae > Mauremys > Mauremys mutica. The sequence goes on along the minus strand of NC_059072.1, from coordinate 302,932,841 downwards.
CTCACGTGACATTCTCTGGTGAACTAGAATGTACATGCCAGACTCAGGAGATTCCTGTAATCCTTATGCACCCCACCTGTGCCCCTTGCTAGTTGGCACAACCTGGTTTCTGATTTGCACTACTCCAGTCCAAAGGATTATTATCCTCTTCTTTGAATGGAAAGATGCATCCTTAGTAGTTTTCTCCATCTCTATTTAGGGATAAGGCTTGTTTTACTGAAGAAAATAAATAAAGACCATAGGGAAAGAATTTTCTTCCTGTGTGATGCAGGAATGAAACCTGGTCACCTGATATACCTTTTTTTTGAGTTGTTCTTTTGTTCATATATAATATAAACATTGGGCATAGGGTTATTTTCAAACCAGCTTTATAAAAAGGCAAGATGTTTGATAAAATAGGGAAAATTATCCACCTATTCATTTACAAATTCTTTATTAAAATGACTATAGCTTTTTTTTAAAATAGTTTTTGAAGTCCTTGAATTTACCTTCTTACTTTAAATATAGTTTCTTGTCCCTTAGTGCCCATTCTTATAGCTTTAAGGCAAGTGGGGTGAAAAATTATCAGGAATGAGGAAGGAGGCCATGTGCAAAATGTCACCGCTGGTATTTAAACATAAGTTAATCTTGCTTTGATGCTATTAACATTTGCTAGTTATTTTGGAGAGGTAATTTGCACTGCTGTATGGTAGTGTAGATATCCTTTGGTTTGGGGCCAGTTCCTCCTACAAGCAAGTTTCACTGTCTTCACATTGCCAATTTAGACCTCACCTTGTATGGCTTTTCCCAAACAGCAGAACACACGCATGCTGCCACTTGTAGGCAATTTTATAAAATAAAAAGTCATATGAGTGTATAGGTTGGAAGAATGGCAGTCCTAGTTAATTGTTTAAAGAACAGGTACAGTTGTGGGCAGAGGCAGTGCATGTAGGGTATCCTGATTTTATAGGCGCAGTTCTGATGTTTGGGGCTTTGTCCTATATAGGCAACTATTACCCTTCAGCCCCTTCCCAATTTTTCACACTCGCTACCTGGTCACCCTAAGTGCATGCTTCCCATCACTGCCTCATCAATGTACTAAAGCTTTACCTAAGGACATTACCTCTATGGCTAAAGGGTAATTTCTACTGAGAATGCCAGTTGCAGTTATGGTATTTTGGTATGGTATATTCTTGTAATGTGGACATTAGTCAAGTAGGACCTGGATATAGATCACCAAATAACTTTTGATCACTACTGATTTTGAATGTGTTTGTCCTATGGAGAACAAGCTGTCTAACCAGTTACCACTTCCTGAGTCATCCATTCCTAAGAGAGACAGTTTCCATTTATATCCAGTCTCACATTATATCTATTATATAAACCTTACAGATATGCCATATGTATCTAAACGTAGAATTTTCCCCTTCCAATAAAGAAACTGGTGGAGCTTGTCAATGCTAGGTTTACAGGGCTTTCCCTTCAGGGCACACTATATATATATCCCCCTTCCCCTCCCGTAATGATAGCTTTGGCAACACTCTCAGACTTCATTCCCCAAAAATGACATGTTTATTTTTTTAAAGCTAAAACTCAGCAGCTTTTGTTTTTGCCCCATGTCTTAAAAAACAAAACTGAATTCAGGATCAAGTCTGATGTATTATTTGCAATGTATCATTCCAAACATTGGGGTCAAACATCACCAACTGGGATTATTTGTCTTGAAAACTCTGGTAGTTTTATTTCAGAAAAAAAAATAATTTCATTCTGCTAGAGTTGTCTTGTGCTATTTCACTTAGCTTCGTGTACAAGTACACTAGTAAAAACATGTACATTTACTTAGCGATTCAGTCTATGAGTGAAGGTGGGTGAATGTGTGTGTTTTGCTGGGGGTGTGCTGTTGATTTATGTGGGGATTGTTTCATGCTGGGAGAGTTGTTTATTTGTGCAAGTGGTGTATGGGGGCGTTGTGCAGTGGGGAGGGGCTCTGAGTGTTTGGGTTATTGCATGAGCTCATAAACTTTAAGGTCAGAAGGAACAATCATGATCATCTAGTCTGGTTTGAAGAACTGTGGTAGTTGGGCCCACTAATTCACCATTTGTGCAGCCCCCTTCCATACAACCAATGAAATTGCTGCATACAAAATAGCTGTAGAGGAAGGGAGGTGATTGGTGGAGACAGTTACTTCTGGGATCACAGTGGTCTAGAACTCTTGGCATGACATAGATACATGCTTTGTTGTTGCACGGATGTAATTCTTAAAGTCAAAATGGCTGAGAATGTAAACATTGTACTGTAAAAATACTGCACATCCCAGTGATGACTGAACTTGGTGATATTCTGAGCGTAAAGAGCTCTCAACCTTGCTTGTAGCCACTTCCATCGCTTCACACTGACTTGACAAACATTCTAGGCTACAGAGTGACACTAGGGTTGCCAACTTTCTAATGTCTGAAAACTAGGGCTGTCAAACGATTAAAAAAATTAATCGATATTAATCGTGTGGTTAAACAATAATAGAATACTATTTATATAAATATTTTTGGAAGTTTTCCACATTTTCAAATATATTGATTTCAATTACAACACAGAATAAAAAGTGTACAGTGCTCACTTTATTTTTTTATAAATATTTGCACTGTAAAATTAAAAGAAATTGTATTTTTCAATTCAATTAATACAAGTACTGTAGTGCAATCTCTTTATCATGAAAGCTGAATTTACAAATGTAGAATTATGTGCAGAAAATAACTGCATTCAAAAATAAAACAATGTAAAACTTTAGACATGCGTCCATGCTGATGATGGGTTGTGCTCGATAAGGATACAAGGCGGTGTGGACCAACGCATGTTCATTTTCATCATCTTGAGTCAGATGCCAGCAGCAGAAGGTTGATTTTATTTTTTGGTGGTTTGGGTTCTGTAGTTTCTGCATCGGAGTGTTGATCTTTTAAAACATCTGAAAGCATGCTCCACACCCCATCCCAATCAGATTTTGGAAGGCACATCAGATTCTTAAATCTTGGGTTCAGTGCTGTAGCTATCTTTAGAAATCTCACATTGGTACATTTTTTGCGTTTTGTCAAATCTGCTGTGAAAGTGTTCTTAAAATCAACAATATATGCTGGGTCATCATCCGAGACTGCTATAACATGAAATATATGGCAGAATGCAGGTAAAACACAGAGCAGGAGACATATAATTCTCCCCCAAGGAGTTCAGTCACAAATTTAATTAATGCATTATTTTTTAAACGAGCATCATCAGCATGAAAGCACTTCCTCTGGAATGGTGGCCAAAGCATGCAGGGGCATACGAATGTTTAGCATACCTGGCATGTAAATACCTTGCAATGCCGGCTACAAAAGTGCCATGTGAATGTCTAAAGTTTGACATTGTTTAATAATAATCGACATTTTAAAGTTGCACTTTCACAATAAAGAGATTGCGCTACGGTACTTGCATGAGGTGAATTGAAAAATATTATTTCTTTTGTTTATTATTTTTACAGTACAAATATTTGTAATAAAAATAATATAAAGTGAGTACTGTACACTTTGTGTTTTGTATTGTAATTGAAATCAATATATTTGAAAATGTAGAAAAACATCCAAAATATTTAATAAATTTCAATTGGTATTCTATTGTTCAACAGTGCAATTAAAACTGCAGTTAATTGCAATTCATTTTTAATCACAATTAATTTTTTTGAGTTAATTGTGTGAGTTAACTGCTATTAATCAACAGCCCTACTGAAAATCAGACCGCCTTACCTCCCTGAGGCCCTTCCCCCGGCTCTGCCTCTTCCCCCAAGGCCCCACCCCGCTCCACCTCTCCCACAAGGCCCCACCCTGCTCCACTTCTCCCACAAGGCCCCACCCTGCTCCACCTCTTCCCTCAAGGTCTTGCCCCCCCACTCGCTCCTCTATCCCCCTCCCCGCTGCTCTCTCCAGCATGAGCAGCCTCAAGGGAATTGCAAACTCCAGCTCCAGCAGGCCGCCTGGGAGTGCAGGTCAGAAGTGCTCTGCGGCTGCATGGGAGCAGCCAGGCAACCCCACTGGTGAGCTAGGATATTTCCCTCCTACATGGCAGCCTCCTGCCTCCCTCTGCTCTGCTTGCCCAGCAGCCCCCTTTCCTACATGCTTGAGCCCTCCCTGCCCCATAGCTGCTTGGGAGCATGGCCAGGGGAAGTGCTGGCTGGTGGGGCAGCTCACATTCCTTCCCTCCCATGGAACATTCAGTGCCTGCTCAGAGCCCCTTACCCCTGCTTGCCATAGGCCCTCACGCTCTGTCCTCCGCTGCAGCCCTGCAAACTGTGCTCCTCAGAGGTGCCGCCCGAACCAGTGATTGCATGCTGCCATGGGAGCTGCTGTTTCAGAGCTGGGCGACAGGCTGCCACTTCCCCCCCACTCCCAGCGGTAACCAAACATTTAGTGTTCAGTCATCTGACCGCACGCTGCTAGGTCCCCTTTTCTACTGGCCTGTCCAGTCAAAAACCGGACACTTGGCAACCCTAAGTGACAATCCTGGAATCTTCTTATATACATGAAAGTGAAAGAAGCAAATAGTAGATAATCACTCAACGTTGCGGCTCATACAGTAATTGTAGGTTGGCATATTGGCTGTAAATTATCATGGAAATACAGGGCAGGAGACTGTGCTGTGCAGTCCAGAAAGGTAGTGGGTCCTAATATAACTTTGTCATCTTTGCCCCCTCCCAAATCTGGGTTGCTTTGGGACCCAAGTGGCCCCGGTGTTCTTTAGGGCCATCTAAATTAAAGCAGTATGTCCCCAGCTGCTTTTGGGAAGCAGTGCCTCCCTACCAAGAAACTCTGCAATGCTCAATGCTGCAGCGCTGCCCCAACGTGCCCCATATGCAAGAGCCTGAGCAAGAATCATAGAATTCAATCTATGTCTGTTTTCCGCAGTTCTTGCTCTGGGTAAATCATCCCCTGACTGGATCCAATGTTACATAGCCCCTTTACTCTGCTCCAGGCTCTCTACCTGGTGTCTTGGGCCAAGATTTGGAGTGAGAATCTCACCCAAGATCTCTTACTCAAGCTAGAAATGCTTTTTCCTTAAAAATAATGAGGTGCAAGTTATCTAGCACCCTCAACTCTTAGTGAGCTCCTTGCAGGATTGAGCTCAAAGAAGGGAATTCGAACTCACAGAAGAGTTAAACTGTTTAAATGCAGTGTTGTTGTAGCCTTATTGGTCCTAGGATATTAAGAGAGACAAGGTGGGTGAGGTAATATCTTTTATTGGACCAACTTCAAGTTTACACAGAGCTGTTCTTCAGATGTGGGAAATGTACTCAGAGCATCAAAGCTAAATACAGTGTCACACAGATTATTTAGCATAAACAGTTAACACATTTCAAGGGACCATTCAAGGTGAAGTGGCCTGTTAACACCTCACCAGTCATAGGGGAAAGAAAAGCTGGGGCGAGTGGTGAGAGGTTAAATGGATTATAAATTGTTGTAAAAAGAGGTAAATCCAGTGTGTCTGTTCAGTCCATGATTTTTAGTATCTAGCAAGTTATGAATTTAAGCTCCCAAGCTCATCTTTTGAGGGTGTTGGTCCAGTAAAAGATATTACATCATCCACCTTGACTCTAAACTATTTAAAAATAGGCAAACCCATATACTACTATACAAACTTCCTGAATAAAGGTGCCCACATGTCACTAATGCAGGTTCATTTTCCGAGAAAGAGAAAAACAAACAAAGATTGTTACTTAAAAAAAAACCTCAACAAAACCTGAATATTTTGGATGGGTGGGACTTATCTTTTTCGTGCACCACCATGACCCTAAAAGACTATGAAATATTACACAGAATTCTGTAGAGCTCACAGGTTAGCCAGCGAGTAAGGCTGTCAGAATCAGTACCTCTCCCCCTCGGTCAGCCCTGTCCAGTTGTGGATCCGAGTTCAGGGGTATCCCCAAGCACTTGACACAGTGGGCAGTGGCCTATGCAGATGCAATGCCCATTTTGGAACTCATAGGGTTTTCCCATGATGCAGTAGCCCCTTTCCAGGCACTCATACTCAGTGGTCTCGAAGAGGAGAGCGCCTCAGTCCCTTCGGCCAGCACCAGACCTGGGCTCCAGTACCAAACTTCATACCGACCCTCAGAACCTTGACCCATGAGACCAGGTCAGTGCAGAAGGAGAGGAGAGGACCTCCTGCTGGTGCAGGCCTCCTCTTCCCCTTCCCCAGATGAAGCAGTGTGAGGGGCGTGCATATCACCTTCCCATGACAACTTCAGAGCTCATCAGGAGCTGTTGAAGAGTGGCCTCAAAGCTTGAGCTGGAAGTGGAGGTAGTCAAAGAGTCCTCCCACAGCCTGGTCAATATTTTGACTCTTCCATTTGAAGGTGCATCACTCATCTCAGAGCAAATGGATGCGAAGCTCCATGGCCTGAAAGACTCCAGAGCCACCTCATGTCCCTGGATCTCTATGCCCTGGCATCTTTAAGGAAGCACTTCGGACCCCAGCACTCCACCTGTTTCTCAGCTCTGCCACCTGATCAGGACCTGCAAAAGAAACAAATCTGGGGGTTTAGATGCAGGGAACTGCCCCCATCCGCCTCAGCATCCCTACCCTCCCAGATACTAGGGGCCAGCCAAATGGAACTTTGGACACCCAAGAGTGTTATGCCCATTCCTGTGCCACTGGATCCTGTCGTGCCTTTGGTTTCAAACTGCTTATCCCACTTCAGCTTGGCATGGTCTCTTATCACCATGGACTATTGGGTGCTGAACACTGGAAAGAGGTTACATGCTTCAGTTCATTTCCATTCCCCTGCCATACCTCCCTCCTGGTCCTTCTTCAGGGACCCTTCTCACAAACAACTTCTGGCCCAGGAGGTGCACCCCCTTTTCCAAGTGGGATCCATGGAGGAAGTTCCTCAGGACTTAAGAGGGAAAGGGTTTTACTCATGATATTTTCTAATTTCAAAGGCCAAGAGGGGTCTCTGACCCATTTTAGTCCTACGCTATCTCAACGGCTACCTCAAAGAGCTGAAGTTCCTTATGGTCTCTCTGGCCACCATCATTCCATCCCTGGATCTGGGGGATTGGTAGGCTGCCCTCGACTTGAGAGACACTTATTTCCATGTCTCAATTTTCCAAGGCCACGGGAGGTTCTCCATATTTATTGTAAACCAGACACACTACCAATTTATGGTTCTCCCATTTCACCTTTCAACAGCCCTGTGGGTTTTCACAAAATGCTTGGTGATAGTGGCGGCCTTCCTCAGAAGAAGAGGTGTACAAGTCTACCCACACCTCAATGGCTGGCTGGTCAAGGGCCAGTCCTTGCACAAGTGCACACCAGTATTGACTTCATACAGTCAACCTTTCCGGTGCTGGGCCTGCTTATAAATGAGCAGAAGTCTCCCCCTGTCCTGGTGCAGAGGATAGAGTTTATTGGAGCAGTGCTCAATTCCTGTCAGGCCAGGGCTTTCCTCCCAGAAGCCCGTTTCCAGACAACGGGGTCATTGATAGCACAAGTCAAGGCCCACCCAATCACGACTGCCTGTTTCTGCCTCAGACTGTTAGGCTGCATAGCCGTGTGTACATACACAGTGCAGCAGGCAAAGCTATGCCTCAGACCCCTTCAAGCTTAGCTGGCCTCGGTGTACTCACTGAGTCACCACTATCTGGAGTTGGTGCTCACAGTTCCTGTCCTTGTCTTCACCTCCTTTGACTGGTGCAGGGATCCTCTGTTGGTCCTCTCAGGAGTCCCCTTCACCAGGTGCCAGCCTTCATTATTCCTAGTTTTGGATGCATCAGATCTAGGATGGGGGGCTTACCTAGGGTACCTCAGGACACAGGGCCTGTGGTCTCTGGAGGAGCTGTCTGTGCATATAACTTCAGGGAGCTAAGAGCAGTCCACTTGGTCTCTCAGATGTTCTTACCACACATCGCGAACAAGAACATGCCAGTGCTCACAGAAAATACAGTGCCTGTATTTTACTTCAACAGGCAGGGAGGGGCTTGCTCTTCCCTCCTGTTCCAGGAAGCTGTCCACTTGTGGGAGTTCTGCATAATGCACTCAGTCCATCTTAAAGCTTCTCATCTTCCAGGACCCTGAAACAAGCTGGCAGATCACCACAGCAGTTACTTTTCTCCGGTCACCATGAGTAATCCTTTCGCTCCGATGTAGTGAGGTTAGTTTTCCAGTAGTGGGGGACTCCCCAGGTAGACCTGTTTGTGACCAGGCAGAACAGGAAACATTATCAGTTCTGCTTCCTGCAAGGCCACAGCCTGGGCTCACTCATGGACACTTTCCTGCTTCCTTGGATGGGGCACCCATTCTACACATTTCCCCCCTATTCCTCTCATGCACAAGGTCCTGCTGAAGTTCAAGCGGGACAGAGCATGAGTCATTCTCATAATCCTAGCCTGGCTCCACCAGCACAGGTTTACCACACTCTTAGGTCTTTCAGTAGCAGTTCCAATGCTGCTTCCTCTCCCTCTCCCTCTCCTCCCAGACCTGATATTGCAGTCAAATGCTCTTCCCAAAACCACATGCGAGCAGGGAGGAGCAACATCTCCCCACATTGGCTTTTAGATGCACCCTGGCTTTCTATATTGAGAGGACAAGACCATTCCATAGATCCATGCAGATCTTTGTGGCAGTAGCGGAAAGGATGAAGTGCCTTCCTATTTCAGCTCAGAGGATTTCATCCTGGATTGCATCATAAATCCATACATGCTACAAGCAGGCATAGATCCCGCCACTGGGTATAGTGCTGGCCCGTTCTACAAGGGCACAAGTTTCCTCAGCAGCATTCCTGGCCCAGATACTGATCCAGGACATCTGCAGAGCAGTAACTTAGTCGTCGATACATACATTTTCATACCACTATGCCATCAGCCAGCAAGCTAAAGATTACGCTAGGTTTGGTCGAACTGTGTTGCAGTCAGCATGTCCGTGAACTCCAATCCCACCTCCTATGGTACTGCTTGGGAGTCACCTAACGTGGAATGGACACATGCAAGCACTCGAAGAAGAAGAAATGTTTACTAACTGTAACTTGTTCTTCGAGATGTGTTGCACATGTCCATTCCACGACCTTTCTGTCGCAGTTGGCCAGAAAGAAGGAACTGAGAGGGTGTGGGATCGGCCAGAACCTTTATACCGATGCATGAGCACACGGCAGCAGAGGATGCTAGAGCCGACCTGATGGATACCATTGAGGGAAAAATTTCCAGCAACTGTGCACGCAACACATGCACACCTAAAGTGGAATGGACATGTGCAACATATCTCGAAGAACAACAGTTACAGAATGGTTAGTAATCATTTTTTTCCTGCTTCACAAAAAAACAACAACCCCAAAACCACAGATAAAACATCACCCACCTACCACCACCAAGAACACACCACCCACTCTCTTCTCCAGCTTGGGTAGCAGAACGTGGAGTGGGACCAGATGCAGCCCTAATGCTATGGGAATGTGAAACAATTACAAAGAGGAGGAGGACTATCCTTGTCCAAAACTGCTACAGTCCAGGTGATTGTGACCCGTAGAAGGTCAGGAACCCTTTCACCAAAGCAGCAGCTAGCAGTAGCACTTAGAGGTTGAGCAAGGTACAAAGTGAAAAAGCTCTCCTGGCTCTGTGGTTCCTTCTGGAGCTGTTTCCCCCAATTTTCCCATACATGCCCCATAAGAGTTTAACCTGATCACAAACCCTAGAGATAGTCATGGGCAAGCATCCTTTCAGCACCCCAAAGTGATTTCAGTGCCTGATGATCCACTACCAGTTTGCAAGTGTCACCAAGGGTATGTGTGTACTGCAGCCAGGAGGAGTCAGTGCAGCACAAGTTAGCTTTGATCTGGCTTGCGTATTAATAGCTGTGAAGCTGCAGTAGCATGGACTAGTCCTGACTGCCCAAGACCCTGGATACATGCTTGAGTGGCCACCATTCGTGCTGGCTTCACTGCTGGGGTTACTTGAACGAGTTTGATCTAGCTAGATCAAAGCTAGTGTGGGTAAATCTACACACGCTGCAATCACACGTCCTGATTGCAGTCTGAACGTAACCTAAGACATGTTTCAGGATAGACAAAAGGTTGCTACACTTTCGCTCCCTATTGAAATGATATAGACAGTTTAGACTTTTTTGTACAATAACTACTTTCATTTTCAGATTTTTTCTCCCTGTTCCTTGTATGCAGCCCTTTCTTCCACATTCTTGCCTAAGCTGAATGGGAGCCAAATGGTATTTGAGTCTTACTTTCAAACCCATGATGTTTGACTAGATATGAAATTAGGCAAAATAAGTTAGTCCATCCCTAGTTTTAATAAACTGTTTTTCTGGTTCTGATAAGGAACCCTATTAAAAGCCATGGAGTCTATTTTAATAACATTGCTAAATGAGGCACATCACAAATTAAAGATTCACCATGAAAAGAAAAAAATGATATACTGTGGTTTATTAACTTGAATTCAGGATTCTGTAAAGAGCATAGCACTCACTTCCCCCCGCCCCCTGTTTTGACACCAGTTTCTTTGCTCCATAGTCAAGCAAACCTCCTGTTAAGAGCTGGGGAACAGTTCCACAGCAGTTCTGTGGACTGAAGGAAATGGGAGGTTTGACTGAGGAACGAGGGGAGAAAATATTTGCTGTGAACACTTTATTCATCAGATCCCCCTATTTTCTGTTGTGAATTGTTTTGTAAACAGATTGTGATTTCCAGAGTTGTTTGCTTTTCAGAACTCAACAAATGTTTTATGTGAACATGTTTCAGCCCGTGGGTTTCTCATGAGCTTTACTTATAGCTTTGAATATCCAGTGTTTACAGTTTGAGATATGTTTGTTGTCTTCTATCTTCTAACTACATGGGGAAACCCAGGTTTTTGGTGTAAATACATTCACAAAATCAGAATTTGCGTTCTGAAACATTTCTGTAATATTCACTTAGAATTCACTATTTTGGCAAACATTTCTGCTAGTAAATTTGTTGACTAGAATATTTGGGGAAATCCAACTCAAAAGGATTGTGAACACAGACAAAAGAAGCTTATTTAAAAGTTCAGACAATTGTGTGCAAATATTTTTTGACGTCTTCTTCCTCAGTTTCTACCTCCCTCAGTCAGAACTAAGGATTTAGCCCTTAATTACATAGTTGAAGGCAAAAAGGGAAAATATCTATACCAGTCCAAAGGTATGATCACAAGTGTAATGATCATGCTTTTACAACAGTTTTTAAGATGAAAATTAGAGTATTTTTATTGACACTATCCTATAAACAGTGATATACTTTCCACGAATGTCTAAATGCCATATGCATATTAAGTACCTATTCTCCTGCCACAGTTTAGTAAAATTTATATTTTGATTTGCATGGCAGTAAATCAGAAAAAGACTGGATGAATGCAAGTGCTTTAACTTTTCTAGCTAAAAGAACGAAATTACATATGCAAAACTAGTTACCTGCTTCATTAAGAAATATGACATGAGTGCAGACAATTTATATGAAAAAATTATGGGAAGCAATTGGCTAGAGAGTGATTGCAGGAGTTACTCTGGGTACTAATTGGCTTGTTCAGGGCATACCCCAAACCTGATTTACCAATCATTTCTAGCTTTAGTAAATGATACAATATTATGGCAATTAAAACATGATTAATTTTCCCATGTTGTTTATATATTAACTTAAAATGACCATCTGGGCTTAATTCAGATTAAAGAAAAATAGACATAATCTATTTTAAAATGTTACCTTTCATGTCTTATTTTTCTATCAACCCTTTGAGTGTCTATCAGTGTCTGGCATACTGAAAGTTCTCATCCTCAAACTGCTGATCTTAAGGATATTTACATGAATCAGACCTTCCTCCTATCAACGTTTTTCATACTTGAAGTCATATTTCAGCGGAATGTGGTATCAACAGCTATTTCTGCAGTAACAAACGTAATGTCTTTTGAAACTGTGATTTCCTGTTACAGAGCAAAGAGCGCTAGAACATCCCACAATGGTGTGTGCATTAGAGAAACATAGGGTGATGAAAGGAATTGAACAGGCTGAACCTTGAGGTATGTGGAATGTAATAAGGATGCAGTGAATCAAAGGTGGGGAAAAAAGGCTGAGGCAGAAGAACTTAATGGTGAGATCTGTTAGATTGTGGAGTCATCTCCCAATGAAAGTGGTGAAATTCCCTTCTTTGAAATGAGACTGGATGAAACAAATTACCTATAGAAAACATTCCAAAATCTCTTATTTCTGTCATTGACAAACAAAGGTGGTTTAAAGGAAGAGCCTAGGGATCTGGACTCAGTGCTGTGAGGAGATCTATGCAGCATACTCACACTGAGAAGACAAGTCTATCGGTTGGGCAAGGGGCAAGCCTGAAAGGGCAAGATCAAGGAGTCTGATAGGTTTGGAGGGAGACAGTGAGGATGAATCAGTTCCTGGGAATAGGCTGATCAACTAGAGCTGACTCAAACTTGGAATTTCCATTCCATGGGAAATTCTGACATTTTGAAACAGTGTCATTCCGATTTGGAACAAATCTTAGACATTTCAAAATTTGCCATTGAGGAAGGGAAATTCTGAAAAAAATTGTGTTTAGGAAAAACGGAACCATTTTGGTTCCATTTTTTTCAAAATAAAACAGAGCAACTGGCTAGCCTGACTCTGGACAGTTCCTGTGGAGGCAGGGGAGTCCCTTGCCACAGAACAGGGAGCCTAGAAGCCCTGGGTTGAGCTGGGGACTCTTGGAGCTTCTACTCTCCGTGTCACGCCACAGAGAGCTCAGACCTTGAGAGGGCCAGCAAGAGCTGGGGCCCAAAGGCTTAGGGCAGTCCACTTGGCAGGGCTGCCTCAGAGCCATGGACCCAGGAAACCCACAGTCCCCAGCAACCTGTCAGGTGAGTTGGCAGGAAACCAGGCAGGTTCATGATGGAAATCTGCCTGGAGGGAATGGGATGGTACCCTGCCTGTTTTTCTGCAGAAGATAATGGAAACCAAAACATTTCTGTAAAACATTTGGATTGTGATGAATTAGCATTTTCCAATGAAAAATCACTTCTGAAAATTCCTGACCAACTCTAGCGGGAACATAGTGGATTTAGTCTTAACTCAGTCTTGGAGGATGAGAGGCGTTTTACAGTTATTTCCAAGTAGATACAAGAATAAGAAGCAGAATCTGATGCAAACAGATGAAATGTTTCTCAGAGTTTGTAAAAGTTACAATGAAAGATGGGCTGTGACAGCTTGATTCTTATTTGCCTATGTTTATACATCATGCTGAGACTTCTGTGGGGCTGTGTGTTTGATTGTTTTGGGATTTTAAAAAATCTATGCAGTTTCAACAAAGTAAATTCTACAGATTTCATGTTAACAAAACCCTTTTATCCCTTCTACATTTTCTCTTTCCTACTAAGGCAAGACAGAAGTGAAAGGTGCAAGCAGGGGAGTTGCTGGCTTACTGTGGGGTTAGTTATTGCATCTTCCTGAATCTGTGCTTACGAGATTCACATGGTTGTTTTCCAGGCTGTTCATTAACACTTGCCATTGTGGCACTGCATGGCTGAGCTTTGCAGTGATTTAGTTTTGGTCATAAGCTGAACAGAGTTATTGTATTTACATAACAGAACCAATTTATTTTAGTACTTCAGGCTTCTTATGCAAAGGACAAACATTTGTGAGTATCTATACTTCCTCTTAAATATTAATCTAAATCTCTGCCCTGATCTCCAACTACATCTCTGCTCAGTGCTCTGCTGCAGACTCCTTACCCCTTGTCTCTTTCTCCCACTTGCATGCATGCTTTTTTACTCGTAGATAAGCATTTCCATAGTCTATCATGTGGAGTTGCAGTTGGGTTTTAAGTTTTGATTTATAGTTAGCTGTGTACCATTAAAACTAAATTGTTTTGGAGAAAAATATAACTTTTTTAGTTTCTGAAGTGTTCTTTAAAGACTCTGTCTTATTTCCACTGACATGAATTACAAAACTTCCCTTGACTTCCATGGTGTGGGATCAAGCCACTGATGCATATGACACATAGAGCTAGATTTTAAAAACTGTTCAACATCCACAATTGGGGCCTGATTTTCCAAAGTGCTCAGCTTCCATTTAAGGGTCTAAATAAGTGGCCTGGTATTTTCAAAAGAGATCAACATGCTCAGTTCTTTTGAAAATCTGGGTCCAAGTGTCAAATTGAGAGTGGTTGTGTGCGCTAAGCTCTTTTGAAAATCTGGCTTTTATTTATGTGCACAAATTGGATTCTTTTGAAAATCTGGCCTCACTTGAGGATGCTGAGCATGTGAAAATCTGGTGTTGAGTTCTTTCCGGCCTAATGAAAGGTTGTATCGCCATCATCACCAGAATGGACGCCTGTGCAAAAATACTAACTCTGAAGCAACTGTACTCAGTGCCTAAATGCTTGATTTTTAAAGGTTTATTTTGGAAACCTTCCAGTATTTCTAGTGATGTCAAAATCTTTTGTCATCTTTCTATATATGCTTTCTCCTGCTGTGTCTGCTTAGCCTCATTGCTTCCACAACATCAGACAGTTTGGGCTATAGCTGATCAGTATTGTATCCAATGTTCAGTGCAAATAAAATTTGGTGTGGATAGTTTACAACTGTCTCAAGGCAGTATTAGTTCAACCACCACACCGAGCATTAGCTTAATAGTAAAATATTATCTGTCCACTGGAGAGTTTATCCTATGTGCTGAATTATATCTTGAACCTGAACTCAAAACATCAGCCTTGCTCATTTGAAGGTTCTTGCTGATTGGATTGTGTTGAACAGCTTATCATTACCTGTAAATATTTTGTTAGTAATTGACTAGTTCATAGATATACTTAGTAACAAATGTACACAGGCTGGCCCATATACTTCAGGCAGAATAATGCTAATTATAATACCCACTTTTATAGCACTGTCATGCTGTCTGGAGTGGCTCCCAACTGTGAGTGCCAACCTCAGGCCAGACTGTCAGAAAACAGGACAGACACCCCAAACTAGTGGTATATTCTATAATTAGATTTCACTGAGACAGAAAAAAATGTGTACTCCTGGATTACCATATTAGTTTTGCCATGGAGTCACAGACAGTCCCGTTAGGCTCTCCAGCCTACCTTGCCACCCAGACACACTGGACTTTTTTATATTGGTTACAATACCACATTTCATTAGGTTGCTCCCAACCCCAAAAGGCCAGTCACTTACCCAGTGTCAGATTGGTACTCTGGATCTCACCAAAGACAATGCTGAAGCCAGTTTCTCTAGTAAACTAACTAAAGGTTTATTAGCTAAGAAAATAAATGAGTTATTGAGAGGTTAAAGAAGGAAAAATATATTAACAGGTGAGTCAAAGTTTGATGGCAAAGATGTAGTAATCTGCTAATTTTCCATAAGTCTCTCAGAGTTACCCACAATAATTCTGAGGATCTCTGTCCACTTGTTCAATATTCCACCTTGTTAGAATCCAAAACAGTTCAGAGATACAGGATCGATCCCTGGATCAATTCTTATAGTGTCTTTCCACGGAAGGCAATTTGACAAGTGTATTCATTCACAGCATGATGGGCTCTTCCTTTGTTGATAAAATGTAAACAGAGTCTTTGAACTTCCATTGTTGAACACAATGACCCATGCTTTGAAGTTAGCAATCTTTTACATTTCTAAGGCTCCAATCTGGTGTGATGGGTAACGTAAAGTAAACACAATGTGATAGCCAGAAACAATCCTTCATTAGTTTTCATAAAGTTTGCACATCAAGTAAATTCTCATCTTAATACTAACACACACTTTTGATCTAGGGTTAATGAAATACAAGGATCTATATAATGTAGTGCAGTGGTGGGCAACCTGCGGCCCGTCAGGGCAATCCACTGGCGGGCCACGAGACAGTGTTTACATTGACCGTCTGCAGGCCTAGCCACCCCCAGCTCCCAGTGGCTGCTTCCCGCAGCTCCCATTGGCCAGGAACGGCAAACCGCGTCCACTGGGAGCTGTGGGCGGCCATGCCTGCGGACAGCCAATGTAAACACTGTGCGGCGGCCTGCCTGCGGATTACCCTGACAGGCTGCAGGTTGCCCATCGCTGATGTAGTAGATAGCAATCAACAGGTTATAGATAAGTGAAGACAGTATCATTTACATTTCCTCTGAAGTAAATTAACATTCGAGTGAATTAGTACACTTAACATTTCTTTGGTATTCACGCAAGTGAATTGGCCTATTGTGCTGACCTGAACTGGCCTGTCAGTGTCACAAGCACTTTTGATATTTAAAGTGTTTTGCAAACATTAATTACAACAACCCTGTGATGTGACCATGTATGTATCATTTCTCTATTTTTCAGATAAGGAAATGAGGAACTGTGAATGTAAGTGACTTGCTCAATGCTACAAATGCCAGTGAAGGAACTTGAATTAGCTCTGAGAAATTTGTAGCTCCCAGTCTTGCGCTCTGACCACTAGACCAGTGGTTTCCAACGTGGGGGTGTGCGATTCCCAAGGGGTGCACAAGAGGATCCTGGGGGGTGCACGCCAAGAGGAGCGCTTTTTTTTTTTTTTTGCTTTGGCAGTTCGGGCAGGAGTCCGAGTTTTTTTTTTTTTGCTTCGGCGCGGCAGGGGCTGCGTGCTCAAAAATTTTTTATGGATAGGGGTGCGCGATCAAAAAAGTTTGGAGACCACTGCACTAGACCATGCCTGTCTCACGTTTAAAATGTTTTATTAAAATATTCACGACTGTATAGTAATATGCTCATAAGCAGCTTAATTTAAAAGAAATACATGCCAAACTGGAAGATAGGTTTTGGACACTGCAGGCTCACTATATTTCTGCCTGCCTGACTGTTGCTATGTATTTATTATAGACTTGAAATATGGAAACTGATATTTTGAAAAGACTGGAAATTCAACATTCACAAGAGTCGGATACCTCATGTAGGAAAGACAGCCTCGCAATTTTAGAGTTTCTCTGCACTTGGCCATTCACTTCAATAATTCCTTCCTATTAAAAAAGTAATAATAAAATATTTTTATTTAGCAACCTATCTTTTCTGAACTGTTCTTGAGTTGAATCACTGTTGGCCCTGTCTGAGACCCTCTGCCTGCTGTTCTTAATGATATCACATTGCTTATCTTATAAAGTCTTATATCCAGCATCTTTATTGTTTTAGTTAGTTGCTTTTAATGTAACAGTATCTCAAATTCCCTGTACCACCCCAAACTCTGGGCTGTGATGGCAACCAGTGGACAATCTTATTGTAATTTTACCATTGCTCAGTTCTGTAGAGCTCACTGCAGGGTTCAGTCCTAGCCAGAATTTACACAGCAGTGTGGGGAATGTAAGCTCCAGGTAGTTACATGAAGTGGCTTCTGCACTGAGCTTACCTATTCAGAGAGGTTGGCTTGACTTATAAGCTGAGGAAGAAGGGAACTGAATCTGTTTTGTTCAGGATGGAGTTGCAGAGCTGTTTAGGGGGATGGAGAACTCCATGTAAATGAGCTCCCTATCCACTAACCACAAGTAGCATTGGGAGTATCTCTGATTCCTCTCTCCCACTCTGCTGGGAAAAGGAGTTACCAGCACTCATGTTGTAGCAACCCCTTTGCCGTTCTAGTGAGAGGAAGCAAGTCAAGGCTGCATTCCCATGCTTTTTGATTAAAAAAAGAAGTGAAAAACTGTCCATTGTGTGTGTTTGCCCAAACATTATAGTATTCTACTGATTCATGAAAATGTGAAAGTGAAATGGACTTGCCTGTTTTCATTGTCCAAGCTAAGAGACATGGGGAAAAAGAAAAAAAAAAAAGAATGAAAGTAAGTAAGTACCAGCATAAATGAGGTTGGGAAAACTAGGTTTTAAACTTTGTGTTTTAATAATCTAACACACTGTAGTTAAAGGAAATTGTGTTTTTTAAATATTATCTATTTTCCTTCAAGTGTCTTTTTCAGGCCATGACACTGTACCATACAAAATAAAGATTAAGAACACTTCTGAATGCCGGGTTCAGAAATTTGAATAATATAACATGATACGAAATGGCATAGCCTTCAGTGTCTTTAATAATGTTAGTTAATTTCCTGCAAATGCTACTGGAATGATGCTCTAGTCAACTGGAATATTTTATTCATAATCATGAGGTGTTCAGTGCCTGTAATTACCAATTGTATTCCAATTTGTCAAGCTTCATAAAAGAGAAATGGTAGTATAAACTACAGTTTGATTTATCTAAGGGTCAGTGAATGTTTCCCATTATAAATTCTGGTTTTCAGGGGTTTATTTCTCAGTTGTTTCTAGGTTTAACATTCACTGTGTTACTCCACTATCTTAGGGTTTTAAAAAAAGTTACAGTACCCAGTTTGAAATTATACTACTTCATGACTAAAACAGACTTCAGAACAGCATTGAAGTTTAATTTGAGAGTAGGGAGAGGGAATGTCCCCTTGTGATCTTTCAGAAAGAGCTGGCAATGGAATAAATTGCCCTTCACTTTTCATTTGGGGCCTGATCCTGTGAAAGGTTGAGCTCCCTGTATCCCCAGTGTTTTCTGTGGAGGTTGAGAGAGCACAGCCCATGACATGAACAGGGCCTTAACCTGTTTCTCATTCACATGTACCCTCTTTCCCCTTCCCTTCCTTTTCCTGCTTAAATCCATCCTGTAGGCTGATAGCTATATAAGTGACTGCAGGACATGATCATCACACTAATTCTTGAGTACCTTGACATTAAATCACAATCAGGCATCCAAAGGAGGATAATTAAAAACAAACAAACAAAACCAATCAATGGTTCTACCAAATCAGTGGCTCATTCCCTGCTATCAGAGTAAAGCTGCATAATTGCATCAATTTTCTTCTCCCCTGAAGGTGAGCAAAATTTGAAGCCTGGGTATCAGGAAATCAGTCGTATACAGACCACCAAGGTTTCCTATCCTGCCTGGTGCATGTGCCTATGGTTATTGTGGGGAACAAGCTGCTAAGAAGACTTCAGCCAATGGTTGCATTCATTTTCCATATCAATCAATTTTGTGTTTAAAAACCCCAGTACAGCAGTACTGAGATGATGCTGGGTTGTTGTTTGTGTGTATTGTGGTAGTGCCTAGGAGGAGCCCTAGCTGTGGACCAGAGTACCTTTTTGCTACAAAGACACAAACAAAAGATGGTCCCTGCCTCTAAGAGCTAAAATTAGAATGATCTGTGATTCCGTCAGCTGTAGTTTATTCATAAACTATCCCTCTTAGTCTGATTTTATAGAAGCCTCTGGTGTCACAGTCATTGAATTCTGTGGCATTGAAACTGCAGCCCGGGTTTAAGGGGGTGGGGAGGGAGGGATATTTGATTGTTCTGCTTGGATGCCTTTAATGAGGAAAAAGTAGTGAGTTACCTGGACAACTAACTGTAAGCACCTTGCGTCTCCTAAACTAGTTACCTCGTATAACCAGCACCCTTTTTTATGCCTATATATTAATGAAAATGAATAAAAGCATTTTTTGGGGAAAAGGGAAATTTTGGCTGTTCAGCTAACTATGGTATTGGGTGACAGAAAAGTGGTAGCTCGGTCATCACAACTAGCCAGTAAATATGTAGGCTTGTGTGTGGAGTTTGTTACCTTGTAATTTTATGTATGCTTGAAAATCATACATAAGTGCAGTAGGGACGGACAAGATTCCTCTCACTGCCTAACCAATGTGCCCCAAACCTGCCTTGAGGGAACACCTCTAAGGGTCAGAAGGAAATTCAGATTCCATGGCTTATGGAGTCCCTGGGCTTTTTGCTGACACTACCAAAAATAACAGTGCCAACTGTGGTGTTAGCTTGTATTATGTGGCTACCTTTTCACTAGCAGCTGTGTTGAGATTGCTGAGTCATTTCACATAGGTAACACTGTCAGACAGAAACAATTGTTCTAGGCAGGATTCAGAGCTGAAACCTAGATCTGAAAGGCTCTGTATGCAGTTACCAAACCCTTAAACTATCCAATCAACTTCACATTCCATAGGGTTGCCAAGCTTCCAGGATTGTCCTGGAGTCTCAAGGAATTAGAGATTAATTAAAGATTATGTCATGTGATGAAACCTCCAGGAATACGTCCAACCAAAATTGGCAACCCTATGCTCCAGAGAGAGATTTTCAGTTACTTTTCCAAAAAATGTCTTCTTTACCAGCTTTAACACCGAACTGGCTTTTCTTAGCTCTCTCCTTCTGACTCTGGTGTTGCTCCCTGTTTCTGTTCAGCTATCTGTAGTCTGCATTCTCATTTATTCTACTATACGTTTCATTGCCAGTGCTGTAAACTATTTTGTCAGGTTTTCAAAACAATGTATTTTGAAGGGTAAATGTGGCGTAATGTGTCTGATTGACCCAATATTCAAAATAAATCTGTATTTTTATGTTGGATGAATCATACGAGCAAATATTTTTGTAATGAATGTTTCCAGACTTTTTGTATAAATAGTAAATGTCATAATTGTATTCACAATATGGATGGTATTTTAGGAGATACAGAGTTTACTGCATCATTGCCCAATAGACTAACTCAAGGGAGTATTACAATTCATATTTAAACAATTTCCATTCTTAAAACTGTCCCTGAGTTTTAAATCCACGCACTGTTGTAACCACAAGTCTCTTCTTATTTCAAGTAGTGCTAGATTGATCCATGTGTGGTAAATCTTATGGGTTAGAAATGGGATGCAGAGCCATCAGTTCCTAGGCTACCAGTTCAAAGCCTGGCTAGGCTAGCAGTAGTAAAATGTCCTAACCTTCTAAGGGCAGATTAGATGAACTGTTAGTGATCTCTGTCCATTTGTATTGGAAATGTATCCCCAGCATATACAACAAAAACATAGTTGATACTGCCAATTTTGTTGGCACCTCTGCAGTGAGACTAACATATGGTGATGGTCCATAGTGGTCACAAGTAAATAGTTAACACTTGTGATGAGTTATCACATTGTGGGATAGAAGATTGCCATAGTTTTTCTTGCCTTTACTTAGAACAGGATATAAAATTGTGTGATAAAGTATTTTTTAATACTCTTATTTTATTATTTCACAGTTAGGGTGGAGGTACATTAGCAGTTCATTGTGGGATAGCCTGAGCTGCTGCTACCTAGGGACTGACTTATTCTGGGTATAAAAACAGGAATTCAGTTTCTTAGTGTTCTCATTCTGTCACTTGATCCTTCTTATGAGCCATAAATTCACTCCCACTCCTGATTTATTTTAAAGGGATATTGACAAATAAAGGTTGCCCTCCTTAATGGTGAATAAGGGAAGGGAAGTGGAGAGGACAAAATATGAAATCTTCAGCTAAACTGTTCCTTACCATCGCTGGCTGTAACACTTTAAGACAATATGGCATACATGAAATGAGAAAATCTCCCATATTCTTGTTTCATATTTGTCAGGTATGTAAATACCTCAAATTATTTTTCTTAAATTATCCGCAAAGGGGTTTTATAACTAGTTTCTGCATAAAATATAGTTGTAGTTCTCAGGTTATCTTTTATGTAGTCAAACCATTTTCTTGTTTGCATGCTAATCTAAACTTCACTCTTCATCACTGAATAACTTTAGTAGCCTTAGTCTGGCACTATTATGGTATTTTGCTTTGGAAAGAAAAATGAACGTGTCTGTTTTTCTTAATCTCAAATTCAGTCTCCTATTTCTTTGTTATAATTCCTTTGATGTGAACAAAACTCAAAATCCATTTTTTATGAAATGTAAGTAGCAAGTATATTTAAGAACCCCTATGTATTATCAACAACGTCTCTGTAATTTAATGGTTAGTAAAAGCTGGGGAACTACAAAATTCTGTGTCTGAAAAGGTTCTTGTTTCATGCCTCCGTTTTGATTATCCTTGAGATGCAATTTCTAATTTCCAAATGAAATATAGGACTTGCTGTTCTTCTTCGAGTGCTTGTGCATGTCCATTCCACATTAGCTGTGTGCACACCACGTACACCCTTGGCAGAGATTTTTCCCTCCGTGGTATCAATTGGGCTGGCTCTAGCACCCTCTGGTGCCACATGCTTATGCACCAGTATAAAGGGCACTGCTGGCTCTGCACCTTCTCAGTTCCTTGTTACTGTTTGTGATGGTTGCTGGAACATCTCCTCTTGCTTCGGCAAGGTATTTTTAAGTGCTTTTCTTCTCTGTAACTTAGTTTATTAGTCTTAGTATAGTTGTAGTGTAAATATTGTAAATAGTACAAAGTGGGTATTTACCCACGAAAGCTCATGCTGCAAAACGTCTGTTAGTCTATAAGGTGCCACAGGATTCTTTGCTGCTACTATTGTAGATAGTTAGTCCCCCTCCTTTATTGTAGAGGGGCTCCCTTCGCTCCTGTCCCCGGGCTTCAAACCTTGTGCTTCCTCTGGCAAGCCTATGCCTGTGAGTGACCCACTCTCCAGTTGTCTGAAGTGTGGGAGAGAATCACATAAGAAAGCGCTATCAGATTTGTTGGGACATAAAGTCTTGTACGAAGAAAGACAGAGAGGCTAGACCAGAGGTCGGCAACCTCTGGCACGCGGCTCGCCAAGGTAAGTACCCTGGCCGGCCGGGCCAGTTTGTTTACCTGCCGTGTCAGCAGGTTCGGCCAATCGCGTCTCCCACTGGCTGCGGTTCGCTGTCCCAAGCTAAAGGGGGCAGCGGGAAGCCACGGCCAGTATGTCCCTTGGCCTGCGGCGCTTCCCGCCGCCCCCATTGGCCTGGGACGGCGAACCACAGCCAGTGGGAGCCACGGTCGGCCGAACCTGACAACGCGGCAGGTAAACAAACTGGCTCGGCTCGCCAGGAAGCTTACCCTGGCAAGCTGCGTGCCAGAGGTTGCCGACCCTTGGGCTAGACTGAAGGCTGACTTAATAGAAGCTGCTCTTAGACTGGTGTTGGAGCCAAAAGGCTTGGATTCAGCATTGAGCATTTCAGGCTCGGTGTAAAGCACCCCTCTAGCACCACATATTTCCGAGAACCATTCTCCATCTCTGGTGTCAAGGAAGAAACATAAAGAGCAGCGCTCGGAGAGAGGGTGCTCTCCAGTGCTGAAGAAAGGCAATTAAAGTGAAGGAAGTGGAGTGCGACCCACGTCAGGACATTCTTCCAGCCCTGATCCCTTGGTGGCACTGTCGACTCCACCCAGAGGGACATTGATTCCAGTGCGGGACCCTCCCCTGATGCCAGGAAATTGTCACGGTGCCTGTGGAATCACAGTGCCTTCTACCCTGGAGGCCTTTGCAGTGGCCAGGGATGTATTATCGCTCTCAATATCACCAACTCCAGTGGAACAGCCGTTGGTTCCGATGAGCACAAGCAGAAGAGAGCATGGTGCTCTGAGCTCCTTCCCAGCACCAGGTCTCTTGGTATCTTCCAGGGGCAATCCAACCCTACTTTCTTTTATGAGGTCGTCTCTGGCCTGACACTGGTTCGTGGTCTTTACCGTGGCCCTCCAGGTCTTTACGAAATGCATGGCAGTGGCAGCAGCCTTCCTCAGAAGGTGAGGGGTCCAAGTTTACCCACACCTTGACAATTGGCTGATCAAGGGGCACTCAGAGGCTCAAGTAAAGACCAGCATCACCCTGGTCCAAACTACCTTCCAAGCTCTGGGCCTGTGGATAAATGAACAAAAGTCAACTCTCATTCCAGTTCAGAGAGTAGTTTATCTGGGCAGTGCTAAACTCAATCCAGGCCAGAGGCTTGATGCCAGACAATATCAGACCTGATATCCGGGGTCATGGTCCATCCAGTCAGAATAGTCCAGGTTTGCCTCAAGCTCTTGGGACATATGGCCGTGTGCTCTTACTTGGTATGGCACACAAGACTGTGCCTCAGGCCCCTGCAGCCGTGGGTAGCTTCAGTATACTCACTGAACAGACACAACCTGGACTCGGTGCTTATGGTTCCAGCTCTGGTCCACACCTCCCTCAACTGGTGAAAGACCACCCCATTGGCGATGGCAGGTGTCCCCTTTGTTGCTCCCCAGCTGTCAGTTTCCCTAGTGTCAGATGCTTCAGACCTAGATTGGGGAGCCCACCTCAATTTCCCCAGGACACAGGGCCTGTGGTCCCAGGTAGAGCACTCCCTGCTCATAAACGTCAGGGAGCTCAGAGCAGTCTGCTTAGCTTGGCAAGTGTTTCTCCCCCAGATCACAGGCAAAGTAGTACAAGTACGCCTCTACCCTGATAAAACGCGGTCCTCGGGAGTCAAAAAATCTCACCACCTTATAGGTGAGATCGTATTATATTCGGTTTGGTCCGGTACGGACTGGACCGGCTTCCCTGGCAGTGATTTAAAGGGCCCGGTGCTCCAGCCACTGCGGGGTGCCCCGAGCCCTTTAAATCACCACTGGAGCTCCGGCAGCAGGGCTTGGGCAGTTATTTAAAGGGCCTGGGGCTCTACATCAATTTGGATATAATGCGGTAAAACAGCAGGGCTCAGGTGACACTTTAAAGGGCCTGGGGCTCCCCACTGCTTTACCGTGTTATATCCAAATTCGTATCAGGTCACGTTCTATCGGGGTAGAGGTGTACTGACGGACAACACTGCAACCATGTTGTATATCAACAATCAGGGAGGAGTGTACTCCTCAGCCCTGGGTCAGGAGGCCATCCATATATGGGATTTCTGTGTGAAGCACTCCATCCACCTTGAGGCTTCCCATCTTCTGGGAGCATGGAACACTCTGGCAGATCACCTCAGCATATCTTTCTCCTCTCACCATAAGTGGTCTCCAGAGGTCACCAGGTTCATCTTCCAATGCTAGGTGTCTCCCCAGATAGATCTATTCGCAACCAAGCAGAACAGGAAATGCCATCAGTTTTGCTTGTTGTGCAGGTACAACCAGGACTCCTGTTTCCATGGACAAAATTCCTATTCTACGCATTTCCTCCAGTTCCACTGGTTCACAACGTCCTTCTGAAAATCAAGCAGAACAAGACGAGAGTTATTCTTATAGCCCTGGTATGGCCACGCCAGCACTGGTTCGGCACGCTGCTAGACTTATCAGCAGCACCCCTGCTACTGCTCTCACTCCGACCCAACCTGATCTCAGAGGGCCACAGTCGTTTACTCCACCCAAACCTTGGGACCCTTCACCTGACTGCATGGAAGCTCCATGGCTGAACCTGGAGGAACAGCCAGTTTGGAACAAGTCCGCCATCTACAAGTGCTACCTACTTTGCAAAGTGGAAGCATTTCTTGATGTGGTCATCGCAGCGAGGCCTTTCTCCAACTCGGTCTTCCCTTCCATCTATTCTGGTTTGCCTGTTCCATCTAAAACAGCAAGGTCTGGCCCTCACATCTATCAAGGTGCACCTCGCAGAAATTTTGGCCTTTAATCCACCAGTGGGTGGTAGGTCAGTTTTCTCTCACGAGATGACAATCCACTTTCATAAAGGATTAGAGAGGCTTTACCCTCAGGTTCGCGAACCAGTTCCCCCATGAGATTTAAACCTGGTCCTATCAAAACTCATGAGCCCTCCCTTTGAGCTGCTGGCATCGTGCCCTCTGCTTTTTTCTCTCCTGGAAGGTCACTTTCCTGATAGTGATTACCTCAGCCAGAAGGGTCTTTGCAATCAGGCCCTTACCTCAGCACCACCCTACACAGTGTTCTTCAAGGACAAGGTTCCCCCATCCAGCCTTCCTGCCAAAGGTGGTCTCGCATTTCCATACCTACCAAGCCATTTTTTCTGCCTGTTTTCTTCAAAGCTGCACAAGAATTCTGAAGAACACACACAGAATAGTGAACCCTTCACCAACTTGCACCAATGGGTCTCTGTGTCACAATAAGCAACTTATGAAGGATGGTATGAGAGGGAAATGACCCAATACTCAGACTACATCTGGAACCAGGGGTACACAATCAGGCAGCAGAGACCCCCACAAAAAAAAGCAAATACTGTAAAGTACTGTACTGTAATGCCGTACGGTACTGTGTTAAATGTAAACTACAGAAATAAAGGGAAAGTTTAAACAGAAGATTTGACAAGGTAAGGAAACTGTTTCGGTGCTTGTTTCATTTAAAGTAAGATGGGTAAAAGCAGCATTTTTCTTCTGCATAGTAAAGTTTCAAAGCTGTATTAAGTCAATGTTCAGTTGTAAACTTTTGAAAGAACAACCATAACGTTTTGTTCAGAGTTACAAATGTTTCAGAGTTATAAACAACCTCCATTCCTGAGCTGTTCCTGTTCTTTGGATCCAAAAACTGAAGGGTTGACGTTACTTTTTTGTCTGTTCACATCATGGATTTTGGTATGTGTTATTGCTTCCAGAACAGAGTTTGGTTTACATGTAGCTGAAGTAATAGACACACGATTCAGTAAAATGCTCATTCATTATGACTCAATAAGGCTAGAAATCTAAGTGGAGAGGGAAGAGGTGAAAGAAAACTGGATATTCCATTTTGCAGGAAGTAGCCATTTGAAGCCAAGTGAGTTGTTATTAGGGCAATCATCATTTACTGCTTTATGTAAATCTGTCCACAATTAATCCAATTATAAATAACTCCTCCAATAAAGAATCAAAGCCAAACAGTGGTAGTCTCAGAGCTTCTCATTTAAATTGTGTTCTGTATTTAAAGAAAAACAGCTGAGGACAATAATGGTCATCATGTGACACCCAATTAACATATGCAGTGTTTTTGATTCTGTTAAAAATTGTGAAGTTTGCAAAATGCTGAGACCAAATGTTCTTGATCATAGACTATCCTTAATGCCAAATGATGACATTTTATTGAAAGCTCTAAACAAGCAGTTTGCAGCAATAGATTAATATAAAAGTTTTTAAAAATTGAGTAATCACTGAATGCTTTTCCAGGGTTGTAATATTTCCTTACCCCTCTCTAAAAAACACTTTTTTGGAGGGGACCCAAAATAGTGAAACTTTTCCACCTTTCCCCAAAAGTCTTTATAAAAAGAAAAGAAAAGCTACCAATTTTAAGCAACTCACTTCATAATAATATTTATTGCTCATACCAAAAAAGTGCACACTCTGTCTAGAATGC
Source organism: Mauremys mutica (assembly GCF_020497125.1). Lineage (NCBI taxonomy): Eukaryota > Metazoa > Chordata > Testudines > Geoemydidae > Mauremys > Mauremys mutica. Next base: position 302,905,882 of record NC_059072.1, on the reverse strand, counting down.
AAAGCTTGCAATTCTGTAAGAAAAGCATAATGATACAATAAGCAAGTCCCCTGTCTGCTAACTAGCCAGGCCTACCACACTTTTGTGTCGGCCATTAATTACAAATGCATTTTTACTGACATTTCCTTTTCCATCATCGACCAAAAGTGTTGACCAACCGTTCTGAATGGGTTAAAATAATATTCAATTGATAGGTGAGGTTGGTTGGGTAACAATGTATATATTTTTAAAACTAACAAAATTATGAATTCAGAAGTCTTCTATGATTTCACATCCACAATTTCCCACCGTGTTGATGCAGTGGAATGTGATATTACTTCCTTGGCAAATATTAATTTAGGTTAGAAATCTGAGTCCACAGTTTTAAATTCTGGAATAGATTAAAGGAACTCTTGGGTTATATTCATTTAGTCATTTCCACCCTATTTTTCTTGTTTGGGCTTAGACTTTGATCTTTGTTTTTATGATCAGTCACATTGGCTACGTGATGGAAGGGCTCCTTAGCTTCTGTGAATCATGTTTGTCCTTGTGCAATTCAAATACTTTATTAATTAGATCGACCTGTTTTATTTTTGTTGGCCAGCAAATGGAAAAGACCTCCAGGTCATAGTTTTCATTCTTGGCAGCCATCTTCAGCAGCTTGGATGTGATGGGCCAGATTCTCAGACCAGGCAAGGAACACTCAGCTCTGTGTTGCACAAGGGTGCAATTTGCACTTCCCTGACCCGTGGGTCATTCTGTGCTGGCATGGTTTCCCAGCTCAGATTAGAGCAGTTTGAGAGCAACTTTGGTCCCCCTGAGGCTCTTCAGAAGCTGAGAATTGAAGGGTAACTGTGGAGCCCCAGTCACCCTCCCACTGCACTGGCAGCTGGGAAGCGGGCTGGCATAGGAGCTGCTACAATAGTTCTATGCTACTCAAGGATCTCCCACCCAAATTCAAGGGAGATCTTCTGGGAGCTGGATCCACTGGATTTAGGTTGCTTTGCATCTCTGCAGTGGCACATAGATCACAGCCAGTAGTCACTTGTTTTCTTTTCAGACACAGAATCAATAGTATTAAGTAGCTTTTCTAAGCTGAACAGTTCCCGTTTTATTAATCTCTCCTCATACAGAAGTTGTTCCGTACCCCTAATCATTTTTGTTGCCCTTCTCTGTAAAATTAAAAAACTGGCTGGGATGATTTAGTTGGGTTTGGTCCTGCTTTGAGCAGGGGGTTGGACTAGATGACCTCCTGAGGTCCCTTCCAACCCTGAGATTCTATGATTCTATGATAGGGATACATTTTTCCCTGTATGGATGCTTGTGACCATTACTGGATCATTTCTCATGTGCAACTTTTCTTCACTTTCAGCATCTAGTAGTGGACCTGTGAGTTTAAACCTGTCTGGAGAACAATATTCAGGGTAAAGTGCTTCACTCATGTCTTTAAATTGCTCATTTTCATTGCAGGAGAAGTTGTTAGCAGAAAAGAAAGGCCAAGACTTGAACTTGATGTAACTTTTAGTTTGTCATAGAAGTTGGAAATTCGGCACAGTTGTTGATTGATCTTTGCCCTTTGAGAGGATGGAGAAGACAAAGAGATGCTGCCCCTGAATGAACCTACCATTTAATTGCTCCTGAGAGGCCTGGAAGAGTGATTTAAATTATCTCAGCTACCTTGTGGTGGTGGTGGTGATGATGATGATGATGATGACGATGACGATATAAAACCTGTTTCGTGTGCAGGATTATCAATTTAATCAACATTGTGCTCTTCTATTTCAATGGACAAAGTTTCATTCGCTGGCACATTTTATTTTGAATCAGAGGAAACCAATTTCTGCACCTTTTGAGATGGAAACTAATTTTATCTGTGTTCTGCTTAAGAACGACCATGTTTACATTTTATTTTAGGAAATTGTTTTCATTACTTTAGACTATTCAACCAGAAATTTCCAACTAGTTGCTTCAACTTAGGCATGTCAGATAAATACATAAACTGTTGTGTAATAAACATTACTGGATCTTTTTGCAGTTTTGATCAGCAGCTTTCACATCTATTACAGTTTAAATGAGAAACCATAGCAAAGAATGAAAAATAAAATGCGAGAGTTGCTTTTATATAGAACAGTGATATTAGAGCTACTTCCCACCTTCCAGACATTTCTAGTTTCTCGGAAATCAAGTTCCCTAACAGGCTACTATTCTACCCACTTTTCTTTCTTCAACATCCAGTACAAGTTAATTTTAAGCGTTTCCCACACTCCTTTATCCAATCATCAGTGACTCCATTCATTCACATTTTCACCTCTGCGATTCCAGACAGTTTGAATACTTTCATGTTGTTTCCTAAGAGGCCTAATAGACATAACAAGAACACTTATGTCCTACCCCGTGAAGTCTCCCCTTTTAACTTTATTAAAAAAAAATTATATACAGATTGAAATTAGAATCCAGTGTTTCTAGAATCAAAAATATTTCCGTTACCTGCTCATGGAAATACTTAAAATGGCAGAGATGTTCAGAAAATAAAGAAAACACAAAAAAACCCTAATAAATCTGTGATTTTTTTATTATATAAAAGAAATATTTCTTTTTCTATTACCCATGTATTTCACAGGCCTGAACTTTTCTGCAATTGTTCTGGAAGAAACTACTAATAAAATAAATCCTTCTTGTTAGACTGCTTGTAAAATTTATGGGCAGATTTTGGTGAGCACCTGAGCTATACACTGTATTCCAATCTAAATTGCTGTATTTCTATCCACTAGTTACATATTTATAACTATTCAGTTTTATTAACTTTGAGCCACAGAATTAACTGCTTTTGTGTTGTTGTTTTTTTAACAATGTTGTTGTTGGGCTGGAATAAGTCCGAGTTTTAGTTCACAGAATAAGAGATGGTGCAGAACCATGTGTCAGCCTACAATAGTTTAGGGCCTGACTGACTTTTAAGCCAAAGCCTGTGGCCGATGGTGCATGCTGCAGCAAGAGCCTCTGGGATGAATTCAGAATGTGTGTGCTGCAATGGAAACTCTGCCATCCTTTCAGTGGGTGCTCCTCCACCTGCTATTTATCACCGGCTGCTCCATCAGCTCTTGTGACAGGTGCAAAGGGAATGGTTGGGCTATGGCCCCACACACTTATTCTAACCCTTTTCAATAGCTAGTGCTTGCACGCCCCATTTAGATTATGCCCACTTCCTGCGTATGGCCAAGTTGGGAGACAGATTCCTTTCACCTCCTCTCCCCTCTTTCTTCACTACCAAACAGCGAGGAATACTCCTAGCAGTATACCCATTGTGTATAACGTTAGCATGGAGTGGAATTTGTTTACTGTCTTTAGCAATTTGTCATATCAAGACTTAAGTATAGCGGTTCGTAATGTACTGCACTTTCGTGTCCATTAACAGAATTTCTGTTACTTTGTAGTGTTAGTCTTCAGGCACTTGCTATGCCTTTGAGCAAATACTTGATAAAAGCACAACTGGTATTACAGTCACTGTGCTTTCTCCTGTAATAAAATCTCAGTGCTCTTGGTTGGGTTCATCTGGAGTTTTAGAGGCCAAGTCTGGAAGGAGGTTATTAAACTTGCTAACAGTTGCTGCTGGTGATAGGTTTCCCACTGAAATGGACATGGAGTGATACAGACCACTGGTCTGATACCTCCTAAAGCACTAGAAAGAGGAGAGAGTAAGAATCAGTGAATCGGCACAATACAGACTGTGAACTTGTTATTCTGAAGATACAAAATGCCCTAAACTATGTTGCCTGTTTTTAGATTTTGCAACTTTTATTTCCCTCCCATTTTTTTGTAATCTCAGGGATTCTTTGTCATGCCAGTTGATGTCATCTGCAACCATATTGAACCTAAATATTTATCTATCTTGATATTGGGTCCTATCTGAACAGTCCTACTGCAAGAGCTGCAGCCATATATACTTTTTTTATTATTAAAAAGACAAAAAGATCCTTGCTACATTTAGAAGTAGCAAAGCCATGCATTGTGCTAGGGAACAATTTGTTTGTATTTGTGTGTTTATGGTGTACTGAAAAGCAGGTAAAATGGTCCCATCATGGCAAGGAAATGGAAAATTTTCTAGGCACTCAGAGATGGGAGGGATATATAAATTTCCTAGAGAAACAGATAATGTATCTCATAGACCTTACAAGTGGCACCGCTATCAATGTAGGTCAGTTTTTAGCCATAACAGCCATGTCACAAACCCTTTAATGATACCAACACTAAACAAATCCACACAGAGAGTTTAAAATTACATTTTTCCAGACTGTGTCAGAGACAATATTTTCTTCCCAAGACCTTTCCCACTGTAATATGATCTCATTTTCCTCTCCTTTCTTAATTAATCCTTTCCAAACTCTCTGCTTCAAGAGTTTGATTTTTCTTTAATGGTTTGGAGCAGAATACTGGATTTCATACCGCCCATTCTTTAAACAAAAGTTCTCTACTCTGGGCCAGAAGAGGATTAGTTTAACTCATATTAGCACTGTGCTTGGAAAATATTCAGTTGGGAAGAGAAAGGGAAATTATGCAATTTCTTTTCCATTTGATGTATGAACCAGAATTCATTTTGTCAACCTCTGTGTGATGCAGAGAAATTTCAGTTGAATTAGAACATCAGAAGTTTGCCTTAGCACAGCATCTTCGGGAAAAAATGATACATTTATAATAGTGCTGCTCAGACCTCTCAGCTGGAGATGGTACAGAATGTATCTCACATTAGATCTAAATTTAATCTAACTATAGTCAACTAAAATCAGATGCAGCATAAGTCATATAAGTGGGACATAAATAATCAGGACAGACAGCCACTTTACTGGAGCAATCTTTAAGGAAACAGTTTTTTTCTATTAACTTGTACGATTACTCTGTTGCTCCAAAGGGATGATCACAACTGATCAGACCATTTTGTTGGGATATTTCTTGTCTGAATTACTATGTCAAATTTAATAAGAGGTGTTTAGTATTATGAGAAAGGGTCATCATTTGCTTGTGGCTCTTATTGTCTGCCTGTCTCACTCAATGACAACTAGGAAAAGTCTAGTATATACTGGATTTTTTATGTTCATTTCAGCATTCTAATATTTCAGATCAGTATATTGCAAGTTAATCATCTTTATGCATTTTTAAGGTACATAAAACATTACCATGATTCAGCTGAAGGAAATGATTGCAGAGCTGTTGTAAGAACCGTAAGTAACATTAGAATACATGTCATTTAAATGAGATCCCTTAAATGGGACAAAACTGTATTTCAGAGCATCCCTATTAAGCACCGTCAACTGTACTTAATTTCTGCATCATTTGGGACACATACTATAGGGTAGTATTTATTCTTCAAAATTCCCCGTGATTTAAATGAATGTCATGTAGTGTGCATCGCTCTTGGTAAATTATCTGACTCTGACCCCACAGCATGGGGAGACGCCCAGCATGGGACATTTACTCCAGAAAGGACGGCTTCGTAGCACTGTTGAATGGGACGGGGGAGCAGTGTACAAACCCCACAGATCACTAGTTCCATGGCTAGGATTGCCTCTCTTCCACACTGTTCCCTATCTAATGGCATGAGAGGAGCATTTTCAACTCCTTTATGAATTTCTGATTGGAATTCCCCCAAGTCCCCAGGGAACATGATATGGTGAGTGGCTGCTGCCCAGCCCAAACTCCAACACACTCCTGTCTCAGAGAGCTCCAACTCTGTGGTATGCACACAGAGCAGTTTTGAAGGTTACTAGAGAGTGGGGCGAATGAATGCTGTTGAACTAGCATATCTCGCTTTCATATTCCCAAGCCCAGTTGCATCCAATTTTGATTCTTTCTGCCAGTACAAGTGGAGGGAAGAATCAATTGAGATGTCTTTACTTTGGAGTGTGGATTATTGCACTCATCTTGGGTTGTGGACCACCTACAGATATGAGATCCAGAAACATACAGATTATGACAAAAAGGGAAGGCGGGTAGCTCAAGAAAAGCTATTGATTTTTTTACCTATGTTCCATTTTGGAAACACATTACCAAATGCCAATGTGAAAATTAAAGTTATCTTGACCAGCTCTAATTACATAAACTGATCTATATCTAACAATAGCCGTCTTCCTACCCCAAATTATTACCGACACTAGTCTATAGTATTGATTACATGATGTATAATTATGCTTTGTTTTTCAATAGTGGCTGCATCAAGAAAATATTTAAAGCAATTATATATTGTACATGTTAATTTACTCTTTGGCTTTGGGTGCTCTAGATGAAAGATGCAGAGCTCTCTCTGGCCCTCTCCTCCTTTCCAGTATTTTTTAATGTATTTTGCAGTTACTTGTTGATGTGTATTTTTGAACTTGTATATACTCTTGGCAAAACTATGCAGTTTAAGTGCCAGTCTGTGCAGTTTACCAGAGGAGAAAGGAAATAAGGTGCAAGGACATTCTCTGCCTCCAATAGGTTATTTGCTATGTGGCAGAGCTAGATATTGCGTTTTTCAGGACAGATTTTCTCCTAATGTCTTGTCACTTAAACATGCAAAAAATCTAGAGACCACATTCCAAAGTGCTGAAATTTTGCTTGGTCGCTAAAGATTCAATCCTTGAAAGTGGTGAACATCTTTTGAGAGGTGCTGAATGCCCACAGCTCTCATTAAGAAGACTCTTGGGAGGTGTTGAACACTTCACAGGATTGGGCACACAAATAGGTCCACTCTTGCTTAACATCTATTTCTGTGTTATGCAGAAAACATGCCCCTTGAGTTGTGTAATCCTCAGACAAGGGGGAATAAATATGCATTTGTAAGTATAGTACAAAATATTAGAATTTAGCCCTTAATGTAGCTAAGTGGCAGACTTATTTCATCTGAAGGACACAAAGCTCACATAAATACCCATTATTTTCTCTAATTCTGGAGAAACAAAGCAACAATAATATTGTAGCACTTCACCATCAACAATCTCTCTTGTTCTGTAAAATGTAACAAAGAGGGCGTATATTTTCTCTATATGGTAACAAAAATCTTTTTATTCCCAAATGAAACCCTGAGAAGGTCACATTGGAAACTTGAGTCACAGGCTCTGTAATTCAAATGTGAGCTAAGTTTAAAAAATGATGTGTCTGCAGGTTGCCAAGTACCATTAAAGTCTACAGTGTTCATTTGGATTCAAGTCGAATAGAAGAGGACCCAGTGGGGAACTGTACTTTCCTGAGCCGTGTGTATGGATTTTTTCCTACATACCTTTCCAGTAAATATTACTACAGCAGAATTCTAATTTCCCACGAATTCTCTGTTTAGGGTTAAATAGTATGTAAAAATCTGATTTCACGGGTTGGTTCTGACAAAAGTAGTTAATTCTCCAGTTTATCAATTACCATTAGAGAACTGTATTAACACATGTTTTTATGACTGATATACTTGAAGCTTTCTAATGAATATAACTTGTAATAATTAAAGTTAGCTTATTAACGGAACCCAAAACCTCTATTATACGATAAGGAATTAAAATGAAAATATTTTAGATTTCAGTCTCAGAAAGACGACTCTGGTTTTGCTGTTTAGATCCATGGTGACTTCGACCTCCTTCCATCAGACATATAGATTGACCACTGAACAAAAGTCAATCTTCTCTCTGGTTCCATTCTGTTGTGCTTCTAGGGACGGTTTTTCCTTCAAGTAGTGTCCCTATGGGTGCTCCACTGTAGGTGTGTCTGCATCCCTGCACTGCTGATCAGAGAACTTCAGTAGCAAGGTCCATTAGGCCCGCACATGCACTGTCTCTCCTCATGCTGTGCCACAAGGCTAGGATAATCCTCCTCAGTTCCTTTCAACCCTCCCTGGCTAGAGATGGAGCCATTAGCCGTCTATGAAGACTAATTGTTCTCCTGTTTGCATTAACACTTAGATAGTTTCCCCAGTTCTAGTTATAGTTTTAGTTAACTCTTTTTTCTGGTCTTAAAAAAATTTAAAAATCCCACAAATCTTTATTTTCTTCCCACCTTTTCTCCTCACCGGGGACCCTTCCCCTCAGCAGGTTATGCCCGGCTCCCCAGGTTTCAAGAAGTGCCGCACCTGCAACGAGGCAATCCCTGTCCAGGGTGCATCCACTGCCCTGGCGAGGGCCACATCCAACAAAAATATACCCTCTGCCAGCAGCTCTGGCCGAGATCCTGCAAGGACAGAGATCACCGCCAAAAAATTATCTTCATGGAGGCAGCTCTCCGACCTCAACCTCCCAGAAGACGTGAGTCTTCCCCACAGCCTTCAACTTCTATGGGCAGTGGTTAAAGAAGCTGGATGGGGACTCCCTCCACAAGTCTAAAAGGAGAGCGAGAAGTCCCTTCAGTGAGCCTAGAGGTAGCTGCAAGCGATCATCTCGCTCGGTATCCTTGGCACCGAGACCAGTTCAGCACCTGTGCCTCAGGGTGACCATCTGTATCCGGTATCACTGACAGGCTCACAGCCCCTTTGGGCATGGGCTCTGAATCTTTGGTACCAAGAGACAAGAGCAAACACCCTAGGAAGATGCTCTTGGTACACAAGTTGACCTTGGTACTGCCAGTGGTGGCAGCCCGCCCAGCACCGGAGAGACCAGTGCAGATCACCACCACCACTGGGATGCTGAGTACCAGCAGAGTTCCACCAGACCAGAGACTTCTCCATGATAGATGCACCATGAGAGATCCACCCTGCTTCTCATGGGCGGTGGATATCATAGGCTGGGGGGGGGCTGTGCCTCCTCAAACAGCTAGGCATGGCCTTGCTCACGCTCCACCCCCAGACCCCTTCCTGCCAATTCCCCGTCCCTGTGCTGTGGCCCTGGCTAGGATTCTGGCTGCAGCTGCGCCACCCACCCTCCTGGCGCTCCGGGGCTGGGGAGGCTGTGGCCGCGCCCCCTGCCCCCTGGCACTCCAGGGCTGGAGAGGATGGGGCTGCACCACCCACCCTTCACAGCAATCTGGGGCTGGGGGCGCTAGCCTGGGGTGGGGACCGGCGGCCGTGGTAGGGGAGCTCTGGGCTCCGGTGGGGGTGAGATCAGAATGGGCAGGGCCTTGGGCAGAAGGGGCAGGGCTGAGGGCTAGCCTGCCCCCGCCAGTGGTTCCTGCACCACCCATGCTGCTTCTCAGCATCGACATTGCAGCACCGAGACTTTACTGGCCACAGGGGATATCCCACAATCATGCCAGGCCCCTCCGCTGTCTAGCATGGGGTTGGACAGTAAGCCAGAGGAGGTGGTCTCACAGTGGTCCACACTCCACCCTCCTGCTCTCTACTCTGGAGTTCTTGTCAATGACACTGGGGTAGAGAAGACTGAGGAGGGTTAGCCAGTGCGCGCGGACTACCCTTGTGGTGCAGCACAAGGAGAGACAGCACTTGTGCGAGCCTAACAGACACTGCTACTGAAGTTCTCCAACAGCAGCACAGGGACGCAGACACACCTCCAGTGGAGCACCCATAGGGACATACGTCTTGAAGAACCACTGTTACCGCACAAGGTGAGCAAACTCTGCTGTCTCTTATATCAGTGTAAATATATAGTAAATGGACTGAGACTACTGTAAAAACCAGTGTGAGAGGAGAATTTAGTGTTATTCTTCACTCAGCCTCTGCACAGTTCATAAATAAAGACCAATTGCTCCAAATAGACCAAAATTGGTTTATTACTTATTAATGGCTCAGGTCTACATTTTTCTGAGCATGCCCTTCGAGGACATTTCTGGGACCAGGACCGGTACTGGCAGAGTTATGCCTTTGCTACAGGCCAGAATTTCTGAGTTCAAAGAAATAGAACGTGAGGGTTTGATCTTGAAAGCTTCTTAGTACCCACAACTTCTTTTGACGTCAGTGGGAGTTGTGGGTGCTCAACACCTCTCAGGCTGTGGTCCCTGCTGGTCTTGGTAGGTTGATCCTCAGTCCTGTAGCCTTTTTATAGCCACCCATTTCTGAACAGCCTGCAAGAAAATTGATAGCACCGAGAGGCAGATCCAAGTCATAATGACTGATATCAGCTATATGGTGGGAAAACATTGTGTTTAGATAGCAATGGTGAGACCTGGGTTCTCTCTGAATGCAATGACACTACCCTGATAAAGAGTCTTTTGCCTGATGCCACATTTCTGAACATATTGGTGTTCAGAGCATGAATAAAGCTATACTCTAATGTGTTTTACACTTAGAAAGCAAAGTAAATGTGCCAAGTGTTAAAACTAATAACAGCTGCAGAATGTAGGATTCATGTTGCTAAGCATGATTTAAAGTGCAGTTCTCCTCTGAAAAGTGGCTGTTAATATGGCACCATCTTACTCAATGGATCTAATCCTTGTGTGTATTCAGAGGCCTATCTTCTAATGCTACTGACAAAAATAAGGGTTTTTTCCCTGCCTTTTATTTCTGATATCACTGTAGAACCAATACAGCTAAGAGTGTGGATTCTGTTCCTTCTCACATGTCAATACAATTGTTATCCAAGTTCCATTTACAAAGCCAGATTCTACTTCAGAGGTGTGTGCCGAAGCATTTGAGTTGCACAGATATAACGGAGGCTGTGTCTGTATTTTGAGCTATGAATGTGATTCCCCTGCTTGTGTGCACATACTTGCACTAGCTTGATGGGAGCTAGTGCGAATATAAATAGTGATATAGCTGCGGTCGCACAGGTAGCAGCACCAGAGCCATGGCTTAGCTGTGCTTAGTACAAATCTGCCTGTAGCCGGTGGCTAAGCCATGCCTCTGCTGCGGCTACCCATGCTACCATGGCTACACTGATATTTATGCTCATGCTAGCTCGATGAGATTGTGTACACGAGCAGGGGAATCTCACACTTGCCTTGTACTGTAGCTGTAGCAGAAGAGAGACTAGAGGGCAATGAGATTCTGTAGGTTTAGCTGAAGACAACAGAATCACACTGTTAGAACCCAGGACATAATTTAGCCTATAACATCTTCGTTGCTGGTGGTGTTGTCTGAGAGGAAAGAACACAGGTTGAACTGCAGAGTGCAGGTTGAGTTTTCACAGCTGGTAATTAGAAAAGCCATATTTTGACTTGCAAACTTGAGCAGATTGATCCTGAAAGCTGGAGTCCCAATAACTCTGATCTGAGGGAGGAAGGATGATCTAGTGGGTAAGGCACTGGACTGCGATTCTAGCTTAGGGTTCAGTTCCCAGCTTTGCTATAGAGTTTCTGTGTGACCTTGGGAAAGTCACTTAAACTTTCTGTGCTTCAGCTTCCCATCTCTAAAAAGTGAATTACTGCTTCCTTTCTCCTCTATTTTTACTTTATCTAAACTGCATGGTATTTGGTGCAAGGACTGAATCTACATAGTTTGTACAGCACCTCGCACAATGGTATCCTGATCTCAGCTCAGGCCTCTAGGCACCACTGTAATACGAATAATAATAATGTGGAGCTGCATTTTCAGAGCCTTTTTTCTGTATAAAACTACTCTTCAATATGTGTATGACAGAAGTCAATAATGTTACTAGAGGACATGGCACTCATACAATGAATACATTTGAAAACCTGGGTGAACAATGCATTGGAAGTAATCATAAAGTTAAGCATCATCTATGAAATTTTTGTTTTCTCATTGCCATTGACTAGTTGAGAGGATGGCGGGAGACAAAGGAGAGGGAGATGGGACTTGACATCTCAGGCAAGTAATGTAGTGTGAGCTGTGTGGCTTCATCTTTGTTAGATGGAAAAGTGAGGAAAATGTTTTTGGTGTTTCCCCATCTCTGTTGCAAGAAAATAATCTGGAAGAGTCACACAAACTGAAGGAGGTATTTAGTATAATTTATTATTTATTTTATTGTTGCTATGAATAAACTCATCAAACAATAGCACAGCATACACCTTGCTTGCTGTTAGTTCTGCTGTGGAACCGGAATGTCTGACTTTTTAAATCCCATCTTCACCTTTTTTCAGTTGCTATTGTAGGAGGTTTTTACTTCCTTCACTGTTGCAGTTCATTGATTAGAGATTCATTAGCAAACCACATGAAAAATGTGATGGTTTCTAGTTATAGTCATTTCCATGTGTTTTTGGAAACACCCTTTAGCCCAAAGAATTTTAGCTCAAAAGCAGAGCAGCAGTGAAGCAGTGGCAGAGCACGTAAATGAGTATTAGTGTAGCTAAGTGCACGTGGGTCCTTTCCCCAGATAAATAAAAAACAACACTGTACTCTGTCTTCAAGGGTCAGAAAAATATTCACTTGTATGTGCTTGTAGCAATGTCATTGTCCATGTGCCTACTGATATACTGATAGGCATACTATTAGAATTGGGAAAAATACTTAAACTTGTCTGCTTTCACATTTTATTTCATTCAACTATTTTCACCCAATGAAGGATAGAAATCTAGACCATATAATCAGATCATACATGCAATTCCCACTTCCTCCATTTGTAGCAGTCTCCAAGGATGACGGAAGATCCAACCTTTCCTCTTATGAATGTCTTTTATGTAGCTGAAACTGTGTTTTCATAGTCATAGATTAGCACAACGAGGCCTTATGATACTCAGTATGATTTATTTTGCTTCCAGAGGAGGAGCACTTTTAAGATTTATGAAGCATTTAATCTTTTATTACTAAAGTTCTTACATAGTCTTGTTGACTCATTTCTAGATAAGACATTGACTGTGGTTGGATTAGAACTTCAACATCCACAAGTTGTAACATTTTAAAATAAATATGCCAATATATCAAACACTTATTTTATAAAATACTATTTCAAGTGCATCCATGTGTCATGGAGAAGGTAAAAGCAGGTTCAACATCAGTAAAGGATCTAATATTTATATCAAAAGAAAAGTAATGATAGCAAACTGAAGAAAGCTTTGTTATAAAATGACCACTGGACTCCAAAGCCCAGCTTTTTAAAGGTATTTAGGCATTGCTATGCTTAGTATTGCAATGCCTAACTGATTTAGGAGCCTAAAATCTCATTTTCAAAAGGGATTGGGGATTTAGTAGCCTAAAACCTATCAACTGTCAATGGGATTTTAATTCCTAAGTTCCTAAGTCCCTTTTGAAAATGAAATTTAGGTTCCTAAATCAGTTAGATGTTACTACACTGATTACAGCAATGCCTTAATAACTTTAAAAATCTGGGCCTGATTCCTTTGGAGAAGGAAGGCTCATGATCTTGTTATGGTGATGGAGCATAGCCTATGGTGATGGTGATGGTGCACAGCATCCCATTCATCTTGCTCTGCTGAACAGGGAGCAAGGCATTGAAAGTCATTTGTAAAATACAGGATATTGCACAGACATGGTGGATGAGGTAATATCTTTCATTGGACCACCGTCTCTTGGTGAGAGAGACACACTTTTGAGCCACACAGAGCTCCTCTGGGAAACATACTCCCAGCGTCACTGCAAAATGCAAGGTGGAACACATTGTTTAGCATAAGCAGTTAGCACGTATTGTAAGGAACCATTCAAGGTAGAGTGGTCTGTTAAAACCTCTGCAGGCGCAGGACAAAAAGAGGGAGTTAGTAGGTTACAGATTGTTGCAATAAGCCATAAATCCAGTGTCTCTCTTCAGTCCATTAATACGGTATGTCCACACAGCAAAGAAAAACCTATGGCTGGCCTTTGCCAGCCAACTTGAGCTGCAGGGCTGTTTCATTCCTGTGTAGACTTCTTGGCTTGGGATGAAGCCCTAGCTCTAGGCTCCTTTGGGGTGGAAGGGACCCAGAGTAAGGTTGCCAACTTTCTGATTGCAGAAAACCAAACACCCTTGCCCCTCTACCCCTTCTCCAAGGCCCCCCCCCGCTCACTCCATCCCCCCTTCCTCCATCGCTTGCTCATCCCTACCCTAGCTCACTCACTCATTTTCACTGGGCTGGCGCGGGGGGGTTGAGGTGCGGGAGGGAGTGAGGAGTGCAGGCTCCGGGCTGCGCTTACCTCAGGCGACTCCCAGAAGCAGTGACAGGTCCCTCCGGCTCCTAGGCAGAGGCATGGCCAGGCGGCTCTGTGTGCCGCCCTCACCTGCAGGCGCTACCCCCACAGCTCCCATGGGTCGGGAACCATGGCCAATGGGAGCTGCAGAGCTGGCATTCAGGGAAAGGGCAGCGCATAGATCCTGTGGCTGCCCCTGCGCCTAGGAGCTGGACATGCTGGCTGCTTCCAGGAACCATGTGGGTCCCAGAGTTTAGTCTCCAGTCTGAGCTCAGAAGTTTACACAGCAATGAAACAGCTCTGCAGCCTGAGCCCTGCAAGCCTGAGTTGGCTGGCACAAGCCAATTGCGTGTTTTCTTTGCTGTGTAAACATACCCTTAGTGTCTAGCAGAGTTATGAATTTAATCTCCCAGGCTCTTCTTTTGAAAGTGTTGTGTAGGGTTTTCTTTGAGGACGAGGACTGATAGGTCAGATATACAGTGATCGCTTTGTGAAAACTATTCACCCACAGGTGATAGGGTATTTTTGTCTTTTATCATTTTCCTGTGTGAGTTCAGTCGAGAGCATAGTGATTGTGTGGTGTCACTGAATGCAACATATTTTACAAAAACTTGTAGACTAGCTCCAATTCGTTAGACATCTTTAATTCATAGTCTGGGCAATGGCTTTCACTGCCAGGGGAACTAGAAAATGATACCAATATAAAATCTCCATCAGTTGCCCAGGTACCCATTAAATGTACCCATTCTGTGGGTGAGTCAGACACATTTTTTTAACTATCCTCTGTGATATCTATTTGCAGGGTTCGTGCAGGGTGAGAGGCAGGAAATCCAGGCAGGCATGGTTATGTAGAAATCAAAGTAAAGTTTCCTTTCATTTTTCCATTGTTCAGTATTTTATATGTCAAATTTTAAAGCTCACTAAAAAGTAAAAGAATGCATTAGTGCTTCCAAGAAAAGCTGTTTTATATGTTTGGCGCAAAGTGACCTGCCTGCTAGCAGAGAGGCCAACAACTGAATAAAGAAGAGAGATAGACAGCTTCCCTTTCAGAAAGGATAAATTGGCATTCTCTGGATTTTATGAAAGTTTGTGTCCTCAAGACCTCAGTAGAATGGTGTTCTGCATTACAATAGTTGGATCTGAAAAAAAGAAAGAAAGATAATTTTTTTTTCATTTTACTTCAGGACATTAAAATATCCAACTGAGCTGTTTTTCTGGATAACTTAATTGCCATTTAGGAGTCAAAATAGAGTGTTCTGTATTTTTTTAAATTATTTTTACAGTTGAAATTTAAAAGCACCTCAAGATTACATGAGTGTTCTTACATATGAGAGAGTATTGTGGATGAGAAATCAAGTCCTCAGGACTCAGGAAATTGTAAAAGTCAAGGGCTTCACTACATTAATTTGCTTAGTTTGCACATCCTGTGCATAGATAAAATAAACAGTCAAACATTAAAATTTACATTTATTAAGAAAAAAAGAGAAACGGAAAATAGTACGTGTGTTCAATGCAGCTGAGTATTAAGAACTATTACTTTGGAATTTCCTGAGGATTCTGTGCTTGACTTTTTGTCCTTAACATTGAATTAATATTGGGTTTCTTCTTTTAACTTTTTTTTAATAAAGAAAAGGGAAAAAAAACTATAAATGCTTTAAAGATGCCTCGGTGGTGCTAAAGCACTTTAGGAGCACCTCAGTGTAACCAAACACCTCAGCACTGCTAAATCACTGTAACAATGCATTCTTATCTGTGTATCTGTCTAAATATGTAGTCTTAGAGGCCTTATCTGTGCATGTCCAATGTTCTAGATCTGTCTAAGATAAGGGCAACAGAAAAAAAAAGGAATAGGAAATGTTAGAGTTTGAAAATGCTAAATTCACTGACACAAATGTACCCCAGTGTAATCTCATTTCATTAGTTGAGTTATTGGGACTTTTGACTTTAAAAATACTAAACCTAGTGTCTTATTGTTATTTATTACAGTAGTGCCTAGAAGCCCCAGTTGAGATCATGACATATGATGCTAGGCTCCATACAAACACATAGTAATAGGCAGTCCCTGCCCTAAATAACTAACCATCTACATAGAAAAGGCAGACAAAAGATGGAACAAAGTAAATACTATTCCCACTTTGCAGAATGGAAATTGAGACACCGAGCGCTTAAGGCCAAAATTGTCAAAAGTAACTAATTTTGGATGTCCAACTTGAGACTTCTAGTGTCTAATTTTTCAGAGTACTTAGTATTTTTGTGTCACTTTGTATGATCAAAGCACAGCTCTCATTGACTTCAGTTGCAGCTGTGATTGTTCAGTTGGATGCCCAGAAAAGGAGGAACATGCAGTGGCCACTTGTACAAAATTTGTTTTATGGTTTTTCCCAGCATCTCAAAGAAACTCTATGTTAGAGGCAGCGATAGAATCAAGTTCTCCAGGGTGGAATTCAACAGCCTTAACCACGAGCCCATTCCTTCTCTTCCTACAATCCCCTGCCTCATTGAGACAGACAACAGCCTCTTTAACAGCATAACTCAGATCCTTTCAGTAAGCACAACCCATCCTGTGCACTGAATGAAGCAGTTGTCCTGTGGGGGAGGGGGAAATATCTTGGGATTATGTAATTAATGACTGTATCATAATACATATGCACAAGAGGGTCTAATTAAGGTTACCTTAATTCCGGCATTTCGTAATTATTGAGTGCTTGACTTTGCAACCTTCATGTTCTTTTAATGTAGTTTTTTAAGATGTAATTTCCTAGGTCTAAAAAACTGACTGAAAGAAAAAAAAATCCGCCATGTGGAATCATATTGGACCTCCCCACAGGTTAATAGTAGCTCTGACACACAGATCCAGAGCACAGACCTCTACCATTTGAATTAATGGAATAACTAGCGATAGTAGTAGGTGGTTGGTCCTCTGTGTTGGCCAGGCACTAGATAAGATACACATTTTGCCAGAGAGTTTCACAGATGTTTGCTAGCAACAGAGGAATGTTATCACTCAGGAATCCTGGGTTCAGCTCCAGATTCTGGAGGGGAGTGTTCTCTAGTAGTTACAGACGCTTCTGCCTCTCTCTCCTGCAACCTACTACCTTCTCCCCTATCTCCTAGCATGTCCCTCCCTAGCCTGTCTCATTCATCTCCTATTCACCCTGCTCCTTCTCTTCTCCCTCGTTCGGCTCTCAAGTGAGGATGCTTCCTCCTTTTTTTTCCTGCACAGGGGTCACTGAAAGCACAGAACAGACAGTCTCCATGCTCTTAGATCGGGTGCTCAGCACCACATCAGCTAGAAGGAGCAATTGTAGCAAAAGTCCTGCTCAGCCCTGGGCTGGATAATGTGGAGATGGAGCATGCTTGGTGTGGTTGGGATGGAGCTGTATAGCTCATGCTTGCAGCAGGTGTAACGTATGAAACATTTGCTGCTTGATCTTACAATCCTATGCAAACAGTAATTTTCAGAGGATTATGATGCAGCCAAAATTGAGTGGACTTTCATATGGACAGCAAATCGCCTTTCTCTGACCCCACGGGAAATGCAACAGAAAAGAATACTATCATGCGAAGTGTTATGTACCCTTAACTACGGGTGTCACTACCAGCTCTACTTATACCTATGAGGGGTGTACCAGGTGTTTGATCCCCCCCCAACCTGAGGCCCCAGTGCTTTGTTGCACCACACCTGAAGGGAGTGTCCTTTGGGAGGGAAAGAGCAGTCAGTCAGGTCCTCCAGGAGCTGCCTACAGAGGCCATTAAGGACCAGCTGTTGATGATATCAACAAGAATTGGTCCACTAGCAGCCGGAAAGGCCATGAGCAGACAGAAGCCAATAAGGGCCCAGCAAGCAACATAAAAAAAGCTGATTGCCTCCTCCAGGAGATGGTTCTTGATGAATCTGGAACCGGGAACGAAGGATCTCCCCTGTTTTAACCCCAAAGCCTGCCATGTCAGGAGCCTAACTCTGACTATACTTTTTGGTTGAGCCTGCAAAAGATAGTTTTGGTTTACATTGTGGAATTTAAAGCTCAGGGCGATGTCTATGCTGCTGTAATTAAAAACCCGCTGCTGGCCCGTTCCAGCTGATTCGGGCTCATGGCGCTTGGCTGAGGGGCTGTTTAATTGCAGTGTAGATGTTCAGGCTCAAGCTGGAGCCTGGCCTCTAGGACCCTGTGAGGTGGGGCGTTTGCAGACCTCAGGCTGCAGCCCAAGCCCGAATGTCTGCACTGCAATTAAACAGCCCCTTAGCTTGAGCCTTGTGAGTCTGAGTCAGCTGGCATGGGCCAGCTGCAGGTGTCTAATTGCAGTATAGACATACCTAAGGTGCCCATGCTGAGTTTGGGTATTGATTGACTGCTTTAAAAGTAAAGGGAGCTTGTTTTGCAAGATGCTCCACTGGTTCAGGTCATTATCATACCACATACACTTCCTTTTTGCTGCAGCTAGAGGTGTGAAAATACCTCACCCAGGACCCAGAATCCAGGCAAGGGCTGTTCATCACCTTAAACAACTTATAACTTATATTTTTGGGTCCCTTATGTCCTTGAAGCAGTGAAGATAGTTACCATACTAGTCCAAGCAGAAGTTGCTGACTTTTCACCAACTCTTTCAGTCCAGCCTATTTTGCCTTTGTGCTATCAAACCTTTTAGGAGTCATGCTAAGTAGTGTGCACAATAAAAGGAATAAATAATAACAGGAGTTCCTGCTATGGAAGGTACTATAATTTTAATGGCATAGGACTTGGAAATTCATTACGAAGAAAGGGAATGTTCTGCAGTCTGATTACCTTGTGTGTACTCCATCTCTCCTTAACAAATCACAAAGGCTAGGCTCTGTTTCTTTATTTTTCAAAAATAAAATAAGCAAGAATAAAGCAATACATGTCCCATATGTGACAGAAATGTGTTATTGGAGAAGAGAAATATAACTTTAAAATAAAAACTTAAAGGTTTCCATTTATCTTCATATTAGCTTGTGATATAAAGCCAAATGACCCCATCCTCTGTTTGTTTGACTCTGTTTGCCAGAAACGGGGAATGGGCAACAGGGGATGGATCACTTGATGATTACCTGTTCTGTTCATTCCCCCTGGGGCAGCTGCCATTGGGCATGGTCAGAAGACAGGATACTGGGCTAGATGAACCTTTGGTCTCACCCAGTATGGCTGTTCTTATATTTTTATGTTTTTCTTGTGCACCAGAAGCAGTTTACTATATTTCAAGCAGTTACATCTGGGCAAACACACTGAAGGCAATGGGGCTGTACAGATGTCACTGAGGGTAGACTTGAAGACAGTGGGATAGTAGATGTGCAGACGATGGCCTGATTTGCTGATGATGATAATGTGGAAGGAAGAAAAAATCCATCCCATTTTTGGATCCACGTTTGAGTTTGCAGAGTTGGAAGTTAGGAGACAAAAAAATCTTTTTATTTGTAAACTGAGCACATTGTATATGAAGTCATTGAAAGACAATAAATATGAAACCACATGAAGACATTCCACAGTATAACTTTTCTTTAAGCCCATTATACATGGGTTGTAACTTGATTTGACTGTTAGGAGTGCAGAAACCGCGGTATGAGGTTTTCAGGATCACCAGTCCTAGGCACCATTGCTTCCATTCATCTGTGCGTGTCAGGAACACATCAATACAGTATGCTAAACCGTGTGTAAAATTCTGTTCTAAACCTCCACTGGAGAATTTGGAAAACTTTGAAAGTCTCATGGATATAGGAAGGACTGTATTTACTGTTGTGAAATTAAAGTGTATTTTAAAAGGGATAAAGTTGCTAAGTCAAATTCATGTTTGTTTTTTCCCTTCAGAATTCCAAAAGTGATTGTAGTATGCAGTTCTATGGATTTACCCCTTGCCAAGTTTCATATTTTTTTAAATCAAAGCCATTTTCTATTATAAGAAGCATTAAAAATGTCTTTTGCACTCCGAGCCACATACAGATGGCCCAGATTTAATTTGTTTGTGACAAGAAAGTATTCCCAGGCTGAAGTCTTCTGTGCCAAGCGTTAGTTTGTAGTGTATGTTTAAGGCCAAATTCTAAACCATGGCATAACAAGGTTTATGATGAAGATCCAGCCTTGATTACATCAGTGTTGTTGAGCACAATCGTACTATTTAGGGCTTGTCTACACAGGAAAAAAGCCTGCAATAGCTGGTGTGCACTAGCTACTACTCTGCACTAATTCCCAGTGTGGACACTCTTTGGGTTTGTCTGCACAGCAAAGAAAAACCCACAGCTGGCCTCTGCCTGCCGACGTGGGCTCAGGGGGCTCAGCTGCGGGGCTGTTTCATTGCTGCATAGATTTCTGGGCTCAGGCTGGAGCCCAGGCTCTTGGATAGGGTTGCCAACCCTCCAGGAATTAAAGATTAATCTTTAATTAAAGATTATGTCATGTGATGAAGCCTCCAAGAATATGTCCAACCAAAACTGGCAACTCTACTCTAGGTTGGGTGGGAGGCTCCCAGAGCTTGAGCCCAGAAGTCTACGCAGCAACGAAACAGCCCTGCAGCCCGAGCCCCGTAAGCCTGAGTTGGCTGGCCTGGGCCAGCCGCCGGTAGTTCTTTGCTGTGTACGCACACCCTTATTGCTCACTAAAGAGTGCCTTGGTGTGCATTAGCTTAATGTGCTTTGGAAGTGTCCTATGCTAAACCACCCAAGGGCACTTTCAGAGCACAGTAAGAGTTAGTGGGGAGTAGCTAGTGCACTTTAAATTCACACCCTAGCTTAGTGTGCACTAACTTCCTTGTGTAGATAAGCCCTTAGCCTTTCCCGTGTATCCATACCCAGTGCATTCATTTACTAGCTCACTCATTTGTATAACAAGTCTTTTAATTCTACATTCATGCTCTTTCAAACCCCACTACAACTGGTTGATTGGGTTGTTGTTTTTTTGTTGTTGTTGGGTTGGTTGTTTTTTTGGATAGTGAAAATGTGATACAAACATTCTGAATGTACATGGTAGCCAATGTGCATGGAACCGCTTTCCTTTTTATCTATGGTTACAAAAAGCTTATATTCTAGTTCTGATAAACTGTCCATGCCTGTTGTCTGTAAAGTATTTTTTTCCTGCATTGTTCATAAAAAAATTCACAGAATGCTTCCCATCTCTACTCAGGGGTACCCAGGGCTATACTATACTGCCTAGCTCTAGAAGCAGACGAGTGTCAGTCATAAAACGGGAATGGCTAGATCTGTAGAAAGGAAATGAGGAGTACAAGGTTCTGAAGGCTACTTCAGGTGATGGAGAAAAAAAAATCATGGTCGATGATAACAAATGCCACCCTAAAGTAAAGAAAAAAATTAGGAAAGAGAAATAAAGATTTCTTTCCCCTAAGATTTTGCTAAGAAAGGAAACAGAGAAGATGTGCAAGGTGAAATCCATTATACACTTGTGGATAATGGAGGAGTTACATTCAGAGAACAGACCTGGAGAAAAGCATGTTTGAGTGAGGATGGATGAAGGGAGAGGAAATGAGTCAATTGGATAATTGAAATCTGGTTGTTTGGATTACAATATGGATAAGGGAGAGGAGTCTGCTATAGAAAGGCAGGGATATGACGCTCTGGTCTCAAATATAAGGATGGGGAGAGTATCAAAGGGGATAGGGAAAGGGAAGATAAACAGGGAAGTCTGTCAACAGGGTTGTCAAGAGCTTTGAAATCCATTATATTTTTCATTCACTCTGTTGATTGCGGGTATTGAAAGTGATAGAATAAGGCTTGAGGATCACTATTTTGCGGGATCATTTTTTCATTCACACAGCAGGGATTTTGACACACACACACAGTGCTGTATATTAAACAGTGCGCCACTGGTGAAAGGACAGGTTTTTTTATTATTATTATTTATTTTGGGGGGGTGGGGGAGTTATTTTTCAGGGAGTCCTAAATCTAGTAAAGAATAATTCTGGCATGATCGTGAATTAAAGCAATTGTATTTTTTTCACAAAATAGAGTTTTAAAAGAAATAACTTAGTTTCAGCCTCATGTAATAATATTTTTTACTTATAGAGCACCTTTTATATACTAAGCCTCACCACTTCTCTCCCAGACTGGTAAGTAGAACTATTGCAATTTAAGGAATTTGAGGAAACTCAGGCACAGAGAGTGATTAAGGCCAATGCTTTAAAAATGTCCATCGGTCTTTCTTCCTTCATTTTTCTGTGAGTGGAACAACTGACTGGTGGAGCTCAAGTTAACAGCCTATGAACACAGCTCTTCCACTGCCATTCCCTCCCTTCCTCCCCATTTTTACTCTGTCCCCTTTCTTGTTCCCTCATTCCCTTCATTCACTCATTCCCTCTTTCTGGTACCTTCCCTGGCAGAAGTCTTCCTGCTCATTCTTTCCATATCCCATATTCATCATTACCTTCTGTCCACCACTAATTCTCTCTCTTTTCGGCCTTCTATTTTCCTCTCTCCATCCTGCACGTGACTCTGTGTGCGTGTGTGTGTGTTTGTATATGTGTGTGTTCAGAGAGAGAGAGAGAGATTTTTCGGTCACTCATCACTATCACTGCTTTCATTTTACACTGCAGGGAAAGGGGTAGTCCCACAGAAACTTCCTCCCCACTATAGCAAGACCTGATACACCACATGCAACAGCTAAAGAATGGGATCCCTTGAGCCCCCTCCGCCCCAAAGAGCTAAGAGTGCTGGAGCAGCAAAGGGAAGGAGAAAGCTCAGAGCCCTTCCCACCACTCAGGGTGATTATCAACTGGAGTGGCTGGAGAAAAGAGAGGCTTGGAGCCCCTTCCTGCCTCCCCACAGGATGGGAGACAGCAAGAGCAACTGGGGAAAGGGGGGAGGCCTCTCCCACCTCCCCAGGACCACCAGCACCAATAACCACTAAAGGAACGAGTGGAGTCCCACTTAAAAAAAAATCTCCCACAAAGACCAGAGGCAGCCAGGGAAAGGGAGGAGTGGGAAAAGTCTGGTGAGAGGATGGGATCGGAGGATCCCTAGAGGGAACATAAGACACCAAAAGCCTGATTTTCGGAGGTGCTGATTGTGACAGGGTGTACACACCCCGCATCAGCATGGAAGGAGTTAAGAAGCTGCTGTGGTCCAGAGCGACCTCTGGACCTGCAAATAATGCCAGATTGGAGGAGGAGTTAAACAGTGGGATCTCTATTCAGATGGGAAGGAAACTGGCTGCTGGGCATCCCAGCTCTCAGAGAGGTCTGACAGCCAACAACCTTTGCCCTCGCAGAAAGGAGAACACCAATCCCCTGGGTTAAGAGGGGAAAGAGACTTATACTGGAGACCCACCCAGAGAACTCTGGGATGATTGTGATAGTTCCAAGACCCTCTGAAGTAAGAGAGGCCAATACTAGGCCTGAAGTCGCCTGAAGGTTTTCTTTCTTTTCCTTCATGCTTTTACTTAACCTTGTTTGTTTGCTGACTTAGGACTGTTTGGTTTGTTTCACTGGGGACCCTGAGAAGGAAAGAAACAGTCTGAAGGCCTCGTCTGAAG
Source organism: Mauremys mutica (assembly GCF_020497125.1). Classification (NCBI taxonomy): domain Eukaryota; kingdom Metazoa; phylum Chordata; order Testudines; family Geoemydidae; genus Mauremys; species Mauremys mutica. The sequence goes on along the minus strand of NC_059072.1, from coordinate 302,882,503 downwards.
GGTCAAGCAACAGCCCTGCTAGACTGAGATGCCCTGCAGCTCCTGCAGGGGTGGGGGCAATTGGACCTGCACATTTATGCTTCCCACATAGCTCCCAAAAGGGGTGCTCTGCTGAGGACAGATTCACAACGCTGAGCGAGCACCCACAGCTCCCACTGACTTCAGTGCTGAGGAAATGTGAAAATCCAGCCTTGGTGTCTCACGTTGCTCGCTGCCCCCTCACCCCCCAGATACTGAGCTTTGCACAATTAGTGGACACTTATGACACACTTTACGTCAATGGCTTGCCCAAGGTGTCTCACAAAGTCTGTGACAGAGCTGGGGATTACAACCAGATCTCCTGACGCTCCTACTCCTCTGCTTTAGGCACAAGACCATCTTTCCCCTTTCCCATTGTGACTAAGTACAAGTAGCAAATGAATCTGTATCTACGCAGAGGCATTTTACTGTCATGTTCTATGTTTTAATCTGATTTTAAAATGTATGAATCATTTTTAATTATCCTATTTTTCCAGAGTGTAACATTATAGATGAGGCCTGTGACTCAAACTGAAAAGGATAGGCACTGTACTATGTGATAACATCCTACATTCAGACAACTGCATTATAAGTGCATTCTCATCAAAAACACTAGCATTAATGGAAAAAAGTTAAATATGGAGATCTGCATATGTGTTGCAAACTGCTCTTATTGCCTCTCTTAAAAGTCTTGCCTGGAGAGATCTTGCCTGAAACAGATTAGGCATAATCAATCTGAAAAGAGCGATGCGAATGGTGGAGGGCAGGGAACTGCATGGATGGGCACATTTCTATGTGTATTAAAGTTGCATATATTTATGCATGATAAAGTCAAAATGGTTAGTCACATTTCCTGGTTTATGAGCACTTACCATGCAGCCTTTACATTCTCTTAATATAGGGCTTTTCTGGTGGAATTATATTTTAGTTTTTTGAAGCCCCACTGATAATCATTCCCCATATGGCTAACTTCCATGTCAGTGTGACCTCCAGAATGTGCTATGCTTTGACATAAAAGATATCATGAAAACCCTATTGGAGCAGGGAGCCAGAGCGCTAATTAGTCAGGTACAGCATGTTCTGTTTTTAAAAATATACGTAGTTTGGTGCTTTTCTAGTACTTTAAAAATTATCCGTATGTCCTAAAGAGTATGAAATAATTTGTAAAAGCACTGACGAGCCATCTAAGAAGCTGACCCCTTGCTCTAGCAAGGTTTATGGTAGCTGCAGTATCTCAAGGCTTGTCTTCACATACAGTGCTACAGAGGTGCAGCTGCGCGGCTGTAATACTTTAGTGAAAACTCTACTATGCAGACGGGAGAACTTCTCCCATCAGCATAGTTCAGCGTAGTGGTGGGCAACCTGCGGCCCACAGGCCTCATGCGGCCCATCAGGGTAATCTGATTGCGGGCCGCAAGACATTTTGCTGACGTTGACCGTCTGCAGGCACGGCCCCTTGCAGCTCCCAGTGGCCGCAGTTCGCCATTCCCGTCCAATGATAGCTGCAGGTTGCCCATCAGTGGCGTAGTTAATCCACCTCCCCAAGAGGCAATAGCTACATTGACAGGAGATGCTCTCCCATCGACATAGCACTGTCTAAACAGGGGGTTAGGTCAGTATAACTACGTTGCTCAGGGATGTTTCACACCCCTGAGTGACATACGGCAGGTTTACACTACAGGGCTAAGTCGACCTATGTGATGCAACTCCAGCTATGTGAGTAACATAGCTGGAGTCAACATACCTTACTTAGGTTGACTTATTGCAGTGTCTACACTGTGCTGGGTCAACGAGAGAAACTCTCCCATTGACTTACTTTATGTTTCTCGTTCTGGTGGACTACCAGAGTCGATGGGAGAGTGATCAATGGTCAATTTAGGAGTCTTCAATAGCCCCGCTAAATCGACCCCTGGTGGATCGATCGCCGCGCATCTGTCCCCCGGTAAGTGGAGACAAGCCCATAGTTATAGGTCTGTAGCATAGACCTGGCCTCAGGGTGGTGCATATGAGGACATTACATCTGAGCAAGAGTGAATTGGCCACCTCGGTGATGGACATAATATAACAACTAAAGAAGAAAAATACATTTTGAAGTAATATTGCATTGAATAGATTTCTTCAACAGCCTGCTTGAGGACCTTCCCCACACATTAGTAAGGTTACTTTACTTTTACAGGTCACCTTCACATTTTCAGGAGAGGAGCCTAATGTTGATCCTAACTGTCACACCCTATATTTGGTACAGCCTGTGTTTAGCAGCTGATGTAGAAAGGCACCAATTTTTTATATTCCGTCAAGCAAGACAGGCCCGCAATTAAATTGTTTTTAACTGGTGTGTATTTATAAATTTCCTAATAGGCAATCCTGGAAAGTGTGAACTTTACAGGAGAATAAATGGGAACTATAATGTTATTCTTTTAGTCTGCAATTGTCTGAAATACTTGTCAATAGAAATAGTTGCATACATTTGTCTTCATTAATCATTTCAAGGTGTTGCACTTTGATGCAGCTAGCCTATCAGTTCACAGGCACTTTAATTTTCCAGTTATTGTACCTGTGGCTCAGAACAGATACTGATTAGTTTCACATTTTGCTCGATGGGCAGCTTAATGTTCTTGTCACCTTATATTGAATTTTAAATGTTCAGAGTATAAGAGAATGTCAGATGTGTTCCAAAGACTTTTGGGTCATGCTCAGTAAGTTACTGAATACAGTACTGATAGCTTTCTGAAATAATGATGAAAGAACAAAGTATGGAGCCAGAATCCTACCACAAAGGAAACGATTCTTGTAAGACGGATGTGAATGATTTCATGTCTCATTCTATTTCACATAAGAGTGCTTAGGTGAACATGAACATAATACTGCTTGAGTCATATCACAGCATTAGTAGTAAGACATAAAATCAAAGAAAGCTGTGATTTTTTTTCTGTATTTACACATAACTAAAAGACATTTTACAAACTGTTGTACTGAGATGTCTAGGAGAAAATATACACGCTGAAAAACCCTAAATATAAGCCTAATTTTATAACAAATACAAATGTTGCTTGCCTACACTTTGTCAATAGTATACCAGTAATGACTCATTCATTCATTATTTTGAAAATTGCCATTAAAAAAGATCCCTTCAGAAACACAAAACCACCCTGAACATCTGCTGTCTAGGTAGCCATTAGATCTTTTTGCTGTGCTTTTGGTGAATTGCCTGGGAGTGAAGTTGAAGCATTTACTGGGACTTAACTTTGTGCCAGTATTAGTAGCAAAGATGATGTAACATTTTGATAAAAAGAATGGGAAATGTGAAGCATGTAGCTTCCCAAACATAAACTTTATTTACTGGTCTCTGGTGTAGTTTGTTTGCCTATAGTGTTGCTCACACAACTGATAACAGAAAACATATTTAATAACTCCTCAGTGCTAATATGCTGTAGTATGCATGGCTGCCTAATTTAATTTATCTCTGATTAAGCCTATTATGTTTGAGATCACTTTACAGAAGAGACTTCTTTTTGCCAGCTGTAAGCTTATTTGAATTGTAATATAAGTTAATAATGTGTGAAATAACCAGTGGTGCCTGCTTCTAAATGTTAATTTTACCAAATGACTTCCTGAGTTAGTACATAGACAGCTCATCCTTTGCAATGCAGTTAGTATGTTTGGACAAGAAGACGGTATATTTAATAAGGCAGGGGGTCAGGTGAATGATATTTTTGCTGATGAAGAGCAGAGAACAACAACCATGGTATTGCTAATGGTGACACAGTGTCTATTTGGTGACAGTGTAAATTGAGGGCAAATGGTTGCAAGTAGTTCAGCTATGTCACTACATATATTCTGTTAATTTGAAAATGTTCATTAAACATGTGCTTAATGAAAGAAAACTGCAATAAGCACAAAGTGCAATCAGCAATACCCAGAACAATATCAAAAGAAATAAACTAAATAAAAGGATCTGAGGGGAAAAAACAATCACTGAGTTGGTTAAAAAGCAAAAACTAAATGATGGGTAGATTTGTATCTGGAAGGCTGCACTTTTGTGGGATCCTGGAATTGTCTCAAGCTGAGTATAGAGCAGACCCCTCAGAGTGGCAAGAGGAGGAGTGAAAGAAAACTGCAGGAACTTAGGATAAAGGGAACCCATCTCTCATCAAGAAAACTGCTCTTCCTCGGGAAAGGAAGAGGACTGCATCTCCTTCCTCCCAGGTAGGGGGAGGAAGGAAAATAAAATATGCTCAGCACAATATTTGCTTTTATTCTTCCATCTGCATTGTGGTTACCATGGTCTTCTGGTAGAGAGTGCATGTTCTGCAAAAAGAAAGGCATGGTTTAATTTAGAAATGTGCATGTTATGAGCAAACATGAACATTGCTAGTGCCATAGTGATTTTCTACCACAACTGCCTCCTAACTAATGCTTATCCTTCCTGGAAGAATCTGTGCTCCTGACTGCATAGATATGGAATGAAATGGAAAGTAACTGGTACTGTAAGTGTACATGCATGTCTGTGACTACACAGCAACACACACTGAAACTCTAGCAGTTGATTGAAGCCTTATGACATCCATTGTGAATGAATAACTGAACAAAGCAATACAAAACATCACAACAGACAGCAAAATAGGCTGTGATCTTGCAAACTCATAAGGTTGTGTGTAACTTTACTCATATAAGTTGTTCGAATGACTTTGGACTGTTTGAATGAGTGAAGTTTTGCATGTGCTCAAGTGCTTGCAGGACTGGAGCCATAGTCACAGCTGTTTCAAAGGATCCAGTGCAAGATGTAATGCCAATAGTTCAGATACAGTGCAAAAAGACTGATGGCATCCTGTCACTTGCCTGGCATGAAGGGAAAATTGTCACACACAATTTCCTTTTCATGTCATTCTTTCTCCACCATGCAGACACCTCTGGCATGTGATAACATACAGTATGTCAAACCCAATTGTTCACATTTTGTACATAGTATCTCATTTATTTATAGGTCAGTGGTTTGTGAGTGAGTCAAATGAGACTCTGGTTCTGAGTTCAAGACTTCCCTTCCCTCAGTGGTATATATCACTTCTGGCTCAGCTTATGTGAGGTCTGTCAAATGCTAGTTGACAGGACAAAGGTTTGGCTTTTATAGTGATGGATGTCTGAATATGTATATATTACATGATCAGAGACATTAATGAATGTGTGATGCAGAGACCAAGTTTCTAGTGTTAAAAACTATAAAGGTATTTTATGTAGGATCCTGCACTGAGATTTCAGGATATTTGTTCTATAGTATTTGTCATACCTGAAATATCTTGTATTTGTCCAGAATAAATCAATCAACACATTACTGAAGGGAATAGCTAGTGGGAGCCGGCTCTTCACATCAATCATGGATGTGACTGATAATATTATTAACATTAACTGAATGTTGTTTCAGATAGGGTCAGTCGCAGAGAACATATTAGATCTGTTCTCCAGACTCTATACTGGCTTTTGACTTGTTTTCAAGTGCAATTCAAAGTGTGGGGGTTGATTTGTAAAGGCCTAAATGGTTTGTGCCCTCGCTACTTTAGAGATAGCCTTTATTTCCCTATGCACAATCACAACTGTTGAATCACCTGGAGGTGCTAGCAGACCTGAGATTTGAACATCTAGAAGCTGGAGACAGGATGTTATTGTGGGAAGGGCCTTTGGTATCAGAATTGTATTGCTTCACTGGCTTACCAGAGACCAAGATTGTTGACCCACAGAGGAAAGGGCATCTGTTTTCTCTTGATTTTGCCTAAGTGTGAGGAGACTATTCCTCTTCCTGTATTTGAGCAGGAGTTTATTTAAAATGAAGATAAATTATCAATTGTGGAGGGATTTTTTTAAGCATAGTTGCACTCTGAAAGGTGTCTTTGTAAAAATGGCACTGTGAGCTTCCTGGTTAATGTCTCAATGATTTTCATATCAAATGCTTCGTTTAGAAATGAAAAGATGTTACGCTCTATACTAACTACCAGTCCTGCAAACTCAGTTTGGGATCTGAGAGAGAAGTCTCTTTTTTCCCCATCTTGTTCATCATCACCAACATAAAGGTACTGCAGGCTAAATTAGATCTCCTTTACACCTGTGCAACCCCATTGTCTTGCAGGTATGCCCTCAATGAAACCTGTGAATCTCCATTGCTTTCAATGGATTTGAAAAGAGGTAACGGTTTGGAATTTAGGTAAATATTTTTTTGTTGCTGTACGTTAAGGAATAGAACTGGCAACTCTTACTCCCTTAGGTTATGTCTATACTCTGAGCTAGAGGTGTGATTCCCACATTCTCCTGGTAGCTTGATGAACTAGTGTGAGTATAAATAGCAGTGTAGCCATGCTAGCACCGGCAGCAGCAGCAGATGTATGGCTAAGTCATGCTGTGTACAAACCCGCCTGAAACCTGTGTGTATGTACTGGAAATGGCTCAGCCATGCCTTCACTGCCTGTGCAACTGTGGCTACACTGCTATTTATATCAGGTCCCGAGTTCATAATGTAGACACAGCATTAGGGTATATCTTTACTTCAGTGTTCACTCGGGGCCGTCTGAGCACCTGGCTTAGACTAAGCCAGGTGTGAGCAGCCACTGGTGCTTCACTCACTCATGAGAGCCTGTAGGACTTCTGGAGGTGTATCCTGAATTTCATTGTGCTGCAATAAGCTGAGCTGCTCTGATTCTTTCCCAGTGAATTGTGGGGGAACTTGTCTGTCCTGGGGGCACTGTGAAATTGTGAGAAATCATTGGAAGACTGTCAGCACTTGAGTGATTTGGCCTGTGTTCACGCTGCAAAATGGGGGTTACCAGTCCAAATGAAAGCAGCACCTGGGCTTTTAGCTTGCTAGCTAGCAGCCAGCTAGCTCAGACAGAAGGCATCATTTAACTCCAATGGGAGGGTTTTGTGTGGGGATGGAAGCGGGAATAGGGGCAGCCACCTGTATAAGAGCCCACACTAACTCTGCAGCAAAGACATACCCTTAGGTGTGTTACCTTTTCAATGCTAACAAGCAGTAAAACAAACACAAATATTAAGTTTAAAATAACAAAACAAAACAGGGAAACGCCTCAAAACTTTTGACACTAAAGTCAGGAAATCTGACAGAATGTGTACAGGGAGTGAGTCCATTGAATAAGATGGTGCCTTTTTTAAAAAGATACTTTTCAAAGTAGAGCACATTTTAAATGTGGTGAAATATGATGATGGACCTGTATGCAGAAGACAAAATGGGTCAAATATATCTCTGTTATTATGCTGCTGTTTTGAATGTGGCCCAATGAAGGAACCAGTATACATATGACAGGGAAACAAATATTTAGAAAGCACCTAGAATATAGTGGGCATTAACTTCCTTCTGGTATAATAATGACCATTTTTATAGAAATGTGGATTTTTGAAACTCTACCTCTAATCTTGTATATACACAGATCTGTGGTGACCTAATAGGCAGATTATGCTATAATTTATATACCCACTCCTGTTGCAGGAAGACCTACCCATATTTGCCAGTTATGCACATTTGGCGCCAGGTAGATAGAATATGGTTCATATTTACTCTTCCTGTGCAGAGGAATTGTGATGAAAAACAATACAGAAAAAGCGTTTAAGTATTAGCTCTCCAAACATTTTCAAAGAGTTTCACACTTTTAGCAGGTTCGTTCCCTGGTTGTTTTGAAAATATACCCATTAGTACATGCATTATGTACCACTATCAACAAGAGAGTCATTTCTGTACAAAATCCAGTTCTCAGTTCAGGTTCTCTTGCTCTTTCTGTTGCTGAGTTCAGCACAGAAGCCATCCAGGGATCAAGAAGTGTTACTACTTTTCAGAAGACTATCGAAAACTTTTGTTTTGCCTGCCTCCTTCCCTTCCCCCATTTCTTTCCAATTACTAGCTGAATTGAGATCCCCAAAATGTATCATTTGACAGCAGAAATGTTAATCGATAGAGCCAGAGAATCACAGGTGGTGTGTATCTAACTGCATAGAACATTAAAGGCTGCTGAGCCATTGTTTAGCCTAAATTTACTTTTAAATAAAGATTAGCAAGGATAACTTATGTACAAGGCTGTAAATCTGCTTAGTATTCCATGACTGTTGTAGGCAAATAATGCTTCCTAAACACAGTCTTTGAACATTTCCGAAGCTACTCTTCTAAATGATTGATATAAAAGATAATAGGACCATTTCAGCTCAGAAACCAAATAATCTTCAATATGTTAAAATATAGAAGGAAAAAACCCCAAAACATACCATATATATTACTTAACCTTGTTATATTACTGCTTAATAGTATATACATATGTTTTTTTAAAAGTTACTCTCCATAAAATGTCTTTATGAAGTGTTTATTTTGGCACAGGTTCTTAAGATTTACCTTCTGTTTAAAATTATAAATAAAATCTCTTTCTAGGTTTCACTACTTTAGGATTTATTTCTAGCTTATTATTTGAATTTTCATCTAGTATAAAAAAAACCCCACACTGGGGCTCATGAAAAAAACAGACTTCAGTGAGGAATAACATATATTATCTACCATTACAAAAACTGTACTTGTTTGATTTGATAAAATTATGAAAACAATAGATGTATGAAAGGTCAGGGTTTTTTTACAGCAGTGTTTTTTTTAAAAAAAGAAAAGTACTGCTAGAGAAAAGCTTTTTATACATAAAATGTGATTTTGTTTAATTTTTTAAATTTTCATTGTAAATATTACATAATGCTTTCCTTTTGTTTTCAATAACCTATCAATCTAATCAAGGTAGCATTTTATTGTTACAGACTCAAAACCACATGGTAGGGATAAGTCTATTATTTATTTTGAAACAATTCACTGTTTCCCATTTCTTTTCAAACTGGTCCAGTTTTGTGATGTTTTTGCTGAGACTTGCTCTGTTATAAGGTTTACTTTGATCAGGTTGAGCCATTCAGTTCTTTGTGGTCCTGCAGGGTTTGTCCATGCCATCAGAAATGCTTTTTCGGCCATTGCTAACAATAGTAAGAGATCGCTTTTATCCATTTCATGGCATTTTAACATTTCAGCAGCGTCTAGGGTACCTAATTGTGGTTTATAAGGCACAAAAATCTCCAACACACCTTTCACTATTTGTGTCATTTCTTCCCATGGAAACAGAAAACTGCTTGTAATTTACAAAAGTCTGACGAAGTGGGTATTCACCCATGAAAAGCTCATGCTCCAATACGTCTGTTAGTCTATAAGGTGCCACAGGACTCTTTGTCGCTTTTACAGATCCAGACTAACATGGCTACCCCTCTGATACTTGTAATTTACAGTTATTGCAAATGGTTTTTATTTCCATATTGTATCATATAAACCTAAGAAAATAAAGCTCCTATGGAGTGTAAAGTTCTGAATTTGCATTTGTGCATTATTTCTGGAAATATGTTTAATTTAGTAAGCCATAACCATAATAACCTGCAGCCTGCCAGGGTAATCCGCTGGTGGGCCGTGAGACAGTTTGTTTACATTAACTGTCCACAGCCACGGCCGCCCACAGCTCCCAGTGGCCACGGTTCGCTGTTCCCAGCCAATGGGAGCTGCAGGCAGGGCCGGCTCCAGACACCAGCCAACCAACCACGTGCTTGGGGCGGCACCTTGTAAGGAGTGGCCAATCTTGGGGTGGTGGGGCAGCTTTTTTGTTTTGGCGGAGCGGCGCTCAAGGGTTTTTTTTGTTTTTGTTTTTTGGGGGAGGTTTTTGGTGGGGTGGCACTCAGGGGTTTTTTTTGTTTCAGTGGGGCGGTGCTCCAGGGGGTTGTTTTTGTTTTGGCAGGGCGGTGCTTGGGGGGTTTGTTACGGCGGGGCGGCACTGGGGTTTTTTTTGCTTCGGCGGGGTGGCGCTCAGGGTTTGGGGGTTTTTTTTGGTTTGGCGGGGCAGCGCTCGGGGGGTTTCTTACGGTGGGGCAGCGCTCGGGGTTTTTTTTTGTTTCGGCGGGGCGGTGCTCGGGGGAGTTGTTTTTGTTTCGGCGGGGCGGCGCTCCGGGGGGTTGTTATGGTGGGGCGGTGCTTGGGGGGGGTTGTTACAGTGGGGCGGTGCTTGGGGGTTGTTTTTTTTTGGTTTGGCAGGGCGGGGCAGTGCTCGGGTTTGGTTTGGGTTTTTTTTTGGTTGGGCGGGGCGGCGCTTGTTGTTTTTTTTCGGGGTGTGGTGGTGGGGTTGTTTTGTTTTGGCAGGGCAGCACTTGGGGGGGAGGGTTGTTATGGCAAGGGCAGCGCCCTGCAGCACCCCCCACTCTTAGTTCCTGCTCCTATGCTTCCAGAATCCTCTGCCTTCTGTCTTCCTTCGCTAATGAACAGGCAGAATCTCTGAGATCATTTAGAAATTCTTCTCTTTTACCACCCTTCAGAGTTGCATGGTTCACAAGTTGGCCTTGCATTCCAAAGACATCCTAGCTGTTATAACTCAGCCAAAACAATCAGTCCTAGGACACATGTTCATTTTCATTATCTGAGTCAGATGCCACCAGCAGAAGGTTGGTTTTCTTTTTTGGTTGTTCAGGTTCTATAGTTTCCTCATCGGACTGTTGCTCTTTTAAGAATTTTGAAAGCATGCTCCACACCTCGTCCCTCTCAGATTTTGGAAGGCACTTCAGATACTTAAACCTTGGGGTGAGTGCTATAGCTATCTTTAGAAATCTCACATTGGTACCTTCTTTGCGTTTTGTCAAATCTGCAGTGAAAGTGTTCTTAAAAGGAACAACAAGTGCTGGGTCATCATGTGGGTAAAACAGAGCAGGGGACATACAATTCTCCCCCCAAGGAGTTCAGTCACAAATTTAATTAATGCATTATTTTTTTAACATGTGTCATGAGCGTGGAAGCATATGCTTTGGAATAGTGGCTGAAGCATAAAGGGGCACACGAATGTTTAGCATATCTGGTATGTAAATACCTTGCAATGCTGGCTACAAAAGTGCCATGCAAATGCCTGTTCTCACTTTCTGGTGACATTGTAAATAAGAAGAGGGCAGCATTATCTCCTGTAAATGTAAACAAACTTGTTTGTCTTAGCGATTGGCTGAACAAGAAGTAGGACTGTGTGGACTTGTAGGCTCTGAAGTTTTACGTTGTTTTGTTTTTGAGTGCAGTTATGTAAAAAAAACCTACATTTATAAGTTGCACTTTCACAACACAGAGATTGCACTACAGTACTTGTATGAGGTGAATTGAAAAATACTGTTTATTTTGTTTATCTTTTACAGTGCAAGTATTTGTAATCAAGAATAATATACACTTTGATTTCAATTACAACACAAAATACAATATATATGAAAATGTAGAAAAAATCCAAAATATTTAATACATTTCAATTGGTATTCTATTGTTTAGCAGTGTGATTAAAAGTGTGATTAATCGCGATTATTCTTTTCAATCATGATTAATTTTTTGAATAATCACTTAACTGTAATTAATCGACAGCCATATTTTTCACACATTCAGGTTGATTCTGATACTCTTGAAAAGATCTAGTATTGCTCTCAGCTTCAGTGACACATTTCATGACCTTACAGTGACAGTGGTGAGACTTTCCATGTTCTTTGACTTATAGCTATTCTAAGGTGGCAATCATGCCTACAGCTACGAGTCTGTCATGGAGGTCACATGACTTTCCGTGACTTCTGCAGTGGCTGGTGCTGCTTCATGGGCTGCCCAAGCTGGACAGCCCTTGGGCCAGAAGCAGCAGTTTGGGTTTGTGGGAGGTGGCTCAGGACTAGGGGCAGGATGTTGGGAGGATGTGGGGTGCATTTACCTTGGGTTGGGGGGCTCCCCGGCTCCCACTGGCATGGCACCCCCACAGGCCCCACTCCCCACAGCTCCCATTGACTGCGGTTCCCAGCCAATGGGAGCTGCAGCAGCTGGTGCTTCTTGCGGGAGCAGCGGCACCCCTGCCCTGGCCTCTCCGCTGCCTAGGAGCTGCAAGGACACAGAACTGGGTAGGAAACCCCTGCCAGCCCTCCCCCCACCAGTACCAGTGGGGGCCCGCCCAGCACCCGCAGCCCCCCATCCCGCCCCCCCCCGAGCACCCGTGAACCCCCACACACACCCCAGAGGACCCGTGGCCCCCCCATCCCACCCCTCAGAGCACCGGTGGATCCCAGCCCTGCCCCCCAGAGCACCCGCGGACCCCGGCCGAAGTTTTAGTCATGGCAGGTATTTTTATTAAAAGTCGTGGACAGGTCATGGGCCCGTGAATTTTTGTTTATGGCCTGTGACCTGTCCAAGACTTTTATTAAAAATACCCGAGACTAAAACATAACCTTAATCATGCTCAATGGAAGTCTCAAAAACAAAAACAAAGAAACCAAAAAACCCCACACACAACTGTTACACACACACACACACAATTTGTTAGAAAACAGCAATGGAATGTACAGACAACATAGAACAAGTGGGCATAAAATTATTAGCATTTAACCCATACAAATTATTGCTGCTTTTGTACATAAAGTAAAAAATGAATCTGAGGTTACCCCAATAGTTTCTGCTGAGATCAGACCAGCATTACATTTTCCTGCAAATTCTGACTTTTTTAAAATTTATATTTTGAATTTAGGGTACATTTCACTTCCACTTCAGGCTAGTTCCCAATGTAAATTTTATAGTAATATATTTAAATATTCATTTTTAAGATGACACAAGACACTTCATACAGCCCTCTAGACCCCAAAGTAGAAAAACCTATTAGATATTACTTTAAACTTTAATCCATTCTGGGGTTCATGAAATGCTTTATCTGTAATGCTGTTTATATTAATCATTATAAATATTGTATCCTTTCCAGAGAGGATGTGCTGACATATTGTCTCACTAAGAGAGAGAACTTGGCTCAGCTACTTTAAAATGCTTGCTTAACTTAAAGTGAGTACCAAAATGTGCCAGCAGAGGTGTTACTCATAGGATTGCCAGGGGTCCAGTTTTTACCAGAAAGTCTGGTTGAAAAGGGGACCTGGCAGTGGCCACTCAGATGTACCACAGGCAGACGGGGGAAGGGGAGGCACCAGGTCATCAACCCATGCCAGCTCCTGCTTAGCTGGGACCACCTCCTACCTGCCTCTCATGGGCAGGGAGGCAGCAGGCTCCATCCCAGCCCTGGAGCAGAGGAAGCCCAGCTTCAGGGGAGGGAGGTGGAGAGGATCAAGTGACAAGGAAGGAGGCAGAGGGAGAGCAGTGAGCGATGGGTGGGGAGGGAGTGAGCAGGTGTTGGGGCCTTGAGGGAAGAGGTGGCATGGGGTGGGGCCTTGGGACGAAGAGGTGGGGTAGGAGGACCAGATGTTCCCATTGTATAGGGACAGTCCTGATATTTGGGGCTTTCTCTTCTAGGTGCCTATTACCCTCACCCTCTGTCCAGATTTTTCACACTTGCTATCTGGTCACCCTAGGTAGAAGGTCCAGTTTTCAGAAATTAGAAAGTTAGCACCCTAGTCATGCAGATAATAAAGGGAAGAATCTGGGTAGAAGAACATTATTGTGCTGTTTGCTTGCTTGGTGTTTTTTAATTTGCAGAAAATATAGTTGACTTTCAGTTCAGCTATACAAATATATTATAGGCAACAACCCCAGTTCTAAAACTGGCAAAAATGTGTGTGGGGCAGGGGGGGAAGGAAGCAAGAGAATTAAAGTATGAAAATGTATTCAAAAGCAGATGGTTATTTACTTGTCCTATTGTTTGTATACCACGTTATAAAGAATGGTACTGTTGACAAGTTTTACCTAGCAGGACTAAGCTAACAGAAATTCCATAGCTGTGCTCGGCTTATTACGAAGAGAGGGAGAGAGCAGAGAGAATGGTCTAGGAGCTTGAGCATCGGGCTGGGAGCCAGGAACTTCTGTTTTCTAACGCTTGCTCTTCTATTCATTTGTGTGAGCTGGGATATGTCATGTAGGGCCAGATCCTAATACTCTTATTTGTACTGTGTAGTACACTGATCCTCAGGAAGTCCCGTTGATCATAACAGGACTACTCTTACAGAAGTTACTACTCAATATGGGCAGAAGTTTTAGAAGCTGGAGTTAAATCTTGGCTCATTGAAGTCATTGCCTGGCCTTTAGTTGTAAATAGGCCCAAACCAAAACCCCAGACCCAAACTGCAGATCTATTGTAACCTTTGAGTGGGCTAGAATTCACTTCATTGTGCCTAAAAAACCCGACTCCCATAGAAAAGTAGCTGGAGACCCAGAGTTCAGTTTTTAAGGATTTTCAGCAAGGATTGCACAGGGTCAACCTCTCCATATTCAAGTCCCAAAAGGAACTAAAATGAATTTAATTAAATAACTTTATAAAAATCTTACAATAAAGAAACAAATAATCTAATTGTTACATCATAACATGGCTATATTATAATCCACAGACATTATCTTCACAGTTATACATACATGCCTGACTAACCTAATTGCCTTCTATGAGGAGATAACTGGGTCTCTGGATGAGGGGAAAGCAGTGGATGTGTTATTCCTTGACTTTAGCAAAACTTTTGATACAGTCTCCCACAGTATTCTTGCCGGCAAGTTAAAGAAGTATGGGCTGGATGAATGGACTATAAGGTGGATAGAAAGCTGAGTAGTGATCAACGGCTCCATGTCTAGTTGGCAGCTGGTTTCAAGCGGAGTGCCTCAAGGGTCGGTCCTGAGGCCGGTTTTGTTCAATATCTTCATTAATGATCTGGAGGATGGCGTGGACTGCACTCTCAGCAAGTTTGCAGATGACACTAAACTTGGAGGAGTGGTAGATACTCTGGAGGGTAGGGATAGTATACAGAGGGACCTAGACAAATTAGAGGACTGGGCCAAAAGAAACATGATGAGGTTCAACAAGGACAAGTGCAGAGTCCTGCACTTAGGATGGAAGAATCCCATTCACTGTTACAGACTAGGGACTGAATGGCTAGGAAGCAGTCCTGCAGAAAAGGACCTAGGGATTACAGTGGACGAGAAGCTGGATATGAGTCAACAGTGTGCCCTTGTTGCCAAGAAGGCTAACGGCATTTTGGGCTGTATAAGTAGGGGCATTGCCAGCAGATCGAGGGACGTGATCATTCCCCTCTATTCGACATTGGTGAGGCCTCATCTGGAGTACTGTGTCCAGTTTTGGGCCCCACACTACAAGAAGGATGTGGAAAAATTGGAAAGAGTCCAGCAGAGGGCAACAAAAATGATTAGAGGGCTGGAGCACATGACTTATGAGGAGAGGCTGAGGGAACTGGGATTGTTTAGTCTGCAGAAGAGAAGAATGAGGGGGGATTTGATAGCTTCTTTCAACTACTTGAAATGGGGGTTCCAAAGAGGATGGATCTAGACTGTTCTCAGTGGTGGCAGATGACAGAACAAGGAGTAATGGTCTCAAGTTGCAGTGGGGGAGGTTTAGGTTGGATATTAGGAAAAACTTTTTCACTCTGAGAGTGGTAAAGCACTGGAATGGGTTACCTAGGAAGGTGGTGGAATCTCCTTCCTTAGAGGTTTTTAAGGTCAGGCTTGACAAAGCCCTGGCTGGGATGATTTAGTTGGGAATTGGTCCTGCTTTGAGCAGAGGGTTGGACTAGATGACCTCCTGAGGTCCCTTCCAACCCTGATATTCTATATATTCTATAAATAAAGAAAACAAATTAAAATCTTCACAGTTCAGTCCCCACAGAAATAAAGTGAGAAGGAACTGGGAGTTCCCAAAAGCTTAGGTTTGGTTCACCTAAGTCTCAGAGTCTTTGATCACCAAATCTGTACTGTCTGCTGAGTCTAAAACATCTTCCCTCCACTTGCTTGTAGGAATCTTCAGTTGGAATCTATGCAGATCTTCCTCTGCTGAAATCATTGCTAGCCAGTCAACTGACTGATTAACCCAGGGGTCGGCAACCTTTCAGAAGTGGTATGCCGAGTCTTCATTTATTCACTCTAATTTAAGGTTTCATGTGACAGTAATACATTCTAACATTTTTAGGTCTCTTTCTATAAGTCTATAACAGGGGTTGGCAACCTCTGGCATGCGGCTCGCCAGGGTAAGCACCCTGACAGGCTGGGCCAATTTGTTTACCTGCCGCATCGGCAGGTTCGGCAGACCACGGCTCCCACTGGCCGCAGTTCGCCACTCCAGGCCAATGGGGGCGGCGGGAAGTGGCGCGGGTGAGGGATGTGCTGGCCGCGGCTTCCCACCACCCCCATTGGCATGGGACGGTGAACCACGGCCAGTGGGAGCCGCAATTGGCCAAACCTGCTGACGCAGCAGGTAAACAAACTGGTGAACCACGTGCCAGAGGTTGCCGACCCCTGGTCTATAATATATAACTAAACTATTGTTGTATGTAAAGTAAAAAAGCTTCATTTAAAATTAAATGGCAAGGACCTGGGCAGTGTGAGTGCCACTGAAAATCAGCTCGCATGCCATAGGTTGCCTACCCCTGGTAACCAATCACTCAGTTAAGTGTACACATTTAAAGAAAACCCTGTTACAAGAAAATACAAAAATTGAGAATAGCAAAATATCAACGACTCTTTCCCCATTACTACATTTAAAGAAAAGTTGGTGAATCAGACTAGTTGAGACAATTTAACTAGAACGGTTTGGCTAAAATAAAAGAACATTCAAAGCATACAATTAAAATAGAAGTTGTTGTTTTCCCTCCCAATTTCTCCGTGCTATAATTAGCATTGCCCATGCTCCCCTGTTAGAGGGTTAACACTATCACTAACCTGCAGCAAAATGCTTCAGAGTTAGGGACAACAGCCTGTTTTCTGCTCCTGGGCTCAGCTTCTCCCAACACAGGACCCATGGCCCTTTGTAAAGCAGCTGCTCTGACTGCTTGCCCTCATGGAATCCCAACAGGAAACCTGTTGGAGCAGACTGATAACTACCACAGCCAGTTCCAGAAGCTTCTGGATGTGGAGTGATTAATCTGCCTAGCAACGATGACCCAGACATAACTTATTTTTACCTCCCCACAATGGGTCTCTTAAAGAGATATTTCCCTATTAGTCACATGGGTTATACCAGGGGTCGGCAACCTCTGGCACGTGGCTCGCCAGAGTAAGCCTCCTGGCGGGCCAGACCAGTTTGTTTACCTGCCATGTCCACAGGTTCGGCCGATCGCGGCTCCCACTGGCCGCAGTTCGTCGCTCCTGGCCAAAGGGGGAGGCAGGAGGTGGCCCAGGCCGAAGGATGTGCTGGCCGCGGCTTCCCGCAGCCCCCATTGGCCTGGAACGGCGAACCGCAGCCAGTGGGAGCGGCAATTGGCCGAACCTGCAGACGCGGCAAGTAAACAGCCCGGCCCGCCAGGGTGCTTACCCTGGCGAGCCACGTGCCAGAGGTTGCCAACCCCTGAGTTATACTATCACATCTCTATAAGGGCCAGAACATATGGTCAATATGAATATATGTATCATACAGGGATATCATAGAAATTAATGCTACCACACTTTAAAAATGTATGTTGCTATATTAGTGTTAATTGCTATATTGCTGTTACCACTATTTAAACTCCAGTAAGATGTACTAGTTACAGGATGTATTTGGAGTAGAACTAACATGATTCATAGTACAGTATTTTTAAACATTTCTATACTGTAAATATTACAGACCGTGTGTGTGTGTGTGATGCTTTTCATTTGTTTCCAGTAAATCTATCTAAATGTAAGGACTGAGTTTTAAGCAATCTATTTTTACATGTCCAAGACATTGACAATAGACCTTTCACTTAAAGAGCCTTAAAGCAACTGCATGTACTCATTAGGGACCTGATCCAAAATCCATTAAGTCAGTGGTTGTCGCCTCATAGTCTTCAGTATACTTTGGTCAAGCCCTAACAACAAAACACATTGTACAAGTTTTTGAGACATATTCACAAATGCAGGAACACATCATTCAAAGTATGATCAAGCAGTTTGTGTGTATAGTCTCTTTGCTCTATAGTATTTCATGTAAATGTTCATTGGTTTACCTTTCGATTAGTATGACCACTGACTGTCTTAATGGAAACATCTATTTTATAATAAATTCATCTCCCGCAAGTACTGTCAAATCTCTATAGCTGGAACAGATTGTTCCAACATATTTATGTGCTTTTTTGATTAATTACAATGATTGTTTATTGTGTACATTTTTAAGGCAGATTACTTGCATTCCATGGAGCAAGCGCAGTATACCATTTGACACTAACATATGCAGTCTTATTAGCATGAATATATGTTTGAGTTTTCTACTTGAGTGAATCATTGACTTACACATAATAACTTCTTACCGGATGCGGAGCTTGCCAACCCAATTTGCAGCAGCCTCATCACCGAAGTGCAGAGCCGTCAAACCACCATCAACCATCAGTGATGTGAGACATTCTCTCTTTGGTCACAGCTGCATGTGAGAGCCTCTCATTGGCCCCAGGTATGACGTCCGGCTGCACATTGATACTGGCCTCTTCAAAATTGGTTCAGAAGGGCCTGTGAGTGCTGCGGCAAATAAAAGCAGGGCAAACACATGGTTGGGTCAGTTCTAAGAGACTGGTTTCTGACAATCAGCTGCAGACCATTCTTCATGCTACATCAACATCACAGAGAAATCTGATCAGGGCAGATGGGCCCAGAATGGGTGCCTCAACAACTGGTGTTCTCTTGGGTGGTCAAAGAGGTCTGTGTATACTGGTAAGCTCAGGTTTGCCCTGATCTTCTCAACCCTTCTGGTTGTATCATCCTCATGACAGATGTGTGGAAGAGCGATGTTGCTTAACACAGGGTGCCACAGTACTGGTGTGGGTCGAATCATCCCAGTTATGATGCACATGCTTGAACGTAGCTGTGTGTCAGTCAACTTGATGTGAGATTAATGGAGCCAGATCAGAGCACAGTATTCTGCTGCAAAGTAACAGAGGGCTAAAAAGCATGATTAGAGAGTTTAAGCATTTGCTTCCCATGAAGATTTCAGAGCACTAGGACCATCAACATAAAGTGGTTGAATTTGAAGTGATGCTCTCCTATTAACTTTTGACAGCCACCTATGTCTATTAAGTGTGGGAGGTGTTTGCTTTCTCACTGATAAATATTGTATATAATCAGATCCTCCTCTTTAGAAAATGTAAAAAAGGGCTAAACATTTTGGGGAATCTCTGAATGCTGTTGGCACAGCAGGACTTACACGAAATTCTGCCCTGGCTCCCATGCAAATTTCAAAATAAAAGATTTATCTTCACTATGGAGCTAAATCGGTTCTGCTGCAATCGATGCAGCAGCATCGATTTAGCGGGTCTAGTGAAGACATGCTCAATTGATGAGAGAGTGCTCTCCCATTGATTTCTGCATTCCACCTCAATGAGAGACAGAAGCAATGTCAGCGGGAGAATGTCTCCCATTGACATAGCATAGTGTGAACCTCGTGGTAAGTAGATCTAAGCTACATAGCCTTGAGTTATGCTACTAACGAACTCAAATTGTGTAGCTTAGATCAACCGGCGACCCATATATCTGGCTGTGACATTGGTTTGCATATCTGCACTTCGGAAACACCCAGTCCTTGTTCAGTGAATAGCTCCAGTGTGAAGCTTGACTTCAAGATGTTTTTCATCTAGTCATATAGTGTCTTATTTTAGCTTCATATCATTCAGTGTCTGATTATCCCAGACATTATTCACTGCCACTGTTTAGAATGCTTTGGGCAGCAGTGAAAATGACAAGAATTGTGTCACTAGCATTTTGTTGCTGCTTGGGAAAGCTATGAGTAGTAGCCAAGGCAGGCAGACGCTGGAGTATTCATAGGAGAAGAGGTCCCAAATAAAAGCTGGGGGAAGGTACAAAAGTAGAAACTCTTCCCTTCCTCTTCCTTCCCCCCGCCTTCCCCAGGAGGCAGGAGGAAAAGTAGAATAACAGAGTCCGCCAGCCACTTTGCAGCATCCAGGAGGTGCAGGGGTTAAGAGGAGAGACAGAGTAAAATCCATTTCCTTTCCTGATAGCCAGATGGGGCTAGGAGGGCTTCAATTTCTCATACATACTAAACATACAAAAGATAGACCTCTTGTCTAGGCACTGCACCTTGGTAAAATCTCCAGTGCTTTCTGGCCAGTAGTCATCTAGTAAATTTTTCAAATCCTGTGTATTTTAACATTATTTATTAGGGCTTGCAGCATTACTGGGCACGCAAGTCAGGGAAGCGATAGGTATGTGACTTACAGTCTCTTCAGCTGTATTCACAGCAGTGATTACTGGTGGCCTAGCAGAGCCATAAAGTAGGCGCCTGGCATGCTTTTTGTGACACTGACATTTATGCCACACAATCTCGTGGTTTTGTACAAGCAGTTTTCCTGCGATGTTTGCTCGAATACAATGTAATTCAAGAGCTAGCAGAAAACAGTTACCATTTTGCTGATTATCTGTGACGTTTCAAAATATGTTGCCAAATTAATTGCTGTTGGGGGGGGTGGGGATTTGTGTGTGTGAGAGAGAATTTACTGATGCTTGTTATCTTTTGAAAATTTGGAGCGGTGGTTTGAGGGAAGATGGATAGTTTTCCTTTAAGAAACATAGGGTATGGCTACAATGCAGCCATACCTGATCTAGCTTTAATCTATCTAGCTTGCATACTAATAGCTCTGAAGCCACTGCAACACACGGTTCAGCGTGGGCTGCATAAACCCAGTTGGGACCCCTGGAAATTGCTTGGGCAGCTAGCCCATGGTGAAGCACATGCTGCTGTGACCTCACTGCTATCAGTACATGAGCTAGCTAGATTAAAGTTAGTTTGGGTATGTCAGCATTTGCTTCAATGCCTCCCTCTCCCCTCCCCCCATTGCAGTATAGACATACCCATAGACAATTAGAGAGAGAATATATCTGTCACATATGAAAATACAATATTTATATTTCATTGTAACGTTTTAATTGGATCCAGAATCAAAGGAGTGTCCTGAATTCACACAATATCCTGAGCACTACATTTTATCTCTGTATCTGTAGTTTGCTGAAAGATGTATAAAATAATCCATTTCCTTTCAAATCGGAGGTGATTCAAGAACACTGCTTATTGCAGCTGAGGTTAGCATTAGCTTACAATAAAACTATTCCTTCCAGATCTACCTACTTAAGATCATAGCATATAAATACAATGGATGTCATTAAAATCTTAGAAGCGCCTTTGTGAGTAATTAAATTACTGTGACATTTGTTGAATTCCCTATACTAAGATTAGGGAGTATCACAGTAACATAAAATACTTACAAAGGCAAAATTATAAAGATGTCAGCTGGAATTTACTATGAAAAGTGGCTATGTAAAAATATTTTGGGGTGCAATGTTTGTCTCACAATGATTTCCGTGCCCGATATCTTCAATGTACAGGGGTTTTTTTGTATGATTAAACCCTGCAAACTCAACCTCGGCTCTGGGAGTCAGATTGGATCCTTTACTTCTCATGCATCATAGTTGATTCCAAGAGTTCTGCAGTCCACATTAGACCCTCAGTTACATCTGAGTAATTCCATTGTCTTCACATTATGCCTCAGTGACACAGCTGTATAACCTCTTTGCCATCAATGGATTTGCACAGGTGTAACTGACTGGGACTTAGTAAACAATTCTGCTGATTATGTACGAGTTAGAGTAGAATCTAGCCACTCCCTCTTATGTGTATTTGTTCTGTGGGGCTAATAGAAGTAAAAAGCAGAAAACTTATATTAGTCACTAAAGTCAGCAGTTGATTGAAAAAAGAGAACTGGGTTTAAGTAAAAAGCTGCCTTTTTTAAAAATAAAAAATGTATAACTGCTCTTTAATGATGACCTCTTTACATTACTTTTCGTGTTTGCCTTCTTCACTTCCACATGTTGAAAATATGCGGCTCTGCGGAGCTTTTGTACTCTAGCAAGTTACTGTAAAAAATGACAGCTTTTTTACGGAGACACCAGGTAAGCCTAGTTTACTGTCAGCCCATTAATAAATGTATATAGCCCAAACCTGGAACTGTGCAGTGCAGAGCTGGTGGAAGAATCATGCCCTAGGACTTGAGCAGTTATCATGTCTAGTTAAAAGACGGTGATTTCTTCAGCTTATATTCACAATTCATGTGATGGCAAGCTTTGCGGGACAGAAACATTGTCCAACTTTGTAGAGCATCAAGAGATCCCGTGGCACTATACTTATGTATTGATTTAATAGTGCGTTTGTTACCAAGAAGCTATATAAGTAGTGAATAATGTATGTAATTTATATAAGTAATAACACTATCCAAGTGCACTTCACTTCAATTTCATTCCACCCTCATTGCCCTTTCTCCTTCCTGTGCTCTTATGCCCATGTCCTCCCTTTGTCATCACTCTTTCATCATCTCCTTTGGATTGCTGCTCCCACTCCATCTCTCAGCAGGAGTCTGACTGAGCACTGTGGTCACCTTCTACAACTCATGCCTGGGTGATTTCATCTGTTTGTATAGCTTCAGCTCTGTTCTCTGTGCTTTGACTCACAAATCTACCTCTGCACAATTTTGTCTCCTGTTATCCAGTCCCACGTTTCTGACTCTGGCTCTGACAAATAATCATGAGTAGCCCACGCCAGTTCAAGTTTAAACATGACATGCTCTCTTCCCCAGCTCCAGAATACCTCGTATACCCAGGGTGTGGGCAGAAGGGCTGTTATAGGATTGGTGTCAGCTCAGAATTCTCACAGTCATCTGCTGTCTTAAGTCTTCCTTGTACTGCTTGAGTGAGGCACTAAGGGATTTAGAGGAGTCCTAGGATATCACCCAAACATCTCTCTCCTCCATCATGTCCAGAATGGAACTGCTAAAATTATATTTTGCACACTTTTATGAGTCCATCCCCTTTCAGTCTTTCCTCTGGTTCCCCTTTGCCCAGCATATCAAATTTGAACTTTTGTTACTTGCTTTCAAGGCCCCGGCTCAGTTCTAGAATCTAGTTAGTAATCATGTCTCACACTTCACGTCACACAACAGCGCAAGACTTAGCACATTATTTTTTTTCCTTTTTCCATCCATGCTTCTCCCATCTACCTAGAAAGGTTTTTCATTTCCAGTGCCTCAGGCCCTTTACCCCTTGTCATTCAAATGAATCCACTTCTTTCCCTGTCTAATTTATAAAGCATTTTCACAAAGAACACTTTTGCTGTGAGACCCTCAAGTACAAACTTCCATCAGTCAAATGCTCTCTCCACCACAGTATTTCAGAAGAGGCAAACTAGAGGAAATAGTACTAATCATACCAAAAATATTGTAAGTTAACAACATCCTCTTTCTGATTTCTTGTCTTACTTGTAGCTGTTGTAATCCATCTAGGGCAGGGACTGTCTTGTGCATAGTACAGTACTGAACATACCATTGACACTTTAGTATTAAAAATAATTTAATAATAGCCTGGATGTTAGTATGCTGCTACATATTCTTGGATTTCTCACTGATGACCATTACACAGTGAATGACGCTGCCTGCCTGCTTAGAAATACTGAACAAAAATAAAGAAATGTTTCAAAAAGTGATATATTAATGAATTAGAGCCACAGGGTTGGTTGTTTTTAATAGTCAATAAGTGTGATTCCTGGTTTAAGTGAATCAGAGAGATGAAACATACTAGTGTGTTTCATGGAACAAAGCTCTATAGTACCTCTGAAGAAATACTCGTAACATTTCTTCTGCCCTGTTTGATCTTTAAGAAGGGGAACATATGTGGGATAGAGGGAAGTAGCAATATTCTTCCAAGCTCTACTCACAAAACAAACTTCATGCAGTTGGGACACACAATTATTCACTACTCATAGAAGATGTTCAAAATATAATATGATCATGGTTGTTTGGCTGAGCTCCACTGGGTTTGGAAGGGCTTGGGCTTATGAGGTTATCAGTTGAAGTCTCATCTTGCCTTAAGGCCACAGAATATTAGTTGCTATGCCACCATCATATTAGCTGCATGCTTCTCCAGTGCTGACGCTTCTGTTGAAAGAACTGGAATCATTTTCTTCATCTCCCGGGTGTAAACAGATTCCCTCCCCACATTTTCTCGGGGGGAATCAGCTAATATCAAAAGCATAAGGGTACAGAGAGACATTGCTCAGTTTCAGTCCTTGAAGTGTTGAATGTCAGGATATTGCTCAACGTTTTTTAAAGTTTTATTTACAACTTTAGTAAGATCATTCCCAGCATTCCTTTAGCTGTGAGTTACTACTTGTACGCACTGTATCTGAGTCACTGGACACAATACCAAGAAGATACTTAATGTATACAACAGACTTAGCATACTAAAGCAAGAGATTCTTCTTCCTGCCATAAAATTTGTATGCATAATGTATTATTTCTGAGTTCAAATTAAAAAAAAATACTTGCTTGGGAATGCAACAATTTTAACACAAGTCTTATCAGAAGACACAAGTATTTTATGCTCCTGATACAAGAAAAGCTGAAGGTATGTAGATTTCTATAGTAATTTTTGGTCGAGGGACATCTAGTATGAATGTAGATGAAAGACTTAACAGGAAGCAAAATGCACAGATCAAAACTGAGTAATTCTATGATCTGTCTGTTCTAATCCTTGTCCTTCTCCTTCCACTCTTATTGTTTGTTATTCTCTATCGTTATATCATATCTAAAATTAGAGTTTGATCCAAAGCCATGTAATATCACTAGGGTAATACCTACACTGCAAAGAAAAACCTGCAATATCGAGTCTCAGTGCCTGGGTGAATTGACTCTGGCTTGCAGGCCTTGGACTGTGGGGCTAAAAAGAGCAGTGTAGATGTTCCCACTCAGGCTGGTGCCTGGGCTCTGAAATCTGGCGACGGGGGAGGGTCTCAGATTCCAGGATCCAGCCCAAGCGGGAATATCTACAGTACTGTTTTTAGCCCTGCAGTCTGTGCCCCACAAGTCCAAGTCAGTTGACCTGACCTCTGAGACTTGATGCTGCAGGTTTTTCTGGGCAGTGCAGCTATAACCAGGAGTCCAATGATTGATTTGATTGTGTTTTGGACCAGTCCCTTAGATTTTAAGCTGTTTGGGGCAGGAACTGTTTTATGTCTTTTTAATTTAATCTGTAAAGTGCCTAGCATGTTTCTGGGTGGTGTTACGTAAATAATGATAATATGTACAGATCCAAATGTTTATGGAATTTTTTTAAATTGTGATAGTCCTCTTTAAAAAAATACTGATTTGTTGCCAATAGAAAAGAAAACTAATTTGTATAAAAATAAGGCATGTTTTGATGTTTTCAGTACCTTCCTTCCTTTGTCCCCAAGTTCCCTACAGAAATGAGCAATGGAAAGGTGCCTAGGTTAAGTATTCTGTGAATTGCAAAATCAAACACTTAACTCTGGAACTACACATTTTTCACATTCTCAGTGTTTCTAGTACTACCACCTGGAAAGCTCATGTTGTATGCACAAATACTTTTGGGGCTTGAGATATCTGTGTCCATGAATAAAATATATTTGCATTGGTCTTTTATAACCAAAAAGAATAGAAATGTTCTACTGTTCTTAGGAAAACTAGAATTGGTCTACATTTAGATCAAAAAGGTAATCAGGGATGTACTAAACTGTTATTAAAGTTACAATTATGTGTTTATTCACATATGAATATAAGTAAGAGCCTCACTGCTTCTTCTGGCTGGTGCAGATTCTTCTGGCTGGTGGTTCTTCATGTGCAGATTCCTTCTTTCCAGTGGATCTTTTGAACATTAGTCTATGCACTGTGCTCATAATAAATCAACCAAAGAAAATCCTAGATACTATTAGAGATAGTCAGGAATTGTTCAACACTATGTTATTTTGTCAGAAAATGCTGATCTCTTGAAACTGAAATGTTCACAGGGAAAGATTGGTCACAATGAATGTCCCATTTCAAAAACCTTTAAGAGGAAGAAGCATCAAAATTATTGAAACATTCTATTCTGTTTTTCAGTTCAAACCACTTTTTTGTTTATAAATTTAATATATTGTAAAAACCATATAAAAATAAAGTCAGAATTGAAATACTGAGAAATTATTGATATGTTTTGATTGACCTGATGCAAATTTTTGTCAGTACATAAAAAGTTTTTGAGATTCATCTTTTTGTCCCTTTCAGAGATCCTAGCACCCCTTCCTAGGCACCCACTAAAATTGCTGTGAGGGGAATTCAAGCATCCATGCTCTGGATTCCCAGGGTGTTCCAAGCTCCTGAAGCCTGAATGGAGTCCAGGCACTGCCCCCGATTTCGGTATATCTAGACATACCTTCTATCTGGCACCCCTCTTCCAAGTGTTGGAGCCCACTGGCCAGCTCCCTAGCCACTCTGTGCACAGCACTGACCCTTCAGACTCCTCCATACTTAAACATACCCCTGTCCCAGAGCTCCACCCCAAAGGTGTGAAGCTTTATAGTTTAACTCCTTCAGGGACATGAAGTAGTTGTGAAGCAGTCAACACACACACACTTTGTTCACTCTATCAGCTTTATGTTCTATACAGTTATGTAAAGCACAGGAGAATACAGATCACACCAAACTATAAAACATGCTAAATGCAATGTCCCTCACCCTTCCCTTGGGAGATCATCTGTGTTCTGTCAGGCAGGACAGAACTATCCTGCCCCTGCAGCAAACTTCCTCATCTTAATCTGGTGCAAGATGTCTCTGTCCCTCAGTTCCCCCTGTGAGTGCCTTTATGTCTATACATGAAATGAAATGGAAACCTGCTGGGATCTACCTGCAGGTCTACCTGCTGGGATCACCTCTTCTTTTGTTCTGACTTTTGGTCATTTTCCATTACTCCAAAACCCCATTCCCCTCAAACAAGAGGAGGAAATGTTTTTTCCCAGGTAGAGCAAGCCTGTTGTCCCAAGATGTTTTACTTTGAACAGATGATGAATGAATGCTGATCTCTGTCCTGGCAGAGACATGACACACTGTGCTAACTTCTGGGAGATTCACATACACATAGTTTTTCCTTAACACAGTAATTTCATGATACAATTTCCTAAAATCACCCAGAATTCAGATATGGTGCAGATAGAACCCCTAGTTCATCACAATCCCAATTTGAGAAGAGAAAACATTTTGAAATCCCAAAATCTTGCAGGAAAGGAAAGCAATTTCCTGTCCAGCTCATGGTACTACTCAGTATGTAGTAAAGCACACAATTTAGCAAAAGGTATATTTGAAGTATGAATGGGATTCTTTTTAGACCCCTTCCCCCTGATTTTTATGCTTTATTCCTGTTGGAGCCGCTGGGAGTAATAAGTGCACAGCTTATGGCAGAATTTGGCTCCTAATTCATAAAACACTTACGTGATATTGAAGACACATGGGATACATCCACTAGATTATATAGTGGATCTCCTTGAATCCATATAAACTAATGGTAGTGTTGGACTTTAATATAGGAGCATAGAAGGAAATCCTTCAAAAACATTGCTGCATGGAAAGTGATCCTATAGTGTATATGCATTCTGCCCCTTATGGGAAAAATGAATTGAGTGGCATGTTCTTAAATTGTTCACAATACCTGTATTTGTAAAAGAAACATGAACAGAAGACAAGCATGCCTGCTTATCATAAAGAAAAGCCCCGTGCTTCCTTAATTTAATATATTCAAATGCAGTTGCACTATGTGAAAGTGAGATGCTTGCAGTACAGCTGATAAATACAGACCTAGTAAATAAATAATGGTCACACACCAAAATTGGATAGGAAGAATTCTACATTTAGGCTAGGTTCTGATGCATATGCGTACGTGCTTGTGCACTTCCATAATGCATAGAGTGGAAGTAAGCACGTAAATTGTAGTTCTAACGTAAACAACATACATGGTTATTTCTGTCCGACACACCATACTGCAGATTGTGTTGTAATTGTTTCTTTGTAACTAGTCATTTCATTCTTCAGGATAGGCCCCAGTCTTGTTTAACCAGAAGGGAGTTGGTTTGGGAAGGATATGAAAATTCCCTGTGAAAAACGGAGTACTCTTGTAAAATATCCATGCATTATAAAGACCAAATGGAGCTTGTCAATTTATTTGCTTAACCAGAAGGGCTGTTTATCACTACGTATGTATGGTATGTAGTATTATTTTATAAGACAAAAATGTAGTCATGCAATTATTGAAGTTTCACTGTTATTTTCTTTTGGAACCTTCACCAGGTTGGCTATGTAATAAAATAGGGAGTTAAGCTTTCACTTCCTATGCAAATTAAGCAAAAGTAGTTTTCTCCTTCCTTTTGTAGAAATTAATCATCCTGCAACTAATCAAGACTATTTGTTTTGGAAATAATGCAGCAAGTGGTTCAAGTGGTTTAAGGGAGTTTTCATGGGAAGATGTTGAAAGTTTTCCTTAACATACAGGACAACATTAGGCAAAGTGTTGGAAAATTACACTTGGTTCCATATTGTTGCTCTTCAAAATGCTTGTTGATGGATTCAAGGGATTTTTTTTTATTTATTTTGTTTTATTTTTACAGGAATTGCTGAAGCGGCCATTGCTATAGTCCCTGGACAACAATTTAATAAAATTCCTACATTCTTGAGAGCTCATGAGATATGTTATAAGGGATCAAAGATTTGAGTCTTTTTCTGTATTAAAATCTAGAGGGAGGTTTTTAAAAGTGCTTAATGGATTTATGCACACAAAATGGACCATTGGTCTGACCCAGTAAGGCCATTCTTATGTTCTTACATTGCCAAATACTAATTTTAAGAAAAAATCTATTATGTATACACCAAAGTATTTATTCTATATATGTATGGTGGCCTTAAATATATAAATTTAACAGTGGTCATCCTTAAAAAGTCAATATTTGTCAACAACTACTACACTGGGCCTGACCCTGCACAGTGCAGATACAGAGTGTTATACAAGAAGTAAAGTAAAAAGTGATGAGCAGGGCAGAGCATATAGGGACCCTGTGACAAGACATCTGTTTTTCAACCATCTATTTACTCCTCCCAAGTACATGGAGTAAGGCCTGAGAGTGGAATGCATAGCTAAGTGCCACACTACCATAATGATGATCACACATAAAGAGATACTGTCAACATAAAAAAATCTCACTTCTTGCCTAAAAAAAAAAATTACCAATAATTTTACAAGAAACATCTATGATTAGTGTCGCTGGAAAACATTAGACAAGTTATTTTTCTCTCTTTCTGTTTGTTTATTTTGTGCATCTGATAGCACTCTATATACTATGATTCGTTGCTTTTTGTATAGTTAATTATTTTCTACTGACTCTTCTAAACTACTTGTAACTGACTACATTTAAAGTTATTAGCATCACTTTAAACCCATGTTTACTCAGACATTCCCCGTTCTCTAGTCTTTCCCTGCACTATTGGAAGTGAAGGAGCAAGTGTATAAGAAACTTCAGGTTTATTATCGATGTAAAGGATCGTGTCCAGAGCTTATCCTCATATATGCCCACATATAGCTTCTGATTGGACCATGGATGGTGCATCTTGCTGTGTGCCACACAAGGACTTGCAGGATTATCCCAGTGTTCCTTTATATTTAGAACAGGAATTAACTGCAGTGTCTCAGATACTATACTGTGGTGACTTTTGGTAGATGCTGAATTTTTAATGATGGAACCTGTATCACCAAAATCACAGTCAGCTAGCAAAATTATTTTTTTGCAGTGATGAGGAAAGCAGAAGACTTATAGCTCATGATTGTGATATCATAAGCAGTAAGAAAGGACATAGAGTGTAGTTTTAACACAAATACAGTGTTTTTATTGGTCAAGTAGAATAGTAACTATATGTTAACTAATAGACTTGTAGTATGATTGCAATATGTAAATAGTTGGTTGTGCTGAGAGAATTACCTCTGTCAGTGTTGCTGCTACTCACTACCACTTGAAAAGCGCAGAGTCTCAGCCTGATCCAAACTAAATTAAAAAAAAGAACTCTGTCAGTCTCTTTCCTTTAATGCCATTAGGGGATGGCTCATCTGTTCTCTGCCTTGCAGGCTTACTGGATGGGGAAAAGGTGGCATCCTTTTACCTCATCATTGAAATACAGGGCCGCCTGGGGTGGGGGGCAAATGGGGCAATTTGCCCCAGACCCCTCAGGGGCCCCCACGAGAGTTTTTCAAGGCCCCTGGAGCGGGGTCCTTCACTCACTCCGGGGACCCTGGAAAACTCTCGCAGGGCCCAGGCCCCCAGAGTGTCTTCCGCTCTGGGTCTTCAGCGGCAATTCAGCGGCGGGGGGTCCTTCCGCTCTGGGACCCACCACCAAAGTGCCCCGAAGACCCGCGGCGGGGGGTCCTTCCACCCCGGGACCCGGCGCCTAAGTGCCAGGTCTTCGGCAGCCATTCGGCGGTGGGAGACCCCAGGCCCCCTGAATCCTCTGGGCGGCCCTGCTGAAATATTGCTGTATGTGATGCACACTGAATAATTTACTTGACAAGTTCTCCCTCTTGTTCTGCTTGGGGAATGATTTTCTCCAATTTATTTGTTGGTTGAGTTTCCTGATGGGAAATTTCTCTCATCACCTCAGTCATTGACAAACAGAAATTAGATGTGTGTGTACATGGTCCTAGCTAAGAAGGGTGCAGAAAATCAGATCCTTGACTGGTGTAATTACCTTTATGCAGCGGCTCTGCCAGCTGTGTCAAACAGTACCAATCCTGTATCAATTACACCAGTTCTACAAGGGAATCATAGGGCATGGCTACACTTGCGAGTTAGAGTGCATTAAAGCAGCCCTGTGCGCTTTAACTCACGATGTGTCCACACTGGCAAGGCACGTAGAGTGCCCAGATTCTGTTTCTAGAGTGCTTCTGGTACTTTACCTCGGCGAGCGGAATAATGTTTGATGCACCCCCGCTGGAGTGCTGCAGCACCAGTGTGGATGCCGTGGTCTGTTAATGCGCTCTGATCAGCCTCCAGAAGTGTCCCACAATGCCTGTTCTAGCCACTCTAGTCATCACTTTGAACTCAGGTTACCAACCATCAGACCCGCCCTTTAAATTCTCTGGGAATTTTGAAAATCCCCTTCCTGTTTGCTCAACTAGGCATGGAGTGCTCTCAGCGAATCTTTCCAGGTGACCATGCCTCCACATGCCAGGAGATCCCCAGTATGGAGCAATGGTGAGGTGCTGGACCTCATCAGAGTTTGGGGGGAGGAAACTGCCCAGTCCCAGCTGTGCTCCAGCTGTAGGAATTACGATGCCTTCAGGCAGATATCAAGGGACATGACAGAAAGGGGCCATGACCGGGCCGCACTGGAGTGCAGGATTAAAGTGAAAGAGCTGCAGAATGCATACCGCAAAGCCTGCGAGGCAAATCACTGCTCCAGTGCTGCCCTCGTGACCTGCCGTTTCTACAAAGAGCTGGACACGATATTTGGGGGCGACCCCACCTCCATTCCGAGGACCACCATGGACACTTCATAGCCTAGTTCAACAAGGCAGGAGGAGGAGGAGGAGGAAATCGGGAGCAATGGTGCTGAGGAGGAGAAAGACACCCTGGAATCCCTAGATGCATGCAGCCAGGACCTGTTGTCAAGCTAGGAGGAAGGTAGCCAATCATGGCGGCCGGTGCTTGGGGAAGGACAAACACCAGAGGAGGTTCCCGGTAAGCAGCTTTTATTTTGGGAAGAAAGTTATTCGGTGCGGGCTCTTGGGGCAAGGAGGGTTAGGGCTGCATGCATGCCTAGATGTGGAATAGGGTGTTGATGTGCACATCGTGGAATTGGCCTCAGTGATCTCTTCAAAGGTCTCATCCTGGAGTTGAGCAATGCGCTTGCTCAGGTTTCTTGGGAGAGCCACTGTGGTCCTTGTCCCAGTCAGGCTAACATGTCTGCGTCACTGTGCCCTGAGGGGCGGGGGGACCATTGCTGCACTCAGGCAAGCTGCATATGGGCCAGGGCAGACGCTGCGTTGTAGTAGAAGACCCTTCCTTGCTTCCCAGGTGACCCTCAGCGGTGTGATATCTTCCAGGACGAACTCCTGTGGAAAACATGGGGACAGTGTTCAGTATAGGGGCCCTCTTCAGCTGTTGGCTCTCCCCAAGGCACAGAAACCCAGAGGACAGTACAGCAGTGAAACAATCACTGCCATGACTCTGTGCTTACTCACCATTTTGGGGGTCCCATGGGTTATGTGCGCTCACTTTGGGATGGGCAAATTATGCTATTGTGTAGACTGTGCTTTCCCTTAAGTACAGGGGAATCATTGCTTTGTCTGGTGTGAACAATGCTGCCTCTGTTAAGTGTTGCATGTTGCATTTTGCCTTTACAGATGCAACCTTGAGATCTCAGCCATCCGTGTTATCACTGGCTGAAAGACTGCAAAGAATTAGGAAGAGGCATGTAGAAACAAAGAAAACATGCTGCATGAAGTAATGCAGCAGTCACTTAACGAGAATCTAAGAGCGCAGGAGTGGAGGGAGAGTGAAAGGAGGATCCGCCAGCAGAATGAGGAGCACTGGCACAAAAGCACGGAGCTCCGGCAGCAAAGCACGCATCAGCTGATGAGCATAATGGAGCACCAAGCGGACTTGATCCAGGTGCTCATAGCCATGCAGGCAGAGCACTACTATGCCCAGCCCCCCCTGCTGCCCTTGTCCCAAAACTCTTTCCCTTGTGCCCCCATGTCACCTCCAACCCACTTTCTCCAACATCTGGGCTCTTATCGCCACCAGCTGCCTCCAACACTTGTAGCTTCATCACCCAGCCCTGAAAACTAGGACCCTTACTCACTGCACTTAACCCGAATCACCATGCATTATAGCCATCCTGAAGTGCAGCACTCATTGCACAGCACTTCAGACAGGAAGGCTGAGTATGATAACAGGACATACACAAATCTGTGATTGTACCGTTCCCTACCCCACCCCCTTGCCCCTTCTGTTTCCCAAGCAGTTGTGTTTCTTTTCAATAAATGGATTTTTTGGCTTTGAAAACATTCTTTATTATGGCATAAAGTAAAAGATACCTTAGCCCAGGATTCGGAAAGCAACAGACACTGCAAGTCAGCGTAGCAAACACAGATTCCTACTAACAGATTCCTACTAACATTGGAACCACTGCACTGCACTCCCATGCAGGGCACCAAACATTACTGGTGGCTTTCAGCCTCAAATTGCTCCTTCAAGGCATCCCTAATCCTTGCAGCCCCGCACTGGGCCCCTCTAATAGCCCTGCTCTCTGGCTGTTCAAATTCAGCCTCCAGGTGTTATGGAGGGTACAGCATGCAGATATAACCGCAGGGATGTTGTCATCGGCCAGGTCCAGCTTCCCATACAGAGAGCACCAGTGGCCCTTTAAATGGCCAAAAGCACACTCCACAGTCATTCTGCACTGGCTCAGCCTGTTGTTGAACCACTCCTTGCTGCTGTCAAGGCTCCCTGTGTAGGGTTTCATGAGCCACGGCATTAAAGGGTAAGCAGGGTCTCTAAGGATCCCAATGGGCATTTTGACTTCCCCTACAGTGATCTTCTCATCTGGGGAAAAAAGTCCCAGGTTTCAGCTTCCTGAACAGGCCAGTGTTCCGAAAGATGCGTGTGTCATGCACCTTTCCGGGCCAGCCTGTGTTAATGTCAATGAAATGCCCATGGAGATCCACAAGCGCGTGGAGAACCATAGACAAATACCCCTTCCGATTAACGTACTCAGAGGCTAGGTGGGCTGGTGCCAGAATTGGAATATGTGTCCCATCTATCGCCCCTCCACAGTTAGGGAAACCCATTTGTGCAAAACCACCCACAATGTCTTGCACGTTACCCGGAGTCATGGTTCTTCTGACCAGGTTGCGATTAATGGCCCTGAAAACTTGCATCAACATGATTCCAACGGTCGACTTTCCCATTCCAAACTTGTTAGCGACCGATCGGTAGCTGTCTGGAGTTGCCAGCTTCCAGATTGCAATAGCCACCCGCTTCTTCATTGGCAGGGCAACTCTCAATCTCATGTCCTTGTGCCACAGGATGGGGGCAAGCTCCTCACACAATCCCATGAAAGTGGCTTTTCTCATCCGAAAGTTCTGCAGCCACTGCTCATCATCCCAGACTTGCAGGACGATGTGATCCCACCACTCAGTGCTTGTTTCCCGAGCCCAAAAGCGGCGTTCCACAGTGGTGAGCATGTCTGTGAATGCCACAAGTAATCTCGTGTCGTATGCGTTACTCGAGTAGATATCGTTGGAGTCCTCACTGTCAGTTTGGATCTTAAGGAGTAACTTGACTGCCAAATGTGACGTGCTGGTGACATATTCAGCATATTCCTCAGCAGTTTGGGCTACATTCCCGCAGACCGAAAAGGAAGACAGAGCCCCCAGTACAAAATACTTTGAAAGATGGCATCAAATGTGGACAGAAGCACAGGGATTGCTGGGATGTGAACCGATGCATCACGAGGCATTGGGACAGGACCCAGAATGCTCCGCCCCCTTCCCACATGCCACAGTGCCAGAATGGGAAGAGGTGCTCTGTGGGATAGCTGCCCACAATGCACTGCTCCCAATGCTGCTGCAAGGGCTGCAAATGTGGCCACGCCAGTGTGCTTGCGGCTGTCAGTGGACAGATTGCAGCACTTTCCCTACTGTGCTCTCCGAAGGATGGTTTAACTCAAAGCGCTCTACATTTGCAAGTGTAGCCATGCCCATAGAATGCATGCTTCAAATTTGTTTTGCACAGGCATTTGTGGGAAGCAAACATAAAAGGGGGCTGGGCCCAACCACAGCAAATACATTTTTAAATTGGAATGAATACTTGCAACCATTTATTTAATGCTATTTACTTGACTCTAATAGTAGTTATTTTGGTGGTCAACTAACTGCCTAATCGATGCCAGAACAGAATTTTATGTCCCTAGATTTCCCTCTCCGCCTTTTTGTTAAATTTTATCCTTAAAGTCTTTATTGCTTTTTTAACAGGGAAGAGGTGTTTTTGTCTTTTTAACAGTACTGGAGACCTGCTTTAATAAATGCCTATTAGTTATAACAGAGAGATGTATACTTATTTTTAGTTAACCTAATTAATGTGAAATCTTAGCTCTTGATTGCAACAAAATTGACTAATAAAAAACAGGTTGGTAGAAAATAAGAAGTTATAAGGGTATGTGCGTGCGTGTGTGTGTGTGAGAATAGGGTTTTTGAAAAAGTATTCTTTGAAATAAACTAAACAGCAAGTTATGGGTTAAAGAAAAATACCAAGAGAAAGTTTATATTGGATTGAAAGAGGCTTTATTGACATGATAAGATATACAAATGTTGCCAAAGTGTAAAAAGGGGATAGGCCCTTCAGTTATATATCAGAGGTGGACTTGTACAGACTAGTACTTTATTAGCACATTGTCTGTTGTCCAGCTTTAGTACACAGAAGTGCATGGTTCTTTGGAAAAGAAATCTATACACACGCGTAATAGGTCCGTCACTATTTTATTGGCAGGGATAACACTCTGCAGAAATTCTTGCAATACTGATCCTACCTGCAGTGATCAGGTTCTCAGATTGCAGCTCTCTGGTGACCTTAAAGGTACACACCATTACAAGCACTATTAAACCAAGATATTTGTATCTGTGTATTTGGAGACCGCCTTCACTGCAGGGACAAAAAGGCTGCTGAATCAATAAAAGGCATTGTCTGGACAGGGAGACGTGTCCGTGGGGCCCATGCAGAGCCTCTTTACTAGGCTGGCAGGTTTGGTCTCTGCCAAGGGCCTCTGGCTACTGTAGAGAAGGACCACAGGATGGATTGACTGAAGTCAAAGTGATTTAAATCAGCAAGCAGGAAACCTCAATTTAAATAATCAATTTTAATTATGTTTTGCATTTGTACTTTTTAGTTATTTTCCTGAAAGCTGATTCTCACTGGTGGGTAAACATGAAAACATGTTGATTTGTAGCTAAATGTAGCCTTTACACTAAATTTGATGGTGCTTTTCGCCAGTCAGGAAGATACACTATATCTATTTATTTAACCATTTGTATCGCTTTACTTATATTTATTCTGATTCTTAATTTTTACATTTGCTATTCTAGAAAATGGTGAATGATGCATTCCTTTAGTAGATGAAGATTAATACCTTACTTGTGATGTGTCAAGCTGTCAGAGTCTACCCTCACTTGAAACTGGGCGGTTTCAAAGTGAGGACCCGCATGCCACCATGTCAAAGGTCTCACCCCCACTTGGAGCTGTTCGGCTCCAATGTGGGGACCTGACTTGGTTTCCCTCTAAACTAAAATCCTAGTTTAGATCTAGTAAGCTGCCACCATGTCATGGGATCTCACCCCCACTTTGAGCTTGTGGGTTCAAAGATGGGGACCCGCATGTATTCTGCCACCACCCTAACCCTTAGGGTGGGGTTCCTTCTCGCTGCCACCACTCAATCAAGAAATGTGGATTGAGACACAGTCCTTCCCCAAAATCCTAGGGGATTCCAAGAGCCCCAAATCCATGGAGTTCTTACACCCAGGAGAAACAAACCATTTCCCCTGCTTCCTCCCCCCTCCCTTTTCCTAGGAGAGATACCGGGATCTAACTACAGAGGGATACCTCCCCCTTCTCTTTCTCTGAGAATCCACCCAAGGAAAGACCAACAAGTCCTTAATCGAAAAGAATTTATTAAAGAATAAAAAGAAAATACAGAATCTCTATGAGCCCAAGCTGGACACTCATAGGGTATAACCTTATCAATCTCTGGAGAGAATCCCCTCTCCCCCTTTTCTCAGTAAAAGCAATATCAGCAAACAGGAATAAAGCATTTCCTTTAGCAAACACACAATTGCAAATATAGAAATCAAATCATAAGACTAATTCGCCTTTCTAATTAATACTCACTATTAATTAGTAGAAACTACTCCAGGAGAACTTGGAGACATGACTGTCCTCTGTTAGATCCAAAAACAGTTCTCACACAGACAAAGGCTTCCCTCCACAGAGATTTGAAAAAATCTTATCTCTGATTGGTCCTCTGGTCAGGTGGTCACCAGGTACTACATGTTAACCCTTTCCAGGGAAAAGAGACCTTAACCCTGATCTGTTTATTTATGACACAAGCTCTGGTTGGATAAAAATTCAAATTGAATTAAAAATACACAAAACCAGCATTTTCTGTTTGTTTATTTTCGTAAATAAAACTACCTTAAATGTGCTGGAAATGTAAGGGAAAAGAGTTTATAAAAAAATTCAAAACATGTTTTCCACTTAAATCTAATTACTTACATAAACAAAGGAAGTATTATCTATAGCAGGGGTCGGCAACCTCCGGCACGCGGCTCACCAGGGTAAGCACCCGTGCAGGCCAGGCCAGTTTGTTTACCTGCCGCATTGGCAGGTTTGGCCAATCACGGCTCCCACTGGCAGTTCGTCGTCCCAGGCCAATGGCCTGGGCGAGGGCAAGGAATGTGCTGGCCGCAGCTTCCCACAGCCCCCATTGGCCTGGGAAGGCGAACCGCGGCCAGTGGGAGCTGCGATCGGCTGAACCTGCCGATGTGGCAGGTAAACAAACTGGCCCAGCCCGCTAGGGTGCTTACCCTCGACAGCCACGTGCCAGAG
The DNA here is from genome assembly GCF_020497125.1 of Mauremys mutica. NCBI lineage: Eukaryota > Metazoa > Chordata > Testudines > Geoemydidae > Mauremys > Mauremys mutica. The sequence continues at coordinate 302,845,040 of NC_059072.1, read as the reverse complement.
GTTGCCGACCCCTGATCTATAGTTAGTGAATCGAACTGATTATTTCTGGTTCTTCAAGATTTTAGAACTAGTAGATTCTCATTCTCGCACACCTAGCTTTTATCCATAGGTTGCAAGAGGAAAACAAGGGTTTTTTTGCTTTTGTCCACTTCTCTATAGTTTTTTTAATATGACTGAGCAAATCATTGAGCTGAACTAGTTGAATAAACTGAAATGAAGAAAATATTTTCTCTGCAGCTGTAGAAGAGGCTACTGTTGTAATAAGACGGGTTAGTGTTTCAATAAACTCTGGTTCCAGGTGCTTAGCTACTGACTTCCATCAGCTCAGTGCTTTGACTTGCTTTAATTTAAATGATTTTAATAGACTATAATAAGTTTAGGCCTTAACATTTATTAATTTCAATTTTAATTTTAGATCCACCTCTCTGTGAATTAGGAGAGAGGTGGAGTGCAGGGGATGGAGAAAAGCTTGGCTCAAAGTATAGTGAGAATAACCTATGAGATTTCAGTCAACCTGTGCTGGGTGGAGCAAAGAGGAATCTAGTGATTTTGTGAAATCTACTTTTGTGTGATTTAAACTGTTTTGCTAAGGCTGAAGATGCAGAAACCAGATGTTTCAAAACCATGTCAGAGAGTGCAGTAAGACACCCCACTCTCAAATTTCCTAAGCAGTGTTATTGTCTTGCAGTTTCATCTGCACTGAGGGCTAATTCATTAGTGCAGTAGTGAGGGGAGGATCTTTTCTTACCAGAAGCTGTGGGCAGGCAGGTGGGCTGACTTTTAATGTGTGGAGTCACCTGACTCCTCCATTCTTGCTCCCATATTCTTCACAGTGTGGCAGATGCATGTATTACAAAGGAACTTGAATATAGCACAAAAATGAATCAGCCGCCCATCCATGTAATAGCTTTGGGAGTGTTGCAGCCGGGGGTGGGAATTAGTTTCCTTGAAGAGATCAGGAGCGCTGGATAGTCTGGCTGAAATTGGGAGTCTCCTGGCAAAATAAGTTGTTGGCATGCTAGGGGAGAAAAAGTGAGAAAGCAATTAACTTTGGTGTTTAAGGATACTCTGGAGGATGAGGCACAAGACTAGGAGGTAATAGGGCTTGGATTCTGTTGCCAGCTCTGCCAACTTCTTGTGTGATTTTGGACAAGTCACAACCTCTTTGATCCTCAGTTTCCCCAGGTGTTAAATAGGGATGATAATGTGTTTAGTATGGTGATGATTCTTGTGTTGTGAGGGTTAATTCACAAATGTTTGCAAAATGCTTATCTGTGTTATGTTTTTGCATATTTATGATGTAAATAGGGAGAAGGATGGCCCTGTGGTTAAGGCACTGCACTGGGACTCAAGAGAACTGGGTTCCATTCCTGTGTCTGCTACAAGTCTCTTTTGTGGTCCTGAGCAAGTCACTTAAATCTCTCTTTGCCTCAGTTCACTGTCTGTAAAATGGGAATACTACTACTTACTTTCTACCACTTTTTGCCTATGTTATGTACTTAGTCTCTTTGGGGCTTCTAGGAGCAGCTAATCATCACCATGGCAAATCCCAAAGGAAAGAGGCCACCTTGCATATTGAGCACCACCCAGCTCAATCTCTGGTAAAGTGCTTAAGGTGGTTGGATCGTATAGTCAGTTTATGTCCATCCCTGGAGCAAGTGTTAATTATTTCATTTTGTCGCAATATTTTCCTTACGTGGAAGGACAGGAATGGGATGGGGTTTTCAATAGTTCCTGCTTGCATTGGGATTTGAGCACTGAACCCTTTAGGCACCTTTCAGGATTCAGCCTTAAGCACTCTTAGCACTGTCTTGTTGGTGGGGGGGTTGGAATGCTGCACATTCCATTATCTCACTATGAAGAAAGAGACTGTAGTAAATACTCTGCACAAAGCCCTCTGAACTACTTTGTTAAACAATCATAGGAAATATAGGCCCTGATTCAGCAAAGCATTTAAACATATGCTTAAGTCCCTGCCTATTCAATAGAGCACTTAAATATGTGCCTAAACATTAGCATATGCTGAAGCTTTGCTGTATTGGGATGAACTCAAGAATGTGCTTCAGTGCTTTGCTGAATTGGGGCCATAAAGGTAGATTACTAAAGTTTTCCTATAAGAAAAGTCTCTGTGGAACAGATGGGCCAGTACTAGTTGCATTGCAAGGAGAGAGACCGGACCTTTTGTGTTTCTACTTGCAGTTAAGGTAAGAAATGTCTAAAAATACTATTTAAATTGCTCCCTTCTGTGTAGTTATGGTAACTTTCATAGTATAGATGAAAACAATCATTTAATTTGATAGAAATCTTTTGAGGTTAATTTTATGATCCTTATGGGACTAAAACAACAACCAAGTTTTTTTCCGTTTTGGATTTATCTGCTTTTGCTCTGGAAAATCTGCTATTTAGTCTCAAGTTGGGCACCCAGAAATGGAGGCATCTGAAACCACTGGTCGTTTTTGCAAATCTTGGCCGGTGACTAGTTCAGTGTTGAGGGGAGGGATATTTTTCTCCTTATAATTCACTCACTCTCTCCTTATAATTCTCATGCCTGAGGCGCCTAAAAATTTCCAAGAGAGACTCCCCCCGGCCCCTCTAAAAGGTGCTCGTACCAACCCTCTATTGTTTTCCTCTATTCTGCAGCGTGCACAGTGAGCATTGTTCTGTACTGTCAATAGATTTTTCAGGAAAGGGCATGTACTACAAGTTCGTTTGCCGAACACTGCTGCCTCCTTCCGTGGTTCCGGGGAAACATTTTGTTGAAATGGAAAAAACAAATGAATAGTTTCCCCAGTCTGTGAGCACACTCCCTTAGGACATGGGGTTTATTATAGGCTAAGGGGAACATTTTTGTGGGAGCCCTTTGCTGAAACATTGGCAGCACATCACTGGACCAGTTGCCGATACATATGGAATGCTTTGCAGCACAGATGGCTTCTCAGTATTTGAGGAAGAGGGAAGGTACTTTATGTACACTAGTGTGTGTGGAGGAGGAGGGGGGAGACATTCCAAGCATATGGAGTGATATGCAAGAAGGCTCTTTTTGTACTTAGCACAGTTTGTTGCACTTAGAGTACAGCAACCTCTCCTCAAGTGATCTGGTTGGGAAAGTATAAACATGACGCACAGCAAGTGTCTAAAGTTATTGTAACACTTTAATTGGAGGAAGTAATGCATACAGAAGTAATAAAACCAAAGGCATGGCCTACAACAGCCTACGTTCCTAAGTTTATAACTAACTGTAACATCCCAGGGACTGAAAATTACACCAGAGTCAGAGCCAAAACAGCGCTGCTGGAACAGGGAGCCTGTTACCATTTTAAGGTTTGTTGTCTTGTGAACAACTATGCCTAGAGATAAATGTTTCCCATCAGTGGGAAGCCAGTAATCCTAATTCTCCAACAGTGTATAGCATCCGTGTCTCACCATGATGAGCCTGGTGTGTAATGGCACCATTTTGATACCATCTTGCCTTCTTCCCTGTCTTTTCCCTCCTCCCTGACCCTTCAATGCCAGTTTCATTTTAGGCAGGACTAATGCTGTGCATCACCTGAGAGCTTGCAGTCTGGTCTTTCCAGCCATGTATAGTGTTAGTAGCTGCCCTGATGTTTCCTGCTAAAAACTTGATGGAATTGTCATGCTGTTTGGAGCGATTCATGACCATGAGTGCCTACCTCAGGGCAGACTGTCAGAAGCAGGGCAGACACCCCAAACTGATGGTATGTTCTGTAATTAGATTTCACCAACCCACTAACAAACGTGAATAGTCATACCATGGATAGTACCGTTGGGCTCTCCAGTCTGTCTTACCACCACAGCAAGCTACACTTAGTGATAAATAGTCACTTCCACCAAAAATCACAAGATATTCAGGTTACTCCCAGTCCCAAGAGACCAGTCACTTACCCCAGATCAATTTGTACCTTAGATCTCACTCCAAAGGCAATGAGGGTTATCAACCCTCCAGGATTGTCCTGGAGTCTCCAGGAATTAAAGATTAATCTTTAATTAAAGATTTCATCATGTGATGAAACCTCCAGGAATACGTCCAACCAAAATTGGCAACCCTAAAGACAATGTGGTACAAGACAGTCCGATAGTAAACTAATTAAGGATTTATTTATAACTAGGAAAAAGAAATGGGAGTTATTTACAGCTTAAAGCAAGCAAAATATGCACAAATGAATCCAGTCAGTGGTTCCAAAAAATGACAGGGATGTAGTAATCTGTCCGCTGCATGTCTTTTAGGCCTAACCCAGGTTGACCCTGGGGCTCACTGCTTTTTGCTTCTTAGCTCTAGCCCTTGTAAGAGTCCAAACAGATGAAAAGTTTTCATGTCAACTATCTTTATTTCCCTCTTCCAGCATTTCAACCGATGGGATCAGGCCTTCTGCATATACTTCTCCATAGATGGGTGGTGCAACCATCAAAGCTTTTGTCATACAATGGCCCATTTAATTTTGATAGCCCTCCTGGATAGGTGTGGTGAGCCACTCTTCCCATCTAAATTCACAAGTTCAGAGCTGGCATTTTTACAATTATAAAATGAACTTATATTTTACCTTGCCGCATGGAATATAGACATTACAAGAAAAGACTGCTGCATGCAGCAACTTGCAAACATTTTATAGAGACTAAACACATCCCTACAAGTCTAATGCTTATCTTGAACAATATTATATAGATGAGCTGGTCTGGTTTCCAGCTATGAATTTGTCAGTGCTCAGCTGATGCCAACAGACTTGGCAAGAACTGGTTTATAGCATCACAGGAATTACAAAAGTGGACTATGATCAGAAAGTAACCTGAACTGAAGGTGTGCATGTCACTAGATTTGTGAAATTATTTTTCCATTGCTGTTATTAAATATTAACAGTATGAAATTTCTCAATCGTTACACAAAAAATGAAAATGAATATTTGTACCTTGACTATGGTACAATTTAAATTGAGAAATGATTGGACTTCATCTCCCCCCCACCACACACACACACTGTAAGTCTTAGACTTTCTAAATTTAATTTAATCTCTTCTTTCGTATGGCGGGTGTAGAGCAGCAACTACAATTTCACCTGAGGTTGACCGAGCCAAATGGCTACATCAGGAGTAGCAGAATTTATTACAGTAATGCCTCCTTCATATTTATAAATTGGGAAGTAGGTAGTGATATGTGCGATGGTCTGTCATGGGGAACCACTCACACACCAGGGAGTCCTTGATTTTCCATTTGTGTACTAGTTGTCCACATCTACATGGTTAGTTCAAATTCAGTTCAGAGTTGACCAAGATGACCATGGAAGGTCAAACCCAGGAACCTTCTGTGTGGGATCTGGCACAAGGTGCTTATTTTTTAAGTCTTATTTAGCCCAATCTGCTTTCCAAGCCTCCTTCTGATCATAACCTGATTGCATGAAGCTAAACAAATGTTCCCAGAAAGGCTTGTAAGACATAAGACGTTGCGAGGGGGCGTTGTCAAGGTCTTGGTGAATAGGAAGACATCTGTTTTCACAGGTTCACTGAACTTCGCTGAATGTTGTAGCGATTCGGCATATCAGTGGGAGAGCAATGTTGGATAGGTAGCCAGTGTGTTGGAGTTGACTTAAAGGTTCCTGTGATGCACCACATCACTGTATTTATCTGGGTATTCACAAGTCACATGTGCCTGCATACTGATGCACAATATTCAGCTACTGAATATGCAAGTGCTATTGCAGATGTTCGCAACACTGATGCACCCAGGTTGTACCTGCTAATTTCTGGATTATATTGGGTCTTGTTTTTAATCTTTGCAGCTACCTTCTCAAGATGATCATGGAAGGAGCTGGTGCGGTCAAGTTTCACTCCGAGATATGTTGGAGTGTAATTGTGTTGCACATTTTTACCACAGAAAGCTACTTTCAATGTGGTTTTGGCACTCTTATTATCTAGATGAAATGTGCTTACTATTGTTTTTCCAGGGTTTCGTTTGAGCCTCCATTTCTGGAAATATTGTTCCATATTTTGGAGGTCCTCAGTTAATGCTTTCTCAGTGTCATGGAGGTTTGATGCTTGGATTGTCATGGCAAGATCATCTGCATATCCAAATTTTTGTGATTTAGTTGGAGGTGTGTCGCTTCTGTAAATATTAAAAAGGGTTGGAGCAAGTACAGAGCCTTGTGGTAGCCTGTAGTTTATGATGTGGGGTGAGCTGGTCTTAATACCCAGGTACACCCGCAGGCATCTGTTACTCAGCATAGTCCACAGCAGGCAGGTTGGCTAAAAATCAATGATTTAAAAAAAATTTTAAAAATCGGATTTTTTTTATTTAAACTGGATTTTTTTTATTTAAATCAGATTTAAATTTGATAAAATGCTTTTTGAGGAAGCAATCCGCCCTGACAGCAGGCGAAGTGTTTGGTAGCAAGGTATAATTCTAGCATCAGGCCCTTACTCCATACAGTGTCATATGCAGATGACAAGTTAACTAGTATTTAGGTTTTTTTGATACCCAGTGTCAATGTGAGTTGTGAGTGCCAGAGCTTGGTCACAACAACTACGTTTTGGCCAGAAGCCAGCTTGTTCAACAGGGATAATTGGCTCAGAAAAGGGTGTATTCTTTTGAGGATGATACATTCAAGAAGTTTATAGGTCATACATAATAGAGAAATTGGCTCATAGCTTCCTGCTTCATCATGGGGCTTTCCAGGCTTTGGAATGGCAATTACTATAGCATCACACCATATTTCGGGGATCCATACTGTCCTTAAGGTAGTGGAGTACAATGTTGCTAGCCACTGGAGTCCTTTGGGGCCGAGATGGTGGAGGAATTCTGGCAGAATACTATCAGGGCCTGCAGCCTTCCCTTTGTCCATTACGGTAAGTCCTTCTTTTACTTCCTTAATGCTGACAGTGGAAGGTTCTCCTCAGGGCACTGAGGCAAGTGTTCGGTAAAGTTGTTGATACACTTCTCTTCTTGTGTATTTATCAGATGGTCCTTTTGTGTTCTCCACCAGTTTGGAAGCTATTGAGTTTAGCTGAATTTATGGTGGCCAGTACTCTGTGGGATTAGTGGCCACAAAACGCCATAGTAGTGTCCAGGCATGACGACTTGAACATGTAAAATCAAGGTTTTGCGCACAATCAAGCCAGTGCTGGTGTCTTGCTGTGTCAAGGGAGTGTAGCGGGGCTTTTGTGATATGAGAGTTCCTGGTTTGATAGTATTGCTAGAGCACCTGATGCTTCTCTTTCATCCAGCAGGAAGTGTGCTTTTTCTGGAAGCCTCGGGGAATGTTCTTTCCTGCTACTTTCAGGAGCCCTGCAAACCGTTGATAGCATTCCAGTCTTGCTGGAATCCTTGCAACAGTTTTCTCAAGTGTCTCTTTGTAGGCATACCAATCAGCTTTAGCAAAATTCCATCGCAGTACCTATTTTTGAAAAAACACAGGAATTTCAATGCCTATGTATATCATTATAGGCTTGTGTTGGCTATTTGGAAATGCTGATAGTACTTCACGTGTTACGATGAGAGTGTTACCACTTTGATCTTTAGACATGAATGTTAGGTCTGGATTGTCCCCACGTTGCCAGCGGCTTGAATGGAATGTTAATTGTTGTTTTAGTTCATAGACTAGTTGTAAGTCTTGTGCAGATATCCAGTCCATGAGATTTTCACCATTGATTTCATTTGTTTTATAGCCCCACATAGTGTGGTGAATATCAAAATCACCTGCATAGATGCATGGAATAGGAGTGCTGGTTAGCGCTGGTTTTGGCCATCATGTGCTAGGGTCTTTATAGACATTGTTAATGTGGAGCTCCTCTACTTTGATAGTTGTGGTAAATGTGGTCTCCTCTTTGGTTGATGGAATAACATTAAAATCTGTGATGGTGTCCTTAATGTATATTGCCAAGCCATATTTAGGATGAAAAGGGCTAGTCGTTAGATTATATCCATAGGGTCTCTTGCAACAAGAGGATATCAGTGTTGTAAGTCTTCCACAAGTATCCAAGGTACTCACATTTTGCTAATGAGAGTCCTTCAACATAAAGTTGCAGGATTCTTATTCCAGGGCCTATTTGGAATGTTGTATGGCCCTGAGGAGGAACTTTAGGATTTGTTGAGTTGCTGCTCTGATGACCAGGAGATCGCTGAGCAATGTTTGGTTGCCAAGTTGATGTCATTCATTGTGAGTTCTCACTTAACAGAGTGGGCCCTGGGAAGGCTGCCATCTTCCACTTGACTTAATTTAATTAAACTATTGAAGCGCCTCTTGAATGTGAACCCACAATCTGCTTACAATATCAGTGGCATCAAGACTTCTCTGGGAGGTAAAAATATAATCTTTTCTTTAAACTGTGACTCTGTACTGAAAGTACTTGTATAAAACAGATCACTGACTCAGAGCCATCTGGATCACTTGGTAAATCATGGAATCATAGGACTGGAAGGGACCACAAGAGGTCATCTAGTCTAGGGCACAAGCACATAGGGCACAAGCAAACAATATGTGTTTTAATATGGCTAAATGTAAATATATACATCTAAGAACAAAGAATGTACAGCATACTTCTAGAAGAGTGGAACTCTATCCTGGGAAGTATTGGCTCTGAAAAAGATTTGGGGGTCATGGTGGATAATCAACTGTACATGAGCTCCCAATGTGACGTTGTGGTCAAAAGCCTAATGCAATCCAGGGATTCATAAAACAGGTGACCCTCAAGTAGGAGTAGAGAGGCATTTTATCTCTATATTAGGCAGCAGTGCTACTGCTGCTGGGATACTGGTTCCCATAATTCAAGAAAGATGTTGTTAACTTTGGGAGGGTTTAAAAAGAGCCACAAAAAGATTAAAGGATTAGAAAACATGCATTATGGTGATAGGCTCAAGAGGCACAATCTATTTAGCTGAACAAAGAGATGATTAAGGGGATCACTTGATTACGGTTTATAAGTATCTATGTGGGGAACAAATATTTAATAATGGGCTCATCAGTCCCACAGAGAAAGTATAACACAATGGATGGAAGTTGAAGTTAGACAAATTCAAACTGGAAATAAGGTGTAAATTTTTCACAGAGAGAGTAATTAACCACTGGAACAATTTACCAAGGGTCGTAGTGGCATTTCCATCACTGACAATTTTTAAATTAAGATTGGAAACTTTTCTAAAAGAGATGCTTTAGGAATTATTTTGTGGAAGTTCTGTGGCCTATGTTATATAGGAGGTCAGACCTGATAATCACAATGGTCACTACTGGCCATGATATCTATGAATCGATAGAAAATGGCATCTTCTTAAATAATAGACCTACTTCATACGACTATTCAGAGTCATAGCCGCTTCCTTTGGTGACAAAAATAATGTTTTACTCCTTTTTACCTCAAAATAACTATGGGAGAGTGTATTGGATTATAGTCCGGTTCACACAGCAGCTAAATTCCTGTTTGCAGGACCAAATTCTGTGGAAACCATTGAGATGTAATAAATAGTGAATTCCCCAATGACATTTTTATATAAACACTTTTCAGAATAATCAAAATGAGCATCTTGTCTGGACCACCTCCAAGTGTTACACCCATAATTAATTAGTTCCTAACCACAAAAAAACCCTCTCTTTTATACAAAAAAAGAAGCAATTTTTACAGAGAAACAAATGACAGAGAATTAATCTCTCAAAGAAGTAATTGTCTAAGAAAGAGATGGGGATTCCCCATTTCTAATTTAAAACTATGTAATTTTGCAGCCTCACTAAAAACAATATGAGAGTAGCATCACTTTGCTACATAATCCCCCCTAAAGTTCTCTAGAGCTACATCTGGTACTTCTCTCATTTATTTCTACTAACAACCTGTACCACAACTGGGCTTTCTTTCCTTCCCCCCGGCCCAATCTAATCTGGTTGTCTCTGGAAACGAGACTTGAGAATAACAAAGTATAGCCCACCTTCCTCTCCTTGCCTGGGTTTAGTAAATCAGCTGTAGAAAATAAATATTTCACATATTGGACAGATGAAGGATTTCACACAATTGCAGATTGCTTCCAAGACAACCAGTTCTTGTCACTTGAATGGCTTAAACATAAATGCAATGTTGAAAACAAAGCTTTTTATGTTTCTTCAACTCTATGATTTTATATGTAAAGCATTATCCATCTCCCTCTTGTCCCTTCAACCACCAGCAGATACAGAAAAGCTGTTAGCATTAACAAGTAACACAAAACAATTTATTACCTGAATCTATTCTTTCTTCCAGTCAAGATGGGATGAAAAATATCATGCCACTTCACAAGCCTGGAATAAATATTTTGGGATTTGAAATTGCTCTGGTTAGTGCCTATAAATCCTCAATATGCAACAAATGTATCCAAATGTAATACAACATTACACATAAAGTACACTGTTCCCCTACTACAGTGAACAAAATCTGAATGGGTCGCGCCCCAAAATACCCCAAATGCCATCATCCTAAAGTAGTGGGGGTTTTGGCTATTTTGTTTTGCATAAATCCTTCCTTTGGGCAAAGTTACTTGAGAAGCTAGTGGCAAGTGGGCTCCAGCCACGCCCGATCTCTCACAGTATCTTTGTCCTTTTCCAGTCAACAGGTCATGATAATGGACATGGTGCAGATAGCATTTGTAGACAAGCTCCTCATGACAAATTTCCATGCTGTGGCCTTTAAAAGCTAGCCGTTGAGCAGACTCTCCTTATCTGACTTTTCTTATTTCTCCCCCATAGAACTCAGTGTTATAACTGGCAACTGCACCTCCTCCGGGAAAGCTGCTCCCACCTGCGGAGCAATTCAGCTGTCCTGTCTCCACTTGGTCTTCTGTGCTCTGCTCCCCCACCAAATCTTGATCCACATCAAGAGTCCAGTGCTAATCTTTTATAGACCCTCAATGGGCTGGAGCCTAGCAAGCTCAGCAACCACTTCTCTAAGACTGCTCAGGCTACCAGAACAATTGTGAGCGCGTCTGATGGAGCAATGGTGAAGTACTTGATGGCTGGACTTTCTCAGCAGCGAGCCTGCATTTCTGGAATCTTTTACCACCACAGATCAGGGTAACCTGAGATTTCCTGATGTTAGTGTGCAATGTGAGATGCATCTTTTAGTGAAGACCGTCCCTTAATACAGTGGCAGCAGAATGGTGACATTTTTCCAGGGGAAGAATAGATGGATGAGATTCAAGGTGCCTAGATACGCTAATGATTGGCACATTAAGAACATAGCTGGCTGCTTTCAATGCAGCCCGGGGATTCAGCCCCTCTACCTGCTTTCTCCTAATTATTATACAGCTTTTTGCACTGGCTGAGGATCCTCTCAGACTATTGTATTCAAGGGGGTGGCGAGGATGTGATAGGAAGTTCTGAGGGGCAGTTGAAGCAACTGATGTCTGTGCTGTCTTAGGGTGAATGTGTGTCCAATAAAGTCTCACTTGTGGTAAACTGGCCTTGTCTGAGGCTCACACTTCCGTAGCAGATCTCACGTTAGGAACAGTTGAACTACCGCTGATCATTCTACATTGTTCTTTCCATTGCCAGGCTTCTAGATTCCAGCCAGCAAGTCGTGAGTTAACTACCTATCATCCTTATTCACCGCTATTTATTTCCTTCTGTGCAGCAGACAGACTTTTGAGTGTTAGGTACACGAACTTGGAGACATTTTTTCTCTACCCTACAGTCTTAATAGCAAACAGTCACTCCCTGAGTCCCTGCAGAACTTGTTTCTTCCTAAGCCCAATGGGCTTCAGGACCATGCCCTTCCCTTACGCTTTTCAGATTCTATTAAAGGCATCCACTTCAAGGAACGATAAATGTTCTTCTGTGAGTATGAAGTTTGGAAATACTCTCAGGACTCCTGCCAGTACGTGCTTGGGCAGTGAAACTAGACAGGTTAATTTTATTTTTTGGTTCTCGTGCACCAGCACGAAGATGTTGTGTTTTGAGTTTCCAGTGCTGCAGGGGGAAAATTCTTAAATATTCTGAGGGCATCTCTACTCGTCTTGTGTTTTATAACCACATGCCCCTTTTTATTTTACAAACTGTAAATTTGAGGGCAGTGTGTTTATTAATGTAATGCTGGTGAAAGAGACCACACTGGAGACAGGCCCTCTCTATGAAACAAGGACAACTTGGGCAGGAACAATTCAGGCTTTTCCATACTGCCCTGCCCGTATTTCTCAACTCTGACCTGAGGAGACAACCATCCTCATTCTTTCTTTTGCTGCTCCACCGAGACTGCCAAAAGGGATCCCAGTTAGTGCCACTGTGTAATCCACTCTTCAGTCATTAGATGGTAACAACTTTCAGTCACGGCTCCCTGGGACCGAGTTGTACTAATGACCAGAAATGAGTGACTCTGTATCCCAACCGCATTTCCTTCACTCGCTCTTCCATGGTATGCTGAATTACCATTGTGCAGCTAAACATGATTTCCCTCTTTGATAGTCACTTTTGTTTCTTAATACATTTGTTTCTTGCTTAACTGAATATGAGTCAACAATGTGATGCAGCCTAATGTCATTGGGGGGTTTATTAACAGAAGTGTTATATGTCAGAGACGGGAGGTAACTGTTTCACTCTACTCAGCACTGGTGAGGCCTCAGCTAGAGTATCTTGTCCAATTCTGGGTGCCACACTTTAGCAAAGATGTGGATAAATTGGAGAGGGGCCAGAGGTGAACAACAAAAAATGATTAAAGGTTTAGAAAACCAGACAGGCGAGGAAAGGTTAAAAATGGGCATGTTCAGAGAAAAGAAGACTGAGGGGGAACCTAATACCAGTCTTGAAAGGTGTTAAGGGCGGGACAAGGATCAATTGTTCTTCATGTCCTCAGAAAGCAGGACAAGAAGAAACGAGCTTAGTCTGTAAACGGGAGATTTAGGTTAGATATTAGGAAAATCTTTCTAAGGCTATGGCTACACTAGAGAGTTTATAGCGATGCAGTTGCACTGATGCAGCTGTGCCACTGTAAGCTCTCTAATTACTTCAGCCCCCGTGAGCGGCGGTAGCTATGTCAGCGGGAGAGCTTCCACACTGGCACTTCAGTCCACACTGGCACTTAAAGCGGCATAAATTATGTCATTTGGGGATGGCTAATTCACACCACTGATAGATGTACCTTATGCCCACTTAAGCTGTAGTGTAGCCACAGCCTAACTATATGGGTAGTTAAATTCTGGAATAGGCTTCCAAGGGAGGTTGCGGAATCCACATCATTGAAGGGTTTCTAAGAACAGGTTGGACAAACATCTGGCAGGGATGATCTAGGTTTACTGGGTCTTGTCTCAGCCCAGTGGGCTGGACTTGATGACCGCTTGAGATCCCTTCCAGCCCTACATTTCTCTGGTTCTGTGATTTTAATTATTTTAGGCTGTACCTAAAACAAATTGATCAGAATACAGTTGAATGTAATGATCAGTGATCTCTCTGTGATAGAGGAAATTAGACTGTCTAATTTTTGGAAGACAAAGGGAGAGATAAGTTGTGAGCTATTGAACTTTTTGTAACCACACCATTAATGCCATTGGCAGCCAGGAAATGCCTTTTTGTATTAGCTGGACCCAGTACTTTGGGGATATGCCTTCATGGAAGAAAGTGATACAGTTGGTGAAACTGTACCTTTGGGAACATATAACAGGATCCTTCCTGTGATATGCAAATCATGCTGCCAAATTGCTATATAAACAATTCATGAGAGAAGCAAAGAGAGGTGGCTAAATCATTGGATCAAATATCAGAGATAAAAGTAATGGGGGACATGCATAAAAATAATGTTTTTGCTTTGCATTTTTAAAAAAGAGAATTTAAATGCAATTCTACATAATTCTATTCTCAAAGCGTTTAATTGTATTAAAGAGTACATAACAGATAATATACCACAATTGTTACAGCTCAGATTAAAAGACAGCCTATAAATCTAACATATAAGTACAATTTGCTGCAGAAAGGTGTTTATTAATCTAAGCAAGACTTTTATTGGACAGTAAAGAGTGTCTAACCCATCAGATTACTTTTTAAATAAACATATTACACCACAAATGTTAATCTGGTTACTTTTCAAGCAGGAAATTAGCATTGATTATATTTTTTTTAGTAATCTAGGCAATCCTGTCATTCCTATTCTAACCATGAGCAATAATCTCATGAGAAACAGTTCAGAGTCATATACTGCGCTACATCAATGTGCAGATATCTTGTTGATGTTAATGGGAGCTGAGTGCATAGATTTAGTCTGCATAACTCAGGTTGCTTTATTTAATACTATACAAGAAAAGAATTTAAATTAATCACACTTCCCCCCATCAAATATTGTTATTTCATAAATGACACCCAAATCCTCACTGGCACTCTGTCCAATCATAGTACTTTTCCATAGTGGTCCTTCCTTCCAAAAATTTATCTCCCTTTAGTCATCTCCAGTGCCTGTTGTTCACATAAGGCTTTGTCTACACTGGAACCGGAACAACAAAACTTTTATCATTCAGAAGTTTAAAAAACCACACACCCAAACGACAAAAGTTTTGCTGACGAAAAGCGCCGTTGTGAACAGCGCTTTGTCAGCAGGAGACCTCTCCTGCCCACAAAGCTTTCACCGCTTGTTGGGGTTGGAAGTTTTGTGTCGGCGGGAGCTAAAAGGTGACTAGTGTAGATATAGTGTCGCTAAAAGGTGACTAGTGTAGATATAGCCTAAGATTTGATCCTCTTCCATTAAGTCAACAGAAAGACTCCCTTTGATTTCAGTAGGAGTTGGATCATGTCCCTAAGATCTTAGAGGGACATGAGTAGAAAACTCAGAAGGCAGCACAGAATTATCATGAGGCAAAGAAAATATGTTTTGTTCATGGGTTTCTTTTATTTTGTCATATAAGAGGAACATCATGCTAGGCAGAGGCATGGCCTCATTATAAACAGATCTTGCATTGAGCAAATATGTAAGATTTTCTTCAATGTTAAATCACTCATAAAAAACTGCCTCATATTCTCTTCCACCAGGAACAATATCTCTTTGTCAGCAGTTGCTCAGGTATAATATAACAACAGAATGGGAAAATAAAAGGATTTGTCTTTTAACATTTTGAATTTGGATCTTTTTTCAGCCAACTCTCCAAGTATGCGGCAATTAATGATAGCAGCGAGCAGGCCGTTCTCAGTATAAGACTCACCAGTTTGCACAGGAGGGTCTCAATTAAGTAAGTCACAGTTGCTGTGACATTGATTTTTTTGGAAGCCAGTTGCCAGAAACTGACCACTTTTAGGTTAGTAGTTTCCAGACCTGGTTAGAAGAAAGGTCTGGTATCACGTCTTCAGTTGCTTCAGAAAAGACAGTATTAGAAATCCCATAACGGGTATGGTGTATCTCTTAATTTTGTATGGTGCTCAGACATGATGTTGCAGTAAACAGGTAAATGAACAAGCTCATAAGGGAAATTCCTAGTGAAAATCCCTTTAAATTGTGCTATCTGTTTAATTTTCTCTCCATTGAGCAGTATCAGATTCCAGAAGTTGAACCATTCTTGTTGCAGGGGAAATCAATGACACAGAGTCTTGGTATAGTTTAACTTAAACTGGTTTGTTTCATACTGTATTTATATCCTGTTTCTGGAACAGAGGAAGCTACAGACAGCACACGGACAATCCCCATCTTTCAAGCATCTCAGCCTAAATACCAATGCCCAGTTCCCAGGGAGCAACTCTGCCCCAAGAATTGATTCTAGTTAGACAGATGAAGGTAGAGAGCAAACTGCCTTGCACCAAGTTACAGCTCCCCCAAAGAAACACCATCAGAAAACGAAAACCATCACTACATTTCTACCACGACTGAAATCTTCTTTGCACACTGAGGAAATAAAAATACAAGACGCTGTATTATTGCTATCTGGTGACCACTTCCATAACTATTGTGATTTGTTGTGTGTCAATGATGTGCTTTGTAATGTACAAGACTGAAATATGGACAGTCTCTGTTCTGAGGAATTTGTAATCTAAAAGACAAATATAGATAAGTATAATGAAGATTTCAGCAAAAAATAGTATTTTGTTTTATAATAAATGAACATCAATAATAAATGTAATAACGATATTAGTACAAGGTTAAGGTTGCCCAAGTTAACACTCAGAAATCCGGAATTGCAAAAACGAAGGTGGAATGCACATCTCTGACTCTACCTCTTGAGCAGATTTATTAAGATGAAGTCTAATGGTGTGATCACCTATTATTTCCCAGACAATACAATTAGGTGTTCTAGATTTTGATTTTGATTTTTACTAATTTTTGTCATTTGTTTTTGTTATACATTTGTACCAGAAATCAGTTTAAGAAATGAGATAAACACAAAAGTTAAAAACAAACAAACAAACAAATACCCATACAGGCTTTTATGAATGATTTAATTTATTGTTTGCATCCTAGGTTCCCATATTTAACTAAACACACACAGAAAACCCCAACCTATTTTACCATAGTGCTGTTATGCATGACTAAGAAATAAACTTTAGATAGAATGAACAGGAGGAGATACAAACTGTAATTTACAGCTGACAGAGTGTGAATTTCATTGGAAATCCCTTTAAAGGAAACTTGCAATTTCCCCACCTCTCCCAAGTGTTCCTTGAAAAATTATGATCATTGCCTTTTTTGTTGTTGGTTACATTGAAAACTGCATTCTCTCAATATAATACAGTGCAAATTGTTATAGAGGTGTAGATCAGGGGGCCATTGAAGTAGGCACAATACATACAGACAGTGTAATATTTCTAGTAGGGCTGTCGAGCGATTGAAAAAATTAATAATGATTAATCGCGCTGTCAAACAACAATAGAATACCATTTATTTTAAATATTTTTGGATGTCTTTTACATTTTCAAATATATTAATTTCAATTACAACACAGAATACAAAGTGTACAGTGCTCACTTTATATTTATTTTTATTAGAAATATTTGCACTGTAAAAAAACAAAATAAAATGTATTTTTCAATTCACCTCATATAAGTACTGTGGTACAATCTCTTTACCATCAAAGTTGAATTTACAAATGTAGAATTATGTACAAAAAAACCTGCATTAAAAAATAAAACAGTGTAAAACTTTAGAGCCTACAAGTCCACTCAGTCCTACTTTTTGTTCAGCCAATCACTCAGACCAACATGGTTGGTTACAATTTGCAAGAGATAATGCTGCCTGCTTCTTGTTTATAATATCACCTGAAAGTGAGAACAGGAGTTAACATGGCACTGTTGTAACTGGCACTGCAAGATATTTACGTGCCAGATTTGTTCAAGATTCATATGTCCCTTCATGCTTCAATCACCATTCCAGAGGACATGTGTCCATGCTGATGATGGGTTCTGCTTGATAATAATCCAAAGCAGAGCAGACTGATGCATGTTTATTTTCATCATCTGAGTCAGATGCCACCAGCAGAAGGTTGATTTTCTTTTTTGGTGGTTTGGGTTCTATAGTTTCCGCATCAGAGTGTTGCTCTTTTAAGACTTCTAAAAGCATGCTCCACTCCTCGTCCCTCTCAGATTTTGGACAGCACTTCAGATTCTTAAACCTTGGGGTGAGTGCTGTAGCTATTTTTAGAAATCACACATCAGTACCATCTTTGCATTTCTGCTGTGAAAGTGTTCTTAAAACGAACAGGTGCTAGGTCATCATCCGAGACTGGTATAACATGAAATATAAGGCAGAATGCAGGTAAAACAGAACAGGAGACATACAATTCTCCCCTCAAGGAGTACAGTCACAAATTGAATTACCACTTTATTTTTTTAATGAGCATCAGCAGCATGGAAGCATGTCCTCTGGAATGGTGGCCAAAGCATGAAGGGGCATACGAATGTTTAGCATATCTGGCATGTAAATACCTTTCAGTGCCGGCTACAACAGTGCCATGCGAAGGCTTGTTCTCACTTTCAGGTGACATTGTAAATGAGAAGCAGGCAGCATTATCTCCTGTCAATGTAAACAAACTTGGTTGTCTTAGCGGTTGGCAGAATAAGAAGTAGGACTGAGTGGACTTGTAGGCTCTAAAGTTTTACAGTTTTATTTTTGAGTGCAGTTATGTAACCGAAAAAAATCCGCATTTGTAAGTTACACTTTCACGATAAAGAGATTGCACTTTGGCACTTGTACGAAGTGAATTGAAAAATACTATTTTTTTTGTTTATAATTTTTAAAGTGAATCTATTTGTAATAAAAAATAATAATATAAAGTGAGCATGGTACACTTTGTATTCTGTGTTGTAATTGAAATCAATATTGAAAATGTAGAAAAACATCCAAAATATTTAATAAATTTCATTTGGTATTCTATTGTTATAAGCGCGATTAATCACGATTCATTTTTTTAATTGCGATTCATTTTTTTTAGTTAATTGCATGAGTTAAGTGTGATTAATTGACAGCCCTAATCTCTAGCCAAGACTTACAAGCAGTGGGAGAAAGAAAGAATTATCCCATTTTTTCTGATGGGGGAACTGAAGTACAGAGATTAAATGACTTCTCAAGTTCACTCAGGATTTTTAAGGCAGAGCTGGGACTAGAACCCAAATCTCTGGACTGGGTTTTAGTCCACAGCCTTATCCACAAGAGCATCCTTCCACTTCATAGTGAAGAAGAATGGAAGTCCATTCTTGGTTTCATGCAAATAGCAGTTCCAGCTAGCACAGACGATGTTTAGCGATGGTAAAAGCCTATTATGTCATCAAGTCTTTCCCGCGCCAAGAAACATTGACACTATAATAAATGTGGACTGTCCAAACCACTCTACTTGCTGCTTTTCCATTTTCACTTTCCTTGATCCAAAGCTCTGTCTCAGAATAGCCTCTGCTGGAGGTCAAGAGGAGGGCCAGTGAGCTAGGTGAATTTGGGGAAAAGAGCTACACCGCACAGTTTCCTTCCTAGTTGCATCATTTATGTCATATGCATATTCATAGACTGAAGTCAGAATTTGGTCCCAGGAGAGCACTGGTAAAGAAGTTTATTAGATGACAATATAAATTAACAAGTCAAAAGCTATGAAAGTTACCATATTCGTAGCTACAGGCCAAATGCTTTATTCATAATGTTGTAGTGGCATCATTAACAGTATGTTTGTTTAAAAAGTAACTACTATACTGTTTGTGACCCTCATAATACATGTGTTAAGCAGAGTGTGCTGCTGGTTTACACTGGTTACATTCTGCTTTGTTTTCTTCCAGGCAGATTTCCATTGATTTTTATTGCCATACCAAATGCTGTTTATGAATATGGGTAACTAATTGACCAAGATTTCTCACAGTTACTTCTAGACTGGCCGTTCACCCTTCCCGAGTAATGGTTCTCAGGAAGCTTTTGGCCTCACTGTTGATTCCAGGTTTTTCTGGTTGTATCGTGAAGACTGGAAATACTGGATTACAGGAAAGGAAATAAATAATTTGTGTTATTATTACAAAACATTTATACAGTGCAGCAAATTTATATTGTACTTTACTAAAATAGAGACAGACACACTTCCTGCCCTGAAGAACTTACATCTCAGATAAGACAAACAAACACTCAAGACAGGGAAAGGAAGAGGATTATCAGCGAAGGGAAGGAGGGTAGATTGCTTGAAGGGAAGGGGGGTGTTGTTATCACTGTTGTCTATATTACAATAGTGTCTAAAGCTTCCAAATGAGACTGAGGACCTGTTGTGCCGGGTGCTGTACAGACACATTGTACACACTTCCCCAACAAGTCTAACTAGTTGAGACAGACAAAGGACAGAAGAGAAGACAGAGACACACAGAGGCGAAGTAACTTGCTCAGGTTTGGACAGCAGATCTGTGCTAGAGCTGTGATCAGACTCCTTATCCAATGTGCTATCTGGTGGAGCTATTTGGATGAGAGAGGGGTGTGTGGCAGGGAGAGTGCCTCAGATGTGAACTCAGGAAGCCATGAGTGTACAAAAAAAGAAAACTGGAAAAATAAGTTGAGAGGGACGGGAGGCAGGCAGGGAAGGGGTGAGATGGGGAGTAGGGAATATAAAATTGGTGAAATTATGTAAGTCCTTGTAGGTGAAGACAAGGATCCTGAATGAGATGTGACAAGAGTCAATGGATGGATTCACAGAAGGGGTGGCATAGCTGAGTGGAAGAGACTCAGAGCTTTTCTTTTAATGGGTTTTATCACTAGAAACCTTGACTTTAAAAACATCTCCCAGTATCTCTCTTAGCAGGCATTGTACAGAGAATACGTGATGCTGTCACATAAAGTTTGCATTGCTATGAGTCTGGGGTGGCTGCACTGGCTCAGTGACAAAGGCACAAATGAGTTATGCAGATTGTCCCAAATTAGAACCAAAATAATATCACATGAAACCGCCATGTACTTCTGTGTATGCCACAGATTTTATAGAAAAAAAAGGATTTTAGAAATTTTAAAAGAATTTGATTGGCATTTTTTAATTCAAACCCCTCTGTCTGTAAAGCCAGGATGCCTTAGATCTAGGCGTTCAATTATACAGGACTTGGAGGCAGAGAGAAATGATAATGAATATATTTTAGAAATCCCTAAAAATTACTTAAATTAGCTTCTCCATACATTACGTTGCTATGTGAAGTTCAGCTATCTCCTCATCTTCCAGAGCTAGAAGCAAATGCTGTATGTTCACAGCTGGAATCTCACCATTTCAATGATGTTAAAACTCCTGTTTCTAGCCCTGATGGGTTGTGAGATACTGGATTATAAATTTGTTACAGGTGCAGGAGTGACTATGGGCAGTTACACATCAGTCCAGTTTAATTTTTTAGGTGTTGAGTGTGTGAGGATTTCTCACTGCATCGAGATGGGAATGGCAGAAACGTTCTGTGGTAGGTCACATTTTTAAAAAAACGGAGTCTGAAGCTTTTTTTAAATAGCTGTGGTAAGAATGGATTAATGGACAGAATGTGGTAAGGTGAGCAAAGGCACATGATAAATGCAATTTATTATATCGGGATCCCCACAACTATATATATATAGAGAGAGAGAGAGAGAGAAAATATCTTATGTTTTTTGTATTATATGGCATTGGTGAAGAGTCTAAACTCAGCTTATCAGTATAATTCAGTCTTCCAAAGGAAGCGGTGAAAGCCCTGTTGCTTGAGACATCCCAAGCCAGACTGGAAATGTACTGGGCTATAGGGAACATTGCCCTAGTTCATCCCCTCCAGCAGAAAGCCCTGTGAGAAGAGGCTGTGGTGAGGAAATCTCCACGAGGTTCCCTTCATAGAGATCCCGTCTCCCCCATGTTATCCTGCCAGGTCAGCGCAGGTGACGTCTTCCCAAAATCCTGGTAGATTCCCAAGAAGCCAGCGCAATCCATTTGGAGGCACTGGATCTCCAAACTGCTGGTACCACCACCACTGCTCCCACAGCAATGGAACCAGGCTACCTGGGCCTCCCCTTGAGCACTTTGTTCCCTTGATCACTTCTGCACCTTGCAGGCAGTGGTCTATGCAGGAAGGATAATACAGTCCTGGGCTGTATTTTTTTCTAACTAATTTCTATCAGGTTGTGGAGAGGTCTCCTCAGGGCCCAGAGGCGGGAGGAAGGTATCTTGATGGCAGCTGAGCCGCCTTTCCGTTTAAAAAAGGGAGACTTGCATCTGGAGGCTCCAGTCTTTGGGAGAACAAGCTGGCCAAGTGGCAGTGGACTAGACTAGATGACTTGCTAGGCCTTTTCTTCTTAATATTTCTATGGCTTTTATTATTTCTTAAGTTTCTTATACCTATTTTCTCACTTACCTTCTTATTTGAGAGTCAGAGTATTCATGTAAGAAAGAATTTTTTCCCCAGTATGCCTCTGGTACAGAAGCCTCCAGTCCTACACAATACAGTCATTTTGGTTACTATATTTTATTTCCCCGCTGTAAGACAGGTTGCTGTATGTGTTTCCTTTATTGTTCGAAATATTTATTTGAGGAATGTCATATTTGTAAAAAAGCATTTTGAGGACCTTGGATGAAAAGCAGCACTATATTTTTTAAAATATTATCATTATAATTTGATTAGAATATTTCAGAAGCCTCAAATATATATGTATTTACGTCTGTAAGGCTTAAAAAACTGCAATATGAAATGGCGAAATGGTATAATATGTTCTGTAAGCATTCTTTCTCTGAAATGGAAGGCAAGCAATTCGCAATTTGAAATCAGCTCCTAGACAAAGTGGAAAAACAGAGGCCATCAATGGCACTTTGTATTTGAGCAATATCCAAATTTGCTTTTATCATTAGTGCACTGCATTGCTAGCTTGCAAACTTGCTTTTTTCCAGATAATTTTAGTCCTGCATATGCTTTTGTTATCCCTAAGCTGGACTTCGATAATGTCTTGCTTATTGTGTCTCCCGAATCTGTTATTTGCAGACTTCAGTGTATTCAGGCTGCAGCTGCTAGGATTCTCACAAGAGAACAAGCACATTTGTAACCTGTTAAGACCTTACATTGGTTGCCTGTGAAGTTCTGGCTTTGATTAAAAAAATGTTGCTGAGTGACTTTTAAAACAACATTACAAAGGAACACCTATTTATCTCACAGATATTTGTTTTATTTTTACGTTCCTGAAATCTTCCCCTGTTCTACTTTCTGGAGAAAATCTGGCCTTTGTGTGTGCCAGATATTATCTTCCAAAACTGCTGAGCCAAAACATTTAGAAATGCAGCATCCTGAAGGAGCAATTCTTCCAGACGATGTGTTGTGTGAAAATTGGCTTTGCTAGATTTCAGAGTAAACTGAAAATATGTTGTGACTTTCTCTAAGATATCTCAGGTCCATTGACATAATTATGATTTGTTGTTTGACTGCAGTGCAATGACTACTTGTGTAAACGCTCATATGCAAGTATGCAAAAATATATATATACACAAACATACATTGTACATACAAGATGTATAGTGAAGTGTTGTAATATGATAACTTTCATTTTGTAGGTTTATAGGATTACATAATTTTCTAGTGGCCAAGTCTGGAGTAAATAATGGTATCATAATTCATCCTAAATGATTGAAAATCAAAAGAATAATTTAATTTCTCACCATTTTAATTCTATAAATATACCTCCAGTGTTCATCGTGTATATAAGTTCCTGTTTCCTGAAGACTTATATTCTTATACACCTGCCAGTTTCAATAACAGATTCTGTTGCACTCAACCTCAAAAAAGTTAATCTCCTTATTGGTTTATAGTTTGAAGACTGGATCTTCCACAATGGGCACAGTTTGTTCAATCAAACGTTGTAAGATCCAGATTTTGAGGTGCTCAGCATCCATAGCTGGAATTGAATTTTTAAAAGAGTTCAGCTCCTGGCTAGGTGCCTAAAGAAGGGCCAGATTTTCAAAAGTGCTCTGGCCACTCGTTTTGGGGGCCTCCTATGTTTCATATACCCAAGTGCGGAGGAAAAGTGGCAGCAGTTTTTTGGCACAGAAGGATATTGTTCATTTCATTTTAGGCATTTTCAAACCCTTTGAATTTCAGAGTGCAGCTGGGTTTTCAAACTATACAAAAATGCAAAAAGTCACCTTCACTTGAAATGCTACACTCATGAAATTAAGAGGAAGCCAGAATGGTACAGAAGTCATCTCAGAAATGTTTCTTCTGTATGCTGTAGGCAGGAAGGCTGGGATGACAGGGAGAGCGAAAATTCTGTCATGATGTTGGCTGCAGCTGCTAATGCTTTCTCTTTCTCCAAGTTCCTTCCTCCAAAGATGATCAAGTAGATATTTAACACATGTAGTGAGTGGTGTGGTCTAACTTTTTTTTTTTAAGCAAACTCCGCAGCTAGGGTTGCCAACTTTCTAATTGCAGAAACCCAAACATCTTGCCCCACCCCTATCCTGAGGCCTCGCCCCACTCCTTCTCTGAGGCCTGCCCCCTGTTCACTCCATCCCCCCTCCCTCCATTGCTTGCTCTCCCCCACCCTCACTCACTTGCTTATTTTCACCAGGCTGAGGCAGGGGGTTGGGATGCGGGAGGGGCTCTGGCTGGGGGTGCGGGCTCTGGAGTGGGGTAGGAGTCCCCAGATGGGGGTGTGGGATGGGGCTAAGTCCTGGGGCAGGGCATTGGGGTGCAGAAGGGGGTGCAGGCTCCGGGAGGGAGTTTGGGTGCAGGAGGGGGCTCAGGGCTGGGGAAGGAGGTTGGGGCATGGGAGCGGGAGAGGGTTTGGGGTGTGGGCTCCGGCCGGACAACACTTATCTCTGGTAGCTCCCAGAAGTGGCTGGCATGTCCCTCTGCCTTCTAAGCAAAGGGGTGGCCACGGGGCTCTGCTGCATGCTTCCCACAAACACAGGCACCACCACTGCAGCTCCCATTGGCTATGGTTCCCAGCCAATGAAGCTGCAGAGCTGGGGCTCGGGGCAGGGCAGCACGCGGAGCCCCCATGGCCATCTCTCTGCCTAGGAGTCGGACATGCCGGCTGCTTCTGGGAGCCGCATGGAGCCAGGTAGGGAGCCTGCCAGCCCCGCTGCACTGACAGCACTGCCAGCTGGACTTTTAACGGCCCAGTCAGCAGTGCTGACCAGAGCCACCGGTTGAAAACTGGACACCTGGCAACCCTATCTGCAGCTCTACTAATCTGTAAATAAAAGCAGCAGCAGAGGGAGACTGGCTGAAAGTGTGTGGTATGTTGAAAACATCCTGCCCTGTCTGGTAAATGGCCTGTATTTTTGCCTTACCAGGTGGTGCAGTGACCAATCTCATGTCTAATATCTTATGAATCACAGTGTGTGTAGTCTGTCAGTTCGACGATGACATTTTCATGCTCTCTCTTTTGGTGGATTCTGGAGTGACTCTGAAGTCCAAAGCATAACACGCATGCTCGTGAGCAGATTGGGCAGACAGTCATTGGTGAGCATCTTGGTAGCTATAGCAGTGGTATGAAGCTTTTCCCTTGCAGCTAACAATCGATTATTTCTGTCCTCTTCAAAGGTTTGGAATGCTGTGAGTGCTGTGTGTTGCCAGGCTGATCACTGATTTATTTAACGCAGCCTTCTCAAGATCATTCTTGGTTTTATTGCACCAAAATGTATTCTGTTCTTGATGCTGTCCCTGATGCTGTCCTTGTAGCACTTTCTGGGGTGGCCTTGATTCTGGTGTCCTTGTGCCAATTTTCCATAGAAAATTTTTCTGGGGAGTCAATATTCAGGCATCCTAATGATGTGTCCAATCCAGCATAGTTGGGCTTTTATTAGCATGGCCTCGATGCTTATGGCATTTGACTTTTGAAGAACCTCCAGGTTGGTGATTTTGTTCTGCCAACGGATCCCCATAATGGCATGCAGAGATCGCATATGGAAGGCCTCTTGCTATTTGATATGCCATTTGTATGGTGTCCAGGTCATGCAGCCGTAGAGGAGAGATACGAGCACAAAAACATTATAAAGTTTTATTTTTGTTGAGAGGGTTATGTCGTGGGATTTCAGGACTTTGTTATGTAACTTTCCTAATGACTGAGAAGCTTTTTGTATCCTGTTCGTGATCTCTTTGTCAAGAGATCCATCATGGGAGATGTTGCTGGCGAGATAGATAAAACTGTCAACTTGATTTAGTTGGATTCCACTAATGGATATGCTAGGGGATATGACACAGAACGGTGAAGATGATTGGTGCAACACCACAGTTTTCTCCAGGTTGATTGTGAGGCCAAACAATTGTGATACTTTAGCGAAGCGATGGACAATGCACTGGAGATCTCCCTCTGTACGTGCTAGGAGGGCACAATCACCCGCAAAGAGTGCTTCTCTTAGGCCTTGTCTACACTACAGGACTATTTCGAATCTACTTAAGTCGAATTTGTGGATTCGACCTTATGAAGTCGAATTTGTGTATCCATACTAAATACACAAATTCGAACTTCTGAGTCCACATTCACGGGGCCAGCGTCGACTTTGGAAGCGGTGCACTGTGGGAAGCTATCCCACAGTTCCCGCAGTCCCCGCTGCCCATTGGAATGCTGGGTAGAGCTCGCAATGCCTGCTGGGTGAAAAAATGTGTTGAGGGTGGTTTTGGGTAACTGTCATCATTGAACCGTCAATCACGCCCTCCCTCCATGAAAGCGCCGGCGGGAAATCTGTTCGCGCCCTTGTCTGGTCGGTTACAGCGCGGACGCCACATCACTGCGAGCATGGAGCCCGCTGCGATCATCGCTGCACTTATGGCCGTTGTCAACTCCTCGCACCTTATCGTCCACCTCTTCCACAGCCAGCTGATGAGAAATCGGGCGAGGAGGCTCCGGCAGCGCGGTGAGGAGAGTGGCGCAGGCCTCTCACAAAGCAGGGTACGCCGGGCAGTGGAGATCATGGTGGCAATGGGTCACGTTCATGGTGTGGAACGGCGATTCTGGGCCCGGGAAACAAGCACAGACTGGTGGGACCGCATAGTGCTGCAGGTCTGGGATGACACAGAGTGGCTGCGAAACTTCAGGATGCGTAAGGGCACTTTCCTTGAACTGTGTGACTTGCTGTCCCCTGCCCTGAAGCGCCAGGACACACGCATGCGAGCAGCCCTGAGTGTGCATAAGCGAGTGGCCATTGCTCTCTGGAAACTAGCAACGCCAGACAGCTACCGGTCAGTAGCGAACCACTTTGGCGTGGGCAAATCTACCGTGGGGATTGCTGTCATTCAAGTAGCCCACGCAATCGTTGAGCAACTGCTCTCAAAGGTAGTGACTCTCGGAAATGTCCAGGTCATCATAGATGGCTTCTCCGCGATGGGATTCCCAAACTGCGGTGGGGCTATGGATGGGACTCACATCCCTATCCTGGCACCAGCCCACCAGGCCAGCGAGTACATTAACCGAAAGGGCTACTTTTCAATGGTGCTGCAAGCTGTGGTGGACCATAGGGGACGTTTTACCAACATCAACGTCGGGTGGGCGGGCAAGGTTCATGACGCGCGTGTGTTCAGGAACTCTGGTCTGTTTAGACGACTCCAGGCAGGTACTTTCTTCCCGGACCACAAAATAACGGTTGGGGATGTGCAGATGCCTACAGTGATCCTCGGGGACCCGGCCTACCCGCTAATGCCCTGGCTCATGAAGCCTTATACAGGCGCCCTGGACAGTGCGAAGGAACTCTTCAACTACCGGCTGAGCAAGTGCAGAATGGTGGTGGAGTGTGCTTTCGGACGTCTCAAGGGGAGATGGCGGAGCTTACTGACTCGCTCGGACATCAGCGAAAAGAATATCCCAGTAGTTATTGCTGCTTGCTGTGTGCTCCACAATCTATGTGAGAGCAAGGGCGAGACCTTTTTGGCCGCTTGGGAGGTTGAGGCAAATCGCCTGGCTGCTGTTTACGATCAGCCAGACACCCGTGCCGAGAGAATATCCCAGCGGGAAGCGCTGTGCATCAGGGAGGCTTTGAAAGCGAGTTTCCTCGCAGAGCAGGGTAACCTGTGACTGTCTACTTGATTTTAAGAGAGCCTGATCATGGGCCTGTGTCTGTATGTGTCCAGTTAGATCTGAGCTCACAAACCCGGTTCTCCAAGTTTCCCCCACTTCCAAAGCACGTTTTAAAACTAATGAAACGTAACAGTACTTAATAATAAATCTTTCGTTGACTTTGCATTTCTGTTTCTTGGTTGAAACATGTAAGCATTCTGTGCTGGGTAAGGTGTGCACTGATGTACAGACCGCTTGTCCAAAACAGGACGGACAGCCTCCTGCTCCTACATAGGTCTGTGGGGTGGGGGACGGTTTACGGTGGTTCTGCATGTAGGGGGAGGGTTGCAGGAATGGGTGGGTTTGCAGGAAGGGGCAAGGGGTGCCGTCTTTGGATAGGGGTTTACATGACGGCTGTGGGCTGTGGGTTTGGGCGTTGGAAGGGGTGAGGGGTGTGGGGGAAGGGTGAGTATCTGCCCCTGGATGAGGGCTCTTTTTGGGGCTCAGGGCACCGGGGAGGATCGTGGCTACGGTCGAAGTGCATGTGAAGGGAAGCCTGCCTTTACATTCAGGGATGGCAGGCACCAGGATCCTGGACAAGCATACACATCAACGAAAGACCCGGGGCAGCATACACCACACAGACTGACCCTGGTGCCTAGTGACTGCAGTCTGTGTGTGCCCTGCAGTTGACCCTGCACCCAAGTCTGTACCATGGTACTGTGGGCTATGCACTGCAATTACAATCCCCCCCCCACACCCACAGAAAGTCTTCTGACACGAGAAACGTGACGGAAACAGTGAGTAACACCAAACCGCTGTTAATAATGTAGTACACAGTGGGGGGTTTAAACTTGGAGTTGGGACTGGTTGATGCTGTAAGGAAAGAACTTGTACAAATTTACAGCGCGAGAGGTGTCTCGAACATTAGCGGTCTGCTGCGGTGCAGGGACAGTTCTCACGGCCCCTACCGCCCCTCCTTCTTGTAACTTTGGGTGAGGGGGGGACAGGACTTCTTGGCGTTGGAGGGCGGTTGCAGATGCACTGCAGGGGGGCTCTCTCCTCTGCCTGCGGTCTTGCAGAACATCTACAAGGCGCCGGAGCGTGTCCGTTTGCTCCCTCATTAGACCAAGCAGCGTTTGAGTCGCCTGCTGGTCTTCCTGCCGCCACCTATCCTCCCGTTCCATGTGTGTGCGATGCTGCTGACACAGGGTGTCCCTCCACTGTCTCTGCTCTGCCGCCTCCGCTCTGGAGCAGGCCATCAGTTCCTGGAACATGTCGTCCCTAGTCTTTTTCTTTCGGCGTCTAATCTGAGCCAGCCTCTGCGAGGGGGATGCCGGGGCAGTCCGGGAAAGAGCCGAAGCTGTGTGATGCGAAAAAGTAGGTGATTTCCTTGAACACATACATGTTTGCCAACAGTAAACACAGTCTAGTCAGTTTCAGTTAACAAGACCAAAGAGGGAACCAAGTCTCAGGAGATCTCAGAACTAGTCCGAGATTTCGGAATACGCTCTCATTGGCGGAGCCATTGCACTGGACAGCGCACAAGCGAGGAGACAGCTGCATCCCTCTTGCACAAAGTCCTGGTAAGCCTTACAGTACATACTGCTTATCAGTTAGTGGTTAGCTGTGCTCTCCTGCTAAAGGAAATGTGCAAAGCAGAAAGGATGAGCCTTTTGCAGCCCCTCCCGCCAGTGCACGGGAACGATCAATGGATGCTTGTTCTCTGTGGCCTCTCGCACGTGGCTGTTAGTCGAGGGTCATTGTTATGCAACCTAATTGTAAACCATTAACAATAGTAACACTACACTAATTGCCCTACTTAGATGCAGTATTTGCAGAACGAGATCACCCTGAGGCGGGTCACTCGTGCCCAGAAAGACAGGATGTTACGGGACGCACTGCACAGACCAGGACCATATGCAGCAATGCTAGTCGAGGCAATGGTTCCACTCTATATTCGGATGTCCTGGCGTGGAAGAGTCTGCTTCCACGGAGCGCCCAACAAGGCACCTCTTCCGACGAACCTCATGCGGAGGCTTTGCGAGGAACTGAGTGACACCTTCGTGGAAATGTCGCTAGAGGATTATTTTTCTATCCCCATTTGTGTGGACCTTCTCTTTATATAGTTTAATATTTAGAATTTTGTAAATACAGTTTCTATTTTTTCTATAACAATGTTACAAAAAATAAATGTTTATACGTGTGTAGCACTTACCGCCTGATCCTTCCCCTGATTCTGAGTCCAGGTTAACGGCAGGGGAGGGTTGGTAGGGGATCTCTGTGAGGGTGATGAAGAGATCCTGGCTGTCAGGGAAAGCGGGAGTGTGTTCGCTGTCACCTGCGCCGTCCTCAAAAGACCCTTCCTCAGCTTCCCCATCGGCGAACATCGAGGAGGAACTGTCCCGGTACACTATTCCGTCCTCGGAGTCCACCGTCACTGGTGGGACAGTGGTGGCAGACCCACCTAGAATGGCATGCAGTGCCTCGTAGAAGCGGCATGTCTGGGGCTGTGCTCCCGAGCGTCCGTTTGCCGCTCTGACTTTTTGATACCCTTGTCTTAGGTCCTTGACTTTCACGCGGCACTGCATCGCATCCCGGCTGTATCCTTTCTCTTTCATGGCTTTCGAGACCTTCTCGAAGGTCTTCGCATTCCGCTTGCTGGAGCGCAGCTCCGAGAGCACAGACTCCTCGCCCCACACAGCGATCAGATCCATGACTTCCCTGTCAGTCCATGCTGGGGACCTCTTTCTATTCTGGGATTGCCCGGACTCCTCTGCTGGAGAGCTCTGCATCGTGGCAGGTGCTGCGGAGCTCGCCCCGATGTGCAACCAGAACGTCAGATTCAAAGTGCCCAGACAGGAAAATGAATTCAAATTTTCGCGGGTCATTTCCTGTGTGGCTGGGCAGAGAATCCAAGCTCGGACTGCTGTCCAGAGCGTCAACAGAGTGGTGCAGTGTGGGATAGGTCCCGGAGCTACTAAGTTCGATTTGCATCCACACCTAGCCTAATTCGAGCTAGCCATGTCGAATTTAGCGTTACTCCACCTGCCGGGGTGGAGTACCAAATTCGAACTAAAGAGCCCTCTAGTTCGAATTAAATGGCTTCCTGGTGTGGACGGTTGAGCGGTTAGTTCGAATTAACGCTGATAAATTCGAATTAAAGTCCTAGTGTAGACCAGGCCTTAGTAATAGTTCTGTTACTTCTGTTTTTGCTTTAAGCCTGGTAAGATTGAAGACTGAGCCATCATTTCTGTATCTGATGTATATGCCTCTGTTGAGCCCATCTGTAGCATGGTTGAGAAGTTGGGTGAAGAAGAGCTTGAACAGTACAGGGAGAAGGACACAGCCTTGTTTGACTCCATTTGAAATGGGAAAGGAATCAGTGAGATCTCCTCCATTAAAAAGTACCTGACTTTGCATCTGCCAATGAAATAAATGAATGATCTTTACCAGTTTTGGTTGGCAACCAAGTTTGCCGAGGATCATCCATAATCTTTCTCTATTAACTATATCAAATGCTTATGACAGATAGATGAAAACACTGAACAGATTCATGTTTTGTTCGATACATTTTTCTTGTATTTACCTGATACTGAAAATCATGTCTATGGTGCTATGACCAGGTCTGAATCCACACTGAGTCTTGGGTAGATTGGCTTCTGAGACAGATGAAATCAGTCAGTTCAGGAGGACACGAGCAAAAATTTTCCCAGCGACAGATAAGAGAGAGATCCCACGGTAGTTAACATAGACCATTTTGCTGCCTTTATTTTTAAATTGTGGCATCTTTGAAGTCTTGTGGCATTTCCTCACTGTCCCAGATGTCAGTAAGGATCTTCTGGAGTGTTATCACTTTTGGACCCACAGGTTTATATATTTCTGCCAGTATTCTATCTCTGCCTGAGGACTTTCCTGAGCTCAACAAACTGATTGTCTTTTCTATTTCTTCAAGTGAGGGTGTTGAGTCAAGGTGGTGCTGAATAGGCTTTTGAGGTATCAAACTAATAACACTTGTTTCAGTTGAAGATGGGCTGTTCAGTAGTTGGCTGAAATGTTCAAACCATCTCTATTCCATGCCATGTTTATCTTTGATGACTGTCCTGCCATCAGCCATCATGAGCGAATCTGTGCCCACCTTTGAACATCCATAGACTAGCTTCAAGGAATCAAAGAACTTCTTTGTTTCATTTGTTTCTGCATACATTTGAGTGTCTTCTGCTACCTTCTCCCACCATTTATCTTGTATCAAGCATAGTTGTCTTTGTGCCTTGCTTTGCAGGTGTTTAAATCTGTCTCTTTTTGAGGACTGAATATAATTTTGCCAGATTTGGAAAGCCTCATTTTTTTCTTTCAAAAGTACTATGATTTCCTCATCATTTTCATCAAACCTGACACGGTGAGCCCTTTTCTTCCATCCAAAGATGTCAGTTGCAGTTTTTTGTACTGTCTCTCTAAATTCCTCCCATGTGACAGAGTTATCATGAAGGTTGGTTTCTAGTGCACTTTGTAGCTTGACTCGATATGATGCATAATTTAGTTTAACGATATCAGGGGATGTCTTGATTGTTTTGGGGCATTTCAACATGTGGGTACAATGTGTAGATTCAGTAGTGACCTAAAAAGAACAGGAGTACTTGTGGCACCTTAAAGACTAACAAATTTATTTTAGCATGAGCTTTCGTGAGATACAGCTCACTTCTTTGGATGCATAGAATGGAACACAGACAGGAGATATTTATACATACAGAGAACATGAAAAGGTGGAAGTATGCATAACAACAGGAAAAATCTAATCAATTGAGATGAGCTACCATCAGCAGGAGGAAAAAAAACTTTTTGAAGTGATAATTAAGATGGCCCATAGAAGGTGTGAGGAGAACTTAACATAGGGAAATAGATTCAATTAGTGCTCCACGCGCATGCCTGGGGCAGCAAGCCATGGGGGGCGCCCTGCCGGTCCCTGCAATGGCGGCAGTCAGGCAGCCTTCGGCGGCGCACCTGCGGGAGGTCTGCCGGTCCCACGGATTCGGCGGCAATTCGGCGGTGGGTACGCCGAATCCGCGAGACCGGCAGACCTCCCGCAGGCATGCCACCAAATCCGCGGGACCAGGGAGCTCCCACAGGCATGCCGCCGAAGGCAGCCTGCCTGCCGTGCTTGGGGCAGCCAAAAAGCTAGAGCCGCCCCTGGCTGCGGTAAGCTGGCCAGATTTAATATGGGCAGGCAATGTTTGAGGCACCTTTTCTAGCCCCTTCCCTTTCAAATGGAGAGCAGTGCAATCCTAAAAAGGGATGCTTTGTCGCCTGGGATGTTGCCGAGCTTCCTGCTGCTCTTGGGTCATGGATGGGTGACCAATGTCCCAGGCTGCCTGCATGCAGGCTTGTGGCTACAACTGCCAGTAATCATCATCACCTGTCACTTTGGCACTCCCCCATTGCCACAGGACTTTTGAAGAGAGATGTGCGTGAATGACGTGTGTGTGAAGTTGATTAAAGAGTCGTTGCACTGGGACAGTCCCATTCTCTCGGCTGCTGAAGCGTGGCCCAGTGGCACAAAGGTTGTTACAACTGGAGTCTCCTTTAGCTGCAGTGGATAGCCATGACTCCTTTAGTGCCCCTTCATGCCTTTCGCCTTCCACAATACATCGCTGCACTGCTTTTCAAACCGTTGGACCAATATGTGGTCTCTTTCGCCTTGGCTACCATAACAGTCTTCATATGCTTGGGAGGGCAATCCCTAAATCACCGTCAGTTTCCACACTTCCGCTTACCCTCATGCGGTTTAGCCCACCTGCCGAGGTGGCTTACTGGGATGTAGCCGCTGTCTCATACTTACAGCTACTTGGAGCCACACGTGAGAGCTGGGTGTACAGTGAGGACCAGAGAGGAAAAGAACCACTCAAGGAGTCTGGCAGTTCGGATCACTCAAAGGTACTACCTCTCCCATACACCCCATACACCCCTCTGAATCACAGTGGATGGAAACAAATGCTATAGACCTTTGGAGAGGTTGGAAATCCAGCTAGATCTGGTGGCTCATGAGATATCAAATCTTAAAAAGAATCACATCATTCTGTCCACCCTCATGCCTTTTAATCCCACCTGATTATAGTGGCCACTGTCTTTAGGACTCTTAATCAGCATCAGCAATGTTTATTATCTGAAAGCTTGTAATCCTCATTTTCAAAAAGCTGATATCATCAATCCCCAACTTGAGGCATGTAGTGATCACAGAAATTACAGAGTCATAGAGGGACTTGCCCGAAGTCACACAGGAGGTCAGCCGCAGAGGGTGGAATAGAACCGTCTCTTGACTCCCCAGTCCAATCCTCACTGCCTCTGAAATTGCTGGCATCTTTGGCTGACCATTTTACCTGGGCATTCTGCTAGCAGTTTTGACAGTAGGGAGTTTAATTTGCTTTGTCATATTGCAATTCAATTGTCTGGGGTGTTATGGATATCTAAAGGGTACGGTTTTAACTTAGCAATCTGCTGTGTTATTGAATTAGTTTTATGTTGTGTTAATCTCTTTGTCTCATGGCATTCATTGCCTGTGATAATTGATGCACAATATATAACCAAGTTCTGTATTCACTTGGGTAACTGCATTTAATTGCCTGGTATAAAATATGCGTACTAAATACAATCTGCTATGACTGAGAAGCTCTCATTGGTATGGACTTGTCGGCGCTTTATCTTCCTGACAGCCTGTCTGAGGAAAGTCTAAAAGTCTCCCACAGCCCACCATGTAAGGATGAAGAATGGATACTTGCTCTGTGACTACGAAAAGAGAGATTGCCATAACTGTTCTGTGATCATTTCCAAGTTCTGTTTGTGTTTACTGCATTGGGCATTAAAACTGCATTAACTGGAAGCTCCATAAAAATAAAAATAAAAAATATACAGAATATACAATGTTCTCCTCTATATTATTTTTGGGACTAGATTCAGCTCACTAGAGATACTCACCTGACTAAAGTGTCTCATGTGCATGAGTGTTTGCAGAACCAGAACATTTATTTTGTATGCCTTCATGTTACTAATATTTAAAGGAGCATACATTGATTTAAAATCATGGGCCAGCTCCTCTGCTGGGGGAAATCAGCCTAGCTCCCCAGGAACTCAATGGAACTATGCCAGTTTACACCAGGTGAGGATCTGTCCCCATACAGTCTTAAACAAATTTCCCTCCCTATCTTATGAGTAACACCTTTAATTATTAAAAGGGGGAGAATTTTTAAAATTGAATGCAGTTTTCATCCTTTATATCTGTTTGCTTGTTGCATTGCATACAGTGTGGACAGTGAAAACAAAATAATCAGCTTCACTTTTGTTTCTGGTTTATATGACTTTTTAGCGCTGGTGCAGAACATTTCTGCAGTGTTCAGGTGGCAAAAACTGCAGGGAAATATTTAAAGCCACACAAAACTTTTTATTAAAAAAATCAAACTTTTATTTTACTATTTTGATTTGTAAAACTATTTTTTTTTTACAAAACCTAAATGTTGAGACTAAACTGACTGTTGAGCATCTCTGTAAGATTATTTCATGCAATGTCATTTTGCATAATGTTAATACAATGCAAGAACTTTTCTCTCCTAAAGATTCTGTATTGAGAAAGAAGGACAGATCAATATCTTGTATTGTACTAGCACTGTTCTCAATGCTATAGCTACAGTTTTGTCAATGCTATCATCATATATCAATTTTTGGGTGGAGTTTCTTTAAGGATTTTTAGAATTAGTAGATTCTAACTCCAGAGTCCAGTCCTGTGCTGCTTTTTTGCACCTGTCACCAATTTTATGTACATCGTTTTGCAGAATGTTCAACAAGGAGCTTAGGTGCACAGATTGTAGCTTTGTTTCGCTGACAAAATAGTCTGCAGCAACTCTTGGTTAGAGGGGATCAGTTCAGCTCCAGGCTTTGGCTCACCTTGTGACTTTTTGACATTCACCCCACCCTACGGCTATTTTCTTCTTCTTCTTAGCATACGTGCAACGTGCCTCAGGTGGCACGTGATCAGGATTCATCACCGAATTTGGGCCGCTGGTTGGATCATTAGCTTCCCTGGCCCGGATACTGACAGGGAGCATGACATGAATGCCCAGCTGGTCAGGGAGAAAGCAAAGAAGCCCAAAGCGACCTTGGAGAATCCATGGGCACTTTACAACCAGGAGCTCCCCAGATTCATGACCAGAGCTAGTGACACTGTTCAATAAATGAATCATGAGTATTTTTATGAGTTAACACAATGAATTTCCTTTGCTGTTATTTGTGCAGTGATATTATTCATTTTCTGCAAGTATTTGGACAACTCACGGTTTAGTCAAGAAAATGTTCATAAACCCCCAAAGTTTCTGGCGTTTTAGCATGAGTGGGGATTTACCACTCATCGTTGTCCTGTCACTCATCATTCTACTGTCACTCATCATTCTCCTGTTTAAAATTTCTCTTATCCAGTCAAGAAGCAGAAGCAATACCAAATGATTTAGCTGGCCAGCAGTGCATCCCAATAACACATGGTAAAAAACACTGTCAAAACAAGTAGTTTGCACCCTGCCAATACGCTGAAATTTGTTTACTTAAAATGTTAAGCATTTGTTTGTGAATAGTAACATGTAGAAATCAGGATTTAATTGTGAATGATTCATAAAGAGGAAAAAGGATGTACTGAATGTCAGATAACTTAACAGCAAATAATTCGACCAGCTCTAACCTTGAAATCGATCTTAATGGCTCAAAATTTGTAGTCTGAGGCAGATGAAGGAGCTAAATATGGATTTAAGGAGCTGCAGTTTAGGCACCCACTTTTAAACATCTCAGTATGTAGCTTTCTTGATGTAAGTCACCCTCTGTTCAGAGAATCCTGTGACCTCTGGCCAGTGTTTTTGGTAAGTAGTGATTGTACTTAAAACGTCAGTTTTATCATAGCACAATAAAGAAATGACATAGCAAAGTCAAATACTGAAATACGATAAATATTGAGGTTTAAGTAGACCCAATGTGCAGGGGCGGTTCCAGGCACCAGCGCTCCAAGCACGTGTCTGGTGCGGCAAGCTGCGGGGGGCGCTCTGCCGATCACCGTTAGGGCGGCAGGCAGGGTGCCTTCAGCGGCATGCCTGCGGAGAGTCCGCTGGTCCCGCGGCTTCGGTGGACCTCCCGCAGGCGGACCCTCCGTGCTTGGGGCGGCAAAATGTCTAGAGCCGCCCCTGCCAGTGTGTCCCAGAACAAAATATGTTTTAACTTAGTAAAAGTGGCCATTTGTAAGTTACAACATATTATAAATGTACAAAGTTAACTGATTACATTAAGCGATTTTTTTTTCTCTTGTGTGGCTTTTAAGCTGATCACCTTTATATGACATGAGTTGTAATCAGAGCTCCATGCCTCTGCATTACCTATGGAAGGGATGCTATTTGTAGAACCATGTTCACCCTTCTGGCTTATATTATAGTCACATAATATTTGCAGATAAGTGTGGGAAGAATTAAGCTAAAATCTTCATTCTAAAGATGAAATATTGAGATTTACAAACTGGAAACAACACGCTTAACGTCTATTAAGTAATTTTCATAAAGAAAATTGAATGTGTATGATCTGAACTTCAAACTATCTACCAAAAAGGCGCCTAAAATTTTTTATTCAAACCCACATTTACACTTATGTATGTTTAGTTGTTTACATAAACTTTTTGTCTATGCAATTAGCCGTTAGCACAAGCAAATGTGAGGTTTGCACATTCAAATTCTCTATATGCGTTTTTGGATTCTCTTTTGAAAATCTTATCCTTAAAGCCTCTTTTTGCTTCCAGTGAAATTAATTCCAAAACTTCAGCTGACTTCCGTGATGAAAACCTGGGGTCTTAAGGTTTGAACCAGCCAAGCACAATTAAATCAATGGGAATTTTTCCATTGACTTCAGTGAGCTTTGGATCAAGCCCTTAGTGCTCTTACACAGCAGTGAGGCAATCATGACAGCCTGTAAAGGCGCCAAAAACTCCACTGCAGTCTGTTACATAAGTAATGCATAAAAGACCTAAAATGGGCTTAGCTATGTGCTTATCTCAAGCAAAATAAATATTCGCTCGCTCTACTGTAAGAATTTGAAGGTGTTGTTATAATCAAAGTTGTCACCTCTCAGTTTGGTTTCATGCTTTATTTTCCTTTTCTTCAAATCCTTTTAACTTTCAGAAATACGCAGACACAATGAGAGTCACAGACAAAAGAATTACCTTTATGTAAAATTCATGTTGCAACAGAAACCTTACCAAAGCAAAGGCATTTCAAATGGAGGCTGATGCACCCCCTTTGCTTCATTGGTGTCACTTTGTAGGCTCAGGATATTGTGTTTGTTAAAGAAAGTACCGGTATGTCGTCTTTAACATAGCAAGCCCTTCCCGGTTTGTGTTCCACTCTTAAAGTTACTCCTTCGTCTGGAAACATATTTAACAGGCAACTGTTTCCTCGAAACTCACAACATCAATTAATTTTTAACTTTTTAAAAAATTCATATGCAGCCCAAGTATGTCCTTTCAATTGATGTTGGCATGCTGAGGTGGCTGTGCGGGTACTGATAAAACCTAATTTGTGAAGGCTTTTCAGCCAGAGGCAAGACACCTGATAGGTTCATACATGGGCACCATTTATTCAGTAAGCAAGAATGCAGGTTGGCTGAAACTCCTTCACTAACACTTGATGAAGGTGTACAACTGAACTGGATTTGGAGATCCAACTGTGAGTAGGTAGGAGCTTCATATAGATTTCAGTCAGGGCATGCTGTTTTGAAATTAGACTTTAAAGTCAGCATTTAATATCTAATTACTTGTGTTTTCTTGCAGCGCTTAATGAACTGTGTGTGGACTCTGCATTCAATGACAGGCAAATTCTCCCATCGCAAGATGTTATTAATACAGTAGTGGATACGTTCCTACCTGAAGTCAGTCAGCGACAAAAGGAACCAGTTTAAACGATGGCTGCAGGTAAACATCTGCACTATGCAGTGGCCACCAAAAATATTGTTGCTAAAATGATTAGTGATAATTACCTTTTGTTTTCAAATGGAACTTAATAATCTTTTTCCTAAGACAAGTCAAACTGGTGTGACCTCTTTTTATACGGTTGCCTAAATAATGTCACAATTTCTTTAATAAACTAAGTTTAATGAGAAATGTGTCCCTTCTTTGAATATGTGGAAATCTCATGATGTGTATTTCCACAGAAACATTTGTCATTGATTTGGTAGTCTTAAATTATAAGATCTTTTGAGCAGGACTGTATCTTCTCTCACTTCTATATAGCACCTAACAATTTTACGTGTGCTCCAAAAAGTTGTATCATAATAATAAACAAAATTAATTGTTTTCAGTGAGATTTATTTATGTCTCAAACACCATTTTCTGTTAAAAATTGTGGCATATTGACTTTTAAACTCAGAATTTGTCTCTTTTGCCACAGCTGCCGATGGTTTGGGAAGTACAACTATAGATACCACACAACTTAATATGTCAGTCACTGATCCAACAGCTTGGGCTACTGCTATGAATAACCTCGGGATGGTTCCAGTAGGATTAGCTGGACAACAGCTTGTGACGGGTAAGATTTCTGTTAGAGATTTGTTGCAGATGTCTCTGGATTTTTTTCAATCTTTTTATAAACATCTGGAATCATTGCTGAAGACAGGTGTATTTTTATAGTCTCAGTACAGTGTTTGTAGGTGCACAACTTCTATGATTAATATTGCATACTATTTATTAGTCTCTTTGTATAATGGGTATGTAATCCATACCATGTTTTAACCTATTGGAATAGCCAAAATCTTTGGGGAAATTAGAATTCTAAACCATTGACCTCCAGGCTCTATGCTGGGTCTAGGTTAGGGATGGGATCAAGAGATGTACTTAGTCTTTGAGAGAGAGCTGATTTTCCTTCCCAGTAGCTTTCCTCGAGGTTTTGCCAAGGAATAGCATGGGCAGCAGTTGCAACCTCTTGACTGGAGGAAAATGGTTGTGCTGACAAAAGAAAGTGCAGCTATAAATAGATTCAGAAAAAAACTGCGAATCACATGCAATTCATATCCACTGGTAGCATTAGCTAACTGAAAAAGAGAAGCAATCCCTTCTTTCTTCTAATTTTTTTTGAACACCATAATTAATTTTCAAGGGCTATTATTCTTTGACTTTGTCATTTCATTTACAGCTTGCTAGAGCTCTGTAGTCAATCACTTAATCTTTCTAGCAATAATAAAAATATTATTTTGCCCATTACAAACATTGAAGGTTGAGTCCTGCTCCCATTGAAATCAGTTGATTTCAGTAGGAGAGGAATTGGGTCAAAGTGAATTAAGCTTCACAACACTCCTGTGAGGTACATACAATGGGCCAGATCCACAGCTGATGTAAATCAGTTTAGTTCTCTGTAAGAAAGATAGGGTATAAAAACAACTTTAGGTAAGCAACTGCTTAACTGATTATTCGTACCATCTTGCTTAGGGTTCTTTTAATTCTGATTGCTTAACTAAAGAAAAGGACTCAAAAGATGAATTTAGTTTTATAGCATTTCATTAAATATCCTTATCAACAGGAATTAATAGCACAGAATATAAGAAGGCAAAAATGGTATTGGATTATGATTTGGCTAACATAAGCTAGGAAATTTGTCATTCTAACCATGTAGGTTTTCAGAATCAAATTATACAAAGACAATAGAAAATAACACTTTTACTCAATCACTATGTTGGGAAGATGATTTAAAAAAAAATTGGCTAAGGATACATCTATACTGCAAAAACAAACAAATACCCATGGCAGCAAGTCTCAGAGCCCGGGTCAATTGGCTCCAGGTTGCAGGGCTTGTGCTATGGGGCTGCGAAGAGCAGTATAGACGTTTCCACTTGGCATGGAGCCCAAGCCTGACAGCCCCCCACCCCCACCCCGACCTCCTCAGGGTTCAGAGCCAGAGCTCCAGCCCAAGTAGGGATGTTTACACTGCTCTTTGCAGCCCCATAGCATGAACCCTGAGTCAATTGAGACTTGCTGCTGCAAGTTTGTATGTTTGTTTGTTCTGCAGTGTGGTCAGGTGTCCTTCTAAATACACATTTTGGTTCTAGTTCCTTTTATTTACTGACTCTTTCAGCATAGACGTATTTCACTAACTCGATAGCACAAACATGTTTGATTGCAACCATTAGCCTTACTTCTTCACTTTATCACTTAATCTAAAAGAAACCAATGTGAACGCAGCCCTTTCTTTTCTAACAGGATTGCCCATGAGGTAAACCCTGTCATTGAAATTTACAATATTTTGCCCAGAGCTGTATCACTTTTAGGTGACCTCCCTTTTATACACATTTTGATTATAATAGTAGATTCCATCAAGTTCCCTATTTTACAACCCTGTCTGGCACATCATAGGAGATCAGTATTTGATATTAATTTAATGGTTATTTTTTTAATTCATTCACCGACAGAAAAAAGGGGGAAGTCTCTTTAGCTCCACTTGCTCTTTTAGAAAAGAAATGTCTTTGAAGAAATCCAGCCATTAGACCTTCGGTTTTTCTTCTCGTAGGCCTCCATTCTCTCTTTTCTAAACGGCCTTGATGCCTGGCAAATCTTAAACTATAATAACTCATAATTCTGGGGCCTTAGTTACTGCAACTATATCTGCCTCCCAGGGGGATTTGTGAAGTTAAATTTTTGGCTGTCCTTTCTGAAATTAGGCATTGAATGGAAATATGCCAATTTACACTAGCTGAGGATCTGGCCCAGAATTACCCATTTTAGAGATGGGTAAACTAAGACACAGAAAGGTTAGGTTACTAGTCTAGGATCACACAACCAGTCAGTCTGGAGCAGGAAATGTAGCTGATGTAGATCTTGGGCTGATTCCCAGTCCCCTGCTATAACCATTAGATACACTGTTTTCCCAACTATACAGCTGTACCTTGTCTTACATTTTTCATCCACTTGGTACATTGGTGTTCAGTTGTGCAGTAAACTAGAGAGTCACACACTTCATTGCTTATGTAGGCCGAACTGTACACCCAATGAGGGAGAGCAACATATTTAGCTGCTGCCTGTTATGCATAGGCAGTGGGTGGTGTGAAGATTTCTCTTCCCGTGGTACCAAATGAACATTCTGTGGGCCTGATTTTCCAGTGAAGGCTTTTCCAGTTTTCACCAAAAGCAAAAGCTTGTTGATGCCTAGAACAGTCTCTAAAAAAAATCTGAATTGATCAAATGTGTTGTTCAAAAGCTATTGTGTCGCAGACAGAAATGCCATTGAGTTGAGTATAGGGCTTTGCTTCGCTTGACCGATAAATATGTGCCCCCTAGAAACAAACTAACCCAGTGCTCTCTTGATGTGCTTTACTGAACTTTGACTTTATTATCTCCAAATCTGGAAATGATTTTGTGTCAGGGTGCCTTTGTCTGGTTCCATTGATCAATGTCTCGGTTGTATTTAATGTAGCAGGATTTGCACATTTCCTTTCGTGTTTCCCCCTTTCTCTCCACTTTTTTGTGCAAATTCTTCTCTCAGCAACACCTCTATAACCTCCCCATTGAGTCAACAGTTTGGCACAGATGGAATTGAATTTGACCCCGTTCGTATTATTTACATGTGTGAGGATCTGGAGGACTTTAGTTTATCACGCTGATTGCTGCTAGTTTATTTTTGGAACTATTTTTTACCACCTATATTAGAAGCACTGCTTGGATCAGTTAATATTTGTACAGCACTTTTAAAGTGTAAAGTGTGGCATAAGTGATAAGTATTAATTACTGGAGTGGAATATATCTCCTTATTTCCAGTGAGGAGTAGAAGAGTCCCCTTCTCTCATGCCTTTTGCTTTCCTATGAATAAAACTATGTACAGTAGAATCTCAGAGTTATGAACAGCAGAGTTACGAACTGACCAGTCAACTGCATACCTCATTTGGAACCAGAAGTATGTGATCAGGCAGCAGAGAATTAAAAAAAAAAAGCAAATACTGTACAGCACAGTATTGTGTTAAATGTAAACTACTAAAAAAATAAAGGGAAAGTTTAAAAAAAGATTTGACGAGGTAAGGAAACTGTTTCCGTGCTTGTTCCGTTTAAATTAAGATGGTTAAAAGCAGCATTTTTCTTGTGCATAGTAACATTTCAAAGCTCTATTAAGTCAATGTTCTGTTGTAAAGTTTTGAAAGAACAACCATAACGTTTTGTTCAGATTTACAAACATTTCAGAGTTATGAACAGCCTCCATTCCCGAGGTGTTCATAACCCTG
The DNA here is from genome assembly GCF_020497125.1 of Mauremys mutica. Taxonomy (NCBI): domain Eukaryota; kingdom Metazoa; phylum Chordata; order Testudines; family Geoemydidae; genus Mauremys; species Mauremys mutica. The sequence goes on along the minus strand of NC_059072.1, from coordinate 302,802,426 downwards.
AGGTTCTACTGTGTTATGTATTTCCCAAAGTAAATAGGTGCTTTGACATTTCACTCACCCTCTCCCCATGATTTCACGAGTTTTGACATTTTTCACCATGACAAAACCATGATTTTCACAATACTTTGCCACGAACAGAATTATAGCTCTACTGGTTATGGCACATTTATCTGCACTGAACTACATTTTCCATCCATTGTTTTAGCCCAAGTACTTAAATGGTTCTTCACCCTTCCTGACTCTGGTGTTCATGATTTATGTTAATTCTCATGATACGTTAAACTTCTTCAGCATTTACACTTTGCTTTCAATAACCTCATCAACAGTATTTCTACAAAAGAAAAAAGAGGAGACCCCTATGGTATCCGAGCACTAACTTCTTTCTAGCTCTAAAAAGACCTTTTTCTGGCTGTTTTTATTTTCCTGCCCTGGTGCAGTAAATACCTTAGACTGAGTTTAGGTTGAGATTTATCTTGCATATGAAATGTTACCTAAGCTAGCACAGTCTGAAATTCTGACTACAGTACCAACTTGTGGTGTCCTGGTGCATCAACTTTGTCTACAATCCTTGAGTTTCCCCAAAAGATATTCAGGCACGGCTTTCCCTTCCTGAAGGCCATGCTGGCTGTTACTAAGCTTTAGAGTTTTCCCCTCCACTTTTCCTCCATTTGATCTGCTCAAACGTTTAAAGTTTTTTTTTGTCCCTTTCTTCAGCTGATGTTAATTTAGTTGCTCTGTAATATCCCAGAACGTGTGTCTTGTAATAGAATTATGCTGGCCACTTGGCAGCTTGCAGGACTCTCTCCAACTGAGAATTTGTAAAAATGACAGCTTAGGCTTCTGCAATATCTGGCCAATTTTTCTATAAAGCTCTGCGATGTGTGTTGTCTGGTCCTGGTGACTAATCAATTTTAAGCACTGCTAACCTTTTAATACCTGTTTAGATGTTATCTGTACACTATTTCATTCCTTATCTCCTAGTGCTGTAAAATTGGATTTTTGATCTGGGCAAATGTCAGAGCCTTTCATTTGTAAACATGGATTCTTGTGAATAAATGTATCACATCTCTTCTGTTTCTATACTCTTTGCTTCTACTTCTTGTTATTTGGAAGGTTCATCATTACTGGTTATATTTGGCTACTGCATTACATATAATTTAATGTATGTAAATTAATATAATGTAATGTATAAAGTATACAATAAATAGAGTGTAATAATGCATTTAATTTAATTGTTAAAGATTGATGCAGTATAGTTATCGTTCTAAGCCCCTCTCTTCAATAGGTTATAATTTTTCCAAAAAATTCCCTTTGGGGCTGAAATTTCTCATGCTTGGCCTTAGCCTAGAGGTGAAAATTTTCTGGCAAGGTTGGAGCAAATCTGTTAAATAGATTTGGTTGGAGCAAATCTGTTTGAATGATCCAAGCACTGAAATTGGTGTTTTCCAGCTCTGAGACTTTGAGAAATATTGTCAGTTTCTTCTTTCTGCTGCACCTTTTGTGAGATTTGAAGTCCTCCCCATTCACTTGATGGCAGTCACAGCAATGATTCTAGTACTCCACTGCCCACTATTTAATGTATTTTGAAAAAATGTTATTGATCACAGATCATTGGAGAGACTTTTATTTTGGTTTGCAGTGGAAATTTTTCAAAATAATTTTAGTACTACTGAATATTGTCATTTTAGCGTTGTGTTTGCCTCAGCAAGTAGCATCAGATCACCCTTTTTTCTGAAAGGCGACATGCTATCAAATGGATGATTTGTTTCTCCTATTTCTTTCTGATTGTTCTTTTGGTTCTAGGCCATCATTGTGAATATAGTGAATTAGTTTGGTTATTTATTCACTGAAGTAATTTTAAGTTTAGGAGACTGTTGTTGAAGAAAAATTTGCCACAGTTCGTGAATCTAAGATGCCGGATGGGCAAAAAATGTTGAAACTATAAATAAAAGTGAGGATGGGTATAGTTGCCTGAAAGTCAACAGCTGGACACCCTTAGACGCTTCTTTAAACTCTTTGTGCACACATGTACCATGTGGTAAACCAAACAAAAACCACAAGTCCAGACTGTGACGGGTTCCCCCGGGGTTGCCACCTGGAACTGGGGTAACACTGAGCCCCCGTGACCCACCAGCCTGGGCTCCCTATCACACTGTGCTGCTGTGACAAGCTGCAAAGCCCTCCAAGCTTGCTCTTTCACCAGCATTCACACAGGTAGGGACACACCAAGCTGCAGTACTTATAGGCTGCTGTGATCAGCTCTGCATGGGAAAGCTACAGCTAAGGAACTGCCCAGCTGCTCAAGAGCACAACCCCCTTCTGGAGGGTAAACTCAAAATTAAATTGCCTTGCACTGCACAGAGATCTGTACAGCGTAGGCTGAAATTTGCCCCCTCCCTCAATGTGAAGAAGGATATTCAAGAGCTTTCTGTACCCAGTTATGATTTCCACACACTGGTTTTAGACAAAACAAAAACAAGTTTATTAACTACAAAAGATAGATTTTAAGTGATTATAAAGGATAGCAAAAAAATCAAAGCAGATTACCTAGCAACCAAACAAAACACACAAACTAAGCTTAATATACTAAAGAGATTGGATATGAGTAGCAAATTCTCACCCTAAATGATGATTTAAGCAGACTGCAGAGATTCTTGAGGGGCCAGCCACACTTGCTTACAGCTTTAAACCCCAGATATTCCTTTTTCAGGCTAATAATCCCTCTAGCCTGGGTTCAGCACTTCCCCGCAGGTCAGTCCTTGTTCCTCAGGTGTTTCCAGGAGTCTCTTTGGGTATAGAGTCAACAAAGAACCACGATGATGTCACTCCCCTGCCTTAAATAGCTTTTGCATATGGCAGGATCCCTCTGTCTCCAAGCTTGGTTCCCACACCTTTCAGCAGAAAAACACTGGTATTCCAAGATGCAGTCCAGTACCAGGTGATCTGGTCACATGCCCCTGTAGTGTCATAGCAACCATGACTCTGAGGCTGTTTGTAGCTTCCTCAGGAAGGCTCTCTGGTGGGAGATTAGCTTCTTCTAAAACAGGGGTCAGCAACCACTGGCACACGGCTCGCCGGGTAAGCACCCTGGCGGGCTGGGCCAGTTTGTTTACCTGCCACATCGGCAGGTTCAGCCGATCGTAGCTCCCATTGGCCGTGGTTCGCCATCCCAGGGTAATGGGGGCTGCGGGAAGTGGCGCGGGTGAGGGATGTGCTGACCGCGGCTTCCCGCCACCCCCATTGGCCTGGGATGGTGAACCGTGGCCAGTGGGAGCCACGATCAGCCGAACCTGCCAATGTGGCAGGTAAAAAAATGGGCCCAGCCCACCAGCATGCTTACCCTGGCGAGCCGTGTGCCAGAGGTTGCCAACCCCTGTTCTAAGACTTATTGTTCTCTCTAATGGTCCACTGACTTGAATGGACCCTCCCAACGAGCATCTAGACTGACAATCTTTTGCCTAGTAGGTGTTCCCCAGGTGTAAACACATTTGTAATAGATACATCAACAATATTCCTAACTTCAGGTGCTAAAATGATACATGCATACAAGTAGGATAATCATATTCAGTAAATCATAACATTTTCAATGATATCATACATGACCTATCTTGCATAAAATATATCATAATTATGCCTTACTCATATCATAATAATAGTACTATAAAGAATATGGGGTGTAGTGTCACACAGATGTTCACCAAGAGAGTCATACACTTGATCTATAAATAAAGTTATTCCTGGCAAATTACACCATCTGTCTATTACTTGACCTGTATGCCTGAAAACTGTGATCACTATGGTTCCTAGAATCTTAAGTCAAAAAAAGTGAGAAAACAGATGACTCAAGCACTGTTTGTGGAAAAATGCAAAGTAGATTCAAGACAGACTATGACTTAAAGAATTCCTTTAGCTTTCTCCCTGACTATCAAAAAGGCCAGGAACTAATCTCTTTTCCACCATAACAATTGCTGAAGCATGCCCAGGAAAGCTGTTCCAGACACAAATCATCTTGTCCTGATGTCAGTAATATTAATTGTTGTTTTCATTGAAACGTTTTGCTTATGGCTTGTTTTTGTACTCATTTTTGTAAAGTTAATGAAAAAAAAATCATACAGAACAGAGGGGACAGTGGTCATGTCTAGCAGTTTCCCCAGAGATGGAAGACCGCTAGTGAAGACTCTGAGAGGCGATCACTTGGCCAGGAGGCTTTGCCCCATCCTGCTGGCTATACAACTGGTGAAAATATGCCACTTGTTCTTGATCCCCAGGTCTATGACTGCAGTAAGCTATACTTAGGAATTAATACAGCAGTCTACTGACATAGCAATGTAGGTCACTGGGAACTTATTACCTTGCTGCTCCAGACTCTACATTGACTTGCAACTTAACACTGGAACAAATTCAAGGGTCTAAGTCTTAATCTTCAAAACCTTCAATGGGCTTTCCTAAAGCTTTGTGGTTACAGGATCTTGGGAAGATCCTTCTTTAGAAATCATAGCTTCAGACCATTCATATAATACAAAGCAGGGGAAAAAATCAGGGGCACACTAGAGAAAATAAATGAGCAGAGTTCCCTAATTTTATTCTAGTTCCTGGTGTAATTTTATTCTAGTTCCTTCCTCTGTGCTATACTTGCACAGTCATTGTTGTGGACATGCTGGGTTTTATTGAAGAGGAAGAAGAGCAAAGATTGACAGAGTTTAAGTTCTCTGAATATGCAATCAAGATAATCAAAGGAAAGAGACACACAATATACTATAAAGGTATAGAAGACTAAAGCCTCCACACTACTAAAACAATTTATGACATTCTCAAGACTTGAGAAAGCATTAAGAATAAAAGAGGTAATGTCAGAATGCAAATATGTGGACTCACTCAGAACATCAATAAAGAAATCTCATGTATTAGTGTAACAGGTTGGTTTTTTCATTGACCCAAAAAGCACCTGCCGAGTTAATCACACTTTCTGTGATGTGAGTGTTACTCAAGGAGATTTCACACCAGGGGACTTTAATCCTAAAATACTAGGAACAGACACGACTAGGTTACAAAAAAGGAGAGTCATCTAAAGGGGAGAGAAAATGTGGCTGAGATACTAAGAGTCTTTGATTCAGTGTAAGCATTCCTCTTAGGTCATTTCAAGTGTGTCCTCTGTATTGGTCCTTAATTGAGGCCAAGGGTAAAGATAATGGTTCTTGCATCCGAAGAAGTGGGTATTCACCCACGAAAGCTCATGCTGCAAAACGTCTGTTAGTCTATAAGGTGCCACAGGATTCTTTGCTGCTTTTACAGAACCAGACTAACACGGCTACCCCTCTGATAATGGTTAAAGTTTGTTTTAGAAATAAGTTGTACGTTTAAAATAAAAGTTGTAACTTTGGCATTAGGGCTAAATGCCCCCAAATAAACAGAACTGGAGGGTCTAGCCAGGGCATGTTAGCACATTTGTGAATTGAAGGGATGAACTTAACGTAAAATTTGTGCTGTATATTGTAGGTTTTGTATTCTGTTGTATTCCTGTCTTCTGTTGTATTGTGCTAGCTTGTGGCCTGAGACCCTTTGAGAGAAGGAACATGCCAACTGCTTGGCACAACTTAGATTATAAAGTGCTAGGTACATTTTTAGTGCCATATAATTCATACTTTTTAAAAATTCTGGCTGCTGTTACTAACACCAAAAAATCTTGTTTTAATTTAAATTAAAAACACAGAAAATATTCTATTCAGGTTAAGGTTTTATAAAACTTTTTTTCATCCTTTTAGTTTAATTTGAGGGTAATGTTCCTTTATAGTTATTACTTTTTCTCTCTTCTCCTCAAGTCTCAATAAAGAACAGATCACAAACCATCACCAACCTCCTACTATACAAAATAATCCAGCATACTCTGTGGGACAGTTTCATTCCCACCATTCATTCATGCTGGAACACAGATTATTGATACTATTTGTATACCTCCTCCAGTCAAAGGATCTCAAATTCCCTTTTCAACATTAGTGAACTAAGACTGACTCCTGCGCCATAGGAAGAGAAGTATTATCCCTATTTTGCAAATGGGGAAACTGAGGCATAGTGAGATTGTGGTTCACTCAGGGCCACACAGGAAGTCTATAGCAGAGCCGGGAATAGAACACTGGTTTTATGACTCTCCGTTTTATGCTTCAACCACAAGATGACCTTTCTTCTTAGTTTGCCTGTGGTGAGGTAAAGTTCTGCTTAATCCAATAGCATTGTGTGGTTTCAGTTAAATAATGGATTTACCTGACCATGTATCTTCCATGCTCCACTGGTGGTGAATGACGCGTCTGACATCACCAGCAGATTACAGAGTAATGTTTTATGCAACAGGGGGCAGCTGGTCCCTTACAGACTTCTCTTGGTGGACTCAGAAGAGGAAAAAAATGACATTTAACATGTTGAAATACTTTCTAATCTGTATTTAGACTGTGTTCGCTGCCCAAGTATTAGAGTTACTGTCTTACTGTGGTTTCAAGAATTTGATATAGCCTCATTACAGGCAATTCCCTTTCTAATGTATATGTATTCAGATTCCTCACTATCAGGAATTTTTCCAGAGGATAAAAGCTATCTTGACTCTAAATGCTTTCCATTGTCAATTAATCTTCATCTTCCCATCCCATACCCACAAAAACAACATTATTCTTATTATTCATAATTATTATTTTTATTTATTTATTTATTTATATTAGGGTAGCATCCAGAGGCCTATTGTGCTAGGCACTGTACAAATATAGAACAAAGTCAGTCTCTGCCCCAAATTTCTCATAGTCGAAGTGAGAGAAGGTGGGTGAGACAAACTTGTCTCTCAGCAACAGGAGATGGTCCGATAAAGATATTACCCTCATCCACCTTGTCACTCTAATATCCTGGCACCAACATGGCTAAAACACCTGTGCAAATTACAGTCTAAGTGTAAGACAATAGATGAGTGGATAAAACAAATAGATGGGGGAGCACAAGTAAAGAGTGAGATGACACTAACCAAGATGAAAAGTTATGGTCACACTAAAGCAGTTGCCTAACCATTGTCTAGTTATTTTGTAGGCATTGTAGCAGAAGGTAGTTTTAGGAAGCGATTTGCAGGAAGGCAATGAGGTGGCTTTGCTGACATTTGCAGGGTGCTCCTTGCAGACAGGTGAAAGCATGATGGTTCTGGTTGGAAATCTTTTTTGAATGGGTGATCAAGATTGGCATCATTTGTGGAACAAAGGCAGAAGTCAAGATCTCAGTACCTCAGGAGATAGGTAAGGCAGGGATAGGCACGGTTCATGTTAAATGTTTCTTAAACTCATTTTGTGCTCTCTGCTGTGATTGTCTTGCCCAATTCCTTATTCCTTATTTTACTCTTTGGTGAAATAATTATGGCCAACTTCCCTGTTTAACGTTTATTACCTAATCTTTAGATTGTCCCTAATCAAGCAATGCTTTTAGCAACTTTATGAATCCCTTTCAGGACTCTTAAAATGTAGGCCTCAATCCTTAGGCATGCATATGTGTCTGCAGGATCAGATCCTTACATAGTAGCCTAGGAATGGAAGGAGTCCCTAGGCCCCTCTTGTCTAGGAAAGTTGGTGATAACTCTTCCATCTCAAGCCTTATTTTTTTGACTTTTTAAAAACTGTACAAAATGTACCAGAGAAGAGCAACATCAAAAATAAAATAAGACCCCACAAAGACCAAAAAAATAAAAAATAAAAAAAAAATTAGGAGGGCAAACGAGAGAAATATGGCCTTTTTAAAAAAACTCTCTTGACACTCAGAGTATCTCTTCCTGAGCACAAAGCTGACTAATGTCTATTTAATGTATTAAATTCTATGTAATCATCTGCTTTTTGCTGAAATGCACTTCAATACTTCAGCAGTGTAGCAGCCAGGGGCGGCTCTGGGAATTTGGCTGCCCCAAGCACGGCAGCATGCCGCAGGGGGCGCGCTGCCGGTCGCCGGTCCCGCGGCTCCGGGGGACCTCTTGCAGACGTGCCTGCGGAGGGCGCGCTGGTCCCGGGCTCCGGTGGAACATCCGCAGGCATGACTGCAGAAGGTCCGCTGGAGCCGCCTGCCACCCTACCGGCAAAATGCTGGGGTCTGGAGCCGGCCCTGGTAGCAGCCTACATGGAACCTGGAGGAAGGACCATGGGCTGCAGGAGGAAGGAGTTTGGAGAATGAGTGCTGTGTGAGATGGCTAGGAATGTGAAAATACAGTTGGAGCTGTTCTGAAAAATGCTGATTTAATAAAGACTGATTATTTTAATTAGAGTGGGGTCCTCTCATGTTGTTATCCAGCACTCGGACCATGAAACAATCTCAACTGAAAGTTCATTCCTGTGATTCACAACCCCCTGAAAAATAAAATAACTCCTTAAATTCTTCCTGTATATATTGCCTTTTAACTCTGTGTCTCTTAGTTCTGGTCCAACTAATTACCTCAAGTATGTCATCAAGCTTAATTTTATAACAACCCTTAGTTAGTTCTGGCATGTCACCACTGATTTATTGACTCCCAAAGCTAAGGCCTTTCAGTCTTGAGGCTCAGAACATTTCTTATTGCAATTCAGGGTATTGTACTATAAATCTAAATACAGTTGGGAGCTGTGATTTATATTTTCCATTCGTAAAAGTAAACATTCCAGCAGGTTTTTAGGTTTTTATTTTAGTTAGAATGGATTTTCTTTTAGAATGATGGAAACAACAAAACAAGAGTCCGATTCTGCAGAAGCTTGCTTACAAGTAATCCTCATTCACATGAATAGTCCTATTGGAGGCAATGGATTTCTCACGTGACTAATGATTACTCTTACAAGTAACAGCATGACTGGGCCATGGGAAATAACACAAATCTCCATGTATGGCTCAGTGTGTCTCCTCCATAGCAAACTGCATCAGCTCTGCCTCACAAGATGGCAGGTGCCCCTGCAGACCGGTACGCTCCTTAGAAATGTGAAGGCACTGTGCAAAGAAAACAAAGTAATAACAGCTAATGACTATGTGCACCATGCTGTGTACCTTAGAGACTGCCTCTCTTTTCATGTTTTACCTCAGCAGTTGAGCTGGGACATTCTAGTTTGCCATCCTCTGAAATGTTTGTCTAGGGGCTGGAGGTTGGCTGATCTCAGGAGAGGGCTTTTTTTACTGTAACTCTTGTAGCTAACAACTAAAGGTTACATTCCTACCTCCCTGCTCCCTCAATCCCCTGGCCTCTAGTTTCCCATCAACAAAGCAACAAGGTAGGTTTTAATACAGTCTTACTTTCTAACGCAACAAATATTTCTAAGGTGCACTTGCAACTGCATGAAATAGCAGCACAAACACATCTCACTGCTCAAAGTCTCACACAGAGACATTGTCACTCACTTAGTTTTATATTTTACCTCACTGTTAGTACACTTTACTGGTCCTCTTTTTACTTCTGCAGGGCTTTGCATTATTGCCTTTAGTACTATTTTTTTTCACTATTTCCCAAATCCTTTTCCTTATTAGAATGCTAGGTGATTGTTTGATTTAACAGACATTGCATACGCTGGTTTCTTGTTTCTAGGCAAATCATTTTACATTTTTTACATTGAATTGCATTTGACTTCTGTAATCCCAGTCACCTAAATGATCCAAATCCCTTTGAATCGGATTACATTGCTGCTTCTTATTTGCTGTACTTCTAATTTTTGTTTCATTTGTAACCTCTGAGATCTTGTTTTTAATACCTCATCCACATTTGTATACCATAAATTAGAAACAAAGGAAGTCCTTTAAAGCACTTTACTTCACTCATAATCCATTTACAATTGGAAAATGGCTACCCTTTGTCGCCAGCTCGTGAAGTGTAGCTTTATCCTGGACTTCCATGTTTATTGTGTTTCAGGAACTTCATATAAAATGTTCTGAGTGTAGAAGTACTGCCAGCCCTGCAAACTCATCATGGGATCTGACGGGTAGCTTGTATTCCTTCTGATTTATGCTTCATCAGTAAAATACAGTGATAAGTAATTCTGCAGGCCGAATTCTGCTTTGTCTTCTCTGGGATTTCACAAGCACATAAAAAAATGGAGAATTTGACTCAGCAGAGTTAACAATTCTGCTGATACACAAACCAGAATAGAATCCAGGTTTCTTTCTCTCAACTGTGTAACTCTACAGAGCTAATAAGAGTAAAATGTTGTAAAACCTTTTGCTTTTGTTACTAAAGTAAACAGACACAATTCTGAACACATATTGCCAGATTATGCCTCACCTTGCACAGAAATCTTCCCCCACATCCTGTGTTGCCCCCTTACCCCAAGGGACAGGTACACTTGCAGCCCTTGCGCTCTCTTGAGCTAAGGGACTTCCTCAGATAGTTCATTTTAGTGCTTCAGTCACCTCAAAGGGGGAAGATATGGGGCAATGTTCCCTCTAATTTTTTATATCCATGTGTGGAATGAATTTTATTACGTGCACCACTGTTGAGGTGATGCATGGCGGGGGTGGGGCCAAGGGGTTCGGAGTTTGGGGTGCAGGCTGCCCCAGGTCTGGGGCCAGAGGACTCTCCCCAGCCCTCTCCCCGCCGGCAGCAGCAAGTTCCGGAGAGGGCCCCATTCTCCCCGCCAGCAGCACGGAGCTCCAGGAGAGAGGCTCCTCTCTCCCCACCAGCAGCAGGAGCTCCGGGGCTGGGGAAGAGGCCCGCAGCAGCCTTGCATACCCCAACTTGCTCCCCTCCCAGTCCCCCCCCCACCTCTCTCCTCTCCTGGCCCCTATGGCTGCACGGCCCTTTATAGCCTGCTGCATGGTTGCACAGCTTAGAGGGAACTTAGGGCAGGACCCTGGCCAGGCCCCTCTCTCTCTCTCTCTCACAAACACACACACACACACACACATTTCAGGGAAGTGCATTCTATTCATTCCTCTATCTGTGTGTGGAATTGTGTCCTAAGGCAGTGCCACCCTGCACTTTTCAAGGCACAGGCCTGTGTCTTAATGGCAGAATTGGAAACATAGGGAATAGATCTCTTGAGGAAGAAGCCACTCTGTACCTCCTATTTCATGATGACTCTTAGTCACTAACGTCGGATATGGAATCTCATCAAATACTTTTGTAAATCTAAACAAGTATGGCACTTCCCCAATTATTTCCCCTATTTATAACCATAATGTCTTTAAAGAATTCTTGCAGATAAGTGAACATTACTTTTCCCCCCCTGCCCCACATCACCTAAATCCTCATTTAACTTTCATCAAACTGGACTTTTGCAGGTCTTTCCCACCACATCCTTTAAGACTGGTATTTTTTTCACTATGTGCCTTACCTTACAACCAGCTTTAACTCCGTGATTTATAGTGGGGTTTTAATGGGATTTAATGGACGTTTGGAGATTATACCCTTGTCATTATCTGTGTGTTTGCACTGTTTTGCATGTGTACATAGCATGGGAGGGGAAATAACCTCCCTAAATAAAACTATTCTTTCTGCAATATTTCTCTGATCTCTTTTCAGTGAGTTTCCCCTGGAAGTTGAATTGCAGACCAAACATATTTTTTTGTTTTATGAAATTTCCCAATCTTTTTCTTAACCACGCAGTTATGTCAAAGTACAATGTATCTGGAATTCAATTACAGTGTACTGGCAGCCTTTCCACAATTAAGGTTGCAACTGAGCTTCCACTGTAAACCCAATTTCTGTGTCTCCCCTTTCCCCCCCCAGAATCACAAAATTAAATCATGGCCTCAAAATAAAGTCAGCTCTGGGATCAAGGTAGAACATATTAATGTAACTAGAAGTGAATTAGAGATGGGCTCATGAATTATGACGTGCTAAAAATTGAGGTGTTCAGAGACCAGATCTCCTGTCCCCATCTCACCTCTCTCCACAGCCATACAACAAAATAAGGAAAGGAGAAAGAGAAAATCTAGTTTACCAGATGGGCCTAGCACAGCAGATTTCATAAGTTATCAGCTTTTTAATTGGGAATGTTGCTGTGGCAGGTTGGCTCTCGCAAGCTATGTTTACCTCATTGGAAACTCCAGGGAGTAGCAGGAGGCAGTTGAGGAGCCGGAGAGGTTTTTCATTCCCTGAGTCCCCTGCTGGGGAGCAAGACTGGGGGTGGGGAATGCCCCCTAAGTACAGTATTGCTCCCCTGCCGTAACTCCTTATTTTCATTCAGTCACTCTGAACTCCTGAGATCCATAGGAAGGGAACCCTGCTTTTGAGGGATCTGGGAATCTACACTGAGGGACTGGAAGGAGCAGTGGGCTTGGCAGGGGAAGAAATAATGAGAATGAAATTCTTCCCTCCTTTCTAGTGGCCTCCTGAGGTCTGCTGGAGGAGAGAGCCCTCATCATGAGCCACAGGAGGCTTTTTTGAGCAGGGCCGCCCAGAGAATTCAGGGAGCCTGGGGCAAAGAAATTTTGGGGGCCCCTTCTATAAAAAAAATTGCAATACTATATTCTCCTGGGGGCCCTTACGGGGCCCACGGCAAATTGCCCCACTTGCTCCCCTCCACAGGCGCCCCTGGGAAAAATAAACCTTCCGCATTTCGGCACAAACCCAGTTTTGAGAAAACTTCTTTACAAGGTATCACTGGTTCTCAGCATCAGCTAGTGCTAAAAGGCACTAAAGCTCATTAAAAGGGTTGGACAAATATTTTCCATCAAAACTTTTTCTGGATCAAAAACTAGGGGTTTTTAAAAAGCAGAAAAAAATCACGGACAATGTCTGCTTTCCTTCAAAATTTGTTGTGGTTTTTTTAATTGAAAAGCTGAAATTAGTCTGCCAAAACCTGAATATGGTTTGAGGTTTCAGAAGTGTGTGGCCAAATATTTGCAGTTTGCTGTATTTGATTGTTTAAAGAAACAATAAAAAAAATTCTGCTTAAAAAAAAATCCAAAACTTTTGAACCACCTAAGCTTGTGACCAAACGCCTGAGCCCATCCAGTCAGAGATTTTTCCAGGTTTCTGATACTCTGCTGGCTTCCTTGACTCATATCTGTCTCCATAACTTTGGGTTCATTTAGGTTAGAACATAAGAACAGCCATACTGGGTCAAACCAAAGGCCATCCTGCCCAGTATCCTGTCTACTGACAATGGCCAATGCCAAGTGCCCCAGAGGGAGTGAACCTATCAGGTAATGACCAAGAGATCTCGCTCCTGCCATCCATCTCCACTCTCTGAGAAACAGAGGCTAGGGACACCATTCCTTATCCATCCTGGCTAATAGCCATTAATGGACTTAATCTCCATGCATTTATCTGTTTCCTAGAGACTGGCTCCATGTGGTCCCTCACAAACTGGAGACGGTTACTGTGGGTTTTTCTTTACTATAGCTTATGTACATACTCCACGAACTTAGCATTTGAGCTTGTTCCAGAATCTGGGATGAGCCTATGTTGTCAAAACTGAAATGCTCAAAATAGCACATGCATGTGAATGGACACAGGGTGCTAAAATTAAATTAATCCAGGGGTTCTCAAACTGGAGGTCAGGACCTCTCAGGGGGTCACGAGGTTATTACTGGGGGTCGTGAGCTGTCAGCCTCCACCTCAAACCCCGCTTTGCCTCCAGCATTTATAATAGTGTTAAATATATAAAAAAGAGTTTTCAATTTATAAAAAGGGGGGTCGCATCAGAGGTTTGCTATGTGAAAGGGTCACCAGGACAAAAGTTTGAGAACCACTGAATTAACCCCTCTGAAGCCTCAGGGAATGCAGGGGAGGGGGGTCTCCCTTGGTAGGGTTGGGAAGGATATTGCTCTTCTCATGTGATCCTTCCCCCCAGTGGCTAATTTTAAATGAAGCTACCCTCCCCTGACATGAATCTCCCTATGGCACTGAAATTACATGTAGACTAGAATTTGGCATTTGAGAAGTGAAAGGGATGCTAACCCTAATGGAAAAGCTAACAGCTTGGCTCTTCTGCAAGCCTCAAACTGCTGAATGAGCTTTAGGGTAGGGAAGGCTGTGCCTCCCAAACAGCCTGGCTCTGCCCCTTATCCGACCTCCACCCACTTCCTGCCCCCCTCAGAATCCCTGACCCATCCTGCTCCTTGTCCCCTTACTGTCCCCCAGAGACCCCACCCCACCAACCACCACCCTGGGACCCCACCCCTGCTCCCTGTCTGCCCCAACCCCTAGCCACTCTCCCCCGGAATGCCCACAATCCAACCCCCCCCATTCCCTGCCCCCTGACCGCCCCCCCCCAGCCTCTTACCCCTGGCTCCCTCCCTCACCCGAAGCCTCAGCGCATCGCTGAACAGCTGCAGCGAGTCTCCGGCGGGGCCTGAGCTCCGTCCCACTCCGAGCCACGTGGTGAGGGGGCGGGGCTGTGAGCTCCACGCCGAGCGGAGGGAGCTGAGCTCAGCCTGGAGGCAGCTCGCAGCCCCGCCCCCTCACCACGCGGCTCTGAGCGGGGCAGGGCTCAGGGGCCCCGCCGGAGACACGCCGCTTGATGTGCTAAGGCTCCAGGAGAGGGGCGGAGGCGGGAGCCTCAGCTGTTCTCTTGGGGGCCCCTGCGGAGCCCGGGGCCCGGGGCAAATTGCCCCCTTTGCCTCCCCCCTCTGGGCGGCCCTGTTTTTGAGGGTCACACATTCCTCTCAAGCCTTATGCCCATTGGGTCCCAATTTCCTCAAGCCTTCAGAGGCTGCTAGGGATCCACCCTATGACCCTCTATGTAGGATTGTTAGTCCCCAGCAAATTGATTTAAGCTCGTCAGAGGCTAAGGAGCCTATTTTTATCTCTTTGCAAGTTGCCAAGGCAATATGGGCTTGTTTGATGCTTTGCAGTAGACTGTGGGCAGGCCCAGAGGAGCCTCCTGACATTCATGGGGTGGGCGGGGACTACGGGAGCCACCATTCAGCCCTTCCTATGGGGCTATAGGTTCAGAAGGCCATAAAAGAGATTACTAAGGCTCATAGGGTCAGAAAATAGCTGTTAGAGTTCATTTCAGGAGTCTCCTAAGGCCCACAGCAGGCTTGGAGTTCCTAATGAGTCCTCTGAGGCTTACAGGAGAAGATGGTTGAAGGCTGTTGGGGGCTTATGGTACTTCTAAGGCTCATGGTGGGGGTAGGATCAGAGGGAGCAGGGAAAGGAGACTTTACTGTTTGGCTCACCTTTACCAGGGCTGAGGACCATAGGAGACAGGCAGATGGCAGTGGCAGTTAGAAGGAAAGGGAGACTGTTCTCCCAGTTCTGTTGTCCCCAACTCTCCTGCTGGTATATTTATTCCTCCTTTTCTTGCCCAGCTCAACCTAAAAATGAGAGTTCCAGTCCATCAGACATGATTAGGAAGTCGATAGGAAGGGAGCTACATACCTAAACACCTCCTAGCTCTGCATCAGAGTTGCTCAGCTCCCTAAAAAGCTACACAGGGTCTGAGAAGTTGGACTCCCTGTTTGTGGAATTTAGGAGGACTAGAGCATTGTCACTCCCATCCACAGGATGGTGGGTGGAGATAGGACTAGCAGGAGATTTTACCACCACCCCTTCCCTGTGTGGACTTCCAAAGGTCTGGTGGATTTTTGTTCCCCTTTTGTGGACCTCATGGGGTATGCAGGGATGTGGTTTTAGGTCAGGGCTTAAGGCCTCTTAAAAAACAAACAAAGGAAATGTCCATGACAAAAAGGGTTGTTTAAGTGAAATTAAGATTACAGGCATATATTAGTGTTTTGAGTAACCTAGAAAATTCCAGAACTAAGGTTCCATGTCCACAAGGAGCTATAGTGTCACAGTCCACTGACCACCATCTCCTTCACTCTGCTTCACTGTTTGGGATAACAAAAGCCAAAACTTTTATCTGATTGTTGGGGAGACAATAACCATCCATTGCCCAACAACTGCTAGTACAGTGACTATGATGCAACTGTGATGTGGAATTTGGCTCCATGCAGTGCAGCTGTAATAAACTTTCAAACTTCACCCTGTCACAGATTCACATTCCATATACTCATCCAAATACTCAGTAGACAATCTGCCATTAGGTTCATAGGGAAAACAACTTTGAAATTCAAAGCAAACATGTGCCCTCATCTTTTTTCAGGAGTTGAAAGTTCCAAATGTGGAAGCACTGTAGATTGTTAATTAACAAATTACATATAATAACATAGTTTCTTAAGGTATTTTACATCATTAATGACCATTTAAAAACTAACAGTTGGCATATATAAGTGCATTGGTACGTGATACATGAAGATTAAATGGATTGTTCCATTTCTCCATTCATTACACTTAAAAATTAAAGATGTGTACTGTTGTATGCTTCAACATTTATTATTGCTGGCATTTACCAACAGAAAACATTTCCAAATAGCCTCCCTGGCCAGATGCTCATAAACAAGAGTTGGATTGTTGGCCCATATATCAATTCAACAATTTCATCAGTCTCTTAGGTGATGGTCACTTATGTTCATCTATAGAGTCAGATTTACTTGAGATGAATTATAAATATAACAACCGAGAAATCTTTTCAATGGAAAAAATGACAAAGCACCTTCTGTCAGGATCAAGTAGATTTTATAATGCATGGTTACATTTTTGGAATCTGAACACAGTAAGTACATGAATAATGATAAGAGATTGGCCAAACACAAATGAGTCTTTTAAAGATAAATACAGGTTATGACTAAGATTCATTAATACTTGTATGGAAAGTTCATATATGTTAATAACAATAAACTAAAAAGTTACAAAAATAACATCATGCAAATCTTTCTCAGTCAATCTAAAAATACCACATTGTTGAAAGAGGTCTGGGGCAAAGCTAAGTTTTTAGTGGTAGGTTTGTGTTTGATGCAAACTCAAAATTGAATGGCTTATTATGGAAGTGCCACCTTAATTCTTGAATTTCCTAGGCTTCTAAAGTTTGTTGTTTGTTTTTGATAGTTTCTTTAACACTGCTACGTGCATAAAACCTTCACCCTAGCAAAACTTTTTGTGGGATTTAAGATATAAATCAAATTTTTGGATATCTCTCAAGCAAACCAGCCTTTAAAACCATAGCTGGCAATTTCTGAGGCGTTTACAAGGTTAATAGAAAGTTTTGTTATTTCTGTTTCTGCACATGTATAAATTATATTGAACACTGGGTTGAAGTTTTTCCAAATGCTTCACACTCTGCTGTTGAGAGAATCAAGGTTATAGTATAATTCAGAACATTTTTCTTGCTTGCTTGGCACTTAATGACAAGAACGATTGAATGTTTTCTTACTATGGGAGTCTTACATCTTTGAGTAAGTAAATACATTCTGCTTATTGCTCATGTACAAGATGGGATAAATCCTGTTCTCAGGACTATTAATATCAGTGGAATTGTAGCGGTAGAAGGAAGTGATGCAAAATTTGGCCTGTAGTATATATTTTAGAATATTCTGCTCTCTATAATACATTAGTAGAATGTATTTCAAGAAAGAACTTCAAGTAAGGTTTTGGGTTGCTTTGTTTTTTTACCAGTACTTGCATCAGTCATGTCTAGTTGTCCTGAATTTTCCCTTTCCAAGGTATGTGATGTTATTTATTTCAATCTGGATGGTGATTTCTCTCTCTCTCTCTCTAAATTAGAAAATACTACTAATAAGCTATGGTTTGTTTGCCTTTGAATCAGCATTGCTGTGTGGTTTAGCTCTGCTGAATACCAGCTTTGGTAGCTGTGCTCTTTCATATTCATTTTACAAGATGAAGGAGAACTCTGTTGGAATTTAACGAGCCCCAGGGAAAGTATTTCAGAAGAGTAAATTCAATAAATTACAGAAGTAGCTAAATTGAAGAAGATTTTGTATTATATGAGCCACTCTTGGTGGGAGGTGGGGCAGGGAGCCTACATTTCTTCTTCAATCCATAACAACACTGATTCTAATTTTGGGGGGCATGGTGGCTTTGACTATGTTTGATAAAGTACATCTATACCAGGCTGAAATGCTAAGAAAAGTGAGTATAAAATTAGTAGACATGAATTACTGGCCTTAAGACCAGAGTTATCTTGTGTACCTCAGGAACATAACTCATTTAGTGTATAATTGGCCCCATTCTGGCCCTTTTGTGCCACATCAGAGTTATCTTGTGTACCTCAGGAACATAACTCATTTAGTGGTGTGCAGCTCATAAGGAATATCCACATTCTAAATGTTTTTGAGCATGCAGCTATTTAATGCTTATATGACCATAATGCATAAAGCTACTGGCCATCATTTTATTTTAGTGTATATTTTTCTTTGAAGCTTTGAATAACACATGCTTGATTTAAATATATAAAACTACAGTTCAGTATGTGCACTGCAATAATATCAGTGTTGTAACACAGACACCAAAGGAACTGTTCAGAAATAGCCCAAAGCTGTAAACTTATAATTTGGTTTTAAAACATGTGCTCTAGATGTATAATTGGCCCCATTCTGGCCCTTTTGTGCCACATCAGAGGTGTAAAGGAGCCCGAAAGCTGCCCTAATGTGTCAGGCTGAAGACTCAACTGGCTGGCAGAGATGGTTTAGCCGACACTGTACCATCCGTCGGGGGAGTGTGAGGTTGGAAGAGGGCACGGTCAGTGTAATAGCCCCTAGTGAGGTGCCACAAGCCAAAAAAACTTGCAGCTGCCTGGAGGCTGCTTGAAATTACACCAGGCATCAGACCAGTCCCCAGAAATCTTGGGAACTGGGTGAGTACAATGATCATTTAAAGCCTCTGCGACCCTCCTTGCCTCAGCTTCACAGAGCACAATTCTGGCACAATTGAGGCGCTGACCCACCGACTTTAACAGTTTTGACTGTTGTGAAAAATCAACACTTAGTAAACTAAATGATCCACACAATGAAGTGTCTTACTGTGAGTATATTCTGAAAAATTCCATCTCACGTAAAACCCTTGTACAATGGACAAATTCAAATACGATGGCTGATGTATCCAAAGGAGAGTTTTTCAGAACTTTATATACCACTTGTGCATTTTGGGTGAAAAATATTTCACCAACATATGGTCAGAAAGAAATGAATAGCAAACAATAAGAAAATCCACTTTCTGGCTCTGACACTTAGTGTTCAGTTATTGGAAAATCATAGTCACAGCACATAGGGCAAGAACTAATTAGCTATTCCAGACACAACAAGCTTTTACTAGAAACTGGCTGCTCAGATGTTGTTTTTATTTAGCCACTCTGGTCTTGGCAAAGTGTCACAAAGTTTGATTTGTCCTGTCTGGCTAAGCTGGAAACTTATTAGACAAAAGACAAAAAAAGGATAGAAGGCTACTCTTAAAATTTTAAGTCACAAAAATCCTAATGAATTCTTTCAAACGCTAATGGCCAAGAACGTAAGACTCATCTCATGTGTTAGTGAAATCAAGATTCTCTTCTTCTTTATCTCTTTCCCTGGTTGTACGCCCAGACAATGAGTGAATCTCACCCTCCTTTTCTTGCGTTTTGAATTTTTAAATTGTGGCCCAATCCCCCATTTTACATTTATTAGACAAGACCAGTCTAGTGAATAGTCAGTCTGTGTCAGTATATCTCAATGCTAGCTTAACAACGCTAAGATGTAAATTTAACATGGTAGGAACTTAACCCTAAATTCTCCCCCTCCCATGCTAATGTACAACGTAGCATAAATCCTGTTTTAAAAAAGCTACTACCATCACATGGGTCAAATTCACGTTTACCATCATGAAGTTAGTCTTCCACTGCACTGACTGTATCTGGCTCCTACAGTGACTGAGGACTTTTGACTTTACTTTTCAGAACAAAGAATTTACTTGTGCTGTGCTGAGCGCTGACAACCCTTTTGACATCAAACACAACAAAGATCTAGGGCTCAGTTAGATCTCTGGCTCCCGTACAACTTTCGCATGTAAATCAGGATCATAAGAATTGCCATCCTGGATCATACCAGTGGTCCCTTTAGCCCAGCATCTTGTCTCCAACAGTGGCCCATACTAGATACTTCAGAGGAAATTAGGGGGAACCCTGCAGTAGGCAGCTATGGGGTAACCTGCCCCCACGACATCAAAGTTTCACCTGAATCCCAATAGTTAGAGGTTGGCTGATACTCCAAAGCATTGAAATGTACATCCCTTCCAAAACTCTTGTTTATTCTTTAATATATTATCACAACTCTGGGTATTCTTGTTGTCTATATAAAGGTCTAATCTAATCCTTTGGGGAATTCTTGGCTTCAGTGATATTCTGTAGCAAGGCTTTCCACAGAACAATTGTGAGTTGTGTGAAGAAATATTTCCTGTTTTCAGTTCTGAATTTGCCACTTTTCTGTTTCATCAGAGAACTCCTAGTTTCTGTATTGAGACAGCGTGAACAGAAATTCCGCATCTACCTTCTCTCTACCATTCATCATTTTGTCATGTCTCCTGTTAGGTTTTGCCTTTTCAATCTCTCCTCATATGAACTTCTTTCCGTGTCTCTAACCATTGACCAGCCATGCTGGAGGAAAGACAGCGGGCATTGGAAGGGGTTTAATGGGGCTGCAACTTTATTCACCTAAAATAGCAGTAAATTGTACAGTTAATTGACCTGTATCATTTCCTCCTGCTTCGGGGGCTGTCATCAGCCCTACCCATTTCCAACCTGGTCCCAGCCAGCCTGCTGGGGCCCTGCTGCCCTCCCCTCATTTAAGTGTTAAGGGAGCTGAAAAGGAAAGGGAGTTGGCTCCCTGCTGTACCAGATGTTAGGAATCCTGTCTCACTCCTTCCCTAGCTTTCCTCTAAGTCCGCTTCCAATCCATTTTATCTGCTTGCTGTATTCCTTCCAGAACTAGTGCCTGTGCTGGACATCTACCACGTTTTCAGTTACCGAGTGTGACATTTTAACCTAGGCTCCCTGCACCACCATGGGGGGAGGTGAAAAAACCCACCCCGCCTCAGCCAGTCTGGTGGTGAAAGGAAAATTCCTTCCCAGCCCCAAGAAGACGCTGATTAGTGTAATGCCCACAACGGATCATGAAGAAGCCTGGTTCTACTCTGACCCTTTGGGTGGGAGCATGGGTGACGACTGCCTGATCCCAGTGAGAGAAGGCTTCTCCAGAACTGCCCAGGATATAAATATCCCTCCTTCTCTACTCACCTGGTAGGGCAGGGGTGTCTCTCTCTCTCTCTCACTCACACACACACACACATGCACGCACCCCTAGTCTAGCCACTTCCTCTTCCTCCTGGCCCCACTCAGGTAAACCTTCCCCTCCTTTCCCCTTTGCCACAAATAGCAAAAGGAGCCCTTACTAGGGCAACAGTCCCTTTTCTTCTGGCCAGCCAGTCAAAGGACCCACCACATGGGAGCACATTTTCATTGCCCTTCTCTGAACACCCTCTAATTTTGCATTATCCTTTTTAGAGACAGGGTCGCCTGAACTAATGCAGTATTCCTGATTAGGACATACCTTTGATTTATATAATAGCCCTATAATATTTACCGTATTTTTCTTCATCCAACTCCTTATGCATGCCAGCATTTTGTTAAATAGATTAAAATTTGGCTAAGTGATAGCTCTCAAAATGGAAATGGAGAATCATCATTGAGTGAGTGGTCTCTAGAAGGGTCGTGCAGGGGTCAGTTTTGGCCCTATGCTATTTAACATTTTATCAATGACCTGGAAGAAAACATAAAATCATCACTGATAAAGTTTGCAGATGAAACAAAAATTGCGGGAGCGGTAAATAATGAAGAGGACAGGGCACTGATTCAGAGTGATCTGAATCACTTGGTAAACTGGGCACAAGCAGACATAAATGTTTTAATATGGCTAAGTATATATGTATGCATCAAGGAACAAAGGATGTAGGCCATACTTACGGTATGGGGGACTCTCTCATGGGAAGCAGTGAGCCTGAAAAAGATTCAGGAATCATTATGGATAAATCAGCTGAACACAAGCTCCCAGTGTGATGATGTGGCCAAAAGAGCTAATGCCATCCTTGGATGTACAAACAGAGGAATCTCTAGTAGGATTACACAGGGTATTTTACTCCTGTATCTGACACCAGTGTGACCATTGCTGGAATATTATTTCCAGCTCTGGTGTCCACAATTCAAGAAGGATGTTAATAAATTGCAGGGGGCAGGGCTGGCTTTAGGCCAATTCCCCCCATTCCCCTGAATCGTGTCCCACGCCTAAGAGGGCCCCGTGCCCTAAGGAAGAGCGCCTAACTTTTTTTTTTTTACTCACCTGGCGGCGGTCCAGGTCTTCGGTGGCATTTCGGTGGCAGGTCCTTCACTCACTCCAGGTCTTCAGTAGCATTTCAGCGGCGGATCCTTCAGTGCAGCAGAAGACCCAGAGCGAGTAGGATCTGCCACTGAAGTGCCGCCGAAGACCCGGACCACCACCAAGTCGGGCCCCTCAGTTCCTGAAGCTGGCCCTAGCAGAGGGATCAGAGAAGAGCCATGAGAATGATTAAAGGATTGGAAAACATACCTTCCTGGCACCCCCATTGGCCTGGGACGGCAAACCGTGGCCAGTGGGAGCCACGATCGGCCAAACCTGCCGACACGGCAGGTAAACAAACTGGTCCAGCCCGCCAGGGTGCTTACCATGGTAAGCCGCGTGCCAGAGGTCGCCGACCCCTGCCTTATAGTGATAGACTCAAGGAACTCAAGTTATTTAGCTTAACAAAGGAAAGATTAAGGGGTGACTTGACTGTAGTCTGTAAGTACCTGCTTGGGGAACAAATATTTGCTAATGGTCTCTTAGTCTAGCAGAGACGCTATAGCATGATCCAAAGGCTGGAAGTTGAAGCTAGACACATTCAGACTAGAGATAGAGTGTACATTTTTCACAAGGAGAGTACTACACTGGACCAATGTAACAAGGGAGCACTGGCAATTGTTGAAACAAGAGTGGATGTTTTTCTGAAAGATCTGCTCTAGGAATTATTTTGAGGAAGGTCTATGGCAGGGATCGGAAACCTTTGGCACACGGCTCGCCAGGGTAAGCACCCTGGCTGGCCGGGCCAGTTTGTCTACCTGCTGCATCCACAGGTTCGGCCAATCGTGGCTCCCACTGATTGTCGTTCACTGCACCAGGCGAATGGGGGTGGCGAGAAGCCACGGCCAGCACATCCCTCGCCTGCGCCGCTTCCTGCAGCCCCCATTGGCCTGGGACAGCGAACTGCAGCCAGTGGGAGCTGCGATTGGCTGAACCTGCGGACACGGTAGGTAAACAAATCGGCCCAGCCCTGGCAAGCCGCGTGCCAAAGGTTGCCAACCCCTGGTCTATGGCCTGTGTTACACAGGAGGTCAGAGTAGATCATCACAATTCTCCCTTTTGGCCTTGGAATCTTATTTGCTTTTTTGTCACCCAGTGCTGCACATTAAAGCAGAGGTCTTCATTGAGCTGTGCCCAGTGATGCTCAGGTCCTTCTTGTAAGAGGATATCATTCATTTAGAACTCAGTAAAGTATATGAGTAGTTCAAATTATTCAGTGGTGACAAATGCACATGGCAGAGAATTTTATTTGTCATCATGTTACCCATTTGCCTCACAATTAAATAATATTGTGCCATCAGCAAATTTTGCCACCACATTGCTCACCCTCTTTTCATTATCATTAATAAATACCTTAACCTGGGGCACAGCTGGGGAACCATTGAAAGACTTGCCAGAAACAGACAGGAGTTGCTGCTCTAAATGCCAGAGGCGTAATGCGAACATGATGATGATCCTGATGATGAACAAATACATCAAATCTTGTAGCACCCCACTGCCAAACTTTTGCCAGCATGAAAACTGACCATTTATTCCTGCTCTTTGTTTTCTGTTAGCCCAGTGTTTCTCAAACTGGGATCTCCGCTTGTGTATGGAAAGCCCCTGGCGAGCTGGGCCAGTTAGTTTACCTGCCCCATCTGCAGGTCCGGCCGATTGCGGCTCCCACTGGCCGCGGTTCACTGCTCCAGGCCAATGGGAGTTGCTGGAAGCGGCGCGGGCTGAAGGACTTACTGGCTGCGGCTTCCAGCAGCCCCCATTGGCCTGCAGCGGCGAACCGTGTTCAGTGGGAGCCGTGACTGGATGGACCTGCGGATGGGACGGGTAAACAAACTGGCCCGGCCTGCCAGGGGCTTTCCCTACACAAGCGGCTACCCCAGTTTGAGAAACAGTGTCTTAGCCAGTTTGTTATGGCAGTATTTTTCTTCTCAGACGATGACTGCAAAGTTTCTTTAGCAGCTTCTTGTCAAAGGCCTTTTGAAAGTCTAAATAACCATACTCAATATGTACACACAGAGAATGCCAGATCAGTACAGTTTATGCTACTTACACATTTTTTGACCCATTTAAACCCCACATGTATTGCTTATTCTTTTAAAGTCACCAATTAATTTGACCCCTTCTCTTTTTTTTTGGAAAACTCCTACAGGTAAAAACTGCAAAATTGATTTTTTTTCCTTATTGGATAAAGTACTAAATCCATTGTATATCATTGAACTGGGACCTCGGTGCCAATTTTCAGTCTGGAACACATTTTTACAGTTGAGTTATAAATCTCTGACAAAAAAGATTTATAATAGACGTCCTGACATGCCCAGTGCAGTATTAATGTACCTCTACATTGGTGAGAGGGACAAGGAACAATTTAATGTGAATAACATTTTCTAGTCCAAAAATGGCATAAAGAAACACACTTTCCTCTTAAAATTGAATGCATTATAATTTCAAACAAAGTCTTTCTGTCACCATTTGGTTTCATCTTTAATTTGCAAAGAAAGTTCTTCTTAAAGCAATAAACGGCTTCTCTGTGTTTATAAATCTTCATCTTTGTTGAAAGCACTGTCAAAGGGAGTCACATGTTAAAAATGCTGATAGTAAATTACAAGCAGCAGGAAAGGCTAATTTAGTTTTGAATGGTAGGATTTCAGTTTCTTGGAGGCGACACTAGGTTTTGTGTGTGTGTGTGTGTGAAATTATTATTCCTTTGGTTTACTGCTCTGAAATATTAACAAATAGATCTGTGCTTCAGGTTCCCAAAAACTACAGATGAACTTTTCTAGCGGCAAACATTCTGAGATTCCAATTTTGTACTGAGTCATTGATGTAGTCTGAATTAAAATATGTGTAATATAGGAACAGCAAATCCTGGATTCTGCTCTAATTGACAGAGAAGTTAAACTAATTTTGAACACACAGGATCTCAGTCTGCTTCCTAAAGTATGTTGTTCACTTAAAAATGCCTCTGATTTCTTTTCAAATAAGATGCATCTTTCCTCTGTTAAGCTGGATAATTAAATATTATTTTGCAAGAAAGATGTCAAGATTTTTTAAGGAAAAAAAGGTGCCTTTTTGCTGCTGAAAGGTAACCAAAAGCAGTGCCTTAATTTTAAATATATTTGGAGGCACTGAAATGTAAGCAGTCTCAAAGAGATCCTTTCTTTCTGTTATAAGCATTTATCAGCTTTTTAGTCTTCTTTGTAAAGAATAAGATGAGGTGTGTGTTTGTTGTACAATAAACACTGTGTGTGCTGTCATAATAAACTACTTGATGAGGCATAATCTTTTTCTGTAACAATTCTAAGATTATAATTTTTAGGTTGACTTTGAAACCACCATTTTCTGTAGTATCTCTAGTCCTCCTGCTGAAGTTTCTGTTGTTGACATAGTGTTTTTAGCACACATAAGGGCTGCAGGCTGTGGTCCAGAGAGGTTGGCAAGTGGCAGCTCCATAAGCCACTGCTATTCCTTGATGGGGCATCTTGTGCTCCAAATTTTCAGCTTTTGTTTATTAAAAATCAAGGCCTAGATTTTCTCCTGCTGTGAGGGGTATTTTTGGTGGGGGGAGGGCATCAGAGTGCCAGTTATTTCTCCCCAGTTCTCTGGCCTGTCCCAAAACAGGTCCAGGATAGCTTGGAAAACCCTTAAGATGCTTTAACCCACCAGTGGCTATCCATGGGACTACATATTGTCAGTCAAGGATTACCAGTTTGTGTTGTGCTCTAACCATGCCATCCACATTCCCACCTACACTTGGTCTGGGGGTGAAGCTGGCAGAATGGCTGGCTACTCTGGTTTCTCCAGGGACTCCCTCACACTGGGAAAATGCCCATGGTAGCTAAAGGGCTTTCTGCTAATCTTGTGCTGCAGAAGTTGTGCCAAAGGAGTGGCGGTGAGGTACCAAATCTAGTCCTAATTCTCTAATCTTCATGGTTGTGACAGAAAGCTTTCAAATTGTGGCCCAAATGTAACCAGTGGAGCAATGTACAGCTGACTCTGCAGACAGCCTGAAATAATAACTCTGGGAACACTAAATTGCCTTTATTCATCTCATTGGGGGTACAGTCTGGAGCCTAATAATGGTGATTTCAATGTCAACCCTGTTCCACAGCTGTTCAAAGGAGAAGGCATAGGCTCATAGATTCTAAAGTTAGAAGGGACCACTGTGATCTTCTAGTCAGACCTACTTTATAACTCAGGCCATAGAACTACCCTCAAAGAATCCCTGTTTGCATGATCAGCTGGTGTCTCTGCATGCAGAGAATGCAAGAAAGAATTATTATGAGGATCTGGTCTATCTGAGGAGCTTCTAGTTTTATCATCTGGGTTAAATGGAGGTTAGTTTGTGGGTGGAGCCCAGACAAGTACTTTCCCTCCCTCCCCCATTTAACCCTTGAATATAGCTGCCTACAGTGGGACCTTTAAAAGCCTGAGAATTTCCTCCTATTCCTACCCCAGAGATACAAAGAAAATCAGTTTCTAGATTCAAAGAGAAGTTAGCACAGACTATCTGAAACTGGGGCCGCGTTAATAACTGCAATCTAAAAATTTCATACTGTCCAGTCTGGAGAGGTTTTGGTTAACAATGGAGGGGCACAGGGAACTTTGGTTAGTGAGTGGGTTCAGGAAGCATCAAACTAAATCTCTTTAGATCAAGGAAATGATTAATTCCACATGCTTGCCAGCTGTGACTCAATGCAATGATAACATCTGGAAGCCACTGCTTGCATCCGAAGAAGTGGGTATTCACCCACGAAAGCTCATGCTGCAAAACATCTGTTAGTGTATAAGGTGCCACAGGATTCTTTGCTGCTTCAACATCTGGAAGCTGAATAGTTCAGACTTTATTCTCATTTGTTTGTTTGTAAAAGGAAAACCCATGCAAAATACTACTGCAACAGTAAGGTTGAGAAACCATCTACTGCTATTTTAGTCAAACCAAACAAAACCAGGGGGTTTTATTTTTCTGTAGCATCCTTAATATCCAATATCACAAAATGTTTAACAGAGAAAATCAGCTGCAAGGTAAAGAGGCAAGGAAGATGTGTAAGATTTACAGAGGAAGTGGCTAACAATGGGTGGGGACGGAGACACGGCAAAATACTGTGTATGAACCAGCAGTTGGAGTCAGTTTGGAGGTGGAGATTGAGAAGAGGCCAACACCAGAGAAATTGAGTCAGCTGGCAGAAAGATGGGTAGATATTTGTCCTGGGAGTAGTGTGGAGTGAATCCAAAAAGACTGCTGGAAAGCCAGGAGAGAAATAAGTGCATTTTACATATTATAATCACTGTATTATATAGAATGTTATATTTATTCTACTTCTATAGTTTTAAATATAGGATTTGGAGTTTTGAGTGAAAATTCATGTGTGATTATGCATGTACTTTGTGGTTTTATTTTTGATTTCACATTGAATCTTTAGCTAACTCTGTAACTTCCAGTGATGGGAGAAGCATGTTGCTTATGTAAAGTGTAAAGCACACACACAAAGACACACACATCAGAATGCGCTGCAACAAACACCACAAAGTTTTCCAGATCCTGGGTTCTCCTGTTTTTATCTTTCTCTAGTTGTCTTTTCCTCCTCCACTTTTGTGTTTCTTCTTTGTCCTCTCTGCATTTCCATTGCCCCTTTATCTTTCAGCTTTATTCTGTCCTATTTTTCTCTTTTTTCCCCCCCCCTTCTAGTTTTCATCCCTGCAGGTTTCAGCAACCACAGCAGCAAGGGTTTACAGGTGGAAGAGCAGCAGATTGCAGAGGAAAACTGACTAGAATTAGTCAGTTTCTGTCTGAATCAAACTTCTTACATGTGGGGCTGTCAGCAATGAAAAACTGACAACTGTAGCTGGTTTCCCTCTTCATCAAGTGCTGAGTTTTCCATCTTGGGTTCAGGTTTTGTCAGAAAATGAGAGGTGGATGGTCAGGCCAAGTGGTTGAAGCAGCCTGGATGGTCAGGCCTAATCGTCGGGCTGGGGACAGCAGCCAGGTATCAGAGCAGGAATCAAGAACAGGGTTGGGACACGGCTGGAGCTGGAACAGGAGCAGGCAGAGGAACAGACTGGGGCTGGAACAGGAGCAGTCTGTTAGAACTTCCAAGCTTCCAGTGACACTTCTAGGGAGATAGCAAAATTGAGCAGACTAGAGTGGCTGTGGATTGGCTGAGCCCTGACTGATTGATGTGGAGCCCTCAGATAAGCACCCTCAGGGATGACTCAGGAGGCTCAGCAGCACTTATCAAGCTCAGAGGCTTTACATTACCCCACCACCACCACCCAAAGACACCTACCAAGAGTCTTTAAAGCAGGCTTCTCGGGGTGTGACGGATGGTAGGTCAAAGCAGGTTGAGTGCATGTATGTTGTCAGCTGGCTCTCACAAATGATCATCTGACCATAACCCTTCCAGTCAACACGATACATGAATTTGAGTCCAAGATCTGCTTCACCATGTGTTCCTCATGCCCCGTACCATGATGGGTAGAGATGGCTGTTGTACTCATCTGGGGAAGGAGTTGTCTGTGTCCTTTTTCAGCAGGGAGATGTGGAATACCAGGTGCATTTTCATCACCCCAGGCAGTTGGAGTTTGAAGACCACTGGGTTGATCTGCTGATTGACCTGGAGTGGACCAATATGTCAGCGTCCAACTTCCTTGAAGGCCAGGTAGAATCAAGGTATTGTGCTGAGAGTGATACTTTATCTCCAACTGTGATTCAAGGGGTTGCCTTCCAGTGAAGGTCAGCAAAACACTTGGAATCTCTTGTAGCTTATTTTAGGTGAGTTTTCAATTCTTCCTGGCTACAGCGAAGGTGTTTGACTAGATCAGAGGTTGGAGATACGTAGAAGGCTTGTGGCATGAATGGGTGAAACCAAGGGTAGGAACTGTAGTTGGCATAAAAAGGACTCTGGCAGCTTGCTCAGTGGTCGGAATTATTGTACGTGTATTCAGCAAAGAGAAGGAGGGAAACCCAGTTATTCTGTTGATAGTTAATAAAGCAGTGATGGTATTGTTCCAGAGTTTGGTTCACTCATTCAATCTGTCCATGAGTCAGGAGGCATAAGCTGAAGAAGCATGTAGTTCAGCATGCAGCAACTTGAACAACTC
The DNA here is from genome assembly GCF_020497125.1 of Mauremys mutica. Lineage (NCBI taxonomy): Eukaryota > Metazoa > Chordata > Testudines > Geoemydidae > Mauremys > Mauremys mutica. The sequence goes on along the minus strand of NC_059072.1, from coordinate 302,773,167 downwards.
CTGTCAGAAGTGTGAAACAAACTGTGATCCTCAGTCAGATATAATATTAGATGATAGGCCATGGAGTCTGAAGACAAATTTGAAAAACAGTTGGGCTGTTACTTCCATGGTAGGAATTTTAAGACATGGCATGAAATGAGACATTTTTGTAAGCAGGTCGACAACAACTATCACTGCTGTGCAGCCTTGAGAATTGCGGAGGTCAACAATAAAATCCAGGGAGATGGACAACAAGGCTGAGATGGAATTAGCAGTGGAATCAGAGCACCAGAGTGTTTGGTGCAGGGGGTCTTCATCTGAGCTCAGACCTCACAAGAGTTGATGTAGGACTCAATGGACAAATGTAGTTTTAACCATCAGAAATATTGAAAGACCAGCTTCATTGTTTTCCAGTAGCTGAATTTGCCAGTCGGGGGACAGAGTATTGCTAGGCATGGTTCACCATCTGGGTCATAGATCCAGTCCTTAAACATGAGAATCCCATTCTTGAAAGAGAATTTTGAGTCAAGAGCTAATTCCGTACCAGTTGACATAAGGTTTGATGCAAATGGATTGTGGGATAGGAGAGGCTTCATGAGAAAAAGGAAGTCATTGTTCACCAACTCATTGATGAATTTGCAAGGTTTCAAGACTGTGGCGGGTCAGGAGCTGTGTTTTTCTTGTCCAAGTTCTCACTGTGACGTTGTTGACATGAACTGTGACCGTATAGATCATTGTTGCAACCAAGGTCCTATAGTTGCACCAAATCTTGTACAAAGGAGGTCCTATAAGGTGTCTATGGAAAGGTTATGATTTGCTGGTTATGATTATGCTATCTTTATGTGTGTATCATTTTTGTAGTTGAAGTTATGAATATTGGCAATGTACTTGTTTCTTAATGTGTTTTGATTCTAAGTAGCCTCAGTGAAGTATTTGGTCAGCTTCTTGAGAAGGACTAGTCTCAGTAAGTGCCAAATCAAGAAACACTTAACTGACAATGAACTTTAATAGACGCCAATCCACATCCGAGCTTTCTTGGGAACGTTCAAACTAACATGTAAACAATGGCATCGGCCTGCAAACTGAGTCATGCATGGACATGTGACTTGCCCATGTGACTCTAGACTCCATCTTGCTGCTGTAATTTTCCACAGTAAGAACAAAAGGGGCAGAGAATATAAAAGGCCATAAAAACCCCTCCATTTGGTCTTCTGAGGAACCTTGCTACAAACTGAAGCTCTGAACAAAGGACTGAATAACCCATCCCAGCTGTGGATGTATTCCAAAGACTTGATTTGAACCTGCAGTTTATTCCACCACTGCTACAAGCCTGAACCAAGAATTTGGCCATTATTGTATGTAATTAATTCCATTTAACCAATTTTAGCTCTCATCTATTATCTTTTTCCTTTTATGAATAAACCTTTAGATTTTAGATTCTAAAGGATTGGCAACAGCATGATTTGTGGGTAAGATCTGATTTGTATACTGACCTGGGTCTGGGGCTTGGTCCTTTGGGATTGGGAGAACCCTTTTTCTTTTACTGGGGCATTGGTTTTCATAACCATTCGTCCCCTTAACAAGTGGCACTGGTGGTGATACTGAGAAACTGGAGTGTCTAAGGGAATTGCTTGTGTGACTTATAGTTAGCCAGTAGGGTAAAACTAAAGCCCTCTGTCTGGCTGGTTTGGTATGCCTTAGAAGTGAAGAAACCCTAGCCTTGGGCTGTAACTGCCCTGCTCTAAGAAATTTGTCCTTAATTAATACTCTCAGAAGTGTCCCATCAAAGGCAGCATTGTTACACTCACCCTTGCAGGACAATGCATCAGGTTTATCATTCCGGTTAACCGGCCAGTAAGTCAGAGTGTAATTGGACCTGGAGGGAAAAAAAAAAGACCACCAGATCTGATGCTGGTTGAGAGTCCTTTCAATGCACAGGTACTCCAGATTCTTGTGGTCTGTATACACCAGGACTGAGAAAGGAGCTCCGTCCAGGTGTTGATGCTATTCCTCAAAAGTGGCCTTGATGGCCAGTAGGTTTTTGTCACAGATTTCATAGTTTTGTTCTATCAACATGAGTTTCCAGGAATAAAATGCATATGAATATAGCACATTCTGGGGTCTATGTTGCTGTGACAATACTGCTCCCATCGCATAATTAAAGTCATCTGCTTTGTCAATTAAAGGTTTTGCCAGGTCTGGATGTACCCAGATGGGTGCCTTGTAAATGCTTCTTTTAATAGATCAAAGGCAGATTAAGCTTCCTATGTCTAAGTAAATGTGGTATTCAGAAAGTCTTTGATGAATCTTTGGCAAAAGTTGGCAAACCCCAGTAATCACTGGAAATTACACAAGTTCTCTGTTTATCATGCAAGAGGGAATTTTGTGGGCTTCCTGTGCCTGTTTCTGCCTAACTCTTCTGAAAGAAACAGAAGGCAGCCAGACAAGAGCAACCTACTTTGGCTGAACCTTCTTCCAGATGGAAGGGACAGGAAGAGGTTTTCAGGAGAGCTTTACACAAGGTGGCAGTACACCACAAAAGGAATGGTTTGTCTAGCCTGCTGCCAGGTTTGCATGGAATCAGTCTGTGCACACTTACTATAGCAGTCAATGTTTGCAAGTTGTGCAACCAATTGCTGCGGTTGCCACTGCTGGGCAGTATTAAGTAGAGCAAGAAAGTGGAAGTTGCATGGCTGAGTTTAAAGAAGAACTTGCTATGGCAGTTGTTTTTCTGTCCTTCCTGTGTCATGTTACACGTGTATCTTCTCTCAAGCTATATGAAAGCTACAAAGACTTGAATCAAGGCTCCACTAGTAAAGCTGGTAAATTTGATCATCTGCTTAATGTGTCATCACCCTGCAACCAATCAAACATTTTCTGGTCCAAACTATGGGCAAGTGTTATCATCTTTGTGCTTCATATACACTTAAAATATTGACATGTTCTTCTTGCAAAAAAACATTCAGTGTTCAAGAAGTCTTAAAAGTGTTATCAAATGGCTTAAACAGATTGATGCAAAACATATGCCACATTGTGCAGTCTCAAATGGGTTAAAGATATATAACGTGTTGTAGGGTCCTACTGTAACTATGTTTCACTGAGATGGGCATAGTTTGATTGTGCTACCAGGAGTAGTTTCTAAGTTAAACTCATACATAACTTTTTATATTCAATAAAGTGTTACACAGAATAGACTCATCCTTGATCAGGTGGGTGGTTTGAGGGCTTTGGACTGCTTTTTTTTCCTGTTAGCTAAACAGGATGTTCATAGTCTTGGCAGAAAAGATCCACAATATTTTTGGCAGTTGCAATCATGTTCGGTTCTTGCCGTTCACCTTCCAGAAACACATGAATTGAAAGATTGAGCCATTGGGCAAAGCATGCCACATGGGCAAAGCCACTTCCTGAAGTGCTTTAACAATGTAGTCACCATTGTCAATGCATTGTGAAGAAGAAAGCCACACTCTTATTTCTGGTTTAAACTCTTCTTGCTAATACAGCTTAAAATCTTAACTTTCCAAAACAGATGTTTTTGTGTTTTGAAATGTACGTCAAAGGCATCCAAACCTTTGGGATAGTTGCACTTAGTTGTGGAGTTTATATACGACCGAGACCTAAATTAAAAAAAAATAGGGTTAGTGGACATATTTAATTGTTTTGCAAGTGACAAGACTGGATGTAGACAGAAACAATGAACAAACACAACCATATAATCTAATGTCTCATCCACATATCAGCCATGCACTGATAAGTCTCCCCTTATTTTTTCTGGTGAGTGCGTGTTTCAGGCTTGAGGGATTTGATATATTTTGTGAACATCAACAGAAGAGGAACTTGCAAAGACACAGAACCAGAAAGACACAATTCTTAGAATCTCTCATACCCACAGCATTACCTAAATAACTGTAGAAAAAGATAGCACTAATGCTGGATGGAGAAAAGGCATACCTATCTGGTAACCATTGACTGTTTGTAGAAAAGTTAAAATACATTTGGTCTCATTTTAGCATACTGGAAGAAATAGTAGTCACTGACAATGGGCTGCATCTTGACAGCAGTAAGTTCTAAGCTTGAGGGGTACCGTATAATTTCAGGCATTTTATTTCCAGTTCCCTTTGGGGAATGGACTGGTGGAGAAAGTATAGTTTGCTAAGAGAATCCTACAGGGAAAAGACCTCATGATGAGGTATAGGGCAAGTCCCATGTCAATCACTGGAGCAAGCCTAGTTCAGCTGATTATCCATTGACAGATCAGAGCTGTGCTGCCAACTTTAAAGAGAAATCTTGTCTCAAGTGGCTCTGTTAAAAGATGTGAGGTTGAGAGATACCAGACTGAAGAGGTTTAAGGTTTTTTTCTCTATTACTTGGAATGCCTCTGGAAGTTTACCATGGCACCCCATACTAATTAAAAACTGGATGAAAAAATATATTGGAAACTGCCCTCTGTTATCTGAACATAGCTGCACACCAAGATCCTTCCATTGTTATGTGACCCGGTGACAACAATTACCACATGACTCAAGGGCACTCATAGCACTTCATTAGTGAAGGCAGATAGTCCTGTTGAGAAAAGTCCGAAATATGCTCTTCGGAACCCTATTACTGCACCTATGGGGTTTGATAATCCAAGTGAATTAAAACCCTCCTCAAGGCCAAAAGATGGCAAGATCTGGATGCACAGAAACCAGTGATTCATCTGGATCTATAAGTTGTGGTAAATTTCATGTTTACTTGCTTATACAGAAAAAGGGGACTGAGACAAGGGTATTCATACTAGCCAGACTATAGGAAAGACTGGGGGAAAGTTTTGGGTAGAAGCTCTACAGTGAAATAGATACAAAGAAGCTTTAGGGATAATATAGCTTTTCTTATTCTAATAAGGCTTCTTGTTCAGTGCTAAAAGGAAGTGACTCTAAGATTCTCCACCATTATCACATGAAGAATAGCATTGCCGGTATCTGTTGTTACTTGAGCAGCAGCAGACACAACATTCTACTTGCCTTTTTCCAGGGTAACTCCGATTTTCACTTTCAGAAATTGATTCAACATTAATTTTCAGAAAAATCAACAAAGGTGGCTGCATTGTATTTTCAGATTTCTTGGTTCCAGAACTTCCCCCTCTACTAGTAACAACCCTTCTACTGCAAAAACATGAATATAATGAGCTTTGCGCAGTGGCAGTATCGTAGTCTGTGAGGTGAAGTCTATGCATGTCCCACTGCATTTACTACTAGCGGCTGCCTAGATCCTGCTAATAACCACAAAACAAGTTGTTTGGCAACCGGATTACTGGATCTGGATATTTGTTTGTCTGTCTACTAAAGCAAAGATAGAATATTTTTCTTAGATGTAAAATTATCATTACCATTGATCTGCTCACCAGTGACCACTTTCCTAATTGGGTTGCTCATCATTTTGGGGCAACAGAAAAGGCTATTTAACTGTTTTCACCACTGACATGCATATAAGGGGTAAGGAGAAAATATCAAAGTACTGCAGGCACAAGCACACTCAAGGTAAGAACCCCTCGCAGCATGCATGTACACGCGGACAAATTAGTGTTGGTACAATTCAGTGCCTGTAAATGGGCTACTCACCGCCGCGGCGCCTCCTGCTGGTTTTTCCGGGGAATTAGCTCTTTTTCAGCCCGGAGCGCCCTCTGCAGGCCGGTGATCCCCCTTTTTGCTATCGGCCCCGTGTCCCTCCCAGGACCCGGTGCCCCTTTAACTATAATTGGGTCTCCCCCTCCCAGGGGAACCCCCACCCTGCTATCCCCACTTTGCCTCAGTAGTGGCCACTGACAGTCATGGTCTAGCCCCACACCCTGGGGCAGACTGCAGCATCGGCCCACTCATCACAGGCAATAGGGGTTTGGACTTGCTGCTTTACCTACTCCTGGGTTGTCCCTTGCAACCCCCAGTACCTCTTGCCCTTTACTAGGCCGCAGCCTGGGGCTTTCCAGGCTGGAGTTTCCCTAGCTCCTCAGCCTGTCCCCCAGCCCTGCTTCACCCTAGGTGCCTTCTCAGCTTCTAAGCAGCCAGGCCCATCTCCCTCTGGAAGCAGAGAGAGACTGTCTGTGCTCTGGCTTCCCTGCCTTCTTATAAGCCCCAGGGCTTCAGTTTGGGGCGTGGCCACAGCTGCAGCCACTTCCTTAATCAGCCCAGCTTCCAGAGCCACCGCTCTCAAGCCCTGGCAGGCAGCATTTCAAGCGCCTCCGGGCAGGAGCAGGGTCCACCCTGCTACACATGCATATAAGGGGTAAGGAGAAAATATCAAAGTACTGCAGGCACAAGCACACTCAAGGTAAGAACCCCTCGAAGCATGCATGTACACGCGGACAAATTAGTGTCGGTACAATTCGGTGCCCTAATTAATTAAACAAATATATGTCTTGGCAACTGTTATATAACACCACAGAGGCAGTTGGCAGGGGCAAGCCGAACGAAAGGCACATCAGGTGGCTAAGTATTATCAGCAGAAGAACACAGTGACGTCCTTAAGAAGCAAAGATGCTCTTATTAAGCAAATACATAACTGGCTGCTGCACAGCATGGCAACAACTGGCAGAAAAGAAGTGGCGCGATGTTGCGGATGAAGCACTTCCTCCAAAATCACAGATGGCAGAATTGTGAGCACTTGTTATTGAAGCAACCATTTCACTTGGCAGAGATGAAGACCACTTGGACAGCAAGAGCTGGCAGGAAAGGACAGAAAGCAGCACAGAATGGGAACATTCAACTGCTCATAGCCCAACAGTTGTACTAGCAAAAGGGGTTGTCCCCTTCCTGTGCATCATATTAGAGAGTAGTTCTTTCAAAAGGATTTTAACTGTCTGCTCCATTTTTCAGAGCCTGAGATTTAATGTGGTTGTTTTTTGTCTCTGCATCTCCTTATTGAAAAAGTGAGCTTTTCAGAGCTGCTTTAAGTATATGGGAAGAACATTTCTCTTCTCTGTCTCTTTAAGAGCCATTTTTAATATAAATCTTTTGTTTGTTCTTCAAAAGTTGTCATTGTTCTGTCTTGCAGATCACTCATTAGATGAATCAGGACGTTACTCTTGTTTTGCGATAAATAGACAGAACATGGCCCTGAAAATATTACTGCTCAGGGCATCTACTAAACCAACACTGTGCAAGTGGACCCAGACATGAGAGTGTTCAGTGCTTATCTACAGTGTTCACATGGGTTCAAAGTTAAGCATAATGTGTTTGCACATTCTTAACTTGATTTAGTAATTTTTATGAATGTATTTAATATATATCGTCATGTCTTTTTCTGTAATTCACATTCTTAAATCCATATTTATATCACATTGTTAATGTTGATAATTACAGTTTCAACAGTTCAGAAAATGTTTGTATCTCTGTATGGCTACCTATATCCCTCTAAAAATAGTTTTAAAAATAAAAACCTAAACTATAACATCTTCACCCTTTATATGTGTTTCAGAGTAGCAGCCATAACTGAAGCCTGGCCAGTTATGAAACTGGTTTTCAAAGCTTCTCTGATGTGCAGTACACCCTGCTGTGCTCTTCTAACCACCCCAGTTTCTGGCTGCACATAATCAGTGGCCAGGCGATTTCCTCAACCTCCCATCCCACCATAAACGTCTCCCCTTTACTTTCACAGATATTGTGGAGCACACAGCAAGCAGTAATAACAATGGGAATATTGGTTTCGCTGAGGTCTAAGCGAGACAGTAAACTGCGCCAGCGTGCTTTTAAACATCCAAATACACATTATGCCACCATTCTGCACTTGCTCAGCCTATAGTTGAATAGCTCCTGACTACTGTCCAGGGTGCTTGTGTTTGGCTTCATGAGCCATGGCATTAAGGGGTAGGCTGGGTCCCCCAGGGTAACTATAGGCATTTCAACAATCCCAACGGTTATTTTCTGGTCTGGAAAGTAAGTCCCTTGCTGCAGCTGTTCAGACAGACCAGAGTTCCTGAAGATGCGAGCGTCATGTACCTTTCCCGGCCATCCCACGTTGATGTTGGTGAAACGTCCCTTGTGATCCACCAGTGCTTGCAGCACCATTGAAAAGTACCCCTTGCAGTTTATGTACTGGCTGCCTAGGTGGTCTGGTCCCAAGATAGGGATATGCGTTCCATCTATTGCCCCACCACAGTTAGGGAATCCCATTGCGGCAAAGCCATCCACTATGACCTGCACATTTCCCAGAGTCAGTACCCTTGATAGCAACAGCTCAGTGCTTGCATTGGCTACTTGGATCACAGCAGCCCCCACAGTAGATTTGCCCACTCCAAATTGATTCCCAACTGTCCAGTAGCTGTCTGGCGTTGCAAGCTTCCAGAGGGCTATCGCCACTCGTTTGTGAACTGTGAGGGCTGCTCTCATCTTGGTATTCTTGCGCTTCAGGGCAGGGGAAAGCAAGTCACAAAGTTCCATGAAAGTGCCATTACGCATGCGAAAGTTTCGCAGCCACTGGGAATCATCCCAGACCTGCAACACTATGTGGTCCCACCAGTCTGTGCTTGTTTCCCAGGCCCAGAATGAGTGTTCCATGGCACGAGCCTGCCCCATTGCCACCAGAATATCCAAATTGCAAGGGCCCGTGCTTTGAGAGAAATCTGTGTCCATGTCCTCATCACTCTTGTCACCGTGCTGCTATCGCCTCCTCGCCTGCTTTTGCAGGTTCTGGTTCTGCACATATTGTAGGATAATGTGTGAGGTGTTTTCAATGCTCATAACTACCGCAGTGATCTGAGTGGGCTCCATGCTTGCCGTGGTATGGCACCTGCAGCAGAGCAGGAGAGCAGAGTGGCAGTGGAAGCAGTTGTTGGAAGACCAGGCACCATCTGCTGCCAGGTCACAACAGCGGTGGTGTCTGTTAGTTGAGCTGAGCAGGCTGCACGCTTGCCGTGGTATGGCGAGACAAGAGCAGGAGAGCAGAGTTGCAGCGGATGTCAATGGTCATATAGAGGACCTGCGAGACCACCGGGAGAGCAGGAGAGCAGAATGGCAGCAGAAGCGGTGGTTGGAAGACCAGTTTTTCTGACCTTTTCACTGTCTGCGACCAGAGCAGGAGAGCAGAGTGGCAGCAGAAGCAATGGTTGGAAGACCAGTTTTTCTGACCTATTGCACCATCTGCGGCCACAGCAGGAGAGCAGAGCGGCAGCGGAAGCGGTCATTCGATGACGATGGTTAGCAGTCCTATTGCACTGTCTGCTGAAAGCAGTATGGTGCCTGCATGGAAAAAAGGCGCGAAACAATTGTCTGCCATTGCTTTCACGGAAGAAGGGGCGACTGATGACATGTACCCAAAACCACCCGCAACAATGTTTTTGCCCCATCAGGCATTGGGAGCTCAACCCAGAATTCCAATGGGCAGTGGAGACTGCGGAAACTGGGGGATAGCTACCCACAGTGCAACGCTCCGAAAGTCAACGCTAGCCTCAGTACTGTGGACGCACTCCACCACCTTAATGCGCTTAGTGGGGACACACACAATCAACTGTATAAAATCGCTTCCTAAAAATTCGACTTCTATAAATTGGACCTAATTTTGTAGTGTAGACATACCCCAGGAGCCTGGTCAGGATTACCAGCTGGATGAAGACCATATGGCTTTCTCTGTGGCTTTGGGCAAGTCATTTAACTTGTGAGGTTCAGCTTCCCTGGCTGTTAAATTGAGAATGAAACGCCTGCATGCCTCACAGGGGTTTTGTGAGGATGCATTAGTTATGTTTGTAAAGCACACTGAAGAAGAAAAACATTATACGAAAGTGAAATCCAGGAAAGACTGAGGAGGTGCTGTAAGAAAGAAGTGCTTTGAAGAACTCATTATCTCCATAATACTGTCTCATAGACTCATAGACTTTAAGGTCAGAAGAGATCATTATGATCATCTAGACTGACCTCCTGCATAATGCAGGCCACAGAATCTCACCCACCCACCCCGTAACAAACCCCTAACCTATGTCTGAGTTATTGAAGTCCTCAAATTGTGGTTTGAAGACTCAAGCTTCAGAGAATCCTCCAGCAAGTGACTCGTGCCCCATCTGCAGAGGAAGGCGAAAAACCTCCAGGGCCTCTGCCAATCTGCCCTGGAGGAAAATTCCTTCCCGACCCCAAATATGGCGATCAGTTAAACCCTGAGCATGTGGGCAAGACTCACCAGCCAGCACCCAGGAAAGAATTCTCTTTAGTAATTCAGATCCCACCACATCTAACATCCCATCACAGACCACTGGGTGTACTTACCTGCTGATAATCAAAGATCAGTTGCCAAATTAATTGCCAAAATTAGGCTATCCCATCATACCATCCCCTCCATAAACTTATCAAGCTTAGTCTTAAAGCCAGATATGTCTTTTGCCCCCACTACTCCCCTTGGAAGGCTGTTCCAGAATTTCACTCCTCTAATGGTTAGAAACCTTCGTCTAATTTCAAGTCTAAACTTCCTAGTGTCCAGTTTATGCCCATTTATTCTTGTGTCCACATTGGTACTAAGCTTAAATAATTCCTCTCCCTCCCTAATATTTATCCCTCTGATATATTTATAAAGAGCAATCATATCCCCCCTCAACCTTCTTTTGGTTGATTATCCATTTTTTTAAAAAGGTCTAATTTTTAGTAATCTGGTCGGGGGGAGTGAAACAAAATGTTAAACAGAAGAAGAAAAACATTCCTATCTGGTAATAGATAGATTGGTAGGGTGACCTTAATCCAGTTGAAAATAGAAAGGCAAAACTTAAGGTTGGGAAACCTGTTACTGTGGCCAAAGAGATACTGTAGCCCATATGAGCAAGAGGCTTGGTGTGGTACTGGTCAGCAAAATAAAGCAGAACCTCCAGAAGGAAAATAAAATGTCAAGTTCTCACTTTGTGAGTAAATGATTAACTTGCTGTTATATCCCCAAGGTGTTCACAATGTCTAATGAAATAAAGACAACTAGAAAAGAAGTATAAAGCACCTATTTGCCATTACTGTATGAGTGAAACATAAGCATAGCACGTTGTACTGTATTATAGCATATCCACTGAATTTCTTTGTTGGAAGTTGCAAGGGGGTTGGCTACAAGACCCTAGTTCACCATCTAATACATGCAGATGTCATGGCTGGGAAATGTTTGCAACACTGCAATCCATAATAACAACTCCTAGCATTCGTATAATGTTTTTCTTCTTCAGTGTGCTTTACAAACATAACTAATGCATCCTCACAAAACCCCTGTGAGGCATGCAGGCGTTTCATTCTCAATTTAACAGCCAGGGAAGCTGAACCTCACAAGTTAAATGACTTGCCCAAAGCCACAGAGAAAGCCATTGTGGACCTGAGCCAAAGCTCACTGAAATCAACAAGAGTCTTTCATTATCTTCATTGAGCTTTGGATCAGGCCCCATGAGACGTAAAATTAGTTTTCAGGAGCTCCTGACTATTCCTCTGTCTCACCACACGCACCTATCAGGGGACAGAGATGCCAAGGCACACTGAAATATATCACAGAAATATTGGCTCTATGCAACCTTTATACATCCTACATGAGTACAACCAGATGGTAGTGTTTTCCACCGGCTTCTAGAAAGCCCCTGAGAGATGCATAAGCAGCATGGAGAACTTTGCCTGACTACCTGCATCTTTCAGAATGTGTTGGTCCTGCTGTGGATGCTGCATATAGTTACCTATCTGCATATAGTTACCTATCGACATGATAGAAGGTATCGCATTCAGTACTATGTGATGTTACTTTTTGTTTGTGATGGAACTATCCAGGCACTTCTGGTAGCAAGTTGTAAGGATGGGCTTCTATCCACCGCAGGCTGCCTTTGGGAGATCATGGCCTGCTGTGACTGTCAGCAGTGTGACTTTTAAAAATGCGAGTGAGAAAATTAGAATCGCCTAAGGACTCATGTGAATTGCATCCCGCCCTTTCACCTTTGAGTTTATCTCACAGCACTTCCGAAACATGAATGTTTAATATGGCAGCTACGGCCTCCCATGAAATAAATGGCAGCTGTGGAGTTTCAAAGCATAATCTGGAAGCAATGTACATGCCTCTATATTAAAAAAAAGAAAAAAAGAAAAAAAGAAAAAGGAAAAAAAATCACACCCAGAGCAAAACCTTTTTCATAAGCCCACTTATTAGAAAAAAGTAATGTAATATCATGAGCTTTCATTAATACTAGTCTACAATAAGCCTAGAGCAAATTCTTGCTTGCTGTATGCTTGCTATAAAATAGAATGGCTTGAAAGCAGAACATAGTCAGTGCTGGCGCAATCGAGAGTGTGCAGCGGAACTAGAGAGTATTTCTACTGGCATAGCAGTTCTCAGCCAGAGCATTTTGACTTTTGGTTTTTTGGTTATGTGAATTTGGTAAAAGAGAATTACTGGTATTTCAGCAAATAATAATACAGAGATCATATTTAGCACTTGCAGCGTGCTTTACACCTACAAAGTGCTAAACACGCTTGAGTTAATCTTTGCAGGTAGGGAAGTATTATTATACTTGTTTTACAAATGCAGAGACTGAGCTGCAGAGCAGTTAGTACACTTGCCCAGGACCGCACAGCATATCAGTGCCGGATCGAGGATTACAATTGAGGATTTCCAGGTTCTTGGGTCTATGCGTGGACCAATCATCATGCTGCCTCATAACAAGGTGTAGTTCAAATCTGCCAATTTGTGCTCTCAAAAAAGACAGTTTCTCTCTTTGTTCAAAGCACACTCCCAAGCTGCTGAACTAACTCCTGACTTTGCATGCATCATTAAATACTTCGCAATTGCTATCCAGAAAGCTCTGCAGAAAACCTGTGGACAACCCAAGTAACTCACTTTTCTTTTAAATAATTGATAACATCAAATAGCAGCAGTGTTGTGCCAACAAAGAGATCACTCTCTCAAAATGTTTTATTTATTGTGCTTCAAGAAACCAAAAAACATGTTTCTAACAAATGAGAATTTAAAAAATTGACCATGTTCATCTAAAACATCTGCTTATTCTAATTCAGGATGCCATGGGTCTGGTGCTATAAAATCCAACTAAATTTCAGATTTTAACAATATGTATGTAATGTTTGGCAAAGAGATATGGGGAAGGGTGTATGAAAACCAAATATGCATTTCATATGAATTTACTTAAGGGGACTATAAGTTTGTATTTAATAATAGGTATGTTTAAGAGAATTTACTAAACCAGCTAAATACCAGCTTGAGAATAAGTTAATTCTCAGCTTCAAACAAGACCTTATTAGGTGCAGTAGCAACTTTAGTTTCCAAGAAAAAAACACTTGGAATTTTTGTCAGGCCAGACTTATAAAACACACTTAGAAGTGGAGCTTTTTCTATAGTGTTCATAAATCAAGGTCACTTATGTGAGAAGACTAAGTTTTGTTAAAACTGACAATTAGATATAGAGGGCATATCAGTGTTAAATGATATTCTTCCCACATTCTGGGTCAGAAGCCAGTGTAAACAACACAGTGGCATTATAAAACAGAAAATTGCATTCCAGATAATAACAGAGCTTCATGGTGCATGGTTTTACACATTAATGTGCTGTGTTGCACTCAGTCATATTAATATTTTAAATTATATAAATTTCCTCCTTTATGCATAGTTTTAATTTGTTTTCAGTGGGCTGGCTGGCTGAAATGCGGCCTTTTTTTTTTTTTTCCTTTTTTTATCCAGTGATACCTAGAGAAAAAGCCTAGAGCAAAACGGTCTGTGCAGGAAAATGGAAACAAGAAGTAGTTTCAAGATTTATAAGCCAAGGTTTTATGTGATGTATTTACAGATTCAATCTGTGTACCAGGCTTTGATCCAAGCCTCAGCATGATGACTGGAATAACTCCAATTAACCCGATGATACCAGGCATGGGGTTAGTACCGCCGCCGCCACAAACAGATGTGCCTGTAGTCAAAGAAATAATTCACTGCAAAAGCTGTACACTCTTCCCTCCAAACCCAAGTAAGTGGATCGGATGAAAGAATGCTTGGCAATCTTGTTTTCTTAATATTTTGCATAAAATGTTTCTAGGTGCCAAACAGTATTTGAGCACATTTTCTTTATAAATACAAAAGGAACCACAGTGGCATGTATGCAAGAAATAGAACTGATTTAATAAAGTTAATAATTTTTGGATATGCGCTGGTAACTAAAATGTTTCCAACCAAATTGTATGTAAGTGTTGTGTGTATGAAATGTGGTAGAATATTAGAACATGTTCATTCATCTTTACAAATACAAGGGCAAACATAGGAATACGTTTTGTAAGAAACGAAAGTGGATTAATCTAACAAAGCTGAAGGAGACTGGAAGTCTCACTTAGTTTTAATAAGCCATTCCCCTCTGCATTTCTTTTTCATTTCTATGTCACTCATTCAAATCCAGCACAAGTCAGTAGCGAAGGAAAATTGTCAGTGTTCAATGGTTATTCACTGGCCCTTATGAACTGAGTGTGGTGCTCTTAGATCAGGTGTCCACATCACAAAAACAGCACACAGATGGGGCACCTTTGAGACTGACAGTCTCAGAAGAGAGACTTCAGTGAGAATGAGCATGAAGACTCACCTATTGCCTCACCTCCTAGCCTGGGTTCCCTCTGAGTTGTGGGGAAGGTGGGTTGGTAAGGAGATACTGGGAAGCTTACATAACGGTCACCCACTGTGTACCTCTTCTGGAGTAGACTGTGCAAAGTGCCCACCGGTTGTAGTAAGTGGTGATGAGCTGAGCTGCCCAGAGAGAGCACTTGGGAACTACCCAGGGTACAGGAGGAATGCCATGGCATACAGCATAGTCACCCCAGGCTGGTGGCCAAATCTGGGGCTTGACATGTAGAGAGGGCAAATCTATAGCTCTCCCTGCCCTTTCAGAGCACCATATTTGCCCTGGGAAGCAGTCCCTATGCTCCCTTGAGTGCAGGGACTGGAATCTTCCCACTGAGCAAGGCAGAATCTTGTGACTAAATCAGAGGACTTCAGTTCCTAGGGTCATCAGTTGGCACCTTTCACCAGCACCATGGTTAAAAAAGAAAGCGAAGCAAACAGAATTTTGCTCTGTGTTTGTACTGTGCCTAGCCCATTGTTTAAGCAAACAGACTGGGTTTCAGAAACAATTAAAAGACTAACCTCACTCACCGTATTTAAGTGCCAAATAACTAATTCATATTAATCAATGTTGGCTTGTAACTGGGTTTTTTTCCCCCAGAAAAGTGCTCTAGTAATCTGCATATAAACAAAGTGAAACATTATGACAATGACGACAATGTACACTCTATCTTTTATACAGCCTCCAAAAATTTAAGTTTGCTCATTTAAATGTAAATGATGATCATTTTTTTTAAAGTCGCCTCATCCTGTGGTGTTTCACAGCCAACTGAGTATTCTGTGTGCTATTAGGTTATCCTTCCCTTGCTCTAGCCTCTGTTCTATTATCTGGCAACAAGACAAAGTAGATAACGGGCAGAGGGTTTTCATCATGTTGTCATTGCATCGTGTTTCCCACTCTGTTTTGCTGTTTGCTGTGCTTCTGTATTACAAAAGAGAAATGAAATTATGCTAAGACTGGGTAACATCTTCAAACCTGAGTGCCTGAAGTGTAGGCTCCCATGTCCATATGCAGGCACCTAAACAAATGTGGCCTGATTTTCATCACCCATCGATTTGAGTTGGTGTTGTGTACAAAATTAGAGGTGAGCCAACGTGGCTGAGTTCAGACCCAGCTCAGATTTACACTAGAGTTTAGGGTTTGTGTCTGAGGTCATGTCAGCAGTAAGCTTCCTCTCATCCAAAATACCACAGACTTTTCTTGTGGGATTTCAATTAAATCCAAGTAGGAAAATAGACCCCTTTGGGTTCTGGATCTGACCTGGACAGCAAATCATAATGGCAGGGATTTGACTGTGAAACCATCAATCAAAACAGGGATCCAGTTTTGGCCAATCCCTAAAATATTTAATTGTCCCTCCCAAATAAATTACTATTCAGAATAATTTTTAGTGCATAAAATTGATTACGGGGATGATTGGGATGACTGGATAAAAAGACAAAGCCTTGTGTTCCAGTGTGATTTTTGTTTTTACTTAGATCTTCCACCACCTTCCACAAGAGAGAGACCTCCTGGGTGTAAGACTGTGTTTGTTGGAGGTTTACCAGAAAATGCTACTGAGGAAATTATTCAGGAAGTCTTTGAGCAGTGTGGAGATATTACAGCTATTCGGAAAAGCAAGAAGAATTTTTGTCACATTCGTTTTGCAGAGGAGTTCATGGTTGATAAAGCCATTTACCTTTCTGGTACTTTACATTCTTTAATGGATTTTCTGTGCTTCTCATTTGTATTTTATGATGCTAATGTGTGCTTATTTTCTTAGCCTTTATCTCAGCGAGTGTTGCTTGAGCTCAGTAGCTTTGGCTAGGAGTGGTAATGGTGCAATTCCACATTTTCCTGTGCTCACCAAGACTAGTGTGTGATTCAGTGAATTTTACCTACCCCGGAGCAATTTCCCACCATCCCTGACAATTATTATCGGTTTTATGCAGGTTTATATGGTTTTTACTCATACGTTGGGGCAGGGAGGGGGGGGGGGGGGAGTGGAGGGCCCTGAGCCAGGATTGCTGCAGTACTTCAGTGCCAGTTTCTGTGACAAGCACTGGCAGTTTCACTGGCATATTTTTATGCATTCTGCAGTGTGGCCTGAAAAGATTCTACCTTCTTAAGCACATTATAGTCTGATTCTGATACCCATACACAGTAACACCTTTCTCCACAAAAAGTCCTATTGACTTTGATGGGAATATCTGTTCAATAAAGTACTACTCCTCTTGAGAAAATCTGACCTAGAATAGTGTTGGGGATGTTCCTTAAGATCTCCACCAACTACCGTTTTTTAAAACAAAAATCAAGTTTCATGCCTTTAAACTTGGGTGAATGTTAAATTGTGACTTGGAAAAACCTCACTTACAAAGAGGCAGCCACTCTTTTAAAAAATATATATTTTTTTTCAATTCCCTGTCTTTGGAGCTCAGGGACATGAAATCATTTTTTAAAGAAATTTTAAAAGCCTTTTTTAAGTTTCTCCAAATTGTCCTCTCTTCCTTCCCTCCTTTCTTTTTCTACCCCATTTCTTCACTCCCATTCCCATCTCTTTTTCCCATCCCACTCCGGTTTCAGCTTTCCTCCTTCCCATCTCTCATTATTATTGTTGTGTTCATTTATTATTTCTACATCCCTAGAGTTTGTGTGGCACTTTACAGACAAATTAAACAAAGCTCAGGTCCCAGCTCAGAGCAACTGATCTACAGAGGTATTGATCACCTGCTATTCATAGTATAAGTCGTGGTTGCTTTGTGTTTCTTAGGAGGAGGTCCTAAATTGGACATAAGCCCCCCAAAATGAACAAAACAGTGCAAAGAGTGAGGGGATGGAAGAGAAGATCGTAGAGAAACAGAAACTCTCGTGCTAGATCAGAATCAAAGTCCAGTATCCTGTCTCTGACAGTGACTGACACCAGATCCTTCAGAGGATGGTTACAGGAATCCTGAGGAGGCAGATATGAGATAACTTGACCCCAAAGAAAGTTTCCTTCTGACCCCTAATAGTCAGAGATTGCCTTAAATGCCAAAACATGAGATCTGCTGATTATTATATATGCAATGTGTTACTTCCTATTTTGCCAGTTTCTTTTTGATAATATACTATAGTTAGGGGACAGTCAGGAAAGAGAGCAGCGGTGGAGGTTAAACTCCCTTTCTGCTCCCCTTCCCCCTCATTCTGTGCAGTTTTATTTCCAAGCTCCCATGACTTTCTCCTTCCTGACTCTCCCCTTCAGTCTTCATTCCATCCTTCCCCCTCCCTCTTTCTTCACTCTTCCTTTTCACTGCTTCTTGCACAACTCTCCTCTTTACTCTCCCACCTCTGCTTTCTTCTATTTTCCTTTCCTCCCTATCTCCATATTTTCCCCCCTCCTTATCTTCCTCTTTCTTCGTTCCTTTTGTTCCTCTAGCGGAGACTTTTTACGTAGTATCTCCAGCCACACTAAAGAAGGGACAGTGGGTTGGGAGTGAGGCATAGAGAAAAAGAAACAGGTGAGCACTGCTGCCATAATCAGCTAACTTGTGCTGTCAGCCCTGATTTCCCTGGAATTCTGCAGTAAACTCGGAGCCTTGACTGTTTTCCAGCACTGCAGAGAAGACGGATCATGCGCTAGAGGCAGGTTTTAATTGTACTGAATGACTGTGTTTTTCTAACTGATCTTTATAGTGTTTTGAAACATAATGCATATAGAAATGGTAGAAGAAAAACATACAGTTAAAGCAATTTCCCAAGCCTATAATATACAAAAGAGACCTACAAATAGAAGGTATAATTTATTATAACTTCACTATATTTGTTATATGAGGGAAAACCATGCCTTTGATAATTATGAGTTAGTCTGTCTAATTGGTTTTATCTGTCTATCCAATCTAATCTAATCTATCTAGGTATTTATCCCATACTTAGTTCCATAGTACCTTATGCAATTATAAAATCCATTAAGCAGTCTAATCGCTAGTTCTTTCCCTTCTAACTCCAAATGGATGTTTGGGGGCGTTGGGAGGAGGCATTATGGTGGGTTTTGATTGCAGGACTGCTAAGCTGGAGATGCGAACATTCTGCTCTGAAGGTTGTGCAGTTCGCTGCCATTCTGATCTGTTATGGAAGTGAATTCCAAATAGCCATGACCAGCTGATGAGAAAGTTCTGCTTCCTGCCCTCATATGTTTCACCCTCATGACTGGGATGGTTCCATAGCTCATGAAATTCTAAGCAATCATGGACACAAAGAGCAGGACAATATCTTAGGTTGCCAGTGCCCGGCCCTGTGGAGAACTTTCAAGATTATGGGCAAAACCTTGAATATGATTTATATCTGCTAATGGGTCCCAGTTTCTGCCCAGTGCTGAGTATCCAGGCAATGTATAATGTCATTTTTAAACTCCCACTCAATGCTCATACCCCTAGGCCCTCTCTTTTGGATGTCCGAGTCCAGGTGTGTCTCTCCCTGTATTCAGGGCATTCACTGGCCAGCTCCCTGCTCAGTAACACCCAATCACAAAAGGTAAGTCTTGGTGCATATACTAGATGTGTAACATGGAAAGACTGTTTTTTATTTTTACAGCATAGTAATTGATTTTTCCTGATGCTGCTCTTTTAAAGTTAGGCTCCTGGTGAGTGACCAAAATCCCTTCCTTTGTCTGTGTGTGAGAAACAGAGATTTAAAATGACATATCCTGCATGCAGTTAATGCTAGCTGCTGTTCCAAGCACCTAGGTGGGAAGAGGTTGTGTGAGTGAAATTCATTGCTCTTCCAGGAGGAGGTCTGAAAAGGGTGTGGGGGGTGCTATTATCTGTTCAAATACCTTTGAACACTGTTAAGAGCATAAAATAATGGAAGATAGCAGGCGTTCAGACTTCTCTATAACTCACCGCTGCCATGCTGACTGACTTGCAGGGGGCTCTGTAAACAAAGCAGAGTCTGACAGACACACACACACACACCACCCAGTGTATGGTCATGCCAGCCACACACCTGTCTGAGTTTATGTCAATCCAGGTAGTACTGTCCCAATAGTCCATTTAAGGACTGCTGAAGTGCCTAGATTGACTGTGCCTAAGAAGGGTTGCTGTGACATTTTGAAACAGTGGGACTAGTTTTGACATTATGACATGGATGCTCACGAAAACTCTTTGGCTGGTTGGCCAGTGGCAGCCAGAGCGGCCAAACAGTCAATCTGATTTTCAGTCATTCATGGATGCACTCAAAACTGGCCGCCCTAAAGAGGTCTTTTGAAAATTCTCTTGTGAAGGACACCAGATCTAGTAGTGAAATGCAGATATTCCTGGCTCCCTGTGCTGTGCTCAAACTGCACCTTCCTCTCTACACTTTTCTCTCTATCTGCTCCCAAAAGACAGGGCTGCTCTGATAAAATTCAGATTCCCAATCGCACACTCCAGATTTTCGTTGGATTAGGGTGAAACCACCTTTATACCAGCCCTCTCACTTCGCTCCTTTGTTGTTGTGAGTGGGCAGAGTTTGGACATATGTAAGAATCTTACTCTCCGAAAGGCTCCAAGAGCAAGACTCTTACACATTTCAATACCCTATCTGCTCATAACAACAGGGGAGACAAGCAGAGCAGAGGGAGAGCATTCATAAGGTCACACAGAGTGAAAAACACAACACAGCTGGGAAATCTAATTTTAGGCTTATGACCCTGGGTACTTGGGCCGTGTCCCTCAAACACGACTGATAAGGTTCTGCGAGTTTTCATAATTAGTTAGTTGAGAAATACATGCTGGGAGTCAATTGATTTGTCTGACATTTGTCACGGTTACAGAGCTAGCTGCACGACAGACCTCTTCTTATGCCTCTCTGAGTGCACCCCCCACTGGTAGGAGGCCTCATACCTCGACCTCCCTGGAATGAAATCACACCATTCTCCCACTCACAGACCAGGTTCTTGGTTACAGCAGCCGGGGAGTCCTTACCCCCAACAGGTCTGAGTGGGTTTGAGTACCTGTGGTTCCTCCTTTTGATATCTTGTGGCCAGTGGAGAATACAGTGACACCAAATGGCTTTCTTAAACTAAAATATTGTTTAACCTTAACTGTGGGAAAATGGCAAACTATAGGAGAAGAGTTTAAAACAGTAACAAGCTGTACACAGCTTTATCTTTCGTAAAGGCTTAGGCAGGCCTCTCTTACCCCAGTCTCCTAATCTCTGGGCTCTGGGTGTCAGTTTGTTCTCCAACAGTCTCTCTCTGCTCTGTCCTTGTGGGCTGTTCTTTGTTCCAGTTTTCCTGTGTTTGCAAGCTGGAACCCTTCTCCCCTTTGCCAAGCTAGACTGTTGAGCTCAATTGGGTGTTAGAGGTAAAACGTCAAAGCAAATATCACCTTCATGGTCTCTTAAGTATCTGAAGCCATTGTCCCCTTTTCTGCATATGTGCAGTCAACCTCTGATTTAACTAACCCTTTTTAATCTAGACAATAACCCCCTTAACAACAATCAGATAGAACATATTATAGCCCTAAGTTAGAAATGTACTCTGTCACAGCATTCACCCCTCTCCGTTCAAAGCCCAGCTTTCCCCTTCCCCTTACAAAGCCCAAAGGCTGCATTGGAACCTGTGGTATCTAGGAGGGACAGGATCAAACCTGCTCAAGGCACAGGCAGGCAGTGGCTGCTGTTCAAGTTTATGGGAAGAAAAACAGCTTCTGCCTTTTCATGTACCGTACACAGGAATCCCCAGTCATTGGGTCTTCATAAATGCATCAATACAGATGAATAGAGTGACTTACCTTAGGGACAGCCTAACCAGAGCCAGCGTGGAGCTCAGCTACCCAGCATCCAGAGGCTCCTATTGGGCTGTTCCCCTCGTACCCTCATGAACAGAGCTATTACAAGGGTGGGCATAGTGGGATTTGTGCAATCCTTCTGCAAAGTGGCGAATTCTACCTATTTTTCAGTGTCTCCTGTGATTGTATGCACTGTTTACAGCTTTCTGCACTCGCTAAAATTTCCCCTGAAGCACTGGTTGAGAACTAGGAGGATTATGTTAAGATTTTCTTTCAGTCAGTAATGTATAACTTGAGAAAGGATTGTGATGGTTCTCGGGGTATCCAGGGCTTTGAGTCATCTCATTACCTCCTACCATTAGCCAGAGGGAGTCTTGCCTCTGGTGACTGGGTGTTAGCTAGCTGCTTTTCAGCCTCTCAAGCATTCCCCTCTGGACTATACCACACCTGAGAAGTGCAGCCCAGTTCCTGAGTCCCCTTGTGATACCCAGCCCCTGCCACTGGCTGCTCACAGAAATCCCTGATCCTCTGCCCCCACAGGAGCAGTGTGGCCAAGTTTACCAGTTTTACCCTAAATCATAGGCGCTGACTCTGTGAGTGGCTCTGTGGGAGGTGCTGACTCTTCCCCCACCTCCTCCCCTGAGCGCGCCCCCGCATCCCCGCTCCTCCCCTACCTCCCAGCGCTTCCCACCCAGCCGCCACCAAACAGCTGTTTGGCTGCTCTGGGAAGGAGGGGGAGGAGTGGGAACATGGCATGCTCAGAGGAGGAGGAGGAGGCGGGGAAGAGGTGGGGCTGGGGCAGGGATTTGGGGAAGGAGTCAGAATAGGGGCAGGGAGGGGGAGGACTTGGGGCAGGGATTTTCACAAAAGGGTCGGAAAGGGGGTGAGGAAGAGGCGAGGCCTCATGGAAGGGGTGGAGTTGGGACAGGGACAGGGGCAGAGGCAAGTCGGTGCCTATACCCTAAATCACCACTCCTGTAGAATGCACAGCACCTGTGAGCTCTTATAATAAAACGAAAGAAGGTTTATTTAAGAAAGAATACAGGTTCCACTAGAAACAAGAGAGGGTGATGGAAATACAAAACAAAATCGTAAAATGTGAATTGGGTCTACCCTTCTTAATAGTTACTTTCCTATCTAATACGGTAGATTTTCTCCCCAAAGTTCAGTCTGTTGCAGAGCTTCACAGGAACCACAGTCCAATCTTTCATGAAACAGCCCTGCTCAACAAGCCCTGCACCCTCTCCATGTTGGGATGGGATATACCAAAATAGTCTTTTGTCTTTATTCACAGATAGGGTGATAGTCTGTGTGTTGCAATGTTCCTTTTTACCTTCAAGTTGTCTTTGATGGTTTTCCATTGAATTTTCTGAGATGGGGCCAGGGTAGACACTTGAACAGTACATTACATAATTGGCCAGTCAGGGAGAGATGACAACTCCCGAGCCACCTTGAATGGGCCATTACCAGGACATAAGATCCCCTGGTGACTCACTTTCACTCCAAGTCCGTAAGGGAAAAATTTTTAGTAGAGTCATATTATTCCGTAAATATTACCCATACACACATCTCTCACAATGATCACAAGTACTGATAACTTACAAGCTTTCAATAACAACAAGGAGTCTGGTGGCACCTTAGAGACTAACAGATTTATTTGGGCATAAGCTTTCGTGGGTAAAAAAACTCACTTCTTCAGGTTTTTTACCCACGAAAGCTTATGCCCAAATAAATCTGTTAGTCTTTAAGGTGCCACTGTTGTTTTTGTGGATATAGACTAACACGATATTTGACACCATGCAAAGCTTTCAATAGAGACCTCCTATGCAACCCTTCATATATAGATACCATGAAAGTGATGTGTTGGGGTAGTGAGTTTGTCAGGGCTGAGACAGGAGCTGCTTTATAAAGAGCAGTGAACCCTTTGCCCATTGTCACCAATAGGCATCTGTACATTATCCCGAGGATTCTTAACAAAATAGGACCTATCCTAACAGCTCAGCTTATGCTGTTGTGCAGTATTGTCCCAGCGGATTACCTTTCTTCATTTAGCACCCAGAGGATCCAATGAAAATCAGGGCCCATTGTGCATGGCCACTATATTAAAGAGCTTACAATCTGTTAGTTTTAGCAGGTGCAGCATTGACCCACCTATGACTACATAAGACGTTACTGAAGGGACATAACAAGCACCTTTTACACATTGTCTACAACAAGATTGCTTCTTCTGATAAACCAGTGTACTCTATTACAATCATTTTCAGACAAAATATTGAGTATAAATGCAGTTCTTCTTAGGCCTGGTCTACACTAAGAAGGGGGGTCGAACTAGGGTACGCAAATTCAGCTACGTTAATAGCGTAGCTGAATTCGAAGTACCCTAGTTCGACCTACTTACCTGTCCAGACGCGGCGGGGTCAAACTCCGTGGCTCCCCCGTCGACTCCGCCACCGCCGTTTGCAGTGGTGGAGTACCGGAGTCAACCGCAGCGCTTCCGGAGTTCGAACTATCACATCTAGATCAGACGCGATAGTTCGAACTCCGAGAAGTCGAACTCACCGCGTCGACCGGGAAGGTAAGTGTAAACGTACCCTTAGACTGAATTTGATCATCTAGTTATATCTGCTCCCATGCTGTTAGCATATTGTGTTTGTGACTATGAAAGGTCAAAGCCTGAGGTCCAGCTTCAATGCAGAGTGTGATGCATTATCCCTGGGGCTGGCAATTTCTATAACACAATTTGCTCATTTATCTCTGGCAGGGATTTTCAAGGATTTCAATCTTTTGTCCAAATCTTCTGAACCAGAACTATGCCTGATCCAAACACTTCCTGGGTTAGGTGGGGTTCAAAATCCAAACCCAGTGTAGCTGCACAGTTTTGCAAATGACCTCTGTGCTTATAAAGATTTGGAACCTCAAACTGCAATACCTCAAAGTTTGAGGGTGTTCTAAACCTGGATCCAAATGTTGCTGGTGGTGATGTATGCTTTAGCAATATAGAAGGCTGGATGTGTAGATGGATGTATATATAAATGACAATTAAAAGTTTGATATGAGATGGTAGTTAGGAGATCAAGGTGGCTAGGTAAAAGCAAATGAACTTTTGATTTTTTTCCTTCACTGCCTAAAAAGTATAAATAAATAAAAACTTCAACAGTTCTGCTTGTTGCTTTCAGGTTACCGCATGAGATTAGGATCTAGCACAGACAAAAAGGATTCAGGTCGCCTTCATGTTGATTTCGCTCAGGCAAGAGATGACTTTTATGAATGGGAATGCAAACAAAGAATGCTGGCCAGAGAAGAACGTCATAGGCGTAAAATGGAAGAAGACAGACTACGACCTCCCTCTCCTCCGGCAATAATGCATTATTCTGAACACGAAGCTACTTTGCTGGCTGAAAAATTGAAAGGTAATGGACATTTTTTTTCCACTGTATTATATTCTAAGAGCAGAAGCCACCCAGATGTAAGAACATTGATAAAGAAATCCCATCATAATAGTGCTGCTGATTTCTCTCTAATATGCTCTTTTATTTGCCCTCTTCCTTCATCCCTCTGCTGCTGATGTTGTCACCATTATAATATGTACATACCTTTCAGTATGTGTCCCTCTGGCATTTTTATTTTAACAATTTAATTTAAACATTCAGAAGTCTTTTGAATGGTTTTTTTCTGCTTTTTTACGTCAAGGTATATAGTACATGAGCAGGGAATCCATGAGCAGCATATGAGATCCACCTTGGATAAGGGGAGTCTTTCATGTGACATAATTATCCATCTTGGAGAAGGCACTCTTAATGCCACAATTTCTTATATACATTGTTCACATGTAGGAACCAATTCTACAGCTCTTACTCATGTTGAGTCGTACTGGGCTTACGCTGAACTCAACTATTGAACTACTTACGGGAGTATACTGTTCTGTGCAAGTTCTTAGACTGCTCTCATCATGGAGTGCCTTTCAGTAGTTAATTAAGTGCTGTGACTAATATCTGTCACAGGTAGTTCATTCTTACATCCTCTCCCCAGGGAAAGAATAGTGTGTGCTGTGTAGTTGTTTGATTTTTATTTTTGTAGGGTTTTTTGTTTGTTTGTGTATATAGAGATATATATACATGTGCTGAGTAAGTACTAGTCAAGGTCAGACTTGAAGATTTGGACCCATAATAATTACTTAACATGTGAATCATCATAAAGATATAAACATTTTAAAGCAAATGGCTCCTCTCATCTCTCGGTTTCTTTTCCATTAGGCTTCTAGCAACTGGGATTAGTATCCTTTCCCCAGAGCAGAGGCCAAAAATGTTACCTCTGCAGCGTGTCAGCTCACAAGAAAATATGATTCTTGCCACTGTTTTCTTCCATTGTAACTATTCAGATTAGACTTGGAATATCTTGCTGTCAGCACACTGGCATACTGTGCTAACTGTGACACACACATTTGGAAAGCAGGATAAGAATAGCACACAGTGTGCTCCTGCATCTTTGGAGATTATTGCAGAGATGCACCCTACTATCTCTGGGAGCATAGTGCTAGCCACACAGAGCTGTATCACAGGTGGATCAAGGACACAAATCTAATTCATGTTTGGGATTAAATGCAGATAACTAGGAAATCACAATGATAGGTGGCATGGTTAAAAATCACACACACAAAACAAAGTCGGGCAGCGTAAATGGTAAGGTTCCAACAGCATAAGCATGACAACCTGTGGGCTGGCTAGTGTGTGGCCTGCACAAATGTGCATGTCCATGTCCCTGCAGGGGCTCTCCTCTGCTGAACAAGTAGAGAACTGCACCACCTGGGTCAGCTGAAGTAAACACACAGAGTTGGGTTTCATCATTATACTGAAGATATTGATGTCCATGCTCGCTCACTAATCCATCCCAAGGACTCATAGACACCGTACACAAGAGGGTAGAGGAATAGAATGCTGTGGTGCCCCACATGAAAGAGACACCCTGGGACAAATAATACATTGGCTAGTACGACCCTGTGGCTTCTTAAAAACAGGAATGGAGCAACACAAGAGAAACATCATCTATCCCTGCTAGAGACCATAGACGCATCACCAGAGCCTCACAATCTGTGTATGGTATTGAAAGCAGCTGGCAGAACTAAAATCAGCCTGGATGCTTGATCTTCGTCCAGATCCAAGAGCTGAGCTAGACCAACATATCTACTGCAGTTTCCATACGGTATCCAGGCTGGAATCAAGGTTAACTGGAACCAAAGAAATCGTAGGCTCGGGATGTTACCAGATTTGCTTTGCCACAATAGTCTTAACAATTTTTTGCCCAAAAAGGGAAGTTTAAAACGAGTCTGTTGTTAGGGAAGATTGTCCTCCATGAAAGATGGACTGTTGAGCAGAGATCTCACAATTGCTTTCATAAGGACAGCTGTTACCATGCCCTCCCAAAGCATGGCACTGACACCATCAATAATGAACCCAGTGCTTCTACACTAACTTTCATCACACAAGGTTTACAACTGCTGCAGTAGCTCCAGAGCCTCACTGAACAATACTGGCTAAAATTCAAGCAAAGAAATTTAACATCTCCCCACATCCAAAAAAACCCACCCTCAGATACTGCTCTGCAACCACAGAGGCAGACAGTTTGGTCTGGATTCAAGCATTTTTCTATCATCGAAGTACCCATGGAAATTCCTGACAACAAAGAAAATCTGACTTGATAACTGAGTGGAGACAACCCGGATTCACTAGACCATCCACACACAGCCCAGGCTAGCTTTGCTGCTTACATATTTGTAGATTCTATAATGGAGGTTCCAAAAAATCTTTCCTTGTCTTATGCACAACCCCAGCATAAGACATCAACAAATCATTGTACTCCGCCAGACTTGGCATGAAAACTCTGCCTCCATTATTTCAAACATCTTCGCACTTGTTTCATGTGTTGCAGTTTTTCTGGTGTACCATTGACCACTGAGGAAAAAGTCTGGTAAGAGGGTATAAAAGCTACTGTGTGATTGGCTGAAGACAAAAGTTCATGTAAAATCCTATCAGGCAAGGTGATAGAGTGAGCTGTTTGGCTAAATAGTATTCTGCCTCTGTGCCATCTTGAACTATATTAGTTCCATTAGCCACTGAACTTGGATGGTTAAAACAGATCAGAAGGGGCAACGGTCAGTCTATGACAAGGGTGCCACTTCCACATACACATATACACCCCAGTCTCGAAGCCCTGCTTGAACACAAGGTCCAGAAGTTGGCCAGGTGCAAGAGTTATCAGAAATCAACCAGGATACTCCCCTGGTAAAGTGGATCTTAGTGGGGTAGGCCTTCATCCAGCAGCGGACTGAAAATGGCTGATTAAAGAAAAACAAAGAGAATTCACCTATGACATCTTGACCTAACCCAAAAGAATTATCTGCTTAGACATCAATCACCGTCAGTGATTCTTTCAGTACCAGGAGTCTCAGTCCGCTCAATCAGACCATCATGGTTAGTGGAGCAATGGGGGTTTTTGTACAAGTCCCCTCTTAATCCCATCCTGGAACTCACATGCAAAAGAGAGACAGTCAACTGGACCCAGTTCTGGAATGATAGACCACCTACATTTAAGGCCGGGTGCAAATATGACGGCAACTACTACTTCCTGACTCAACGCTACTTCCTGACTCTCCTTTGTTTTATGCTGAACTGAATACCCAGTTGGAGACAGCTGAGCCAACACAGGCTTTGTAGAGTCATCCAAACAGGTTTCAGTCAGAGGCCTCATCCTTTATTCAGTCATGGTTGTTTGGAACTTTATTAGCCATATAGACAATGCATATGATCTTGCAGTATGGACTGACAAGCCTGATCCCGATCATCTGATGCCCAAATTCCTGAGAGAAAACTTCAGGCAAAACCAGTGGACCAAAATTGCACATTTCAACCCATGCTCATTATGCTTAAAACTTGATATTATATTATCATGCCTGGTCTTCCTCTGCCATCCACAAAAAAAGGCTCAGAGATCTAAAGGACTCGGCTCTTTTTAAGCAGTCTCTTCCCTCCACCTCCCTCCCCCTGAGACCGCTCTACCCATAGCACATAGTCATTTATCACTCTTGGCCATCCTAAGGAATATGAGTAGAATTCTTTTTAATGGACCTAATATTTAAAAAAATGCAAATATATACATAAAATGTTCTTTTTCTTTCTTTCTTTCTTTCTTTCTTTCTTTCTTTCTTTCTTTCTTTCTTCTAGCAATGCTGCCTTTTTCTAGGCCCGAGATTAGAGATTATAATTTTGCAATGGCAAGTATGTTCTCATAAACACAAATTGCTGCTGCTCATGTTAAGGATCTAGCCTGCAATGGGAGGAGCAACCTCATCTCCTGCTGTGCAAAACATTTAAAACATCGGATTTGCCATGTGGAACAGACCAATGGTCCATCTCATCTACTATCCTGTTTCTGACAGTGGCCAATGCCAGATGCCTCTGAGAAAAAGCATAAAACCTCATAATGCACGTAACTGTGTATTACTGTACCATGAGGGGATATTTCTTCCTGACCCCAGCTTGTGATCAGTTTATGCTCTGGAACATGAGAATTGATATCCCTTTTACTTCTTAACATAACTAGTGTAACTGAAAGTCATTTTTCTCCTATAAAATGACTTTCTGTTGCAATGCTACTTGGCAGGCATGCGGGGTATTCAAAATATTTGTTTGCTACATTTTCAATAGAGGCCAGAATTGCCATTTAAGAGACCAGTAGGTGAAAAGGTATTCCAAGAAATGCTCAAGGTGCCCTTCAGAGTATGACTAAGAGATTCTCTTTGAGTCCCTTGTTTTTGTTTATCAAGAAGAGAGTATTTGAGCTTTTTTCAGATACAACCACTAGTTTCACCAGCATTGTTTCACCACTTTGAGATTTAAGCTACTTTCATTGCAAGATGCTTGCCCTGTCTTGCATAGCTAGTGCTATGATGAGATTTCAAAGACTGCTGCTGTAATCAACTCTTTTTTGCTTGTATGGGTCTTTGTTGAAAATCAGGGCCTCTTTGCCTTGCTATAAGAAGTTCAAAACAGCTGTAAACACTTTGCCATTACCATTATGCACTCTTTCAAAGACAATATCCAGATTTGTAGTCTAGTGCTGTCACTACTAAGTGTTTGTCCTCTGGTTTATCTGCTCCTATAGCATCTGAAACAGTAAACTGTTCCATGTTCAAAGATACAGGGTTGGATTGTTCTCCGCACTACCCTCCCTTTTACATGACTCTAACAGTGCAAAGGGGCCATAAACTCAGTGTAATTTACTCCCACTTCAAAGTCCCTTTACATTGCCACAGCAATGTTAAGAGGCACTGGTGCAAATCAAATTCAGGCTTTTGGACTTCAGGCATGGCTTGAGTCAGGGCTGCTGAATCTACACTTTGGTTTTCTGTGCTTGCTCCTCCATGGCATCTACTAATGCCAGTGGGAGGGACATATCCCACCTTATGCCCTATTTTGAGGGGCAAAAGTGGCACTACTCTACTCAAACTGTGTCCACAGTTTAAAATCCCAAACTCCTGTCATCTCACTATAGTTACTGAGTGATTTACTAAACTGATAAGCAGTGAAGTAGTTAACAATCCTGATAATAAAAGTGACATCTTTAGGCTGTAGAGTTAGCCTATTTTGATGAAAAGGGGCAGGCATCCAGATGGTTCCACAAAAGCAGAGGTATGAGAGGGAACATTGTTTGACCTTCATTTCCAGTCCCTATATCAGTTCATATTTGGAATTAGATCCCTTTGGAATAAACAAGGACTAGAAAAAATATTTTTAAAATTAAAGTTTAAATTATGCAGAAACTCATGCATCTACCAAGGGAGAGATCTAGTAAAGAGACCACTGTGATCCAGCTCAATCAATCACTCTCTTTATTTGCATTCTAGGACAGACAGTGAATAACATTTTTCTTTTAGAGATCCTCAGAGCCCTGAAAATTCCACTCCCTACTTTCTTTTCCCTGCAAAACCCTTTCCTGCTGGCAGATGAAGGCTGGGCGTTTTTATTTCCACAGAGTGCCTGATGTTAACCAGCACTTGCTTTGATCAGAAGGGATTTCAAAGAGTTTCCTCTCTCTAAGTGCCTATGTTGCCTTCAACACATCTGTCTATCTATCCATCTGGTCAGCTTTCACCATGGCATCTAAGTGCGACATCTAACATCTGACACATTGCCAACATCTTGTGGCTGGAGAACCTGAGTCTGAGCTCAGGGGTCAAATTTGCTTCCACAACACTAAGACTGGTTGCTTACACTTTTCCTGCACTGTTCTACATTGATAGCAGCAGTATACAGAGATACTTCTTGCTCTGGTGACAAGTTCATTTGCATCCTTATTTTTTCTTTAGTCCATTGATCACAGCCTGAGCCAACATGGATAGAACCCATATATACCACAGTAACAGCCTTTGCTAAGGCATTTACTATGTTGGCAATATCTGTCACAAAGAAACCAACTTTAATCTGGTTGTCAGAATCCTGTGTAATATATGTAGCCCTTTTTCCTGGGTCCAACACGTGAAAAGAGCTGAGATTTGAACAAGAGGGAAAGCAGTGGCAGGATTATTAGAATGAAATGAGCATCAAAGTGCTGATATGATAGACAAGAGGATGAAGAATGTATGCTCATCCATGTATCCGAGATAATGATAAAATATCCAGACCTGCGGTGGTGGTTTGATGAAATTTTCAACCCCCTTTCTGAGGCACACTCATGCATCCTAGGTAGCAGTCCATGTCCTTGCTGAAATGTGGTAATGAGTTGGCAGATAGTTAAGGAAATCATGCATTTCTACATTGGAGCATGGCTGTAGATCAGAATCCATCATGCGAGGGTATTGGGGATACACTACTTATTTTAGCAAGCGGGGGAGGGATAGCTCAGTGGTTTGAGCATTGGCCTGCTAAACCCAGGGTGGTTGTGAGTTCAATCCTTGAGGGGGCCACTTAGGGATCTGGGGCAAAAATTGGTCCTGCTAGTGAAGGCAGGGGGCTGGACTCAATGACCTTTCAAGGTCCCTTCCAGTTCTAGGAGATTGGTATATCTCCAATTATTACCTTTTTTTAATATCATCAGATAGTGTGTTATGAAAATGTGGCGCCCATAACCACTTGTTTGTTGTACCTCTTTCCCCTGGTCTATATCTTTTAGATTTTGAGATCTTAGCACATTATAGGTGCTACTATAAATAAATAATTAATAATCAGTCCTCCCAATCAGATGTATTGTTGCTGCATAAAAAGCTATGAGAACAGATATTTGGGACCACATTTTCATGCATGCGTATGACTATTCATGCAATTTTGTGCCCACAACAATGAAGTCCCAGCTAAAGATACGCTCAGTATGTTGACCTTCTTTCTTTATGTGGATGCTGCTCTAACAGGTACATTGGAACAAATCATTTTAATCTGTATGCATGTGACATTTAGGTTCCAAAGTGGAGCTTTGAACACCATGAGATTCCTAATTCAAGCTCATCTTTACCTAATAGTATCATCTTCACAAAACACTTATTGCAAAGAGGCCATTTTAAAATACTGTGTCTGTCTTATTTGCTGCAGGTAGTCAAGCAGTCTTACTGTCTAATGAAGGCATCTCACCAAATCTCAATATCTGCTTTAAACTATTTTATAGGAAGGGAACATAAACATCTGTAAGACATGAACATTATTCTATTATTTACCTCCCTTTTATATGCAGTGTCTTATTCTGAGCACAGCAAAGTAATCCACCTGCTTTTCCATTTAAAAAAAAATAGAATTTGCAAAATTCAGAAGCTGCATCTATGCCAGGTACTGTATTATCCCCCTGAAGAGAGAACAGATTGGAAATTTAAATAAGTAGATGGCAGTTATAGTAGCATGAACTAACTGGGGACGCATCTTCTGCAAGATTCAGGTAACATCAAGCTTGTCAATCTCAGCCCTTGCACATACTTAGAAGTATAAACAATATTTAATTGCTTGCGAAATAGGATATTTTACTGAGAGGAAATCCACTCTGTTTTCATTATAACTCGATACTTCAAGCTAGACTTTTAAGCCTCGCAGAAGTGGTGCGGTTAGCCAAAGGGGGAACCTAATGAAGTTTAATGTAGTAGAGACCAAAAATAATGCATCAGAAAGGAAGTCAGTTCTGAGCTCCTTCTAATGAAACTGCAGAGTGCCTAATGTAGTTGCTACTGAAATAATTTTGAGGCATTTTTGCATCCTATTCTTAATTATTATATTCCATACAAAGACATGTAATAGACAGGTTTCAGCATTTTTATATCAAATTTGTTCACTCACCATTCCTGTGTTTATTTCAGTGTTTTTCCATTCCTTATTCCATATGCCATTGGCATCTGTTGTGAGACATACATCTGGCTAGATTTAGGAGTGACCAGCAGGAGCTGTTGTGAGAGCAATGTTGCCTTATGATAATGAAATTTAGGGTTCACTCAGCTATCAATGGCTGGGTAACCCAATTCCCTGGATGGTCTACTCATTACACCTAAAATAAATACATTTACTATTAAGTGTGTTCTGAGTGTGGTCCTGACTCACATAATCCATATTCCATCAATGTGAATTTTAAAATGTTAATATAACATAGCTGATTAAATGCACAGCACTGCCAAATTACTCAATTATAACTGACTCGGAAATTGCAGTTCACGGATCTAAAAGTTTCTAGTACGACTTTGAGAAATAGGGAGGAAACTCAATAATCTCATAATTACATTTTATTGGAAATAATAGCATCAGCAGAACAAGATAATGAATTTCTGTGTGTAACACAGAACATCCACCTATGGAAGGATCCTCTGTGATTTGAATTTGGAAGAGACTGATTAGACAATTTGGAATTATTACAGTTGGGATATCTTTTAGTAAGTATTTTTTTTTATTTTTAGTTTCAGCCACAATATGTTATGATGTAAAAAGTTTCCTGGATATAATATATAGTTAAGTTTATTTAAGAAAAACTAAGATGGATGATTAATCATTCTTTAAAGTAACCCTTTGGCACGGTGAATTGGGATTCCCTGGTGCCAATTTATTATGCAATGCCATAGGGTTTAAAATGCTCTTAACTCCAAAAGGACCAGCCAGATGTGTGAAGTATGACACAGTTATATACGGTATATGAGCAGAAAAAAACAAGAGTTTAGTAAACTTACGACTTAGGTTTCTAAATCAGTGGCATACATTGTCTGCAGGAAAGGAGCTTAAGCCAAGAGGAAAATGGGGCATCAATCAGATACCAAACGTGGTGTATGATGGGAAGTAAATTATTTCTGGTGCACGGAAGATGAGGATTGAGTCTGTTGATGAATAGGGTTATTAAACCTCTACCCTAACCTGACTCACCTGCATAAATCATTTATTTTGACTTTCTTTTATATGGGCTCAAACTTACATTTTAGAAATATAAATTACAGGTAAATAAATGACCAAGATAACATAACACATCAATGGCAAACCAAGCAAATAAACATGGAACATACCTCCCTTCCCCATCCGGCCCGTTTGGCACATTAAGGCAGGCCTCCAGTGCTGTCTAAGTTATTGGCATGGTCTTTGGCAGCCTCAGAACAGCCCAGACTCAGGACAACAAGCTGGATGCCATAGCCCCTTTCCTCTGGGTGCAAGCTCTGTTGTGTGCTTCTTAGAGGTGCAGTATAGGTTCTCATCCTAGAATATTAGGGTTGGAAGAGACCTCAGGAGGTCATCTAGTCCAATCCCCTGCTCAAAGCAGGACCAATCCCCAACGAAATCATCTCAGCCAGGGCTTTGTCAAGCCAGGCCATAAAAAACTGTAAGGATGGAGATTCCATCACCTCCCTAGGTAACCCATTCCAGTGGTTTACCACCCTCCTAGTGAAATAGTATTTCCTAATATGTAACCTAGACCTCCCCCACTGCAACTTGAGACCATTGCTCTTTGTTCTGTCGTCTGCCACCACTGAGAACAGCCTAGCTCCATCCTCTTTGGAACCCCCCTTCAGGTAGTTGAAGACAGCTATCAAATCCCCCCTCACTCTTCTCTTCTGCAGACTAAATAACCTCAGTTCCTTCAGCCTCTTCTCGTAAGTCATGTGCCCCAGCCCCCTGATCATTTGCGTTGCCCTCCACTGGACTCTCTCCAATTTCTCCACATCCCTTCTGTAGTGGGGGACCAAAACTGGACTCTATACTCCAGGTGTGTCCTCACCAGTGCCTAATAGAGGGGAATAATCACTTCCCTGGATCTGCTGGCAATGCTCCTACTAATACAACTCAATATGCCGTTGGCCTTCTTGGCAACAAGGGCACATGCTGACTCATATCCAGCTTCTCAGCCACTGTAATCCCCAGGTCCTTTTCTGCAGAACTGCTGCTTAGCCAGTTAGTCCCCAGTCTGTAGCAGTGCATGGGATCCTTCCTTCCTAAGTGCAGGATTCTGCACTTGTCCTTGTTGAACCTCATCAGATTTCTTTTGGCCCAATCCTCCAATTTGTCTAGGTCACTCTGGACTCTATTCCTACCCTCCAGCACATCTACCTCCCACCCCCCCAGCTAAGTGTCATCTGCAAACTTGCTGAGAATACAGTACTATAAACAGGGCCGTCCCTAGCTATTCTCGGGCCCTACGCAGCTTCCCCATGGGGGGTGGGGGCTGGCCCCAGGCCTTCACATGGGGGGGGACAGGGCTGGCTCTGGGGAAAGTGGGGAACCACCCCCCCAGTACTCAGTGGCAGCATGGGGCCGGGCCACTGAACTTTCCGCCGCTGGTGAGTTCAGGCCTGGCCCTGCTTCAGTCCTTAGGGGAGTGGGGGTGGGGGCTGAGGCGGAGCAGGGGTGGGAAGAGGAGGAGCTGGGGCAGAGGCCATGAGGAAGAAGCAGAGCATGGGCTGGAGCAGCACACAACTACGTGGGGCACCAGGAGATTTGATGCCCCAGATTTCCTGGTGCTACACAGCTGTGTACTTTGCATATGGGTAAGGACAGCCCTGACTATAAATAAGGAAATGACAGGAACACTGGAGTGTCTGAAAGCCTGTCTCCACTGTGATCAGAGTATCAGTTTGTCACCATAAAATGGGAAAGATTATAAGAACTATGGCCCAGATCCTGCCAGTGCTTATTCACAGGCTTAACTTTGCTGAGATGAGTACTCATAAAATTTCAGATCATGTTGGGGCAATTCTGCCCACAGCTACAACAGTGTAAACTGGAGAAACTCCATTCACTGAAAGTAGGATTTTTTTAAGTTTATGCTTCTGCAATGGTTCTTAGAGTACCTAGGACTGTGAGTCACATTGTTACCCATCTGCCTTCAGCGAGAGGGAGTCTTTCTTGTGATAGCTGGATGTCAGCTCCCTTGCACCGCCAGACCTTCAGACACTCAAACACTCTCCTCTGGGCTTATGCCAGCCTTTCCTTCGCCATGCACATTAATAATAGGTTCACTTTAGTCCCTGAATCCCTTGGAATCATTTCCACTGTAATATCTAGCCCCTGACACTGGCCACTCACAGAAATTCGAGATCCTCTTCACCCAAAGGTGCAGCATACCCCAATGTACCAGTTTTACCTGAAAACAACTCTCCTGTAAACCATACAGCACTTGTGAGCACTTACAATAAAACAAAAGTAGGTTTATTTAAGAAATAATAAAGATTTAACTAGACACAAGAAAGAGTGGTGGAAACAAGTGGTTATAATACACAACAAAATCATAAAACATGAACCTGAGCCTACACTTATCAATAATTGTGTTTCCTAGTTAATGAAGTAGACTGTCCCCCAAAGTTCAGTCTATTGCAGAGGTGACTGTTTTTCAAGAGCCAGGATCCAGATATTAATGAAAGCACCCCAGGGGGGTTTCTCAGTGAATGGAGCCAGTGTGCCATTCCCTACATTCTGTTATATTGAAAACAGCCCTTTGTTTCTATTCACAGGCAGTACAAACCCCTGCGTTCTTATAGAGCTTCTCTTCTACCTTTAAGTGGTTTCGATTGTTTGTTCTTGTCTCTGATGGCTTTCCATTGACTGTTCTGGAATGCGTCAAGAGAGACAATCAATCAGCTCTTGCATTACCTCGCCAGTTGACTAAGGAGGGGGTGTCAACTCCCTCTTGCTTAAAATAGCAAAGAGTCCTTTGGCACCTTATTGGTATTGGAGCATGAGCTTTTGTGGGTGAATACTCACTTCGTCAGATGCATCCGAGGAAGTGGGTATTCACCCACGAAAGCTCATGCTCCAATATGTCTGTTAGTCTATAAGGTGCCACAGGACTCTTTGCTGCTTTTACAGATCCAGACTAACACGGCTACCCCTCTGATACTTGCTTAAAATAGTTCATCATCAAGAAACATTATGTCCTGGTGACTAATTTCTATTCCAGGTCCATTATTCCATAAATATTGTCCACATTTATGGCTCACAATGATTATGAGTCTTGACAAAGTCATGAGCTTTCTTAGATACATTACATGTTACTCTTATGGATAAGTATCCTGTAAGAGGTGTTTCGTGTAGTGAGTTTGTCAAGTCTGAGGACAGAGCTGTTTGCAAAGAATGGGGGATCCACTGCCAATGAGTGTCTGTATCACAGCCTCTCGTATCCTATTTTGAGGCAACCTCAGCAGTAGCTGGTGGAAGTTTATGGGTTGTTTAGAGCTGATCAAAAAATTGAAGAAAGATTTTAAAATGTTCATCAACAATTGTTTCTCATTTTTCATATAAATATTGCTTGGAGAAATTTTCTAGTCAGCTCTGGGGAATCATTTCCCTTTCTTTATTTTTCCTATAAACTCGCTTTTGAGCTAGGATGTAAGTGCCAACTATTCTCACGTGACATAAAAAGAATTTTAAAATATATTATCTCTGGAAACGTGAATGATTGTGTCCAGAAAAAGACACCTAAACATTGCTAGCAATTGACACCAGGCTAGCTGTCATCAGAAGACTAATAGCATTTAAAAGATACACATCACTACTTTCAATACAACTAAAAGCCCAGCAGACTGTGCATAAGTACTGTGTAGGTTTGTGTAATTGATGTACTGTCGTCAGAGGCATAATTTGTCTAAACGCACTTTAACTTTGGAGACTGCATTTAAGTGCAAGAAAATACTTCAATATATGGTACATTTTAATGGAACGATTATATAAAGAAACATACCTAAGAGCATTTATTTAAACAGTACTCTGTATTTTTATTGCTGTACCTCTGAGGTGATACCTGTGAACAGAATTAGTTTCTGCCTAAACGAATGGCTTTAAAAAGACTGCAATCCAAACCCTGTTTAAAGTAGATTCTCTTGTTTTTGTTTTCTCTGGTACAGAAAACTTTCTACTGATTAAGAATTTACATCAGATATTGAAAGGTGGTTCTCCACGTTAACTGGGGATTGCTCATAAAGAGTTACACTGTGTTCTGGATGAAGAAAATTAATTAAACTAGAGTTGCAATTTGCCAGTAACTGGGTAGTGGAATCATGGATTTAAAAAGTTAGGAATGAAGATGAAATTAGGAATATTTGAACCGGTAGAGAAAACCTATTATTAACTAATGTAGTTCTGCTGTGAACTTATTACCCTTTAGCATTTATTAAATTATTAGAAAAATATATCTCCTAATTATGTAACTAGTAAAATTTCTGATGTTTAATACTGAAGATTTATTTTCTGATTGTGAAGAACCATCAATTAGCAGGACCCTGCTCATTGGGATCAGGGTACGTTAAAATAGGTTTTCAGTAAATATACAGGTGAGGGAGCAGGTCAGTTAATGGGTTGAAACTGTTTGACAGAAAGATGGTATGTTTATGAACATCTTGTATGGCCCCCAACTGTGCTTAATAAGAACAAAGGAGCGGTGTTTTCATTTATTGTAGGCTCAATAGCAAAATGGCATGCACTGGCATGCTGCGCAGAGATTAAAGTAAGAGAGCAAACGGGAAGATAGTTCTGCAAAAGTGCTTTTTAAAAAATGCATCACAACTAAATATTTTTTGTTCAGTTCTGCTGACTGCTGACGTGCACCATTTCTCTTAATTTTTATGAGGGGTAAAATATGCTGATACCTACAAGGAAAAAAGAGAAGAATCTATTAAACTCTATATACCTTATGTTCAACATCAGCTAAATTTCCAGAGTTAAAAAGCTAGTATTGTCCACAAAATCACCTAGTTTCATGATGTTGCTTTATTGTGTAATCGGATTTTAAGACTATGCATGCTAACATTTACAGAAATGATTACAGGCTATTCTCTATTGACTATATTGTAACTTCAATAAACCCTATGCTGTAGGGGTGAAATCGTTGTTCTGTTGAAGTCACCAGCAAAACTCCCATGGATTTCAATAGGATCAGGATTTCATCCTAGCTCAGAGGTCCTCAACCCAGTGATTTCTGAGCTGAATTCTATAAAGAGCTCTTTTAAGGTCTATATGTCTGGTGAGCTTCACTCGTGAGAGTGAATTAAGTGCTGGCATCCAAAAGTGGGACAGAGAAAGAGGAGACTGTGATGGGTTGGATCACAGAAACCCCTTTGGGAGCTGCCACTCGATGTGCCAAGACTACTTCTACCCCTGCCTTCCCTACCAGCTCAGGGCCCCAGCACCATCTCCTGCTGAGCCAGAAACTCCCGTCTGCTCCAACAAAGACCCAGGGTCTGAATTACTTGCTCCAAAGCTGCAGGCTTCACTGGAAGCAGCTCACAGAAGTGTTCCTGTCTTTAAGACTCAGATGCCCAACTCCCAATGGGGTCTAAACCCAAATAAATCCGCTTTACCCTGTATAAAGCTTATGCAGGGTAAACTCATAAATGGTTTGCCCTCTATAACACTGATAGAGAGATATGCACAGCTGTTTGCCTCCCTAGGTATTAATACATACTCTGAGTTAATTAATAAGTAAAAAGTGATTTTATTAAATACAGAAAGTAGGATTTAAGTGGTTCCAAGTAGTAACAGACAGAACAAAGTAAGTTACCAAGCAAAATAAAATAAAACGTGCAAATCTATGTCTAATCAAACTGAATACAGATAATCTCACCCTCAGAGATGCTTCAGTAGGTTTTTTCCTCAGACTGGACACCTTCCAAGCCTGGGCACAATTCTTTCCCCTGGTACAGCTCTTGTTCCAGCTCAGGTGGTAGCTAGGGGATTCTTCATGATGGCTCCTCCCTTTAGCCAGCAAAATGGAGGGGTCTCCCACGGACTTAAATAGACTTTATTTTTGTGAGTGGAGATCCCCTCCTCTCTCCTATGCAAAGTCCAGCTCCAAGATGGAGTTTTGGAGTCACCTGGGCAAGTCACATGTCCATGCATGACTCACAGTTTTTACAGGTAGCATCCATTGTTTACATGCTACCTTGAATGTCCTCAAGCAGGTTTCTTATGTGGATTGGAGCATTCCAAGATCCATTGTCCTTTAAGTGTTTCTTGATTAGGTACTTAATTTCAATGTTTCTTTCTCCAGGAACTAACCAAATGCTCGACTAAGGTTATTTAGAAATCAAGCCAGTACACAACCAACATTCATAACATTTATAACTTCGAATACAAAAATGATACATGCATACAAATAGGATTAATACATTCAGTAGATCATAACCTTTACAGAGATATGTTACATGGCATATGTAGCATAAAACACATTCTAAGCATATTTCCATAAAGCCTTATGGGAGGTACCATCACAGAGACCCCATTTCTTTCCTTCTCAATGGCCACAAAATAAGTGAAAGAGAATGAGGGCATGGTCATGTGTGGATGCAAAGTCACAACACACACACAACACAATGCAAAAATAGGACATTGTGATGCTTTTATTTTGTGGATTACTGAGAGTCTCTCAAATGCAAAAAGTCTATCCAGCTGTTGTAGGTGACTGCATGGTTCAGTGAATAGGGGGCTGAACTAAGAGTCCAGAGACCTGGGATCTATTCCTAAATCTGCCACCGACCTGCTGCATGACCGCAAGCAACTCGCTGAACCTCTCTGGGTCTTAGGTCCCCATCTTCTTTGTATTGTGATTTGTGATCTAGAATAAACAGTCCTGTATAACATATAAGAATTATTATTACTTATTTTTATTATTTCTTACAGATAGATTGTGTTACCTTACAAAACAATTAAAAATACTTGCCAGATCTCTCCACGTCATTGGCTGGTTTTAGTATTTTCACATATTCATTTAAAATGGCATTGGGCGAAACCTCTGCATCCTTCCCCCCAGAACAGTAGACATTTATGCAGCAGGGAAGAAATACTAATCATTTAAAATATACGAAGGAAGTAACACCAAGTATCGGGATGAATTATTCAGTAAATGGACAAAATCAGAAAAAAATATCACATGTAGGCTGAATTGTAAGGAAGTTTTATTTCACAGTTTAATGGACCTCGCTGTAAGACTCTCTTGAGGAAGAGGTGGAAGAATCATCCCAGGAGATCTTCAATAAAAAAAAAGTATTAGATGAAGTACTAGGAAATATACTGCAGGGTGAAATTTTGCACTGGAAGGATTAGTGAGTAAGATGGACTAGTAGATATTTTCCAACTCTAATTGCATCCCAATTCTTCTACTTTTACTGATGGTGAGTAGCGCTCTTGCTAGTCTCCTTGAAGTCACTGAGAAGCCTTGCATGAATAAATTACTCATTTTAAGTAATGATGACAGATTCAGGCCCTTTATCATTATAATACTTGGGTTGGTCTTGTTTGGTTGTTGAGGTTTTTTTTTTATACAACCTCACAAAAACATAAGAATGACTGTACTGGGTCAGGCCAATGGTCCATCTACCCTAGTATCCTGTCTTCTGACAGTAGCCAGGGCCAGATGCTTCAAAGGGAATGAAAAGAACAGGGCCACTATCAAGTGATCTATACTCTGTCGTCCAGACTCAGGATCTGACAGTCAGAGGATCTAATTGTCTAGTCCAGGATCTAAATGTCTAGTGTACTTACAATGCTTCTCCGTTCCGTTTCTTGATGACCATAAAGTGCAGTCAGCATACAGTAATAGGTGCAAGTAGAGGAACTAAGTGTAGTTGGGGTCTGTGTCACTGGAAGATTTTGAGTGGATTTATTTAACATGCAGATCTAGACCCTGTGTTTTGACAAGATCCACAGAACGCAGAATTTTTATTGTAGAAGAATGTATTATTATTTGCCCAGCTTGAGGTCTTTGGGAACATGTACAAACCTTTAAATGCACAATACTAAAGGCCAATCAATGTGGACACAAAATGCAGGTGCTCCCTGACGTAACTGAAACATCATGCTATAGCATCCCACATTAAATCCCTTATACCGTTTAATACATCTAGCACCACATACACACACACACCCTTACCATTTCTTTAGTGCATGTGAAAATTCAGGCCACTTTTTTTTTCAAGGAAGAGAACCATTATAATCACTAGAAGATAGGCTTTGGATGAAAATTTATGGAGTTTCATATGATAGCATCAGCTCCCTAGATCTGATGGAACAATGGACCAAAAAGTGTAACCCAATATGATACAGTGTAAGCACAATTGATGAGGATTTTTATGTGGCATAGCACAGAAATTGTATCGTTCCTGGGATATTTATATCTGTAATTTAAAACCTGTGGTTTGACTGTTCTAGATGACAGCAAATTTTCAGAGGCCATCACAGTGCTGCTTACCTGGATTGAGCGAGGCGAGGTGAATCGTCGCTCTGCAAATCAATTCTATTCAATGGTGCAGTCAGCAAATAGTCACGTTCGCCGACTTATGAATGAGAAAGCCACTCATGAACAAGAAATGGAACAAGCCAAGGAGAGTTTTAAAAATGCCTTAACAGGGATCCTCACTCAATGTAAGTAACTCTTTTTGTCTAGTGTTGTTGTTGTAATTGTGGTAGTGGTGGTGTGTTTTGTGTATTCGGGGGTAAGTAGTTATGATAAAGTCACATTCTACTTCATATCCTATTTCATACGCTATAGCAATTTGGAGGAACAAGGACCATTCCTAAGAGCTTATTTCTCAAGGTGAGCAAAGTTTCAGTAGTTTTTCCATTAATAGACTGAGACATACTATAGGATCCATAATGTTTCAGGAAACTGACCAGACAAAAGTATCCCTAATATGGAACAGAGAAAGATCATGCTTTACCTGGAGTGCAATGATCTCTTATCTGTGAGTTGTAGAGATAAGGAATTCTAGTTATCTTTGATACCTACAGAATAGAGCACATTCAGAGTGTATTTTTGAATTGAGGTTAGGTAAAAACAAGTTATAGAAATGAACCCCTTTCAGGAGGTTTATAAACAGTGTGCTGAGGCCACCCCCACAGCAAAAGAACTCTCTGCACCGCTGTTGGCAGCACAAGTGCTCCGTTGATTTTCTGCCAGCATTTATTTGGCAGGTAAAGTGTCTAAAATATTTAGTGCTGGCAATTTTTCCCTGTACAGAAATATAATCAATCAACTCATCTTAATGGGGTTCCCTCATAAAACAATAATCAGGATAATTGCCTAGGGCCCTTTAAAACAATTGTACTTCATTTATGCAGGATTTTCATATGTATAATGCATCCCTACAATCTTCGTTTTTGATTCATTCAGTCCATCTGCACCCAATCCACATGGAAAAAGGCTAGATTCCAATTACCTCAAGTTCCTCAAATAATGGATCTAATTATAGCTACAAAGATGCATCCTGCTTAAGCATACAAGACAAAAAAAATTAAGAATATTTTTTAGTCTGAGACCAATATGCATGTTGCACTGTTGTGTCTTAATTATGCCTTTGCTATTTACATATACATTAACTATATGCACCATAAACACTATGATATCATACTAAAAGATGGAGTTATTATCTGAGGACGTGTGCAGTGGGTGAGTTTTCAAGAACAGTTAATACCCATGGTAGTTTGGATAGGCAGGTCATTTTACATCTCAGTGACTGAAAAATAATGTGTGAGAAAAAGGAAAGTGAGCACTACCACGACCATGTTGTTCTGTTCATACCAGGTTTCCAAAACTTACATGTACAACAGCTGGTTCTAGTATTTAAAAATGTCTTCTTCAGCAGGGTTAAAAAATCAGCTAGTGTCATCAGTCTGGACCTTAGTTAAATCCATCTAATTAATTCTGTTAATCATCAACGATTGTGGA
Organism: Mauremys mutica; assembly: GCF_020497125.1. Classification (NCBI taxonomy): domain Eukaryota; kingdom Metazoa; phylum Chordata; order Testudines; family Geoemydidae; genus Mauremys; species Mauremys mutica. Next base: position 302,729,745 of record NC_059072.1, on the reverse strand, counting down.
ACATCTGTCACTGGGAAAATTGAGAGCCTTGACGTTTCAGGCTATGTCTACACTACAAACTTTGGTCGGTGAAAATTATGTCAACATAAAGCCCCCACAATTAGTATATCACTTGTGTGCATGCACATTTGGCTCCTAGTATTGGCAGTGCATGTACTCACAAGCAGTGCTTATATCAATGCACAGTGCATTGCACTATAGGTGGGTATTCCAGTGTGTAACTGCCCCCCCCACCATCATTCAGCGCTCTGTCTTTTTTGGGAAGTTTTGGCTATGCATGGTGGCGCAAAAATGGGTCGTGAAGGGGTGACTGGGAGCAAGAGGTCAACTTTCCAGTGTGCAACTGTCTCCATCCCATAATTTCCGTTCCTCTTTTCAAAATCCCCAAAACCCATGCAGCCCTCCTCACTGTCCACCATCTCTGACAGAAGCATGGAGCCTGCACAGCTCTGCACTATTGTTGTGAGTGTTGCAAGCTCAGAACACACAATCCTCTGGTAGTTGCAGAACCCTAATAGAACCAAATCAACAGGAAACATGACAGTTTTTGGAGGACAGATTGCTGTGGGACGTAGCAAGAGTCAGCTCAAGGTTGGTGGTGGTGGAGCAGCTGCCGATGGTGAAGTGTCGTTTATGGTCCTGAGAAATGAGCACTGACTGACTGATGGGCTCACGTCATAATGCAGGCTTGAGACGACAAGCAGTGGCTGCAGAGCTTTCAGATGCACAAGGACACATTCCCGGATCTGTGGGCTGAGCTTGCCCCGACTCTCCCTCTCAGGGACAACGAAATGAGAGCTGCACTGACAGTGGAGAAGTGAGTCACGATCGCACTGTGGAAAGTTGCAAAGCCAGATTGCTGCCAGTCAGCGGGGAATCATTTCGGAAAATCCACTGTGGGAGCTGTCATCAAGTGTGTAGGGCCATTAATCGCCTCTTGTTATGCAGGAGTGTGACTCTCAGCAATATGCAAGATATAGTGGCTCGATTTGCAGCAGTATGGTTCCTGAACTGCGTTGGAGCAATAGATGCCATACCTATCCCTATTTTGGCAGACCACCTTGCCACAGCATGACATCAATAGAAAGGGCTAATTTTCTATGGTTAGGCAAACATTGGTGGATCACTGGGGATGCTTCACTAGCTTCACTGTGGGCTGGTCAGGGAAGGTACATGACACACACATCTTTAAGAACAAAGGGCTGTTCAGAAAGCTACAAGCAGGGACTTTCTTTGCTGACTGGTAGATTACCACTGGTGATGTTGAAATGCCAATAGTGATCCTGGGGGACCCAGCCTACCCCCAGTTCCCCTGAAGCTATACACTGGCCACCTCAACAGCACCAAAGAGAGATTCAACTAGCAGCTCAGCAGTTGCAGAATGACAGTTGAATGTGCTTTTGGTAGACTGAAGGGACATTGACATTGTTTACTCACAAGATTGGATCTCAGTGAGAAAAATATCCCACTGCTATAGCTGCCTGCTGTGTCCTGCATAATATCTGTGAACCAAAGAGGGAAAACATTTCCACTGGGGTCTAGTGCAGCGGTGGAGTGGCTGTCTGCTGTGTTGGAACAGCCAGATATAAGTGCTATTAAAAGAGCTTAACATGGAGCTAAATGGCTCAGGGAGGCTTTGAAAGAGTGGTTTAACAGTGAGAGGCAGTAATGCATTGTGGTGTATTGTGCTCTACCTGTCCCTGTTGTTTTTGGCCTGTTAGGAACTGTGTGGTGCTTCGTGTACATGTATGAATGTAACACTGTCAATGCACCTATTCATTTTGTTTGTTACAGATCCTATGAGTTGTGTCACACTGTACAGTAACCAGTAAGTGGGTGCTCTCAGAACTGCTAGGCACTTTGCAGCATATGTTGTGAACTAATAAAGATGAATTGTGTTCCAAACAGTACAATTTTATTTGTAACAAAATCAGTGAAAAGAAAAATCTGTGCAATTTTAAAGCAAATACATTGAAAACTTAATAAATTAACAGAACAGAACTTTACAAGGGGAAAGAACATTCATGTACATTTTAGCTAAATACACTAACTGTGGCTTTCACAGGTCAGTGTATGTGAAGTTTTGGTGGTCTTTAATGTCCCAGGTGGAGAGGTATGGGTAGTGCCGCAGTCCCTGATGACACGAGGAATGTTGAGGGGGTAGGTGTAGGGAGGTGCTGCAATTGAGTTCTCCATGGACTGCAGAGGGAGGCAAGCCCAGGATTGTTGAATCTGTAGGTCCACAAGAGTCGGCAACATCTGTGTTTGCTGCCGGAGAAGCCTCATTATCTCCTGGTGCATATTCCTCTTCTTTTCCTGTTGGGACTCCTGGGCCTTTCTCCTTTGCACTCTTTCCTTCTCTAGGCTGTTTGCAATGTTCACCTTCCAGGCCCTGTGCTCAGGGTCTGATTCAGCGCTGGCTTGCAGGATTTCATTGAACATGTCATCCTTAGTCCTCTTCTTTCTCCTCCCTATCTGGCTCAGGCATTCTGCAGGTGTGGAGGGGAAACCCCTCAAGGTCACAATGGCAGCAACTGCAGATAAAACACAGAGAGTACCATTGTCAGTATAGTCACAACAGAAAGCAAAAGATTCAGAACTCCCATTCCCTTCCTCCCCTAATGTTTTCAACAACACGTGCTCATTGGCTCTTTTGCTTCGGATTACTGGTTCACGACACCACTCACAGCACCAGCCACAGTGGGTATGGCTCCTGAGGATAACACAGAGAGAGCACAGCTGTTGTTGGCATCCCGAAGCCAACTAGGCCTATATGCTGCTATCTTGTGTACTGACTGCAATGGTGCCTGCTGAAGTTATCACTGACTGGCACGGGAAAATGCCCTACCATGGACGAAGAAATAAGACTTTCATCCCTAGAAACCTTTGGGAGAGGATTGCAGAGTGCCTCCATGGAAGTTTCATCGAGATCTCTCAGGAGCAATGAAAAGCAGATAGCAGCTCTACCTCTCTTTGTTGTATCTTACCTCTTCTAGTCCAAGTAAATTAATGAAAAGTCATGAGCTGCATCCTATTAAGTTAGGGGCGTCATCACTGTAGTGAAAAATACATTTACACGCTTATCCGATGATCCTTCCCCTTCATTGGGCTCGACTGCCAGGACTGACTGGACTGTGGTGGAGTCCCAAACAAGTCCTGGCTTGTGGCATAGCTGGGCCCCAGTCACATGTCTCTCATCCTCCTCCACCTCCTTCTCATCCTCACTGTTCAAGCTGGGTCTTCGGCGGCAGGTCCTTCACTCACTCCGTGGGTCTTCGGTGGCATTTCAGCAGCGGGTCCTTTAGTGCCACCGAACACACCTGGAGCGAGTGAAGTGCGTGCTGCCGGGTGAGTAAAAATTAAAAAGGCACCAAGAAATTGAAAAGGCGCCACTTGTACTCAGTGGGAGAGCGGCCGCTGCCCTGCTCCCCACCAGCTACGCTACTGCCTGCAGGGTAGTGGGGCTTCTCTGCCAAATATGGCAAACAGCTCTTTGTAAAAGCAGCAGGTCTGAGGCTTGGCATTGGATTGACTGTTGGCCTCCCTGGCCCTGTGGTATGCCTGCTGAAGTTCCTTCACTTTCACGCGGCACTGCTGCTGGTCCCTGCCGTACCCCTTCTCCTGCATCCCCCAGGCAATCTGCTCATAGATGTCAACTTTTCTATGGCTGGTCCATAGCTGTGTCTGCACAGCCTCTTCTCCCCAGAGGCTCACGAGATCCAATATCTCCTGTCTACTCCAAGCCAGAGCACGTCTGGAGCATGTAGCTGGGCAGTTGCACACAATAATGGAGAGCTGTAGGTGTACTCGCCATGCTGGACAATCAGGAAAAGGCATTTCAAAAATTCACGGGGCCGCTGGGCAGTGGAGTTCACAATTGTGACCAGAGTGGTCAGTGTTGGGCACTGTGACAGCTGCTGGAGGACTGTTAGGGTCAATATAGGTCATGCAGTGTCTAGACTTGTGCTGTGTCAACTTCTACATCGACCATGGCTCAACGCCACTTGGGGAGGTAGCATTGCTATGTCGATGTAATGGGCGTTTACATCAGTGGGAGACAAATTTAAGTGCAGACACATGGCCGATGCAAGGCGGTTTATGTTGACCTAACTTTGTAGTGTATATCAGGCCTCAGGTAAGACTTATATTACTGTCTGGTTAGTTCCTGCCATGTACAGAATTGTGATGTTTCCTTAAAAGCAAAATTGGCCTTGGTGCAGGTAAATTTTTCAAAGCATGAGGCTTACACAAGCCTGACAAACTCTCAGCAGTACCCGGAAGGAAGGTAGCCCCTGGGCTGGTCTGTCATTTGGGGGCAAGGACACTGAAAAGACATATTTGGCTAAAGGTGTCACCATCCATGTATGTTTATAAATACCAAATTTATGAGCTTTCCAGATGCTCCAAGTTGTTGTTTTATCAATGCTGTAAATATGCCCCATTAATTTCATTAACATGTCTTCTTAAAATTCTCTGCAAACTCTTTGTGAACAGATGGACAATGTTTCACATTTCACATAAATATAGTAAGACCGAGAGTGCAAAACAAAGAATTGTGAAACAGGCTTCTCCTGTCAAGAATCTTGCATATCTCATAGTTAAATTAAGGAATATTCTCTCTCATATTTACATCATTCCCATGCACATAAAATTATGTATGTATGCCATATCAGCATAACACTCTTTGTAAACAAAAATCTGAAATTAAACTTGATACATCAAGTAGCATAGCTATCCAGAATAGGTGTGCTGTCTAGTAAGTTATGTGGAGCCAGTGAGATTCTAAAATACAACAGCTTACACTAGTGTAATACTGTAGTGTTATGGACAATTGATATCAGCATTACAGTACTTGTAAGAAAGGTATGCTGCACAATCATCCTGAAAAGAGAAATGTAAAGGAAGAACCTGGGAGGCTAAAAATGAGTAGCACAGGAAGTGGAGAAGAATTGTGTTAAGGAAATGGGGTTCAAGTGTATTTGTCTCAAACATATACAGAGTGCATGTTGGTCTCAATGTAAAATACTTTCTTATTAACAAGGACTAGTGCAATCAGAACATTTTAGCTTATGGCCCAGCCACCAAAGAACCACAGGTAGTGAAATCCCTGTCACAAGTTTCTGACTGCAGGTATTTGAAAGTTTAGCAAGAGGATTAAACTTAAACATTTGGGTCATGTGTTCAATACATACATTAATTGCTTGACCTGATGCTTATGGCAGGATAATCAGCCAAATAAATGTATTATAGCTGTCACACCACCAATTTACTGGTCATGTTAAAGTTCTACAGATAATCTTAGTCTCTTTATTAGAGAGACAAGGTGGGTGAGGTAATATCTTTTATTGGACCAACTTCTGTTGGTGAGAGAAACAAGCTTTCAAGATACACAGAGCTCTTATTCAGGTCTGGGAAAGGTAATAAGAGTGTCACAGCTAAATACAAGGTTGAACAGATAATTTAGGTTAAGTATTTAGCCCCTAATGGAAGGGACGATTCAAGTAGGAGTTGCCTGTTAACACCCTTGTAGTCATAGACAAAAATGGGGGTTTAGTGGGTTACAGATTGTTGTAATAAGTGTTAGCAATATGTGTTCTTCATGGGGATTTCTTCTCAGGAAGCATGCTACCTATATGGAGTTCACAACCTCTTGTGTCCACCTACCATGAGGTTGTATATACCTGGCACTCCTTCCCTGAACTTCCACACTCTCACTATTCATCCCTTCCCCAAAGCACAAGTTCCCCAAGAGGCCTATAAACCCTCATACTCATGCTAAATCAATGTTAGCACTATAGGTCATAGAAAATATGGGTAAGCAGATGTCCCGATAAATTGGAACTGTCCCGATATTTAGCCCTTTGTCCCGCGTCCCGATCAATGTACAGTCGGGATTCCATTTGTCCCGATATTTAGGTAAGGAGGCAAGCGGGAGGGAGGTGCTGAATCCGTGGGTGCGCCAGGGTTGGAGCACCCATGGGGAAAAATTGCAGCCAAGCTCCCTCCTCCTCGCCTCCTTCTCCCCCCACCCCCCAGCATACCGCATCACCGCTCCTCCCCACCTCCAGCGCTTCCCGCCACCTAGCAGCTGTTTGGCGGCGCTTAGTGCTTTCCAGGAGGGAGGGGGGAGGAGCAGGAATGCGGCACGCTCAGAGGAGGAGGTGGAGAAGAGGCAGGGCAGAGGCGGGGACTTGGGGGAAGGGGGTGGAAGGGAGGTGGAGCGAGGGCAGATGCTTGGGCGGGAAGAAGTGGGGGGGTGGGCGAGCACCCATCCGGCAGAGGGGAAGTTGGCGCCCTAGGGGTGAGTGACAGGTGGGAGTGGGTGAAGAGGCGAGTGGCAAGGAAACTTGTGACAGGGATTTCACTACCTGTAGTTCTTTGGTAGCTGGACCATAAGCTAAAATATTCTGATTGCAAGAGTCCTTGTTAATAAGAAAGTATTTTACATTGAGACTGTCAGTCTCAGGGTCCTGATTACCCATCAATCCTTCCCCTTTTAGTACTGGGAGCTAGCCAACCAAAGCACCCCCACTGAGTGTTAGTAAGGGGACTATTTGTCCCCTTACACTAAGGAAGTTGTTCCATGGAATTGTGTGATACATCTGGATGATTCTTGGGACCTAAGTCAAGTGGGGCTGCAGTTACACTGCTAAACAATAGGGCTTGGACAGTGGCTCCTTGCTTGACTCAAACTTGTACCCTCCAGCCCTGCAGAGTCCTGGGATTCCGGGTCCGAGCTCTGGGTTAGCGTAATTTCAGTGTAGATGCAAGGGGGCATTTGCCTTGCTCAAGCACAGGTTGCATTGCAGGGTAGACATACGCATAGACACTTTTGAAAATTCTACTCCTACTCTTCATACTTATCTGTAAGGTGCCTAGCATAAAGTTGGTTCTAATTAGCAACAGCACTATAATTATATCATAGTTAATAATAATAGCTAAAGGAAAAGAATACTCTATAACTCACTGGGAAAAGTCTTCACTAGAGCTGGTAAGAAATTTGTACTGAAAAAGGAATTGTGACAATAAATCAAAAGGAAAATGTTTGCCATTTTTATTCCAGCTCCCAGCCTGCTCTAGTGCTCTTGATCAGTGATTGAAAATTTCTATGGCGTTTGGGAGCACATTTGTTTTTTAAATATGAGGCTTCATAGTTGTGGATAAAAAAGAACTTTATTTTTTAATTCTCTTTCAAAGAATTAAAAGTAACTGTAGAATTAACATGTATGTAAATTCATATTTTGTCCTAGACAAATAAATACAGTGCTCACAGAGCTAGATCCTCAGGCTTGATGTGGCCATTTTACATCACCTCAGTCGTGTGCTTTGCCCACAAAACCTGTGTATAAGGATCTAGGAGAATCACCCCAGTGTAAGGTTGATTCTGCAATGGCATATAGCCAGCCTACAAGTGCATGTATACCACATAGCGTCTCTGCTGCCATTGTAGTGAGAAATGGGGCTGTGGTTAATGAAAAGAGGCCACAGTTGAAACATACCTACCCTGTGATCAGACTGGGCTAGGATTCCGGCCTCTTGTGGCCATGAGAGTGCTGGGAGGAGGCAGTGCCTAGAGCAGCACCAGGACAGTGCAAGTGAGAGCTTTAATCCATCTTTCTACTTCAAGTAGTGGTCCCCATGTGTATTCCACATGTGAGTACATATGCGCACCATGCGCCTGAGTCTGGACACAAGTAGTGTCCATGGGCACACACATGCACAGTAGATCTCCTTGCGCTCCCGAGTAAGGGTATAAGAGGCAGTGTGGGTCAACACCCCCTCAGTTTTACCACTTCATTGCCTCATTCAGACTCCAGTGTTCTCTCTTTCTTCAGCTTTCAGAGAATCTATAACTAAAATTTACAGTTATTCTTTTAGCTTAGTACAGTTATAGTTTTAGTGTCGTTAGTGTAGTTTTTGCTTCCCTGAACCAGGGAATCCCTCCCTGCAGTCTGGGACTATGTCCACAGTCCTGGGCTTCAAAAACTGCCTCTCCTGCCCCCGATCCTTCTCCATCAGTGATGAACACCAACTCTGCCTCGACTGTCTTGGTGAGACTCATTTCAGCAAAGTGCCACATTTGTCACTCCTTTCCACTGAGAACTCGCAAAGCCCATGTTCTTCACCTAACAAAATACTTAATGGAGAAGGCCATGAGGCCCCTCTCTGATCCAGGCCAGGGAGACCCCATATACATCAATCTACCAAACAAGTAGTGCCTCTCCAAGGAAGTGGTTAGGAGCAGAGCCTTCATTTGCTAAACCCAAAGACTTTTCCTGAGAGCAAGGGGCACTCTGATGGGTGCAAGGACAGATCCCCGTCAAAGACTGTCCATAAGAGACACACTCCTTCCCTGAGTCCTGATGCGCAGATCCTGAAGAACCAACTCCACAAAAAAACTCCAAGTTGGAGAGTAAAGCATGTAGGAAGAAGGATCCGCTGGTTCTGTTGGTGATCCCGGTACTGAAGCACAAAGACTGTCATCCGCCGGTCCCATCCACAAGTGTGGGTCTGGACTCCACAGTATTGACTCATCCACCCAAAGATGCACCATGACTAGTGATGTGCCAGGTGCTGACCATCGAAACCCCCTACACACCAGGACACACAGAAACTTATATGGCACTGGAGGATATCTTCCTCCTCTACCTATAGTCTCCTCTCTGCTCTGGCCCAGGCCACCTGAGGGACATTATTACACTGGAAGATGACACAATTTCCATATCCCAAGAACCATCAGGCAGAATTACCTCAATACTGATGGCTCTGCCATTCCAACAGGAGCAATTTTCATATTCATAAGAATCTGACAAGCCGATTCCTCCTTCATCCCCCTGAAGAGAGGCACGTCTGGACAGGTGATCCAGGATTCTCGGTGGCTCCCCTCGTGGACACAACCTCTCTAGGGGCCAATGGTCCCCATGCCCTGGGGTTCCACACAATCAGTTGGCCCCTCATTTTGGCCCACTGGGGGCTGTGGGATCACTATAGCAAATGCCCAGGACCCATCCAGGAGTCTTTCCACTCTTCTCTTTTACATCAACAACTCGTTCTGTCGGTATATGAGGAGGAGGATGTCGAACCGGAACTGCAGGTACTGATGGTTCTGACAGGAATCTCTTCTCTTCCCCGGATGAGGCAGTCTCTCCTTCTTCCCCATCTCCACCAGATGACCATAGGCAATACCAGGATTTACTATGAAGAGTGGCTAATGAGCTCCAAATATAGAATCATAGAATCATATGACTGGAAGGGACCTTGAGAGGTCATCTAGTCCAGTCCCCTGCACTCATGGCAGGACTAAGTATTATCTAGACCATTCCTGACAGGTGTTTGTCTAACCTGCTCTTAAAAATCTCCAGTGATGGAGATTCCACAACGTTTTTAGGCAATTTATTCCAGTGCTTAACCACCCTGACAGTTTTTCCTAATGTCCAACCTAAACCTCCCTTGCTACAATTTAAGCCCCTTGCTTCTTATCCTATCCTCAGAGGTAAAGAAAAACATTTTTTCTCCCTGCTCCTTGTAATAATCTTTTATCCCTGGAGGAAGTCCAAAACTTACACCACCAACTGTTGGACATTCTGCAGCCTCAGGGCCCAAGTAAGGTGGCCCTCCCAGTTAACGAGATTTAATTGGAAGGGTGAAATTAGTCTGGCATACCCCAGCATTCAGTGACCCCACACCTAAGAGAGCCAAGAGCTGCTATTTCATCCCAGCAAAGGGAGCCAAATTTCTGTTCTCCCAACTTGCTCCAAACTCTGTGGTGGTACGAAATAGGTCACAATGCCTGACTAGCCCAGGGGTAGGCAACCTACAGCACGCGTGCTGAAGGCGGCACGCAAGCTGATTTTCAGTGCCACTCACACTGCCTGGGTCCTGGCCACCGCTCCGAGGGGCTCTGCATTTTAATTTAATTTTAAATGAAGCTTCTTAAACATTTTTAAAAACTTATTTACTTTACATACAACAATAGTTTAGTTACATATTATAGACTTATAGAAAGAGACCTTCTAAGAACTTTAAAATGTATTACTGGCACGCGAAACCTTAAATTAGAGTGAATAAATGAAGACTCGGCACACCACTTCTGAAAGGTTGCCGACCCCTGGACTAGCCCATCAGATGAGGGTTCCAAGAGACTGGACCTCCTGGGGAGAAAGGTCTTCTCTGTGGGATTACAATTCCGCATCACTAATTACCAGGCTCTGCTAGCCATGTGTGACTTCAACAACTACTTCTAGGCTGGTGGCCTTTTAGGTCAAACGTTCCCCTGACAACAGACTACAGTTCCTCTCACTTCTAGAAGAGGGTAAATTGGTGGTGAAAACAGCCCTTTAGGCTGCAGTTGATGCAGGGGATTCACTATCCAGAAGCTTGGCCACTAGTATTGTTAGAAGGAAGGATTCTTGGTTGCAATCCTCAGGCTTCCCCAGGGAAGTGCAGCATACTGTCCAAGACTTTCCCTTTCACGAGTCGAACCTCTTTAATGAGAAAACTGATGACTCTCTTCATTCATTAAGGTCTGCTCTCTACTCCCAGGGGAGCTACACACCCGCCCTGAAGATGAAACACCAAAGGCAGACCTATAAACCAAGGCCTTCTCTTCCTCCTCTTCCTCCTCATGGTTTGTATTACCAGTGTCTTGCTAAGCCTTCCCAAAAGTGACAAAAGACACAGAGGCCCCGCTTTTCAGCCCCTTCTGTCACCGTGACCGTGACCCATTCCCAACCCACGGCTAGGCTAGGAGCCACTTTTGACATCTTAGTCAAGACCCACTTATCATCTCTGATGCCACTTGCCCTTCTTTGGTCACCTTCGGGGGCCATCTTACACTCGTCTCCCTCAACTGGGAGCTAATCATGATGGACAATTGGGTATTGGAGATTATCCATTAGGGATACTCCATAGAATTCCTCTCCTTCCCTCCTCACAATCTGCCTTCTAAGTCTCCCTTTGGGGACCACCCGTACACGTGAGTCTTCAACAGGAAGCAGAATCCCTATTACACCAAGGGGCAATAGAACTCAGACAATGTACAAGTAGGAGTCCCCTTCTCTACTCCCACTCCCAGTGTGACCATCGGAATAGATGCTTCTCTTCTAGGGTGGGGCACCCACTTGAACTGTCACACTGCATAGGGTACATGCACCCCACAGGAGGCCAGACTACATATCAACATCCTGGAGCTGTGGGCAATTCTCCTTGCATGCAAGGCCTTCCTCCCACTTATTCGCTCCCTCCACATCCAAGTCATGTCAGAGAGTATCACTACTGTGGTCTACGTAAGCAAACGGGGAGGAGAGAGGTCTCTCCCACTTTGTCTGGAGGCAGTCAGGTTTTGGAACTGGTGTATCAGACACAGCATGGCTATCCAGGCGGCATACCTCTTGGCTATTCACAACTCCTTAGCAGACAATCTTAGCAGGCACTTTTTGGCAAACCATGAGTGGGAAATCCATGACTCTGTTCTGACAGACATATTCACACAGTGAAGCACACATTTATAAGACTTCTTTTCATTACAAACAAACAAAAAACTCCTCCTAGATTGTTCCAAGGGAGCCATCGGCTGCAACTCTCAAGGTGGTGCTCTCCTATTATTGTGGGCAGACAATTTCAGATATGCCTTTCTTCCCATCTCCCTGCTTTCACACGTCCTGATGTAGCGCTTCTAGTGTAGACTAGCCACTAGAGTAGAAAAGATTTGACTAGGGCCAACTATCTGTCTACATGGAAAAGTTTCTCTGCCTGGATACAGCATAATCAGTCTCACAAAGTCTCTCCAAGCATCCTGATCATTTTAGATTAGCTCCTGTCTGTAAAGGAATATGGTGTTTCAATCAGCACATTATGATTCCACCTTGCAGCCCTTAGAGTCTTCCTCCTTCCAGTAGATGGGTGCTCTGTCTTTATCCACCCAACTATAACACTAGTGTATGAGGCTCTGGGTTCAATCCCCGGCATCTCCACCACTAATGTTACCTCTGTTCCCTTAAAAACCAACCCAGGGTCACACTTGTATTAGTTTTATTACAATGCTGCTGTTAGGTCAGATAGAAAAGAGATGGAGCTTATTCATACACGCACACATTCACTGCATTCATACCCTCATGCACCCACACACTTACACAAGCGGAGAGTTACTGGAGACAGCATGGAGGCTGAGAAGCCAAAGTGTGGTAGATCTGGTGTGTCCGCCTGCGGTCACGAATCCAGGCTGCTGAGCAGGTCAAGAAGCAGCAGCTGCTTGTGTGCATGGCTGCTTCCTTTTGCTGGAACTGGGCGGCTCCTGTCACATACACTGAGTTTTCCTTCTGTGTCCATCACCGAGAAGCATTCCCAGACCAGTTCCTTTCATGCATACCAGGTTCTTCGTTTCTTTACAGCACTTTGTGATTGCCTTCTCAGGGCAGATTATATTAGACACACCTGGCTCCCGGCTCCTTTCTCCTTGCAGTTCCTCTCCGCCCAGTCCCACATACACTCCCTTGTTCACACTCCCTTATCTTTCCCACACATTTCCTTGTTCAACTCTCTCTGATTGCGAGATGGGATATTACACAGCTTGGAAGTTCATACAAGTGGTAACTTGAAAAGGTTACAGAGCTTGCAAAGGGTACAAAACTTAAAAGGCTATGCTAACAATAACTGAAGTTACAAAGTCTGCAAAAAGGTTGCAGAACTTAATGATACAAGTTACAGATCTTACAATCACATTTGAGCGGAGGCTTTACATAACACCCACCACTTCTTTTGAGATACTGTTCAACTGCCCATTCGTTTCTTTATGACGTATAATGAGAGACTGAAAGGTGGTGGTTTTTTTTGGCTGGGGGGGTGAGGGTCATGTAGTTTTTTTACCTTAGAAATATCATGAATGTCAGCTTTGATCTTCCCTGGCCATTCCCAGGCACCTTCTGTATATCTCAAAGGATTTATATTGTTAGTGCTCTCACATTTTAATGAAGGGGAATTGAATGTCCTTTCTCAAGGAAATATCGGTGTTAACAAAGACACATTCTAAACAGTCTGGCTAAAATTCCTTTCCCCTCTCAATTGCTCGAAGTTTACTCCCTTGTGATATGATTTCTTCAGTTCTAAAGTCATCAGAGTCTTCTCAGCTAGACAGGACCTGAATTTCTAATGTAAAAATCTAAGCAAAAAAAACCCCAACCAAACTTAAATAAAATCCTTCCAGGCCTTCTTCATGCATAATAAAAAGGGAATGGACCTTGTTTTTGTTTTGTCCCTTTTCCAGGTTATGTGCTCCATTATTTTACCAGGACAGAAGTGAGACTCGTGTTGGTGGTTACCAGGATCACTTACCTTCTTACCTGTTTTTTTTTAAATATCAGCACGGCAATTACTTTCTCCCACAATCCATTAACTCCATAGTATGTTCCATGACTTTTCAGAAATACAGTCAGTTCCACTACAGGTACAATAAGTTTGCTAGTTAAGTGTCTTAGAATCCAGGATGTAGATTATCCAGACTTTCTTCTAAGTATTCATACTTTCCTAGTATTCCCTTAATTGCTTTCTATTGGTATCTGTTTTTAAAAAGGTTTTCCTTAATTGCCCAGTCTTCTTTATTCCTTTTGCTAAAGACTAATTACAAAAATTGGAGTTAGCTATTTCAGTAATTTTTCAAGCCATCATTAAGCTCTTCAAGGCACGGATGGTCTCATATGACGTGTTTGTATAGTGCCTCGCACAATGGGGCCTAGTGTCCTTAGGTGCTAACAGAATACAAATAAAAAAAATTAATCATTAATATCATTATCCTCTGGTACTTCTTTTTCCTTTGATATATTTGTAAAAGACCTTTATGATCCATTTAGCCCCTTTGGCTGGCATATTAATTCAGCATTTTGTTTGTTTGGGTTTTTTCTAATAATTTTTTTTAGTAAGCCTTAACTGAGTCTCTATATTCTTAAATACAGATATTTTTAACAATGTTTTGTCCAAAATGCTGTTGCAATGGCAGAGGACCTATTCTAGGATGAAAGACTTCATGTAGGTTTGTCCAGTGTTGTTATTCTTCCTTGCCTCATTTTTCTATATACCTTCTTGTTGCTGTATAGCCATGGTCTCCAACCCTAATGTTGTCTGATGGCTCATTCCTTTGTCATAGAATCATAGAGTCATAGAAGATTAGGGTTGGAAGAGACCTCAGGAGGTCATCTAGTTCAACCCCCTGCTCAAAGCAGGACCAACACCAACTTTGTCAAACCGGGCCTTAAAAACCTCTAAGGATGGAGATTCCACCACCTCCCTAGGTAACCCTTCCAGTCAGGGACGGCTCTAGACATTTCGCCGCCCCAAGCACGGCGGCATGCCGCAGGGGGCGCTCTGCCAGTCGCTGGTCCCGCGGCACCAGTGGACCTCCCGCAGGCGTGCCTGTGGAGGGTCCACTGGTCCCGCGGTTTCGATGGACCTCCCGCAGGCGTGCCTGCAGAGGGTCCGCTGGTCCTGTGGCTCCACCGCCTGCAGGAGGTCCACTGGGGCTGCGGGACCAGCGGACCCTCTGCAGGCACGCCTGTGGGAAGTCCACCGAAGCCGCGGGACCAGCGGACCCTCAACAGGCACGCCTGCGGGAGGTCCACTGGAGCTGCGGGACCAGCGGACCCTCCGCAGGCATGCCACCGAAGGCACCCTGCCTGCCGCCCTCCCGGCGACCAGCAGAGTGCCCCCCGCGGCATGCCGCCCCAAGCACATGCTTGGCGTGCTGGGGCCTGGAGCCGCCCCTGCTTCCAGTGCTTCACAACCCTCCTAGTGAAATAGTGTTTCCTAATATCTAACCTAGACCTCCCCCACTGCAACTTGACACCATTGCCCCTTGTTCTGTCATTTGCCACCACTGAGAACAGCCGAGCTCCATCCTCTTTGGAACTCCCCTTCAGGTAGTTGAAAGCTGCTATCAAACCCCCCCTCAGTCTTCTCTTCTGCAGACTAAATAAGCCCAGTTCCCTCAGCCTCTCCTCATAAGTCATGTGCCCCAGCCCCCTAATCATTTTCATTGCCCTCCACTGGACTGTCTCCAATTTGTCCACATCCTTTCTGTAGTGGGGGACCCAAAACTGAATGCAGCATAGGTGCCGACTCCGTGGGTGCTCCGGGACTGGAGCATCCATGGGGAAATATTGGTGGGTGCTCTGCACCCACTGGCAGCTCTCCGCCCCCCCACCCCACCCCAGCTCACCTCCGCCTCCACTCTGCCTCCTTCCCTGAGTGCGCCGTCGAGTCCTGCTTCTCCCACCTCCCCCTCTCCCAGCACTTGCGCTGCAGAACAGCTGTTTCGTGCGGCAAGCAGTGGGAGGGAGCGGGAAGAGGAGAAACACAGTGCACTCAGGGAAGATGCAGGGCAGGAGCGGAGAATTGGGGAGGAGTCCAATAGGGGCAGGGAGGGGGAGGAGTCAGGGTTGTGCTGGGGGCAGGGCAGGGGGGTGCAAGCACCTCCCGGCGCCAAGGAAAGTTGGCGCCTGTGGAACACAGTACTCCAGAGGTGGCCTCACCAGTGCCGAATAGAGGGGAATAATCACTTCCCTCCATGTGTTTCATCTATCTTGGATTCCTTTGTTTCTCCAGTACTGTGTAATTTTAGGCCCCATCGAAGCGAAAAGGAGTTTTGCTACTGATTTCAGTGGAGCCAGAATTTCACTAATAAGACATCTCACTATTATTTTTATGTATTGTTTTATATAGGCCTATAAATGCACGTGGTGCTTTACAATCAAATAAAAGAGTTAGCTTCTAAAGAGTTTTCAGTTTAAGGCTTCAATTCAGCAGTACATCCCTAGTCATCTTGATCTTGCAAGGTGTTCACTTACATCGGAGTTGAGGGCACTCAGCACCTAACAGGATCAAGTCTCAAAGCACTGAAGCAATGGCTCAAGTCCCACTGAAGTCAGTGAACATGCTGAAGTGCTTTTCTGAATAGCTATGGAGTTAAGAAGATGTTAAATGCTTTGCTGAAGTGGAAGCTAAATACTGTGTGGACATGACGTGGTGAGTGAAGATAATAAGGAACTGGAGCAGGGAAGAGAGGACAGGGGTTACACCGGTGAGATAGAGCGAATGTTTTGGTTAGTTGGGCACACTTCATGATGGCTGCACTTTTAAAACTTGATTTAGTTTGTTGTTTATAAATGAAGGACCAGACCCTGCTAATATTACTGGCTGACATGATTACTGCCCTCACTGGGAACACTCACATTAGAGAGCTCTGTCCGGTAGTAAGTGTTCACAGGATTGGGCCCAAAGGTAGTAGTTTTTTTATTATTACAAAGATATTTGAGGTGGTGTGAGCAGGGCAGAAATGTGAGAGCAAAGGAAAGATGGAGATGGAGAGGGAGAAAGGATCCAAAAGGGAGAGGGTGAGAATGGAGGCAGCAAAGGAGAGGAGGAAGGCACAGGGTGCATATGACAGATAGGGGCTTGGAAGGGTTTGAGCAAAATAGGGGGAAGCAAACATTTTCCAGCGTTAGAAACTAGAAAGTTTTTTTCGGATGAGACAGATGACTTTTTGGCTGACAAATGAGGCCCTGTCTTTTTCCTCAGCAAAGGAAGCCATCTGACACTTGAAACAAATGTACCGTCCTGGTCTTCATTGAGAAGAAGGAGCCTCATAAAGCTGTCATGCTCTATTGCCCTGGTAGGTTGTTATTTCAGGAGAGTCCCTATGCATAGGGGAACCTGTCAGAGCCCATGCACATTTATGAGGCCTCTTCCTCTCAGGACCTCCTCATGGAGCTCTTTCCTGATGAGATAAAAACACAAAAGTAGCTGTGACAGTCTTGACTATCTACAGAACCATCCGCCACCTACAACAAAAACCACATCAATCCCAATTATCAAGGAGATCAGCTAATTACACACAGTACATTAGGGATAGCAGGAAATCCAGCCAAGGTGATGAAGACAGTCGCACGCACAGATTCTTTCTTTGTATTAGATTTGTTTCTGTGATGTCAGAGTATAGCCCACAAGCTTTATTCCTTACTGTACAATGTCAGCATTAACAGAGAAGGTACTGTGCATCTATACCTGCCCTACTGTGTCACACTGGCCTGGTGACAGGTTCCAGTTTGCTGAGAAATGACATGTAGGTGTAGTGGTCTTGTTAAATTCAAGTGATTTATTGCATGGCAGTGTGCCAAAGCTCTTTGTTACACTGGGCTGCCAGTTTCTTCACTGTAAATTAAACCACATTTCACATCTTAAAAGACTTTCAACATTTATTTTTTGGACAGATTTCCTAGCAATCCCTTGTAGGACATGGTGAGCTCTGTTTAATTTTAGTACATTCTGTTGTTTCAACATACAACAAGAAGTGTTTCTACTTTTCTAGAAGTAAGTGTTGTTTAATTATTAATATAAATGCTTTGGAACAAGTGATTGAGCGTGTTTTGTTATGGATTCTGAGGCATATGGAAGTTTCAGTATTCCCAGGATGTTCCCTCTTTATCTTTTCCTCATGCTGTTTCTTGGTAAGAGAAAAGCACATCCGAAGGACAGCAACCAATGATCATAGGGATAGTTTGACTGATATATTTGGGGGTGCAGCTCCAGCCAGGCCAAAGGGGCCATGCATGGGAGGCAAATTCCATGCCTGCCTGACACAGGCAGTTTGGGGGGGCTCAGTGCCCTCCCACACTGCCCCCAAATTATGCCCATTCCAATGACAGTGAATTGGAAGGACATCATGAGAAGGGAGGGTGGTTATAATTAGTGTTGCAAAGGAAAGGCTAGGCAAGGTGGACTGGATAAAAACACTTATAAATGTTTTTTTCCCTCTACTTATATGAGGTAATTTGTATATAGTTACATGCAAAACTCAGGTAATATCACTGCCAGTCACCAGGGACGGCTCCAGGCACCAGCAAAACAAGCAGGTGCTTGGGGCGGCACATTTCTAGGGGCGGCATTCTGGCGCGGCCATCATAGGTGCTGACTCTGGGGCCTGGGGAAAAAGTGCCCCCGCCGCCCCCACTTGCCACCCCAGCTGGCCTCCACCGGGTCCCCTGAGCGCCCCCCCTCCACTTCTCTTCTCCCCCCTCCCTCCCAGGCTTGCTGTGCGTGAAACAGCTGTTTTGCACAGCAAGTCTGGGAGGGAGGAGAAGCCAAGCGGCAGGCGCTCGGGGGAGGCGGCGGCGGTGGAGTGGAGGTGAGCTGGAGTGGGGAACGGTTCCTCTACCTCTTGTTACTTCCTGCGCCCCACCACCCTAGCTCACCTCCGCTTCGCCTGCTCCCCTGAACGCGCTGCTGCACCGCTTCTCCCCCCTCTCTCCCAGGCTTGCTGCCTGCGAAACAGCTGTTTCGTGCAGCAAGGCTGGGAGGGAGGGAAGAGAAGCCCAGCGGCGGGCGCTCAGGGGAGGCGGCAGTGGTGGAGCGGAGGTGAGCTGGAGCGGGGAGTGATTCCTCTACTTCCTGTGCGCCCCCCACCCTAGTTCACCTCTGCTCCGCCTGCTCCCCTGAATGCGCCGCTGCTCCGCTTCTCCGCCCTCCCTTGCCTGAGAGAGAGCGTGGGGAAGCGGAGCAGCGGCACACCGGGGGGGGGAGCAGGCAGAGCGGAGGTGAGCTAGGGTGGTTTGTCATGGGGGCCCCAGGAATCAATGGAGAGGGAAATGCTGCACACCCGCGGGAGGAGGCGGGGCTGGGGATTTGGGGAAGGGGTTTAGAAGGGGTGGAGCTGGTGAGGGGCCGGGGGCCATGAAAAAAAAGGGGGGCGGCCAAAATTTTTTTTGCTTGGGACGGCAAAAATCCTAGAGCCGGCCCTGCCAGTCACCCAACTTCTTAACAACCAACATGGACTTGCACAAATATGATCAGTGGGGGGTGAGGTGGAAGCTTGCAGCAGCAGATTTTTAAAAATCTAACTATTTTTGTAAGAGTGTGTGTGTCGCTGATTGGGCCTCAGCTGGAGAATTGTGTCCAGTTCTGGGTGCCACATTTCAGGAAAGATATGAACAAATTGGAGAAAGTCCAGAGGAGAGCAACAAAAATTATTAAAGGTCTGGAAACATGACCTATGAGGTAAGATTGAAAAAATTGGGTTTGTTTAGTCTGGAGAAAAGAAGACTGAGAGGGGACATGATAACAGTTTTCAAGTACATAAAAGGTTGTTACAAGGAGGAGGGAGAAAAATTGTTCTTCTTAACCTCTGAGGATAGGACAAGAAGCAAGGGGCTTAAATTGCAGCAAGGGCAATTTAGGCTGGGCATTAGGAAAAACTTCCTAACTGTCATGGTGGTTAAGCACTGGAATAAATTTCCTAGAGAGGTTGTGGAATCTCCATCATTGGAGATTTTTAAAAGCAGATTAGACAAACACTTGTCAGGAAAAGTCTAGATAATACTTAGTCCTGCCATGAGTGCAGGAAATTGAACTAGATGACATCTCAAGGTCCCTTCCAGTCCTACAAAACTATGATTCTATATAATCTGTATTTGTATAAATAGATATATCTACACACACACACACACACACATATGGTACACCTAGACACTACTCCCTTTCTGTGGGTATGGAGGACCTTTAGATATCCCAGCCAAGGGAGATTTTTATTTAAGAATTAGCAATGACTGGGAGGAAGACTATAGTAAAGTGGGCCAGGAGGGCACTGTGGTTAGGGTCAATGTTCCTGACCCAGAAACCCCCTAATACTGGATACATTATGCATTGTGGCCAGTTCATGAGGACAGAGTATGTAAATAAGAGAGGGATGAATCATACCCCTTAGATCCATGCAGAGAGAGGGGCCTTCATGCTCATTTCTTACTCTTCTCATGCAGAAGGTATGCTTCAGTGCCTATCTGGCAGCATCTCCCTTCCCAGGACCCCTGCTCATGGCTCTCTCCAAAGCTGAGATCCATATAGAGGAAAGGGACAGGCTGGTCGGGCTGGTGGTGGGAAGTGGCCCTGCATTGGATATGGAGCACTTAAGGGGAACTCACATCATTTTCCCCTTGAGACCATGGAGAAATCCCAAGAAACATTATGCAACTTGGGGCAACAGATCCTTTCCCAGAGAACCCCCAGGTGGTGACGATCTTCATTTTAAGGGTGACCTTGAGGGCAGACATGGCAAGGGGGTATCCCTGGTAGCATGCCTCCATTGAAGCCTTGCAACCAGCAAACCAATAGACAACAGGACACACACAGAGCTTCTGCATGGCTGGCGGTGGTCTCTCATTAATCCCTTGGGATTCCTGGCACTTAGGGAGGGGGGTATTTTAGTCTTCCCAGTGACAAACCGTCGCTCCCACCCACCCACCAACACAATGTGGGAGGAGCTCCTCAAGAGGCTCCTTGTAGAACTTCCCTTCTCTTAGGCTCTCCCATAAGTTTTCCTGTGAGATGGGATTGGCAGATGTGGCAGCCTCCCTTCACAATGCAGTGGCTCTAACCTGAAGAAAATGCAGCAACTCTGAGCAAGTTTGTTAGTTGATCACACAGAGGTATATTTACCCTGGTAAACTGTTATTTTCTGACTGAGTTGTAGCAAACGGTCATTCTCTCTTTGCCCTCATTTTCTTTTCAAACCAGGGTTTCTGGTTATTCTTTGTAGATGTAGTTGCACAGCCAGTATGATGTAGGTTTCTATTGTATAAATGCATTATGGGGTCTATCATAGCATGTCTAATTGATTAGTGAACTCCAACATATGCTACTCTATATGTACTTTGCATTTCTATACTCTTCCCATGGGTGTTATTTTTAACTTTTATAGGTTACCTGCTCTGTTCTGCTGATGCCATTCACTTCTGTTTCTCCCTCTCTGGCAGTGTATCTTGGGTAACAATGAATGGGCTCTATTGTCTTTTGGCTGTTAATATGCAGATGACAAATAATTTTCTGAAAGTAAATACCATTGAAACCTAAATACTTCTCTTTGGACCCGATTAATTATAAAATTCTGTATCTTTCTTTACTCTGCCACTTAACTGAAATATTGTGTCAACATCACATGTCAAGTTGCCGAGGGTAATTTTGGTCTTGGACTCAGTGCTGGAACATAGTCAATATGTCACAAAATGCATATCAGGACAGTTGCCAGAAATACGCCCTTTTCTATCCACAGCTGACCTGGAGACGCTAATCCATTCATTTATAACATCTAGCCTTGGCTACTGTAATTCTTTGTTTGCTGGGCTCCCTGCCAAATTGATTGGCAGACTCCAGCTTATTCAGAATTCAGCAGAAAGGCTTTTGACCAAGACCAGGCTATGTACATTATTCTTGTCTTAGAATCCTTATTCCAAAATCATGTTTATGTTGACTGTAAAATTTCCTTTCAACTTTAATTTTATGGGTGAAATCCTTCTTTTATTTTCAGTATCACTTGTCATGCATTTTAAAATCTTTCTAAGATAAATTGCTGCATATTCCATTATTCCACTTACAATCGTTTAGTGTTTGGACCATTTCATTCTATACCCTTCAATTTTGGAATTAGTTGTCCATGATATGAGTTCTGATTTTTTGTTTTGAGTTTAGGCCAAGCTGGATTCTATTTTGTTCATTGTTTCCTTTTATTGTAAAGTACTGGGAGACATTCAGTTGCCTATGTACATTTTTATTGCATAAAAGGAATAAGAACTTCGTTTATGCATAATAATCAATGAAATATCAAGCAAAGCACAATTTGAGTTGCTTGTTCTTGTCACTGGAACTTCAAGATGCAATTTCAGCCTTAACTTGTGTAGGTAGTTGAAAGAATGTATTTAATATACATAGTGGAAAACAAATGTTCTCCCATAGTCTCCCTATCTACAGAACTGTATAGCCCTTTACCCCCACCTTTTCTCCATTCAGTAAACATGCTATGTTATGGCATATTTTCTACTGTAAATATTCCACTTCTCCCTACAATCAGTCCTCTTTGTCCCTACCTGCTTAGATTTACAATTTATATGTTCTTTTTAATTTACATTTAAGAGGAATATCATAATTTGGCCCACTTTGTTTATGGCAACAAATATTGAACAATGATGATGTAATTTCTATTTAATATGCCTAATATAAGTTTCCACCTATAATAAATTATCTTATAGTAATGCCGCAGTTGTGAACCATTAGCTGACACCTACATATCAACTCTGGTTTTCAGGGTTTAAAACTCAGCAGAAAAACAATAGTATAATAATCCTTTGTGTGAAACACACCGCATAAAGCATCACAAAGCCTTAGAGTGAGTTTTTAGGAAAATTGGAAAAAAATCTGAATAATATTGAAGGAAAAAAGAATTGGGGTTTTTGCATCCTTCCAGAACAATGATGTTCTTAAAATTAAATTTGGCCAATTACGTATATTCTCTATCAACAAGAAGCAATTTTGCATATGGATAATGAACGTTTTATTAAATAATTTTATACAGATGTTCGTTGGTGAATATTTAATTATACTTAATAGTAGTACATAGCACTTATACTCTACCATGCTGTTCACACAGAGAACTGAAGGAACTTTACAAAGATGGGTAAGAATTATGAATCCCGTTTTACAAATAGGGACCTTGGCCATGTTACTCGGTGGCTGAGCCAGGGTCAGTAGCTAGGGCCTTAGATGTGTTTGGCCAAACTTCATCTCTGAAGGAAGGATGAGTAAACTGGAAGTGAGAACTCTGGGGCAGCTTCTCAGCTGATGCAAATTGTCAGAGCTCCATTGGCCCAATTGTCTACAATGGAACCATGACAATTTGCACCAGCTGAGGTTCTGCCTCTCTAAGTATTCTCTGTATGGCAGAGAATACATTCATATAGGGAAGAATCAGGCTCAGAGGGCCAGCTTTTAGAAGGTATTTAGGAGGCATAGGAGTTAAGCATGTAGCTGCATCTTTAGGCACCTAAATACCTTTAAAAATCTGGTTCTCTGAACCTGATATCTCCTCTATGGGTTTACCCTAAGCTGAAGCTGAGAAACTCAAAGGAGTAAAACCTCAGCTGGTGCAAATTGTCATAGCTCGATTGAAGTCAGTGGAGCGTCTCTGTATTTCCAGAGACTTGACTTAGGCAAATAAAATCAACAGAATTTTTGCCAGAGTGAAGACTGCATGATTGGGTTCCACGTATTCATAGTCAATTATTTTTTTAAATGAAAATAACTAAGTATAATAAGAGCTAATATATAAATGTTAGGAAATTCACAAGCCATCCTGACACATCTATGGATGAAAAGTGCTATGAGTGCTAAGTATTATTAATTGTTATGTTAATTATAATGGGCACTTAGCATTCTCTATTAGTTTTTTCCCTTTATGTATATCCAGAGCTGTAGCTTGGATAATATTGTGCATAACTGCTTGACTTTTTTAGCTTATTGCACACTTAACATTTACTTTTTTATTTATTTCTTGAACACCTGAGAATTTTGATCATTGAAGAAGGCCTCCCGTATACTCTTCACTTTGCCTATAAAAGAAAGACAGGAAATCTCTGTGACCTCTTCCTGCCTTGAGTTTTCACTGAAGAGAGCCTCTGAAATGATCTGATAAAGATTTCTGATAGATGTTAGCACCTATAGAAAGAACTTTTTAATTAAACACTTAAAAGTTCAAAGGTTTCTACAAAATTCAGATGATCCTATTAATACCTTTTAGTGGAAAATGGTAAACCCAGCACTTCCTCATATCTTGCGAATCTTTTCTATTTGAATTTCTATTTGCTACTTAAACACAGATTGTTAATTAAGCAGGATACTCTGTGCACCGGGGTCACCAATGCAGCATAATCATTAAATTCTAGCCTTCATTTATATACATATAATCATGGGTACTCTAATCTTTTAAAATTAATTTAATAAATATATACAATTTAATTCCATCCTTATATATCTCCACCTTTGGAGCCAAACAAGTGTTAATATACTGAAATTATTGTGACTCTAGTCAGAGCTTGAACCAGAATGCCGTTCCAGTACTCCTTAAACAGTCTATGTAGTTTAAGCAGAGTTTAAAATTTCATTAAACATATTTTTTGCTGTACTTTTAGCAGTTAATTAACCAGCCTTGATGATTTTAAAGAAAAGCTTCCTCATGTGACTCAACCTAGTGCTGTCTTCCTGAAACTGGAAATAGCTTGGAACAATAGTGCAAAGAGAAGCAAGCTGTTTGTCTGTGTGTTTAACTCTTGAGTCTGAGGATGAAAGTTTAAATATCAATATTGCTAACTGTTTCACTGCTCATCATTTTAGTAGAAACATCCATGGGCCTTATCCATTGGTTAGACATCATAGATGTCAGAGATTAAAACAACCTATTAAATTATCTAGCCCATTCTAGGGAAGCCAATGCAGGCTTGCTCCAAATACTGTATTCTCCAAGGCTGAGGACTAGTCTACACTAGAAAGTTAGGTCGACCTGCTACATTGCTGAGGAGAGTGAAAAATTCACACTACAGAAGAGACATCATTAAGCCAATCTAAGCCCCAGTGTAGACAGAACCAGGTTGATGGACAAATTCTTCCATCCATCTAGCTACCGCCTCTTGGAAAGGTGAATTTACTACAGCAACGGAAGAACACCTTCCATCGCTGTAGTAAGTGTCCACATAACAGCAGTGCAGGTGCAGCACTGCTGCAGAGCCACTGTAGTGTTTCTAATGTAGACATAGCCTTAAAGTCCCACGATTTGAAGTGAATCACCAGGGGAGAGGAAAACAGCAACTAGGTGTGTGGATGAGGTAAGATATGGAGCTACCAGCTCAGGTGGCACAGGAAGTGGGACATGAACCGAGTTTCACCATCCTTTCCTTGATTCTAGTAGGCTTTAAAGTGTCTGAAACACAGAACGTGGTAGCTTTACAAAACAGACAATGCTAGTTTAGCCAACGAATCCAGAGAGCTAAATCTTAGAGAACTTCACTACAAAAATGGTGCTTATTCAGGTTAAATTGATAGAACAGCACAACAGCTCAGCTGGTAGCACCGCCCCTTTAGTTGTGAAAAATGTGACCAAACTTAGGATACTTACACCTCAAAGTGTTGCAATTAGGGATCATTGCACTAGCTTCAAAGGGCCTCTTTGGGATAATGTTATTAGAGTGGGGCCCACCTCACACCTTGCCTCTAACACTTCTTCCTCCTCCACACAACCCCTCTCCCCCAACATTTATATGAACATACACACAGCACACAAATTATGCACAAGAGGCAACTGCATGCAAATTCTTCAGTATATATTTGTAACTTGTGTAGACTAAAGTTATGGAGACAGACTTGAAGGGAGACATCTCCAACATTGATAAAATGTAAGTACAAAAGACACATGATTGGATGGATATTGATGATGTTATTTCAGTAATGACATCATCCATAGACTCCTAGTGTCTTTGCTTTGATTCTCTATAGTGATCACAACATAAATTGCTTGTCTTGTTTGACTTCCTTGTTCACCAAAGTTGAGCAGATTGTGGCCGTTTTCAACGCTTCTACCAGACAAAAAGCTTGGGACCATTTCTCGAAAGCTCAGCGAAAGAACATAGACATTTGGCGAAAGCATTCTGAGGTTGGTGATTTTATTATTACTTTTTATCCATCATCTCACAGCTGGATTGACACAGAACAAGTGTGACTGTAGCTGGACGTACAGCATTCAGCAATATTTACTGCTCTAGTTTTAGCAGTTAATCAACTAGCCATTATACTATCTCATTTCAGTATGTATTGCTCCCATTGCTCCCATTACAATAAATGTTGTTAAATAACACTAAGTTGGAGAGCAATGTGTTTTTATTTTTCTTGTACAAGAAATGGGAAATCATTAGAGGAATATGTTTACCACTCTGAAATAATGAAATGAAATGGTGAAATTAGCAAAGATATTTAAAATAAATACATTTTAGAATTAAGTCTTTCACATACTAAACAATACATTTTTAGGAAGGCACTGAAGTCTGGTAAATAAAACAGATATATAGTATAGATATTTGTTCTGGTTGTATCATTATATGGTCATAGTAATATGAGTTTGCTGGAAAATAAAATAAAGATTTCTTTTCTTAATAATCAGTAAAGCATATTCAGTCCAGAGATGGGTGGTACTCTTTCCCATCTATTTTGTGTCCATCTTTAAAAAAATCAATCAATCATTTGTATTGACTCTAAGTTCATGGCTGGCAAAAACAGCAGTATAAACGTAATAATAGTACACATTAGGGTGGCTGTCCAAGTCCATGCATGTGTGACTGTCATAAGCATGAGCAAAGAAAATGAGAAAAGAGATCTGGGATTCCACTTTCCTTTACACAAGTGTCAGCAAAGAAAGTAGTAGTCCTGTTTTGTGTTATTGGTCATCCAGCTTTCGATTTTAATTCAGTATATACGCTATGAACCCGTATTTTAAAAGTAAGTACCACTGTCTTTGTTTTCTTTCTTTTTTACGTAAAAGTAATTTACATACAGTTGCTTATTTCCATGTAGTACGGTATGTTAATTGTTAACATTACAGTCCTCTAAATGATTTTCCCTGTCTCACAACAAAAACTATAGAAGGTAAGATGCACTTATTTAATTATTCTGTAGTACACTTGTAAAATAAGTGTTGCACACTTAGTTTGAGAAACACTTAAGTGCTGTGATATAAATCATTTGGGTTGCGTTTTAAGTGCCCATTAACTAATGCTAAATTACAGTTGAATACCAATGGCACTAGATGTAACATCCGCATGAATACCAAATGAATTTTTATTATCAGTGCTATTATGGCGAATACCGAATGACTTCACAATAATGGGACACTTAATATAAAATGTTAGAATAATTTATTGTTAAGAGCTGTATTTTGCATTTTGTTCATAAATAGTTCAAGTGGGTGGCAAATAAAGTCTTTGTTTAACTGGAAGTTGGGGATGTGGGTGTTTTCTTTATTGTCTTTTAGGGAGATGTGAAAAGTGGTTTTCTGTTACTTTATTTCAACTATGTTAAAGTAATAAGAAAATAAGAATGGCCACACTGGGTCAGACCAATGGTCCATATAGCCCAGTATCCTGTCTTCTGACGGTGACCAATACCAGATTCTTCAGAGGGAATAAACAGAGCAATCATCAAATTATCCATCTCGTTATCCACTCCCAGCTTCTGGAAGTCAGAAGCTAGGGAAACCCAGAGTATAGGGTTGCATCACTGATCAGCCTGGCTAATCCCTACTGATGGACCTATCCTCCATGGATTTATCTAATTCTTTTTTGAACTCCATTATGGTTTTGACCTTCACAACATCCCCTGGCAATGATTGCACAGGTTGACTGTACATTGTGAGAAGTACTTCTTTTTGATTGTTTTCAACCTACTACTTATTAATTTCATTGAGTTACCCCTGGTTGTTGTGTTATGTGAAGGAGTAAATAACACTTCACTGTCCACTTTCTTCACACCATTCATGATTTTGTAGATCTCTAGCATATCTCCCCTTAGTTATCTCTTTTCCAAGCTGAAAAGTGCCAGTCTTTTTAATCTCTCCTCATATGGAAGCTGTTTCATACCTTTAATCATTTTGTTACCCTTCTCTGTACTCTTTCAAGTTCTAATATATCTTTTTTTAAGATGCGGTGATCAGAACTGCATGCAGTATTCAAGATGAGGACGTACCATGGATTTATATAGTGGCATTATGACATTTTCTGTTTTATTATCTATCCCTTTCCTAATGATTCCCAACATTCTGTTCACTTTTTTTGACTGCTGCTGCACATTGAGCAGAGGTTTTTAGAGAATCATCCACAATGACTCCAAGATTTCTCTCGAATGATAACAGCTAATTTAAATCCCACCATCTTGTATGGATAGTTGGGATATGTTTTCCAATGTGCATTATTCTGAATTTATCAATATTGAATTTAATCTGCCATTTTGTTGCCCAGATACCCAGTTTTGTGAGATCCCTTTGTAACTCTTCACAGTCTATTTTGGACTTAATTATCTTGAGTAATTTTATATCATAAGCAAATTTTGCCACCTGTTTACCCCTTTTTCCAGATCATTTATGAATATGTTGAACAGCACTGGTCCCAGTACAGACCCCTGGGAAACACCACTATTTACCTCTCTCCATTCTGAAAACTGACCATTTATTCCTACCTCTCTTGTTTCCTCTCTTTTAACCAATTACTGATCCATGAGAGGACCTTCCCTCTTATCCCATGACAGCTTACTTTGCTTAAGGGCCTTTGGTGAGGGTCCTTGTCAAAGGCTTCCTGAAAGTCCAAGTATACTGTATCCACTGGATCACACTTGCGCACATGCTTGTTGACCCACTCAAAGAATTCTAATAGATTGGTGAGGCATGACTTCCTTTTACAAAAGTCCTGTTGACTCCTCCCCAACAGATCATGTTCATCTATGTGCCTAGTAATTCTGTTTTTTCCTATAGTTACAACTAGTTTTCTTGGTACTGAAGTTAGGCTTACCAGCCTGTAATTGCCACTGGATCACCTCTGGAGCCCTTTTTAAAAAATGGTGTCACATTAGCTATCCTCCAGTCATCTGTTACGGAAGCAGATTTAAATGATCCCTTCTTAAACTAACTTTTCATGAAGGGACACATCATATCATTCATTTGCTGGCTTTTAAATGTATTTTAAAGTAAAATGCCTAAAAATAGGACTTTCCAGAAATGTTAATTCACAAAACATCTTTGCTTATTTAAAAGTTGTTGCTCTTTTTTTCTTTCTGAAGAAAGAAAACAATAAAAAATAAAAAGAGGTTCTGAAATCTCTGGTTGAACCAATGTATATGGACAATTCCTATTTCTCAGTTGTAAAATATTATGCATATGTCAACAAATAGCTCTGTTGATTTAAATCATATTATTTGACTATTCCCTCCTTTGCTAATATGCTTACATTTCCCTTGCATCTGAAGAAGTGGGTATTCACCCACGAAAGCTCATGCTGCAAAACGTCTGTTAGTCTATAAGGTGCCACAGAATTCTTTGCTGCTTCTACAGAACCAGACTAACACGGCTACCCCTCTGATACATTTCCCTTGTCACCTCCCCTCATTATGTGAGCTTTTCTGACAACGCAAAGAAAAAAGGGACCTCTTTAAGGTTCCTGGAGAAGATTATTGTTTGGCTGCTAAAGATAGTTTTGAAATAGATGCTCCTGGGACATTTGCAATCTAAAATACATTAATCATTTGGTTTCTAAGAAGATACAGCATACTCTCCGGTAAAGAGTGTTTGTGGCTATTTTCAATATGGAATTACAACGTGGTTTATGAATTTTTGTCTTAAATGCAATTAGTTCATTCAATCCTGGTTTTCAATTTACCATTTTAGTCAGTCCTCTGAATTTCAAATGATTCCCATGTAAAACACCCATTAATTAGCCTCTCTGCCTTCACAGTGATTAACAGATACATATACCTTTATTATGGTGTATGACATTTACTGATGAACTTAAGGCACAGCCCCAGGGAAACACCCTCCTTTTTTTTTTCTCCATCCCACTATAAGAGTTTGTTGTTAATTGCCTGGGTAAATAGTTGGAACCTTCAGCACTATTTATTCCTTCCACGTGACTATTCCTTATTTCAAAGATTTCAAACCATCTCTTTGGGAATTGGGCTCTTTGTCGATAGAAAAATTAGCTGTCTGCAGACTGAAAAGCGCTACACTAATCACTGTGCAACATCCCTGTGTTACACCTGACAGTATTATTAGGACAAAATAGAATTCTCTCAGTCTTCTCTGTGCTGCACCCATTAAAAAGCTAGCCATTACACCAGTACTGTCCTGTTTTATTCTTTGAGGACAAAGACGCTCTGGACTTTTATAAAGCCCACATGCTTCCTGATCATTTACTTAGTTACATACATACTGTCTGCCCTTGTAGGGGGTTTTCTGAGAATGGGCTGTTGGCTCTGTCATTTGTTTCAAATCAAGATGCAGATGTTACCAAAAAAGATGTTTCTATGCTGAGAATTTAAAATTTGTGGTATCTGAGTTTACCATGTGTAAGCATAGAAACCTAGGGCTTCTGAGAGTTAGAGCTTTTTATTTTTTAGCCAACTTGATAGCACCTTTGTACATCCATTTTACATGCAGTATTAAGTGTTGCCATTACTGAAATATATCTGCCTGGGTAGGACTGGTAATAATTTAACAAGGGGAAGTCATCTTCTCTGTTGTTTTTTCCCAATGGTATATTTGACATATTCAGTTATTTAAAATATTTTAACACAAAGAACTCCATTCCCTTCAATTTGAGCCCTTCTAACTCTGAGTCTTGTGCTGATTCTGTACTAATATTCTTGGGTTATTTATATGTATTTCTTAAAATATCAGACTATAAAATTTAAAATAGTTGTTTAGAAATAGAGAGATCAGTTCATGGAAGTCAATACTGATAAAGGGTCATCTTGGGTTTTAGGAGCTCCGGAATGCTCACAGCGAACAGCTCATGGGGATCCGCCGTGAAGAGGAGATGGAAATGTCTGATGACGACAGCGGTGACAATCCCAGTAAAAAGCTGAGAGTAGATGAATCAGGTAAAGTTGAAACCCTTCACAATATCCTGTAAGATGTTGAACTGTTCATTTCAAAACGTAGATGAGTGATGTTACCTCCAGTGATAGAAAATAGTTATATAACATAGAACATCTACTTTTAATTTAATTGTCCTTACATTTTGTCTTTGTATGACTCTCACTTGTATCTAGAGTGCTCTGTCACCTTCCAAGAAATGTACTCATCAGAATCTCCAGTTCTTTCCATAGTTGCTTCCACTTTGGGTCTTTCAATAAGGTTCTTCTCATCTTCCAAAACTGTATTGCATTCCAGGATATTAATAATGTCATATTTAAATAAAAGCAGCTAAAATTGTGTTTCATTCAATATTCTTTGAACCTCACCTTTTCTTTCTAGCAAATACATTTACATGTATATTATCTGAGTTTTCCATGGGATTAACTCTTAAAGAAACACATTTCAAAGTGTGGCACTAGATATACATTAATTGACACTCTTGCCTATCATGAAAGGAAGAGCAAGTACACTTGATATATTTCAGCTATCCAGTATAAACAATTCAGGAGGTGGACATTGGGCTGACTCAGTGACTTATGAGTAACTGGTATGCACTATGGAAGGGAATACCTTGGTTTGATTCATTCCCTTGATTTCTTGACCTTCATGTCAGCAATGGGTTAGAGAGTTGTGAGGGGCTGACAAGGGTTGAGCCGCGTGTTACTCAGCATCAAAAAGGAAAGCCTTGCAGAAGGTCTAGATGAAGCTCAATTGAGCTCTACCAGACAGAGATGAGGTATATGGGCAAAGATGGGGCAAGTTATATGCACAGATTCAAGATATTAACAATGACATACGTTTAACCTAAACATCTGCATGCAGGTTCCAGATTCTATGACCTGACCCCATTTCTTCCACCATGGATGGTGTCCTATGTCTGTGCATGTGTACACATATGTGTTCTTACAGATTTGCAAGAGAAAAGTGTTTACCACACAGGTGCCAGTGGCTATGTGAGGTTAAAGATCTCCAGAAATAAAGACTGAAAAGTAGGATACCATTGTGGAAAGAAACTTTCACTATGAACAGGAAAAGGGCACTTCTCCTACAGGAAAAAATGGTCTTCAGAAAGATAGATGGAAATAATAAACCCTCCTAGGGGCAGCTTTAATTTCTGCTTAAGATAATTGTATGGGATTGAATTTTCCAGTATTCATTAGCAGAGTGATTGGAGCTGACACAGTGGCTCTGTGGGCATAGGATTGCTGGCAATAACAGATTCATATGAACACATAATCATTTGCCTTGGCATGTCCAGTCTTATGGAGATAAATAATTATAATTAACATTAACAAAAAAAGGTGACCAATGCTAACTCACTGGACTCAAGAAAAATAATTATGCTATGAACAGTCATACTTAATATTTCATTGTGTTTTAACAAATAAATGCTTAGGTTGAGGTGCAGTTCAGCCACCATGCATCATATTAATCAGTAGAAAATATGTTTTTTTTCCCTGTAGTAAAAAATATGTATTTTTTTTTAGTAGGTTTGTTTGTTTGTTTGCTTCTTTTTTACAAAAATCAGAGATTTCTGTGATTCTCCCTCCCCTGCTATTTTAGTTGATTTGAATTGGTCTCTTATTATTGTCTTGGACGGATCATTCCCATTCATAATATCATTAACAGTTTTGCTAATACATCACATACAAAGTGCAAATTCAATGGTATAAATCGAATACTGTGGTCATCCAAAGCCATCACTAGTGTAGCTCTCTTGACTTCAGCAGAATTACACCAGGGTTGAATTTGTCCCAGTATGTAGTTGATCCAGCCTGTTCCCTATGAAGAATCACCCAATAACAAAACTAGATTTTACCATTTTCTTTTCCCAACATTAGACTTTCAAATAAATGTTTTGATTCTCCTCTCACTTATGCTGGTGTCAACTAAGAATAACTATTCGAAACCAATGAACTTACTCTAGCATAAGACTTGTCTGAGAGGAGAATCAGACCCTGCTTGTTGACAGTTCACCTTTTTCTATAGGTCAGAATCCTCACCCTCCTTTGCTGTAGATGTCAGGGGTTTTTTTGTTTGTCTTTGTTTTTTTGGTTTTTTGCTTGAGTAAGTCATTCCTGACCCAACTTTTTTTCTTCTCTTATCTATTTACATGTTCTACAGAGAGAATATTTTTTTAAAAATCTTTATACTGCAAAGGAACACCTTTGTTCAGTAAGCAAACATTGACATGTTCCTCATTGTTAAATCCTTGTCTATCTACAGAATAGTAAAAGTATATAATTTTCATAAAGGGTAGGACAGTTCAAGAATGACCAAAGATGAATGATTCAATCTCTATTCAATTTAAGAGCACCATATTCAAATAAACCTTTAAGAAAACTAATTACAAATTAGGGGTTCTAGTCAGCCCTTATATAAGAAAGAATGCCTCCCAGTGATTTCAGGTGCTGGAATTTTTTCCTAAATGTTCTCACTACTAGTTACAATTTCAGCAATCCTCTGAAACGATTTCATCTGCTTAATCAAGTACTATCATTCTCCTTGTGCAAAAATAACTTGGCATCCACGAGCATTTAGATACTACGGTGAAGAGTGCCACGTACGTCCCTAACATCTAGATTGGTTAGACTGAAAAAGCTATATTGGTGGGATCTTTAATGTCAATACTTAAGTCTATTGAGATGAAGAGGGGTGAATTCCAGCCCCATCATTTCCATTCACAATTTAACAGATGTTAAGAATAGGGTGATGCAAGGGTCCTCATCTGTCAGGTGTAGTCTGAAGTCTGATCAAGTTTAAGTTTCTGAGTGGCACTATGCTAATACCAGGCTCTTGGACACTGTGGATTTTGTGCACTGTGGAGCAGATGGTGAAACATCTGGCAGCGAGGTGTTTGCTTTGGGAACCGGCTTTCAGGCCCGTCGTGAATTTGTTGCAGATACATATTGCACTAATCACTGCATGTTTTGGTGGATTCAGGTTTGTTTCTTAAGGATATACAGTGCAGCTTAATAATGCCTCATTACAAAGTACATTGTTGCATTTTAGACTCAAATTTACTTCTTTTACCCACAAAACTATTGATTTTCTCACTGTTCATTTCCCTAATTTATTTATGTCAGAAATTCTGTATCTTAAAACTGTGGTCACACTGTGCATCATGGCAAAGCCAGGCTTATAACTCAGGGCCTCCTGACTCCCAGCCATGTGCTCATTCCTCCAGACCATGCTGCAATGCAGAGTCACAGCATTCTGAGCAAACACAACTTAACTCATGGCAATGTTGTACAGCGACATCACATTTTCAGGGCTTGAGGCATTCAGACCCTACTCACATGAGCGTGAGGGTGTACAGGTTATATCCCCTATACCTCCAGGGGCAGGGCAAACTGCAGTACTGTTGTACACCAGCAGAGGGGAGTTTTTAAACTGCTGCTGAGGCTCCATCAGAAACTTGTCACTGGAGCCTACCTCGGAGATGTATTGAACTAGCACGGATGGCTTGGCTGTTTCTCATTCCTGGCCAGCTATGCCCACTCTGTGGGGCTGCCTGATGTCTTCAGGCCCCATGGCAGAGTTAAGAGTCTTGTTCACCTTGTTGTATTCCCCATCCCTCTCAGATTGGACCCACAACCTGGGACTGATGGTGAACTCCAAGAGACACCACCCAGTGAGTCTGACCCACAGTTTGCAGCCATTTTTTTAGAGTCCTGTTTTCCACAACTCAAGCTTTAGATGTAAACACTGACTTATTTGCATTGTGGATTTTGGAGCTTGAAGGGAAAATAGATGTGTGCTGAGGTAAAACTGAGACATTGCTAAAAAACTGGCAACTGACTTCATTAATATATTTGAAAGTCAAGGTGCAGTTATTGAAGCATAAGTTCAGAAAAATGGTACCCTGCACAGGAGGCTAGAGAATAGAGGGAAATGTTTAGAACAACTGGCATTGGGAGCAGGGACTCAAAAGTAAAAGTCTCAGAAGTAATTTTAAGAATTATTGATGTGAAGCTGCATCCTGCAGAGATAACAAAAAAGTTTGCTGTATCCCTAGGAGATATCAATAATTTCCCTTTAAGGGAAACAGGTGCTATGCTGTTCCTAAGACAACAGATCCTGATGATGTGTTATTAATTCTACTGAATGCAACTCCAATGACGGAGAGAGTTTAGTAGGCAGCCATAAGAACTAAAAGACACTTAACTGCAAAAGGACGCTGGATGGATGGTCCTGTGTAGGGTGACCAGGTGTCCGTGTTTTTACCGGAACGCCCAGTCGAAAAGGAACCCTGGCAGCTCCAGTCAGCACCACCAACTGGACCATTAAACGTCTGGTTGGCAGTGCTGCAGTGCTAAGGCCGGCTAGTCCCTACCTGTCCTGGGGCACCGCGCTGTGCCCTGGAAGTGGCCAGCTGTTCTGGCTCCTAGGCGGGGGGCCATGGGACTCTGTGCACTGCCCCCATCCCGAGCACTGTCTCTGCACTCCCATTGGCCAGTTCCCAACCAATGGGAGCTGGGGGCGGTGCCTGTGGGTGAGAGCAGCGTGCGTGGAGTCTCCTGCCCCCACCTATTAGCACCAGACCTGCTGGCCACTTCCAGCGCACGCACTATGCAGTGTCAGGACAGGCAGGCAGCCTGCCTTAGCCTCCCCTGCTGGGCTGCTGACCGGGAGCTGCACGAGGTAAGCCTGTGCCCCAACCCCCTGTCCCAGCCCTCACCCCCCCAAACCTGGGAGCCCCCTCCTGAACCCCAAAGCCGTCATCCCTGGCCCCAGCCCAGAGCCAACACCCCCAGCCCAGAGCCCTCATGCCCCCTTGCACCTCAACCCTCTGTCCTAGCCCTGACCCCCCCCCCCAAACCTGGAGCCCTCTCCCACACTCCAAACCCCTCATCCCCTCCCGCACCCCACGGCCCTGCCCCAGCCCAGTGAAAGTGAGTGAGGGTGGGGGAGAGTGAGCCACCAAGACGGGGAATGTAGTGAGCAGGGGTGGGGCCTCAGAGAAGGGGTGGGGTTAGGGTGTTCAGTTTTATGCGATTAGAAAGTTGGCAACTGTAGTCCTGTGGTTAAGACCTGGACTCAGAAAATCTGGGTGATATTCCAGCTCTGCCACAAAATATCTGTGTGACCTTCGACAAATCACTTATCTCTCTGTGACTCGGTGCCCCATCTGTAAAATGGGGATAATGGTGCTTCCTTTTGTCTGTTTTGCCATTTAGATTGTAAGCTGTTTGATGTAAGGACTGTCTCTGACTACATATATGTACAGTAGGAACCTTGGGCCTCTAGGAACTACTGCAATAAAAGTAATAAAAAGTTGTGTCTCCCTTGTGTAAGCATGACATATACTTGTACATGTAGGACAGGCAGTTTCATGCACAACAGCAAATTAAGCCACTGTAAATTGTGTATATAATTATGTGTTTGGGGTACATCGTTTATGCACATAATGTAGATACAACTTTCCAAAGTCAGTGCAGTTTGGGCCTTTAGGATGGGATTTTCAAAAACACCTATGTGACTTAGTCAGTGTTTGGAAATCACACCCTATGCAAATAATACTACACCCAGGCTTCTCCATCAATCTCACAAATTGCAGGCGTGATCACCACTTGGAAGAGAAATCTTCAAGGAAAGCCCCCAAAAATGCAGAAGTGACCTGGCTGATGTTGATTCATTGTGCCACAGTCTTCTTGCCATGATTCAATCTTCTCTTGCCATTTCTCAGGCCTTGTCTGTATTCACAGTTGCACAAGTTTAACAAAAGGTCTGATTTTAAGTTGATTTAGTTAAATGGGTGCAAAATGTTGTGTGGATAAACTGGTGCAATTGTGAATATTAACAAGGCCTAAATCTCTTAGGCATGACATTTTGGAACTTATTCCTGCTCTTACTTTATTTTTCTGACTTTCCCCTCTCAAAACTCTTGCTTTTTCCCCTCTTCATTCTACTCTAATGACTGGATGTTTCTCCCTTCCTTTTCTGGTAATTTAGATATTTTGTTTTTACTTGAGACTATCAATTTTTGACTTGTTTGTTTTATTATTGCTTGTTGGTTTCCTTGCTTTCCACTGTTAGATTTTATGAAAACAATACTATTATGCTCAAATTTGACCTATCTTTTTCTTTCTTTATATCTGTTGACAAAGACCATGTAAAGTTCTAATTTATTACCCTTAAATGAATGAGTCACTGCCCTTTTTTCTTCACATAAATCAATAACATTTCAATGTTATCAGCAACCCAAACTTACAAGAAACCCTAAATAATAAATTAATATACATGTGAGGAGGAAGATAGAATTTAGTAAAAAACCTGCCTCTTTCACTCTACCAAGGGGTTTTGACAAGCAACAGAAAAGAAAACAATATTTGAAATATAAAGGGCTAAATTGTAGGCACACTAGGGTAAGTCCCAATTTCTCGGGGATAGAGAACAAGGGAAATTTATATCCCTTTATGCTCTTGGAGCAAGGCAAAGGTACTTTATTATAGCTGAGGATCTATCCCACAAAAAGCATATAGCCTAATCAAAACAGCTTTCCCTGAGGGGAAAAAGTCTGGACACAATTTCCACTAGAGACTTTGTGCACCAGGGTACCATCAGAGAGGATCACAAGAGAGCAAGACAAGATAGTCACTCCCTCCACTAGGCAATAAGTCTGTACATGAGCTGGGAGCTGAGCTCAGGCAGGCCAAAACCTGGGCTTTCTAACAGGATTTTGTACACTGATATATATTGCATTTTTCCACAGCATTTACAAAAACAAGCCCTGACTCAGGAAGGTCTTTAAGCACATGTCTAACTTGAAGCATGTGAGAAGTCCCATTAACTTCAACAGAACTGTTCCCATGCTTAGAGTTAGGCCTGCATATGTATCTTGCTGAATCAGGGCCAGAGGATACTGCCAAACTTGCCTGATTGTTTTTTTTTATAAAACATAACAAATGTCCCGTTCCATGTATCAGGTATGTTCCTCTGCAACATTAGCAATCCTCAGCCCAGGAAAAGAGCCACATTCTGCTATAGTACAACACATCAGTGAAGGGGTTAATAGCCATACTTTTGTTTTTAAAAGAAAATTTAACTTTCAAAAATATTTACCTAATAAGGATTTGGAGAAAATGACCAGTTAACTGAAATCTGCAGTGTAAAGTCTGTGGTGTTTGATGCCTTTTGACTGCCAGAAATGCTATTATCTAGATTACATTTTATTATGTTTTCTGGGTATTTCATACTGATAAGGTTTGATGCAGGATCATTACATATGAGAATAGATTTAATCATGTTTTTTAGGAAGCTTTAAGGACACTGAGGGATTATTTATGTAATAAGATGCAAAGTTGCTATGGAAAATGCTATAGCAACCTAACATCTTCACGAAACCAAGCAGCCACTTATGACAGCAATCTAAATTTACATTTATTTTAGTGTCATTTTATTGACAACCTTAGTGTCTAATTTTGACAGCATGTTAAAATATGTTTTGAGATTGTGCTGGAGCAAAATTAACAGCACATTGCTGGAATGAAAAGAGTTTATATAATTTCCTGAGCCAATATTAAAATATTTCACTTTTTGCAAAATTGTATTCAAAAATAGTAGAAAGGAGATATTTATGGGTGTCCCAAATAAACTAAAATCATTTATGTCTTTTCATGAATTCTCTTTTAAGGTTTTTCTGTTAATTTATTAGTAAAGCTATACTTGGTGCACGTTAAAAGTAACAAGAGAACATTTTTACAAGAGTAAATGTCAAATTAAAATGTTTTTATTTGCTTTATATCTTCATGAAAATATTTTCTAAAAAGAAATGCTTTTGTTCTTAGAATTGATTTCAAACCCTATACCTTTTACTGCAACTTTCACAGCTCAGGATACAAGCCATAATTTTTCATTAGGTTTAATATAGCAGGACAACACATCTGAATACATAGAGTTAGTCTGGTCCTAGCTCACCTTCTGAAAACACAAAATAAACAGTAGATTTAGCTTTGTTGGAGGTGGAAAGAGACAGAATGAGCCGTGTCCTGCACTCATTGCAGTTAATAACAAAACTCCCATTTTCTTCAATGAGAGCAGAAGCAGGCTGTGTGTATTGATTTTTTTTCCATATCCCTCCATTAAGAATCTTGAAGGGCAACCGTAACGTTGTTGAAGTGGGATGTTGGCAGCAAAATCAATAAAAGATAATAGTGGAACATATGCCGTTTTCAGCTTCCTCCCAACCTGATATAGCCTTTATTAGCATCATTTTCCCAATTACACTCCACCCTCTGTGGAAAGTGATCGTTGTTAGACCAGTTTGTCCGATATAAAGCTTTTGTGCCTTGGCTCCTAACTGCATTTACACTTTACTAGAATAAAATCTATTTCAAACACTGAAAATATTGGGCTTTGGCCGTGAATTGCATATGACACAAATCATAGTCATCTTTGATATCTTCAGGAGTAGCTCCATTTGACTTTCAGTTTTCTAGTTATTTAGTGTTACTATTTTGTTAAAGATCCTTATAATTTTTTTTATTTAAACTAAGCTCTAGGACTTTGGTTTTCTTCTTTATTATTCTGCACTGCATGCTTTGTTGAGCTTGGGAATCCTTTCTAACTCAAGATCGGCAGCTGTCAGACATCCTTACAAATACTTCTCAAGGTGGACGTTTGGAAGCCAGCTGACTGAAGTTTAAATCTGCAATATATACAGCTCTCACCCATGAAACCCCTGGCAATCTGTAGCATAGCATGGAAAGTAAATGGAATTTTTTTCAGCCTCAATGCACAGATTTTAAACTCATAGCTACAGACCAGGAAAGGGCACTGTTGGATCATGAGACATGCAAGGCTGACTGAGATCTCTGAAGTGTTTAAAGGCTTATCTCTTCAAAGACTGCAGATTCCACCACCCCATACAATCATCTGGCTTGCAGTTTGAGAAATGCTAGAATTCCAAGAGATAAGAACCTAGCAAGCATGGCTAGCATTCAGAACTGGGTGACATTTGAAATTCCCAAAGCTACCAAGATTAGTGATGTTGTTGTTTGTTTTGATGAATGAACTTCAGATATTTTGGATTCTGAGGTGTTTCAAGATTCCCTGTTCTTTGGTGTTGGCTTGAAGACTCCAAAGGAAAATCCATGTCTACTAAAGTCTCATGTAAATTTTAAATCATATCTGGGAATTATACATTGAAGTATTTGGTTTTTAAAGCCAAATAGCAAAGGGGTAAAATGCTGCTTCAAGGTGAGTGACTGTTTTTTAAATTACAGTTGCATAGTGAAGAGGAGGAGGGGAAAGGCTGTGTTGGAAGTCAAATCACAACTTCAGGAACTGGACATACTGTTTTATTCTTCTTCCCCACTAGTTTATACATATGGGTCAAATAACTCTATTTCTATGGTATTTTTCTTATTCCTAAAGAGGTTAAGATTTTCCTCTGTTAAAAGAAAGATATTGTTGGAAGCTTTGACAACACACATTCTGGAGGTTCAGATTAGGGCTTTGAACTGCTGTAAAATTCTTCCTCTTTCATGGAAGAATAGCTGATTATTTTTAAATTTATTTATTTAGAGTTCCATAAATTAGGTGTATTGCAATTTTTAAGTCATATACGCAGTGATTTCTAACATGTTTTTGCAGTGGCTTATATACCCCTCTGTGATTATTTAATTACTTTTAGAGTTGCCAAGTGTCCATCTTAAACAATGGCGCGGGAAGATCTTCATGTTTGCAGGCCTCGGCCAGTTGCTACTTCAACTTGCAACTAAGCACCATATTCAACAAGCCTACTAGTGGCTCACAACTCGCTGCTCTCTCACAAATCTCAGAACTACAGGACTGAGTTCTTGGGAGGGACTATTCAGTATTTTGTATTGTCTTTTGGGGCTTCGGAGGATAATGGTAGGCTTTATGTACTGGGATTTCTTGGATCTCTGTATTGATATATGGAGTTCAGTACCATATTTTTTCCTCTTTTTGGATCTAGTGAATTTAGAAGGGCCCAATTTTCATACCTGAATGCGTATATTTCAGCATCAAAATCTGGATTTGCATGTTGTACTATTTTAAGTAAATTGGTTAATAAAACTAAACATGGGAGAGGTTAAATATCATGCAGGTGAGAAGTAGAAGGCACTTGACTGCGATTCCTGAACTTTCCGTAGCTTCGGTGTATTGAAGGAAGTACTTGTGAGAGCACGTGGAATGAGAAGACTACAATGAGTATGTGCAGAAAGGCTAAGAAGATCTGGGTTTCCAGCAGTAGCCAAGCAGGAAACCTTATAGAAGTCTTGTTCTGATGTTAACTCTTCTTGGCTTTTCACTCTTTGAAGGGCTAGCTAAGGTCTCCATTCCCTGCAAGGGTCTCCAGTCTCTCTGGAGCTCCACTCTCTACAAGTTTGTAGCCACATTTTATTTCTCAATAGTTTGCAAAATATGACTTTTCAGATACCCTTAAACTTCGAAGGGGAATGGTTGTCTTTGTTTGTAGGCCCTCAAAGAGCAGAAAACGGGAATGGAATTGAGTGCCGGAGTGTGTGGGGCAAGGGAGAGGGCTTTGCTTGCAGCTGCAGCTTTTTCCTGGGCAGCTTCCCTGGAATGACTTTTTCAATTTACCAACAAAAACTCTAGAACTACTTTGCTGTGCTGAACAATTCAAGCAACTGAAAGATGCATTTGAGCAACTGTTCAAAATATTTCAAAGGGACAAAGAATATTCTGGTTTTTTGTAGACCAATTTTCACTTGAACCCAAACTAGAATGGACCAATTTCAATTTCATTAATTGACTTAAATACCACTCCAGTCAAATTCAAGGTAATGAAGCAAGCTTGGTGAATTAATATAAATGCCTGCTATTTGAGACATAGCAGAATTTTGCAGGAAGGCTGTTTGTGCTCGCCTTTATGTGAACAGACCTTTTCTACTATGAATCAGAACAAGTTAAAACACACCAGTCATCCAATAGACTCAGACCAAACCTGCATTCTCTAATGTGTATGGCCAGATAAAGATGGATATTGTGACGTTGATTTTAGAGCAGCAATGACAGTCTTCCTGTATTTACTCCTTCCCCTGCAGCTCCCAAGCCACATGTTGTCCTTCAATGGATCTGAACTTGCCCCCAGCTCATGTTCAAGGAATAGGATCTGGTCCTTTTTATTTTGTAAAACAAAATGTACACAGGGGTATTTCTTTAACTCTGATTAAAATTAGGAGCAGTATTTAAGCTCCTGAGAAGTTTCCAATGGCAGCCCTTACTACTGCAGAATGTTTGAACATACCAGATTATATTATTGGTATGTCTTACCAATTATTGCCCCTCTACATTTATTTAAGATATAGCTGTATATTTTGAGATGGAGCAAGAGATGTCAAGGGCTGTACCGTGCTCACTAGTGTGGTCAGGAACGCTTGTTTTACATCTGTTTCAAGAGGCAGCACCTCCGATGACAAAGTACTACTAACACACAGGACAGCACACAGGACAGCAAAGAGTACAGATAGTCTAAATTACAAAGAAACAGTGATTCAAAGAGACTGTATGAATAAATTAAAGCATTCAGTTATCAGGGCATTAACACAAGGAGAGAAAAGCTTAGAGGCAACAATACAATCAATATGTTCTAGGTGTCAGGAAAGGACAGAGAGATGGTTAGAAGCAATGAGAAGGGCAGTTCTGAACTGATGAATCCTAAAAAATAAAAAGAGCTTATGGAGTTGTTTGAGGTTAGGGTGATGTGGTCACACGTCTTTATAAGGGTGATGAAGGAAGATGAAAACACTGCACACACCAAGATGGGACTCAGAGGCTAAAAGGAAGGAAATGCAATAGTCTAAACAAGAGTAGCTGGAATGAGGATTGAGCGGTGTTGCAGCCAGTGGAGGTGGTGACTTGCAGACACAGGAGATAAGGGAGGCGTAGGAAAGCAAAAATCAGTGTTGACACCAAGGTTATGGAAGGTAAAGCAAAAAAGGAGATTTGAGTCGAGAGACATATTTTGGAGAAGGAGTTGTTTGAGGATGCGCTCTTTGTCCAAATGAGGCACTTCCACCTTTGAGATAACTGGATGATGGAGGTTAAGACGAAGCCATAGTTTACCTGATCAAGACAGGCTGAGAGAATGAATGAGCAAAGAAAGGTTAATAAAGGTGGCAGACAGTTGAGTGTTATCAAGATAAGTGTGTAGGAAAAACAAAAAATAAACAACTGAGGAAAGGTGGGAATAAAAACAGAGAGGAATGAAAACTATCCTGCAAGTCCCAGTTAAGTACAGTAGTTGTGACTCACTTGGTCTACAGTAGATATGCTGGGTTAAAAAGAGAAGCAAAAAGGAAGGATGCCAAATTCCTTTTGGAACTAAAGAACTTCTGGGTAGTAATGACTATTGCCAAGTCTAGGGGAGAGACCCTGGTATTATCAATTCCTTCCAGCCTCCCATTATATGTGGAATTTAAAATCTGCAGCACATAAATTCAGT
Source organism: Mauremys mutica (assembly GCF_020497125.1). Classification (NCBI taxonomy): domain Eukaryota; kingdom Metazoa; phylum Chordata; order Testudines; family Geoemydidae; genus Mauremys; species Mauremys mutica. The sequence goes on along the minus strand of NC_059072.1, from coordinate 302,686,783 downwards.
TCTTCCCTTGGTTTTCTCTCAGTTTGTCTCAGTATTGCCAACCCCAAATCTTCAAAAATCACATCTGAGCCCCCAAAATATAATGAAATTGGCTTAAAAATCATTATTACAAAAAATAGGTATTTTTATTTGTCTTCTGGCATTTGAGCCTTTAGTACTTGAGTCACATTTAGTACTTGGGTCACTGCAGCCTTGGGGTCTTGAAACATAAAGCTGAGATTCTCACATAATCACTTGCCTCCAGGAGCTGGAGCTTTAAATAAAACAGCAAATATCATGAGACTCATGATAAAATCCCAAGTTGGCAACACTGACTCTCATTTCATTCTGAATCTACTGCAGTGCCAGTGTTTGCCAACAGCTTCTTGCCAAGGTTTTGTTATTAGACCTGATTGGACGATAAGTGACCTCCAACCTTTTCAACACCTCTACACCCTCCCTGTCTTTGCAAATAACGACATCCAGTTTTGAAATATTTCAGTAACTGATTCCTCATTCAAAAAAATAGTCCTAAATAAATTACTGAAATTACTGGTACATTACACTTGCAGTAAGGCAAGAAAAAGACAGAACAATGTTGTTTAGAGTCTACTAAGCAGCTGTAGAAAAAATTTCAATAGGCAAAGAAAATGTTTCTTCAGACTAATGCTTTGGTCTCTCAACCCTTATGTCTGCCTATAATGGAAATGGGATGGGTAAAACTAATGTTAGAGGAGGGTGGATTTTTTAAAAATTACTAGTTATCCCCACATATCTACACCAGCAACACCATCACAGGACCTAACCAGATCAGCCACACCATCACCGGTTCATTCACCTGCACGTCCACCAATGTAATATACACCATCATATGCCAGCAATGCCCCTCTGCTATGTACATCGGCCAGACTGGACAGTCTCTAAGGAAAAGGATAAATGGACACAAATCAGACATTAGGAATGGCAATATACAAAAACCTGTAGGAGAACACTTCAACCTCCCTGGCCACACAATAGCAGATTTTAAGGTGGCCATCCTACAGCAAAAAAACTTTAGGACCAGACTTCAAAGAGAAACTGCTGAGCTCCAGTTCATCTGCAAATTTAACACCATCAGTTTAGGACTAAACAAAGACTGTGAATGGCTTGCCAATTACAGAACCAGTTTCTCCTCCCTTGGTTTTCACACCTCAGCTGCTGGAACAGGACCTCATCCTCCCTGATTGATCTAACCTCGTTATCTCTAGCTTGCTTCTTGCTTGCTTATATATACACACCTGCCCCTGGAAATTTCCACTGCTTGCATCCGAAGGAGTGGGTATTCACCCACGAAAGCTCATGCTGCAAAACGTCTGTTAGTCTATAAGGTGCCACAGGATTCTTTGCTGCTTCTACAGAACCAGACTAACACGGCTACCCCTCTGATACTAGTTATCCTGCTATGTGTTGCTTGTTCAATCCCTAACTCCTCTGTGAATAGAAAGTTCTAAAATAATTCCCATGAGGAACTACTTTGAACATCTGCTATCACCATGGATGTAACTACTGTAATGAACTGCTGTGTGTAGACTATAGGCAGCATGGTGTGGAAAAGACTTTAAAGCGACTCCATCTGAGTAAGAATAAGACTTTGAAATAGAGTAAATTACCTTCCCATTATGCAGGCCTAACACCAACTAACATTAATGGGAGTAACCTACACACAGGATAATTAGTGCCCTTGGAGTTTAGACTCACAGCTATTAGGAACTCTAGCTAAAGTGTGCAAAAAGTTAGAGAAAATATTTAAATTGCTTCATTGTTTAGTTACATTGTGTCTGAAGGTGAAAAGCAAAATTCACATAGTACTAGAATAGCTGGTAATTGCCCGAATTTACTTTATATATACATATATAGTGCTAATTATATTTTCGCTAGTTATTTTGCAGTTTTCAAGCTTCCACCGGATCATTTTCTTAACGTATAAAGGGTGATACAATCTATTTCCATTCTGTTTCCTAACAGTAGGAAGAGGCATTTACCAGAGAATTCAATGTAGTAATAATATTGCTATTATTGATTTATCAGAAGTATTTATAAGGTGACCATCACTGTGGTATATAAGCACCCCTTACCCTAGTGAGAACAAAGCCAAGAATGAGGATCACATAGTCAGCCACCGTCCAAAGAGGTGACTGTGTTTTTTCTTGAGAGAACTCAAGGCAGTGATTAGCAGTCACATTAAATGTCAGAGGGTTCAAGACCCTGACATTGATGGAAAACCTGAATGAAGAGGTGCCTTAATGTGGCCAAGGTGGGACTCAGATTTATTTCTTGTAGGATCCCATACTTGAGGCATGGGCACACCACCAACAATGCCTGCCCCTGACTGCCTTGATCTACACTCTAGGAATATATCGTTGAAACTTGCTTTCTGAGAACAGTTGTCATGGTGGGGTATTGGAAAAGGTATGTGAGATAACTGGATCTGTTTGGGCAGTATAGATAAGGTAATATGTGGAGATATGCCAGTCTCCTAGAACTGGAAGGGACCTTGAAAGGTCATCAAGTCTAGCCCCCTGTCTTCACTAGCAGGACCAATTTTTGCCCCAGATTCCTAAGTAGTCCCCTCAAGGATTGAACTCACAACACTGGGTTTAGCAGGCTAATGCTCAAACCACTGAGCTATCCCTCAGTGTGACCAGCACCTGGAATTTTATTCAGAACTGAGCTGGCAGCCAGTGGAGATTACAGAGTCATAGGGTGAGAAGGGATCACAAGGGTCATCTAATCTAACCCCCTGCCAAGATGCAGGATTTGTTGTGTCTAAACCATCCAAGACAGATGGCTACCCAGCCTCCTTTTGAAAACCTCCAGCAAAGGAGATTCCCCAGCTTCCCTAGGCAGTCTGTGCCATTGTCCTACTGTTCTTACAGTTAGGAAGTTTTCCCAGAATTTAATCTAAATCTGCTATGCTGTAGTTTGAACCCGTTGCCTCTTGTCCTGCCCTCTGTGGCAAGAGAGAACAACTTTTCTTCATCTTTTTTATGCCAGCCTTTTAAGCTTTTGAAGACCCCTATCATGTCCCCCTTTAATCTCCACTTTTCCAAACTAATCATATGCAGTTCCTTCAGCCTTTGCTCATATGGCTTGCATTCCAACCCTTTGATCATCTTTGTTGCTCGCTTCTGGATTCTTTCCAGTTTCTTAACACCCTTTCTATATATTGATGACCAAAACTGAACACAGTACTCCAGCTGAGGCTTCACTAGCACCAAGTAGAGCAGTACTGTCACCTCCTGTGACTTGCGTGTTATGCCTCTGTCAAAACAACCTAAAATTGCATTTTGAAATTTTTTTTATTTTTTATTTTATTTTATTTTATTTTATTTTATTTGCAACAGCATTGCATTGCTGACTCATGTTGAGGTTGTGATCCACCACAACTCCCAGATCCTTTTCAGCAGTGCTGATGCCAAGCCAGTTATCGCTCATTCTGTATTTGTTCATTTGGTTTTTCTTCCCTAAGTGCAGCAGCTTACATTTGTCTCTGTTGAATTCCATTTTGTTGTCTACAGCCTAGTTCTGAAGCTTATCAGGATCCTTCTGAATTTTAGCTCCATCCTCCAAAGTGTTGGCAACCCTCCCAGCTTGCTTAGTGTCGTCTGCAAATTTGATCAGTATGCTCTCTATTCCTACATCCAGGTAATTAATCAAGATGTTAAATAACACTGGACCAAGAACAAATCCCTGTGGAACCCCAATTGAGACCTCCCTCCAATGTTACATCATTCCATTAATAGTTACTCTTTGTTTGGGGTTGTTTAATCAATTATGTATCCACTTAATGGCAGCTCCACCAAGCCCAGATTTCTCCAGCTTACATATCAGAATGTCATGTGGGACTGTGTCTAAAACCTTGCTGAAGTCCAGGTATATTATGTCCACTGCATTCCCCCTATCCACCAAACCAGATACCCTGTCAAAAATGGAAATCAAAATTATTTGGCATGATTTGTTCTTGGTAAATCCATACTGGCTGCCAGTGATTACCCCTTCATCCTCCGGGTATTTGCAAATTGAATGTTTTATACATTGCTTTACTAGATTCCCAGGTATTGAAGTCAGGCTGACTGGTCTATAGTTCCCTGGCTCCTCCTTTCTCCCTTTTTTAAAGATGGACACTATGTTAGCCTTCTCTAGTCTTCTGGGATCTCTCCTGTCATCCATGAGTTTGCAAATAATATTGTCAGTGGCTCTGAGATTTCTTCCGGCAATTCCTTCAGTAGCCTCAGGTGAATAGCTTCTGGCCCTGCTTATTTGAATTCATTAAAATTGGTCAGAAGATCTCTGACATGTTCTTTATTTATCTTGATCTGCATCCCTTCTCCTTTATTGTTTATGGTAACTTCACTGGTCATCTGGTCACATGTTATTTTTTGTGAGAAGACTGAAGCAAAGTAGGCATTGAGCACCTCTGCTTTCCTATCATCTTCCGTTACTAGTTCACTTTCTCCATTGAGCAGCCCACATCATCCTTGATCTTTTTTTTTGTCTGACATATCTATAGAACCCCTTCTCATTGTCTCTAACATTCCTTACCAGCTGTAACTCATTCTTTGCCTTGGCTTTCCTGATTTTCTCCCTACACATTTGTGCTATTCCCATGGATATTTCTTTGGGGAAATGCCTCTCCTTCCATTTCCTGTATGTATCCCTTTTGTTTTTTAGATAACTAAAAAGCAACTTGTGCAGCCACATTGACCTCCTGTGGTTCTTCTTATCTTTCCTCTGCATCGGAATAGCTTGATGTTGAGTCTCTAGTAATATATCTTTTAGGAACTGCCAGCCCCCTTCGACTCCTTTTCTTCCTAATTGGTCTTTCCATGGGACCTTGCCTATGATTTCTCTGAGTTGACTGAAACTCTAAAGTCCAAAGTTGTGATCATTTGGGATGGATGTAAAGAATAAAGTCTACTACCCCATCTTCCTCCACCTCTAAAGTCGTTGAGCAGGCCATCAACAACCTTTCTTCTAACTCCCTCCTGGATTCTCTCTAATCTGACTTCTGCCCTCCATGACCTCCCCAATTTTGCCCCTCCCTGCTGATCCGCTTTTATCTCTCGTTGCATTGCTCGCTGCCCGCTTTGTTTTGCCAGCACTAGTTAGAATGAGGGCCTGATGGGGATGACTGATATTTGTGTACTTCTATCTCCAAACTTTGTGTGCTTTGCTTCTCTGACAGAAAGCTCTTTGGGGCAGGGATTGTGCCTACTTGTTGATGTGAACAGTACCTAGCTTTGTAAGTGCTCCAGGATACTCAACTACATAAATAACAACTATAATAGTGGGATTTCTCTACCTTTTTTAATAGCATGGAATGAAATTTTTAATACATTGTTAAATTGGGAAGTTATGACACTGACATTAGCAGAATCCAGATGCTGTGAGGCTCCAGAACTGTCCCTTTGGCATCCTGCCTGGATAGAACCAATCCTTTAGTTATTACTCTGTTCTGGTCAGTGCCACTGACTCAATATTATCAATTACAACTGAGACATTGGCTGAAGTCTTGAGGGCTTACTAAATCCTCCAAAAGTGTAAGACTCATGCAATGTCTGAAGGTAGGCAAGTATGCATGTAAGGATCGGCTTCATAATAAGCTTGAGATTCAAAGCAGGGAAATGCTATAAGAAAAACTTAAAAACAAAAACCACTTAGAAAAACCTCTATAGAGAGACACAGAGAAACTCTGGGCTCTCAAGCCCAACCATTTTTTTCCTCAGGAAAATATTGTTTCCACAAACTCTTAAGAAAAACTGCTATCTGTCCATTTTAAATGGAACCGCCACGAGTGAGCCAGACGCTAGACACTTGTATCAGTAAGCAATTCAAGACAAAGAAGGGAACAGTCTTACAGAAGAAAGGGACATCATCAAAAGGTGGACAAACTACTGCTCTGATCTATACAACTACTAGACAAATGGAGATCCTAGTGTCTTAGACAGCCCAGATTCAACAGAGGAGGATGACTTTCCAATACTACGTGAAGAAGTGGAGTCAGCATTGAAATCACTCAAGAATGGAAAGGCTATAGGTATTGACAACATCCCAGCCGAACTGATGAAATTTGGAGGAGAAATAGTAATAGATGTACTCACCAAGATCTGCAACAAGATCTGGCAGACTGGTGAGTGGCCCTCCACATGGACACAGTCACTAATCATCACTCTGCCAAAGAAAGGCAACCTGCAATTGTGTCAAAATTACCGGACTATAAACTTACTTAGCCATCTGTAGACGGGCTGACTCACCCCTGCGGCGCCTCCTGCTGGTGACTCCAGGAATTAGCTCTATTCCAGCGCTGGAGCGCCCTCTGCAGGCTGGTGATCCACCTGTTCTCAGGCCCCTGTGTCCCTCCCTGGACCCGGTGCCCTTTTACATGGGGTGCTGCCCCCTAGCAGTAACCCCTTTCTCTTAGGGTCTCCCCTCCTCAGGAACCCTCAACCTCTATCCCCACCTTGCCTCAGTATTGGCTACTGCCAGTCATTGTCTAGCCCCACACTCTGGGGCAGACTGCAGTATCAGCCTATTCATCACAGGCAAAGGGGTTTGGACCTGCTGCCTTGGCCTACCCCTGGGCTGCCCTCTGCAACCCCTAGTACCTGTTGGCCCTCTGCTAGGCCGCAGCCTGGGGCTTTCCAGGCTGGAGCTCCCCAGCTCCTCAGCCTTTCCCCAGCCCTGCTTCACTCAGGTATCCAGTCTCTAGCTCCCTGCAGCCAGGCCCTTCTCTCGCTCTGAAGGCAGAGAGAGACTGTCTGAGCTTCTGGCATCCCTGGCCTTTTATAGGGGCCAGCTGTGGCCTGACTGGGTGTGGCCTCACCTGCAGCCAATTCCTCAATCAACCCAGCCTTGAGAGCAGCCGCTCTCAAGCCCTGCCAGGCTGCTTTTAAACCCCTCACAGCAGGAGCAGGGTTTCCTATTGAACAGATGGAAGCCACAAGTGGAGAATATCATTGCTGAAGAACAGGCTGGCTTTTGTGGTGGAAGAAGTACCACAGAACAGATTTTCAACCTTTGTGTTCTATGTGAGAAGTACTTACAACACCAGCAGGACATCTACACGTCTTTGTTGACTTCAAGAAGGCATTTGACAGAGTATGGCATGAAGCTCTCTGGGCAACCATAAAGAAGTACAATGTTGATTGTAAACTTATTCTTACCATTAAACTACTGTATGCCTGACTTCAGTTCACTGATGACATTGATGGCCTGGCAGGCAGTGAAGGTGAATTTGCCAACCTTGTGAAACGATTGGATGAAACCTCTTCAAAATATGGCACGGAAATTAGTGCAGAGAAAACCAAGCTGATGACAAACAAATATGATGGGATCAGCTCACATATCACTGTCAGTGGCAAGAGCTGGAGACAGTGAAACAGTTCAAATATTTTTGGGCAATCATCACTGATGAAGGATCCAAGGCAGAAATTCAGGCAAGAACTGCGCAAACAACAGCAGCAGTGGCAATACTAAAGCCAATTTGGAGGAATAAGAACATCTCCTTGGAAAACAAACTGAAACTGCTGCATGCACTGGTCATCCCCATTTTTCTGTATGTGTGCGAGACATGGACTCTTATGACAGAACTTGAATGGAAAATCCAGGTAGTAGAGAGGAGATACTTCCCTAAAATCCTGAGCATCTCCTACTTCGACCACATCACCAATGAAGAGGTCTGAAACATCATTATCCAACGTGCTAGGTCATATGAAGACCTCCTGATGACTGTAAAGAAGTGCAAGCTGAAGTGTTATGGCCATGTAAGAAGATCATCTGGCCTATCCAAGATCATCCTCCAACGGACAGTACAGGGGAAGAGAAGAAGAGGTAGAGAGAAGAAGAGATGGATTGACAACATAAAAGAGTGTACAGAAATGGACTTCACGGAGATTCAAGCACTGACACACAATCGTCAGGGGTGGAGACAATTGGTTGATTGCTCATCAATGCAATGGCGCCCCAATGACCAATGCGGTTATGGGAATGGTGATGATGATGAATGAGCAACGTAAGACCAAAGTATACAGTTGGTTGGTTGAAATTTCCCAAATTTCAATGTTCATAAAAAATTCAGTTTTCAATGGGGAAAAAAACCCCAAATTTTTCACTGAAAATTGTTGTGGTTTTCAACCATCTCTAATTATTGGAAATGACCAGTGAAGAGACAGTATGAATACAAAGTGGACATGGTGTCACAGGATATGGCTCATTACACATGGACTCCATTGGCTATTATTACAATTTGGTAAGTCAAGTGTAATCGAAATAGCATACCAACTAAAATAATAATCATAAACTAATACAACCTGTTCATAAAACACACAAGTAGAGACATATGGCATAGATGTCAGGATAGTTGACCTGATCCCCTAAAAGGTAAGAGGATTATTCTTTTTCTTACTGGACATGAGAGGACCTTTCCTCTTATCCCATTACTGCTTACTTTGCTTAAGAGCCTTCAGTGAGGGACCTTATTAAAGTCTTTCTGCAAGTCCAAGTACATTATATCCACTGGATCACCCTTGTCCGCATGCTTGTTGACACTCTCAAAGAATTCTTACAGATTGGTCATCCTAGTCGACATTCTTAGCTGCTGCACCATGACAGCACACTGAACCACCACTCCTGACCAACAACCTTAATGCTAAAGGCCTACAGATCCACAGCAGCCATACCTCAGGCACATGATTGGTTGGACAGACAGCATTCTCATTGGATACATGGACTATATAGAGACTCCAACAGGAAGAGGAAGCTATCTGAGCAACAGACCATTTCTTGGTTGCTACCTAGACGGACTTGCCTGACCCTGCCCTGCTGCCTCACCCAAACCTGCCCTGCTACCTTGCCTGACCTCGTCTCCCTAACCCACTGCCCTGGCCCCTTGGGTTGGATCTTCCAGCTACTGACCCCTTTTAGACCATTGCCCTGAATTGCCTCTGATAGTGATTGACCTCCTGGCTCCCTGGAGTTGCCCTCTAGCCTGCCTTGGCCACCGGCCATTACTTATTAGGCTGTGTCTACACTGCCACTTTCAGCCCCAAAACATTAGTTGTTCAGGGGTGTGAAAAAACACCCCCCCGAGCGACTGAAGTTTTAGCACTGAAAAGTGCCAGTATAGATAGTGCTTTATCGCCGGGAGCTGCACTCCCAGCAATAAAGCTACCACTGCTCGTTCAGGGTGGTTTTATCACTCTCCCGGTGATAAAGTGTGACTACACTGCCCAAATCATAGTGCTGCCACGGCTGCACTGTAATGGGGGCAGTGTAGACATACAAAGTTTTGATTTGCGTGTGACACACCACGTAATAAAGGTAAAAAAATATAAAGTAATTTGTGTGCCCCATAGAAGTGCTGGTAGGAGACAGAGCTTTATTTTCTGATCCCAATCAATCCTGAGATGGATTGTAAAATGTTAGTATTCTCTGTTCTATGTCAGTATTGTCTTACTGCAGTGGCTATTGCTACAAATCCTAGCCTTTCCAAGATTTTGCAGTGAAAAAGAGGTGAAGCAGTAATAGTCCTTTTTGCTGATGTTTCTGGAAAAGGATCTTTCCTCATATTAAGTGTTCTTTCTGAAGATAAATCCCTTTTAGAGTCCGCACGTTGTTTTGTAAGGAAACTCTCAAAGTTGATTGTCTGTAGATAAAAAGGGTGTTTTCCTATTAATTAATTTGGAAGAGTTATTAAGATTCAATTTTAAGAATTCCTGTCACCTTTTCAGAAATGATCTGAGTTGCTTTAATTTAAGTCCGGTAACAAGAGACCATTTATTGTTAAAATTGTGGGATTAATTTACAGTTGTTCTAGTACACCAAATTCAGTGTTATTTCTGTTATTAAAAAGTTAAATGGGTGGGTACTTTCAGTATGTAAATTACAAGTGATTATTTTGTTGCGTTGCAATTGCATTCTTTAGCTAAAGAAATGAAGGACCTTACCAGCTGTGCCTTCCCAACTTATCCGCTCTTGCTTATTCTGCCCTCTTCCCCAATACTCTGCTCCAACAATAATGCTCAATAATAAAACTACGGGTTTGTCTACATCTACTTTCCTGGTGCCCCTTACACTTGAATGCTCGCCCCAAATCATAGAATATTAGGGTTGGAAAAGACCTCAGGAGGTCATCTAATCCAATCCCCTGCTTAAAGCAGGACCAACACCAACTAAATCATCGCAGCCAGGGCTTTGTCAAGCCGGGCCTTAAAAACCTCTAAGGATGGAGATTACACCACCTCCCTAGGTAATCCATTACAGTGCTTCACCACCCTCCTAGTGAAATAATGTTTCCTGATATCCAACCTAGACCTCCCACACTGCAACTTGAGACCATTGATTCTTGTTCTGTCATCTGCCACCACTGAGAACAGCCTAGCTCCATACTCTTTGGGATCGCCCTTCAGGTAGTTGAAGGCTACTATCAAATCTCCCCTCGCTCTTCTCTTCTGTAACCCCAGTTCCCTCAGCCTCTCCTTGTAAGTCATGTGCCCCAGCCCCCTAATCATTTCCATTGCCCTCCACTGGACTCTCTCCAATTTGTCCACATCCCTTCTGTAGTGAGGGGACCAAAACTGGACGCAGTACTCCAGGTGTGGCTTCACCAGTGGCGAATAGAGGGGAATAATCACTTCCCTGGATCTGCTGGCAATGCTCCAACTAATACAGCCCAATATGCCATTGGCCTTCTTTGCAACAAGAGCATTCTTCTGACTCATATCCAGCTTCTCGTCCACTGTAATCCCTAGGTTCTTTTCTGCAGAACTGCTGCTTAGCCAGTCGGTCCCAGCCTGTAGCAATGCATGGGATTCTTCCTTCTTAAGTGCAGGACTCTGCACTTGTCCTTGTTGAACCTCATCAGATTTCTTTTGACCCAATCCTCCAATTTGTCTCATGACTCGCTGATAACATGAAGCCTACAAGTAGTTATCTATTATTCATGGCTTGGTAAAGGACTGGGGGTAACAAGACAAAATCCCTCACCAAAGGCTCTTAAGCAAAGTAAGCTGTCATGGGATAAGAGGTAAGGTCCTCTCATGGATCAATAACTGGTTAAAAGGTACGAAACAAAGGGTAAGAATAAATGGTGAGTTTTCAGAGTGGAGAGAGATAAATAGTGGTGTCCCCCAGGGGCCTGTACTGGGACCAGTGCTGTTCAACATATTCATAAATTATCTGGAAATAGGGGTAAACAGTGAGGTGGCAAAATTTGCAGATGATACAAAACTACTCAAGATAGTTAAATCCCAAGCAGACTGCAAAAAGCTACAAAAGGATCTCACAAAACTGGGTGACTGGGCAACAAAATGGTAATTGAAATTCAATGTTGATAAATGCAAAGTAATGCACATTGGAAAATATAATCCCAACTATACATATAAAATGATGGGGTCTAAATTAGCTGTTACCACTCAAGAAAGAGATCTTGGAGTCATTGTGGATAGTTCTCTGAAAACATACACTCAATGTTCAGCGGCAGTCAAAAAAGCAAACAGAATGTTGGGAATTGCTAAGAAAGGGATAGATAATAAGACAGAAAATATCATATTACCTCTATATAAATCTATGGTATGCCCACATCTTTGATGCTGTGTGCAGATGTGGTCGCCCCATCTCAAAAAAGATATATTGGAATTAGAAAAGGTTCAGAAAAGGGCAACAAAAATTATTAGGGGTATGGAATGGCTGCCGTATGAGGAGAGATTAATAAGACTCGGACTTTTCAGTTTGGAAAAGAGATGATTAAGGGGGGGGATAGGACAGAGGTCTATAAAATCATGACTGGTGTGGAGAAAGTAAATAAGGAAGTGTTATTTACTCCTTCTCATAACACAAGAACTAGGGGTCCCCAAATGAAATTAATAGGCAGTGGGTTTAAAATAAATGAAAGGAAGTATTTCTTCACACAACACACAGTCAGCCGGTAGAACTCCTTGCCAGAGGATGTTGTGAAGGCCAAGACTATAACAGGATTCAAAAAAGAACTAGATAATTTCATGGAGGATAGGTCCATCAATGGCTATTAGCCAGGATGGGCAGGGATGGTGTCCCTAGCGTCTGTTTGCCAGAAGCTGGGAATGGGGGACAGGGGATGGATCACTTGATGATCACCTGTTCTGTTCATTCCTTCTGGGGCACCTGGCATTGGCCACTGGCAGAAGACAGGATACTGGGCTAGATGGATCTTTGGTCTGACCCAGTAGGGCCAGACTTATGTTCTCGTGTTCTTAACAATTTTTAAAATGATTTAGACCCCTCAAGGTATCCTGTGTAATTCATGATCTTACTACTGTTACCCTCATGTTCTCTCCCCCATTTCCTCTTATTGTCTGTGACATTCATCTGTTGTGCCTTGTCTTCAATTAGTTTGTAAGCACTTTGGGACCTGGATCGTGTCTTTCTATGTATTTGTCCAATGCCTAGAACAATGAGGCACCAGCCCTGATTGGGACTTCTTGGTACTATTGAATTACAAATAATAATTGAATATTGAGATTCTGCTAAGTGTTCACGAGTATTATAAGTGCTCATGTTTCTAAAAAAACAGAAAGTATGTTGTTTCCTATGATAAAGAGTCACTTGTAACTGTTCAAACAGTGTGTGTTACTTGATCCTTGCCCAAGAGTTATTCTTAAAATGTTGAAGGTGATAATATACAGCTCAGAATAAAATGTTTAGGCCTGTGGGGTTAGCTGTCCGGGTCAGGTAGCTAAAGATTAATGCAAACTTCACAAGCCTCCTTGTAACTAGCTTCTAATAACTTCGATGCGGATAGCAAATACTCTATAGCATTGCTTATACCTGTCACGTGAATTGGCAACCAGTTTTGTCACTTGCAGGTGATTCTTACAATGTTTAATGGGCTCTTGTTCAGCCCACTTGCCAAACAGCAGTCAGCAGCATTGCACACTAGGCCTCAAATCCTCTCCCAGGCACCCAGCTCCAATAAATGGGCTGAGCATATTCCCCGGAGAAAGGAGGGGAAGGAGTATTCCACCAGGGCCACATGTCTACACAGCCGACAGCAGTGAGCCTCTGGCTTGTGGCTTATGGCTCAGGCTGGAGCTTGAGCTCCGAAGACCAGGGCAGGCGTGGGCTTCAGAGTCCAAGCTCCAACCTGAGCTGCAACTTCAAAGCAATGTCTACACAGCCATTTGTATCGCAGTTGTGTGAGCCTGAGTCTGTCGACCTGGGCTCAGAGGCTTGCTGTCACTGGCTGTGTCGACACACCCGCTGGCAGTGGAAATATCCACAGCTGTTATTCCGGCCAGGATAGGCTGTGAGGTCCTAGCACCTGAACTCCATCAGAGATAACAAGCCAACAGCTGTACAGACCCAGTCCCTTCCATCTGTGCAACAGCTTTCGGGGATTTCTCTTGGAGCTGGGTTACGTGATGCACAGGAGATGCACATTCTTCCCACTGCCTCCCCAAAGCAGTGGAAAAGTACAGGTTCTGTTGCCTTAGTGTCCCTTCTGTACCTAACAGAGTGGGAGGTTATCCACTGGTTAAAGTTTCTGTGTGGAAGTCAAGGTTAACCCAGTGGTGGTGCATAGCACTGTGTAATGACTCTAGCTAACCATAAAGTGATGTCTGCTGGGCAGCATGAATATACTAGTTTATACATTTAGTAGCCTCGGTACACTGAAAAGAAGTGCAAAACTGCAACATTTGGAAGTTTGGTTCAGGCCTCTCTCTGAATTAGAGGAGCAAATTTAGAAAAATACTTTCTATTGGACTGGAGGTTTGTGTTTGCTTAGCCTATTTTTCTCAGATGTAGTTATTTGGTTGTTATGAAAAAAGCTTCTGTCCTCTTAGTTGCCCATTAGACTCCTCACAACAATTTCTTGAGGGTAAATTTTATCATGGAAGAATGATTACATGCTTTTCAAAACAATTTAATATGATATAGCAATTCTGAGGCTGCAGCTAAATCTTCCAGAGAGATGCTGTGGAGGAGCCAAATTAGATGCAACAATGAACGTATAGGTGTATTTTAATGACTACACTATATTTGCAATAATGTATTTGTATTGTTTGCAAAATAATAGAAATTAATTGGGTCAAAGAAAGGTTTGTCTTGTCAAAAGTAAAGTATTTTTATTGCTAATGATGTATTGAGATCGCCTGTTCAGACAGCAAACTAGTTTGACAAAGATTTTGAGTCATGTTATGTGAGATTACACAGGATACAAGGGACTCTTTATGCAGCAAGGTCTGTTCAAGAGAGGCCTGAAGTGGTGTTAATATATAATTAAGTGGTGGTGGTGTTAATATATTAAGTGGTGTTAAGTTAAGTGGTGTTAATATATAATTTCTTATCCTCTGGAAAGTAGCCATATTGTTACTGTCGATGGCAAGTAAAATTCTGTAATATCAAGCTTGAAATCATTTAATCAGGTTTGTGCTCCTATTACAAAATGCGGATAGAATTTTGGAGGGTTTTTTTTAATTGCAGCTATTTCATAGTGATATCACAGTCCAATAATAAAGATAGGACTGCATCATACTTTGCTAAGCCAAATGACCATTGTTGTTGCCAAGTATAAGAACGGTCAAGAGTAAAGTTCTTCTCTAGGACGTTAACAGTATCCCTGAAATAACAGCTGTCACACTTCCCTATGTGTATTTATGCTCAGATAATTTGTTTAAATAGTGTTCTTGGTATATGCTTTATAACCTTCCACATTTTGCTATACAAATTTAGGCTTATATTGCAGACTGTGCAATTCATTTGGCAAATGTAATTTCCATCCCTGCATACTAATCGATTTCTTCACAAACACCTGCTATCAGTTATGATAATAAAAATGCCATTCTAAATTGAAAAGGGGCCAAATGGAGCTTCCTAAGGAAATGACTTCAGTATCTTTCAATGCAGCTAATGTAGTAAAGTTCTTGTAGTGCCAAGTCTGGTTGTCGTTGGGGTTTTGTGGTTTTTTTTTTGTTGAGCATTTGCATTTTATATAATTTTGCTCTATTACATCATTTCTCTGTCTAAATGATTCCTTGTAACCGGAGAATTCGCAGGGAGGCAGGAGTGGAGTTTCCACATTTCCTCTCTCTTGGGACCAAATCCAAAAAGCTTTACTTAGGCAAAACTCCCTAGCATAACAGGGCCTTAATCCTGACTGGAACCTCTGGGTGCTACCATAGTATAAATATTAAACAGTCACATCAGTTTCTATAACATTGCTGGGCAAATGCTGTGAAGTCAATAAAGTTTTGCCAATTTAAGAACTTAAGAATTTTGCCTTTACGCTGGATGTCAGTTTCTCACCTAAAATCTATGTCTAATTTTAGCAGCCAGTCTATGAAGAGTGATTGAAATTTAGAGCAACAATTTATGGCCTCGTCTCACTAACCTCTTGTTGACTATGCCTCCATCAAATGCTAATGTACACAGAACAAAACTGTTTTCAGCACCATTATGCCTTCCCACACTCAGAAATTTCGTGCCTGTTTTCAGAAACAGTGAATCTCTAGTGGAGGTCAGCAGACATTTTTACCTCCATATGTGACTCAGTGGTAGAATGCATACATCTCAGCTCCACTGCAGCTTATGCTATCAGTTGTACAAGTATGACTGCACCATTGCTGAGACACAGGTAAGAAACTGTCAAGAGTAGATACTGCCCTTGTAGAAAAAAAATGAATGATTTCCATGTTACATCAGGGCTCTAGCACACTTTTAGAATCAGTGTCAAAAATTCATTCACAGCTAAACTGTTTTCAACACTAGTTTGAGGTGGTGGGGTAGGAAGAGAATCATTGCTGACATCTGTTGTCAGTAATAGGTCATTTTCTGAAGTCTCTCTTAGGACATTTCTCTTGGGCAGTGGTTCTCAACCTCTGTCCTTACCGTCAGCATTCTTCTCCCAACCTTTACACATCTGGCCACATCTGTCCTCCCATTTAGCAATATCAGAAAGGCAAGGTTGTCATGACCCCTTAACACGTATCTGCAATTGCCATGCGTATCCCAACCTCCACGTCAAGAAATCCTGCTTTAGGATATTTATATAAGGCCTTGTCTGCACTAAAGAACTGAACCATTTGTTACTGAACCAGATTAAGTGTAAAGAATTAAGTGTCTCCACACTAGTCATACCAAATTGGTTTGTTTTGCCCCATATCCACACTTGTGCTGTCCTGAACTATTTCATTTGCAATTCCTTTTGTCTCACAATTCACAACTAGCTCCCAGAAGTAGTGCATCCTGGGAGATGTCACAAGGCCACTTAGGGCTTGACTAAACAGAAACGCTCAGGGAAGTGAATTAAGATAAATCGAATTTAGGACATTTTGATTCAGAATAAAACTTTTCCACATAGGAATTAAATGCAATTTAACTAACTCACTTTAATTTGGATGAACTTTCCTGAGTGTCCCCCTTTAGACAAGCCCTTAGTGTACTGTGGGGCATTAATAGGGAGGACTAGTTGAACCATTTCAGCTTGTCTGTGTTCACTCTGGCACTAAACCAGTTGAAATTGAACCAATGAAGCTGTGAGAGTTTATTAGTCCTGCTATTTCTAATGAGCTACTAGACTCTTTGTAAACCATTAGCAGACCGTTTGAGATGTTCCTCTGTGTGGTGGACTCTCCAGACCCAGAGTGGCAACTCAGACTTGAGCTGCATCCACACTACAAAATGCCTGGGCTCTGACCCACATAACAGCGGGACTCAGGCTCTGACGCTCCCTCCAGCAGGGTTCATAGACCCCAGCCAAGAGGATTTCCTGACCCAAGTCAGACTCATTTCTGTGTGGATGGAAGGGGCGCTGGGGCATGAACCTGAGTCAGAGTTTGGGCTTAGTGTGCTGTGTAGAACCCAAAATGCTCTACAAATGTTCTTAAGGCTTTAACCAGTTTAATTTTCTCTAGACCAACCTAAGAGTGGAGTGTTTACCTTGTATATATTTATGCTGCATCCCCTTTTGTCTGAACAATGCCCTCTATGTTATCTGCCAGCAAATGAGTCATCATATTGATCTTTTATTTATTTTTTTGGCATGTTCATTTTCTCATAGCTCTAACAGCCCAAGCTTATGCACTGAAGGAAGAGAATGACAGCCTCAGATGGCAGCTGGATGCTTACAGAAATGAAGTGGAGCTTCTAAAACAAGAGAAAGGACAACTCTTTCGGACCGAAGAAAGTCTCACAAAGGACCAACAGTTGAAATTCCTGCAGCAGACAATGCAAGGCATGCAGCAGGTACGATGAGTCAATTTTTAATGTCTTTTCTCAATAATGTATATGCAAAAGGGGCATTTTTGGTTAGGAAAAAAGCACTGCACATTTTTGCACCGCTAAAATCAGTTTTTGTAAGATGCTAAGGGACCTGACCGTGATTTCTTTGCATACTCAAATGCCTGTTGATTTCTGCAGGCTGTTTTGGGTGTATAAGGATGGCAGCATCAGGCCACAGGGATTAAAGACCTGCTGACAAAGGGGATGTCTACACTGCGGTCAGAGGTGTGATTGCAGCATGGGTTGGCCTAGCTCTGCAAGAAGGTAGCAGGTTTAAGAAGCCTTTTCCAACCTACCATGGCCAGTGCCCCAAAGGTAGCAGGTCAGGTATGGATCATAGCCCCACCATCCTTAAACAGCATCAGAGCTGTGCAGTGCGCACAGGGGAGAGAACACACAGTACTATTGCAAAGGCTGTAGCAAGGGCTGCTGTGGCCCATGCTCCCACGACACTTCTAAAGACACTTGTCCATGTCCTCAGCAAGTGTAAATTGACATGCCACCACTGTAGTCAGCGGTGCTAGATTGACTTGCACTAGCTGAGGCCCTGGCCCATTGTAACTGAGTGAGACATAATGTCTCCAGAAGCTGCTGCTGGTGTAGTACACCTCCACTTCCCCTCTACTGTGGCCAGTGGCTTAAAGCCACAGACTGGCCCTTTATTTCTTAGTCTCTTCTGTTTCCAAAATGTTAATCAGCTCCCACTTCTGATATTATTGTTGGAAGTCGTAAATCCCCTCTCTGTGACATTGCAGTTAGTAGTCATTGTGAGGCCCCAGACTTATGCCTTCTGACCAGGAGTGAGCTTCAGTACAGCTCTGTACATGAACACCCAGATCTCACCTTTCTTTTACAATGTTGGGAGAATTTGTGGCCTAAGTGAATAATTTCTTAATAAAATATATGAGAATTAACAAATTAGGCATTAGTTGCTCTTCCAATTCAGGTATAAAAAAAGAAGCTAAAGTGTCTTAGGCCTTCAAGCACTTAAGTACATGCTTTAAGCATGTGAATGATCTCTTCCTTACTTAAGCACATGCTTAAGTGTCGCTGACTTCATTAATGTTAAGCACATGAACACATGCTTTGCTAAATCTGAGCCTTAGTGCCTGTTCTCCATTGCCCTGCACTTTGTGTACTCATTCACACCAGTACAAATGGGTATAAGCTGCTACCAAATCCAAGTGGTAGTGTTTTTACACTCACTTGCCACTGGTTTAGATTGTCACCTGAGGTGCAAGGGCACAAGAGAATCAGGCCCTGGAATTCTAATTGAATTAGTATTGAAACTTCAGCTAGATATCAATATTGTTAATCAAGCGTGTTAAGAGAAAACCCATCGCTTATTATCCACTATCTAGCTGTGTCACAGCAACTGCAGTTTCCCATCCTCCATGTTTTTTTAAATCTTTGACATTTTGATGTGAGTTTTCGAATTTTTTGCTAGTTTGGCATCTGGGATTAAGCCAACCAACTTCCTATGGGGGAGGATTACAAAAGGTTCAAGAAGTTGGAAGCTGATTTGAGGATATGCTGAGGATTGCAGAGATCAGGAGTTTTGTTGGGAAGTTGTTAGCAGGTTCAACAGCAGAATGGAGCTGAGTTGGGTCACTTTTGTGGACAATTTTAATGGGTTTGAGTAGATCAGTGTTTCTCAAACTGGGGTCGCCACTTGTGTAGGGAAAGCCCCGGCGGGCCAGGCCGGTTTGTTTACCTGCCCCGTCCACAGGTCCAGCTGATTACAGCTCCCACTGGCCACGGTTCACTGCTGCAGGCCAATGGGGGCTGCTGGAAGCATTGTCCAGTAAGTCCCTCAGCCCACACTACTTCCAGCAGCTCCCATTGGCCTGGAGCAGCGAACCGTGGCCAGTGGGAGCCGCGATCGACCGGGCCTGTGGACGGGGCAGGTAAACAAACCGGCCTGGCCCGCCAGGGGCTTTCCCTACACAAGCAGTGACTCCAGTTTGAGAAACACTGGAGTAGATGGGTTTGGGTTGTTAGTAGCACTTGTGACACCTCATGACCTTTACACTTTTCCTGTGATTCATCCAGGAATATTTAGAAATTGGCCTCTCATTTAGGTAGAACCTATAGAGTCTGAGTTTGGTTTTCAGAAATGCTGAAGATTGACAGCTTTAATTGAAATCCATCAGCATAGCATGTGTACAGCACCTATGAAAATCAGGCTCTATATGAAATATTAAACACACATCCAGGTCTTGGCTAGTAATGGTTTAACAAGAAGACCTCTCTCATTCCCTTTTATCTTGTTGTATATATTATATTTAATTTAAGACAAGATGAACTGGTTTCCACCGAGTTCCTGAGCCCTACCTGTACATTAAAAAATGTGTTCCTCATCCTTCTTCCTTTCCATTCACACTCACTTCCCTCCGCATCCCACCCCCTCCTCCCTCTCACTTCGAAAACTAAAGAATAATTGATTTGAGCTACAGTTGAAGAACAGGTCTGGCTGAGAAAATGGATGCATTTTGAGCATCAAGAAATTTTCTGTGCACAGACTTGGTGCCAAACAGTAGCAAATAATGCAACACTGATATATTTTTAATGCACTCCAATTATCTGGTGATTTTTCAGGTTTCTTTTGCACACTTCCAGGACTGATGAAATGAGTGATTATTTTCTCTTCTCTCATCACTTCTGTTGCTCAAAAGCATTATCAGCAAAATCCCATAGAGATTTGCTCATGAAGTATACCATATGGGCAGTCATAGCAATCTAGCAATTTATGTTGTCGAAAAATGTGTAATAGCAGCTTAGGCATTGAAGTTATGTGTTTTTGAGTTAACTCCCTCCATGAATTTGTGTCACCATCTAATTTCATACCCACTATGAAGTCTCAAACAAATGGAAATAATGTCTTGTATCCATGGTAACAAACGAGGTACACTTTACCTGATCTTAAGATGGAAATTGAATTAACTTGTCACTACTATGTAGGTGTTGTTAGCTTCCATGTATTTCTATATGGGGATGCACACACAAAATATATACCTTTTCAAATTGCTCTGTATTTGAGCATCTCACTTCTGGAAACGACTTAAGGAAACTATATGATCAGAGAGATTTTGCTATCAGAATGTTATTCCAGTGTTGTTTTGGGGAACAGGTTAGATATTTTAGGATCGAACGTTAATCACTCAGTGCTAAGTATATTTGAATCTTGCCTTACTAATGTGAAATGATTGAAAATGCCCAGACAACAGGACATGGGTTTTTACCATATAGAGATTATAGATGACATATATTCTGAGTGATGCTGAAACTCATTTTGATTAATTTTTAATGCATACCAGATGACCTTATGAATTCCTTAGAGAATTATTTATCAGACTATTAACAGTATTGGCCTGTAGACTGTCCTATAGTGTGGACCTTGTGCTGTGTCCTCACACTACCTTGGGAACATTATTTCAGTTGAGACTTATGAAGAACAGGACTGAGGGTTTGACTTGGCCGTCTTTAGGAAGAGTCACAGGGAAGTCATACTGAACAAAGGAAATGTCACAAAAACATAGTTAAAAATACTAAGAGCAAAAGGATTAGCCTGCAAAAGAACCTTTGTTCTGCTATTTACAATGCAAACAATTCAAACAGTGCAAATGCTGTGATAACAAATGGCCACTTTGAACCCAGGTCTTAGACAGAACCGTCCTCTACTTGCCAGGGCATTTGGGTTGTTTTGCTGCGCATCCTGCATCTCCCACTGAAGTCACTGGGAGCTGGAGGTGCCCAACACTTGTCAGGTTTCAGGCTCTTCCTCAAAGGTACTTAGATGAAATCAATGGAAGTTAGATACCTAAATACCTTAGAGGAACTAGATCCTATGCTGTAAATTGGTTGATTATGGACCTTGCCATTACGTGCATTTCATTCATCATAAAGGATGCCATCATTATGTAGCAAATAGTAATAACTATTGGTGGGATTTTCAAAAGCACTCAGCATTCACCTAACTTTGCTGGAGCGCACTGGAGTTTGACCATTCACTTTAATGGGAGCCGAGTTTAGGCCAATGATGAGCGCTTTTGAAAAGTCCACACTATTCTTCTAGACGTTGCTCTATCAGAGTTAAATTATGTAAGCCAGACTCCATCATAGTTGGAATGAAAAATATTGTCTTTTACCTAGAGGCGGAGGGGAAATTGTATATCATCATGCAGGAGCACCACCAGCTTTTTTGGCGCCCTAGGCAGCGGAAGGTCCCGCCCCCGAAATGCCGCCCCGACAGAGGCGGCGGAAGGTCCCACCCCCGAAATACCGCCGACAACTGGGGCGGCCGAAGATCTAGCAGCAGCGGTCGCCGCCCCCAAAATGTTAGCACCCGGTCGCCTAGTGGGTTGCGCTGGCCCTGTCATCATGATCCCAGTGACTTCAGCGGGCGGGGGCTGAGAGCATATTTCTTCACAGGGATGAGTTCAGTAAATTGTAGGATGGATGTATTTGGGACCTTTTTCTTCACTTCTTTCTTGTGGTTGATCCACTATCTAAACTCCCATGAACCTCAATCACATTCATTCCATTCACTCACATGCAAACTTTCCCAAATGTCAAAAGTCACAGATACTTTTGTAAAAGCCTGAAAATCGCAGAATCCAGGTCTGTCATGACAACTATAACAACCCATTCATCCTTAGGTGTGAATGTTCCAGCCACAGATGAATGCTAAGAATCATAGCGTGATCAGGTGGATGGGGCTTATTGTGGGTTATATTCATTAGTATATCCTGACTACAGAAGGGCTTATTTATTCTGTTTTATCCTTCCACTCTGTACTCACTAAACATTTACTCAACATGTCGCCCAGCATACACACGATCAAGATTAACCTGTTTCTTCTAAAAATGCAGTATTAGAAAGGGGAGTAAATAAAGAGAAAAAAATATCACCCTTATATTCACTTTTTACCTGCTGAATAAATAGACTAGAGTGATTAAGTTGAAAATATTTTTATTGCTCTCCAGAGTATGAATCTTAATTTGATCTATAAATTTACAAAGAGCAACAGCATTAGCAAAAACCTGGTATTACTGAATGACATTTGAATTCTGAAAACAAGTAACCCTGTTTCTGGGAAGGGGGAGGAAGGGGCCCAGTAACAGTATGTCTGTTCTACAAGGGCTACATCTGTACAGATGCAGCACTGCAGCTATATCACTGTAGTGTAACTACTTACTACCACAACAGAAGGGGTTTTTCCATCACTGTAGTAAATCCACCCCCGGAGGAGGAGGTCAATGGAACATTTCTTCTGTCCACCTAGCTGCATACACATTGGGAGTTAGAGCCACCTAACTGCATTGTACAGGGTGTGAAATTTTTCACAACCTTGAGTGACATAGCTAGGTCAACCTAAGTTTAAGTGTAGACCAGGCCAAAGGATGCTTAAGCACTCTTTCCTTTACACTTTGAATTTAACATCCCATTAGGTTTACCATCAAATACCTATCTGCTGCTGTTTATATTTAAACAATAATTATTATTATTAATAAAGTGCACCTATAGGTTTACAGTACAATGATGTATTTTATCTCAGAATGGGAGACTGGAGTTTTCCTCCAAATGTGGCAACCCCTACCTAAGGCGTTGTTTACTGTGGGCGTTTCCCCCTAAAATTTCCTACTGTAGCTATCACCAGTTCAACTTCACAAGTCGTAGCAGCAATAGAAGTGTTAGTGTAAATAAGGCCCCATTGAGGTTTTAACTACCAAGTCATCTAGATCCGTTCTGAGATCTAGATGACTTGGTAGTTGTACCCTGACAGCTGCCACCAGTGATGGACCTGAAGTGGTGGCAACAGCAGTAGAGAATTTTAGGGAAAAAAGCCTAAGGTAGACACCTCAGTAGAAAGCACACTGACTGATGTTTACATGAAGATTATAATCTAGCCCTTTTGCAGGAAATCCTTAAACACTAAACCTCTCCCGCTGGTTACATTCTTCTTAGCTTTAGGGTGGAATATTCAAAAGCATTTGATGTTGGCCTAATTCTGCTCCCATGAAGTCAATGGAAGCAAAGTTAGGCCAAGGCTGAGCACTTCTGAAAACTCCAGCCTTAGTGGTGAATACTCATTTCTTTAAAGATGAATGGTAAAATTAAAATTCATGGCAAATTTGAGTCAGCTCAAAACGTGAACCTTTGCAAAGTACAGTAGACCAGTAATTTTTATCTACACCAACTTCAAGGCTTTCTATTCATCTCTGTAGTTTCTCTAGACTCAATGTGTAAGATTTTTTTTTAACTTTGCTTTAAAGATCAATCAAATATTTCTTTTTGAAAAAGAAAATCTAAAATCTAAGTGGGTTTGTTAAAAGTGAGCATGCTTTGGTTATGGAGAAGTGGTTTTATGCAATTTGTGGTCACATGGAGAAATAGACATACTTATACATATTATTCAGTGTTCTGCTTTTGTAGAATGAAATTGTCATCCCTTCTAAGTACAAAACAAATGTATGAAATTGAAGCCTGATTAATGTCTCATTCTGTGTGTGTGTGTGTGTGTGTGTGTGCACGCGCACGCCTGTCTGCCTGTCTTGGGCTCAGCCCTGCCCTCTGCTGTGCAGCATTGAGACCTTCACACTCAAGATGTCAGCAGGACAGCATATAACACAGTAATATGCACCAAGAGGTAGGCCTGCCTAATGTCCTTACCTATGGGGGCATGCTTGTCCCACCCCAAATAAAAAAACACAGCTTAACATGCATGCTGCTACCAGCAGCATCAGCAAATGTTGAGTGTGCACTTTGTTCCTGGTCAGAAGACCAGCAAGGTTCACTGCTAAGGGTGGAGCCCTGGCCAGCTGGAGCCGGTAGCAGAGAATGCAAAGGGCTCTTAATCAGCGCTGTGCCAGGTCAGGATTTAGATCCTTCTTCCATTACAAATCTCATCAGCCTCCCAGATAGTGAGATCCTAATGTATTCTGTAAAGTGGGCAGGGCTGGGGAACAAGAGGGCTAAGTGCCATAGCCTTCACCTAGCTGATATGCTGGATTTCCCTTCATTGTAATTTTTAAAAATTCATTAATTACCTTTTAATTTGCCCAGTCTCATATTAGGCCTGGTCATATGTTAATATAAATGCTGCAGTGTGGCTAGCTTCATTTACAACTCATTTCTAAAGCACGTGCTGCCATCTCCTTTGACTCGTCTTTCACATTTTCTTGTTTCCTTGGTGATTTGTCTGGTCTCATCAGTGTCTTGTTACTAATGCATATTTGCTCAGATGGGAAGTTGCGCTCCCATTATTCAAGGCTGCCATGCACTGGCCATTTATGATATGAAATCCTGTTTTAGTAATGTAGAAACTTGATATTCCAGCTAATCCATAGAGCTAATAGGTTTGATGGCTACAAATTGTGCGTGCGTGTGTGTGTGTGTGTGTGTGTGTGTGTGTTCCTTCATTTTGCTTCATTTTTTTCTTTAACCCTAAGGAGAATTCTGTCAATAAATGTTTACATTCTTCTTTTCTTCTATTATTTGTAAATAGCCTCTAAGAAGCTTGAAACACATTTCCGTTGCTGATTTTTGGCCTTTTCCATTTTGCAGGTTCTGAATTCTCTTTATTTGTGTAGAATAAAGTTTTTAATTGACTTGACTGGGTTTTGCTTTTAAAAAAAGAAATTGCTAGCCTGGATAGCTAATGGAATTCATGATGGGACAGGGAGACTTTCACCACTAGATCTCTGATTCAAGTCTGCCCCAGGGGAAATAGTTCCATTCATGCATGAATAAGAACTATTCACATGAGCAAACATTGCTAGATCAGATCCTAGGTGGTTAGTGACTGAAAACTGTCACCCTCTGATGTCTGTTTGGTAGTCTGTTTTAACTGGTTTGCTACAGATCCTGTTCAGTGGAAAAGCCACAGCCATTTCAGAGGCTGGGAGGAAAGCTCATATCCCCTCCCAGGTACAAGGTATGCTATAATGAATACCTTGTTATAACAAACTTGGTTACCTCGTCAGAAATGTTCATTATAGCAAGTGTAATGTACTTAAATTTTTAGTAAAGTTAAATTCTTATTATCATTTTGTGTTTCATTGCCAGCAGCTCTAAACAAAATTGTGACTGAAAGAGCAACAGTAGAAGCATTTGGTGGTATAACAGCTAAATATATTGGAATGGCAGGGGTTCTTTTTTAATATCCTAAAAACCTTACAGTCTTAAATATGACCTAAGGTCTTGTGGTCTATTTCTAGAATGTGCTTGTTGGGCTATTTAGATAGCTGGTTATAAAAGATGTTTTCATGGTGGAGCCGTTCACTAGGGACGGTTTGTCCATTGTCCTTGTGGGGTGGGGTGTATACTTATGCATATACGTCTATATGCATGTATATAATATATATTACATTTATACATACAGTATTTTTTTTGGTAAATGCAGGGCTTGGGGGAAGTATTCAGTGGCTTTGCGATGATGATAAACAGAAAGCTGTTGCTTTACCTTTAGGGATTTTCATATGTTTGGGGGTATTCTGTTTTGTATGGATGTTAGCATTCCTAGCCACGCTGGCACCACATTGCACACAGCCTGAGTAATTCAGCTGGCTTCTAGAATGCCTTCTATATTTAATATTTCAGATAAAGAGAAGATTGGTTTAAGATGGTAATTTGCTGTCTGCACTTTTGAAATCTGTGCAGTATGGGTGATACTGAACTTTACTGGAAGATGTTCAGCATTGGAGATAGGGAATGTGTAAAAAAAAAAAAAAAAAGCTACCTTTTACAATCTGCAGGGTTGCTTTGATAACAGCTATTTTAGTCCTCATGAATGATTCCAGATTAATAGCACTGGAGATTGAAATTTTCTGATTATGTATGAAGCAGATACAGGAGAGTCAGTGGTAATGTAAGCAAACTCCTTGTGATGGGGTATACAAATCTCACATTGGGAAACACAGGATTAAGGCGTTTATGTGGGCTCAGTTGGTCCCATCCAACCACAGCTGTGAGAGAGGTCAGACTTAGAGGGAGGAGCTTAAAAAGGGAAACACAACACAGTTAGCGTCAGACCAGACCTCTAGTCTTTGACTCCTGGAGAGAGGACTGGCTGAAGGCAAGAGCTCCTCAGATGAGCTGGACCTATTCCAGAAGTTCATCTTTCATAGACTACCAAATGGCTATCTATAGATGATTATTTTTGTTCAGTGTACACCTGTGCAGCTTTCAAATCAGTGACTGGTAGAGGATAAAACCTCTGCAAACATCTAAGGCATAACAGAGCCACGAGCAATACATGTCATGGATTTTTAACGAATAGAACTTGTCCGTAAAAGGCTGACCACTTTCACTGAGAAAATTGCAGAATTGCTGATTGAAGAGAATGCAGGAACGGTACTAAAGTTATGAAAAACTAGGCACCTTCAGTAAATGTTCACACTGGGGATAAAGTGGTTGGAAGTAGTTGATAGTTGAACAAATGAGCAAGCACTTTGGTGACTGTGCTAAAAGCAATTGATTATAGTCTGTGAGTATCTACATGGGGAACAAATACTTAGTAAAGGGCTCTTTCAATCGAGCAGAGAAAGGTATAACACGATTCAAGGGTTGGAAATCAAAACTAGGCAAATTCAGACTGGAAATGTTGTACATTTTTTACAGTGAGAGTAATAAGCCATTGTAACAATTTACCCAGGGTCATGATGGATTCTTCATCACTGACAATTTATAAATCAAGATTGGATGTTTTTCTGAAAGTTACACTCTAGGAATTATTTGGGAGAAGTTAAGCCTTTGTTACACAGAAGGTCAGCCTAGATGGTCCCTTCTAGTCTTGGAATCTGTGAATCGAGGGTGGGACATAACGAGCATTGAGACAGGGCAGGAGGAGATAACGTGAGTGTAAAAAGAGAATCAGACAATTGGGGGATTGGGACTGGCAGAGGAGCAGGAGGAATGGAGGTACCAGGAACAGGCAAAACAAACAAAAACGCAAAAGGATTCCAGTTTTACCTTAAGTTAATGTAATTGTACACCAAACTGAAGAGCAGAAGAAATATCTATATGTCAATTTTTAATAAGCATAATAATTTCATAAGCAAAATAATTCAAAATAATTAAATACTGTTATTTTATCATAGTTGCTTGGGACCTTCATGAAACGACTGATAATTTTATGCAGGGCTGATAACACCATGTTACATTATTAAGGTTGCCTGGCCCTTCCCATTATCAGACCCTGTTTTCAGTTGCTTATCACTTTGCCAAACTTCAACTGTTTAGGCTGAAATTTTGAATGCTGAGTGTTTTGCCTTAGGTTGAATTGTTTTAGAAAATTTCAGTCAAAAGAGTTTAACCTTTTCTGAGAATGAGGCTAGAGGAAAATGGGTTGTTTTGCAAAATTAAAAAAGTTCTGACAACCTTTTTTGACACTTCCCTCTGGAGCAGGGACTTTACATTTATCAGGGGCATGGCTTTGTGTCAGTGATGTGCCTTTTGCTGGTCACATAAAAATCTGTCCAAATTTGGCTAAGTTATAAATCTTTGGAAAATTGCAGTTCACACATGATCAGAGACTTCTTAGAATTTAGCAGCTAAAATCTCTGACGATACCGTCTCACACAAGTGCTTCAGCACTCCTAGCATTGACCAAACTGAATGTGGTCCACCTGCTTACAGCTCCTACATGTGACCAGATTGCACATGTGCCATCCCACAGAGCAACTGAGCATCATTCATTCCGGTGGAGAGTGGTGAAGCTGGACTTAACTTGTAATTGTAGCTCCTGGATGTTCTGGGCATCAGAGCACCAGAACTGAGAGAAAGAAGTCTGCCTCTCCTGTGCTCCCAGTGACCCTCCTCCCGCTGCCCTGGCAGCATGGAGGAACAAGCTGCCTGATTTGAATACCAAGAATATAACAGCTGGAATGGGGAGAAGGAAAGGAGACTGGTGAGACTGGAACTACGGGCGGGGAAAGGCAGAGAGAAACTGTGCTGGGAATTGTGTGTAGGGAGATGTGACGAAGTGGGAATTTTCCTACTGTTTTGTATGAATACTGTGTGTGTGCCTCAGTTTCCGTTATGTGTTGCACGAGTGTCTAGGTGGTGGGACAAGGGTGTGTGATTGTTGCACTGCCGTCTAGCTGCCTGGGCCCAGACAATGGCTGGATATTCTGTATCCTGGCAACTGATGGCCAAGGCCCATCCTCTGCCAAGATCCAGCCGGCTGCAACGTGTTGGAGAACAAAGAGAGAGGTGGAGACCAGGTGACCAGTTTGTCTGGGAAAGAAACAAAGGATGGAGGAGGGGCAACTAGGCGTGACTGAGAGTGGGCTCCTGGAAGCTGGTCAGTCTCCTGGTTTGGGGCTTTGGAGGAGAGTTCTGGGTTCTGGATCTCCCCAAGAAGGGCTTTGCTGAATCTTCCTGCTTTCTGTGCTAACAAGAACAGTTCTGTGCTGTGTTCCAGATGACTAATAAACCCTTCTGTTTTACAGTGCTGTCTGAGAGTCACTGCTGACTGCAGACATTGGGGGTGCATGGCCTCTTGGGGGGATGTAAGGCTTCTCCCGGTGTCCTATTCGGGTGGACTCACTGCAGAGAGCTCACTGCAGAAACAGGGGTGCTGAATGCTTTGAGGTCAGACCCAGAGGCACTGAAGCCAAGGAGGCTTGCCCTAGTGAGAGTATGCCTGGAGGGGTTGTCACACTACAAGAGGGTCTTGTCTGAACTTCGTTCAGAGCAGTTCCAGAGTACTGAGCCTGTTCACCCAGGACAGGGGATACTGGGACTAGTTGAGCAGGGAGACTGGACCTGAGAGCCTGGAGGAGGGGAGAAGCTGTGACTGGTTGGGCAAAGAGACTAGGAGCCAGGAGATGCCAGGGCTGAGGGGAAGAGATATACCTATCTCATAGAGCTGGAAGGGACCCCAAAAGGTCATTGAGTCCAGCCCCCTGCTTTCACTAGCAGGACCAAGGATTGAACTCACAACCCTGGGTTTAGCAGGCCAATACTCAAACCACTGAGCTTCCCTGTGGGAAGTGGTGGTGGCCAGCACATCTCTTGGCCTGTGCCACTTCCAGCAGCCCTCATTGGCCTGGAGCGGTGAACTGTCGCCAGTGGGAGCTGCGATGCTGAACCTGCAGATGCGGCAGGTAAACAAACCAGCCCGGCCCACCAGGGGCTTTCCCTGAACAAGTGATGGACTGGCTTTGAGAACCACTGCTCTAGAACATACTCTCTTCCAAAGCCTAGAAAAGAACCCAAGATTCCTGAGTCCCAACATTCCTCTGCTGTCAGAAAATATCTGTGAAACCCACTGGCAAAGTGCATGTCTCATCCACGCCCTCTGGTGCTGGGTCCACACAGAGAATGACAACCTACTACTTCTGTCAGTTATTCCATTGGCTCAAGTGGCAGAGATTGGTGTAGTGGATCTGCAAGGTCCTACCATACTGATGACCTGTGTTGCATCAATATGATGCAACATGGTGAATTCTTTAGTCACTATATTTAAAACAAACAAACAAACAAAAAACTAAGAAATTACACAGAAAAAAACTACATTAAAAGAACATTAAGGTTGGAAAATCTAGCATTCCAAAGCTGAAAAAAAGTTTTAAAATAATTTAATTTTGTGTCAAACTAAATGTTTTGTTTAAAGCAAAAGAAAACATCTTGTTTGCAAGGTTTTTTACATAAAATTCTAAACAAAAAGTGACTTCAAATGGAAAAATGTTGAAACAACACATTTGGAGTTTTTTCAGACATTATTTGTTTTCAGCCGAAAGAATTCAGCAAATTCACTATGAATTCACAAAATGTTTCAAGTGACCTGAATCTGCATTTTTTGATTAAAAGAAGTTTCAGCCCAAAACTTTCACCCAGCTCTAGTTGGAACGTGTGTAGTGAATGAGGGAGCTGATTTCAGGAAGAAAAGGATGGTGTTATGGTTATGCAGCTGAATGTCACACTGGAGAATTGGATTCTAGCACAGGGCTCCTACTGAGTAAGTCATGTACACCAAACTTGTCAGACAGTGTCACTAACTGTGTGGTCTTCATTTACTGGGTGCACAGCTTGGAATCTGATTTGCAGAACTGCCGAGTACTCACAGCTGCATCCAAAGTCAATGGGAACTGTGCGTTGATCATATATAGTGTAAATACTGCAAAAAGAAAATAAGGCCCTTTGCTTCTCAAACGGTGCACTGTGACCATGGACCCTATGATGCCAACTGGCAGAGGGTAAATGGTGTGCATAGGATTTTAAAAGGATCTCCTGGGTCAGATATATGCATAATAGTTAGTTAACCGATGTGTGGCATGTGAGGCCTGGTCTACACTACGCGTTTAAACCGGTTTTAGGAGCGTTAAACCGATTTAACGCCACACCCGTCCACACTAAGAGGCCCTTTATATCGATATAAAGGGCTCTTTAAACCGGTTTCTGTACTCCTCCCTAACGAGAGGAGTAGCGCTAGTATCGGTATTACCATATCGGATTAGGGTTAGTGTGGGCGCAGATCGACGGTATTGGCCTCTGGGTGGTATCCCACAGTGCACCACTGACCACTCTGGACAGCAATCTGAACTCGGATGCAGTGGCCAGGTAGACAGGAAAAGCCCCGTGAACTTTTGAATATTTCCTGTTTGCCCAGCGTGGAGCTCCGATCAGCACGTGTGGCGAGGCAGTTAAAAATCAAAATAAAGAAAGAGCTCCAGCATGGACCATGCGGATGTGATTGCTGTAAGGGCAGGCAAATCTGTTCTATCAGCGCTCCGTTACAGAAGACAAAATTCAAAATCATTTTTAAAAAATCTCCAGACAGACGCCATAGCAGGGACTCAGCTCACTGCTGCGTGACAAGCGTAACGGAAAGCCAAAGAATCAAATGGACGCTCATGGCCTGGAGGACTCAAGCTATCCCACAGTTCTTGCAGTCTCCGAAAAGTATTTGCATTCTTGGCTGAGCTCCAAATGCTTCTAGGGTCAAACACAGTGTCCGCGGTGGGTCAGGGCATAGCTCGGCAATTTACACACACACCCCCACCCACCCCCAGAAGTGAAAGGGAAAACAATCCTCTCTTGACTCTTTTACATGTCACCCTATCTTTACTGAATGCTGCAGATAGACACGATGCTGCAGCACTCAACACCAACATCCTTGCTCCCCCCCTGCCATGGGTGGCTGATGGTACAATAAGACTGATACCCATCGTCATCATCAGCCTATTGGCACATGGGGCAGTGCAAAAGGACTGGTAACCATGCCGACTAGCATCAGTTAGGTCGATCAAGGGTGCCTGCCCCTAATTTTTCCTGGTAGATGGTGCAATATGGCTGGTAACCGTCTTCATCATAGCAACAGGGGGCTGAGCTCCATCAGCCCCCACCCTTCATGTGTAAAGAAAAGATTCAGTTGCCCCTGGACTAGCAGTGGGATGCTGGGCTCCTCTCCTACACACTGCTTAATGTCCTGTCTGGACTATCATAGCAGCTGGAGGCTGCCTTCCACTCATTTCTCACTAACAAGTCACTGTGTCATCACACAAGTGGGGGGACAATGCTATGGTAGCCCAGGAAGGCTGGGGGAAGAACAGAATGAACAGGTGGGGTTGTTGCAGGAGCACCCCCTGTGAATAGCATACAGCTCATAATTTCTGCAGGATCTGACACAGAGCAGCTGTGCTCTCTGGTTATGATATACAGTGGTTTTCTAGTACACTTGCCCATATTCTAGGCAGGACTGATTCTATTTTTAGATACCAAAAAGGAGGGATTGACTCAGGGAGTCATTCCCAATTTTGGCTTTTGCGCCCCTGGCTAAGAGCAGCCAGGGGCACTTATGACAGCAACAGATGGTGCAGTGCAAAAGGACTGGTAGCCACGATCATCTTATTACCAATTTATGGTATGGTAGATGGTGCAATATGGCTGGTAACCATCTCTGCTGTCATGCAAAAGCAAAAGCATGCTGCTGTGTAGCGCAGCTGAATCGCCTCTGTGAGCGGTATCTAGTACACATACGGTGACAGTGACAAAAGGCAAAACAGGCTCCGTGGTTGCCATGCTAATGGCGTCTGCCAGGGCAATCCAGGGAAAAAAGGCACGAAATGCTTGTCTGCCGTTGCTTTCCCAGAGGAAGGAGTGACTGACGACATTTACCCAGAACCACCCGCGACAATGATTTTTGCCCCATCAGGCACTGGGATCTCAACCCGGAAATTCCAAGGGGCGGGGGAGGCTGCGGGAACTATGGGATAGCTACGGAATAGCTACCCACAGTGCAATGCTCCAGAAATTGACGCTAGCCTCGGACCGTGGACGCACACCACCGATTTAATGTGTTTAGTGTGGCCGTGCACACTCAATTTTATACAATCTGTTTTGCTAAACCGTTTTATGTAAATTCGGAATAATCCCGTAGTGTAGACGTACCCTGAGGTCTCTACTGAGAGTCAGCAGCCTGTTGGGTCATTGTAATCATTGTAATCATTGTGAATATATCGGATTAGGGTTAGTGTGGCCGCAGATCGACTGTACATTGTGAATATATGTACAGATAATATTTAAAGACTTATGTATCTATACTAAAAATTATATTCTTAAGGTCTTGGAGTTATGGCAGGTCACCAGGATTTATCATGCCTGCTGCCTGAAAGGAACATTTTCAAGTTAACAGACCCCTATCTCCATGTCTGGTCATTTGTGTATTGTATGCCTCACAATATATGCCTACTTGCATCCTAAGATGGGGTGGAATAAAAGATTGCAAAATCTACAAAAAAGAAAAATATCAGGGTGAACAAACTGCAGAGGGGTGTCCTGCTTATGAAGAAAGATTGTTATGGTATATCTTGGGGTGCAAGGAAACACACAGAATCTTTCACCCAGGCAATCTGACAGCATGTCATGGAAAGCAGGTCATAGCCAGCCTGTAAAGCGAGGATTTTGGTTGAGCAATACTCTACAAGACGTGAGAGTGTCTTGTGGATTAAGTCTAGGCTCTAAAATGCATGTTATGTTTTCATAGGTAACCATTTGTTTCCAATACTTCTGCTTGCTACTACTTGAATCTCCATGTTTTGTTAAATAAATTTATGCTTGATTTAATTACAAACTTATCTCTAAGTTCTGTGTGTTAAGCAGGGGGGTGATCTGGGGTGGACTGGAATGCTGGGGTTTACTGTTTATTTGGAAGCAGCAAATCTGTGATCAGTATGAATGTCCAGTGGAGCAGGAGCTGGACACTCCAGGGAGACGCTCGGAGGATTCAAGGATTGGGGTGTGCCTATTGCTCGCCTGTAGAGTGACAGTGGGGCCTGCGAGACCTAGAGAGGAGGGCCTGTGTTGCCTATGACCAGTGGAGCATGGGAGTTGACCCACAGCAGGCACAGACAAGGCTTCCTCACGCTAAGGGCAGGTGGTTGTGAGGTGCCCTCAGGAAGCATCTCAGGCACCCAAAAATTTGTGGACATATTTTACCTTAATCTGTGCCTCTATTCCCCGTCTGTAAAATGGGGATAATATTACACCCTCACCTCTCAGGGGTGTTGTGAAGATAAATTCATTAATGTCTGTGGAGCACTCACATATGTAGTGATGAGCGCCATGGAAAAGCCCATGAGGAAATGGATAATTCTGCTTTCACAGCAGAGTTTGAATAGTGTGAGGTAAATAAGTCATATGGCTACACATTGAACAGTGAGGATAAACCAAATATCAAATAGTTGCCCATTAAGTGAGCACCGTCCATCCTTTACACAGAATGAGACAGGGGTCCTCTGGGGAAAAAATGTCCTGATGTACTTAGAGTGTGTCGTAATCTGTATACAAATGAGGATTGAATTAAGGTTGCACAGGAAACCTCCATTCTGGCATTTCCTAACTTTGGAGGACTTGACTTTGCAACCCTAATAATGTTTCTTTAGCATAGTTGTTTGTGTGTAATATGTAAGGACCAGAGCCGAGTGAGAACAGGATTTTCCATCCTATGAAAAATTCTGAGATTTTGAAAACTTCTTTTTCTGTAGAGAAAAGAAAAAGAAATCTCACAATTTTTCACAAGATGGCAACAAACAAATCTTCCAGGAAACCAGCCCAGGAAGCCAGCCAAGCAGGGAACCAAGCTACCTGAAGCCTGGAAGCTGGGGCTTCCAAGGCTTCTAGGCTCTCAGGTGCCACTCAGTCCACCAAGCAAGCTACTTGAGGAGTCAGGAAGTCCAGGCTCCCCAGCAACTCACCAGATGGAGCTAGAAGGGTCAGAAACCTGCCTGATTTTCATTGGAATTTTGACATTGCCCTGCAGAATTGGTGCTTTCTGACAGAAAAATGTTCCGATAGAAAATTCCCAAGCGGCTGTAATGAATGTGTATATTTAATAACAGTGATGTACAGGTTGACTAGGCGCTCACCTTCTCCATGTTCTCACCACAGCAAGTTTATGGTATCTTTATTAGCTGCCTCAGACCACTCAGCAGACCCAGATGCATTTTCTGCTGGTAAATCTTAAAACATATATAGCTTCAAGGCTTCAAAAGAACGTAGGAGTGAGAAGCCACTAAAGCCGTGGTGCCCAAACTTTTCCTCTTGGGTCCCCTGCTTACCAGGAATGGAATGTGTCCATATCCCCCCCTGGCCGGGAGCAGAGTTGTGGCTGGGCCAGGGGCCGGAAACGAGGGCTGGTGACTGAGAGAGGGGGCTGGGAGTCGGCGGTCAAGTCACAGCTGGAGCCAGGGCAGCAGCTGCGGCTGGGGGATGGGGCCAGAGATGGGGCTGGAGCGGAGCTGGGGGCAGGGCAGGGCTGGGTGGCACTCCCTCCCCGCCCCGCCATGGAGTCTGGCCTGAGCCCCACCATGTCCCCTTGGACGTTTCTCCATGCCCCACTAGGGGGACGTCGCCCACAGTTTGGGAACCACTGCACTAAAGCAACCTAGCTATAGTTTGGATTGCCGTCACAAATATAAAAAGGTGATTTATCAAAATTTACTTCCATCTAGCTGTGGTGACCCAGCAATGCCATGGGAGGTTGAAAAGTCTGGGAGTGTTCATAGGAAGAAGTTTATGTAGACTGTCTAGCCCAGGAACCAATGGGACTGAAACCATTTTTAATATTTGCTTCCACTTGCTATGCAAACTTTGTCAATCAGTTTAGATATGTGTCATGGCCCAAATTGTATAAACGTGTAAGCTATTTAGCATGTTAATAAACGGGACATTCTGTTTCATAAATGATTATTATTTGTTTGGTTTCATGTGGCTATATATTGTCTGATGGAATGTGATGCACTGGATTTTCTGAATCGCCCTGGAAAATGAGCACAATTAATTGGAAAATGGTGTGTGTGTAATGGCAGTGTTAGAGACCTTTAAAACATTGAATTAATCCATCCAGCTGGTAGTCATTCACATCAGGAATTCTGTATCAATCCCTACTCAAGCCTTGATGCTTCAGACATTTCCACGCAGCTCTAAAAGCAGGTTTTGCACAGCACTGAAGAAGAAACTTTGATGCTTAATACTGCTAACTACATGATATAAAATTTGCGCACTAAAAGGGCCCACAGCATTAGCTGAAGTCAGAGAGTTATGGGTACTAAACACCTGGGTAAATTAAGCCTTAAATGTTTACTATGTATAACACCAGTAACTGAAGTTTCTTGCTACTAATGCAATTGTTCACTTACACACTCTGTTAAAAAATAGTAATCAAAGTACCATGTTTTCACAGCAAATAAATTTTCCTTGCTTGATTACTAAAAGGAGAGATACTAAACCAGTTTGTAATCTCTTGATTATATTTATTTGCTAGTTAGCAGGGTCTAGTACAGGGGTCGGCAACCTTTCAGAAGTGGTGTGCCGAGTCTTCATTTATTCCAGGGGTCGGCAACCTCTGGCACGCGGCTCTCCAGGATAAGCACCCTGGCGGGCTGGGCCAGTTTGTTTACCTGCCACGTCGGTAGGTTCGGCGGACCACAGCTCCCACTGGGCGTGGTTCACCGTCCCAGGCCAATGGGAGCGGCAGGAAGCAGCGTGGGCGAGGGGCGTCCTGGCCACAGCTTCCCACCACCCCCATTGGCCTGGGATGGCAAACCGCGCCCAGGTTCGGTCCGCCAAACCTACCGACGTGGCAGGTAAACAAACTGTCCCGGCCCGCCAGGGTCTTACCCTGGCGAGCCGCGTGCCAGAGGTTGCTGACCCCTGGTTTATTCACTCTAATTTAAGGTTTTGGGTGCCAGTAATACATTTTAACATTTTTAGAAGGTCTCTTTCTATAAGTCTATAATATATAACTAAACTATTGTTGTATGTAAATTAAATAAGGTTTTTAAAATGTTTAATGAGATTAATTTAAAATTAAATCAAAATGCAGAGCCCCCCGGACTGGTGGCCAGGACCCAAGCAGTGTGAGTGCCACTGAAAATCAGCTTGCGTGCTGCCTTCAGCACGCGTGCCATAGGTTGCCTACCCCTGATCTAGTATTTGTCCTCTCTATACAGAAATACATAACCAGTGACCAGTTCCTGGCAAGTCCCAATGTCTGTTCATGACTTACAACTGGATAGGATGAGGGGAGCCAGGCCCTTAAAAAAGTCTCTATGTTTCAGAAATTCTCAGCGGAACAATAATCCTTTGGTCATCATTTTGTGTTTTGACAGATCACATCAGCAGTTTTCTTGGCTGATGCATTGATTGTAGGGCATCCGTCTTGGTGATCTAATAACACATCACCATCATAGCATGAGAAGAAACGAAATGTTTAGTCTTCTTGGCAACTAAGTGCAAATGCTTTCCAGAATATAGCTTAGCGTTGAATGAAATGGCTTTGGGCCAGTGACTAATTAAAGTAAAGGGCTGTGCTTGTGAATTATGCATGTACTGTAGTGTTTACCCTAGTATTGTTAAAACCACAGCATATACTTCTACAAATAAGGTGGTTGTTCAGATGGATGTGACAGTCCTTCTGTGGATGATATACTCTACCAAGTGTTTGTGCTTTAGTGTAACAAATAGCTTAACGGCACATTTACAAATGCATTCCTTGTGTTGTACTGCAGTGGAAGGAAATCCAGATGGAAGTAATTTACATCCTGTTCAACTTAGACACAACAGACTTAGTAACAATAATAAATATAGAAATAATGTGAAAAATGTTGCTTGCAGTGAAGATTTACAATATTTAAGATTGCTCAGATTCTGATGGTGCTAATCACACTCTTTTCGCCTACCCAGCAATTGCTGAGTATACAGGAAGAATTAAATAACAAAAAATCTGAACTGGAGCAAGCAAAAGAAGAACAAACACATACACAAGCCAGGCTTAAAGTTCTTCAGGAGCAGGTGAGTGCTTACATTGAGCATAATCCTTATTTAGGACTACACCGGAGGGCCTGATCCTGCACCTTTGAAATCAGTGGAAGTTTGGCCATTGACTTCATTCTAATCAGTATATGATCTTATGTGACCTGTGTGTGATCTAATGAGCATATACAAAGTTTAGTTGAAGTTAATTGATAGTATAGTTTGGGGAAACTTTGTCAAAGTGAAATTGAACTCTGTCAGTTTTGCAATATCAGATATTTAATCTCACATCTTGTACAACATTTTCTGTTATGTTCCTCCACACAGATACCAGTGATGTGTGAATGATTTCTATCTGAAAACAAATGAATTTGGGGAGAGTTCAATATACCAGCAAAGCAAACATATTTCAGAAAAAGCCAGCCATTTCTTTTAAGACTAGTAGTGGGGAAAATGAGTTTAGCATCTCCTGTATTATTCATGCAGACACATGTATACAAAGGACTGAATCATGATGACATAAAAAAAAATCTCCAGTGCATCAGTGCACTTATCTAACTGTGGTGAGAAGCAAACCTTTTATATACTCTGCAAATCTGATCGTTTCATTTTTGCTTTCATTGATACTGAAGTGCTGTATGACATTGATAAGTGTATTTGAAAATATTGTCTAATATGCAGGGCAAGATGGATCGTTTCACAGCAAAGGAAGATCTGTGCCTGTTTGTATAGTACTGGAGATGAAATACTGTGTTGTCCACGCACACAGAGTATACAAATAAATGTTGTGTGTCTACAATTTGATTATGGAGACAGTAGTCACCACTCCATAGTTTTTAGCTGAAGTAGACAGTGGACTGGTTTTTTGATTGATTAATGTAATCTAGTAAAAAAAATTCAGACGTGTACGACGTAAATTATTTAGATGGCAAGGATTCAAAAAGTCTCTGGTTTTCACAATTTTAAAAAATCCTTCTGAATTTTTGAATGTTTACATATTTTTAAAGTTATGCACATCAGACTTGTTGTCAGATGCAGTTGGCACAAATATACTTTATAATCTGACAATCCAGATTCTGCAAAATAAAGTTTTCACTTTAAAAAAATATTTCTAGCGCTTACGGTTGCAAAGTTAACTTTCTAAATGTGAACTGATATAACGCCATCTTAGACAAAAGCGTATGAGGAAGAATGGATTTGATTACAATTTTTCTGGCACCTAAAACGTCAGATGAGAAATGGGCTAAGGGACCTGCAGGATCTATATACTGTATAGGAAACATAAATATATATATACGGTATTTTAGGTCTCAATTTTACCATATGTTAGTAGCATTAAAAGGACAGCATTATAAAATACTGTTTAAAAATATTTTTACTATAGCACTCAAAATATTATAAAACATGTAGGAAGATCTTACAATCTGACAACCACCATAGTGCAACTACATGTTTTCATTGCAAATATCTGTGACATGCTGAATATTGAAAATCAGGGGCAGAGTCAAATAAATGTGAACATTTAACATCAAAATAAAAGCACAGGGGCTAATGGATTGATTGTATTATAAATTTTTATATTACATTCAGCAAAACCCACTATTTTTAAAAGCTAATTTAAAGCTGAGGCAGAATTTCCAGCCTGTTGCACTGAAGCACAGAAACCAAAGTTCTTAGTGCAGAATTTTGATCCAGCTGGGCTTTGATCTGTATATTTTTACACATGGATTACCTGTAGAATGTGAATGATCCTGTAGAACAAATACCCCCCTCCCAAAAAAACCCCATGGGCATGTCAGTACACTGCTAATGTGGTAACCCTTCTGCTTTCCTTTCAGGTTCATGAAGGCAGGGGCGGCTCCAGGCCCCAGCACGCCAAGCGCGTGCTTGGGGCAGCAAGCCGCGGGGGGTGCTCTGCCGGTGCCGCGAGGGCGGCAGGCAGGCTGCCTCCAGCGGCTTGCCTGCAGAGGGTCCGCTGGTCCCGCGGCTTCGGCGGACCTCCCTCAGGCATGCGGGAGGTCCATCGAAGCCGCGGGACCAGCGGACCCTCCGCAGGCAAACCACCAGAGACAGCCTGCCTGCTGTGCTTGGGGTGGCAAAATCCCTAGAGCCGCCCCTGCATGAAGGGTAGCCCCTTGGCAATTGCTGGCTCTAGTTCAGTGTGATGCATCCGCATGCTCTTTGCTGGTAACCACACTTGCCATTGAACAGCAATAGAGCCTGCCTCTGGGGTAGGGCAGCTCCTGTTTTTTCCAATATTGTATGTTTTTCAGAGGTTTCTGTTACTATTTTATACCAAGAATATAATTTAAACTTAAACAAAAGAAATTGGAAAAAAGGGATGTTACCCTTTGTGTGTCTGCATCTAGGCGTTTTTTCCTTAACATTTTCTACTATCGCTACCCCCAGTGCAATGGTGGGAGTTCTAGTGTAGACAAGGCACCAGTGGCCACTAGCCTTTTATCCTCTGTGCTGTCTAACCCTGCTCAGAGCAGATGGCACAGAGGTGAAAATGTCCACAACTGCCAATGCTGTGGCTACACAAGAGTTACCATCTATGAAACTTACCAGTGGTGGTCATGGGCTGGAAAGTTTTTTGGGGGGAAAAGTCTAGTATATACATTTACCTAGAAGCAGATTCCAATCTCTAGCAGAGTGAGAGTGTAGTTCAATGGTGAATCTGAAGTCATCATCAGTAGAATACATGCTGCCCAACACAAGTAATAGCCAGTGATTGTAGGGTGGCTGCACTTGGTGAACCTGAAGAAGGAGGGAGTAAAGGTAAGTAGACATTTGAAATTAGCTAACCTCCCTTGCCTTTTTATTTTGAGCAATGAGCAGGTTATCTTAAACAACCAGACAAGAGCCTGCTCTTCTGACCTCTTACTCGTGTGAGGGAGTCCAGCAGTACTCAACAGGACTGCTTGAGTAAGGATGGCTTGTGTCATTAAGAGTGTGCAGAATCAGGATTGAAATTACTAACTTTTGAGTTACCACAGAATATAATTTAATATAAAACTTCATAACTTTGGGGCTTTGTGGAAGTGATTTTCTTGATCTCCGAGAGGAATCAACTGTTCACACCGTCGCCTCCTAGTGACCATTTGTGCAGTGTTGTGGTTTTACAGAGTTGCTTGCAGGGCCGGCCTTATGGGTGGGCGATGTGGGAAAATGCTCAGGGTGCCGTGGTTAGGGGAGCACTGTGGTCAAGAGGCAAGGAGCAGGGTGGGCCTGGGGTCTGAGGCTGCAGAAGGGAGCTCAGGGCAATGGGGTGGGGGGAAGGAGGATGGGGAGTGGGGAGCCCAGGGAGGCAGTGGGGACCAGGGGAATGGGGGGATAGATGGGGAGGTAAGTGGGGACCATGGTGGTGGGGGGATGGATAGGGACTCTGTGGGAGTCAAGGGGGATGGGTGAGGGGATGGATGGGGAGGCAGAGGGGGCTAAGGGTGATGGGGGAATGAGGGGGGTCTGGGGTAGGCAGCAGGGGCCAGGAGTGATGGGGGGTGGCTGGGATGTCCACGGAGGCAGCAGAGGCCAGGGTGGCTGGGTGGGGAGCCAGGGGCAATGTGGAGGATGGATGAGGAGGCAGCGGGGGCAAGGTGCTCCAAAATACAAGTTCACCCAGGCTGCCATTTTCCCTCCGGCCAGCTCTGGTTGCTTGTCATTTCATGGAAGTGGTGCCACATTCATATGGAATGCATTGGACTGCTCTAACTAAAAATAGCATCTGTTCTGAATCAAACATACTGGTGTCCATTTTTACCACAATTTTAGGGTTGTTCTCACACAATAAAGCATTTGTGTTAGGCAGAAAAGATATCTCTTATAACACCTGCTACTTCCTTAGTAAAAACAGGTTGAAACAAAGGCATACAGCAGAAAGAGCTGTTTACTCCCCCACTCTCATTTTGAATAGGTTAGAATAAAGACCTACATTTTTTAAAGAAATACACACACCTAAGTGCAAATGCACTTTGTTCTGCATGCTTAAATCCCCAGTTCATGCAAGCATGTGAAGGTTGCAGTGGTGCATACTTGTCTGTTTGGGTTCATCCGTAGATTGCATGTGCAGATATCTTTGAAAATTTGGCCCAAAATATTGTTAGGTAATTTCTTAAATCTTCTGATAGTGACTATTTTATAATCTCCCATGAAGTAATCCTGAATTTCTATTAAAAATCTCATTTACTTTAAGAAAAAAAAAGTTTTGCTTCAGATCACCTGTAGTGAAATTTGCAGTGTCTTCCCAGTTCTTCCTCCTGATAGCTAAATAAATGAGTTCCACATCTCTTCCTCCTCCATCATACTCAGGAGCCGTGTCAGTTATCTGTATACTTCCTCAAGAAGGCAATATACAGGAGCACTCTGACATTTGAAACAGCTCAGAATATGTCATTCAAAAGTAATCATAAGCCAACACTATTTAGCTAGTGGCAACTTGCAAACACTGCAAAGCTTAAATTAATAGCAACAAGAATGGGAAATGAAATCATTTATTCTTTTTGAGAGCCAATTTTGTACACTTTTTATGCCTTGAAACTGTTTTCTAATCTTATTATTTAAAAAATAATGATCCAGTCTTATTATTTTCCTTACTCCCCC
This sequence comes from Mauremys mutica, assembly GCF_020497125.1. Taxonomy (NCBI): domain Eukaryota; kingdom Metazoa; phylum Chordata; order Testudines; family Geoemydidae; genus Mauremys; species Mauremys mutica. Next base: position 302,644,651 of record NC_059072.1, on the reverse strand, counting down.
CTGACTAAACTTATCAAGCCTTAAATATGTTGGTTTCAAAATGGCTTGAGCAAAAACTCATTAGAATTATATGCTCCATCTGTTTTTCTCATTGGAAGCTTTATAAAATGCTACTTCAAATAAATCAAAGATAACTGTGTGAAATACTCAAGTAATGTTCTTTGTGTGGTGTTTTTTAATTTTTGTTTTGGTTTTGTTGCTTTTTTGTTTTGTTTCTTTCTTTAAACTTTGCAGTTAAAAAGTGCCAAGGAGTTAGCAGAGATCAACGGCCATGACGAATCTCAGGCAAATGTAGGTACAGCTCTATTTACATTTTGTTATAGAATGGTTTATTGGTTTAAGGGCTCAGGTTTTGAATGCCTACTTTTCCTACAGCGACAAGTTCAAATCCCAGCAAGTTTCATTTCAAGGTAGTTAAACTGAGTTCCGTACAATTTACTTTGTGGGGTTATTTGGATGAAATGTTAACAGCCAAGGTTCTGCCTGCTCTCTATGGATGTTAACGGTACCATGGCAATTTTTGTAAGAATAATATTTTGCTTAGTATCCTGGTGCCCAGTGCTCTTCCCTTCTCAAAATGTTTTTCAGGAACATATATATTTAATTTAAATTCTATAGGAAATTATCAACATGTTTCATGTCAGCTTATGTATAATACAGTCAAAATGTTTTGACTTGTATATTAATTATAACAGGGGTCGGCAACCTCTGGCACACGGCTCACCAGGGAAAGCACCCTGGCAGGCTGGGCCAGTTTGTTTACCTGCCAAGTCGGCAGGTTCAGCCGACCGCAGCTCCCACTGCTGTCCCGATGTGGCAGGTAAACAAACTGGCCCTGCCCGCCAGGGTGCTTACCCTGGCGAGCCACATGCCAAAGGTTGCCGACCCCTGAATTATAATATAACAAAAGCCAAATTGATAAAGTCAAAATGAAATATTTAAATAAGGTTTGTTACCAGGGAAGCCACCTCCCATGCACCCCCTTGTGGCCTGGGCTTCCTCTCCAGCACCATGCCTCAGTTTCTCTTCTTCAGTGCTCCTTAATAAACTCCACACAGACCTTTGGTCCAACAGTATCCCTTATCCCAGGGTCTAACTTACTGACATAAAACTGAAAACAAAACTCTGTTGTCAGGCTTCTCTCCCTCTCACTTCCATTGGATTCTGTTCTCTCCTGCTCTTCCCGGATTTAGCAGGCCATTCTCAGCACGACCTGCCTGGAGTTTTGCTCTGCTCCCCTGGAGTCTGCTCTGTCTTCAGCCCTATGACTCTGGCTTCTAGGCTCATACCCTTCCCTGTGGTCAAAGATGGTCTCTTGCAGGAGCTTCCTGCTCTCTGCAATCTCTGCCATAGCTTCCTCTCTCTGTTTCCTGTTCCCCTCCAGCTCTTTATCAGGACCAGCTGCCCACTATCTGGCCCTATCCAGAGGCTGCTAATGAGACACAGGTGGGCTGTTCCTTCTTAAAGGGCCCAAGCCACCCAGCTGACAAGGTCATTTCAGACTTTTTGTTTTGAAGTAAATTTTAAAATTTTGACTTTTTGTTCTGATTTGGGATGAAAGGATGTTTCAAAAGATCAGCATTCCCCTCAGAAGGGAAATTCCATTTTCCAGCCAGCTCTGCTTCTATCCCTCTGCTTGATGCCCATGTGCACCTGCCAGTGATGGGGCATCAATGGGTAAAGAAGTGCATTGTGATTATTTACATCCCAAAGGTCTCCCTCTTGATGTTGGATCTATATGAACACAAAGGTCCTCTTCTGTGCAGAACCAGTCCCAGGATCCAGCTCTTAAGGAAAGAAGTCACTGCCATTCCTAAGATAATGGTTCAGAAGAAAATTAGACAACTGCACTTGTCAATCCACAAATTCAGTCCAGGGTTGGAAAATTGTCCCACCTTAGGATAAGAGAGAGATTCAGGAACACAAATATAAATGGCAATAGAGAAATTTATTTTGATACCTAATAGTGAAAGAGTGAAAATGTATTTGCTGCAGAAATGGACATGGTTGGTGGACAGGAATTGAGAACCCTCTAAAGAGTACAATATGATTAGGCTTCCGATTTTAGGTTTTAACCAATAAACATAGAGAAAACAGCCCTGACACAAATAAAAATTAAATCAGTGTTTGTCCAGTAAATACCAGAAAAACCCTGGAAATGTTTTTTTGTACCTAAGGGCTTGTCTACATGGAGCAGTAATGAAGCTATGATTTCTAAGCACACTAAAGTGTTACACATTAATTGGTCTAGGTAAATCCTGCTCATGCACACTAATCATTCCCTAGTGCGCTTTAACACAGTATTATTTGAAACAGAGAGATTACTCATTACTGTATTTACAACTAATATATATAATATACATTACTCATTACAGTATAGACACAGAGGAAAGTCCTCCCCCAAAAAAACAATTTTTGACATCTACGTAGAACTCAAAAATTGCTAAAAATAAACCCTCAACAATGAAATTAATAAAATCCCCAAACCAGAAGCCCTAAAAATGATGAATGTTATTTACACTGAATATTTAATACTAATGTGCTTCTCCTTGCAAAATGCATCCAAAGCTAATTACCAATAGAGTTCATGGTTCTTGCCCTTGGCCGGTATCTAAATCTGGGCTGATCAAAGAGGAAAAGATGTAGTGGCTCCTACATGGTTATTAGTGGACTGTGATGCGTATAATAGGATTAGTACATATTTGATACAGTTGACAAGTTGAATTTAGCAAATGAAATGCCCTGACATTCAGGACCAGATTGAAAGGTATTGGCAACGAAACATGAAAATGTCTATCTGTGTTCCAAATAGTATATATGACCATTCACCTTACAACACCCTACTTGTACCTTGTACTGTAGTAGTAAAAACTGGATTTTTTTAAAAAGACAGTGGCAACTTTTATGAAGATTGCTGCATGTATATTGCTGCATTGTACTCCAAGAATGTCCTCTCTGTATTGCTATTACAGTTTTTAAAAATAATTTTCCTGTGTCCTAAGGAACCTTTTCTACTAGTGGCATTGGCCATGATATCATAGGTATTTTACATTATCTTACTGTTTCTTGAAATAAAAAATTAGAACATTTTTGGTAGCCAAAGAGTATAGACAACATGTATTGCAGTTACTTAAAAGGATGGGGCAAGGGTAATGTTAGACCCACTGCTACTGCAACTCACAAGCAAAGCTAAAAAGAAAGAACAGATTTTTTGTGCACATCAGCTGCATCAATTATTCCAGGGCAGTGCAAGAATAACTCATGTGCAGGACTCTGCAGACAGTCATGAGGCCATTTCACGAATGGCTTGTCAGGTACATGTGGTAATATTTGTTACATCTGGTCACATTTCACATGATTTGAAGTGGTTTTTAATCCATTGAATGTGTCATTCTTGCTTGTGGTGCGTTCTGTAGCAGGAAAGCCCTGACATAAGGTGCATGTTGTGCCTGGAGCAAAAATCCTGGCCCTGAGGGAGACTTGAGTTTAACAGTAACCTCAGCACTCCCATTATGTGGGCTAACAGAAGTGTTCTGACATAAAACTCATTTCTGGGGGCTTAGATGTGATTGTCCATTGTTCTTAATGCTGCTCAATGCATAGAGCAATGTGTTAATTTCCCCATCATTGTTGGACACAGTGATATATAATTCAGATCATCCTCTTAATTGAAAAGAAAACCCTAAGTCAATGTACAACTATAATTTCAGATTTCTTCCTTCGTCCAACATGTTCCTTTTCCCCCATGACCGGACTAGTCCCATCTTGAAAAAAAAACGCTTCTTCTTTCTGAAGTGGTGTGGAGGGGTTACTAAATGGTTTATGAAGAGAAACCACAAAACACATGCTGTGTGATTTGAAACATCAATGTACTGTATTTATTCCTCAGTTGTTTCTGGCTTGCTGTAGAGTCTCTTGCTGTGTAAAACATGTGCTGTGTTTTGATCGACATTGTGTTTCTGTGCACTGCGAAACTCAGCATACTTAGGATACCGGATGTCAATGCAATGACATAGTCTTCCTGGGCCAGTTCATTAAATGACATCGGGAAGCTGGGGCATCAATCCTATTTCAGACAACCACTGTGAGACTGATGATAGAATTTTCGAATGTCCGCAATGTACTTAAGGCATGAAATCCCAGCCCCATTGAAATCAATGGCAAAACTCTCTGTGGTGGGGTGTAATACCCCTTTAAGGGACAATCTAGCACAGGGGTAGGCAACCTATGGCACGGGTGCTGAAGGTGGCACGCAAGCTGATTTTCAGTGGCACTCACACTGCCTGGGTCCTGGCCACCAGTCCGGGGGGCTCTGCATTTTAATTGAATTTTAAAAGAAGCTTCTTAAACATTTTGAAACCCTATTAACTTTACATGCAACAATAGTTTAGTTATATATTATAGACTTATAGAAAGAGACCTTCTAAAAATGTTAAAATGTATTACTGGCACGTGAAACCTTAAATTAGAGTGAATAAATGAAGATTCGGCACACCACTTCTGAAAGGTTGCCGAGCCCTGGTCTAGCACTTACAGCCAAGCAATCTGAGCTCAGTCAAGGAGTGCCTGCTCCACCCTGGGGCTGGGCTATATAAGCGGGGAAAAGAAGCTGAGCGAGAGAGAAGGGACCAGAAGCCACACTTGTGGCTATGGGTTGCAGGACCCTCAGGCTCCGGGGCATTAGCCTGATCTGCCTCGTAGAGGCTTTGTTTTCTGGCTATACATTTGGTTGCTCTGATTGAAGGCACTTGAACTTGGTTAAGCTGCTCCTCCCCTGACTTGAGACCTATGGGAAATGGAGAAAGCCTGCCTGCCGCCTAGAGCAATAAGAGAACTGGAAACTCTGCTGGCCAAGGTTGGTTTGGAGGCCTTGTAAAAGGTCACTTTGGGTGGTTTTGGTTAGCTTGGTTTTGGCCTCCCGTTCTATAATCCTGTATGCTTCCATTGACCTCAGCTGGGCAAGGATTTCACCTAAGGACTCTGTTAAGTGTTACTGCTTTCTAACCAAAGTTTAAATAGTGTGCTAGACACAGACATCTCAGAAGGTTAGAGTGATTACACCTGAAAATTTCTATCCTCTTTTTCTGTTTTCATTGCCTGAACAAATAGCAACGCCGATCTTATTCTGCTTTCTCTGCATCTTTGGTTAGCATCTCCAGAAACGTGGACACAATAGTCTGTGGTTTTCTCTTCAGGCAGGGAATCAAGGGAATTAAGTAGGGATGTATTTTTCCCTTTGGATGCTTGTAGCCATTATTGGGGGAGTTTTCATGTTTGACGAACCTTCATCCATTAATGTTGATTCCTTTAGTTCTTCCTTTATTTTTCTCCCTCTATTTCTGCACTTGCAGCATTAGTAGCAAACCTCTGAGTGTAAAACTGTCCAGAGGAATATACCAGGGTGAAGCATTTCAACCATTTCACTAAATTGTTCATTTAGTGCTATGCTAAATGAAGGTAATGTTATCTCTTATCAAGTTCAAGTCTTCGCCTTTAAGATGTTTTTATGAGGGTAATCACTGGATGATCCTTACTATTTTGGGGATGGCAAAGATAGAGACAGTCCCTAAGTGAAGCTGATCTTCAAGATCAGCTGGAAGATCTTAACAAGTACATATTATAACAGCTATATTTCCGGGATCATGATGGCATCAAAATTGTTTCTTTGCAGGATCATCAGACTCAGTATTCTGCTCTTCCATTTCAATGGACAAAGTTATTTTCAATGACACATTTGATGTAGAAGAATCCAAAGAAACTGATTTTTCTGCCTGTTTGAGATGAACACAAATGCTATCTTTCAACTTAACTCTTGACAATGTATACATTTTACTGTACAAGAAGAATATGTTTTCTTTGCTGCAGGCCATTGAATCACTTGCTTCCTACCATTTCCTTCAACTTTAGGGATGTGGAGTCAGGTAAAGTCATAAAGTGATGATTACTTGTGGCACCTTAGAGACTAACAAATTTATTTGGGCATAAGCTTTTGTGGGCTAAAACCCACTTCATCAGATGCATGAAGTAGAAAATACAGTAGGCAGGTATAAATACACAGTACATGAAAAGATGGGAGTTGCCTTACCAAGTGGGGCAGTTCTAATGAGACAATTCAAGTAAGGTGGAAATTGGTAAGGCAACTCCCATCTTTTCATGTACTGTGTATTTATACTTGTCTACTGTATTTTCTACTCCATGCATCTGATGAAGTGGGTTTTAGCCCACAAAAGCTTATGCCCAAATAAATTTGTTAGTCTCTAAGGTGCCACAAGGACTCCTCGTTGTTTTTGCTGATACAGACTAACACGGCTATCACTCTGAAAAGTGATGATTGATTGTCCGTTTGCAGTATTAATCAGCAGCTTTCATATTTACACTAGCTAGAATGAGAAACAGCCACCCAGTGAATTTGGCACTGTGAAGACTGAAAAATTACATGAGCTCTGACTTTGTTCAGAGCCATGTTTCAGATGCCCTGTTCACCTTCTAGAAATTTCCAGATTCTGGAAAATCAAGTATCCTCACAGTTCACAACTCCACTCTCCCGTTTGTGATTCTGTACGTTAGAGGAGAGTGATACATACACATTTGGTAGTTCATTATGGTGCAGTGTTTAGACCTGTGTTCTTACAGAATCACAGTCTCTATGGTTTGAGCTGCAGTGCCTTGCGGAGATCCAGCCTTCAGGAAAGTGCTGTAATAGTGTAGGCTGAGGCATAGTCTAACGGTGAATATGTTATCTGAAATGGCCCCAGGCTTTAGTGATAAACCCTTCGTTAACATGGAGCAGCAAATCATACCACTTCCCTTGTTCCTAATTGGAAGTGCCACACTGGCATACTGGCTTAGCTTTTGACTGAGTAGGTTCATTTAACCTCAGCAAGAGAGCAGAGAATGCTCTGAAACACAATGTTAAAACCCATTCAGCCACCCACTCTCAGCAAAGCACAGAAGTTTCTGACTTTGGATTTCGTGAGCTCTGTGGGGATACATTTACGCAATGCCCAGAGCTAGCAATAGCACCTGACATTTTAATAATACCTGACAGTTCTGTTCGGCCTTTCTTCCTACAGTGCTGTACAAAATATATAAACACACATACAGGAATCGTTTCTCCCATCAGTGAAATTGAGTCGCTTTTAATTACATATATATGCACCTGTGTGGATACCCTGCACTTTGCATAGGGTTGGCAGTGCAATCTGGCTCATCGCTGTCACTACGCTGTTTGTCTTTTCCATTACATGGGCTCCCTAGCAACTGCACGAAGGATTATGGAGTATCTCTCTGCTTCTCCTGTAAGCCTAATAGTGCTGGCTGTGGGAGTGTTTACTAAGTCCCACCACCCTATAGAGAGAATCAGGCTACTTCTTTCTCCTCTCTTCTGACAATCTTAATGAAACACGCAGTGAAGAATATTTGGGATGGTGGGGGGAACCTGCACTGATTGCTCATAGGAGGCACTGATTTGGGGCGTGTCCATCGTTCTGGTCAAGGTCCTGTATAGGAGGAGGAAAAATGGCTGATATCTAGTGAAAAACACACTAATAGCATCTCTCATAAATGCTAAGTGCCGATATCTGGCCCCTGTAAATGGGGAGGTTGCCCTTGGCCACAGGGTTTTCAAGTCCCAACAGCTGGCTAAGAGTATCTCTCGAAATCCACTCAACCTCTCAGAATGGATAAGGAGTTTTTATGATTCCTTCTGGTAAGTTTTTCCAGGATGCCTATCAGACCATCTCACAAACCCACAGAATCTATTTCTAGGGTAGAATTACCTTTTTGTTCCTCATTTCAATTTTTTTCTTTTTTTTTAATGCTTTACTGTTCTGATGCTGGAGAAACATTTTGAGAGCATGTTATTATGTCCAGATCCTGCATATGAGTGCTATGGGGTGCTGAACATCTTTAATCCACATTGATTTCAGTGGGAGTCAAGCCCAGTCAATACCTTGCAGGATCCACCCCTTGGTTTGCATAGCAGATAGTCAGGGCCGCCCAGAGAGGGTGGGGGTGGGTGCAAGTGGGGCAATTTGCCCCGGGCCCCACAGGGGCCCCCACGAAAGTTTTTTGGGGGCCCTGGAGTGGAGTCCTTCACTCGCTCCAGGGGCCCCAGAAAACTCTCGCGGGGCCGGGACCCCCGGAACTTCTTCCACTCTGGGTCTTTGGCGGCGGGGGGTCCTTCCGCCCTGGGGCAGAAGGATCCCCCTCCATGGGTCTTCGGGGCACTTTGGGGGCGGGTCCCGGAGCGGAAGGACCCCCCGCCGCCGAATTATCACCAAAGCAGGGGCCCCCTGCTGCCAAAGACCCCCAGGCCCCCTGAATCCTCTGGGCGGCCCTGCAGATAGTGTATCTGCGATGAGCTACACGTATCCATTCGGCTTGCAAAGTTTAATTTACACATGCACTTTGTGCTGTTCCAGCAGCACAATATGCAGGAAAATCTACAATTTTATCACCATGTAGGTCTAATCCTTTGTTTGAAAAATGCGATGATTATTGCTATTATTTGTGTAATGTCAAAAGTGTGCAAGGCACTGTACAGACACGTAGAACAATCTTTTCCCATATCAAATTATCTTCAGCCACTTTCAGACTGCATGAAAAATAATATTCCCATGAGTCACCAAGAATCTGCCCCCGTTTAATACTTTCAGAATATAAGGAAATGACACACCTGACCACGCATGTATTTTTAAAAGTAAATATCAAAGTGACTTTAACATTAGTCATCACATACGCATCGCACAGTGTATAGCCACATAAAATATTTGTGTTCAAATACTATGGTAATGAGAGCCGTATAAAAAGATAGCTGAGATTAGACAGCTATTTTGACATTATTACTAGTTGCCCAAACTTGCCAGGTGAAAGTTATAGTAGTGAATGTTTTTATACAAAAACATAAAAAAGTGTCCCGCTGGCAAGTGGACTGGAAAAATGGTATGTCAAAAGTGCTATAATGCAATTAATCTCCACGCCTAAAAATATTTCTATCATGCGGGATAAACCAAACAGACTAATCTTAGATGCAGAGACATGCATTTTATAGTGTCTCATTTGCAAGATCTTTTATTTGTTGTTCTAATTTTTCTTCTTCTTTGTTGACGATGTATTTTAAACGCCAGTACATTTTTCAGAGTTGTCAGCTGCTTATTTGTTAATGCCAACACACTTCTTAACCATACTCGCATGGGATTATTTTCACTATTAGGGTAGTTTAAAAAATAATTGTGTGCGGTAACAGGAGAACTCACTGCTAGGTTGGGACAAGGCACCAAAGATAGGTTAACCCCAAAGGTCACACTTGACTTGAGTGAAAAACGACACTAATTTATTTTCATACATTTTCAAATGATAATATTCTTAAATCACTTACTAGTAAAACCTGTTATGGAACTGACCAATAGCATAATATGTTGTAATGAGCTAGTAGGTACCCCATTAGCTGGATTGCAGGGGGATGTGGATCAAGAGAGATGCTGTGGGACTAGGATTGAAACAAAGTGTTCTGGTGGTGGGTGGTGCAGCCTGTTACCAGCCTGTTAAGGGTGTAGTTGCATGTAAGTCAGGTTAATTTTTAGACAGTGTGGTCTTGCCTCATTTCTTCAGATACCCCCTGATATACAACATATTCTGTTAGCCCAAGCTGTCTGAGGTGCAAACCTCCACATACCTAAATCCAACTCACAGGGAAGAAATCACACTGTTTCCAGATGCATGTGGAGCTGACATGCTAGGCAGAGAGAGACTTCCCTGCTCCAAATATATGGCGAGAGTGTATAGTGGCCAACCCTCCAGGATTGTCCTGGCATCTCCAGGAATTAAAGTTTTAATTTTTAATTAAAGATTATGTCATGTGATGAAACCTCCAGGAATACATCCAACCAAAATTGGCAGCCCTACAACAGTGTGGCCAGTAGTTCAAAAGCCAGGTATCCTCAAGGTGATCGTTATGTTCAGGTCAAGTCTTTGGGTTTCTCTACACAGGGGTTTTAAAGCAGATCAAACCAAGTTAAACCAAGTTAAGTTTGAAAATGGTTGCGTACACACAACACAGTCCATGACTGCCACTAGCTCCACATTTGCCACAAACTCTGGAGTCTGGTTGCCAAGTGCATCAGGTTTGCTGAGCATTGAATTAGTGGGGTCTGCTGTTTGTGTGAATTCAATTGCTGCACACCACTTTTTTTTTTGCATGCTTCCAACAGCTATCCCACAGTGCTTAGCAAATCAATCATTACTGACCTGTCCTTGCTCTGGTGTCAAGTTCTCAGGACATCCCCTCCTGGTGCAGAGCCAGAATTTGCCCGTTTGCTCCTGGATCTAAGTGTATCAGCATTCTTGCAATACAGCCATGACAGTACTTCAGAAGCCCTACAGCATGCCTCGTGCAGCTGCTTGGAGGCATGGTGAGACTCTGGATCTCCTTGCCATGTGGGGAGAAGTGTCAGTACAGGACACTTTTGTGGCCAGTCACCAGAATAAAGACCTGTTTGTGCATGTTCCCAAGCACACGTCCAAGAGGGGTCATGACAGGTCTGCTGACTAGTGCTGGATAAAGAGCAAGCAGCTCAGGAGTAAGTATATTGAAATGAGGGACAAAAGGAGACAATCTGGCAGGGGGTATGTGACTTGTCCATTTTATGGTGAACTGGCCAGAATCCTACATTATTATATAGCACAACCCTGCCAACCATGTGGCGCCTGCTGGCCGCACTCTCCCCCACACTGAGAATGACCAGCAAGGCTCACTGAAGTTGAGCAGGAGAATGCTGGAGAGGAGCTTTCCTCTGAGAGCCAGGATCTTTTGGAGACCCAGGACCCTGACATCAGTCCGCTAGAAAGCCAGCAGCAATCACGCCCTGCTGCAACGTACCCCAATTCCTGCTAGGCATCAACCAATCCCAAGTCCTAGCCAGAAACCCAGGCCAGGACTGAAAAGGCAGAACCCCGGAGGGAACTTCATCATGTAAGTACCTATCATTTCAATTTATTATTTATTATTACTGTGCTATACAGCCGTTCTGTCTTCTGCTCTGGGTGCCCCCTGGCCACAGCCATTTTAGACAGATGAGAGCTAGGAGCTCTTCTGAGAATCCAGCCCTCACCTTCCTCTGTAAACTCACGCTGCCCATTTGGCCCCACTGTACATGTTTCCGAAATGGTGGCTGCTTCGCCTGGGCAATTCAGACTCCTGGAGGAATTCTGCGCCAAAACATTAAAAATTCTGTGCACAGTATTTTAAAATTCTGCAAAATTCTACATATTTTATTTGTCAAAATAACAAAATATAATCACACCGGTTTCAATTATTTTGGTAATTTATTTCAAAATGCCCATCAGCAACTATGTCTGTAACAATACAGACAAAAAAAAGATGCCCCCAGGAGTAGAAAGTTAAAGAAACCCCTACGACAACCAAGCTCCTGTTTCTCTCTTATGCTTTGTCGGCCACCTCAGTCTGGGAGTGTCACATGTGCCAGCTGGGCACATCGTGGGGGAAAACTCTGCCCCTCCAGTCTTTTAGTGGATTCTTGTTTTTTTACCCTGCCCCGTAGGGTTACAATTTTTCAAGTTGCCAAATAGAGGGTACTGTCAGGGGAAGGGAGGGAGGGAGAACTGGGGTGGGCACAGTTGTGGGGGTGCTGAAGCGGTGGGTATGTGTACTTAGAGGCAGTATTTGGGGGGTGCCAGTGATGATATTTTGGGGTGCTGGAGGAGTAGGTGTATTTACTGAGAGGGAGTATTTGGAGGATGTTGGAGAGGGTATTTGGGGGTGCTGGAGGGATGGGTGTGTACTGGGAGGGGAGTATTTGGGGCACAGGAGAGGGCTGTGTGGGGTCCCCATGGCCTAGACACCCGCACTCCCTCCCCCAGAGCCCAGCTGTGGGGTGCCCCCCGTCCCAGATGCCCCCATTTCCCTTCACCTCCGAGCTCAGACACAGGCTCCACTATGCACAGCTTCGTTACTGTCCCACTTTGGGGACATGGTGAGACCCCTCACTTTCTCACCCTTTGCGAGAGCCAGCACAGCCAGGTCTCCTGGGCCCTCTCCCATCCTTGGGAGGATGAGGATCAGGCCCAGCAGCCAGAGCTGCAGGGCCTCCATCCCCACCAGGCGGCGCGCACCTTTCAGTGTGGTTCCACAGCTCACATGCTGCCTCCTTCATTCCAGGCATTCCGAGAACCACAGTCCACCTGCATCTCCCGTGCAGGCACACTGTGAGCTGGGGAGCTGGGCTCTGCTGGGTCCAGCAGCTCTGCAGTGCCAATTCTGCAGGGAAAAAATGAATAGCGGCAGGCCCATGCCTCTGGTATAATTCGCAAGCCCCTTCCACTCCTGCAACACTTCTGGGGAGAACCATCCTGGTGCATAATTTCAGTGTATGTCAGTGGTCTGCCCTTTGCCGTTTTGAATAAGGCCTTCTCTGTCTCCTAGTCACCCACCTTAGTGTAATGTCATCAAGAGTAAGGATGACCTAAAGGGGATGTAGAGGGGGTTACTATCTGGCTTGCCCCCCCCCCCCACATAACCTCTCATAACCCCTCTGACACCAGAGGAGCCCCTTAAATGCACAAATAAAACTGCAAACCAAAATGAGAGCATAATTCGACCCACCCCACCTCCTAACCAACACAGCGGCAAATAGTATATACAGCAGACAGAAATCCCGGTGCACCCAGCACCTCCTCACATGCTCACTGCTTACCATCTCTGAGATTCCCCCAAGGCTGGGAAGATCCTAAGGGAGGTCAAGTCATGGATGCATATTAAAAAATGCTATCATGCCCTGTATGAAATGTGAACAATAAGTGATTTTTCCCCCATACTTCCAAGGCACCTAGAACAAGCAAACCATCAAGGACCATGCCTTTATCTACTGCTGGCAGGCAAGCCAACCTGAGGAGATGGGAAAGGAAGACAGCTCAAGAAGTTTGTAGAGCTTATGATAGAGTCCCAGAGGAAGACCGCACTGGCTGAGAAGTGCAGGCAGTACATGGTGACCCAGACAGAGAAGGAAATGAAGCTCTCCCAAGAGATCATGGCAGTGGCCAAGGACAGTGTTACGGAGGTCAAGGACAGCATCACCCTGGCCAACGACAGCATGGAAAAAGACAGGGAGATGCAAGGCAACTTATGAATGCTATCTGGATCCAGAATCCTCTCCTCCAAAACATGCTACTGCTAGGCAAGCGGTCCTTTCAATCCTGTATACCAGTACTTACCCACATCCTTCAGCCCCTAGACAATAGTGGCTACTGGGACCAGGGGCGGCTCTAGGCACCAGCAAAACAAGCTGCTGCCTAGGGCGGCAAAATATAGGGGGCGGCAAAAGGCTGGGGCTGGGGCCCCAGCTCATCCTGCCGCTGCGAGCCGAGGAGCGGCCCGTCCCCTGCAGCCAGGCAGGGCCACGCTACCGGCTCTGCTTGGGGGAGAGTGGGGGCCCCTTACCGGTAGCGCGGCCCCGCCTGGCTGCAGAAGACGGGCCGCTCCTCCTCCGCTTGTTCCCCGGGTCCTAAACAGCCCGGCAGCAGCTTGGCTGGGGGGGGGGGGGCTAAGCCCCGCCCCGCTCAGAGCCGCGTGGTCAGGGGGCGGGGCTGCAAGCTCCGGGCCGAGTGGAGGCAGCTGAGCTCAGCCTGGAGCTTGCGGTCCCGCCCCCTCCCCCTCCCCACGTGGCTCTGAGCGGGGAAGAGCAGAGCCCCCTCCGGAGCCATGCGGCTGCCGCGCGGTGAGCCGGGGGTAAGCAGCCGGGGCGGGGGTGGCTAAGGGGCAGGGAGTCCCGGGGGCAGGGAGGGGGCACAGGTTCTGTGGGGGGGGCGGTCAGGGGCCAGGGAAGGGGGGTTGGATTGGGGGGGTCTCAGGGAGGTGTTTGTCAGGCTCCCCCTGACCCCATTACCCCCCAGGCCCAGCCCTGACCCCCAGCTCCAAGCCCAGCCCCTAGGACCTGGGCACCCCCCCGGCCCCGGCCCCCTCACAGCCCTGACCCCCAGCTCCAAGCCCAGCCCCTAGGACCTGGGCACCCCCACAGCCCCATCCCCCTCACAGCCCTGACCCCCAGCTCTGAGCCCAGCCCCTCTGATCCGGACACCCCCCTGACCCCATTCCCCCCACAGCCCTTACCCCCAGCTCTGAGCCCAGCCCCTCTGAGCTGGGCACCCCCCTGACCCCATTCCCCCCACAGCCCTGACCCCCAGCTCCGAGCCCAGCCCCTCTGATCCAGACACCCCCCTCACCCCATTCCCCCCACAGCCCTGACCCCCAGCTCCGAGCCCAGCCCCTCTGATCCAGACACCCCCCTCACCCCATTCCCCCGCACTGCCCTGACTCCCAGCTCCGAGCCCAGCCCCTCTGATCTGGACACCCCCCTGACCCCATTCCCCCCACAGCCCTGACCCCCAGCTCTGAGCCCAGCCCCTCTGAGCTGGGCACCCCCGACCCCATCCCCCACTGCCCTGACCCCCAGCTCTGAGCCCAGCCCCTCTGAGCTGGGCACCCCCGACCCCATCCCCCACAGCCCTGACCCCCAGCTCCGAGCCCAGTCCCTCTGATCCAGACACTCCCCTCACCCCATTCCCCTCACAGCCCTGACCCCCAGCTCCGAGCCCAGCCCCTCTGATCCGGACACCTCCCTGACCCCATTCCCCCCCCCCACAGCCCTGACCCCTAGCTCTGAGCCCAGCCCCTCTGATCCGGATACCCCCGACCCCATCCCCCACTGCCCTGACCCCCAGCTCTGAGCCCAGCTGCTCTGAGGTGGGCACCCTCCGGTTCCATCCCCCCACCCCAGACCCCCCGCTCTGAGGCGAGCCCCTCTGAGCCAGACAACCTCCGACCCCATCTCCTCACAGTCCTGAGCCCAGCCCCTGTGAGCCGGGCACCCCCCAGAGCCCAGCTCCCCTCCCAGCCCTGGGCAACAGCAGCACCACCTCCAGGCAGTGACAGCCCATTGGCACCAACCATCACCATCACCCAGCAACAGCCCATTTTGTAATTGCAAATGTATACAGACCAGTAAAGCATTTAATGTTTTTAAATAATGTATTTGGTGTATTTTCAAATTATTACAAATTAATTTTCACTAGTTATTTTTTACATTTCCAAATACATGTTACTATAGCATTGCAACTTTTTTTATGGAAGGGGCCCCCAAAATTGCTTTGCCCTGAATCCTCTGGGCGGCCCTACCCAGTGTGTGTGAGGAGCCGGGGAGGGAGGGAAACGGGGTCCCCTGGAGCCGAGCCCGGGCTGTGATGGCGGCGAGGGGCTCCTGGAGTGTGTGAGGAGGTGAGCGGCCGACTGGGTTCGTCGGTGCTGAGCAGGTAGCCCCGCAGCCGGAGATCCTCGCCTTCCCTCCTGCCAGGGCTGGGCCAGGGCACCGTGAGGCTGAAGAGCAGCAGGTCCAGGGGGCTCTCCAGGTCTTTGGCCGCCAGCATGTCGAGGGTGAGGGCGGTGAGCACGAACTGATCCACCTTGGCCACCAGCAGTGCTGCGAAGCCCAGGGAGGGGGCCGTGTTCTTTGCGCCACCCTGTAGCCGTGCCGCCACCTGGAAGTACTCCCGCTCCGTGCTGCCCAGCAGCTCCACCCGCATGGGGACAGAGTCGCAGCTGGGCCAGGGCTCGGCTGCAGTGTGCTGGTAGCGGATCCCACATTTGGGGGGGAGGCCAGTGCAGGGGCAACAGGGGGTGTGAGTGGGGGGTACTGGTGGGCGGGGGGGGCTCATGTCTGGGGGTGGGGGGGGCAGCCAAAAAATTTTTTGCTTGGGGCGGCAAAAAACCTAGAGCCGGCCCTGACTGGGACCATCAACAATTCCTCCCCTCTTTACCCTGCACTTATCCCAGAGACCATTCTCCTCTCAGATCCATCATCTGCCCACCAAGAAGACTGGCTTCTGGAAGCCCAGCACTTTTGACCCCTGCAATGCACCTGCAAATTTTGAGCTGTGGTACTCAACCCCAGAACTCCCACATGGAAGAAAAGGCGGAAGGAAGATCTATATGTGCCTGTAACTTTAAGCTACCACCACCACCACCTTGTTAGTTTTGCACATTTTGCTTTGTTGCACTTTCAGTTTGGTTTGCACTGTTGCTTTGTTTAAAGATTTGCTTTTTGTTAGTCAGTGAGTAGATTGTTCTGGTAAATGTATTTTCAAATAAAAAGCTATTGTTATTTATCCATTGGTTCAATTAAACTTTATTTTTGATCTTGTTACTGTTCCTTTATAATAAAAACCTTTTAAAATCCATTTTGGTCCATTATGACTCATCACTGCATGTAACACACAAAATCCTTTAAATGAAGCTAAAATAATCCATATGGCTTCACAAAAGTATATAGGCAACGTCTCACTTCCACCACCCATAAGCAATACTGGACTGTTCACAGTCTATCTCACCCCCCATGGATTAGCAGGTGAATGCACAGCTACACATGTTCAACCATGAGACTCAAAATATGAACAGTAGGCATCCAAGACAATATTCTCCCTGGCGTTAGCATCCTCTATGGGACACCGTGCTAGCTGCTGAAACCACCAAGCAAGCATCAGTACCTCAGCCTCCCACCAATCATTGATGCTTTCCCCTTTGGTCTCACAAATATTGAGCAGAGCACAGCACAACTCTATAATGGTCAGGACATTTTTTTCTGCTGCTTCCAAATTATTCTGTGACAGAGTGCTGAGAGCTAACAGCTGTCCCAGCCCTCTGATCACTTAAGCTCTGATTAGTTCCCCCTAGAGAAGACTTGACCGAGGAATGAAGTACTTACCTTACCAGACTAGGGGCTGGGAGCATTAAGGAGTTAATGTTCCTGTCAGCTAGGAGGGGTAGTTAAAAATGGAAACACAAAGGGGAAAGGGGAAGGCTAGCAGAGCTGAGACAGAAGAGATCTTAGGAGGATGAGATCTCTCCCTGGAGATTGGGTTCATGTCTGAAGAACGCTGTCGATAGAGCTGCTATATGGGATTGTGACAGTGGTGGTCATAGTAATAATCCCATAGAGGTGTTAACAAACAAGAGGCGTACAACACTGTGTGGGTTTGCAGGACAGGAGTGGAGCCTGCCCTGTTACAGATTCCTTAAACATCGAAATCTGCATTTCAAATGGTCAAATACATAGTTGACCACCACTCTGCAGTGACTCAGGCAACAGTTAAAATATTCCTTCTTCCTGACCAAGTGGCCGGTGAATGGCTTTGTTCACCAGGAAGCAGAAGATAAGCTGTGTTTCCCAAAATAATCGGACCAGTCTCCACACCACTAATGTCCATAGTGGTCCTAGGGGCAAACAACCCTTTCTCCATTAATTTAAATAGAACTGAGTTCTGAAAGATCCTCGCATCATAGACCCCCTCATACCACCCTGCATTTCTGTGTGTACGCCTGCTGCAGTGGTCAACCACTGTGGAGAAATACCCCTTTCTGTTTATAAATTCTGCACCAGGGCAGTGGGGCAAATGATAGACATATTGGTTCCATCAGCTGCCCTAATGCAGTTTGGGAACCCCATGTGTGCAAAGCCATCAGTAATCTCCTGAGCATTATTATAACCCAGCTAGCTAGTACCTTAATGGCATAGCTGACCTGCATGAGACTGGTCCCACTGGTTCATCTCCCCAAGCCGAACTGGTTGGCTACAGACCAGTTACATTCTGGGGTGGCCAGCTTCCAGATGGTAATAATTACCTGCTTATCTACAGGTATGGGGCACTGCATGTTGGTACATTGTCACTGCAGCTCTGCACAGATCTCAGTCAAAGTAGCCCTCCCCATCCCAAAGTTCTCGCACCACTGCTGGTGATCCCAGGTCTGCAGATTGACTCTCTCCCACCAATCCACGCTGGTTTGCCAGTCCCACAAATGGCACTGAATGCTGTGTAGCTGATCTAGGGAGTTGTCCTCTAGTTCCAACAGCTCAGCATCCTCATCCTGCTGCAACAGCTTCATGGTATTTACTCCTGCTACCTGGAGGAGACACTGTTCTGACACTGAACATTCTCCTGCACCTGCACCATCTGCTTGGTGGTGCAGCGGACATCGACCAATGCAGAATGTGCCCAGGTTTGAATGCTGTAATAGAGCCATACCATCTGGAAGCTGGCCACCCCAGAATGTAACTGGTCTGTAGCCAACCAGTTCGGCTTGGGGAGATGAACCATTGGGACCGGTCTCATGCAGGTCAGCTATGCCATTAAGGTACTAGCTAGCTGAGTTATAATGCTCAGGAGATTACTGATGGCTTTGCACACATGGGGTTCCCAAACTGCATTAGGGCAGCTGATGGAACCAATGTGCCTATCATTTGCCCCACTGTAGTACAGTCTTTGCATATTCACACCTGCTGCCATAGCAGTGTGGTGCATTTCTGGGTCCTTGCTGGCAGACAGCAATTTGAAAATGATGCTAGCCCTCCCAGAAAGGAAGAATAGGGCAGAGACAGTGGAAACATGGTTTCGGGATTTTTTTATTTCAACCTGCCTGGCTTCTGCTTTGCATACCGCAATTCACAGTGAAAACAAACCCACAATGCACGCTGCTCAGCTGTGAAGCAAAGAACCATGGGATAGACCCCAAGAATGCTACTCCCTCACTTCTCAGCAAACTGCCACCATGTGTTCACACAACGCAAATTGGACAGGCGTCCTGTGTGCATGCTATTGGTGAGACTTGCATACTGCGGATTACCAGATGCTCAACAAAAAGCTTCACATTAAATCCCTTGTGTAAACAGACCCTTAAACTGGAGTGAAACAGCATTGTGTGCCTTGCAGGAGTCCTCTGAAATAGTTCTTCCTCTAAAGCAGAACCAATGATTTTCTGGATTCCATCACAACAGCAAGATAATAGTCAGAATATTTTCAATCAAATAATTGGTAAGGAATCCAGGATGGCCATCATGAGAGAACATGTTGAAAAGCAGAGGTGTGTAAATATCATGCTTTTTTCCTACTGTTTGGGACTGCAACTTAATCTGTGTGTCCCCTGAAATCTAAGAATGGGCCTGACCCAATGTGCAATGAAGTCAGTGGAAAGGCTCCCACTGGAGCACTGGAATGGGTTACCTAGGGAGGTGGTGGAATCTCCTTCCTTAGAGGTTTTTAAGGTCAGGCTTGACAAAGCCCTGGCTGGGATGATTTAGTTGGGGATTGGCAAGGGTAAAAGTAACTTAAAGTACTTACCGGTACACTGGAGTCCTGAGCGGGGGAGGAGGGTGGCCTCAACCAGAAGAGGCAGGGCCTCAACCAGAAGAGGTGGGGCCTTTAAATACCTGGGCCCTTTAAATCAAGAGTTAAAGGCCCTGAGGCTCCAGAGGTGGCTGGGAGCCCTGGGGCTCAGGGGCGATTTAAAGGGCCCGGGGCTCCCCACAGCGGCTGGAGCCCCGGGCCCTTTAAATCACCACCAGAGCCCTGCCACCACTACCCCAGGGCTCCGGCAGCAGGGCTTGGGAGGCAATTTAAAGGCCCTGGGGCTCCGGCCGATGCAGGGAGCCCCAGGCCTTTTAAATTGCCAGCATGGGGAAGCCAGGTCCAGCATGGCGTACTGGCTCTTGCCAGTACGCTCTTGCCAGTACGCCATAACGGACTGTACTGGCTTACTTTCACCTCTGGGGATTGGTCCTGCTTTGAGTAAGGGGTTGGACTAGATGACCTCCTGAGGTCCCTTCCAAACCTGATATTCTATTATTCTATGATGACTTCAGTGGATATTGAATTAGACCCCATGGGGCAGAACACCAAGATTAAATTATTACTTTGTGTGGCTATGGAGACATACGTAACCAATTGTCAGCAATTGTAGAAAGAAATGAAAACTAAGTTGCAGCACTTAAAGATTGGGGAAGCCAAAAGCAGTTGTACGAGGGTTAAAAAAACAAAACAAAAAATGATATGTAAGTGTAGTGTAGAAAGGGGTAGTTTTAAAAGTGTTGGATCCCAAGTAATGTTATTCTAAAAATGGTTAGTTTAGAGAAACAAGAAATGGTAGGCCAGCTCTATTCTTTTCCTGCCAGCTCAGGGACGTGTCTCCCATTATTTAGTCAGAGGGGCTTTTTTCCATACTTTAGGGGACATCCATGATCAAGCAAAATAAGCACAATTATTAACCATAGCTATTTTATTATTAAAGACCAGAAAAGAAAACGTTAGACAAAACACAAATAATAAATTGGTTACTTCTGTTACAAACTCTTGTGTATGTCTCTCTGTGGAGAGCGTTTAACAGAAATTACATCTTTGAGAGTGGACCGCGTCTGAAGGGCTATTTTCCCTTTGTAAGTGAAGACCAAAGTGTATTGTTGTTCACAATTACTGTGAATTCAGTTTTAGTATCTTATTAGATGTTTAAAACTGTTTATGTATGGGCAAAATAATATGTTTAAGGGCAAATGAAATCTGTCCAGTTATTAATAATAACCTAAACAGTTTATAGCTGGACAAAGTAAGCAATCTTAACTGTGAAATCAAAGAAGATTTTTAAATTAATTATTTTGAAGTAGCCATTTAAGGAGCTGTCCTAAGCCAGGCCAATTACAAATTACAAGAATCTTAAATCCCATTACATCCCACTATTTTGCTGTTTACCAATGTCTAGCCCCTATCTCTGCTTCAGGAATATATAGTCTAACCACTTGGTGATAAAACAGGAGAAAATTATAGTAATTTAAGTTACAACAGAATTTGCATAGCCCAGTAAAATCATTACAAGAGTTTTAAATCTCCCTGGCTACAGCGCTGGCTGTACTCCACGTCTGCCTGGGGAATAACGACTGCAGCGCTGGTGCTGCAGCACTGGAATGCCAGTGTAAACAGTGATTAATCTTACTACGCTGTAACTGACCTCCGGAATTTTCCCATAATGCTTTTAACTAAAGAACTCTCTTTGTTTTGTTATGATGCCTCTCTTTGTTTTGTTGTGAACTTGGGGCTCCCGGAGCTGCTTATCTAAAAAACAAACACAGCTCCTGTTTGCTGTGAATGAGGCAGGCAGGGGGATGAAAGTCCACAGCTAGTGTTTGCTTGAGGAGAGAAACAGCACGGCGCAGGGCAGTGGGGGGAGGGAGTCCGTCGGAGCAGCTACTTATCTGGTCTGAAGGCTATTTGCATTTAAGAGTGTGGGGGAAGTGGTAGGAATTTGCAAGGCAGGGAGCTGACACAGTGTCGGCTCCAAAAATCCACTCTCTCTCTCTCTCTCTCTCTCCCCCACACACTCCCTGTCACACTCCACCCCACCCCCCTCTTTTGAAAAGCATGTTGCAGCCACTTGAACGCTGGGATAGCTGCTCATAATGCACCACTCCCAACACCGCTGCAAATGCTGCAAATGTGGCCACACTGCAGCGCTGGTAGATGTCAGTGTGACCACACTCCAGCGCTTTCCCTACACAGCAGTACGAAGACAGCTTTAACTCCCAGTGCTGCACACCTGCAAGTGTAGCCAAACCCTAAGAAGTAGAGCTGGTTGACAATCCTGCGACAAAATGGTTTTTCACCAAAAAATGCCAATTAGTGGAAACTGAATTTTTTTTGCAGGAATTTCTCAACTCAAATTTTTTTAAAAAATCAAAATTGTTGAAACATCATTTTGAAATTGTCATTTTCTAAATGAAAAATTCAGATTTTTCCAGTTCCAAGCCACTTTTTGTTTCAAAATTGAATCTAGCTAGTGTAAAAACATTTAAATAAAAAATGACTGAAACTGAAACAAAACATTTAAAAATGATCAAAACAAAAATTTTCAATTAACCCAATTCAAAAAATATTGGATTTGTGGGACACAAACATTTCTAAAATTGTGATTTTTTTGTACTGATTTGGGATAAGAAATTTAAAAAAAAATTTGCAGGACAAGAAAACAGTTTCTTGCTTAGCTCTACAAGAAGCAGCTGGACCAAACACAGCTACTTAGATGACTGCCCATCACGATTTTACTGTAATTACTGCTTCTTGGAATCAACAGTTCCCCCCTCCCCACACGCACATTTCTAACTCTTTTTGTCATGATGGTAATTTTAAAAATGTAAGTCAATTACTAGAGCAGAAAGTTTGTCACAATGATTTTTCTTTAAAAAATGTGCAATATTCACAGCCTGTCAAATCCCTCCTTCAGTGCCAAAAAGCCATGTAAATATAACAGTCCAACCATATTACCTAGCTGTCGCCTTTGTTCTGAAATTTTCTTAGGAGGTTATAAGAGCCCCATTCTGCTTGCTATAAAAGTGGAATTTTCTAAATCTCTCTCGTTTACAGTATCTACCTTCAGTCATGTCTAATAAAGAGGCAGCTGTGACAAAGTTGGCACCTACTATATACAGGAAATTCCTCTGCTTGCAGCAGTTGGGGAAACAGTGCTTCAAAAAGGTCTTTAATATTCTGCAAACAGCTCAATTATTTATAACTGTTTTGTCCTTAGCTGTAAATTAAAGTAATGATCTTTTATAAAGAGAGTTAAAAAGCAGCAGGCAGGATTTTTATTGAAATGAATGAAATCTACATAAACACCTGTTTTGTTTTTAAACTTTATAGGAAATCAATATGTTGACAGTAGCATTGGTCAACCAAGAGAGAGAAAAAAATTCTGAGAAACGAAGCCAAGGTCTAAAATCAGAGAAAGAGGCACTATTAATAGGTAAGGCAACTCAGTACTCAGTTCATCACTGCATATAACAACCTAGAAAAAATTATCGTAGAATCAGCAACCTTGAAGCTATTGTTTATTGTCAATGTATATTTGCATTTAACTTCATTGAATTAGAACTAAAGACTGTACTGCTTATCAGTCCCATGTGTTCCCATTGGTTACAGTCAGAACAGTCCAATGGAATAAATAGAAACGTTTTCATCATAACCTTCCTTAGAGGTTTTTAAGGTCAGGCTTGACAAAGCCCTGGCTGGGATGATTTAGTTGGGTTTGGTCCTGCTTTGAGCAGGGGGTTGGACTAGATGACCTCCTGAGGTCCCTTCCAACCCTGAGATTCTATGATTCTATGATTCTATGATATAGAGCCAGTCCTACAAGGCTCACTCACATGACTACGCCTTACTCACCCAAGAAGACCTACTGGTTTTAACATAAGCATTTCCTATGGAGGACAAGTTGCAGGATCTGCCTCTATGCTTGTAATGTGACTATAGGTAGATACTGAATTTAATTGTTTGAGGGTCTCATGCAGGGCCGCCCAGAAGGGGGGGGCAATTTGCCCCAGGCCCCAGGCCCTGCAGGGGCCCCCATGAGAGTTTTTGGGGCCCCTGGAGCAGGGTCCTTCACTCGCTCTGGGGCCCCCGGAAAACTCTCGGGGGGCCCGTGCCCCCGGAGCTTCTTCCGCTCCGGGCCGTCGTCGGCAATTCGGCGGCAGGGGGTCCTTCTGTTCCGGGACCCGCCACCGAAGTGCCCCGAAGACCCGTGGCAGGGGGGTCCTTCCGGCACTTCGGCGGCGGGTCCCAGTGCGGGTCTTTGCCCGCAGGAGGTCCTTCCGCCCCAGGACCCGCTGCCGAACTGCCGGGTCTTTGGCAGCCATTCGGCGGCAGGAGGTCCTTCCGCATCAGGACCCTGAATCCTCTGGGCGGCCCTGGTCTCATGGAATAGAACAGTGTGAATGGTTATCTACCCATCGCACTAACAAAATGGATAAAGAGAAAGGAACAGAAACAATATTGAACAAAATAAGGATGCCCTTAACAGTTTCCTTTTTTTTTTTTTTTTTTACATTAGGTGACAGTTTACTGACAAGAATAAGTATGGGAAATACCACAAGGACAGTTAATACTTTAGCATACCTAATGAAAAACTTGGAAGGGAAATTATATCTAACGGGCATTGGTCCATTCCAGGAAATGAACTGTGACTGGCATGACATGATACAGTGAGGATGGATTGTGATATATAAGGTTGTTAAAAGAACAGGAGTACTTGTGGCACCTTAAAGACTAACAAATTTATTTTAGCATGAGCTTTCGTGAGCTACAGCTCACTTCTTCGGATGCATAGAATGGAACACAGAGACAGGAGATATTCATACATACAGAGAACATGAAAAGGTGGAAGTATGCATACCAACAGGAAAAGTCTAATCAATTGAGATGAGCTATCATCAGCAGGAGAGGCTCATACACCTGCACATCAACCAACGTGATATATGCCATCATGTGCCAGCAATGCCCCTCTGCCATGTACATTGGCCAAACCGTATAGACTCTACGCAAAAGAATAAATGGACACAAATCTGACATCAGGAATCATAACATTCAAAAACCAGTGGGAGAACACTTCAATCTCTCTAACCACTCAGTGACAGACTTGAAAGTGGCAATTTTGCAACAAAAAAACTTCAAAAACAGACTCCAAAGAGAAACTGCTGAACTCAAATTAATATGCAAATTAGATACAATTAACTCTAGCCTAAACAGAGACTGGGAATGGTTGGGTCATTACACTAATTGAATCTATTTCCCTATGTTAAGTTCTCCTCACACCTTCTATGGGCCATCTTAATTATCACATCAAAAAGTTTTTTTTCCTCCTGCTGATGATAGCTCATCTCAATTGATTAGACTTTTCCTGTTGTTATGCATACTTCCACCTTTTCATGTTCTCTGTATGTATAAATACTTCCTGTCTCTGTGTTCCATTCTATGCATCCGAAGAAGTGAGCTGTAGCTCACGAAAGCTCATGCTAAAATAAATTTGTTAGTCTTTAAGGTGCCACAAGTACTCCTGTTCTTTTTACGGATACAGACTAACACGGCTGCTACTCTGAAACCTGTCATAAGGTTGTTAGTTTGGGTTCTTTTTAATTTTGGATCAGACATTCCATACATAATTTCGGTCCCAGCATTTGGCTTGCTTTTCGTTGTAGCTGAAAATGAATGCCTTTGATTTATTCATGGCTAAATTGAGGTAGATGACTTGGTATATTGGGAATTTTATGTAGAGCTTTTCACTGCTAAGTGACCAGTTATTTGAATCCAGCCCACTTTATGGCTGTCCCATGGCTCATGTGAAGTGAGCTTGTGGTTTCAGTCCTGATCCTAATGATCATATGTTCACATGAGACAACCATCATCAGAACTGGTGGTCTTAATGGGAACCAAGGACTGCACAGGCATGGAAACCCAACATTACTCTTTCCTTCATGATCAGGGATGAGGCACATTGGTGACTGGTAAGAGGAGACTTTGCCCTAAAGCTGCCCATTCTCTAGAATTGTCGATATTTCACAAGCACTAAAATTCACTTAAGAAAAGCTGAGTTACTAGGTTGGTATCATGCATCTCTAGTCAATAATTACAAGCATATTTTCAAGCAGCCTTTTATTTCCTTCATATTAATTAAAGAGGGGCCATAGGTGCAGAAATCAGATCTGGATTTTGAATACCCCAAAACAGAGGTTTTTAGAGCTGAAGTTTTGGTTCAATCTATAACAAAGATGGTGCCATTAGCAAACTGAGGTCTGAATACAGATTTGGATTTCCAACGGTGCCAGTCAAAGTTCAGTGGTATTTAGTTTGGGCCCAGTTCTGCAATTATTGACAGAGACCTTGAACCTGCAAAGATTTACACATGTGCTTATGTTTATACACTGTGGACGGCTAGTTCCATGGATTTCCATGGGATGACTCACTATGTAAGTAAGTCTTTGCAGGATCAGGGCCAGAATTTGCAAACATAAGTGGAAATCTGAAAGAGAAAAAGGAAAGATGTAAAATGAGTTAAGCTTTACTTATCTTTTTCTACTGTTGCCAGTGTTTGGGAAAAGTGGAAATTTAAAGGTGATTCTATTCCAGTCAGTATCTGGACCAGCAGAGTGGCTTGCAGTTCACAAGATACAGGGACCCATTTTTGTAATTTGTAAGCATTTTGCTCTTGCTCTGTTTATGCCTTAAAAATAAAGAACTGCTCCTTAAGGTTTATTAGTTAAGAAACTCAACCAAAGGGAGCTGAAAATATCTTTGAATCTTACTGTTCAACTCTCAGCAAATAGTTAGTGACATGCATGCTGATGACCATTACATATACTCACTGTTCATGTAGAGAAGGAGAGATGGGATAATGCTTTTAATAGCAATGCTGACGTCCAACATCCTGCTTTCCTGATTCATCACTATTATGCTGACACTCGATTTCCACTACAGGAAAACACCTCTAGATTTAGAAGCTGACTCCTCCTCAGCCCTTTATTCCCAGACCTTTTAACATGATCTTGTAAATTGCAATGAAGAAAGACAGAGCTTGCTCCCTTTTAAGGAAAAAAAAAAGTATGTATGTCAGGAAGGATTTGTGTTTCTCTCAGCAACACTTAGGGGTAATATGGATTAAACACTTATCATAACTAGCAACAACGTAATTATAAGAAAAATTCAAGGCGCTGCAGTTTCTGACACAGTTTATATGAAGCATTTTCACAACAGAGCTTCCACTGAAGGGGAAAAAGCAATATTTTTTCCATTCCAATATCTACTATTACATATTGGTAAATCAAGCATAAAATAGGTAATTGAAATGCTTCCAGCAAGTCTTTGTTTAGAAATCCCTTTATTCATCTGTATATTATCTTGGTCACTTACTTGCTAACTGCTGTCATTCCTGAAGATGAGCGATTGTTTTTACTGTGCTACTATGGCTGTGTTAAAAATGTAATGTTCTCTTTTGTTTATTGAACTGTGTAAGAAATATAAGAATTGTAACTCAGACTGAAAAACTTGAAATGACTTATTCAGAATTACTGTGTTTAGACATATGATATATTGCCTCAGGTAATTTCAATACCTTGTGTGTTTGTTTTAATACAGGTATCATATCCACATTTCTTCATGTGCATCCTTTCGGCGCCAATATAGAATACCTTTGGTCTTACATGCAGCAGCTGGACTCTAGGGTAAAAAAAAGTTAATCAAAGTCTGGTTTCTTTATAGAACTTTTGTTTTGTTCTTTACTGCACGTTAAACTCGGCATGAGTTTCCATTAGAGAGATAATGGGATGTGGGGCTTGGGGGTTTGCAGTCTTCATTCATTCGCAAATTATGTTGCGCACATGTACCTGAGGTCTTTTGCCTTTCATTACTTTGCTGTGCTTTTGTGGCAAGGAAGGCTGTTGTATTAAATGGCAAAGACTACCATGCTGATTCTAGGAAACGTGATTCTTATTTACTTCGTGTAATTTGTAGGAAATAAATTAAGATGTAGGTTTAGCTCTGGCCACCAAAAGGAGAGAGGATGGCCAGACAGGGACCATTTCTTGGGACTGTGCCTCTAAAAGAGAGCCTTGTACCCTGCAATGCGTCCCTCACTGTACCCCAACGCTGCCCCTCAGAGCTGAGAATGCTCTTGATACTTGGATCAGTGAGCCCTCTGCGCACTTTGGAGTATGAATTATGCAGTACAAATGGTGAGTGGAGTGTAAAGCACTGATAGGGCTGCAGGCCCTATCAGAGGAGCTATAGAAGTGGTCACCACCTCAGGCAACAGCATGCAGATGGACCAGGGGAAGAGACTACAGTAAGCTAGATAATACACCGTCTCTCTTCTCACTTCATCCCATCCACATAATCAACACTGTGCTTATGAAAAATATTCTTTGCTCATCGGCTAAATGTGGTGATGCCTGTGTCAATGCAACAAAAGTCTGATTAAATAAGTCAAGTGAAATTCATGTTCCTATTATCTCTTCCTCTGGTCAGTATAACTTGGTTCTAAATAAACCCTTTCCTTCTGAAGTAAGGAGTTAAATACTGGCCCTGGTGTGGCTATAAAATACAAGCAGACATTAGGCACTTAACAATGATTTGCATAGCGGGTTGTTGAGATACAAGTAACTAGTTACATACTGTAGGTCAAATCCTGCACTCCTTATACGATTGACTTCAAGTGACTGCAATAACCTCCCACTTCCTGTCCTCCTGGAATCTCCCCTCCTCAATCTATCTAACATTCGGACTGTAGCCAAGATAATGTTCCTTTCCTTCTGCTCTGACTATGCCACCCCTCCCTAGCACCCTTTCGTGCTCTCCATGCAAGATAGCGCCATAGCTGAGATTAGTGGAGATGCTTTAGCTAGAGCCCCATTAGTGTGAGAGAGAAAGGGCAGCCGGCCAGGCCCTGCCCCGAGCCTTTGGAAGTCGCTTCCTGCCATAACAGCCTGTTTGTCAGCGCATCACGGCCTGTCATTTTTCTCTTGTCCTGAAGGAGGTGGGTGCAGGGTAGGGCTGGGTAACAGTGGGTATTGGGTGGCTGTGTTTTCATTGCAGAGTTGTACGAATCCGAGTGATGACATGTTTCTTTCTGTATCGAGTTCAAATTCCTGGTCCTGACTTCCAAGGCACTTACATCTCAGCCCCTTCTTTTCCCCACACTCCTCACCTTATGCTGTGCTCTGATGCTCCATATCTTCTCCCACTCGTGCTTTTGTGCCTCATTTCATGCTGTTCCCAATCTCTGGCATATACTCGCTCTGCCAGTCAGCCAAGCATCCTCACTCATCTTTCATATCCCTTTGTAATACCAACTGCTTTTGATTAGGTTTCCAACTGCTGTCCTCTCCCAGGGTTGGCCACTCCTGCTTAATTAACAATTTTTAAAATATAGGCTCCATGTGCCACATACCAGAGTTCAGACTGCTATTGGTTGTACCCCTAATGCCTCTTTTCCATCTCCTACTTCCTGTTGGAATAATTTCCTGTGTTTAATTCAGGCAGGGCCAGTGCAACCCATTAGGCGACCTAGGAGGTCGCCTAGGGCACTAGCATTTGGGGGCGGCATTTCAGGTCCTTCGGTGGCGGCCGGATCTTCGGCCGCCCCGGTTGTCATCGGCATTTAGGCGGAGGGAGCTGGGGCAGGGGGGCATGGGGAGGGCCACCTGCAGGAAGTAAGGGGGGGGGGTGGCACGCAGGGGAACTCCCCACCCCAGCTCACCTCTGCTCCGCCTCCTCCCCTGAGCATGCCACCCCCACTCTGCTTCTCTCCCTCCCAGGCTTGGCGCTGCAAGCCTGGGAGGCGGGAGAAGTGGAGCGGCGACAGCGTGCTCGGGGAGGAGGCGGAGCAGAGGTGAGCTGGGACAGGGAGCTGCCGCACTGCTCCCCGGGCCAGGGGGAGCTGCCGCGGGGGGGGGGGAGGTGCCACAGGGTGGAGTGGGGGGGGACAGAGAGCAGCTACAGGGCTCAGGGGGGTGCAAGGTGGAAGTTTCGCCTAGGGCGCGAAACATCCTTGCACCCGCCCTGAATTCAGGCCCAGTGCTGCAACCTTTACTCACACAAATTGTTTCATTGACTTCACTGGGAGCATTCACAGGGTCAGACATGTAGGTTGTAAACCCTTCATGGAATGGAGCTTGATCTCTCTCCCTTTCTGTAAAGTGCTGTTTAAATTTGCAGGGCTACATCCGTGCCAAATAATGAATGTAGACTTCAGGATTTGGCCGGATGAGTTTACTTCTGAAGTGACTGACAAGAGTAACAAATTACTTTTTAATAATGTGATCCGGAGATGTAATCTCTAAGATTAATTTCATTTACTTTCCATGGATACCTTTTCATTACTAACCTAAGCAGGAATGATAATGTCATAGTACCCGAGTTGGCTGCAGTCTCGCTGTGCAACTCACACGTTACACAAAAGTAACCTGCTAGCAATTACTCTTATGAGAAGTAAGAAAAATATGTAACAGATTTCTTTTTGGCTGTAGATTGATTGGCCCTGGCACTGAGTCTCTCTGACACTTTTCTGCAAATCACTTAAACTCTCTGCCTCAGTTTCCCCTTTGGGAAAATACAGGGGCATGGCTAATATTTTCTTATCTTGCTGGGGTGGTGTTGTTAGGCTTAACTAGTGTACTTCCTGCTGGTAAAGTGCTTTGAAAATGAAAAATACTACCAGAGTAGTATGCTAGTAGTGTTAGTAAATAGATTTGTAATACAACTGTTGTCCACGGAACTGGCGGATACTGCCATGAATAACAAATCTATTGCATGGGAAGCAGCAGCAGTACTTCTCAGTTATTTTTTGTATTATGATAGTGCCCAGAGGCCCCAGTCAGTATTCAAGCTCCCTTGGGCTAAATGCTGTACAAATGCACAGGAAGACACAACCACTGCACACAAGGAGTTTACAGTCTAAAACGACGAAGACAAATGGTGGGAGGAAGGGGTATAGAATACAAGCAGAGTGATTAGGGGGACGGCAGGTTTTGAGAGTCCCAGTTATTTGAGTGCCAGAAGCTGGGACTGGAGAATGGGATGGATCACTCAATAAATTGCCCTGTTCTGTTCATTCCCTACGGCATTGGCCACTGTTAGAAGACAGGATACTGGGTTAGATGGACTATTGGTCTGACTCAATATGGCCATTCTTACGGCCTCTATTTTATTGGTGGTATCTGAGGGAAACAACCTGAATTTATATTGCACTTCACTATTCTAATGTCATTTTAATTTATTTTGGCCCATTTTCACTTTTTAAAAATGCATATTTTATCTTATTAACTATCCGTGTCTATTCAAATGTTATTTTCTCCCATAGTGTGTGCCTTACCACTGACCCAGAATAGACACCTGTCGGACCAAGATGGTGGTTCAGTTTCCATGGTCATTCTGTTCTTGGTCTCTTTGCTGATTCTGCAAGGGTGCCACTGTGGTGGTGATTTTTGGTTTTTGGGTGATGATGGGCCCATCTTTCCCACTAGAAACTTGACTGAGGTGACCAGCTCACATAGCTCACCAAATGTACAAAGACTTTGAGTGACATGGAGGCAGAAACAATGCCTCCTAAAGCTCTGCAGCTGCTGCCGAATCCTCAGGCAGGGTACCATGGAGCTCTTAACCTGCACTGTGCCTCAGTGGGTCACAGCTCAGAATGCCAGGTTCAGGACAAACCACTGAAACATAGGGCAGGCTCAGCCCAAACTGGTGGTTATTCTATTATTAGATTATACCAAGCCAGTAACAAAAGTAAACTTCTGTCTCACCACGCTGGTTAACAAGAAGTCAGAAATGCACTCTGCTTAGGCATTCCAGCCCTTGTTTCACCACCCAGACACGGGACTCTATGATGAGTGGTTCCTGAAAACCAATTTCATCACATATAGGGTCCTCTAATCCCAAGAGATCAGCCACATAGCCAGATCAGTATATAACTCAGATCTTACCCAATAAACATGCTGTTGCCAATCCTTTAGTGTCTAATATCTAATGGCTTATTTATAAGAGAAAAGAAAGAGGAGAGAGTTAAAATGATCAAAGAAATAATATACATACAATCATTGCAAAGTTCTTAGATCAGGTTTGTAGCAGTGATGTTGCAGATTGCTGGCTTGTAAAGTCTCTTGGAACTTCCAAAAGATTGGAAGGTCCTCAGTCTATAGTCAATATGCTCCTTTTAGTGTAAATTCATAGTCCAAAAATCAGAGCAGGAAAGAGACAAAATGGTGATGCTTTCAGGGTCCTTTATACCTTCTCCCATGTGGAGGGACTGCTCTCAGGGTACGTCCATACTACCCGCCCGGGTTGGTGGGTAGTGATCTAGACGCGATATATCGAACTCCAAACGCGCTCCCGTCGACTCCGGGAACGGCGGTGGCGGAGTCAACGGGGGAGCCGCGGACTTCGATCCCGCGGCGTCTGGACGGGTAAGTAGTTCGAACTAAGGTATTCGCGTAGCTGAACTTGTGTACCTTAGTTCGACCCCCCCCCCCCCCAGTGTAGACCAGGCCTCAGTCTTAGTTTGTGGAAAATTACAGGCACAAGATGGAGTCCAGGGTCACATGAGCAAGTCACATGCCCTCGCATGCTTTGATGACTGATAGGAGCAGCCATTACCCATATTCTGGCTAAAGTGACCACAGGAAGGCTCACCTAGTGCGAAGGAGCTTCTTCTATGGCCCATTGTGAGAGTTAAGTGTTCTTTGATGGGCCATCAACTTGAATGGGCTATTCGCAATGTGCTGGCTAGACTGGATGTAAACTACTTTCTGGGTAAAAAAAACAGGAGTACTTGTGGCACCTTAAAGACTAACAAATTTATTGTAGCATGAGCTTTCGTGAGCTAAAGCTCACTTCTTTGGTGTTACTGTAGGAGCAAACACATTTGAAATACTGGTACATAGTCAATATTCATAACTTAGGATACAAAGATGATACATGCACACAAAACAGGATAATCATATTCGATAAATTGTAACTTATCCATTGATACTTTACATGACATACTTTGAATACCATTTGGTGCAATTGTCTAACAGTGGCAATAGTAATGATATAAATGGTCATATTTCAGTCATACGGAATCACACCAGCTCCTCTTGCCAGGGTGGAGAAGGTCCTGCCCCATTGTGACCATTAGCCTTGTAAAGTCCTTGTGCTCAAGGGGGCTCAGGGACCAGGACTGTGGCCCTGACTTCACACACCCCTTGCAATCTGGCCCTTAATGGTTACCTGCTAAATATAATCCATAGTTTATGAAGTAAACTATTTTAAATACTGCATCTACATTTTAGCTTAGCTGAAAGTGCCTGACCAAACCTTTATCAAGGGAGCCTTTATTTATCTTATTTTAATCATAAATATGGAAACCAAAAAATAAAACTAATATTTTAGGTTTTTTTCAAGAAAATTAGAGTGCTGAACCTCAAGACTAATTAAAGTATATACACTTCTTAGAGAGACTAAAGCAAATGTTATGCAATGATAAGGCCACTGAACTAGGACAAGAAGCAATGGTCTTAATCTGCAGCAAGGGGGATTTAGATATTCAGAAAAACATTCTAACTACAAGGGTAGTTACTCTCTGGAATAGGCTGGTGGAATCCCCTCACTGGAAGCTGAAGAACAGGTTGGATAAACACCTGTCTGGGATGATCTAGGTTTCCTTGGTCCTGCCTCAGTGCAGGGAGCTGGACTTGATGACCTCCTGATGTCTCTTCCAGCCCTACATTTCAATGATTCTGTGTCATGGTGGGAATATGGATCTAACTGTAGATGGCATAAAATGTTATAACCTCCCAAAAAGAAATGCTGGGATTTTTAGTTGACCTAGAAAATGTTTCTTCTACCTGTATTCTCTACATTTCCTATTTCTTAAATATAACCCAATTGTTTCTCACTGTAGTTTTGCTTTTCCCTCTCTTTCACAGATCTCTGCAAATGAAATAGAAATGCTTTTGATGAGATTGCCACGCATGTTTAAACAAGAGTTCACTGGCGTAGGAGCAACATTGGAAAAGAGGTGGAAGTTTTGTGCCTTTGAAGGAATTAAAACTACCTGACTGTGAATAGTAAAGAAGTATGCAGAAGAAGAATTCCTAAAGCATGGCAGGGTTACAAAGTATTAAAGTATGAAATTTGGTTTTGACACACAGAAGTACGTTTTCAGAGTTATCCAAGCCTAATTTTAGTTACATTTGTGACGTTCTCTTGTGAGTGGAAATGTGGTTGTGCACCAGTTCCTAAAAATAAAAATATAAAATATTTTAAAATGTGACACATCTGTTTCCTATGAAAACTGAAGAAAGATACCACAGTTATAACGATGTCAAGATATTAACGTGCTACATCTAAGAATAGCTCACTGAGCAAATGGATAAGGGAAAAGATTGCCTAGTTATGGTTGCTAAGCTACAGCAATGTATATGTAATATATAGCAGAAATCATTATGTTATGTTCCTGAAAGTCTTTCCGTTAAGTAATTGTACAGTGAGAAAAATTATACCAAAAGAAAACTTGAAGATGTGTCTGAACAGTTATTGTCTTTTGTAAATTAAGTTATATGCTGTTCCAGGGATTTTTGCCTTATTGAAAGAGGCCTGAAAATGTGATTGGACTCCTCGAGAATGCTTTATCAAGAATATTATTTTTCTAATGTAACTATTCTTCATTATAAGTTCCTTTAACATGGATTGCATATCAATTTTCATAAATATGTAAATAAAGAGGAAACCAGTGTTACTGTATTGTATTTGGTATGTAACATTCAGGTTTATGCATCAAAATAAATATTCAGTTCATTACTGTTAAGGATTTTATAGCAAATATATTAATTTTTTTTCAATAAATATGACTTCTACCATATTGTTTTTACAAGTTGTTCTTCTGATGTTTCTGAATTGTTACAAATCCAAAAAGTGTCTGTCAGTGTTTGTCCTCCTTCCACCCAAACCAGCTATTGCAAGCCTCCCGATGAAATGTATTGAGTACTGTATCAAAGAAGAGACTGTAATATTAGCTTAAATCAAAGGAATTAAAATTAGCACCAGAGGAAGCTCCAAGGTGAAGATTGTGCTTTTACAAACTGAACAGATTTCATTTTGTTTTAAACATATCTAGCCAAGCAGCAAGGTATTTAAACAAACAAAAACAAAGACATAAATTTCACATTTTGCGGCGTTTTGCTGGGCAGCTACAATGCAACCAATTAGTCACTCTTTCTAACTCCAGTCCTGGTTAATCCTTTTGTGCTGTGAGCTGCATAAGGAACTAAGGGAATTCACATTTGGTGGTACCCCTTAAATATTCAAAGAGAAAAGTAGGGATTTTTTCCTCATTACCATTTTTGGAATCTGCTTTAAAATTCACAGTATTTAGAAGCCAGCATGAGGCCTCGCACTACATGTGTGTGTATTGCACAATGTGTACATTTATAAAACTTAAGTAAGGAGAATACTGCAGAAATCACATCACGAGAGAGACGCCTTGAAGATCCACTGCTATACAACATGCTTTCATGCAGAGCTGTATAAACAGTAGGAAAGTCCTCTCAAAACCATGGCCCTAAATGGGCAGAAGAAGAGGCTGTGACCAAAGTGGTTAAAATCGATCTCAAAAGAGCTCAAAATCGCTGACTCTTGTAATCTACAACAACAAATGTGACAAAGTACAACAGATTCAGGAAGTATCCAGTGTAGATATATGCTGAGATCAATTTCATTGCTTCATTCCAATAAATAATTGAGTCAAATATAGTTAGCCATAGAGAAACTAACATATATGTCTGTTAGCAACTACTGCTCTGGATAATCAGCATCTGTTGTAGGATTACAATACATAAATACTAAATTAAATATTATTTGTATGAAAAAGAAAAACAGAATCAGCAGATATATTGTCAGAGAAAATTCTACTCTCAGCTGAAACATGCAAATGTGTTTTAGAGAATGTACACACTTACAGTTGCTAAAGTAACAGTATTAAGGCAAGTGACTCAGGTGAGGCTAGTAAATATAAACGCGTAATGGTCATGAAACGTAACTATTCTAATCCAAACGTCAACTCTTTCTGCACTTGCATGAACACATGTATGAATAATGCATATGAAAGTTTGTTATATCTGCCAGTTCTTATATAATAAAAATGCAATGGTCCCACATAGTGCAGTTTACTTGCTGTTTGGGGCAGCAGCCTCAGAAATAAATTGCAGACGTTCTACAGTAGAAAGTTGTAGTTTATGCAAAAGTTCACATTTTAGCCATGTATTTGGATTTACAACTACACTTAGCACACGGTCCACAGTGAAATTCAACCCTATAGAGAGGGCCAGCAGGTGAACTACATCCCACTTGAGATCTTAAGTTATAAATATGCTTTGTGCCAGCCCTGTGTGCAAGTGTGAATGTTATCCTTGGTACTTCAGGCAGAGCAAAAAGTGCACACTTTAAAATGAAGTGCATTTTACACTAACACAGTATTTGTTGTTTACTGAAAACTGTATTATCCCCTGCCACAATTTTTTTTCTAATGTAAACTCATGCGCTGTTGCACATAGTGAAACCCAATTGTTTAATGAAATGTATATCGCAGACTAAACTTGCATGTTCTCAATTCCCATACCATCATACTCACTTAGGAATAGCTAGGCTTAGATTTAGTGAACATCCCATACAAAGTCACACTACATTTGGTTTTTATGTACAGCAGGGATCGGCAACCTTCGGCACACGGCACACCAGGGTAAGCACCCTGGTGGGATGGGCTAGTTTGTATACCGTCCGCAGGTTTGGCCGATCGCAGCTCCCACTGGCCGTGGATCACCATCCCAGGCCAATGTGGGCGGCAGGAAGCCGCAGCCCTTCACATCCCTTGGCCCGCGCCGCTTCCCGCAGCCCCCATTGGCCTGGGACGGTGAACCACAGCCAGTGGGAGCCGCGATCAGCCGAACCTGCGGACACGGCAGGTAAACAAACTGGCCTGACCTGCAAGGGTGCTTACCGTGGTGAGCTGCATGCCAAAGGTTGCCGACCCCGATGTACAGTAAATTTTATGCAGTCTAAAGCTGAAAACACTTATGTAAAAGCATTTGAGATTGTTTAACTCAAAACTGTAGTCATGTAAATTTTTTCCCTTTAATAGTTTTGAGCATAAAGATTTCTATAGTAAAAATTCCCGGTGCTGATCTTTTTGTACTTCCATTAATATCCCTGGTCAGCTGTATGACTGGTGCTTAGTTATCATATTCTATCCTTCTAATGCAGGGATGGGCAAACTTTTTGGCCTGAGGGCCACATTGGGGTTGCAAAAATATATGGAGGGCCAGTAGGGAAGGCTATGCCTCCCCAAACAGCCTGGCCCCTGCCCTCTATACAACCCCCTCCCACTTCCCACCCCCAGCTCAGAACTCCTGACACATCCAACCCCGCCCTGCTCCTTGTCCCCTAACCACCCCCTCCTGGGACCCCCACCCCTAACTGCCCCCGGGACCCCACTCCCTATCCAACCCCCCTGCTCCCAGTCCCCTGACTGCTCTGACTCCATCCACATCCCTGCCCCATGACAGACCCCTCGGGACCCCACGCCTATCGAACCCCGCCGCCCGTTCCCCATCTCCTGACCCTATCCACACCCCCGCTCCCTCACTGGCTCCCCGGGACTTCCACGCTTATCCAACCCCCCACCTGTCCCCTGACTATCCCCCAGAACCTCCACCCCATCTAACCGCCCCCTGATCCCTGTGCCCTGACTGCCCCTCGGGGCCCCCCCGCCACTTATCCAACCCCCTGGCCCCAGCCCCAGCCCCCTGATCATGCTGCTCAGAGCAGCATGTCTGGCAGCCGGAGCCAGACACGCTGCTGTGCTGATCGGCAGGAGCGTGCAACTCCACTGCCCAGAGCACTGCCCGTGCGGCCAGGTCAGGTTTTTTCATAAAAAAGCATGGAGGAAAGAGGAACGTATTGTGATGGTTCTTGGGGTACCCAGAACTGTGAGTCACCCTGTGACACACCCCCCCTGCACACGCACACACAAAACCATGAGGGACAGTGGCTTGTGCTTAGTTGGGTGCTAAGCCGAACCTGCTAGCCCCTCAAGCACTCTCTTCTGGGCTTCACCAGCCCTTACTTTGTCTTGCAGGCTACCAATAGGTGCACTCCAATGCCTGAGTCCCTTTAAAGCATTCCCCTGTGATAACTGGCCCCTGACTTTGGCTACTCACAGAACTAACAAGCTTTCTGTTCCTAAAGGACCAGTATACACACCAGATTTTAAGATTCAGCTCAGGATCAGCACTTTGCTTAACACCACAGCACTGAGATATAGTTATAGTGCAAACAAGAAAAAAAATTATCATCAAAGGCTCATGAGACTCAGGAGATAGGAAAGATATTGGAAACAAATGGTTACATATCAAATAACATCATAACACACTTTTCTAGAGATTAAGACAGTTAATGTCCTAAAGAAGATTAGCTCATCCAAAGTCCTTTGCAATGTTTTCAATTAAGGTTGGCTGACAGCCCAATTAATCTATTTTATTAATCTACTTCCTAGGTGCTGAATGGGTGGCGGAGTCTTTTTGGCTGGCTACATATACCCCCAAAGTTTGTTTTTCATATGTGCTATTTCCCATTGATTTCAGAGCTCTTTGTTAACATCTGACTTTGTATGTAAATGGACATTCGTTATGTTAGCTTGCAATGCTTCATTTACATCCCACCAGAGAGCTATACTGATCTTATCTCTTTCCCGAAGGGAAACCTGTTTTTCACCTGTGCCTTGATGCAGACTGTCAAACATATTTGCAGTGTATATATATATATATATATATATACACACACACACCCCTAACTTATATACCTAACTCCTTCCATAGTATCTGTACATACATTTCATAATGATAACAATGAGCAGTGTGACACACACACACACACACACACACACACCCTGCGGACGCTATTTAAGACCTCACATGATATTCTTTAGTCAACCAGAATATTCATACCAGAATCAGGACATTCCTGTTAACCCCTTGCCAGCTGGCATTAAGAGGTTCTTGGGTCATAGTGGTGGTGATTCCCTGCCCCCCCACTGCCCACCTCCCCATCCTAATTTATACCTAATAGTTTGAGTACTCACTGGGATGTGGGAGACATAAGTTCAAATACCGCTCTGCCTGATTGGCCTATGGGGCTCGAGCTTAGGGGCTGTTTAAGTGCAGTGTAAATGTTCAGTCTTGGGCTGCGGCCTGGGCTCTGGGACCTTCCCACCTCGCAGGGTCCTAGAGCCCGGGCTGTAGCCTGAGCCTGAATGTCTACAATGCAATTAACCTGCCCCTCAGTCCAAGCCCTGTGAGCCTGTGTCAGCTGGCATGGGCCAGCTTCAGGCATTTAACTGCACTGTAGTAATACTCATAGGCTTTGGCTACACTTGCATTTCAAAGCGCTGCCGCGGCAGCGCTGCCGCGGCAGCGCTTTGAAGCGCTAAGTGTAATCAAAGCACCAGCGCTGGGAGAAAACTCTCCCAGCGCTGTCCGTACTCCACATCCCTGTGGGGAATAACGGACAGCGCTGGGAGCGCGGCTCCCAGCGCTGGGGCTTTGACTACACTGGCGCTTTGTAGCGCCGCAATTTGCAGCGCTGCAGAGGGTGTGTTTTCACACCCTGCTGCAGCGCTGCAAATTTGTAAGTGTAGCCAAGCCCTTAGTGTACTTGGATTTTTCACAAGGTCCATCACCAAATGCTCTTAAGAAAAGTAAGCAGTCATAGGATAAGAGGGAAGGTCCTCTCATGGATCAACATCTGGTTAAAAGATAAGAACCAAAGGGTAAGACTAAATGGTCAGTTTTCACAATGGAGCGAGGTAAACGGAGGGGGCCCACAGGATCTGTATTGGGATCTGTGCTGTTCAATATATTGAGCAATGATCTGCAAAAGGGAGTGAACGGGGAAGTGATAAAGTTTGCAGCTGATACAAAATTATTCAATAGTTAAGTCCAAAGATGACTGCAAAGAGAGGCTTCTCACTAAACTGGGTGATTGGACAAGAAAATGGCAGATGAAATTCAGCATTGATAAGTGAAAAGTGATGTAAATTGGAAAAAATAATCCCAACTACACATATATAATGATGAGTTCTAGATCAGTGGTTCTCAAAGCCGGTCTGCCGCTTGTTCAGGGAAAGCCCCTGGTGGGCCAGGCCGGTTTGTTTACCTGCCACGTCCTCAGGTTTGGCCAATCGCGGCTCCCACTGGCCGTGGTTCGCTGCTTTAGGCCAATGGGGGCTGCGGGAAGCAACACGGGCCAAGGGATGTGCTGGCCACCCTTCCCACTGTTCTATATTAACAGTCACCACACAAGAAAGAGCTCTTAGTGTCACTTTTGCCAGTGCTCTGAAAACTTCAGTTCAATGCACAGCTTCAGTCAAAAAGGCTAACAGAATGTTAGGAACTATTAGGAAAGGGACAGAAAGTCAGAAAATATAATAATGCCCCTAGATACATCCATGCAATTACCCTCTACTACTGATGCTAGCATAGGTTTGCCTTCTTACAAGAATGATTTCCCATCATGCCTTGTGGTGGGGAGGGTATTAGTCCTTTAAATCCAGCAGAGAGAGCACACTCCAGTTCTAATTCAACCAATTTGCAACTGGTTGCTGCATTTTTCCTTTCTTTCAGCTGGTAAGTGCTCCTTCTCCTTTTTAAGTTTTCATAAATGTTCATAGCATTTAAGTGCAGAAGATCATCTAGTTTGACCTCCTGTATATCATAGGCCATTAAATTTCACCCATTTACCTCTGTATTGAGCCCAATAACTTGTGTTTCACTAGAGAATAACCTGAGTTTGGCTAAAGCATATATTCCAGAAAGCCATCAAGAGCAGGAGAATCCACCACTTCCCTTGGTAGGCTGTTCCAGCAGGTAATCATCCTCACCATAAAAAAATTGTGTCTAATTTCTAATTGGAATTTGTCTCGCTTCAGTTTCCAGACACTTCTTCCTCTTATGCCTTTCTCTGCTAGATTAAAGAGCCTTTACTTACACACTCTAATCAAGTCACCCCAACTCTTCTTTTTGATTAAATAAATTGAGCTCTTTAAGTCTTTTCCCTGTAAGGCATTTTCTCCAGCCCTCAGATCATGTTTGTGGCTCTTTTCTGGCCCCTTTCCAATTTTTCAACATCATTTTAAAAATATGGACACTAGACCCGTACTCAGTATATCGCCAATGCGTTACTGAGGTAAAAACTCATCTCCTTACTCACGCTTCTGTCTCTTATTCTTAAGAAACTAGCATCTTTTCACAAATGTCAGTAGTGTAATTCAAAAAAATAGCTATGAGGTCATCTAGCATGTTTGACCGAGCGTACATGATTCCTCTGAACAATATGCATGTGTAGACTGAATTTCTACTGAAGCCAACGTTAGTTTTGCCTGTGTAAGGGCTCAGAATGGTCTTCAGGACTTGTACTCTATTAAAAGGGCTAGATAATGGCATGATATTTTCAGTTACATATGCCAAGAAAGGGGTAATTGAATCTTGTGCATCAGAGAATATTGGTTAGTCGTCTCAGGTATTACTAGGAATGAAACAGCACAAGCCTTATCTACGCTCGGATTAAAATGTTTGTTGTTAGCACGTCAGCTAATGCATTCCAATTAACGCCTTTTAAAAGTCTTATGTAAACAAGGCACAAGGCCTTTAACTCATGCTAAGTGGGTTGTGTTAAGCCCTAGGGTGTTAAAGTCTAGACTGCCTTGTCTACATTAGCTTTTCAAAACTTGTTCTTTAGGACAAGTTAGCTAAGGGATTGTTTATAAAGGGAAGTTATTCTGGAAGGGGGTAGAGCTTGAATTTAAAGTACTATAGCTGTCTGGAAATAAAAATGTTGCATGGGGAGCTCTTCCAGAAGGTCCATGGTAGAATAGTTACTCTGGAATAGTTGTGCTGGTCAGTTTCCCCATGTAGATAAATTCTAGCTTGCACCCCTGAAATACTAGTCTGGACAAAGCCACATACACATCCTATACAGCATTATACAGTTAGCCAGGTCTGATAGGCTGTTCCACTGAAAGCCCATTCTAGTGTGAGAAATCTTACGCTGAAAATTGTACAGATTGGTCCCATGAGTGGTTTACTTCTTATTCCCTGCTGAGTATATTTGATTTTCTTTCCTTTTTGCGGGGGGAGGAAGGAGAACTCCTACACTCTGTAGTGCTGATTGCTGATGTTAAAAGCCCATTCACATGCCACAAGAGAGAACATGGAACAGTCGATGTAAGAGGAAAGGAAGCACAGCAGTGAAACACCAGAAAATGGGATTAAAAATAGAGACCGAGGGAATTTGTCAGAATCCTGGCACTCTGTCCAAAAAGAAAACAAAACCTACAGCCGAATGAGGTCAACTGTGAAGCCTGCAATGAACTAAAAGGGGCCGAGAGAGTAGACTTTTTCCCTTGATAACATTTCTTACAAAGTATATCTCTATTGACTACATTTGTGTGTGTTTCTCTCCATGTGTGTGCACTGGGTACTATTTATAAATTACATTTAATTCAGCAACTATGGCTCAGTTCCCCAAAGGTATTTAGGCACCTAAGTCCATTGTAATCGATGGGAGTTTGTCACCTAAATGCCTCTGAGGGTCTGGACCTCTGGCCTTTGTATGATTCCTCCCAAACTTGAACATTCCAAAAACTTTCCAGAGTTAGCCCCAGCCCTGAGATGGACAGATCTGCATAACTTCCAATACACAGGCAGCTGCTGTTGTAAGAAAACCCAACGATTCTATAGTTCTTTGCTAGGTTCAGGTGATACTTTGTTAATAAAATAAAAAAAAATTCTTTTGCGAAGGTTAGTAAATGAATAAATCGCTCACCTATGAGTGTGACTAGTAGCCAGATATTCAGTCAGGGCTCGTACAAGTATCTCACAGCTTTTCCAGTGCTCATCCTTTCTGAGTTGCTGTTCCTTGACCAGACAGTCTGAAAGTGGCAATGTTCTCATGCACATAAATGTGGTTGGGTAGAGACAATCAAACTCATTGTGATCAGATCAGCATTTGAACTCTGGTCTCTGGCAACAAATGTCTAGTGGATTATTGTACCATATCAGTAGTCCTGGACCCACTTACCTCTGGTGAATTGCCTATCCAAAGAACAAGCTAGGAATTGTTTAATGCGGAGATATAGCAAAGTCCATTAAATACTGTAAAACACATTGATAAAAATTAAGCCAGATGGTGGCTCAGCAGTGGGGATTTTTCTAAAATGAATTTACTGCCTCTGACAGATGCCGGATTGATGGCCCTGTTACCCACCCAGTTACTGTTTACCCACAAAATAGGATAGGCAACAGCAGTGCAAGATTCTAACACTGCCCCAGCCAAGACATGGAGCCATCACTTGTAGTGATGAGACAGTCGTCTTCTTTCTAGGCCCATTAAATCTTTGCCCAATTTGTGCAAATTACAGACCAGGGAGCCATTTGTATACACTTTGCACTGCTTTGATGCCATAGAACATCTGTGAGTTATAACTCTTAGTCACAATCAATCAGGGCTAGATTGCACCAGTAACCTACACATGTATCACTCATGAGGCTATCATCAGTCTCCTGAGCCATCCAGCAGCAGTTTTCTTTCAAGCACAAGAATTCCAGGTGATGAGGCAAATTTACTGATGCGCCTCAGATATGACCTTAAATGTTTTGGATAAATTTT
Source organism: Mauremys mutica (assembly GCF_020497125.1). NCBI lineage: Eukaryota > Metazoa > Chordata > Testudines > Geoemydidae > Mauremys > Mauremys mutica. Next base: position 302,601,745 of record NC_059072.1, on the reverse strand, counting down.
GTTTGGGAAAAAAAAAAAGCCCCACTCCATTAAAAGAAGGAAAAAGAGGTTCCCCCACAATAACACTATTTTTCACAGCATTTCTATAGTCTAAAGAAAAACCTCTCTAGTTTACAACCTTCAGAGACATTCCTAAAACACAAGCTAGCACAGAAGGGCAATCCAAAATTGTATGTACATCTTTTCTTGCAGCTCACCCCTCCCCTTCAACTGACCTTAGAAAAGAGTTACATATGTACAACTTGGCTACGTGACAGCAAAGGGTGGGGATGTGATGCTATGACATGTATGTTGGGGAGGATGAAAATGCCATGGAGAGAAACGTTTTAAAAATTTCTTTCAAAATCCACTTAAGGTTCACAGTCACTTGCAAATATTTTTTGAGAACTTCATTTGAGTTGCCATTCAAGCTCTAGAGTTTTGGGAAGCCATACTCCATAGCCTGGCATCATATCAACCAAGACCAGGCACAATCTGGCATTTTTGGCTTGCACTTTGAGTTTTGGTGGGTCCATTAAATTGAAAATTCGAAGCACAACTCAGGAGTATCAACCCAGGTGAACCAGAACTGAATGATGGTTCATGCAAAATGGAACAGCCCACTTTTCTACAGCTCTACTTAGGCTCCATTTGTGAAAGGAAACCATGACTACAGTGTCATGGCAATTGGTCAGATGGTCACTGAAATAGTCTTGGCCATACTTTTTAGGAAGTGAGGGTCCCTACTATCATTTATATGAATAGCACATGCTCAATGTCATATTTAGCTGGAGAAACACATTTGGATAGGAGCCAATTTTGTCCCTTGGTTATATACCTCATTGGCATCAAGAAGGGTTGAATTGATGAGAAAGCCTTCCGTTGGCTTCCCTAGACTTTGAATCAGGGCCTATCTAAACGGCCAGTAGAAGGCTTTGCACATTGCCTTCAATAGGCTTTAGATCAGGCCTTAATAAGGGGAGAATTTGGACCTCATAATATTGTGTCTACTGAAAATTTCATAGTCAGTCAGCTTTAGATGTAATTGGAGAAACAAATATAGTTTTTAAAATTTTCATAGATAATTAAAACATGACTTTCTGGGTACGTCTAAACTGCAATAAAAAAAAACAAACATGTCTCAGGACTCAGGTCATTTGACTTGGGCTCATGGGGTTAAAAATAGTGGTATAAACATTCAGGCTTGGGTTGGAGCCCTGAGATCCAACCCCCTCACAGGGTTTCACAGCCTGGATGCCAGGCAGCGTCAGAACATTTACACTGGACTTTTTAGGCCTGCGAACCTGAGCCCCACCAGCCCAAGTCAGCTGATCCAGTGTGCTGCAGTGCAGGGCTTTTAATGAAGTGTAGATGTATCCTAAATGACAATCAAAGCATTTACCCTTTTAGCTCAAGCTTGTTGTGTCCCCAAGTCTAAACAGGACATAGGGCATATGATTCAGAAAATTAAGTTCCTGACTTTAAGAACTATAAGTAATTCACAGCTTTTGGAAGGTTGCAAAAGAGTCCCCAGCTGGGAGACTGAAAGGATCAATGCTAGTGTTTTTCTGTGTTACTAACTTGAAATAAGGTTTTCATTACCTCTCCTTATTTGATGCATTGGGAACCAAACAGCATACGAATTGCTAACTATGTTTGTCAAAAAAAGGAAACAAAATCCCACAAGAACATAGCCAAATGGTATACTGCAAAGAGCTATATAACAAAGGAAGTAACTGCTGATGTGCTAACTTCGTCTTGCTGCTAAGCAGGAGCCAACACCTGCACAATGCTATGAGTGAGGTCCAAGACCTTTTTCTTAAGGATGTTTGGAAACTGCTACTTTGTACCAAGTCAGAAGAAAATAATTTATCAGAAATAACTAAGGCTATGATTTTGTCATGGAGGTCGCAGAAGTCATGGAATCTGTGACTTCCAGAGACCTCCGTGACTTCAGGCCACAGTTGGGGGCCCCGGGAACTTCAAGCTGTCGGTGGTAGGGGTACCCTGCAGCTCATGGCCACCATGGGCCCCCCTGCAGCTCCCAGCTGCTGTATGCAGCAGAGGGAGCCCGCAGCTCATAGTCGCAGGTGGCGGGGGGACACTGCAGCTCTGAGCCACGGGGGACCCTGGAGCTCTGAGCCCACACTGGCAATGGGGGCCCTGGAGCTCCAAACCCCATGGTGTGGGGACTCCACAGCTTCCCCATTTGTCACGGCTATTTTTAGTAAAAGTCAGGGATAGGTCATGGGCTTCCGTGCCTTTGTCTTTATTGCCTGTGACCTGTCCGTGACTTCTACTAAAAATATCCATGACAAACTCTTAGCGTTAGTAATAACTCTTTAGTAATCAACATACAGGCCTGTCTAAGCCACAGTCCTCTAAGTTTTGAGCACTTTGATGTCACTTTGAGAAAAGAAAAGTGTAAAAGCAAGAGGACCAGTGCCTGAAAGGAACAAATCAGGGCTCCAATCAGGAGCATCATGATGCATATGGCCTATCACATGCCTGAGCCTAAAGTTCTTACTCAGCCAAAACTTTCACCTAAGCCACCAATAACTGGAATTTAACCTGAATAGGGGCTGAGGGCTAGACCTGCAAAGGGACTTTTAAGTCTAATATTTAGGTTCCAGAGAGGTCCTCGCAACCCTTGGTCAACTTCTACCTAATCCTGTAGGTGCCAAATTCCCATGGTGCGTAAATTTCTGCTGATAAAATCCTCTATCATGGGGTGGTAGTGCTCTTGTTCTCTCTGTTTTTTCATGAGAAAGGGCTGACCTGGCTTAGTAGCCTAACTCCGGAGCGTGGGGTGGAGGCTGTCACAGCTGTGAATCCCAGGTGGAGATAGGCACATCCCACCATCCCAGAGTTAGGCGCCTAATTACATTTGGCATTTTCTACTTTACTAGTTTAGGTGCCATACACACATCCACGCTCAGCTTGTTGGCATCTGTGAATCCCTTTCTCAGGTGCCTAACTCTCCCCATGCACTGAGGAACCTGGGCACCTAACTCACCCACTGTGGGGTCCACTGGGCTGCAGGACACCTAAATGTTACATGTTGCAACACTGAGCAAATCTAGCTTTTTGTGGATCTAGCCCTGAATAAATCCTTCAGGATAGGGCCCACAGCCCCTATATTAGTGACATTTGCTCCGCTGAGTTATTATTAGGTTTTGAAGAAGTAGATATTAATTGGGAAGGGTCATTAATTGTGGAACTCTCCCTTCATCGAAAATTGAACATGAAGTCTTTATTTTGACTTCATTGATAGGTACCGTAAGTAGTAGTAATAATTTAAAAAACCCTCCGTTTCAGTCAGCAATCCGTATTTTGGGCAACTGTGCCCAATATACAGTTTATTACTTCAGGACTGTATTAAAAACTTGATTTTGAATTATTTACTCAGTCATGAATCAATGAAAATGTCATTATTGAGTTTTTCAATAATATGCTGTTGATGTCAATGGAACTTGCGCTTCTGCAACTGAGGTCAGGATTTGGCCCTTGGGAATGAAGACTCTGATAGTTACTAATTTACAGTTTAATAATACTGGGAATTTTTTTTTTTTTTGCCTTTCAAGCACTGAACTATGAATTTCAGGCATCCAAATGTAACCCACACACCTCCTGGGTGTGGTGTGCATCTCATCTAGTGGCACTGAGACTACTTAGAATAAGATTAATGAGTTTGTTCTACGGCCTTAGCTAGCAGTCATATGGCTTTTAGCTCATGCAGTAGAGCAGGGATCAGCAACTTCTGACGCACGGCTCGCTAGGGTAATCACCCTGGTGGGCCGGGCCGGTTTGTTTACCTGCCACATCCGTGGATTTGGCCGATCGTGGCTCCCACTGGCCACGGTTCGCCACTCCAGGCCAATGGGGGCAGCGGGAAGTGGCAGCCAGCACATTCCTCAGCTTCCCGCCGCCCCAATTGGCTTGGGACAGCGAACCGTAGCCAGTGGGAGCCGCGATCAGCTGAACCTGTGGACGTGGCAGGTAAACAAAGCGGCCCGGCCCGCCAGGATGCCTACCCTGGTGAGCCGCATGCCAGAGGTTGCTGATCCCCGCAGCAGAGGCTTATGCATTTAGCTCCAGCGGTCCCAGGTTCAATCCGCCTGCTGACGATCAGCATCTGTCGGTGTAACACAAACATAAGACAAACAAAATATTGTTTAATTAGAGCCTTTTAAAGCAGTCCCTATAGGTGAGTTTCTAATCCAGCTCTCCCAATCTAGTCTTGTTTGCAGACAAGACCATCCAGCTGGTCTTTGGGTTCTTATCCCATCAACACATTGTGCCTTTCATTTGTTCATTATGTAATTTCTGTTTATTTTATTGGCAGTTTTAGGAATAGATGGAATTGCAAAGGAAAAATGTCTGTCAATCCACATAATAAAATACGTATAGTGACAATCTCATGCATAGGGCAAATTTACATGTAAATGGCAATCCATCCAGTTTACAAGGAAATAAGAAGCCAGCAATTACAATGAGAACCCATAAAGATTTATATAAATGCACAACAGTAATTAGTTCTGAAAGATGAAAGGCTAATTGCTCAGTTATTTAGCCCTGCTAGATGAAAGTCTACCGGCTCACAGCTATTTAAATCATTGTTCAGATTACTCCTGTTTGAACTATAGTTGCCATGTGCGTTTTATATGGGGCTAGTTCTCATTCCGAATCCAGACAAACTGAAGAAGGAATATAACTTTTCTTCAGAAGTATGGATCAGTTGTCTTTGGTGTCATGGACCAGATATAGAGCAGTGCAATCATTGGAGTGAAGCCCGGGCAACAGAAGAGAATTTGGCCTCTCACACATATGGCCACTAGAAAATGCAAGGTCACAATAGTCAGTCGTCGATGACTGCAATCTGACGTCCATAACGGAGAGCTCTGGAACATGAGTGAACAATACATATACTAGTGGCTTATTCTATCCTTGTTTTAAACTCTCCCAATCAAAGCCAGTTGTTGTATCAACCAGGCAAGGTACTAACAAACTTCAACAGGACTTTATTTTTAAAGTGGAAACCTCTTTACCAAGCTGCTGCTGCACCCTCTGTAACTCTCATTCTGCCTCCTCAACTCCTCCCCCCTCCTTCCTGTTTCCTGTCCTTTCAGACTCCCAACAGCCAGTGCTCCCAGTTCTAATAATCACAAGCAACATCTAAACACCACACCAGTGTTCAAGTCTGAGGCGCCTGAACTACCTACAGGCCTTGTGCACTATTTCAAGTGGGCCCTGGATTTGTGGAAGCACTATAGTGGCAGCCCACTGGAGTGTTACACTGCATCCCATCAGCTTTCCTACTGAATTTCAGTAAAAAAGGGGAACATCTGGCAAATGTTGTCATTTTAAACAGGTTTTCCTGTAACAAGGATCCTGATTATTGTAGCCCATGGTGCTCCCAAATCTGCAAACCTCCTCCCTGCTCCCTAAAGGTATTGGTCAGTGGAGAACAGTGCCCCAGCTGATGCCTATAGGTGAGGCTACGTTTTAGTCATGGGTATTTTTAGTAAAAATCATGGACAGGTCATGGGGAATAAACAAAAATTCACAGCCTGTGACCCGTCCAGGACTTTTACTAAAAATACCCATGACTAAAACTTTGGGGGGTCTGCCTGGGGCCCCCGCGGGTGCTGGGGGAGATTGGCCCAGGTGCTGGGGAGGGTGCAGGTGGTGGCACACGGCCTAGGACCCCCCCTGGGGAGGGGGGGCATTGGCAGGGATGGTAGGCTCCCTACCTGGTTCCACGCCTCCCCCCACAGCAGCAGCAGAGTTTGGGTGTGTAGGGGGTTGGGGCATGGGATGGGGTGAGGCGGGTTCTTGGCGGAGCTTACTTGGGGGGCTCCCCGGAAGCCGCAACATTCCCCTCCAGGCAGTGATGAGCTGCCAAAATATTAACAACCAGTTCCCTCCTCCTCACCCCATGAGGGGGTCATGCCCCCCCCGGGGACTCCTGCCCCATCCAACCCCCCCATGTTCCTTGACAGCCCCCCCGGGACCCGTGCCCTATCCACCCCCCTTCCCTGTCCCCTGACTGCCCCTTGCCACCCCATCCAACCCCTTCTCTCATTCCTGATGGCACCCCAGCACCCCTACCCCATCCAACCACCCCTTCTCTCTGTCCCCTGACTGTCCCTGGAATCCCTACCCCTAACTGCCCCCCACCGCCCCATCCAACCCCTGCTCCTTTCTGACTGCCCCCCCAGGACCCTTGCCCCCGTTCAATCCCCCTGTTTCCTGCCCTCTAACCGCTCCGACACTAATCCACCCCCCCCCAACTCCCCTGCCCTCTATCCAGCACGCCCTCCCTGCTCCCTTACCGAGCTGCCTGGAGGTGGGGGCCCAGCTGGGCTGGGGCTGGGACGGAGCCACTTGGCCGATGTCGGGGCCGGACCCAGGGACCGGGCAGGAGCCGCGCCGCACGGCCAAGGTCGCGGCCGGACCCGGGGGCTGAGCAGGAGCTGCGCCACCCAGCCGAGGTCGCGGCCGGACCCGGGGGCCGGGCAGGAGCCGCGCCACCCAGCCGAGTTCGCCGCCGGACCCGGGGGCCGGGCAGGAGCCACACCGTGCTGCCCGGCGAGGTTGCAGCTGGACCTGGGGGGCAGGAGCCGTGCCGCCGGGCCCCAGGGTCCGGCCGCAACCTCGCCGGGTGGCGCGGCGCCTGGAGCCCTCCTCCTGCTGGCGCCCCCACGCCCCGGCCCCAGTTCACCTGGTGGAAGCCTTCTCAGCCCTCCCAGGCTTCCCGTGCAAACAGCTGATTCGCGGGAAGCTGGGGAGGGGGAGGAGAAGCCGGAGGAGCTTCAGAAAAGGAGGCAGAGGCAGAGTAAGGTGAGCTGGGGCCGGGCTGGTGCTAGAGCTTTTGTTAAATTTAAAAGCCCTTTTGGAACTAGTTGTCCCTCCAGGAACAACCGGTTCTAAACGGGCTTCTAAATTTAACAACCGGTTCTCGCGAACCGGTGCGAACTGGCTGCAGCTCACCACTGCCTCCAGGCACTGCCCCCGCAGCTCCCATTAGCTGCGGTTCCCAGCCAATGGGAGCTGCTAAACTGGCGCTCTCCATGGAGGCAGCACACAGAGCTGCCTGGCCACGCCTCCACCTACCAGCAGAACAAGGGTAGGGTGCCCAGATGTCCCAATTTTATAGGGACAGTCCCAATTTTGGGGGCTTTTTCTTATGTAGGCACCTATTACCCGCCATCCCCATCCTGATTTTTTACACTTGCTATCTGCTCACCCTAAACATGGGGCATGTCGCCACTTCCAGGGAACCCCCCAGGTAAGTGTCACCCAGAGCTCACCTCACCCCGTCCCGTGCCCCAACCTCCTGCCCCCTCCCACACCCAAACTCTGCTGCTGCTGGGGGAGGGGGCGCAGCGGCCCAAGACTACCCCAGCAGCAACCAGTGCGGTTGGCACAGGGGCTGCCTGGGCTGCCCCTGAGCCAGGCACACCAGCCACTGCAGAAGTCACGGAGGTCACGGAAAGTCATGGAATCCATGACTTCCGTGACAAACTCGCAGCCTTATCCATAGGCAATGAGTTATTTGTGACACTTCCAGAGGAAGTAAGTCACACAACTCTTGAAGCTGCAGATGAGCTAACTAGCATGCTGGAATATATTTAGCAAATGGTAATGCAAGACATTGTAGAAAATAGGGAAAGGATGGGGCAATGCATATTTTCTCTGGCTTGAAATTTATTGAACATTGAGAGCCAGGGAAAATATAGATTACAGGATGTAGGCGGGAGGAATTTTCCTGACTTCTGCCCAGCCATAAAAATAAATCACTGAATATAAGATGCAACAATGAGCAAAGCACTTTGGCACATGACTAAGACACAGTAATTTAGATTTATATTTGAATGCTTTAGAAAAAGCGATTGCAACTACATAAACTTCTCAGGGCAATTTTCAGATTCATGAACTTATGCTCGGATGGCCTAGACATTTTCCAAGTGCTTTGCCAAATACGTTTCCACTGTTGCACTGAAATGTGACGCTGACACTCATCAAACTGTTTCTTTTGTACAGCTCAAACATACGTTCTCTTCATGCCTCCCATAGACTCATACATATTAGACACACATCTTTGGTTTTTAATTATAAAATTAATGTAGACAGCAACCAGAAATAAAGCTGACAAATCTAATTTCCCAAATAACTCAATATCATCTAAAGACTTCTGAGGGAGAAGAAAAAATATTTTTCTGAGGTTTCCAGAATATTACAGTAGGGAATACACTAAAAAAAGCTGACCATTCAGGATCATTTCCTCAGTTTTCAATTCCCTCTTCCTCACAAATCGGAACAAGCTGATGAGTTTTTGAAAATAAACTGCTTTTTTAAAGCTGTTTAGTCCCAGATCCTAAGCTGAAATAGATGTGTAAATGCTGACATTACAAATGTATTTTAGAATAAAATAATTATTTATTATATATACACATGTGTACAAGCCAAGCCCCGCCCAACTCTCCAGAGCTTTACATTTAATTTTTTTTTTAAAAGAATGACCCATCTAAAAGCAGAGTGGTTTTATGCTCAAGTATATACAGCAGGCTAAAGAGCAACCATGGAAGGCCGGAGAGCTTTCGGTGCAAATCCAGCTTGAGGTCCCAGATAAGAGGTGTGGCAGGGGTCTAAGAGACTATGCTGAAATGGTTTTAGTTCTTCCTAAAAGGATGCACCCAAAGATTAAAGAAGGAAAAGTCACCTCCACCAATCAGCCCTTCATTTGTAAAGTTCCACAAGGATCAATTCTCTCTCCGGTCATACTCAGCATCTACTTTCAGCAACTAAGTGAACTGGTCAGCAAACATGGACTAAAGTACCAGCAAAATGAGGAAGATACTCTGCTCTACCTATTCTTCACCACATACACCCAAACCACAATGACAAGATGGCCCAGTGCTTGGATGAGATCAACTTGTGGATGAAGAACAACTGGCTGAACCCAAGCAAGAAAGATGATGCTGATAGGCATAGGTGAGTCTGGTGTGCAGAGTTATGTTGGAAAACTGCAAAGCTAGCATATGTGGAGCTCTGTGGACTACATACATTAGTGGTGCGCTTCGTGTCCCTTGAGGTTGGGATGCTAAGTAGGATTTCCCATTCCCCCAAGTTGCTTTTCATCGTCCACATGGAGGATGAGCACCTCTATTCTATTCTATTCTGAGTCTTACACTGCCCTCTTCACTATAGCAACTGCAGGGGCGGCTCTAGCTTTTTTGCCGCCCCAAGCACTGCAGTCAGGCAGCCGCTGGTCCCGCGGATTCGGCAGCTTGCCTGTGGGAGGTGCACCAGTCCTGCAGCTTCGCCAAATTGCCACCAAATCCGTGGGACCGACGGACCTCCCACAGGCAAGCCGCCAAAGGCTGCCTGACTGCCGCCTTCTCAGGGATGGGCAGGGTGCCCCCCCGTGGCTTGCCACCCCAGGCACATGCTTGGAGCACTGGGTGCCTGGAGCCGCTGCTGAGCATCTGAGTACCTTCCAGTACTAGATTAAATAGCGTCTACTCTCTGTCACATGGTTTGGTCTCTCTTCCTATGCATGCATTAGGTAATAATTGGAGATATACCAATCTCCTAGAACTGGAAGGGACCTTGAAAGGTCATTGAGTCCAGCCCCCTGCCTTCACTAGCAGGACCAATTTTTGCCCCAGATCCCTAAGTGGCCTTCTCAAGGATTGAACTCACAACCCTGGGTTTAGCAGGCCAATGCTCAAACCACTGAGATATCCCCCCTCCCCCCAAGAGTATTTTGTATTGGTTTTGTGTTGTCTTTTTTAATGTGTGCACACTTCTAGGACAAAGTCAAAGAAGTGTGTCTTGGTGGTGAGGTTTGCAATGATTCTAAGATCCTGAGACAGTGCCATCTCCTGTACAGACTAGCTTTATCCCTATGGTAGAAAGATCCAGTGTGCCTGAAGAGCAGAGTTGTCAACCAAGGTCCACATTCCAGAACTCTAGTCAGTCTTTACAGAGCCTAGGCCCAGGCCATTGAGTGTCTTGACAATTGGGACAGAGACCTTGAACTTGATTCGATATTCTATGGGTAGAAACCAGGGTAGAGAGTGGAGGACAGCTCTGTTGTGCTCACAATAGCCTGTGTTGCTAAGGAGATGTGCTATAACATTCTGGGTTACTGCAGTTTCCTAAGAGCTGATGGCCTCATGACCAGATATATCAGCAGAGGTGACAAAGACATGTGTAGCCAAAGCCAAGTCATCATCTGCCAGGATGGGATAGAGTCTCCTATCGAAGCAGAGTTGATAGCAGCCTATTGTCCATGATGTTTTCTGTGCTAGAGCTTAGTATCAGCAGAGAATCTGGGAGCTCTCTTAAACTAGGGACTATAGACTGAGGCTATGCCTACACTGTGCTGTGGTGCAGCCATGTGTGAATTGCAGAGCTCACCAGAGTCCAGCTCTAACTGCCCTGTGCAGATGCTTTGGGCGTGAACTACAAGGTACCTCATTTGCATTAACATAGTCCTTTTTCAAACAGGCACATTTTAGTTCACGCCAGCACCACCCACATGGGGCAGTTAAAGCACAACTCTTTGGTAAACTCTGCAGTTCACACCTCCGTAGTTTGCACTGCAGCAGTGTAGACAAGCCCTGAACTGATCAGTTGTAGGTATGTATCTTCAACTAAAGGAAACTACAACCTGGCTGCCACCTCTTCACTGGATTATCGCAGGGCCTAGCAGTTTATAAATTACAGGAATTGTTGAGTGATGACTTTCTTATAAGCCCCTGTGTTTTCTGTTGCTGATCACCTTGGGAAACGGGCATGGGAATAGTCTTTTTTGCCCCCATGAAAATCCAGCTGGATGTGGTGGCATGGGAAACCTCTGAAAAATCACTATATGCTCATGCCCATTAGAGTTGCTGCTAAAATCTCTGACCATTCCATATATACTAAGCATGCTTCAGCCCCACAGAGCTCCCCGCATGACAAATGCATTGAGTAGGCTCCTGCTCCAAAGACACAGTGCTAGTGGTCCAGACAGAGGGTGGTGTAGGGAACAATTCGGCACCTGTAGCAGCATGTGCTGCTGCCCCTTTGGCCTATGAGAAGGAAGGTGTGCAGGGTGCCAGGAACCCAGCCACACGCTAGTCTCAGCTCTTCTACTAGCTGTTGTTATGGATGTCTGAATTAATAATTCTGTGTACTTCACAGCTTTTATTTTTGAATGACACCTCAGACTCCTTCCTGAGGAGACAGGCAAGTGTCATTCCCCCCATTTCACAGATGAGGTGACTGAGGCTGTAGAAGGCCACTTCTGAAAGAACTGGGAATGGAACCCAGGCCAAGATTCTGCTCCTCTCCGGAGATGCAGCACAAAAGGTGCAGCCCCAGGGAAGCACTGAAAGGGGGCAAAGATGGTGAGGCTGCCTTTTCATCTCCCAGATTCTGGGCTGCTCTTGAGGTGGGGGAAGGGGGACATTAAATTAGAGCAGCCTCATTCAAGTAGCCTTAGCCGGGTGCTTTATATGCTTCTCTGCAGTCCAGAACTGCCACTTTGCCACGCTGGGGTAGTTTAAAGCCATATATCTACCCTAGCATGCTTCTGTGCTGGGAGAACGCCCTCAAGAGCCACTATGTCCTGTTCACAGTCCCTGGATGCTGTTATAGACATAGTAGCATATGGCAGACCCAAGTCTCCTCCACCTGGCCACACTGCCTTTCAGAATGAATGTGCTAAATCCCTGCAGCTGGCTGTGGTGTTTGTAACCACCTAGAGCTCCTGCAGAGCCAGGAGTCCAAGATTCCTGAGTCCCAATTTTCTTCTGATGTCTAACAAAATGGATGTGTAAGTCGCCCGCAAAAAATGTCATATCTCCTTCTAGTGACTCGGCCACAAGCCTTATCCTGCTTTCAATTGCTTCTTTAAATCACATGGTGGAGGCGCGTGACCTCATGTCTTGAACTGATTTAGAATCTCATATGTACAGGATGTGTTAGTTCACAGACAAGCAGACATTTCAATAGAGGAAAACAGTTTTATAGGGCTTGGGAGACAGAGAAGTTTGGCTTATGGAAAATGATATTATTCTGCATATCTGCTGTAAACAGTAAATTGAGGCTCAAAAACTTAAAAGGATAAAAATCAATCATGAATGGCTAGATCATATGGTAAAATGAAAGCCAGACTCAATAATTATTGAGGGCTAAGTATCAGTTTCTTCTCTGGCCACATACAGTAAAAATTCTAAAAACAGAGTTCCATTTGAGCAGCCAGTTCTACAGGTTCCTAGCCTCAGGAAGACCATAATAGGAAAGAGTATCTGTAGTCATCTCAGATAATTTGATAGCGCCCCATAAGGTCAGAGTGAGTCTAGCTCAGATCTCAGGATCACATTCAATTTCCCTTCCCAAGATAATTCTTAAGGGACAATATCAAGGAATGTTGGGCCTTAAGTTAACCCTAGATGCAACCCTTGCCCTGGCCTTGTCTAGGCTAGGAAAATGAGGTGTGTTTAGCAAACATGCATTAATACATTTTTAAACAACACTTAGCAGCTAGTGTACACTGGTGTTTAAAAATGTCTCTCTACTCTATAGAAGCTAAGTGGTGTTTAACATGTTAATTAACACAGATAACAGATTTGCTAAATCCATTTCATGTGCTTAATCTAGGCAGGACCTAGACAGACAGGATCTGTCCTCCCAGGTTTTTTTTAATCTCTGAATTCTTGCTGTAGTCCTGTGACAGTGACCATGGCAGAGAAGAGAGAGGGCTTTGTCATTAATGTGAAGGGAATTATCTACAGAAGCTATTGGACAGCGACAGTATCTAGTAGTTCTGTCTGGCTGTCTAGCCCCCAGACTAACACAATCGACTATCACCACAGAAGATCTTTGCAACATGCTGGCATAGACTATGGAAGTGACTGTTAATTATACTACAGAGATTAGGCACTTGACTGCTATATATTGTGAATTAAAGCCAAATAAAGTTTCTGACAGTTTGCAATGTTTCACTAGCTTAAGTGCTAAAGGAGATGGCAATAGAGTCAAATTAAGCACTCAGTGGTGTTAACCATGTCTTATTCTTTCACAGGTTAGTGTGGTCAGAATAAAGACTTTTATTCACCTGACAGAAGATCATTGTTAATTTATTCTTTAGGACTGCAGCAGCCTCACCTGTAAGACTTATAGAAGCCATGGGCAGGGCCGGATTCATTTTTTGTGGGCCCCCATGGGGCAAGGTGCAGGGTGGGGTGGGATGGTCAGTCTCCAGAGTGAAGGGTGGGCTGGGGTCAATGAGGCACAGCGTGGCGGGAACAGCCCCACTCTGCGCAGCCCAGCAGGAGGGCACTGTTTACAAACCTGCAGCTGCCAGATGCACACTGGCCTGCCCAGCCCTGTGCTGCCAGCTCCTTCCCCTTGAGGGCAGGCCCACACCATACCACCCCCGTGCCTAGTGCCCCACCCTTATGCCCAGTACCCCCTTGCCCAGAGACTTCCACCACAGGTCTCTATGCCTAGCCCTCACCCCTCCCAGAGACCTTCCCTGCTGGCCTCCCACCACAACTGCACAGCACCCTGCACACCACACTGCTCGCCTAGCACCCGCGCCCATAGACCTCCTCACAGTCCCACCATCACAGCTGCACAGCACCCCATATTCCTGAGAGGATTCTGCACCAAAACATTAACAATTCTGTACACAATATTTTAAAATTCTGCAAATTGTATTTGTCAATAAATAAATGTGGAGGCTCCAAAATGGCAGTGGGGAGCACAGGCCACTGGTTTAATGGAGGTGGGAGATTACCCTGCAGCCTCCCTCCCCCCACCCCAGGACAGGGACTTGGCAGTGAGGCTGCACCCGACCCTGACACAGTGCAAGGGCCAGGCCTGCCCCAGAAACACCCTGGGGCCCTGCCCCCCGTGCCAGGCGCATCAGGATCCAAGTGCAAAGGGACTTAATGTGGGGGGGATCCAGGTGGGGGTGAGAGAGTTCTCTGTGGGGCAATCTGGGTGCGGGCGGCTCAGTGGGAGATCTGGATTCACAGCTCATTGAGGGGTTCCAGGTTCAGGGGCAATGGGACTCTGCAGGGGATCCAGGTGAAGGTTTTTGGGGCTCAGCAGGGGAGGTCTAGGTGCAGGGGAGGTGGGGCTCATTTGGGTGGGGGTCCAGGTGCAGGTGGCTGAGGCTCAGTGAGGACGGTGTCTGGGGGGCTCATCGGTATAGGTGCAGGGGAGGTGGGGCTTGTCAGGGTGACAGTTTGATGGGCCTGCTTAACAGGGGAGTCCCAGCTTCTGCCAAGGGGAGGCCGAATGCTGGGCTCCAGATTCCCCATTCCCTTCTCTTCCCCATCCCTACTGCTCCATCTCCTCCTCATCCCACCCCTTCTTTCCCCCTGCCCCTGCCTCCCCTATCCCCTTCTCTTCCCCATCTCCTCACCTTCCCACCCCATTCCTTCCCCCTGCTTCCCCTATTCCCTTCTTTCCGCATCCCATGCCCCTCATAATCGCATGACTAGAGGAGCTGGAGCTCTAAGAAAACCATCAAATAATATGAACGTTAAAGAGCTCACGCGCATGCTTCACACAAACACAAAAAAATGTAGTGTTCAGGATAATGTGTAATTCATTATAAAGCGGCTAGTATGTCGTACCCCTGCCATATCATAAACAGATTCATTTAAATCCTTCCAGGAATTCAAGCACTGTAGCTTGCTGCTACTGTAATAACCGCTGGGTAGCCAGCGGAGGTCAAATGCTAGACCTCAGGCTTCTCAGCTCAATTTTTTTTCATTTAAGCTAAAGAATAACTCTTCTATCAGATTGCAGTAGTAATCTGTTATCCACTAGCAGACCACTCACTAGAGGGGTGACACACGCATCTGGTGCTGTCAGCATTTTCAGCTGCTGCTGCTTTTCCGAAAAGCCTGTTCAGCAAGTGGCCATGATGCCGAATGGTCTTCTGGACCCATCCTATGTAAAATGCAGCAACAAATATCTCCTTATGTCCATTTACAGATATGTAGCTTACCCCACCTCACACAACACATTGCTAAATTTAGGCCTTAGACTGGAGTGATTGCGTCCTGCACCGTAACTATTATTTTGGGCAGCATAGTGGTCACAGGAACAGGTGTCTGTTTTTCTGCTTAGAACCCACGTTACCCTCTAGGTCCCAGATCCACAGAAGTACTTAGATGCATAAGTCCAGCTTGACGTACCACCATATCCACAAAACTCTCACTCCGCTTCTGTCTAACCCTTCAGGCAGCTGGAGTCTCAGCACCTACAATTTTTGCTGCAAATTTCCCTCTATGCCAAAGTTCCCACCTCTGGGCATGTGCACTGCTGCCACCCTTAGGTGTCCAACTACTGGATTGAGACCCTTTCAGAACCTGACCAGAGGAGGTGGTGCTGCCACCTACCTTATGACTTTAAGGCAAGTAGTTAGAGCACTCACCTGGGATGTGGGAGCCCCAGGGTCAGTCTCCACCTTCTCTGCCAGAGAGAGAGAGAGAGAGAGACCCCTGTTCAAATCCTGCTACACCTCTCGGGAGAGTGCTTTAACCACTGAGCTACGGGATCTTCAGATGTAGGGCTCCCCTCCAATTGTTCCACTTCAGGAGGAAGGCAGAGAGAGAATGAATGAATGACTGTATAGTCAAGTGGTTAGAGCAACCACATGGGGGACCCAGGGTCCAGTGCTTCAGTGACTATTTATACACAAAGGAACAGCTGCTACAGGAGAGATTGAGGAAGCCCACATCAGAACATCACTAGCTCAGCAGTTAGTGCAATTTCAGAGGTAGGAGATCTCCTGTTCAAATCCTTTCTCCGATCAGGCAGAGGGGAGAATTGAAGCTGGGTCTTCTGCATCCCAGGTAAGTGCTTTAACCTGGACTAAAAGTTTTTAGATGGGCCCCACCACCTTTCCCCCATTTTGGATGGAGTCGGGAAGGCACAAGATTCTTCAAGAGAAATAACGTAGGCCCTTAAACCCGCTGACTCCAGGAGAGGAGTTCCTGCTTGTGAATTGCTTGCAGAGATAGGCACCTCCCTGCAGCCCAGACTTTGGTGCCTAGCTCCATGAGAGGGGCAAGGCTTAGGACACACCCTTCGTGTCAGCTATTTTCACCGGCTAGCTCAGATGGGTCCCCAACTAGCATACTGGTGTTCGTGGATGGCATTCTAAGGCACTGATCTCTTCCCATTCATTGTATAGGGAGCACAAGCGTCAACTGAGGCTTAGTGGATCACAGTGGTGTTCCCATGATTATCTAGATGCCTAAAAGGTGATGCTGAGCATTGCAATGCCTCCAACACCCAAGCCCTCTTGTGGATCCAGTCTTTTGTTACAGCACATGTGGCCGCTTTGGTGAAGGAGGAATAGTTTGGTGGTAAGGCACAGAAATGGGAATTGGAAGTGAGCCTGATTCCTGGCTCCACCTCTGGCTTGCTACATGAAGTATAACTCGCTTTCCCCAATTGTAAAACAGAGACGAGGAAGAATGTCCCAGTGGCTACAGTGCTAGCCTGAAACCTTGGTTCAGTTCACAGCTGCCCTCACTGACTTTCCTGTGTGACCATGAGTAAGTCACATTCTCTCTCTCGTTCAGTTCCCCATCTGTAAAATGAGGATAATGGCATTTCCCTACCTCATGGAGGTGCTGTGAGCACAAATACACTAAATATTGTGAAGCACTCAGTAATGGGGCTGTATGAGTACCTACGATAGATAAAATGTTGTTGCTAGAGCATGGGGTAGATATTTTTAACATATTTGAATAAAAAGTTAATTAAAACAGGGATAAAAGCACTTGCATAACAGGACTGCTGGGAGGCTTAATCATTGTTTGTTTGTAGAGCACTCTGCGATCCTGAGATGTGATATGCTATAAAAATTCTTAGTGTTCTAATTATCCTATGACCTATACAGCTTGAACATTTTGGACTCCAGAAGATCAACTGAACCAGCCCTTGCAGATGTAATTGATTTACTTTAAAGGCAATCATGACCATTTGTTCCCTGTGCATCATAAAATATAAACAACTGTTTGTACATGGGGGAGGCTTCTTGGGGAAAGAATGCTGTGGCTTTACAAAAAGTAATCAAAGACTCATCTACATTAAGGTGGGTACTGCTCCATATTGATTATCCCCAGGAAATACTTCTGTAATTATATCATCCTATCTAGTACTAGGCCAGGCATTCAATTGCCCAAGTAAGAAGGCTAAGGAAAATTCCTGGCCCCCTAGAGGGTGCATCAAAGAGAGAAGCTATACAGTTCCGAACCTAGCAGGTTAATATCTAAAGCAATAGCTTTACACTGAGGAAATACACCCCCTTTAAATGAAAAACCTTGTGCTGCTGAGGAGAGTTTTCTATTTTGGCAGGAATGTGGCTTCCGTGGAATGGAAGCTTTACTCAGCTGTTCTGATCTCTTCAGTAAATATTTATGTATTGTCTGTAAGAAGATATAAAGTTTCTTGGGAATATAGATAATGTAGCGCGAGGGAAGGTAATTACAGTAATTTTTGCCTGTGCTTTTGGAAAATAATCTACCTCATAAGAAGCCCATTTACATTTCATGAATTATACTGATCAGCACGTGTGCACCTTCGCTAGAAAGGAAGAGTTATCAAACATTATTGGGTCTATAGCTAGCAAGGTGACTTGCCTGGGTCTTATTAATTTTAAAATTAATATGATGAAGATGTTGTTGAGAGGAGTTGTAGCTTTTGTCCTCTTCCTGTGAAAAGGTCAGTTCAGAGCTCAAAGGGGATCCCTAAGGAGTCACACTATCATGGAAAAAGGAAGGCAACTAACTAGCACAGTTCCCTGGACCATGCAGCTGTCCTCCATTTTCTCCACAGATCATTGTGGTATGCAGCCCCACAAGCCCTCCCCACTCTAGGGATTAAACACTGCAAGAATCTAGCAGGGTTTACTGAATTTTTTTCCCCTCTTCCCATAAATTTTTTTCTAGGAATGGAAAACATCTGGCCCATTGATTTTTCTAGGGATATGCAGACTGACAAGAGAAAGCTCTTGAGTTTCCTGTACAATAGCCTTCACCCAATGGCATGTTCTCCATTAAGTGAAGTTTCTAACCATTAGAGGAGTGAAGTTCTGGAACAGCCTTCCAAGGGCAGTAGTGGGGGCAAAAGACATATCTGGCTTTAAGACTAAGCTTGATAAGTTTATGGAGGGGATGGTATGATGGGATAGCCTAATTTTGGCAATTAATTTGGCAATTGATCTTTGATTATCAGCAGGTAAGTATGCCCAGTGGTCTGTGATGGGATGTTAGATGGGTTGGGATCTGAGTTACTACAGATAATTCTTTCCTGGGTGCTGGCTGCTGAGTCTTGCCCACATGCTCAGGGTTTAACTGATCGCCATATTTGGGGTCGGGAAGGAATTTTCCTCCAGGGCAGATTGGCAGAGGCCCTGGAGGTTTTTCGCCTTCCTCTGCAGCATGGGGCATGGGTCACTTTCTGGAGGATTCTCTGCAGGTTGAGGTCTTCAAACCACAATTTGGGGACTTCGAAAACTCAGACATAGGCTAGGGGTTTGTTATAGAAATGGATGGGTGGGATTCTGTGGCCTGCATTGTGCAGGAGGTCAGACTAGATGATCATAATGGTCCCTTCTGACCTTAAAGTCTATGAGTCTATGAGTCTAAGTGACTTATAATAATAAAAAAAAAAAAAGTTGGCACTGACATCAGGCCCAATCCTACCAGGTGCTAAGTGCCCTTGCCAGGTTCTTTGAGTACTCTTAGCCCCTCTTGGCATGAACAGGAGATGAAGGCACTCCGCACCTTGAATGATTAGACTCATAATGAGAACATTCTCTCTCATCAAAATGGCACCACCTTCCTCCAACCCAAGACACATGTTAATTTGTATTAAATACCTGTCCCTGGTAATTGCTTCTAACTGCATTCATTTGCCCTTGCCTTCCTTTCAGTACATCCTCTAATGGGAGAGAGAGCTACAACTTCAGATGCTTGAAGATTCCCCCCCCCAATCAGCTAGAGGTCACATTTAATATGATCATTACAAATATCCAGATGTAAATAACATGGCTATAGCAAAATTGCTGCTAATACAAACCTTACTTTGGAGAGCTAAAGGGAGATGTTTTTAACAAAAGACCAACAGCTATAAGCAACAACAGGGCTGAGCATATCAAACATTGCATGGAGGGAAATTGTGACTCAACTAACCAATGTTCACATGACATAGACTACAAACACTTTTGTTCATAAAATATCTTAAAGCCCCCACCTTCCCTCTCACTCATTCACCTCCATCTGCAGGAAGATGCCCAGAATATTTCTAGTGACTGGTTTATTTTATACACCATTTTTCTTACCAGCTATATCCCAAAGCAATTCACACTTGTACCTGTTACTAGGCTTCCTATGGTATAACTTAAGGAAAACAGCCGTGGAAAGACACTGCACAGTAAAAAAAAAAAAAAAAAAAAATTAAAACATTCAGTCATAAGACCAATAACTGAGGGACAGTAATCAAGAGTCATAAAACAAACAGACAAATAATTATTCAAAGAGCTTTCTTTCTAGCTGCGCCCATTGCTGTGGTCCTTGAATGCTTTACAAAATGTTAATAATTGTAAGCGATCTAATCAGAGTTCTGATATTCATCTTTCTGCCTCTGTCCAGAGGCAGGTAGGACTAGTTAAAACTCTTCTCTTTCCACATTCTGAAATTCAGTGGAGTATTAGCACTAGACATTCATAGGGATAATGAGAACATTCATATTACATTGGGGGTGGAGGATTCCAATTAGGTAAGCCATATGGTAAGCGGTACTGCAACAGCTTGGTGGTGCCTGTACATATTTGAAAAGACAGGATTAGCCTTAAAGAAGGTTTAAAATGTCCAGGAGCACTGTAAAGATCCCGATGCCACAACCTGGGGGAAGGTGAAACAAAAGCTACACTTTTACTTTTAATTTATGAAAAAAGAAGAAAAAGCAATTGCCACAACACCCAAAGTTTTAATGGTTTCCTGACACTACATAAGGTGTTAATAGTCAGAAAGGTGGCTGGACAATTTTATCTTGTTACCGCATATATCTGCATGTTTTACTTTTTAAAAAAAAAAAAAAAAGCTCTCAAGCTTATTACTAGCAGCAATGAAATTACAATATAGCTGTGTGAAAGCATGGGTGCGGGGTTTTTGGTTTTTTTTTTTGTAATTTTGTTTATATAGGATTCATCTTAGCTACACATGTACATAAAAAAGAAAAGCAAAACTACTGATAATTTTGTGTAAAGAAACTGTCAGTACAAATTACACAATATAGACACAGATAAGTATTTTCAAAACAAACAGAGCCTGGATTTATGCTGACCTGTTAACCTAGTTCTACAACAGCTCTTGAGACTATGAACAAACAAAACCATGTGTGTATTGGAGAATCCGATCATCAAAACTCCCTTATTTTTGGCTAGCTTTCCATCATTAATCTCTACTCTGCCATTCTCTACATCACTCGCACTTATAAAAGAAAAAGCAAACAAGAACAATGTAAAATGATTATAAATCCTCCCTTAAAAAAATACTCCCTAACCAACATTATTCCCTTCCCATTGTTTACTTTTACACCCTCAATTTCCTTACCCTCCCAGCCACCTTAGCCTTTTTTGGAGGGGGAGGGGAAGTTGGGCAAGGTTATCCATCTTATTTGGATTGTAAGCAAGCACTTCCTCTCTTTTTACTTGTCTAAAACTGCCATACACACCAGTGACATTGTAGAAATACTATTCTGCTTAATGCCTCATCAGCTGGGTAAATTTTGATTAATGAAAATTATATATTACAACAGCGTTTAAAAGAGAACTGGATAAATTCATGGAGGTTAAGTCCATTAATGGCTATTAGCCAGGATGGGTAAGGAATGGTGTCCCTAGCCTCTGTTTGTCAGAGGATGGAGATGGATGGCAGGAGAGAGATTACTTGATCATTGCCTGTTAGGTCCACTCCCTCTGGGGCACCTGGCATTGGCCACTGTCGGTAGACAGATACTGGGCTAGATGGACCTTTGGTCTGACCCGGTATGGACGTTCTTATGTTCTTAAGTTTTTATGAAAATTGATAATTAAAATAAAATGATACACCTTAAAGGAAATGGAAGCATTATGGTCCAGTGGATTGGTGATAGGAAAAGAAACTGGAATTTCCTACATTCTAACCCTGATTCAGCCACTACTGTCCTGTGTGACCACGGGCAAGTCCCTTAATATATCTGAGCTTCAAATTCAGTTACATTGTTACAGTTACATTCAGAACAACAAATTCAGTTACATTGTTTGTGCTCATGATAACAATGCATGGAAATTGCATATTTGTTTATACAGATATAAAGGTAGTTAACTGCTTGTGTATAGCCAATTGTGATGTTTGCCTGCACAACTGTAGGAATGTAGTTATTCTGGAGACCAGAGACAGAGGGGAAAACCTAGACCATTTAATCCAGTGGTTCTTTCTCAACATTTTCATCCCATACCCACGTTACAGCACAGAAAAATCTTAAACTCCCCACTTTTCCTATCTATTCATAAAGAACAAGAGGGTGTTCATAACTCCTCTCTGCCCAACTATATATCCCAAGTTTAAGAACCCATGATCTTGTCGATGTCTCGGCCAATACAGAAAAGCAAATGAATTGGATATAAAGCTAACAAAGAAGTTCAGATTCCGTATCTCTGCTGAAACTTCCAGCAAGGTGCAAATATATTTGATTTTAAATACCTACAATTTCAGAAGTGGTATTGCAGTTACAATGGTGTCTTTAGTGGTGGGGCCACTTGTCCACTAGAAACTGGACAAAGGTCAACTCATTGCTAATAGGCCAAGGATTAGACTTCAGATTGATACGTTTCCCTATCTCTAGTAACCTGGGTCACATTCAAACCCAGTGATATACTGTAGCTATCATAGGCTCCATAGCTCATACTGAAAACCCCATGTGGCTGGCCATGTACCATAGGAATTTCAGTCTTTAATTTAGGAATTACACACTCTCTTCAATCTGATATAGCCTGATCTTTACCAACAGTTGTACATTTCAGTTTTGCCTGCACACTTTCAGATGTCACCAGACTCCAGTGGTCTTACCTAGTGAACAATACGTACCCTTGTCATGTCTAATGGCCTGAGTATATGTGGGTAGATATTTTAATGTTAAGCTTTGTACAGTACCTACTTCAAGAGAGTCACCAGGTGCCCCAGTGTTCTTTTAAGAGCAGTCATTCTTAGCCCTTTACCTATCCAAAGCTGGGTACAAACAAACATTACTTTATTTTCACAACTTCCTTCTTAAGTATTATAGCAAATACAGAAGTCAAGACACTTTCCCAAAGTCATGGAAGGTCTCTTTGTCAGAGCCATTAGCACAGGGGTTGGCCACCTTTCAGAAGTGCTGTGCCGAGTCTTCATTTATTCACTCTAATTTAAGGTTTCGCGTGCCAGTAATACATTTTAACATTTTTAGAAGGTCTCTTTCCATAAGTCTATAATATATAACTAAACTATTGCTGTATGTAAAGTAAATAAGGTTTATAAAACATTTAAGAAGCTTCATTTAAAATTAAATTAAAACACAGAGCCCCCCAGAGCGGTGGCCAGGACCCGGGCAGTGTGAGTGCCACTGAAAATCAGCTTGTGTGCCACCTTCGGCACGCGTGCCATAGGTTGCCTACCCCTGCATTAGCAGCACTCTGAAGCTACTAGCTGTCAGCCCCATACTCATTCTAGTTCTTTCAACTTCCTTCCAAACAATAAAATCATCTTTGCAAGACTAACTCTGGAAGTCATGCTGCATCATATCCCAAGGGATTTCTCTGAGTAATAGGTAATTTATATCATAAATATCTGCCTACCCATAGCATATTCAAAGAGGTACATATTGTCCTTTTTACTAGCGCCTCTAGTTCTCCAGATTCATAATTCTTTCCATTCTCTGGGAGAGGATCAGGAGTCAAACACTTATTGCTAGAATTTTAAACACCTTGAATCTCTCTCAAAAAAAATGCAGTGAGGAGAAAAATCTCTCAGCTCTCAAGAGTGATATTTCCTAAAAATTCATCTTAACAGTTGCAATTAACTTCCCCAATAGCCTTTTGGATAAAAGTTGTCTGATAAGAGATCAAGCAAGAGAACATGATTTAGCTCTAGCAAGTCTCAATTTACAATCTGTCTTCCCTGATCTGAGTTCACTCGATACAACTTCTGTGTCATTTTCGTCTCTTGCAGAGACGGGGGAAAGAGTTTAAAGTCCAAACAGATACGTGTAGAGACTCCGAAGGCAAGGATGAAATGTCTTTTAATGGCATCTTCATGATACACTCAGAATTTCATCATATCCTATGGGGCTGTGATGAAGATTTTTTTTATCATCACTTACTTGAAAAGCTTTGGTAATAGTCTAAAAATACATAATTCTTTAATTTAAGACCCCTAAATATTTGGTGCAAACTCCTGGATTTCAGATTTGTGCCTGTAATGGTGGTGATGGGGTGAAAGGGAGGGGGTAAGAAACAGGCACATTTCCCCCCCTTCTTCCCTCTTCTATACATTGACTTTAAAAATCAATTTAAAGGTCCATTTTAAAGGCAGTAGCTAAACAGACCTCTCTGCGGGGATATCTAATTTTCATGAGAAAGAAAGAGATCCTTTTCTGCCCATTAATGATCCTGCTTCCACGCCTGGATTTTTAAAGCTTGTGTTTTCTAGATCTTCAATTACCTCAGATTCCATTAATGTCTTTTAGTTTTATTTAGGTTAGTAAGTGCTCACTACATTTTAAATAGTGAAAATATACAATCAAGGCAAATCAAACGCCTTGCAACTGTCTTTTATAGTTAAGAATGTAAAACTGGTAACAGAGGTTAATGTTATTCTTAGGAGATATCACTGGTTGCTATGGTGAGGAAGTTTTCTGTCACTCACTACAGAGAAGATGGTGCCTGTGTTATGAATTGCTTGACTATATTTTTGCCATTGAGATTAGCCATAGTAATTATTCTAATGCAGACACTGACTTGTACGTTTCATTGTAGGGCTTTCATTTGTGTGTTTTGAATCTGCATAGACTAGTTTCCACCTTTTTCAAATGGGTCAATTTAACAGTATTGGTAATTTCTTCAGAGCTGAAGAAATAGTGGAAAAGCAACCGTAGGCTTGTATTGAGAGACAACAATATTTAAATGAATAAAGCCCCAGCAATCACATTTATAAAATATATCTGATTGTTAGGTTCATATACTGGAGAATTTTTAGTGTTTTTTTTTTAAATATATATATGTAATTTCATTAGGCCAGATCTTTGTTCAGAGCTTAATGATCTGCACTTCCCACTGAAATTTATTCAGGCGATATTCCACAAGAAATTGGTTGTTTTCAGTAGTTCATGACTTGTTATTTAGCGTTTAACAGAGTGGACGTTTATTTTGGTAACAACCAGTTCTGAGAAATTTATTGCCATTGTAAACCATAATCAACCATTTGTATCACTACTAGTTTTTCCAAGAGATAACAATGGCCAGCTGCATGGGAAAATTATTTAGTCACTATAAACATTTTCATTGAAGATTATGTATGGAGTTATTTCACCTTAAAGGTCAAATGCATTTACAGAACCCACTCACTTCACTTCAATGTAAATTATTCCACAGATTGGTTAAAAGCCAATCCCAGAAAGAGAATGCTGATACAATTCTCAGTCATTTTTTTCAATTACGGGTATGAAAAAAGGAATCTGTAGGAGATGGACAATGCAGAAGATTGTGTTTTGTTTATTACAGCATCAGGCCAGGAACTAAGGCTCGGTGCCTTTGTAGATGTTGCAACTGATTCAATGAATAATTAATTGCACTCTACTCAGAAATAGCTCAATCATCAGGGTTTCCTATTTCTCCCTTATGCTTCTGGGCCACAAAACTCTTGATCTACACCTTTAGCAAAATGTTAGCTATTCCAAAACACTTCTAGCCCAGTTGGCATAAGACTTCAAATGAAAGCACATACATGCTGTATCACATTATATACATACTTCATGTTAAAATGTTACCTTGGCCTAAGTGTTCAGTAGAATTAAGTGAAAAATTCACAAATGAATAATTTATCTGATATTAATCTTTTTTCCTGCTCACAGAATATATCTGCAAGCAGACTGCAGTATCCTCAGTTGTATTTGTTGTTCAATTGTTATTTTACTCTATTGATTTAATGGATAATGTGCAAATAATCAGTGCTGGAGATTTGAGCTGTAGTCTAGCTGTGATTGGTTAGATAAGTCACATGGTATTGTGTTCCCTGAATGGATAAACAAACTCAAACACATCTGATGCAAATACTCAAGTGTAAATAAAAAAAAATAAATCAGTTTCCACTACTACTCCTGTATGTGACAGCAAAATTCACTTTCCAAGAACATTCAGACCAATAAAATGTGCTTTCTTAGCTGTTAATCGAAAATGAATAAAAAGGAGCAAATAAGTGTGAATGAAACACATTCATTTAAAAAACTGGGGAAACAGTAGCAGAATATTTTTGTTGTATTCACCCAGCTCTTGTCTTTAGAGCCACTTGGAATTTCTGGTAGAAAGCTCTAACTTATTTCCCCCTTCAGTCTTCAAATATTATGAGTCAAATTTATCCCTGCTATAACTTCACTGAATTCAAGGGAGTTGTGGCAAAGATAATTTTGGCCATATATTTCTTAAGTGCTTCCATATACATGCTTCTCATTCAGATGAGAATGATTACAGTTTTTCACTATTCATATTTAAATGACAGAAAATATGAATGCCACGGCTTTAATGTTCAGATGAATGTTGTGGATCTTGGCTTATGTAATTGTGTGTGGATTACTAGGATTGTCAGAAGTGTTTGGCTGTTGCTTTCCCACTTAATTGAAAGCAGAGGTTCACCAAACTTTGTATGGACGCATGACAAGGAACAGGTGGTAAACTGATGAAAAAAGAAAAGAAAGAATAGACATACCAACTGGAACAATATTCTCACCTTGTCACTCTGTATCAGAGAAGGGGGAATTATTCTACAGGGGAAAAAGAGCTAGGAGAAAAACAAAACATATTTCCCTCATTCATGGAAATAAAACAACACTAAAGGAAGTGAGATTAATAAAGCCTATGGAAAACAACACAATATTCAAGCCATCACTGTCAGTAACACTGCTGAGAATTCTCTTTATGTCTTAGCATAGACAGCAGAGCTTTAGCAATTAGTAATCAGGCAATCCTGACTGCCAGTCACTAGGTGCTAGCAATTCAATGGCCCTTAGGAACTAAAAAGCAAAGCAGACTATTTCATAAAGAAGTGAAAAGAAATGGATTTCTCTTGTGCAGAGCTATTAGGGAACTGGAAGTGGGTAAGTATTTAGGCCTATTAGTGCCTCTTCAAGAATGCAAGCAATACTTTCTAAAATTGGGGACAAAGAGATGGGAAATTCACTGTAGGATTACAGCTTCTTCCATCTACCTATGTCTATTAAAGGAAAATTAGCTCATACATGAGTAGAATCATTAGCCACCTCCACCAAAGTTGACATAAAACTGGATTATGAATTTGGTGAAAATGTGAATCAAAGATTAGCACCTCTTGGTACAGACTAGTTCTTTAACTGATATTATTTTTTCCTTTTGTGCTGTCATTTCGCCCCTTCATACTGTTGCGGTTTATTCTTTAGACTAAGTCACTAGAAAGTTTGATAGCAGTTTTCTTCATGTATTTGTCAAGGGAACAATTCAGGTATTTTTGTGAATTAATTATCTTGTTCTTCTCCCTTCTTTTTGGGCATACACTGACCATAGCTTCTGTAACTACGATTTTTGTCTTATCTACTGTGGAACTAGGTCCTCGGCCGATTGCTATTGTTAGTGGCTTGTGTGTCATTCTGTTTTATATTTAAAATTATAAATAGAACTTAAAAGGGCTATATTCATGCATTAGGGATTGTTGATAGCAGCTGTGCACTAGACAGCTCTTATTGTATCCAGTATTCTAAAGCCATTTCACCACTTGCTAGTGAGCTAACCTTCACGTTTCTCTGTGTAGACTTTCTGGAACCACAAGTTCAGATCCCTAGGAAGGTCAGCTCAATCGTCAATTCTTCTGAGGCTATATTGTGCAATTTACTGTGAATGGGTCTTTGAATAAAAACGGGGAGGCACTTAAAGTTAGGCTCCTAAATCTAACACCTAAACAAGAGTCCTGACTTTCAAAAGCATTGGGCACCAGGCAGCCACCAGTAAAGGTACTTTTGCAACATACACTAATTTTACATTCTGTAGGGTCACTAAAACTCCCTAGTGTTAAGACAAACTTCTGGGTTCCTAACATTCAGCCAGGTCCACCTGGGACAAATCTCCATGCTATGTCTCTCATAGCATTTTCCTAAGAGTAGAGTAGAGTGTTGCCCCAGTGGCCCTAACCAAAATGTCTTCATATTCTGATACTTATTCTCCTTTCTTACAGACTTTGAAGAAATAGTTAGGAAAAGCTAACAATGCTGACATTTAAAATATCATCTGAATTAACAACCATTGAATTGAATAATGAGTTTCATATCTCTGAGGTATTGTTTCAAACTCTGCCAACTCCAGCAGGCACTGCCACGTTGATTTCACTAGTGTCACATTTTAAAGGTTTTCTTTATAGCCATAACAGAAACTTAAGAGCAGGCCCACAAAGGTACTTAGGCACCACTGACACTGAATACTTTGGAGCGGAAACTTGAACCTGACCCTCTTACATCCCAGGTGAGTGCCCTAACCACTGGGTTGGAGAATTGGTCTCTCTCTGGCCCAATGAATAGTTAGTTATACAAAGTGGAACAGCTCCAACATGATGTTATACCAATATAATAAAAAACAGCAGGATCTTATTAAGCGGGATAAGGCAAAGATGCCACATTTATTGTAAATACCATAACAAAACAAAAGACAGCAAAAGACAAAAGCAAACAACGTTGTTTTACTACTTATTTCTATCACTACTTATTCCTTATACACACACACATTTATTCACACAATCATTCATTCAGGTTTTGTATAGATGTTATAGTTACCAGCCTAGATGTTGCTCATGCCAAGTTACTGGCCAGGTACCTTGGTCATGAGGATGGAGCCGAGTCTGTGTCATCTGATGCTCCTGGAGGCTGGCAGCAGAACCATAGACTCAAAGTCCTCAGTCTTTAGAGTCCAGTTTTATAGGGATTTTTCCCTATGTTAGTTCATAGGAGTTGCTTCATTTTGCTGTTGCTAAATCAATCAGCAGGTGGCTGGCTCCATGTTGTCAGATGCTTTGTTTTTCCTTCCTTTGAGGTGTGGTGGGTGGATTCCAGTTTGCCCTCCGGGGGGGGTCATCTGGTTGATCCCACTTGACACCTGCTTCAGCCGACACTGAATTCTTCAGGCTGGTACCTCCCTAACCATTCATTCACATACATTCTCTATTTTAATCACATCTATTTCACTGTCTTTTTACCTTTTGGGGTGTTACCAATTTATGTGAGACTCCCTGTCTTTTAACAAGCAAAGATAAAGTGAGATGAAAACTTACAGAGGGTGGGGGTCTCTATCTATACACTATAACAGCTACTGCTTTGGCTTACTTAAGAGTTAATTAATGTTTAGCAAGTTTTATACAAAGTATTTCTTTGAGCTTAACAAGTTTTATACCAAGTATCTCTTTGAGCAGGCTTCACACAGACACAGCTGGTGGCTTGCAGGTTAGAGGCTAAATGTTGGGAATCACAAATTTACTTCTAACATAAACCTTAAGTTATAAAGTATCAATTAACAATAAATCAATAAATCATTTCTCATATAAACCATGTTTAATATAAACCTTCTTTAATATCCCTACAATGACACACTGAGATACCCACCCCAGCATATCCTATGCGGGAGACCCAAATGCAAGTTCCTGCTCCAAATCAGGTGCTGCGAGAATTTTGAACCCTGGTCTCCCACGTCTCAGGAGAGTACCCCTAATCACTGTGCTACTGAGTATTTTCTGGAGCATCTCTCTCTTTCCTCCCCTCACCCACCCTCAAAAGGGTTGATCTGGCTTAAGTGCCTAACTCCAGGAAAGGGTTCACTGCTGAGGATCCTGAGTGTAGGGAGGGGGACTATTATGGCCCACCTATCAGGCACAAAAATACTTCTGAGGACTTGGGCCCAAATCCCACTCCTTTTCTTTGCATTTCTCTCTGGTTAGCTTAGGTGGCTCCCCACTCAACTTGCTGACCTCTGAATCTCTCTCTCATCAGTGACAGCTTAGCCACTGGGCCAATGGGGCCCGTGCCCAGGGGCTCCAGCCAATTGGGTACCCCTGCACCCCGACCCCGCTCTGCCCGGCACTCCTGAACACAAGGGAGGGGAGACAGCATAGCAGACAGAGACAGATACACACCTCGTGTGTGGGGGAGAGATGCACACTGCCCCTTTAAGTAAGCTGACTCACTCTTAAGTGGATCAGGAAGTTGAGACAGCAGCTGCTACCCCAAGCTCTCTGTTTCTCTCCATCCGTGTCCCCTCCCTGCTCTATATGGAGAAGGGGTAAGTGGGGTGCAGGAGCAGGGGGGAAGGGGACACACTGGCATTAGCTTCCCCCTTCCTCCCATGCACAGCAAGCAGGAGTCTCTGGGAGCAGGTCCAAGGCAGAGGGCAGGAGCAGCACATGGCAGTGGGGGGAGGGACAGCTGAACTGCCCTGATTGCTAGCTTGCTGGGTGGCTGCAGCACAGGGAACTTAGGAGAGCGGGGAGCTGAAATGGGGGCTGCCGTCCACCCTGGTTACAAGCCCCCACCAGCTAGCTGCAATGGGCTGCTCTTCCTGCAAGCAGTGGACAAAGCAGGTGACTGCCAAACAACGTTAGAAGGGAGCATTGCACAACTTTAAACAAGCACGTTTCCTAATTGATCAGCAACGTAACAACAAAACAACGTTAACCGGGACAACTTTAAGTGAGTTACTGTATGACAAATGCTCATTTACATAGTAACTTTTCACAAATAGAACCACACTTCAATACATAATAGTGTACGTTTAGTGAAAGCCTCCTAATGTTATATTTGAGTTTTCATCAATGAACAGACCTACATGCAGCAGTTTCTGCTGTAGTTGCAGTAACAGTCATTTTTATTATTCTTCTGTCCAAAAAAACCTGGGGTAACTAAAACCATGTTGATGCATCTTCTGAAACAGAAGAACAACGAGGAGTCTGGTGGCACCTTAAAAACTAATGGATTTATTTGAGCATAAGCTTTCATGGGTCAAAACCCCACTTCTTTAGATGCATGGAGTGAAAATTACAGATACAGCTGCACCAAGAGATCTTGAACATGAAGCACATTAATATTGTGAGAATTTAGCTTGAAGTGAAGGCAGGAGTCCCAGTAATATCTGCAGGATTGTGTTCTTAATGAAGTGGGTGGAGTACAAGACCTAAACTGACTTACTGTACAAGGAAAAAAACTATGTAAAATAAATGTATGAAGATTCCAACTGAGCATGTGAGCAAGGTGCAGATGTTATGCCAGGGGTTAGCACCTGGTTTGCAGTTTATGCTCTCACATTAAGACCCTGTTGAAATGGTATTTATGTGCTGTGGAGAACAAAGTCAGTTAGGGGTTAAATATATTGAGATCAGTACAAACACTTGAAAGCTTTCATTTTAAAGCCTTATAAAATGGGGAATCTCATTGTTTCTCCCCATATTGTGGCTAAAGAAAATTCAACCATGACCATTGTATTCACTCACTTAATTCAGAAACCTGAATTGCTGTCAGTAACCTAAAACACTCAAATCTTTAAACCTCTCTTAGTTGATCAATTTGTCCCCTAGAGCAATTTATACTACAGTAATTCCCATTGACGCCAGTGAGGGAAGCACTAAACAATTACTGGCTGGCCTGCTGCTGAACTCCACTAACTAGGTGCTCATGGTTCCAACAGAGATTTCTGTTTGTTTTAGGCCAAAGGCAGCTTTACGAGCCAGATTTTCCTCTTCTTGGTATAACTGAGCCAAGAAAAACCCCTCACGACTCAACACTGAGAACAAAGTATTGACCTGACCACTGACTCCAAGGCTTGACTCAGAATCCTCTGGAGCACTGGTTCTAATACACTAATGTATTACTGCACCAGTCCACCAAATCTTAGCTATTGTGCTTTCTCTGAATAGTCAAGGCTATTTAGAATAGGATTTCATATTCAACTGGAGCCTTGAACATTACAGCATATGACTTAATAAAATATAATAATAATAATAATAAAAAAACACCCTCCCCGCACATACTCTACAGATTTTTTTTCCTAAACAAGCATGTCCTGCTGTTTTTAATGCCAGCCATCTATTTTTAACATTGGATTTCCCCTTATATTTCTGATTGTAGTCATTGTAATACTGTGTAGACTCATATTTTTCACAATAAGTTGCTATTTGCACAATTGCAGCTACATACATAACACTGAAGGCTCATGCATAACTTCCATGAGCTGGTGGAAGTCAGTACTTCCAGAGCCAGGCTTTGTACAATATTTTAACACCACAAAACTATACTGTGAGAGATGCTTGGACATCAGTTAAAAGAGTTTTACATGTAATATTTGTTATATTAAAAAAACCAAAAAAACAATCCCCTCCCTATATGAATTAGTATAAATAGGAATCAGGAAATAGAATAGTACAATAAGGGTACGTTACTGTCATAGGAGGTTATACACCAATTACTGTCTGTACCATACATAATGCTCAGTAAATTTGATAATACTATTATCAAAACAGTATTTTCTCATTCTAAAACATTGGTATGTATTGCCCCGAATGTTGACGGAAGTAGTAACACTGCAATGCTTATTACTCAATTTAAATATAGGGTGTGCTTTTAACTATCCTGTAAACATTTGTTTCGGACAGTAACTTGGTTTAAAGATATTGGTCCAAGAGCATTACAGTATTTAAGAAAAAAACTGAATTCCAGTAATCTCCAAATGGCTTCTCAGTTTAAGTTTAAATTAAAATAATTAAAGTGGAACTTTTAACTAGGATTTTGTTTATTTTTTGGCAAGGGCAGAGGGGAGTTGTTTGTGAAATTGCAAGCACACATTTGAAGGTGGAAGTTTTACCAAGGCCTGGTCTACACTGGGAGGCGGGGGGGTGTCGAACTAAGGTACGCAAGTTCAGCTACACGAATAGGATCGAAGTCCGCAGCTCCCCTGTCGACTCCGCCACCGCCGTTCGCGGTGGTGGAGTTCCGGAGTTGATGGGAGCGCGTTCGGAGTTCGATATATCGCGTCTAGATTAGACGCGATATATCAAACTCCGAGAAGTCGAACGCTAGCTGCCGACCCAGACGCTAAGTATAGACGTACCCTTACTCTCAAACTGTAATTATCTGATTTAGAAAGTCTATTTGGATTCTAAATTTGTTAGTTTTTTGTTTTATGAATTCTACTACAATATAACAAATGTTACAAACCAAACAAACTCTTTATGGGATCCTAAGCAGTCATGTGCTTATGTATTCTGTTGGCTGACTGCAACAGTTGAACAAGAAAACAAAAGTCTCAGAGTTGTACTGACATCATTGATTATGCCGATTCACAAACAAAGATGTCTCAACAAGATACAAGCCAATGCCTTTGTTGCTAAGCCAAAACCAGCAATGTTAATTTAATCTCTATTCAAACTGGAAGTTCTGGAGGCCGCAGTGGACAAAACGGGTGCCAGTCTATTCTGCTGCTTGCCAACAAAAAGAGAGAACCCCCCCCCACCTTTGTGCATCCACTGAAGACGAGAAAAAAAGCTATTGCACACACCAAAAAATCTGATAAAAGTGGTCATCATCCTAAGGAGGGTATTATGAATACGATTATGAGAAGTTTCAATTATTACCAAGCACCTGATGAGAAACTTTTTCGTAAGCAATTCGGTTACGGTAATCAAATGATGAACACTTTAGAGATTGAGGATTTGTTAGTCCTCCAGTTGCCCTCAAATGTACATAAGTCACAAAGTTAGGCAAAAACTGAAACCAAATAAGTAATTCAGACATGCACTTTTTTCTCCCTAAGGACGCCAGCTGTGTGAGGTTGTCACCATTCTCAAGTCCCATTGAGCTTAGAAAGACCTTCAGGTGTTCAGGATCTCCCAGGAGACACTCAGAATCTGTTCCTGAAATGTACTAAGTCAGCAGAGCCAATTGCTAAGAAGAGTGCCAAGTTCCAGAGGAGTGTCCTGGGAATTGTAGCAAAGACCAGCCAGACAAGCAAGTACAGAGACTGGCAAGTCATATTTTATTAAATAAATGGTGGCTCAGTGCTTTAATGGAGGAGGCTCGTCATACATTTTTCTTGCTAGTGAGTTTTGCTCAGGGCAGGATATGGCCCTTTGAGAGTAGATAGTTCCACTATTATAAAATAGTAATTTGAAGGGCATGTATTGTAAAACAATGTATCTACTTATTTCTGTTTCAACAGAGCCTAAGGACCCCAAACAAGTTTCAGCATATTAGGACTGTACAAACACACACTACACAGCGACCTTCCGGGCCCCAGAGAGCTCAAAACTTGGGATGACATATGTATACACACAAAAGTTAAGCCAATACTATTTCCCATGCACTTACTGTAAGCTAGACAGCATATATAGCATCTGCTTGATAGACCAGACGATTCCTTTAGAATTCAAGATAATTTTATATGATTTCATTAGTTTTTTGAAAGTTTGTTTGTACATGTTTAATTTAAAGGAAAAAATACCTATAAGTCTTGATGCACTGATCAAAGCTAAGAAATCACTAGCTAAGTCTGACAGACTCAATTGTTATTTGATTTCACTTTCCTACTTTACTTCCAAATATGATTTAATAGACAAAATATCAGCTTTAGTTTTCTTCTACTGCTCAGCCCCATGTGCAGAGTTATTGACCAGATTGTGCCTCAAATTGCAAACTTGTGCTGCTACACATGCGCCCGAGCACACAACGATGATGCTCATGCTACTCTATATCTGTCAAGTCCCACATTTCATTGGGCCCAATAGATTTCAGTGAGACCCCAGTGACCAGACTTATGCCTGGCAGAATGGGTGGGGGAGACAAGTCTCAAATGGGACAGGAGGGAGCTATTTCAAAGAAAATGGAAACAACTGAACTCAAGAAGATATAAAGAAAATGTGGAGGAAAAATAAAATCAATATGACTTGACAGAAATGCTGCCTGGAAAGCAATTGGTACAAGCAGCAGATCTGGCAGGAAAGGCTCAAGTCACTTGAAATAAAATAAACTATGATCTGGGAGAAAAAAAACATACTTCTTGGAAAGCCATGAGAAGTTAATTAAGAACAGAGCAAAATTAACTATTTTTATTGTATTTGTTTCAATTGATATTTTTAAAATGTGAGTTTTTTATAAACATTTTTGCTCGGCAACAAGAAAAAAAAGCTCTCATGTGTGAACAATAGCTAGTCAGCTCATAAAATCATTACAGGGAATACTTTTGCTATCTACCATGCAGAGGAGGTTTGCTTTTGGGCAATGGTCCAGATCAATTACAGATTCTATCTATAAAAATCAGGGACAGAAAACTCTGACAATTTTTTTCCTAATGCACACTAGATCAGTGAAAGGTATAGCTAATCTAATCTACTTGAAATTGCTACTATTCTTTTTCAAAAGCGATGCTGTTAAGGACTCACTGAAGTACAGGCACGTTGCTTTAAAAATGTAATAGATTTGTAGGTCCGTTTTCATCTTGCATTAAAAACCAGTTAGATGGCAGAAGTCTATGTCCATGCCGGAGAAGGAGTCTCCCCCTCAATTTGATCTTCAGTGCTTTATCTATTCTAATTTTAAATGTATCATGTGACCCACAAAATCTCATAGAAAGGTGGATAAAAATAAAAAAAAGAATTCTTTCGATTTAAATTTGATTTTTTTGTTATTTAAATTTTAATGTTGTTTAAAGAAATAAGCCCATTTAAAATGAAATCTGAATTTAATACAAAATATGTTCAGGACTAAACTTATTATAATTTAGTTGTAAATGTGAAACATATTTTGATAAGAGAAGTTTATGGAGCCAAAACATTTAAGGTAGTGTTGTTTAATAAAAATAAATGTTATAGCTATTTTGTGTTTAATTAAATTTCAGTTACCATCCTAATTCAGCTTGACACAAA
The DNA here is from genome assembly GCF_020497125.1 of Mauremys mutica. NCBI lineage: Eukaryota > Metazoa > Chordata > Testudines > Geoemydidae > Mauremys > Mauremys mutica. The sequence goes on along the minus strand of NC_059072.1, from coordinate 302,566,529 downwards.
TCATGTCCAAAAGTTAATTATCTCGTACAAAAGCAACACATCGTTCACCATTTTCTGACATACTAAAAATGTACAATTAATAAGAAACTGCAAATACTAAGCTATAATTGCTTAAATAAATGCACATCGTTATACTGTGAACGTAGAAAAAGATGTACCAAGTTTAGTATAAAGGCTCCATTTATTTGTAAATCAACATGTTTTAATGGTTATGCCAACCAATAAAAATGCACCTCTCTTCAAAAAACAAGAAGAAATGAAACAATTATTAAAATCGATGATTTAAATTGAGGCTTTTGATGGTGATTTAAATCATGATTTTCATCACATTGATTTAAGTTAATCCACGCAGTCTCCTACACATCCTGCATCTGTGACTGGCAAGAACTATGACTAGATGACCTAACCTTCAAGGTTTCTTTCAAAGCTGGCCTTAGCATTTTTTGGGTAGGCTGGCAAAACAGTTTCACACTCTTCCCCATCATCAGACTCCTATTAACAATGATCATTGCGCTACGTAGAGGACTAATCTAAGGATTTTGGGGAGGGTTAGTAAAATGGGGCTGTGTTCTGCTTAACTGACACATTTTAACACAAAAATGTGTGTGTGTAGGAAAGAATGGGAAGACAAGACAGCCCACAGCCTCTAGTTACAGAAGTGGAGCCCAGCTGTGGAGGGTTATGATTAGTTGCCAATATTTAAAAAAAAGCGTTCTCCCAGGAAAAAACTGTCCAAGTAAGATGGATACCTAGGGGCCATTACGCACTCTGTATTCTGCTGACTGTTATCACACTACATGTTATCAACAGTAATTGTCCCAACCCTCTTCCCTCTGGGTATTATTTTATAGCGAAACTAAGGCATAACAATTAAATCAGTTGACCATGGTCACAAAAGTGATGCTAGTCAGTGCTGAATTAGAAAACAGGAATTCCCTGTTCTTAATCTTCTCGGGTGACGTCTCATGGAATTCTGTTGCTCTGCGGAAAGAGGTCATGCTGGCAACTCAGAGGAGTTAGCTCAGTTGCAGGCAGCTGATGTGGGGGGGAACCTACGGCAGCACTAGTACCATGAATGAATCTTGCCCCTCATATTCGCAAACTGATCTAGAGTTCTCGCAAAGGGATTTGTGGCACTGGTTTTCCCAAAGGCCAGCAGTGCAGTGACAGTGATTTTAAGGAAATCACAGATAGTGATTTTAAGGAAAGCTATCTTTCTCAAAGCTGTCCTAACATGGAAAATCACAGATAGAGAGCTTTCCTTAAAATCACTTTCTCAAAGCTGTCCTAACATGGAAAAGGTCTAAGCACCTTAAAAAAAAAATTCAGGCTGATATTCTCCTTTATACTTCTACATACAGAGATAAGGAAACAAGCATTTTGGCGTAATCTTCAAGTCATTTTGTCCCAACCAGCAGCTTTGAAACGGCATCTATGCTGCAAATCCCAATATTTCAGAAGAAGGAATCCAACATGGGGCAAGCCTTCCAGTTTTACCTTCTAGCGCCACTTCAAATGACAGCACTATACAGCATCACCATTATCAAAATAAATAAATAAAAACCTATATTATAATACAAATGTTTCCATTTTAAAAAATATAAGTTCCAGAAGTCCAGCCCTATTGAACAAACCTGTAATAAACCATTTTTTAAGAACAGTCAATGAAGAACCAGCTTCAACGTTTAGAGTCAAAACAGATTGAGGGAAAAAAATATACTAGAAATGAGACTTCTTGTAAAATGTATCAGTTTGCTTTTTAAATAGTCTTAGATCTTTAATAATGGAGATAGATAACTGACTATTTGATCCAGTGTTATGCAGCTATATAGAGCAGCACGTAGCTATTGCACAATATATCTACAGGATTTCCAGTAGAAATGAATGTATAAAAAGTTCTATCACAGAAGTCCTTGGACATTAATTTTTGGTGCTGGATTCTAACAAATCTTTTGCTTCGTTTATTTTTGTTGCTAAGTAGGGAGATCCACCTGAAAAAAGGGAGAAAACAGATTTATATCAGTATGAAATACAAAACCATTTAACTTACAGCATCCCTTTAATTACTGGGGATGTGGTTTATTAGTTTCCTCCCCCTCCAAAAAAATCGCTCATAAGCTTACGTGTCAGAGATAAATTTAACTAGTGAATAAGTAAACAGAACAAACATGCAATAAAATCTTAATCACTGTGAAAAATAATGCAGAGCAGCAATCTCCTATCAAAGTGAAGTCCTCATGAAAAGTCTAAAACTATTCTCCGAAATCATCTTATGCTGGCATTTACCTGCAAGATTTAGACTTAATGCATTGTTCCTGCACCTGTTAAGCAAGGTCAGCTACCCTGAACAGTTCATCTCATGAGAACAGCTAGGATTCCCCCCGCGTGGAAATTATCAGAGGCAAAATGTTATTAGCAAATTTTTGATACAGAATCATTAAGAACATACACCAAATCTATTCCATTCTAGATTCAGAGACACAGAAATATCAGCCAAAAAGTGTCACATTAAAGCTATTTAAACACGGTACGCCTCCTAACTTCTGGTCCTGAACAGTGTCATTGCTTTACGCTCCATCTAACAATCTGATTACAGTTCAGTGGTCTTTGTGTTTGTTTTTTTTTACTCTCCCCTTGCGTGCCAACCATCTGTCTACAGTCACCAAAAACATCATAAGGTCTGTATCAGTAGCTCATCACTCACTAGAGCACACCTCTATCTTTGTACACTAAAATGTGGCTGAAACATCGCTGTGCCCTGAACAACCCTTTCCTAAGCATCTGTTCTGATGAATGAAAAATTATGAATAAAATTTAAGGACACAGAAAGGATAAGTATCAGTTCTAGATGCCTGGCAACAGAAGGAGATAGGGCTTCCAAGACTGGAGGACTTCACTGTGACTTTTAGATCAGGAGTCTAAACCACTACTAACTCATTCCCAGATAGGGTTGCCAACCCTACTGGTTTCACTGGGAGTCTCCCGGAATCACGCCCTATCTCTTGGAGGCTACTGAAGCCAAACCGGGAGATTTTAGGTGCTGAAGTCTGGCGGCGGCAGCAGGGCTAAGACAGGCTCCCTGTCTGCCCTGGTTCCGCGCTGCTCCCTAAAGCTGATGGCACGTGCCTGTGGCCTCCTTAGTCCTGCTACGACGACGCCCGGGAGCCACCCAAGGGAAGCACCTCCAGGCTGGAGCCTGCACCCCGCACCGCCTCCTGCACGCCAACCCCCTACTGCAGCCCAGAGCCCCCTCCTGCACCCGAACTCCCTTCCAGAGCCCACACCCCTCACCCCCTCCTGCACCCCAATCCCCTGCCCCAGGGCTCAGCCCAGAGCCCCCTCCGACACTCCAAACCCCTCAGTCCCACCCCACAGGGCCCATACCCCCTCCTGCACACCAACATCCTACCCCAGCTCAGTGAAAGTGAGTGAGGGTAGGGGAGAGTAATCAATGGAGGGAGGGGGGGATGGAGTGACCGGGCAGGGTCTCGGAGAAGGGGCAGGGCAAGGCAAGGGCATTTGGGTTTGTGATTAGACAGCTGGCAACCCTACTCCCAGATCTAATACAGAAACAACTGAGTGAAGTCCATATTTTTTTAAGTGTGTGCTGTGTTGTGTGTGTGTTTGGGGCAGGGGGGGGTACAACGGGGAAGAATGCCTACCAATACATATGTAAAGGTTTTCTGATGACTGGGGTTTTAGTAAGGAGTGGGGATTACCGAATTGAATGTAGCTTGTCTATTCCCCTTTGAGAGCAGAGGAATGAAAAATAAAATGATAAACTGCAAAAAGTAATACAAGCTAGAGAAATATTAACTATACACTGTTTAAATACCAAAAGTGAATTTTCTCAAAATAAAGTTAAATTTGCTAGAAGCATTTTTTGCTACATTTACATCATTAAGTGCACAACCTATTTCGTTGCCTTCCAATGAGAGAGAAACTGGTATCATGCAATTCAATTATTTGTAATTTTAGTTTCGATTCTCAGTGCAACAATTTTTGTGGCTTTCGTTGTGTATATTATTTCTCTAAAAACATTTGATTTTGATTGATTTATTTAAAATTGTGCCTTCAGATCCCATAGTTCTCTCATAACCAGCCTATATAACTGTAGTTTTAATCAGTTTCCATTGTTGCCCTTTTCCCCACTAACTCCAATTAGCTGCTACAGTTGTGTATTGTCTTAGGCTTCGACCCTGCCACTGGAGCCACATGGGCAGAGCCCTAATGAAGTCAAAGGAGCTCTATGTGGGTATATGGGCCTGTCTGGGTAGATGCAGGATTAGGACCTATGGCCCCAACTCTGCAATTGGTAGTGCACAGGTGGGCTGCTGAGTCTACACAATGCCCTGCTGAAGTCTACAGAGCTCCAGGCAAGTGCAACTGTCGGCTCAGATGCTATCAATTGTGGGAGTGGGAGACTTTAGTGTATAGTATCTTCAGAACAGGGATTGTCTTAATATGTTGCTACAGCACCCAGCCGAAAGGAGCCAAAATCCTGATTGGGATCTCTGAATGCCACAGCAATACAAATGATAATGTTTGTTAATCTAAACTTTTAACATACTGTACACTAAACTGTACCTCTGACCACCATAATATATTACAAATACAACAGAGAATTCCTTTCCTATTTTCAGAGTACAGAGTATACTCACTTTATAGAAAAACAAATTAAAAAGCAGAATGACAGATACCATCTAAGCAGGACTGTTAAGCCATTAGCAATCCAACGAGATAAGGCAGGTAAAAGAAAAGTGCTTACTCAACACCTTATATTGCTAGAGGTCAGTTATCTATTTATTATGATGGTTAGGAAAAAAAATAATCCTGTAAATCTGTCAACAAGAAATAAAAAACGTCACTTCCCCCTTTTGACTTTTGAAATACAGTGCAATTCTACCATCTGTTATTGAAAAGTAGAAACAGGAATGAACATATGGGCTCTCTTTCTCAAGCAGCTGTAGTTTAGTTAAAGTTATAATAATAAGCCTTTCTGTAAGATAAATTTACATTAAAAACCTGGCCAATTAAAGCAACTGTGCCCAGCTTTACAGTTTTCCAAGATGTGTTTAAGAAATCCTGAATCTGATACATTTAGTGATTATAGCACATGTCCCTCAGAGACTTGTGTGCTCATATATTTATGGCCAGAAAAAACCCAGTTCAAGCATTTTTATGTAACGTAAGTGGGAACGTCATGGCTAGTGTTTTCCCTTCTTCAAAGCTCCTGGAACACTAACAACTAGTGAAGTGCTGATCTAGAAAATGAACTCAAAAGGCAGCAGAGTAACCTAGTGCTACTACGGCACACGGAACTTGGATAATCGGTCTTCTTTATTTGAGAAAACAACAACATATAAAAGCTTAAGTCTCACTACTAAATATACAGCACATAATTTCATGAATTACATAAATGGCTAGCTACAACCAGTCTAAGTAAATTGAAAGGAGCTCGTAGTATGCTCTTTCCACCCAATATTAATGAAAACAACAGTGTACCTTTATCAGGGTGATTCAAAATCATGATTCTCCTATGAGCTGTTCTAATCTTGGCCTTGTCAGCAGATGGACTGTAGAAATAAATTAAAGTGCTTACCATAGTGTCAAATTCAGATTGTAAATTATCAGTTTGCACTGATTTCAGACAATTTAAAACTAGAGGTTTTCACCATCTTGTGGACAAAACACACAATTACACCTTTCGGGATGTAACATTTTAATCTGCCTTTTAAGACATTTAAGGAAGTACACATTTTTTTTTTTTAAAGCCAGTACAATGCAAGAATACTGATAGCTTTTGTCTGTTCCAAAACTTAACAGTTCCTGCCACACACACTACAGAGACTGTATCAACACAGTTATGTCAGCATAGCTATGCCAGCACTGCACTGACAGAAGGGGGTTTTCTGTCAGCGTAGGAACATCACCTCCCCGAATGGCATTAGCTAGGTCAACAGAAGCCCTCTTCCCTCACACCCCTGATTGATGTAGCTATGCTAATATAACTTTTCATTAAAGAGAAAGCCTTACACAGATGTAACTGTTTTTTCCACCAGAGAACAGGGAAAAACGATCCTTTTCCCAAAAAACGGTTATTTATGACCAATGACAAAATATCTAATATTTGTTGCAACTACGAATCTGTATAGAGTATTATTAAAATATGGTAATATTAAATAATTCCTCATTCTGGTGAGATCAGAAAACTCTGCATTTTTTGTTTTCCAAAGCTGTTCAATGTGTTGCACTCAGGGACATGTCAATTTACAAATGCTACATAAAGCTGCTCCTTTCAATGACAGGAAGATAAACTATGTACTTCAACTAAATTAAGTGTGTATCTTACCAGCAAATAGTCACTTATGGAAGCATTGTGCCAGCACAGTGGCAGAGTTCCTTCTGGTGTGCAGAGGAACATTTCTATTTGGATCTGTATGGTTTAGGTTTTTTTAATTAGTTGACATGGAAAATGTAGCCACCATTTGCAGCAGCATTTACCACTTCAAGAGAAGCCAGAGGAAGGCAGCTTTTTGTCACTCCACTAAAGAATGTTATGGGGTAACACTCTTTAGTGGTACAAAATTGCACCATATAAGGCGAATACATACTGCCCCTGCCTTTTCTTTTTAGCCTAAGGCTCCAAGAGTGGAGGCTAATACATACTTCCACCCCCATTGCCCCCTTTTTAGTCGAAGGCTCCAAGAACCTAACTCCACTATCTGTGCAGGAATGCCAGGTCTCAGCCTAACTATATTCTTGAGGCGGACTACCCTAAATATAATTGTAATTGTTGCTCTTCAATCACAGGAAAAATCAAAGCCTACATATGTTGCAGAAGTGGTGCACAGAACTGCACTAGAGAACAAAAAGCAATGGAAATAAAAATTAGGTGGTCAGAGGCCCTGAAAATTACATAATAATTGAGAAATAAGATTATTTATATTTCAAATAATTTTTATATCAAACTGTTAAAGATCACAATTCACCATTATTTCAACCTATAAAGCTGTTAATAAATAGGCTGCTGTAATCTAGTGGATTGAGCACACAGTTAGAACCAAGTTTAACTGAGTTCTGTTCCCAGTTCTGCAACTCACTGTGTAACCTGGGACAAGAAACAATCTATATACTCCAGTTACCCCACAGGTGTAGTTCTCATAGGGACAATGATGTTTGCCCACCTTTGTCAGAGGATTTCAGACCTACATTGCTAAAGGGCACTAAGTGCAAAGTACTATTAGAATCCAAAATGAGTATTAATGTATTTAGTGCAGTTCTGCTCTGAAAAATGACTGATAAAATGGCATGTAACATCAAGTTTGCTTAGTTTAACCAGATGTCAATAATCCTGCAAACTCAAACCCCTTTCTTCAACATCATCAGTAAAAAAGGTTCTACATTGCAAGTTACACTGCAATGCCTCAGTTTCATTAGTGCCACCTTACTCATTACCTTCAGGAAGGTTACACGGGGTAACTGATTGGTCTTGTACATTTGGTCAGCCAGATGTCTCTGGATGCACATAGGAACAGATCTGTGGAGTAACGTGATGCTATTTTCCAGTCATTTTTCAGAATATAATCACTCTTGAAGGTTGAATACACAACCTCAACTTTGCCCCGTGTATATGCGTTGATTATACAATCTACTGTACTCCTTCTGTAATGCAACATCTTACCATTTTTCTACAATCTTTGATTCTATTGTATATTCTTGCTATCTTTATTATTTCATACTCATTTTTATTGATTTATATACTATGTAATTTTTCTAGCTAACATCAATACTTTTGTCACCATTTACATACCATATATTAAAACAATATAAAGATTTCCTTTGGAGAAAAAAAATCTTTATTTTATCTGGTAAGTTGTCTTGTAGAGAAAACAGTATGTACATTTTGAGTTTCTCTCATCTAGAACTAGCTAACTTACAATTCTCATTGGACTTATTCTGTAAATATAGAAAGTTCAGGACGTTTGCGTAATACAGGGGGAGCTGGTAGCATCTACTATAGATTCCTTAACATTTTCCATTACAGAAGGTTCTTGTGTACTTCTCTTTGAAAAGCTCTCACAACTCCACTGTTTGCAGCAGGCTTTTGCTATTTGGCAGGGGGAACACCTTTGGACTACAGAAGTGCCTTTTATTTGTCCAATTTCCCTCCTCATGGGCATCACCTAGAGACAAGAGTTCCCCCACCTCCCAAGGTGATGAGAAGAGAGCCAGGCTAGGCTTTCCCAAACCACCCTCTGGCCCCAGCAACCTATTCCCCTTCTCTCCATATGGAGCAGAGGCTTCCCCAACTTGAGGGAGTGATGATGGGGAAGGAAAGGAAGTGTGTATGTGCGAATGCGAGTCAGTTCGTAATTTTAGTGTTGATAACTCTGAGATTCTATTGTACTGTTCTCCAGCATATACAAAAGCAGCACAAAGAGTACTACAAGATGCTACATGTGCAGACTATCTAAGATCATTGGAAAGTGACGTCTGAGATGCAATCACATATTTAACACTATCAAAATACTTATACACAACAATGTATCTAATTAAAACTGACTCATTTCTTGTGGGTGTTGCTTAAGTCCTAAACTCTCACAGAACCATCAAAATATGCACATACAAAAACTAAGTAGGCAGTGATCTTAGTACTGTAACCGTTGTATTTCTTTATGTGTTTCATCATATCACTGGGGCACATGGATCAGCATTCATGTCACACTCTCCGTCAGCACTCAGCCTGAGCCGGGGAAGCTAATGATCCAACCAGCAGACCAAATTCAGTGATGAATCCTGGTCACATGCCACACAAGCACCTTGTGCATACGCTAAAGAAGAAGGTCATATCATTTCTAAATTCAATTACATTCTGAGGCTGGGACCATTTCTTTGTATTTATTCTCTAAAGCACTAGTATGTGTTAGGCATTACATAAATAATAAAAAGAGGCACTGATAAGGGTGTGCATCCAGCTGTAGCTTTTGCATTTCCTAACTTCTGAGCAAATTACATTAATTGGTTGCGTATGTTAATCTCCTTTTAAAAAATAATCCAGAGTTTTTGGGCTAGTCAAATTTGCAAGACACCCTTCTCCTGCAGTGGGAAGAAGCCTGATGGGCCAGATGCACTTTACCAAGTCTGCTTGTACTGGCGCTCCCTTTACTCCCTCGTCCTCCTGAGCAATCTCCTCTTGTGGCACTATATTTAAATGCAGAGTCAGTTAAATCTATCTACCCAGACTTTTTTAAATTTGAAAACTGTCTATGCAGACATTAGCTATACTGCTAAATAATTAAAGGCCCAATCCTACAAATATGCATGAGTAACTTTACTTACATATGTAGTCCCATTCAAATGTGGTGTTTGCAGGATTGGGCCACAGATACTAAAAACTATCATAGCTGCAGATGAGAGCACAAGTTACGAACTACTGAAAATAAAGGTTTATGATTTAAGTCGTTACCTTTGCTATAGCAGATGTTACCTCAGCTAACATAGAGCCTGCCATAATAATACTTCACTTATAATGCCTTCCCCATAAATCTCAACATTGAATTAAGCCCCAGAACCATTGTGAGCTAAGGATTTCCCTTTTTAAAGATGACAAAGATGAGGGACAGAGATTAAAATAATTTGCCAAAAGTCACAGAAATTTTATGCCACAGAATAGGGAATCACAAGACCATTTTTCTTCCCTGATTATGGAGACACCAGTTATTGCTCCATAGTTAATGCCGAGTTCCATTTTGCATTTAAAGTACAGATTAATCCTGTTTTACGTACACAGCCTCCACAAAATTATTGTTTATTTTGGGGCACAGAATGGATTTTCTGAGAATTTACAAGTCTGATAATTAGTGTAAGTTAAAAATTCATTAAAATTAGCCTCTAAGAAATTTAGCATCTGTCAGTGTTTGTCCCAAATGATTTTAGTAATGGAACAACATAGACTCTTCAGATTATCCATTGAGTTAATTTTTGTTGAAATCTTGTGCATAAATTATGTTAGAAGAAATTAGGTTGCATTTAAGCTATATTAATAATGAGTGTTGTATCTAATTGTTACATTTATAAAAACTACACACAAGGTCCAGTTAACAGCTCAGTTAACTTGTAAGTGGGGCTTTGTGACAGAGAAAACTCAACAAATCACAACCATTTCCCTACATCTAATTTGCATGTATCATTTTGATTAGTTATTAATAATGAGTCAGTGTTATGAGGAAAACTGGACACTTTCAAAATAAGGCTGTCAAATGATTAAAAAAATAAATTGCAATTAATTGTAAAAAATTAATCGCACTTTTAAACAATAATAGAATACTATTTATTCACGTAGTTTGGGATATTTTCTACATTTTCAAATATATTAAGAACATAAGTCTGGCCCTACTGGGTCAGACCAAAAGTCCATCTAGCCCAGTATCCTGTCTTCTGACAGTGGCCAGTGCCAGGTGCCCCAGAGGGAATGAACAGAACAGGTAATCATCAAGTGATCCATCCCCTGTCGCTCATTCCCAGCTTCTGGCAAACAGAGGCTAGGGTCACCATTCCTGCCCATCCTGGCTAATAGCCATTGATGGACCTATCCTCCATGAATTTATCTTGTTCTTTTTTGAACCCTGTTATGGTCTTGGCCTTCACAACATCCTCTGGCAAGGAGTTCCACAGGTTGACTGTGCATTGTGTGAAGAAATACTTCCTTTTATTTTTTTTTAAACCTGTTGCCTATTAATTTCATTTGGTGACCCTTAGTTCTTGTGTTATGAGAAGGAATAAACAACACTTCCTTATCTACTTTCTCTACACCAGTCATGATTTTATAGACCTCAATCATATCTCCCCTTAGCTGTCTCTTTTCCAGGCTGAAAAGTCCCAGTCTTATCTCTCCTCATACAGAAGCCGTTCCACACCCCTAATAATTTTGGTTGCCCTTTTTTGAACCTTTTCCAATTCCAATATATTTATTACAACACAGACTACAAAGTGTACACTGCTCACTTTTTATTTATTTATTACAAATATTTGTACTGTAAAAACCAAAAGTAATAGTATTTTTCAATTCACCTAATACAAGTACACCTCTCTACTTCGATATAACGCTGTCCTCGGGAGCCAAAATTTTTTTATCACGTTATAGGTGAAAACGCGTTATATCAAACTTGCTTTGATCCACCAGAGTGTGCAGCCCCGCCCCCGCATTATATCTGAATTCGTGTTATATCGGGTCGCATTATATTGAGGTAAAGGTGTACTGTAGTGTAATCTCTTTATTATAAAGTTGAACTTACAAATGTAGAATTATGTACAAAAAATTACTGAATTCAAAAGTAAAACAACGTAAAATTTTAGAGCCTATAAGTCCACTCAGTCCTACTTCTTGTTCAGCCAATTGCTCAGTTTGTTTATATTTACAGGAAATAATGCTGCCCACATGTTTACAATATCACCTGAAAGTGAGAAGAGACATTCGCATGGCACTGTCATAGCCGGCATCACAAAATATTTATCTGCCAGATGCACTAAAGATTCATATGTTACTCCTGAGGGCATTCTGTGCCAAAAAATTAAAAAATCTCCACACAATATTTTAAAATTCTTCATGTTTTATTTGTCAATAAATAAATGCAGAGGCTCCAGCATGCCAGTGGGGAACACTGGCCACTGGCTGCACAAAAATGGGAGATCACCCTGCAGCTCTTCCATCCCTGGGACATGGACTCAGCGGTGAAACTGCACCCGACCTTGACACAGCACAAGGCTAGGGCCTGTCCTAGAAACACCCTAGGACCCTGCTCTTCTGCGCCAGGTGCGCGGCAGCCAGATTCAATCAAGCAGGATCCAAGTGTGGAGGAGCTCAGTGTGGAGGGATCCAGGTGTGGAGTGAGAAGATTCTGTGTGGGACAATCTGAGAGCAGGCAGCTCAGTGGGGTGTCTAGGTGTGGGGGTATCTGGATGCACAGAGGCTCGTTGGGGGGGGGGGGAGCCTCCAGGTGCAGGGGCAACGAGACCTTGCAGGGGCTTCCAGGTGAAAGGTGGTTGGGGTTCAGCACATGGGTCTGGGTGCTGGGGGAGTGGGGCTTGGTGGAGTGGGGTCTGGGTGCAGCTAGTTGGGAGGTCAGTGGCATGGGGGTCTGGATGTGGGGGCTCAGGGTGGTGCAGGGGGTGGGGCATCAGGATGGGGGTTTGAGTGCAGGGAGCTCAGTGGAGAGTGGTCTGGGTTCAGGGGTGGGGATCTGGAGGCAGGGGGTCTGGGTGCAGGAGGACTCCGGGTGCAGGGGTTGAGGTTCAATGGGGTTTTCGGGTATGGAGGGCTAGGGGGGTTCTGGGTGTACTGGGTGAGACTAGGCAGGGGTGCCTGGGTATGGGAAGTCTGGATGCACAGGGGTTGAGTGGATGGGGGAGCAGCTCCCTGTACAATGACCCCTTCCCCTCGTCCTCTCCTGCCTCCAGCCCAGACAAGACTAGTAGCTGATCCCGGCTCAGGGTAGGAGCCACTGGCTGGGGTGTCCATAACCCCATGGTGATTTACCTCTCTGCTGGCTGCTCCGGTGCCTGAAACGATGCACCTGTGCTGCTAGGGAGTGGTGCGTGACTGCTCTTGCAGCTTCCCTTGCTTCCCTGTCAGAAAGTCATTTTTCTCTAGGGAAGCAAATAAATCTGCGGGGGATATGAATTCTGCACACGTGCAGTGGCACAGAATTCCCCCAGGAGTAATATGTCCTGTCAAGGTTCCTCCCCCACTCTGAACTTTAGGGTACAGATGTGAGAACCTGCATGGACACTTCTAAGCTTAATTACTAGCTTAGATCTGGTAACACTGCCACCATCCAGAAATTTCAGTGTCTGGATCACTTTCTGTCCCCCCAAAACCTTCCCCTCCCTGGGCAGCCTTGAGAGGCTTTTTCACCAAGTTCCTGGTGAACACCGATCCAACCCCTTGGATCTTAACACAAGGAAAAAAATCAATCAGGTTCTTAAAAAGAAAGCTTTTAATTAAAGAAAGAAAGGTAAAAATTATCTCTGTAAAATCAGGATGGAAAATACTTTACAGGGTAATCAAATTTATATAGCCCAGAGGGAACCCCCCCCCCAGCCTTAGGTTCAAAGTTACAGCAAACAGAGGTAAAATCCTCTCAGCAAAAAGGAACATTTACAAGTTGAGAAAACAAAAATAAGACTAACACGCCTTGCCTGGTTATTACTTACAAGTTTGAAACATGATTCAGAAAGATTTGGAGAGCCTGGATTGATGTCTGGTCCCTCTTAGTCCCAAGAGCGAACAACCCCCAAACAAAGAGCACAAACAAAAGACTTCCCTCCACCAAGATTTGAAAGTATCTTGTCCCCTTATTGGTCCTCTGGTCAGGTGTCAGCCAGGTTTACTGAGCTTCTTAACCCTTTACAGGTAAAAGAGATATTAACCCTTAACTATCTGTTTATGACATGTCCCTTCCTGCTTCAACCACCATTCCAGAGGACATGCGTCCATGCTGCTAATGAGTTCTGCTCGATAACCATCCAAACAGTGTGGACCAATCCATGTTCATTTTCATCATCTGAGTCAGATGACATCAGCAGAAGGCTGATTTTCTTTTCGGTGGTTCAGGTTCTGTAGTTCCTGCATTGGAGTATTGCTCTTTTAAGACTTCTGAAAGCAAGCTCCACACCTCGTCCCATTTTGGAATGTACTTCAGATTCTTAAACCTTGGGTCGAGTGATGTAGCTATCTTTAGAAATATCACATTGGTACCTTCTTTGTGTTTTGTCAGATCTGCAGTGAAAGTGTTCTTAAAAGGAACAACATGTGCTGGGTCATCATCCAAGACTGCTATAACATGGAATATATGGCAGAATGTGGGTTAAACAGAGTAGGAGATGTACAATTCTCCCTCAAAGAGTTCAGCCACAAATTTAATTCATGCATTATTTTTTTAATGAGCATCATCAGCATGGAAGCACATCCTCTGGAATGGTGGCCGAAGTATGAAGGGAGATATGAATGTTTAGCATATCGCATGTAAATACCTTGCATTGCTGGCTACAAAATGCCATGTGAACGCCTGTTCTCACTTTCAGGTGACACTGTAAATAAGAAACGGGCAGCATTATCTCCCGTAAATGTAAACAAACTTGTTTGTCTTAGCTATTGACTGAACAAAAAAGTAGGACTGAGTGGACCTGTAAGCTCTAAAGTTTTACATTGCTTTGTTTCTGAGTGAAGTTATTTCACACACACAAAAAATCTACATTTGTAAACTGCACTTTCACCATAGATTGCACTACAGTAGCTGTATGAGGTGAACTGAAAAATACTATTTCTTTTGTTTGCCATTTTTACACTACAAATATTTGTAATAAAAACAATATAAAGTGAGCACTACTTTGTATACTGTATTGAAAATGAAATCAATACATTTAAAACTGTAGAAAAACATCAACCAATATTTAATAAATTTCAGTTGGTATTCTATTGTTTAACAGTGCGATTAAAACTGCAATTAACGTGATTAGTTTTCTTTAGTTAATCGCGTGAGTTAACTGCAATTCATCGACAGCCCTAATTCAAAATTCTTGTTGGCAGATTAAGGAGAAGTGACAATTGGGACAAGTAAAGGTTCCATGACCACATACTGGCTGGGGCATCAGTACTTTAAAAGGCTCCCCACAGGATGGCATTCTTGCCTTTTCTCCACTGCACACTAACTGGGGAAACAAGCAGAGCATAAGGGATACCTTTAAAGTGCATAGACATTGGAATTATGGGGCTGGGATCTCCCATCCCTCCTTTACATAGCAGCTGTTCTCTAACACAGACCTCTGAAACAACAATTCAACTGCAAATTAAGGTCCAGAATCACCAGTACATCGACTGCTATGAACTGTTCTGTCAAAGCAAACCAACTTTAAAGCCATCTAAATGGACCAGTAAGCTCTAGCTGCAATGCACTACTCTGGTGTGCCAGTGAATCTGCCCATAAATTTAATTTTAATAAGTAATTTAAGTTTGCTAATGCATTTCTTCCAGTCACCCAAAATACCACATGGTACCATTCTCTTTGGGTTTCTTGTTTAGTGTGCATATATGAAATATTTATTTTCACAACCTAAGGAAATTGCAAGACAAAATTTTGGGACATATCAGTTAAAGACCCTTACAGGAATGTTGTAATTAACTTTAATTAATCCTTAACTCTCAATCGCCTGGATTAAGAAGGGTGAGATAGGCATCATTACAACACTCCTGTAATTTAAGTCTAATTAATGTTAAGGTTATACAAACAAAAATCCAAACATGTTAACATATGGAACTGCACAGTTAAGGCAACCAAACAATCTTAACTCTGGCCTATAGTGACTTCCTGCAATAATCATGCAATTATGATTAAGACATTTTAGCATTTGTGGCCCCAGATTAGATTAAACTATTTTTAAAGACATTAAAGGCTCCCCCTACGCTTTTCTCCCTTCCTGGAGTTGCTATTGGGAAGAATAAAGGTGGTTTGGGTACCTTAGTTGTGCATTTCCATAACCTTAACTCTTAATTGCCAGGGTTTGTAATGCTTGGTATTGGGGATAATCACAATATCCCTGTAATGTGTTTTACCCTTAAGTTACACATGCCTACACTCAACCTTAAATTCATCCTAATACACTGTATTGCATCCTCAACTCCTTTAACCACAATAAAAAAGATGTGAAGAGAGATTACACATACATTTGAAATGACAGACTCAATGGAATTGCTTTCTGCATTACTGATGCATTAATACAATCCACAGTATTGTATATCTTGATTTTGTAGTGAGATCAGAGTAGATGATCATGTTGATCAGCATAGTTTGTGCTGTTCTGATTTATATTTACAGCATTTGCCCTCTACTGCTGTAAGTGGCCTGAAGGCATGACGGAAGTTGCATGGCTGCTCATTTTATTGTATTTTTTTTTCAACCAAAATACAGTCTTAGAATGGCATATGGAACACAATTTTTTTTAACAAGTTACAACTGTGAGCACCATATAGCCCTATTCTTTCACCTTACATTTCTCCATTCAGTCTGGTGATAGGAAAAAAACAGTATTAATGCAGCTCACCTACCTTATGCCTAAAATAAGACTAGCTTCTCGTCTACTCATTTTCTGTTCAAATCCTCCTTTATAATAGGATGAAAAACTCTATGGGGGGGGAGTGGAAGGGGGAGGGGGGAAGAGGGAGAGAGAGAGAGGAAAATCATTAGTTCCATGTACATAGGTGTCATGATCTCAATGCTATTCTATTACCGTAGCAAGGTTGATTAGCATTTTATTAGAATTCATTTCAAGTGATAAAACTACTGCAAAACAAATATGGTTTAAAAGGAACTCTGTCAAACACTGAAAATCTGACCTCTTAAAAGTTACAGTTTGTGTTTTTACAGTGTCCCACTGATAATGAAAGACATTAATTGTTGCAGCCATTGATTTGTAGGGTTGAGAGTCTCCCTGCCCTGTGGCAGGGAAACCCTAATTGTCTAAATGCTGGGTAGAATGAAATTGCACATGAGCACTGCCCTGGGCTTCATGTGCACACAAATTCATGCTGACTTAACTGCCCCTGCCAATTGGGATTATTTGCTGTTTTTTTCCCCCAGATCAGAAACTGAGATTTTAACCACTGTTTAAAACAACTGAAAGAGAAAACTCGTTTTGGAGAGTGAGGTGTGGTGAATTTTTTAAAAGCAAAAACTGTAGTTGTCCAGGGAAGGGAGTGAGGATAAAACTGGTGCCTATCAACCGTGTGTTAAAATAAATTATTGAAATACCATAGCCAGTTACAGTAACTAAAGACATCAGTGTTTTGTTGTTTGTTTAAATAAAACGAATTAGGGACTAGTCCAGCATCACACAGCCTCAGCCCTCTGAGTCAAACAAGCCCCAGAGACAACAGATGTAGTTCCAAGACAGCCTGACTATTGGGAGCTGGAGCCAGAAGTCAGTTAAGACGACTGAAGTTTTGTTAACTGCCAAATTTATCAACAAGTAAGCTTTACAAAAAGTAAGCTTCACCTTTTTATCATCAAAGTGAAATCTGGCTTCAGAACTGTGCTTTTTACCCGCAATTAAAATATGCCTGGCCCTTACTGAAACACGTTTTCAGCTAGCTACTAAATATAGCTAGTAATTATCAATAATAAAATTTATCTTACATTTATACAGCACCTCATGCCAAATGAATTTACAAACACTCATTTAAATTACATGCACTTATAAGGCACCTATTACGGTATCTAAGCAAACTTCATAGTTAAGATTAGGAGCAGATAGTCTCCCAAACCATACTGCTTACACAACAGGGACGCTTCACCCATTACCAAAAAAGCAGCCACCTCTGAGATAATACACCACAACATTACAGCTTTTAGACAGACAGAGAATTTGGTACCAAATAAAACTTCAGAGAGCACACAGGGCCTGCTATTGCCCACTGAAGTCAATGGAAATCCTCCCAATCACTTCAATGGCCATTGAATCAGACAAGTGGTTCTCAACCTGTGGGCCGTTTGCAGCCCAGTCCCAACTGTGTGCTAAAAAAAAATTCAAGTTTGCCGGTCCCAGCAGAGGTGGGGCCAGCTGAGGGGTAGACCATGGAGCCCGGCTGGAGCACTAGTGCCAGAGGAAAGGCGAAGTAGCCCTCTGTGGTGGGGGAGGAGCTCTGGTGGCAGCCTGCTGCTTCCTCCCTCCCTGGGACAAATTGTAGGGTTGCCAGGTGCTCAGTTACCACATATGGGGGAAGGCACCGGGTCATCAACCCGTGCCAGCCATAGGCATAGTTTAGGGGGGCATTGCCCTCCCACCTCTCACAGAAATAAGAGGTGCTGAGCAAGACTTGCTCTGCTCAGCCTGTTGGGGTGAGGAGCGTAGGTTCTGTCCTTCCCACACTGTCCCTCACTGGGCGCCTCTCCCCGATGGAGGCTGGCAGCTCTGGGATGCTGCCTCCTGTGTCCAAGTGCCTGTCACTGTCCTCTTTGACGTGTGTTGGGTCCTGTTTCTGTACAACAGTGAGTGCCTATGTTAGGGCAAGGCAGTAGGGAAGGAAGAAGGATGGGATAGGGCAGGGGGAAGAGAAGGGGATGGGGGAAATGGGGCAGGAGGGAGGGGGAATGGGGCAGGGGACAGTGGGGATTGGAAAGAGAATGGGGCGGGAAGAGGAAGGGGACGGGAGAGTGGGGCAGGGGGAAAAGAAAGGGATGAGGGAGTGGGATAGGGGAAGGGGACAGTGGGGAGAGGAAGGGGATAGGAGGATAGGATAGAGGGAAGAGAAGGGGATGACTGTGACTGCCACTGCCAGTGGGAGACCTGTCTTCACTTCTGAGCATCTGTGCCAGAGGCATCCATAGAAATGAGGGGGAGGGTGGCACACGCCCTCCCACTAGCCACAGCTACGTGTCACCTCTGGGGGTGAGATGAGCATGCTCCAGTGCACCCTGGACTGCTTGCAGCAGACAGTGCCTTCCTGCCCATCCTCTGCTGGCCATGTCCAGACCCAAAGATCAGAGCAAGAGCAGGAGGCTGCCCTATAAATCCTGTCTCTGGGGGCAGAGCTGGTGCAGGGTGGAAATTTGTCCCATCGGTGGCTTCCAGCTAGGATCCCCCATGGCTCAGTGGGTGGGATAAACCCTGCCCCTTACTGTCTGGAAGCAGGTGTCGAGGGACATGTGCCCAACTGGGCAGCCACAGCAGGTAGGGTAGTATATATATTGCGTGGATGCGGCCCACATAACACAAAGAGCTGCATATGCAGCCCACAATAGTAAACAGGTTGAGAACTACTGGATCAGGCCCTAAGAGAGAGTAGAACATTACCACCTAAAGAGAAACTTGGCAATGATACCTTCCTACTTCTTCCCCCGAGTTATTAAAGATGAGAGGTGCTTTGGAAAATGTTGCCTAAGTCTTTTTTTAAAAAAGGACTTAAGTGACAGTCTCCTAGGTGCTTTGGAAAACAAGTCCCATTTTCAAAAGAGACTTTGGCACTTAGGTGCTTTTCAAAATGTTACCCATCACCTCCAGCATAGTTCTCTAATATGACAACGGGATACTGATTCAGCAGACTTTTCTCCATCAGCATTATCCCCTGAATTATCTCCAGCTTCTCCCTCAGAACCCTACCCCTGCTTTTGATAGGCTCTATTTGAGGTATTGACCAGTGCTCATTAGCTTGAGATCACAGCCCAAGTCAGTGGTGGGCAAGCTGTGGCTCATCAGGGTAATCCGCTGGTGGGCCGTGAGACAGTTTGTTTACATTGATCATCTGCAACTCCCAGTGGCCACAGTTCACCGTTTCCGGCCAATGGGAGCTGCGGGAAGCAGCACAGGCCGGCCACCACTTCCCACAGCTCCCACTGGCCGGGAATGGCAAACCACAACCATTGGGAGCTGCAGGTGGCCGTGTCTGCAGACAGTTGATGTAAACAAACGGTTTTGCAGCCCGCCGCAGGTTGCCCACCACTACTGGCCTCAGTAGTATGGCTGCATGACAAAATACAAACTCCCTTTTTATAATTGTAAACATTCCTATTCTTAGCGCCTATGAGCTCTAGTCATGGACCAGGACCCCACAGCACTAGGTATTATACACAAAAGACAGGCCCTGCTTAGACTGCTTACTTCAGGGAGCCTTGATCTTTATAGTTTCCAAAAGGCATTAAACAAGTGCTTTGCCCTGTTCTTTTGAGAGAAAGACACTCAGGCTGGCTTGGACCTTTAAAATCCCAGCTAGGTCATTAAGGACAATGGTTTCCTTCTCCGAGGACACTTATGGCACAAACAGCCCCTTTTTTAATGAAAGTCCCCACTCCTAAAGAGATTTGAAGCTTCCTTTTTAAAGCAAAGGAAATCAAACTAAAAGCCATCTTTGTCTAGGTTAGAGCAGGGATTGGCAACATTTGGCACGCGGTCAGCACATCCCTCGTCCTGCACCGCTTCCCCGCAGCCCCCATTGGCCTTGACCAGCGAATCGCGACCAGTGGGAGCTGCGATCGGCCAAACCTGTGGACGCAGCAAGTAAACAAACCAGCCCGGCCTGCCAGGAGGCTTACCCTGGCGGGCCACATGCCAAACACTGCCGATCCCTGGGTTAGAGGCATGGACAAGTGAGGACAGAACATTCCTAAAAAAAAAAAAAAAAGAGCTAGAAGGGCAGTTTTCTAGCTACCAAAGAAGAGAGAGGTTTGATTATCCATCTAACTTACACGTGCTACTCGGACTAAAATAGTGAAATGTTTTCATGAAGCAGTGCTACTTTTGATATTTTCCTGTTAGGAAAACTCCTCAAAGGTGATAAGAGAAGGACACTTCAGGCACCCTGCAATATTAAAACCAGCCTACCACATCTGCAATCCTTGCTGGGCTGGGAAGATCACAAAGGTGAGCTCTCTGATACTTCTGATATTTTGGGCCCCATTTAACCTTCTAGGCATGTCTTCCTTACATGTTGTGCCCTATACAGCCCATGATAGTTAATTCAGTTTCTTGCATGAACTCTATTAAAAGAGTGAAAAGAAAATGGTAAATAGCTTTAGGCCCCCTCTGTAAGTGTACGGATTCCCTCAACAATCTCCAAAAAAGGGCTGTCAGATAGGGAAGCCTAATTTATTTGGGCTGCAACGTCTTTGAAGACCTTCCCTGGCTCGCGTAACCCCCCTTTCTGTTACAATTTCTGCACCAATAAGAGATATGCCAGTGTCCTTATGTTTTAGACTAATCACCACACCTTGTCTATACAGAAGCTATGGTTTTTATAAAATGTGTATCCCCAAGTCACCACAATCTCTCACTGAAGAGACGATACATAACTCCACAAAATAAAAAAGCCACTATATATATTCTGCTAGATATTAAGAATATTTTATGGGGAAAAACTATGTTAATGAAGATTTAAGGTTGCTTGATGGTATGCTGTCCCCTTGCAGTATGCTGAGTTGAATAAAACTCAAACTTCTGTAAACCAGGAAATGAAGAGTTAAGGTTACCCATGACTCTCCCTTCTTTCAGCAATGCCTCAACACTCCCCACTCTATTTGCACGCACACTTTTACTCTGCCAACCCCACAGTTGCTGAAATATACAAGCTCTTCACCTCCTTTTAACCACTCATTCACACTCAGCCACAGGATTCTCTCTGACACTATTAAAGGACAAAAAAGGGAGAAATGGGGCGAGGGATGGAGTTGCCTGCACCACCTGCCCTCTACCCTCTTCAAGCAATATATCCATATGCACATACTCACACTGGCTCTTGGCACTATAAGATTCAGGAGGTTCCAGATCCTAGTGTACACTCACCCCTACAGCCAACTTTCCCAGAAAGAATACCACACATGTACAATTTAAGAATCACTTCATGGCCTTTTACAACTCCCTTACACTTACTCCCAGGATACCATCTCAACCTACACTTTCACACAGCCATCATTAAATCATGGAATCCGTTCCTATTCCACCTCACTACTGACAACTGCCATTTAATAAAAGCCCTGTGCCTTGCTACTGACGTAACCTACACCATTCTATATAAAAGTGATGCATCCTGCAGGTACACATGCAGGTCTTCTCTTGCCTCACATGCTTCAGAGGGTGCAAAACACAGATTTCCACATATCACAACCACAGCCAATTTATCTAACTCTTTCATTGAACCCATTTATACTTTTGGCCTTTACATCATTCCCTGGCAACAAGTTCCACAGGTTAACTTGCATTATGTGAAGAACTTCCTTATGTTTGTTTTAAACCTGCTGCTATTAATTTCAGTGGGCGATCCCCCAGTTGTGTGTTATGTGAAGAGGTAAACAGCACTTCTCTATTACTTTCTCCACACCATTATGATTTTATAGACCTCTCTAATTCCCCCCTCCCAACCATCATCTCTTTTCCAAGGTGAACAGTCCCACTCTTTTTAATCTCTCCTCATATGGAAGCTGTTCCATAAGCCTAATTATTTTAAATTGCCTTTCTCTGTACCTTTTCCACTTCTAATACACCTCTACCTCAATATACCGCGACCTGATAACAACACGAATTCGGCTATAATGCGGTAAAGCAGTGCTCTGGGGGGGGGGGGGGGGGGGGGGGCGCACTCCGGTGGATCAAATCAAGTTCAATATAACACAATTTCACCTATAACGCGGTAAGATTTTTTGGCTCCCGAGGACAGCGTTATATCGAGGTAGAGGTGTACATCTTTTTTGAGATGAGGTTTCCAGAACTGCAAGCTGTGGGCATACCATGGATTTATACAGGGACATTATATTTTCTGTCTCATTTTCTATCTCTTTCCTATTTTGTGCAGTTCAGAGTACTATCCACCATCTATGCAAGTGAAAAAGTGAACTTAAATTCACAATTTCGGTCCCCCAAAGACTTCGTGGCTGCCATGCACTACTTGGGTAAAACTGACCAACAGAGACCACTCTGACCCACGTCACAGCAATAGATTGATCACTAGTTCTGTGCAAACCCCACTAGAAACCGTTAGAAAAATAATTTTGTTGTTTCAGGGCTTATATATCTGGAACCCCAGTTCAAACAACCGCAACGGAGGGGGGGGGGTCACTAACCCTACTCTGCACTCCCACAAAGCATAGCAAATTTCAAGAAAATCTATATAAGCACAAAGATTTTACAGCGCTTAGAAATGTCCTCTAAATGTCCTTTAAACAGGAAGGCTAGACAGACAATGGACGGAAAAGGCTCTGTGCCCATCCATTTGCAGCACAGGAGGCTCTGAAATGTGTGAAGTGGCCAATTCATCTCAATAAGGTGTTTTCGGCTGAATGAGAACACCTCATGGAGATTAATACAACCTGAAACAATAGCTCTGAGAACTAGGAGTACTTGTGGCACCATAGAGAAGATCCTGGCAGCCTCGCAGATCCTGGCAGGGGCAGTCAGAAGGGCTCAGACACTCCCAGAGGGGCAAGGCTCCAGACCCCGGCTCATATGAGGAGGGCAGGGAGGGAGGCTCAGGACTTCCTAAAGGGGAAAAAGGCCCCCATATCTGGGTACATACATGGGAAGGAAGAATCCCTGCCTCTATTCTCCTCCAGTCCTCCTGCCATTCAACCCATTGTCCCCCTTCCCACTATCCCACCTCTCCTACCCTAATCCCCAAGCCTCTCTCCCCTACCACCAACCTCCATTCATCCCCCATCCCCGTCCCCCTCCCCTTTCACCTCATTGCAGCTCGAAACCCCTCTCCTCCTTTCCCCCCCACTTCTCTGCCCCCTAATTACCCCTTCCCTCTCAGGTAGAATTGACATCTCTAAATTTTCCCCAAAGGCTTTGGGGGGTGCAGGGTGGTTTGTGGGCAATGGCAGAGCTGTGGCATGCACTAGTTGGGGGTGCACTGGCAGAGCTGTGGAGTGCCACACTTCCCTCACCTCAGCCTCCAGCCTCCTCCCCTTCTCTATCACCCATCCCTTTTCATGCCCCTTCCAATAGCCCTGTTCTCTTCACTGCAGCCTCAACCCCTCTCATCATATTCCCCCACTCTTCAATACACCTCCCCTCCCAGGAAGGATTCACATGCCCAATTTTCTTTCCTTAAACACTTTGATTACACAACCCACCCCTCAAAATGAAATTACTACCCATGACTCATAAATTGTAGCCAATCTCCAGTCACTCAATCCAAAACTCCTTTTGTCTTTGGTCACTGGGGTGGGACGATAGAGGGGAGGGAAATGAGGAACTTAACCTTGGTTATGTTAATGGAAGGGTGAATTCACAGCCATAAGGACGTCTGTGATTCATCTAGTCATCAGTACTTCTCAGTGAAGCAGAACAAGGCAGCAGAAGGAAACTATTTTTTGGCGGGGACTGTAACTCAGGAACCCCTGGGTCAAATGACTCTAAATGTGGATCACTGGCACCCTCACAAGGCACACCGAATTTCAAAGCAATCCAATTCACCATTCAGACTTCACAGCACTTATAAGAATTGAGCTTTAAAGCATGCAAAATGGCAGGAATGGAAACCCACTAGCTATTTTTCTGTATTGGCACATTCACAGTGTAAAAATGATTTAGTGAGTGCCTACACTACCTTGCGTAAATCTTGTCAGCTTGAAACCATTTTGACCCACATCACATCATCAAAAGTTTGATTTCTAGCTCTGAGAAAACAAAACAAACATGCAGCATTTTTCAGGGCTTCTCTCTCTGGAATCCCATGCCCAAATGACTCAAAATTTGGCTCACTAACTCTACCATGCATCCTCCTGAAGTATGCCAAATTTCAAAGAAATCCAACTAAGCAAGTTGATTTTAGGGAACTTAGAAAGATCAACCATTAAAAAGATGTCATGATACAACCTACGGTGGCACTCTGGTACCACTGTAATACTGCACATGTTGCAAATCTCAAGATTCATTTCCTCTTCCCAGACTATTCAACATCTTTACTTTATACATTGTGTTAGAAGGGCTGACTTGAGTTATATGAACCACAGAAGATGTGATCCCCCAATCTTATTCCTAGACTCTGACAGTCACATGATAGCCTGACTGAGTAGAATCCCAAACTCTGACTGGAAAGGAGAGAATTGCAAACTAATTATTGTAGTACTCCATGTTTGCTAAAGAGGCGATATATTCATTGTGGAATAGGGAATTTCCATGAGTGTGTGTACTGAGGGCCATGGACATTCATTTTATCTTAGAATTAATATTGTTATAGCTCAGTCTTCATATGTGTCAACAATTCAACAAGGGAGTGCCATTAAAATACCTCTTTTTCATTTATTTCTTACTTTAAAAGTGACTCAAGTTATAATAATGGTAATATCTACCTCAGTAATGCAAACCAATTACTAATTAATGTTTCCCTCTTTTTGGTGATGACAGGCTCATGTCACCGCAGAATTAGCAGAACAGTGTAAGCAGCACTAGTGACACCAGTGGCAAATGACACTTTGAAAAGCTAAGTTAATTGGAAAAGACGTGTTTCTCTGGAAAAGCCGCATTACAGGAGATGCTAGGTGATGTAAACACTTAAATCCCCTAAAAAAAAAAATTATAAAAAATGAAAAATAAAAAACAAGAACAAAAACCCAAATATTTCCTCTAATCCTTTCACTGAAATAACATATTACAGTAGAAACCTGAAGGCTGGACTTCAGTAGTATTTTCACTTATATACATATACTTAACTGCCTAAGTTACAGTTAAGTGGGAAGTAGTGATTCAGAGTAAATTTCAATACATTTCAGTTACTAATCTTAATTAAAAGATTACCAGAATTGTTGACTATTCATGCTTTTTGCTTACATAAAAAATAGGTGAGAAACACAAGATACAGGATTACAGGCATTTTAAATGACCATTTAATAATCACTCAGCATGAGTTCAGTTAGTGATCTGGAAGAAAATCAATATGTTGTTTACTCTATCTGTGAATGTAATTAACTAGGAATTGATGCAAACAAATAAAATTAGGATTTGGGTGAAGTCTCTGATTATACAGAGCCTGAGGTGAACCACAGGGACCTATAGCATATACCCACGGGTCCCAAAATTTCCATGTGTCCTGCTAGTCTCTCCTGTGAGAACATTAACCATAGACAACTATGCTACTACTAAATGTTTACTCCAGCAGCATGAGTAGAAGTAATGATTGCTGTGATAGCTACTAGTTCAGTAGTCACTGTCCAGAAAGCAATATGTTGTAGACAGAGGGGACTAAAAGGAACTCTCTTATTGATTACGTTCTCTAGCTTTGAATCCCTCTTCAGAAAAACCATACAGATAGAGCACAAAGGAGTTTGGGCAGCAGGGGATTCTGCAGGATCCTAGGGAAAGGATACCCTAATATGCGCTCTCCTTCCACAGCTGGAAGATGGAAATATCAGTTTTGTTCTGCTTTGCCCACATCTGCTGAGTCACAGGCAGAAAATAATTAAATTGATACATTCTGGGAAAACATATCCCAACACAGATACTCAAGAGGAAAACAGAAATGCCAAAAAATGTTGGTTGACTGTTGGACATTTTTTAATACACATACTGGACCATAAATTTACAACGCACTTTCGAGAAAAACAAAGATATTGTTCCTGCCCTGGCAAACAATCTAAATAAGACACACAGAGGAAATATTGGCAAACACGGAAGAGAACAGAGGGATGAAGATTATAACAAATAAACACTGAACAATGTGAAAGATGCTGAGTATGATGCTTGAAATTTTTAAGTTTGCAAATAGAGTAGGACAAGTCAGAAGAAAGAAACTGCACTGGAGACCATCCTTGCAAAGCTAGCCAAAAGAAAGATTTAAAGAAGGAATTTGAAGGGAGGGAAAAAAACGGTTACTCACCTTCTTGTAACTGTTGTTCGAGATGTGTTGTTCACATTCATGCCAATCGGGTGTGCACGCGCCGTGTGCATGGTTGCCGAAAATTATTCCCCCATTAGCTCCCGTTGGGTCGGCTCTGGAGCCCTCGAGAGTGGCGCCTTCATGGTGCTCAATTTATGACCCTGCCGACCTGGCCCCTCCCCAGTTCCTTCTTGTTGGCTACTCCAACAG
Source organism: Mauremys mutica (assembly GCF_020497125.1). Classification (NCBI taxonomy): domain Eukaryota; kingdom Metazoa; phylum Chordata; order Testudines; family Geoemydidae; genus Mauremys; species Mauremys mutica. The sequence continues at coordinate 302,539,960 of NC_059072.1, read as the reverse complement.
AGGGGTAGGAGGATGGGTATTGGAATGGACATGAACACCACATCTCGACGAACAAGTTACAAGAAGGTGAGTAATCGTTTTTTCTTCTTCGAGTGCTTGTTCACGTTGATTCCAATCGGGTGACTTCCAAGCTTTACCCCAGAGGTGGGGTCGGAGTTAAGAAATCGCTGATTAGAGCATCGCTGTGCTGAAAGCTGCATCATCTCTAGCGTGCTGTGTGATGGCACAGTGAGAGGTGAATGTATGCACCAAGGATCAAGTAGCTGCCCTGCAGATTTCTTGTATCGGTACCTGGGCCAGGAGTACGCAGCTGATGAAGCCTGTGCCCTTGTGGAGTGAGCCTTAAGAGGAGGGGCTGGGACCTTTTCCAGCTCATAACATGTATGGAGACAGGCTGTGATCCAGGAAGATAATTTTTGAGATGAGACCGGAAGTCCTTTCATGCGGTCTGCCACAGCCACGAACAGCTGGTTTGACCTCCTGAATGGCTTTGTGCGCTTGATGTAGAAAGCTAACATGGCAATGAGGTCCCGTGCAGCCTCAAAGGTGTTCAGAATAGATGGTAGCCCCACTTCCTCCACCATATGAACTGGGGAGTCCAACTGCCCCAGGCTCAATGGTACTCCTTGCGGGTCTGAAGTTCCCAGTGCCAACTCCAAGGGTCTTGGGGCCAGGTGTCCCTCTCTGGGACGTGCCCCATTGGCCAAGACTGCAGAGGAGGGTCTCACAGGAGATCTGCCTCTACCCTGCTTGGCATGCCTCTTCTGCAGTGCTGGAGAGTGGGACCAGGCGGGGACCTGCACTTTGTTTAAGTCTGTTAGCATATGTATTGTGCTGTTACATTGGTCAGAAGTCCTCAAAAGGGGAGGAGTGGGGGCGACAGAAGGTGTTTAAACAATGTTTTGGATTCTGTTTCTCCCCATTGTTCTGAATTATCCATGACATCCATACTGCATCGCATCAAGTTCAAATCATTAGAGGAATGCCTCTGCTTACACTGACCAGAGGACATTTAGATTCTGATGTCAGCCCAGTTCTGCAGCCTGATGGGAATCAGGTGTTATCCCCAGTGTACCTAGAATTCTTCTTTGCAGCCAAACTAGTCTAACATGCATTTTGTTAACTGGAACTGGAGCAGCAAAACAAAGAAAACAAATGCCTCATTTTCCAACTTTGTAGGTCAGAGAACTATAAGTGAAGATTATAATGCTGGACACTGACAGCCTTAAATCAGCCAAGAACCTGCCAAGAACTTTGCTGAAAATATGTTCCTCATCTTAGCAACAGAGCTAAGACTTATCCCACATCTGCCCACCTTTTTTCAAAGAAGTGCCTTCTGATCTGACACCTCAAGCATTGTCAGTTTCATCCAGGACAATTTACAAAATTGGAACCTAATCCTGTAAACCCTTAATCATTTGATCCATCCCATTGAAGGCAATGGAACTATTTGCATTACTATGGACCAATTTTGTGAGATCTAAGAGTTTCAGGAGTTTGTTCCTATAAAGGAAGTTGAATCTCCCATTGAAATACGTTTGGGTACAATACCATAAATGCAGTTTAGGATACAGTTCTACTTAAAATTTCTCTTAATAAGTCATACATATGCTGAAATGGCTCCTCATCCAATTCCACATTCCATATAAACAGACTGAAATACTACATATTTGGGGGGAAAGTGAGTAGTTAAGCATGTTGATGTTTGTATATACAAAGGGGGGTGTTGGAGGCCACGGGGAGAGCATGGGGGCCCCAGGGTGGTGGGGGGCGGAGTCACATGCGAGGTCAAGTGCCCCCCCTTGTGTACCTTCCATGAGTGCAGTACCAGCAAGAAATGATTTCTACTTGCACCACTGCCTGTTGGCATGGGCTTGTTGCAGGACTTGCAGGGTTTGAACCCCAGGGATCGAGGCATACCCCAAGGGGAAAGGTCGGGGTGGAGGGGGAACCCCCCACTCCCAACAGAAACTACTACTAACTAACCAAACTAGAACAGCGGTTCCCAAACTGGGGTTTGCGAAATGTTACAGGGGGTTCTCGGGGAAAAATTCCCTAATGGTGGACAGAGCTGTCCCTAGGGACCCTGGGCAGCCCGGGGCCAGCAGCCCAGAGTCCCTGGACCTCTAGAGCTAAGCAGGTCAAAAAGTAAGCATATCTATCACACTGAAGAGAGGTAAACTTCAAGACTCCTTATAAGAAATGGAAAGAGAGGTGAATATATTTTGTTGTTTTTTAAAATTAAATAGGCAGCTAAGCTTTGTTGTAACTTGCGTTGTTCGCCTGGACTGCTCAAGACTTGAATGCCTGTGTAGGAGGAACTCTTTGAGTTGGCTTCTTAAATACCTTCATGCTTTTTTACATCTGATACTCCTTGATGAAACATAGGAGCCTTGTCTTATAACAGGCTTATTCAAAGTGATACAAGCTACGAAAGTGAGATCTTGGAAGAGTGTTACCGTTTTCTTAATGTAATAAAAATACTGTAATTATAAATAATAATTAATAATAAAGTGTGTAATAAGCATGTCATAAAAACAATTTTTATATTTTCAAGATCACTGCTTTTATAATTTATACTCGGGTAAAGGAGAAAATCCCTGGAAATATTCATTTTTAGGAGGGGGTTCGCAAGACGACATTTTAGTGAAAGGGGTTCACAGGTTGTTAAAGTTTGGGAACCACTGAACTAGAACAACTATATACTACTGAGATAAACTACACTAGAAAGCTAGGGGAAGCGAGGAGAACTTGCAAGCAAGCCACTTGCAGTTCCAAAAACTGTCACAGGCGGTAAGACAGAACTGAGGAGGGAGCGGGTCGGCAGGGTCATATATTGAGCGCCAAGAAGGCGCCACTCAAGGGGGCTCCACAGCCGACCCGATGGGAGCTGCTGTGGGGGGAACATTTCCAGCAACTGTGCACGCAACGTGCGCACACCTGATTGGAATCCCCGTCAACAAACACTCAAAGAAAAAGAGTACATTATTCTAGACAGAAGGGTAATTAAGCTGGGGCACCTGAGTGCCTTTTTTAGACCTATAGAGCAAGAAAGAGTCCACCCGTCAGCTGGACTCAGCCAGTGTACGGATTCTGAAGTCAGCCCTATGCTTTGCACATTCACTTACACACATGGCAGCGCATCCTAAATTCCAGTGTACCCGAACAGTAAGAATTTATTTTATAATGGTACCCACAAAAGTTAGATTCCACAATTTTGTTTTTTCTCTTAAGCTCCATGCTTTACCCACCTTTGATCCCCATCTACATTGCTATAGAAGTGGCATTATCATGGCATCGTGTGTGAAAAATCAGTCACTTGCTGTTTGCTTTTGTGTTCATTTAAATTCTACAACCTACTACTCTGCTTGGGAGGGTGAAGAGACCCTGTTGCCCTTGATCTCACCACAGAGGGGACATGGTGCTGACTAAGGTTTGCTTTTACTTGAATATCCATATGCTTTGCGCTAAATATTAAACCTCAGCATGCCCCCTACAGGGAGAGCATTCCACACTGCGAAGAATACAGAACTGTCCATATCCTGAGGCCTCTGAAGGGATCCACTGAAACAAACAAATATCCCCCTTAGTGGGACTTTGCTTCCTCAGAGAGGAATGGGAGAAACTTTTGTTAGCCCAGATTCCAGGAGAGGACACAGTCACTGAAGCCAAGAGTAGATACTAAGGAGCGTGCACAGCAAAGATTCCACTGATGCACATACCATTTTGTGGAACACAGGATGAAGGAGAAGAGGCAATCTGGTTAAAAATTCAGGTAGCTGTTAGCTCGGGCACAGTGGATAAAAGCACAACTGATCTGTCAGAGAGAAAACAGGCTTCAATTCTTTTTCATGTTACCGTGAAAAACCTCCCCAGCAATTTGTTTACGTTTTAATAAGCCATGTCTGAAAGAAAAGTGACTAGAGATTTTTGTTTTCCATCATTTAAAGTGATATCTTAGGTCATGGGTAGTCATTTGGATCCTTCTAGAAGTTTGCCATAGTTAAGTGTGCCATGATTACATTCCTTATACACTCTCTGGCAAACAATTTTGAGACTAGGAAAATCATATTAGGGAACTAGACTCATACGCTATATTGCGCCAACATCTTTTGAGAAAAATTCATCTGGAAGCATTTAAAACTACACCGAACAAAGCACTGGAGCATGTAGCGTTGAGAATAATCTTGCACTGGAAAACCTAACTAGATATCCTAAAATGTTCCTCTTCAATTTAAAATCATGTTTGTGATTTTAAATATAATTTAAAATTATTTATGGTAAAATAACCTCTAAACTTACAGAGGTTGCAATCTTCTTTGCTGTTTCTGTGAATACTTGTTCCAGTGGTTTCCAGACCTGGAAAGCATAGCGACCTGAAAAACAATTAAATAATAATAATTAAAAAAAAAATCAAAAAACTTAACATCTGTGAAGGTTTCTTTTTTAAGTGTACCTGTGCAAACACTTATTTTGCAAGTATAATACCAGTACAGGACTTTTGGTCTAAAAATCAAACACATCTCTATTCATGTCATTTGTTTGCTGGCAAGAACTGTTGCACTTTACAGCTTTTCAAGATGTTCCCTGAGCAGTCAGTTTTGTAGTCAGGCCCAGAACAGTTCTCTGATGAGTTTGCAATAGGTTGCATTTTTCAATCTTTATATTAAGAAGAGGGAGAAGTTCGGTTTTTATCTAAAAAGAAAGTAATGAATTGCAAGATTCACGTTTGTTCCCCAGGCCAATATATTCAGATATGTTTGGCTAGGATAAACTGAGATATTTGGCTTGTAAATTGTAGGAAATACTGCAATTAGCAATTATAGCTTGTATTTGTAATGTAATTCACCAAAATAAGTACAGCTCAAAGTTGTTTCCAAATTTACTCCTTACAGTGTTCATACAACCTTGCACCAATATCACACTGAATGGTAATTCTTTGCATTATTTTTTTATTTAGTGAAAAACGGAGTCTTTTTTGATCCAGCACCATTAAAGACCCAACATAGCCATGACCCCTCTAAATACAAAACAGACTGGATGGAGCTCTATTCATCAGTCAGTAAATTCTACTCCATTTTGGGAAAGAATGGAGTAGGTCTACTAAGTTCAGTATCAGAAATTGCATCAGAGTCATGGTAGGAATGATCAGTTTTTTTGTTTGGTTGTTGTTTTGTTGTTATTTTTTGCTTACTATATACAGGAAAATTTAGTCATCATTATGCAATTTTATTTATTTTTTAAAATAAGATAATGCCTTTGCCAGATAGCATTTTGCTTTCATTCTTAACGATCAAGATGTCTACATAGGTCATTTCAATCATGCAAGTGTGTGCTTAGGTTTACAAAGAAATCAAGTTAATATGGTTTGGTTTGATTTGATTACCTGAAGTGAACAGAAATCAATTTGTATATTTCAAGGCCAGAAGGAACCCCTGATCCTCCCACATAACATGGGCCATAGAATTTCAACCTGTAATTCCTGAATTAAACCCAATAATTTGTGGTTGAACTAGAATCTATCTTTCAAATTAACATATCTGGATTTAAAGAGATGGAGAATCTACCACTTCCCTGGGTAAATTGTTCCCTAAGTTCCCTCTAAGCTGCACGTCCACACAGCTGCCTATTAAGCCCCATGCAGGGGCTCAGGGCTGTGGCGGGGAGAGATGCCTCTCCCCCAGTGTGGACCTGCCCGGCAGGGAGAGAGGCCTCTCCCCGCTGGCTCCAGTGCGGACCTGCCCCGGACTTGCCACAGCCAGGGAAGAGGTGCCCCTCCCTCGGCCCAGCCCCACTGGAGCTGCCATGACAGGGAGAGGCACCTCTCCCCCGGCCCCGAACTGCTGCAGTGAGAGGGGGCTGGAGGGAGTCCTCTCTTCCCACTGCAGCCTTGGGGCAGCCTGCACCCCAAATCCTGCATCCCTGGCCCCACCCGAAAGCCCACACCTCAACCCTCTGTCACAGCCGAGCCCCCTCCCACATCCCAAACCCCTCATCCCCGGCCCCATCCCACAGCTCGCACCCCAGCCAGAGCCCTCACTCCTCCCCCCACATCCCAACCCTCTGCCCCAGCCCTGAGCCCCCTCCCACACTACAAACCCTTTGGCCCTACCCCCACCACATTAATTGTGTTATTTGCACCAATATGAAGGTGATTTGTCACACATCACCTCCATATTGGGGGACACAACAAAATTCATTCCACACATGGACATAAAAAATTAGAGGGAACACTGGTTGTTTCTATGGTTAATTACCTTCACTGCTAAAACTTGCTAGACAAATTCAAAGTGGGAAAAAGGCGCATCACCTCTCTGCCACTGTATCTTGTTATGCCTTTGTAAACTAGATTAAAGAGCACTCTATTATCCCATATCTTCCTTCTGTGTAGGTACTTGTAGACTGATGACGTCACCTCTTATGATCTTTGATGGCTAAACACATTCAACTTCATTAGGTCAGGGTTTCCAGACACCAAACCATTCTGGTAGCTCTTTTCGGAACCTTTCCAATTTTTCTCTCTCTCTCTTCAAGGGTGGACACAATATTCCAGTAATGGGCTCACGAGTGGCATATGGAACCTCCCTACTCCTACTACTTCTTATGCTCCTGCTTATATATCGCATTAACCCTTTTGGGCACAATATCATGCTGGGACCGCATGTTCAGATGGCTGTTCAGTTACCTGCAAATGCAACAGCTGCAACACCCAGGCCAACTGTCATCATAGTTCTGGCCTATAACAAAAACATTGAGTTAGTATAAAATTTAAGTTCTGATTTTAAATAAATTGTAAATCTGTTGCAACAGCGAGCATTTCTGAAGTCTGAACGTGCATACCATATGGTCTACTTCTGTAAACCCTTTAGTGAATCTTCTAATAAGGTTTAATATTTTATTATTTTCTTATAAAAGGAAATGACAACCTTTTCTCCATGTATTTTAACTTTGGAATGCAGCAATATTTGCAGTGTGTAAAAATGTAATAAAATCTTCAATACGTTTTAATGCATGAAATTAGAAACAAACACTGGAAAATGAAATAGTTTTCATTGTTCTGTGGCATTACTTAACCTCTGACAAAACTTCATGTTTAGCTTAAAACTGACTCTTACTAGCATGTCACAATTATGTGATTTGCTAAAACATTTTCAAAGGAGATAATATAAAATGACACGCAAAACCATTCTGCTACAGTTACTTGAAATAATTCACACAGTAAAACTCCAATTTAGTTTAAAAGGGCACAGATAACAGAAAACTTAATAATGTTAACTAGAAAATCTGGGTGGTTGGATTGTGATTATGAATGGAATAAAGTTTACATTAGGGCTTTGCACAGGAATCTCATCATGACAGAATTTCTGGGATTAGGAAAGGGAGTATTAACTCAGGCACAGTCCCTAGACCAGGGATCAGCAACCTTTGGCACGCGGCTCGCCAGGGTAAGCACCCTGGTGGGCTGGGCCAGTTTGCTTACCTGCCGCGTCTGCAGGTTCGGCCAATCGAGGCTCCCACTGGCCGCGGTTCGCCATCCCAGGCCAATGGGGGCTGAGGGAAGCAGCAAGGGCCGAGGGATCTGCTGGCCGCCACTTCCCGACGCCCCCATTGGCTTGGAGTGGTGACCTGCAGCCAGTGGGAGCCACGATCGGCCAAACCTGTGGACGCGGCAGGTAAACAAACCGAACTGGCCTGCCAGGGTGCTTACCCTGGCGGGTCGCGTGCCAAAGGTTGCCGATCCCTGCCCTAGACTTACAGAGTAATAACTGGGAGAACTCCCAACCTTTGGTACTACTTCCCCAGTGCAATCAGCATCAGCTACAGCTGGTAAAATAGGGTCTACAGGGATACGTCTACACTGCAGCTGGGAGCCTCTCAGCCTGAACAAACACATGCTATCTGTGCTTCAGCTAGCGGATTCAAAAAACAACATGAATGTCGTAGCATGGGAGATGGTGTGACCTAGATTCTCATGTACAAGACTGATCCAACCACCCTGGGTCTGTACTTTGGTGGCTAGCTCATGCCGCCACGTGCACGCTGCTCTTTTTAGCACACTAGCTTGAACAGAGCTAGTGTGTTAGTCTATCCAGCCTGGGAGATCTACAATGCAGCTGGAAGTGTAATACTGCCTAGGGCTTTTTAGGTCCTCTGTCGCTCAGACTTAGACAGACCCCATCAAGGCAAAAAGTTCTGGAAGCTCTTGTTTTCCCTCCCACTACCTCCACATGGGGCACAGCAGCTGAGAGAAAGCTCGTGGAGGTGTATTTTTGAAACTCCGATGTTCTTCCCCAAAGCAGCTACCTTTGTCTTCCTGCTTCAAAGGGAGCCCTTGACTTGTCCTCCTAGCTCCTATTCCTCCTGGCAAGCATCAGCCTGCAGTCTTTGTTTTGTTTCATACCTTGAGACCCCATTCCTTCTGACTCCCCAGGCAAGTCATTAGGATATGAAACTTTTGGAGACAGATGGGATTTTTTTCTTCTTGTGGAAACATCAGAATTGGTGGGATTGGGCGGAGCGGGGGGGGGCGGAATCATAGAAACCGCTATACCAAGTCAGTGGTCCATCTATTACAGTATCCTGTCTTTGACAATGGCCAGTAATGGATGCTTCAGAGAAAGGTGTATTAAACTTCATAGACAAATATTCAATAACCGCCAACAAGAGAGGCTTCTTCCTAATCTCTATTAGTCATTGGATTCTGCTTGAAGCATGGGATTTATATAGGTCCTAAAAGAGGTTTTCTTCCTATATTTTATTTAGTTTTTCTGTAACTGCCAACATTCTCATTATCAATTTAAATATCTAATCCTACTTTGAATGTAATTAGGATCTTGGTCTCAATGTTTAGCATAAAGTTTCACATGTTAATTATGTAAAAAAAGTTTATAATCAGTTTTACAGTTGTTGCCATTTAGTGTCATGAAATTTCCCCTTGTACTATGGAGAAGGGTAAACAGGAGCACCCAATTTACTTTCACCATACCATTTATTACTATTTTTATATTCCCTCTTATTTATCTCCTCTCTAAATGTAATAGTCACAATCTTTTCAACCGTGTGTCACACGGCAGTCTCGTCAGGCCTTTAATCACGTCACACCTGTTTTTGAACCTCTTCTATTTCTGCTATCTCTTCTGAGACAGGTGACCAGAACTTGACACAGTATTTCAGGGGAAGGCATCATATTGATACATAATTGCATTATACTATTTTTAGTATACTTTTTGTTTGTTTTGTTTTGCTGTGTACTAAGTAAAGACTTTCATTGAACTGTCCAAGTAACAGCTACATCTTTTTTTTTTTAGTTAAGAGCCCAGCAACATGTGAGAGTAGTTCTCTTTATTCCATCCAAAGTTTATTATTTTGTATTTGTCAAAATGAAATTTCACCTGCCATTGCTCTGGACACTGGCCTAAATTTGTTGGTCCCTCTGAAATTCCTCAGTTTTATTTATTCTTGAATAAGCAAAATATTTTTTCATCTGTAAAATTGTCACTTTACTGTTCACTTTTCTAGATATCTGATAAACACCACCAGTCCTAATGTGGAATGTTACAATTTTTCAGAAGTTGTGAATGGAGATTCAGAAGTATCCAGGTTAACTGTATCTTGAAAAAAACTAAAAAATTACACCATGAGCTGTTTATCAGTTTGCTGGATAAAAATGGGTACAGATTTCTTAAATAATTTAGTAAATACAAATTAAAGAGTCATTCAGTTGAACTGGTTTAGGCACACTATGGAATTATATTATTGAAATCTTCCATACACTAATCAAGGACTCAACTGTTATTTCAGTATTTTTAGTGCTAAACTGAAGTTTCTACTGTAGAGACATACACTAAAAATCTAAGTTGATAATCCTATATTCTTCCACATGACCCAAGATGAATCTAAATCTATACATAAAAATACTGTGTCATTAAATGACAGATCATGAGGTCCAGTAGAATGAACAGTAACTCCAAGTACCACTAATGACTCAATGAGTAGCCTGGAGTAAATCATTTAGCCTTCCCTTTGTGTCCTCATCTGTACCCACTTATCTCAGCTGGATATTTTAAAGAATAATCAGTTTCTACATTGCTTTGAACTGTAATGTGCTAAGTATTACTGATATCAAAAGCACAAGTCTTGAATTAAGCTCACAGATTTCTTGTTGATGTTAAAAGGCAATTTACTAGCACTCTCGAGGGGACAAAGAGATTTGTGTTATATAAGACTAGTATCACCAAACTATTTTTTCCTCTCATTGCTTGAAAATAAGTTATACATGCAGAATAGTAGAAACTGTATGAATAAAGGGTCATTAACTTTCAACAGCGTGCTTACTTAAGGTTTACATTTTGAAAAGTGTACTGTTAAGGAATTTGTAAAATATAGGCTTTAGATGTAGCTACATTTAAAGTATTCCCTTAACAGCCAAGTAACAAATGAATGTCAAAGATGTATGAAGTTGTAATGGAACAGAAGACAAAAGCAGCTGACCCACAAACACTTCTTTCTTTTTTAGTGCATCAGCTCTCCTGGGTTAATCATTGGTATATCCTATTGTGCTGATCTCAGTATTTTTATTCTTACTATTTAGTTCAATGTACACTAACAAAGCTTTCTGGGTTCAGACAACACCAAGGAAAGTGTTGCTGAATCAGCAAAGGCTAGATTTATTTATTTATTTATTTAAAAGAAATGCAGAGCAGAAGAGAGAGATTAGAAAGCCTGCTTCAGACATGACAGACCACACTGCTAGGTAATAAATAAAGGATGAAAAAGTGTTTACCCCCAAATAAATGTTATTTCCATTATATCAATTCAAACAACGTCATATACCGCAAGTGTACAGAGGCCAACTCATGACCCTTTAAAGATGCATTATTCAACAGCTTTTATTCTATAACACAACAACAAAAAGATGCAATGATTTAATTCCTCTCTCCACAAATTCTCAATCTACTGTGTTGCATTAACAGCAGTAACGAATCACAGAAACAAAGGGCTGGAAGGGAACTCAAGAGGTCATCTAGTGAAGTCCATCTCACTGCGCTGAGGCAGACACAACTATACCTAGACCAGATGTGACAGACATAGGCGCCCGACGTACTGAGTTGCCGGGGGTTGCTTGACCCCCACTCCGCCCCAGGCCCAGCCCTCACTCCACCCCTTCCTCCAAGCCTCTAACAAGCCCCAGTGTAGCTCGGACAAGAAAACTGGGTTGGCGGGCAAGGGGGGGAGGGGATAGCAGGGAAGGAGCACCTATTTCCTCCACCCCCTCCAGCTGGCCCTTAGCACTCAGCAGGCACCTGAAGATGAGGCTGCCAGGGGCACACAGACTGTAGGGCGTGCCCATGAGGTAGGGGCCCACCGGGGCTTGAGCTCCATCCACCTGCCACTCCCAACCCCGGCTTGATGTCCATCTGCCCAACCAGCCACTTCCCTCTCCTGCTGGCGCTGTGCGCTGCTGCTGCCCCAGTCTCTGGCCTCAGCGCTAGCCCTGCCCAAACGCACCCAAACAAGGCACACTCCAGGCACGGGGGCCGGAGACTGGGGCAGCAGTGTGCAGCACCAGCAGGAGAGGGACACATCCAGGCCAACAGACACCAAGCCAGGCTTGGGAGTCCCAGCCTGTAGATTCAAGGGGCTTCAGCCTTGATTAGGGTGGGCCTGGTTGGATGCTAAATAGGTAGCCCGTGGCCCGCCCAGGTCCACCTATGGCTACACCCCCCACCTCAGAATGCCCCTCCCCACTTCTTCCTGTCCTCACTCCTCCATCTCCCCCCATCCCCTCCTACACACCGCAAAACTGCTGATCCATGGTGGGCGGGAGGCACTGGGCAGGGGAGGGGTAGGTGCTGACTCGCAGGGCTCCCAGTGAGTGCTGAGCACCCACTGTTTTCTTTCCTCTAGGTGGTCCAGCCCTGGAGCACCCACAGCATCGGCACTTATGGTGACAGATGTTTCTCAAACCTGTTCTTCTAAATCTCCACTGACAGGAATTCCACGTCCTCCGTTGGTAACCTAGTCCAGTACTTAACTATCCTTGTAATTAGAAAGTTTTTCCTAATATTTAACCTAAATCTCCCTTGATGTATATTAAGCCAGATTACTTCTTGTCCTCCCCTGAGTGGACATGGAGAACAACCGAAGAAATATCTATAAATGTAAAATTTCTCTAATCCATAATTCTGTGATGTTCCATTCAATAAGGGGATTAGAGGAAAGAAAAAGTAAAACATCGACTATATCAAATTTCCATCCACATGTAAAGTTTTATTGCAGGACTATTGTGCAGGAATAACAGAACCACCTGATACTAATGTAAAACCAGTCTCTACCTTAATTTTTTAGGACATATCAGTTTACACAGAAGAATCAAAGCATGGAGCTTTGAATCCTATGAGTAGGGCACTATGAAATCCACATTAGTAAGAACATGGACGGAATCATGGAATTGAAATATTAACGTGGCATCCTGCTCTCCCCGGCACTAGGACCATACATAGCTACTTGCAGCCACACTTAAAGAGAGTCAAGCTGCTCCAGATTGAGAGCCTCAGGAGCCTCCTGATCTGCTGCGCAGAGCTGGGGGCAGAGGGCTAATGTTTGGGTGTCCCCGTCCCTCCCGCCGGTGTACCCGGTCTACACTGAGCTGGGGCAGGTGCCTGTCTTTGCACCAGCCTTTGGCTCAGGAGTGGCTGCTGCCTACCATTATCTGAACAAGCGTTCAGGCTGGTGAGTGCTCTGCTTAAAGAGACAGCATGGTAACACACACAGTCACCCAATACACACACACTCTCTCTCACGCACACACACACATATATACTTTGTCTCTCTTTCTTTCGCACACACTCCCCCAACATACGTCCCCCAACATACACAACCACTCACACATTCCCCCCCCCAAACACCATCTCTCACACACTACCCCTACACACACACACACAGGCGCTCTCTCGCAGACTTCCCCTCTCCCTCCCCCTCCCCACTTCTGTGGACTTCTTGTGTTACTGGTTTTTAGGCCTTTAAGTGGCTAAAGTATATTGCAAGGGACAGGAAAAGAGAAAGCACTTTTCTAGCCCATCAGAATTGATAAGATTTGGCTATTGATAGTGGTTTAGGACCCAGTTCAGCAAAGTAATTAAGCATGTGTTTAACTTTAAATATGTAAGTAGTCCCTTTGAAATCAAAGTTGATTTAGGCATGTCCCTTAGTTTGATTTTGAATTAACTGTAAAAGAAATAAACTTGAAATCTAATCAGTTTCAAAAAGTGAAAGAAGTAGTTTCAGGTACTCCATCTAGCAAGTCCCATGCCAATTTCTGTAATTCTACAATAACATTTTCCTATTTTTAGAAAGCTCTCTCTCACACATTTGTGTACTCTTTCATGCTGAAACAGGGGAAGCTGACCAATATATTCTGTTAATACCTCCTTCAGAGAGCAGTATCAGTCAAACTCTTTGAAAAATGAATAGCTAGCTCAATCCTCAAGAAGTCATCACTCGACCCTGGAGACCTCATCCTGTATCCAAAATCCCATTCCTGGGCAAAATAATTCAGAAAGTAGTAACCAGCAAACTCCTACATAATGTGATGGACTGGATGCTTCAGTCTGGTTCAAGCTAGGGCACAGAAACAGTCCTAGTGGACCTAAAAGATGGACATGGTACATACACAGGCACAATGCCCATGTTCATATTCTCTGCTACACACCAGACCACAAGATAATGCTAACCTGCCTACCTGACATAACAGGAGTAGATGGTACAGCACTACAGTCACTCTAATCATTCCTCTCCAACAGACCTCAGAATAGTGATGTCTAATTACTCCTTCTCTCCATAGGCCCTCACCTGTTGAATCCCAGAGAGATTCAGATCACCCCCTCTGCTTTTCAATATATACAAAACCACTGGAAAAAATAGTGACATACTATGGGCTCAGCTGACAATAATATGCTGATGTTTAGAGCCCTACCAAATTCATGGCTGTGAAAAACGCCTCATGAACCATGAATCTCTTTTCTCCATGAAATCTGGTGCCCAGTGAGGGGCTCCTACCCTGTGCAGGGCTCCAGCTGTTAGTCCCAGCTAGGGATGAGGAAGGACAAGGCTCTCTCTTCCCTGGCAGGGGCGGCTCCCAGGGCGGGTCAGACATACCTCCAGGAACCTCCCCTGGCTGCAGCAATCTCCCTGTCTCCAGTTGTCACCCCCCCATACACACTGAAGCTGCATCTCCAGCTGTCACCCCCCGCCCCCCAAACACTGGAGCGGGAGACTGTCAGGAAAACCAGATATATGGTAACCCACCCCCCAGACCCGATGACCCACACTTCTGCTGCTGGTGGCACTGGCTTTAGAGCTAGATGCCCAGCCAGCAGCCTTCCTCTCTGGCTGCCCAGCTCTGAAGGTAGGAGGGCAGAAGTAAGGGTGGCAATCCCACTACCCACCTACAATAACCTTGTGACCCCGCCCCCCCACGCTATCCACCCAGGGTTCCAACACTGTGAAATTTCAGATGTAAACAGAAAATGACTAATTTTAAAATCCCCTGGCCGAGAAATTGACTAAAATGGATTGTGAATTTGGGCCCTATTGATGCAGCAAAGAATCCTGTGGCACGTCTGTTAGTCTATAAGGTGCCACAGGATTCTTTGCTGCTTCTACAGAACCAGACTAACATGGCTACCCCTCTGATACTTGGCCCTATTGATGACACTCAGCTACAAGATTTTTCACCACTAATGCAACCATCCTCACTAAGATATCAGAAAGCCTACAGAACATCAACTCTTGGATTAAGTATAGTTGATTCAAACCAATGCCAAGCAAGAATGAAAGCGATGAAACTTTTTGAAGAACTAGCTGAGACACAGTCGAGACCATCCATTGAAGGACAACCCCTATTCACTGAATCAGTGCAAAGCCACCTTCTAAAATCTGACATCTCACTAAGCTTGGACAATCAGATAGCATCAGTGAATAAAAATGCCTTCTTTCACCTCCAGCACTCTAGGAAACTTCCTCCCTTCCTTTCCAACAAGGACCTGGCCACAGTGATCCATTCATTTTTCAGCTCTAGGCTGGATTACTACCATTCGCTGGAGCAAAATGCAGGATACTGGAACAATTTTTATAGTGTGGATACTGAAGACTGAAACCATGTATTTTGGTTATTACTATTTCAAGACAGGAGCTACAGCAGCACCCCCAGCACTCCTAGTTTCAGCACCTCTGGCTGAATGTGAAAACAATGGATTGGCTTCAAATAGTGCAAAATGTGGCTGCCTGCTTTCTCCAGGTTCTAAATCACCACGAGCACGTAAGGCCTGAATTCAAATCCCTACACTCGCACCTACTCAGTTTCAGATGCCACTTTAAGGCTCTAATGCTAAACGTCAAAACAATTAATGCATCAGTCCCAGCTACATTAACTGAATTTCTATCTATGAACCCCTCTGACAGCAGTGCAAGGACAACGCAGATCACAAAACCCAGGATGAAGCACATGAGAGCTGGGAACAAAGGGATCCTCAGCTAAGGAGAACTGTCTATGCCATAGACTTTATGGAATGAACTTCTAAAGGGAATTAGGTGAATCCTGAGTCTGACCCTTTCTAGAAAATACTGCAAAACTTGACTCTTTGAAAAAGCCTTTTTACCATAGCAAGACATCCTCCTCCTCCCAAAAAAACAAACACAAAAATCCAGCACAACCAATGAAACAACCAACACAAGCACAACACACAATACCCGAAGTGGAGCTTGGTCTCCCCTCTCCAGAAAGGGGAGAAGAACCAGAGACTACCAAGTCCACTAGGAGTTTTACTATTGCTATTCACTTTAAGTGGAATGCACTCAGCTACTACAGTGATGGATGGCAGTGTTATAAAACCCTAAGAGAGACTACACAGAAAACAGTGAACCTAATTATACATGAAGTGCTGTCAAAAGCACACAAAATGAATCTACTGAAGAAATGATGAGATGGGGAGGGGGGAAGAGAACTCTAAAGTTATAGTAATCTTAACTTGTAACAACAGTGGATGAAAAATACATACAGAAGTGATTTTTTTTAAAATTGATAGTGTCCCTTCATAGTAGAAAAATTCTTTGCGCTATGGCAACACAAAAAATGACATAAGCAAAACATATCACAGGGCATATTTTAAGTAGTGAAAGTTTCCCCATTGCACTAGAAGCATGTTTACTTTCAGTAATGCCAACTGTGGCCAATGTTTTAAAAACTGATCCATGCAGTTGCCTCCATTTTATTTTTCACTGTTCCATGAACTGATCACCAAAACGAACATAAACAGACACTCGATAAGGGTACAAAATCTTTTCACTAGACCACATTACCTAAAATTCAGCAGGCATTTTACCTCCATTTACTCCCCAATTTACCCAGTGCTTCATGGGCTCTCTGTCTGATGAGAATTAAATTTTCTAAGTGTAACTCTTAGAGCCCAGAAAATAATTTAAATTTAGAATTAAAGTAATAAAACATCAGATGAGAATTTTACAGATGTCTTTTTATGGTATGCAAATAAAATAATCCTAGGCCCTGTCTCTACTAGGGAATAGAAGTGGGGGAAACTCCTGTGTACACAGGCCCCAGACTGTTAAAACAAACTTTTCCCCCTAGATTCCAAGGCCAGAAGGGACCATTGTGATCTAGTCTGATCTCCTGTAAAACACAGGCCATAGAACTTCCCCTAAATAATTTTCTAGAGCAGATCTTTTAGGCAAATATCCAATCTTGATTTAAAAATTGTCAGTGATGGAGAATCCACCATGATGCTTGATAAACTGGTCCAACGGTTAATTATCACTCACTGTTAAAAAAAAATTACCCCTTATTTCTAAACTGAATTTGTTTTGCTTCAACTTCCTGCTGTTGGATCGTGTTACTTTCTGCTAGACTGAACAGCCTTTTATTAAATATCTGTAGATACTCAGACTATAATCCAGTCCAGTCACCCCTTTTAAGCACCAGGTCAGCACTGAGGTCTTAATCAACATGGAGTTTAAAATCTTGGCGGTAGCAGCCAGCTAGGGCAGGGCTCCCTCCCAATCTGGCTCCCACCGGCGGGGCTGCAGCGTGTTAGCAGCGGCGGCAGAACTGCCTGTGGCGGTGGCGCGGAACACGCGCCAGAGTGACAGTCACGAACCCATTTACCCTCTCGGGTGTATTCCCCGCCCCCCCCTCTCCCGGCGCCGGCCTCCCCCGCCAGGCACAAGCCTGATTCCCTGCGGCGCCCAGGGCCGGGCACCGGGCACCAGGAACCCGGCAGGCTCCTTCCTCCCCAGCAGGCTCCAGCCAGCGCCAAGGATTTACCCCTAACGGCTGAGGCGCGCGTGACCTCGGGCGGCGAGTCCCCCTCGGGGCCCCTTTCCCCGCGGCACAGGGAAGGGCCGGACTGGGGGCGCGGAGCGGTGACCGCCATCCTAGAGGCGGGGGGGGAGGGGAAGGAGCGCGACAGACGCGGGCTCCCTGCCCCACACTTACCAGCCCCCTGTCCATGTCGGGCTCACCCTGCCGGCCGCCGCCGGGGACCCTCGCGTAGAAGTGCAGGGTCTCCGAGGGGGCCCCGGCACCTTCCATGACAGAGTGAGGGCTCCGTATGGGGCTCCGCTAGGGACAAGCGAGCTCTGAGGCCGCACACCACTAAACAAACGCGATTCGCGCCGTGCCAGCCCCGCCCCCACTCGCCTTCCTGTGAGGGGCGGGGCCAAGTGCTGACGTCAGCCGCCTGTGCAAGCACCTCCTGGCCTGAGTCGGAGGGGTGGAGTGTGCGCGTGAGAGCCGGGGGGGCTGGAGTGCCCGAAAGGGTTAAACATAGTCCAGTCCCTGGGGGGAGGCGGGCACCCAAGGGGCAATCATAGGACACGCTCTGACCCTGTCACCGGGATGGGGTGCGGACAGAAAGAGGCTGCTAGTGTAGTCAGGGCCTGTGAACACAGCCCCCTGGGGGATTTAGTTCCTTCCAGAGTCAGCTATTCCCCCTCCCAAGCTGGTTGGCCCCACAGAGTCTCCCTGTCCCCCAGTCTTAAAATGTGCCTTTCACATCATTATGTTTAAAAACATGTAAAATAATACACATGGCTCATCATGAAGTGTTGTCACCACTAAGACTCCCATGCCCACGTGATAAATTACATCACCTTTCTACCTGTCCACCCTCAACCCCCAAAATAGGGGATAGGCCCAGAGGTGAAAGTAAGCTGGTACAGCCCGGTATGCCGTGCCAAAGCCCCAGGCCCCTTAAAGCGCCACCCAAGCCACACTGCTGGAGCCCCAGGGTAGTGGCACCAGGGCTCGGGTGGGGATTTAAAGGGCCCGGGACTCCAGCCCTTGTGGGGATCCCTGAGCCCTTTAAAGCACCACCTGAGCCCCACTGCCAGAGCCCTGGGGTAGCAGCAGCAGGGGTCCCATGGTGATTTAAAGGGCCCTGAGCTCCACTGTGGTAACAGTGGGAGCTCTGGGGGTGATTTAAAGGCCCCGGGGCTCCCAGCTGCGGCCGGAGGCCTTTAAATCTTCTGCTCAGGACTCCCGAGTACTGGTAAGTCCTTTAATTTACTTTCACCCCTGGATAGGCTCCTCGTTGCACCCTGAAGGTCAACAGGTTCAGGGTATGTCACACCAGAGCAGAAAGCAAATTACTGAGCCAAAGGCCCCCGCACTGAGAACACCTTGTTCCCATGTGCACAAATCTAGGAACTGTTTGTCTTCACTTTACCAGACCCTTTATCTGACTCCTCACTAATTTGTGGTGGATGGGGACAGGAAGACTCCCTCAGTGGATTTTAAGGGTTTGGTGTAATTCCTTCCTGAGGCCAGGCAGGATTTTGCAGTTTGTGTCCTGGATGGCAATTAACCTGTATTTGGAAGGGGATACTCAAATTCCCTGTAATTCACTCCCACAAAATATGAGCTGCTCACTTTTCCAAATCCCAAGACAATTGAGGAGAAGGAGGATCAAGAGGAAGAAATGAAGAGATGAGAGATAATGGTAGGTAGAAACTGGAACAGAGAGGGGAAAAGAGGAGAGAGAACACTGAAAGTAAAGAGATCAGGAGAGAAAGGCCAAATAAGAAAAAAAAAAATCTTGGCCTAGATAGAAGATTTCAGAGGAAGATGAAGAAAAAGAAAAAACATTTATAAATATGAAAAATTCAAGAAAAACTGGTCTGAGGAAAAACAGAGACAATGAAAGAGACTAAAAATGCATGAGTGTTTCTTTCAAGTTAGTCAAATATGATATATACTTTTATACTTAAGTTTCACAAGTCTCTTGTAAATCTAGACCAGGGATAGTCAATTATTTTTTGTCAAGGTCCAAATGTCTTGGTCAAGATATAGTCAAGATCCAGACTCCAGAGAAACATTTTTCACAGCGCAAGTGCCCCCCTGTTCAACAACACCTACAATTCTGTGAAATATACCCAGCGCCTATTGCTTATAATGTTATTGCATTAAATGAAAAATAAAATAAAACCATTGTGTGTAATCTGAAAATACCGCCCCCCTAAAAGTGTAATAAATTACATCTGAGACTTTGAGAAAGTAAAATGTCAAATAGCATTAAAACACTTTCAGATAACTTTTAAGTTTTGAATGAGTTTTGTCAAATACAATTATTGTAGGCATATCTGTATATAGATAATAAACATATTCAAAACTTTTTAGCCTCTTGTGGTTTATATAACAGAGGTTCAAATAAAATAATACTTAGTACATATGAACTCTTTATCTTTTATGATTCAAGTCTTTCCAATAACAAATACACACCCTCCTACATGTGTATTAAGCAAAAGAATCATAAATAATTACTGTGACATACCTGTTATTACTGTAGTATCACTACTGAAAATGTAATTTTATATAGCAACACAAATTTAAAATAAAGTATGTGTGAATAATGTATAATTTATACTACTGCCATCCGTGGGAAAAGTCCTCTGCCGTACAAGGGCCTTGAAATTTGGAGTGAGTTC
This sequence comes from Mauremys mutica, assembly GCF_020497125.1. NCBI lineage: Eukaryota > Metazoa > Chordata > Testudines > Geoemydidae > Mauremys > Mauremys mutica. Next base: position 302,519,962 of record NC_059072.1, on the reverse strand, counting down.
AGTCAAGATAAGACGGAGGCAATTTCACAGATGATTATCAGTCAAAATGGAGCGATTATGTGATTAATTGTTGTTCATTGTTGGGAATGCTGACTCACACACATATGTTGAGCCAAACATAGTCAAAATGTTAGATGTCACCTTCCTCAAGTGTGGATACATGGAGTCCAGCACAAAGGTTATCCAGAAAGTTTCAGATGTCGTTTCAGTGTGCTGCACCTTAAGCACTTCATCTGCTTGTAATTCAGTAAACTCCAGCTGTAGTTTTGCTTTTCAAACATCTGGAAAATATGCTTTTGCTTGATCACACCAAGTGCCATTTGCTTGTACAACGAATGGGTTCCTGACAAACAGGAAGATGGCTTTAACACTTTCAAATTCTTGGAACCTCTGCTGGAAGTTTTGAAGAAGCCTGTCCAGAGATGATGCCATCTGATGCACGTCTGCAGTGACCTAGTAGCTTAGCAACATTGGGAAAGGCAGCATCTCCCCAGTTTTCGAATCAATTTAGAAAAGAGATTGTTTTGAAATGAAGAGACACTGCTGTGGAGATCCACTACATTACAATTTTGCCCTTGTAGCTTTAAGTTGAAATCATTTAAGAGGTCTATTAAATAAAAAAAATGGACATACAGCTCTAACTGCGCTGTCTCTCTCAAATCACAGCATTTGTCCACTGCCATGGAAAACAGCCTGCCTAGTGTTACCTAGCAGCTCTGTGTTCTTAGAGAACCAGGGCACAGAACCCAGCCTGTCTGACTCATGAAAGACCTTCCCACCCTCCCACAGCCTCTGCTTGAACCAAATCTGCATCAGAAGAAAGACTTACAAAAAGCAATGAAAAGGCAGTGGGAGACACACCTAAATCCCTGGGATAAGGATGACAGGATTAAGGAAACTCTTCTAGCCTCATTTACATTAAAGATGGGACAAAGAGGCATCTCCATTAGTATAAGGAGATTCCAAGGCAAAAACTGCACGGAACTCTGGGACCAGAAAAGCAGGGAAACACTGTATGATTGGGGATCTCTGCTCCAGATGTTAATGAACCCACGCCTGCACACACCCAGCTCAGCAGTTATCAGACCAATTCTAGTAACAAATTCTTTATTGGTATCCAAAATAGTGAAGCTCCCTAATTGCATTGTGAGCTCCCTCAAGGAACACTGCCCATAGCCAGAAATGATCATCTCCCATTGTTTAGACTGAGCAAAACAACTTTGGTATACTCCCTTGAGCCATCAATTTATATATAAACAAATCTAGTGTTCTCCCTTGAACCATTGTTTCTCTACAAAAACCCCTACCCATGCTCAAGTAAGTGTTCTGATGCCTGGATCCAAAATCTGCATCAGTTCCACTGGGACTTCATCGTCTCCTGACTGATCATGCTGGGGGCTCTGCCTGTCTGCAGCACTCTGGACCCTCAGTTACCAGCACCACCTGGGACCCCTGATCAATTCAAGCTTCACGGAGTGGTGAGAACCCAGCTCTCTCTCTCTCTCTCTCACACACACTCACGTCTGCTGACCTTGACTTGTGTGATCAGTTATAGTTTTCTAAACTTGACCTTTATAATCAAATTTAAGTTAGATTTAATATTATAACTGGGTTTTTTTGTTTGGCTCCCCTATGGTTATTACCTAGCAATAAATAGCTTTCAGGATTAAACTGGTTGCTTCTCTCTTTCTCTCCCCTGCTCATGGATGTTTTTTGGTTTCCTCATTCACTCTGCAGCAACGCTCCCCGTACCTAAGCTAAAAGCAGCGCTCAAAAATCCTGTGGGGTTTGTTCATCAAGTGGGTTACTACCAGAACAATTGTAATGTGAAAGTGGGGCAAGGGACGTGCTGAATCTGGGACATATGAGGGTAGCAGCTTGGAAGTGCTGCTCGACCTAGTCTGCTGAGTCCAGGGGCGTATGAGGGGTCAGCTTGGGAATGCTGATTAACCTGGTCCTCTCAGACACGCTCTGTTAATTTGTGTGTGTATGTGTTCGTCTGATTTGGGGGCTGGAAGAACCCAGCCCTGGGGAACCTAGGTCCTGCAGGATAGCTCCATTGGGAGGGAACTTGCAGCAGGGAGAAGCAGAGCTCTGTATGAAAACTCAAGTGACAAGCAGCACATTGATAGAAGTACAGAATCCTGCCCCCCACTTAAGAGTAACCCTAATAAATGAACATTTATTAATATTTATTAATGTATTTATTAATATTAATATTATTATTAGTAAAGGGCAAAGCTGGTAACACTGGCTACCCGAGGAGAATGAAGGAGAAAAGAAAGAGATACAGCATAAAAGCAGTCATCAGGGGCCAACTTTTCCTGACCAAGAATTAAACCCTGGCTGTGGTAGTGAGAGTGCCAAATCCTGACCACTAGGGAGAAAAGGGTAAAGTGCTCTTTGTGTCCAGGCTAGAGACCAGCTTGGGACATGTGTGAGATGGCCATCAGGGCAAGGAGTGGCCAGAAGACAGGTCAAAGGCCCTTCTAGACCAGGCTCTGGAGGATGGAATTTGAAAGGAAGCATGGGGGAAGGAGAACAAAGGAGAAAAGAAAGAGATGACACTTGAAAAGGAAAAACAAGACATTAGCCACAGCCTGAAAGCAGTTGCTGGGGACCAGCCTTCCCTAAGAGGGAATTGAACCCAGGCTACAGCAGGGAAAACACCAAAGCCTGACCACTAGACCATCAGGGAGAAGCCCCCAGCAAGACATTGGACATCTTCTGCTCACACATGTGGGCTCTGCTGCCACTCAAGCATTGGGAACCTCAGCAGAGGAAGTGCTGCACTCCAGCTAACTGCAGGGGATGGTCAGCCAGAATGTTCCAGGCCCCCAGCAAAAGCCTCAGAAGGCTTTCTCTGAGGATTGAGCTCAGGACCTCCAAATTATGAGACTGACATGCTGCCTACTGTGCTAAGAAGGCCCCTTAGCAAAAACCTTGCCACTGCCATCTGCATGGTCACAGCCACGTAGGGTGACCAGATAGCAAGTGTGAAAAATCGGGACGGGGTGGGGGGTAATAGGAGCCCATAAAAAAAAAAAGCCCCAAATAGTGGGACTGTCCCTATAAAATCAGGACATCTGGGCACCCTACAGCCACCTGACAGCACACCAGTTCAGCTACAGGACAGCGTGTCACATCACCCGCCTGAAGGCAGAAACAGCCCAACTGGCTACCTCCTGGCTGGGCCTTCAAGGGAATGGCCAAACTGGGTCAAAACAGTGGTCCATCTGCTGAAGGAGCCTCTCTTCTGACAGTGGCCCTTGCCAGAAAGCCCCCGCCCCGGGAATGAAGTGGATAGTGCAATTTTGCCTGAGCCCTCCCTCATCGTAAACTCTCGCCATCTAGCAGCTGGAGGTTTTGGAACCCACAGAGCATGGCCTCGCGGCCCAGATCATCTTCACTAACAGCCATTGATGGACCGATCCTGCTCAAACGTATCTCCTGCTCTTTGGAACCCACTTATGCTTTTGGCCTTCACTACACACAGCCCAGGTCAAGCAGTTCCACAGGTTGACTGTGCCTTGTGTGAAGAAGTATCTCCTTTGCTTTGGTTTAAAGCTGCTGCCCGTTTATTTCATTTGCTGACCCCTACCTCTTGGTTTTTGAGAAGGGATGTTGAACACTTCCCTAGTCCCTTCTTCTGCACCTTTCAGACCATCGCCCTCCATTGAATCTTCTGTTCTCTATGCTGAGGATGTTATGAAGACCAAGACTATAACCGTATCAGAGGGGTAGCCGTGTTAGTCTGGATCTGTAAAAAGCGACAGAGTCCTGTAGCACCTTATAGACTAACAGAAGTATTGGAGCATAAGCTTTCGTGGGTGAATACCACTTTGTCAGGGTTTTAAAAAGAACCAGGTAAGTTCATGGAGGGTAGATTAATCAATGGAGATTATCTGCGATGGATAGGGTTGATGTCCTTAGCCTCTGTTTGCTAGAAAGTGGGACTGGGTTACGGGATGGATCACATGATGATTACCTGTTCTGTTCATTCCCTCTAGGTCACCTGGCATTGGTCACTGTCGGAAGACAGGATACTGGGCTAGATGGACCTTTGGTCTGACCCAGTATGGCCGTTCTTGAATGTATTTGTGGGGACCCCATCTCCACAAGACATAAGCTTTGGGCATACCAGGGATGGATATAATGGCATTATGATTATTTTTCTTATCTATCTTTCTCCTAATGCTTCCTTTCATTCTCTTAGCTGTTATCACTGCCTCTTCCTATCGAGAGGATGTTTTCAGAGAGGTAGCCACCATGACTCCAAAATCTCTTTGAGTGGGAACAGCTAATTTAGACCCCATCTTTAATTGGGAGGTGCACTAGGCCTCTCACTTCAGCCCCATCTGAAGCACGCGGGGACTCAGGGCTTCAGCCTCACAAGGGGGAAGAGGGTTCAGTCCTAGTGCACCTCACATGGGGATGAACCTTGAGTCCCATTGTGGCTGAAGCCCCAAGTCCTGGCTTGCCCTGGGGTCCTCTGAAAAGCCTCTGCCGGTCCAGATTTGGACCATAGACTACCTATTGACTATCCCTGATCTAGACCATACTGTCATAATATACTCTGTTTGAATGTATGCAATTACTTTTTTAAACCTTCAGTGGAACTGCATTTCTTGTAATCATAAAACCTATTTTAAAATCAGTAATAATATCCTTACCTAATCCTTTCTCTGTTCATTCACATATAAGTAAGGAACAATGACACATTGCTTACGTACGCTTTCAATTAGTAAATACAAGTAAACCTCAAATAAACTAGAAGTACTGGCATCTTTAAAATGTGTAGAATAACTTAAACCTCTTGCCTTTTACTACAACTTGTTCAGGAAATTTGAGCATTTATTGAGGCTATTATTGATACACTTTGTCAAAAGGTAAGGAACCGTAGGAGAAGATGCCATTGTATGTATCTCTTTTTGGAGAAACAACTGAGATTATGGGGAAGTGAAGAAAAAACAAACGAGGTTGGAGGAGTACAAGAAATGACTCAGATCAGTGATGGGAGGAACTATACAGAATGAGGGGGATGATTTTTCCAGTTCAGGGCCAGATTCTGCAGTCTTTGCTCACTAGAAGTATTTAGGACTTAACTTGTGTGGCTACTCAGCTCAGCGGGACTATTCATATATGTAAATACTACTCAGCATGAAGAAGGGTTATAGAATTGGTCCCTTAATGTTCAAAGATTTTTTTATCTCTTAAATGTCAAATGTGCATTTACAAAAAACAAACAAACAAAAAAACAACTAACTTTCAAATTTTGTGGATACTTCTGAACAACAGCAATTGGATTCCTTTATAGTATTAGTAAGACCCAGAAAACAAAAAATTCAATGCTCGGAGTACATCAATAATAATACATTTTAATAATGCTTTGCACTTCTACACTACCAAAGATACCAAAGCAATTTATATGGATTCATCCAAGTATTCAGGGATACAAAAGACATTTACAAACATTATCTAATTAAGCACTACAATATCCTTGTGAAGTACATTAGATAAAGGAGCCAAAGCGATCTCTTTATCCACAATTGAGATGCATTCACCACTGGAACAAAGTATGTCAGCTGTTCAGCAATGCTAAATAACAACAATTTAGGACTGGAAATGAAGAAAAATATTTTCTCCCACTGAAAATGCAGAGAAAGTCCAGGTAGACGGAAGAATTACCTGACTGAGCTTGTCCAGGTCACTGAGGTTAACACTGTCACTCATACAAATAAGAACACTGCACGCGGGGATGGGACCCAGAAGTACCAAAGAAATAGTTATTCTCACAGTATTTATGTCCTGAAGGAAAACTAAAAATATTATGTCTTGTGCGAAAGCATGATAGAGTCAGATTTTCCAGTCCAATTTCTAAGCCAATGAGTTTTTTTGGGTTAACCTTTAAGGGGTGCTTATCACTAATTTATTTATTTCATAGGAGCAAAGTCTGCATCTCTGCCTGTACAGTAAGTATATTTTTCCTCATTAAACTAGATACATTTATGCTAGTTTATGCACATCACACAGGAAAAACATTTATCCGTCTTACATTTTTTAAATGATTGTTTTTATCTATTTTTCTCTGGTGCGTTTTCACTGCTTTCAAATTGAGAAGTCCTAAGAAAATTTGGAAATCCACTTGCTTAACTTTATTGTTTTTATCAGAACTGCCTATAGACAACAAATTGTGACTGAAGAGTGTTTTGCAAGTCTTACCAGAAGAAGCCAAAAACACAGAAATGAAGCTAACGAAGCAGTCTGGGACTGTGTAAAGGAAAACCAAGCCAAACAAGAATGTCTTTACATTTGACTTCAGAATATATTTTCAGTTATTTGGTTGCAAACAGCACTTGAAGAACCAATATCAGGCTATGAGAGAGAGAGCAAAATGCCCCTCTGTATATGTATCAAGCATCTGATTATAGAAAAGGGGTACTGTCCATCACACACATTAGTTTAAGAGTCACTTAGAGAAACATCTACCAGAGATACTTCATTGTTGTAATAATCGAGTAGATATTTATTGACTTATACTTTTTATACGATAGTTCCTCTTCTCTCTAAGATGTGCATTTTAATAGTTTGGGGCCAGATTCCATCACATTTACTTACATTTTGCCAGATCCTCAGCTGAAGCCAATAAAGTTATAAACTCCAGCTGAGGAAGTGCCCCACTGAGCCTAATCCAAAATCCATGGAAGTAAATAGCCTCATGGATTCAGCAGGCCTGGTTGTTGCATAATGTACTATTCACTGTGAATAAGGGTGGCAGGATCTGACACTGAAAGATATACACCTCTACCTTGATATAACGCTGTCCTCAGGAGCCAAAAAAATCTTACCGCGATATAGGTGAAACTGTGCTATATTGAACTTGCTTTGATCCGCCAGAGTGCTCAGCCTCGCTCCCCGGATCACTGCTTTACCACGTTTATATTCAAATTCATGTTATATCGGGTAGAGGTGTATGACCAAACTTTGGTCCAGCCGTACACAGCCATGCAAGTGTATAATGTGGAATAAGACTTCCACACACATTCTCCTGAGTGTGCTTTTCAGATCACCACCACTTCCCCTCTCTAGCCATGCAGGTGGGTGGGAAGTGGGTGAAAAGTGATGGAGAATAGCCAGAACCTTGAATCTTCCTCCCCAGTATGCCAGCCACCACAGCTAAGATATCTGTTACTGTTAAGGGAAAGAAGCAGATTACTTCTGGGAAAAAGGTGATAGGGCATAGAAGGAATTGTGACTCTTTGGACATATAGTTCTGTCCCCAAACTCCTCTTGTGGTGCTACAGCTACATACAAACCCTTAAGTAGGACTGTGCCCACAATCTAGCTCTTAATGTTTTAACTGAATTCTAAACAGCTAAAGAAGGCAGCACATTTTCACTATTAGTTTGCTTGATGGAACTTTCCTGTAGTATGTCCATTAAGTACAGTTTTCTGTGTACTTTTCATATAAAAAACTTTAATGAACCAACAGCCATACACATAGTAGTACAAAGACAAGGTGAATGAGGTGATATATTTTATTTATATCACCTCATCAACCTTGACACTCTAAAATCCTGGGACCAACACTGCATACACATAGTAGTACACAGTATTCCAAGATAGAGGAGCGAACTGTGTTTGAAGAGGGCTCTGATGAGGAAGAACGAGAGCCTAGGTGTCAGGAGGGTTCGGGAGGTGCTGGGGAATCTAGACTTAGGAAATTGAGAGTCACCTGATGGCAGGGAGTGAAGCCACTGTGAATTGCTATCTGCCACTAAGCATTTCTAAAGCACCCATCACAATACCAGGGCAGGGGAATCTGAGATGGCAGTGATTGGAATTTGATGATGGAAATCTGAAGTTTCTGAGATCATAGAGAAAAGGGAATATAAGCAATTTAGTAAACTTGGCAGTCAGAATTTGAGCCTTGCTGCTCTGTAGTATGCATACAAATGAACCATGATAAAAAAACAAAAAAACAAGAAGAAACATATACTATGGACTGCAATTGCCAGGTGGAGCCAGCAGCAACCAGGGCCGGGTTCAATATCTAGGGGTTCCTTTCCATCGATATAATGCAGAACTGGCTCGAGCCCCCACCCCGTAACCTAGGAAAATTACACACCACCTCTGAGAGGCAATACTTCCCCACTCACAAGCAGAGTCCAAGTGTAGAAAAGAAACTTTTAATAAAAGGAGGGAAGTAATTCGGCATTAATTTGGGAAAACACTACAAACAGGGTCCATAAACATAAACCATGAGCAAAAGACCTACCCCCAAGTAGGCTGGGCAGTGTCCTTTTCCCCTCAGATTCTTAAGTCTAGCAACCAAAATGTCCCTTTCACATGCCCAACCCTTCTCTGCACCCCATTCACAGTCGCTGTCCTTGATCAGTGCAGACCCAGAGTTCAGAAGTGCATCTGCAGAGTTCACCTTCCACCCTGGGGAGGAGGGGTAAAGAGGCATCTCATTCGCTCTGCTGGCCGCTCACCAGCCACCAGCTCACTGCTCTCACCATGCCTTTCCACCAGCCACCCCACTGACTGCTCATCACACCTCTCTGCCACCACCCTGCTGGCCACTCATCACACCTCTCTGCTGCCACCCTGCTGGCTGCTCATCACACTTCTTTCCACCACCCTGCTGGTCACTCATTCACCAGTGGACTGTCAGTCACCTTCTGCCTCTCTGCTGTGACTTCAGCACATCAGTCTCTCAGTGATTTTCAGCTCTTTTGCAGGCTGGGCAGAAACATTCCCCCATCTCAAGTGATTTCAGCTCTCAGGGGTTTTAGCTCTTAGCAGGCAGGGTAGAAACACAGTCCTATCACAACTAGTTTCAGCTCTGATTGAGTAATTAAAATAACAAAAGAGAGTCCTAATGAATCCTATTTAGTTCTATTCTTTAAACAGTGGGGAAGAACAGGTTAAGCCAGTCTAGAGAGGACCCCCTAGGAAAGGGGTTGTATAGCCTCCTGACCAGGACTCCTGTCCCCACCCGTTACTTTCACAGGGCTCTGACATTCGAGCCCCTGCTTAATTAGGTTCTTTCAACTGGGGGTGCTCCCCCTCATTTGGGACAGGTTAAGCACAGTCCTGCTTTCCTGTATTCTTACAATAATTACAACATTGGTAGCCATATTTCACTACCCCTGCCTTCAGTACTAAGGTCATTTGTACCCAACACCAGCCAAAGTTGATCCTTTGACACGGCTGTAAATGATGAATATGTAAACAGAGCAGGAGCAAACTGTATTTACATAAACACACCCATAGTCTCTTCCCCCTCCCAGCTAGCTATCAGGGAAGCATTCATTCAGACCCTGCTTACAGTGATAATTCCTTTAAGAGCTAGTTCTTTTCATAACAATAAATAATCCGTAAAGGTGTTTCCTAGATAATTACCTTAATAACTGCCAGACCAAAACCTTGGATAGATTAGACTACAGCAATGAACACTATACAAAACCCGAAAACAGACAGACAGAGCTAAACATAGCCCTCAAGAATTACAGTGGTCCATTTATTCATTTAAGGAGTAGAAGGGGAAAAAAGGATGTATAAGTGCATAAGCATGAGATACCACCTTTTTGTGCAAATGAACTAGCATATAACAGGTTTCAGAGGGGTAGCCGTGTTAGTCTGTATCAGCAAAAACAATGAGGAGTCCTTGTGGCACCTTAGAGACTAAAAGATGTATTTGGCCATAAACTTTCATTTGCTATAACCCACTTCATCAGATGCATGGAGTGAAAAATACAGTAGGCAGCTATAAATATACAGCATATGAAAAGATGGGAGTTGCCTTACCAAGTGGGGGGCCAGTGCTAACAAGACCAATACAATTGGGGTGGATGTGGCCCATTCCCAAAAGTTGACAAGAAGGGGTGAATATCAGAGGGAAAATTACTTTTTGTAGTGACCCAGCCACTCCCAGTCTTTATTCAGGCCTAATTTGTTGGTGTCCAGTTTGCAAATTAATTCCAGCTCTGCAGTTTCTTATTGAAGTCTGTTTGTGAAGGGTTTTTTTGTTGAAGAATGGCCACTTTTAAGTCTGTTACTGAGTGTCCAGGGAGACTGAAGTGCTCTCCTACTGGTTTTTGAATGTTACAATTCTTGATGTCTGATCAAGAAGTGTTTCTGTTGTGTTGTATGTCCATTAACACTAACCCAGGAACCAATCCCTGCAACAAACCCTGTTGTCAACTCTGTCCGCATATCTATTCAAGGGACACCACTGTAGGACCTAACCACATCAGCCACATTATCAGGGGCTCATTCACCTCCACATCTACCAATGTGATAAATACCATCATATGCCAGCAATGCCCCTCTGCCATGTACATTGGCCAAACCGGACAGTTTCTATGCAAAAAAATAAATGGACACAAAATCTGACAAGAATTGTAACATTCAAAAACCAGTAGGAGAGCACTTCAATCTCCCTGGACGTTCAATAACAGACTTAAAAGTGGCAATTCTTCAACAACAAAAAAACCCTTCAAAAACAGACTTCAGTGAGAAACTGCAGAGCTGGAATTAATTTGCAAACTTGACACCATCAAATTAGGCCTGAATAAAGACTGTCTGCGTCACTACAAAAAGTAATTTTCCCTCTGTTGATATTCACCCCTTCTTGTCAACTGTTGGGAATGGGCCACATCCACCCTGATTGAATTGGCCTCGTTAGCACTGACCCCCCATTTGGTAAGGCAACTCCCATCTTTTCATGTGCTGTATATTTATAGCTGCCTACTGTATTTTTCACTCCATGCATCTGATGAAGTGGGTTATAGCCAATGAAAGTTTATGCCCAAATACATTTGTTAGTCTCTAAGGTGCCACAAGGACTCCTTGTTGTTTTAGCATATAACATGTACAATACAAACCTCCTCCAGCATCAGAAGTGCTTGAAAAAAGACATTTCAAGTCTAGAGAAAAACAAATTCAATGTGAAAACTTTGATTTCAAAACACAAAATTTCTTAGTAACAAAGATAAATAAAATTTCTATTCAAAGGTATTATTTTAATGTTGACAGCCTCCTCAGGGCCTTTTCCTTTCTGACCACTGCTCCAAGAGTAGTGGTGGAATAAGTTTATTGCTCTTGAAAGCATTTGTACAGTTTGCCAATTACCTTTGCAACAGTCTTTTCCAGGAAATCTCTCTCAAGTGTTTTCTAATGGCATAAAACATTCATTTCTAGTACTAATGGTTCCCAAAACATCAGACCTTTAAAACAGGCCTGCTCTATTATATTCTTAATTATTATTATTTATATAGCACTATGGGTATGTATGGCACTTTATAGACATAAGAATACATTGCTCCCTGAATATAGCAATGCTTTTTCAGCACTAGTTCAGCACTGAACGTAGCAAGGCCTGAACATCAGAACAATGTAATTTTCAATCTCTGGCCCCTTTAACTGAAGTGTAACAGCTAAGCAGAGAAGACCATGCTGTAATACTGAGGCATATTGCAGAGAAAGTAGGGTTCAATTTCTTTTAAAGAGTGTAGGGTGATAATTTTTGACAGATACTGTCAGTTTCAGCTTTTGTAACAAAATGGAAAGTGTGTGTACCATTTCACATCTCCTAAATAGATTACGCACCATAAACACACACACTTGTCAAAGCTAATGACATTCTTCCTGCTGACAAATTCCTGTCCTGAATCTAAACAAGAATAAATCTTGGCCCAATGTAACATTTCACCCTTCTTCTAGGGCCAGTTCTCCAGGGAGCAGTGACATTTCCCTTCTTCAGCATCACAAGCTCTTAAAATTAGTGCTATCAACCCTTCAGAACATTCTGGTAATTCATAATGGAACATTTTATGTGAACTGCACAAAGTTGACAAGAAGAACCAAACAAATATTGTAGCATGGAGTCACAATATGTCATGTGTTACTGGTCTATTAGATTTCTGTGAGCTTAAATGTTGCACTAGTCATAATGTATGCTTTGCATTAAGTATTTTAAAAACTTGGCTAAATATTTCTCTGTTTTTTAATTTCAGGCTTTTACTTCATGGTTAATTGTACATCTTTCCAGCTGGATTACATGAGAATCTGATTTTTCATATAAAAAACAAGTTTCTAGTCTTCATGGTTGTGGAAAAAAAACTTGAAAAATGTAAACTTTAAAGTCTTAGAAACCAGATTTTTAAATTGTGTTATTTTTTAAAAAATACATCATTTCCAAGCAATGTCATGATTTTTTGGTGGGTCTAATTCATGACTTTTGAACATGGGTTGTGCAATAGTTCTCTCTTCTCTGCCCTCCTCTGCTCGGATGTGGAAGCTTCTTTACCCATGTGGTGTTCCCAGAAGTGGGGACAATATGGGGTGCTGGCGGTATATTTTGGATCTGGATAGCTGGGGAGAAGGAAGCCCAGTCCAGCCTTGCCCAGCTTCCTTCCTCCCCACTGTAGCCCACTGCTTCAGCTGCTCTGGCAGCTCCCAGGCATTCCACTATAGGGCATGCTGCCGCTGCTACTGCTTTGGTGGTGAGGGCCCAGCCTTAGAATGTTCTTGTCGGTCACTATTTTGTCAGCCTGCCAGAATTTTCCTGAGGAACAAAAGTAAGAAAGGAAAATGGTGATTTTTAACACTTTACAACTCAGCTAAATCTGGATGGAATATCATGAGACTGACCACGTGGATGTTTGTGAAATGTCCCTTGTGATCTACCAGTGCTTGCAGCACCATTGAAAAGTACCCCTTCCGGTTTACGTACTGGGTGCCCTGGCGCTGCGGTGCCAAGATAGGGATATGGGTTCCATCTATCGCCCCCCCACAGTTAGGGAATCCCGTGCAGCAAAGCCATCCACTATGGCCTGCACGTTTCCCAGAGTCACAACCTTTCGTAGCAGCAGCTTAGTGATTGCTTTGGCTACTTGCATCACAGCAGCCCCCACAGTAGATTGTCCAACTCCAAATTGATGGTAGCTGTCTGGCATTGCAAGCTTCCACAGGGCTATCGCCACTCGCTTCTCTACTGCTCTCATCTTGGTATTATGGCGTTTCAGGGCAGGGGCAAGCAAGTCACAAAGTTCCATGAAAGTGCGTTGTCTGCTGCTCAGGGAGGGAGGGGTGAGGCTGTACCCAGAACCACCCGCGACAATGATTTTTGCCCCATCAGGCACTGGGATCTCAACCCGGAAATGCCAAGGGGCGGGGGAGGCTGCGGGAACTATGGGATAGCTACGGGATAGCTACCCACAGTGCAACGCTCCAGAAATCGACGCTAGCCTCGGACCATAGACGCACACCACCGATTTAATGTGTTTAGTGTGGCCGCGCGCACTCGATTTTATAAAATCTGTTTTACAAAACCGGTTTATGCAAATTCGGAATAGTCCCGTAGTGTAGACGTACCCTGAGGAAAGCCATCAGTGTTGAGAAGTGCCTTTCCTTTGTCTCATGTTATTCATGAAAGGAAAGGCACTTCTCTACACTGATGGCTTTCCTCTAGCAAAATATCAAAGGCTTGCTGCCAATAATGCAGGAGTTTGTGCTTTGCACAAAATAGCTCTCCACTCTTTTTTTGTATTTTTAGATAGACTATGGAATGAAGAAAAGAACCCAAAGCAGTGGAAGAGAAGCCTTATGGTAAAATTGTCAAAGAAGGGTGACCTTAGCAACTGCAATAACTGGAAAAGAATCACATTACTATCAGTGCATGGGAAAATCATATGCAACATCATTCTGGAACATATCAAGAAATAAATAGGCCTTAAACACAGAAGAATAAGCGGGATTTAAACTATTGAGATCATGGAAAGACTATATTGTTGTTCTCTGACATATTATAGAACGAAGTGCGGAGTGGCAAGCACCTCTTGTGATAAATTTTATAGATTTCCAGTAGGCTTTTGACAGCGTACACTAGGGGTCGGCAACCTCTGGCACACGGCTTGCCTGAGTAAGTACCCTGGGGGGCCGGGCCAGTTTGTTTACCTGCCAAGTCAGCAGGTTTGGCCAATCACAGCTCCCACTGGCCTTCACCTCCCAGGCCAATGGGGGTGGCAGGAAGCCATGGCCAGCATATCCCTCATCGCGCACCACTTCTCGCAGCCCCCATTGGCCTGGGACGGCGAACCGCGGCCAGTGAGAGCCGCGATCGGCCAGAGGTTGCTGACCCCGGCATACACAGATACAGTCTTTGGAAAATTATGGGATATTATGGAATACCAGCAAAGTAATTAGATTAATCAAGAATCTATATGATAATACCAAATGTACAGTCAGAGATGGTGACAACATCAGCCAATGGTTTGCACTGACAATTGGAGTAAGGCAAAGGTATATTATGTCCCAACTATTGTTTGCACCGGTCATGATCATGTCATGAGGATAGTAACCACAGACGGCAACTGAGGAACTTTATAGAAGAATGATAAAGCACAAATGTTTTTGTTGATTGTCCTGCTTAGTTCAACACATTGTTTAATGGAAGAAAAGACATCACTTTTGGCTGATACAGTAAAACAAGTTGGTTTCTTCACCAATAAGAGGAAGACAAAATATATGGCTATCAATGTTCCCAAACTAACCATTTGATTGGACAAAGAAACACTAGAAGAAGCAAGCCATTTTACCTATCTAGGGTGTGAGATGTGCAGTGATGGTGACACCATGCTAGATGTCAAGTAACAAATATCAAAATCAGTAAACAACTTTCATAAACTTGGAAAGATTTGGACAATTAACAATAATTGGCACTGACACAAAGAAAACAAATATCTAACACCAGCATCATGTCTATCCTGCTTTATGGAGCAGAGTCATGGGAATCTTCAACAGAAATGGATAAGAAAATCAACTCATTCCAAAACAAATGCAGAAGATCTTCAGAGTCCATTGGAAGGAGTTTCTTGCAACATCAGAAATTCTAAGTAGAGCAAACCAATCTAGAGCATCAAATATGGTAAGAAGACAATGATGGATATATTTAGGACATACTTTAAGGATGCCACCAATGTGACTTCCATTGCAAGTGATAAGGTACATAACCTGGAAAGAGAAAAAAGTGTGACCTATTGTGCAGAACAATAGAGAAAGAAGCCAAGTGTATCAACACAACACTCAGAGGCCTGAACAGATGAGCACAAGACCAATATAGATTGCAGAAAACAGTGGATATCTTATGCACCTGAGGGTGTGGGATGACAAAGTAAGAAGAAGAAGAATTTACTACGTGTGAGATGCCTGCCATCTTGGCTGACGTTTGAGTTTGAAGCAGAAACTTTCAGAGTTAAAAGCATGAGCTGCGATAGCTTGAGCTAAAGAGCCAAGTTTCTGCACCCAGTGTCTGTAACAGCTCATATCCTCTGTGGATTAGCACGGAAAGAAACTTGTAAAACAGACTCACCAGTGAGTGTACACACTATCTTAACCCAGTCCAAATTAAAGGGTCCAGAACAGACATCTCCATTGAATTAAATGCAATCAGACCTCATTTACTTGCCTCTGTAGCTAATCACATGCTCCATTGCTTCTGGTCCAGATGACTAAGGAAGGATATTTTCAAAATAAAAGCTAGATACATTGATTCTAGTATATTTATCCCTCCATGTCCCCATTTATATTTTCTGTCTCTCAGTTTTACGTTAATTTTTAACCCCATTCGCTCAGAACTCACTTCTTTTTTGTTCTTCCTCTCTCCAACTCCATTTCAAGCACTGCCTTATTTGTCACACCTCTCCTTTGTCTGTATAATCGGTCTTCCTTATCTTTGTTCATTTACTTCCTCTATTTCTCTGCTTCTGACTGGATAGTAGTTGGTTTTGCCAGTTGCAGAAAGCTTTTCTCTTCTGGTCCAAAAGGATATTTCCCTTGATATATTAGTGGAATGGAAGTTATCCATTATATTAGTGGATTACACTATCATGTAATCTCAATGTTGTTGTCATCAAACCAGTCCTGATGGCGGTGGGTAGTAAGGCCAATGGATTCCTTGCAAACCTCATTGATGGTCTGTTTTAGGGCTTCCTAGTCTTTTTCGCCACTTGTCTTTTCATTTCCAGGTGTGCATATGGCCAGTTTTTCACTGAGGAGTGTTTGGAAGTTCTCTTGATGCACTAAGGTTTGAAGTCTTTGGATGTTGTATTGCCGTCTGTGTGATTTGGATTGCTTTCTATGTTTTGGTGCAATCCTGATGGACATGACTGACTTCACCAGGCAGTGGTCAGTCCAGAAATCATCGGCTTCTCTCATGACATGGGTGATTTGGACATCTCTTAGATCCTGTGTTCTTATAGTAACATAGTCTAGGGGTATGGCTACACTTACGGTTTGCAGCGCTGGTAGTTTGCAGCGCTGGTCATCCAGCTGTGCAGGGCCAGCGCTGGTGTGTGGCCACACTCACAGCTACCAGCGCTGGTGTGTGGCCACATTTGCAGCGCTGTTGGGAGTGATGCATTATGGGCAGCTATCCCAGCGTTCAAGTGGCCGCAACGTGCTTTTCAAAAGAGGAGGGTGGAGTGGGGTCTAGTGTGACAGGGAGCGGGGGGAGAGAGAGAGGGGATTTTTGGAGCCAGCACCGTGTGTTTAGCTTCCTGCCTTGAAAAATCAGAACATGTTTCTGACTCCTTAGTCTTAACTCTTAATTGCAAACAGCCTGCAGCCAACACGACTCCCCGCTGTTTCATTCCTCCCTGCCTGCCTCTCATTTGATTGTTTACAGCCAGGTACAGATGATCACAGCAAACAGGAGCTCTGTTTGTTTTTTAGATAAGCAGCAGTGGCAACGGAGCTCCGCGCGGCGCTCGTTCATAACAAAACAAAGAGAGGCTGCATAACAAAACAAAGAGAGTAATTTATAAAAGAATTCTGGGATACATCCTTATACCCTGGAGGCCAATCACAGCACTGGTGTGTGGCCACACTTGATGACCAGCGCTGCAGCACCAGCGCTGGAATCCTTATTCCCCATGCTGAGTGAGGTGTACGGCCAGCGCTGCAGCCAGGGAGTTGCAGCGCTGGAAGAGCCCTGCAGGTGTGGCCACTTACTAATTGCAGCGCTGGTGGAGGCTTTCCAGCGCTGCAACTCGCCAGTGTAGCCATACCCTAGGAGGTGCCACTGTTTTGAGCGGGGGTGTTGCCAACTTGTTTTGTACTTGTTGCTTTGTCTGAAGACTGTGTTTTTGATCACAAGGTCATGTTCTGTACATTTGCTGAGTAGAAGGATGCCATTGGTCTTACCCATTCCTTCTTTCCCAACAGTGCTACTCCATACGTTAGAATCTCAGCCAATCCTTGCATTAAAGTCCGCTAGGAGGGTTATCTTTTTTTTTTTTTTTTTTTAAATCAAGGTCAGTGTAGAAGGATTCATTCTGTTCTTCTTCAGGATCAAGAGTTGGTGCATGTGCACTGATGACAGTGGCAAATGACTTATTGACCAATTGGATGCAGAAGGTAATAAGGCGCTCAATGATGCCAACTGGGAGCTCAGTCAGGCGGTTGACTAGGAAGTTTTTGATTGCAAAGCCAACACCGTGTATTTGCCTGTCACTTGCTGGTTTGCTTTCCAGAAGAAAGTGTAACTGCTGCCCTCTTCCCTCAAGTGGCCTTCATCTGCATGTCTTGTTTCACTGAGAGCAGCAAAGTCATGTTGTACCTCGAGAGTTCTCAGGCAACAATTGCTGTTCTGTGTTTGGGTCTTTCACTTTTTGATTCATCTAGTAGGGTATGGACATTCCAAGTTGCAAGAAACATTTTTGTTTTTCGACCGCATTGGGAGTGATCCCTCTGGACACGGTTATCCAGTCAGGTATAGTGGGATAGCCGATATGTTTGGGGCACCTTTTATAGCCTCTTTCCCATATGGAGTGAGCAGAAGGATTCCGAAAAAAGGCCTGCTCAGTCATGACTGCTGCTGCCCAAAATGCCCCCTATCCCAGTCCAGGGGGCACATGACGACCATCTTGCAATCACCGCTTGAGTGTGGGTCTGTGACTAGTGACTCCTGGTGATCACTTCACCTATCCCTGTAGTCACTCGCCCATTGCCGCAGGACTTTTATGGGTAGCGGTGGGGGAAAAGTTCTTCCTGTGAAAGAAGCCTGCATGTGAGTAGTTTAATGTGGGGGAGCTGATGCACACCAGCAGCCACACAAATCTTGGTGGAAGAGGCAACTGTGTCTGGTGGCAAGATCCAAGATGACTGGGGATTTCTCCTCCGTTGCAGCCTTCGTCCACTTCCGCAGCCGTTGAGAGGTGATCCTGCTTCATCTTCCTGTTCTGACATTGAGGTCTTATACTGGGTTGTGCTGTGGTGGGCTTCACTTTGTGTGTTACCTTGCCTTCGACCTTACCGCCATGGGTGATCTACCAGGAGTACAGGACTCCAGATGGCATCGCTCGTAGGGTCTTAAGTATACGTAAGCTTCTCCAACATGTCAAGGTGGCAGCCCAAGGAGAAGACTCTGGATCAGTGATCTATCATCTTCCTTATTGACCATTGCCCTGATTTTTGTGTCATCTGCATATATTATCAACAATGATTTTATGTTTTCTTCCAGGCCATTGATAAAATCTTAAATAACGCCAGTCAAAGAACCAGTCCCTGTGAGGCCCCACTAAAAACAGATCCACTTGATGATGATTCCCCATTTACAATTACATTTTGAGACCTACCAGTTAACTTATCTGTGTCCCATGTTAATTTTATATCATTCTAGTTTCTTAATCAAAATGTCATGTGGTATCAATTCAAACATCTTGTAGAAGTCTAAGTATATGATATAAATACTATTACCTTTATCAACTAAACTTGTAATCCAGTTAGTTTGACAGGATCTATATTCCATAAACCCATGTTGGTTGGCATTAATTATATTAATAGATTCTAGGACTGGAAGAGACCTCAAGAGGTCATCGTGTCCAGTCCCCTGCCCTCATGGCAGGACCAAATACTGTCTAGATGATCCCTGATAGACATTTATCTAACCTACTCTTAAATATCTTCAGAGATGGAGATTCCACAACCTCCCTAGGCAATTTATTCCAGTGTTTAACCACCCTGACAGGAACTTTTTCCTAATGTCCAACCTAAACCTCCCTTGCTGCAGTTTAAGCCCCTTGCTGCTGCTTCTATCCTTAGAGGCTAAGGTGAACAAGTTTTCTCCCTCCTCCTTATGACACCCTTTTAGATACCTGAAAACTGCTATCATGTCCCCTCAGTCTTCTCTTTTCCAAACTAAACAAACCCAATTCTTTCAGCCTTCCTTCATAGATCATGTTCTCAAGACCTTTAATCATTCTTGTTGCTCTTCTCTGGACCCTCTCCAATTTCTCCACATCACTCTTGAAATGTGGTGCCCAGAACTGGACACAATACTCCAGTTGAGGCCTAACCAGCGCAGAGTAGAACGGAAGAATGACTTCTCGTGTCTTGCTCACAACACACCTGTTAATGCATCCCAGAATCACGTTTGCTTTTTTTTTTTTTGCAACAGCATCACACTGTTGACTCATATTTAGCTTGTGGTCCACTATAACCCCTAGATCCGTTTCTGCCGTACTCCTTCCTAGACAGTCTCTTCCCATTTTGTATGTGTGAAACTGATTTTTCCTTCCTAAGTGGAGCACTTTGCATTTGTCTTTGTAAAACTTCATCCTGTTTACCTCAGACCATTTCTCCAATTTGTCCAGATCATTTTGAATTATGACTCTGTCCTCCAAAGCAGTTGCAATCCCTCCCAGTTTGGTATCATCTGCAAACTTAATAAGCGTACTTTCTATGCCAATATCTAAGTCATTGATGAAGATATTGAACAGAGCCGGTCCCAAAACAGACCCCTGCGGAACCCAACTTGTTATACCTTTCCAGCATGATTGGGAATCATTAATAACTACTCTCTGAGTACAGTTATCCAGCTCCATCTAAATTGTATTTGCCTAGTTTATCGATAAGAAATCATGCAAGACTGTATCAAATGCCTTACTAAAGTCTAGGTATACCACATCCACTGCTTCTCCCTTATCCACAAGACTCGTTATCCTATCAAAGAAAGCTATCAGATTGGATTGACATGATTTGTTCTTTACAAATCCATGCTGGCTATTCCCTATCACCTTACCACCTTCCAAGTGTTTGCAGATGATTTCCTTAATTAGTTGCTCCATTATCTTCCCTGGCACAGAAGTTAAACTAACTGGTCTGTAGTTTCCTGGGTTGTTTTTATTTCCTTTTTATAGATGGGCACTATATTTGCCCTTTTCCAGTCTTCTGGAATCTCTCCCGTCTCCCATGATTTTCCAAAGATAATAGCTAAAGGCTCAGATACCTCCTCTATTAGCTCCTTGAGTATTCTAGGATGCATTTCATCAGGCCCTGGTGACTTGCAGGCATCTAACTTTTCTAAGTGATTTTTAACTTGTTCTTTTTTTATTTTATCTTCTAAACCTGCCCCCTTCCCATTAGCATTCACTATGTTAGGCATTCCTTCAGACTTCTCGGTGAAGACCAAAACAAAGAAGTCATTAAGCATCTCTGCCATTTCCAAGTTTCCTGTTACTGTTTCTCCCTCCTCACTGAGCAGTGGGCCTACCCTGTCCTTGGTCTTCCTCTTGCTTCTAATGTATTGATAAAAAGTCTTCTTGTTTCCCTTTATTCCCAGAGCTAGTCTGAGCTCATTTTGTGCCTTTGCCTTTCTAATCTTGCCCCTGCTTTCCTGTGTTGTTTGCCTATATTCATCCTTTGTAATCTGTCCTAGTTTCCATTTTTTTATATGACTCCTTTTTATTTTTTAGATCATGCAAGATCTCGTGGTTAAGCCAAGGTGGTCTTTTGCTATTATCCTCCTTTAATTCTTTATTAATCGACTCCTGTATCAGCTGCTCCCTGATCTTGCCCAGGATTGATGCCAGACTGACAGGACTGTAATTGCCTGAGTCATCCTGTTCACCCTTTTTAGGTACTGGCACAACATTAGCTTTCTTCTAGTCTTCCAGAACTTTTTCCAGTGTTCCAAGTCTAATTAACAATCAACATTAATGGCCCAGGGAGCTCCTCAGTCAACTCTTTGAAAACACGTGGGTGCAAGTTACCTGTACATGCTGATTTTAAAACATCTGACTTTAGTAGCTACTGTTTAGCATTCCCTTGATATATTAGTGGAATGGAAAAGGTGTTATCACCATCATATGATATGATTACATCATGTGTTTTTTCCCCAAATACAGAACAGAAATATTTATTGAAAACTTCTGCCTTTTCTGCATTATTATTGATAATTCTACCATTTCCATCTAGTAATGGACCAATAGCATTGTTAGGATTCTTTTTGTTCCTAATATACTTTAAAAAAATCTCCTTCTTATTCTCCTCAACATTGCTGGCCATACATTTGCTTCCCTTATCAACTTTCTACAGTTCCTAGCTTCTAATTTAAATTCACTACTATCAACATCCCCTTTCTTCCATTTATTTATTTATTCATAGCTGCCTTCACTTCCCCCTCTAAATCAGGCCACTCTTTAAACCAGTAGGCATGTAGGGGGTGTGGCCCTCCCTCACTCTCAATCTCTAAGGGTGGCAACACTTTTTTGCTGTCACACCTCTGGAATAGCAGTCTAACAAAGGGGGGAAATTAATTGTCTCTAGGGCTCAAACCCTTAGGCAGGATAGAGCAGTGAATAGTCCAGAGGCTCAGGTAGGACAGGGCCCCTAGCAGTCTAGGGCTCCAACCTTCAGGCAGGATCAAGCAGGGAAAAGTTGAGGGGCCCAGGCCCTTAGGCAGGGCAGGGTACCAAGGAGTCTAGAACTCCAGCCCTCAAGCCAGGTAAGAGTCTAGCCCAGAGCCCAGCCTTTAGGCAGGGGTGAGTCCCAAACACAGTCTGGCATCCTAGCTCAGCGGACAGTAGATTAAGACAGGCCTCCTGGATTAAGGAGAGGAGGCTGCCACCCCATGGATTGGGTGACAGGGGGTTGGAGGACGCAAGCCCACCTGACTCCACCGCATCCCAGCCCAGGGGCCTAACAGTGGCAGAGTGGTCTGCCACTGGGTTAGTGCAGATCCAACCGCAACACACTGACTTGGGTTCAGCCAGCAACCCAGCAAGTAACCCTGGGATACTTCCTCCCTTCCCCTCAGGGTGTACTTGGATCCTGGGTTTGTCCTCCATCTCCCCGGGGTACACTGCCAATGGCAATCCCAGCAGCTCTTCAGCATCAGGCATGTCTGGCAGTACTGGTAGCTCGGGGGCATTCTCGGGACAGCAGAAGTCTCCTGTGGGCTCTGGCTCCAGCTGCAGGCTGGATGCATCTTTCCCCCTCAGCGTTTCCAGCTCAACTGAGTTGCAGGTCCCGCCTCTTATACTTCCGGTTCCTGTCGCGCCCCTCTGCTTCTGGCGTGGAGGGCATGGACTTCCTGGTTCCGCCTACCAGCGGATGTCTGGCCCTCCCTCTCTGTCAATCTCCAAGGGAGGCCACACCTCTGCTACAGGGCATCTAATAAAATGTTCGTAAACAATTCATATATATCATTCATGTTTTTCTGATTAAATTCTTCTTCCCAGCTGATTTGGCTCACAATTGTTTTAAGCTTTGTGATATTATGATTGTAAAGCACCAAGTATAGATAGATAGATAGATCTATACTATATCTGGATTTTATTCTGTTTTCACATAATAAATGAGATCCAGCAATGAACACTTTTACTTAATGACCCTTAATTTTTAGTTCTTTGATCAATTCTTCTTTATCTATCAAGATGAAGCCTAATATAGAATTCCCCCATGTTGGCTGCAACACTTTTTGGGTTAGGAAATTGGCATCTATCATACTTAGAAATTCAAGGAAGTTTAAGTACTGACAGCATAAGACCCCCAGCATATGTCATTCAAACTGAAGTTCCCATGATTGCGCAGCTTTTTTTTTCTATACGTTATAGATAGGTGCTTAGTGAGCTGGTCATATTGTTCCCTAGTGTGATTTGGTGATCTGTAGTAGACCCCAATTAATACCGCATCTTGTGCTTTATCTGTTAGAACGTTGATGCATAAGCATTTGAGGGGTTTTTTTCTGAGTTATCAGTGATTTGGTAACAGGCAATGCCATTTTTGACATAAATTGCCATTCCCCCTCCCCTTTTGCCATCTCCATTCTTCCTAAATAAGTTATAACCATTGGTTTTAATATTCAGATCATGTGATTAATCCCACCGGGTTTCAGTAATACCAACTAGATATGAGGTAGGCAAACTACGGCCCGCGGGCTGCATCCGGCCCGTTGGACCTTCTAATCTGGCCCTCGAACTGCCACTGGGGAGCGGTTTTGGGAGCTTTCCCTGCTCCGGTGCTCCAGCTGGGGAGCGGGGATTTCCCTTCCTCCACTCCATGCATGCAGCAGCTCTGCATGGCTCCCGGAAGCAGGGGCAGCCAGGGGGCTCCAGCTCCAAGTGCAGGCTCTGTAGCTCCCATTGACCAGGAACCAATGAGAGCCTGCAGACGGGGCCCCACCTCCACATGGGATCCAGAGGGGGGATGGGCCACTGTTTCCAGTAGCCGCTTCAGGTAAGCGCTGCCCAGATCCTGCACCCCTGAGTTCCCCCCACGCTCCAACCCCCTGCTCCAGCCTTGATCGCCTTCCAAACCCTTTGTTCCTAGCCCGGAGCACCGTCCTGCACCTCAAAACCCTCATGCCCAGCCCCACCCTAAAGTCTGCGCCCCCAGCTGGAGCCTCATCCCCCATGCGCCTCAATCCCCTGGCCCAACTGAGAGCCCCATCCCATCCTCTGAACCCCTCCATCCCAGCCTGGAGCACCCTCCTGCACCCCAAACCCCTCATCCTCAGCCCAACCCCAGAGTCTGCATCCCCAGCCGGAGCCCTCATCCCCCTGTGCGCTCCAATCCCCTACCCCAGGTGGCTCACCATACAATTTCCATACCAAGATGTGGCCCTCCAGCCAAAAAGTTTGCCCATCCCTTAACTAAATCAAATTTCTGCTCATAAATGAACAGTTTCAGTTGGTCTTCTTTGTTACCCAGGCTCCTAGCATTGCCATATAGGCAATTAAATAATTTTTTCTCTGCACGTCTTTTGATTCTTTGATTAATTTTGTTCTTAAAATCTCGATTTTGTGCCAAGTGCTCAGATCTTCCCTCTTTTTACCTTTCCCTTTTGCTACTAGTTTAACGTCCGCCTCACTACTGTAGCCAGCCTGTTCCTGAGAAGATTGGCTCCACTTCTGATGAGGTGGAGGCCATCCAAACTATAAAGCCTGCTCTCCCCACAGAAAGTGGACCAGTATTCCACAAAACCCAAACCCTACACCCTATGCCATTTACCTAATGGCATAGGGTGGATGTTCATTTCCAGCGGTTCACTTCCAGAATCTTCTGCCCTCTGCCATCTTCCCCTTGTGGGGCAGGAAGGATCTCAGAGAAGATTGCTTGGGCATTCTTTTTTTCAGCGTGCTTCCGAGTTCCCTGAAGACATCTATTATCTGTGAGATATCCCATGATGCAGTGTCATTAACACTTACATGAACCATCACCATCAAGAACCATGAACTTACATGAACCATATTGACACTAATATGGCAATCAGGGAGAAATGTCACAGGCCCCTGGGAAAGGAAACACCAGGTCTAGAAATATGTGACAGTTGAAGGCAACTAGGAGCCATCAGACCAGAAGGAAGCTGTTGCCAGAAATTCAAATGACAATGTTGGGGTCCTCAGAATTGCATTGTAAGTCAAAACGTTGTAAGTCATAACCACTTTTCCCATAGGAATCAATGGTATAAAGGAGGATTGGTTCCTGAACCAAGGCTTGAGACACTATTTTCACCACAATAACCCAGATTTTTGTACTAAATGAATTATAGATGACTAATGTAGCAACATCAATGTATTTATTTGGTAAACAGCATTCAAATAAACATATAAAATCACATATGCTTTGACTTTCCAATTTCCAGAACTTTTTGAAGAGCTCTTGGCTGGGGGCTTCTCTGAAGGCTGGGTCCCTTGCAGTCGCTTGCCTGATTGGCTCCCACGGCCAGGGTAGCGTGTTGCCAGGTAGCCTTGCTGATCATTTTTGATTGGCTCCCAGCCTGGGGCTCAGCCATCAGAAAGCTTGAACAGTGAAATCAGTGATTGGCAGAGGCTCAGGATGTGATGTGTGTTGTTCTCCCTGCCAGCTTTCGTCTTAGGGGCAAAACAAGCCTTGCAGGGTTTTGACACGGGCAGTCAATTGAAAAGTGTCACAAGTCCGAGGACTCCTTGTAATTGCTTCCCTATAACTGACTGACTGATGCTGCTGCTGCTGCTGCCGCCGAGGAAGGATAAGGAAGGTCCTGATGCTGCAGCGGGCTGAAAGTGCCTTAGTGCTGCTGGACTTCTGAAGACCCAGTAACTTCCTGTGTTGTTTGTCCATAAGTGCCTACACTGCCACTCACTCCCGGTAGACTGGATGCATAGGGTGGTAGAAAGAAAGAATTGAGAAAGAATATTCCTTCCTGCCTGCTCTGTATTCCTTGTAGGATTCCTTTACACGGCAAAAACAAATAAACAAACCACCTCTTCCCCCCAACATGTTATTACGTGGCTATGTGTCCCAGGTAGGGAGCTGGATTAGTCTGGCTGATTAGTCTGGCACGCTAGGAGAAAGCTGAATATGCACGTAAGTGTAGATGGTAGAAATGATGGGCCTGCAGCAAAATAGTTGCTGGATCTATCAGAATAAAGGTCCCAAATTAGACTTGTTACTGTTTTGTTTGTTTGGTTTTTTGTACCAGATATGTTGGTGGTCAATTTTTATTTAATATTTTTTCCAGTATAGTAGAAGCAACACTGGCTCTCAATTTTTATTATACATTTTCTGTGTTTGTGGCCCAAAACTGGTAAGATCCAGCGGGATCCAGGTGATGGATCTGAGTTTTCATGGTTCTATTACACTGGGGTCTGGATTTTTAAGGTGCAGTAGCAGCTAAATGTGTTCTCTGTTTAGGCAATAAAATGTGGGCTCTTGGGACCAAAACCTGGCTGAATATAGGAGAATCTACATGTTAGTTTATGTTAGTACTAGTATTTTTTGGACACTGTTTTATTGATGAATTAGCATCCAGATTTCTTTGGTGCAATCTGAGCAGCTATCTTGTTCTTTATTTAGCCAGTGGCATTTGGGAGACTGCTCCCAACTTGCAGGAATCTGGCAGGATTTGGGTGTTGGCTCTAGGTTTCTCCAGCTCTGTTGCACTGGGATGTATTGGAATCCAGATTTTTTTGTTAGAATCAGGGCTGGATTAACCTTCTGTGGGCCTGGTGCCAAACATATTTGTGGGCCCCCATAGGGGCAATGGAGCATGGTGCGGGGGGGCCAGCCTAGGGTATGGCATGGCGGGCAGCCCCGCTCTTCCGAGCCCACTGTGGGGCACTATTTACAAACCGGCAGTTGCCAGATGCATAGTGGCCCACCCGGCCCTGTGCTGCCAGCATGCCCCTTCCCCTTGCGGAACGGGCCATGCCGTGCCACACATCCCCCACACCCAATGCCAGAACAGCCCTCCGATTCCCTGGCCAGAGCCTCCTTGGACCTGCCACGCCCAGCGCCCCCCCCCTGCCCCCAGACCCTGCCACAAATGCACATCACCCTGCACACCACCACTCCCGTCCAGTGCCTCCCTGCCCACAGCCCCACCTTTTCCAGCACCCCACACAGAACCCCCACTTCCTAGTGCTCCAAACACACAGATTTTCCCTGCCCCCTCACAGCCTAGCAGCACCCCAGGTCCCCCAGAGATCCATTCCCCCAGGCCCTGCCTCCTGTCCACACTCATTGGCCCTGCTGGGAGGCAACTGTGTCTGGTGGGCTGAGCTGCCAGTGCAGCCAGGGCTAGTCCTGGGGCGGAGAATAACTCCAGCCCCTGGGAATGGCACGATCAGCCAGGCCAGGGCCTGCCCCAGCCAGCCACCGTCAGGACCCACTTGCCTGGAGAGGCCCAGCCAAGTCCTCCACACTGCCCCCCATCAACTGGCTGAGACTGGCCAGGCTTCTGCACCAGACTCAGGTGGCTTAGCTCCAGGGAGACAGGTGGGGCCACACAGGTAGTGGGAAGTAGTGACTGCCCAGAGCCAGAGGTGCACTGGGGTCTAGCCAGGGGGGCAGAGAGAATTATAGGAGATTAGGGTTGGAAGGGACCTCAGGAGGTCATCTACTCCAACCCCCTGCTCAAAGCAGGACCAACCCCAACTAAATCATCCCAGCCAGGGCTTTGTCAAGCTGAGGCTTAAAAACCTCTATGGATGGAGATTCCACCACCTCCCTAGGTAACCCATTCCAGTGCTTCACCACCCTCCTAGTGAAATAGTTTTTCATAATATCCAACCTAGACCTCCCCCACTGCAACTTGAGACCTTTGCTCCTTTGCTCTGTCATCTGCCACCACTGAGAACAGCCAAACTCCATCCTCTTTGAAACCCCTCTTCAAGTAGTTGAAGGGTGCTATCCAATCCACCCTCCCTCTTCTCTTCTGCAGATTAAATAAGCCCAGTTCCCTCAGCCTCTCCTCATAAGTCTTGTGCCCCATCCAATCATTTTCGTTCCCCTCCACTGGACTCTCTTCAATTTGTCCACATCCTTTCTGTAGTGGGGGGCCCTAAACTGGACACAATACTCCAGATGTGGCTTCACCAGTGTTGAATAGAGGGGAACAATCACTTCCCTGGATCTGCTGGCAATGCTCCTACTAATGCAGCCCAATTTGCCATTAGCCTTCTTGACAACAAGGGCTCACTCTTGACTCATATTCAGCTTCTCATCCACTGTAATCCCCAGATCCTTTTCTGGAGAACTGCTGCTTAGCCAGTCGGTCCCCAGCCTGTAGCAGTTCACGTGATTCTTCCATCCGAAGTATAGGACTCTGCACTTGTCCTTACTGAGCCTCATCAGATTTCTTTTGGCCCAGTCCTCTAATTTGTCTAGGTCACTCTGAACCCTATCCCTACCCTCCAGAATATCTACCTCTCCCCACAGCTTAGTGTCATCCACAAACTTGCTGAGAGTACAATTCATCCCATCATCTAGATCATTAATGAAGATGTTGAACAAAACTGACCCCAGGCCCTAAGAGCCCTGTAAGCTGTGTGGCCACACAGCAGCCTATTTAGTGCCGCACAGGTGCTCGGGGAACCCACCCGGGGACCAGCCAGGGGAGGGACACCCCTTCCCTAGCCCCAATCTAGCCAGGCCCCCAACCTGCCGCAAGCAGGGCACCTCCCCCCCACCCACCTCAACCTGCCATGGCCGGGACACCCGGCCCTGCCCAAGCCATGGCCTGGACCCAGGAGCAGCCCGGACCAACCCGGACCCAGGAGCAGCCTGGCCCGGACCTAGGTGCAGCTGGAACAGTGTGTCCCGGCCCAGCCCTAGCTGCGGCCAGGGCGGCATGAACCCAAGCATGGCCGGAGCGGCCTAGCCTGGCCCCAGCTGTGCCCAGGGCGGCATGGCCCGGCCCGGCCCCAGACATAGCCAGGGCAGCGTGGCCCAGCCCTGTCTCAGACCTCCTGGGGCCAGGAAAGGGGCGCCTATTCTGCAGCCCCAACCCCCAGAGCTGCTGCAGCAGCAAGAGGCGCCTCTCCCTCACAGCCCAGGTGTTGCTGGGGGGAGTGCTCTTTCCCCACTGTAACCCCAGAGCCCTCTCCCACACCCCAAACCCCTCATCCCCAGCCCCACCCCAAAGCCTGTACCCCCAGCCGGAGCCCTCACACCCCTGCATCCCAACCCTACACATATCACCTCCATATTGGTGCACATAACAAAATTAATTCCGCACATGGGTGGGAAAAATTAGTGGGATCACTGCCCAGGACCGACACCTGAGGCACTCCGCTTGATACCAGCTGCCAACTAGACATTGAGCCGTTGATCACATGTTGAACCTGATGATCTAGCCAGCTTTCATCCACCTTACAGTCCATTCATTGAATCCATACTTCTTTAACTTGCTGGCAAGAAGCTGGCAGGTGAGGCCAGGGGTTGGAGAGGAGCCCTCAGACGGCTGGTGGGCAGGCCAAGAGGAGCAAGTGGTGTGGTGTGGTGGGGTGTGTGTGTGTGTATGTGGGGGGGTGTCTGGCGGGGTCTCAGGGCACAGTGCAAGCAGAGCAGGCTGGGTCCCCTTCTGAAAATGGGTCCGGCTCCATGGAGCCACTGGCACTATTGTAAATCCGGCACTGGTTAAAATAGGAGCAGCTAAACTTGTTCTCTATTTAAGCAGTGAAATTTGTGAAGCAGGTTCCCAAAATGTTCTGGATCCAGCAGATTTCTGATGCCAGACCTGAGTATTTGGGGTGCTGTTCTGCTAGATGCATCAAGATCCAGAGTTTATTGGTTTTGTTTTCTTTTTTGTTTAAGAAGAGTGTCTGCATTTGCTCTCTCTTCAGGCAGTAATATTAGGAGGGTTGGAGCCAAACAACTGCTGGATCTAGGGTGACCAGACAGCAAGTGTGAAAAATCAGGACAGGGGGTAGTAGGTGCCTATGTAAGAAAAAGCTCCAAAAATCGGGACTGTCCCTATAAAATCGGGACATCTGGTCACCCTAGCTGGAGCTATCAGGATCCAGGTATTCGATCTGGGGTACTGCAACACTGTTGCACCAGGATTTGTCAGGGACCAGGTTTTTTTGATGCAGTAGGAAAAGTAAGACTTGTTCTCCAGTTAGGTAGTGTAATTTGGGACACTGGAGTCCACAATTGAAATGGATCTAGCTTTTACCCAACCCCTACTTTAGAGATTTCAGGGTATGTTAATTCAAAGAGAGCTGAGGCTGCACAAACTATCACCCGGCTGGGCCATTAGAATGAAGAGCAGAAAAGCTTTCTATCTGTCCATGAACTCCAATTCCGAGTAACCTTTTGTGCCCTTGTCAGTCAAGTGATCAGTTTGAGCTGCAGGTGGAGTAGAGGTGATTGGGTGAATGAGGAAGGCAAAGTGCTCCTGCATGTGTCAGAGCAGGGAGGAGCTGGTTTGGGGCGGTCTTATAAGAAATTGAAACCAACTGCCTTTAACTCAGCAGTTTTTTCTTTCCTTTCCTGGTTTTGTTGTCAAAAGTCCCGGGTGGGGCTGAATTTATAACCTTCTTTGACAAGACAGGACACACTTTGAGACTATGTATGGGGCAACAGGATGGGAAAAAGACAGCAGGCGCAGGGTGGCTGCTGCCTCCACCACCTCCTACTCTAGGAGTTACCAGGAGTGGGAGAACTCTGGGCTGACAGAGGGAGCTGGAAATCCCAGAGGGGACCCAACTTCTGCAGAAGAGTTGGGGTGCCAAAAACCAACCTGTCAGCAGCAGGAGCAGCAGTAAGTAGCAACCAGCTTAGCAAAGTTTGTGTGTATTTACACAATAATATTGTGAGTATTAAGTGCCAGTTTTTCAACTGACTGTGTGTATGTATTTATATAAAGGACGTGGGTATAGAGGAAGATTTTTTTGAAAGAGCTTAGGGTCAGACTTTCAAACTGCTTGGCCTTTAACTTTTCTCAGAATCTGACCACTTGTATTGGTGCCTAAATGAGAGCTGAGCTCTTATGAGGACTCTGGAGATATGATTCAGAGATAATATTGCTGTGCAACCATGAACATGTACTTAATATGTTCATGTAAAAAACATAAGCATTCTGTGTGTGCATTACGTGCAGCAGGCTTACAGAACTTGGTGTGTATCTCTACTGCTATCTGTTTCTAAGCAGATGGTATTACATACATTGTCAATACATGTATGGACTCTTAACAAGAGAAGGTCTTGAACTTGAATTTCAAAGCCAATTCTGATAATCTTTTTCACCTAAATTTAATCACTGAAGATGGATACAAATTGCCAGATCCAAAAAATCAACTTTGGTTCTGAGCTAGAGCTGATTTCCCTATGCAGTTTGGGTACAACCCATGATGGCAGGAATTGAACATCAGTTTGTAAATGCTTAACTCTGACAAATGTAAAGCCAAAGCCTTAGCCCTGAGCTGTAGTTTAAACCTACCTGGGTTCCAGCCATCTCTAATTTTAACTTCCAGTGATTGTAATTAGATATTCTGCAGGCTCTGTGTATGCATATGCGCCTACTATATGTATGCTTAGCTGGGCAGAACTATTAATCACTTACATTTTTTCACCCAAATTTAATTATTTTTTGTGTTCAAGTTATTTCTACACTTAACACTGTTAATGTTCATGTTAACTATTCTGTTGATCTTGCTGTTTTTCATTTCTTTCAACGTGTAGCTGATTTAAATTAGTACTGCCCACTAGAAGCTGTTTCAGTTTCCTTTCCTGAAACTCAAGGGGAAAAAAAGGGTGGAGCTAATGTGACAACAGTGGGACAAAAGATCATAAACACTTAGTAGGATATTTCACTTTTTATTTTCTCTAATTTATTTTAATTCTCTTATGTTGAATGCTTGAACATCTAGCAAGTTGTAAAATGATCTACTTTTGGTATGTAAGGGCTATTTAGATCTGGATAACTTCACATAACTTATCTTCTGTTTGGGAAGATAATCATGAATCTGATTAACTTCCTGCCTCTTCCAAAATTAGAAACAAGCAAAACAAAGACAGTTTATGCCACTTTTTTTTTCTTGCTCTATTCTGGGGCCAGCCAGAGATCAATTCAGCCTCTAGCATAAATTAGAATAGCCCCAAGGCTACTCTAATTAACACCCAGATAACTATGAGCTCAGGAGATTTTTCCTGCAGCTGGGAATAGCTAGAATGCAGAGGCATTCTGGCCACCTCCTTTTCTTTGCATGCCAGTAACACTCCTTATACCTGGAAGCTTAGGAAATCCTCTGTCTTTCCAGCTATGTGCTATGAAGGAATTTGAAGAATAATCAGACCAAAGTAAAATCTCAAACTCTTTCAATCTGTTTCTATACCATCAGGATGCCTGGCAATGGGAGGGAATCGCCTGTCAGGAACTTAGCCAGCAATAATGTCTGTTCAAATTCAATTTGGAAATGAAACTGAAAAGCCTGGGCAAAACCCTATAGAATATCTTTGAAAGCCGAAATAGGGGCAACAATGAATCAACAGGGTAACAAGAGCTTGAAAACACCTACTACTTGCTACAGTCAGTTTGTGCCTATCAGGTTGCTTGACTTCAAGTCTGTAAGGTGCTGTGAGGTTACATTTACTTGTAAAAGTTGATTTCCAAATTGCATCTCTTCAGAACAAACCTGAAACAAAAGCTTATCCTGAAAAAATTCAGGAAAAGGTAGAAAATGAAAGGGCTGTAGTGTAGTCAAGTGACTAAGAAAGAAAAAGGTTGTGATGGCCCCTTTTGTTCAGCAGCCAGCCTTGACTCTCTTCTTTATTATTATTTTTTTTAAAAATCTGACTGTGTAAAATAGTTTCCAATAAATCCACCTTCAAAAAACAAACCTGCTATAATAAAATCCAAGGATATGACATTGTACAAATGGGAACAAACATCCCTTGCCATGTAGGATGAAAAGAGAAAGGAAACAGTAGAACACTTGTTTACAGAATTCTTGTACTTAGCATTTACAGTTTAAAAAAAATCTAGTTTTTCCAATCTTTATGCTCAATTAGAAAAAAAATCCATACACTCTTCAATCTGTTACCAATAGAAAGCTACTTGCACAAAGACTGCAGTTTTATTTTCCATTTGTCTAATCTGAGATTTTAAAGGCCCTGAAAATGAGTCCATTAAACTGGAGGTAAGAGGCTCTTCAAAACATTCCTGTAGACCATTGTCCTCTGTAACTGCCAGATGCTCTTCAGTGAGTTCCAGGATCCTCTGAATTACACAGGTTGTTTAGGGCCTAATTCTGTACTCAATTCACAAGTAAATCTCCCATCACTGCACCTTTCAGGATCACACTCATTCATATAGGGTTGTCACCTTTCTAATTGCTGGCAACCGGATCCTTGAAGTCCTGCCCCTGTCCTGCTACTTCCCCCACCAAGGTCCTGCCCCCATTGCTTACTCCTCTCCCCCCTCCCACGGTCGCTTGCTGGATTCTCCCAAGGAGCCTGCCTGTAGGTAAGAGGGGCTGGTGTGGATTAATGACTGAGCGCCTCCTCCTGCCCTGTGGTAACCGGACTCTTAGTTCAGGTGCCATTTAAGGTTGGCAGGTCCCCTTTGGATTTGACTCTCTGGTCAAAAACCAGGAACATGGCAACCTTAATTATGGCACCCAACACAGAAGCCAAAAACCAGACTGTCTGGGTAAAACCCGGCCAGGTGGCAACCCTACACTCATAGTCATTATTGGCTAGTGAGTCATCTAATTCATCCCCCTGTATCAATTTCCTCAGGGAAGCGTGGAGATAAATATTTCCTTTCACTGTTGGCATTCAGATGAAATCTACTGAACAGCAGACAGCAGTTCACCATGATTTCATTTTAAGGTAACTCTCCCCCAATCTTAAACTGTGTGATAGTCTAGTGGACTACCACACACACAGTTTGTCCAGAGATGGTCCTGAACTAAATCCTGGGATCTAAATTCCCCCCGCCACTCCCAAAAGTTCAATTCAGGATCCCAGGTTTATGGCTTGGACCATAATCTCCAAATTTGGTAGCTCACCTCCAAACTTTATTGACTGTGGTGTATTGAAAAATGTCTTAAAATTAGAAGCTATCACTTTAGATTCTCAGGTTTTTTCCTGGCCCTGCTTTCAGGCTAGGGGTTTCCATAGGGAAGCATGCAATCTCGGTCTTTCTGCAGTCAAGAAAAGCCAAAAGCAAGGTCGGTGAGTTGTGCATCTCTGCCTTATGGTCCAGCTTGCTTGCTCATTCGTTCCTCTCCCTTTAGTTCTTGTGTGTTAAGTTGCAACCTTCCAGTAAGTGTATTTTAGACGACCTAATTTTTCTGGTTGTATAGTGTGAACATAGCTGAGAGTTGCAGAGAATTATACAGCAGAAAAGTATATTCAGTGCCAATGTTAAGACCACAACTCTTGTTGCAGCCCCTCATGCTTTTTTCTCCTTTCCTCTCCTTCTGATCTCTTTCCCTATGTAAAGGGCTTCTCCACTCAGGGCTGAATCCTGTAGTACTTTCTTAGGCCTCACTCAGGCAAGACACCCTACTGCAGGTGTCGGCAACTTCTGGCACACGGCTCACCAAGGTAAGCACCATGGCAGGTCAGGCCAGTTTGTTTACCTGCCGCATCGGTAGGTTCAGCCGATTGCGGCTCCCACTGGCCGCGGTTCGCCATCCCAGGCCAATGGGGGCTGAGGGAAGTGGCGTGGGTGAGGGATGTGCTGGCCGCGGCTTCCCGCCGCCCCCATTGGCCTGGGACGGCGAACCACAGCCAGTGGGAGCCACGATCGGCTAAACCTGTCGACGCGGCAGATAAACAAACTGGCCCGGCCCGCCAGGGTGCTTACCCTGGCGAGCCATGTGCCAGAGGTTGCTGACCCCTGGCCTAAGGACTTCAGCCCCCTGGGAGGCATCTGCTGAGGCTCAGGGTTTCAGTAAAAGCGACACTGAAGCCCTGAGCTCCAGGAGGTATCTTTTGTGGGGCTGGAGTCCTGAGCCCCGGCAGGCCTCTCTGGTGAGGCTAAAGCCGCTAGACCCCTGCCCCACCATTGGGCAGAAGCCCCTAACCATACTATCCCACTGCAGGACAGAAGCCCCAAGCTCCCCCATAGTGTGGTAGGTGGAAAATGGGAGGGGGGGGCCACAAGCCACACTTTTACTGTAAAAGAGCAGCATGTGGCTCACAAGCGACAGTTTGGCCATCCCTGCTCTCGATGTTCCCATAAAGGGGTTTCTGGAGAAGAGAGACAGTGGCCGACTGGCTGGCTGCCTTTTATTTTGGGGCTGGGAAATCAGTGCCTCAGCAAACAGCCCTCTTAGTGAAAACTCCCATTGAAATAAATTAAGACTATAGGACTTGTCCAGTGATTCGGGGAGAATTTAATGAGATCCAAACCTGTAAATGGATCCATACTGCTGGACACTTGCGCCCACACAGAGCCCTATTAACATTGGCGTGTCTTTGTACACAGATCTGTTTGTAAGGATTGGGACCTAGCACTGTAATTTCCAGTTATCCATTACAGCTCACTCCATTTAATGGGAAACAGACAGCTACCGGAAAGTTGTTCCCCAGTAGCATGGACCCACTTTGGGA
Organism: Mauremys mutica; assembly: GCF_020497125.1. Classification (NCBI taxonomy): domain Eukaryota; kingdom Metazoa; phylum Chordata; order Testudines; family Geoemydidae; genus Mauremys; species Mauremys mutica. The sequence continues at coordinate 302,484,844 of NC_059072.1, read as the reverse complement.
AAATGTCTGATTTGGCAGGATGGTGACAGCTTCGTGTGTGGCTGGTGCCCACCAACACATGGTTCAGCAGCCATGTTGTCATAAACAGATAGTTAAGGGTTAATGTCTCTTTTACCTGTAAAGGGTTAAGAAGCTCAGTAAACCTGGCTGACACCTGACCAGAGGACCAATAGGGGGACAAGATACATTCAAATCTTGGTGGAGGGAGTTCTTTGTTTGTGTTCTTTGTTTTGGTTTCGTTCGCTCTCGGGACTGGGAGGGACGGGACATCAATCCAGGCTCTCCAAATCTTTCTGAATCAGTCTCTCATGTTTCAAACTTGTAAGTAACTAGCCAGGCAAAGCGTTAGTCTTATTTTTGTTTTCTCAACCTGTAAATGTTTCTTTTTGCTGGAAGGATTTTTACCTCTGTTTGCTGTAACTTTGAACCTGAGGCTAGAAGGGGTTTCCTCTGGGCTATATAAATCTAAGTACCCTGTAAAGCATTTTCCTTCCTGATTTTACAGAGATAATTTTTACCTTTTCTTCCTTTAATTAAAAGCTTTCTTTTTTAAGAACCTGATTGATTTTTCCTTGTTTTACGATCCAAGGGATTTGGATCTGAACTCACCAGGGAAGGTTTTGGGGGGACAGAAAGTGTGCCAGACACTGATTTCTGGCTGGTGGCAGCGTTACCAGATCTAAGCTAGTAATTAAGCTTAGAAGTGTTCATTCAGGTCCCCACATTTGTACTCTAAAGTTCAAAGTGGGGGAGGAAACCTTGACACATGAATATGTGCCTTAGGAAATGGAATATTCTTAAACAGTGCCTGACAATTGAATGCTAAGTCTATCTATGAGTATCCTTGAAGGTGATGATACAACTCTCCTTGACCATTTGCTCCTTTAAGTCAACTAGCCTTCATGTACCTTAATGCAGTATTGCATGTAAACTTTCTCTGCTTCTTTCCATTGACTAATCAGAATAAATGATTCTTGTCCTCTTTATAGCATTCCCTTTCCATAGCTGTTGACAGTCTCCCCGAGCCTCTTTTGTCTAGACTGAACCTGCCCAAATCTCTTATTTTTCCAGGCCTTTCATCCTTTGTGATGCTCTCCCTTTGAATCTCATGTTTCCATCTCTTACTGCAAACTGAACATCAGATGAGATCATCTAGGGCCATGGAGAATGGAATAAGTAGCTTGCAGCCATTTGCATTGGTGCATATGCTGTAGAACTGGAAATAACTAATAACATTTGCAAATGTAACAGTTCCAATTTCATTAGCATGGCTCCGCAGGGATAGTGACAGGAGAGTGCTCATGCTGCTGCTCACATTGCCTCTTGCCAGGTAACATGAGAATTTCCCAGCCAAACAGCAAAAGTAATATGCAAAATTATCAATGGGTGTCATCTGGCAAAATAGGACATGTGCAACCAAAACAGTCTTGTGTTGTATAATTAAGTAATCAAAAACTACGCACAAGGAAGTGGAGTAAAGGTTATGAAGGTCCAGGTCCTACAAACATTTTAAGTATAACTTCATCAGGACTATTGCATGAGTAAGATAAATACATAAGGAAAAAAAAGCAAAGTATACATACTCTTTACTTCATATCTTCTCTATTTGAAATAGTGTCCCTACTCCCACCCACACAGTCAAATACTCCTTTTCCCCCATAGAATATGTGGAATTTGTCTTCACAAACTCATAAGTTTTTTTTTTTTTCTTCTTTTTAAAGAAAGGTCAGGCACCATACTCAGACCAATATCAAAGAAGTCAATGTTTTGTGTAAAAGTGGTAGTCAGCCAAAATGTATTTTCTCTGTTTCTGTGAGGAAAATCTCAGAAAATCCACCAAGGATTTTCTGAGCACATTAATCAGGGGAGATGGGGGAGAAACACATCCTCTATAACTCTAGAGACATTACAAGGAAAAGTGTTTTAAAAAAATAAAACAATAGATTTTTTTCATTAAGCACAAAATGATTTTTTTTTAATTATTATTTTGGAGCCTGAGTAGTAGAAAACATTATATTTCCTTTTTGTTTCATGCCATTTTTTTCATAGTCTTTGTACTTCACATTGTGTGCAGTATTGATAATTTTAAATCTTCAAAATTAGGACATTTCATTAATTTCCAGCAAGGCAATTAGGATAACTCATTTCCAAATACAGTTACTGCAGTAGCTCAGATTCTGCTTGAACAGAAAACTGACTGGAATGTTAAATTGCCCACTTGTAACTAGGATCCTGTAGGCTTTGCAGGATCAGAGCGTCTGTGAGAGGATATGTCTGACATGTGGTATTGCAAACTGGCTAAAATACAGAGTAAAAGAATTCCTTTCGTAAAGAGGAAAAAGCAACAGTTAATGCAAAGGTCTCAAGGAAAAAGCAAAATAAATCAGAGTATGGATTTAAGCCCTGATCCTGCAATTGACAGTCTGTGTGTTGACTGCAGTGCCTGTACAGAACCTCATTAAAGAACACCCAGGGCAACTGCAGGACTGGGGACTTAAACCTTGGTCCTGAGTTTCCACACTGACAGATTTCCGGGAAGCCTTGGGTGTCCAAAGCCGCACTGTGACTGTTCAGCTGGGTCTTCTCTAATGTTATCAAGTCATTTACCAACTCCAAATGGTGCACACCTGGAATCTCCTCATCAGTGACCTCCCAACCCTACGCTTCTAATGCAACCTATGTACGTGGGGTAGGTACATGCGTAGGGACTTTACTAAAGGGAGATAAAGATGTTTATTTCCCCCTATTTTGAACTGATAGTTAAAATAACCAAAGCACTATATCAGGGATCAGCAACCTTTGGCATGCGGCCCGTCAGAGAAATCCGCTGGCAGGCCAGGGCGGTTTGTTTACCTGCAGCGTTCGGAGGTTTGGCTGATCGCAGCTCCCACTGGCTGCGGTCCCCCACTCCCAGCCAATGGGGGCTGTGGGAAGTGGCGGCCAGCACATCCCTTGGCACACGCCTCTTCCCCCAGCCCCCATTGGCCTGGAACGGTGAACCGCAGTCAGTGGGAGCCGCGATCGGCTGAACCTGCGGATGCTGCAGGTAAACAAACCGCTCTGGCCTGCCAGCGGGCTTCCCTGATGGGCCGCATGCCAAAGGTTGCTGATCCCTGCACTATATGATAGACTTGAAGGAAGCCAAAGCTAGTTTTGTCCCTTTTCTGCTCTGCATCTGCCTCTCTCCTACTTATTTTGAAGCTTTCATCTGGTTTCCAAATCAACTTCAATAATATGAAAACCCATTCAGCTTTTAACAGTCTCCTTTTAACTCACAGGCTTTTACGGTGCTGTTTATATCTTGTACCTTGCACTGATGCATTTGTTGCTGATACATACATTTGAGCTAATAGGAATGTCAGACTAAGGAAATTATCATCTTTATGGAGATTATGTATGTTTTGGATTTGATGGTTCTTTTCATAGATATTTTTAATATAGTGTCTGTTTGTTTTTGTTTTAGTTTTAAACAAAAACTGGGGATCTAAAGGAGAGGAACCATAATACTGTGAAATTTCAGAGCCTTATCATATGAGAGTAAATTTAAAGGCTAATTCCTATCTCTATCTGTATCCACAACCTTTTATAGGGATCATCACCATAGTCCCTGAAGTCATTCTGAAAAAGGAGACTATACATAATTTTCTTTGACTAAGTTTGGAGAGACCATATAGGAAACAAAAATAGGACTGAAGTTGACAAACTCGTGTATAACATCTCAAGAGAAGATGTAGTCTGAGATTTGGCTAGTAAAAAAAAACAAAAAACAAAAAAACAAAAACATAAAAACAAACCTAACAAAACCTTCAAAGAGTAGAGCATATGACATTCAAGCTTAGTTGTGAGGGAAAGTCTAAACATTTTTAAATACAACCAAATAAGGGAATGCTTGGAGAAGCATACAGTACTATGATCAAGAATAACAAGTTGTGTTAAATAAGGATAAGCTTTGCCAACTTGCCTTAAATTGGTCATTAACTTGTCTGCAATACTTGAACATAAGAACGGCCATACTGGGTCAGACCAAAGGTCCATCTAGCCCAGTATCCTGTCTTCTGACAATGGCCAATGCCAGGTGCCCCAGAGGGAATGAACAGAACAGGAGATCATCAAATGATCCATCACCTGTTGCCCATTCCCAGTTTTTGGCAAACAGAGGCTAGGAACACTGTCCTTGCCCATCCTGTCTAATAGCCATTTGTCATGGAGTTTTGGGGGAGACCAGGGCCTGCACTCCTGGCTTCCTGTGATTCACCGTGACTCTCAGCCAGGCAGTAGAACAGAAGGTTTATTACATGACAGGAACACAGCCTACATCAGAGCTTGTAGGCATAAACAGGACCCCCTTAGTCAGGTCCTTCAGGGTAGTAGGGAATTTAGCCCCCAACCTTGCAGTTCTCTACAATTCCCCAGACAGCCCAAGACTGAAACTCTCCAGCCCCTCCTTTCTGGCCTTTTCCTCTTTCTCAGGCCAGGAGGTCACCTGATCTCTTTGTTCTCCAACACCTTTAGCTATCCCCTTGCACGGGGGGGGAGGGCCCCGGCCATTAGTTGCCAGGAGACAGAGTGCCGGCCATTTATGCACACTGGCCCTTTACTCTGCAACAATCTCACCCCCTAGAGAGTTAAGAAATGCATAGGGGAAACTGAGGTACCCACACAGTAGTCAGAGGAAACCTTAAGAACAGTCCCACTTCGTCACACCATTGATGGGCCTATTCTCCATGAACTTATCTAGTTCTTTTTTTGAACCCTTGTAGTGTGAATTTTCATCTGCACAACCTCCTAGCACATCATGTTAGCCAAATTTGTGATGGTGCAGTACATACTGCTTCCATTGAGTTTGCAGCACTCCAGTTGTTTAATGATATTTTACTGCATGGAAAATGTTCAGTGGCTATCACAATAATAAGATAAGAAAGGATTGTATTAACTGGTTCCATTAATGCTAGCAGCTCCATCTTTACTAGTTAATTTTTTAAATTAATCCATCTCCTAGAATAAGCCTTCAAAGAGAAATCAGTAATTAAACAGATATAAATGCTTTCCTTCCCAGCCCTGGATCCCAGTGATATGGTGGCAGACTGCTTTTTGCAATTGGAGCTCTGTGATATATAATAATAATTTATTTTCCTGTCCCCTTTTCAGTTGCTTTCCCTAAGCACTTCCTGCCTCTCTCCTTCATAGGTCTCCCACTGCCAGTCTTGTTCTTCTTGCCCACAGTGCTCTTCTGTCCTTGCCCCATTCTTTTAATGTCTCTCTTTAATCCCCTAGGACAACTGGAAACCATTCTGGATTGCAGGATGAGGGCATGGGGAGGAGGCTTTCAGTCACTACTTCAAAATAATAAATATGCCCAGAAAATTTAAAGTCCTTCATAAACATTAAGCTTCATGACACCACAGTGATGTACTATCCCCATTTTATAGATGAAGAAACTGAGGCATGGGCCAAAGATGGACATCAATAGGTGCTTGAGAGCAATAGGCACCTCCTAGAATGGAGTGTGGGAAGAGGAATTGAACCAAGAACTGCTAATTCCCATGCCTTCGCTGTTAGACCACATTCGTCTGATGTTCATTGACAGGATGTACTGTGGAATGTTTTGTAGCCAATCTATGGAAATACAGTCTGTCTTGAAATGAAGGAGATATATTAGCAGTGAGGGTGGGACTTTCATCAACAGAGTTAAGCCAATGCTGAATATTTCTGAAAATCTTATTCTTGGCGCACATGACACATAGCATGGCTTGTGATTGAAAACATCCCTATGTATATACCTACTGCAGAAATCATACATCCAGATTGTTCTAAACCTTGTAGCTATTCTTACAGAAATTATAAAGGTCCATATTGAAATAGAGGATAGTAATGAATCCATAGGCTCATGTGACAGTAATTATCAACTTTCTTTCCCTTCCAGTACAGGCGCATATGTCTTGATACCTCCAAATGAAACCAGAAGGAACCAGATACAGAAAAGTAAGTGCATTATCTACCACACTCTAGATGAATTTATTTGTTTTTGTTTTTACAAAATGCAGCTTTTGTCTCTGTGCTTTATGACCCTTGCAGTTTTATCTCAGCCTTTCCATGGGTTTTATGTGTGCAGCTGTGATAATATTAAAGCTACCACAACATAGAATCCACGGCCAGAAGGGATCATTGTGATCAGTGCTTAATTCATAATGAGAGGTGATAGGACTCAAGCAGTTTTTCTTACTTTCATAACTGATGCTGCAAGCCTAGAGGTGCTGGGGCTCAGGCCTGGAAAGCCCCAGCACAAATTAAGCACTGATTGTGATCACCTAGTAAAGGCAAACTCCATCACCATGCAGACTTTTTCTTGTATGTGTTGTAAAATATTTTGCCTGGGTAGAAAAGCCAAATTAGGAAAAGAATAGTTCAACCATAGAAAGATGTGATAGCTGTAAAAACGTTCCCATTAGAAAGGTGGTGTCATAGCTGTTCAAATTAAGTTCTACAAGACACATTCAGAATTAATTTGATGCCCCTCCTAAAGTTAATAACCCTTCTCCTCTTTTCTCCCCCCTCCCCTCCCCCACCAGCTGGGTGTCAAGTTTAGGTTTGAAGATCAAATTTTGAGTCTTGTTTAGCTATCCCTTGTCAAGTTAATGTTTTCTGTAATGCCAGTGTGGGCATAGTGTACCTATTGCATGCTTATATGGTTAAATTGTTCATGTGTACTGTTTTCAGAGAGAAAATGTCCATTTCTAGAATGTGCTTAACAAATTCTCTAAGTACAACTGCATAATGTAAGGCATCCGACGAAGTGGGTATTCACCCACGAAAGCTCATGCTGCAAAACGTCTGTTAGTCTATAAGGTGCCACAGGATTCTTTGCTGCTTTTACAGAACCAGACTAACACGGCTACCTCTCTGATGCATAATGTAAGGCACCTTACCTCCAATGACTTGATTTTTTTTGAGCAGCACTGAATATCTACATCTCCTATGGTTACATATCTGAGTTAGAGTTGAGATTGTCGAATAACCGGCTGAACTGGAATTGTTTAATCAAAGATTATTAATTGGAGATTAGTACAGCATTATGCAGAAAGAAATAGATACATTACCACACCTATGTTGTCTGACCAAGAAGTGGCTCTGTATCTCTCCTTTACTGTATCTAGAGGGAGGTGCAGTTCTCATTCCCCAATTATATTCCCTTACCAGTGTCATCATATAGGGTTTTTAGCAAAGAAACCGTCTTTGCCAAAATAAACAGATGTTCTGATGTCACTTCTATGTGTTCTCAGTCTACCTGACTTAAGTGCGAAGGCGTGATTATTTACAGCTGAAAGAACCAACAATTCTTCAAGATAATGTCTTTCAGTGAGTCCTTCTGACCCCACAATCATTCTTCCCTGTTGATTCCCCAACAGAAAACCTCTGCAGTAACAATCATCCCCCACTAGTTTCCCAAGTTTATATGTGCATATGTATATAAATATGTGTCTGTTAAGGAGGTGGTTTCCAAGAATATCTGGAGTTTGATATAAACATGAAGGCACTACAAATGATTAAATACAGCCTAACCCACACAATTCCTGAATAGGTTTCTTATCGGTGAAGGACCAGTGTTCTGGGCCTTGGAATTCAGACATACTCTTTGTTGAATATAGTCTAAGACTAGTTAATATATAAATGACTCAAATATACAGAAAGAAAGAACTAAAAGGTTTAATATTTACTAACCGATACTAAACCCATTGAAGCTCAATGGGTTCTTGTAGACATTTGCTGCCTCTCCAAACCAGGTCTAATATCTAAACTTTCCATCCATGTTGAGGGACTCAGTGAAATGCAGCAAACCCTTAAGAATTGCAGTAGCCCATTTTACTGAAAATTTGGAGTATAAAATAAAATCATACATCATATACATTAAAAAAGAGAACACCACAAAATCCAGGAATCACAAGAACTGTGTACATAAATTCCTTGGTAACAAGCTCAGAGACACAAGTGACTTACATACAATTTTATGAATGCTGACAGGGTATACAGTGTGCATACAGTAAACATTCTTTTAGATGGCAATCTAAAGTATTCTTTCATTGTAAAAGTTCTCATTGTTTGGCTTAAAGATTTTTGTTTAGCCACTGCTAGTAAATAATGCATACACATTCTGGACAGAAAAAATTAGGAGTAAATTAAGGAGTTTTATTTGGCAGGAACTGGAAGATTTTTTTTTTTTCATAATTTTTGTTCTTGTATTTGGGAGTAACTTTGCAATGTAATTCTTCACCAATATCTTTCATAGTGTCAGAGAACTACCATGACCGGGTAGGAACAGTGAGTGAGCACTGTGTGGTTTGAAACCCTTTGGAGAGTATGGTTAATTTTTAATTTCTTAAATTTAAGACTTTGTGGTTGATCCAGAGCTCACTTCACCTCGCTCCTGGAGTAAGCTGGCGTGGGGTTGTGGCATTCTTCTCTAGAAAGAGCGTGAACTCTGGTATCTGTTCCATTGCACCAAACCACCACCATCGGCCCAGGAGAGAAACAATTCAGGCAGACAATGCTGCTGTCATGGTGGTAGTTGTGTTTGTGTTATGGCAACAAAATACTAGGGCCCCAGTCCAGCAGAAAACTTAAGCATGTGCATGGTCCCATTGCACTCAAAAAGTTCTGAAAGCACCTTGCTGGATTGAGGACAAGATGCTTTACAGACAAGTAAAATGACAGGCAGGGGAATTCTTCCCAGCACTAGTGCAGAGTGGCATGGTGACTGAGGCCTTGTTTTCACTAGGAAAGAAGGTATATCTGAACCTATAGTAACCAGAACATATTTTACCCTACTGTATAGGCCATCTGAGAGGGGAAATTTTATTTTCCCTTTACTAAGTCTGGAAAGGATCAGACTGGCCCCTGGAGCAGGTTAGAACAACCCAAGTGCCATCCTAGATTGTGTCCCCTGTTGCCATAGTCCCCATGCAGAGGGGAATTACCAAGATGCAGAACTGCCACAATCCCCACCCCATCTTCTCCAGCCTGCTCCTGCCCTGCTCTGCCAGGGTGCCATAACTCTGCACCTCACAGGAAGTTCTGCTGGGCTGGGGAGCTTATGGGAGGGTGGTGCAGCTCATTTCCATGGACAAAAATGGCTGCAGTGAAGAGATGAACTTTCTTGATAGTCCCACAGCCTATAATATCAGTAGAGAACAGATGAATCCAGAGAAGGGAAACAACAAAAAGCAGCATGAGTGAGCAGTGATGGGTGGCATGTGTCCTGGGAGTTCTATGCATTTATTTATATAATTTTAAATAGGTAACTTGCTGGTATTATCAGGGAGAGCTACTAGCTGGGAATGACTATAGTTTATAGTATCCAGCCCTGTTTAAGACAACAATAATAGGATTTGAACTTGAGGCTTTCAGAGATGAAAGCAGTCCCCTGGGTGGTAGCCAGGCTCCATAATCTTTCATATGGACCAGCCATTAGTGTGGATTGAACTATGTTTGTGGAGAATAGACCTGCCCATGAGTGGGCATAGTTTTTAATGTGATGTAATTTAACAATATTATAAGTTCCTTACAGCAGGGGCTCTTATTTCTTTATGCTGATTGTTTGTTTGTTTTCTTTTTGATTTAGTTGCCAACAAAGAACTGGAGAACTTGGAGAGGTGGAAGGAACAGCACCGGCCAGGACCAATTAACATGAAACCACAGAAACTGGGTAAGGAAATAGAAGTGAGCAACTTGGTGGATTAAATAAAATAAATGAAAAATGTTGTGATTTGATTTTATTTTTTGCTCTGGTTTTTAGAGATTTACTGTAGGTTAAAATGTTAGCAATAATAGCTACTCTTAGTGAGATTTTAATGAACTTGACTATGAAGAAGTTCCTAAAACATAAATACGTAGCTTTCTCCTTCATGAAATTTCTTCTGACTGGTGCAGAAAACCCTGTAAAACATGATCACTTACATATTTTGAATAGTTATTTAGGCAATGGAAGAACAACTTGAAGGAAGCACAGTGAGTGACTTGGCTGAGAGCACTGAAAACTGTAACATGAAAATTATAACCACAAAAATAGACACAAATACAAAAGTGCAGCATTAGGCTGGAATTTAAAAATGGACTTTTTTTTTTAAGGTGGACCCTAACAATAAGGGGATAGGGGAAATGGTTGACCGGCACGTCCAACCTGCTGTTTTTCTAAACTCTTCTGGCTCCACTCAGCTGGTTGCACCCCAGACTGGACTTTCAGAAGAGGGCATGAAACTACTTACATCTTCTTTCTGAAGTACATCATGTGGTTTCCTAATTACTGGTGTTTACAATGAAACTGAAGTGGGAGATCACTTTTTCAAGTTTCAGGGTGGATGGTCAATAAATCAAATTCGGGGTGTGTGGATTGTAATTTTTAAACTGCAGATCATATCTTGTGCTCGAGGAAGGAACGTAACAAAACATTTTGTAAATGACTCATTTTGGCTACTAAAAATCATTGAGCAACCACATTTTCGTGAAAGATGATCAAAAGGTTTAGGAAACGTGACCTATAAGGAAATGTTAAAGAAACTGGGTGTGTTTAGTCTTGAAGAGAAGGCTGGGCAGGAGGGGATCTGATAAGTCTTCAGATATGTTAGAGATATAAAAAGGATGATGATCAATTGTTCTTGTTGTCCTCTGAAGGCAGGACAAGAAGTAAAGGGCTTAATCTGAAGCAAGGAAGGTTTAGGTTAGATATTAGGGGAAACATTCTAACAATAAGGGTAGTTAAGCTCTGGAATAGGCTTCCAAGGGAATCCCCATCTTTTGTGGGGTTTTTTTTTTTTTTAAAGAACTAGTTGGACAAAAACCTATCAGAGATGGTGTAGGTTTACTTGGTCCTGCCTCAGCACAGGGGCTGGACTTGATCATTTCTCGAGGTCTCTTCCAGTCCTACATTTCTATGAAATTTGGGATCCAGGTTGCTGCAATTTTGCTGTCTATGTATGAAGGTAGGCAGAAAAGTTAAGGTGATTTTTTGCCTACCCTCATGCACAGAGAGACTGTTGTATTGATGAAGTTGAAACCTCATTCACAAACCAACCTTTGTAGTTTTGTTTTTAAATAAGAACAGCATAACTGAAAAACAGTACATAGATTTCACTCCAGTTTTTTCTTTCAAGCGATTTTGAAAGGTGTAGAATACAAGGCTAAGGAGGTGTATGGTAGGTGAAAGTGAACTGCAGGGTTTGAAAAACCTACAAGATATTTAGGAACTGAAGGTCTAAACTTATTAGCTCAAGACTGAATGAATGCTTTAGATGGAAGAGTGGTGGTGGAATGTTGCAGAAGTGAAAAGCCCACGTCTCGCCCCATCTTCTGGGGAAGAAGGTGCTGGGATTCCTATCCTACGGCACCCTCTTCCATATCAACCACTAGCTACTGGGTGTTTAACTTTTGAAAGTGCATCTCCCAGCTACTGGAAAGGAAAAGAAACTGTCATTCTCTTGTCCTGGCTCAGTGTGTGTTGCGGGGGAGAAGGGTTCACTGTCTGCATCCTAGTTGTTGAGCAGAGAGAGTTCTCCTCCACTCTGCCTCTCTCCCAACTTCTGTGTTGTTTATCCGGAGGGGAGGACTCTTCAATCAGCAACAGGCTTTCGCTATTCTATCTGAAATTATGCTGAATGTGGCTTGTCCTTGTTGATAATTCCTATCAAACCATGTTTGTAGGGATATTAAAGAAGGTACTAACAGTGATTTCCCCCAAGTGACAGTGACCCCCCCCCCCCCCGCCAGTTTCACCAAGTACAAAAATATTTTAGTCCTTCTGTTGAAACTTGTAAGCTCCTGTCTGCAGAAAACATTGATTGTATCTGTCCTGTGAAAGACACTTGTTTGTAAGAATTAACTTATTACTATGTAAAAGACTTTGTTCTTGAAGTGGACACTATGTTACCACCCCTGCTATGAGCCTTAAGCCGTTAATTGACTCTGCCTAAGATATGGAATGTATGTTGATGAATGCTTAATGTACGTGAATGGTTAGGGAGGTGCCAGCTTAGAAAGGATCCATCGCCGAGAATGTGTCAAGTGGAACACCAGACAACCCCCGGAGGGTAAACTGGGATCCACCCCAAACACCTGGAAGGAATGTGCCACTTTAGACAATGTGGAGCCACCAGAAATGTGCCATCTGCTGATTGAGTCAGCAACAGCAGGATGAAACAGCTCCCATAGACTAATATAGGAATTAATTCCTATAAGAATGAACTCCAAAAACTGAGGACTTTGAGTCTCTGGTTCTGCTACCAACCTCCAGGAGCATCAGGTGCATCTGACAGTCTCGGCTCCATCCTCATGACCAAGATACCTGGCCAGTAACTTTGCATGAGCAACTTCTAGGCTGGTAACTATACCACCTATACAGAACTTGAATGATTGTGTGTGTGTGTGTGTGTGTGTGTGTGTGTGTGTGTGTATATATATATATATAAGGAATAAGTAGTATCAGAGGGGTAGCTGTGTTAGTCTGGATCTGTAAAAGCAGCAAAGAGTCCTGTAGCACCTTATAGACTAACAGACGTTTTTGGAGCATGAGCTTTCGTGGGTGAATACGTGCATCCGACGAAGTGGGTATTCACCCACGAAAGCTCATGCTCCAAAACGTCTGTTAGTCTATAAGGTGCCACAGGACTCTTTGCTTTTACAGGAATAAGTAGTTAAACAACATTGTTTGTTTTATCTTTTGCTTTATTATTATATTTGCAATAAATATGGCATCTTTGCCTTACCCCTCTTAATAAGATCCTGCTGGTTTTTATTATATTGGTATAACCTGTTCAACCCTGTTTCAGCAGCTCCCATTGCCAGTGGGCAACTTTGGTAGTGTAGACAAGGCTAGCAAGGTGTTGAAGAAGGTGGAGGCTTCCCCAGTCAGAATTATCATCCAAAAGGACATGGACTCAAGGGTCCTCTTAAACAAGGCATGTTGTAGTCAGGGCTATGCACCTCCTTGTGCATGGAGATGCCTAATGACCATGGATAAGAACTTGGTTCAAAGGATATATGGTGACAGTTCTATAGAAACAGATGACTTAATCCTCCTGAGATGCATATCTCTGCCATGGAAAGCTTCCCAGTGGTTAGTAGGCAAGTTATTTTTCAAGTTCTGTTGAACTTGGCATTCTGCCCTCTTATTAGCTCACACATGCTAATACTAATGCTGCCTTCATGTGCGTTTTCTTGAAATGGCTCAAGTTGCATCCTTGGAAAAAGAGAGAGAACTTCAGAGCTTATGGCAGGCAAAAGAGGAATCTGAAGGAAACTATGGAGCTGAAAACACCCACCAACCACTCTTTAAAGTGAGTGGAATGACTAAGAGGGAGCCTCAGAGCTTCTGTCTGAGGAATCAGAATTGTGGCAAATGCGCAATAATTAACGCATATTAAAAGGCAGATTCACTTCCTTGGTGACTTCACTGTAGATACAGATCAGATGTGGGAAGAAATAACAGGTTTCTGACACGTAGAAACTTAAGCATTTGAGGAGGCTACATCGACCCTTAGAGTGCTGGTACTCTCCAAATTGAAGCAAATACACATGGATGATTGGTGAGAAATGTCCACTATATTCAATAGCTGGTGTTAAGAACTTTAGCTCTGTATTTGCTCGTGTGGGCTTAAGAGGGCCAGCAGAGGTTTGAAGAAAGGAGAGATTCACAATGGCATCTTTAATGGCACAATTGAAGGGGTTCATTCGATCACAAATTTTTTTTAATGCCTCTTCTCTGAGAGTGACTCTTTTTAGAGAGACTGCTTCATTTTTAGTGTCCAAATCATCAGATTTCCTCAAATTGAAATTCAATAATTGCTTGGCTACCTTGATTAAATATTGTAAGAATTCCAAATCTGCACTATTTCTATGACTGGCAGACATCCAACCTTTCCAGGACTAGGTAATTTCAGGTACCATAGAGAACAAACAAATAAATTTGAGTTCCATACTTTCCCTTAGATAATAGAACTCTAAGCAATAAATTAGTGTAAATTTATAAAGAACAAATCATGCCTGACAGCCTTCATTGTTGTTTTTTATATATAAAGTGAATGCAGGAGTTAATCAAATCAAAATGTGTTAAAACATTTGATATACTGCTTCACAAAATCTTATTTGAAAAATTAATTCAAGCTGTCTTGGATATGAGCCCTGTTGAATGGATTGAAAACTGGCTGGCAGGCTGTAAGCAAAGGGTAATGATGAACACCAATATATTGAGTAGTGGCTGATGTCCAGTGGTGTGCCTGCGTTGGAGATTGATGATGCACATGGCTTTAATTAACATCAGGAGCTGAAGCTGATGTTAAATTTGCAGACGATACTAAAAGGCAAAGTGTTGGCAATACCAGGAAGGGGAGGAAAAAATAATACACAGGGACCCAGAGAGGCTAGAAAAGGTTCAGGAAGTAACAAAAACAAAACAAAAACAAAAAAATGCTCAACCTGGAAAAAATATTTATAGTACCAACTGTGTGCTGATTATAGTGCCAACAGTAGGTATGTTGTCTTGCATACTACATAGTCCCATTGATTCCTAGAGGGACTGCACAGGTGTGTAAAGTTAAGCCTCAGGGTGTCTGCACAGACTAGGAAGGTAATAGTTCTCTATGTAGCACTAATGCAAGCAGCTTTTGTAGTCTTGGGTACCTCTGTAAAGACAAAAATGTTGACAAATAGGAAGGAATTCAGGGAAGAAAAATAGAAATAATTATGGAGCTGCAATTAAAGGAATTAACTTGCTCAAACAACAAAGGGAAACCCGATTGGCTTCTATAAATGGAGGGAACATCATGGAAAAGAGGAATTGTTCAGAGAAGCCTAGCATAAGAACTGAGAATAATGAGATTTAAATCAATTCACTTCTTTCCTCATGCCCTGCCATGGGAGTGAAGATCTATTGGGTCCGTCTTGCTGTCTGTTCTAGAGTTTACAGTTTCTTGGTTAGAGGCTGGGTGCTCTCAATAGAGGACCCATACCTCTGAAAACTATACCTCCTACTACTTGAGCCTTAGTTTGGCAAGGCTAAGATGCAGGTGAGACTTGTGTTTTGAATCAGGTTTTTGATTGCTTTAAAAAATGAGTGTTTTTCCCCCTTGCTAACAAAGAGCAAATTCTGTGTTTTCACTGATGTTAGGTGCTTTGGTGATGGTTAGTGGCCATCCAATTAGAAACCTCAATAAAAATTTCTATCAATTTTAAAGAAGTATTTTTTTGGAAACAATTTCCTCCCCTCTTGGTTTAAAAAATAAAATAAAATCTAGCACCAACATACTGAGCAAAAGAAAACTTAGGATGACCACCAGGAAATTAATCTAGAAGGCAAGACACTGTTAAACCGTGAAATAGTCTCTCAAGTAAAATGAGGAACCCTCATAACTTCAGTCATTTACCAGTAAAAGGGACAATACAGCGAAGAACATTCTGCAAATAACAAATATTCTGTGCTGGTGAAAGACTGACATTAGAAAAAGATGAACAAAAAGATAAAATAGGTCTCTTCGATCTCTCATTTTTATCAGGATGATTAGGCATACATGAGAATATTTGCATAATGTGTTTATATTACAGTGTCTCTTGTTGCTGACACTTGGGCTTAAAACTTTCTAACATGCAGAATGCAATTTGTATTTTCTAGGTGGAAGAGAATCCGAGGCTGAAGCTAGGCAAAAACAACACATCAAACACCTGCAATCTAAATACCAGCAAAAGGTCAGGAGGAATACATGTAATTTTTAGTTTAATTTAGGAAATACTGTTTGTTTTTTGTTTTTTCTCCCTCTGAGGGCCACTGTTCCATGTGGCTGTAAAATGAACTCCCAGTTGTTTGACAAAAGAAATAGAAGTCATGAGAGTTCAAAAGAGACAAAGAAAAGGTGGACTTGAAAGACTTCCCAGTAATGTAGAAAATGAGAAGACTGTTAGATAAGTCTGTGTAAACAATGTTGCAGATAACGTCTAAAGTAATGAGGTTAATGATAATGCCACCAACATTGCCCGTCATATTTTCAACATGCTACATAAATGGTAACCAGTCAATCAACACAGCGACCCACGTTTCAGGGCATGTAAGTATTTATCCTCATTATAAAGGGCATACGTGCTTGTAAAGGTCCGTCATAAGAATGGCCATACGAGGTCAGACCAAAGGTCCATCTAGCCCAGTAACCTGTCTTCCAACAGTGGCCAATGCCAGGTGTCCCAGAGGGAATGGACAGAACAGGTAATCATCAAACAATCCATCCCGTGTCGCACATTTCCCACCTCCTGGCGAACAGAGGCTAGGGACACATCCCTACACATCCTGCCTAATAGCCATTGATGGACCTATCCTCCAGGAATTTATCAAGTTCTTTTTTTAATCCTATTATAATCTTGGCCCTCACAACATCCTCTGGCAAGAAGTTCCACAGACTGTACGTTGTGTGAAAAAATACTTTCTTTTGTTTGTTTTAAACCTGCTGCCTATTAATTTCATTCGATGGCCCCTAGTTCTTGTGTTATGAGAGAGAGTAAATAATGCTTCCTTATTTACTTTCTCCACACCAGCCATGATATTATAGACCTCTATCATATTCTCTCCCCCACCCCTTAGTCGTCTTTTCCATGCTGAAAAGTCCCAGTCTTATTAATCTCTCCTCATACAGAAGCCGTTCCATACCCTAATAATTTTTGTTGCCCTTTTCTGAACCTTTTCCAAGTCCAGTATATCTTTTTTGAGATGGGGCGACCACATCTGCACACAGTATTCAAGATGTGGGCGTACCATGGATTTATATAGAGGCAATATGATATTTTCTGTTTTATTATCTATCCCTTTCTTAATGATTCCCAACATTCTGTTCACTTTTTTGACTGCCGCTGCACATTGAGTGGATGTTTTCAGAGAACTATCTACAATGACTGCAAGATCTTTCTTGAGTGGACACAGCTAATTTAGACCCCATCATTTTATATGTATAGCTGGGATTATATTTTCCAGTGTGCCTTACTTTTCATTTATCAACATTGAATCTCATCTGCCATTTTGTTTCCCAGTCACCTAGTTCTGAGAGATCCTTTTATAGCTCTACGCGGTCTGCCTGGGACTTAACTACCTTGAGTAGTTTTGTATCATCTGCAAATTTTGCCACCTCACTCTTTACCCCTTTTTCCTGATCATTTATGAATATGTTGACTAGGACTGGGCCCAGTACAGACCCCTGAGACCCAGTATGGATGCTTGCATAACCACCTACTGATAACAGATTGTTCAAAACTAACATAATGGATGAGCTATTGTACAGTTCGTGTCTCTGTTCTCTAATTACAGTGAAGAGGCACACATGCTTGATTTTTTTTTTCTTTGTAACTTCATCAGAGTCAAAATTTAGGGTTGGAAGAGGTACAATACAAAAGACAAACTGCGTTGTCTCTGGATGTGTTCTTCCCCCATACCATATAGCTGAAGAGAGAAGAATATGCAAGAATCAAGAAGGAGACTGAAGAAGCTGAAATCCTGACAATGAAAATGATTCAAAGAGAAAAGGTAAGACTTGTTTGAGTCTGCAATAGTCAAAATATCTCACTGGAACAGTGCTTTACTTGGATGAACCTTATGGGATGGATCCTTGATGCATGTAAACTGGCTATACTGATTTACACCAGCTGAGGATCTGGTCCTTCATCTGAAGTTTAGCATATCCCCTTAGATGAAATCTGGGCTAACGTTGTGCTGTGCTCACAAACTCACTTTGATTTCTGTGGCTCTAGTAGGGAAGCAGGTTGTTCTGGGTGCCATGAAAGCTGTTCAGTTACTTGAATTGTATACCTAATAGGGGAACAGTTATTTCTAATCAAGAAGATATGCAGGGCTGGAACCACTGTGGCACCTCTCTCTAAGAGAGGAACCTGTTAAATCTGCCAGAAGTACCTGTGACTGACTGTCACCAGACCAGAATGATGTGCCTATTGGACCATGGATCACCTACTGGCCTGAGAGTATACTCCATCGTGCTAGCTTCAAAACAAGGTATATTGGAGGCCCAAATGGTAAACAAACCAGTTCTGGAGGTGAAGGGTGCAGTGGAATATCCCTTTGTGTTGGCTGATACACCTTGGTTTTTGTTTTGGTTGAGAACAGTAAGGATAACTGCTCTGATTCAGCGAATGTATCTATAGAATTACACCATCTCTTCAAAAGGCTGAAGGACAGGTGTTTTATATATTAAATAGAATGCTCACCATTGGCAGCTATACAAAAATACCCTATTTTACTTGTCCTCCGGCTGTGTAGCATGATGTGTTTTGAATTTATGAAATGAAGATGGCTAGTTGTCCCACTGATGTAGATGAAGCCATTATGGCTTCATCTACAGTGTCCACTGTAAGAGCAGAACTAAGGGTGAGAAGGCACAGAACAATGCTCTAATGCAGAGGTTCTCAAACTTTCTTGCACCATGATCCCCTTCCGACAACAAAAATTATGACATGACCCCAAGATGGGACCAAAGCCTGAGCCCACCTGAACCCCTCCACCCTGGGCGGTGGGCCAAAGCCCAAGGGCTTCAGACCCAGGCAGAGGGCCTGGAACCTGAGCCCTGCCACCCAGGTATGAAGCCCTGGGGCGGTGGGGCTCAGCCTTTGGCCCGGGGCCCCAGCAAGTCTGTCAGCCCTGGTGACCCCATTAAAATGGGGTTGTGACCCACTTTGGGGTCCCAACCCACAGTTTGAGAACCACTAATGCCTATGGCGAACTTCTGTAATGCTGCACTTTCAGATGTAAACATGCAAATTCAGATGGAAATGCCTCCATACGCTGAGGTCATGGTGAAACCGATTTTCCTTACAGTGGTTTACACTTTTTCCACTGAAACTCCAGGGGCAAGTGGTATCCCTTCCTTCTTCCAGACTGCAAACTTTCAAGCCTGTCCATTCTTCTGAAATGCAAACCTCCCCAAGTGTAAGTGCAGACATGGTTTTATTGGGAAGTATTTACCCCAATCTCGGGAGCACTTCAAAAGAAGTTGTGGAAGCTCAGGATGAAATCCATGGACCTATTGAAGCCTCAGAGTCCAGTTCTTAAATAATACTATGTGGTCACATGTCGCCTCTAAGAGCCCATGTATTGTGACACCCCATCTACACATAAATGACCTACCAGCCACACTATCACTGATAGTGTGCCTGGCAATGCTCACTGATATGCTATCGGGCCTACCTTCTTTTGCTCTCTTTCTATCTGCAGTCCTGCATCAGTGGTAATGCCAGCACTGCAATATCAGAGTTGTGCTAGCTGACTAGCTTGAATGTCCCATCTGTATATGAGCCTTGGACCAAAATGTTTTATCAAGACAGTGTAAACACATGTAAAATGGTCCAAGATATAATTATGATTTTCCAACATGGCTGGATTAAACCATGTGGCATTGTTTTTCATCAAAAATTGGAAAAATTTTCTGGGAAAATCTTCTCTGGGCCACCCTTTGCCCCCACCCCAAATCCCCATTGTGTAGGGCTGTAAAGGTTGTCTGTCTGCTCAATGCCATCAGCCTCCATTCTTCTGGATACATTAGGGATTCAAAAGGCTGCCTGTGAGATTACCTTGTGCCCATAATGATCCCCCTAGGTCCTTCTGTGGCTCTGCTCTGGAAGGCAAACTGCAGCCTTCTCACATTCCCTTTTCCAGTATGCAGGCTTCCACCTTTTGCCTCTCTCTGCCAGGGACATCATTAGCTATGGGGTAAAAGAGACAATTGTCCTTCCCCCGCCCTGCCCGCCAAGATGTTGGACCCAATCTTTAAGAAAGCAATAATTGCTGAAGTTTTCTCCCCATTCCTGATGCTACTTGGGACAGAGAATGTTCTGTATGCTGACACAACTTCACACCCCTGGTCTCTGCTTCCCTCCAGAGGACAGGGATACGGTGTCTTTAAGAAACTCTCAGGAGACTAATTAGAACCACTTTTATGCAGATTACAGGAGACTTCAATTTTAGAATACAAAATTAGTATGTATTGACAGTTTACAGAAGCAAAAACAGACATTAAAATGCTCTAAAAGATTACAGGGGGAGGGATAGCTCAGTGGTTTGAGCATTGGCCTGCTAAATCCAGGGTTGTGAGTTCAATCCTTGAGGGGGCCACTTAGGGATCTGGGGCAAAAACTGGTCCTGCTAGTGAAGGCAGGGGGCTGGACTCAATGACCTTTCAAGGTCCCTTTCCAGTTCTAGGAGATGGGTATGTCTCCTATTATTATTATTTTTAGAGAGACCTGTTTGGGAAACACAAAACCATCCCTTCCAAGCTATTCTCCCCCCCCCCCCCAATCTTTCGGTCAAAAATAATTGCATGGCTAACTTTGTCACATAGCGATCTCTTGACCTTCAAAGTCCCGAGGCAGATTCTGTGCTGCACTTTCAAGAGTCTAGGTTCCTCTGGGGGCTAATACGGCCTTTAGCATAAGTTATAGCAGCCCTCTACCCCCACAACCCTCCCAGCTGAGCCACAGGCCAAAATTTCCAGATTGTAAAGTACTCTCACTCCTGTACTAGGGACTGTGATGGGGTCAGTTTAGGGTTTTGTACACTGCCCCTGTGCAGGAAGAATGCCCCCTTAGTCTTCTGGAGCTATGTAAAGTGGTCAGAGGAGGGGCCAGAATTTGGGCTCATGACTCTAGACTATACTCAGCCTATCAGCTGAGAAAAGAATGTGAGCTCAGCCTAAAAGCATCTCCGTTGCAGGCCCCTTGCTTTTCAAGAGCAGCATGTCACAGTTCCAGATATACATTAATATTTGATTTAAGATGGCCTCCTTTCTAAGGTCAGTCACTACACAAAAGGTAACTCCCTCCATTCTAGTACTCCTCAGTAGTTTATTTCGCTTATCTACAGACTCTTCTACAAAGAAGCTCTTAGTCTTCCTGGTGACATCTTACAGCTGAATAAACCTTCATAAATAACCTTTCAGGTTTTTGTTGTTGTTTAAGATATGGTAGCACTTCGTTCAGAATATAACATGACAATAAAGAATCTTCTAGTGATTGTGTCATGGAGGCACAGTTTAGGTTTTAAGGTCAAGTAGCAAAAACCACTTTAAGAATAATCTTCAGTCTAGAGATCAAAACTACTAGACTCCCAGAGTTACTTCAGGAATTCTTTTGCTATTAACTTGTCTATAATGGGGAATATAAAACTTGCAGTATTGGGGCCTTCAATGGCTACTTCTGGAACCTTGCAAAACTGTCATGAATATTTACAAGCCCATGCACAAAAATCCCCCTTCTCCAGGCTTTTCTATGAGCATTTATGATGGGGGAGGGGGAAAGGGAAACAAACTTTATTCACTCATTTTATTTATTTATATATAATAAATTGAATTATTGTCCATGACAACTGGACAGGTTTCAAGTCTGCAGTAACTACAGTTATACCCGGAAAAAGTATTGATGTAGCAGTTTTGTTTTCCTACTTTTACAGCTTCCTGGCATTCACATCCATAGAATGTAAAATGTTTATAGGCCTGTAGGTAGTAAAATTCTAAATAGTGATTTCGTTTAAAAGTGCAATATCATAGCAAATACCTCTACCATACAAACTGTTTATTTCCTAGAATTAAATTCATATTTTTAAAGCAAGTTGGGGAATCTTGCAAACCAAATAAGTAAATAGGTATCAAAGGGAACTTTAAAAATAATCAGCTAGTCTGAAGATGTTTTTTTGTAGTAACCGGTGGACTGGTGGGGATTTTGACTGAAATGTATTAACATCCTGAATAATCCACCCTGTTTGATAGAAAAGATCTGCAGTGAACTACAAAGCCACAGAAGGTTGTTGATTTGGCTTGTGCCCCTAACAATCTCAGCTCGGTTGCAGACATATCACTTGTGATCTGAAGAAGAAATGGGTAGGGAAGGCAAGAAAGTAAAAATAAAGGGAATAAGCTTCCCGATTCTTTAGAACTTTGTCCCTGCTGAGTCAAACAGTGTTTGGCCCTGGCTATCCATGGAACAGTGGTTGATTTTTGTTTTGTTTGCAAATGATATCTAATCTAGCTGAAAACTAGAAGAATTGCCAGCTGCACCTGCAGAGCATCAATTAGGTGCATGTCTTTGATCAAAAGGAGGATTTCTATAAGATATGGGGCAGGGCGAGGTTTCTGATTTTCTTTTTTCAGGCAAAGTCACTATTCATTTAATAAAAATAAATTGTATGACTGTTTGAAAGGCTAGATAGCTGTGGCAGCAGGGGCAATGAATGGCAAGGTTGTTCTCCAGCTGTGAAAGTTTCATGCTTATTGGGAAAGAGCTACAAAATAATGTGTGATTGTTAGACATTGTGCTGAGATGCTCAAATAATAAAGAGGAGTTTGTGTAAGGATGATGCATCATAAATCAATGTTACTATGTATAGATACAACCTCTGTATGTGATATTGCTCAATGTCATCTCCTACCTTCTCTTGCTGCAGAGAATAATTCTTGTTCTGGGGAGGGAAAATAGAATCGTATAGTCTCTTCTTATCCTTGCTACTGGGAGGCACAATAGGGTGGACAGGAGAAGGGTGGATCTCAGTGTTTTTTACAGAATTGATTTGTTTGCCTGGTGGTCTCCTTGTTGTCTTGTGTCTATCAGCCTAGGCTAGGAATGATCATCAATCTTGCTCATTGTACCTGTAATCCAGGCTAGTATGAGGAGCACAGATCAGCTCTGCAGACTCCCTGAGATTCCATATAGAATCTTCAAGACTGCTAATCAAATACCGCTGAGTTATGTAAATCCCGCAAGCCCTTCCTCATTTTCCCTCCCCCCCCCTTTCCTCCCAATCAGCCTCCTCTTGTCTAGGTGATGATGCTGGAGCACTCGCTGAGAAATTTTATTGGAGACCATCTGATATTAGTGAAGATGTCCATTTTCCATGTATGTGGATGTACCTAATCTGTAGGAATGGAGGGAATAGATGACCAGAGGAAGCATTCCTGGTGCCTTTTAAGGAGACTCTTACAATTCCAGATAGTGCTGAGCTTTATAGACTTCAAGTCTCAGAAGCCCACACAGGGGTTAGTTCCAGAGGCCCTTCAGAATGAGAACTTCCTCCTGATAGAAACTTAAGTTTCTAACTTGAACTTTATTGTAGAGTCTTTAGAATAAAAATCCTGCAAAAGCTTCTGGGGGTGGGGAGAGGTAGATAAAGCTGAACTCATACCATCAGTGTAAATGGTACAGGTGTAAAACCCTGAACAAGACATCCCCACTCATAGCTCAAAACTTCTGAAAGCATCTGTTTCTGGAGCAGCAAGGTTTCCTGAGATCAAACGCAGTATGATTGGGTCAGATCTGTTTTCTCTGTCTGGCATGTTCTGGTCTAATGTTATTCCATTAGCATTTCCTACACATATTCCAAAGTTACATAGTTAAATGTGTAAAGATTCAAATTAAATGAAGTGAGAATACTATTGCACGTCACTAACTTTTTGCTGTGAGTATCTCTCTAAATAAGGGTCTTCATAAATGGCGGTTCTCTCCATTTAAAATAAAGAAAACAATATGGAATTAAATCTTGTCTTATCAATGTGCTCTGTATTTTAGTAACAAGTAACTGTACTAGCAGGCTTTTTTCATTTTTAGTGTTTGCTGAAGCCAGGAATTTTGCAGCCTTTCTACACACATCTCTCCTAATGCACTCCAACATGTTTATCTACAGTACCACAGCTGTTCTAGTCCTGGCCCTCTTTGAAGAGAGAGTGCCAGTTGTGAAGTGCTTTTATGATGTTTGAGATCACTTTCATTTATGACCTAAGCAAGGATTTCAAGCTAAACTGATAGAGGTGAAAGGCTAGTGCAGTGGCCAGTTAGTTCAAGCCCTATTCTGCATGGTAGTTATTGGAGAATCCTTGCTGCCTTTATCCATTGTAGTCCAATATTTCCTGCAGTTTCTATTTCATACACAAAATCACTCTGATGTGACAAATCCCTGCTTTTCTGTATGAACAAAAATATGTCTGGAGGAGACAAACGTGGCTGGTGTTTCAGCCAATAGTGCCCTCTTGAGTCCTGCAGTGCTAGGGAGTTTTCCATCATTCTGGGGAGCCTTCCAACACCGCCAGTAAGATGGACTCACGACCATCTGGTGGTTAAATTCTTGAGACAATGGATCTGTTGTTGAAGTGAGCAGTCCATGTGTCCCTTTGGGAGGTCAGGGTGCCAACTTCCCTTCAACAAGCATTGTCCTTATTCATGGAAGCCCGCATAGGGTGACCAGATGTCCCGATTTTATAGGGACAGTCCTGATATTTGGGGCTTTTTTTTATATTGGCTTCTATTTACCCACCCCTCCCAGTCCCGATTTTTCACACTTGCTATCTGGTCAACCTAAGCCTGCCTGTGATACTACCTTTTGTGGAAGGCGGCATTTGAAGCCACTCTGACAATAGCTGGTGTGCTCAGATTTCCTCTGACACTGATCAGTTTTATTTTAGGGCCAGGTATGGCATGGATACTTCATCGATGAGGGATAAGTCATGTGTCCCTGTTGATTTTTCTACATCCGTCAGCTACTCTTGGTATATTTGACACTGAGACACAACTGTGGATTCCTGCAGGGATTAAAAAAAAAAAAGTTCTAAGTTGTAAAAAATTTATCTGCCCATGTGAGGGGCTCTGCTTACATGGAGCACATTACTTGTGTGCCAAACAGTTTGCACAGGCTTCCTTTAAATGCACCCAGAAATGAATGGATATTGGTTTTAACCTACCATAGAAACCTTAAATAGGTTGAATCTTGGCTACTTCATAGACCACCTTAGTCTCACTGTCATATTGCTGTTATTAACTGAGGCACCAGAGCTCAGTCTCTGGATTTTAATCATGAGGCTCCCACTGGCTGCGGTTCGCTGCTCCAGGCCAAAGGGTGCAGCGGGAAGCGCTGCGGGCCGAGGGATGTGCTGGCCATGGCTTCCCACCACCCCCTTTGGTCTGGAGCGGCGAACCGTGGCCAGTAGGAGCCACGATCGGCCGAACCTGCCGATGCAGCAGGTAAACAAACTGGCCCGGCCCACCAGGGGGCTTACCCTGGTGAGCTGCGTGCCAGAGGTTGCCGACCCCTGCTCTGGCCTCTTCTCTGCTTTTGATACCTGTATCAAGATAGTTTTTATTTTAATTGCTTTGCATTCTTTAATTCTGTATGCACTAGTATTTTTGTTCATTTCAGTACTTCTGCTTATAGTGTTTCATTCTGATACGCTTACATGAGCTAAGGGGTAGCTTACTGAATGAGGATTTGATTTTTTTTTTTTTTTCTCCTTCAAAATCTGCCCCCAAGTTATGCCCACATCACTGTTGCACTTGCTCATTTAGTTACTGAGCCACTTACAAAATACGGTGCAATCGGCAGACATTAGACAGATATGGCTTTACTCAGTGCAAGCTGAAGACTGATTTACTTACTGTAGTGATTTGTTTCACAAGCCGCCTCCAAACAGTCTTTCATTAGCCATATATATTAAAAGGGGGGAAAAAACCCTGAATTCAGTTAAGGCAAAGTAACTGTCTGATCAGATGTCAGTACCTGTTTGTCCAATACTTTTCCATCATTTTGAAAATTAGGGATAGTTGTCTGGTATGCTGTAACATCAGTGCCTGTGGTTTGAAAACTTAATGTTTCACCAAACAGGCATCTTACAATTTAAAAATATAGCAGGATTGAAATGAAAATTTGGAACTCTTGATTTTTGCTTAAAATACAGTGAAGTGTCTTAACTGGTCATCCAGAGACAATGTGTTGCACAAAACGTGGCTACTTACCTTTTTCATTGGAATTAATTTAGAGGAAATACCTCTGTGCTGCTGCAAAGTATTTATTTATTTATTACGTCAAAATTTTATACTGCTTACTTTTAAAGCCCTCCACAGACCAGCTTTATGCTACTGGCTTCTAAATGTTGTATGCAGTTTTAGATTGGAGATCCTATATTGTATTATTTGTGCTACTGAATGTACTATGGATTTTCTTGGAGCCAGAATTTCAATTGACACTTTCTCAGTGGGTATAGTATTTAAGGCTTTGTCTACATGAGGAAATTGACTGGAGTAGCTATCGCAGAATAAACTGTTGCAGAACCACTCCCTATGGGGATGCTCTATTCTGGAATAAATTCTTTTATTCTGGAACAATTAATGCAATTCCAAAGCAGAGTAATTATTCTGGAATAAAATAAAGGTTTTTAATTCAAGAATGCTGCTAATATGGGGAGCTATTATGGAATAGCTTATTCAGCAGCAGCTATTCCATTCCAGTCAATTTCCCCATGTAGAGGAGTCCTGAATGCAGTAAGAGAACACATGTGGGGTGTGTTTGTGTGCGCGCCGTCCCCCTCCTCCCCATTATCTGCATAGATTCAGCTTCAGCCATAATTTGGCCTAAGAAGCCAAAAATCTGATTTCCATATGTATGTGCATACATTTGCATTTCAGATCTCTAATGAACTCACTTTTTCAGTGATTTGCATGCACAAATTGGTTTTGTACCAGCAAATGCTTGTGTACTTGTGTGCACAAGTTATCACCCAGTTTCTGATGTGCTATCTGAACACCTGGGATTAATTAGACCATTTGGGCCAGATTCTATTCTGTTGGCTTTGACTCATTTGCACTGCCAGAATCTAACTGCAGCTGTCAGCTGAGAGTTCCTTTGGTTGGCATGCATTGTCGGCTGCTATAAGCCAGCAGTGCTAGTTCCTAGAGAGGGAAGATAGTCCAGGGGTTAGGGAAGTAGACTAAGAGGACCCTGGGTCAATTCCCTGCCCGGCTGCGTGCTTCCTCTGGGATCTTGTGCAAGACATTTAGTCTCTGTCTCTGTTCCCCATCCGTATAATACAGATACTAGGATAAACAGTATGGAAATGGGGGTATATAAGTATGTAAGCCAACCACCACCCCCACATCTCGAAGGATGGAGCACATTCTCAAAGCAACCTCAAGGAAACCTACGTCAAATTAATTTATTGTAGTGGTAACCTGATTTAGTGGCTGGAGAATTAAGACGCATAACTGGGTCTCTGATGAAAATCTGACCTATTATACTGAATTTTTTTGTACATGTTAAATTAGTCTTTTGACCCTGCTGCCAGGAGGTATTTGACTATTGGTCTGTTTTTAAGAGTACAGTCTAGGCTGAACCCTCTTTAAAATATTTTTGCTGTGATTTGGGCTATTGTATGCTTGGGTTTGAAAGCTAATGGATTATTAAAACAAAAATAAGTAGTGAAATCATTCATTTCTCACTTAATTCTTAATCTCTTCAATTTTGCAGGCTGATAAACTGGAAGAAAAAAGAAGGCAACAAGAAAAGCAAAGAAGAGAAATGTTTAATGAAGATCACTATTTGTAAGTAAAATTTTAACTCTGACTACCTAAGTCTGAAAGAGGTCACAGTCACTTTGTAGGCATAGGTGGTGACAAGCAGATGAAGTAATTCTTCCAGCAATGGCATCTGGCCTCTTGGCTCCAGGCTGTTGTTCTGAAGCTGACCCTCTGCCTGTCACATGGTTAGGCTTCAGAGGCTAGGATATGTCCTTTTCTTCCTCAAATACGTTCCTCTGGTTTATCTGTATTCTCCAGAATTTCCAGTATTTGAATTGTTGGAGAATGGCTTTTGTATTGACTATTCCTAAGCTAGATGTTTGTTTTTCTTAGATCATTGTCAGTACAGAATATTTATTTTAAAAAATCCAAGAAAAAAGGCTGTTGGGTAATTCTATAAAACAGAGGATCTGTAACTTAATTGTTTCTGTGAATAAAATCTACTGAAAGAGTACCAAGATACCATGGTGATGGGTGCTTTTACAAATGCATTGCTAAATGGAAAAGTCTACTGGTATAGCAGTGCAGCAGTAAAAACATAGTAACAAGTTAAATCTTACTCTGAACCCTAATTTTCACTTGCTTACAACTTTCTCAATGCCTCTTTTTGTCAGACATTTCTCAAGCTTGGTTGCAACCCAAAACTGCTTAGTGTGTGTGTTTCTGAAAGTTTGAACAAATTCCAGCTATTCTTTATTATGCAGAAATGGGAGAGAAGCTTTAAAAATTGGCCAGCATCACCTTTGTGGCAGCTAATGGGTTTTGTTTTAAGATTTCCTACTAGGTGCAAAGGTATTCCTAAATAGTAACTTGTCTTGTATGAATATATTTTAGGTTTCAGATACAGGGCCAGATATTGCCCTCCAATAGAAATAGCCCTGGGATGGGTATAAGAAACACAGCAAAGTTGGAGTTTCCTTCAAATACTTCTTTCTAAGGGAAGTGTGAAGGAGCCACTGAAGGAAGAGGAATATGGCCACCCAGTCCTGCAGATCCTGGAAACTTCTAGGGAAAGCGAATCTGTCATCCCATGGAGGTTTAGCCCCCTTTTGCTAGAGATGAAGCAAAGACTTCTAGTAAGCATTGTTCTCTCCAGCACTCCTGGATGCAGTAGGTCTGATCCAGTCTTATACAGGTATAACAGCTATTTGTCCCAACTCAGGCACAGCAACTCACTATGTACTGCAAGGGCCTTCATTGAGCCCTTGCTGTACACTGAAAAGTAGATTCAATACATATGTTGGTCCCTCTGATTCAGACATACTTGAATGCTTTCAGCTGTCTCCTTAACAAACTGAACCGACTTGAATGTAACTGAAGTTAAAGACCTAACTTTCAGACACTGTCAAGCCCTGTTTGAGCAGAGACTGCATGTAACTGTCAAAAGAATAAAATGGTGGAAGGTAGTTTATTCTCTTCACTAAGCATATACTGCGAAGCTCTACTGAATGGCAAACCTGGGGAAAGTTGGACAGAAAATTAAATTTAATAGGATTCTACATATTTAAGCAAAATCTATTGCATAGTGTAAGACAATGGTATCTTCCCAAACACGTACCTGTTAAAAGAATCGGCTACCATGCAGAATATAAGGAACCTGTGAAAATTATTCAATGATGAATTTATTATGTAGTGATAATACTTTCAGGAACTTTTTGTGCTGCACTGTGTTGCACATTAACTCCATTGAGTAATGTGAAGATATGTGTGACATCTCATCTTGTTATGACAGTAACTTGAGTTACTGTATCACCTTTTGTAAACCCATTTGAGATAGGCTTGGAGAAAAGTGCTATGTATAAAGCACAGAATATTATTCTTGGGCCTGATCCTGCCTATATTTTAGTACAAAATGGGAGTTCAGAATCTCATGATACCACCCCTTCCAGAAACTTATCAAGCTCAGTCTTGAAGCCAGTTAGGTTTTTTGCCCCTACTGCTTCCTTTGGAAGGCTATTCCAGAACTTCACTCCTCTGATAGTTAGAAACCTTCACCTAATTTAAAGCCTAAACTTGTTGATGGCCAGTTTATATCCATTTGTTCTTGTGTCCACATTGGCACTTAACTTTTCTCTCCCTGGTATTTATTTAAATTATCCCTCTGATGTATTTATAGAGCGCAATTGTATCTCCCCCTCAGCCGCCTTCTGGTTAGGCTAAACAAGCCAAGCTCTCTGATCTCCTCTTATAAATTAGGTTTTCAATTTATCAGATTATCTTAGAACCCCTTCTCTGCACCTGTTTCAGTTTGAATTCCTCTTTCTTAAACATGGGACACCAGAATTGCATACATTATTCCAGATGAGGTCTTACCAGTGCCTTGTAGAATGGTACTAACACTTCCATGTCTCTACTGGAAATACCTTGCCTTATGCATCCTAAGATTGCATTAGCCTTTTTTACAGCCACATCACATTGATGGCTCATAGTCATCCTGTAATCAAACAGTACACCCAGGTCTTTCTCCTCCTCCTGTCACTTCCAACTGATAAGTTCCCAGCTTATAGCAAAAATTCTTGTTGTTAGTCCCTAAATGCATGACTTTGCACTATTACATTTCATCCCATTCTATTATTCCAGTTTACAAGGTCATCCAGATCTTTTTGTATGATATTCTGGTCCTCCTCGGTATTGGCAAAACCTCCCAACTTTGTCATCTGCAAATTTTACTAGCGCACACTCACTTTTTTGTGCCAAGGTCAGTAATAAAAATGTTAAACAAGATCGGCGCACACACACAAAAAAAAACAAAACACCAGAATACCTCCCACCCCCAAACTCCCCTTACAAATTCCCACTCAGTCTCCCCTGTTTACAGCTCTCCCCTGTTTACAGCTCTGTTTGCTTCACTTGTGCTACTGGCTGACTATTTGGCTGCCTTTCTAGGCCCCCTAATCAGGACTCTGCTTCTCTCACTGCACACTGCCCCCTACCAGCCCCTAAAAACTGAAAGAAAAAAACACACAACATCCACAAAAACCTCACTCCCTAAGTGTACTGGTGGGAATAGTGAGCATGTTGCAGAATCTTGCATTGTGGATCTGTTCCAAACAGTAGGCAGGGTTAGACCAACAGTCTCTCCACTGACATTAGCATCTCCCACGGCAATGAAGTCTTTTTCTAGCTTGATGAAAAGATCAAATTAGTGTGTGTGGTTTATTTTTATTTTTTCTCCCAGTGGCATTGCCAACTCCAGAAGCCATGTTAGAGCAGAATGAGATGGTCTCTTCATATTCTTTGGATGTTTTGTACAGATGGAGGCACTGTTTGCATCAAACTCTGTAAAGAAGTCCTAGCTTCTTATTTGGTCTAGAAAGATGCACGTGGCTCTAGCCTGACTGACTGACAGTATCTGTTATGCAGTACAGGGCATCTGGAGTACTGTGTCCAATTTTGGTCACCGCTGTATAGAAAAAAATGTAGAGAAGCTGGAAAGGATCCAGAGGCACGTGACCAAAATGTTCAAAGAGATGGAATGCAAGCCATATCTAAAGGAACTTGGTATGTTCAGTTTGGAAAAGAGGTGATTAAGGGGGAGACATGACAGCGGTCTTCAAATATTTGAAAGGCTGCCATAAAAAAAGATGGAGAAAAATGCTTCTCTTTTGCCACAGAGTGTAGGACAAGACACATTGAGTTCAAACTATAGCATGGCAGATTTAATCTGAATCTCAGGGAAAATGTCCTAACTGTAAGACTAGTAGGACAATGAAACAGACTATCTAGGGAAGTCATGGAATTGCCTTCACTGGAAGTTTTTCAAAAAGAGGCTGGGTAGCCATCTGTCTTGGATGTTTTAGACACAACAAATCCTGCATCATGGCAGGGGGTTAGACTAGATGACCCTTGCGGTCCCTTCTAACCCTATAATTCTAAGAAGCAGAGAGTAAGGTCTAGATCCTCAAGGGTATTTATGCTCCTAACTTCCATTCATTTCAATGGAAGTTAGGAACCTAAATATCTTAGATCAAGATCCTCAAAGTGACTTGCCCAGGGTCACACAAGGAGTATATGGCAGAGCCAGGAATTAAAGCCCAGTTTCCTGAGTTTCAGGCCTGTGTCTAACTGCAAGAATATCCTTCAGTTCATAATGGGTGACCATTACTTTAGAGGCTGCCTCTCATGGTGACTGGCAATGCCAGCTGCATGAGCCTCAATAATATGGTACAATGTAATACCACCTTTTCACAAAATTAAGCCCAATGTGTTGTCTTCATTCACTCTTTTATATGATTTCCTGATACCTCAGTGTTGGGTGTTTCGGAAAGTGGATGGATAGGCTGATCTGTTAGTATAAATAGGCAGGAATATAACACAGACTGAAAGATGATAGCTCTTTTACATAGCCAGGTACACATCCAATAACTACTCAATAATGCAGAGCTAGAAAAAACTGGTGGAGGAAATATAGATGATTTTGAAGGCTTCATTCTTATTTATGGATGTCAGACAGTATAACTATGGCATACATGTATGTTCAATATATTGTGTTAAGAATTTAGAGCTTCAAATGCAGCGTTTGCCCGAGTACCATAAGGTGAATATTCTAAATATAGTGCCTGAATTTCAGCACCACAAGCTCTATTCACTAGCCTGCCAAAGCAGCCTATTCAAAAGTCATAAAACAAAGAAAATAAAATATGAACCAAAATAGGATTTATTTATTTTATTGTACAAGACAACTCCTAATGTCCTTGCCAGTTCTCAGGGCTCTGTGATATGTGGTTCAAACAGCAGGCCAGTAACAAATTTTCCTCACAGAAGTGCAAACCGAGACCTGACTAGACTGTAAATAAATGCTGCTAAAGAGATAGTCACAGGCACTGCAAAAACTGCGTTCAGCCTTGAGAATCTTTTGTTTGCTCTCTTTCACCACAGTCGTCTTCACTTTGTTCATTTGTTCCTGATTATTTTAAGCATTGTCAATTATTTAGCTAACAGGCAGAAAACTAGGCTTTTATAGACATCCAAAGGGACTCTCCTGAGTGTAATAATGAAGGCAGTTTATTGAACGCCTGTGAGGTTGCTTTCTAATTGTACACATTAATCTGCCCGTGCAAGCTGGCTGAAAATATAGAAGCAGATTGCATGTGCAGATGGAATGCACGCAATGGTTTGTACAGAAAGACCTCGGCAATAAAGTTTTTCAAAATTGTCCTTTCCTTGAAAACTGGATTTATGCTGACTATTACAAATAATAAATGAAATAAATAACTTTCCCTATATTCATTTTGCTCTCTTCCCCCCCTCTCCTCCGCTATTTCAGATCACTGGGGGGAATGGACCCTAACCCATTAAATTTAATACAAGGGTTGACAATTTTAAAAAAAATGGTGAAAAAGAATTGGTGGGGGATGCTATTTTATTATATTTATCTTTTTAATTCTATACTTTGCTAGCCTGACACTAAAAGTGAGAGAGTGCCACATTGTTGATAAAAGTGGTATTTAGAATTTAAACTGTCAATATACAATGGCTACATTTAGGAATATTATTCCATCTGAAGATACTGTTATCTGAACAGCAGAATTGAGGTAACGGGCCCTATTTTGCCTTTAGATGTCTGTATGATTGCCAAAGAAGTCAGTGGGAGCTTTGTGAATTTGGGGTCAGATTTTGGCATGTAGTTACTGAAAAAGGGCTTAGTGGTAAGATTCTTCAATGGGGTGGTGAGCACCCTCTCCTTCCATTAAATGTCACGGAGAATGCTTTCAGCACCTTGCAGGACTGAGTGGGTGTTTTGGTCATGTCCACTTCACCCAATAGCTTTCCAGCAAAAGATGATTGCAGCTATACCTGAGGGCAGATCCACTGCCACGGAAGGCAGTGATGGCAGTCTCCTGCCTCCCGTGGTGGGAGAAGATGGATATCACAGTCCCAGCTCCTGTAGTGGCATTGCTGAAGGACATTTTTTAAGGGGACGAGCCAAACTAATACCACACTACTGGGTCTCACTACTTCACCCAAGTTTGCTGGGAATTAAAATAAATTGGGAGAGGGTAATATTCTCCTCAGTCAATTGTCTATATTGTAGTTGGTCAGTTTGCTGTGTGAGACCTACACAGAAAAGCCGGGGAGGAAGAATTAGAAAACTGTTCAAAAGCCCCAAATTGGCAGAAAGCTTGGTTAGCTGAAAAAACATGGAACTGCTCAAGCACTCAGTGGCTTCAGCTGGAGTGGAGTTAGAGCAACTCAAATCATTCATGAAAACCCCAACCTTAAAATCGAGCTATGGCTCCATTGGAGGCCCCTTTTCCCCATGTCTCTTAAAGAAGGCTCCCTGGGAGAGTCAGTGAATCAATGCAACTCCCCTCTGGCCTGGTCCTACTCTCTGGGCTTGGCTCAGCCCCATTTCACGGTTGCAGCAGTAGCTAATTCCAGCTGCCTCTCTGGGGAAAGGTGTGCAGGCAGCTTCCATGGCTGAGCTCTCATTCCTGGTGGATTTTCTGTTGCATGAGATCACAACTAAGGGAACTAGACTAAGCATGTTGATTCTGATGGGCAATGCAGGAAACTGTGTGTGTATATATGAATTTAGCTGTATAGTGGTGGTATCTGGAATGAAACTTAAATATGTGATTACAAGAAGTCCCATTATTACATGGTAAAGGGCAGATAAAAAATGTGCATGCAGGCCAGGAAAAAATATCTAGAACACTATTCATGGGGGACTTTAACTACTCTCCAGTTGGACCAGAAGAGTAATTGTATCATGAGTAGGACAAGCATTGTAAAATGACAGAGCAGGCATATAATCTGATAGCTGTTCCCCTTGTTCTTCCACAGACATTCCTACATCTTGGTACCCCATTGTTATTTTATATCTCCAATTGGCATGCAGGCTTCTCTGGTCAGGGATCATGTATTTTATCTGTTCTGAGAGAGATCTAGCATGCCTTGGGGTGCTGTTTGAATAATGGAATACAGCTGTATTGCTGGAGATCCCACAGTCTGAGCAGGCAATGAGTTCAGAAGCTGTTTTGTTTGTTAATAAAAAGGTATGATTTTGAAAAAACGAAAGTAGAGATTAGTGAAAATCATAAGGAGAAATAAATCCTAGCATCAGATCTGTGATGGATGTGAAGGTATTTGTGCAGAACAAATACACCAGCTTTTAAAAAATAGATAATTGTATCTTACTCTCCACTGATTAAAGCAACAATATTAATGGTGATTAGTTTCATTCAGAAATAAAAATTAAAAATACAATAGGGATTTTTTTTTTAAATACAGTCAAATATTTTAACATAGCTCTGCAAAGTGTTGCCCATGGAGTTTTTTTTTCATGGGAATTTAAAATATCCCACTTAAAAAACCAGACAAACCATAATTGTAAAGGGCAGGTAAGGAAACTTGTTCCCAGGCTGAAAAATGTAGAGACAGCTTTTCAGGGCATCTTACCACCAGACAAGGTGCCCAATTCAGCATCCTTATCTCATACACTGAATCATTAAATATGCACTTACTCACAGGCTTTTCAAGATTGAGTCCTTTGTTGTCACCTCTTTAACTATCGAATCTACAATGACATATAAATGATTAATCACAATAAAATAAAAGGAATTGTCAAGAACTGTACTCCGTGATTGTCATGTTCCTGTACCAGATATTGACTGGCTAAGGGGTTGTTTATATACATATACCAGCTGTGGTCATCATATGATCTTTGAATGCTCTGCCTGCTATGGCTGTGGTTCTTTTAAATAAGGTATTTTTACACACAGCACCACCTAGTGGCTGAACAATATAATAGTTTAGCATTCCATTTCATCCCCTTTAAATTCTACATTCCTACCATTTACACGATCACGTTGTCTTTGACGTTCAATATGGATCAGTCTGTTAACTGTGTCTGAATCTTATTGGTTTTCTAATTACATGACCCAAACGCATAATAACTTGGTCATCCATTAATTGTAACGACTGGCTGAGGTCAGTTTGGAATCCTTGAGACTTAGTTATCTTGTTCTTCATTTGCTGTCTGTGGGGTTTGCTCTGTTGATTGTTCTTTCTGAGGAACAAACTGTAGATGTTAGTGGTTTCTGTTGAATGCTCCATTTGGTCTTGTTCACATATGGTCTGGGCACTGAATTATTTTTCTTTACGACAGCTGGATTTGGCCATCCTTTTTCTCCAGCCATCCAATCTGACGTGATCTTGATCACCAGGTTCTAGACCTGGCAGCTCTTTGAGTGTTGTCTGGTTGCTTGTAAAAGTGTTCATAGGCTTTTTGCCTTTTGAGACAGATTCTAACTTTGGAAAACAGTAGTTCTGAATTGTCTTCCCATTGAGAGTTGTGCTGGACTATATCCAAGAGCTGATATTGGTGTTGATGTGCAACTCAGAAAAGCAAGGAATGGATCTTCCTGCTTCAAGATTTTCTTGGCTATCTATACAAGCTCTCTCAGCTTCTCCATTCACTTGTGGGCAATGTGGACTACTAGTAATATGAATAAAATCACATTTTCAGTCAGAATGACTTAAATTTTGCCACAGTGAATTGTGGTCCCTTGTCTGTCCATCATGAGTTGTTCTGGAAACCGAAGTGAGCAAAGGTGCACTTCAGTTTCTCGATAACACTGTGATGTTTGGTCTTTCGAATATATTATTTCTTTATACCTGGAAAAATAGTCCACAATGACTAGGTCAACCAGTCTATTGAATTTGCATAAATCTGCATCTAGTCTCTTCCAAGATCTCTCTATAGAGATGTGTGTACACTGACTGATCCAGAATTGTCACTTAAGTTGATTTTTTCACTGGATCTCCTTTCAAAAGTCCAATATTATCAAATCCTCTACAGAGTTCTTTCACCTTTTGTTACTAGGCCCATCATGGCTGCTACACTCCAGCTGAGAAGGTTGTTGGTCTTTGATCCTTTGATCACATGCACTCTGAATGCATAGTTTTTTGTCTTCGTAAGTTGTTTCTGTGGTGAACTGGCCCATGCAGTTTGGAATAGCTCCAGGGCCAAGCAGAGCTTTTTCACGTGATTTAAGCTCTGGGAGGGCTTGAAAGTGACCTCATGTTCCTTCTGAGATGACTGTGACACCAGCTCCCAAGTCATTTTTAGAGTAGTAATCTTGCTATGAATATTCAGTTTCACTCTCCAGGCAAGCTCTGTCATCATAAGTGATTTGATCCCAGAAACAGTGGCTCTTGATTGTCTATCTGTAAAATGAGTCAACTTCCTGACCATTATGGTGAGGCAAACAAAGGTACAAAATGTCCATATTTCATGCATGTATTACATCATGCGCTTCTGGTTGGACATGCATCCTCTCTTGGGATATGACTTTTTTTTCCACACCTTGTGCACGTAGGCTGAAATTTGTCTCTCGTAGCCTGGGAGTTCTCTCCTTGCCGCGAGGGTTTTATTATAGTAACTTTTCACATGCACGTGTCTGTTTATAGCTTCTAAGCCGGTTTCAGGTTTTTCAAGTTGCTCCTGCCTTTTGTTCTGTTGCTTGATTGATACTGAGTGCTTTGCTATCTGTATAGCTGGTGCTAAGGTCACATCTCTCTTTAACTGTAGCTGTTGTGAAAGGTTTTTATCTGTAAGCCCAATAACCATCAAGTTTTTTATATCCCAAAATCAGTTTTCAGCCAATGTATGCAGAGCTCTTATAAAACATTCAACATTTCCCCCTGGTTCTTGAATTCTCAGGTGAAAACATGCTCCTTCATAAACCACATATCTCTGAGGTATAAAATAAGCATCAAACATGGCCAGAACTCTTTCCTAGTCATCTTTGTGGCTGTCCTCATTAAAGTCAAAGGATTTAAAGATATGGTCTGCCAGCTTCTCCATAACATAAATTAAAGAAGATACCTGTATATTTCCAGTTTCTTTGTGAAGCTTGGTAGCAATGCAAAATCTTGCAAAATAATGTTTCCAGTCTGTCCATTCTGGAGTTTGTCAAAGTTGTTGTCTGGAGCACTGAAGACTGGCATGTTGATGAGATCCTGCAACCTTTGTTGCTATTTTTCTTTTGTTTCTGTTCTTAGTTTACTCCTGACACCATGTCATGTGCTTCTGTACCAGATATGGACTGGCTACAGAGCTTGCTTATACACACCAGATGTGCTTATCATAAGATCCTTTAATGTTCTGCCAGTTATGGCTGAGGTTAGCTTAGATAAGGTATTACACACTACCACCTGGTGGCTGAACAGTATAATAGTTTAACATTCCATTACAATAATGACTAGGAATTTTAGGCCTTGATGCTGCAGTCAGATCAGAGTTTAGAGGTCTGCCAATATTGATTGAGTTGTAGGACTGGGACCTAAATCTCTTGTAGATCATGATTTTGTTGGGAGTACCAACAGTATGCTGAAAATTCAATGGACTTTATTACACTGCTTTCTATAATCCCACCTCTGACTAGAAATACAGGGATTTTTATTAGTTTTCAAAAAATTACATAGAATATTTAAAATTACTCTTTGTACAGTTTGAAGATGAGGACTCTGACAGGGCCTGCAGTAAGCGTGTGTGTGTGTATGTATGTGTCTTGCAGTAGAAACTTTCAT
Organism: Mauremys mutica; assembly: GCF_020497125.1. Classification (NCBI taxonomy): domain Eukaryota; kingdom Metazoa; phylum Chordata; order Testudines; family Geoemydidae; genus Mauremys; species Mauremys mutica. Next base: position 302,446,960 of record NC_059072.1, on the reverse strand, counting down.
TTGAGCACACAGCACTGGGTAATAGCATATATTGTACAAATACAAAGGCATTGCACTTCTGTGACTTGTGTTACAGTTGCATAGAATTCAGTGTTTCTGTATGTGATCCTATATTTCTTTCTAACTCTTCTTTAAATGCAGCTCAGTTGAGTTTCTTTTAAAAGGTATTTTCTTTTCTATACCGTTATGCTGAGACTTGTGACCTTGACTGTGGCTTAAAGCCACAGCCTTGGGTTACAGAGTAGCAGCCATGTTAGTTTGTATCCGCAAAAAGAACAGGAGTACTTGTGGCACCTTAGAGACTAACACATTTGTTTGAGCATAAGCTTTTGTGGGCTACAGTCCACTTCATCGGATGCATAGACTGGAATATACAGCAAGAAGATATTTATACATGAAAAGGTGGAAGTAGCCATACCAACTGTAAGAGTCCAATCAATTGAGATGAGCTGTCATCAGTAGGAGGAAAAAAAACTTTTGAAGTGATAATCAAGATGACCCATAGAAGGTGTGAGGATACTTAACATAGGGAAATACACTAATTGAATCTAATGGCCCAACCATTCCCAGTCTCTGTTCAAACCTAAGTTAATTGTATCTAATTTGCATATTAATTCAAGTTCAGCAGTCTCTCTTTGGAGTCTGTTTTTTTTGGTTGTAAAATTGCCACCTTCAAGTCTGTCACTGAGTGGTTAGAGAGGTTGAAGTGTTCTCTGACTGGTTTTTGAATGTTATGATTCCTGATGTCAGATTTGTGTCCATTTATTCTTTTGCATAGAGACTGTCTGGTTTGGCCAATGTATATGGCAGAGTTGCTGGCACATGATGTGTCGGTAGATGTGCAGGTGAATAAGCCCCTGATGGTGTGGTTAGGTGATTAGGTAATGTGATTAGGTCCTATGATGGTGTCACTTGAATAGATATGTGGACAGAGTTGGCATTGGGCTTTGTTGCAAGGTTAGGTTCCTGGGTTAGTGTTTGTTGTATGGTGTGCGGTTGCTGGTGAGTATTTGCTTCAGGTTGGGGGGCTGTTTGTAAGCGAGGACCGGTCTGTCTCCCAAGATCTGTGAGAGTGAGGGATCATCTTTCAGGATAGGTTGTAGATCCTTGATGGAGAGGTTTTAGTTGGGGGCTGAAGGTGACGGCTAGTGGTGTTCTGTTATTTTCTTTGGGCCTGTCCTGTAGTAGATGACTTCTGGGTACTCTTCTGGCTCTGTCAATCTGTGTTTTCACTTCAGCAGATGGATATTGTAGTTTTAAGAATGCTTGATAGAGATTTTGTAGGTGTTTTGTCTCTGTCTGAGGGATTGGAGCAAATGCGGTTGTATCTTAGAGCTTGGCTGTAGACAATGGATCATGTGGTGTGTCCTGGATGGAAGCTGGAGGCACGTAGGTAAGTATAGCAGTCAGTAGGTTTCTGATATAGGGTGGTGGTTATGTGACCATCGCTTATTAGCACAGTAGTGTCTAGGAAATGGACTGTTTGTGTGGATTGGTCTAGGCTGAGGTTGATGGTGGGATGGAAACTTGTTAAAATTATGGTGGAATTCTTCGAGGGCTTCTTTTCCATAGGTCCAAATGATGATGATGTAATCAATGTAGCGCAAGTAGAGTAGGGGTGTTAGAATAACACTTCCTTAGCTCTCGTCCCCTAAGTCAGCCATAAAAATGTTGGCATACTGTGGGGCCATGCGGGTACCCATAGCAGTGCCGCTGACTTGAAGGTATATATTGTCCCCAAATGCAAAATAGCTGTGGGTGAGGACAAAGTCACAAAGTTCAGTCACCAGGTTTGCCGTGATATTATTGGGGATACTATTCCTGATGGCTTGTAGTCCATCTTTGTGTGGAATATTGGTGTACAGGGCTTCTACATCCATAGTGTCCAGGATGGTGTTTTCTGGAAGATCACCGATGGATTGTAAGTTTCCTCAGAAAGTCAGTGGTGTCTCGAAGATAGCTGGGAGTGCTGGTAGCGTAGGGCCTGAGGAGGGAATCCACATAGCCAGACAATCCTGCTGTTAGGGTGCTAATGCTTGAGATGATGGGGCATCCAGGATTTCCAGGTTTATGGATCTTGGGTAGCAAATAGAATACACCTGGTCAGGGTTCTAGGCATGTGTCTGTACAGATCTGTTCCTGTGCTTTTTCAGGGAGTTTCTTGAGCAGATGGTGTTTCTTTTGGTAATCATCAGTGGGATCAGAGGATAATGACCTGTAGAATGTGGAGTTAGAGAGCTGCCTAGAAGCCTCTTATTCATATTTCAACTTATTCATGATGATGACAACACCTCCTTTGTCAGCCTTTTTTATTATGTCGTCAGAGTTGTTCCTGAGGCTGTTGATGGCGTTGTGTTCAGCACGGCTGAGGGTATGGAAGCATTACCATCTCAGCGGGAGTTCTGGGACTGCCACCACTGTAATGGCTGCACATGTGGGAGGCTGGCTCTGGCTCTGTGCCATTTCTACTGGGAGATTAATGCCTCCTGAGCTGCTGAACTATGCATCAGGGAGGTCCCATTCAGGTATCAAGTGAACTGTTGTACTAACGGCTTTTTTTAACTTTGTTTTTTCCCCACATTAAGAGCCTCTAAACTATGGTTTCCTTTTGTATCTATTTACTATAAACTCTGGACACACTCTCCTTCAGCTGACATCAGCTCCCTCATTTCACCCAAAGGGACACTTATTAGATTTTTGTAGAAATAAACTTTTTTCAAAGACTGAAACCAATAAGCATTTCTAGGAATTTTTAAATTATTCCAGTGGAAACAATTTTTTAGAAACTAACTCACTCTTCCTGTGGTATCGGCAACACCCCAAAATGCAGTGTTCTGTAAGTGCATGGGACCCTGAAAGTAAAATTGATTAGAAATATCAAGGGAGGTTGATCAGATAAGCTTTGGCATTTCTCCCAGCTAGAGAAGTAAACATGAAGTAATCAAATTCGTAAGTCAAATTCATTCTTGCTGTCTATGAAATTTTACATTGAATAATCTAACGTGTTGCTTGTTACAGATATAAGAATTTTGTGGGGATTTTTTATTTTTTTGGTTGGTTGGTTGTGTCACCATGCCTCCATGGGTCACCACTGAGAATACCAAATTCAGGACAAACTGCTGAGAAATAGGGCAGACATCCCGCCCCTAAACTGATGGTTATTCTCCCATAAGATACACCAAACCAGCAACAAAACTAAACTTCCGTTTCATCACACTGGTTAACAAGAGGTCAGAAAAGCAGTTTCCCCTAGGCATTCCAGTCCTTGTATCACCACCAAAAACACTAGACTTAAAGATGAGTGGTTATTTAAAACCAGTTTCATCAAATAAAATGTTCTGATCCCAAAGGACCAGCCACGTACTCAGGCCAATATACATCTCAGATCTTACTCAATAATCATGCTGTTGCCAATCCTTTAGTATCTAAAATCTAAAGGTTTTATTTATAAAAAGAAAGAAAGGTGAGAGTTAAAATTCGTTAAAGGAATCAAATACATACAACAATTACAAAGTTCTTGGTTCAGGCTTGTAGCAGTAATGGAATAAACTGCTAGCTTAAGTCAAGTCTCTGGTTGCTTCCAAATCATTGGAAGGTCCTCAGTCCTTTTGGTTTGAATGCTCCCATTAGTATAAGTTCATATTCCAGAGGTTTGAGCAGGAAAGAGGCAAAATGGAGATGTCCAGGGCCCAGCGGTGTATTATTTCCTAGGCTGACAAGGCCTAGGCCTAGGGCGGCAAATTTGAGCACCCATGGAGAAGCTCCCCTGCTCCAGCTCACCTCCTCTGCGAGCGTGCCACCGCGTCCTGTTTCTCTCCCCTCCCTTCCAGCGCTTGCTCCACGAAACAGCTGTTTTGTGGGGAAGGGAGGGAGGGGGGAGGAGGGGGAATGCGGCACGCTGGGGGAAGAGGTGGGGCCGGGGCAGGGATTTGGGGAAGGGGTTGGAATGGGGGCGGGGAAAGGGTGGGGCCAGGGGCGGGCGGGGTGACAATTATTTCAGCGCCTAGGGGCAGCAAATTCATTAATCCGCCACTGCCAGGGCCTTCTGACTTCTGCCACGTGGAAGGAAACCCATTGTTTCAAACAAAGCCCTCAGCACAGCTAGTGGAAAATTGCAGGTAAAAAGAGGGTGTTTGGAGTCACATGGGCAAGTCATATATGCATGCATAATTTCACTTAGTCACAACAGAGGCCATTACCACTTGTTCACATGAAAGTTCCTCAGGCATAGATGGGCGTCTTCCATAGTCCATTGTGAGTTGAGTGTCCCTTGATGGGCCACTTAACTTGAATAATCCTTTCAAAGATGTGCAGGCTAAATATCTTGTGGGCATTACCGCAGGAGCAAACATGTTTGAAATACAGATACAGAGCCAATACTCATAACTTCAAATACAAAAATGATACATGCATACAAATAGCATAATCCTATTCAGCAAATCATAACCTTTCCATAGACACCTTACTTGACATAATTTGTACAAGATTTTTTGCAATTATATAACAGTGGTAGCAACAGTGATCTACATGGTCGCATTTAATCAGATAACGTCACAGGTTGGGTTTGTTAAAATAGTGTATATTATTTTGACATTACTGTCCCTCTTAAAGTTGTATAACACTTTAGAGAAATGGCCAAATTCTCTGTTGGTGTAACACAAATTAAGCCAAAGAGCTACACCAGTAGAGAGCTCATCTCACAGCTTTGATGACTAATAAAATTAGGAAACTACCAGTATGGAAAAAACAAAACTACTATGACACTATTTGGATGCGGCTTGACCTCTCCAGGTTCTCTTCCCTCTTTACTGTGTTAAGATCCTCTTGACTACTTTGAAGCTCATCTTGGGTTTAAAATGACTACACCAGTAATTCAGCATGGTGTCAAAATAAGCTGGCATGCTCTTCAGAGTAATACAAAGAATGCAGCAGCATTTAAAGACGAAAAACATATCTACTGGGGACGGGGGAACGCGGAGGGAAGAATCAGACAAGCATACAGCAAGATCCTGACCTTACTGCTGAGACTGGTGCTGTTTACTCAGGACTGAGTAGTAAGCACTATTCTTTTTTTTAAAAAGCATTTGTAAGTGGCCCAGTCTGCAAGGAACAAAGTGGCTGAGTGGTGCATCTAGCATGCAGCTGCCAGAATCCATATGCAACAGGCCACAAAATGCTGCAGTTGTCTCTTCCATATTAGCTACACTGTTTCTAGTCTGTTGCGTTTGGGCACAGATGGCGTACAACATTATAAAATGTTGTACAACTTTGTTTTTCAGCCCAGAAGCCTGAGAATGTACAGATACCAGTGGAGTTTTCATATGCATTTCTAAACTTTGTTAAGCTGAGAAGTGCAGATTATCTCTTTACATTTGTGTGTGGGAGGAAGGGCTTCTTTTGCATAGTCTCCTTATAAACACTATAAAACCTATCAGAGCAGGCTGTGCTGTAAATTGCCATATATTTCTTTACGAAACTATAATCTGCCACAGTGTATCCCAAATCCATGTCTGGTTTTTTTCAGGTTTTTAAAAAAATGTACTTATGAATGTGTCTAGGCACAGCTATGAAAAAAATCATAGTGCAGCACAAGGTTAAATTCAACAAAATCTCTACAAACCATCAAACACATTCTTACCACCCAATCACACCTGCATGCAGAGACTTGAATAACAGGTATACCAGGCAACTTGCGGTGGAGGTCAGGAAAGTCTGGTTCGTGCCCATCAATGCCTGCATGAAGATCTTTCCTTGGCAAAATCTGGCTTCATTTTTATATTGCCTGTGCGTGACTACCATGACTGAGCATGCGAATCAACTATTTGCCTAATGGAATGAAATTAGGCACACAGTTACATGGATGCTTTTTTTGAAAATCAGGTGCAGGGTGCATGTGTTGATAAATTCATCCGTTTGGCCAGTGGACCTATCGACAGAGACTATGATGCTGCACAGCTTTATTTCAATTCAAGACAAGAATAACTCTTCTAATAAATTGGATTTTATTTAACCCAGTAGAGAGATGAAAGAATTTGATGTAAGGGTTCATTGTCCTAAGCATGAAGAAAAATACTTTAAAATAATCTTGTCGTTTAAGATGCTGGTGGGAGGGTTTAAAACAAAGGATTCAGGTAAGCAATTATACACTGCTGATGGTGAAATCTGATAGAATGTGTATCAGAATAAGATTGAAAATGGTAGAGAAAGGCCCCTTTAACACAGAAATAGCTCTGCGTTTTCTCTTTCAAACAAATCACTCCCAACAAATGCTTTATCCATCATATCAGTTCTGTTTCTGATGTTCCACTTCATTCTATCTAGCTCTCAAACCTTTTGTTCCAGCTATGGTGCTTTTCTGTTATGTCACGATAAATCTAGGTTAGAATCTAGGGGTGCAATTGTAGGCTGTATTTATATTTCAAGAAAGAACTAACAACTCTGTTTGGGTTTCTCTGTAGCAAAACCACTGAACTATTGGACAGATTGGATTTGGGTTTGCCAAAGAGAAACTCCTGTCAAATGGCTAATCCTAGCCCAGAATCTACAGCATGGGTAAGTCCCACCATGGAATATGACACACTAATGTTCTGCCAGTGCTAACGGTGCTACCAACAGTACAATGTTAGCATTTCATTTAGTTTAACATACTGCACAGACTCAGTGAAATGCATACCATGGAAATGTTTGGCTTGGAAGGATGGCTACAGCCTCACAGACCCTTTCCCTGCATTGCACGGACTGACTTCATTGTTCATAAGTCCAACCCTGAAAAGCTGACCGTAACTGAAGTGCGCAGCACCCAGCAGTTCCCATTGAGAGCAACTAACCCTTCTGGTTGCTAAACCCTTTTGAAAACCTGTCTATTTCATTTAGATGCATAAATGGAAGCTGCTGGGTGCTGAGTTATTTTAAAAATCCAGCCACAGGAATAAAGTCTACTCTCCAGTATCTCCTAGAAAAATTATACCCAAATTAACTTGGGTGGATTGCCCCATTTCTGAACTGATCTGATATCTTATCTCATCATATCACTACTCTAATCAGCCACCAGTAACTAATCAGAATAACTGCTCTTTACATCTTTCCTGAGGTTTTTTCCCCCCTACATTCTTAACAAGGGAAAGAACACCTCATTGTTTGTCCAATCGATAATTTCTGAAGTGCACTCAGCTGTTTGGGCTGCCTTGCTTCTGGAAGCATTTGCCATGGGGAGTCATTATGCCAATGTTTGCAGAGCCAGGCCCAGGTTACAGGTGCAGCGACGGGCAACAGATCAGCTACCGTGTGCAGAAAGAAATTACAGCTGGTTGCTACATACCCTGGAGTCAGTAAAGCTTGGAAACCTTTACTGAATAGCTCGTATGCCATAGAGGCTTTAGTGTCTGCTGAATCTTAAGTGTCAGCTACTAAGAAGGAAAAAAAAAAAGAAAAGAATTCCTCTCCCTTTTGGCTTTAGCCTTCCTGGAAATACATTGGAGCCTCACAGGTTGAGAAACCTTGATGTAGAGAGAATATGTTCAGACCTCGGCATTTCCTCATAGGCCTTGCTTCACAGTCTCTTTCCATGTCCCTCAACACCATGAACTGAGAAGGTGGCGTATAGACTTTTTTTTTCTTCTCTTTGAATCTTTGGGACCAGTTCCCAGTGGCTTCCTTTACCTTCACCACAGGCCTAAGGGTCTTAGAATGGGTGGAAACAGCCTTTAGGGAATACACCGGCTGTAGAGGAGGGTCACTTCTTGGCACAGAGCTGGAGGAATGAGTTTCTAGTGCCCCTTGTGCAACCCCCAACACACAGGGTGTGCAGGTAAAGGGAGGGACATGGCTGGAGTACAGTATGCTCTGGGTGGCTTAGCGGGCCACCCTCAGGGCTGCTCTAACTTATGTTGGGGACCAAGCAGGCCACTGAAATGGCAGAGAATACGAGAGGCAGAAGATGTCATAAAGCCATGCTTGCCTCCCCACCTGTCGCCACATAAGAACTGAACAATGAGACCTGGGCCTAGTGGATTTATCTGAGGCAGAACTAGTCCTACAAATTTCAGTAAAATGTACTTGAATTGAAAACATCCCCAGGACTGGTCCTGATTTCAGAGACATTAGTGTGATGACCCTAGGGTAGAGAGAGGTGGAGTAGGTGCAGATCCACGGCTGAAGCCCCTCACTCCAAAGCTGCTTCAGTTTTATGCCTTTTATTCCACTCTGTTTTATGTCTGTTACTCTCTCCAATTTGTGGGGTTTTTTTTAAACATATAGTGCAAGAAATGTGTATATTTCCCCTCAACTCTGGCTTAATCAGTGCTCAAGTAAAGAGAATGAATTACCTTGCTGCTTGTGTATATGTGATACTTTTATTAACACGAACCAGTATAACATATGTCACTTTTTGCTAGCATGACTCTATGGCCTTGTGTTTGTAAAAGATCTGCTCAGGCTAGTAGAACCACTCTACAGGTAAACTAGCACCTGTTGTGCCCCATTAAGGGAGCTATAACACATAAGCAATGGAGTACCACTCGGTATAAAACCATTTGAGCACTAAGAGGTAATAGTAAAGGGGAAATGTTATACTTGAATTGTGCTAGTTTTATGTGGTGTTTTGATCTAGTCTGTGTTTAACCTGCAAAAAATTGTGACCTGCTATTTTTTTATTTTTGTTCGTTTAACTTCTAAAATATAAGAGATCTAGTAAAGACAAATTTAAAAAATGGACACAATAACTGACTTTCAGTTCACTAGCCCTTCCAAAAACATGAAAAATATTCATTTCAGATCAAATGAAATGTTTTGTTCAATGTGATTAATTTTTGAGTGGTTCACGTTATTTTAAATGAAAATTTGAAAAAATTCAAAACAAGAAGTCCTTTAGAATCAAAACATTTTGACCTTTTTGGAATTTTTGTTACACGAACAATTCAGCAAAACTGACACAAATTCCCCAAATGTTTCCATGTTGCCAAATTTGTATCTTTTTGCTGGGAAAAGGGTGAGGTAAAATTTTTCACTCTAAATTTTAATTTTTAGCATTAAGTTATGATTCTCAGTGGTTGCATGTACTAGAAAAGGACATACAGTTCTTGCTAAAAACAGTTTACATTTCCCAGATCCTTTCCATGGTATTACTGTATTACAGTGCTGAAATATCACTGGATACACATTTATCCCATTTACTGGATGTAGACAAATTCAGTTTCTTTTTAGGCACTCTCCTCTTTTTATTGGTGGCTTCTCTTCTTCCCCCCGCTCCCCCCCCCCACATTTAATCAATTAAGATGATAATCAATTTTAATCCAGTCTTCCAAAGTGTTAACAATCCCGTCTAGATTTTTATTGTTCTCCAACTTGATTAATATATTCTCCACACAACCGCTCAAGTCATTACTGAAAGTAATAAATAATATTGGACCCAGAATGAATCTCCCTGGACACATCTAACAGCTCCTCCAGCTCGAGACTGAACCCATTAATAATTGCTGTCTCCATACAGCCTTTATAGCAAACTATGTACCCATCATTCAGTAGCTTCATTTGATTTACATTTATCAAATTCCTTTGAGAATCTTGTGTAGAATTATATCAAAGCCTTTATTAAAGTCAAGTTACATGATGGCCACCACAACTTTTTGTACTAAACTAAGTTAGTTTTAATATTAATAATGTGCTAAATATGATATACACACAAAGGAAGGCACAGTCCCTGCTCAAGGTAAGAGTAATACATTCCCCCAATAACTGCAAATGACAAGAGAACATGCATTGTGAGACTCATTATAAGTAAGGATTGCAGAACCAGATCACTTGTTAATGATTTCAGATCTAGTTCATAGACTTCTCCCAATCAAACAAATCCCCCAGAGGTGTCTGAACCATAGAGCACTGCAGACAGAGTCTCTCTGGAGAACAAACCACCATAGTGATTGAATTACGAAAGGTATATAAACTAACATCTAAATGGTGGATTTTTAGCAAAAGAGCCTCCTGTCTGGTTTTTAAACTTAGATTAATCTATCCCTAAGTAATCAGAAATATCTTCAACTAGTTTTGTTAATTTATTCTATAAAGATTGAGAGTGGGATCTTCTGTCAATATATTGCTTTTATGCTCTGCTGTGCAATAGATTAGAAGCCGCACTTATAAGCAAAGACTCCAGGAGGATGAAAACAGAAGACTACAGGAAAAGAAGGCAGAACAACGGAGGAAGGTAACTGTAATATGTTAACAGTTTATGTATAACGTTTCTGTACTGAGCCGTGTTCTGTAATCCGCTTTAAAAAACATATTAATTACTGTGGCGTATGAGCACCAGGTCTCCTCAGGAAAAGTGCTTCAGACCAATTGTAGGTAGTCAAATAGGCAAAGCTGCAAAGTTCAGATATAGTTTGAAGCATCTACAAAGCTTACATCAGGGATCGGCAACCTTTGGCGCATGGCTCACCAGGGTAAGCACCCTGGCGGGCCGGGCCGGTTTGTTTACCTGCCGTGTCCGCAGGTTCAGCCGATCGTGGCTCCCACTGGCTGCGGTTCGCCATCCCAGGCCATTGAGGGCTGCAGGAAGCAGTGCAGGCTGAGAGATGTGCTGGCCACCCCTTCCCACCACCCCCATTGGCCTGGAACAGCGAACCGCGGCTAGTGGGAGCCGCGATCAGCTGAACTTGTGGACGCAGCAGGTAAATAAACCAGCCCAGCTGTTACCCGGGGTTCTTTCAACCCAAAGCTCTTGGTAACTTTTACTCTGTGTGAGGAGGTGTCAGGAAATAAATCGGGAGACACGGACATCCGTCCGACCGATAGATGGCTGGCACAAAAAGGACAACATGAGAGTGCTTCACTTAAAGTTACACTTTACTAGTCTCAAGTACTTACACACGTCCACAACAAGATTAGTAAAACACCCCCAACCCTTGATAATTACCAAAGCTGAGTGTTGCTTTTGAGTGACACAGCGGCAGGCTTCTGGTGGCCAAATCTTCTGTCTGCCGGTGGGGACCGCAAGGTGTATCCAGAGGGAGAGTCCAAAAGAGTCCCCAAATGAGTCCAACTATCTCAAGCTTTCCCCCCTTATTTATACATTAGTAATAGAATGACATGTCCCTTAAAGAAACCTTGTTAAGTAAGCAATTTCAATCATCAAGCAAGACGTTTCTTCTGATTATTGATTAACCAGGTGTGGGCTTTTTCCAGAGTCTGCAGCCTTGAGACCCCAATAGACATTCCTGAGGGTACATCCTGCTCTTTTAAAAATGCATGTATCAGCAACTTCAACACAATTCTTATCAGCAAGGACGCGGGGTGAAGCTGCCCTTGCTGTGGCACACAAAACCCCCTCCCCTCCTGCCTTGGTCAAGCTGCATGGCCACTTTACAGCTTGCTGACTAGGCCGCCTTTAACAATAAGCCATAGTGGTTTTAGGCACTTTACTGGTTTGCCAAAGTCTCCCCGTACATGGCCTGCCAGGGAGCTTACCCTGGTGGGCCACGTGTCAAAGGTTGCTGATCCCTGGCTTACAGCTAGTTGGCTCTGAACTATTAGTTTATGCTTTTTTGCTTTTTTTTTCCCTGCATTTAAACTGCATAACACCTTTTTTAGATGATGGTGTCCAGTTTAGTATTCTAAGGAACCTAATTTCTTCTTTGAGTGTTTGCACATGTGCATTCCACTCTTGGTGTGCACACAGTCTCTGGAAAATTTTCCCTCAGTGGTACCCGTTGGGGTGGCTTGAGCACCTTCTTCTGCTGTATAAAGGGCTTAGCTAATCCTGAGCCCCCTCAGTTTCTTCTTATTGCCCGTAATGGTCGCTGGAACGGCTCATCTTGCTTTTGAAAGTGTTCTCAGTGGACTGTGTACTCTTGTACTCTATTGTAAATAGTTCAGTGTTATTCTGGTTATTAGTGTTTTAGTACAGTTGGGTAGGTTTTACCCCACCTAAGGGTTTTGGTCACTTCCTGGTGCAGAGGGATGCCTCGGTCAAGCCATACATTGCCTGCTATGCCCCTGCGTGACCCACTCTCAAGTTGCTTAAACTGTTTGGCGGAAGCTCCTACAGGGGAGCATCGCCAAATTTTCAGAGACTTTAAACTTCGCACGAAGAAAGATTTGTCACCAGACTAAAGTTTCCACTCATGGAGGTGGCCTTGAGACCTCCATCTGAGCCAGGTCGGTCAGACTCAGCACCTAGTGCCTCAGTGTTGTTAGATTTTGGATTTTGTGCCTCCTATTGTACTGCTCACCATCCCCAGTACCTAAGAAAAAACATAAGAAGCAGATGGCCAAAAGGGGGAGATTCCTCAGCATCGAAGTCTGTTAGGCATGTGGATCAGAGCAGAGTGTGGTCTAAGCCCAAGTACTCCTTGTCACCTAGGCTGGTACTGTCAAGTCTGGAACCAGAAGGAGCACCTTCCACATCTGTGGCGTCACTCTGTACCACTGTCTGGGTACCGACCATGCCAGAGGCATTTGCGGCTGCCAGGGAGCTTCTAACCCTGATAGAGCCGGTATCGCCAGCATTTCAAGGGTCAGTCCTATTGGTGCTGGCAGACATGGGAGAGTCAGCAGGGTCACCACCAGACCGGCCCAATGTAGACTCATAGACTTTAAGGCCAGAAGGGACCATTGTGATCATCTAGTCTGACTTTCTGCATATTGCAGGCCACAGACCCTTTTCCCCCCTCCTTCCCACTCCTGTAATGGACCCCTAACCTCTGGCTGAGTTACTAAAGTCCTCAAATCATGGTTTAAAAGACTTCAAGTTATGGAAAATCCACCATTTACTCTAGTTTAAATTTGCAAGTGACTTGTGCCCCATGCTGCAGAGAAAGGTGAACACCTCCCTGCCCCCCACCCTCAGAGTCTTTGCTAGTGTGACCCAGCGGGGTTTCAAACCAGTCAGTTTGTCAGTGGTCCCCAAAGTGGTGCATTGATGTGTGCCGCCTAGTGCCTAGTGCCCAGCAGAGGAGAGGAGCCGTGGCCCCCTGCCTGCCGGGGACAGAGAACTCTGAGGCTGCGGGCGCCTGTGCGCTCTGTCCCTGGCAGGTGCAGGGCCGCAGCTTCTCTCTGGCTTCAAGAGGAGCCGCGGTTCCCCGTCTGCTGGGGACAGAGAACTCCGGGGCTGTGGGTGCCGGTGCTCTCTGTCCCTGGCAGGGGCAGGGCCACGGCTCCTTTTGAAGCTGGAGAGAAGCTGCGGCCAGCGCCTGCTGGGGACAGAGAGCACCAGTGCTGCAGCGTTGGAGTTCTCTGTCCCCGGCAGGCGTGGGGCTGCAGCTTCTCTCCCCTACAATGGTGTTGGGGACCACTGGTACTGTACAGTACTGTGAAAACATTATCTAAGTTGTATCTGCCTTAAAGGGGAGCCAACCTATGATCGCGTTATATGCGATTTCATGTTATAGCGGGGCGCGTTATTGCGAGGTTTGACTGTACTTTCCTGTCTCTCTACTGGAAATACCTCACCTGATGCATCCTAGGACTGCATTAGCTTTTTTCATGGTCACATCACATTGGTGGCTGATAGTCATCTTGTGATCAATCAATACATCCAGGTCTTTCTCCTCCTCTCATTTCCAACTGATAAGTCCTCATCTTATAGCAAAAATTCTTGTTCTTCATGACTTTGCACTATTAAATTTCATCCCATTTCTTTATTACTCCAGTTTTTGAGGTCGTCCAAATCTTCTTGTATGATATTCTGGTCCTCCTCCGTATTGGCAATACGTCCAACTTTGTGTCATCCACAGATTTTATTGGCATATTACCACTTTGTGCAAAGGTAATTGAAAATCTTAAATAAGATTGGTCCCAAGACCAATCCCTGAGGAACTCCACTAGTAAGCTCCCTGCAGTCTGACAGTTCACCTTTCAGTATGACCCGTTGTAGTCTCCTCTTGAGCCAGTTCCTTATCCACCTTTCAATTCTCATATTAATCCCCATTTTTTCCACTTTAACTAATAATTTCCCATGTGGAACTTTATCCAGTGCCTTACTGAAATCCAGGTAGATTAGATCTACTGTGTTTTCTCTGATAATTTTTTTGAGAAGGTATCTGATTTATCAGCTTGGACTGGCATGATCTACCTTTTGTAAAACTGTTTTATTTTATCCCAATTACCTCTGTCCTTAACTACTTGCTCTTTCAAAATTTGTTCTGAGACCTTGCATACAATTGAGGTCAAACTAATAGACCTGTAGTTTCCCAGGTCATTTTTTTCTTTTTCTTAAAAATAGGTACTATATTAGCAATTCTGCAGAGATAGGGTATGATCTCTTAGTTTAGAAGTTCATTAAAAATTCTTGCTATCCATGTGCCAGTTCCTTTAATATTCTGGGATGGAGATTATCCAGCCCCATAAAATTTGGTTCCATTAAGCTATTATAGTTCAACTTCTGCCTCATTGTTTTTAATAAGGGTAAAGTATTTGTTTAGGTGTTGAGCCATGCCTAGATTATCCTTGATCTCCATCCCATCTTCAGTGTTTAGCGGTCCCACTTCTTCTTTCCTGCTTTTCTTTTTATTTCTATGGCTACAGTACCTTTTGCTACTGGTTTTAATTTTCTTTGCAAGGTTCAACACTGCTTGGCTTTTGGCAGTTCTCACTTTATCCCTTCACTTTCTGACCACCAAGAGGTAGCTTTCCTTGCTGATCCATCCCATCTTAAATTCCTTGTAGGTGTTCTGCTTTCTCTTAATCTGTTTAAGGTGCTTGTTCATCCAGTCTGAACTACAATACTTCCCTATGAATTTTTTTCCCCTTGTTTAGGATGCAGGCTTTAGATAGCTTCTGCAACTTTGACTTGAAGTAATTCCAAGCTGCCTCCACATTCAGATCCTTGAGTTCTTCAGTCCAGTCCACTTCCCTAACTAATTCCCTTATTTTTTTTTAGTTTTCCCTTTTGAAATCAAGGACCCTAGTTGCAGATATTTTTTTTAAGTGAACTAGCTCATGATCATTCAAACCAAGGTTATTCCCTACAACCAGCTCTTCTGTGAGGTCCTCACTACTCACCAGTACTAAATCTACAATGGCATCACTTCTTGTTGGTTCTTGGTGACTATTTGGTGAAGAAATCTGTTATCCAGGAAAATCTGGGCCCTACCAATTTTAGTAGCACTTGTCCTCCAATCTATATCTGGGAAGCTAGTCTCCCATGATCGCACAATTTCATTAAAAATGCACCTCTGGCTCTCCCTTTGGTATCGTCAGAGGAAAAACCTGCAATGCTCACCACTCTGCACACCTCTTCACCTCTGCACTGGTCACCAGCACTGTCTGGAACTGCACCTCCATAGTCAGTGGAAGGAGGGTAGTCTTCCTCCAAATCGGAGACTGGGGCTTACCACATCTGCTCTTGGAGCCATCCCTCCTCGAGACACCATTACTCTACCACAGGAGTACCATCCAGTGGTTGGCCAGGGAGGTCACTGGGGGCCTACACCTGTCCAGTGGCCTTTTTGGAACCTGTTGGGTTTTCCCCCATATTCCAGGAACTCCTATTCAGTGGCCTTAGAGAGATGTGCAGCACCTACCCATGAGGCAGCACAGGTTTCTGACTCTGGTACTGGATATCAAGACCCGGCTCAGTGGGACCCTTTGCTGGCCTCCCCTTCCCCTGATGAGGCAGTCTCAACAATGTATACTTTGATTCTCCTGGATGACTCCAAGAAATGTTAGAGGATTGCCTTAATCCTGGGCATACAGGTAGAGGAAGTAAAAGAATCCTTTCACCCCAGCAGGTCCTTCCAGAGTGGCCCTACCGCTCAATGAGGCCATTATATGAACTCCGATCCGTCCACTCATATTACTGGCTGGGAGTCACCACGAGTGGAATGCACATGTGCAATCACTTGAAGAATAAATGGTTACTAGCCTTCCATAGCAGTTGTTCTTTGAGATGTGTTGCACATGTCCATTCCTACCCCTGTACATCGGAGCTTTCTGGAAAGAAGGAACTGAGGGGACTTGGCATCGGTTGGGCCCTTTATATTGACACTGCCAGCATGCGGCAGCAAAGGGCGCTCAAGCTACCCCAAAGGGAACCATTGAGAGAGAAATTTATGGTGACTGTGTAAGTGGGGTGCATGCACATCAAGACTAGAATCGACGTGTGCAACACATCTCGAAGAACAACTGTTATGGAAGGTTAATAATAGTCTCTTCCTCTCCTTTCCTTTCCTCTCCTCTCCTCTTCTTTTACAAAGATGTTCTCACAAAGCCTATCATGGGGACATTCTGAAGGTGATTCTGAATAGAGAACTAATGCTTCACACACCATCTCCCCTCTGTTGTGTTTAGAATCAAGTCTTAAACAAAATCATGGAAATGTAGGCTTGGAAGGAACCTCGGAAGGTCATTTTCTCTCCAACCCCTGTGCTGAGGCAGGATTAAATACACTAGACCATTCCTGACAGTTGTTTGTCCAACCTGTTCTTAAAAATCTCTATTCTACAACCTCCCAAAGTAAACTATTCCAGTGCTTAAACATCCTTATAGTTAGAAAGTTTGTCCTAATATCTATCTTAAATCACCCTTGCTGCAAACTAAGCCGATTATTGCTTGTCCTCCCATTGGTGAATGTAGAGAACAATTGATCACCATTCTCTCTAAAGCAACCTTTTACATCTTTGAAGTCTTATTTTCCCCCCTGCCATGGCATTCTCTTCTCTAGGCTAAACGTGCCCAGTTCTTTCCATCTTTCCTTGTAGGTCATGTTTTTCTACACCTTTTAATTTTGTTGTTCTCCTCTAGACTCTCTCCAGGTTGTTCATATGTATCTTAAAGTGTAGTGCCCCAAACTGGACACCATTGATAACCATTCTAGGAATACAAAACTGGTTAAAAGGCCACTTGTCTTATAATAATTTCATCTAGACCATATTTCCTTAGTTTGCTTATGAGAATGTCAAGTAGGATTGTGTCAACAGCCTTACTAAGTCCAGTGCATCTCCCTTCTCCTTTCAGTCCACTAGGCCAGTTACCCTGTCAAAAAAGGAAATTTGGTTGGTTTGACATGATTTGTTCTTGACAAATCTTTATTGGCAATTATTTATCACCTGTAGATTTGAACAGAATGATTGTTTAATAACTTGTTTTGATATCTTTCCGGGTATCGAAGTTAGGAGGACTAGCTTAAAATTCCCTCGGCTCGCCTCAGCACCACCCCCTTTAAGACGGGTACTGTATTTGCTCCTTTCCAGCCCTCTGGGACATCACCTATCTTCCTTGATTTCTTAAACATAATTATTAATGATTCAGAGAAAATGTCTTTAAAGTATTCCAACTTGCTATTTTAGCAAAAGAATAGAGAATGGATCGATCAAACATATACAGATTCATATAAATATGATGTAAATTGACTTAACTGAGTATGAAATGGACCAGATCTTCGACTCCTGCATATGCAATTGCACCTGTTTGCACTAATTACTTAGATGAGTAGGTAAGTTGTCCAAGCTCACATAATGAGTCTGTGGTAGAGCTGGGCATATAACCCGATCTACTGACTTCCAGTTTCTTCTCTAAACATTAAATCATATCACTGCCTCTTATACACACTCCTTCTGTTGTTCCAGTAATTGGACGTACAGGTCCTTCAATAAATATGCCCCCATTTAATAAAATAAAAGTATATAGCTTATTTCTTTCCCATCATAGCATGCACCTTTTCTCCTCTGTCCAGTTACCAACATATATTTTCTCCTAAATAAAACCCTTATGAAATTTCAAATGCTATGGGTATGTATGTTATAAATAACTATGGCATTGTACATTGTGCCATGAAGAAATAGTTTTTCATTTAAAACTAGCATACGCCTGAACCCTTCATAGAGCTTGGGCCAGGGCAACCCGGTGTGGAGGTCATTGTAGAGTTGGGGCAACAGTCATATATAAGGTAAATCTCTCTCTAACTACATTTCTGATTTTTATGTTTTTTACTGATTTCCATCTCTCCCTAAAAAAGTATGGGCTGAGTGCAAAATTTTTGTTTTAATACATAGTACCAAAGTACTCCTTGCCTCAGTAGCTGCTATTAGAACGTTAATCTGTCCAGTAGGTATTTGTAAACCTACTCTAAAGTGTACATATTTTAAAAGTGCTAATAATTGTCCCTCAGATTTATGTTAACTCACTTCCACCTCAAGCTACTATTTTATTAACGTAATTGTAAATTCTGTTTTTGTGTGCACCTTCTAATGCAATATAGCTATTAAATTTATAGGTTTTGTCAGTTAATTTTTTGGGGGAAATAGGTTTTAATATGTATTGCTAGATGTTTTCCAGGGCACCTTAAACACAGTATTATGTACTTGCAGTATATTTCTGAAGGTATAGCTATTGCAGAAATCTAATGTATGCCATTAAAAGTCAAACATTAGAAAATCAGATACCGGATTTTAATTTTCAGGTTGAACAGTTATTTAAAAAGTGAAAATGAAGCTTGGCTTTTTTATTTCTTAATCTTGCTTTTCTTTTAGGGCTAGACAAACAGTGATACACAACACGTTATCCAGTTATTGATTGATTATATTATTTACTGCAAAGCTTTTATTAATGTTCTTCTTAAATTGGTTTTTATTTCATTCTGTAGTTCATTTTTAGTTACTGAACCTTTCTATAAAATTCATCACTTTAGTTCACATTCCAGCTTTATTAGTGCTCCATTACTATGGCAAATGCGCAGGATAGGTCTGTTTTCCCTTGAAGAACCCTTTCAGTGGCAAAAGTTGGTAGCTTCAGTTCCTGTTGACTATACCTGTAATGGCGTGAGAGCCCTAGCATATCAGTAACTTAGCTGGCAGAGATGGCATGTTGCATAACATGGAAAGGTACTGACCCAGCCACTTCAGAACAAGTTATATGGAACTGATGTTCCTTTGGTTAGCATTAGCAGTCATCAGGCTGACCAGGACACTTGCTTGATACTTGGTGTGGCACGAATCCGAGCTAAACAATTAAACATGCATGGCCCAGCTCACTACCCTGATTTATAAACAAAACCATAGGGCCACATCATCATAACCTTAAAAAGTGTAAAGTGCAAGGAAGTTGGCACAACAATGGCCACACATTGTGTGCTTCCTTCCAACAACTGCAGCTGGTATTTGCCAATTGTAGTGGCTTCTCCCCACTCCTCATATGAGTTGGGTCCTGGGTTCTCTGTTGCGATGCCTGGTGCCTCCTCCCAAGGTGATTATTTTATGTGCTCAAGACACTAGGGTGCTGTCCCTTTGGAAAATAACTAATACAACTACTCTTAAGAAGGAGGATGATCCAGTGCACAAGAAACAAACGACAATAATACAAACTCCAACAAATGAAATGCTGTGCCCCAAAATAATAATATAACAAAGGGGGACCTTATTGTGGACAGGAAACAGACACTCTAAAGAAGGAAAGCGATAAGGTTAACCAACAAATGCTAAAATATTTATAC
The DNA here is from genome assembly GCF_020497125.1 of Mauremys mutica. Taxonomy (NCBI): domain Eukaryota; kingdom Metazoa; phylum Chordata; order Testudines; family Geoemydidae; genus Mauremys; species Mauremys mutica. The sequence goes on along the minus strand of NC_059072.1, from coordinate 302,427,537 downwards.
AACCATTCACAACTGTACCACACCACCAGCTCCTTCCCTGGCATCTTTCCAGCTAGGTGGAAAGACTGTGAGTCCAGAGATGGGTGTAAGAAAACCAATTCTGCAACCCTTTTCTGCGTAAGCCATACTCATGGGAGCAGCCCCTCTGATATCACTAGCAGCAGTTTGCATAATTTAGGATTACTTATAAGGGCAGCCGGATCTAGCTCTAGAACACTATTCAGTTTGGTATAAACAAGTATCCACAGACAATACAGCAAGATAAGAATAAATTGAATGAGCATATTTACGTAGTGTAAAGCGGTCGCTATGGACTCTCTAAAGCCAGGTATTCTTCAAAACAAGAGGCCTGACTTCAGAAAGGCTCAGCATAAAACAGCATAAGTGTGGCTCCAAAGATAATAGTATGCAATTAAGGAACAAAGAAACGTACATAAATAAAATTCCCCAAAACTTTGTCCCAGTAACAATGGATAGAGGTAGTTTCAAAACCTAGAGCTATGTTGTAAAAGATCCTGTTCTCCCCTCCACAAGCAGAAGAGAAGCAAAACCTGTGGATCAGGGCAAAGGGAGGGACAGAAGGGAGGAGAGCATGTTCTATGGCATCCTCCCATGGCTGATAAACCATTTGGAAGCTCCTCCACATTAGGTCAGCAGGAAGGCAGAGCCACACAGTGGGAGAGGGTGGGTCTGGGGCAGGGCTGCAAGGCCCTTCAAAGTTTGCTTCCTCCTTCATGGCATAGTGTCATATCACTGCAGACTTGCATCAGGAGGCAGCAGTGGTCTTTGGAACCACCATGAAGGATGGAGGTAAAGACCTTCCATCTGGATGACACCTGCCTCTGGTAGATCCCCCTAGATCCGAGTTTAGCTGTCAGAACCCCCCCGGCTTCCTTTGCAAGAGGACACACACCCTTCTGTCCAGTGGAAGACTGAAGAGGAGATGGAGTACATTTTTTGGGATACGATTGGGTATTGTAAATAAAACTTACTTCCCAGAGGAACTAAAATAAGTAAAAGTTTGGCAAATTAAATAGTGCACTAGTTAAGGTTAATATATTGTGTAATTAATTGGGTTTGTCTTCTGAATAACTACATTAATTAAAAAAAATTAATTTGGGTTTCACTTTTATTGTTCCCAGGGTGAATTATTGGAACTGAGACGAGAGCAAGAAGAGCAAGAAAGAACAAAAGTGCATCAGGATGAACAGAGGAGGTATGGCTTACACTGAATTCTTGTCTAGACGACTTCACGAAACTGCAATTTTGTGCTTTAGGGAACAATTGCAATGAGGATGCTCCAAGTAACATCTTTAGCATCAACCTTGCACTCGGACAAGCCAATGAGACCCATTCTCACAACTCATGTATAATCAATTTCTACACAATTGTGCAGTAACTTTTTTGCAAAAGTGGGTTTTGTTACTTACCTATTGGTCTGAAGACAGAATGGATCTCTCGGGATGCATTTGGAGGGGAATCTGAGTATAATCTATTATACTCTAAGGCCCAGAATTTCAGAGAACTGTGCATGTCACTATGCCTAACTTATCTTCTCAGTCATGGCAAATACCTTAGCAAATGACTGGTGAAGTGTGTAAATGACCATATGCATGTGTAATTATCAGGATGTCTGTGCAAGCAAATTAGGTGTCCAAACCTGTCACAAGCTTTTACATAAGTATTCCCATACCATACTAGATCCATGGTCCATCTAGTCCAGTGTCCTGTCTATAGCATTGGCCAGTACCACTTACTTCAGAGGAAAGTTCAAGAAACTTCATAGTGGATAATTATGAACACTTTTCCTCTATAGACAAGTAACTGTTCCTAACTCCTATCAGATAGTGTTTGCATTATGCCCTGAAGCAAAAAGGCTTTGAATACCTATTTTTAAGGAATAATCTACTGTGACTATAAATGTTCTTATTAGCCATATAAATATTTAATCCTACTAGTCTCTTGGCTTCAAAAAAATGGTAGCTAGTATGAGTTCCATGGGCTAAGCGAGCACTTTAATATATATTCCTTTTCTTAGTGTTGACTTTCAAATCTATTAAATATACCCTTGTTCATTTATTTTGAGAGGGTAAGTAAAGTCATCTTATTCACCCTTCATCCTGTTTTCTCTGCATGCTAAACAGTCCCAGTTTAAAATTCCGGATCTCTCTCTTAATTGATTTCAATTACAACACAGAATGCAAAGTGTTCAGTGCTCACCTTTATATTTATTTTTCATTACAAATATTTGCACTGTAAAAACAAAAGAAATAGTATTTTTCAATTCAACTAATACAAGTACTGGAGTACAATAGTACAATTTCTTTATCATGAAAGTTGAACGTACAAATCTAGAATTATGTTTGTTTTATTTTTGAATGTGTTTAAAAAAAAAAAAGTGAAACTTTAGAACCTACAAGTCCAATCAGTCCTACTTCCTTTTCAGGCAATCACTCAGACAAACAAGTTTGTTTACATTTTGCAGGAGATAATGCTGCCCACTTCTTGTTGAGAATGTCACCTGAAAGTGAGAAGAGGTGTTCTCATGGCACTGTTGTAGCCAATGTCGCAAGATATTTATGTGACAGATGCATGAAGAGACATATGAATCTTTAGTGTTTCAATCACCATTCCAGAGGACATGCGTCCATGCTGATGATGGTTTCAGCTCAAAAATTATTTAAAGCAGTGCAGACCAATGCATGTTCATTTTCATCATCTGGTCAGATGCCACAGGCAGAAAGTTGATTTTCTTTTCTGGTGGTTCAGGTTCTGTAGTTTCCACATCAGAGTGTTGCTCTTTTCAGACTTCTGAAAGCATGCTCCACACCTCATCCCTCTCAGATTTTGGAAGGCACTTCAGATTCTTAAATCTTGGTTCTAGGGATGTATCTAGCTTTAGAAATCTCCCATTGATACCTTTTGCATTTTGTCAAATCCTGCTGTGAAAGTGTTCTTAAAACGAACAACATGTGCTGTGTCATCATCCGAGACAGCTATAACATAAAATATATGGCAGAATCATAGAATATCAGGGTTGGAAGGGACCTCAGGAGGTCATCTAGACTGATCCCCTGCTCAAAGCAGGACCAATTCCCAGCTAAATCATCCAGCCAGTGCTTTGTCAAGCCTGACCATAAAAACCTCTAAGGAAGGAGATTCCACCACCTCCCTAGGTAACCCATTCAAGTGCTTCACCACCCTCCTAGTGAAAAAGTTTTTCCTAATATCCAACCTAAACCTTCCCCACTGCAACTTGAGACCATTACTCTTTGTTCTGTCATCAGGTACCCCTGAGAACAGTCTAGATCCATCCTCTTTGGAACCCCCATTTCAAGTAGTTGAAAGAAGCTATCAAATCCCCCCTCATTCTTTTCTGCAGACTAAACAATCCCAGTTCCCTTGGCCTCTCCTCATAAGTCATGTGCTCCAGACCCCTAATCATTTTTGTTGCCCTCCACTGGACTCTTTCCAATTTTTCCACATTCTTCTTGTAGTGTGGGACCCAAAACTGGACACAGTACTCCACATGAGGCCTCACGAATGTCGAATAGAGGGGAATGATCACGTCCCTTGATCTGCTGGCAATGCCCCTACTTATACAGCCCCAAATGCCGTTAGCCTTCTTGGCAACAAGGGCACACTGTTGACTCGTATCCAGCTTCTCATCCACTGTAACCCCTAGGTCCTTTTCTGCAGAACTGTTTCCTAGCCATTCAGTCCCTAGTCTGTAACAGTAAATGGGATTTTTCCATCCTAAGTGCAGGACTCTGCACTTGTCCTTGTTGAACCTCATCATGTTTCTTTTGGCCCAATCCTCTAATTTGTCTAGGTCCCTCTGTATCCTATCCCTACCCTCCAGCATATCTACCACTCCTCCCAGTTTAGTGTAATCTGCAAACTTGCTGAGAGTGCAGTCCACGCCATCCTCCAGATCATTAATGAAGATATTGAACAAAACCGGCCCCAGGACCGACCTTTGGGGCACTCCTCTTGAAACCGGCTGCCAAGTAGACATGGCGCCGCTGATCACTACTCATTGAGGCTGACAATCTAGCCAGCTTTCTATCCACCTTACCATCCATTCATCCAGCCCATACTTCTTTAATTTGCTGGCAAGAATACTGTGGGAGACCGTATCAAAAGCTTTGCTAAAGTCAAGGAATAACACATCCATTGCTTTCCCCTCATCCACAGACCCAGTTATCACCTCATAGAAGGCAATTAGGTTAGTCAGGCATGACTTGCCCTTGGTGAATCCATGTTGACTGTTCCTGATCACTTTCCTCTCCTCTAAGAATGCAGGTGAAACAGAGCAGGAGATGTACAATTCTCCCCCAAGGAGTTCAGTCACAAATTTAGTTAATGTATTCCTTTTTTTTTTTTTAACACGTGTCATCAGCATGGATACATGTTCTCTGAAATGGTGGTTGAAGCACGAAAGGACATATGAATCTTAAGCACATCTGGCACGTGAATATCTTGTAGCGTCGGCTACAACAGTGCCAACCTCTTCTCACTTTCAGGTGACATTGTAATTAAGAAGTGGGCAGCATTATCTTGCGTAAATGTTTCTCTTAGCAATTGGCTGAACAAGAAGTAGGACTGAGTGGACTTGTAGGTTCTAAAGTTTGACATTGTATTGTTTTTTGAGTGCAGATATGTAATAAAGTTAAATTTGTAAGTTGCACTTTTATGGTAGAGATTACACTACAGTACTTGTATGAAGTGAATTGAAAAGTAGAATTTCTTTTTATAATTTTTACAATGCAAGTATTTGTAATTAAAATATTAAGTGAGCACTGTACGCTTTGTATTCTGTGTTGTAACTGAAATTGATATATTTGAAAATGTAGAAAAACATCCAGAAATATTTAATAAATTTCAATTGGTATTCTATTGTTTTAACAGTGTAATTTAATCATGATAGATTTTTTTAATTGCAATTAATTTTTTGTTAATCACGTGAATTAACTGCGATTATCGACAGCCCTTGTTTTAACTAAGCAAAAGGGTTCACGGATGACTTTTTTTAAGCACCAAAAGTCATTCACAGAATTCATATAATATTGAATTTCAAAGTCTATCAACTTCTTAACAAGCTGCTGCTATTAATGTTTTTCCCTTGGTTTTTAAGGGTAAATAATGCTTTTCTGGACCGACTACAAAACAAAAGTCAACCAAGCGGTATTCACCAGTCTGGACATTTTGAAAATATGGATCGTTTTGGCGGTGACAGCTGGGTGAGTAACAAAAGCATCTTTCAAAACTCCACAGTTGAAACCAATAAAGTTTTTTGTTTTTAATGTAGCTACCTACTGCCCAGATATTATTCTTTTAGTGTTCTACTTAGTCTGATGGGCAGTCTGCCAGGATGATTACTATAAGTTCTACAATAGCTTTTGAGAGAAAAAAATCCTGATATAAGCAGTCTTATCAAAATAAAAAATGACAGCTGCCTTTCCTGCAGAACTAGATTGCCTTGAATACAAGAAGTTATCACTGCTTCCCTAAGTTTAGAACAAAAATAAATGAAGTTTTAAAGAGATTTTCGAAAGACTCTAAATGAAAGATGCTTGGAAACGTTGTAAACATTTTTTATACATTCTGGAAGGGAAAAAAATAGCACATCAAAGATACAGCTGTTCATTTTTCCCCATAAAATTGTGACAAGAATGATACAGTGTATCCAATTTAAAATATGAAACCTTCTGCATGGCTTCTTTGAAGAAAAAAAATCATGGAATTTTGCTGTAATCCATTAAATATACAATATTAGATACCAAACTGAATTCACGCATTACTAAAAAATGAATGTGACTACAGTTCTGCATAATGGCATCGAGTGATCCAAAAATATTTGTACTAGTCCCTTATATTTAAATGAACCACAGCAGAAATTGCCCATTAAGGGCAAATGCAATTGTTAAAAGGATAATCTGCTGAAGAGGAAATCCTGCAAAGGGATTAAACATTGCAGAAAGACACACAGGGTTAAGTGAACTGGCAAATGTAGCGAAAACCAATGCTAGCTTAAATGATAAACAGCAACTTTGAGTAACCATGGTGATTGTCTTCTGATGTGTCTGTTTCCAGCACATAGCCCAATCCTACAAAGACCTGTATACATGGTTAACATGAGCAATCCCATTGATATCAATGGGACTATGAATGTGTGCAAGGTTAACCATGGATAGAAATCTTTGCAATATAAGGGCCGTCCCCATTGAAATTATCCATGTCACAGTTGTGCTAAGAAACCCCAGGCCAGTTGAGCCCACCAACCACACAGAAAGAGACAGATGTTTAGCTCTTTGGGGAGGGTCTCAGTAGATAAGATGGACAAAGGGCAGAGAGAGGAAGTATTACAATCCCCACTTTGCAGATGAGGGAACAGAGACACAGACTAAATGTATTTTTCAAGGTGCTACAGAAACCTGTTTTCCAAGCCAGGACCTAAACCCAGATCTTCTGAGTTCTAGTCCAGGGTCCTAATTGCAAGAAGTTTGTCTGCCCAATTGCTGAGAATTTTCACAATGACTTCAGTGGGAGTAGAACGTTGCCATCAGAGCCAATCACCATAATGTACTACCCTACACAATACATGATTCTGTTACGAAACTTAAATAGTTTCAATCTATGTATAGATCACTTAATAATCTATTATGGCTGTATGCAGCAATCTGTGCTATTGTGTTTATCCTTGCTTCTTTTTATAAGAACAAGCTAAACAAAGCCACAATACAGAGAGGTAGCAATAACCCTACTTTAGAGAGGCCACCATGTAAATAAAACCCCACGTTACAATAGCCTGCCTTCTACTGGGTAAAAATGACAAAGAATGGCTTTCTGTTCCCAACTATAAATTTACAGAAAAAAGAAGGGAAGAGTAAATAAAACAAGGAAGAGTAAAAAATGCAATGATGCATCATGGGAGGGAATTTAAAGTGGCAACTTAAAAAAAAAAAATCAGTGGGGAGGGGAGTCTGGAAGACTACAAGCACAAACCAGGATTGGGAGAGGCCACCACTTGCAGGGCTGAAACTTTAGACTCTGATCCTACACAGACTTAAATATGTGCTTAAATTTAAGGATATATGAGTTGTCCCATTAAAGTCAATTGCATTACTACATAGGGTGCATAAAGTCAAGCACATGCAAAAATCTTTTCAAGATCAGGGTCTGAGATGGTAAATTCCTCATTGGAGGGTTTGAATCCTGCTATCCAATTTTGAAGAGAATGGAGTATATAGTCTGCACTCCAGTATTCAAGGGTGACAGCTTTATTTTAAAGGTGTATTTGTTTCCCCCTCTACTCAGCACTGGTGAGGCCTCATTTGGAGTACTGTGTCCAGTTTTGGGCCCCACACTACAAGAAGGATGTGGATAAATTGGAGAGAGTCCAGCGGAGGGCAACAAAAATGATTAGGGGGCTGGAGCACATGACTTATGAGGAGAGGCTGGGGGAACTGGGATTGTTTAGCCTGCAGAAGAGAAGAATGAGGGGGGATTTGATAGCTGCTTTCAACTACCTGAAAGGGGGTTCCAAAGAGGATGGATCTAGACTGTTCTCAGTGGTAGAAGATGATAGAACAAGGAGTAATGGTCTCAAGTTGCAGAGGGGGAGGTTTAGGTTGGATATTAGGAAAAACTTTTTCACTAGTAGGGTGGTGAAGAACTGGAATGGGTTACCTAGGGAGGTAGTGGAATCTCCTTCCTTAGAGGTTTTTAAGGTCAGGCTTGACAAAGCCCTGGCTGGGATGATTTAGTTGGGTTTGGTCCTGCTTTGAGCAGGGGGTTGGACTGGATGACCTCCTGAGGTCCCTTCCAACCCTGAGATTCTATGATTCAGAGTTTGATGTGATGTGGGGAGGCAAAAAAGCAATGAAAAAAATTGGGTCAAATTGTGGTTTATGCAAATCTTTAATACTCAAAATTGGTTTAAATTAAGTATAGAGAAAAAAATAATCAGTGACTCCTCCAGAAGGAGGAAGGTCTCAAATGTTCCATGATATTCTACCATCAAATTGAAGGGACAGATGGGATGATTTCCTGAATCTGAGAGTTCATCCCTTCTCTGGATACAGCTACCTGCCAGCAATGTAGTTCTTAACATAGTTCTGGAGAGCAAATATTTTGCTTTGGAACAGATCAGATTCCATGAAGTAACAAGGATTTTAGTGTCGTGTGTTTTTAATAAATAAATAAAAATCTGTCAGATGATACCCCATCTAAGGTTTTCATCCACCATAATCCACTTATCTTCAAATGATCTAAATTGAACACTGTGATATGCTAACCATATACTCAGTGCACTTTGTTCTTTAAAAGTATAAAGCTTTCCAGCAAAATGCAGCTTCGTATCAGCTTGTTTACCAAGTGCTTTTACCTCCTTTCTTGGTTGTGGGAGACAAATGTGGATTTTTTTAAAAATGGAAAACAAATTAATACCAGACTGCTCTCTGCAAGCTGATGCTCCCTTGGGATGTAGGGTTCATCACAGGCTAAAAGGGAAGATCTTGAAGAAGGCTCCAGTTAATACATTGGCAACCACTGTAAACCATTCTTTCTGGAAAACAGTAACAGCTGTCAGCTCAGTATGGTTTATAATTTCACAAAGCATTAAAACCCAAGGTTTAAATTGTGGATAAATTATCTCAACTATTTTGACACTAATAATGGATCTAAATGGTGTACCTGGCTTAATACAAATACATTTTACTTCTGTCTTTATGAAAAGAACAACTTCAAATATTTTGCATGTCTTTATATGCAGTTCAGCTGAATTTTTACTCATATTTAAAGAACTGAGGGATTTATAGAGGCCAAGTACTAATACGTTGCAAGTCCCTTAATGGAGCTCTTATTTTTGTGTGAAAATCAAGGGCTCTCCATGGACCTTTCCTTTATCCCGTTCATAGAGAGAAATCACATGGTAAACTGCTGAAATTTATGTAGTCTTCTTTTAACAAAATATAAGCTGCCAGGTTGAAACCTTACAGAGCTACAATAAACTTGGGACCTAGAAAGCAACCTAAGATAGTACTGTCTCATTTCGTGTCTCCATTACACTGTGCCATGCATAAGAATGAGGAATGCTTTTTGGATGCTGACTCTGCTCCTTTTGGTGATGCACAATTCAAGTATGAATACTGATAGGGAGGGGAAAGCTCATACACTGAGTGCATAGGTGCACTGATATGATAAACCACATTGTGTACTCCTCCAATATGTAGAACAAGAATCTACTGGAAAAGCAACTGTCTAAATGAATGAGACTGACAATGTCAGTGTGATTTTGTAGCATGTTGTATTGGAATGATTCTTTCGGAGTCTTATTCAATAGCCACCATGTGCTGTTTGCTCCTGCTAATTTTTCAAAGGATGAAACATGCCATAAAGCTTATTGTTGCATACTAAAGAAATAGTCCTGGTTAAGGAATGTAGTCTCACATGACAAATCAATGTGGTCCAGTAGTGAACAGCCTAATCACATGTGGAAGGCTACATTTACACGGGGATTTTTATTGCACATATTACACTTGTGAACACTTGGGAATCCAAACCAATTTTGCTTTCCAACCACAAGGAGATTGGATACTGGACTGGCAGGACAATGAATCCAATCCAGTATAGAAATTCCTATGTTGAAAAAAATTGTTTACTGCTAACGGTTTTGCCTGGCTGGTATTCACTGGATGGGGCACAACTTGGATCAGAAGTCGGCAACCTTTCAGAAGTGGTGTGCCAAGTCTTCATTTATTCACTCTAATTTAAGGTTTCGCGTGCCAGTAATACATTTTAATGTTTTTAAAGGTCTCTTTCTATAAGTCTATAATATATAACTAAACTATTGTTGTATGTAAAGTAAATAAGTAAATGTTTAAGAAGCTTCATTTAAAATTTAAATTAAAATGTAGAGCCCCCAGGACTGGTGGCTAGGACCCACGCAGTGTGAGTGCCACTGAAAATCAGCTCACGTGCTGCCTTTGGCACGCGTGCCATAGGTTGTCTACCCCTGACTTAGTTAATTAAGATGTATGTTTAATGTTGAACCCTTCAGGTAGAACTATGAAAGAAATGGATGTTTAAAACCACTTTTACAGCAAAAACAGCAGTACAGATAGGGGGCTTATTGAGTGCATCCTGAGTGGTTGCAGCCGAGTTTAATGATTATCTGAAGAGTGATCAATTAGCATATGTAAATATGTGCTATCTGATCTGAGGTAAAGAAATTTTCTCTTGAATAATGGTATTTTCAAAGGAAAAAGTTAGGGCTCCTGTGTAATGCTGTTTGGAGTGGCTCAAGGGCATGACTACCAACTTCATGGCAGACAGTTAAGCAGGGCACACATCCGAAATTGGTTGAGAGTCCTGTACTTAGATTTCAACAACCAAGCATCAAGTGTGAACTCCCCGGGCACGACAACTGCCTTAACATGGAGTCATAGACAGTTCCCTTGGGTACTCCAATCTATCTTGCCACTCAAGCAAGCTTGCCTTTTTGATAAATGGTCACTTACACCAAAAATCATAACAATATTCTGGCTACTCCCAATTCCAAAGGACTGGTCACTTATCCCAGGTCAGTTGCACTTTAGATTTTACACTAAAGACAGCGCTTGTAGCCAATCCCATAATAAAATAATGAAAGATTTATTAACTAAGAAAAAGCAAGTAACCATATGCGCACACACCAATGAGTTATAGTTTTTTGGTTCCAAAAGGTAATAGAAGCTGCTGTAATATGCAAGCTTTGTGTCCACTAGGGCCAGCCCAGACTAAGCTGCTGGGGATCCCTTGCTTATGCTTAGAAATCTTGCACTCTCCAATCTCCAAGCAGCATAGACACCCAGTTTCTTCTCATCAAGAATTTTTATTCACTTCCTTCCAGAGTTCAAGATGATGGGATGAGTTCATGCACAGGTCTCCTCTTCATGTGGGGGTGGGGACAGGAATACAATTAACAAAGTCTTTGTCTTTTGTTTCACAATGGCTCACCTGGTTGCAATGGACCTTCTTGGGGGAAGGATCTAACACCTTCTGTAGGAAGCCAGCATTTTATATTAGGTCGTACTTCTTTCCTCTGAGTTACAGTTATAGATGCTTACAATGCAAACACTCAATATAACTTTATAACATGGAGTACAGATGTTATAAGTGAGATTATTACATGAAGCATCCTACAAGCATTTAATAAAGTCTAAATATTGAACACATTTTTATAACTCCAATACCTGTTTTAACAATACCAATACACAGGTGAGCCAGACTGGTTTCTAGCTATGCATTTGTCAGTGTTCAGTTAAGGCAGGGTTTCTCAAACAGGGGTCACTGGAAGCGGAGTCTGGCCGATTGCGGCTCCCACTGGCCGCGGATCGCTGCTCTGGGCTAAAGCGCTTCCAGCAGCCCCCATTGTCCTGGAGCAGTGATCCATGGCCAGTGGGAGCCGCGATCGGCCGGACCTGCGGACGGGGCAGGTAAACACACCGGCCCAGCCCACCAGGGTCTTTCCCTACACAAGCAGCGACCCCTGTTTGAGAAACCCTGAGTTAAGGCCTTGGGACCTTTGCATGAGCTGGCCCCAGGACTGTCAGCATCACATCCAGAAAAAAACACCTTTGAAGTGCAGCATTATAATGGTGAGTGTTCCAGATATCTCAAAAAACATTCAGAACAATACCTATGTTGACTTGATTCAGTGAACCCACGCAACCCATCCTGTTGTTCATATTAGAGTCAATATTTGCTTATTTTTTTTACTGTCATTTTATTACCCAATCCCATATGTGCCTTTGAAATTGTCTCCCTAATTATATATTTAATAATTCTTCCTTTTAGTAAATATTTCTGTGCATATGTATTTATACTATATTAACACAGGTACCTTTCTTTCTTGTCTAGCACTCAAGGTATTTTGAGTAAAAGAATAATACAACCGAAAAAAAGGTAAGAATAATAAACTATATTAGTTGTCTTTAAGTGTTATGCAGATGTCAAAGTTAATCATTTTTTTTTTAAACTGAAAACTAAATTATTGGAACTTGTAATTAAATGTTACAACAAGAGGTGATTTGTGTTAAGCATGTAAATGATTAACTTTAGTCTACACAGTTACATAATATAGCTATGATTTCATTTATATATATATATAAATAAATGAAATACAAAGAGACATACAATTCTGAATTCAGCTATAGCCATGTGGTCTCATTCACATAGTAGAGTTGTACATGTGTAACTGAGGGCCAAATCTGATCTATACAACTCCACTGAAGTGTATGAGACCAGCTGGCTGTAATCAACTACAGAATTTGCATCATTGTGTTATGTATAATATTTCAACCCAAGGTAAGCTGCACCACTAAGAGTTTAAACTGGAGCGTCACAGCTACACTAGCATCAGTATAGCTACATCAGTGCAACTACACCATTGACCAGTACAGACCAGTTCTCACTTCAGAAAACCTGTTTCCTGGTACACAGTTATGGACATTGGCTAGGGTAGGTTTTTGAAAACATGGGGTGGTGAAGTACCGTAAATGAAATGCAAGTTGTGTATCTATATGTATGCTATCTATTCTTCCATTTATGGATAAAGTTTCTAAAATGTTGTGGCCCTAATCCTCCTCCCACATACACCCATGTAAATTAAAAGGGACATCACAGAAGTCAATGGAGTTCATTGTCCTAAAATTGGTGGAGGTGATGTGGGAATCAGGTCCTTTGTTTTAAAGTGGCATTTTCTTCTTTATTGCGTCTAAGTTTATCTTCTTTTCATCTCAGTCTATTGCTTTTTTCCTCCTGCCTGTACAAATTGCCACACTCAGTTCTGCAAATCCTTAAATCTGTAATCTGAAGAAGTGGGTATTCACCCACGAAAGCTCATGCTGCAAAACGTCTGTTAGTCTATAAGGTGCCACAGGATTCTTTGCAGTCTCTATTATACCTCTCTCTGTGATACTGTTTCAAGGATGCAACATAGAAATAAACTATTGTATTTTAGAAAGGAAAGGATTTTCTTTAAATTTTCTTCCCTGCTAATTCACAATCCCCAAGGAAGAGAATTGAAGGTTTTGCAGAACTAGGACTCCTGGAATCTTAAAATATGAGGTCTGGGGTATCTGATGCCCCAGTATTGATGTCTTTCATAGCTCTGGCTTTGAAGAGATGATATTCTGAGCCCTATTCCAAGTGCCAGAATGTGTGTGCAGAGACTTAAAAAAAACACCTTGTTTTGTTTAAAATTTTGTGGGATTATTTTGTTTTTAAATGTTCCCTTTCATTGCTCTGTGTCCCTTATGGGACAAAACCCCCTAATGGTTCTTCTCTATTTTTTTTTTCATTAATTTAAACAGTTAATTTTGGAATGAATTTTTTTAACATGGATGTATTCTGAAGAGTGAATTTATAAAAATATTTCAGTGCTCTATATTGATTATCTTTTCATGAATTCCAGATCAAATCTGCTCATCTTACAAGTTGAGTGTGTGCGTGTCAGGGGGAGTGGGGGGGTTAGAGGCAGGCAAGTTAAGTGCCAGCTCAGCAAGCATAACCTGAAATCTGAAAGCCAACCTGGGTTCTCTGTGGTTCACACATTGCCATGCCTACCACTTTAGCCAATTCTATCACTGATACATGAGCAGGGGCGGCTCCAAGCATCAGCACGCCAAGCACGTGCTTGGGGCGGCAAGCCACTGGGGGCGCTCTGCCAGTCGCCGCGAGGGCAGCAGGCAGGCTGCCTTTGGCGGCTTGCCTGCAGAGGGTCCGCTGGTCCCACAGCTTCGGCGGACCTCCCGCAGGCATGCCTGCAGAGGGTCCACTGGTCCCGCGGCTTTAGCGGACCTCCCGCAGGCATGACCAGCGAAGGCAGCCTGCCTGCTGTGCTTGGGGTGGCAAAATGCCTAGAGCCACCCCTGTACATGAGCCACTATAAAATGGGCTCCCTCTGCTGTATTGGCTCTGCATTGGCTAAGAGGAGTAAATTGCAGTAAAACCTTACTCTGGTTGGTGAAGTAGGCATATATGGTGGTGAATGGACACAGGCAGTATGTCTATGGAAGAAAGTTCCATTTTACCGTCACTTTTCAGAGCACAATACTTCAGGGTTTTTTTGTTGTTTTGTTTTAAACCCTTATGTAGCTAGATGAGCTGAGTTAATTGTAACTCATTTTTTTTACAATCCCTACAATATCTGATACATAACGTACATACCCATGATCCCGGTATACTCTCTTGTGAGCCTTATTTCACTATTGATATGAGAGCACCTCCCAGACTGCTACATTACTATATTGTTCAAAGAGCTATTCATGTTTCTGCAGAAACATGAATAACATTTTGTGAGTCAAATTTATAATAAGATAGAAAAATGAAAACCTTATAAATTACAAAATAAAACATGTCTGAGGGGAAACACTGTAGCTGTATAACTTTTTTATTATTATTATTATTATTATTATTGTTTTGCTACATAAGGTATCTTGAATTCTGTTTTTTCTTTATTACAGGATGTTGGTGGAATATGTACTTTTATCTGGCCTTGACCAACTGAACTTGAAAAAGCTCCAGAGATGCTCCCTTTTATAACATTTTATCTTGTTGAGCCTCACTGTGATTTTTACCTTGACTTCAACTTCACACCCACTTCCGTGAGCAATCTTCAGTGACTGGTTTCTCTCTGTCATTATTCACACATATTTGAGGCAGTTAATTATCAAAGTCATATTTAATCTTTAATGACAGTGAAAGGTTTCATTATATTTTTTTGTAATTTATTTTTCAGGAGGCAATTACAGCAGGGTCTCATGAAAGAGACATGCTTGTAGCTTCCATGACTATGGAATCTGCAGGAATAACCTGCTCTCTCCTATATAATTAGCCAAAAAAACTGACAGCTTGCAGAGGCTTGTGGTGGGGGAAGGGAGAGGGGCAGTCTGTTCATTTTTGCTTGGTGGTTATCTGCTGAGGTTTAAAGAAAAAAATTGAAATATTACTGTGTGCACTAGACTGAATATTTTACTTTTTAAATGTTTTTAAACGAGTACAAAATGTATGATAATAAAACTTTTGAAAAATACTTTCAATGTGATTTTTAATTTATAGGGAGTTTTCTGTGCTATAATATACTGACTTTTTTCACTGTGCTTATTTTTCTTCAATTTTGTCTAACTTCCATGGGGAAAATTGCATGTTAGATTGCTTCATTGGCTTCTTTTTCTCTTCCTCCCCCCCATTCTAATGGAACTGACCTGTTGTAATATCACTATTTCAGTAAGGTGCCATTGTGCTTTCCACAAAGTCCAATGCACAAGCTAAATCTCTGCCTAATGTAAAATAGATGCTTACAGTGCCTGGCACGTAAACCATGCAGATACGAAATCTTCCACATTTAAAGCTGTATGTCTTATGTAATGGTGAAGGTTTCACAAACATTGAAAAAACTGCGTAGATGTACCATGATATTTTGCATCCCCATTATAATATGGAATTTATATAACAGATAATAAGCTTCAGCCACAGCTTTATTCCAAAGCTTGGATGCACCTATAGTTTTTGCCCTGCAGGATTATCTTTGCAATGCCCATAATTATGTCTGTTTCAGAGAATCACTCGCCATCTCATATACTACTAGATTGAAGTTAATTGTATACCCTGACCTAACCTTAGAGTGACTCAGTGTAAATACCTCTGCATCTCTATGCAGGTATTAAGCATCTGACATCAAAGAGATTCAGCAGAAGAGCTCTGCAAATCAGTAAAATGAGCCTGTAATGCAAGCATTCGTCATTGTACTCTGGTGCTTCTATAAGGAGGAGCTCCACTCTCCACTTTCTTTTCATAGTGGTCAGAGCCTGGCACTTGGTTGTCAGGGTGAATGATAAAGTGGTGGTGATTTAGGAAATGCCTGTGTTAGCTCTTGCATTATACTCTCTACATGGTGAGTCTCACATTCAGCCCGGATTAGTAGTAGTGTAGTGAGACCCTCCACTAGGAATACCCTGCCTCTCAACACCATGAATTCATACCTCACGTGTCAGCTGAAATGTTCCTGCTGAGCATGACTGAGGTGGCAGAGTGTGCAGAAAGAGGCATTCTGAAAGTAATTAGACAGTGATCCCTGTCTAAGTCCAAATCCAACTTGGTTAGGCGACTGTGTCCCTTCATCCTAAGAGGAAAGGATGTGTCTATATTTACTGTTGCTATTTTCACATCCAGGAACAGTGCTGAGCCCAGTAGGACTGCGCATCCTCTTGACCACCAGAAGGTGGATTTTCTCAGTGGTAAAAGACACCCGTTCTTCAAAGTGTCCCTTTCTCAATCTTTTTCAGTTTGAAAGTATTCTGAAACCCGTAACTGATTTCTGCACTACCTTTCCAGAATCATTACTGTGCACGTCTAAATTGTCCCACTTATTTCTTTCCTTTCTGTTTTTGTGTAATATAAAAATACAGAATAAATGGTGTATACAAACAGAGAGCCAGTCTGTCACTTAAAAGTCATGGCCTGCAATGGACATGATGAGACGGGGCCATAATGCAGCAGAATCACCTGGAGGAATTCTTGCTATCTCAGGCCTGGTCTACACTAGGCGTTTAAACCGGTTTTAGGAGTGTAAAACCGATTTAACGCCACACCCGTCCACACTAAGAGGCCCTTTATATCGGTATAAAGGGCTCTTTAAACCGGTTTCTGTACTCCTTCCTAACGAGAGGAGTAGCGCTAATATCGGTATTACCATATCGGATTGGGGTTAGTGTGGCCGCAGATTGATGGTATTGGCCTCCGGGCGGTATCCCACAGTGCACCACTGACCGCTCTGGACAGCAATCTGAACTCGGATGCAGTGGCCAGGTAGACAGGAAAAGCCCTGCGAACTTTTGAATATTTCCTGTTTGCCCAGCGTGGAGCTCCGATCAGCACGTGTGGTGATGCAGTTAAAAATCAAAATAAAGAAAGAGCTCCCGCATGGACGATGCGGACGTGATCGCTGTAAGGGCAGGCAAATCTGTTCTATCAGCGCTCCGTTACAGAAGACGAAATTCAAAATCATTTTTAAAAAATCTCCAGACAGATGCCATAGCAGGGACTCAGCGCACTGCTGCGTGACAAGCGTAACGGAAAGCCAAAGAATCAAATGGACGCTCATGGACTGGAGGACTCAAGCTATCCCACAGTTCCTGCAGTCTCTGAAAAGCATTTGCATTCTTGGCTGAGCTCCAAATGCTTCTAGGGTCAAAAACAGTGTCCGCGGTGGGTCAGGGCATAGCTAGGCAATTTACGCACCCCCCCCCCACCCACCCCCAGAAGTGAAAGGGAAAACAATCCTCTCTTGACTCTTTTACATGTCACCCTATCTTTACTAAATGCTGCAGATAGACGCGATGGTGCAGCACTCAACACCACCATCCTTGCTCCCCCCACGCTATGGATGGCTGATGGTACAATATGGCTGGTATCCGTCCTCATCATCAGCCTCTTGGCACATGGGGCAGTGCAAAAGGACTGGTAACCATGCTGACTAGCATCTGTTAGGTCGATCAAGGGCGCCTGGCCCTAATTTTTCCTGGTAGATGGTACAGTATGGCTGATAACCATTGTCATCATAGCAACAGGGGCCTGAGCTCCATCAGCCCCCGCCCTTCATGTGTAAAGAAAAGATTAAATTGCCCCTGGACTAGCAGAGGGATGCTGGGCTCCTCTCCTACACACTCCTTACTGTCCTGTCTGGACTATAATAGCAGCTGGAGGCTGCCTTCCACTCATATCTCACTAACAAGTCACTGTGTCTTATTCCTGCATTCTTTATTACTTCATCACACAAGTGGGGGGACAATGCTATGGTAGCCCAGGAAGGCTGAGGGAAGAATGGAATCAACAGGTGGGGTTGTTGCAGGAGCACCCCCTGTGAATAGAATACAGCTCATAATTTCTGCAGGATCTGACACAGAGCAGCTGTGCTCTCTGGTTCTATGATACAGTGGTTCTCTAGTACACTTGCCCATATTCTAGGCAGGACTGATTCTATTTTTAGATACCAAAAAGGAAGGATTGACTCAGGGAGTCATTCCCAATTTTGGCTTTTGCGCCCCTGGCTAAGAGCAGCCAGGGGCACTTATGACAGCAACAGATGGTGCAGTGCAAAAGGACTGGTAGCCAGGGGCGGCTCTACGTTTTTGGCCGCCCCAAGCAGTCATGCGCGGGAGGCGCCCCGGAGCCGCGGGAGCAGCGGACCTCCCGCAGGCATGACTGCAGAGGGACCGCTGGTCCCGCGTGGCTCGGCTGGACCTCCCGCGGCTGCGGACGGTTCACGGGTCCGGCGGCTCCGCTTGAGCTGCCGCAGTCATGCCTGCGGGAGGTCCAGCCAAGCCGCGGGACGAGCGCCCCCTCCGCAGGCATGCCTGCGGCAGGTCCAGTCGTCCCGGGGCTCCGGTGGACCTCCCGCAGGCATGACTGCGGCAGGTCCGCCGGCCTAGCCTGCCGCCCCCCCCAGCCGCAGGGGACGCCCCCTAGATTTTGCCGCCCTAGGCACCAGCTTGTTTTGCTGGTGCCTAGAGCCACCCCTGCTGGTAGCCACGATCATCTTATTACCAATTTATAGCATGGTAGATGGTACAATATGGCTGGTAACCATCTCTGCTATCATGCAAAAGCAAAAGCATGCTGCTGTGTAGCGCTGCTGAATCGCCTCTGTGAGCGGCATCTAGTACACATATGGTGACAGTCACAAAAGGCTAAACAGGCTCCATGATTGCCATGCTATGGCATCTGCCAGGGCAATCCAGGGAAAAAAGGCACGAAATGCTTGTCTGCTTTTGCTTTCCCAGCGGAAGGAGTGACTGACGACATTTACCCAGAACCACCCGTGACAATGATTTTTGCCGCATCAGGCACTGGGATCTCAACCCTGAAATTCCAAGGGGCGGGGGAGGCTGCGGGAACTATGGGATAGCTACGGAATAGCTACCCACAGTGCAATGCTCCAGAAATCGACGCTAGCCTCGGACCGTGGACGCACACCACCGATTTAATGTGTTTAGTGTGGCCGTGCACACTCGATTTTATACAATCTGTTTTGTTAAACCGGTTTATGTAAATTCGGAATAATCCCGTAGTGTAGACGTACCCTCAGCTACAACATCTTCCCAAGCTTGTCCTGCAATGACAGACTAGATCTTATTTTCAAAGGGCTGTATTGTGCACTCTACCTTTACACAGGTGTATAACTAGCAGTGGTGGTGACATTACCAAGGAGCAATGTCTGCACTCTCCTACAGGGTTGTGCCTGGCTGTGCATGAATACAAGGTGTGGGGAAAATGCGTTGTGCCTGTCTTTTCACATTTCAGCTCAAACTCCAACCCTTCATTTCAAGATCATGGGTCCCTTGTATATGACACCCAGGTTTTGCTGTAATGTAACATCTTATCTTCTGCCATGCTGTTTCTATTGTGGTGGCTGCCGCTTCCCGCAGCTCCCATTGGCCAGAAACAACGAACCGCGTCCACTGGAAGTTGCAGAGGGCCGTGCCTGCAGACAGTCAACATCAGAAAAACATCTCATGATCTGCAATAAGATTACCCTGATGGGCCGTATGCGGCCTGCAGGCCACAGGTTGCCCACCACTGGCCTAAAGGCACTCAGAAGCTCTTGGCTGATTTCTCTCTGATTTTGACCAATGAAAAATATTCTGACGAGACAGACCTACCAGCTTCTGGAGCTCCTAGAAAAACTGGTTCATAGATATATAGGTTTTAACTCTAGAATGAACCATTATGAGCAACTAGTCTGACTTCCTATATAACATGGGTCATAGAATTTCACCAAGTGATTCCTGCATCAAGTCCAAATGCTCTATCTCAACCATAAATCTTCTAGAAAGACATTCAATTTATGTCCTGGGATACGAGACTGGTGATAATTTACCCTAATTCTAAAAAAAGACATGGACAGTCTTCATTATGACAATGACCACTCCATCACTGTTGAACCCAGTGTGACGGAGCGATTCTGGCGGGACCCAACTGAGAGTGCCAAATCAGGACCAATTGCTTAAACAGGGCAGTCACAGCCCTAGGCTGGGGTTTTTCCACCTCTAAGGCAAACCAAACCAGCCAGACAAAAAGGACTTTGGTCTCACCCCACTGGCTAACCACAAGTCACACAAGCAATTTCCTTAGACACTCCAGTCTCCCAGCATCACCACCAGTGCACTCGTCCTGGGGATGAATGGTTATGAAAACCAACACCCCAATAAAAGAAAAAGGTTCTCTCGATCCCAAAGGACCAAGCCCCAGACCCAGGTCAATATACACATCAGATCTTACCCACAAATCACGCTGTTGCCAATCCTTTAGAATCTAAAATCTAAAGGTTTATTTACAAAGGGAAAAAGGTAGAAATGAGAGGTAGAATTGGTTAAATGGAATCAATTACATACAGTAATGGCAAAGTTCTTAGTTCAGGCTTGCAACAGCGATGCATAAACTGCAGGTTCAAATCAAGTCTCTGGAACATCCCCCGCTGGGATGGGTCCTCAGTCCCTTGTGTAGAGCTTCAGTTTGTGGCAAAGTCTCTCCAGAGGTTAGAAGCAGGATTGAAGACAAGATGGAGATGATGCATCAGCCTTATATAGACTTTTCCAGGTGTAAGAATCTCTTTGTCCTCACTGTGGAAAATTACAGCAAAATAGAGTCTGCAGTCACATGGACAAGTCTCTGCATACTTTGCTGAGTCACAAGGCGTGTCTGCCTTCTCGCCATGGGTCAATTGTGTAGCTGATGGTCCTTAATGGGCCATCAAGCCAGCTAGGCAGGGCTAACACCAGCTTGTCTGGGATATTTCCCAGAAGCAGAGCATAATACAAAATACAGACAGTACAGAGCCAATACTTATAACTTCAACTACAAAATGATACACGGACATACAGACAGCATAATCATAACCAGCAACCCAGAACCTGGTCTTAGACACCTTATATGACCCCGTTTACTTAAGATTTGGTGCCACTACAGGACCTTGGTTGCAACCCATGTTCTATATGGTCCCAATTTATATCAATAACGTCACACCCAGATTATAAAATTCGGACAAAGGTTCTCACTTCACACTTCAACATTGCTATATCAATCATTCATGGAGACCAAGTGGATTTTATTCATAACAGATTAGCGGGAGACAGTACTTGGAAATTATTCCATTTAATCTGCCAGGCACAAATAACTGGTGCTCCCAGCTGCTATCCTATCATTAGATGCTGAAAAGGCCTACAATTGAGTGGGATGGCCATACCTACAAGCAATCCTGAGAAAATTAAGATTTGATTTAAATTTCTGACCTGGAGTGGTGATATTTGCAAATCATCCCTTGCCTCTGTTCTGGCAAATGGTGTTGTCTCCTCCACTTTTCAGTTAAATTGAGGAACACGTCAGGGATGCCCTCTGTCACCTCTACTATTTGATATTGCTGTGGAACCTCTAGCAGCACATATCAAACACCCTCCGTTGAAGGAATTGCCATCCGAGATAAAGAATACAAGATTAGTCTGTACATGGATAATATTCTGCTCACTCTCAAGCATCCCTCCTCTTCAATTCTACCACTACTCTCTGCAGTAAACGACTTTCATGATATATTGGGATTTTGGATGAACTGTAATAAGTCTCCAAGTGATGGATATTTCGCGTGGACCAAATCCATCTCAAATACAATCATTCTCCTTTCATTGATGCAAAGAGAGAACCTATTTAGGAATCAGGATATGCTCTGATTTATCAAAGATTGTGCCTGCAAACACAGATGTCAGACTCAAAGTGATAAAAGACATGAAGAAATGGCATTCACTACCAATATCTTTATTGGGAAAGGTAGAAGCTATTAAAAATGAATTTAGGACCAAGATTAATGTATTATGTTTAGCTTAATTCCTTCAATTTCCTGCCTCAACTTTCACAAGAACAAGAGTTGCACAACAATTCTTATGGAATATGAAAACATTATGGATATCCCATAAAATACTTAACCCCTGGCTGTTACTTTGGCCATGATTTCTTACCTGACTTGTATTTATATAATTTGGCTTTTTTTATTAAGATTTCTAATAAAATTGTTCTGTCCCACCAATTCTTCCCAAAACCCAGTGTGCCTCGAGATTTAAGAAAAAAGTAGTTAACACCTTTTGGCTCCCTGCACTTCCATTTTTAAAACTGTTGCCTGCATCTTTAAGGTAAAATATAATATTTATCTCTCTTAGAGTGTTCTTCAGAAAATCAAGTCCATTACCTCTTCTAATCTCACCAACTCACATCCTATGCCAATCTGGAATAATCCCCAATTTAAATTTGCTAATAGATTGAAACTCAAATTAATCTGGCTAAGCAAATGTATGTTAAGCATAAAAGAGATTATTGAATGGACAACTGTAGCCTCCTTCACATCTTTGTGATAAATACCAGCTACCACCAGAGCAAGGTCCTTTCTACAATAAGCTTTCATTTAAGATTATAGAAGAGCTGGGGAATTGCTGGCAGGCCATAAATAACATTCCACTGGAAGTGCACCTTAAAAGGTGTGTTTACTGACCAAATGTTTTTAGCTATGCATACAAATGGCTGAACTCCTTGATGTATCCTACTGACTATACCCTAAAAGAAAAATGGGAGAAGGACCTAAACATCTCCATTTCCTCTGACAGGTGGGATAACATCTGACACAATACATATAGAACATCCAGTTCTCTGTTTTTGCATTTTTCAGAACAAAATTCTGAATATTCTTCGACCCCTGTGTGATTGCATGAAGCTGGACTTACTCCACATACTAAATGTTGATGTGACAGCTCTAAAGCAAAACTGTCTCATGTAGCCTTTGAATGTCAAAATATACCCACACCAGGAAACAAGTGTGTGGCACTCTGTTTAAGGTGACTGATGTAGGGAAAACTCCTACCATGAGCCTCTGGATTTTGGGCATTTTAGAAAATCTACCCTGTTTGAGTAATATCAGGAAATGAATTGCTGTAGCACTTATAATGGTCGAGTCATTTTAAGAAAATGGAAATCTTACTTCGCATCCCACACACACATTCTTTGATTGGCTAACTCAACTAACAAACACTGCCCTCCTGCACAAACTGGCAACAACCTATAGAGGCCCAAGATCTAACTATGAAGACACCTGGTCTTTCATGAGAGCATTACAAATAGGGTGACAATACATCCCCTTTTGGCAGGGACAATCCCCCTCTTTAAGACCTGTCCCTGCCATCCCGACTAGTTTGGCAAAAGTGAGCATTTGTCCCATTTGCTCTTGCCAACTTGATCAGTTGGCAAGAGCAAATGAGACAAATGCCCACTTTTGTCAAAAACTAGGGTGCACCAGAACATGTGTGGGGGGTGAGTGGCAATGCCAGCCGTGTGCTGGGTAGGGGTGGCAGAGCTCCAGCGGGGGGCAGATAGGGTCACCCTATTTCCCAAAGGCTGGGGCTGGCATCTCTTTGCCCATTCCCTATCTAGTATGTGCATAACTGCTCACCTGAGCCCTGCCTGTCCTTCACATGTGTAGGGGGGCTTGGGTGAGTGGCTCGCGCCTATGGGTGGCTCCTGAACTGCTGGCTGGGGGAAGCTAGCCCCCAGCCCTGCCCCTTCCATGGGCCCTGGAACCCAGAGGCCCCCCCACCATGGCCACCACCAGTGTTACTGCAGCCTGCCCCACCCCAGCCCTGGAGTGCCGGGAGGGAGAGCACATGGCACTGCGACAGCCCCACAGTCTCCCCTACCTGGCTCCCATGCTTGGACTAGCTCTGCATGCGCAGGGATGTCGTAGGGCTTGGACCAACCTCATGGGAGGTCTCGGGCCAGCCCCTCGCAGTGCCCTGTTTTCCCTTTTGGAAATATGGTCACCCTAATTACAAACTAACTCTCAGTATATTGGGCTTCTGATGTTTCTATTTTTGCAGGGAGGGAGCGGAGAGATTGAGGAGTTAGGAAATTATTTATCTATGACTGTTTCATATTGTGTTGTTTATTAAGTCTATACTGTTGCTGTGTTTTCTTTGTTGTCGTATTTGAGTATGTCTGTAGGGATATGTTAAAATAACTTTTTTCAAGGAAGTGGATTAAAGTATGCCTTTGTCTGCAAGTTTGAAAAGCCCTCCACACTACTTGTTTTCATAAGTATGTGTGATGGATACTACATCCACATGCAGCATCTTTGGGGGAATGTATTGTATTAAATTTGTGAATGATTTATGTCTCACTGTGGGCCTTGTATTGTATGTGATTGCAGGGGGAGAGGGTTGCCACAGCTCCTCCAGGAACTAAAAACAGTGGGGGGCAAGGGATTATTAAGGTGGAAAAACTCAAGTTGGAAACATCCTAAGTCACATACCAACCCTGGGGAAGGTTTGCATATATTATTACCTAGGGTTTGTACCAATTGTCCCCTCTTCTCTACCACTCCTGGCTGGCTCACCAATTATGTTACCCAGGGTTTTCAGAATCCAACGTAGTGGTAACTTAACTGTTTCTCTTCAGGTGGTAAAATAAATCAATGGGGACACAGCTCCTCTATTTGATAAATGATTGATACAAACCAGAATGCTTTTACCTAAGACTATTTTTTTATTAGGTCTCAAGCACACACACATATATGCTATAGCAGTAAGTTCAAAGAACCTCAAACCCTGTTATCTAAAGTCTGAGATGGTTTCAAGTGATCAGCAGCCAGGCTTCCAGGGATCTCCTTCTGTCTAGCTGATGGGGAGTTTAGGTGTCAGCTCCTTGCCTGAAGAAAAACTTCCTTGGACTGCTCCAAAGCACCCTTTCTAGATTTTATCTGGACAAAGCACATAACTCCTAATAGCCCCAATAGGATAACAATTTCCCTAGCAACAGCCAATAACAATTGATTATTCTCCTTATCAGCAAAGCTGCTTCAGCAAAAAAAACCTTACAAACACAAACAACCACAATCAAGGTCAGTTTCCACATCTTCCCCTCCCCTGCATAAATCTGTCCTTCACTTTATCTATCCCAGTTAGTAAAATTACAGTTGTTTTTGTCTACCTAAGCAAGGCCAGATTTTAATCCTGACTATGTAGTGTCCTCACTTCCAGCGTAGGGTGGGGGGGGGAGGGTTCAATGCACAAAATGGCTACGGATTATGTCAAATCCAGTTCTCTTGCAACAATATTTGTTCAAACAGGGTTCTCCAGTGATCATCACACACAGAAAAGGCTTTTGATATAAAAAGGCTGTGTTTAAACTGACTCAGGCTTCTTCTTTCAGGAAAGGGACACAATCTTCTGCCCAAAGAGGGCCCCAGCCCTTCCTTGCAGAAGGGTTGGAAAGACTGGGGTACTAGTAGACCAAAGACTGATGGGTAACCTCTGGTAAGCTTTCAGCATACATATAGAAGCTTTTGTTTGGATATATTTTCTCTGTAATGCTTGAACCTTAAGAATAAAAACGCTTGCTAAGAAGGAAAGAATCCTGTGGCACCTGTGAGCTTTCGTGGGTGAATACCCACTTCGTCGGATGACTTGCATCTGACAAAGTGGGTATTCACCCACGAAAGCTCATGCTGCAAAACGTCTGTTAGTCTATAAGGTGCCACAGGATTCTTTGCTGCTTTTACAGATCCAGACTAACACGGCTACCCCTCTGATACTTGCTAAGAAGGAGCTCTGTGGTAACTTGTAACTGCTGGCAATACCCTGTTCAGAGCCCTGGGAGAGAAAGCAACATATAGACACGGGCCCTTAGGCAAACTAGCTTGCTGGGGATATCACAGTGTAAGTTAGGGAGCTGTGCAGCCTTAAATCCCCAGTCAAGAGGGGGAGAGTCAAAGATTCTCTACCCAAGAGGGGCGATGGCTGGTAGCTGGAAACCTTATATGAGTGCCCTTGAGCAATTCTGGAAAATTCATACATTGCAGTTAACCCAGAAACAGTGACTGTATTTACTTGTACACAGTGATCGAGTCACCTCTCAACCCTCTCTTTGATAAGCTGAGCTCCTTAAGCCTCCCATTGTAAGGCTTGTTTTCCAACCTGAGGATCACTGTTGCAGCCCCTGTGACTCCAAGAGTCTGTGATATACCAAGGTTCAGTCTTGATCAATGAGGCGCTGTCACCCCTGCAACCTTAGGTGCCTTACAATACCTTGCTGCAGTACCGCCCACCTAGGCCACTCACAAACAGCCATCCAGCAGGCAAGTCACAACGTGAGTGTCTGTATGTGACTGCAACCTTCCAGCCAGGAGTGATGGAAGCTCCCTAAAAGTGGTCCTGGCCCCGTGCACAGCCCCTTCTCCCTGAGCCCCTGCCCTTGCGCTTCCCTGCCCCCCGATCCGCTACCCATATGCCGTCCCTTCCCCCTGAAACCCTACCCACGCTTGCTCCTCTCTGCCCCGTCACTTGTCCTTATGGCCGGTAAAAAGTGAGAGGGCATAGTGTGGGTTACACTCTGGCTTTTACCAGCCTTGATTATACAGTACTATAGGGTGACCCCAACACGCTCCATGTCCTGGATTCTTCCCCCACCAAATGTATGTCATGTCCTGTACTATCTAGCCTTCTCCGGGATGGTTCAAATATATTAAATCCATTATTCCTTTAAGGGAATAATATACACTAGCTTATTATCTTAAATAGTTACCCAGATACTTTAAAGTTAAACTCACTGATTTAGATAAAACAAGTTTATTAACTATAAAGAGGGAGATTTTAAGTGAGTACCAGCAATGTGGCATAGAAGGCAGAAAGAATTACAAGAAAATAAAGATAAAAATGCTTTCTAATACTTAGCTTAACAAACTATATAAGATTCAAAGCAAACTTTTTCCCCACAGGCTTCCAAAAACATCCCTGACCAAACTGTCAGGTCAGGACCCCTCCCTGGGAGTCCAATGGGTATTTTCTTTGTCTTCTCAGGTTTGGAGAATGAGATGGGCAGAGAGAGAGAGAGGAAAGGTCTCTTGGGGTGTTTGCCCCTCCTTTTTATAGTTTCCGTCTCTGTTTGAAAAGCTTTTCCAGCTGAGAACCAAGAGACAGGAGGTTAGACTAAGTGACCATGATGGTCCCCTCTGAACTTAAGAGTCTATGAGTGTAAGGAACCCTCATGGTATTTCTTTGCTAAGATGCAGATCTTTGTCCCTGCCCCCCTTTCTTGCCAAAGGATGGCCACTTGATATGAGATGGCCCATCAGCTTAGTTGACACCTACCTGGGGCATCATCTTGCCCTTTCTCTTTGAGAAACTGGATTAGCCACTCCCCAGACTTATCTAGGAAACACACTTAGGCCATGATTTCAGTTTGCTCATAACTTTACACATAATGTTGCTACATGAATTTTACCATGCTATTACTGATCAGCAAGTTATGAGTTTTCAAATAGTACCTCACAAGGCCTACCTTGTACAAAGATTATTAAAATAGTGTGTAGGATCTGAATACAGGGGTGCATTCAGTCACAATTGGCAAAGGGTTCACCCAAGATACTGTTGTCAGAATATTTAGCCAAATAGTATCTTGTAAGGTATCATGTAAAAACTGGTGACCTGCTGGTTACTGATATTGTTGCGTGATGTATGTATCATTAGTGTGTAAAGAATTGTGGGTGTGATGGAAATATGTTCAGACCAGCCAATCTGAGTAAAGCGGATAAAGTAGTTTGGCATAGACAAAGGAATATTATTTTACCTGTTTGCCCATGTCTCCAACATAAACTGAGCAAGAAGAGGCCAGAGACAATGGAAGTACATTTACATCTAAGGAAAACAAAGTGATTAAGACAATCAAATAAGCAAATTGACCAGAGCATAGCAACTATACACCCACAAGGACTGTGGAACTGTCTGGGTTTATATTTCAAAGGTTTACTGGACTATAAAAAGAAGGGGAGAGAACCCCTTATTTATCTCTCACGTAGGGACAGCACCCTCTAATTCCATGAATGTTGGATCCTCTGGCTTGGAGGGTTGGCAGTGCTGGTAACTTGATGTAAGTGAGAAAAATGCTTAGGCAAAGACTGCAACTTGTTAACATTTAGGGTTTAGTCCATAGAAAGCATGTTATCTTTGTTTTGTTTGTAACGATACCTGTCTCTTTTTCTCTTGCTTAGCATCATTTAAATCTGTTCTTTATTAATAAACTTACTCTTAGTTTTACTGTAGACCCTGTCAGTGCTGTCCTGCTGAAGTATAGAGTCCTCAGCTAACCTAGCAGGGTGGCATGTGAACCTGATAATTTCTTTGAGTATCCAGTGAGAGGGGCTGGAGACTGCAGATAAATGTCTCTGGGGAGTTTGGGAACTGGGGCTTACTGAGTGTTACCTGCAAGGCAAGATAAAGCCTGGCAGAGTCTCGAGGAGTTTGCTGGTGAGGAAAAGAGGCTGGTTTGGCAGGGAGCTGACACACACATTAATCCTCAGCAGAGCTCACTCTTACTAAGGCAGAGGGGTAACACCATGGCTTACAGTTCTGAGTGTCCTGAGGAAAGCATCACAGCTCTCCTTTGAACTCTCTCCTATTTTTCCACATCCTTCTTGAAATGTGGACACCAGCACTGGGCACAGTATTCTAGTGGTGGTTTTACCAATGCTGTCTACAGAGGCAAGATCACTTCCCTCCTTCCATGTGATAGTCCCCTTTTTATACATCCAAGGATCACATTAGCCCGTTTACCCACAGCATTGCAGAGCACTCAGGTTGAGGGGGTTATCTACAATGACCTCAAAGTTCTTTTCTGAGACACTACTTAACAAGACAGAGCTTCCATTCTGTAGGTATAGCCTGCATTCTTTTTTCCTAGGTGTACTACCTTGCATATGGCTGCATTAAAACACATTTGTTTGGATTGTGACAATTTAACCAAGTGATTTAGATCCCTTTGCCACAGCCACCTGTCTTCATTATTTACTATCCCATCAATCTTTGTGTTAGCTGCAAACCTTATAAGTAAATATATATATTGTCTAGATCATTGACCAAAAAAATTAAATACCATTGGGCCAAGAACTGATCCCTGAGGGATTCTGCTGGTACTGCCTCCACCCACTGATATCTTCCCATTAACTAATTTTGAGATCTGTCAGTGAGTCAGCTTTTAGTCCATCTAATGTGTGCCCAGTTAATTCCATATAATCAAGTGTTTTTTTTTAAATCAAGATATTATGTGATATGAGGCAAAATGCTTGGAGAAATGCAAGTATATTATATCAGCACAGGTGCCTTTATCAACCAGGCCTGTAATTTTGTCCCAAACTGCTCCCCCTCCCCCTACTATACCCATTTTCCAGGAAATCATGTTCTTTGGCATTAATTATATTTTAGTCTCTATTTCTTTATTGATAGAATCTCAAATTAACCATTTCATTATTTTGCCTGGTATTGACATCAAGCTAACTAGTCATTTCTCTGGGTCATCCCTTTTACTACTGTTAAATATTGGAATTACATTGACAGTCCTCTAATGCTTTGGAATTTTCCAAGATTTGTTAAAAATTAATGAGTAGTTCAGAGGGCTCTTCAGGTCATTCCTTTAAGACGCTTTAGTGTGTTCAGGTCTGATTTGAAAATGTTTACATTTAGCAGATGCTGCTGCTTCACATCCTCCTTTGTTACAGATGATAAATTTTCTCCATCCACAACATCATATGGGATGAATATATCCTCCTGCTTCATTCCAAATATAGAACTGAAATAACTATTGAATACGTCTTTTTTTTTCTACATGCCTATTTATGATTTTACTGTCTGCATGTAGCCATGAACTTATGCCTGACCCAGGATTTTTTTTTGTTCCTAATATGTTAAAAATGCCTTTTTCTTGCCTTTAACCCTATTGGCCATTGATAGTTCATTGATCCCTTTAGCTTCCCTTAACAGTCACCTACAT
Source organism: Mauremys mutica (assembly GCF_020497125.1). Classification (NCBI taxonomy): domain Eukaryota; kingdom Metazoa; phylum Chordata; order Testudines; family Geoemydidae; genus Mauremys; species Mauremys mutica. Next base: position 302,397,642 of record NC_059072.1, on the reverse strand, counting down.
TTTTAATATATAACATATTCATTGTCATTATCTTCCCCTTTTTTGAATTCTTTATATATTCATTTTTTTGTTTTGGTTTATCACTGCTCTTGCATCTCCTTTTAACCAGGATGGCTTTTTGACCAGTGTCATTTTTTATTTCCTATTTAGAATCGTGGCTTTTGAGGCATCCAGTTGGATGTTCTTGAACAATTCCTTGTTTTCATTAACACTTCCTACTTAAATTTATGTTCCCAGTCAGTTATAACAATTGCTTTAAGCTTTAGAAAAATGCCCCTTTTATATACTGGTTATTGCCATATTCTGTTTGCAAATAGTAGGTTTAACATCATGATCACTGGTACCTAGGCAACCGCTAACTTTTAGGTCAGAAATTAACTCTTTTCTGTCCATCAGAATGAGGTGTACAATTGAGTTAACATGTGCCAGATGAAGGACTTTCTGTGTTTAAAAAAAATTGTGAGCTGACATAAACTTCCTGAGTTCAGTTAAAACCTCATTTAAAACTGATGTGTGAACATGCACTTCATTTAAGATAATTGTAAAAGACAGTTAAGGGGCTACACCTAAATCAAGGCAGAACAAAGTCTGCACCTGATGGACAGATGCATCAGGAGCAGTCTTGGTGGTTTCTGATACCCACCAGTTCCACATCTTTAGTTTTATTAGTAAAAACCTTAATCCGTACATCTTTGAGGTTCTGTGACTCTGAACTGTCTCTCACTCTGACAGGTAACGGTGTCTTTGATGTAAAGTGCCACCTCTTTTTTCCCATTATATCCTATAGAACAAGTTTTAGCCATCAATTTTAGTGTTCCACTCACGTGACCTATCCCACCAAATTTCATTAATGCCATATCATATTTCTTCTTATATAGTTTAACTCTAGCATCCTGCCTAGCGACTTGGAATAAAAAGTAGTTCATTATTACTGTAAATTGTGAATATGTCATCCATCTTCCTCCCGAACACAGAACAGAAATATGTATTGAACACCTCTTCTTATTCTGCATCATTATTGATATTTTCATTATCCCTAGTCTATTTTGGTCTGCTAGCCACTTTATCAAACAGAAATAAGCTATCAAAACTCTAGGTAATGTGCATTATTATAAGTGCATGCTTGTTGTAAATGTCCATTAATATAAAACTTTCCCCCATTCTCCATCTTCTCTTCACATTCATCCTTATTCTGCTTGTTACTGCATGGACTCTGTGAAAATCTATTTTGTAGCATACCCTGTAGATCATGAACTGTGGGCTCTGGCAGGGAATAGGGTCTTGAGTACTGGAAGCTTTCACTGGAAATGCCCTGACCTGGTTCTACTGATATCAATGGAAAGACTCCCATTGACTTCAATGGGGAATTGGACTGTGCCATTAAATAGGGATTAGGTCAAGTGCCTCACTTGATTATAACTGCTGAGCTATCATACATGAGAGAGGCAGTATCTCAGGTAAACATCACCCACAACCCAACTCATCTCTTCACACAATCCAAGATGGCCAACCAAAAGGCTTTGGGTTTGGGTGGGGGAGGGGTTCTCCCCCCCCCCCCCCCGATATTCCTTCAGAGAAAAAAGTGAAAGGTTGACAGGAGGGACTTATTTTATTTTGGTATATCCTTTATTTCACTTTCCTTTTCAGATGCTCTGTGGTACCCTGTCACATCAACTCAAAGCTGATGAATATTTTGTTCCCTTGAACTTTTATATTTTTTTTCTATATGTGAGACCAGAACTCCACAAATGCCAATTACTTTACTCTTTTTCAAATCAATGCCTCGCCTGGCTCCACTTTAGAAAAGAATGTGTAAAATAGTGATTCATTGTGTTTTAAGTGTTTAATCTGATAATATGTTTCCTATGCTATTTGTGCCTTGGCAACTGTCTCCAGGCAGGAAGCAAGTGGAGAGATTGGAATTGAAATAGTTTCCAATTCATTTAACCTGTCACAACCATACAGACCAACATTTTCAAAAGTGACCCATGACTTTTAGGTGCCTCAGCTTTTGGATGCCCAGAAAGAAGAAGATCAAATGCGGCTTGATCTTCAGAGGTGCTCTGTAACCACAGCTCCTATTGACTTTAGCTGGAGTTGTCACTGGTTCAGCTCTTCTGAAAATCAGGCCTACATTGTCATGAGCTGGGCACTCAAAATCAGAGGCTGCTTTTCAAAATATGGGTAGGATCTGATGAGAAATAGTCAACTGAAAAAGAGTCCCATTCAATTACATCATGTAATGGCACACAGCTAAAAAGTGACAAGTTTTTAAAGTGCTTATATACCAATGCTAGAAGTCTAAATAATAAGATGGGTGAACTCGAGTTCCTCATATTAAATGAGGATGTTGATATAATAGGCTTCACAGAAACTTGGTGGAATGAGGATAATTAATGGGACACAGTAGTAATACCAGGGTACAAAATATATTGGAAGGACAGAACAGGTTGTGCTGGTGGGGGAGTGGCACTATATGTGAAAGAAAGTGTAGAATGAAGTAAACCTCTTAAATGTGCCATAGCATCTCTATGAATAGTAATTCCATGCTCTAATAAGAAGAATATGGCAGTAGGGATATATTACCGGCCGCCTGACCAGGATGGCGATAGTGACTGTGAAATGCTCAGGGAGATTAGAGAGGCTATAAAAATAAAAAACTCAGTAATAATGGGGGATTTCAACTATCACCATATTGACTGGGTACATATCATCTCTGGACAGGATGGAGAGAGAAAGTTTCTTGACACCTTAAATGACTGCTTCTTGGAGCAGCAAGTCCTGGAACCCACAAGAGGAGAGGCAATTCTTGATTTGGTCCTAAGTGGAGCACAGGATCTGGTTCAAGAGGTGAATATAGCTGGACCACCTGGTAATGGTGACCATAATATAATTAAAAGGGGTAAACAGTGAGATGGCAAAATTTGCAGATGATACAAAACTACTCAACATAGTTAAGTCCCAAGAAGACTGCAAAGAGCTACAAAAGGATCTCACAAAACTGGGTGATGAGGCAACAAAATGGCAGATGACATTCAACATGGATAAATGCAAATTAATGCACATTGGAAAACATAATCCCAACTATATGTATATATAAAATGATGGAGTCTAAATTAGCTGTTACCACTCAAGAAGGAGATCTTGAAATCACTGTAGATAGTTCTCTGAAAACATCCACTCAGTGCATATCAGTAGTCAAAATAACAAACAGAATGTTGGGAATCATTAAGAAAGGGGTAGATAATAAGACAGAAAATATAATAGTGCCTCTATATAAATCCATGGTACGTCCATGTCTTGAATACTGTGTGCAGATATGGTTGCCCTATCTCAAAAAAGATATATTAGAATTGGAAAAGGTTCAGAAAAGGGCAACAAAAATTATTAGTGGTATGGAACAGCTGCCATATGAGGAGAGATTAATAAAATTGGGACTTTTCAGCTTGGAAAAGAGATGACTAAGGGGGGATAGGATAGAGGTCTATAAAATCGTGACTGGTGTGGAGAAAGTAAATAAGGAAGTGTTATTTACTCCTTCTCATAACACAAGAACTAGGGGTCCCCAAATGAAATTAATAGGCAGGAAGTTTAAAACAAACAAAAGGAAGTATTTTTTCACACAATGCACAGTCAACCTGTGGAACTCTTTGCCAGAGGATGTTGTGAGGGCTAAGACTATAACAGGGTTCAAAAAAAGAACTAGATAAGTTCATGGAGGATAGGTCCATCAATGGCTATTGGGCAGGATGGTGTCTTTAGCCTCTGTTTTCCAGAAGCTGGGAGTGAATGACAGACTGGATCACTTGATGATTGCCTGTTGTGTTCATTCCCTCTGGGGCACCTGACATTGGCCACTGTCGGAAGACAGGATACTGGGCTGGATGGACCTTTCGTCTGATCCAGTATGGCTGTTCTTATGTGGCCATTGTTGTGCGCGTGCGTGTGCGCGTGCACACACACACACACATATATGTTTTGTAGAATATCTTGTAAAATACGCTGCCTCCACTGGACATCTTTCCCACCCTTTCTCTTTTCAGTTTAACCAGAGGCAATAGCGATATCTGTAGCTATTGTGTAGCTGAATAAGTTGCACAGGCATACTCCATATTACTACAGGTTATGTATCAGATCTGTTCACTTTATAACAAAGTCTTGGGTGCGGGGGCGGGGAATGAACATAGTTAATTTACAGAAACTGATTTTTTTAAAATATTCTAAAACATTTAGTATATGGTTACTTGAATATGTTCTTAAGAACCAAGACATCCTATATTTGCAGGAGTGTCTGTGCCAAAGTGACTTAGGTACAAAGGAGAACTAAGGTATTTGTAGGAAACTCTTTCTAAAGTGTTTTTATAGCCAGTTCAAGATGTTTACAGGAAAAAATTAACATAGAAATTTTCCTGAACTACTTTCTTATATGAGCACATAGCATTTCCCATTAGCTTGATGTGCTGTATACATTTGGTCCATACTGCATTTTCTTTAGAACTGCTGGATTTAATTCACAAATCATTTTTTAAAAGGAAAATATGTACCCAATTTTAGAACATGGGCCTCAATCCTGCATTGGGGTTTGCTACCACAACCACCCGCTGACCTGCAACCAGCTGCAGTTACATTTTGTGATAGGATATATAAACCCCATACCAGGCAACACAGGGTTAATGAGCTAAAGTGAGCTACGATGGTTTATAGTTTGGTTGCTAGGGAGTAGGTATGTAGTCAGACCATATTAATGCATAGAATTTATTAGGAAAGGATTGATGCAAATGGTTATTATTAATGATTATGGTTAAATATGGAACCCAGAATGCTACACATGGAATAGGGGCAGGCATTGGCCTTATGATAATTGGGATACCAGAACAAATATGGGTATACGCCCATGACCCCTGCGTCATGTGGGGCATAAGACACCATACCTAGTCCCTTTTCTCAGGTTCTCTCTGGCTCTGAACTGGTATCAACTGGATCCAAGACCTTCTGAGGTTCTGCACTTGCTCATTTTTCATCCCTGTATTTTCCTTATCTTTTAGAGTGCAAGTATGAAATGCATTTATTAGCATGGCCTTATTGGGTGCACAGGGTTTGTACTGTTTGGATAGGTTTATGCTGTTTAATTATTATAGATAGTACAACTATTTGGTTTCTTTGTAAGGTTATAGTTAAATCTATGCTACTATACCACCAGTCATGTCAATCCTAGAGAGGAGTTTCTAAAAGAAAATCCTATATAGCCTGTTTTGGGAAAGAACCTATGAGTGTAGTAGTAAACATCGTAAGTGTGGCAAATCAGTTGTGTCGTCATCTGTAAGGGCTCCAGAAAGGAGGGGCGGGGGGGGGGGAATAGAGTGAGGCAGAAGAGGGGAGCCTGGAGGTTGATGTGAAGGAGGGTGTTGGAACAGACAGCCAGTCAGTATAGGGGAGATAACGTCTGGAATTAAAACTGTTTGAAGATGGTCTGATGGTAGTTCCCATCACTGCCTGCTGCAAAACCAGCCAAGGTCACTTCTGCCCTACTCCAGTTACCCGAGAATTTTTCTGGCCCCAGGAAGCTGGCTTCTCCTTGGAATCCCTCTTCCCCACATGGCTTGGGGAAGAAGAAGCTCCTTGTGAGTCCTAATACCACCACGTGGAAGGACCAGGGAGAACCACCCTGGCACAGTTCTGGCTCAGCTATGCTAGGTGGGAGGGGTAGCCTCAACCTAGGCCACTTCTTTCTTCCTCTGTCCCCTCCCTCACTGCCCTGCCAATGCTGCACCTGCTGAGTCTGTTTCTACCATCAATAGGATTTCACACTAGTACGGAGGTCCATGCTATCAGATCTCAGAGCAGGTCTGAGACCATCATGAAAATTTGATGTGATTTACCTAGGGATTCTTCTTATCCTTTGGGTGATTGTAGCAGGGCAGTTACCCCACTCCTGAGAGAAAAGGCTGGGCTGATTGAGGAAACAGCCACAGCTGGGGCCACACCCCAATCAGGCCACAGCTGCCCCTATAAAAGGGCTGTGAGCCAGTAGCTAAGTCAGTCTTTCTGTAGGGGTAGAGGGAGAAGGACCTGGCTGCCTGGTGTCTGGAATGGAGCAGGGCTGGGGAAAGGCTAAAGGAGCTTGGGAGCTCCAGCCTGGTAAACCCCCAGGCTACAGGTCTTTTTAAGGGCCCAAGAAGGTACTGGGCTGCAGGGAAAGGCAGCAGGTCCAAACCCTCCTTGCCAGTGATGAGTGGATTACAGACTGCAGTTTGCCCCAGTGAATGGGGGCTAGATGATGACTGGCAGTAGCCACTGAGGCAAGGTGGGGACAGAGGGTTGGGGAGACCCAGAGTGTAGGGGCACTGTTATGCTTATAAGAAGCACACTGGATCTTTTTCAGGGAAAAAGGCAATATGCCACATTTATGGAGAATACAGCAATTAACATATGCTTTTCAGTTACACACACCCTTCACACAGTCGTACCAGTTGATGTTTATTGTTACCAGTCCAGAGTCTGGATCAATTTAGTGGCCAGACAGATTGGTCGCAGAGGGGATCTGGGCTCTGTCGGTCGCAATCCGATGCTCCTGGAATTGTGTCAAGATGAACCCAAAGTCCCATGGCCAAGCACCCTGCTCTTATAGTCTTTTTTTCTCTCTTGAAGTCTATGGATTTTGCTGTGTCAGTTTGTGACCAGTTACTCCTTAATTAGTGTTATCTTTTGATGTTAACATTCCAAAACACCTTCAAGAGGATCATCCTGTCCTGGTTTCGAGTTAATCATTTGTCTTGTCTTTAGGGGTGCCAGCCTCCACCTCAGGGTCCTCAATCTACCTTTCCTTAATTATGGATGCGTGTTGATGGTTCTCTGGTGGTGTTAAGTCTCTTCACTCCTTGTTCCTTGACCATCTGGCTATAACAATGGCCTTCACACCTTATCTTTTCCTGATGCATGCATTCCTAATTCACACAAAGTCTTTTACAGAGACTTTCAAAGGTATGGATTTTATGTTGAGCAAGAAAGGCATTGTAAATTAAACCTTACTAAATCTTGTAAGCAAAACAGTTCACATTGTGGCCCAGGCCTTCAACATTCCTCTAATCTCCTTAACATAGACACAAGATCCTGTTTCTTACTTACTAAACCTCAAAACAAAGAAATGTATATTTAACTAGAGTTAATTTATAATATGTATAGGAAACCATAGTAGACATTATGGTCACCCTTTTGCTTTAGGATAAGTTATAATCAGTCATAAGGATTCTTCTGGTCTGTCCATACCTTAATATCAGTACAGATGCTGGCAATCTGGTAGAAATGCATCTGACAATGTCCCAGAGGGTCATTCCTTTCTGCTATTCAAAAAGGGTGGCTGGCAGGATGATCAAATCAGACATTAATTCTGAGAGTACAAATATAAATTCCTGCTCCTACAGCACTGCCAGGGAGCACTGGGGTCTGGGAGGTACACAGGGCTTGAGGCAGGCAAGACACTGGCCAGCAGAGGGTGCTCCGAGCTGGAATTGAGCTAATTCCCAGGATGACCAGCAGAAGGTGCCACACCAGTGAGTCTTCGCTTCACTACAGTGATCATGGTTTATACTGTTTGCATTTGCCAGACATTCTTTTGGAGTAGGTTCTGTTCCATTCCATATAGTATGTGATTAATGGCACATGATACATAGTTTTACACAGCGAGTGAATGTAGACCTTGCAGGGGTCTAAGCTACCTTTAAATGAGATCTAAATATATTGGGACAGCTCATCAGCTGGCCTAAATTGGCATTGCTCCAGTGAATTTTGGCACTTCAAAATGTAATATGAATATCCTATAATGGTACAAATATACACCAGTACAAACCTTGGGCCAGCCTCTGCTCTTAGCTATGTCTGAAGTCAATGGGGTCGCATGACTATAGCTGAGAGCAAAATATGCCCCACTGTATTAAATTGCAAACAGACGTTAATGTCAAAATTATGTGAATTTTTTGTTCACCAATTTCCACACTCCCCTTTCAAATGGTAAAGAACTTATTCACTCAGGTGAGATTCACCTCTATGCAGAGGGCCAGTATAAGACTTCAAAACAGGCCTCTGCTCAGCAGTGAATTTCAATTTTATATTATTTGACCTTGCGTGTTGAAGGATCAGAGCCGATGTGTTGTGTGATGCCCACACCTTTGTACAAGACTACAGCGTATTGACTTGTTTAACCCACTTTGCTCTGTTCTGCCTGTCAGATTTGCACAGCAGCATTAGTTATGTTCTCTGTAGCCCACGAAAGCTTATGCTGAAATAAATTTGTTAGTCTCTAAGTTCTTCCACTCCTCTCTGAGTGATGAGTACAGCTGGGCAGTGGGGACTGGTGAGTCATCAAAGGGCATAAATTCCACTCGGTGTTAAGTGTTAAAAAGGTGGTAAATGCATGAAACACATGAACAGCTTAAATCTTCTGCCATTGGGAAAGCAGCATGCTATTACACAGAATATATTTAAAATACCTCTAGTATTTCACTGGTAAATATCACATAGGAACTTTTTATTGTGCTGTAATTTAAAATGAATGTTTCAGCACTGTCTGCTGTGAACTGACAATGAAATTAGAAATAAATTGGTGAGGGGAAATAATGGCTAATGGGACTGGACCAGAGCTAAGAGAGGTCACAAAATTGATTTTATTCCTCATGTGCAAGTGTGCCATTTAGGAACATTTAATGGAAACCATATAACTTAGTACACTCAAATTAATCTTCACTGACAGTGAAATGTTTCATTAATGGTTACTGTGAGTTGGAGTTTAAATAGCGCATATATGTCCTGTTAAAATAATGAGCTCAGAGACAACAATTAACAGTTTAATCAAGAAATGCCAAACATCACAAAAAGGCAAATACATTTAAACAGTAAACTCTTTGGGATAGGCACTGTCTCTTTAAATGTGTTAGTATTAGAGCTGGTGGAATAACTGTTGTTTTCTTTTAGTTCACTGGTCGTCTTGAAAAATTGGGGGGAAAATTTTTTAGTAAGGTCAAACAAACAGGAAATTGCAAAAAAAAAAGTGAATTGAAAAAATCTGTTTGGGGTATTTGTCTAGGGCTATATTGACAAAATTAGAAGGCTGCGGACAGATGTGGTGAGAGTGGTGTCCTTATTATAACTTGTAACCAGTGGTTAGGGCACATACCTAGGATGTCAGACTCATGAGTTCAGTTCTACCCTCTACCTAATGTGAAGCTGAAATTCTTGACAGGACAATTACCTTATGACATTTTTAGCTTAATTCTTCTGTTCCTTTTTTTCCTTTAATTTTCACACTAAGGCACCAGTTGTATCAGCTTTACCAGGCGAGTAATCCCAATGATACACATGTGTGCCTTGGGTTAAGCATGACTAAATTGTCTCTACTTGGATTGCTAGAGTGAGTAAGGTAAACAGAATTTGACTAAAAAAATATCAGTCTTTCATGACATTGTGCCTGCTTTCCTCCTTGTTGTTTTTCTGTCCTCACCAGCAACACATCTCCCTTCCCCCTTCTGCTGTCCATGCAGTACAGCCGCCATCTAGTGATTCGTTTAACCACCTGACTCCCTACTGTCGCTTTACAATATGCTTGTCTTGCAGCTCCGATCTTTCACTTTACAGCCTGCCCTCTTCCTCTTTTTCCCTTGTGTTTATGAGCAATATCAATTATAAAGCACTGAAACAGCCCACCAATTCCAGAAAAGGACACACCAAATGTGATATTAAGTCATAATTTTTGTCCATATAATATTTTTCCTCTTGTGTTTTATAGAAAGGCTATTAGATTTCTGTGTTTCACTGTAACCTTGCCATCAAATTAAAAACCCTCAGCAAGGAAGAAGGTCATTTATCTCACTGGTTGTGAACCATTGTTTAAGGCTGAATACGTTTAATATCTAAATTACACTTGTCTACACTGGTATATTCTGCACCTATTCTTTGATTGTGTGGGCTTGCTTGTTTTCTTCATAAGTGGGTGTAACTGAACCAGTATAGACATTTGCTGAAATAGTAGCATAGATGGGGGCTTGAGTGTATTCAGCACTCTGTCAAGGAAACCTGCTCAGAGCAAATCTTCTTGATGGGGTCCTTAAGAAGATAGAGCCCTAATCACGCTAGGTGATAAACTATTGTCAGCACCAGTGTTGCTGCACTCATTGTGGACAAGAACTACAAAATGAGACAGTGTATAGGCAAATTTATAGACACACAATCCTTACCTGGGCTCTTTATTCACCTGCTCTAAATAAGATGCAAACTGGCCTTAATTCATGAATGTTTGTGCAATGCTCTGAAGAGGTAAAGCACTGTATAATTCTTAAATATTATAATTAATTCATTTCCAGATCTGATGCAATTAAAACAGACTTCAACTGGATTTTTTGCAAGGCAATGTAAGACATGGAATGTTTCAAATGTGAGGAAACTGAAATATCTTCCCCCAAGATCCTAGCTATTTAAACTTTAGAAAATGCCACTCTTTTGGGGGAGGTGAGAAGGGGAGAAAATGAAAATTAAACATTTTACTGGGGGAGACAAACATAACAAGTCTCCAGAATGACAGGCAATCAGTCCATCTAAGAAGCAATGATAGCAGCCGAGAGCCAGAAAATATTGTTTCCGATACATCAGGGCCAATATCATATAAAGGAAATGGACAGTCTAAAGTACTCGAAAAATCACTGAGATTTACTTGAAGTACCCATGACATCCCAGACACCTGTTAATGCAGGAGAAAAAGCTGAAAGCTTGATTTCTCAATAAACAGATGGGAGGGTGATAGGATCTGCCTCAGTGCCAGCCAGGATCATTGCAGACACCTGCAACATCAAGACACTGAGTGCAGAGACATTACAGACATGGGCACTGTAAATGTCATTGAGTCCAAATAGAAACTGGCTGAAGCTGCAACATAATCAGCCTGGAGTGAGTTGTATTCTGTGAGTGGTGTCCTGAGAAAACCAGCTAGATACATCCAGGGCTGAAATACACTTTGGAAACTACACAGAATCTATTCACCACTTGTATATTCTGTTATATATCAAAGGTTGGTGTTGTCATAAAATAATTCAAGTAGCTAGAAAGAAAGAGGGCATGTAGGGACAAAAGACTAGTATATAAGCAGAGTGGCGCAGGGGGAGCGTGCTGGGTCCATAACCCAGCGGCTGATGGATCAAAACCATCCTCTGCTATGCATGTGCTTGTTTCTTTGGGGGAGAGGGATAGCTCAGTGGTTTGAGCATTGGCCTCCTAAACCCAGGGTTGTGAGTTTAATCCTTGAGGGGGCCTTTAGGGAACTGGAGTAACAATCTATCTGGAGATTGGTCCTGCTTTGAGCAGGGGGTTGGACTAGATGACCTCTTGAGGTCCCTTCCAACCCTAATATTCTATAAGTGATTATGCAACTGGGATTCTAGTATAGAACTAGTGACTATGCTCATATGTGTTAAGCCAAGTATGGGCTAGCTGTTTCCCACAGTCTCAGGGTACATGCTTGTGATGTTAGCAAAAGTGCCTTTTCTCCAAGCTACTTGCTGCTTAAACTTTATTGAGAATATATGGGACTCTCCATTACAGCACTACCTGGAGGTGGCTTAAAACATCATTAGTATACTTTTCTGTTCATGAAAATCAATTTACTTTCATATTACAGCTGTCTCTCCTCTTGATTTTTAATGTATAGTATAATCCTATAGTGAACCCCATCCAACTGAAACTCTCCGTAAACACACAGGAAAACATACTTTCAGTCAAACATTCCTTTTTTAGGTTAAAGAAGCAACAAAAAACAAGGAAAGCAAACTCCCCAGAAGAGAGCACAGTGTGTTTGTGTGGATGTCCTTTTGTAACATGCTACAGTCACTGCGAACAAAATGGCTGCAGAAAACTGCACTTAGGGAGAGTTCTCAGAAAATTAGTGATGCAGCACCCAGTAAACAAAATGCATCACAGTTTCAGAGCGACATCCAGAAATTATATCCTTATGAGCTGGGCTTTCCTCTTTGTTCTGCCCTGGGCTCTGAAATGCAGAGAACAGTGAGGAGATTTTCTTTAGCAACCTACTCCACGAGATGGTGTCAGTAAGCTTCCTCCAGGTCTAACAGAACTGCAGAAGCAGGCTGCACTCCAGTGATGAACTCCTGGCCCATTGAAGTCAGTAGCAAGATTCCCACTGACTTCAAGAGGGTCAAGATTTCACTCCAGGTTCCTGCTGCAGAGCAGAGTGAAAACACATGCTATTTATTCAGCTTTCGGGCTATCTGGCTTTATGGGGTTGTTGGAAATCATCCTCTTTCAGCTGGTCAGTATCTTATAAAATTGGCCATTTGCTAGTTACATTGATGAGCTGAAGCTTTTGAGTATCCCTGAAGGCCTTTGGAGGAAAAAAAAAGGGTTCTACTGTATTTATAAGGGTCCCCTGTCCAAGTCTTTCATTTGCTCTTTGGAAGGCTCTCATTTGCTCTTTGGAAAATGCAAATAATTATGACTTGCATGTGTTGCCCAAAGAGTGGTGTTTAAATGTTACTTCAGTTATGCAATTCGTTTATTCTATGAGCTAAACAATATTCCACTGTAGTATTGCAAAAATGCCAAAATGGGTTGTAACATCAGTTGTTTTAGGCTGTCAAAGGTTTCTCTTGAGATATCTATTACTTACTCAGTTGCAGTAATACAATGTACCATATTCACAGGAACTTTCCTATCAGTTTTTACTATCCAATTAGGTGGTCATGTTTACTTAAGAAGCTAAAGAAATACTTTGTTTCAGGTATTCACTGATCTTCAGTCAAAAATAGGGCAAAAGTTCAGAATAAAATGAGTGTCCTATAATACAAGTATAGTGTGGTTCTAGAACAACCCTTGTTCTTTTTTTTACAATTCTGATTGGCTGGTTGGACACAAGGAAATTAAGCCATAAAGAATAAGTTGCTGTACATGATGGTTCCATTTTGGATAAATGGGAACAGAAATGCACAGGCAAGAGTCTAGTGCATTCATCTCCCCAGGTATCCTGAAATGAAATGAAATGTCACATATGACAGTCCTCATGCTGCATTGCTATTTCAGGGTTTTCCTTTTAATAAAATATTTCACTGAAATGTTACAAAGACCTGGCCCCTGGCTGCTTGAACAGCTTCAGCGTGGCCATAGTTCTTTTGTTACATAGATGACAGCTGTCTACAACATGTCCCTCTTATCTTTCCTTTCAGGACTGTCTGAATTTCAAATGGCCAACAATGTGTAACCATATCACTTAAAAACTGGCACCGAAGGCTCTCCTCTTTGAAGTGTTCAGCTCTTAATGTAGTTTTAGCAGGTGGCTAACTAACCTCAGCAGGACCCTCCAATGAAATATCAAATCTATTCTATAACCACCACTTCATTTCTTTTTCTTAATTTTCCCATTTGATACCCGAGCAACCAATTAGACTGCAGAAGAAAATAAATTACTTAAAATACTCCACAAAATATAAAATGCAGTTTGATCAGCAGTTCACTTATCCTTTTACATCCACCTTTGCTTTTTCCGTATTGAGAGAGAACATTTTCTTTTCATGGCCACAGGGATGCCAGCAGGTGTTCCCTTCAAGGAAAGCTACATTTAGCTGTAAATTTAGATATGGTGCACAGCTGCCACGTTTAAAGAATTGTATTGTACATTGGGTCTTAAAGGTGAAGTAGTAAAAATGTCTCCACTTTACATAGTAAGGCTCAGTGTGCACATATAGATCATTAGCAGGTATTTCAGTATTTCTCCCCCCTCCTCCCCAATAAATAGACCTAATAAAGGAGAAAAAGTCATAAAGTTGCTGACTTGTTGCTAGATTTCTTGTTTGGGGCCAGGTCAAATGACCAGACGTCATTAAGAGTCTGTCTGTTATCTTCCATGAATACTGACTTGGAGCCTAAGTGAGATGTCCTATGTTCATTCATTTAATAAAGTCAATAGCACTGCTGGAGGGTGGGAACCTACCTATGGAGGAAAAAGTCTGATTTTATTTAATGCTAACCATCAGTGGTCCCTAAGGTGATCTCTTTAACATACTTGCTCTTCACTAGTGATGATCACATTTTTTGCAGGTTTTTTTTTTTAGTTGAAAAATAGCCTTTTAATTTCCTGAAAAACTTTCAACATTTTTGACCTGGAATGAGATGAATCAGCTAGTGCAGGGCATGTTATATGCCTCCCTATGACATTTTGTGTAAACTTAGTCCATTGTTTGCTTTAAATGGTGTCATTATTATTGCTATTTTGTATTGATTTTTGGTGTACTGATAGATGGAAGCATTGTTAGCCAATCAAATGATTGCTTCAGTCCAAGCTGCATGATAAACTGATAGTTATGCCGAGCTATTGTCATGACTATTTGTAAATACACCGGTGGGCAAGCCTGTTTCTGCAGTTCACAAAGAGGAGGACAATTTCTAAGATTTTTCTATGAGATTGAAGTATTAAGTTTCAGGGTTCAGTTATTCACTAGAAAGGGAACTATCAAGCATTCTTTTTTCCCCATGTCACACTGATTTTGCTAAACTGTGAGTAAAATGGAAATCAGTACCACTAACACAGGCTGGGCATACATTGAGCCTGTGACGGGAGCCTGTGGTATTGAGAGATAATTTAGTGGTTTAGCTGTGTGTTAAACCTTGCATGGAGGCTATAGTGGGACTGGCATAGTTGGGGGAAAAATCTAGTCTTAAAAAACACAATGGTCTTTTTTCCCCCAGCAGCCACTTGCTTCTATGGCCACTAGCCCAGTGGGGCTATATAGGTCTTTTGTGCTCTGTAGCGATGAAGGCTAATAGCACTGATTGGGGCATCATGCTCTCTCTTCAGTGGCTACAATAACACCCTATTAGATATTCTCTACAGCTCCATTTTCATGGGAGGGGGAGTGGAAGGCTATCATTCTGTCTGCTATATGGGCTGACTCAGGGTAATCAGGGAGCCTCTGGAAATTGACACCTTTATGGCCCTTGTCTGCAAGATTCAGTATGTGGCTTTATGCCATTCATTCCAGGGTCTTCAATTTCATGGGAAATGTAGAGGAAGGAGGAAAACTAATGTGTTCAGAAACTGTGTGTGTGTGTGGGGGGGGTGGTTATAGGGTAGTTGTTGGAAGTCTTCTGTTAAATAGGAGGCATGGGAATCTACATTGTACTCAAGCGAGGGCTGTGATAAAATAGAAGACATGCTGGTTCCCCAGGGGCTCAGATTAACACTTGGGAACTCTGCCAGTCGACCATACTTCTTGCTGTGTAGCACTGGAGTATGAGCCATAAATACGACACTTGCTTGTGTAACCCTTCTGCCTATCTGAGTTGGCAGCAACAAGGCCAGGTTCAGTATCTAGGGGTTCTGTTTCAATAACGCAATGCAAAACCGGCTCAAGCCCTCATCCAGTGACCTGGAACAATTACATACCACCCCCTGGGCTCTTCTAAGAGGTAATACTTCTCCTCTTGCAAGCACAGAGTCTGAGTGTAGCAAAATCCTTTTAATAAAGGTGGGGAAACAATGCGGCATTATGTTGGGGAAACACCACAAACAGGATTCATAACACAAACCATGAGCAAAAGACCCACCCCCCGAGTAAGTTTGGCAGCATCCTTTTCCCCTCTGGGTCTTAAGTCCAGCAACCCAAAAAATCACCCAAAGTCCCAAAAGTCTCTTGAGTCCAGCAACCCAAAAATCACCCAAAAGTCTCTGTCCCTGGTCAGTGCAGCCCCAGAGTTTTACCTCCCAGCCTGGGAGGGAGGGGCGCAGCAGAGTTAAGGGGCACCTTACATGGTCCAAGGCTGACTGCCTCGCCTCTCCATGGGGATCTGCTGCAGCCTTCATGGCGAGCCACTCCACCAGCCGCTCTGCTCCACCAGCTATCCTGTGAGCCGCTCCAGCCATTCCACGAACTGCTCCGCTCCGCCAGCCACTCTGCTCCGCTCCACCAGCTGTCCCGCGAGCCGCTCCAGTCATCCTGCAAACAGCTCTGCTCTACCAGCTGCTTAGCAACATATCTTCAGGCCTCTCCACAGCACTCAGTAATTTCAGCTTGTAGTAGGGGAGCCTTAGTGGTGGTGCATCATTGGCCCAAAGTGAATTCAGCTCAACAGCCTGTAACTAGACTCCTAATTGAAATAAATTAGCTCTAATATGCCACAGTAGAGAGAGAGGAGAAGGTACAATTAATATTTCAGGCCCTCAAAAGGCACCCATACTATCAGGTACAAATACCTGTCCCCAGCCTCTCTCAATTCACTGGGTTTTGGAACCCATGTCCCTTGTCTAGTCAGTGCTCCTTAGTTGATGGCTAGTGCCTCTGTCATAGTTTCATTGTCCTTGATTCCCATAATCAGGGTAACAACACTTTATTTTTCCTGCCCCAATAACAGAGAAACTGGGGATCCCACAGCAGCCAAAGTGACCATTGGGCTCATGCTAGGCAGGTTGGGTGTGCCTACGCAAAAAGATCAGTCCCTGAAGTTCTTTCCCACAACTCGCCACAATTCACCACCAGATGTCAGGGTAGAGCTCATCCTGATGTCAGGGTAGAGCTCATCTACTTACACTTGGGTTACCTGCACTGCTGGAGAGCTATGGCTAGGGTTGCCAACTGTCTAATCTCACAAACCCAAATACACTTGCCCTGCCCCTTCCCGGAGGCCCCACCCTGGCCCCACCCCTTCTCCAAGGACCCACCCCGCTCACTCCATTCCCGCTCCCGCCATTGCTTGCTCTCCCCAACCCTCACGCACTTTTACCAGGCCAGGGAAGAGGGTTGGGATGCAGGAGGGGGGTGCAGGCTCTAGGAGGGAGTTTGGGTGCAGGATGGGGCTCAGGGCTGGGGTAGGGGGCTGGGGTGCAGGAGGAGTTTTGGGTTGCTGGCTCTGGGAGGGGGCTCTGGGCTGGGGCAGGGGGTTGAGATGCAGGAGGGGGTGAGGGGTGTGGGCTCCAGCAGGGTGGCACTTACCTTGGGCAGCTCTCAGTTGGTGGTGCAATGGGCTAAGGAAGGCTCCTGCACAGTTCTTGGGGAGGAGGCAGCGCGTGGAGCCACCTGACCCCTCTCCCCTCAGGGGCTAGACATGCCGGCCGCTTCTGGGAGTGGTGCAGGGCCAGGGCAGGTAGGGAGTGTCCTTTAGCCCTACTGCACCACCAGACTTTCAGCAGCCTAAAATCTCCCAGCTTGGCTTCAATAGCCTCCAGGAGATAGAGTCTGATTCTGGCAGACTGCCGGTGAAACCGGGATGAGTGGCAACCCAGCTGTGGCAGAATTGTCTGAACCAGCCCAGATAGTCTGGTGTCTGTACCATGAGCCTCATTCTCCAGAATCTTGCACAAAATCAGAATGGCAGCATTTAATGACCACTTTGCACAGGAATACATAACTGCACAGGAACACTAAGACTGCTATACAGTAATAGACACTTGTTAGTAGCAACTAGGGTTGTCAAGCGATTAAAAAAATTAATCACGATTAATTGCACTGTTAAACAATAATAAAATATCATTTATTTTAATATTTTTGGATATTTACTACATTTTCCAACATATGGATTTTAATTACAACACAGAATACACAGTGTACAGTGCTCACTTTATATTTATTTTTATTACAAATATTTGCACTGTAAAAACAAAAGAAATAGTATTTTTCAATTCACCTAATACAAGTACTGTAGTGCAATCTCTTTATCATGAAATTGGACTTACAAATGTAGAATTAGGTCTGCATTCAAAAATAAAACAATGTAAAACTTTAGAGCCTACAAGTCCACTTAGTCTTATTTCTTGTTCTGCCAATTGCTCAGACCAGTTTGTTTATATTTGCAGGAGATAATGCTGCCCACTTCTTGTTTACAATGTCACCCGAAAGTGAGAACAGGTGTTCTCATGGCACTGTTGTAGTCAGCGTTGCAAGATATTTACGTGCCAGATTCACTAAAGATTTGTATGTCCCTTCATGCTTCAACCACCATTCCAGAGGACATGCATCCATGCTGATGATGGGTTCTGCTCAATAACAATCCAAAGCAGTTATTGACACATGCTCATTTTCATCATCTGAGTCAGATGCCACCAGCAGAAGGTTGATTTACTTTTTTGATGATTCGGGTTCTGTAGTTTCCGCATCAGAGTGTTGCTCTTTTAAGACTTCTGAAAGCATGCTCCACACCTCATCCCTCTCAGGTTTTGGAAGGCACTTCAGATTCTTAAACCTTGGGTCAAGTGCTGTAGCTATCTTTAAAAATCTCACAGTGGTACCTTCTTTGCGTTTTTGTCAAATCTGCAGCAAAAGTGTCCTTAAAATGAACAACATGTGCTGAGTCATCATCCGAGACTACTATACCATGAAATATATGGCAGAATACAGGTAAACTAGAGCCATAGACATACAGTTCTCCTCAAGGAGTTCAGCCACAAATTTAATTAATGCTTTTTTTTTAAACTAGCATCATCAGCATGGACACATGCCCTCTGGAAAGGTGGCCGAAGCATGAAGGGGTATAAAATGTTTAGCATATCAGGCATGTAAATACCTTGCAATGCCAGCTACAAAAGTCCCATGTGAATGCCTATTCTCACTTTCTGGTGACATTGTAAATAAGAAATGGGCAGCATTATCTCCCATAAATGTAAACGAACTTGTTTGTCTTAGAGATTGGCTGAACAAGAAGTAGGACTGAGTGGACTTGTAGGCTCTAAAGTTTTTGCATTGTTTTGTTTTTGAGTGCAGTTATGTAACAAAAAAATCTACATTTGTAAGTTGCACTTTCACGATAAAGAGATTGTACTACAGTACTTCTATGAAGTGAATTGAAAAATACTATTTCTTTTGTTTATCATTTTTACAGTGCAAATATTTGTAATAAAAACAATATAAAGTGAGCACTGTATGCTTTGTATTCTGTGTTGTAATTTAAATCAATATATTTGAAAATGTAGAAAAACATCAAAAATATTTAATACATTTCAATTGATATTCTATTGTTTAACAATATGATTAAAACTGCGATTAATTTTTTTCATTGCAATTGATTTTTGATTTAATCACTTGAGTTAACTGTGATTAACTGACAGCCCTAGTAGCAACATATCCGAGCCCTTTTGTTATGTTGCTCCTAAGCAGCTGTTGCTGTTATGCAGAGTGTCATCTGACCAAAGGTAGCCAGCTTTTCCTGATACATTAACCAGCTACAGTACATGCTAACAATGTATAATTGTAACAATATGATGTAATACTGAAGCAATAATAATAAACATACATTAGTATACTTACTGTACATTTTAAAAATGTGCTCTGTTCTGCATTTGTAGCCTACAACTATATTGTATCAAGAAAGTGATATTAACTGAGTTAATATTATAAAAGGATCCAGATATATTTATGTGTTAAGAACAATTAAACATCAACCATGACAACAAACACAACCTCTTGCTCTTCCTTGTAAACATTTTTGTACTCGCACTTAACTGTAATACTTTATAGGCACTGTAAGTAACCCTGGATAAGAGTGTCTGCTAAGCAAATCAATAATAATAATGCTGTAATAACCTAAATAAAAGTAATATTCTACATCAGAGTATAGTTTATTTATACAGTGAGTATCAACTTGTAAATTAATTAAGAATGTGAAAGAACTCTGTTAATTTCCTCTGCTTCTTTTCAGTCACAATTTTGTTTTGAAGATGGGATTTAGTGTCCCAAAGAGACCTATAGAACCTGTCACCAAATCCATCTATGAAAAATGTCAAAGTGTGTTCAAAGCCTTTAACAGCTCAGAGTTTGTCAGAGATGAAACTTCATCACAATCATCCTCACTCT
Source organism: Mauremys mutica (assembly GCF_020497125.1). NCBI lineage: Eukaryota > Metazoa > Chordata > Testudines > Geoemydidae > Mauremys > Mauremys mutica. Next base: position 302,377,813 of record NC_059072.1, on the reverse strand, counting down.
CTTGATTATCCTCTTGATTTTGGTACGTTTCATCAATACAAGCTAATTTATCTGGCGTCGTAGCAGCTGCTGAGCTTAATAATTCCTCATTGGTTAGTTGTTCAAACATGAGCAAATCCTCATCCGCAGTCACAGCAACTACTAAGTCCTCTTTTTCCATGTGGACTGGAACATTGTTTGGGGGAGGGAGCATCAAACGCTTCAATATCCTTGCCTTGCACACCTTCCACATCCTTGCCTTGCGCACCTTCCACCTATCACACAACAAATTTGTCTTTCCTGAAACTGTTGGAAATTGTCATCGGCTTTACATCTTGTCGTGCTTCAGCAACAAGATGAATGCAATCTAACAAATGTACAGTTTTCAGGACTGTCTGAGTATCTGCAGTGGGGTCTGTATCAGGAGTGACCATAATCTGGTTTGTGGTTTTTGACTGGTAATGTCCCTTCATGTTCTTAATCATACCTTGAGCCATAGGTTGCATCAAAGACATAGTGTTAGGGGGTAAGATTTCTATTTGCATGTTAGTCAGAACCACTCCTTTTGGGGGGGGGGGCTCTGCAAATGAAGCTGACAATCCCAGTTTTTTAGCCAGTTGATTAAAATCTCACCTGTCATCCAGGCATTTGCTGAACTGACATAACTAAGGGAAAGTTTCCTGAAATCCTTTTGAAATCATCTAGGTCATTTTGACTTCCCCATCACAAACATCAGGCATTTGTCACTCCCTTCCATGTTGGCAGAGATGAGCACAGTCACACTGTCCTTTGAAGCTTTCCCTGCTTCTAGCTTTTCATTTTTCCCTGCATGTTCTTAGTCACAGAGCCCTTTCAGACAAAGTCCTGTTTCATCAGTATTGTAGATGCCAGCCGGGGAAAACTTTTCAAGAATGTGAGGAAGTTTTTCAGACTGCCACTGCTCAGCTGCTAGTTTATTTGCCAACTGTTTTTCACCATGCTCTTTTTCTGTAAGCAACACTGAAGTCTTTCTTCCATCTGGTAAACCAACCAGCATTTGCCTTAAAAACGTTCAATCCAAGTGAAGCAGAACGTGGAAGGGCTTTTTCCTTGAATGTGTGTTCCCTGTGCCCTCTTCTCCTTAAACCATATAAAGAGAGCCTGATCGACATCGGGGGCTTTTCCTTCACACCCACACTTATGGCAGCTATTCAGGTGTTCATCTTCATATTTAGCCAAAAGCTTATCCTTCTGCTTCCACATTCTGCATACAACTGGCCTGTGCAACTCCCACATGACTGCAACTTGGTTTTGAGTATCCCCTGGAGATTTACAGTCTTGGATAATCTGTATTTTTTTTCATTCAGTGAGATACTTCTGGGCATTTTGTCTGTTTTTGCCACAAAAACTGATGCAAGTAAGTGGAGGATGTGATTTCACTAAATCACAAATGCTGCTCTCGGGCAGCCATTAGGCTGCTGTTACAGAGTGGACAATTCACGTTAGGGAAAGTGTGCCTAGGGGAAATGTTGCTCGTAAGTGGTAAGTGCTGGTTGCTCTTACAAGGTGTTGCTGCAAACAAGCATCTACTGTATCAGGTCAGACCAGTGGTGCATCTATTCCAACATCCTGACTGATAGTAGTTGGTAGAATATGCAATAAAACCATAATGGGCAATTATGGAGTAAATCTGCCCATAGGGAACTTTCTTCCTAATTCCTGTCAGTTAGTGACTGTTTTAGGCCCGGAACCATGAGGGTTTATATTCCCTAAACAGTCACCTCCTATGGGAAATTCTGTTGAAGGCTCTAGCCCATATGGTATTCTGAGGGAGTGTGTGAGGGGGAGGAGTGTCCCCACAGTCCTGGCTCCACTGAAGGCAAGGAACAAGGAGGATTTGGGTAGGCCCCCCTCCCTGGAGTTGGTGGTGGCAGCTGCTGCTGCTGAGATTTTCGTTCCTAGAGGGTTCTGGGACATGCTAAAACAACCACGCCTCAGCATCTATTACATCATTGTAGCTGCCTGAGAAAACTAATGTCATTGTAGTAAAATCATGCTACTCAATACTCCTACTCAGCTATAGCACTCATACACTATTCTATGCCTTTTTAGGGTAGAGATTGTTGCACTGAAGATAAATGTAATTTCCTACCCACCTTACAGTGGTGGTGTGAAAATTAACCAGTTAATGTTTGTAAAAGCACTCTGGACATGAATTTGCTAGATAAGTACTAAGTATTATTTTAATTATAAGTATTAACAATGACAGAACAGGATGGAAAGCCTTTCCATGGCTGTATAACTGATTTGCAGAGGGAGACCTTAAATTGACCTGCGTATTTAACAACTTACAGCTACACAGTGTAGATAATTAAAACTAAATTTCTCGCAGGGTTCTTAAAAATAATTGAAAATCATGTTAATAAACTTAGGGAAAAGGGAGCCCAGTGCAAAAAACAATCTAACTCAGTTATCCATCCCAGGAGTTTCTGAACAAGTGCATGGGATCCTAAGCCTACAGGATATAGAACAACTCTCCAAATCACCAGCCACCACCAGCAAATCTTGTTACTTCCCTAAAGATCTGACTTCTTAAGAACTGGAACAGAATCAAATGTGGCTAGGTGTATCTAGGAGGAAACAGGATGCAGCCTCCCCCTGAGACTTAGCTGAACACAAAGTATGAATACAGCAGTTAGTAGGCATATCAGGTCATGCTGTTGGGGGTGGGGGGTAAATGCTGTTTGATGGTCAGAAGGACCATAACCATCCCCTTAAACTCACATCATTAAAAGCTCGAAGAGGGTCAGCTGTAATGACTCCATGTGCTGCAGCCAGCCGATGCAGTTACTAGATAAAACAAACACACACCCTGGGAGTCTGGGACAAGGGCTGTGGTCCAGCAGTTCTAAGCACCAGCCTCTCCGACTTGAGTTAAAAGAAAATGCCCTGAAGTCCTGATCCAGCAAAGTACTGAAGCCTGGGTGTAGCTTTAAGCACATGAGTAGTCAGACCTCCGAGGGGGTCAGCCACTAGGTGGCAACATGATGTCACATACACATCATATTTTTTATTCCTGGCTTTGGCCACATCAGGTTAAATTTTCACCCTTCTATGAGTCCTTCATACTCGTGTACAGGTGCCATAAAAGTCATCTGGCCAGCCAGGGTAAGATTTCTGTCCTGCACAGGCTCCCTCACAATCCCTGGTCTAGGGGGTGTGCTGGGGCTAGGCCTATCACATGGAATGCTATAGGGATTCTAGGTAGCAGCAGCTTTTGCCCATAGGCAGCCCAGACTGGGCTGTACATTTTGTAATTTAAATATCTAGTAGATATTACTGATAGTCACGAGGGAAAGGGGTGGGGAGAGGGTAGGGAATGCTCATGGGCCATTGGGATAATATCAACAGGACATCAGGAAGAATGAGAATTACAAGACCGAGTGGCTGGCACGAACGGGGACAGAAAGGAATCAGAGATGTTTGCAGGGTATGGAGGCATTCCAGGAGGACTGAAGTGGTCCACTGTAAAAAGACCAAAAGAAAGAGGCTTTTAACTATATGGAGACAAGTGGTTTCTGTACTATTGCCAGAACAAAACTGAGATGGAAAACGGCCAAAGATTTTGCTGGTTGGAGTGGCTGGAGAAAGGAGAAAATACTATGTCTCTGACTGCATAGTTGAGACCGGGAAGGACAAAGATGGGGTCTTGAAGAGAATTAGGATCAAGGGGAGGGTATTTAAGAAAGAGGCAGAATTTAGAGAGCTGGGGAAAGCACCGAAGTCAAAGCAGCAATGTAGGGAGCAAAATCTAGAAGACAGAACCACATGCTGAGAGGGAGAAGGGGATTGAGAGCAAGCATAGTTTTCTCAAGAGATTGGATTCCTTATAGTTTAGATATATGGACTATAGGCAGGGACTGAAAAGTGCTAGGGAAGAGACAGTATTAATGGGGAGGAAACCAGGCTGGTGTTAGAAATTAGAATTCACATGTTCTATTCTCATAAATATTTTGCAAATGTGCCAACCCCAATTAGTCATTCTTTACTGCCCCTAAGTACAGTGAAAGATTTCTTCTCCGTCTCTGGTTCTAATAGCTGCTAGAAGCAGATTCAGCAATGAAGAAATGATCATTAATAACAATAAGATCTGATTACCATTCATCTGCATAAACTCTGTTATCCAGCCCTTCTCTAATTCCTTCTAGGCTGTGCCCTCCTTAAGCTCTGCAGCTGTGCTAAATGTCAATAAAATGAGAGTCGTGACTGCTCGTGGTTTAATCAATAATAGATTTAGGAGATGAAGTCATCCTGTGCTCTCCATTTTTGGATCTCAAGCCCCATCTGCTGCTCACTCATTGATTGTGTGCCACTCAGGAGCTCACTCAAGTATGTACTTTTGCAGTCTTCCCAATTATAGAAGACATGGGTATTGCCAAAATACACTCTCTTTTGAATCATAAATACTGCATAATATCATGAACACACTTATTTTCAAGTCTTCCACCCTAGAAATGTGCAGAGGAATTGTAAAATAATACAGAAGAGATTTAGATGGGGAAATCACCTCCTGCATCTAATAACTTAAATTCTGGTGAGGCATCAAATATAGGCTATTTTGAGTATCCTGAGCTAGCTTTTCATAAAGGACTCACTCTAGTCAGCCCATTACATGTAGAACTTCTATTGACTCATGCATGCAGGTGAGTCTCCCACTTAAGGCTCAAAGGATTGGGCTGAAGGGAGGACCGAGAGCCATGTAAATGTTCATGCCTATATTTGCATACACAAATACCACAACTGTGCATACAAAGTAAGCATTTGTATGTGTTAATGGGCACTGAAGTGCCTCAAGCCTTGTCTTCACCCAGGGAATAGCCCCAGTTCAGCAGCTGACCGCAAACTCTCAGGGCTTGTCTACAGGGCTTGTTTATGTTCAGTAAAATTAATCTGAATTAACTTTTAAAGTTGATTATGTAAAAGTGTATTAAACCCTGGGTGGACACTCGTATTCAGAATGAAAATATTGTTAATTCAGTTTAACTTAATTCACTTCCAAAGGTACAGCTGTACCAAGCGCTGTCCACTGATGGCTAAACCTGGGTTAGTGCCAAGTGTACACGTCTGCAACCTTTTGCATGCAACAAACTTACATATAAAATCGATGTCGTTGCACGTGCAAAAAGCGTGCAGACCTCAGGTTGCACTTTATGGAAATTTGGCCGAGAGTGTTCAATGCTGAGCTGTTGCTACCACTGCCCCCATCTAGTCACTTCCTAGTGTATAAACAAGTTGACCATAAAGAACAAGAAAGAGAGATTTTAGCAGTCTGCTCCCATGAGTTTTACAACAACCTTCAAAGCATTTTCTAAATGTTATCTAGAGGACTTTGTTGGTAGAGAGAATCTGTAAAATCTGTTGTATTGTGGAATCATAAAAATATACAGAATTAAAATCACAAAGAATAGGTCAAATTCAGCCCTGATACAAGTGAGTACAGATCCATTAATATCAAAGAAATGTCACTCACTTACACCAGGGCTAAATTTGCCTCAATGGGCCTGATTTTCATTTACAATAAGGTCATTTTACATTGCTATAACCGTGCAAAGAGGTCTTAAAAAGTGGGTTCAGTTGCAAATATAAAAAAACCTAAAATCCCAGAACAGTATAAAAGCCAGGTGTATGCTGTTTTTGAACCAGTATAGCCGTTGTGATATGATGGCTTTTTACCAAAATAATTATACCAGTACAATGTCTGATGCGGGCGCAGTAATCAGTCCAAAGGAGCTTTATTCCAGTATAGCAGCCTTTCTTGCTTTGTCTTGCCTTTGGTCTCTTTCAACCTAAGACACCGCAGTTCTGAAATTTCTGTCAAACATGGGGTTCCCCTTCAGATCAGAGGATTGCCAATCCCTAGTTCTTAAAAGGGTCTGAAAAAAAAGCTGGGCAGAGGGGGAGTTTCATATCCTTATCCCAGCCAAAATAAATGTTCATGCACTTGGCAAGGCAGTGATTAAAGCGCACACGTCAGCAATCTGGCTCAATCAAATATATTTTGCCAGATTTGTGACACCTTGCAAGCCTGCCCACTTTAAGCAATGCCAATTCCCCTTTTCCTTTTTATTACATTTTTTAAAATTGCTTCCATATTCTACCAAATTTGAATACCTCGGAAAGGTAAAAGTAGAACCTGCTTCTATTCACACAAAAATTTGGTTACACATACCAAGGAAGATAAGAACATAAGAAAATAAGAATGGCCGTACCAGGTCAGACCAAAGGTCCATCTAGCCCAGTATCTGTCTACCGACAGTGGCCAATGCCAGGTGCCCCAGAGGGACTGAACCTAACAGGCAATGATCAAGTGATCTCTCTCCTGCCATCCATCTCCATCCTCTGATGAACAGAGGCTAGGGACACCATTCTTACCCATCCTGGCTAATAGCCATTTATGGACTTAGCCACCGTGAATTTATCCAGTTCCCTTTTAAACATTGTTATAGTTCTAGCCTTCACAACCTTCTCAGGTAAGGAGTTCCACAAGTTGACTATGCGCTGCGTGAAGAAGAACTTCCTTTTATTTGTTTTAAACCTGCTGCCTATTAATTTCATTTGGTGACCCCTAGTTCTTGTATTATGGGAATAAGTAAATAACTTTTCCTTATCCACTTTCTCAACATCACTCATGATTTTATATACCTCTAATGGACCTAATTCTCCACTCTACTACACTGGGTTTACACTAACATAACTCCAGCTTCAGTGACACCTGCATAAATCTGGTGTAATGAAATTATTCAGGCTCTTAACACTTCCCACCCACCTTTTTTAAACAGAATGTTGACAGCTACCGTGTATACTCAATATTATATACCATGTTATTTCTCTTACATTTCAACTGTCCTGTCATGCATAACATCCCCGCAATGTGGCATGTTATATTAAATTGCAACACAACACATTGCAATGTGGCACAAAAGTGAGACAAGTGTAAACAAAGGAGACCATAAATGATGGCTCGCAAACTGGGGGCATGTGCCTGTGGCAAACAGAGATGAGCATGGAGGCACACAAATGTGATTTGTGGACAATGTGAACTCACAGATGCTGTGTTCCGTAAGGGTATCAGTCTCTTTCTCAGGTTTACTGTTTTTTGACACATCACACTTTCTTAGTTTAACATCTTTGAACCTTGGGATGTTGCCGTTTATTTCAACCACTCTGTTTTGAAAAGGGGTGGGAGAAGTAGTTTGCTTTACAGATCCCTTGAGGCTGGCAAGTACAATAGTGCTGAGAAGATAGCAGAGTTAGTGCAGGTAAGTTGTCAGAAGAATGATCTTAAAGGCCATTCTGGCTTATTAGGGAGTAAAGTCTGTGTATTCTGTATGCAGTCTAACCCTATCTTCCCAAATGGAGGACAGATCTGTAATGCAAACCTTTGGCTTTGCAAGAGGGAAGAGGAGTAATATGTTGGGCTGGCCGGCCCAGTAGCCTAATAATGATGATGATCATCATATAATCATAGAAATAAAGGGCTGGAAGGGATCTCGAGCAGTCATCTAGTCCAGCTCCCTGTGCTGAGGCAGGACTAATCATATCTAGACAATCACTGACAGATTTTTGTCTAACCTGTTCTTAAAAACTTCCAAGACAGGGTTTCCACAACCTCTCTTGGAAGCCAATTCCAGAGCTCTAACAGAATCAGAAATGTTAGGCTGAAAGGGACCTCGAGAGGGCCATAAGTCCAGCCCCCTGTGTTGGGGCAGGACCAACTACACTTAGACCAGCCCTGATGGGCTTATCCAACCTGATCTTAAAAACCTGCATTGATGGTTATTCTGCGCCCTCCCTTGGAAGCCTATTCCAGTGCTCAACTATCTGTATAGGTAGAAAGCTTTTCCTAATATCTAACCTTAATCCTCCTTACTGCAGATTAATCCAATTGCTTCTTGTCATACCTTCAGCGGACATGGAGAACAACTAATCACAGTCCTCTATAACAGCCTGTATCATATCTGAAGACTGTTCTCAGGTCCCCCCTAAGTCTTCTCTTCTCAAGATTAAAAATATATAGTTTTTTAACCTTTCCTCATAAGTCAGGTTTTCTAAACCGTTTATCATTTTTGTTACTCTCCTCTGGACTCTCTCCAATTTATCCACAGCTTTCCTAAAGTGTGGCACCCAGAATTGGCCACCAGACTCCAGCAGAGGCCTCATTGGTGCCAAGTAGAGTGGGACAGTTACCTCCTGAGTCTTACATACAACACTCCTGTTAATAGACCCTGGAATAATATCAGCCTTTTTTCCAGTTGTATCACATTGTTGACTCCTATTCAATTTGAGATCCTCTACAACCCCCAAATCTCTTTCTGCAGTACTACCACCTACCCCGTTATACTGCATTTTTTATTTGTGCACTTGATTTTTTCCTTCCTAAGAGTACCACTTTGCACTTGTCTTATAGAATTTCATCTTGTTGATTTCAGACCAATTCTCCAATTTATCCTCCTCTCCTCCAAAAGTGCTCATAAACCCTCCCAACTTGCTGTTATCCATAAATTTTAGAAGCATAGTCTCCACTCCATTATCCAAGTCATTAATGAAAATATTGAATAGTACAGGACTCAGGACTAACCCCTGCGGGACTCCACTTGATTCGTCCTTCCAATTTGACAGCATACCTAAATAACTACCTCAAACTGTAGATTTGATTACTGCTGCTGCTGCTGGGGTGGTAGGAATGCATGGTGACACCCCATTAATTGATCTGATGTAAGATGTTATTGTGTGACAGACTATTGACAGTTCAAACCAGTTCTTCTCTCTGTACAGTGCCAACAAAAATTACTGCAGTTGCTTTGTTGTGATGGTGCAGGGAGAAGAAACTGTAAGGATATGTCTAAGGCTAGACACCTTGGGTCAGATTCATCTCTGGGCTAAGCCTGTGGACTTTGATTAGGGATAAATCTGACCCTTTGGAGATCTTCCCCCACCCCTCCCCGCCCCCCGCCCCGTGCCTCTGTGTAGGGTCCATTATTATAGGCTGTCCTTCAATTTTCTCCAAAAAATAGTTTATCCTTCATCATCATGGCAAATCCCCAAGAGACATGGTCTCCTTGCAAATCAACCACCAGCTGGATCCATCTCTGGCAAGGTGCATAAGGTGGTCTAGCTGTATATTCACTTTATGTCCCTGAAGTGGAGCTGAAGTTTTTTGGTGCCCATGTCATCACCAGCTGTGTAGCAGCATTACATGGTACACAGTCTTCAGAATTCCTTGATCTTCCATTCTAATAATATGTCTGTACTACAAAAGTCATCAAAACTGAACAAGTGCTAATGAAGGTGGTTGCTGGGCTCAGATTCTAATATCCTTATTTCTGATTTCTTACAGTTTATTTTTGGGGATTTCCTAATAAGTATAAAGTATGACAATAGCATGGAAGAAGCATGATTTCTGGGATATACAGCGAACCTGTTCATATGGTTAGCTACAGTCTTGTTAGCTACTGCTTTGACCACTCAATGTAGTATACAGACTTTACAGTTAACTGGAGCTGAGTGATACATTATTTAAACAATCCCTCTACCGGAGTACACATAGTTTCTGTGCTGTCAGCCTTCTAAATTTTGAAGATTGGATGGATGGTCCCTTTGGAGATACACTATAGCATGGATATTTATTTGAATCCTCTTCTTTAAATCACAAAGATCATGTACTGTAGATATGTAGTCACTGGAGAAATTGTTGGTACTTATCTAAACTTACAGTAGACATGGCCCTGTCCTATGAGTCCACTTCTACAACACAGAAGTATAAAGCTTCTGCACACTTCTTTTTCAGTTAAAGATTTAATTGGTCTTACATATTTACTGATGCCTTTCATAATAGACTTGAGATAAATGAACTAGATACTCATGAAGACAATACATATTTCTTCTGTACACTTTCAGCTGATCATTGAGCTGATCATTGAGCAGGGGGGTTGTACTAGATGACCACCTGATGTCTCTTCCAACCCTAATTTTCTATGATTGCTAGGAGGACTGGCTCTGGCTACATTGCTAATGCCAGTTGCTATTTAAATTATACTCTCTGTAACTTTATGCCTGACCTAGCAGGTCACTAGTTTGTCCAACAGGTGGCACTGTATCTTTGAGCATTTAAATTTACTTGCTGAAGTTGCTTTGGTACAGTAAAGATCTTCCCTATAAATAAATGAAGCTGGTTTGCCGTTTTGTTAAGTGTTTCTGCCGGGTTTTCAACCACAGACCTTTTAAAAATAAATCCTTAGGTAAGTGTTTAAAAATGTACAACTTCAATAAAAACAAAAGTTTGATTTCAAGTTCTGACATCTCATTTTAATGTTGTTAGGGCTAAAAGCAATCTAAGCTCTGGAGCCAAGATGTGCAGGTAAGAGATGTCTCCACTTCGGGGAAATGCTTCGGGGACCACAGAAATTCCCAGCTTCTAAGCATGGTCTCCACTATGAAAACTAAACCGTTTCCCTGTTGCAGTCTCTCTCATTCGGATTTACTGGCTGTAGCATATTAAGAAATAAATCCAAATATAATAAACCATGGAAGCAACTCTTAATAAAGTGGATCCAGCTCAGAATACCAGGCACAGCACCAGGACCAGTGACATCAACCACCAATGCCCCATCCAAGTGAGCTAGCCACAGCCGGCTGCTCTGCTGTGCCATGCTCCAAGAGTGCTTGCTCCTTCCCCAGAGTACCAGAGAGAGGCCATAACTACCACAGGCCTTCCATGCTGCATGTGACACAGTGTGTGTCAATTCCATGGTGTGATTCTGCCTCTGTGCCCCTTGGAAAGCCTGGGACTGTAGCGGCTATTTCAATATCCAGTGACCAAAAAAAAAAAAGCACCTCTGCTACTGTAGCTGCTGACTTGTACTTCCTTCTGAGCTTCTCTCTTCCTTTGGACCTTCTTCCACCTTGCCATGTGTCTCCTTCAAGTCCCCTCTTGTGACCCCACTACACTTTCACACCATGCCCTCATCATTTACTTTTTGGCTCCCGGTTTCCACTTTCTTCTCTACTCACATTTTCCTCCTCTGCCTCTCTGGACCCCATTGCCATCTCTCCCTGCTTATTCCTCCATCCCCTTTTCTATTTCCATAGGCTGTCCTGCATTCACCTCTACCCAGCACCTCATCCCTCTTCCCTCAGTCTCACAGATCCCCATCCCACCTTCTCTTTGTTCTCCTCCTCTTTGCCGCAGAGATTTCTTCACCCTGCCCCCAATCTCTTTTCATACTTGTCCTCTCCTCCTGTTCCCGCACCACTGTCATGTCTGTCCTTGGACTCTGTTCCTACTACCCTTATTCCTATCTGCAACACTCAGCTTTCTCTTCACCAAGTTCACCTTGATCTTTGAGCTCTTCATCACCTTCTCCTTGTGCCTCCTGGTGGCCATTCCTCTCCTCACTCCCTCCAAAAGCCATGGCTGTGATGTCAGGCTCCTCATCTCCCTCCTTCTCATTTCCAACCACACGCCCCTCCCACTTTCTATTCCCTCTCATTTGAAGTCCACTCATTATCTCTTTCCTTCCTCCAAATGGCTACTATCTACTTTTTCTGTGCTCCCTTCCCCTAGACTGCCATGCCTTACTGTGTTTCCTGTGCTCACGTCCTCTCTTTGTCATGGGTGACTTTAGCTCCCATGTTGATAACCAGTCCGACTCCGCTGTCTGTCACTTCTTTTAATTGAACCTTCCTCACCTGGCCTCCAGCTTTTGATTAACTCCCCTATTCGCTTCACTAAATCTCTCCAGTCCTTCGATCTTGGAGTTCTATTTCTGTCAGTGATGCTTGCTCTGCCTCTTCATGTCTCTCTACCTCACCCCAGCCTTCACCAATGCTTTAGTGAATTTCAATCTATCGGCTCTTTCTCAGCTCTGCCACTGTCCATGCTGCACAACTTTCCATGTCTCTGATCCACTTTTGAAGCTCTAACCCTCTCTCCTGAAACCTTCCTCTCTGCCTCATTCCTGTACTGTTAATCTAACCTTTTCCTCTCTATCCAAAAACATCTTCCATTTCCAATGCTGCAACCCCATCACTCTCTCCTTGTAGCCCTTTGATTCTGATGCCATAAGAAATCATTGAATCTCCACATTTTTTCTTCAAGGCCCAGCACAATATTGTCCTAACTACATTTCTGCTCTCCTTGCCTCCTATGCTCCCCCTTCTTACTGCTCTTGTTCTGTCTTTTTCCCCACTCTCTGAGTCAGACCTTTCACTCCCACTGTCCCTTGGAACGGTTGTTCACTAGTTGTCTGCTTAGTGACCTCTCTGTCCATTTAGGTAGCCCTTGAAAACTCATAGGACCAAACTCTGTGCTGGTGTAAGTCCAGGGTTTGGCCCACTATCTCCATGAATCCTTCCTGGGTTGGTCTCTTCACCAACTATTGCCCTGTGATTTGTCTTGTCTGTGTTAGACTCTTTGGAGCAGGGAATCCTATTTAGAGATGGTCCCAACAAAACCGAATTTGAATTATTCCAAGGTGCTTTGGTGTTGCCATTGAACTCATGATAGAGTGCCCTGGATCCAAATTCACCCCCAGTTGGCCTCTTATAAAATACCTGGCTCAACATATTGCTTGTATGTTAAATCTATCTTAATAGTTCCTATGGGCTGTGGGTAGCAGTAGTTACCACCTATGGTAACTTGTAATGATGCCATGTCCCTGCTACACTGGCAAAAATAAATGGTGTATGGATACCATAGTGAGAGGGACTATATAAGCAGCTAGAAAGATACTATGGATAGGAATGCATGTTTTGCATAACATGCATTATACAAGATAAGAAATTTATTCTCCAGGGTTTACCGTAGCTACTGCTATCTCTGACTGTGTTTTTTTTTTAATAATCCAACAATCTTCATGTTTTATTCACTTTTTCTCTTCTGAGTGGTAATGCATAAAAATGTCTTTTCCAGTAAAACGATCCCTTTACAATTTGGCTTTGATACAAAACCAGATTCCGACCAGAAAAGTTTTTACCTCTGGGTATATTGCAACATATTTCCTTCCTAATTAATACCACATCTGCCTCCATATTTCATTTCAGCTTCTCAATGAAAATTGATGCGGCAGCCAATCACAAACAAGTATCATATACCGTTGATAGTTCAATCAGCACAGTTTCCAGCATATCTCATTATTAAAGCATAACTAGTCTGTGAGTGAGTGGCTCTTGTACATGCATTGCTTATAGTGTCTTAGTATAAATGCTCATTAGCCCACATGAGCATGACTATTCCATGGCCTACCACCAAAAAGTTCATCTGTACGAACACATGACAAAAATCTAACCGGGTAACTGAAAAAAGCCACAAATTTCAAATTATACAGGGTCAGATCCTGGGTTGTGGTCAAATAGAACACAGCACAGGATGGGGTAGAGACATGCAAATATCGGATTAAACGCCATGAGCACTCGCCTCATCCTCAGGAGGCTGTGTGCAGGGCCATTCCTATGGCATTAAATACAGCATCTTAAGAACAGCTCCAATTTATACAGCTGCTAATGGCTCCAAGTTGAAACCTAATTTAACCTGACCACCTCTAAGCCGAGAAGGTGCTTCAGCCTCCATAGTTAATTCAGTCCTTACCCTCTTCTGATGCTGCTAGTGGTCAGGCTAGTCAATGCCAGTTGTAGTGCTGGTATTTGTGATGGGAACGTCTGTTCACTGGGAATCAGACATAGGGTACGTCTACACTGCACACTTCTTTCGGCCGGGAGCAAAGTACATCTTCACATAGCCCCTCCTACCAGGGGTATAAATAACACCCTAGCAGATGAGGCACTGCTTAGGTGAGTAAAGACATGCTTGAAGGGCTTGGGTGTGTATGTCAGCTCTCTGCTTGCCCAAGCCATGCCCCCATCTATTTTTAGCAGTGTAGTGTCTCATTTCCTCCTCGCCGCTAGAACCTTTCCTCACCACAGGAAAAGACTCCCCATTGGGGAAAGACTGCCTCCCCCTTGACAGAGCCTTTCCTCACCGCAGCTGGGAAAGGCTCTGGCAGCTCCCTGCAGGGAAAGATTCCAACAGTGGGGAAAAGCTCTGCCAATTCCCTGTTGCTGGAGCCTTTCCCCACAGCAAGGAAAGACTCTGGCAGCATAGAAAGGCTTCAGCAAAGGGGAGCTGCTGAAGGCTTTCCCCCATTGCACCCCCTCACCCCCGTGCCAGCTCCTTTCACTGACGCATGCACATATACACCGCAGTATGGCTGCAGCCTACTTTTCACTGCAGCAAGTAGTGAAACATAATCTCCACTCTACCACCAGCGGTGTGTAGCGTAGCCATAGCCTAAGACCAACCCACAGAGGCCTCCTTTCAAGGCCTTTCCGTGGCCCTGAGGTCTGAGAATGATGTGATATTTAGTTTACCTCCTTCCTACATGTGTACAAAATCATTCCTAAATATTTACAAAGGTAAACATCCTCTCCCTGAGCATACACAGTCTGAAATTACGTACTACCTTCTGGTAAAACATACAAATTAACCAGCCCACTAAAGTCTTTGTGTTCAATCAAGAGGATCGTCTCTGCTGATTCTCAAGCCCACACACATATATACAAATTTAAATCTTCTCTTTTAGAATGGTGCATGGAGAATATTAACTCACCTCCACTATCTATAAGAAATTATGGAGACGGGGGTGGCATCCTAAAGGATGTGTTTTCCAGTTGAGAGGGTATTTAGAAGTTATAAAGTTATAAAACATTTAGAGGAAAGTAGAAGAACCAGATACTGGCAGTGGTCTCCTAACGTAGCTGTAACAGCAAGGGACACAGTTTCTTCTATTTGGCTCTTATCCACCAGGCACAGCTGTTGGTTGGTAAATTTAAAAAGAAATCCTTTTATGTAGAAGCAGATGCATTGGCTCTAATGTTTCTAAATCTATTTGCCTAGGTCTAGCAAAGTTTATTTTAAAGGGCAGTTTCTTTAGGAATTTCTCAACACATAATGTAATGGGCATAACTTTGTGGAGCTATTCTCAAAAGAGCCACCAAAAGTTGTGATAAAGCCATAACTACAGAAGCATGTGAGAGCTACCAGGGAAATTGCATGACAGAAGTTTGTCTTAACCTTAACTCTAGCTCTACCCAAATCTACATTAATAGATATGGTTGGGACATACTTTCAGCATGGTGCACACTACAAAGGCCTATTTCTCCAACCATTTTATATGAGCAACTCCCATTGAAATGGCTGGTCAATCAACACCTGAGGAAAACTGTTAATTCATAGTAAATGTAGTGCTTGTAATGGGCACAGGCAAGAAAGCCTATGAAACTGAACTCTTAAGTATTACCTCAAAACTGGTACAGCATGGACAGTGGTAAGGCAAGCTTCCCCCATATACAGGCTTCAGATCTGCCCTGGAGGAGGGTGAGGATAATTTAGTTTCCATAGCTATTCAGAACTTTGAACTCTCTTCTGAGAGTGCAAACACGTGCCAGTCGTGGTGATTCTTTCTTTGCATCATTAGCTAGTAGCTGAACACCCACACTGTCAAATGGGTGTGGCAGTTGAGCTAAGGAACCCACCATCTGTGCAGTCTCCATCATACAACCAGTGAAATTCTTGTATGCAGATTAACTGTAGAGTAAGGGAGGGGATTGGTGGAGTTACCTCTCCCGCTGTGGCTTAAGAATTCTTGACATGGCATAGACTGAGGTATCTGTTCTGCCCTGCAGAACTTAGAACCTATATAGACAAGAAACAAACAGAGTAGGATGGGAAACAGAGGATGGAAAAGCCCAGTTCCTCAATGTTATGTAGGCTTTCCATTGATTTTAGTAGAAGTTAGGAGCCTAAATACTTTTGAGGATCTGGGCTGAAGTGACTTGCCCAGGGTAACATAACAGCTCTGTGGCAGAATTTCAAATAAACCCAGACTCCTGATTCCTAATCCAATGTCTTAATCCACTATACCACACTACCTCTCATTATTTAAAATTATGAAGAGCTCCTTTTTTTAAAACAAGAAAAAATATCTTTTTAAAATCACTAATCCTATGAGTTTACATACTTGTCTATAGACTTAATTAATCTGATATTGTGCATGCATATTAAAATATTTGGAAATAATTTCCTTCATTCTTTATCTACCAGGTCTCAAGTGCTGTGTTCTCAGCCTTCCCTGAGGATGCACACATATAACAAAAGTCAGAGTCTGGTCAATGGTATGTGGTATGTATATGGTATGTATGGTATAAAACTCTCATTGAGTTCGATAGCTGTCAGATCCTGCCCAGAAATCTTAAAAGAACAATAATGTTCCTTTAAAATCCCTTTGCTTTTCATCCAAATGGAAAATAACTTTCACCAACAAAGTTTGCAAGGTTATCCAGGCTGCCTGTCATTCAGTAATGTTTAGGCCCTTTGGTGGTTTCCACTTATGGCATATTCATCTTTTAGCTATTAAGCTTGCAATTAACAAGAATTTACCCAGTGGGCTATTTACGATTACGAGATTGTTAAAATCCCATAGTGGGAAAATGTTCAATTTATTAGGCACATCAACCACAATTGAAGAATCTGTTGACTCTATATATTACCTTTTCCCATGATGTATTTCATAAACATTTGAAAGTGCTGTGACACTCCCCAGGGATACCCAGGGTTGTGGGTTACCTCACCACCACCTGCCCTTACTGTGAAGCAGTCTTGTCTGCACTTGCTGTAGATCAGCTTCCTAAAACCATCAACCTCTGACAACAGAAGCGCTGCTTCCAGGCCCCGCGGACCTCACTCTCTCTGTGAAGGCAAGTGATAGGCACAGACCTCTCCCCACTCCCTGTCCCTCTCTGAGTCCTTGGAGCACTCCCTGCAGCATCCAGCCTTTAATCACTGGACACTCACAGAAATCAGCAAGTTTGCTATCCCCGAGGGGACAGGTACACACTAGCTTGTTTGATTCAACTGAGGATCAACTCCTAGTCAACACCATAGCACTAAGATGCATTTATAGTGAAAAACTCATGTTTATCATCAGTTTAGATTTTAAGCAATAGTAAAGACAATTAGAAGCAAAATGGATACATGTAAAACAAAATCATAAAATGTAAACCTGGATCTACACTTATCAGTGGTTACCTTTCCTATATAATAAAGAAGATTTTTCCCCAAAGATTCAGTCTTTTGCAGAACTAGTTGGTTTCAGATTCATAGACTCATAGACTTTAAACTCAGCAAGGACTGTCATGAGCATCCAGTCTGACCTCCTGTACATTACAGATCACAGATCTTTGCCCACCCACTCCTCTAATAGACCCATAACAATTGGCTGAGTTACTGAAGTCCTCAAATCCTCACGATTTAAAGACTTCAAGTTACAGAGACTCTGTCATTTATACCAGTTTAAACCTGCAAGTGACCCGGGCTGCATGTTGCAGAGGAAGGTGAAAAACTCCCAGACTCTCTGCCAATCTGACCTGGAAGAAAATTCCTTCCCAGTCCCAAATATGGTGATCAGTTAGACCCTGAGCATCTGGGCCAGACCCCTTGGACAGACACCTCGGAAAGAAATCTCTGTAGTAACTCAGAGCCCTGCCCAACTAGTGTCCAGACAAACCAGGATCCAGATGTTCATGAAGCACCTACCTCTCACCAGGGGTTTTCTTCAGTGAAAGAAAAACTAAACGTCTCCTTGAATTCTTTTTATATTTGTAAAAGTTCATTTCCCCCCTTCCCCTGCCCTTAGACAGCACAACCTCCCGTGGTTTAATCTCCAGTGTCTTCTCATTCTCCTGGTTACTTCATATGTAAATTGGGTTCCCACTGTGTTGTCTCACAATGCTTAATTGACATGTGAATGGAGATAGGGACTATACATCCTGTCTGGAAGAAACCCGTTTTCTCATTTGGTTGGTGACAGACTCCAAAACATATTTTCCGTACATACATACAACTCCTTAAATATCATCCATACATCACACAATGATTATGAAGATCAGTATAGCATAAGGTTTTATTAGAGACCTTACATTATATTCTTTATGAATAAATGCGATTAAAGCCATGCGGTAGGTGTAGTGAGTTTGTCTGGCCTGCTAAAATTTGCTGTTACAGGTCGGTAAACCCTTTGCCAGATGGCACTATTAGGCCTCCATGTATCACATATGCATTTTATCTGCATTCCTCATTGTTCCAGCAATTAGCATTAGTTTTATCCCTGGTTTTGGTGGGGTTTATTTCCCCCATTCTGATTTAGTAGGAGCAGAAAACGTGCCTAATTGAAGGCTACCTTGGCAACTTTTCAGGATCCTGAAGGGGACACAGCCTATTTTCCTTAAAATGGAGGAGACTGCAGCTGTCCTCATTTACAGTAAAGAGATTAATTCTGCTAAAGCAAGAGGTTCTAGGATGCAATATACTCCATCTGGATCCCAGAGGCCTTTCTGTAATTTCTGCAGGTCACACCCTACCTGTTAGGTCCTAATCTTGCAAGGCACTGACTTCAGCAGCAATTGAGTTTGCTCAGATTTAGACTTAAAAGATAGGGATGACTCTTGGGTTATATTGTAGAATCATGAGGGTGCATTTGACTCTCAGGCTACGTTTTGCCCACCTCAGCTCTATCCGTATTCATTGTGTTCTAAAACATTGACTAATTTTTACATCTTTTGTGAATTTAATATTTTGGTTGTATTTATTCTGTCACTTATTACCAGTGCTAAAAATTTAACTCTTGGCTCCACATTCCTCCTGTCTATTGGTATTTTAGTTGCTGAGAACAGTAAACTGTAGACTGAGGAAACTAAAATTCTTACTGTTATTGCAGCCATCTGTCTAGACTGTCTAATAAGGGGATTCTTCTCGGGTGGCCTCATATTCTTTTTAATATTGACTATTTGTTCCCATAATTGCTTTCTTTGTAGAGATTGCCAATGTTGTTCTCTTTTTGGGTTATATTTTTCTTTTGCGGAATGAAAAGAGCACAGATTTCCCTTCAGAACTGCTCTATAGATATTTCCTTCTCAATCCAGTTAGGCCCCCAGCATGGAAAAAAAAAAGTCCTGTAAAAAATCCCTGCCTATAGTAAAAAATAGTAGCTATAAGATGAACACCTGGAGTCAAGCAAAAACAAGGCCACCTGAAAATAACATGGTGAAGAGCTGTGGAAGCCAAGCTGAAAAACCCAGGGCACAGCTGGGGAACCATTGAAAGACTTGCCAGAAAAAAGACAGGAGTGGAGGAGCTTCGCCACTGCCCTAAATGCCATAGGCGTATCAGGAACATCATGATGATGATGATGATATAGTAAAAAATGCTGTGCTGGTTTTGGCCAGTAACATCAGGAACTACACACAATTATATAATATTCAGGGTTTCACTCTGCAAAGCCTCCACATACACAAGCCAATGTGAATTCCATGCAGAATCAGGTTCTCTGGGTTGTAGATCACTAAAATGTCAGTGCTTGTTTTGAAATGTCACTGCAGATATGTTCCTCAACACAATATTTTAGATTCTGGCTAGACCAGCGCATTTTTTTCTTCTCAGTATCATACTCTGGGTTGTTCCAGGGCATGACTATTTTTAAATGAATGAAAAGTCTGTGAAATACAGCCCCTGATCCTGTAGCACTCTAAGCACCTCTTTGAGGTTCTGAGCTCCCTTAACATCCATTGAAGTCAACACATTGCAGGAGTGAGCCCAGAGCTCTTTTGAGCTATGGTAAATGGTCTAGTATTATTTATACAGTGTCATGGCTGAACATGGAACTTCACAGACAGACTCCACCAGCCCCACAGGGTTTATAATCTAAGTAAGATATGATGGTCTATGTCCCATCCACACAGCAAATTATCACCAGATCTGTAACTGGGTATGGCAATGGTTAAGCTCAAAACAATGTTGAGTATGTACAGAAAATGTTAATGACCACTTATAACTGCTAAATCCATCCACTTCCCTTTCTAGATGCTTCATCTACTATGCAACAGATTTGGTTATGACGGATGTGCATTGATGTGCCACTGTAATTGGTAAACTAAGTCATCTCCCCACCCATTTTTCTGTGGTGAGACCTCTCCCAATGGTTTTCTGGTTAAGGCACAAAATTGGGAATTGAAGATTGTGATTGGTCCCCCCCGGGGGGCCACTTGGAACTAGGATACACTGAGCACCCCCTGTCCCACCTGCCTGGGGTCCCCTTACTCTGTATTGCTGTGACAGGCTCTGAAGCCCCCTTCAGGCACACACACAGGTAAAGACACACCCAGCTGCAGCGATATTCAGACAGATGCTGAGATCAGCTCTCCATGAGAGAGCTCAGCTAAGGAATTGCCCAGGATGCAAGTGCACATCTCCTCTGGAGTATAAGCCCAACATGTATCCTCTTGCACTGCACCAGGAAAGCATAAGCTCATAAAATTCACCCTCTCCCTCAATGTGGAGAGGGAGATGAAACAACTTCTGCCCCAAGTATGAGTTCCACACTGGCTTTAGAGACAAAACAAAACAAATTTATTAACTACAAAAGATAGATTTTAAATGATTATAAGTGATAGCAAACAGATCAAAGTAGATTACCTTAATAAATAAACAAAAAACACAAACTGATCTTAACACACTAGATAGGTAGGATATAAATCAGCAAATTCTCACCCTGAGTGATAAACAGGCTGGCAGATTCTTAAGGCACAAGCTGCCTTGGCTTTCCCAGGTTTTTATACACAGGCTAAAAATCCTTCTAGCCTGGGACCATCACTTCCCACAGTTCAGTCTTTGATCCTCAGCTGTTTCCAGGTGTGTTGTTTCACAGAGAGTGAGGTCTCTCCATGATGCAATTTTCCCCCTTTTATATCTTCTCCCCACTTGCTGGAAAGTTCTTTTGCTGTGACCTGGGTCAAACGGTCCCTATTGTGTAGTGCTATCTCTGAGAGATTTCTATTGTACACAGTTCCTGGGGTAATCCTTGTGCTTGTGTGCAGTTCCTCAATAAGCATTAACATTGTTTGGCCCTTTTATTGCATACCTGAAAGGCTGCTTGTGGGTGCTTTCAACCTCATGACATTTTTCAGTAACACATAGATAGTCAAACTTCATAACTTCACATATGACAATAGCACATACAATCCAATGAGATACTACTGTCTAGCAGATCAAATCTTTTAGAATGACACCTCACAAGGCATACTTTGTATAAGGCATATCCTAATTACATGACAGAGGTGAATATTGGAGTGTCAGGGTGTCACAAGGATGGAAATTCTATTCCTGCCATAGAGCCTTCTTGTGTGACAATAGGCAAGTCACTGTGGTTAGATGTTGGCTGTGTGTGTGTGTTTATTTATTGTGTTGTCCCAGATCTGCACAGATAGAGGAGATAGCAGACCTTAATTAAACTGCCCCATAAATCCACAGACTCGGTTTTCAGCAAAGGTACCCGGTCAGGTTTATTGTCGACAAAGCATGGTAATAGCAGCTGGCAGACTCTACCAGGATACTAAGACATGTATGCCCATGACAATGGACTCAGCTCAGTCAGTGGCAGGACTTTCCATTGCTCCCTAGGCTGGACAAAGGCACTCCCTCTGAGATACCTCTTTATACACCAGGGGTGGGTAAAATACAGGCTGTGGGCCACATCCAGCCCACCAGCTGATTTAATACGGCCCTTGAGCTCCCACTGGGGAGTGGGGTCTGGGGCTTGCCCCACTCCCACACACCAGCCGGGGAGCAGGAGCGGGGCCTGCTCTGCATGTGTGTGCTGCAGCTCCTGGAAACAGCGGCATGTCCCCCCTCTGGCTTCTATGTTTAGGGGCAGACAGGTGGCTCCGCATGCTGCCCCGTATGCAAGCACCACCCCTGCAGCTCCCTTGGCCAGGAACTGCAGCCAATGGAAGCAGCAGGGGCAGCACCTGCAGATGGGGCAGCGCGCAGAACCACCTGGCCGTGCCTCCGCATAGGAGCTTGAGAAGGGATATGCCGCTGCTTCCAGGAGCTGCTTGCGGTAAGCGCCACCCAGAGCCTGCACCCCTGACTCCCTCCCGTGCCCCAACCCCCTGCCCCAGCCCTGATCCCCCTTCTGCCTTCTGAACCCCTCAGTCCTAGCCTGGAACACCGTCCTGCACCCCAAACTCCTCATACCCAGCCCCATCCCAGAGCCTGCACCCCCAGCCAGAGCCCTCATCCCCCTGCACTCCAATCCCCTGCCTCAGCCCGAAGCCCCCACCCACACCCTGAACCCCTCATTTCTGGCCCCACCCCAGAGCCTGCACTCCCACACTCCCAGCCAGAGCCCTCACCCCCTCCTGCACCCCAACCCCAATTTCATGAGCATTCATGGCTCGCCATACAATTTCCATACCCAGATGTGCCCTCAGGCCAAAAAGTTTGCCCACCCCTGTTATACACCAATACAAACAAGTTACGTATTGTCCTCGACATATCAGGGTGCCACCCTTTGACATATTAGGGCACCACCCATTGCCTTGAACATGTTTGTTTGATTAAAACATTTTTATTCATCATGCAATCATCCTGACCTTACCTTTAGTATGAGTCACTGTGTTCCTATTATCTTTGGGGAATATGCTGGGATTGAGCTGTTCTGGTACCACCCTTTTGGAATGTGCTTGCATGAGTGCTCTGTGCCCACCACCTCTTAGCAAGATGTGCTTGCCAAATTTTGTGAACAGGGCCTGCCTCTTGCTTACAACTTAACTTTGCTTTATGTCAGCAAAGCTTTGACTATTTTAACTGAGGCCTCAGGCCTCATACCAGGCCTTTGATACATGGGCTTATGTTTCAGGCCCTCTTCTTACTACAGTCACCTGCTGCCTCACTTTTCCCCACTTGTGACATGGTACTGTTAACATTTCCCTCCCTCACCTTGTTGTGAGGTAAAATTCATTAATGATATTGTGGTGGTCATATGCTACAATGGTGAGAATCATAAACAAGCCCCTGGATAAAAATAAGTTTTTAAAAAATCACCTTTTGGCAGATACAGCGTGTGCAGTTTTTTACCCACGAAAGTTTTTGCCCAAATAAGGCATAAGTTAGTCTTTAAGGTGCCACCGGACTCCTTGTTGTTTTTGTGGATACAGACTAACACGACTACCCCCTGATTCTTGTCCCTATAGGAACCACTGTAATAATTTGAGAAAATAAGTTTTTTCAAAATGCCTACAGTAAACAACTGTAGACATGCAATAATATTTTTTACCTCACTATATCTAACTTTTGTTTGTTTTATAGGATGTATATTTATTTTCAGATGGTTTTATTATTTTGATTCCATAATACGTTATTTCTTCTGCTACCCATTTAAGTATTCAAGTCAACTCCCCTTTACAGTTGTCATATCGATACATTATGCAAGAATCACTGTTTGATCTGGTCTTAAAGATGAAATCTCTAACTGCTACATAATGTACCTATAGCGTCTAAGCATTAGAAATGCATTGGATCAATTTCCTTTCCTATTGTTTGTAGAACCAGAAGTATTCAGCAGAAAAACTAAAAATAAATCTCCAGCCAGCAAAATATGTTCTGTAATATCTTTTGATATAGGCATTACCTCAGACTCATTTGAGATAGGGAAATTCAGCTCTATTTTAATAACTCTGGAATTGATGTTTGCAGTTTTGGTCACACATACAGAGGTGAAGTTAGTGTCTGACTGTCTAGACATTTCAGTTGAGCTCATCAATGTGTGGTACCTGAGCACCTTAAAATATTTTGTAGAGCTAGCAAAATCTAATAATGACTGTCAAATATCATCAGCATGTTTTCTTTGTAGTTAATGGCATCAGTTTTAATTCTTGTTCTCCTCCACACACAACTCTGTGCACTGCTGCCATAGGGTCTTTTTCAAGGTAGAATGGGAATCTTTTGTCTGGCAAATGTATATATATCTACATCATTTTTAGTCCATTTACCAAAATTGAACCCAATTCCAAATGAGCTCAGTGTTGAGGAACCATACCTCTTACTCTCCCTTGGGGTGACCATGACCCCTGAAACCCAGCAACATCCCTGTTTTCAGAGCTTCACTTGGTGTTTATATTGGTTTTACAAAATTTAAGGTGAAATCCTGGCTGTATTGAAGTCAATGGCAAAATTCCCATGGACTTTAATAGGGTCAGGATCTCACCCATAATGTTTGTCCCTGTTTTGGTAAATGCTTTTCAAATTGTGGCCTCCTGAAGAAGCTGTCAAATGAGGTAGTGAAATTTATAGCAAGCTAGCTGAGCTCTTGTGCATTTTAAGACCACTCACCACAAGACAAATCAGAGGATGCCATCTTGCTGTTCCTTCTCTCCAGTGATCTGGCTAGAGCAGGGGTCAGCAATCTGCAGCCCGTGTGCCAAAGGCGGCACGCAAACTGATTTTTACTGGCACCCTGCTGCCAGCCGGGGTCCCGGCCACTGGCCCCACTCAGCCCGCTGCTGGCCTGGGTGAACGGAACCCCCAGTCGGCAGTGGGCTGAGCGGGGCCAACGGCCGGGACCCCGGCTGGCAGGAGCCGGCAGACAGAACCTCAGACCGGCAGCAGGATGAGCTGCTCAGCCCGCTGCTGGTCTGGGGTTCTGGCCGCTGGCCTCTTGCCAGCCGGGGTCCCGGCCATTGGCCCCGCTCAGCCTGCTGCTGGCCTGGGTGAACGGAACCCCCAGTCGGCAGCAGGCTGAGTGGGGCCAATGGCCGGGACCCAGCTGGCAGGAGCCGGCAGACAGAACCCCAGACTGGCAGCAGGATGAGCTGCATAAGCCCGCTGCTGGTTTGGGGTTCCGGCCGCTGGCCTCTTGACAGCTGGGGTCCTGGCCGTTGGCCCCGCTCAGCATGCTGCCGGCCTGGGATAACAGCCGCCAGCCCTGCTCACCTCACTGCTGGTCTGGGTTTCCAGCCACCCGTCCCCCTGCCAGCTGGGATCCGGGCCTCCAGCCCTGCTCAGCCCTCCTGCCAGCCTGGGGTACCGGCAGCCAGCCCAGGGCTCTGCTCCTGGCCTGGTCTCAGCGCTCTGCAGCTCTTTTTTAAACTTTCATTTTTTAAAAGTTTTGCTTTTCGGTTTGTTTCCTTTTTCTCCCTTTTCAAACCCCGCCCCCCTTGTTTTCTTTTTCCATTTTGCCACTGAAAGAGGAAGGGAAAAGGATGGGGGAAGGAACTGAAACTGAAAATACAAAAGCCAGAAAAAGAAATTCAAATTGTATCCAACTAGAACAATTTTGAGAAACAAGAAAAAAATCAGATATTTTAAAAAAGGGATATTTTTTGCTTTAAAAATTGTGCAGAATAATTTCTTAATGTAATCAGCATATTTGTAGTAAATCTTGGTGGTTTGGATAAAGGCTGTGGGGAGGGGAAACTCATTTCAGTCCTTATTCTGTTAGCTTTCTGTACCTATTGGGTTCCGGGAAGTGGGCGGGTGGAAGCCAGCCCACTGCTAAAGGATCCCCTCCCCCAGACTAGGGGGAGGATCTACAAGACCTCAAAACCCAACTGAGTTCAGGGGACAACTAATAAAAGAACAGGGACAGGAGTGCGGTCAGAGGGTCAAAAGAAGGGAGCCTGACGGGGACACCGAGCGGAGAACCCCTGTCAGCACCCATTGCTCCTCGAAGGCGTCAAGGGAGCCAGTGGACACCACCCAGAGGAACTCTGCCCGGATACGTAAACGGACAGAGGATCGGAAACAAGCCCCACAGTCACAGGAGTCTCCATTGGCCAACCTCCTCTCCCTGGTTTTGTAGATGGCTGTTTTAGCCAGGGCTAGGAGGAGGTTGACCAGGAGGTCCCATGACTTTGTAGGGCCACGGATAGGGAGTGCATAGAGAAGGAGGTGAGGGGAAAAGCGCAGCCAGAAACACAACAGTATGTTCATGAGGAGCCGGTACAGGGGCTGCAACCTGGCACACTCTAAGTAAACGTGCGCCAGGTCTCCCTTGCGCCACAGAAGGGGCAGGTGTCTGGGACAGGGGTAAACCACACCAAATACATGCCCGGGCTCACAGCCCCATGAAGGAGCCGCCAGCTGATATCCCCAGCGGGCCTCGGGACCAGGGTGGAGTATAGGCTGGCCCACCGGGGCTCCTCACCCTCCAGAGGTGGCAGGAGGTCCCGCCACTTTGTGTCGGGGCAGGACACGAGGGTGAGGAAGGGAAGGGTGTGGAGCACGAGCGTGTAGAGATGTTTCCTTGGCGCGGTTTGGAAGCAGACCGGCTGCAGATCGTGCAGCCAGCTTACGGAGAAGGAGCGGGCGGGGGCCAGTTGGGTCCACGGGGCAGGGGCCCGATGAAAAGGTCTGGAGGGCTCGGGGTGGGGGGTGGGTGGGGCGTGCCCTCACATAGGACCCGGTCGAGGTAGGCCCGAGCAGAAAGTGGCAAAGCGGACCTCACCTCCTGTAGTACGCGCCGGGGAGTACAAGGTCTGGAGAGCCCCATATGCCGAGCGAGCGTCAGGGGATCCAGGCAGTCTCCCTGGTTATAATCCAGGAGGTCTCCGACCCTGGTAACTTCTGCCAGGACCAACCTCTGGTGCACCGCGGGGGACTCCGCCACCTGCACACGGAGCTGGGGGTGTACGCCGACAGGTCCAGCCGCAGCTCTGGCTCCCGAAGCACCAACCCCATCAACCTCCTGCGGAGGAGACAGAGGAAGGGCTCGATCGCCAGAGCATACAGCTGGCCCGAGAGGGGGCACCCCTGCCATACTCCCTGCCTGAAGCTGACCCGCTCGGTCAGGGTCCAGTTGAGCCTGACCAGACACTCTGCAGAAGCGTACAGCACCTGGAGAAAACCCACAAACTGGGGTCCGAAGCCTAACGCTCGCAGATTGCCCAGGAGATACCCATGGTCCACCCTGTCAAACGCCTTCTCCTGATCCAGGGACAGGAGAGCGAACAACAGACCATCCCTACACCCAATCTCCAGGAGATCCCGGACCAGATACAGGTTATCAAAGATCGTGCGGCCCGGGACGGTGTAGGTCTGGTCTGGGTGGATCACGTCCTCCAGCACGGACCCCAGCCGTAGTGAGATGGCCTTGGCTATGATTTTGTAGTCCGTGCTGAGGAGCGAGATGGGACGCCAATTCCGTAAGTCGTGGAGGTCCCCCTTCTTCGGCAATAAGGTGAGCACGGCTCGCCTGCACGAGAGAGGGAGGACCCCATTCTGCAAGGACTCGGCCCAGACGGTGACCAGGTCCGGGCCGAGGACGTCCCAGAACACGTGGTAGAACTCCACGGTCAGCCCGTCCATGCCCGGAGATTTATTGGTGGGCATGCGGCAGAGGGCTTCCGAGAACTCGGCCAGACAGAGAGGCAGCTCTAGCCGGTCCCGGTCGCCCGCGCTGACCGTTGGGAGTCCGTCCCAGAGCACTCTGCAAGCAGTAGGATCGGTCAGATCCGGGGAGAAAAGGTGTGCGTAGAAGGTCCTGGCCCTCTCACACATCTCCACCGGGTCCGTGAGGGGGTGCCGTCCTCTGCCAGAAGGCAGGTGACGTGCTTCTTGGCCCCCCTCTTTTTCTCCAGGGCATAGAAGAAGTGGGAGCCGCGATCCATCTCCCGAAGGAGGCAGATGCGGGATCAAACAAAAGCACCCCGGGCCTGATGGTCAGCCTTCTGTAGCAGGGTGGTTACCCCACTCCTGCCCTGAAGGGCTTAAAACAGCCCTGGGGGAAGGCTGTGGCTGAGAGCTACTAAGCTGGGCTGATTGGGAAGTGGCTGCAGCTGGGCCATGCCCCAATCAGGCCACAGCTCGCCTGTATAAAAAGGCTGTGAGCCAGGAGCCCAGATAGTCTCCCTCTGCCTGTAGAGGGAGATGGGCCTGGCTGCAGGGTACCTGAGTGGAGCAGGGCTGGAGAAAGGCTGAGGAGCTGGGGAGCTCCAGCCTGGAAAGCCCCAGGCTGCGGCCTAGCAGAAGGCCAATGGGTACTGGGGGTTGCAGATGGCAGCCCAGGGGTAGGCAAAGGCAGCAGGTCCAAACCCAACCTTGCCAGTGATGAGTAGGCTGATACTGCAGTCTGCCCCAGGGGTCTAGATGATGACTGGCAGTAGCCTGTTACTGAGGTGAGGTGGGGATAGTGGGTGGGGGTTTCCTGGGGAGAGGATACCCAAAGAGAAAGGGGTTACTGCCAGGGGGCAGCACCCCAGATAAAGGAGCACCGGTTCCTGGGAGAGAGACAGGGGGCCAAGAGGACAGGTGGATCACCGACCTGCAGAGGGCGCACCAGAGCTGGAATGAGCTAATTCCTGGAACAGACCAGCAGGAGGTGCTGCAGGGGTGAGTCTGCACGTCTACACCTTCTTAAAGCCATTTGGGATAGTAGCTTATTCATTTAGGACCAGATTGTGACCCCTAACAATGGTGAGTGCTAATTCACATGAATAATTCCTTTCGCCTCAGTGGGAGTACTTGTGTGAGTAATTGCCTATGAATGGGCCAGATTCTGATATCCCTACTTGCGATGAATAGTACTGTAATCCACCACTAGTCTTACTGAAGTCAGTGGCACTCCTGATGAAGTAAGGTACTACTAAACTACAGTAGAGGCAACAGATTTGACCCACCGTGAATGAGGAGTGTTCACGTTCTGGGCCTTACTAGTTTCATCTTTTTTCTTTTTTTGAGATCACATTAAGAAATACATTTGTGTTACAGAAAAATATGTTGATAGCCATATAATCTGTCCTGGGCAGGGACAGTCTTTTCATCTGTGTTTGGTACAGTGCTCCACACAATGCCCTCTTATCTTGATCCTGATGAGGCATTAGGGCACTACTGTAGGAAAAAAAGATTAATAGTATTTAAGGGAAAGTCTGAGAACACTATCTTCACACTGGTGAGAAGTTAATCAAATTCTTTCCCAATCTGGATCAGTAAACGATATTGAATTGAGGGGTACTGCACATGGAAGTCACTGCTCACCACTGGGAATAAGGCATTCTCAGTCAGGCCCTACACATTCATGGTTAAATGGATTTCACTGTAGTAGTGATCTGCTTGTATGTTTTCCATTCCGTACAGGAAACAGTGCAAATTACTGCTTTCTTTTACCTCTCTAATTTTTGGTGTCCAAAAAAGTAAGCATATATATTTTGTGGAGTAAAGTTCTGATAGTTCCAATTGGCTACAAGACTATTCCCCTTATTTGTCTGTGGACAGTAAGGGGATGGTAAGCTAATAGAATTCTGTCATTCAGGAATCAATTGCAAAGGAGCACAGGGCAGAGGTCAGTGGCTGAGGTGAGCAGGACGGATGGTAGCTAATAAATCACCTCATTACTTCTTGCATCTCATTGCAGCTAGTGTTCGTAGCAATGTGTATAATCTCATTACTGTACTGCAGTTCTTCTGTATGGCTGTGGGAAGGGCAAATTCATTTCAATCCTTATTCTGTCAGCCTTGCTCATGTTGTATAGTACCTTACTCGGAGCCAGATTCTTGATACCTTTAATCCCACTGAATACTCAGGGTAGGATTCTGTGCTGTGCCTCTAAGAGGTGTAACACACAACTTCCAGCTCAGAAAGCGTAGGAGACTAAGGTAGAAGGCATCTTTGTCCTTCCTGATCCTGAGCTGTTCCTGGGGCCCTGTCTATGTTACAGCAGCCTCCCTGGGGCTAACCTATTGGCCATAGCATTGGCTGGAATCTCTGCAATGCTGTATGCTGTTGGTCTTGCGCCCAGTGTGCCCCTCCTGTCACCTAGCATGCTCCTTACATCAGGGTTCATGATGAGCTCTCTGGAAGGCAGTCATATGGCTATCTCCTGCTGTGCTTATGCGACAAGAATCCTCCCCTACTCACACACACCAACCAGACAGGAGACTCTTAGTGCTCTCTTGTACCACTTCAGCCCTCTGACTCAGTATAAATGGGCCAGAGTGGGGTCAGGATCTTGCCCTAGCATTTTACTCCATGAGCAGCTACACTGGTATCCACGGGCACAGCATCAGGTAATGCTCGATTTAAATAAAGGTTCAGAATTGAGCTCCATTGACTTCAATGAGATTATTTCCAGAGTAAGGTACTGCACCTTGTGAATAAGTCTGGAAGAAACTGAACTTTTAGACTTTGCTTATCAGGCTGGTGATCTACAGTAAGGACTGCAGATGTTTTCTGAGAGAAGATTGTTTTTAAAAAATCTGTTTATAGCTATGTAATGTTATTGATATAATCTGGGACCATATAGATCATTGTTGCAACCAAAGTCCTGTAGTGGCACTAAACCTTGTATAAAGGGGATAAAATGAGGTGTTTAAGAAAAGGTTCTGGTTTGCTGGTTATGATTATGCTGTCTCTATGCATGTATCATTTTGTAGTTGAAGTTATGAATATTGGCTCTATACTGTCTGTATTTCAAACTTATACTGTGCTTCTGGGTGACACCCCAGACAGGTTGGTGTTAGCTCTGCCTAGCCTGCTTGATGGCCCATTAAGGACCATCAGCTATACAATTGACCCATTGAGAGAAGGCAGATGCGCCTTGTAACTCAGCAAAGTATGCAGGAACTTGCCCATGTGACTCCAGACTCCATTTTACTGTAATTTTCCACAGTAAGAACAAAGAGGCGTTCTTACACCTGGAAAAGACTATAAAAGGCTGATGCCTCATCTCCATCTTGTCTTCAATCCTGCTTCATACCTCTGGAGGGACTTTGCTACAAACTGAAGCTCTGCACAAAGGACTGAATGACCCATCCCAGCGGGGGATGTACTCCAGAGACTTGATTTGAACCTGCAGGTTACTCCATCACTGCTACAAGCCTGAACTAAGAACTTTGCCATTACTGTATGTAATTGATTCCATTTAACCAATTCTAGCTCTCATCTACCGGTATATCTTTTTCCTTTTGTGAATAAATCTTTAGATTTTAGATTCTAAAGGATTGGCAATAGTGTGATTTGTGGGTAACATCTGATTTGTATATTGACCTTGGTCTGGGGCTTGATTCTTTGGGATCAAGAGAACCTTTTTCTTTTATTGGGGTGTTGGTTTTCATAACCATTCATCCCCAGGACGAGTGGCACTGGTGGTGATACAAGCAATTCCCTTAGACACTCCAGTTTCCCAGTGTGACTTGTGGTTAGCCAGTGGGGCGAGACCAAAGTCCTCTTTGTCTGGCTGGTTTGGTTTGCCTTAGAGGTGGAAAAACCCCAGCCTTGGGCTGTATTTGTGTGACTGTTTGCTCACCATTGTCAGGAAGGAGCTCACAATCTGTCTCTTAACAAATGTGTAGTTTCTGAGTTCTGGATCTACATTAGGGTTTTATAGATATTCTGGGCTAGATTGTGACTTGGACTCAATGCCTATGTAAGGGAGTAAGCCTACCTGGAGCTTTGCTTCAGGTGTGTAGGCAGAGGCAGCTGCTGCACACTTATCCCCCACCCTAGAGCAAGTGGGTGAGGGAGGGAGTGAAGCTTTGACAACACCAACCCCACTTGCTGGGCAGTGCAACTGTTGGTAAAGGCTAGCAACAAATTATACCCCCTTTCTGAAGCAAGGAAGAAGAGAGGAATTATGAATCAGAGGTGTCTCTGCACAGTGTCTTGGTGGAGATTATACATCACCCCTTGCTCCAGACTGTGCCTAAAATACAAACTGATTTTACAATAACTCTCATTGCCACCAGCAGAAACAGAATCCTTTCAGGTGCTCTCACTGCTGCATAAAGCTTCAGCTTCTCATGTGGGATTTAACACAGCTGTCAATCATAGTTCTTTGTCTCCAATGCTTTCCTTGGAAGAGTATCCACAGAAAAGGGTGGGGTTGGGATAGGGCAGTGGTTCTCAAACTTCATTGCACTGTGACCCCTTCTGATGACAACAAATTACTACACAACCTCCTTGTTGCTCACATTGTGAGGAATAGCAGGCATGATTCCTCTGCTCTCTCCCACCACCATGCCTGAGCTCAGGGTCTTCAGTAGGTCCTCCACGACATTGCAGGACATTACTACCATGCACAGCCACACAAGTCATACCCATAATCTAGCGCAATATCTTCTGTTTACTAAAAACTACAGAATGATGCGACTAAACTGCTAAATCAATTGGTAGTATATACCAAATAGCTATAGTAATGGATAGCAGGACTATATTGAATAATACGTTGTAATGGCGTAGTAAAATATATTGCAAAAACAATATGCCATGCTTGACAAAATTTCATCTTGAGATACCAGTAATGTTTATGGTTTGTTTTGTCTTTTATATATTCTCATTACAGTGAGAGAGTATGTTTTTGGAAATTGATCCATAATATAGGATATGTTATATTTTCAGCAATAAAAATTACCCACGGAAGAGAGCAGAGGGAACTCTAGATCATTACCACAATGTGAATTTCCCTTTGCTAGCTAAAAAAATCAGTAGTTTTCTAAAGCAAAACCCTTGGAGGAAATCATACGTAGAGCTGGGTTGTATTCCAGGCTGGTGCAGAATAGGATTGTAGTCCATCTGTTGTTAACCTCCTGTCACCAGAGGCAAAACATAGTTTTCTCTCTTTAATGGCTCTGTCAGGGAGGGAGGGGGTCAAAAATAATATGCAAGATATATTTTATATCAAAGAGCCTTATAGAGAAAACATTTTGTGAATGAGCACAGCTGTAGAAAATTAGTCTCCTAAGTGTCCTAGAAAAATGTGAATGTGTATATAGGATTGCACAGGGAACAGCGTTCCAAAAGGAATGGTATTTTAGACACCTGACTCTAAAAGATGATAAGGTTAACCTACAAAATGTCCTGTCCAAGCACCATATTCCATCTTGGGTACAACTATAACGTACCTCCCCAGTTTCCTTCTGCTGTCTTCACCACTCCCCTGAAGTGTCATAAATTGCACCGAATGTCAAGCTTACATGTTTTTATAATGTACTCATCACTATGGTATCTGAGCACCTTCCTGTGATCTCTTAAACAGTTGCTGTGTCCTTCAAGAGGTACCTTCAGGAAGAAAAGCTCTCTGTCATTCAAGGCCTGCTTCTCCTTCTGTCATTATGTAGGGATTAGTTTCCACTGGTTCATCATTTTCTTGATGGAGTTTTGAGGAAAGGTTGAAGGTATGTTGCCACAAGACCAGAGGGTTAAAGGGGCTTTTGTGCTGCTATGATTTACTAGCTGTCTGAGTTAGTGTTACCTGTATACAAGCTTTTAATGTTGTGGGGTTGTCATTGTAAATCTAATTAATCATTGAGCCATCTATATCTTTCCATATGGGTGTTTTCAAATCTAAATAAATGAATAAATATTGCTGTGAGCTTTAGTCCAACTCAGTATTTCAAAGCTGTCAGGATGTCTTCCAATTACAATTAGGGATAAATCTAATTGTAAAAGAAAAAGGGATTTTCAGTGCTGGGATTGTATTACAAGTTAATTGATGATAGGCACGAGCCTAAATGAGCCTGATAAAATGATTTATTTACATCAACTCTGGTGCATTTAGCAATTCATTATGATTGTATAGACACAGATGTCACTAGGACTTCGTGCCTTTGTGGTTCTCTCTAAGGCTAAAAAAATTGAGGCAAAATCAGAAAACTGCCAGCAATCCAAGGGCCCCATCCTGCAAGGTCCTGAGCAGCCTGTGTTCTCGTTGGGTCAGATGGAGTACTGCTGATCAGCAGTCCCTTTGCTATTACTCATCCCAATAAAGTTGAATGTAATTAGATTTACTGTTAGCCTAACAATAAGGCCTTTAATTTCTGCATAATTAGCCTGATTAAGTGTAGAACTGCTCATAAAAGGGGGGGGGAACCCCCTGTGGAAAATTGCAACTTTTCGTCAAAAACCTGCAAATCAAATATTTTCAACCAAAACTGAAAGTTTCCATCAGGAAAATCAAAACTGCCACAATGTTTAGCTACAGGGCAGTGTCCGCCTATGCTGCCACAGTGTTTCATGGGTAAGGTGACCAGATAGCAAGTGTGAAAAATTGGGGCAGAGGGTAATAGGTGCCTATATAAGACAAAGCCCTGAATATTGGGACTGTCTCTATAAAATCAGGACATCTGGTCACCCTACTCATGGGAGTTATAGTTTAGGTGCCTCATCCCCCATTCTCCCATATGGGCCAGGCCTGCCAGGCTGGACTACATCTTCCAAGTCAAAATTTTCCACTGAAAACCCAGTTTAGCTCCCATTTAGCCAAAAATCCCATTTTCCATTGAAAGACAGTTTTCATAGAAAAAATTCAGCTGGTTCTATTAAAGTGAATTTGGTGCTCAGAAAAGGGTCTGGATTGACAGCCTTGAAGAATGATGTGCTGTAATCACAGAAGAGACGCAGCAGCGGCAGCAGCAGTGCCAGCTTCCTCCCACTTCACCACCAATGTGCTTCAGCCCTGGCCTGAACAAACCACTTCTGCTCCATTGCCTGTAATATCCTTGCCCTCTATGCACAGACTGTCAGCAGGGGTGCCAATTAGCCCCAACCAAAGTTAGTATTTTTGGTAACATCTCCTAATTCTTAATCCTACTGCATTCTTTTGAATTTTCTCCATCCTCCTTCTTTCTCAAGAGTTAAAGACAAGAGAGGTTGGTCTGGATTCCTGTCTTCCAGTTGTTAAAGGGGGCATGGTTCAGGATGATCTCACTGTTGCCCTCCTTAGGGCTATGGGAGATGGGTTTGGAAACTAATTATTCCAGCGAGAAGAGGCCCAGTTCTTTCAGACATAGATGTGGTGGGAAAGCCCTTCAAAGAATGCAGGAATAGGTTATGCAATATATGTCACTGTGTCACTTGGAGGTCGGTGCAGATCAACTCAAAGCAGATCTGCAGTACAGTGAAGCACGTGAAATGGGAGCTAGTGAGCCTGGGTCTTGTTCCTAAAGGGAGGAGACAGACAAGAGATTGGATCCATGGTCATGCAAGTTTCTTCTCAGACTTTAAAAAAAAGTAGCTGTCTCCATTTTGTCCAGCAGAAAGTTCATATGATGGAACAGTTTTAAATTTTGTTTACACATATTGACATTCTTCATTTCATGTTTAAGGCTGGGATTTCAAAGGAAGTTCAGCATCCAATTTACACTGAAAGTCTTTTGCCTTTGGACATCTAACTGTCTTAGTCTCTATTGAAAATCCCAGCCTAAATCAGTACCACAGCCTGATGGACGCTGGTTTATGCTGTCTGCCATCCAGCCCCTCCCATCCTGCTCTTGTCACCTCTCTCTGTCCTCCACAAGGCAGACAACACAACAGCTCAGAAGTGCCAGTCTTCATCGCAAACTTTTTAACGTTGAAATACAGCCAGTGCTTTAAACACAGAAAGATGGACTAACTGCCAATCCCTCCAGTCCCTACAAAGTCCACCTGGTTGGACACAGTCACTGTGAATTCCTACAGATTGGTGGGAAAGATGGAGATTAAGTTTAAGTGAGGGATAGTTTGGTATCAATTAATGTCAGAGTTAGACTCTAACAGAAAAAGGTTAGTGAAGGACAGACACTTCTCAGACATCTTTCCACTGAGACTTCAGTATGTCCATGCTGCCTTTTCTAATCCAACCTGATTTAACAAAGGGAAGGTTAAGGGAGGGGGGATAGCTCAGTGGTTTGAGCATTAGTCTGCTAAACCCAGGGTTGTAAGTTCAATCCTTGAAGGGGCCACTTAGGGATCTAGGGCAAAAATTGGTCCTCCTAGTGAAGGCAGAGGGCTGGACTCCATGACCTTTCAAGGTCACTTCCAGTTCTAGGAGATTGGTATATCTCCAATTATTACCTTTATATCTTGTAAGTGCCTACCTGGGAAATAGAAAAATTGAAAATAGGCTCTTCAGTCTAGCAGGCAAAGGTATAACAAGATCCAACGGCTGAAAGTTGAAGCTAGACAAATTCAGGCTGGAAATAAGGCACAATTTTTTAACATAGAGTAATCATTGGAACAATTTATCATGGGATATAATAGTGGAAATTCCATTACTGGCAATTTTTAAAATCAACATTGGATCTTTTCCTAAAAGAGAGGTTCTAGTTCAAACAGGGATTATTTGGGGGAGTTCTATGGCCTGTGTTATACAGCAGGTCAGACTAGATGATCACAGCGATGTCCCTTAGAATATGATCTACGGCTGAGTTCTCCCAACACTAGACTTCAGAGAGGCTCTGTTTCTAGCTGAGACCTTTCTTGGTTCTCTCTCTTCAGCTTGATCCAGGAAGGAGGTGTAAAACTGGACTTCATGCTCAGTAATATGACCTGGGTGAGAGGATAGGGAAAATGGACAGGAATCAAGTATTATACCAGCGGTCGGCAACCTCTGGCACGTGGCTCTCCAGGGTAAGGACCCTAGTGGGCCAGGCCAGTTTGTTTACTTGCTGTGTCAGCAGGTTCGGCCGATCATGGCTCCCACTGCCCACGGTTCGCTGTCCCAGGCCAATGGGGGAGGTGGGAAGCCACAGCCAGCACATCCCTCGGCCCGCACTGCTTCCCGAAGCCCCCACTGGCCTGGGACGGTGAACCGCGGCCATTGGGAGCTGCAATCAGCCGAATCTGCTGACGCAGCAAGTAAACAAACTGTCCTGGCCCGCTAGGGTGCTTGCTCTGGCAAGCTGCGTGCCAGAGGTTGCCAACCCCTGTATTATACACACATACATACATACACGAGTGCTATATCTTTGATGGGCAGTGATGTTGCATACCAATACATTCACCAGAGAGGGGAGCCTGCACTGGAAAAAATCAAGCTGCACATAAAAACTAGCTGAACAAGTGATACAGCAGCATCACTTCATGCAGCATGATGTGTTAAAACTGAAGGGATGAGAACTGCTCCTTGCCATGCATGAGCTATGAAGTCTGAAGATAATATTTCTAACTACAATTAGAGCTTCAGAACCTTTTGCTGGCAGCTGCTGTCTCACGGAGATGTGACATTGTCCCTGATGTGGTCAGTGGTGAGAGAAGAAATGATATTTGAGACTTGTGCATCTGTGATGCTAGCTTAACCATGAGAAGAAAATTTCTGCTGCTTGACTCCATTTTTGACCTCTCTAATTACATGGACCATAATCTCCTCCCTGTAACTTGAATGGAATTTAATAAGTTGATTTTGTCCTTACAAAGTCCTAAATAGCTTGGGATCCAGCTACCTCAGAGACTACCTTTCTGTGTGGATATCACTGCTGTTGTGGTCAGCACAGACAGTTGAGCTAACAGTTCTTTGGGCTGCAAAGTGTGGGTTTGGAGAGGGTGTGTCTGGTAGGGCAATCTCCATGAAAGGTCTTCAACTCAAATTCATTGTCTATCAAAGCCAAAATTTGTTGACCTTCAGGGCATGTCACAAAGATCCATCTGATTTTTGTTGGTCTTTGGTAAGAGTGTGGGATGAGGGATGGGAGGTTGGATGAAGAGAATGGCTATCAGACACCTTGATGGAAGGAGATGACATAGTATCTTTATATTTTATCCTCTGATCTTATGCATTCAACATTTCTGTAAATAACACCTGGAGCTAGGGATAGGTACTCTACGAATGAATAAATAACAACAAACCTACAATGTTTTGCTGCTTGTTGTCACAGTGGTTTCTGCTGAGGAAGGCAGAGCTCATCAGCCAAAGTATTCCAGGCTCCGTTTTGTGTGTCCGGTGTATTATATGGCACCATAAACTTCTCATCCTAATTCCCTCAAACCCCAGGTTTACCCTCCAGACTCCAATTTCTATAGATTGCTGATGAACATGGCAATACCAGCTGGAACTTACCCAGCAAATTCTGGCGCTGGAGATTGAGCATGTACTGATGAGACAGCATTTCCCTCAGAGGTTTGCTGTCATAAACTCTCATGATGCTGTAGAGGTAGCATTTCTGGCCTCGCTTCAGGTCCTGTAAGAGCAAGGCAGCACATGTCAATTTAAGTGTTAGGACTAAATTTACATCTGATTCTAAACTGCTTTCAAACTGTAACGAGGGAATTCAAGTCCACTGTTCTATTGCAGGGGGATTTTATTAAATAAAGCAGAAATTAAACCTGAGGAAGAAACCTTTATAGACAAGTTTTAATTGCAACTTCTTTAACTATTTATATACACTCAGAAACTAGGCTACAAGAATGGATAACACCCTCTAAGATGTCACCTTTGTTCCTAAAGGGACATTTTTGTTTAACTTAACTAAAAGAGTTAAGTAAGACCCCAGGGCTGTGAGTGAAATACAAAGAAAGCTAAACTAGGCCTGCTATCAGTCTGTTACCTTCAGTAAGTAGGTATCCTGAGCAGATGGAGGAACTTGTATGCATGAAACTTTTGGAAAATGACGGGGACCAGGATTCCTCTTCCAATTTTCACCCATCCTTACCCAGCCTCTCAAAAGACAGGTTCGCAAAACATGAGACAAAAACAAACTTTATATCAATAATTATTCATGATCTTTCAAATATCCAGTACAACTCCTTGGAGGGGAGGAACAAAACCAGCACTAAATTACCAGACCCACATGGAATGGGCTCTGGTTGGAGGCCCTGGAAAGAAGCATAAAGAAGAACTGGATCACTGTGCCCACCTGGAATGAACTCTGGGTCCAGCCCTGTAGAAGAGAAGAACCAAAACCAGAGTTCTGTCTGTCTTTTTCTTGTGCAAATGCTTTGCTCTCATAACTGTGAATTGTAAATTGTCACCTTTCAAACTGGACTTTGGAAACCACGCAGACCTCACACTCCGTAATGCTTAAATGGAGACACCTTCCTATCCCTCTTCACCCATTGTAGAGTGCTGGTGCTAGGGATTAATTTAAGTATATAATTATTTACAGAGAGAATACATAGATAATCCCTGCCCCAAAGAATTTACAATCTAAGGGTCAGATTCTGATACCCTTACTCACATTAGGATGTGCCTTACCCCACAAAAAGTTCCAAGGAAGTCAATTGTGAGGAAGGTGCTATATAGCAGTAGTAAGCCTATTTAAATTGTAAATTGGATATGGTATGACATACTAGAAGGGGAAACGATGCAGGGCAAGCTAATAAGGTTGCTTCCTTTATACTTTGGGTCACAGCACTATCAGCTTTTTAAATGTTATTATCCTACCTACATTAGAAGGGCAGCATGGGTGTAGGAGTCAGCGTTGGAGAGAGCGTGGGAATAGGCGAGTTGTGAGGAGGAATATGAAGGAAAGGGAGGTTACATGGGATGCAGGATTTGGAAGGTATTTCAGGCATAGTGGAAGGCATAGCAATTAAATCTTTCCTGAAATCATAAGCTATTTAAAGCAAGGTGATCCCACCCCACCTCTGCCCATGGTGAAATCAAAGATCCCATGGCACTTTTCCAATATGCATATAAAGGATAATCTAGGTCAACATTTCCCCTGCTCTCTCTTTTAGGAGAACTGCTTCTAACATCTACTGCTATGTGTGCTGCTGCTTAATGCCCAACACTTGCTGCATTTGTCTACACTGTTAGTGAGTTGCTAGCATTTAGTTTACAATGTTGTGCATTGAGTTACCTGGAATATGAAAGACCTCATATATAAAACAAATTATATTCAACTCTGACTCACCCCTGGAAATACAGCTTCACTTTCAGGAACTGTCACTTTCATTCTGTTGACAAATATCCTAGCAACATAGAGGGGGAGAGAGATCTCTGGGAAGTTGGCTAAGTGCCTTGAGCAACCTCTGACCATCAACCTGCTGATTTTTACGACTACATCTTTGCTGTGTAGTGATGGGTCTGACCATTCTAATTCTCCCAGGGATCTGGATGTTCTCTGAACAGCTAAATGAAACATTTGCTCAGTCATCATTTTGTGGTTATAAAAACACTTGTGCGCAGACAGCTGGGGTTGCTGGGAGAATGCCTTAATTTTGAAGAACAGCACTTCCAATAGAACAGTGACTCTTTCTACCATGCAGGTGTGCTGGGAAATCGAGCATGCCCCTATTATGAGAAACAAACAGCAGATAGACAGCCCTATACAGGTAGAGAGAACAGAGAATAGACCCAGGTGAATCCTACAAAAATGTTCGATAAATATACCTTCAAATTTATCAACAAACGTGCTTCAACTATGTTAACA
This sequence comes from Mauremys mutica, assembly GCF_020497125.1. Taxonomy (NCBI): domain Eukaryota; kingdom Metazoa; phylum Chordata; order Testudines; family Geoemydidae; genus Mauremys; species Mauremys mutica. Next base: position 302,337,853 of record NC_059072.1, on the reverse strand, counting down.
GGAGGAATTTTCAAATGCACCTAAGTGAGGTAGAATCACAAGTCCTATTGACTTTCAATGGGACTTGTACCCCTAAGTTAATTGAAAGTCTCATCCAGCAACTTTCTCTATTTATTTTCGATGAATATTCTAGCAAATGAATGCACAGATAGGAATGTTCGCAGAAACTGTGAATTTCCAGGGAATACTGCAGGATATTCATGGAAAGCAAATTTTAAATGCATGCTCTGTAACTTCCTTCTCAGAATTATCTTCATCCAAGCAGGAAATGGAAGCGTACAATGTGGCTTATGTGTCTGATCAAAATAACACATTTTTTTAATACGCTCAATGAGCTGCTCACAAAGAATCTACAGGCTGAGAATTATCTGCAGAAAGTATTTAGTGAGTAATTTCAAGTAATGAATAAATTCAAGAAAATCATTATCAGATCACAGACGAGTCATGAACCAAGTAAGAAGAGGTCAGATCCATTCATTAAATGAATTGGTACCATTACAATGTACTTATCTAGTGGTAGTGGAGAGACATTTTGCTATATAGTAAATGGCATGCGGTATGCGCTCAGAAACTGATTTTTATAAATATATTATGGTGAGAATGAGAAGTGGGTAAGCTACTCAGAGCGCTTATTTACCATCATTTTATGGGTTTTGTACATAATCATCCTTTAACACATTGCCCTTCACCACAAAACAAACACCAAACATCTTTTCCCATACCACATTACCCGGAAGGGCAGGAGAAACAGCCTAGTGATGAAGGATAGGACTCTGCAATTGTTGCTCACATTGTGAGTATCTCGCCTGATTAGATGCTTCTCAGTGTGAGTTAGGATAGCTGAGTCAGGCTTCATATGCTGTTTGTAAGATAAAACAAAGGGAAATTTGCCACTGGGATACCCTGGAGCTATACAAAACCAGTCCCACAGTCCATCTTTAAGGAGGCACTAGGATTCAGCCCCTGAGGTCTCTCTAATGAATACACCCCAGCTAATCACTAGACCTCTTTTTAATTTTAAAGCTTTAGGGAACAACTCTATCGGGACCTGGTGGCAATGAAACTATATTTGTACAAAGAGAGGGTGAAAGGAGTCCGTTTCACCCCTTTAATAAATATTTAGGTTTTAAATGAATGCATGAACTCAAACATATGCTCCAATCACATAGTGTGATTCAGAGCATTTAATGGATGCAGGAAGTATTTACTGTACATGAGGGTGTTTGGACAAGGTTTAAGAAAAGGGCATGGCACGGGGAAGTTTGTGTCTGTTAATATTTAGTCCTGCCATGAGTGCAGGGGACTGGATTTGATGACCTCTTGAGGCCCTTCCAGTCCTATGATTCTATGATTCTATGTTTAATGGAGCTTGAATGGGTTCTCAGCTCTGACCTGTTCCATTGCTTCATCAACAGACCTGAGCCTTGTCCTGAAGGGAATGTCTTCATCTGATGGGTTAAGAAATATAGTTTCCACATTCTCTCAATTCTAGGCTCCTGTCCTGCAAAACACAGACACATAGACTGCTCCTCTACCTCATCCTCCCTTAGACAAAGTATTCTACAATGATGGGCACAAATATTATAGATGTTACTGTTGTATTTGTAACCAGAACTGTAGCCTATTTTTATAAGGGTCATCCTAAAAGGACCGCCCTACCTCCTCCCATGTTGTGCAGGGAACTTATCTGTTCTCATATCATTTCTCAGTAGACACTTCAGATTAAGGTGTGTTTCTGAAAGGCTTCGCTAAGCAAGCCAAGGGTGCTTAAAATAGCACAGATGTCAGAATTGGACCCCACCCATCTTTGTTTAAGGGAGCGAGAGACTATATAAAAAAGATTTCAAGCTAAATATTGGAGCTGGCCTCATTTACCAAAGGCCTCATCCTTTCCAAAGCTGGCATCATAAATATCTCAAGGACAGAGTTTGTATCTCACACCAAAGTGAAAAGGAGGAAGAAAAAACAGAGAATCTGCAATTTGGTATTTATCAATCTCTTTTTTTACTATGCCTCCTTCAGCGTGTCTCTAGTTCTCTGTCTCTCTGTCTATTTATTATATTATTTTTCTTTCTATCTATTCATATGCACTTTACATATATACACACGCACCAACAGTTGTCTTTCTTATGCATGTATCAGCTTCCTCTTTATACATTTCTTACTTTTTTCTCTTAGTCACTGGGGGGGTGGCGGGAACATGGTGTTTTCAAGACACTGCACCTGATTCTAATCTCCACTATACTTGTGTAAATCCAGAGTTACCCCAATGAATTAAATGGAATTACTCTGAGATTTGCCCCCAGTGTAATGAAGATCAGCATCTAGCCAAGTCACACTAGGGTTGAGTTTGGCCTGTTGTGTATCAGAGTTAGCCATGTGATTCACATTAATGTTAATTAGAGTCCATGGAGAAATCCTCATTCATCATGCTGACAAAGTTCCTTTCCCTGGGCTGTTCCATCTTTCTTTCTTTAGAATCCAATTACTCCATTTTACCCCTCTCCTGCCATTATTATTTTAGCGCTGCAGCTATTTTCCTCCTATTCAGTCCATCATTGGTTCAGCATGTCACTGAGACTACAATATAAAAGTGTCATCTAGGAAGCTCCAGCGTGACTGCACAGCAACTTGTCGCTGAGCTGCCTCTGAAGGGTGCTATTGCTGTTCGATCATTCACTCCTGTCTACCCTCTTTCGAGCTGGCGGTACAGACTTACCAAGGAAGATTAAAAGAACGAAAAAATGTACAGTTTGTCTAAATAAATTGTGGGGTGGAGTGGAAGAGGAGGATATAATTGTCTCTGTGTATCTGAAGTGTGTGAACACCACAGAAGGAGTCTTATTTTGAACAGAGGGTTATAACTAGGAAGAATGAGAGAGAATGAGGAAGGAGAATATTTAGGCTGAACCACAGGGCAAAATTTCTGACAGTGGTATCTTTTAGAATCCCAAAGGGAAGTGGTGGAAGCCTCATTCCTGAAGACACTTAAAACTTAACTGGACAAAGGAATATGAAACACAGTCTGGGAACAAGCCTACAAAGAGAGGTGTTTAATCTAGATGAGATTAGGGCTAACACTTTCTGTGGGAGTTAGGCACATAACCTGTTTAGGTGTTTTTGAAAACCCCAAGTAGGCGTCTTTTGCATCATTAGGTGCCTAAATACCTTTGAAAATCTGGCCCTAGATCACTACTGAAAATGGTGCTTAGGCTCCCTGGTCACCTAGGTATTTCTGAATATTTTACACAACATAATGAGTCATGTTGATGATAAAACCATCTACCATCTATGGAGTATGATGTAAAGACGACATTTCTCTCCTCTGTTATCCTGACACCAATGGAGATGCCCTGGCAGATCTCTTCCATTTCTTACTTTGACCAGCAGTCAGGTGCCTGGATAAACAATTTCTACCTGATATTTACACATTGCAGGCAACAGTGTCGTAAGGTCTCGTAGCAATGAAGTCCCTTCCATTTTTGTTCCTGCTGCTAGGTGTACTGGTTCTCCCAGGCTTGGAAGGTGAGTATAATGCATCTAGAATGTCTGTCTGATGCTGCAAAAAAAGAAACGTAGCCTCACCATTTGCTTCTTGTTGTTAGCAGCACAGAATTATTTTTAAGTTAATAGAGCAAAAGTCCGAGGCTTTGGGGTTTTTTTAACGTAGAATGAATCTGGTGTATTGTTTAATATTTCTGCAATGCAGTGACAATGAGCAACGGTTGGGGCCAGGTCTAGTGTGATGTGCCCTCGTGCAAGCCTTCTACATGGAAAGAGCTGCAAAAGGTCCTCAGTAATTCAAAATGATCCCCGCCCTGCCCTCAACCCAGAAGTACAGCTCTTCCTGGTGTGACTAAGGCAGGGACAAAATGAAAATGAGCTGCTTTAAGACTGACAGGCATAAGAGATGCTGCGGGAGAGAGAGAGTGAGTGTGTGTGTGTGTGTGTGTCCATTGACTTGCCCTTGCATTAGAGGTGGTGTGGGCTTGTGTAACCCGCATACCTTCTGAGTGTGGTGTTCTGTCCCATCTAGTGGCACCAAGACCACTGAGAGAAAGAGTTAAATGAATTTGCTCTACAGCATTAGCTAACAGCCAGTTGGCCTTTAGCTCATGCAGTAGAGGCTCATGCACTAAGCTCCAAAAGTCCCTGGTTTGATCCTGCCCACCAACGACCAGGGTCTGTCGGTATTATACCTGCACCACCCTAAGGAGTGCTCCAGGAGGGTTCTCTCATGGAAGACCAGAGAGTGTGCCTGTACTGCCTCTGAAGTTGGTGCAGCATGCTCTGCTCCTAGCCATCTCCGCTGATTGTAAGGTGGGGTTGAAGGAAGGGTGCAGCACCATAATTCACCCATCCCTCTCCCCTTTGGGATGGCTTGAGTCCCCAGATACTAAAAATGACCCAGAATGTGCAGTATCCTAGCAAGGAGCTCCAAGGGGAGAGTGGGGGGATGAAAATGTTCATTGCACCTTCCTCCCCATATTGTTGCTGGGCTAGTGCCAGGCACATCTAGCTCTAGAGGGGAAAATGGGGCTTCCACAAGATGACGTTTGAATGGATACAAGCAGATTCTAAGGAGGTAGAGGAAATGACCATATGTGGTTTTGGGAGATAGATCAATGATGTTTGGAAGTTGACTCCAACTGTGCTGATTGTTTACTAAGAAGGATGTCAGAAAGAAATTGACTGCAATAACTTTCACAAAATTAATCTTAATTCTGGCCTGACAGACCAGTATTGTTCTAGTATTCCTCCTTCTCTCCCAAAGGTGTTGATACACCTCAGCCCTAGGCTGTAATTCATGTTGCTAGTTCTGTCCTGGGTACTCCCTGACAAAGCTTTGCTAATACACATGCTCCGGATCTGCAGAGCTGACTGCTGTGTGAGTCTGGGGGACCAAAAAATACCCGCCAATGCCTTTCAGTTCTGACCTGCTGCACCCCCTGCAGTCTCTCCAAGGGGCACAGCCAGAGAGGAATCAGCAAGCTGTGATGCATTGCACCAACCACTGACATGGTTTTGTGAAGTAGAGAAGTGGATCCATTGTATCCTGCAATGAGAGCAGCAAACTAAGATTGTTTATGACCTCATCAGAACTTGACTCCTAAGACGAGTGCACTTCATTTGCTGAATTTTCATTGTCCCGCTGAATATCTAGTAGTGTTTGCTCTTAATTATATTCAGTAAATCATCCTTGTTTCACTTTATATAGACTCTCCCTTGGAACTGTTATAACTCAGTTTAACTAGATTTAAAGAGACGTCCAAGGTGAGAGGGAGACATATGGTCCAGAGAGACACGTGGACTTTTGTTCTTCCCATACCTCTCTCTGGGAGTCGGTTTTGTATTTCTTATAGGTGAGAAGAACCCAGATGTCAAACGTCGTTATGTCCGGTTCTTGTCCAACATGCTTGAGGACAGTCAGTCTTCATCTAAGAACATTCAAGTCCCAGCTCAAGCTGACTCCTCCTTAGTAGAATCAAAATTGTTCTGCCAAGGTCCCTGCCGGGATGGATGGTTCAGTAACATGGGCCAGTGTTACAAGTTTGTCCAGGAGCAAAATACATGGGCCGGTGCTGAGGTACCAGGTTCTTCAAAATGAGAATTTTCTTTCTCTCTCCCCTTGTTCTAACTTCTTTTACTTTTTTTGTTTCTTTTCTCCTTCCTTTCTGATTTTCCTGAAATGTATCAATCCTCGAAGAAGGTACTTGATACACATTTCAGGGCTGAACATGTGGGTGAGCTACCAGCATGAAGCTTAGCAATGTGAGATGCTTGGGTAGCTATGAACCAACTCCTACTCAGCTCTCAGAACTTTTGAAATTTGAACACAGCTCTCATTTAATCCCATCCCTCTCCGGTGGTCAGAATTCACTGCCTTTCAACATTGGCATTTTTCCATCTAAACTCGGGAACAAGCCGGAGAATTTCTAATTCCTTGTTAAAATCCTAACACCAAGCTGGAGAGAAGGTTAGGGTGATTTTCCTGTTTGTGAGGCAGTCGGCTCCACCCTCACTCTGAATGTGCTAACTCATCCCTAGGATGCTTAACTTTTATCTCTCTGCCTCATAAAAACACTTAGAATCATAGAATCCTAGAATATCAGGGTTGGAAGGGACCTCAGGAGGTCATCTAGTCCAACGCTCTGCTCAAAGCAGGACCAATTCCCAACTAAATCATCCCAGCCAGGGCTTTGTCAAGCCTGACCTTAAAAACCTCTAAAGAAGGAGATTGCACCACCTCCCTAGGTAACCCATTCCAGTGCTTCACCACTCTCTGAGTGAAAAAGTTTTTCCTAATATCCAACCTAAACCTCCCCCACTGCAACGTAAGACCATTACTCCTTGTTCTGTCATCTGCCACCACTGAGATCAATCTTGATCCATCCTCTTTGGAACCCCCTTTCAGGTAGCTGAAAGCAGCTATCAAATTCCCCCTCATTCTTCTTTTCTGCCGACTAAACAATCCCAGTTCCCTCAGCCTCTCCTCATAAGTCATGTGCTCCAGCCCCCTAATCATTTTTGTTGCCCTCCGCTGGACTCTTTCCAATTTTTCCACATCCTTCTTGTAGTGTGGGGCCCAAAACTGGACACAGTACTCCAGATGAGGCCTCACCAATGTCGAATAGAGGGGAATGATCACATCCCTCGATCTGCTGGCAATGCCCCTACTTATACAACCCAAAATGCCATTAGCCTTCTTGGCAACAAGGGCACACTGTTGACTCATATCCAGCTTCTCGTCCACTGTAACCCCTAGGTCCTTTTCTGCAGAACTGCTTCCTAGCCATTCGGTCCCTAGTTTGTAACAGTGAATGGGATTCTTCCATCCTAAGTGCAGGACTCTGCACTTGTCCTTGTTGAACCTCATCAGGTTTCTTTTGGCCCAATCCTCTAATTTGTCTAGGTCCCTCTGTATCCTATCCCTACCATCGAGCGTATCTACCACTCCTCCAAGTTTAGTGTCATCTGCAAACTTGCTGAGAGTGCAGTCCACCCCATCCTCCAGATCATTAATGAAGATATTGAACAAAACTGGCCCCAGAACCGACCCTTGGGGCACTCCACTTGAAACAGGCTGCCAACTAGACATGGAGCCGTTGATCACAACCCGTTGAGCCCGACAATCTAGCCAGCTTTCTATCCACCTTATAGTCCAATCATCCAGCCAATACTTCTTTAACTTGCTGGCAAGAATACTGTGGGAGACCATATCAAAAGCTTTGCTAAAGTCAAAGAATAACACATCCACTGCTTTCCCCTCATCCACAGACCCAGTTATCTCCTCATAGAAGGCAATTAGGTTAGTCAGGCATGACTTGCCTTTGGTGAATCCATGCTGACTGTTCCTGATCACTTTCCTCTCCTCTAAGTGCTTCAGAATTGATTCCTTGAGGACCTGCTCCATGATTTTTCCAGAGACTGAGGTGAGACTGACTGGCCTGTAGTTCCCCGGATCCTCCTTCTTCCCTTTTTTTAAAGATGGGCACTACATTAGCCTTTTTCCAGTCATCCGGGACCTCCCCCATTCGCCATGAGTTTTCAAAGATAATGGCCAATGGCTCTGCAGTCACATCCGCCAACTCCTTTAGCATCCGTGGATGCAACGCATCTGTACCCATGGACTTGTGCTCATCCAGTTTTTCTAAATAGTCCTGAACCACTTCTTTCTCCACAGAGGGCTGGTCACCTTCTCCCCATACTGTGCTGCCCAGTGCAGCAGTCTGGGAGCTAAAGAGTTCTGAAGAGCAAATTCCTTTTGCCTTGTCTATGTTCCTCTAAATCTTAGAGGCTTGCTAAAAGATATACTGACTTCACTTCACTCCCTGTTCTAATGATACCAGATGAGGCCAGTGCTACGTTGATGTACCGATATATATTTGTCAAAATATGCAAATTTTCAAAATGCAGACACCTCCCTCAAATGCACTCGGTGTAACCGTTTGCTAAGTGGTGCTGCCTCCTTCCTTGGTTATGGCTATGAGACTGTGTTCAGTTTAAATGGCAAAACAAATGCCTTAATTGTCAAGGTGAACTGGCAAAGGACTCCTTAGGGCCAAAGAAACTGCCTTCATTTCAGGCTGCAGACAAAGGGGCCTCCTGCCTTAGGGGAAAGAGAAACCATCTTCTTACCTCAGGATAGAGACAAAAATCACACAATCTCACTCAGCAGAAGATAGTTACGAGAAATCTCTACCCCATCTTGATTGGTGGATGGCTGGGGAACACAGGAAGAAAAACTATTTCTTAAACACTTTTGTCCTTTCAATTTTCTCCTTCTTCCTCTTCTCTCTCTACTTTTCTCCCTTTCTGCCCTCTCTCCATTCCACACTTAATGTTCTTGTTTTCCCCTTTATCATTTTTTCTTCCTCTCACACGTCTCCGCTCTGGCCTACACCTTGCCAGGACCGCCCAGAGGATTCAGGGTGCCTGGGGCAGGGCCGGGTCTTTGGCGGCAATTCTGCAGCAGGTCCCTCTCGGAGGGAAGGACCCGCCGCTGAATTGCCGCCGAAGAATGAAGCAGCAGCGGTAGAGCAGCCTAAGTGCCACCAATCGCGGCTTTTTTCCCCCCCCCACCGCTTGCAGCACTTGTACTCACCGGGCAGCGCTCTGAGGGTTCGGCAACACTGCCACGGCGGGTCCTTCACTCACTCCAAGTCTTCTGCTGCACTGAAGGACCCGCCATCGAAGACCCAGAGCGGCTTGCAGGGCCTCTGTGGGGCCTGGGGCCTGGGACAAATTGCCCCACTTGCCCCCCCCTCTCCCCCGGGTGGCCCTGCACCTTGCTCCATTTGTATGTCTTTCTCTGCTCCCTTTATACAACTTTATCTCTTATGTCCTATTTCCCCCCCTTTCTATTTCATTCTCCACTGCCCTTCTCTCTTCACTCTCTCTTATATTCTTACCTCTCTTTCCCTCTTCACACCCATTCCCAAACTTTTCCCTCTTTTCTCTCTCCCCTTTCTGTTTCACAGACTCTCCCCTCACTTTCTTTCCCACTCTATGTTCCCGGGTCTAATATGCTTTTATCATGCAGAGTGTTTGCCAGAAGATAGCAGGGGGAGGTCACCTCACCAGCATCTCCAATGCAGCTCAGAATGATTTCCTTGTGAACCTCGCCAGTTATGTAGACAAAAGGACAACCCAGTTCTGGACAGGAGGAAGTCACCAAAAGGTAAGTGTACCCAGAAAAGGCATGAAAATAATAACCAGCTAGGAGAGGTTCACAGAAGGATTGCAAAAATTTTCCATAGAAAACTTATTGGTTTGCAGTGATTTTCAACTTAACATTTTTAGCTTTGAGCCTCCGCCCAAAAGTTGGTTTTCGATTGCGGAAAAACCAAAATATTTTCAGTTGCTTTAAACAATTTGTTTTCAGATTTGATTTTCTAACAAAAAAATTCTTCAGAACCCCATCCTCCCCCCACCACACACACACATACACAGACATTCCAGCCAGCTCTAGTCCAGAATGGCAGGATGACCTGGGTTCAGGCTTCGCTGGGTAAACTGGCTTGTGGATAATGGGTTCTAGATTTAATTTCTGCCTAGCAGAATGTGAGCTCAGTAGAGATGAGTTAATATTTATCAAAAGCTTCTGTGAATATATTTATTCAGATATTTTGTAATGAATTCACTTGGACTGTCTTCTCAGCAATATTCTAGGAAATGAGTTTACTGGTAGGAGCTTTTGTTGATACAATGAATTTACAACTAGTATTGTGGAATATTCAAAGAAAGTGAAAGTCATATTTGTAATCATTACTATTTGAACTAGAAACTTGATTCTATGAGTTATATACGTGCAATCAGGGACCAGAAATGTACCATGTGTTCTCAGTATACATTCCAAACATCTCAAAAATCGAACACCAAATACCTACAATGAACTCCTCATAAGTGAGTTATAGATTGATGCTGAATAACAAATAGATTCAGGAAAATTGCAATCTATTTGAGGACAATTCACAAAGGGAAGAAGAGGTGAAGTGACTATAATACATTATTCAAAATGAATTATTCATGCAGCTCTATAGGCCAATGCGTGACTATAGGCAATAAGGGTACACACACATTTCTGCAGAAGCCCCCTCACATTCCTTCACTCATTTTCAATCCCAGAAGAGTATTAGAATACCTCTCCTCTCTGCAGTTCTCATTAAACTTCTCTATTACTTTTCTGCAGGGTTCTTCTCTGAGCTGGACTGATGGATCACAGACAGATTTCATCCAGAGGCCTCTGAGCTCGATTTTCAATGCCATTGGTGGATTACTTAACAGTATCTTCAATGTACGAATCTGCCTGACTCTAAATTTAGGAGGTAAAGAAAACAGGGATTGATTTCTGACTTACACTTTCATACTAGGTAGAGTGTCTGAAGGTAAGGAACAATTGTTTCCGTTAGATTAATAGATTATGAGGCTAAAAGGTACCACTCTAATCATCAGGCCATAGGACTTCCCTGAGTTACCAGTAATTCCTGTTTGAACAACAGAATATCTTTTAGAAAAATATCGAATCTTGATTTAAATATTTCTAATGACAGAAAATCCATCACAACCCTGGTAAACTGTTCCAATGGTTAATACCCTCACTAATAAAAAAATTTGTGTCTCATTTCCAGTCTGAATTTGTCTAGCTTCAACTTCCAGCCACTGGATCTCATTAGATCCTTGTCTGGTAGACTGAAGAGCCCATTATCAAATTTTTGTTCGCCATGTAGGTACTTATAAACTATGATCAAGTCGCCCCTTAACCTTCTCTTTGTTAGTCTCAGGGAGATCACTCTAGGTTATCACTCTAAGGCATGTTTTCCAGTCCTTTAATCATTCTCGTGGCTCTTCTCTGAACCCTCTCCAATTTATCAGCATCCTTCTTGATGTGTGAACATATTATTCCAGTGATCCTTTCTGTTTCAAGACAGTTTCCTTGTCATCAGGGTCAGAACTTCTCCCCAAAACACACCGATGCACGCGTGCGCGCACGCACACACACACACACACACACACACACGCCCATAGAGCTCCACTATTATAACTCAACCCTGCTCTGTGAACCATTTTCTCCTGGGGTGAAAGAGGAAGGTAGTCTCCATTTTATTTAATCATGAGCTTTCTTCAGCCTTTCCCTACAAATGTACCCCCACCACCGCCTGATCGGACCAATATTTCCTGAATTAGTTGGAGAAAATGTCACCTTTTGGTTAGTGCAATTTATATATTTTGTAAACACAAATTGAAAGGACAATCAGTTTTCCAGGGACTGAGCTGAGCCCAAAGGAGCTCATGTCAGACATTAAAAAACTCATTTATAAATAGTTCTGTTACTTTTCCTTTTCATCTTCATTTGTCTGTTTCCAGTCCAGGGTATATGGGATGGCTGTGACTGCAACAAGAAGTTATCATTCATCTGCAGTTACAAACCCAATTTGACTCCTCCTTAGCCTGCAACAGGAAGTTGATGCTGCTGATGAAATCTGACCACTTTTACTGCACTCGGAATGTCGTTCAGCCACAATTAATGCGTGATTCTTTCATATGGTAAAAATCAAGATGTCAGTTTAAAAAGACCCAGAATGTTAACGCATATGATATAGATAGAACAGAAAACAGTAGAAGAAATTAAAAAGTGACTCACTTGTAAACTGCATTTAGAACACTGGAAAAAGGGTGCTATACAAATAATTTCTGATTTGATCTGAATGCTTGATGAAATCAGTGCGCTATTGGGCTTTTCCACGGGGGTTTCAAGAATATTCATGAGAGCTCTTTAATTATTAAATAATTACAAATCATTACAACATTACTCATTTCACCGTTTAATCACACCACTTCAGACATTTTAAATCCTGGAAATTCTCCTTTTTTAATGTCAGATAAATCCAAGAAAAGTCAGTTGAATATTTTCCATTTTTAAGTAGTTAAATGGCTAGTTCATTGAACTGTAATATAACCATAAAAAGAAGTACAAATCATATGGAACAGTCATGTGTATAGCATTATACAGAGAGATGATACAGAGCTTTGTTACCTGCATGGGATGGCATTTTGTTAAATGAAGCAAAACTTGTTGTTAGGGCTATGTATGTTAAAATGACTAAATATTATACATTACTGTGGTCTGTGTAAACAAAAATCTTCACTTTGTTTTTCTTAATTATAAGTGACTGTATTGCTTTTGACTCATTAGTTAGTTGTAAGTTCTTACTGTAATTGTGTCCCTCCCCAAGACAGGAAAGTAACTGGCAAATCTTCATAGAATCTCAAAAGACTAGTTGGATCATTCAGGTGATAATGGAGCATCGAGGTGAATAAACTTCCCTTGGCAGCAATGGTGGGAACACTAACATAGGCCAACTACTGGCATTTTAATGACTGTGTAATCTAACCCTGCTCGGAGGAGGACTTTGTGACATGGTGGTAACCGTGGGGGGGAGGGATAGCTCAGTGGTTTGAGCATTGGCCTGTTAAACCCAGGGTTGTGAGCTCAATCTTTGAGGGGGCCATTTAGGGATTTGGAGCAAAAATCTGTCTGGGGATTTGTCCTGCTTTGAGCAGGGGGTTGGACTAGATGACCTCCTGAGGTCCCTTCCAACCTTGATACTCTATGAACACCAGCTGCCATTGGTGCTTTATCTATACTAGAGTTCACTCTTTTGCTGATAGCAGTTGAGCTGCAGTTGTCAGAGTAATAGTGAGAAATGTTTTTAAATGTACCAGTTTTGCTCTAACATAATGACTCCTCAGTATCAGTGGCCATACTTATAATAATTACAGGGTATGCGACCGATACTGAGGTGAACATAAGAACGGCCCTACTGGGTCAGACCAAAGGTCCATCTAGCCCAGTATCCTGTCTTGAGACAGTGGCCAATGCCAGGTGCCCTAGAGGAAATTAACAGAACAGGCAATCATTAAGTGATCCATTCCCTGTCACCCATTCCGAGCTTCTGGCAAACAGAGGCTAGGGACAATGTCCCTGCCCATTGATGGACCTAACCTCCATGAATTTAGTTAGTTCTTTTTTGAAACCTGTTATAGTCTTGGCCTTCACAATATCCTCTAGTAAGGAGTTCCACAGAATATCTCATAGCTCAGTGATTAGAGCACTCTCCTGAGACAAAGGACATCCCTGTTCAAATCCAGTTGAAGCTGGGTCTCCTACATCCCAAGCACATGCTCTAGCCATTTGCTAAAAGTTGGAAGGGGGAGACAGCACCAAATCCTTCCCTTCCCCCAAGCCTGGGTTTTGTGTGAAGTGATTCAGGCACCTAACCTCAAGAAGCAGCTTCCTCCCAGCAGCCTGGGCTTAGGTGCCTATCTCCAAGAGAGAAGCAGGACCCACCCTTTTCATTGGTTAGCCTAGAGTGCTGGCTTTTGTGGATGGCATTCTTAGGCACATGTCTCTCCCCATTCATTGTATAGAGAGCCTAGGCAGCTAACTCTGGCTTTGTAGTTCACAGTGATGTTCGCATGATTTTCTAGGCCTCTACAAGTTAGGCGCTGTGATGATCAGCATTGCAACGCCTAAGTCCCTTTGTGGATCCCACCCTAGGTGCCTATCTGCACCATTAGATACCTTATTACCTTTGAAAATCAGGCCCTTAGACATATTGGCAGAACAGCCTTGGGAAATCTCCCGCACGCTGTAGCTATTCTATGGACAAAGGCCTTCAGTATCCAGGCAATAAATCCAATAGCTTTATCACAGTTAGTGCTCATGGAAGATATTTGTCCTTTTAATTAATTATTGCCTTTCCATGAGAATATGAATTATTCTGTCTGTAGTCTGTGACGTTGAGCCATTATTAATTTATTTATAATTTATGTGATAGTAGTGTCCAGAGGCCCTAATCAGGGACAGGGCCTCACTGTACTAGCTGCTATATAAACCCATAGGAAGACATGGCTCCCAACCAAAGAGTTTACAGTCTAATTCATGAGCTGGGCGGTTGAGCTGATGAAGGAGTTAGGATATTATGAAGCAATGACCTAATTTGCAGTGGTGTTTTCCCAGGCTTTGTTACAATGTCACCATCTGTCTTTTGAAATGTCTTCACTGTTTGTTCTTGTGTGGCAGTGCACAATGGGGCTGGGAGTGGAGGAGGGTATTTCCCTCCACAGAGGACTCCTGAATGGTGTTTGTGGTAGTTACGTCCAACTACTTGCAGACAATTTGAAGAGAAATGGGAGACAGTACAATTGATCACAGCCCTACCAAACCATCCAGTCTCTGCGGTAGTCCCATGCTAGGGTTTTTTTGTTTGATTGATAAGACAAAACCAAAACATATAAACAATCAGCCAATATGTTGGCCTACTAACCTGTGAGATCTGGTCCCTCAAGCTGTCAGTGACATTAGGTTAGTGGCTGTTTCTACAGGCAAATTGTCATTTCAGAGCTTTTCCTTCTTCCTACAATGCTGAAGAATGCTTTTCTGAGAAGTATATAATACAATGAGAGCCTGATTTCCTAAGCTATGCACACACAATTGTGTCCCTTAATTGTGCATGCAACTACTACAACATGCAAGCAAATTGGGTAAATGTGGGCACTTGATTACTTGCACATACAGTTACACGTATACCTGAATATTCAGTTTGTCTGCCTTTTTTTTTTGCTTGTCTAGTTCATTTGTGTGTGCAAGTACCTGATGTCACACACGATCACACAAATTAGGTGTGTGCTTGCAAATGCACAATTTTGAATAAATGCCATTCTTGGATAATCACATGGAAAACTTTTTTTGTCAGATCAGTACTCTTGTCTTGTACTATCAAAAGAATCAATACTGCAGTAAAATGCCATAGATTTTGAGTAAAAAGTCCACAGGAGTTCCACAAATGACCTAAATCAAGGACTTCTAACCCTATGGCACCTTTTGCTTTATTGCCATAGAAATGACAAATGACCCCAATAACTGTCCCCACTTTGATCTGGTAGGAAACACGTAAACCCTGCCCTCTTCTTTCTCAGGCAGGGAAGTGGTTTCTGCAAGCAGCCTACAGTTGGTCATGCTGACAAAAGAGAATTCAGGTTAATGCAGCTTCAAAACCACTAAAATACACCGCAGAGCCCTCAGCAGCTTTAGACACAGCCTTCACCTCAAGAGACTCTAACAATTTTCTCCTTGCCTCTCCGTAATGATGAATGCACAGGCTGAAATACACAAAAGGGTAATAAAATACTCCGTGAAGGTGTTGAAGGTGCTGCCACAGCTTTCCCAGGGAAACAGCTTTTCTAGTACTGATACATTATCTCTCCCAGTAGCTTATTTGTGAAGGTGGCACTGTGGAAAATGGCAAAAAGGAGAAAATAACACATTCCAATT
Organism: Mauremys mutica; assembly: GCF_020497125.1. Lineage (NCBI taxonomy): Eukaryota > Metazoa > Chordata > Testudines > Geoemydidae > Mauremys > Mauremys mutica. The sequence goes on along the minus strand of NC_059072.1, from coordinate 302,322,516 downwards.
AATAATTAGTAGCACTGGTAGCAGAGCACCTGCTGTACATGTGTGAAGAGGCTAATTAGGAAGGAGAGGAGTATCTTTGACAATGCACCAGCAGAAAGGGAGAAAGCAAAAATGGACACAAGGAAGGATCCTTTCAGAGGAAAGGGGTAATTGCATAGGGGTCTGGGAGGAAACCTAACCTTTTTCATCTCATGGTTCAAAGTTCCTTTGTTCATCTTATTGTGAATCAGCAAGAATTGACATTCTGAGTACTAGCGAGACAAGAAGACAGGGTCTCTCACTTTACTGCTTCTCTGGGGCCTCTCTACACAAGGGAAAAATTAGAAACCATTTCCAGTGTTGCTCACACTGGTTGAGCTGAACCAGGGCATGTTGGGAGACCTAACATAACTGCTGGCCATCTTTTGCAGCACCGTGTTGATTACCCCTATTTCAAGCAGGGGTATTTGCTTAAAACGTTGTTAGCAGCAACAGGTCAATCTACTCATTATGTATTTATAATATTATAGCACCTAGAAGCTCCAGTCACGGACCAGGACCCCTTTGTGCTAGGAGCTGTACAAACACAAAACAAAAAGAAAGTCCCACTCAATCTCACCAACTGAACCAGTGTTAGCAATGGAGGGAAATTTTCTCAAAAATATCTCTAATGTAGATAAGATTTACAAAGGGATCTTAGAAACTTAAGTTTGGTAGTTAATGCAAAAATGTATCCCATGAATTCCCATTCATCATCTTTGCACTTCATAGTGGTAGTAATATTGGTATTATCGTAATGCCCAAACAATATCAAGGTTCCATTGTGCTACGCAGTGTAAAAACACACAAAACAAGGCAATGTCTGCCCAGAATGGCTTTTGTGTTCACTTCAAGAAATCCAGTTTCCTGGCGCAAATATTCACGGAGAGTGAATTTCAAAGTATACATGCCAGAAGTGCTTGTATATTTTTACCCAGGCTGAACAACAAGGACTGCAGAGCTACAGCAAGGAAGCTAGCCCCTTGAGTGATTGATGAATATACTAGAAATGCTTGGATAACTGGGGAGACAGAAGCAGAGATTAACCAGGCACTCAGATACTACACTATAGGGCATGGTAAGAACCATGGTTGGAGAGATTGAGAGAATGTGTGTGCATATAACCAAGCAGTGATCACAGCCAGATTGTGTGGGTGTGGTGTAGGTGTGGGTGGCAGGACCAAGCAGTGGTCACAGCCAGCTCACATAGGAAGTCTGGCTGTCCGTAAAGTAAGGATACGTGCAAACTGACTTTCTGGGCCAACAGCTGAGAGGAGACCATGATCAAGGAGCTAGGAGCAAGAATCGTCCAGTGCATGAATGCTGCTTTACAAGCTTTACACAATCTTTACTGCAATGGAGAAATGTTCAGTGGTTTAATTTTTAATATCACAGCCGATGGTCGAGAAACACTGAGAATATCTGCATGTAAAATATATCTTGATCACAATTTGTGCTTCTCCTTCACTCTACCCCTCCCCCTCATCCTCGCCCTTTTTAATCAATCACAAAATCACCTTGAGCATGTGCAAGTCTCTGCTTCATACCACCAGCTTTTCTAAGTACTGCCTGGATTAAACCCATAGTCTGTGTATATAGCAAGAAAAGATCAGTATGAGTGCCTTTGAGTACAAAAGGTCGATTTCATTATTTTAGACCCATGTAACAGCAATCAACAGCCTACACTTCAAATCAGGAGAAGCATTTCTGAGACAGCTAGCAGAGAAACTCAGACTGTGCATTAATAGATTCAGGCAAAATATTGCCAGTTAGTGTCTAATTAGTCAGCTCTGTATGTACACCAGTGGCAGTTGAAAAGATCTGCTTTATTCTGAGTTTCGGGAGCACTCACCACAAGAAACAATATTTTATTATATGTTGATTTTCTGCAAAAGTCCTTAACATAGACCAAGTCTTTTCAACAGTAAAGGCTGTATCTAAAAAGGGAAAGAAAAAAGGTCATAGAAAATAACTATTTTAATAGAAGAACCAGGAATTATTGATCCTATGCTTCTCATACAGAATATAAAGCATATATAATTTCCAGGAGGATGTGACTGATGGTGTAGCTCAACTAAGAACATTCTTCATAGATTGAAGTAGACAGGTACCATGTGTGGGGTCATGACTGCACAGTCATGCAAGAAAAAGCTTTGAACAATTAAAAAAAGGGAATTCTTCACTACTATTTCAGAAGTTAGCCCACAATTACATTTTTGTTAACTCTTTAGTGGTTTTGAAAGGCTCAGTAAAGGACTGTTTCAACACAAAGGCCTTTTTCAACTCTGTTGTACCTTTTCTTCTTTGAAGAGCTATAACATATTGATCATTTCTGTAAAGACTCTTCACCTGTCAAGCACTATTTTTGCCCTGTACCATACAATCTTCACATTGAAAAAACACGTTTATATGTTTATGGTGCCTCAAAAGGTTTATTGTATCCATTAAAGGGGATTAAAGTTGCTTATGGTCTTCAAAAAAGAAAGCCACATTTAGAATTATACGACTACAAAGAGAAAAAAAGGAGAATTTTTGTCCTACATTTCATTAATTAAATGTCATACAGGTCTGCCACCTTCAAATTCTAAATTCCTGCTGGAAGAAAGTGTCTTGAATGGTGTGTTTTTTACAGAAACTCTGTGTTATTCAATGGATTTTACCCTGCAGAGCAGAAAATGCTGTGCAGGGTGGAATCCCAGACTGTAAACTGATCTAATAAAAAGTAGTAACGAAGAAAGTCTCTTTGCAAAACTACTGAAGGTAAAAAAGGACATTATCAGTCTAATATGAAAGCAGGAGAGATTATTCCAGATTGACTATTTCTACATATTGTTTGGATCTCTAGCAGTATAAATTTGATATACATTTGACACGAATTAATTCATCACAAAATATGTAACACGGTAAATGGCTCTGATTCTACAAACCATTACTTAGGAAAGTAGCCACTACTCACATAAGTCATCTCAGTGAAGTAAATGGGACTAATTGTATAGAAAAGTTTATAGCACTGGACCCTTACTATTCTAGCGCTAACAGTGGGATTTTGATGTGGACTCAAGGATTAAGGAGGAGAGTGATGGGAGCTGCTTCTTTTCCCCATGCTGTTGTGCACAGTATATGCTCTTCGCGAACGGTGCTTCATGTTGTGGAGGAAGATTTTTTTTTTAAATGAAACCACAAATGGAAAAATACGTCTCTTGAGTTATTCTAAAAGGCTTTCACTGTGTTCTTGTGTTTTATGTTACAGATCAAAACAATGAGTCATCTTTAGAAGGTGGTAATCGATGGGGCTGCGATCACATGGCACAGCAACATTATGAGGTTTTTAAAATTTATTTGTTCTGTAATAGAAAGAAGAAAACACGTAGGTGCATTAGCTAGAATGTATGGGACCTGTCTGAGCATGCAAAGGAAAAATAGGTCTCCATGCTATGCACCCTGCTTACCAATGCCATTTCCTTTAACGCTTAATTTTTGTATTATATACCCAGAGAGTTTGCTGCTCTTTAAATTGGGTTGCTCAGTGCAGAGGAGGAGACTAGTCTAGACTGTTAAATGGAATTAAATCAAAGGAGACTGTGTGGAATGGATGACTTATAGGCAGGGATGGTAGCTCTGTTTATTCTTACCATTACCTGACACTTTCCATTTTAAGACTCTGTTTTCAGTTGCCAAACTTTAACTGTTTCATTTCCATGCTGGGTGTCAACGTTTTTGAAAGTTTCAGCAAAAATTGCTGAGCTGTTTGTGAGAATGGGCTGAGGGGGAAATAGGTTGGTTTGTCCTTTTATTTTTATTTTTTTAAAAAAGATGCTATTTCATTGAGATGGTCTAGCACAGGGTTTTTCAAACAGGGGTCGCCGCTTGTGTAGGGAAAGCCCCTGGCGGGCTGGGCCGGTTTGTTTACCTGGCCCCGTCCACAGGTCCGGCCGATCGCGGCTCCCACTGGCCGCGGATCGCTGCTCCAGGCCAATGGGAGCTGCTGGAAGCGGTACCGGACAAGGGTGGCTCCAGGACAGTGTGACTGGAATGGCGATTCACCACCAGGGTAACCTCCACTGACTGCTGCCCCTAAAGAGAAATGAACAGCACAGAGTGGAGCTACAGAATAGCCAGGCAGCCTCAGTCTATATCCATTTTTCAGCAGATTCCCTACAGGATTTAGATGGAGAGTTGAACCGTGCATGTTCCTGAAACCAACCTTCTCACAGATCTTCAGCTCTGGAGTAACTCTCAGTGGGTCCTTCTGCAAGTGTTGGGTTCATGTGCACAGGGTCCTCTCTACACAGGTCTAGGGAATATGGTCTGGTTCTGGAGGTGGAGTTCTCATTGCTTCAAGGCATGCAACTTTCAGTTTCACAAGTAGCATCTATCATGACATTTCCTGACTTGCCCCCAAGAAATTTGACATGGACCTGTCATTAAATTCCCCTGAGTACCTGTGAGAAAGCAGAGCCAGGAGTTGACCACCTGCATCCGGGGGACTGTATAGGGCCCCTGAACCATGCTACATGGAGGATGACCTCAGGGTACTTCCAGGACGAAAGCAGATTTGCTTAAATATAAAGGTCTGTTTTAAGAAACCCTCCTTCCCAACTTTGAGTAACATCCTCCAGTCCAGACAGATGAATTTATTAAATGACATTGACTAGCAAAAAGCTCCTGGTACACTAGACCAAAGAACAAACTCTGAATAATCAAATGAGCTGTGACAGCTCTACTAAGACAAGCTTACACTTTTATTTCAGGTGAATGGACTGAAAAGTCTAATGTATCAGCCACAAAAGAATGTCCTTGATGAAGGCCATTTGTGACATGATGTACTTCAGCAGAAACAAACTCATACTTTGGAACTGAAGACAGGGGCCAAAAAATGTATGGTATGATCAGTTTTCTTCTGAGGAATGGACATTTAAAAAAATATTGGTGATTAACTTCAGTGCCAAGGATCTCAGTAGCAATTAACATGGGTTAAGACATATGCTTTCAATAAGAAAAAAGACCTTAGTGTTATTTTAAAATGAAGGGCCAGATGATGCTTTCCGGCAATGGGAATTTGGACTGCACAAGGATTGCTGGGTCAGGCCCAGTTTAAAACAAGACAGAGCTATATAGGGTTCACATTTCATTCAGAGACAAATAATAAACTGTAGCTCATAGATGCACTTTTCATGTGTAGATTTCAAAGGTGGGTAAGCGTTATTATCCCTTTTTACAGATGGAGAAATATGTTTCACTGAGAAGTGAAATGATTTGTCCACCGTCACGCAGGAAGTCAGTGGCAGATTCATGAACAGAATTCAGGTCTTCTAGTCTGGTGCCCTATCTACCGGCCCTGGCTTCCTTCCCATGATAAAGGATGGTACATTAGATGGGAAGTAGACTGTGTAAAAGTTTTGCAATGAAACCTCAAACCAAGCAGGTAAAATTCAGCAGGGTTCAGATTTTGTTACAAACACCAAACACAGGCAAGGGTCTCCAAAACATTCACCAAGGTTCATAAACTTTCTCATGAGTCTTGGCTGTGGTTTGTGTAAACCAGGGCTGAGTTTCAGTTGAAGGGCCTATTTATAGTTTCAGGCAGAAATCAGGCCAAACAGTGGTTTTGCATGGTCTCCATCTGAAACTAGGCAAAAATTGGCCATTTCAGCTGATTTTCACTTTGGGTTTTTTGGGTTCATTCAAAATTGAAACTATAAGCAAAAATAAGGGTGTGTGAACCTCACAAGCCAAAACTGCAAAAGGTTTGCATAAAGCCCTGGGAACTGAAACCACTGCAATTTTCATGTCTCTAATGGTAAGTAAAGATTGCATGTTGAGCGATAGTTTTGTAGGATTTTAAGAAACTATGTCTGTTGAAGAGAAACTTCATCATAAGTAGGTGGATTGAGAATGTAATAGAATGAATTATAAGTTATTTATTCCTCTGGGGAAGAGGAGAGAAAGGGAGGAGGTGACGCTGACTTGATACTGCTCTTCTTACAGACCCCCTTAAGGACTTCCATTACTTCTGAGGACATTCTGTGCCAAAACATTCTGCAAGCTTTATTTGTCAATAAATAAATAAATGCAGAGTCTCCTGCACAGCAGTGGGAAGCACAGGCGACTGGTTGTACGAAGGTAGGAGATCCCCCCTGCAGCTTCCCAACTCCTGGGACATGGACTCAGTTGTGAGGCTGCACCTGACCATAACATAGCACAAGCCCTGAGCCTACCCCAGAAACACCCTGGGGCCCTGCCCCTCTGCGCCAGGCGCACCAGGTCTGGGGCAGGCAGGCTCAACCAGGCAGGATCCAAGTGTGGGAGGATCCAGGTGTGGGGTGAGAGGATTCTGTGTGAAACAATCTGGGTGCCTGCAGGCCACAGTGGGGGTCTAGGTGTGGGGGGATCTGGATGCAGAGACTGATTGGGGGAGGGGTGTTCCAGGTGCACAGGCAATGGGACTCTGCAGGGACTTCCAGGTGAAAGTGCTGGGACTCAACGAAGAGGTCTGGGTGCTGGGGGAGTGGGACTTGGTGAGATGGGGTCTGGCTGGAGCTAGTTGGGGGTCACTGGCATAGGGGTCTGAATGTGGGGGCTTGGAGTGGTGCTGGGGAGTGGGGAGCTCAGTGGGGGGTGGTCTGGGTGCAGGGGTGAGGGTCTGGAGACAGGAGGTCTGGGTGCAGGGGGGCTCCAGATGTAGGGGTTGAGGTTCAGTGGGGTGGGGTTCGGGTATGGAGGACTAGGGGGGTTCTGGATGTATGGGGTGAGGCTTGGCATGGGTGTCTGGGTATGGGATAGCCAGATGCATGGGCGTTGGGCAGATGGGGGAGCAGCTCCCTGTATAGTGACCCCTGCTCCCGCAGCTGAGGAGCAATGGAGGCAGGAAGCAGAGAAGGATGCTGAGCTTCCTGCAGCTGGGGGAGGTTTCTGAGGGTGGGACTGACACAGCCCCAGACACTCCTTGAAGGGGAAGAGGAAATCCCATCCTCTCCTGCCTCCAGCCCAGCTGGGACTAGCATCTGATCCCAGAACAGGGTAGGAGCCACTGGCTGGGGTGTCCCCAACCCTGAGGTAATTTACCTGTCTGCCGGCTGCTCTGGGTGCCTGAAAGGATGTACCTGCGCTGCTAAGGAGTGGTGCATGACTGCTCTTTCAGCTTCCCTGTCAGAAAGTCAATTTTCTGCTGGGAAGGAAATAAATCTGTGGGGGACATGAATTCTGCACGCGTGCAGTGGCGCAGAATTCTCCCAGAAGTAATTCTATTGTAAAACCAGCAATCAATATTTCAACATCGAAAATCTATGCAGCTCACACTTCTCAGCTATGAAACCCTACAGGTGTATAACACCAAAAGGAAGCCCTGTGATTAGGGTTGCCAATCTCCAGAATTGTCCTGGAGTCTCCAGGAATAAAAAAATAATCTTTAATTAAAGCTTATATCATGTGATGAAACCTCCAGGAATACGTCCAGTCAAAATTGGCAACCCTTTTTGTGGTCCCAATGATGGTACAAAAGAACTAGGAACTAAGAGAAGCTGAGTCACTGACTCAGGGTATGATTGTGACTGTAAAGAAGCTATTCCACCTCCTTGTGATTCAATCATCCTTGCTCAAAACTAGCTTTAAAAAGCAGGTATCGCTGAAAAATACCCGCTCACATTGACCTATTTGATGAGTCACTGTGCATGTGATGTTTCTGGAAACTTTCTTGTCATCATATATATACCTTATGAAGGTCAAGAACGCTGAGGGAATAATCACAGCTGGATGTCTCAGGTTCATGCTACCATACAGAAAACCCCCTAAAAGGAAATTAAACTATAGCAACCCAAAGCTATGGGGACAATGGATACAATTTTCAGAAATACCTATGTGACTTTGAAGCCTATGTTCCATTTTCTAGAGTGAATTACCATTAATTTACTATCATTCATTTCTGTTGGGTTATTTTACATGTCAACATGACTAGATGTAAGGAGGTGGAAACAAATAAAACGAACAGTCATAAACTATTGTTGCCCCTATGCTGAGTGGGAGAAGATTTTGGGGCCTTGGAGTTCGTTTTCCCATTGAAGGAGACATCAGTGACTCAGAGATAGGGTATTTTACCCAGTATCGCTGTACAATAAATACACAGTTACAGTCAACAAGCTTGTTTCCTTAAATTATGCTGTTTTTAAAAAGGAAGAATAATTTAGCAGAAGCAGAAAGTTAACAGGCAATTTGCAAATTCAGGGTCCACCCTACTCTTCTGACTCTGGCTGTGGACTTTTACTGTCCCAAAGGCACTTTCTCCCCACTGTCTCCCAAGCAACACGTGCACGCGAACACACACACAAAACATGAGCTCGTTTAATTTCTTTGTTCCTTTGACTGACTATGTAATGGTGGCAAATATTGTAGCCAATGTGGAAAAGTAAAACATTTACGTGCAAAATACTGTGTGAATCCAGGAACTAAAGCTTATGGTGCCTATTCCTTTAACTGGCTCTGGAAGTGCTCTGTCAAATCTATCCCTTCTAAGGATTCTTCCTTGGCTTTTGGGCAGCTTGTGGCTGTCAGAGCAGCACATCGCTACCAATACACCACAGAGAATAAGCCCCCATCTATTTACTTGGTAAAGATCTTATATTAGTTAAAAAGCACAAATGTCAAGGGGAAAAGGTGCTGCAGAGCATAACTCTCAGAAACATTCAGATTGCAATTACTGTAATTATATCTTTCAAAGGTAAGGTATGAAAATGATCACGCAAATGAGAGAACAAGGAAAGCACAGGGAACAGCACGTTATTTTTCATCTTATCTTTGTCTCTGTGCCATTGTGCTGAATTGCTATGATTATGTTCTGTTAAAATCTTTTCATTTTTCTCACTGCTCTCTAGGGATCTAAGGCTCGGTGAACAAAGCAGGGTTATCAAACCAATTTCAATTTCGCAAACTCCTCACGGGAAATATTTATGAAAATGCAGACTTCAGAAAGATCAGATGCCTGTCAAACTTTCTTTTATGGGTTTGATAAGATTATGAACAAGACTGAATGCATCAGTGCTGCATTTTCTGTAGCAATATTAAGGACGCAAGAAATTTCAACAACAAGAAAAAGCCATCAAGCCCAACATGCCTCGTCCTTTTGGTTTAGCTTAATCCCACCTTCCTGATTTCTTGCCATGCTCTTCAATCTTTCCTTCTCCTGAAAAATGAGGTGTCTCAAAATTCTATATATTCTCTGTTCAGTCACCTCCTGCATAGGCAACTTATTCCATGTATCTGTTGCCCTTTACATGCCGTAGCCCTACTTGAGCCTCCTACTCTTCTATTTATTGAGATGATGACTCCTAACCTGTGAACTCCTTACAGTATTCAAATATATCTCCATCAATTTTACCCCAAGGCTTTTAAAAATATTGGTGACCTTAAAATGCTGGTGGTGTTTGTTAATTTTAAGAGGCACTCCTTATACATTGAACCCAGCCCTTGTTGTCGACAACAACTAGCAGGATTACATAGAAAGAGAGAGGGAGAGAGAGAGAGAGAGAGAAAGACTACTTAATAGCTCCCTGGAAACAGATTGTTTCCAGGCAATGTTTGCAGGAGTCACTGTCTCAATCGCTGGCTGGTGCATCGCAATGCTCTGCATCAGTGGAAGTTGGTTCCCAACAGGAGTGGTGAGCCTGCAAGTAGCAATCTGTACCCTCATCTCAGTCCCCCAAAGTGGTCAGATTTTTTAAATAAAATGCTGGCGTACTCAGGCTGGGGGTGGCTAAGTCAGAATATAAAAGAAGGTCCCTCTCCCTCTTCCAGAATGAAAAATAGGGACATTTTACAGTGAACGGTATGATGGGAGAAACCGAATGTAGCCCCCTATTGCTCCTTCACTGTTCTCCTAGTGCTAACCTCTAATGTCCAGTCTACTTACCACACCATCCCACTCGCATCACACCACAACCCCACCAATCCACCCGCTGCTTCATTCTTTCCTTCTCCTCCACCCTCCCATTAAATCCTACCAATCAGCCCATCCTCGCCTACCTCTGGACCTCCCCAAGTGCCTTCAGCAGCCTCCAAACCCACCCCACCTGCTCAGAAATTCCTACACACACTTAGCCCTCAAGCTGAGAACCCCTCCTCTTCCTGTCAACATCCCTACAGAACATTACCATGCCCTTAGCTCTGAAGACTCTTCCACCTGGCAGTCCCAAGCTCAGAATGCACCCCCTTCTTTCCCTCCCCTCCCTACATCTTCAGGCTCAAAAACACTCAAGCCCATGCTCCTACTCTTTCCCCTCCTATTAACACCCGCACCACCAGGCTCAGAATTGTTCCTACTTACTGCTGGAAAAGGAAGAACAAAGACAGCTGGTAGCATCTGCAGACAGCCTTGTACTCTGCCTCTTTGGAGATAGTCCTACAAATGCTTGCTCTGTGCCTCTTTCCTCCACTGCTCCTGGGTCTGAAGTAGCTCCTGCCCCACTCAGCATCTCCCAGTGGCAGGAAGCGGTACTGCAATTTGCGGTACATCAGCCACACTACATGGTTGTGACATCATTGGTGGGGTTAGCACCATTAATCTCTAATGATCAGCCACTGCTACATAGACTTGAATTTGCTGCATCAAGTAGGTAATACATTCATGTCTGATCCTGTGAAAATCATTTACAGAGTCAGAGATGACCCAGGGTCTTTTGAAAAGAGATGAGCAAGGTTTTTAATATTATTTTGGACTTGGATGGTCCTCTGATTTTCTTTTTTTCTCTCTCTCTTTGAACTGGGAATTTGCAGTCATGAACATTAGTAGCTTGAGGTAACCGTGCTTAAATTAAACCAGATAGCACTGAACTCTCCATGAAACTTGTTAAATTACCATCAGCAGACTTTAGTAGGGTCCCCTCCCACCCCCGTAAACTATGTTAAGTGTAGAATTAAAGCTTTAAAACAAAAATATGATTTAAACATTCAAAAGCTTGAAAACAGTGAGTCTTAGCACTTAACATCTTCAAAGAGCTGCACAATCTTTACTAATTCCCACCAGGCCTATAGAAAGCAGGTCAATGAGTACTAGCCCCATTTTACAGACAGAGAGACACCGAGATTAAGAATCAGTTATGAACTGAAGGCACAGACTTTGGGGCAGTGGGTGCTCTAAGAGGCATTGTGCTGAAGCAGTCAGAATGCTCCCAAAAGGATCTGGGCAGCACAGCTGCTATGCAAGTGCCTTCTTTGTATACTGTTGTATGTTCTCTCCTCTGAGCCCAGCCATCTTTGAAAACATTCTCCGCGGGCTGAGGCTATCGTGCCCCTTTCATCATGTCTCTCCATTTGAAGTTAATGCAGGAGGCTGGTGGGGTGAGATGCTGGGGTTTCATTTTTTCCTCCGCTCTACCACCTTTGCATCACCTAGAGCTTATTGTGGTGCTAGCTCTTCAGTGTTCTTGTGCTCCTACCTACAAGAGTTTCTTTTGGCCTTTGAGCACCAGCACACAGGACTCGGCTTCATCTGACCTCTATGGCTTGCTCAAGGCCACCTAACAAATCACAGTGGCAGAGACAGTATTAGAACTCAGCAGTTACTGGCTTTCAGTTTGTTATGAATATAGGCTAGTCCCTATATTCTATATGAACTCCCAATGTGATGTGATGGCTAAGACAGCAAGCCTGATGCTTAAGTGAATAGAAAGTGGCATGACTGTATACAATAGTAGCAAGATCATTACTAGACTATTGTGCCCATTTTTTGGTGTCCACACTTTTAAAAGGATGTTGACAAATTGGAAAGGGTTCAGAAAAGAGCTACAGAAATGACTGGAGATCTTAAAAACCTGTCCTACAGTGAAAGACTAATTTACTCACTCTATTTAGTTTAGCCAAGAGAACACTGAGGTGACTTGATCGTAGTCTATAAGACCGTACTTTGGGGAAATATTTCTGATAGTAGAGGGCTCTTTAATTTAGCAGCCAAAGAATTGAGATTTAGCAGCTGGAAGCTGAAGCTATACAAATCAGACTAGAAATGAGGCATGCATTTTTAACAGTAAGGGTAATTAATCATTGGAACAACTAATGTAGATTCTCCATCCTTTGAAGCCTTTAAAACAAGGTTGGATGTCTTTCTAAAAGTTATGCTCCGTGAGCTTGATGCAGGAATGACTTAGTGAAATTCTATGGCCTTTGTTATGCTTCAGCTCAGACTGCATGATCATACAGGTACCTTCTGGCCTTCAAATTTATGAATCCCTGAAGATGTAAGTGTCTGTGTAGTGTGTGTATACAGTTTGAGAGAGAGAGGGAGAGGGAGAGAGAGAGAGATCTCCATCTAGTGGCATATAAGGATAACAACGTGTTATATTGGTCATAAAGTTTGTAGGTGCAATAAAGTTCTTATCATGCACTGCAAATTGCTTCCTATGTGCAGCAATTAAAACAGTCTATGCTTATTCCACTAGCCTATGGTTCCTTAGTCTACTAAAATTTTCTAGTTTGGGAAGGGGGAAAGTAGTGCCTTATCCTGCTTGCATTAAAGTCAAGGGCAAAACTCCCATTACCTTCAGTGGAAGCAGGATTGGGGCCTTAAAAATTAAAGTAAAAAAATAAATGTCACTTTCTGTTCTTCATCTCTCCAATTCCCTCTTTCTCCTTTCCTTTGAAGAAAGCAATTTCTCTGTCTCTTGATCTTGTACCTCTTTAGTAGGGATGGGGAAAACCTGGAGAACTACTGTGCTTAATTAAACATTTTTAGCTTCTTTCAAAGGAACATTTTTTTAAAAAAAGGTAAAAGAAAATTAACATTGTTTCTCTCTCAAACTCTCCTTCACGATCATCCAAGGAGAGAACAAAAGTTCCATCTCTGTCCGTTGACTTGGCAAACTTTAGGAACAATGGCATTCCAAAAGACACTGTCATGAGTGCTTCCCACTCTATTTTATATCAAAGGCTGGATTTTTAAAAACTGGGGTTTCAGTGGCAAAGCTTCCCTGAACATGGCTCAGGAAGAGGCCCTGGATGTGATTTTATCTGTAATGTGATGCCAAATGTTTGAAAAGTTTCCTTACAGCCTGACCCAAATCACATTAAAGCCAATGTGAGTTGGATCAAGTGCTTAGTCTCCAGTTTGGGTGACTGTGGTGTTCAACACAGGTACATAACAGATATGGACCCAAGTCTAATAATGATTTTTTTATTCATCCAAAGCTCTTACTAAAGTTAATGAAAGCTGAGTCTGAATATGGACTGGAGGCAAGGCCCCTGAAGAGCCAAGGGCTGGCCAGCGTTCAGCTGACTTGTATGCAGTTGATTGCAGGTGCATAGATTTTTCAGCTGTTTGGCTGGACTCTCCAGCTGATGGGATTTTAGGCTGGCCAGATGGCCCTAAACTGACTCAATAATTAAGGGCAGACTAGAGTAGACTGATCCTGAATACACTGGCTCAGGTTGGGCTGGCCATTCTGCTCCTCTGCTACCTCTTTTGTCTGACGTTCTGACAGCCACAATCTTGTCTTTTTTAAGCTCTGCTGCCTTGTACTTTTTCACAGAAGGGAAAGCAGGTATTTTCTTTTCATGCATCACCAGTGACTTGCTGCACAACCACTGATCTGCTGATTATTAACAAAAGAACAGTGTGTGAAAAGAAGGCACATGCAAAAGAACAGTGTGTGAAAAGAAGACACATGCACCTGTACAGGGGTATGAGGCCACTGAGGCAACACCTCAGCACAAAGTTCACTGATGTCCTTCTATTAATTCCATGGGTTTGGGACTGGGCCCTTAAAAAGAATATAGCGAACAAATTTGAATTAGTTTTATCTGCCTCTCTAAACCATACATACTTACCATGGTATCTGAGTATCAAGCTGCGGCAGTCGGAGAGGAACATAAGCAAGGTGCCAATAGTCTAACTGTGACACAGTTCTCTAGACTACTTGAAAAAGATTTGAGAGTCCATACTCTGAACATCCCTGGTACATTCCCTGGAAGAGTATAATAGATCGGATAGACTGATAGATTGACTTCATGTGACTTATCTTAGCCAGGTCTGCACTGCAAATGCAAACCTACTCTCAATGTATTTGGCCTAGTAAAGCAAAGGTTTAGGATTATTATTATGTTCAGTTTTTTAAACCATACTGTAAACATATTACAAAGTGGGCTTCGTATAGAGTAAAGATATTAGGCTGCTACAAAGATGAAAGGGTAAACACTGGAGCTCAAAATATCTTATTATTGAGGCAGTATAGCTGCCAGATGTCCTATTTAAAATATAAGAAGCCTGAAATGTTAGAGGCAAAGTCAATGCAATTGTTTTTCACCACAACACAGGGAGTAAGAAAGAAACTAGATTATAAACAGAATCTGGGAAGAACTACATTCAGGTTAAGACAGCTTTGAAGCCGCTTACCAAAAAAGCAACTGATACTGAGGCAATAATTAGGGTTGCCAACTTTCTAATTGCACAAACCAGAACACCCTAGCCCCATTCCTTCCCTGAAGCCCCACCCCTACCCTGGCTCTGCCCCAAGGCCCTGCCCCCCCCACTCACTACATTCCCCCTCCTTTGGTGGCTCACTCTCCCCCACCTTCACTCACTGTCACTGAGCTGGGGCAGGGGATTGGGGTGGGGGGGGGGTAAGGGCTCTAACTGGGAGTGTGGGCTCCAGGGTGGGGCCAGAAATGAGGGGTTCAGGATGCAGGAGGGGGCTTGGGGTGGGGCTGAGGGATTCGGAGTGCGGGAGGGGGCTGCGGGTTGAGGCAGGGGTTTGGGGTGTAGGAGGGGATGAAGGCTCTGGGCTGGGAATGCAGGCTCTGAGGTGAGAGCAGGGCTGAGGGGTTTGAGGTACAGGAGGGGGCTCTGGGTTTGGGGGGGGTTCAGGGCTGGGGCAGGGGGTTGGGAATCGGGGTTGGGGCAGGCTTACCTTGGGCGTCTCCCGGTCAGCAGCGCAGCAGGACTAAGGCAGGCTAGTCCCTACCTGGCTGCACCCTGGAATCTTTGCCATGATCTCTGCATTCTTGGATGGCACCTTAAGTAACCTGGACACATTTCTCTGTGGTTTTCTTTCCAAATGTATTTGGAATAGCATTAAGGAGGAACACCTGCATGGATGGTTTTAGCCATCGTCTGGTCACTTCTCGTCTTCAGTGAACCATTTTGCATTGATGTCAAGGTTAATTTTTTGATTAATTGCCTTTATTTTTCCACTTTTTCTTCACTTCCAACATGAATAGTGAACCCTGTGAGTTTAAATATTCAGAGTGCAGTGCTTGAACCATTTTTTAAAATTGCTCCTTTTGTGCTACATTGAAGGTAGCATGATGTTAGCATGACAGATGGTTCTGACTTTCTTATTAAGCTCTTTTCCTTATGGTTGTTGTTATGGAATCATCATTGACTGGACTTTACTGATAACAATGGCTAAAATGAATCAGGAATGTAAAGACGAAGTAAAGAGTAAGTTGTATGTGGACAGTGCCAGGACAGAGCATGCTGTATCCCAAGATACAAGCCAATCCCAAAACATGTGATGTAATGTATATTAAATGAAATGTAATGTGTTAAATGTATATAAAGGAAGAGGGTTTCTGTGTGGTTTGCCCTGTACTCACCCCTACACTTGAGTCTGATCAACTCAGCATAGCTTTGCTGCATGCCAAATAAAGGAACCTGAGTGACAAGATGAGAATCAAGTTGAGTTCTTGGCAAACCAAGTGGAAGAGGTCTCGGGGAAGCTCCAACATTTAAATCCTTGGATATGTTCATTTCCATAAAACCTGTACTACCTTATCTTCAGCTGTCATATTGGGGATAGTGCTTGTTTGTGTTTTACATATTATATAAAGCAGTAATTTGCTTGCCGCATTGTGATACAATCGATTTTAATGCTCAGTTTGACTGTGTAAAAGAACATGCCTGTGATTTCTTTTTGTATTTTGAATTGAAAGAGACTTTTAAAAATAAGTGCAATAATAGAATCATCTGGCTCAATGGGTAAAAAGAATACTAAAACTTTTATGAGAAAAGAATAATCTTGTTAGGCATGATGACTAAATGGCATACAATATTGCTAGCATCAGTACTCATTATGGGCCAAATCCTCAGCCCAGTCCCCAGGTGAAGTAGGCCCAGTGATGGGCTGAGTATGGTGCCACTATGCTGCATAATAGCTACAAGTACTCTGTGATATGGTCAAACTTCTCCTGCCCTCCTAGGTCTCTTTTCTAGATACACTATCATTGATTCTGTGTATAATTGAGCCTCTAATACTGTGCCATAAAGTATGATCCACCCACCCTGAAAACTAAAAACTGTATAATTTTTTATCATACAGAGTGAAGACCACTCTGTATGATCCTAGCACAAGACCCATGTACTATTCATATTCTACCTAAGCCTTCAATAATAGGGATTAAATAGCATTTAATTGGTTCACAGTGAATTTCATTCACAGTGCATAGCAAATTATAATAAATCAAGATATTTAAGAAATATTTAAGAGGACCTGTCCCAGAATGAGGTGTCATTAAAGAAGGTTTTGGAACAAATTGGTAAAATAAACAGTAATAAGTCACCAGGACCAGATGGTATTCACCCAAGTGTCCTGAAGCAACTCAAATGTGAAATTGCAGAACTAATAACTGTTTTAACCAATTGTTTAAATCAGCTTCTGTACCAGATGACTGGAGGATACCTAATGTGACACCAATTTTTTAAAACAGCTCCAGAGTCAAGCCCAGCAATTACAGGCTGGTAAGCCTAGCATCAGTACCGGGCAAATTGTTTGAAACTATAGTAAAGAACGGAATTAGCAGACAG
This sequence comes from Mauremys mutica, assembly GCF_020497125.1. NCBI lineage: Eukaryota > Metazoa > Chordata > Testudines > Geoemydidae > Mauremys > Mauremys mutica. The sequence continues at coordinate 302,305,715 of NC_059072.1, read as the reverse complement.
ATAGATGAACACCATTTGTTGGGGAAGAGTCAACATGATTTTTGTAAAGGGAAATCATGCCTCACCAATCTACTAGAATTCTTTGAGGGGGGTTAACAGGCATGTGGACAAGGGGGATCCAGTGGATATAGTGTACTTAGATTCTCAGAAAGCCTTTGACAAGATCCCTCACCAAAGGCTCTTAAGTAAAGTAAGCTGTCGTGGGATAAGAGGGAAGGTCCTCTCATGGATCAGTAACTGGTTAAAATATAGGAAACAAAGGGTCAGAATAAATGGTCATTTTTCAGAATGGAGAGAGATAAATAGTGGTGTCCCCCAGGGATCTGTACTGGGACCAGTGCTGTTCAACATATTCATAAATGATCTGAAAAAAGGTGTAAATCATGACTGGTGAGGATAAAGTAAATAAGGGAGTACTATTTACCCCTTCACATAACACAAGAACCAAGGATCACCCAATGAAATTAATAGACAGCAGGTTTAAAACAACCAAAAGAAAGTACTTCCTCACATAGCACACAGTCAACCTGTGGAACGCATTGCCTGGGGATGTTGTGAAGCCCAAAACTATAACTGGCTTCAAAAAAGAATTTTATAAGTTCATGGAGGATAAGTTCATCAGTGACTATTAGCCAAGATAGTCAGGAATGCTTCCCATGCACTGGGTGTCCCTAGGCCTCTGACTTCCAGAAGCTGAGACTGGATGACAGGGAATGGATCACTTGACGATTGCCTTTGTCTGTTCTTTCCCTCTGAAACACCTGGCATTGGCCACTGTCAGAAGACAGGATACTGAGCTAGATGGACTATTGGTCTGACCCAGTATAGCCATTAAAAAAATAATCTGTTCATATTGGCTGTTCATGCTAGATGACTTGCCCCTGTGTAAAGAGCCAGCACAAGGCCTATGGTGCATAGATTATGCCTATTTTGAGGCCTTTCATGGGACTTCGTCAGTGCATAGTCCTTGTGCTGGCCCTCAGCATAGGGGTGAATCTCATCCATTTGGAATACGCCTGATCTATAGTACAGCTTTTCTCAGCTAAGGAGTCAATGATCCATGTCTCAATACTTCAGCTAAATATGACAGGTGTTTTGCCTTGCCGCTGAAGCATTCTTCATCTAATCAGTTATATGCTGACAAAATTTTCACTAGGGCTCCCTCAGAAAATTTCCTCTTTTGTCAGAAAAGCATGTAATATTAGCTGGTAATATACGTCCCCTCTCCTTCCTGCTCCTGATCAATGAATTAATCAACTGGTTTTTAAAAATCAGTTCACTACCCCCTGCAAACCCCCCTCTAATTCCATACTCTCTACCTCCTCAGTGCATCAGTCCTTTCACCCTTGTCCCCTTCAGCACAGCCCCTTCTCACCCCACCATACTTCCCTCTCATCAGTATGTCACTGAGGCTTCTTTAGGTCGCTTCCTCACTTGCTAACTTCCTCACAGCAACATCAGTGGCAACAGATAGATCGCCCTGCAGTCTCTGGTCAGGCAGAAAGCAGGCCCCTTGGGCAAGGTGGCCAGTGAAAGAGTGGGTCTCTTTTAGGTTTTGAGATAGACCCACCCACACCCACCCACACCCCCAACCTCTAGCGGTCTCCCTTAGCTGGTACAGGTGACTGGAGAATGGGTCTCCCCTGGCTGCTGGACGGTGACAAGGTCTCCTGGTTCCTTTCTAATACAGTTTCTTCACACTCTGAGATGGGAGACTCCAGCAGGAAGAGAGGCAGGCTGTAGTCGCTTCAGGAATCCCACTCAGTACATAAGCAGCATGGCCCCTTTCCAGCTCCACCTACTCCCCTTTCTGCACTGCTGGAGCAGCAGTCATTGCAGGAGCTGAAAGGACTCTGGTGCATCCTCTATATGCACCAAAAGGCACTGGTGGGAATACAACAAAGGAATGTCCTTGCAGCAGCTGCTTCTGTCAAAGTGATAGCAAGCATCCTCGAAGAAGGCTCTAACTTCTAATAAGCACAATCTTGTCATTTTTACAGTGATTTCCCAACTCAAATGTAACCAATTTCTGTCCATGTTTATCACTTTACTATGCACAGGGCCGGTAAAGGATTTATGGGGAGTGAGATGACTCTTTAAGTTACATACAGGCCAGACTTAACTGATTTGAAAGAGTAGGTGTGGGGGATCTTTAGGTTCCGTCTAGGTTCTTGCTGCAGAAGTGAAGCCTAGCTGCATTTTAATCTTAGCAATCAGTTTGCAGTGGTGCACATTTTCAAAGCTATCTTCACACTGAAAAGGGCTAGAGACTTCCTTTTTCTTTTTACTGGGAGCTTATGTTCTCCTTATCGGGGCCCAGAGGTTGGATCTGTTCACAAACCCGGGATGCCCCTTGCATCTGATCAGTGGATCCATTACATTTTAGAAAGACTTGATGAGAGGCTGTGTCTATTACAGGGGTGGGCAAATTATGGCCCGCAGGCTGGGTCCGGCCCGCCAGCCATTTTAATCTGGCCCTCGAGCTCCTGCTGGGGAGTGGGGTCTGGGGCTTACCCCGCTCCAGAGCTCCAGCGGGGAGCAAGGTCGGGGAACACTCCACACAGCTCCCAGAAGCAGCAGAATGGCCCACTCCAGCCAGGAACAGGGTCGGGGGCCATGCCACGCAAGCTCCCAGAAGCAGCGGCATGGCCCCCCCTCCAGCGCCTACATATAGAGGCAGCCAGAGGCCTCTGCTCTGGATGCTGTACCCGCCCCAAGCACCACCCCTGCACCTCCCATTGATGGGAACCGCAGCCAATGGGGCTGTGCCTGCAGACAGGGCAGTGTGCAGAGCCACCAGGCTGTGCCTCGCATAGGAGCTGGATAAGGGACATGCTGCTGCTTCCAGGAGCCAACTGAGGTAAGTGCAACCCAGAGCCTGCACCCCTGAGCCTCTCCCCATGTCCCAACCCCCTACCCCAGCTCTGATCCCCCTCCCACCCTCTGAACCCCTCAATCCCAGCCCAGAGCACCCTTCTGCACCCCAAACCCCTCATCCCCACCCTGGAGCCCACACGCCCAGCTGGAGCCTGCACCCCTTCCCGCACCCCAACCCCCTACCCCAGCCCTGATCCCCCTCCCACACTCCAAAACCCTCAGTCCCAGCCCTCCTGCACTCCAAACTCCTCATCTCAACCCCACCCCAGAGCCAACACCCCCAACCAGAGCCCTCACCCCATCCTGCACCCCAACCCCAATTTTGTGAGCATTCATGGCCTGCCATACAATTTCCCAGCTGTGGCCTTCAGGCCAAAAAGTTTGCCCACCTCTGGTCTATTAGCATCTCACCATTTAGATTAGATTGAACCTCTTAAAGGTGAAAACATAAACTGCGTTAAACTGTTTTACTCCTTCATTGTTTTCCTTATTGTTAAAATGCTGCCATCAGGGCCCCTCTTACTGGTATTGATTTCAATGGGGATTTTCACTCATCCTAGCAGAGGCAGGATGTAGCCCTGGATCTCCGAAAGGTGGTATTTGCGAGAGTGCACAGTGTCGGCCTAACCCTGCATCCATTGAAGACTTCGCTGAAGTCACTGGGAGCGGTGCTAAGCCATTGATTTCAATGGGAGCAGAGTTAGGTCAATGTTACATCTATTTGCAAATCTCACTCTAAAGGTCCAGGGAGGTAAAAGCCACTCCATTAGAGAATCCTGTCCTCTATCCTTACCTGAAAAGTAGTTTAAGCTAGAAAGAAATCCAAATATTATTCCCTAAGCCATCTATAATTTTCATTTAAGTTAACGTATTTCTACTACTTACCATCAATCCTAAAGACTTCTTAAAAGGAATTGCTATGGTGTCTTGATTTCAGAAAAAGCTGTTCTACCACCATTTATATAGCAGTGAAACCAAGGCTATATAAGGATATGATTGAGAGTTTCTTTTCTATCACACATGTATGTAGCTCTACTGAGCTACAGTTTCTAAAAGGTCCATTACTGAAATTTCAGTCTCAAGAATTACATCTCCCCCAGATAGCCAGGTCCATTCCAGTGGAGTAACATTAATCTTCTACACAGACAGAGGAAAGATGTTCCCATTATTCACTAAGATAACTAGTTCCTCATTTTTTGCTGACAAGTCCTTTTTCAGCTACTCAGACCAAAGAAGCTGGTAGAGTTCATTAGGAGCAGAAAGAAGCTGAGCTTAGGATCAGTCAATGAATCTCTGAAGGTGTTAGTTCTTTTCATTTCAATTCTGAAAAATGTGGAAATAACTTTAAGGTGCATTGGTAAATGCCTGGAATTGCAGCTTCTACATAAGTATATTCTGTACTTGATATATCAACAATTTGATATATACATCTTGGGTTGGATCAATTTTCTGCTTAAGGTTCCCTGTAGAACATTGACAGAAAACATCAGGTCTTTTGTTTAGAAGGCGTATGCTGTGGACCGAGTTTTCAGCTTGCCTCAAGATAGTCTCCAGAGTTACAGGACCAATTTTGCATTGCACAAGCAATTGCACCTGCAAAACTGGGAATACAGAATTCATGTCTGTGAACACAAATTGGCTGTGTGTGTGCCCCAAACAGATGTACTACCAATTAGTTGTGCACATAAAACAGTATGCAAGAAGTTGAAAATGTGGCCCAATACACTTCTGGGGAAAGTACATAACTAAAATGGAATGTTGAAAAAGGTTTATGGGTACAGAATAGGTGAGAAGGGGGAGTAGAATAGGATGAACTTTTCTGGGGAAAACTTGGACTTCCCTAATTTAGCCCTGTCCCAATCTTCTTAATGAATATGAACTTCTGAGATCTCTGAAGATTTCATGACTCCAAGATCATAGAAATGTAGGGCTGGAGGGGGCCTCAAGAGTTCATCTAGTCCATGCTCCCCCTCCCGTGCCCACTGTGATAGGATTAAGTTTACCTAGACCACCCTTGAAACATGATAGAGTTTTTGATAACCGTACCTCATTCCAGTGTCAGCCTAACTGAGTCCATATTCCAGAACCGTATTCCCTCTCTGAATAGAACATTGGTCACATAGGAAGAGGACTGGCCAAGAAGATCCCAGTGATCTCAGAGCCCATATTTCAAGCACAAGCAGAAAGAGATTTGCTCATGCTTTTCATTGTGGCTTCCCACCAGCGCTCCAAGAATGTCTTCACACAGCACAAGTTCTTCTGTACTGGCATTCCTATCTAGGTTCTTGTTCTGCACTCATCTCTGAGGTAAATGAATGCTCATAATGCAATGCAAATTTTGCAGCTAGACTATTATCCTAATTGTCTTTGGCACTGCCCTCTCCGAATTCAAAGCTCTTCTCATCTGTTGTGAATATACATGAACAAGACTGAAGGAATGACAGAGTAGTCTAAGCACCAGGAGAGACCATTCAGAAGTCAAAATCCTTAAAGAAAGTTATAAGAAATTGTATTGCTCAAGTATGGCAAATAATTGTAAATCTGAATGACTTGGCTTCCGTATTTTTTTTTCTTTCAATATTCCAAAGGGGATCATATCACATTAGGGACTTTTCATCTGCCAAACGTATGTAGATTATAAACTTTTCAGAGCAAGTGCCTTATCTGTATTCTTGTCTGTAAAGTGCCTTGCAACACTATTGGCCCAATATAAATAGAAAATGTGATTATTTATTATTAATTATTATTATTACTTATAGGTAATAAAACATTTCTAAAACCAAATCTATTTTTGAGTTATAGGAATATGAAAACATTTAAATAGGTAGATTAAAATACCATAACCAAACACAAATTAATCTATTTTTACTTAATTTTTTTTTAAATTACTTCTGAGCTGAAACACAGTCAAGTTTCACCCTAGAGCAAATTTCTGTGGCTGAGTTATAAATCTCTTAATAATGAAGTTTTTAATGAAAGCAAGGCTAATATAGTGTGAAAGGTAGCAGAGCAAATTGTGTCACTATAGCCATATCTTAATGGAAAACTATGGAATACTGAAAATGTTTTCTGATTATTGCTTAATTTATCAAAACTACATCATTTACAGCACACAGTAAATGAGGCAAAATCGTTTTTAAAGATGCTACAGAGATAATTATATGAAAAAGTACTGAGTAGCCAAGGAATGAGTAGGCAGAAAATAAGTCACATGAGAGGAAAAAGTATTGCCCAGCTAACTGGGAGTCCAACAGATATATCAAGTAATTACATAGCCAGCAATCCACAGGGGTGCACCAAGTAAGTAAGTGGAAATGTGATTGTGGCTGGTGGGATGGGGGTTATTTCTGTAACATTTTCATCTTGAGATATGGTATAGCTGTTATATATTGAGGCATTTTAACAAGAAGCTTTAGAAACAATTATGCAAATGAGCAGCTATAACCAAAGGGCCCCAAAAGAAAGGAAAGGTTAACAAATTAGCTGCGAGGCAATAACACTTAGCACTCCTATAGCACGATACATTTCCAAAGCATTGTACAAATATTCACTAATTAAGAGCCTTCTCCTGATTACATTGAAGTCCATGGGAATTATGCTTCAAAGGGAGCAGGAACAGGCCGAAAATGAGATACCCAAGTCCACAAAGTACATGAGTGTCAGAGCTGGCATTAGAAAGCGCACCGATGCTATGATGACGGGTGGTATAGAAAGCCCCAGAAAAGACAGACTTCAGGAGTGACTGATGCCTAGGACACCAACCATAGTGCTATGTGAGGTGCATTCTGGGAGCACCAAAAGGGCAATAAAGGAACGCACCAGGGAGTTAGTGGTCCAGTAAACAGGTTAAATAGGTAATTGGGTAAGGCAGAAAGCTTGGGAGTAAACAAATTGTTTCATGTCTGTTTACTGTCTGAGCCAGCATTGGCTCTGAGGGGGGCATACATTTCCCAGTTTGCCCTTCAGCTGATTCTGAATACTCTCAGCACAAACAGACATGGTGAACATTGTAGAACATGGCATGTTTTTGACATTTCTGAAAATCTGACTCTGAATCTAAAGCTTCGGTGAGCCATTTATTCCAATACACATTTTGTGGTTATTAGTTCAACCCTGTATTGTTTTAGAGAGGAGCCTGGCATACGCCTACTCCTGCCCAGGACTTCGGAACAACTGAAGTCGGTCTTCAAAACTCCCCTGAAGAATCCAGCCACACATTTAAAACAAAAACAAGCCAACAAAGAAACACATACATTATAGTACATCATAGAATCATAGAATCATAGAATCTCAGGGTTGGAAGGGACCTCAGGAGGTCATCTAGTCCAACCCCCTGCTCAAAGCAGGACCAAACCCAACTAAATCATCCCAGCCAGGGCTTTGTCAAGCCTGACCTTAAAAACCTCTAAGGAAGGAGATTCCACTACCTCCCTAGGTAACCCATTCCAGTGCTTCACCACCCTACTAGTGAAAAAGTTTTTCCTAATGTCCAACCTAAACCTCCCCCTCTGCAACTTGAGACCATTACTCCTTGTTCTGTCATCTTCTACCACTGAGAACAGTCTAGATCCATCCTCTTTGGAACCCCCTTTCAGGTAGTTGAAAGCAGCTATCAAATCCCCCCTCATTCTTCTCTTCTGCAGACTAAACAATCCCAGTTCCCTCAGCTTCTCCTCGTAAGTCATGTGCTCCAGCCCCCTAATCATTTTTGTTGCCCTCCGCTGGACTCTCTCCAATTTATCCACATCCTTCTTGTAGTGTGGGGCCCAAAATTGGACACAGTACTCCAAATGAGGCCTCACCAATGCTGAATAGAGGGGAATGATCACATCCCTCGATCTGCTGGAAATGCCCCTACTTATACAACCCAAAATGCCATTAGCCTTCTTGGCAACAAGGGCACACTGTTGACTCATATTCAGCTTTTCGTCCACCGTAACCCCTAGGTCCTTTTCTGCAGAACTGCTGCCCAGCCATTCGGTCCCTAGTTTGTAACAGTGAATGGGATTTTTCCATCCTAAGTGCAGGACTCTGCACTTGTCCTTGTTGAACCTCATCATATTTCTTTTGGCCCAATCCTCTAATTTGTCTAGGTCCCTCTGTATCCTATCCCTACCCCCCAGGAACCACTCCTCCCAGTTTAGTGTCATCTAAAGTTTGAGAGTTTTAGCTATAGTTCCAGGCATTCATTCCAAAAGGATGTAGTCCATTAAATTGCTAGTGCTTTACATTGTTAGAGTATTAATTCAAAGCTCTCACAAACCTGAAACAACATAATCTGAAATACCACACCCAGAATATTAGGACCTGGGAAAGCAGGCTGATTTAGTTACAGCACCACTATTCTGCTGTCTTGTTAACTGCTGTCAATCTGCCTCTCTCCCATCACATTTCCAAAAGTACCACTGTACCTCCTGTTTCAGTTATTCCAACTTGCTTCTGTATAGGCAGACTAATGGCAGCTGGCTAGAGAGACAGTTTGGACTGATGGATGCATCTGCAATTTTGCAACAATAAAGAAAGGTCAACTAGTAGAAGGCAGCTCCTTGTGTGATTTGTTGTCCCTAGGTTGCTTAAGTAAGGGACAGCTCACCATAGACGCACAAATTCTTAGCGGAGATTGGGAGCACACCAAGGTCAATGGAGGTGCGAAGAGCAGGCTGGAGGCTGTGAGTGCCAGTTAATAAATGCATTTAAGATACATAAACCAATATTGCAACTTTTCAGGAAAATCTTCCTGACAGTGAATTTTATTCTTTCATGGTACAGTACCACTAGACTGCTGAACAAAACACTAGAAAATAGATTATGAGGAGCAGCCTTGCCCTCTCTAACGTCTATCAACCTAAAATTATGAAGAAGGAAAATAATTAAAAACAATGCAGACTATACTGACAGATTATAATAAAAAAGCACCTCATGTGGCTTAATATTATTTAAATAGCTGAGAGAGTAACCAAATTCTATTTTTTTTTTAGGGGACGGGGGATAATCTAAGTTTAGCATCAATTTCAAGATATCTAGTGTCTAGGTCACTGGAAATTGGATGCATTTTCCAGATGTATTATATCATTGAGGGGAATGGTTCATACCTGCTTAATAAGAGTGTATCCTCAGCCAATCAACTGCTAGCTCATCAGTAACAGTGGTCTTAGTACTTGTTAGTATCTTGTTCTCCCAACAAGAGGATTGGACTTCAATAGGGGATACTGCAAAAGGCTGGAATCAAGGGGTGACGTTCTGCCACCCTTACTCAGATTGGGTAGCACAGATTGGGCAGCGCCATTTATTTCAGGGAGGGGATGTAGATGGCATAAACGAGTGAGAGATACCCATATGCAGATGTCTGGTGTCACAAGGGGAAGTAACCACAACAAATGCAATAGGGAAAATTTGGCTAAAATTGAAACATGGAGTTAATAAGGCTCTTTGGAGGGCTCTATGGTGTAACTTAGATCCTGAAAAGAACGGATGGATAGCATCAGAAAGCAGTTTATGACCGCAGCTGATTTGCAAGGTGAGTCATTGAAGCAGCTACTTCAGAAGAAGGAAGTGCCCAGTAAAGAATGAATATATGTGGCAAACCACACGCCAGCACTGCCTCAAATTCATCAGCTCATGTAACGATCATGTTTACAGTCTGTGTACAGTGTCTATCCCACAAACAGCCATCAGTTCTTCCAGGCACAGTAATATCTTTGACAATATTTTAACATAGATTCTAATAATATCTATCAAGTCATTTGCACTTTGTGCCTTATCGGCTGAGAGAGGAAAAGGAACCAGCTGAGAGGCTGTGTCATTTAATGTAATTTAGCCTGTCAAGCAAGAATGCTCCTCAACTGGGGGTGTTTAAAAGGGAATAAAGCTGCTTGTGGTGAAGCAGCAAGGTCAGAGATTGCCCTCCCACTGTCTAAGCACTGGATGCAATTCCATTATGGACCCTGCTGTGACAAGGAAGCCTCAGAAAAAGTCAGCAGTTGTGCAGGGCTGAGGTAGCCTTTGCTGCAGGAGTGGAGACAGGGTATATGCCAACATGAAGAGTTTTATTTTCCCTAGACAGCACCAAATTCTATTTTTCATCAGATCTTAATGCATTGCCAGCCAGAGTGGATACCTATGGCATGCAACTACTAAATTGGTTACTTTGGGAGATTTCTAAAGGCACAGAGGGAAGCTAGGGTGGGATCTACGGAGAGTGGGATCTGTCAAAGTTAGACTCAGGACTCACAGTTTGTCAGACCACTCTGTTTTATTAGCACAGCGCTTCTGCTAATAACACCCAGATAATGTGAGCCCCATGCAAGACACAAACTATCTTATTTATACAGATAAAAGGATGAGAAACTTAACAAGATAACAAAGGAAGCAGAATCAGATAAGTTTACCTGGGTTAGGCATGCATATTTTATTCCCTTACTAACTACTACCCATCTTCTGTTAATGTTTTGCCATTAGCACCATTGTTTATGCCTAATGTTTCTTTTCCTGGCACCTGTATTTCAACATTTCTTATTTCTGCTTAAAGGTACATACAACATTTCTTTAATCCATTCTTATTTTTACAATATAATTTATTCTACTTTCACAATCCCTCCTTTTGGTCAAGCTTACGCCATGACCAAAATTTTACTGGGTTTTACACATTAACCGTTTTTTTTTTTTTAATCTCTTTGTTCATTAGCAATATTTAAAATTATTGTATTAGCACTCTGTTCTGGGGCAGTTACCTGAGTAGCATGCCTTATACAATTTTGGGTACAACAGGAGACTAACTGAAAACATACAAAAATTATTAGGATTTCAAACAGGATAGTTAGGGCTTCCTGAAACAACCAGTTTCCTATACCACAGAATACTTAGCCACTTCCATAAAGAACTTGGCTTTTTATGGGGAATATATGCGATTTGTTCTAAGTGGCTAGCGTGATCTATTACCTTATTGGTATCGTCAGGTATAAACACACAACATTGTTTTTTTTCTGAGCTATCCACACTTGCTGCTGGATAAAAGAATTGTCATTGTGGACTCCCCCGACCTTCACGCTAGGCTCACTACTGCTTTTTCTTGGGCCTTGCTTTAGGTAGTCGTCTGCTTCTGGCAACCCTTACGAGAACGTAGATTGTAAGGTATTGCAGGCTGTTCCTCTACGTCATCTTCTGGAGTCAAAATTGACTCTGCGTGGTCCTGAGGTGATGATTGGTTCGCTGGGGTGGTGCATTCTTACACGGCAAAGCATGTATTCATGCTGCGGATGCCAGACAGTTTAACAGCAGTTTGGGTAGTAAGCAGTGCCTGATGATTCTTTGATACTCTTTAAGTCTTTTTGCTTCTTTTCTTGACTCTGGCTATAACAATGGCCTTCACACCTTATCTTTTCCTGATGCATTCATTCCTCATTCACACAAACAGATTGAGAATACAAACAGTAGTATTTTATATTGAGCAAAAAGGCATTGCAAATTAAACCTTGCTAAGTTTTACAATTAACCAAGACAATTTACATTGAGACCCAGGCCTTCAATGTTTCTCTAATTTACTTAACATAGACAGAATAGAGAATCCTGTCTCTTACTACCTAAATCTTAAAACAAAGAGTTAGAGAGGGCCCAATTTGTAATGCATAAAAACAGAATCTTATCATTTCTTTCTGCTATTCAAAAAGGGTGGCTGGTAGGATGAAATCAAATTATACATTATAAAGTCCAGCTCCTACATATCCCTTTTGACACTAAGATTATCAATCGCCAGTGTCACTTCTTATGTAGTAAAATACTGGGAGGTGATTTCCATTCTTATTTTTACAATATAATTTATTCTACTTTCACAGATCCACAAAAGGTATTTAGGTATCTAAATCCCATTGAATTCACTAAGTCCCTGTGTGAATCCCACCCTAAATCATCTACTGCTGGAGATTGCGGGGGAGATTTTCAAAGGCACACCAGCTCCCACTGAAAGCTAATGGGAGTTGAGGACCTACGTCACTTTTATGCCTTGAAAATCTTCTTCTAGAGATAGATATATGTGGTGTGGGGGAGAATCAAATCAGCCAGTGCTGTTAATTATACCACCAGCATGCAGCAAACTGTGGGTACTACTTCTTTAAAAAACAGTAATTCAGAGGGGGAAATGCCCTCTTAAATTATGGTTCTATGTTTAAAAAGCGGCATCATATTATTGCCCAGATCTACTGCCTCTGGGATAAGTTGTCGGTACAAACATAGTCATACAATTCCCATTACTGAAGAGTCTTGTGGCTATGTCTCTGCACATTACACTGAACATTTACTCTTATGTAGCTTCCAAGACGTATCGCCTCAGTTTACTGACACAATCAAATGTTTACTGCTTTCAACATGGCACAGCCCATATAGCTGCTGAACAGCAAGCTGTATTCTAATCTACCTTTTGCAGCAGCATCAAAATTGCAAGCTAAATTCTGATTTCAGATGCTTCATTATCGGCAATGCAGATGTACAGAACCAAAAGAAGAAGATTTGATTTCCAGAGCCCATCTGTCATTCCAAAAAATCATATTTTTTCTCAACTATAAATTGAGCACATTTCATCTAAAAGTCATTGACTAAACATGGAGCTTCATGGTGCATATTGGTCTGAATGATCAAAAACAGTCCCCCGTATTGTGGGCACAATTAGTGGCAACTGTAATTCCAAGCAGTTAGATGCCCAACATCCTCATTGAACTGACAAATCAGCTCGTTAGGCATCTTCTGTGTGTGTAGTTACAAATACAAATGGTTATGTCCACAGTTTTATCAATGCATTTAATTATGGATGCTGATTGTGCAACCAATATGGGATAGTGTGAGGTGGGCTAGGTGAGGCCTGATTAAAAAATTAGATTTCCAAAAATACTTGCCTAAAGTTGGCCTCCTAAATTCATATTTAGGCACCTAAATATTTAGCCTGCTTTTCACAAGCATTGAGCATTCAGCAGAGCCCAATAGGGCAGGCGTGGCATGAGGAGAGAAAGCAGGAGGGCTTTGGTTAACAGGAAAGACAAAGAAATGGACAGTGGCCATTCAGGAGCAAGAAGAAAGGGGGAAGGATAGAGAGGCGGATAGAGGGTAGGGAAGTTTCAGCTAGAAATGACGGACCAGGAGTGGGAATCAGAGTGAGTATGAACAGCCAGTCAGCAAAGGAAGGAGATCTGGGTGTATTCTCACACATTATGCACGTGGTATATATACCTGAAACAGACACCAACACCAGCCAGCCATTCCGTCTGTTTTCCGCACCTACCTATCAGTCTTTGCACTGCTAAACAGCTGACACATTCTGCCCCAAGGCTGGATGCGTATCGATGCTGGGTGAAGTGATTCCTGCATATGTTTTGAGAAGAGCTTTGGGATAATACAGTAGGATGGTATTATTTATTATATTGCATGGCATCCAGTTTCACAGACTTGGAAAAACATGACCATTGACAGGCGGATTAACACTGTCATTTGCTATGGTTACCAGCAAACATTGCCTTAAATTCATTGCCGGGAGGTAAACCACATTACCACAGTTTCACTTGTTTTATGGCTATAAAATGCTATGTAGTAGGACTTCACATACTGGAAGTTAAAACAGACCAAAAAAGTGGCCAGCTGATTAACTGCAGTTAGTCAGTCATGGCATGTTGGGTGATTTTTCCACCACCTCAATACAGTTCTTAGTGATGGGCCAAAGAAATGAAGTTTAGATCCAGAAAACAACTTATTCAAAGTTTAAGGGGGTTCCCATTTCAGGTTCCAGTTCTGATCAATCTCTAAATAATAATCCTTTCTGCCTACATATAAGTTATCCATATTATTCAGTTAACAGGTGAACAGAATGAGTTCAGCTCTTCTAAAGGGAAAAAATTGTGTTGATAATATAGGGGCAACTGCATTCTGGTTATAACATTAAACAGTGTCATTATGTTGATCTTTCCAAAAATATTAGGCATTAAAGGTTCTGAAAAAGACCACACTGCAGCAACATTTTGATTTGTGACATCGCTAAGCACAATATGCTGGTGCTGTCTTAATTGTGTTAGACAATATGCCAGCAAAGTACAGTGCATGCAATTAAGAATGATAGAAGTACAAATAAACAGTGCCATCTTTTGGCCATTGCTCAAACTCCACATTTTAATATATAACCTATCTATGTAATGGGTTGTTTTAGGGCAGTGGTTCTTCACTGGGGTTACGTATACCTCTGGGGGTATGCAGAGGTCTTCCAGGGGGTACATCATCTCATCTAGATCTTTGCCTCATTTTACAACAGGCTACATAAAAAGCACTAGAGAAGTCAGTACAAACTAAAATTTCATACAGACAATGATTTGTTTATACTGCTCTATATACTATACACTGAAATGTAAGTACAAGGTTTACATTCCAGCTGATTTATGCTTTAATTATATGATAAAAATGAGTAAGTCAGCCATTTTTTAGGCATAGTGTGATGTAACACTTTTGTATATCCATATCTGGTTTTGTAAGCAAGTAGTTTTTAAGTGAGGTGAAACTTGGTGGTACATAAGACAAATCTGACTCCTGAAAGGGGTACAGTAGTCTGGAAAGGTTGAGAGCCACTGTTATAGGGTACTAACTTTATAGCCATGGAGAGGAAGGATCATAACTCCCAGGAGGTACGAGCCAATGAGGAGGAACGCACAGAATCCACACATAGAATCATAGGGTTAACAGGGACTGCAAGGGTCATCTGTTCTAACTTGCTTACTTAGTTCCTGGTATTAGTATCTTTGTGTTTTGGCACATGAAAAGTATTAGAATAAAGCAGAAATGGGTCAGTGAGTTCATTTTTTGGCTGGCAAGGAGGTCCCCTCTGTTTAATAGAAGCCAGTGCAAGGAGGAACGGGATAAGTGTGTTGTCAGACTATTAACATTCTGGGTCAGACTTTTAGTGCAAGAGAGATGTGTGCATGTGGGAGAGAGAGAGAAAGACCCTTCTTGCAGACTGTATTTGCCCAGCGTGGTCCACCCTTTGTCACTGTCAGGCCTGACTGTTGTAACGTGCAAGAAGCTCCAGCTGGTTCAAAATGTGCCTGCTAAACAACAAAGAACAACAGAGGCAAATCACCACTGTGTTGCAGATACTGCACTAGCTCCCTAATGATTACTGCATCAAATTCAAATATTTCTAAAGGGCCACCCCCACAGTATTTAGGTGCCAATCTGAAAGCAGACTGAATCACACGTTACATTAGGGTGCCTTTTAAAATAGTTTCTAAAGGGTTAATGCTAATTAAAAGATGTTATAAGCATGTTACAGACATGAGTAGTGTATGTGCACTAGATAGTTATAAGCACATTGACAGAAAGGTTATATAGAAGGTTCTCTATATAGAGAGAAGGTTATAAGCAACCTATCAGTCCCCTAGATACTAACACTTGATTAACCATTTAGAAAAATATCTATTAATTACTCATTAACCCTTTGTAAGCTATTTAGACATAGAACCTTACTGTTAAGTGACTATTCAGAATAGTTACTGAAGACATGACCTAAATAAAGCTAAATGGACTGGGGAAAACACTGGCTTCCTATGCTGCATTTTGTGCATGCAGCTTCCAATGGCATAAAGCAACTTTATTTACTTATCGGGTCTTTGTGGCATGAATTCTTTATAAAGGTTAGAAGTCAGAACTTTCAGAATGTCCCCATGTCTGCCCACAATGCAATTATATTACCTCGCACAGGAGTGTGTGTGTGTATGTATATATATATATATATATCTCACTGCCACTGCAGGTTTCTCGCCCTGGGTTACACGCGTGGAAGCACTGACAGAAAGCTAGAACACTAAAAAAACAGTGGGAGATTAGGCATTAGATTCTGACAAACAGCATATGAAACCGAGGTGGAAGCAGAAAGGAACAATAGAAGGAAAGAAAGAAAGACAGAGAGTGAACCCTAGAGGCAGAAAATTGAAGGCAAGAGACAGTGACCAGAGCGCAGAGAGTTCTAACAGAAAAAAACCAGCTGTATGTCTGCAAAATAATGTGTGTCTATTTTACAGACATAGCCTTGTCTATCAGAGCTCTTAATGCTCTATGGACATTGTCTCACTTTCTGTTTTCTTTTATGTAACTGCACCAGCCAGAGAGACAGGGGATGCATTGCTTCTTTACAGCCCCAGACAGCCTCTTCTGGTGAGCCCCAACAGCAAGTAAAGATGCCTTGTCCCAGGTATGACAGCTATTACAACCCTGTGCAGTATCCCTGAGGGCCATTTACTACATTTATTAATTGTTTGTGTATGATTGTGTTCTACTCCATGAGGGAGGATAACCACAGCTACTCCACAAATTCAAACCAATGAAGGGTCATGAAGGCTAAACAACTCTAACAAGGTACCATTCCTTAGAGAGGGACTCATATCCTGGTTCAAACTGGGTTTTCCAGAGACTCCAACAAAAAAAGGGCATTGAGTATAAAAAAGGCTACGTTTGAACTGACACCAGGCCTTCTTTCTACTCCAGCAAACACACAGACCCCTCTGTCCAAGGGAGAGCCACAACTCTTGTAGAAGGGTTGGAAGACTTTTGCTCACCTGGGGCCTCCTGAGACTAGTGGGTGATCTCTTGTAAGCCCTTAAGGTGACCAGATGTCCCAATTTTATAGGGACAGTCCTGATTTTTGGGTCTTTTTCTTATATAGGCTCTTATTACCCCCCACCCCCGTCCTGATTTTTCACACTTGCTGTCTGGTCACCCTATAAGCCCTTTGCGTGCGTATCGGAACATTTATTGTTTGTACGTTTCCGCTGTAATGCTTTTATCCTACGAATAAATGTATTTTGCTTTGTGAAGGCCAGTCAGTAACCGGTACACACTGCTGTAGCCCTGGAGAAAGTGTTAACCACAGCTGCTGGATGGCAGTCAGACCTGCTGGGGAAATAACAGTGAGGTGAAGAGAGACAGCAAGCCTAAGCCACTGGGGTGGAGGAGGAGAGAGACACTGATTTCTGTCCAAGAAAGATGATGGCTGGGAGGCTGAAAACCTTAAGTGGGTGCCCTCAAGGAAGAGTGTGGGGAGTGTGGGGAGAGGTGGGGTGAAACTGTGACACTGGGTAAGAGAAAATCACCTTGCAGTGCAGCATTTTCACTAGAGCAAGTGTTGTGAACTGAATCAACCTCCTTGAATGGCCAACGCTGGTAGCAGAAACGGACAGTCTGACAGCGCCTGAGTCACTCAACGAGCCTTTGCCTGAGACATAACCTGAGTGATGCTTTTCTCTGTGCTACCACGTTCTTAGAACTTCTTGCAGGACATTATGGCTGCCTAGCCTTCTCTAGCTAATACCTTTCAGCCGCCCCACTCCTCCCCCTCTTCCACCCGCACCCCTTTCTTTAACAGTCCCTTGTGGTTGGATTTTTATATAGCTCCATAAGAATCCATTAAAATGTGAAGTCTGCCTGTACAAACTATTCTTTCAAATGTGTATGGTTCACTCCTTTAATTAGAATAATTTGGCAGCAACAACAACAACAGCCAAACTGCATGGTACACATTGCATAGAGATCTATGCACCAGAACACAGCCAACTTTCCTGCTCTTACCAAGCATATCACATGCCGCTTTGTGAATGATAGAAGGCTTGATAGGATGCAGATGCCCTGTGTCTGCCACCCCTGCTTTGAGCTCAAGCCGTTTGACTCAAGTCTCCGTTAAAGGGCTGCTACATTCACAGTGGGCCTTAGACGTGGTGATGCTCAGTGTCCCCACCCCTCACTTGTAGACACCTCTGTCTTTGGCCCATTGATTCTTTCATTATTTATCCACAGTGGATCAGAGTCAATAGCAGAACAGAGAGACAGCAAGAAAAGAGAGAGAGAGAGAGACAGAGAATGACTTTGTAACCTGGTGGTTCGTGTGCTCACCCTGCAGGTGGGAAACCCAGGATCCAATTGCCCTGCTCCAATGACTTTTTTAAAAATAGTTATACAAAGTGGAGCAGCTTCAACAGGAGAGATTGAGAGAGCCCCACACCAGAATATACCATGTTCAGTGGCAGGCACATTCAGATGTCAGATAGTTGATCCAAATTCAAATCCCTGCTTTCCCTCAGGTGGAAGGGAAACTTGAACAAGGGGGTCTCCCATACCCAGGATAAGTACTCTAACCACTGGACTACAGATTACAAGGGAGGGTCTCCTCCAGTCGATGAGGTCTGAGCACGCTTACCAGATTGGGTCCCACAAGCGAGTTAGGCAGAGAAACACCTATCTTCTCCCAGTTTGTACATCACTCTGGGGACCTAGTCATCCCGCTGCAGTGCTGCATGCTCAGAGGCAGAAACACAGGCACTGAGGGAGCTTTTACTGCAAAAATGTAGGTGCTGAGCAACTTACAGCACAAAGCAACTTCAAGGGCAGCTGAGCAGAGGCTTTGTGAATCACAGTGGGGTCTGATTCTGGGATTTAGGTGCCTAAAGTGGCAGTTAGGTGCCTGAGTCCTTTGGTGAATCTAGCCCAAAGTGTAAATTAAAAAACACATCAGTATCTTTTTCATCAGGAGACTGCTTGGATGCCATATACCCACAGATTCATTTTGCTAAAACTTGTATTTGAACTTCTCCTCAATGGCAAAGAGATCTGAAAGAAAACACCTTGGGTTGTTTTCCAGTGACAAATGAACCATTGGTTCGACATGTACTGCACAGCTGTGCTTTCAGATTGCTCTGTCCTTTGGCATTGTTGTTTGTTAACCTGTTTAAAAGTTCCTCAGAGCAAGCCTGAGAACACAGGCCCCAGGATATTTTGATGGGTGACTCTCCTCAGCCTGAGGAGAGCCCTTACTCTCAGGAGTCAGCACCATCTCTCTGCTTTCAATGGGGCCTGTAGAAGGAGTTGTGAGGCAGTACTGCTCTCTGCCAGCAACACACTGATGACATCCAACTTTCTCTCGCTTTTGCAGAAGATGTGATCAACACCATAGACATGACAAAGATGTCCTAAGCCCAGATCCTCAAGGTGCCTAACTCCCATTGAAATCAAGTCAAGCACCTAAAGACCCTTGAGGATCTGGGCCCTAGTGCCTAGAAGGGTAATGAGAACCTGAATGAAGAGCAGCTGGTCCAAAAGCTGAAGTAATGCTACGCAGGAAGAAAGAAAAGCTCTAGCATGCACAGAACTCTGCAGCCTGCCAGCACACCACTCCTATTCTCCACCCCCTCCCTTGCCTCTAATTTCTTCTGGTGTTGATTCAAGCCCCTGATCTTAATCTTCAAGGTCCACAATAGAAGCGATAACAGAGACTGCCTGACTAAATCATGACCTTCTGAGTCTGAGCCACTGGAAGATCCCCTGCACTGGAGTGATCATCCCCTGGCTGACTGCAATAGCGATGTGGTGCAAATTAGTTGCCCTGCAGTACTGAAACTGGGCCAGAGAATATTCCAGACCAACAGTGCTTAAGTGTGCATATGGGGTTGCACATAGAAGGCAGAATCCAAGCAAATACAAACCCTTAGATGATAAAATTCACTCTGGCTATATAGATGTAGCCATAGCTCTGAATAGCCACCTAATATCAGCAAACACTTCTACCGTCCTGTAACTGCCCAGCCACATTGACTAGGCAGGCCTTCGTGGTGTGCCAGGAGTCACTGAAGTGATTCTGCAGCAATAATATAAGCTATTTCCGCATGGAAATATATCTTTCAGATATCTAAGGTCACATCATGTTGCAGTCTTTAGCCAGATGCCTAATATCAGGTAAAATTCACCTTTCTGCAGAGAGCCAGTATAAGACCTATGCACCTAAGTCTCAATGGGTGTATTTCACACATCTTACATTTGAAAAGCACAGAGCAACATGAGCAGCTTGCATATACACTGTCATCACATAAGTCAGAGCAAAGTATATCCATGCCTATTTTATCTACCTAACCTATGTTAGCATTTTAGCTAGCACCTATCGCCATAGTATGTAAGCACTAATTTCGGTCTGGTATCTTACCAGCAAAAATGAGACCTTGCTTGTACCAGCCAGCACTTTGATTAACGGTTATACCTACATAGTTGTGGTTCCAGGGGATGAAAGTTTAGTGAGAAAGTATCATATTTGCAACAACAACAAAAAGGGTAACATAGGCACAGTACTTACTTACATTCATATTGGCTCTTGTTCATTTCAGCTTCCAATTTAGATCTAAAAGTGGCATTTTGGAAAAAATGACTTTAAGGTCTAGCAGGCTATTTAAGTCTAATACTACTTTGACGGGACATTTTTTTTAAAATTAATCACAGATTGATTATTAGGAATGATTTAATTATTTTGAGCAATTACAGTTTTAGCTGCTGAATTCTATCATGTATTGTTGTTATTCCCTATGTCAGCATAACTTGAGACTTTGCCAGACACTCAGTTCTCTATTTCTTTCATAGTGTATGCTGCTTAAAGCAAGGAGGAAATTGTACATAGTGCAGTGTATTAACAGTTATGCATTACACTGCTCCATATTACTGCTGTCTGTTGCTCTTCAGTGGATGCCAACTAATTGCCAGGTGCAGTTTAGTGCTGTTGATGTTGACCTATAATGCCATCAGTAGTTTGGATCCTGGCTAACTTGGAGACTTGCTTTATTCCCTTGTGCTATGACAGCAATTGTGGCCAAGGAAAATACTCTAGATCTCAAGTTTACATGATATGAAGAAGCTGCTAGGGCATTAGCAGTGAAGCGTCTTTAATTTTGGACTCTCTCCAACACCTTGGTCAACTGACTGGGGGGCCCATCTTGCATATGTGAAGGGGGAGGTTTGAGTGGTTGGAGGGGATGGTTGCAAAACTTGTATTTGGTAGGGACTGGAAGGGTTTTAGTTCTTGGACATTGAAACAATGTATAGGAATTTTATACTATTATTTGTATTTGTCGGGGAGGAATGTTTTTTTTCAGTAGGCAGGGCCCTGGGCTGGGTGCCAGGAGGCCTACTACTGTCTTTTCCACTGACCTGTTGTGTGACCTTGGGCAACTCACTTCACCTCCTTGTGCCTGAGCTTTTCCATCTGTAAAATGGACATGATACCTACAGTGTTTTGAAAAGTGTTTTAAGATCTATGGATAATGGCTTAGTCTGAGCTTTTCCAAGCCAATTAGGGGAATTCACTGCACAACTCCCATTGAAATTAATGGGAGTTGTGTGGCTAAATCCTCTAGCTGACTTCTTAAATCCTCAGCCCAATTATTCATCATCATCATCACCATTATTAATATTTTGCATGCTGAACTTTTGGCTGGGCACATTATTAACTATCATAAATAATGAATGCCCATGCAATTGTTTGCACTAACACATAGGCAGAACATTTCAGGAATTTTAAAAGCTACCCTCAAATATCAACAATTTCTTGTACCAAATCAATACTCACAGGTATCAACACACAGATGTCAAAGTTTCAGACCCTTGAGTTTTAGTTAATTGACGCTATGGATGTGGTGTGCAGCTAACCCTACTTTTTCCATTAGTGAGTCTAAAGACTCTCTTGAGTAGCTTAGTTTCTCTTGAATAATAGCCAATAGCTGGCCTATTACATATCTCACAGGATGTTACGAGGCTTATTTTCAGTTTTGTTAGGCTTATTAGTTATCACCCTTACAAGATGAAGGTGTAAATTCCTCTTCCACCCATGCAAACCCGGTTGACTGCAGAATCTTGCCCAGAAAGCACTCTCTATATTGTGACAGGTTTCAGAGTCGTAGCCGTGTTAGTGTGTATCAGCAAAAATGACGAGGAGTATTTGTGGCACCTTAGAGGCTAACTTGGTAAGGCAACCCCCATCTTTTCATGTACTGTGTATATATACCTGTCTATTGTATTTCCACTCCATGCATCTGATGAAGTGTGTTTTAGCCCATGAAAACTTATGCCCAAATAAATTTGATAGTCTCTAAGGTTCCACAAGTACTCCTCATTGTTTTTTCTCTATATTGTGCATGTTATATGAATGGACACAGAAGAGGCTGCATTAATTTTCCTTGATGGCAGGTTAAACCACAAGCAACATAAATAAATGTTTGCACCGTCAATTATTTTGAAAGGGAAATACATTTCCATTTTCATGAGACAGCGGAAGATAAAGTGATATTTTGTCAGTTTCCTCTTATATGTCTAGCTGGCTTTGTGGAGTTTTTGGATAGCACTTTATCATTGTTGGGGCTTTTCCAGGAAATGAACATTTACCAGATTTTGAAACATATACTCCCTCTACTAGTCAGTAAACATGACCTAGTTTAAGTTACTGTATGAAGATGTGACCTAGTTTAAAAAGAATCCTGTGTCCATTTTACTCAGCATAATATTCTAAAATTTGAGCTGTCTTGTTCCCTCCAAGTATGGATCTCTGACTTGTGTCACCACAGCTCTTGATCCTGTTTGTCTTGATGCATGCACACCTGAAAAGAGACTAATAGATCTGCCAGAAAGCCCTGGGTGCTTCTTCTGTCTGTGACTGACAGGAGGAAAGCCTTTTGGGAACCATTGGTAGGACCACTTCAACCCTGAAGACATGGGTGGAAAATTGACAGATTAAGAAATGCTGGCATATTGAGAGGTGCTGCAAACAGGCAAGCAGCATGAAAGAGATACAAATTAACAATGGAAAAGTTGAATGTACCATGGTTTTTCTCATAGAAACTTTGCAGCAATAGAGGGAAATTTTCTTTGCTTGCAACTCCTATACCCCAGCAATCCCATATTGCTCCCACCACACTTCTAGCAGAGGAATTTTGGGTAGACTTGTTTTTTATAACCCATCTATGCCACCTTTTAACTATCTGGAGGGTTAGGGATAGATCAACAAAGGGACCAAGCCTCAGTGTTGCAACACCTAACATTTAGGTACCCTGCCACCTACTGGAATCCACATCCTTGAGTTAGGTGCCCAGGCTTTCCATACAATGTGTGGGGAGATTTAGGCACCTGAAGGCATCTCAACACTACAGGGGCTACAGCAGCACAGCTAAGGCACTGCAACTGTGCTGCCTTCACACTGTAGTGTAGACCCTTCCTCCATCAATGGACATGATTTTTCCATTGATGTAGTCAACCCACCACTCCAAGAGGTGGGAACTAGGTCCATAGAGAATTCTACAGTCTAATGTGGGGATTGGGTGAACTTAGCTGCATCACACAGGGTGCAAAATTGTTCACAGCCATGAGTGAGGTAGCTAGGTCAACCTAAGTTTTAGGTCTAGACCAGGCCCAAGACTGGAATTCATAAAACTAGCTGGCAGCAAATGCTAAGGAGAGGAGTGTGGTTCAAGCCCTGCCCCTCAAAGGAAGTTGGGTGCCCAACTTTGGGCTGGTGGGAGACAACTCCCTCCACTCAGGATTCACAGCCATGAATCCATGACCATATCTGGGCGCCTAAGCCAGATCAGCACTTTCTCACAAAAAAACAAGGAACTGATGATGGAGCGATTTCATCGTGTATGAAATACTTAAATGTTCATTGGACCGGAAAGAGAATGTACAGAATGACTTTACTGCAGAGTGGTTAGGGCACTCAGCTGGGAGAGCCAGGCTCCAGTCCTTACTCCAATGACTATTTAAGTATTTATACAAAGTGAAACAGCTTCAACAAGAGAGGCTGAGAGAGCCCCATCCCAGAATACCCTGTACCCAGTACATAGAACACTCGCCTGTGAGGTGGGAGAACTGGACTCAAGTCCCTGCTTCAAATCAGGCAGCACCAACACCTTGGCAGTGTTTTGTGTGGAGCCCAATCCAGTAGGCACTCTCTGAGCACATTACCAGATTAGGCCCTGCAGTCAGATAGGCTAGGGCTCATTTGAGGATCCCGCCAAAACTTAAGCACCAAACAGCTCAGTGGTGTTATGACTTAGGTGGCTTTGCATGTGCTCAGCAGCATAAATTTAGGCACTTGGGGGCCTTTACTGGTGGACAAGTAGGCACTTAAAGAATTTAGGTTCCTACAGGGCTAGTCAGCAGCTGAGCAGGGGTTTTGTGAATGCCAGTGGTGTCTAAATGTTGAATTTGTGCCTAACTGCCCCTACAGGTGCCTCTCAGTCCCCTTTGTGAATCTAGCCCAGTGTGGCCCCCATTTCCCCCTTCCAGTTTCCTGATCAGATGCGGTATTCAAAAGTTCTCATGTTACACCCAGACAAACAAACAGACAGCCACGCGGTGAAATGCCATGAAGTTGCGAGGAGGGCCTCACTTCACTCAGCCAGATAAAACATTGATGGAATTAACATGGAGGTTCTTTCTTACCCCAAACTGAAGACTAACAAAAATCATGTTTATAATAACAATGGCTCTGGTCACCCATCTAGTGAACAGCTCAGTACTCTAGTAGAAGGGCCACCGAAATGTACTGTATTGTAATTCCGAAAAGGAAAGAATATACTTTCCAGAGCAATACAGAACTTGATCCTGGAGATGTGCATTAAAAAGTGAAACAAACCAGGCTATTATTGTTACTAATGCAAAAGAATTGATTAAAAACATGAGGGTAACAGGAAAGCGTGGTACTAGTGATACATTGTCTCATTTCCACATACAAGAGATAATTAATTGAACGCAGCCATTCTAGTGTTATATGCACCATTCAAATCTAGGTCACATTAAGAATTTCAGAGAAAACTTCTGAGTTTAATGATACATTTTTAACTAGCAAAATATTTCCGAGCATGCAGTAGTCACATTAATACGAGAAATGCCAGCATTTAACGCAGTGTGACCTTCTCTCACTCTGCAGTTAGCACTGTGGTGAACTTTCAGGTAACGGTCATAAGGAGGAAGCAAACAAGTGCTCAAGGGTTTTACTGTAGCTTAATTTTACTGCCTAATATCATGGTTGAAGCAGCACTCTACTTACTATAACCTTCATTTCCATTTTGCTGTCTGTGAGCATCCTGTTGGTGTGTGCTAGTGCTGGTATTCAGCCCCAGGCACAAAAGGACAAACTTCAATACAAAATAGTTCATTTGCAACAACTGGGCAGCACCAGCTATCATTACCTCAAGAGGAGGAGCTGGTATTAAACCCATGGTACATTCTTGGTGTGGGTTCTTATTTTAGTGGCTCTTAGCATTTGTTGTTTTTTCCTCCCTCTAATGGCCAAGAGGGATGGGGAGATCCTGCACTGGCAGCAGTGACTTTCTCCAGCAGACTCTTTGGTAGCTGGCCCATTCCCATTGTTGATTCAGACTGTCTCATGTTGGTAGCCAACCCACATTCATATACTTTTGCTGAGAGAACTTAAATTGCTCTTAATTTAATGTGTCTCTAACCCATAATGGTCATAAAGCCCATCTGTGTTCTCAGACTTTTGTCTGAAGGGATGGGGACAAAGGATGCTGGGCATGGCTTCCCTCTGCCTAGCACCTTTTATGGTCAATTACACCCTGTGCAAAGTGGATACCAAAAACTACCACCAACGGGGAGTGAAGGGTGATTTCTGATTTGATCATGTTTTGCATCCACTTTGCACAGGTATACATACAAGGTGCAAGGCAGCAGAGGATCATATGCCTTATGTTTCCCGTTTCAATCTGTTTACTTTCAGTTGATGCTAGATGATTAATTTTGTATTGTTCTTTATAAAACTGGCATAGGAGCCAAAACACAATTTGAATGGGTGTATTTTTAAAAACTTGCCTCATGAAAGATCTCCTGAGAGCATGATCGATAATATGTCATCACTTTTAGCAAACCCCATAGAACATGTATGTCCAACATTATCATCAATCACATTTTACCACATAAATGTATATGAGGCAATTAGAGTAGCTCACCTAGAACACCACTGACACTTGGTTTTTAAAAAAAAATCAGTTTAATGCAACACAGAGTAAACAGGTAGCAGCATAAACTATAAGGATCAACAACTATTTCAGAGAAATTGTCTTTTTTTAAAAAAAAATCTCATCTATATTCTATTGATATCAGTAGAAAAATGCACTTTGATTTCAATGAGAAGGCTCAGGCACTATATTACAAGTAACACACTAGATTATTAAAACTGATTTTTAAAATCACCAATATGTGTATTTTTCAGAGGGTTGTGGGTTTTTTTTACAATTAGCAAGTCTCGCAGCTGAGCCAATGGACTAGGCAGTTACATGTTTTATTACAGCTGTTTTTTTCTAGTCAAATGTCCATCCAGATTCTCTTACATCAGCAAACTATTGTACAGATTATAAACACTGCAGGAGAAAATTTTTGTTTAAAAAATATTCTTTGGACTTTACTAAAACCTGAGCCCACTAGAAATTTTTTCATTTTTTTAAAGTTTTTGTTTTATAAAATCATTAATTTGAACCACATTTGACCTTATGACGCTAAGAAACAAGCATAATAAAAGTGCTATTAATCCAAAGGCTGCAGTGCTTTAAATTGGACGGATAGCTAAAACTGCTTGTTTTTGATATTTTATGGGTTGGGCAACGTCACTGACCCTTGTCAGTGCAGCACCCTCTTTCATTGGAGGAAAAGGTAAGAAACGGTAGGGGCCTCAAACCAAAACACAGACACTGCCCAAAGCAACGGCACATCTGAGTCTGCTCAGGAATTAGAACTATGTGGGCAGAGGGTTTTTCGCTGGGTATCATTCTTAGGGTGGTGTATGTGCATGTATGTGTGTGAGAGAAGGGGAGAGATGCCAGAGATGAGCAGGGAGATGAGAGCAGAAAGCCAGACAAGGCCTGAGCAAACAGAGAGTGGCCCTGAGGAAAGTCTAGCGAGAGAGTTTTTGTGCCAAGGAATGGCTGAAAGGGACTTGGATCTGTGAGCAAAGAAACTCTCTCTTGTTTGATATCTTCCTGGGTTCAGGGAAACAAGACTTTGTACATGCTATGTAAATAAACAGGATTGTATCAAAGATACTTGAACTCCATCATTAATTTCCCCTCCTAGTGGAAACAACTTACAGGTCCCCAAACTTGGCTATTTGTTGGGTCAAAAGGGAAACAATACAATACGTATAGTAATATGAATCCATAGTTATTAGTTACAAATAAAATAACAGGAATTTTTTTCAAATTCACAGTGATCAAGTAGGAGAACTGGTTAATGTGCATTGAAAGAAGGGGGTTCAGACTGATCATGTAAACAGCAAGTTGACCCATAAACCATAACCATAAAGCAAACAAACGGATTCTAAATTGGTGAGATAGTTAAAAACCTCCTCTCTGGACAGGGTATTCCAGACTTGCCCACCTTCAAATTTCTTGTATCTTCTACAGTATAGAATTCTGGATACTGGAGTAGGTGGAACCACTCTTCTGATTTGCTATGGCAATTCCTATCTTCCAACGTTTGACATTACACACAAGAAAAGTATTTAGTAGTGTTAACTTTGCAAAATGTGACATAACTAATGAATCAGTCAAACTAACTGTGAAATTGTTCTGAATAATACAGAAAGTGTAATAAATGGGATGTTAACACAAAAATAACAGAACTTCTACATACAGTTGGTGATTAGTGTAGATTCAATGGAATTATAACAGCAAGGAATTTGAAGGAAAACAGGCTCTGTATAGTTGCAAAAGAGTCTGAAGTCTAGAAATTTGCATATAGCTATACCATTTACTGTATTTCATTTCAGCTGGAGCTCCAAATCTGACAAAGAGAAGAGCATACTAGGGAAGGGAACCAAGTGGACAGAGCTGAAAGAGAACATAAACAGACTAAAACAAAAGCAGAAAGGTGAGAACAGTAACAATGATTTTTTTTAACTTTCAGCACATATGCATTGAATATAATTGGGATTATTTCAGTTAGTCAAACTGTATGTAAACTGATCCAAATTTTGTGATATGATGGTCTTTGCACAGCATCCGAACTAAAGAGGTGTGCCTGATACAATCTAGAGAAGATGACAGGAGGTGACTGGTGAAGTAGTTGGAATGCAGTGCATTTGGCATGCAATAATTCCTGGACAAAAACCTTATTTAAAATGGTGCTAAGGCTGTGAGTACATATCAATAATTCTAGGATTTAAAAAACCCCAAACCCTTACACTACCATTGTAGCTACTGAAAATATACTGGAGGTCCAAGAAATGCAGAGTTAAGACTAAACTTAAAAAAAAATCATTTGAAAGTATGAGAAATCACAGAGACTCCTAATTCTGCCTCCATAGTGACACCAGCCTCCCATCTTCATCCTTTTCATACCTAGGTCTCAATCGCAGAAACACACATTGCCTCCCCGCTTGCCCACAACCAAAGAAATTTCCTCTAACCTCTCCTTTCCAATTCTACCAAGCAGGAAAAAAACCCAAAGATCTGAGCAATGAACAAATTCTTGGTCTCTCTGACTTTTGGGGATTGTGATTCTTAGAACTGGGATTTGAAACCTTTCATTTGTGTTGCTAGTTCAATTCTAGCTCAGGTTGGTAGTGAATAAAAGGTATTAAGCCAGCTGATATTTGTGTTTTAGACTTTATTTTGAACAGCTAATACCTTTTAGACACAACACACTATCAAAAACTGGCCCTACTGTTGGCACTTTCAGAGGTCTACTTATATCACTAGAGACTATCCTTTAGAACAGGTTTGATGCACAATGTCTGGGTGATGCAGGGAAAAAATAATACTACTTCCAGAGCTGGAGGGAAACTTGCTCTTGTTTTGTTCTCTAAAAAGCCTTCAGTTCACATGTCTCATACCCCACCTCCCCTCAAGATTTATGGGCTTCCCCCGCCCTCATTTGTCAAACATGAATGTCATTCTGAAATTAACTAGAAAATAATTATGAACATTAGGTGTCAATTTTGACCTGTAAAGGAAAACTAACTATTCAAAAGAGGACTTGAAGAGGAAGTGATTAGATCATCAAGGTTCCTGTTAGACTTATGAAACAATAAGTTATAGAACTACCTGAAAGCTAATGAATTCAGTCACACTCATTGTATTGCCTCTCTGCATTTGCATCCAACCGCATAGGTTGGAAGTTTGCACTAAGCAGGAGGATGACTGAGCAATACATACCATGCTACACATGAGACTCTACAGAGAGGTACTAAAGTTACAAAAGTAATTGAGGTTTCAGATGAATTTGACAGATTTCAGGTTGATGGCCCTTCTGTTACAGTCTTAGTGGAAATTTGACTTAATCTAATTAACAAAGAAATGGAATCACTCAAATGGAATCATAAAGAGGTGAAAGGACAATTCAGAGAAGCTAAGTTATGGACCCTTTCCGTCACTTTCCCCAATGACTGACCCAAATACAAGGACATAAATTGAGACTAGAATAGGAAGAAGAGCCTGAAAATGGTAGGGGGGGGAGTATAACACTGAGTTTGCTCCTTTTTGTTCGAGTATATGAAGCTGAAGACCCATATTTCTACCCCGTAAATCTATGTTTATGAAGAAAATTCTGTCAGTATCTTGCATCAAAATCAAAAACATTGAAAATTAAATTCAGAATGGTATCAGTTATAAAAAATACTTGTACTCCTGTCCAGTCAGCTCAGCGGTAATCAAGCAAGCATTTAGATAGGTTGAAATCATTAGTAGTCTAGGAACTGGAAAAAAAAAGTTTGTAAAAGTGTAATGGTGGCTAAAGTCAGACTCAAAAGAGCGGTAGATCCAGTGAGCTGGACTGGGGACTCAACTATTATGTTTTTATGTTGAGGAATAAAATGTTTTATGAAGTTAATCATACAGTATCTGTATGGCTTCATTAAACCACCTTGGGGTTGTGAGACGTGGGCAATGTCTCTCCCCCACCAACGAGAAAACTTTTTTCTGAGATGGTGGGGAGGACAAAGAGGCAGGGGAATCACAGCAACCCTGACTACTGCTGTCAGCGTTCTGTAAATTTCAACTACCTAGCCTATCTGACCCCCATCAGGAGCACTATCATTCGATAACGGACATGTTTAATGTTCATCACCGTAATATTTTAACCAAACACAATTAAGACTTGCATTATTTTGGCCATAAAGGCCAAACTGTAGTTCGTGTTACCTCTGCTCTTATTTTGACCTGATTCTTCTCTCACAGCTATGCAGAGTGGGTGTAAGTTCATCCAATTACTTCAGCAGAAAGACTCCTGATTTATGTGTAAGTGAATGCAGATTTGAGCCCATTAATCTCTTTTTCATCCCCTTTTAAATTTACCTCATTCCATAAAACCATAAAACAAAGAGTCCAGGAAACCAAACGCCAATAGGTATAATCTGTGTCTCAATAATAATGAAATTCATGTTTCTGTGTAATTCCCTAGAATGAGCTATACTACACACAGGCTGCATATTCCAGTAATGTGAATAAGATGGGGCACACAAGCCCCACACTGGTAAACTAAGAGTTAATGAGCAGCTCTGGGCCCAAAAGGTACCACCCAGCTGTACCTACTGGGCATGCTCAGAGGGGAGGCTGAGCTCAAAAGAGAGCAGCTCATTTCAGTCTAGGCAGACCAGCCATGTGCTGCAAGCTCCCACAGAGAAGCTGCTGGAGCTCCATGTGGCTAGGATGAGGCACCCACCACCAAGTCACTGCAGCCCCTTCACCCACAAGGGCTGGAAATGATGGGCTATGACTGATAGAGGAGCATGATCGGAGAGGACTCCAGGAGCAATCTAGATGCAGACCAATGGAGTCAGTGGAGGAATTGAAGCCAGGTTAGGAAGTGGCCCAGGGACCAGGTGCAGGGGTGCCCGTCCCAGGGCCACACAGTTGAACTATTACTTACAGGACCCTGGGTTGGAACCCGGTGGAACAGGGAGAGCCTGGGTTCCCCTAACTTGGCCAGTGAGTCTCACCACTGGGCGACACGGACACTGACTGTCACACTAGGTGGTGTTGCCAGGTTTGGACTTTGGCCCCCGACACATGGTGGAGAATGTGGACAGCAACAAACTCCTGTTAAAAGGACAGCAGGTGTGACGGTTAACCCGACAGAAGAGAAGCCATTGACATGGAAAAGTTACTGAAGTGGATAGTGCAGAGCCAGCAACAGCAGGCAGCTCAGCAACAGCAACAGCTACTCTGGGAACTGGCAACACAGCATCAGGTGCAAGAAGAGCAACAGATTCAGCAGATGGTAGCAGTCTTACAGCCCCAGAGGGCATCTAATGCCATGGTGCCTGTACCCTCCTGGGATGTCCTCTGCCCCAGGTTGCCCATCAGGCTCATGAAAATGGGCCCCAGAGAGGACCCAGAAGCCTTCCTGGTCACCTTTGAATGGGTAGTCACAGTGGCAAGCTAGTCACAGGAGCATTGGGCCACCTTGATAGCCCCATATTTGAGGGGACCTGCACAAGACATGTCTTGGGGCTTGATCCCATAGAAGTGCTAGAGTACACCAAGGAAAAGGCAGCCATCCTTGAGTACCTGGACATCAGCCCTGAGACATTCCACCAACAGTTCCGAAAAGATAGAGACCTGCCAGGAGCCTGGCTTGGTTGATGGCCCAATGCCTGAAGGAACAGGGCTGGCACTGGTTGGACCCAGAGAAGCAGACTGCAGTACAGGTGGCAGAGGCAATCATGTTACAGCAGTTCATCCAGGTTCTCCCAGCTGACAGGAAGGAATGGGTGAAGTACCATCAAACCTAGCAGAGGCTGTTACCTTAATGGAGAACTACGTGGCAGCTGATAGTCCAGCCTTGACCACACCTAAGACAGGGTCCCCTGGAACCAGGATGCCAACCCCTTGTCAGGGCCATGCTAGGAGGGGAGGCTGAGGGTAGCTGAACAGGGCTTCCCCCCATTTAGGTTGCTTGTGCCTAGAAGACAGGATCCAGACACCGAGGCAGAGCAGAGAGGAAACTGGGATCAGTGAGTGGAGTATGCCCCCCTAGGAGGCCCCATGGCCCCAGAAGCAAGCCAGCCAACCATGACCCTGAAGGGGAGCTGCTTCAAGTGTGGGCAGGAAGTTGCATTTTAGGTGGGAGTGCCTCTTCATGGACTGCAGCTATGGGTGGGCCGGGACAGCAGTCACCAGAATCCATAAGTGAGGCCTGGCCAAGATGCTTCTGCCAGGATGGGTTAATAGCACTGAAGTGACGGGCCTGGTGGACTCCAGGTGTAGTCAAACCATTGTACAAGTAAGCTCTGTAGAGTCCACTAACTTGCTGGAAGCCCCTATCTACCTCCAGTGCATCCATGGGGAAGTGCAATCCCCCCATGACAAAAGAGCAACTGAGAGTAGGAGGCCACACTGAAACTTTCCTGGTCTGCTTAGCAGCCACCTTGGCCTACCCAGTAATTTTAGGGCAGGACTGAAGATGGTTTGGGGAACTCCTGAAGCAGTGGAGCAGAGCCCCCCACCTCCTAGTGGAAACTAACCCAGGCCCAAAAATGAGGGGGCTTGTGGGCCAAGACAAGGTGGAAGACCCTGGAAAGGGCCCATCCAGAAAGCCAGAAACACCAACCTGGCAATCTGCTAGCCCTATGACATCTGAGGAAGTAAGCCACAGGGGGCTATCTGAAGATGAGGACTTCATACGGTAACAAGAGGACCAGACTTTGAGCCGGGCATGGGAGCAAATAGCTGTTGCCAATGGGGAAGAGGGTGAAACCCAATCGTTAAAGCAGTGGCCCCAATTCTAGTTCCAGAACGAACAATTCTACTGAGTGACACAAGACCCCAGTCCCAAGAAATAAAAGTTCCATCAGAGTTTTCTCCACTCAGTGTCATGTGCTGGGCACTTGGGGAGAGAAAAGATGCTAGAGAGAGTGGCCCTTTGGTACTTCTGGATGGAGATCCACTCAGAAGTTCACGATTTCTATGCCTTGTGCCCAGAATGCCAGCTAGCAGGGCCCAAAAGGATGACAAAGCCTCACTGGTTCTACTCCCACTGGCAGGCATACCCTTTGAACAGATAAGAATGAATGAATCTAGTGCCCCTCAAGAAGAGCATATCAGAGTACCATCACATATTAGTGATAGTGGACTCTGCTACACGGTACCCCCAAAGCCATCCATGACAAATGCACCCGCCATAGCAAACGAACTCATGAAGGTCTTTGCGAGGGTCAGAATACCAAGGGAAATACTTACAGACCAGGAAATCCAATATCTCATCCAGACTTCCCTACTCCATTCAGCCCCTATCAGTTTATAACAATGCCCTTTTGCCTATATGGGGCATCTGCCATCTTTCACTGACTGATGGACCAGATGCTGCGGTCCCATGACCAATACAGCCATCTACATTGATGACCACTTACAGCATATCATTGCAGTCACCCAAGCCCTAGAGAAGGAGGGACTTACTACAAATCCTGCCAACAGCCATACCTTGGCTACACCCTGTGGCAAGGCCAGCTACACCCCCTGGGGTGGATAGGGTCCAGGCACTCACTGATTGCCCAATCCCATCAACCAAGAAGTAGGTGTGGTGTTTCCTAGGCCTTGACAGCTATTATGGGCAGTTTGTACCTGACTTTGCCACAATAGTGGTCATCATCCTCCCCAGCCCCACTTCCTGACCTGGTGAGAGGCACTTGTTCCAGGAAGGTGCAATGGACCAAGGCATGCAACAAGGCTTTCAGAACACTGAAGAACTAGGTAACCCAGGGGCTAGTCCTTTTCCACCCCAACTTTTCAACACCTTTCATTCTTTAGATGGACACAACAGAAGTGGGTCTTGGGGATGTGTTATCCCAAGAGGTAGAAGCCAAAGAACATCTGATATTATATCTGACTAGAAAACTGTTCCCACAGGAGGTGAACTATTGAATGATCAAGGAGGCGGCCCTGGCTGTGAAATGGGCCATAGAGACCCTAGCCAGGAGTAGTTTATTTTTTGTCAAGATCCAAATTTCCGGTCAAGCTATAGTCAAGGGCCAGACTCCAGAGAAACATTATTCAACAGGGGCTCTTGCAGCGTGAACACACATTACACAACATTGTACCTAGCCATTTGCCTATATTTTGAAAGCATTAAATGAAAAATAAAATCAAACCACTATATTACCTAAAAAAACCCTCCAAGGAAGATGTAATAAATCTAAGACTTTGAGAAAGTACTTAGCTAAAATGTCAAATATATGCAAATATTAGCATTAAAACACTTTCAGAAAAACTATTTTAAGTATTGAATTTGTTTTGCATTTACAAAGACTACCAACTTTGGTTTTGTCAAATAAAATGATTGTAGGCATATAGTCCCCATCCCAGCGAGTAGGGTGACACCATTTCCCTAAAATGAAAAGGGGACCCACAGGGCTGACCTGAACCATCTGGCATTGCCACTCATTTCCCATCCCCCAACCCCTCCAAAAAATGTCCCCCCATGTCCCCAGTTGAACCAAGTAGCAGAGATAGGGGCAGGAGGAATTGATCTGGGCAGCCAAGTAGGGTGAGTGTGGGTACTTTTGAGTTCAGAGCCAGGAGGTGAAGCTATTGGACTACGATCCAGCTAGCAATGCAATGCCCCTTGGGCAGCTTGGATAGCGGAGGGACAGGCAGGAGACTCCAAATAGCAGCCCTTTGGAGGTGCGGGGATGCCGGGATGTGGCAGAAGCAGGCAAATGGAGGCAGACTGGGGAGTGAAAGAGGCCAGTTGCGGGGGGGGGGGCCCACTGGAGAGGGCTCCAAGGAGGGCCCCCCCCCCCCAAGGACAGGGAGGACATGAGGCTGGGGGTAAGGACAGGGGCTCCAGGAACCACTGAAGGGCAGAAGGCACAAGGCCAGGGGAGACTGTGCCAGGCTCAGTGCCCCAGCACAAATGGATGCTGGAGAACCCAGTCAAGCACTTACCAGCTGGATTGCCCAGTCACAGCTCCATGGTGCAGCTGGCTCTGCAATCTCCACAGAACGCAGAGAACAATTTGAATTAGGGCCCCTACAGCCCTGCCCTCTGATTAGGCTGCGGAGTGAGCATGTGATACCTCATTGTTCCCTGACTGGAGGGGCAGGGTGTAGCAGAGACATTAGGCTGGCTGCAGGGGTGTGTGAGAGATGCCCCCCCACCAAACATCACTGCTCCTCCACCCCCATACCTGTGTGGCTGCTGTGGCTATGCAAGCAGCCGGCCAGGGACATAATAGTGCCCCATAGCCTGACCCAGCCTCAGCAGCCTTGGACTGGGGAGCAGCAGGGCTCTGCAGAGTTCAGAGCCAGCTCCAGGTGTTCTGTCACCCCAAGCAGCAAAAAAGCAGCCAATTGGCAGAACAACAGCAGCTCACTTGTGCCAATCTGTTCTTCGGCAGCGGGTCCTTCATTCCCTCCCTTCCTCTTCGGCAGCACTTCAGCAGCAGCTCAAAGGCCTGGTCTACACTAAGGGGGGGGTCGAACTAGGGTACGCAAGTTCAACTATGTGAACAGTGTAGCTGAACTCGAAGTACCCTAGTTCGACAGACTTACCCGTCCAGACACGGCGGGGTCGAACTCCGCGGCTACAAGGTCGACTCCGCCACCGCCGTTCACGGTGGTGGAGTTCCGGAGTCGACCGGAGCGCGCGGGGAGTTCGAACTATCGCGTCTTGATTAGACGCGATAGTTCGAACTCCAAGAAGTCGAACTCACCGCGTTGACCCGGACGGTGAGTATAGACCTACCCAAAGAGGAAGAGAGGGACTGAGGGATCTGCCGCCAAAGACCCGGACATGCCAACCCAATAGCGGACAGAGTGCTGCCCCTTTGTATTGGCTGCCCCAAGCACCTGCTTCCTTAGCTGATGCCTGGAGCCAGCCCTGGCAGAGTTCCAGCTCTGGCTCGGCTTCAGCCTGTGCAGGCCATTGAAAAGCAACTAGCAATCCAGATTTGGCCCACAGCCCACTTATTAACTACCCCTGCCCTGTGCTGTTACTTACTAGGGAACTCCTCCTTACTCATTATGGGCCACACCCTTCTTCACAGAGTTTAGCCAACTGAGGACATCAACACCCAGATCATGAGAACGTACCTCCCTCTGCAGTCTTACTGCCACCACCTGGGAAAGGCACATGCAAATGCCCATTTCCCCCCCTCAGAATAGAGGAGGAAGACCCACTGCTGGGTTCTAGCCTGAGAGGGAGGGTGTGTGATGGTGAACTAAGGGTTAATGAGCAGCTCTGAGCCTGAAGGACTTGCCTAGCTGTACGTGTTGAGCATGCTCACAGTGGATGCTGAGCTCAAAAGGGAGCAGCTCAGCTCAGCCTCTAGGCAGACAGAACAGGAGAGCAGTCATGTGCTAAAAGCTCCAGCAGACACGCTGCTGGGGTTACATGTGGCCAGAACCAGACCCCACCACCAAGCCGCCACAGGCCCTTCGCCCATGGCGGACAGGAATGATGGACCACAACTGACTGATTGAGGGGACAGCAGGGAAATTCAGATGCAGACCAGTGGCACTAATGGAGGAACTGAAGACACAGTAGGAAGTGACCCAGGGAGCAGGCAGAGGAGTGCCTGCCCCCCCTTGAACTATTACTCACAGCGCCCTGGGTCAGAACCCAGTGGAGCAGGGAGGGCTTGGGTTCCTCTACACCCGGGCACTGCCACTTGCCAGGTTCAGACCTCAATCACTCACAGAAGCACAAAAATGAAAAAAGAGGGAAAAAAATAAGCCACGCAGTTTCTTTTCTTTAGAAATGTATTTTGTAACAAAATATTAACATTCAAAAGAAATGTTTATTGTACAATATAAAATAATTGCTACTGAATTCAGCTTGGTTGCTTCAGTAAATAAGCCTTTGAAGAGGTGTAAAAACATGTTTGGTATTGTACAAAAATTCTACTACAGGTTTTACAATTTGCTGTAGGAAAAAATGCATGTTCAATAATTACATAAATACTCTTGAGAGATTTCTATGTCCTATTATGTACTCTTTTTACCTTCCCAGTTTGAAAAGGATCTGATGACCAACCTTCTGGTCTAATTGTTCATGACAGTTTGATTTTCTATAATACTGAAAAGTTTAACAGAAATCTATTAAGTTAAAAAGAAAGAATATATTACATTTGCTAATTGCAAACAATCTTTTAGCTGCAATTTTTCCCATTGGGATTAACAAAGTGCACCAGTTAAACATACATTAAAAACAGTTTAAAAACATTAAATATACAACAGCAAGAGATTTTAAATATTTTGTAACAAACACTATAGGACAAATATAATTTACAATTTTTTTGCACAAAACATTACATCTGAACTATAACTTTAGATATTACAGACTATAAAAATACATATTTTTCCTCTTAAAAAAGTATTTGCAGGTTCTGGCACAATGTAACAGTTCAAAGGAATTTAACACTTCAGATTTCTTCATCTGTAATTGGATGTGCAATGATAATTAATCAGACTTGCAATTGGTCTTCTATAACTGCAAGTAAACTGTAAAGTCAGATCCCCTAAAAGAGCCCTTTCTAAATAATCCAAATGTAGTACCTGATTAGCTACAACACATATGGTGTGAACGAGGGATCATTCCTGTAAGCACTGACCGCTCTAGCCCCAATTCAGCAAAAGCAAGCACATGCTTCTCTAAGTACCTGCATAGCCCCACTTGCTTAAATCGGACTAGTTACATACTAAAGTTTACTACAAACTCAATTACTTTGCTAGATCAGGGCCAGAGCACTCAGCACCTTGTAAGACTGAGCCCCTAATGAATTCTATGGCCACATTCTGCCCTGTCCCATATTTACACTGAAGTCAACAGGGTAACAGCATGTCAGGATGGAATTTAGAACTAGCAGTTCAAAGACACAAGAACATCAGGCCTGATTCGGATTTCAGTTACATCAGTGTAAAAATCAGTGGAGCCAGTGGAGTTACACAGGTATGAAACCGGTGTAAGATCAGAATCAAGCCCATTGTGTAATGTTACCCTAATGTGTTTTTCTGGGGATCTCTCTGAAGCAATCCTAGGGCAAAATTCAACCTGAAGAGTTATATTCTGCCTACAGTTACTGCAACTGGGCCCTAAAGATTTTTTTTCCAATCATGTCTCCCAGTAGTCTCTGGCCCAGCTATATAACCATCAAACTTAAAAAAAGTTCTAAAAAAATACATATTAATTTACAGGCAATATCAAGACTCAGTCTATATCCCTTACTTTAAATGCCCCAAAATAAGTTGCTTCTTGAGATGAATCCAGTAATGAAGGGTTTGATACCTGGATACTTATTACTTCTCCAGACTTTAGTTTAAAAAATCCTCCTATGTTTACAGAATAAAAATGAAATTCTGAATTTCCTGACCAATATTTGGTGCTTCCTCCCTTCATCAGGGCATCAGAGCGTCTTATTTTAAGGTTTGTTTTAATCATATACACCATCAGCTGAAGCCCTCTTCTACTTAGGTCTCCTGAAGTTTCATGGTGTCTAAAACAAATGTTGGCATACAAGTAGTAAAACCCATCTTGATTGACTATTAGTTTTCCATCACGGAAGGTCATATTCGATAAGTGTGCCTGGCCTTTGTCATGATGCCAGGATGTAAGGTTCACTTTGCGTGTGCCTAGGGAAAAAGGGTTTAGCAGAATGTTACTTCTGTTCACAAACATTTTCTACAAAGTTAAAAGAGATACCTTGGCTGGACTTTTAGTGTCAATAACAAAGGTAGCTATATAAGCTAAGGTAAAGGGTAAAAGTGAAGGGGAGAGACACTGTAGCCAAAAGGCTAAGATAAGGTCAAATAAGTCTCAGGCTTTAGGATATAAGCCAATTGCCACAAAGGACAAGTAGTTTCCTCTTCCCTTGTGAATACAACTAACTAGCTGTTTCTACCCACCCTTACTCTGGAGCATCAGCTATTAGCATGAATCAGGATAGGAGGTTTGTTTCACCAATAATCAGATCTTGGCAAACCCTATATGGAATCAATTGCTAAAAACTGTCCAAAATAAAAAACATGTTTATTTAACATACTTCAGAGTGGATTTTGCACTGGCCAAGGAAAAACATTTGCTCTCCTTAACTATTTATTCTTAAATGCTTTGGTTAGTATTAATATAATTTATAGTTATCTGATATAATCAGGGTAACCACTGTCTTGATAACTAATCAGGACTTTACCAAGTACTGCTCTCCATCGCCACATAATTTGTTTCAATATTACTCACCACCAACCCAAGCGTGTACTCATTTCAAGACTGACTCACTCAGCTTTTCTACAGTACTCAACTCCATCTCTCTGCTTCTCATCTGTTGATTCCACCTCCAACTCCACTCTTCTGTCTGTACCCACTCCCACAGTGGCTGTCCCACCGAATGGTAACCTTGTCTTCTATCTCGATGCCCTCCCCCTCCACCCTGTCCTGTTCTCACACTGCAAAGCACCTCGGAGAAAAAAAAAGTCCACAATGACTTTGTACTTTCAGGTACAAAGTTTCTCCCTTCTTCACCTCTGCCTTTTACGTTGCTAAACAAATCTACTTCTTGAGACTCCTACATCTGCAGCCCCCTTGACTAATAATTTCCCTGTCTCTCCTCAGCTGAGATTCTCAAAATATCTTGAAAGCCAAAACAGATGTTCTCTGAACAATGCCATCGTTTTCTGCCCCTCCCAGTCCTCCTCCTAATTTCAGAGAGATTTCTCGTAGTATCCAAACTAATCTCAAATCCTGACTTTTCTTGCTCCATGCCATATCTTCTTCCGCACCCTTATGGTCAACCTCTCCCTAATCTAGGACCTTTTCTTCAGCTTTTTTTTTTTTTGGACCAGTAGCCACTACCCATCTCCCTCAATCCTTTGTCTCCAAGCTCCTAGAACAGGAGTGGCCAAACCACAGCTCATAAGCTGCATGTGACTGTTACAGTTAAAGTGTGGCTTATGGAGCCCCGCAGTCCCCCTTTTTCTCTACCTACCAGACTGAGGGGAACTTGGGACTTCTGCCCTGTGGTGGGGTGGTGGGGCTTAGGGCTCCTGCCAGAGACAACTGGTGCCTACTGAGAATGGGAGGGGCCCCACAATTTAAAGGTCCCCTGCAACAGCTTGAGTTGCCCACCAGGTATGCCGCCCCTTACCCTCAGTGCCCCCGCCCCCCCTGCAGTTCCCAGGTGATAGTTCTCCAGGGAAAAGTAGCAGCAAACAGCGGAGAGCTGCAGAGAGGGGTCACTGCTTTAGCTCCATGGGGAGAGAGGCAGCAGCAACTCTCCTTGCAGCTCCCAGCTGTTAGCCACGGCCTCTCCCCAGGGCCGCAGCTTCCAGCCTGCCAGCTGCTGCAGCAGCCATGCAGGGAGGGGCCCCAGCAGCAACATGTAACTGAGTGGGTCCAGCAAACCCTAGCACAAAGGGGGGGAGGGAGGATGTGATCCTATGTGCCCTGGGTCGCCTCTGGTTTCTACCCAGCAGGGAGGGGAGTCTCACGGCTTCAGCCCTGCACGGTATGCCTGCTAGGACTCAGGGCTTCAGCAGGAGTGGGGCCAAAGCCCTGAGCCAGTGCAGGCACCTCCCAGGGGGCTGAAGCCCTGACCCACACTCCCTGCAGGACTGAAACCCCAAGCCCTGGCAATTGTTGTATGTGGCTCAGAGGGACAGTAAGTTTGGCCACCCGGTCCTAGGATGTGCTTTCCCACATACACAGTCGTAACTTTCTTTCCTCCAACTCCCCTAAAGTCTGCTTGCCATCTCTCCACTCCATTAAAGTCACTATAAAGTCACCAATGGCCTCTTCCTGGCCAAGTCTATGGTCCTCTTTGTCTGTTCTTCTCAATTTCTCAGCTGATTTTTGACATTGTCAATGACTCCCAGCCACCTCTGCTTGCTGCTCTACTTGCACTTGCCTAACTTTATGCTAATCTATTTCTCCTACCAATCCAGATAGGTGGAGGAGCAAATACATCTGTGTAACACACTGTGTAACATTTCTGGGCCCTGCACAAGAGCCAGATGTATTGCACATGGCATTGGCAGCTACCTGACCAGATATCCATTTGCTGCAATACTGAGAAAGGTGTTAGTCTGCGTGTAAGGTGGAGACCAGAAAAATTTGGCATGCATTCCTTTATGACCAGTGCAGCAACATCTGGCTGGCAGTAAACTTCTGTATGCAATTGAAGGTGCTGGTTAACAATTAACAGATGGTGAGCTCCTTGGTGGAGGGATTTTTTTATTTTAAAGAGCCATGCATATTTATGGCACTGAATTTAAAAAAAATGCTTACCACCCACAAAGCCCTCCTGTCCTGCCAACCAGCCATCTCCGATGACCTCTCCCTCTGACCCACTAGTGTCCCATACGAACACAGGCAACTGTCCCAAAGGTGAGGTTCACAGGAACCATTCTTCAAACCAGAACCCTATTAGTGGTACTGCAGTAGCACCAGGAGGCCACAGTAAGGCTCCTTTGTTTGCACAGTGCCTAGTACATGTAGTTAAAGAAGACAGTCCCTGCCCAGAAAAGCTTATCTTGGTCAAGATGCAACAGGTGAATGAAACAAAAATGGGCAGAGGTTGGAGGGAGGGAAAGAAATACAGACATGTTTTTATGTGAACTATGTGTACACGTGCCTAATTTATCAGCTGGTAATGTGTGTCAAATCACATAGGAGAGGGGGAGAGATTTCCTCTTTGCCAATGGAATTCACTACTATTGGAAATACACATAAAGCTAAGGTTGGGCCTATTCATAAACTAGTGTAAGATGCACCTCTTTGTCCTGGCTTATCAATTCTCTTATTTGGTTTACTAGTCTTCATCAATGCATTCTAACATTGTGGAGTGGAGGTGGGGGACATGGGATATTAGCTCCTTGTACATAAAGTGTCTACCATGTAAACTCAGCCAGATTATAGAGCTGGGAACCATATGAATGTTTGTAATAAATAGACAACAGTATCTGAAAACTAAGTCTGGAAAGTTCAGTAGTAGGTTCCCCATCTCCCCTGCATGACAGCTTCATATTTCTTCCACATTTAATTTATTGGGCACCGCAAATTTCATAAAAACAGGCAATAAAAAGTAAACATGGTTTTAGCTTGAGATAAAGGAAAACTAGAAAAAAAATCAACATAACTGTGCATTTTTGCTATAGCATAACAACGTGTATTGTACTTGAGGTACATAAAACAAACAAGTGGGAAAATACTCCAAATACTTATGTGCTTATAGGCTTAACTCAAAGCTTGAATGAATTCAAGACTCTAGGGTATGGCTTAGTCACAGTAGACTTGATGGCGATTCTTACATCATTCTAGCTCTGTAATAACTGTACAGGAACAAGATCCTGATATTTCTAGGTGGTCAAATTAGTGGAGCTCTCAGGTCAAGAGTTTCAAGAGGGCTTGAATTCTGGGGTCCTCAACTTGAGATACCTTTAAAGGGTCCAATTTAAGAGGGTGAGTATTCAGCACTTTGTGAAAATTAGGCCCTTTTAAGTTCTCATATTGGGGACCCACAAACTAAGGCACCCAAAATCCTTGCTCCCCCATTTCTCTCATGGAGGCTGATATACTTGGGAATCAGGATACAATGGAAGGTATAAAACAGCATAATTTAGGGGTGTTAGTAGAGGTGATCAAGGTAATAAATTATTCCAAAGTGGTTATAGGTATATATGGGTTGTTTAAATTGTGTGTAAACTGGAAGATTCTGGGTATAATAGTTAAGGAACCTCAATGCTTTGTAAGGGTGATTAAAAGAAATGAGGGGTTAGTTGATAGCATGGAAGGAATTTTTGGAATAGTTTTAGGGGGTATCATTTTGGTGATCCCATTGGATGCTGGGTTCCCATTTACAAATACAATGAGATGTGCCAGATGTAGTTGGACTTAGAACATATGATTGAAGGACTTGGTGTGCCCAGAGATGGCCTCAGGAGAGGTTAGAAAGAAGTATACTGAGATTTCTTCCAGTATTGGTGGCAGTCACCACTGGGGTGAAGAATGTAGTAACCAATAGATTCATTTTTGGTGGGATAACCTGACAGCTAAAGACATCTGTGTTGTGTTGAAAAATATTCTGATGTTCAACAAAGAACATGTTCCCAGTATTGACAATAGTATGGATTCAGGGAGCTAGCATCATTCACCAAAGACCAATTGCCAGTGATTTATTTTTTTCTAGAGCCATGGCTCCTAACATTGCTAGGACTGACAGAAAACTCCATTGCCTCACTGACATTTAGCATCCATTCCAGGTGACTAGATATACAGAGTCGTTAGTACACAGACCGGCAGCATCCACCACATCAGGTAATCTCCCCGGCCTGTCATTTCATTGCAGGCTGGTGAGATTTGCTGATCTATTAGAGGATTCTTGGTCAAGAAGCTCTCGGAAGGCTGGTCCAAATGTGAAGGATGCATAGAAGATGCCCAACAGATCTTTTAGGTCAGTCGAAGCTTTGCCTCCAGAGTATGATCGTGGCGGGGAAGAGGCATTGCTCTAAGCG
Organism: Mauremys mutica; assembly: GCF_020497125.1. NCBI lineage: Eukaryota > Metazoa > Chordata > Testudines > Geoemydidae > Mauremys > Mauremys mutica. Next base: position 302,262,567 of record NC_059072.1, on the reverse strand, counting down.
TTTGTAGCGTTTAGTGTTGGTAAGATCATGTCTGGGAAACCAAGGGACAGTTCCAGACATGAACAGGACTGGCAGAGGGGCAGGTGAAATAAGGGTCGAAGGCTGAACAGGCAGAAGTGGGGAGCCATAACAGAGCTAAGAGAATGCCCAGATGAACAGGTATGGCCAATGAAAGCCATAGGAACATTTCTGGGCCCTGCACAAGAGCCAGAAGTTGTATTGCACATGGCAATGGCAGCTACCTGACCAGATATCCATTTGCTGCAATACTGAGAAAGGTGTTAGTCTGCGTGTAAGGTGCAGACCAGAAAAATTTGGCATGCATTCATTTATGACCAGTGCAGCAACATCTGAGGCATTTGATTATCTGAAGGGTCCAGGTGACTGGACTCGTGATTGGAATGTTCTAGCCTATGCCTGCCCTACAATGGGAACAAAGGCAGATGTCTGGATTTGCAGACACCTGAGCCCACAAGAGGGAAAGAAAACAGCAGGTAAGTCACAGAAGGGTTTTCAGGGCAGAGTTGTCTGTCTCTGATGATTTAGGAGGAGCAGCATGTTGTAGGCCAAGCGCATGCCTCTTCTGTGCTCCCTGATGGGCAATCACATCTGTCTTGAAGATTCACTGAAGGGAACGTGATCTTGGGTTTTAGATGGGGTGGATTTGAGACTCGGGAGTTAACAGGAACATCAGCCAGAGTACCCAGCTGTTGCTGGTCACCAACCATGGTTGTACTGAAATGCTCACAAGGTGGGTATGACTGAAGCAATCAACCCTGCTACTGTGGATTGGGCCTGGAAAAGCATGAACCAAAAGGTCGGAGTCTTTGTGAACACTGATGGCACAGATATCACACGCAGAAGATTCAGGGGTGGCATTCCTAAGCATTACAGGAAAAATGGGCATGTTTATCAGACACAGGGACTGATGTGGTTGGGAGAACTTACAGACTGGACTGATGGGTGGCAGATAGCTTGCCCACACCACACTGCAGGGTATCTGCTGGCACCACCATATCTGAGGTCTAGTGCAAGTGAGACTCAAAGAGGTAGGTTCCCAGGAGTAAACAGAATACCCAGAATGGTGGCCCCAATTAGTCTGGAGGAAGAAGAGGAGACCTTAAGGCTTCACAGACTGAGGTGCCCTTCATGTGTACCCTCATTCCCCCTTGAGGAGAAAAGCAAGAAAATCCAAAGGAGTGCTGAGTCCTAAGGATTAGATTCAAACCTGGATATTGGCACAGAGGCCATTTAGCACCACACTGCACTCCAATGTCTGGTATTTGGGTGTGGGGGATAAGACCTCCATTCAAGTTAACAAAATTACAGCCTTCCAATTTAAAATCCATCCCTTTGTATTTCATCCTCCTGCTAGTCCTGATCATCAGCCACTTTTGAAAGTGTTTCTCCCAGGGCTTTATGTATTGCTCAAAACTGTGTAATGCAGCCAAAACGTTCTTACAGAAATATTTGATTAAAAGTGAACTTACCAGCTGGAATATTTTTATCATCAATAATGAGATGTGCAAAGGGCTGTTTCTCAGGCTTGCTTCTCTTGGACAGATCAAACCATGGTGCATCCATTATAACTAGAGATAAAAAGTTATGTTAACTCAAAAGAAACAAATTTAGTAGGATTTCAAATACTTATTATAAGCCACTTGTTACCTTTTCCTGATCTTGGTGGCTCTCTTCCAGCAATGATGCGCTGTACCTCCTAAAATGAAAAAGAGCTATTACTCTATACTGTCATGTCCTCAATAATGTACTGTACTGCAGATGATTTATTAGATCACATTACATAATGTTGAAATAATTTTTCATCACTGTGTATTCAGGTGTCTGGAATATATGTTTTCAACCTTCCAGGACATAAAACATGACTACAAGGGTCAACTTACCAGAATCAACTCCTTTCTATAATGGGGGCACTATGTCCAATACTTCCAAAAAAAGGAAAACAGGAATGATGGTGTTTATAATTACTTCACAGTATCTTCGACTATACAATTATCAGGGGTACTGTCTGAAAACTGAAGATCGTGCTGAAAGGATGGCTACAACCTTTTATTGTCACTGTGCTTAGAGTAAATGCATTTCTGTAAGTGTAAATGATCAGAACAACCAAGTATTGAACAAAGTAAAGTAAATATTTGCCACACTGAACATTGTGCAATATGGAGTAATTTAGGTACCTGGGGCCAGACTGTGCCATACAGGGGCAGCATGCAGTCACAGTCACAAGAATACAGGGAGGCTGAGCATGTTGACTGCATCACCCTTTATGGGTGCTTAGGAGGCTGCAGAGAGTTCTCTCCTTCACAACCAGCCATTTACGTGGGCTGTTGCGGAAGGACAATGATGCTTCTTCCTTTGGGATGGGGCTTGTGCCCTAGAGATATCAGCAGGCAGCTGTCCCTGCACACAAATGAGTGAAGGGATTGCCTGGCCCTTTGTAGAGTATGCAAGAATGAGATGGGTAAGGCACCTTGCACATTCATACAAGGCCCAATCACAGCCTGGACAAGTGTTCATTAAAATCGTAAGTGAATTTCAATGCTAATGAAAACAAGCTATGTATTGGCCAGAGCCAGGCATAGCACAACCAAGAGATATTTAAGCTGCCACATATGGACCTCTGCTCCTGAACAGTCACTCCCCAACATTCCAGTCCTGATCTATTTCCATCCGGATCTTCTTCGCAAGTAGATACTGAAATTGTAACTTTAATAAGTGGAAGCAGTGTTTTGTGAGTAAGCCACAAAACTGGGACTCAGGAGTTCCAGGTACAGTTCCCAGCTCTGCCCCACACTTCGCAAACTTGGGCAAGTCACAAACTCAGAGTGCCTCAGTTCCCCAGCTAAAACTGGGGTAAAACTTTCCTTCTCCTACCGTCTGTGTTGTGTAATTATACGGCACACTCTTTGGAGCAGAGATTGTCATACTGGTTTTGTACAGTGCCTAGCCCAAAGGAGCTCCAACCTTAGTTGGCCTCCAGATAGTATGATAATACAAATAAATGATAATCAGAGGTTTTATGATGTGGACATCTTAATCAATCCCTCATCTCAGATTTTTCAATGTGTCCCTGTTTTATGTATGTTTATCCTTTAGTCTAAATTCTTTGGGACAGGGACTATCAAAATAAATGAACCAAATGCATTTTGTAATGCATTATTATTTCTTTTACTGTTTGTTCTCTTCCAATTCTCAATATTATTTGCAACAGATCTCCTAGCTATTCATCTAAATTTGCAATAATCTATTGTATTCTGAATTACTGCCATCTTGTGGAGTTTGATATGTAACACCAATTCTAAATATCAAGGAAATGTTGCTTTTATGTAACTTTGTAACCACAATTAAATGAAGGTGCTCTGTGTGTGTAGATATCTGCTGAAAGGGGAAAGTGAGCATAATTCAGTAGGCGTCTAAATGCTAAACCAAAATGGAAAGCCACAGTAGCATGAAAGTCATAGTCTGACTATCAAAGTAAAGTAGCTGTGCTGAAATGCTGATGAGTTTATAGATAAGATACTTTCTGCTGTACAGCTGAGCAAAGAAGCAGATGAATTTTATTTTTGTTGAAGTTGCAAAGCATTCCTTCCCCGATGTTGGTGGGAAAGTTAATTCAGCCCCCTTCCCCTCACTGGTGGTTCTGCTCTCATGCCAGTTATTAGAATATGTGGGTCAGCACAAGCTGTGATTTAGTCACAGAGAAGACTGGATGCAAGCAAAGATCTACTGTGGCAATATGAACTACAGCACCAACCTCTTATCCACCCACACAGACCTTTTTACCTCACTTGAAGGGGTAAGAACAACAATGGTGGGCATTGAATATTCCCTTGTGCCAATAGCTACAAGGTTCCTGAAAAGGACATGCCACCATGAGAGGGCAGATCTAGAAAGCATAATGATGGACAGGTCCTCTGCGAGGATGCCCTTTCTTTCAGAGCATCCATGAGATTAGTACCCTTTGGTTCCAGCCCCCTCCTGCCCACCCACCCCCGGCCAGCCCCCATCCTCCTTCCCTAGAGGGGATAATCCCTTCTTTACTGTGTTGCTCCAGAGTCATGGAAGTATTTGCTTGGTAATTTTTCCATTCTGTGTAATTTGGGGACATGATTATTTAGTCCTAGATTTGTTTGTTTGAAGGGATTAGTTAACTGTCCAGTTGATTAGGAAGTATAGTTACTGCAAATTACATCCTTCTTGAGAGACCATACAAAGACTAATTTCTTTCATTGTACAGCGAACTATAGTCAAGCACTCATGAAGTTGCACTCTTCTACAATCCCAACAGTGGTTTCAGGGGTATCTGACATGGGAGACTAATCACTTTTTGGCACAATGCCAGGCAGCGATCATCTACCCCAGTGATACTCAGAGTATGGTTCATGAGCCGCAAGTGGCTCTTTAATGTGTCTCCTGTGAATCTTTGGAGCACATGGTATTAAAACACTGTGTGATTTAATAATTAACCAATCTAAGTTAACAACCAATCAGTATGCTTCTACTAAGAACATAACATAAGAACGGCCATACCGGGTCAGACCAAAGGTCCATCTAGCCCAGTATCTGTCTACCGACAGTGGCCAATGCCAGGTGCCCCAGAGGGAGTGAACCTAACCGGCAATGATCAAGTGATCTCTCTCCTGCCATCCATTTCCACCCTCTAAAACTGAGGCTAGGGACACCATTCCTTACCCATCCTGGTTAATAGCCATTTATGGACTTAACCAACATGAATTTATCCAGTTCTCTTTTAAACTCTGTTATAGTCCTAGCCTTCACAACCTCCTCAGGTAAGGAGTTCCACAAGTTGACTGTGCGCTGCTTGAAGAAGAACTTCCTTTTATTTGTTTTAAACCTGTGCCTATTAATTTCTTTTGGTGACCCCTAGTTCTTGTATTATGGGAATAAGTAAATAACTTTTCCTTATCCACTCTCTCAACATCACTCATGATTTTATATACCTCTGTCATATCCCCCCTTACTCTCCTCTTTTCCAAGATGAAGAGTCCTAGCCTCTTTAATCTTTCCTCATATGGGACCCTCTCCAAACCCCTAATCATTTTAGTTGCCCTTTTCTGAACCTTTTCTAGTGCCAGTATATCTTTGAGGTGAGGAGACCACATCTGTACGCAGTATTTGAGATGTGGGCGTACCATGGATTTATATAAGGGCAATAATATATTCTCAGTCTTATTCTCTATCCCCTTTTTAATGATTCCTAACATCCTGTTTGCTTTTTTGACCACCTCTGCATGGACATCTTCAGAGAACTATCCACGATGACTCCAAGATCTTTTTCTTAACTCGTTGTAGCTAAATTAGCCCCCATCATATTGTATGTATAGTTGGGGTTATTTTTTCCAATGTGCATTCCTTTACATTTATCCACATTAAATGTCATTTGCCATTTTGTTGCCCAATCGCTTAGTTTTGTGAGATCTTTTCGAAGTTCTTCACAGTCTGCTTTGGTCTTAACTATCTTGAGCAGTTTAGTATCATCTGCAAACTTTGCCACCTCACTGTTTACCTCTTTCTCCAGATCATTTATGAATAAATTGAATAGGACTGGTCCTAGGACTGACCATTGGGGAACACCACTAGTTACCCCTCTCCATTCTGAGAATTTACCATTAATTCCTACCCTTTGTTCCCTGTCTTTTAACCAGTTCTTAATCCATGAAAGGACCTTCCCTTTTATCCCATGACAGCTTAATTTACGTAACAGCCTTTGGTGAGGGACCTGGTCAAAGGCTTTCTGGAAATCTAAGTACACTATGTCCACCGGATCCCCTTGTCCACGTTTGTTGACCCCTACAAAGAACTCTAATAGATTAGTAAGACACCATTTCCCTTTACAGAAACCATGTTGACTATTGCTCAACAGTTTATGTTTTTCTATGTGTCTGACAATTTTGTTCTTAACTATTGTTTCGACTAATTTGCCCAGTACTGATGTTAGACTTACTGGTTTGTAATTGCTGGGATCACCTCTAGAGCCCTTTTTAAATATTGGTGTTACATTAGCTAACTTCCAGTCATTGGATACCAAAGCTGATTTAAAGGACAGGGTACAAACCTTAGTTAATAGTTCCGCAACTTCACATTTGAGTTCTTTAAGAACTCTTGGGTGAATGCCATCTGGTCCCGGTGACTTGTTAAATGTTGAGTTTATCAATTAATTCCAAAATCTCCTCTAGTGACACTTCAATATTACTATATTAACCAATTGTAGTTAATAAAATAATACTTGATCAGTCATTTTGCTGTGTGAGATAGAGATAATAAAAATAAGTATTTCCTGTCATACTGGTTAAATATGACTATATAGTACTACAGTAAATGAAACAATGAATTCTCACAACTGTGGGTCATTTGGGTAACGCTGATCTCTAATTTGGCTCCTGAACCACTGAGATCTGAGTATCACTGATGTACCCTGTCACAGATGTATTCACTTTAAGATTCTGCCTCAGTAACATTTACAGCAAACTGAGTACAATTAGGATTTGCACAAAGCAGGAATAGAACACAGCTAACACCCCAAATTACTCCCAGTTATAGGTTAATTTTCAGGTCACAGTTACATACTTCAGTCTTACTCTGTATACTTAAACCCAGATATAAGCAATGTTCCAGATCTTAATAGTTTATTATAATTTCCTTTTCAAAATATGTCATTTCCTTTTAAAAATGCAATGGACCATATTTTGATTTTTGCAGGCAGTCACCTACTCAAACTTTCTAAGGCCCTGATCCTTCAAACGCTGACACTTCTATATTTAAAATGGGCCTACTCACAGTAGTAAAATTAAGCATGTGCATGTTTTTAGGATTGGGCTTACTATAATCATGTAGCAACCACCACAATGATAAGCCAGAAATTCAATTTAGACTGCTCTACAGCAAGTATTAAATGCCCCCAAAATCTTCAGTGCTGACCAGGCAAGCATTTCAAAACCAAATGAATCTGTAATGTAATGAATTTTTTAACAATGTGATGCATTTACAAAGATCTTATTTTCATAAAACAGAAAAAAGCCTTTACTGAGACTATTCTGGTATATTATGATTTTTTTTAACTTTATTTTATTTATTAATCAGAACGACTTTTTCAGTAAAGGTCCCCTTGAGTTTTCACACAGCCCAGCAGAAAAACATCACAACAGTACAGCAATTTTAGCATTTATAAAAGCAGGTTGTTTTAAGGGGTTTACATCAGATTGCTGGTCTAACATTTCACAAGCCATCAAGGGGTAGGGTGTTTTATATTCCTGGAGAGCTGAGAATTCTACTTTCCAAAAGGATGCAACGCTTTACCTTCAGTAGATAGCTAGATATCAGACTTAAAATTACGAGTACAACTTTCAAAAGCACCTAACTGACATAGGAGCCTAAGTCTAATTGTACTTATGAACATTTGTATCTAATATTACTATTTATAGAAAACTATTTTAAATGAATTTATGAATTCTAGAGTTTAGTATAATTTTATTCTCTTAGGCTTTGTGCAATTTCCCTTCCCACAGTCTCGAACAAAGGGATGTAAATATGTTTGAAAAAGCCTCCAGGCCTTTGAAACCTAAGTGGACCCTTTTGACATTCAGATATATTACAGTAATCCCTTATGGTGCTATCTTTAATGCTACTACCTCTGTTCATTTAAAACTAATTGATACCAGGAAGATATTCTGATCATCTTGCAGGAAATTTAGCAGTTTGAAGAATTCTCCAGAAGTTACATTAAAGACACCAATCCTGTAACTCTTAATAATATGTGTATTCCCAGTACCTGTTACAGAAGAGGTTGCAGGATCAGGATCACAAATATTGGACAACTTGCAACTCTGAACCTTGCCTCTGAAGCACTTTGTTAATAACCACATGTGCTTAGAATGTTTGTTAAGCACATAAAAGTCTTTATAAGGGCCATCCTGGAGGTCTAGCAGCGAAGTGTTTTGTTGCCATGTGGGAGACTAGTTTAGGCCTGAAGCTGCCAGTGTCCAGGAGCACTGCCAAAAAAGTGTTACTTAATGGACTGACCCCAGCTATGTGTTTGTCGTTCTCTCTTTACTGCCAGACTTATGATAATCTTTATAAAAAGTGTGGTCAGTGTATTTGGACTGCCAAAGGGCTTTTAGGGTTACATGAAAGAAAATAGCAACCAAGCCAAGCCATGCAACCACAAACAAGAAAATTATATTACTTGTCTACCTAAAGCTGTGAGACCATGTTTTGATCTCAGCTACATCAGTGTAAATTTAAAGTAACTCCACTGATGGCAACAAAGTTACTCCAGATGTGCACAGGTACTTGAGATCAGAATCCGGTCCGTGATGAGGAAACACCACACTAAGGGTGAACAACTCCATAATACATTGATGCTTGTAAAACAATAATAGTTTAAATGCCCCTGAACATGCTGCTCTCTAAGCAACAGTTCCATCACCCAAGAATGTGTCAAGTAATACCAGCATAAATATTAGATTTAGTTAGAAAATGTTTTATGAGTATTTTTAGAGGGAAAATGTTTTGGGCCCCATCCTGCAATGGAACTCCCAATGACTTTAGTGGGAGCACTAAAATACTTCCAGATTAGTCACTGTTGTGGAAGTAAACACTAATCTATACATATGTAAGGAACATATGCAGATACATACCGGTGCACCAAAAAAAACTAGAAAATGCAGCCTGCTACATAGAACATGAAACTGATTAGTCTATTTTCATTGGCCAAACTGAGTGAAGTAAAAAATCATAAATGACAAGAAGTTAATTAGATTTTAAAGTGTTGCATTTCAGTAACTTATTGTATAATTAGTATTGCAAATAAGGAAGTATGTTTTTAAAATCCACACATGGGATAATATTCTCTGATAGGAAACTGCACCTAGAGAACTTGGGAAAGCAACACTCTCCATCCATGCCCCCGGTATACCCCTTATACCAGGGGCTAGAACCAATAGAGAGATCCAGCCAATTTCCAGCCACTTTGCATTGTCAGAGTAGTGCAGATGGAGATGGTGCAAGCCACAGAATCCGACCCATGATTTTTACCTTGACATTGGCCCTTTAACATCTGGGATATAGGCTCGTTCAGCTGAAGAGATGCACCTGAGGCTAAGTTAGCACTTATTTTTCTTATTTTGACTTGCCTCCCTCAGTGTCAACACATAGGGCTGAATGAACTAGGATGGAGACCTGGTTACCCAGTGTCTCATATATACATTCTCTTTTAATGTGTTCAAATAAATTCAAAATCAGATTATTTTGGCAAGAGAAATTTTACTGTTCTCTAATGGCCATCAACCAAAATAATCATCCTAGTCATTCAACCTCTAGTCAGGATGACAGATCATGCAGCTTTCACTAAAGCCAATGCCTTTGTTGATTAACCAGCAGTGAATGACCAGCAGATAGTGCTTCCCATTCACTTACTGAAACTATACACTCCAACCACAGAGCTCCCTGGAAGAGTAATGCACTCCCTGGAAGAGTATGCTCACAGAATACATATATAAACACTTGCCATTAACTCCCTTTTCCCCCTCTAAAGTAGATTGTGGATGATTTCAGCATATATTAGGAGAACACCAACAGTTGAATCCAAATTTTCCTGATAGTCTTTGAAGGAGACAGACTGGATGGATGGAAGGGGAAAAATATCTGAAATCTTAAGAATGTACAGGAGTTCATATAACTGAGGGAGTTTGCACAATTATCCTCAGACAAAAATAGTCTGTACCTTCATGTAACCTGTGGTATAATTCATGGGGCAGATGAAGGCAGCAAAGAAGTAATGGACCAAGGGATTCTGACACATGAGACTATTATAAAACAGAGAAGTCAAGGATTTAGCACTCTCAGTATTTAAATAAATTCTTTATTAGAGGGCAATTAAGTTGAAATAGCACAAAATACTCATATGAATGTGCTCGGAGATCAAAAGCATAAATTGCCCTTAGGAACCTGGCTGATCGTGACAGGTACACCAAATTTGTCCAGTTTCCCCTCTCCTCCACACCCCCATTATGGCTAATGACTTTATCTGACTAATTTCCCTGTAGGGTTTGTCTACCCTGGCACTTTACGGCGCTACAACTTTCTCGCTCAGGGGTGTGAAAAAAAACACCCCCTGAGCACTGCAAGTTTCAGCGCTGTAACGTGCCAGTATAGACAGTGCACCAGCTCTGGGATCCATGCTCTCAGCGCTGGGAGCTGGGCCCCTCGTGGAGGTGGGTTGTTTGTTTTTTTAGAGCGCCCGCAACTACATAAGCCACATTAAAGTGCTGACGCGGCAGCGCTTTAACCTTGCCAATGAAGACGTGCCCTTAGCGTTTGGGAGAAGGCTGTAACTCTGAAATGCCAAGCAGGCGCTACCTAGTTATCATGCTAATCAAGACTTCCTTATTACATTGTTCAGACTCATTAACAAAAAGGATCTGCTAATGGGTGTGTGTGCAACTCCATGTGTACAATGCAACTGTTGTAAAATTACATTAAAAGGTGTGTTGTCTAGTTTTAGCCCCTTTCTGCCAGATACAACTGAACAAAACGTCTGTTGTTGGTGTGAAAAAAATGCACCCCCGAACGTAGCAGCACAGCTGTGTCACTAAAAGGCACATAGTGTAGACATAACCATATTTTCAGCTACTGTAAAGTAAGAAGACTGCTATGCATCTTGCATTACTTCAAACTATCTTGCATTTGTCTTCATTATCCCACTATCCTACTGCTATAAGATTATCCTACACTCTGTAGGCCCAGTGCGGGAGCTGACACCACTGAGCAGAGTTCTCATTCTCCCTCAGGAGGAACAATCCCCACACAACAGAGAGACTGGCATGTGGAAGACTGAGTTCTCTGTGCAAAGAACAGGAGCTGTTAGCTCTCACACATGGGGGAGTCACATTGCTGAAATCCCACTCCATGCACAGAGGGCAAAGGGGGGAAAAAAAGGAGAGATGCACCATTCCCTCCACAAGGAAATGAGAGTAGATGCCCTCCATCTGGTATTTTGCTTGCCCACCACCTTCCCTCTGCTTGGGAATCTTGTTTGGCAAAAGAATGTCGTCACATCCGACTCACCAGGGACACAATCAGGAAGATTGGAGGTAAAAAAAATAAAGATACTCTAGCTCTTTCAAAACCAAAATGCTGATAAATCTATACAAAAACTGGGATAAATTACTACCATTTGGACAAGCCTGAGTGACAAATTGGCCAATCAACTAACCACAAACATTGTTTTTCCTCTTAGTGTGAATCCAAACTTTCCCCTCTTTAAACAAAATAAAGAGAGAAAAATGCTAGTCAAAGCACCATTAGTCTGCATACAGACATGGTGAACCACTACCAAGGGGCTCATGAACAAATGTAACAAAATACCAAAGATGTTAAAGATTACAATGCAACCACTAGTTCTATGTGAAATAGTAAACAGGTTTTTTCCCCCTAAAAACTTACCCCCTCCTCCAGGTTTTCAGAAGCTCACTTAAGTTTAAATATTAGTTAAATTCTGAGGGTGCACTCACCTTTTGCATAACTCCTTGCAAAGCCTGTTTTATTCTCCAGCATGATTCGGACATTAATTTTGTTTCCTGATTTTCCAGTGTTGCCTCTTGCAAATCTGTGCTTTCTTGAAGTCTTAAAAGTGCTGTGAAACAGCGAGTGTCTTCTTTTGTAATTCTGTTAGAGTCCATCTGAAATAGGTTTAAGAAATCCATAATCTAAGTTTGTCCAATAGACCTTAACTCTGTATAATCCAAAGGTACACTTGTATGCCACTCAATGCAATGTCATACTAATCGTACCTCTTACTGCTATAAAATATATTCTCAATACACAAAACTTCTATTCACACAAAATAAGTAAATGGCAAGCAAAAACACAGATGTCTTATATTAAAGTAAATCACACCAGATAAACTCATAAGGACTTTCAGATATAGTAGGAGCATGAAAAAATAGTTTCTTTTAATATGCATTATGCTATGCTGTTAAGTGCTGGACTTCGTTATTTTAACTTACTCATCCTTTTTTTCCCAAATTTCCTAGGGATATATACCTGTAGGACATGGGATAACAGGACAGAGTATTTCCATGAAATCTTGAAAGGGACTCTATACTTTGCCTGTGCAGCAAATGGAACAGAGATCATGAAAATTAATAAGTTTGGAATGAATCAGTAAATTTGGAACTTGATCACATGAAGAATGATCTTGCGCCAACTCTAACCTCTGGGCAATTACATAAAAAATTAATTAATCAAGCTTAGAAGATGCCAGTACATGGATCAGTGTCTTTATGTCAAACAGCTTTAAAAGATGAACAAAAATTTGTAGTGGTAAAGTCAATTTTCTCTCTACTTGATATGTGACAAGGAAAAACTGCCTTCAACTCTGTACACCACGATATTTATTGACAAACTGAAGCAGTTTGGGACAGCACTGCAAAAATCATCAGTAGCTTTGAGGGATTTATAAGGAAAGATGTTAAATACATATCAGCATGGCTAGGTGATAACCAAGTATGTGGAGAAAACTTAATAGTCTACAAATACTTGAAGGGTGAAAACCTCATGAAGGGAGAGGAATTACTGAGCATAGTACAAGGAGGTTATAACAACTAGAAATGTAGTGAAATGAACAAAGAGAAAACTTAGCCAAGTATCAGGGAAAACATCTCAATAGCCAGACATACTGGTCTGTGGAACAGCCACCTGAGGGATGTGGTAGAAGCCCAATACTTGGAACTTTCAAACTCAGCTAGAAAACCCACCATAAAATGTACTATGGAGAATACTCCTACATTAGCAGAGGGATGGACTGAAGATTTAAAAAGTATTGTTAGGCTCCAAGTTCTGTGATTGAATCAAATATGTTAAGATTTAGAAGCATAGGATTAGAATCTATTGCCATCCAATTTGCAGCAGCTCTTTTTCTACATTTTAAAGAGTGACTGGAACCTAAAATATTGTAAGCACTGTGTCTTAGAGTTCAATCATAAAACCATTTATTTCACATACTGAAGAAAAGAAAATAAAGCAGCCTTCTCTCAGGAGCCCAAGCAAAAACAAATATGTATCATTTGTACTGAAGAAGAGGGAACACAGGGCCATGCAAATGTAGTGTATGATCAGTGGAAAGCATGTTAAAGAAAGTATTGAACTTAATGGAATACCAGAGGTAAAGTTAGCTGGATTCAGAATTGCTAGCCAAAAACCCCAAATGAATTCCTTCATATGCATTCTAAAGCATGAGAATGAAAAAGATTCAAGCTAGCCTAAAACAAAAACAAAACAAAAACTTCTGATCAAGAGTGAATTTTAGAATAGTGATCGCCATTTAAAAACAAATTAATTTTTACTAATAGATACCAAACTGCAGTGAAAAATAAATGTAGTCTGGAATTATCAAAGGGACCTGAGGGATTAGGGCTATTCACCAGGAGTTGAGTTTCTAACTCATGTAGCCCCCCCTTGAAATTCTTATCTACTATATAGTAACTTCAAGTATATGTTTACTTTTCAGTGGCAACCACTACTGCCAACAGGTTACTACTGCAGTTTTTAATGTAATCAAAATAAAAGCTTCTGAAAAAAGCTGACATGGGTGTTGTAACACAAACACAGGAGATCAAACTTTGTAGAGGCCAGATCCGCTATACAGCAAGTCAAGTTCATCTGCAGCATAGCTTCATAGACATCACAATAGGCAATAAATCATGTGCGTCAAATGGAATGTTGCTTGAACAAGATCAACAATGGATTGTATTAAAGTACTTAGCTGGATTATCTCTAATTTAGTACCCCATTTACTAAATGCTATTGGACAATACCCTGGAGAAGATCTTTACGAATGTAGTTGGAAAGGTTGATGGGGATATGCTGAGAAATTTATGTGATTACTGATGGCTCTGAAAAGATGTGCAGGATTAGTTTAAATAATTCTGGTGAAGCTAGAAAATGATAGGGCTTCAGGGAGAACATTTGATTTGTGGCAGTCAGTTAACCTAGTTGATTGCCGCAGTCTTTCAAGGAATACTCACCCACCCACTACCATTCCCATACGGTTTTTATTGTTTTTGAAAATTAGCTTGCCTGAGTAAAGATCTAAACAGAAGTTATAGGAATCCACAATATTAATCAGAGGAACATTATAAAAGTTAGTCACCAAATTCCCATAGCATCAAATAGACATTACACCGAGTTGGGGGAGAGAGGACGGGTAGATAAAGCTGCAAGCAAGAAATCATTGACAAGACTTTTTTTAGGAAAGGCACTGGGGATTAATCACACATACAATCAAAATCAAATATCAAAATAGTTTCCAAGAAGTTTGTTGATATTCAGGTCAAAAGAATGCCACTACAATATTTTCAGTATTATTTTCTATCCTATCTGTTACATATTTTAACAGGTAGCTTGCTTTTTTTTTTTTTTTTAAACAAACACACAATCACCACACAATGAGTTGAGGTTTTCATTAAGCTCTCCACAGTATCAAATTGTCACAATGTAGCATCTACAAACATGTATGAATAGTTCATACTTTTCCTTTTGATATACATTACCATGCATTTGTCTAGACTAAATTTCACCTGCCAACCTGTGGCCCGTCATTCTAGTACATTATGCCCCACTGAAGTGCCTCAATCTTTTGCAGCTTTGATTAACCTACATATTATGTCATTGGTAAAGTTTGTCACCCTACTGAACCCCCCGCTACACACACACACAGTCCAAAGGAATACATTTATTTAAAGAGCTGGTAAAAAATGGTTACATTTGTTTGAAAAATTTCAAGCTTTCTGGAAAAAAATGAAAGCTTCATTTTGGACTCCTTCTCTCCTTTCTTCTAGTGGCCAAAAGAGAAAGAGGGGAAAGGAAGAGAAGGGAAAAGAAACAAAATCCAAAACATTTTTCATGAAAATTGGAAAAAGTTTTAGTTTTATAATTGAAACATTTTTTATTTCCAAAGATGTCAGTTTCATTGAAATATTTTATTTAAAACTTTTTTCAATCTGCCCTTGTATGGAACCATCAACAACCTTTTGTCATATTGAAAACTGACCATTTATTCCTGCAGCTGTTCTGCCTTTTAACCAGCTTCCAATCTACCAAACAACTTCGCCACTCACTTTTGCTTTCCCTAACAGCCTCTTCTGTGGCACTTTCAAAAAGCATTACACAAGCCAGTTCTCATTTATCCACTAGTTACTCACAGAATAGTAACGGAAATCTGAAAGACTTGGTATATGAAAAAAGCTTGTGAAATAGTCTTGTGTTAAAAGGTATATTTTTCCAAATATTCAGTAAAGCCGTTCTAATTCACACTTGGTTAATCTACACACCACTAGTAGCTCAGCATCTTTGAGAAGAGTGCTCTGAAGATTCCTACTGCTAAGCTGCCATTACCTTAAAATATACTAAAAGGTGCGTAAGTATACTATGAAGTACATCAGCATCATAAATAATCTAAACCATACTTGTCAAAAGTCATGCTCCAATTCACAGTGAAGTCAATGGATGTCTTTTCATTGATCTCATGGAGTTGAATCAGGCTCTGCATGAGTAAGTGCATTTTCTCAGGCAGCATAATTTCTGTTTCCCTTTCTGACTATATCAAAATTTCTGAAAATCTGGAATAGGTTACCATTCAATAGTGTGAATTAATGACGTTCTCTTGTATTTTATGTGAACTATTCTATTTCTCCATACAGAGAGAGATGACATTAAAAAATACTGAAGTCTCATTGTGTCTACAAACTGTAGAGAAATACTTTGTGAAAATCTAGTATCAAGTTGGGTCATTCAGATATTTTGGAACTAGTTCAGATTTACAAATAAAATAAAGGATTGAGTCCTTTATAAGTCAATAGGAGTTTCATATCAGTTAGAGGATCAGGCTCTAAATGTAGAATTATATTTATATTGCTGTTTTTACATTATGCAAACTAAACAATAATGTATATGCCATGGGAATAATTCTGCCCTTTGTTACACCTGTATAACCTCACAGACTACTTCACATTGTTTACTTCAGAAACAGGGAAAAAAAGACATTTAGTCATATAGAATCCTTGACTTTTGTTTATTTTGACAAGTAAGTTTAGTTGCAATGACTTCATAGCATACTAATTAACATACTATTGGGTGTTTTCTATAAGTTAAGATGTCTTAGTGGAGATGTTTCAATGGGTTTATAATGGAGAGAATACTTTTTCACCCTACAAGCTGAGTTACTGTATACATTAGTCTATTTCACTGCCAAGAACACAGGTAATTCTAACCTACTTTACAGTAAGTACCATAAATGAACTGTCACTCTGCTAAGGTATAGTCAATTAAGTATGTATAAGTTTGGAACAGGTCATACATATCTTTTAAAGGTAACTAATAAACACAAAGCCGTTGGCAATAATTGAAAATAGAAAGGAATGAATAAGTAGGTGCGAGTAACAAATATAAAAATATAATAATAAATTTGGAACTGTCACTTGTTTTATTTCAATCACTTATTTAAATGTGCATGCATTTGCACTGCATCCAATCTGTAGGTGGCCTAGATTTAGAATATATTTTGTTGTTAATGTATCCTGTCTGTCCCGGGGCCCAAGAACGATTCTGTCTACCTAAAGTATGACCTGAAAGAAAAATAAATAGATTTCCACTTCTTAATTGACTTCAAATTAAAAAAAAAGAAAAGCACCATTTCTATGAAGACAGACTACTGTTTGTATTACACATATAAAAACTTCTTAACACCCTAATTAAAACATATGTCCAGTTTTTGGACAGTAAAACTTATATCAGATTCTACAGCATCTTTAGTTCATCTATTCTGAACTAGTAATCTCCTTTTTTTGCAAATGTGAAAGAGCCCAATCTTTTGTTTTACCCCTGAGAAAGAGCAAACGTCAGCCCCCCACTTCCTTTGAGAAAGTTCACAGAACCAGGCCAAAAAAAAAAAAATACGTAAGTGAATCCAACCAATGCAGTGTAATTTCCAAGAACAAAAAATAATCTCTAAAAGCTTAAACCACTAGAAAGCATAACACTGTAGCCTGACCCCTCCCATCCTATCTCTCTGCAGCTCAGATCTAATGTGCATAGCATTGCCCAATCAAAAACGTTACTTTGCCATATTTTTGCGGCCTAGTAGGGCAGTCTAATTCTCCTCTCCTGGGAAATAAGCTAACAAGTTACAGAAGGTATCTTTTCCCATGCCAGCCATTATACACCAAGTTCCACAGTGAAGAGCAGCAGCATCAAATTCACAAGGAAGGTAGTCTCTAAAGACAATCCTGGGACAATTCTTCTAAATTTTAACGCTAATGGACTCTGTTGGCTGGAAGTGCCAAGAGGTTTTAAACAAAGAAGTTTAATATAGTAGCTTGCAAGTAGTTATTCTCCAAAGGGGAGCCAATGATAACTTAAATAAAATGCAGACTTCAGTCTAGAGGCCCTATTTGTTCAGTGCAACAGGAAAACTACTATTTGTTAGGGTCATACATACATACAAACCTAGTTTAGATTATTCCCTTTATTTTCTGAAATCTCATTTACCTGTATGTTTTGGACGTCTTGGAAACGGAGTCACCATCCTATTATGATGCCTATTTCTAAACTTTCCCACCCCTGGGCAAAACTAAGCATCCGGGTGTGGCATACATGGACCAAGCATGGCAGATGGCCCCCTTTACTCAGCGGGGCAGTGGTAAGCAACAGAAGTGGGCAAAACTAACTTGTCCTCAACTAGACGTGAGAAGTGAATAAAGTCAGTTTGCCCAGCTCACCCCCCAGGGCACGACTCCCTTGACTGGAGCCCACCTTCTTCCAGCCCTCTCAGATCAAGAGCACCTGGAGAGTAAGTGTAAAGAAGCAGCCCGTGTCTCATAACCCAACCCCTGCAGTGAGCAGATCCCCCGGGCGCTGGAGCGCACGAGCCCCGGGTTACCCTGCAGACACTGGGGTCTCCTCCGCCCCAGAGGCACCCAGCCCCCACGTCCTCCCCTCCCGCCTTCTGTGCCCCAGGGCTGCTCAGCCACCCGCCCTGCCTCGGCGCGGGGGTGCCAACAAGAGGTGCCGCGACGCTACCTGGGCTCTGAAGCAGAAGAACAACGCAACGCTGCAGACCACCTGCCCCAGCCCGAGCAGCACCAGCGGGACCAGCAGGGCCCTGGCGGAGGCTGGAGGCGGCGGTGGCGGCGGGTGCGGATGGGCCGGCGGCGCCGACTGCGGCTGCTGCTGCGAGCCCTCGTGGGGGGCGCTGCCGCCCAGCTCCTCGGAGCCGCGCAGGTACTTGGTGTAGTCTCGGCTGGCGCGCCGCATGGCGCTTCGGCAATCTCCGGCCGGCGCGGGCAGGCTCCCAGGCTCGGCAGCGCCCGGCGCCCGCGGGCGGCGGCTCTTATAACCTGGGGCCGGGCTCCTCAGCCAATCAGGCGGCAGCCACGAGGCTCGTTCTGCCCCGCCCGCCTCTCTCAGCCCCCGCCCTGCCCGCCGCAGAAAGGTGCGGGCTGCAGCCTGCAGCCGTGGCCCGGCTCCGTGCTGTAGCGGACCGCAGGTAACGAGACTGACCACTGAGCGCAGCTCCACCACCAAAGCCCAGATCCAGCCCCTGGATCCTGGCCAGGCCTTCCAGGGTGGGGACCCGAGAACTAGGAAATCAGTTTAGCTGCCTTTCAACAAGTTACATCCCGACGCCCCCCTCCTTGAAGCGCAACAGCACTTGTGAAACTTTGGCCGCAAACCCAGAAATCATTCCATTAAAATAGCTACTCTTGTCACCAAACATTAAAATGACATCAGTGCATCCTCTTGCAAGAAAACTCCAAAATGTGTAATATTCTGGCTGGATCTGGCTAATTTTTATAGTCAAACTCAAATCCTACTTTGCCATCTAAATTTAATACATAGGCAGTTCCTCCTAGTCCACTGGAATATTGCAGATGATGGAAATCCTAATTTTGCTGCTCACCAGGGATCCTTTCAGAAAGGATCTAATTTATTGGTTAATTTGCTATTCAAAATTATAACCTACCCCCTCCAAAACAACTCAGACATTTAAAGAGCATTCAGGCAGTATAACTATAAAATAAGAATGAACAAATAAAAACAATATATAGTAGCTTTCCAGTCCCTGGACACTGTAAAAGTTGTTGTAGACTTATTACGTTGTTACACTTTGTATTATTAATGGAGTAGGTAAATGATACATATCAGAGAGAGAGTCTTAAAGCCCTGTGAAAGTTTTGAGGTGATGCAGAGCAGGTCTCTCAGCTCTGCGATGCTGTAAAAGTAAGTTTGAAAATGCTCCAGACATCAGAGAGAGAAATGACACTCAGGCACAGTCTGTGATCAACAGGTAAGAATGACAGGGAGCAGTGTTCTGTAGGCACAGCTGATTTGGGGAAGAGAAGCAACAGAAGAAAGTTTCACCTGTGATTCTTGTTTTAGAACTTAGTGTTCTGCACTTGGGAAAAACTGTCCTCCTGAATTAGGAATTTCCTTGCTTTTGTGGCTCTAAATCTCATTGTTAAGAGTATATAATCATAGACATGTCAGGCTGGAAGGGACCTCAGCAAGTCATCAAGTCCAGCCTCTGCACTGAGGCACGACCAAGTAAACCTAGACCTTCCCTGACAGGTGTTAGTCCAACCTGTTCTTAAAAAGCCCTCCAATTATGGGGATTCCATAACCTCGCTTGGTAACCTATTCCAGTACTTAGTTACCCTTATAGTTAGAAAGTTTTTCCTAATATCTAATCTAAATGTCCCTAGCTGCAGATTAAGCCCATTACTTCATGCTCTACCTTCAGTGGGCATAGAGAACATTTGTCCTCTTTATAACAGCCCTTAACATATTTGAAGAGTCATCAGGTCCTGGCCCGTGTCCCCCTCCCACCCAGTCTTCTTTGCTTAAGACTAAGCATGCCCAGTTTTTTGAACCTTTCCTCCTAGGTCAGGTTTTCTAAACTTTTTATCATTTTTTGTTGCTCTCCTTTGGACTCTATCCAGTTTATCCACATCTATCCTAAAGTACAGCGAGCAGAATTGGACACAGGACTCCAGCTGAGGTCTTACCAGTGCCAAGTGGAGTAAGACAATTAGCTCCTGTGTCTTACATACAACACTCCTGTTAATACATCCCAGAATGATATTATCCTTTTTTTGCAGCTGCATCACATTGTTGACTCATATTCAATTTGTGGTCCACTATTACCCCCAGATCCTTCTCAGCAGTACTGCCACCTAACTAATTAATCCCCATCTTATACTTCTGCATTTGATTTTTCCTTCCTAAGCATACTATGTTGCCCTTGCTTTTATTGAATTTCATGATGTTGATTTAAGACCAATTTTCCAATTTGTCAAGGTTATTTTGCATTCTAATCCTGTCCTCCAAAGTGCCTGCAAACTCGCCCAGCTTGATATCATCTGCAAATTGTATAAGTATCCTCTCTTCTCTATTATCCAAGTCATTAAAGGAACAGTCATAAGAGTGAAATGCCTGCAAGCTGCATGGAAACTTTTAAAAAACACATAATAGTAGTTTAAAGTATATGTATACCCCAAATGAAAAAAAACAGTAAGAGGACCCAAAAAATGCCACCATGGCTAATCAACAGAGTAAAAGAGACCGTTGAAGACAAAAGTCATCTTTTAAAAATTCAAAGTCAAATCCTACTGAGGAAAATAAAAAGGAACATAACCTCCGGCAACTCAAGTGTAAAAGTATAATTAAGCAGGAAGGCTGCCAAACAATCAGTGGGGCCACTGGATGGTCACTGTGCTAAAGGAGCACTTAAGGAAGACAAGGCCTTTGCAGAGAAGCTAAATTAATTCTTTAAATCGTTCTTTACTGCCGACAATGTGAAGGAGATTCCCACATCTGAGCCATTCTTATAGATGACAAATATAATAAACTGTCCCAGATTGAGGTGTCAGTAGAGGAGGTTTTCAAGCAAATTGGTAAATTAAACAGTAATAAGTCACCGGGGCCAGATGGGATTCACTCTAGAGTTCTGAAGGAACTCAAATATGAAATTGCAGAACTACTAACTGTGGTATGTAACCTATTATGAAAATCACCCTCTGTTCCAGATTCCTGGTGGACAGCAATGTATAGCTGATTTTTTTTAAAGGCTCCAGAAGTGATACTGGTAAATATAGGCCACTAAACCTAATTTCAGTACCAGGAAATTGGTCAAAACTACAGTAAAGAACAGAATTATCACAGACATAGATGACCATGGTATGTTAGGGAAGAGTCTACATGGCTTTTGTAATAGGCAATCATGCCTCATAAATCTCTTAGAAATCTTTGAGAGGGCCAACAAACATGTGGACAAGAGTGATCCAGTGGACATAGTGTACTTGGACTTCCAGAAAGCCTTTGACAACATCCCTCACCAAAGGCTCTTAAGCAAAATAA
Source organism: Mauremys mutica (assembly GCF_020497125.1). NCBI lineage: Eukaryota > Metazoa > Chordata > Testudines > Geoemydidae > Mauremys > Mauremys mutica. Next base: position 302,241,117 of record NC_059072.1, on the reverse strand, counting down.
GCAATCATGGAATAAGAGAGAAGGTCCTCTCATGGATCAGTAACCGGTTAAAAGGTGGGAAACAAAGGGTAGGAATAAATGATCAGTTTTCACACTGAAAAGAGGTAAATAAGGGGGTTTCTCAAGGATCTGTACTGGGACCAATGCTGTTCAATATATTCATAAATGATCTGGAAAAAGGAATAAACAGTAGCTAAGTTTGCATATAACATAAAATTACTCAAGATAGTTAACTCCAAAGCTGACTGTGAAGAGTTACAAAGGGATCTCATTAAACTGGGTGACTGGGCAACAAAATGGCAGATGAAATTCATTGTTAATTAATACAAAATAGTGCACATTGGAAAACATAATCCCAACTATACATACAAAATTAAATGAGCTGTTACCATGAAAGAAATGTTTTAGTCATTGTGGATAGTTCTCTGAATATGTCTGTTCAATGTGCAGCAGCAGTCAAAAAAGCGAACAATGTTAGGAACCATTATGAAAGGGATAGATAATAAGACAGAAAATATCATAATGTCACTATGTAAATCCATGGTACTCCCACTCCTTGAATGCTGCATGCAGTTCTGGTCTTCCCCCTCTCAAAAAAGATAGAATGGGGAAAAGCACCAAAATGAGTAGGGGGATGGAACAGCTTCCATATGAGGAAAGATTAAAAAGACTGGGACTGTTCAGCTTAGGAAGAGACAACAAAGTGGAGATATGATAGAGGTGTATACAATCATGAATGGTGTAGAGAACATGAATAAGAAAGTGTTATTTGCCTCTTCACATAACACAAGAACCAGGAGTCACCCAATGAAATTTATAGGCAGCAGGTTTAAAACAAACATAAGGAAGTATTTCTTCACAAAACGCACAGCCAACCTGCAAAACTCATTGCCATGGGATATTGTGAAGGCCAAAACTATAACTGGGTTCAAAAAAGAATTAGATATGTTCATGGAGGATAGGTTCATCAATAATTATTAGCCAATATGTAGGGCCCTACCAAACCCATGGTCCATTTTGGTCAATTTCACTGTCAAAGAATTTTAAAAATAGTAAATGTCATGACTTCAGCTATTTAAATCTGAAATTTCCTGGTGTTGTAATTGTAGGGGCCCTAACCCAAAAAGGAGTTGTGGGGAGGTCGCAAGGTTACTGTAGGAGGGGTTGTGGTACTACTACCCTTTCTTCTGTGCTGCTGCTGGCAGTGGCGCTGCCTTCAGAGCTGGAGAGTGGCAGCTGCTGGCCGGGATCCCAGCTCTGAAGGGAGAGCCGCCGCCAGCAGCAGCGCAGAAGTAAGTGTGGAATGGTATGGTGTTGCTACTCTTACTTCTGCACTGCTGCTTGCAGAGCTGGGCCCTCAATCAGTAGCCTCCTTTCTCCGGCCACCCAGCTCTGAAGGCAGCAATGCAGAGTAAGAGGTAGCATGGTGTGGTATTGCCACCTTTACTTCTGCACTGCTGCTGGCAGGGCGCTGCCTTCAGAGCTGGGTGCCTGGCCAACAGCCACCATTCTCTGGCAGCCCTGCTCTGAAGGCAGTGCAGAAGTAAGGGTGCACTGCCCCCCTAAAATAACCTTGTGCCCCCCCCAAAACCTCCCTTTTGGGTCAGGACTCAATCCCATCCTTCCATGGGCATCTTAGTAGATTGTCAGCTGCTTTTCAACTGAAGGGGATGGGGGGAGAGGAGAGTGGTGTGTCTGGGGTGCAGGAAACAGCAGGCTGACCGACCTATCCTGAAGCATGGGGAGGAGACACCCTCTCATATCAGCTCCTGGCTCTGCTCCACACAGCAGTCTCTTCCACCCCTCCCACCCTGGCAGAAGCAGACTGCTTTGCCTGCCTACCTATGGTTTTGTGATTCCCTCTGAGTTCTCCCACAGGGTACGTCTACACTACGGGATTATTCCGAATTTACATAAACCGGTTTAACAAAACAGATTGTATAAAATCGAGTGTGCGCGGCCACACTAAACACATTAAATCGGTGATGTGCGTCCACGGTCCGAGGCTAGCGTCGATTTCTGGAGCATTGCACTGTGGGTAGCTATTCCGTAGCTATCCCATAGTTCCCGCAGCCTCCCCCGCCCCTTTGAATTTCCGGGTTGAGATCCCAGTGCCTGATGCGGCAAAAATCATTGTCGCGGGTGGTTCTGGGTAAATGTCGTCAGTCACTCCTTCCGCTGGGAAAGCAACGGCAGACAAGCATTTCATGCCTTTTTTCCCTGGATTGCCCTGGAAGATGCCATAGCATGGCAATCATGGAGCCTGTTTCGCCTTTTGTGACTGTCACCGTATGTGTACTAGATGCCGCTCACAGAGGCGATTCAGCAGCGCTACACAGCAGCATGCTTTTGCTTTTGCATGATAGCAGAGATGGTTATCAGCCATATTGTACCATCTACCATACCATAAATTGGTAATAAGATGATCGTGGCTACCAGTCCTTTTGCACTGTGCCATTTGCTGCTGTCATAAGTGCCCCTGGCTGCTCTTAGCCAGGGGCGCAAAAGCCAAAATTGGGAATGACTCCCTGAGTCAATCCCTCCTTTTTGGTATCTAAAAATAGAATCAGTCCTGCCTAGAATATGGGCAAGTGTACTAGAGAACCACTGTATCAGAGAACCAGAGAGCACAGCTGCTCTGTGTCAGATCCTGCAGAAATTATGAGCTGTATTCTATTCACAGGGGGTGCTCCTGCAACAACCCCACCTGTTGATTCCGTTCTTCCCTCAGCCTTCCTGGGCTACTGTAGCATTGTCCCCCCACTTGTGTGATGAAGTAATAAAGAATGCAGGAATAAGACACAGTGACTTGTTAGTGAGATATGAGTGGAAGGCAGCCTCCAGCTGCTATGATAGTCCAGACAGGACAGTAAGGAGTGTGTAGGAGAGGAGCCCAGCATCCCTCTGCTAGTTCAGGGGCAATTGAATCTTTTCTTTACACATGAAGGGTGGGGGCTGATGGAGCTCAGCCCCCTGTTGCTATGATGACGATGGTTATCAGCCATATTGTACCATCTACCAGGAAAAATTAGGGCCAGGCACCCTTGAGCGACCTAACAGATGCTAGTCAGCATTGTTACCAGTCCTTTTGCACTGCCCCATGTGCCAATAGGCTGATGATGAGGACGGATACCAGTCGTTTTGTACCATCAGCCATCCATAGCGTGGGGGGAACAAGGATGTTGGTGTTGAGTGCTGCACCATCGCGTCTATCTGCAGCATTCAGTAAAGATAGGGTGACATGTAAAAGAGTCAAGAGATGATTGTTTTCCCTTTCACTTCTGGGTGGGGGTGTGCGTAAATTGCCTAGCTATGCCCTGACCCACCGTGGACACTGTTTTTGACCCTAGAAGCATTTGGAGCTCAGCCAAGAATGCAAATGCTTTTCAAAGACTGCAGGAACTGTGGGATAGCTTGAGTCCTCCAGTCCATGAGCGTCCATTTGATTCTTTGGCTTTCCGGTATGCTTGTCACGCAGCAGTGCGCTGAGTCCCTGCTATGGCATCTGTCTGGAGATATTTAAAAAATGATTTTGAGCGCTGATAGAACAGATTTGCCTGCCCTTACAGCGATCACGTCCGCATCATCCATGCGGGAGCTCTTTCTTTATTTTGATTTTTAACTTCATTACCACCCGTGCTGATCGGAGCTCCACGCTGGGCAAACAGGAAATATTCAAAAGTTCGCAGGGCTTTTCCTGTCTACCTGGCCACTGCATCCGAGTTCAGATTGCTGTCCAGAGCGGTCAGTAGTGCACTGTGGGATACCGCCCGGAGGCCAATACCGTCGATCTGCGGCCACACTAACCCCAATCCGATATGGTAATACCGATATTAGCGCTACTCCTCTCGTTAGGGAGGAGTACAGAAACCGGTTTAAAGAGCCCTTTATACCGATATAAAGGGCCTCTTAGTGTGGACGGGTGTGGCGTTAAATCGGTTTTACGCTCCTAAAACCGGTTTAAACGCGTAGTGTAGACCAGGCTACAGTCTCCTCAGCTCAGCTGCAGGGGAGCGGCATCCTGAGCAGTTCTGTGAACTCTTGGTGCTGAGGAATGTCAACGCAGGACAGCAGTGTCCTGTCCCCCACCCTACCTCCAACACACACACACACACACACACACACACTCTGCAGCAGCAGTCTCCCTGCTGCTGTGTTCCTAGTGGAGAACAGGAGCATTCCACACTAATTATTTGCTCTTTGTTCCCGGAGCAGAGCAGCACAGCTCAGCTGTCAGATACTTCCGAAAGTTTTGAAAGGAGAGGGGTGCATGCCTGCAGGGCAGCTGAGATCAAAACAGTGAGCAGAGCGGTCATGGCAGGCATTGTGGGATACTGGTGGAAGCCAGTTATGTCAACAAAACAAACAGCAGTGTTAGCTACTGGCAATTTTGATTTTGCAGGTTGTTTTCAGGTGTAACACAATTTATAGTAGCGATATGTAGTTGACAGTTCTGAACCACAGTGCACAGGACAAGCTACAGTGCGCACGTAATAACATGTAAGAAGCACAGAGACTGTGCAGTTCTTTTCAGTGGCTAGCTATCTAGCTAACGGTCTTCAGCCGAAAACCCCACCCAAAATGGCAATGGCAAGGGAGGAGCCAACTACCAAAAAATAAAAAAGACAGTGCAGATACAGGACAGAATGGGAAGCCACTTACACCTGGATTCGGAAATCCTGTGCATGTGATTCAAAAGCCTTTTGTAAAGCATGCAAAAAGAAATTTAGCATTTGCCATGGCAGTGAATCTGATGTTAAGCATCATGCTGATTCAAAAAATCATGAACAAAACACCGAGACTCACAAGAGCAATACCCTGAGCTCACATTTTTTCAGCAGGCCAAATGAATCCTTCAATAACAAGGTTATCGCTGTTGAGCTAACTCAAGTTTACCACACAGTAGTCCATCAACACTTCTATCGCTCATGTGACTGTGAACTTAAACTGGTGCCTACCTTGTATCCAGATTCAACAATTGCAAAGCACATCAGCTGTGGCTGGACTAAAGAGAAGGCATTGATAAAAAAATGTGCTGTCACCACTCTCAACGGAATTTTTAAAAGACCTCAGCAAGCCAGACCCTATTTCTCAGTGGCCATAGATGCATCTAACAAGGGCAATGTGAAAACTTTCCCCTTATCGCTGAGATACTGGATACCCGAACATGGGGTCCAAGATAAACTGTTAGACTTCTATGAGCAAAGCAAAGAGACTGCAGAGGCAATAAGCAACACGTTACTTGAAAAACTTGAGACACACAAACTAGACCTAAACAAAGTGTCTTCCTACTGTGCTGATAATGCAAACGTAAATTATGGAAAGCGACAATCAGTGTACCAGAATTTAAAAAAACAAAACGAAAATATCTTGCCTGTAAACTGCCCTGTCCATGTTGTGCACAATGCTGTGAAACATGCTAGCAATACCCTACAAGTTGACATTGAGACTCTGGTGATTAAGACGTTCAGTTATTTCAGCAGTTCTTCTAAGAGAGTAGCAGCATTAAAGGATATGTTTGATTTTGTGGATATGGAGTATGCCACTTTATTGCACCACATTCTGAGACGCTGGTTGAGTCTTTTCCCAGCTGTAAACAGGCTTGTAAATACGTGGCAGGCTGTTAAGTGCTACTTTGTTTCTCAGGGCAGTGAGAAGTGCCCAAAATCTCTATGGATGCTGTTCTCGGACATGGAAAACAGTGAACAAGGTGAGGGGCCTACAAAGTTGAGGTTCATCTGTTTTTCCTCCAGAATGTCCTGAAAATCTTCAATGATACTGTGTTCTGTTTGGAAAATGAGAGTATGACAGCATGTGAAGTGTATGCCGTAATGAATACTCTGAGAATTAAATTTCAGCAATGGAAGAATGACAAATTCTTTGGCTCCAAAGTTGAAAATGCATTAACTGAGATGCTGCCTGTCACTGCTGCATGTCTCCAGAAAGACTTCATGAAATTTTATGATGTGTTGATCCTATATTTGGAGAAATGGTTTGATTTTTCAGCAACTGGCTACTTGTCCAATACCCAGTGCTTGAACATCAAAGTTAATAGAGCATTCGAATACAAGGATCTGTCTGTGGCCGTGACAGCTGTAAACCTCCAGAAAACAGTGGATCTTGATCAGCTCTATGATGAGTACTGTATCATCAAAGATACTGGAAACTACTCAGTTGAGGAACTCTTGTCTCAAGTGCTGAGAAACAAGGGCAGAAGCACTGAATTCCTGAACACGACAAATCTGGTGTCATACGTGTTCAGTATACCAGTAAGCAACGCATACATAGAGCGTGTATTTTCAATCATGAAAGGTGCATGGACGGATGTCCGGAATTGAAACAGCATAGACTTGGTGCAGAGTGAAACCCTTGTCAACATGAATTTCTGGATGAGTTGCAAGGACTTCTACAGCTTTGTGATTGCCCAGAAGCAAGTCATGACTATGGAAAAGTCATCCAAGAAGTACTAGACTTCTGGCATGTCAGAGATATGCAAATTGGGAAGTTGATTTATTGACTGAATAAAACACCTGGCCCTTTACCCCTGTTGTTTGTTTAGTGTACAAATAAATCTGTATGTTTAAATATAGATTACAACTAAGTCTATAATTTAGTCAGGGGGCCATGATACTCACTGATTCCAGACCTCTGTGACTTAGACTTTGGCTACACTTACACTTCAAAGCACTAAGTGTACTCAAAGCGCCAGCGCTGGGAGAAAGCTCTCCCAGCGCTGTCCGTACTCCACCTCCCTGTGGGGAATAACGTACAGCGCTGGGAGCCGCACTCCCAGCGCTGGGGCTTTGACCACACTGGCGCTTTGCAGCGCCGCAATTTGCAGCGCTGGAGAGGGTGTGTTTTCACACCCTGCTGCAGCGCTGCAAATTTGTAAGTGTAGCCAAGCCCTAAGTCTACTTCAGCTGTCAGTGGCTGAAGCTGGGACTGAAGGCAGGACTGTGGGCCTCCCCTCTGTCCCTGCAGCTGGGGCTGGAGCCAGGGCTAGAAATGGGACCCTTCGCTCCCCTGCCCTGCAACTGGGTCTGACATTGCAGCCAGGATCCTGGGGCTTCAGCTGGGGGCTGGAGCTGGAGCCCTGTGCCCCTGGCCCCATGGCTTCTGCTGGGGGCTGGAGCTGGGGCCATGAGTCATTTCCCCGTGGCTTGTGGTGCAGACTGCAGCAGGGGACATACACCCCTCTTGCAGCTTCCTAGGGCTGTGCTCCCTCTCATGGCTCCGATCGAGGCTGTGCACCTGTGGCTCTCTTCCTCCCTCCCCCCACTCACCCAATGTGTCCTGATATTTCACTCTTGCGATCTGATCACCCTACAGCCATCTTGATGCTATCAGTTATTAGCTCTTCTTCCCTGCTAAGCAGAGAATCTATGCTTTCCTTCCTCTTTCTCTTGCTCCTAATGTATTTAAAGGACCTCTTACTAAGGCCTTTTATGTCCCTTGCTAAGTGTATCTCATTTTGTGCCTAGGCCTTTATGATTTTGTCCCTGCATCCTTCTGCTATTTCTTCGTACTCCTCCTTAGCAATTTGCCCATGTTTCCACTTTCTGTAGGATTCCTTTTCGATTTTCAGGTCATTAAAGAGCTCCTGATGGAGCCATATTGGCCTCTTACTGTTCTTCCTGTCATACCTTTACATCGGGATAGTTTGCAGTTGTGCCTTTTATATTGTCTCCTTGAGAAACTGCCAGCTTTCCAGAACCCCTTATCCTTTGAAGTTTCTTCCCATGCAACTTTACCTACCAGTTCTCTGAGCTAAAGTTTGCTTTTTTGAAGTCCATTGTTTTTATTCTGCTGCTCTCACTCCTTCATTTCTTTAGAATCATGAAATCTATCACATTTCATTATCACTTTTCACCCAAATTATCTTCCACCTTCAGATTTGCAACCAATTCTTCCCAGTTAATCAGAATCAAGTCTAAAATGGCTTCCTGCCTGGTTATTTCCTTCACTTTCTGAAACAAAAAAAGTTGTCCCTCACACATTCCAATAAATTTTTGGAAATTTTCTGTTTTGCTGTATTACTTTTCCAACAGATGTCTGGTTAGTTAAAGTTTCCCATTACTACCAGGTTTTGAGTTTTGGATATTTGTTCTAGAAATACTTCATCCAACTCCCCTTCCTGATTTGGTGGTCTATAGTAGACCCCTACCATGACTTCATACACAGAGACTTTTGACTGATCTGCCTCTGACCTCCTTTTGGACCTCAGAACAAGTGTATACATTCTTAATGTATAATGCAACACCTCCTCCTTTTTTCCCCCCTGCCTGTCCTTCCTGACCAAGTTGTATTCCTTTATACCAATATTTCAGTCATGAGATTTATCCCATAAGACCTCTGTAATATCAATTAAGTCAATTTATCTTATAAATAATAGTGCAGTTCTTCCTTTTAATCTTCATACTTCTTGCATTTTTGAATAGACAGCTAAGGACTTAAGCATAAAAAGGCAACTTTAACAGAAGAATCTGCTCAAGTTGCCTTTTTATGCTTACCTGCGGGCTTTTATCACCTGCCCCTTTTAAATCTAGTTTAAAGCCCTCCTCACTAGGTGGTTGAATCAAGTGTGCAGGTGTCATTGGTTTTTCACATAGTACAAGATAAAACACTTAAGCATTGTCTTAACTTTAAGCATATGCTTAAGGCCATCCCTATTTAGCAATTTATTTAAGGACATGCTTAACTGTAGGCACTTGCTTCAGTCCCATTGAAGTCAATGGGACATAGCCACATGGCTGAATTTAAGCACATACTTAAGTACATTTCCGAAGAGGGATGGATTTAAGCATGTGCATAACTCCTTTGCCGAATTGAGGCTTGAATGCATACACAAACTCACACCCAAGCATGGATATTTTCAGCCCAAAAGGTGTAAGAAACTTACAAAAAACTGAAAATAGCAGTTAGAACGGAAAGTTCTTCCTTCTCAGACTTAACCATAGTGTTCACTTGTGAACCTTGCAAGAGAGAGAATATATGGAACAAAGGATGGACAAGCTGTTTAAATTACGAGGTTTTGCAGCCTTGTTGAACTATATTTTGGGGTTTGTAAAACTAGTATGAATTTCTGAACTTTTTTCTCCCTGTAATTTAAATCATTTTTTTCCCACAAGGATAATCCAGTTTAAAAAAATAAAACCACCACAAAAAACAACCACCACTAAACCCCCTCATGTTTTACTAGCTGAAGTGAAGTCTTAGGAACACTCCTCCAAAAGCTAGCAAAAAAGTGGTCCCTGTTTTATAAGCAGAGGGTCAATCTTCAGCTGGTGTAAATTATCATTCAGTTGCCTTCAAAAGAAAAATATTTGCCCAAAATCTGTAGCTATACTTATAGCTAGGGCTGCTGAAATATTTTCAATTTAAATAGCCCTTTTCAATTTCTCATAACTTTCTTAAACATTTACTTTTTTTAGCTGAAATTTGGAACATTACCTAAGTGAAATTTTTCTGAAAGTTTAAGCAAAAATGGTACAGGCATTTTCAAGCACAGAGAGTGAAAATATACACGTTTTCAGTTACCAAACATGTTGTTTTTTAATAACTCAAGTGTATCAGTGAGACATGATGGAAACTTGACTTTTGACAGAGACATAGTCCTTAGTTTATACATATGCATGCTGATAATCCAGTGAACATCAGTTTTGATTTGGCCATCTTACCAGAATTTTTACAATGTGTTTTATGCTTGTACACTGAATATATTTCTACAGCTATACAATCTGACAGTGTTCCATTGACACTGCACATTAAATATAACATCTTTCCGTAATCAATCTGTGCATAAAAAGGATGGGTGGAATTCAGACGTATTATGTAAAACTTGTTAAATAAATAGTATGTGACTGTTTGTGTGAGAGCAGAAACGGTGAGAGCCCTGGCCCTTGCCTCTTGGAAGAAATAGCCTTCTATAGCTGCACATTTCTTCATCATTTCTCTTTTCTGAAAAAAAAAAAAAGAAAAAGAAAGAAAAAAAGAAATGCACATAAAAATCTTCATTGAAAGAAGTTCTGGTTGTAAAGTGGAGCTCGCAAAAGCTTGAAATTGACAAAGTTAGGGTTGCCTGCATCTCCTGAGGGTGGAACTTTAGAAAGAACCACTACATTTTTTCCTCAGTTTGACTCCTATTAAACAGTGAGGATCCAAATAAATATAAAAAGCTGTCTCATTTCTACCTCACCATCCAACCTTCACACATCATGAGGCAGCATTCATTAAAATCCATGAGATCTATGTAGGCAGCTGGATTAAACCTTTATTGAATTAAGCTAAATTGGTATAAGTAAGGTTTACATCTATTTAAGAGCATCCACTTTAGGTGTTTGCATTGGTTTAACCACATCTGTTTCTAAATCAATATATATAACATTCAAAAACCAGTTGGAGAACACTTCAACCTCCCTGGTCACTCAATTACAGACCTCAAAGTTGCAATATTCCAACAAAAAAAACCTTCAAAAACAGACTCCAATGAGAAAGTGCAGAATTGGAATTAATTTGCAAACTGGACACCATTAAATTAGGCTTGAATAAAGACTGGGAGTGGATGGGTCATTACACAAAGTAAAACCTGTTTCCCCATGCCAATTTTTCCCCCTACTGGTACTCACACCTTCTTGTCAACTGTTGGAAATGGGCCATCCTGATTATCACTACAAAAGTTTTTTTCTTCTGCTGATAATAGCCCACCTTAATTGATTAGTCTCATTACAGTTGGTATGGCAACACCCATTTTTTCATGTCCTCTGTGTATATATATCTTCCTACTGTATTTTCCACTGCATGCATCCGATGAAGCAGGTTTTAGCCCATGAAAGCTTATGCTCAAATAAATGTGTTAGTCTCTAAGGTGCCACAAGGACTCCTCATTCTTTATAATTGAACCAGTGCACAAAGTTTACCCTTGCTTTGTACAGACACCAAACATGGGCTTACATCACCTCAAAGCAAATCTCTACATTACCTCTAGCAACACTGAAGCAGTCTATGCTAATGTCCTACCCAGATGGATGGGAACTGGGATGGGATGTTGCGCTGGCCCTCCCAGGTCTGTCCCAGATTGTTCACAACCATTGACCTTCATACAGAATTCCCCATTGGTTTCAGTTAGAGCTGAGTGAAAATTGGAGTTTCCATCCCACAGGAAATTTTTATATTTCAACATTTATTTTCAACTGGAGACAAAAAGTCAAAAATATAGACATTATTCAAAGAATGAAAAGCTCTGAACAAAATCTGATTTGGAAATGTCAAAATATGCATTTGTTGAACCAAATCAAAATGGTTTGTTTTGAGGCACTTCAGCATAAACTGCATCTGCTTCTGGTGCTGTTGGGCCTCATGGGAGTAGTAGTTCAGGTGTCTCTTGCTCCCATGTTCCTCATTGGCCAGTTTTACTGGCTGGACTATATCTCCCATAGTGCAGCCACAGCTGTTTGATTCCCATGATGCACCACACAACTCAATCAGAGGGGAGGTTGTGTGGCATCATGAGAGTTGTAGTTCAGCCAAGTAGCCCAGCCCATAGGAGAAAACGGGGCATGAGGTATCCAAACTACAGCTCCCATGAGTCACTGCAGTATCATAGGCAGATACAGTTGTAACGTTGAACTGGGTTGAAACAAAATGTTTTGGTTCAGTTCAAATGTTTCAGTTCATGTCAAACCAAACTGAGACAATACATTTCATTTTGATTTTCCCAGTGAAAAATATAAATTAGAAAAATTGAAATTTTTCAGAAACTGCATTTTAAAAAAAAAAAATGTTGACAGAAAATTCCTGACTAGCTCTAGTTTAATGGGCAGTTCCACATGTGACTTTATGACAAAATATAGAGCACCAAATATTTTATTAAGGAAATCTTGTTAAACTTCAAGTTTTAAATTTACAAACCAATCAGTACTATATATTTTTACATTCTTATGACCTTTTTCTTAAAATAGCTCTACCACTTCCATTGTTGGCAGATGACCTTTGACATTTAATAGAGGGATTGCCTTGGAGCCAGGGATGTGCTTTTTGCCTGTATCATATAAATCTGCTCATATTTGGCTAAGTTATAAAGAGTTGAAAACTCTCATTTCCAGACTCATTTTCCAGCCAACCCCGTAAAGATTCTGATGATCTGTGCATGTGCCTTGCCCCAGTGCCTAATTGCACCGTTCCCCAGAGCTGAACCTCAGACGGGACACAGATAAAATGGATTTAGCAGCAGCTCCATGTATGTTGGGGGTGGGATAGAGAGGAGGGAGAATGAGACATAGAGAACAGGGGATAAAACCCTTAGACACAGAGATTTTACTGAATATCAAAGCTTGTCTATTTTTGTAAAATGAGGCTACACCTGCATATGTAACCAGCTAGTTATCTTGTGCTAATGGCTGGTCCACTGTGGTTAACTCTGTTGGCTACTTCTAGCTAATATAGTCAAGTTTTCAGTGAAGTATAGAAGGGCCAGGGTTCAAACCCTGATGATAATGTGGAGGGGCAATTGGTACAGTTTTCCAAAACAGGCTGTTTTTTACTTCTCCTCTTTTGAAAATACTTACAAAGTTATGTACAAAAAATGTGTTAAAAAAAGTTATTTTATTTAGGTTGCAAAGTCAAGTATGTGACAGTAAAGAAACCTTAATTCTGTCTTCTTGTGTGCATGTTTAGAAAAGAGACGACTCAACTTAGAAAAGAGATGACTCGGGGGATATGATAGAGATCTATAAATCTTGACTGGTGTGTAGAAAGCAAATAAGGAAGTGTTATTCACCCGCTTCACATACAAGAACCAGGGGTCAGAAGACAATGATAGGCAGCAGGTTTAAAACAAACATAAAGGAGTACTTTTTCATATAATGCACTATCAACTGCGGAACTCGTTGCCAAGGGATGTTGTGAAGGCCAAAAGTATAACTGGTTCAAAAAAAGACTTTGATGAGTTCATGGAGAATAGGTCCACCAATGGCTATTAACCAAGATGGGCAGGAATGCAATCATTTGTCAGGGGTCCCTAAGCCTCTGACTGCCAGAAGCTGGATGACAGGAGTGGGGGTGTGGATCACTCTATAACTGCATTATTCTGTTCATTCCCTGTGAAGCATCTGGGACTAGTCACTGTTGGAATACAGAATATTGGGCTGGAGGGACCCTTGGCCGTTCTTATGCATTATGAAACAATCTTTAATTACATGTGCACTTTTTTTTTTTAAACACAAAACTCTCTTACCTCATTCAGTGAACGGAATGAAACATTCTCACGGAATAAGTCAGCTGTTCAACATTTCCTTTTATTCTCAATGTGTGGCCCCTGGCTTATTTACTGAACAGCATGCAAAGCCTTTATTGTATACAGAATTGTTAATAGCCTCATGGTTGCCTTTTTTCCTACCCTCTCTTTTTTAAACATCAGAGTGTAAAGGGTCCCCTGTCGGTTGAGGGGCTGCTCTTCGCCCTCCGGCCGCCTGGGGACCAGGTCGCCTCACTAGACACGGGTAGTACAGTCGGGGAAATCTATAAAGCCCAAGCCCTGGCTCGGGGCGGGCAGCGAACACAGGTACAGGACTCCGACCCTCAGGCAGGGCTGAGCAGCAGTTCAGGTAAAGTCTACAAAGCCCAAGCCCTGGTTCAGGGTGGGGCAGCAAACACAGGTACAGGGCTCAGACCCTCAGGCAGGGCTGAGCAGCAGATCAGGTAAAGTCTATAAAGCCTCCTCAGACCAAGGGGAGGGGGGAGTCTGCCACCCAAGGAGTGGGTGACACGGGAGACGCAGGCCCTCCCACTCCACTGCGCCCCAGCCCGGGGCCCTAGCAGCGGCAAAGACTCAATGCTGTCAGTGGGGATCCAAGCCACAACACACTGACATCGGTTCTGGCCACGTTGCAGCCAGACTGGGGTCGGCTGCCCCTGGGCTACTTTCACTTCCTCCCTCTTCGGGTACCTGAGTCGTTGTGGCTTCGTCAGCGGGGTCAACCACCATTGGCTCCTCTGGGTGCGGATGCACGGATGGGCTCAGCGGGCCCTCGGGGTCGGCGGCCACGGTCAGGCTCGATTCCTCCTCCAGGTAGCGGGAGCGGGGCAAGCTCGGCCAGTCCTCCTCTGGGTAGCGAGCAAGGGGGAGGCTGGGTCGGCCGCCACCTTCTGTGGCCTCCCCGGCGGGAGCTCAGTCGTGGACGTCCGGCCTCTTTGAGGGCTGGCCCCTTACTGAGCGCGGAGGGCCCGCCTTTGTACTTCCGGGTCGGGGCTTGACCCTTTGCGGGGCAGGCCCAGAGCCCCGTAACTCCGCCCAGTCCGGCCTCCGGCTGGGCTCTTCGCCCTCCGGGGCACCTGGGGACCAGGTCATCTCACTACACAGAGTGAGTAAATGTTACTTTCACCATTTTACAGATGGGGAAACAGAGAGAAAGGCAAAGTGACTTAACCATGGCTACACACTGAGATAATGACAGAGCCACAATTCAAACTCAAGTATCAGAGGGGTAGCCGTGTTAGTGTGGATCTGTAAAAAGCGACAAAGAGTCCTATGGCACCTTATAGACTAACAGACATACTGGAGCATAAGCTTTCATGGGTGAATACCACATGCATCTGACGAAGTGGGTATTCACCCATGAAAGCTTATGCTCCAATACATCTATTAGTCTATAAGGTGCCACAGGACTCTTTGTCAATTAGAACTCAGGATCACCCACTTCCTACTCCTGTGCTGGTTTCTCCAAACTATACTACCTTCATAGCTACAGCTATTGAGAGTATCTACAGCTCCTATTGACTTCTATTGGAGTTGGACATGGTGAGCATTTTTGAATGTCAGTTCACAGGTGTATCAAGAAAATGAGGAATACACAGTTAGTGAGCAACAGAAAACATTCCAGTTTAAGTGACTTGCCTAGCATAACACAGGAACTCTGAGACCGAGGCAGAGAGAGAATCCAGTTCTCCAGGGCAGCATTCAACTGCCTTAACCACAAGACCAATCTTTTGTTTCCTGTAGTCCCCAGCTTCATTCTCTACCCACCTTCCAACTTCTACAGAACATGAGGCTGAGGAGATACACACAATTTGATACCATAGCCTCATTCACTCCGCAGCTGTGATGCAGTCTCTGAGCACTATCCATCTTGTACTGAATGAGACAAAGGTCCTGTGGAAAGAGGGTGGATTGATTTAAATCAAGGTGATTTAATTCTACCAAGTGGAAATCCATACTTATCTATTTTTATTGACTTTTCCATTTGTACTTTAATTATTTTCTAAAAAACAGTGCATTCTCACTGGTTGATATAATCATTAAAATATGTTGATATACAACTAAATAAAGACTTTACACTGGATTTGATACATCTTTTTGCTACCTAGGAGTATGCATTATAACTAGATACTATTATTTTAACAATTACTGTATGTAGCTTAACATTTTCAATTTCTTATTAATTGTACACTTTTAGAAAATGGTGAATGGTATATTGCTTATTTACTAGATAATTAACTTTTTGCTCACAATTTGTATCAACCTGCATTTGGATGGTAACTGGAATTTAATCAAACACACAAAACAGCATATACAATTTTTTAAAAATCTTAAATATTTTGGATACATGAACTTTTCTTATCAAAATGTTTCACGTTTACAACTAAATTATAAATTTGGGCCTTCACATGTTTTGTATTAAAGTCAGATTTCATTTTAAACGGTTTTATTTTTAAAAAGAAAAAAATATAATTTAAATAAAATCAACAAAATCTGATTTTTGTACACTTTTTGAAAAAACTCATCAACTTTTATCCACCCTGGGTGGAAAGAACAGTATATTATTATGTAATTAAAGACTGCATCATAATGCAAATGCACAAGGCAGAAGAATTAAGGTTCCACAAGTCACCTTAATTCTGGAAATTCCTTACTTTTGAGCACTTGACTTTGCAGCATAATTTTTTAACATACCAAGTATGGGGCTTGTTGTGTATAGTAACAAAGAATTTAGTTGGACTGACTTACTCTCTCGAGGAGACACCCAATAAATGAAGAGCAACAAATTTAAAAGTAATTTTATAAAAGCATCTGGTACTAGCCAGTGTTATATATAGGTTGTTGAACTGATGGATTGTCCATTTAATATGGTATTGTAACTCCTGTAAGGACTATAAGATTTGGCATATTATAGCTAATATTTGAATATTAATAGTAATATAGATAGGATTACTGATATATTTGAATAAGTAACATGTAAAAAACTAAAAAAGCCTATGTTCATTTAAAAAAATAGAGTAACGTGGGAAAATAAATTACTGTGAAAATAAAATGTTCATCAAAATGTGAAGTAAAAAACAGAGGTAAAGAACAGGTTTGCTGTTATAAAATAATTCTGAAAAATTAATGATCTGAATACATCCATCATGTAACTGACTAAAGTCAGTGGAGTTACACCAAGTATTAACTTGTGCTACATGAGAGTCTTTCCCATGTTAGATTGTAGTTAGTCTGCTCCTATGAAGTCCAGGTACACGCCCTGATCGTGGGAGCCTTGGGCTCGTGGGATCCCCGCAACGAGCCGGTTCTGAGAGCATATGGGGTTGGTCGACGCTACGCCCGGCTCATGAGACAGCTCATGGTGTCCGACACCATCAGGTAGTCAGAAACATTTATACTGAACACTGCCAATACCACACCGAGTAATCGAGACAGCCGACCAGGGAAATCACCCACTTCCTTCTCTAACGGACCAAGGGACACACCCCACCCATATACCTATACACTCCACCAATACTGACTTGGACTCCTTATTCATTCCATGGGTGGCATACCCGAGCCCAGGGCCGCCCAGAGAATTCCGGGGGCCCGGGGTCTTCGGCGGCGGGGGGCCCCGCTCAGGGGCGGCTCTAGACCCCAGCGCGCCAAGCAGGCGCGTGGGGCGGCCCTTTCCCTGGGGGGCGGCATTTGGCTCCGGTTGAGCTCCCACAGGCATGCCTGCGGCAGGTCGACCGGAGCCCGGGACGAGCGGACCTGCCGCAGTCATGCCTGCGGGAGGTCCAGCTGAGCCGCGGGACGAGCGCCCCCTCCGCAGTCATGCCTGCGGCAGGTCCGCTCGTCCCGGGCTCCGGTGGACCTGCCGCAGGCATGCCTGCGGGAGCTCAACCGGAGCCGCGGGAAGAGGGGATACACTCCAGGGGCCCCGGAAAACAGTCGTGGGGGCCCCTGCAGGACGCGGGGCCTGGGGCAAATTGCCCCTCTTGCCCCCCCCCTGGGCGGCCCTGCCCGAGCCCACTTATCCACTGACACTTTAAAAACCCTTGCACCCCAATCTGGGTCTATGCCGGTTATGCGGTATGTATGTATCTTTTCATCCTTGCAAACGATATCTGTAACCCCCATAACCCAAGCCTGACCCCAGATGTACAGTACCTTCCCTCTCAACCTGTGTATATTTCATTTCAAACATTTACTTTAATAAAAATTTGTAAATGGGTAGAGGATCAGGCACAAAACTCCAACAGTCCTAAGGGCAGGTAACTTGCAACTTTGCATAGCTGATATATTTAAACCGTCAGAACATTGTCTGTCCTGAGTACAATTTTTTCATCTAACTGAACAGGAAAATGTATTTGGTGTTATCACCACCCCACCCCGACCCCAGGCTACCCGTATCACAGAATAGTACTAGCTAAACACACAGATAAAAGGGCAGGAAAATGTAAAACTAAAAAATACCAAAGCATATATAAAACAATGAGGGGTAGGTGGGCACAGAAGGAGGCCTTTTGAAGTGCATGGTTATGCAAGACATAACAAAGAAGTTTCATGATACAGAAACAAAAAATCCCACCCACATACAGGATGCTTAACTTTCCTTTTCTTTCTTTCTCTTTTGGCCTAAAAGCAAACAAATCAGCTCTCCCAAAATTGTTGTGCCATAGACCTGGGCCTCATTGGGCATGGTGGTTAATATGGCCCTATGTTCGTTCCCTTTCCTAGGCAGCTTTACCTAGGTCAGGCAACAATGAGCACTGAGTAACAAGCCATGCACCTAATGCCAGCTGCTGCTGTTGCTTTTTTTCCCCTTCGGTACTCTTACCTGGTACCCTGAAAATACTGAGCACAAATGCTGAAGTCTCTTGGGGTATGTCTAAACCTTAAGACTGGGTGTGTAAATTCCAGCTCGAGGAGACCTACCCACGCAAGTTCTCATTGAACTAGCATGCTGAAAATAGAGTGTAGCCATGGCGGCACAATTAGGGATGGAAGCAGGGAGGGCACTTGGCCTTTCTCAGTGTATATCTAGGGTCTTGGACAGGCTTGTACTTGGGGCAGCTAGCCCCTCCCACTGCTGCAACTACACTCTGGTTTTAGCCTGTAGTTTGATCGGAGCTAGCATGGGTATGTCGTCCCTTCAAGACAGAATTTTCACCTCCAGTTCAAAGTGTGGACGTACCCTTAGGCAGCTTTTTTTGTTGATCTAATCCCAACTTCAGTGCAAGTTCACTCTCCTCCACAGTGGTTTGAACACTAATCTTCTAGAGTCAGAGCAGCCTACTTCAATGGGCCTCCAAAGTCCTCTGCCCAAGTTCTGTCCTTCACCAAAAGCCAACATATAGTTAAAATAAATACCATCATGAAATCTTCCATGCAACTGCCCAAAGGACCCCCATTGAACAACACATGTCAGAGTTAGGGTTTGCAGAATAAGGTCCCAAAACTGTTGTGGTACAGGCAGGAGTAAGGAGCACAGACAGGAACATGTGCTTACAACACAGGTAATATAACCTTTTATTAGTAATAACCTGTAAGCACACAGGTAGGCAGCAATACTTCCAGTTGTAATGAGACTATAGGCGTAGCTGTTTAAGTGCTTTTCAGCAAAAACAAAATACAGAACTATGATAGGATACTCATAAACAAACACCTGCATAATAATCAGACCACGGAGTGCGTCAGAATATACAAATAGAATAAAAATAGAATAAAAAATTGAACCAAGGAAAGGAACAGAATGAATGGACATATGGTTTACACAGGAGCAGTTGCACGTGAGGTATTCAAAAACAGATCAACCCAGGGTACTTGGTGATGCTAAGAGAATGCTGTCGTCAGATGTTCGGCTGCATGTGTGTTCTCCCTGTGTGCTGTTTCAGCTCTGCGCAGATAGCTGGCACAGTAGATCTCGAGTGAATGACCCAATGACCACAAAATCCGTTAAGGTGCAAAGGGGCTTGGTCAGGTTTATTGTCAGAAAAGCATGGTGCTAGCTCCCCGGATCAATGTCTACAGTTACGCTAGCACATGTATGCCCATGACAATGGACGCAGCTCAGTCAGTGGCGGGACTTTCCACTGCCCCCTCATCTGGACAAAGGCACTCCCTCAGAGATACATCTTTATACACCGATACAAACAAGTTATGTGTCACCCTTGACCTATCAGGGTGCCACCCTCTGATGTATTTGGGCGCCACCCATTACCTTGTACCTGTAGGTTCAATCAAAACATCTCTATTCATCATGCTGTCATCCTGATCTTATCCTTAAGATGGGTCAGCGTGTTCCTGTCATCTTTGGGGAATGTGTTTGGTATCAGGGTGTTCTGGTACCACCCTTCTGGACTGTGCTTGTGTGAGTGCTTTGTGCCTAGCAACTCTTAGGAATATATGTTTTTGCAATATCAGCCCTGTGCTTTCCAAATTCTGTGAGCCGGGCCTGCCTTAAGCTGTGAGCAAGACTTTGCTTTATATCAGCAAAGTTTTGACTACTTTATTCAGGCCTCAGGCCTCATAGCACATGGGGTTATGTTTCAGGCTCTCTTCCTACTACAAATGCTTGGAAGAACACCTATGGCCTATAAAAACACTCAAAGCTTTTCTAGCCATACAGAACCCACAAACCAGATCCACTATTTGTACATGGGGATGTCAGAAACCTGACCAGTTATTAATTCGATGCATCAGCGAAGATGGTATTAGCCTACTTAGGGCTCAATACAGCTAACTTTGGCACACATTCCTTCAGGATTGAGGCAGCAATGCCTGCAGCCTCAGAGGGTTTTGACTCCCAGAAGAACTAGGCAACAGGGTGCTGGAAAATGAACTGTTGCAAGACCTATGTTTGCCCCTCGGGAGATGTTACTGGGGCAGACAAGAAGAGTAACTAATCTGCCTGTGATTGCAGTAGATATCCCAAACAAGGCAGATGTCTCAACTCACGGGCACTCTGTAGTACATTGGGCTAACAAGAAGGCAGCTAGGTTGGTGAGTGGATGGTAGGTGAGCTTCAGTGTTGAGATCTGCATTCAGTGGTTTGGCAGGAGAGGCATACTGTGGGATCAGCTCATGCCTCTTCTGCACTTATTGATAGGAGAATTACAACTGACCATTGAGAGTGCCCAACCTATGTCCCACCAGAGCATTTCATAAACTTGTGGCCTGCTTCAACACAATATACAATGGCTGATTCATTACGGTTTTGTCATCAAATTTTATGCACTCATTTCTTTATTTGTTTTTAAATAGACAATGCTGTACATAGGTTGTTTCTATATAAATGCCTACGAAACAAGATGAACTTAAAATATAAATCAATACAGGTGACTTTAAATCTTATTATAGAATCTGTTTGGCCCACACAAGATTGTTCTTAGGTTTACGCAGTCCTCCTGTGTAAAAAGGTTGGGCACCACTGATCTAATATCCTGGTTATTCACCTTGATGAAAATGATCTTGGGACCTACATTGGAGGCAGGAATACGGTTTGGAGGGATGTGGGATTGATTTCATACACATGGTTGAATGTTGGTTTGGTCAGAAATGATCAAATGAAATGATTGGAATCTGGTGGGGAGCTGATGAACCATCCTACATAGATTGAGCTTGAAAGAATTGGCAGAGGCCGCTATCCCTTGATCCTTGATATGAGGATGATGTCTACCTGGGGAAAAGTCATTGGTGAGACTTAACATGGCTGAGGAGTCCAATTTGTGCTTTACAGATTTTTCCACATGTGTGACAAGTGGTTGCTTGGAAAGAGGACAACTGCTGGCCGGGATGCTGTACCCTTTCCTTCCTCCTCTATCATTTCTCAGCCTCTTGAGCAAGGCAATGTCTTCAAAATGGGCTGAGGCTTGATATGTGATGCAACAACATTGAAGTCTATTGCCAGCCAGCTCTTCCCAATTTGTGGGGTCAATGCCTCCCTTCTTACTATATACTTTCAGGATTTCTCTGATTTCCCCACAAGTCCTCTTACCATGACTAAGTTGAGAAAAGAGGACATGCTTCAGAAGACGAGTACCAGCCATCCACACACAATGACCAGCACAGCGAAGTTGATGTTTCATAATCTTTGCCTCAGCACTGGTGATGTTAGCTGCAGAGAGAACTCTGGCATTGGTGTGATGGTCTTCCCCAGCTGATACAGAGAATCTTCCTACGGCAGTGCTGTTAGTACCGCGCCAGACACTTAAAAGGGCTTCAGTATGTCACCCATGTCTCACACCCACAAAGAAGGGTGGGGATGACTACTGAATAGCAGACCAGGATCTTAGTTTCCATCCACAGATCTCTGTCAATAAAGACATGACAAAGCAAATTTCTGAAGGATACACGGGCACAATGGATCCTATATTCAATCTCCACATCAAGATTGGCTGTCTGGGAGAGGCGGCTACCAAGGTAAGGGAAATGCTCAACGTTTTCCAGGGGTTCACCACCGATGACAATATGTGGGAGGACAGGGACGACTTCTGCTGGGACAGGCTGGTGGAGCACCTTAGTCTTCCCAGTGTTGAGGGAAAGTTCCAGGCTATGATAAGCATCTGAGAAGAGATCTAGGGTGGATTTAATGTCAGCCTCGGTGTCCGCGAGGGCAGGACAGTTGTCAGCATACTAAATGTTGGTAATAACAGTCCTGATGACTTTAATTTTATAATGAAGACGTTGCAGATTGAAGAGCTGGCCATCCATGCGATATTGAATCCCAATTCCAGAAGAAAGGTGGTCATGAATAAGAATCAATATTCCAGCAAGATAGAAGGAAAAAAGGGTGGGGGCAATAACACAGCCCTGCTTAACACAAGTATGGATGGTGAAAAGGTCCATCACCAACCAGGGCCACCCGGGAGTGGGGGAAATTGGGGCAATTTGCCCCAGGCCCCGCAGGGGCCCCACAAGCCCTGGCCCAGCAGTGGTCCAGGTCTTTGGCCAGCATTTCGACGGCGGGGGGCCCTTCAATCACTCTGGATCTTCGGCGGCATTTCGGTGGCAGGGGGCCCTTCAGTGCCACCGAAGACGCGGAGCGACTGAAGGGCCCCCCACCACTGAAATGCCCCACAAGCCCTGGCCCAGCAGCGGGTCTTCAGTGGCATTTTGGCGGCAGAGGGACCTTCAGTCACTCTGGGTCTTCGGTGGCATTTCGGCGGCAGGGGGCCCTTCAGTGCTGCCAAAGACCCAGACCGCCGCCGGGTGAGTACAAGTGCCGCAGCTCCCCCGCTTTGCCCCAGGCCCCCTGAATCCTCTGGGTGGAACTGTCTCCAACCCATTACAGAGCACAGTGGTGATCATCCCATCATGAAGTATCCTGAGAACATGAATGAACTTCAGTGGACAATCGAACCTAGACAGCACCTTCCATAATGCTTCACAATTGATGGAATCAAAGACCTGAGATCAATAAATTTGGATCTGCCATGCAACGAAATTCATACTAGTGGTGCCCCAAGATGGTCTGGGATTGTGGAAGGATGGTTTCAGCAAGAGGGTGGCATGAAAGAATATGAACCATAAGGTTACTAGAATCATTATGGATGCTGATGGTCCCATAATCACACATAGAGGCATCCAGTACAATTGACTTGAATTTTTTGGGGACAATGGAGTGTACTTGTCTGACACAGGGACCATCATTTAGCTTTGGGACATTAGGGGTTGGATCAGGTAGGAAATAGGTACTAGGCAGTGGGGATGGGGAGTATAACCAAGCTAACTGCCGGTGACCCCATTGTCTAGGGCAAATAAAGGCCAAAAGAGCCAGCTCCCAGAGATGAAAGAGATCTGGTGGACCTTGGGCCTATGGGAAAAGGGGAGTCTTGAAGTCTTCACAGACCAAGGTTCCTTTTTGGAACCCTCTGTCCCTCTCATGGAGGTTTGGGTGACAGGATTCAGAAGAGTGAGCAGAATCCTAGGGGTAGGCTGAGGAGAGGTCTACCCAAAATTAGGAGATATATTGTGGGAGCTCGGTAACTAGATCCACTTAAATGCCTGGTATGTGAGAGTTGGGGGAGGCAGGGCATGTAATACCCCTGTGTTACGTTAGTAAAGTTGTAGCCTGCCATTTAAATCCTTCCCTTTGTCTGTCCTCATTCTCCAGCCGGGCCTGATCCAGCTGCTTTCTTTTGCACAGGGGAGAGGATTTTGCCCTAATCAAATCACACAACATCCCTCAGAGGTGGATGAATGCTGGGGTAAACTCCAAGAAGCATTATTTTAAGGATTTAAAGAAGAATTCTATTTGTGTTAATAAAATACTGAAAAAATATAATAGCTGAAAAGGAGAGAAACCTGCTTTGGGTAAAAGCCAGTGTGATGAGGTGGCAATCCCACACAAGGTCTGAGTAGAGAGAAAGGGCCAGTTAACCTTGCACCTGTGGAACAGTCAGGACTGATAGGCTTTTAATTGATGATGAAGCCCAGCTGGGCAAAGGGCAGGCTAAGCTGCTATAAAACCAAGAAAGTCAAGTGTAAGAAGGTAGCTGTGGTACAGAAGGTCTGTGGCCACTTGCTGGGCTTAGAAAGGGAAAAGGGAAAACCAGGGGGAGAATAGAAGGGATCCTGACCCAGAGGAAGGATGGGGAGAAGGAGCCTGATAGAAGTTAAGTAGGCAGCAGCCCAGAGAAACACCAGCAAGGTTTGGGACAATGCAGACCCTGGCTGCTGATTGAGGGCCCCTGGGCTGGAACCCAGAGTAGTGGGAATACCTGGGCTTCCATACCAGCCAGCGGAGAAGTGGCACAGAGTGAGGAGTGGACAAGAAGACTTCCTGAGACAGTTGTTCAATGGGACTTTGATATCCCAGAAGGGGAAAACTATAGTGACCTGGCTGGAGAACCAAGCCACAAAGAGGGAGCACCCTGATTAATGACAGGGAGTAAGCTGACTCCAGAGAGAGCAAGTGAGACCACAGGGTGAGAAACCAAAGGAGGGAGCGTCAGACTGGTCATGAGCTAATTCCCAGATGGGCCACAAGGAGGCGCAATAGCAGTGACTAGAGCATTGGTTCTCAAACTTTTGTACTGGTGACCCCTTTCACATAGCTAGCCTCAGAGTGCGACCCCCATTATAAATTAAAAACACTTGTTTATATATTTAACACCATTAAAAATGCTGGAGGCAAAGCGGGGTTTGAGGTGGAGGCTGACAGCTTGCGACCCCCTCCATGTAATAACCTTGTGACCCCCTGAGGGGTCCTGACCCCCAGTTTGAGAATCCCTGGACTAGAGCACACGCACACCTGGTAGCTGGAAATACTAATAATGGTATCAATGCATAGGCCCAAATACTCTTATCATTACATGGAGTAAAGGTGAGTATTGAATATTGACCATATCTGCCTGATGCAGGCAAAAGGGAGAGTCGAGTCACTGACTGAGGCATGTTCCACCCTTTCCCTGATCCTGCAGTAAGCCCTGTGTATGTGAACACTTCATGGGTGAGTTCTGATGAGCATTGTGTTGAGGCAGAGAGGGCAGAGCTGGCAGCAACCATTGTACATAATTTGCTTCCCTCCAAACCCAACCCATTTTCTGCCAGTAAATGCCTCCGAGTTGAATACTGCTAAGATAAGCGAAGGTCACTGAGTACAAGCACAGGACAAAGACCACTGGAAGCAACACCATTAAGCTGACCATGTTGCCAATTGGGAGGTGAGTCCAGAGAGGAGCACAGACTTCTGTTCCACACACACAATCTGAAATTCTTGGTCAGGGCCAGAATGCACCACCTATTATTAGACTGTGTGCAGGTGGGAGACTATGCCCCTTTCCCCTCTGTGCCAGAACTTAAGTCTTTCCCCTGAGGGGTGAATGAGTCAAAAAGTCAGAGAGCTTAGTTTTCTACTTACTTTTTTTCCTTCCGGACATGTGTGTAGAAGGGATAATTTGGCCCAAGGTTAATTTTTAGCTACAAGACTCATAATTTATTAAATGGCAGTTTACTGTCCATATAAGCCGTGATGGGATAGTAAAAGTTCAAGAAGTTCATGAACTGGTTCACCACAGTTATCTTGAACATGAACTCAGTGATTAGTCAATAGTTTAGAAAAATAAGGTTGGCCTGCTGGTTTCTGTGCTACTTACCACAGTCTCAGGGCAGGGACAAAGGAAACTAAGGGAGGTTTTTCCAAATACAAACTGCCAAATTTTGCAGCTCTCCAGCATACCCCATAGATGCTTGGTTTTATTTGCTCTGGAATCTGACATACATTGTAATATACTTATATACTCTATTTTTTGATATATTCATATTGACATCTTAAATGACTACTGTTTCTTAACTCAATATACCACCACTGCATCTGGCTGTTTCCAGTAGTCTGGGGAAGTGCCCTACCACAAGGGCTTGAGCCACAGAAGATGGTGAGACAGATGAAGCTAGATAGTCTTTTTTTATGTCCATGAGGGTCAGTCTTTCAACACCGAGAAGAACTAAGACAAATAAACAGAAATGGGACACACTATAATTAATGGCTCCAGAACACAATAAATCTGGACAGCTTCATAGTTTCAAACTGTGGGTCATTTCAGACTAACTTAAAAGTAAAAGCTAAAAACCCACTGTGGTCATTTCTTCCCTCTTAACTACTCTGAACTGGATCTTTTGGACAGAGGCTCTTTCAAACTAAATATGCCTGTAGACAGAGCAGTCCCCACTCCTAAAAGCTGTGTGCGCATGAGTGTGTCATTTGACAGTTGTCTTCCCCTCCCACTGTTGACTTACCCTAAGAAAACACCCAGTCCTCAAATTATGACAGTGTAACAGTATTTCAAAAATGTTGCCACGTGGACTTGTATCCAATACAACTCCATCCTGCTTAGTCCTCATGTACTGTTTGGTGGTGTGGAATACCAGATGAATTGTTATTGTAAAGTCTTTCAACACTGGCCTTAAAAAGAGGACAGAACAATAGCTACTAAGATATCCAGATTACTAAAGTCACAGACAAGACAACAATATAGAAATAATGGTGCATGACTGCTATCATGGAAAACTAACAGTGATTCATACTGGTTTGATATTCATGATCCATAACCCCCATTCACATCAAAATCATAATCCAGAATTAACAGCCTCTTGCATCTTCAAGATAAGATGATTTTGAATCTTATTTCATATTATGCTGGTTGTTTTAAAAATTAGTCAAGTACTAGAGGCCTAATTCAAAGCCGGCTGAAATCAATGGAAAGGTTCCCATTCCAAAATCAGGGAGATATGAAATGCTTCCTACCCTTTGTCTTTTATGCCCTGTCCCCCTTCCAGAGACCTGGGCTAGACTCTCCTCTTAAGGCACTGATGCTGGAGAATGAGGCAAGAGAAGTCCGAATGCTTGGAGTGAGACTCATGAAGGAGTCTGTACCATTTTAATATACACTTTGTTTTAAAATTAGCTCCTTGCAAGCCTGTGGTTCTATGTCACTCATTGCTGAACATATGCTACAGGGTTATAGCAAAGCTTCCAACTAAACCTCACTTAATTGGGAGAGACTCCTACTTATTGAATTTTTAAGGCCGATTTTTGAAATACTATACCTCCCTCTTATGATGAAAGCTTTTGCAATATATTTTAGAGCGAGACGCTTCAAATCTCACCCATCACTGTTGTAAAGGTTTCCACTCATTTGGATTGTCACCATCTGACAGTCCTCTAACATACAGCATGTTGTCCTTCAGTGCTCTGGGCCCCTTGCCCGGCCTGGGAAAAGCAGTGTGCTGGGAGTTTCTGGCCTCCTCTGGGGTTAGGTATGATGGTCTCAGCTGTGCGTAAGCAAGTGGTTTCAATCCTTAATTGCGATGGGGAAGTGGTCAGACAACACACTCTGTCCTGGCAAGATAAAGGGTAAGATGTCTTGGAAGAAAATCAGGAAATAACAAAGTTACATATGAAATAAATTTATATTTCTAACATTCTGGAAAATTTCTAACGTATTCTTGAAAAACAAAACAAAAGGTTTTTGATGGCACTTTATGTGAAGCTGGAAATACTATCTCATGCTTCCCACTCTTTATGAAAGTTAAATAGCTAGTTTAACTGTTAACTAGACTGTTTAAACTGTTGTTCTTTACAGCACAATTCAAAACACTTATGAGGAAATGGATGTGGGTTAGGATTTTTATAGCAGTTGTCAATCAATAGCAAAACACCAGGAAGCATTGTTTTAGTTTTACGTAGGAAAGAGAACTTACTTCATCATCATGTAATAGTAATATGTTGCAGTCAGGGCCGTCTCTAGGGGGGTGTGGGGCCGAGGGCAGAAGTGATGGATTCATCTCTTCCAGGACCAACCGTGCCAGCCAGTTGCACCAGCCTGCGGGCCCTCCCAAAGTGCAGGGCCTGGAGCAGGGGGGCTGGGGCACAAGTGATGGATTCATCTCTTCCGGGACCAAGCATGCCGGCCAGTCGCACCATCCTGTGGGCCTCCCACAGAGCACAGGGTCTGGAGAGGTCACCCCGATTTACCCTACCCAAGGATGGCTCTGCTTGAAGTTATATAACACATCTTCCAAAGATCTCAAAAATCTTTACAAATATCAGCTCATTAAGCCTTACTGAATCCCTTTGAGTTAGTCTTTATTTTACCCACTTTACTAATGGTTAGCCTGAGACATGGAAAGGTTTTAATAACTAGCTCAAAGTCACACAGTAATTCATGAGCAGATCTGGGAATAGATTCCAGTAATCTTGACCCAGTGCCTTCCTATAAACTCTATTTACAATCCTGTTGATAATGTGTGAGCCAAAATAGAATCCAGCTCATTCTCCCATGCTGTGTGTATAAAACGGATTGACTTGAATAAACAGTAGCCTTTGAACATATTACTGCAGAGAAATCCATCAGATGAAAACTATTGTTTAGATTTTCAAAGCCAACTAGGGACTTTTCTCACAACTCTCATTGAAATTAATGAGACCTGAAATTGGCATAGGCCACTATTTTCAAACTTGGGCACCTAAAGCTAAGCTGCTCAATTCATATTTAGACATCTAAATAACTGAAGTGATTTTCAGAGGGCAAAGCACCTACTGTTTTCATTGACTTCACTATATATTGATTATTGCTTAGAGTACACAAGCACTACCCTCCGAAGTGACCACATAATGGCAGTGTCCTTGTCACCTTTTGTTCTTAACAAAAGACCTGATCTTGCAAACACTCATGAATAACTTTAGATTGGAAGCTTTTCTGGTCAGGGAATCCATTTTTTGACATGTTCTGTAAAGTCTCATGCACGTCAATGGTGCTATATATTAAATAAATAATAGTCACTCCCATTTTATATCAGCCCAATCCAAGTTTTGCATGAAGAACAACTTCCACAACTGCTGAATCCCCAGCCCTCGGGCATTAATGTTCCTTTTGTTCAGTATATATTCAGTTTCACTATTTTCATCATAAAATGGTTTTCTTTTAAGCACCTTGCAATGCTCTGTGTATGTTCTTCTATTATCTGTCTTATTAAAATCAATTTAAAGGTATAATAGCGAGAGGCGAGTGAGGTAATATCTTTTACTGGGCCAACTTCTGTTGGTGAAAGAGAAGCTTTCGAGCCACACAGAGTCTTCTTCAGACCTGAAGCATAAAAGCTCCATAGCGCAGAAGCTGTGTAGCTCAAAAGCTTGTCTCTCTCACCAACAGAAGTTGGTTCAGTAAAAGATGTTACCGCACCCACATTGCCTGTCTAATATCCTAGGAGCAACACAGCTACAACAATGCTACAAACTTAAAAAGTATATAACAGACATGCAAAAAACCCTCCAAAACAATCTACCAATTATGCATTTGTTTTCTCAGAATATATTCTGTCTCCTAAATTATGTAAAAGACCAGGAGCAGACTTTATTCCCGTGGCCAGAAGAATAAGGTTAAAGAGTAGAGTGCAAGGAGAGAGTGATCAAAATTTGTTTTCACACATGAAAAGCTATTGTCCTTTGAGACTATTTCACATATTTATCTTATAAGAGAGGAAGAGAATTACCACTAGATAGACTGGAAATTTGACAAAGGTCTGAGAAATAAGATCTTCTCAGGCTTTGTCAGTAGGTGGGTAAAGTCATAATGGCTCTGTTTTTCTTGGTTTTCTTTACATGAGAAAAACTGTGTTAAAATGCCTAACTATGCAAAATTGTGAGGATATTAGTCGCCTTGAGTCTATTTTACACTGTATCTCAGTAAACTAAAAGGCCAGTTTAGTTATTTTCCCTTCCTCACATCCTATACTGGGCGGCCGGGCGGGGTGGGTGGGGGGAGAGGATTTCTCCTCCTCTCGCATTTAGATAGGTTTTTCAGATTTCAATGAAAATGATAGCTGTCACCCATCTGCCAAATAGCTTCCTCCCATAGCAAGGACGACTCTGGGGTGACTGAGATTTTCCCTTCCATACATTTTATCTCTTGGTTCTCAAGCACAGGGCCAGTCAGTACTGCATCATGTTTAGCAAAAACAGCTGTCGTGGCTTCATTGTAAAACCCCTCTGTCTTATGACTGAAAAATATATCGTTTGTCTAGCCATGTGTACCAAATTATCCTATAGACGATGAAGTGTATTAACTTTAAGATCACTGTAATTAACTTTGGTTTGTTTCCCATGCAGCACTTACAAACTTGGGTTTCATACAGATCTGGTCAGATGTAGCTTTCAGATTCCCATCCTAGAGCCTGATCCAAAACTTACTCCAGGCAGTAGAAAGACTTCCATTCACTTCAGTGGGCTTTGAATCAGGCTCCCTTGTCCCCAGATTCTTTACATGGTAAATTAAGAAAATGAAATGGGTCTAGCAACCCTTTAATGCAATAATATTTACAGACAAGGCTGGTAGCCTTCCCAGTGGCTTAGATGTAGCGTTAATGTGATGCCAAACAGGGAAATACATTGAATCTTGACTTAGCCTCTCCTCCCCCACCCAAAACAAAAAACAAAAAAAGGGGGCAGTAGATTGGATCACTGTAGCATCAGGATGTTGAGAAATATACATTGCTAGCGACTGAGTGTGACATTAACTGAGATCCCAATGAAGCCCATTTCATCTCTAGGTCAGAATCACATGCAAGCCACCAGCAATTCTTAACTTTAGTAACCAAGTGGGAGCTGAGCTCTTTTAAAAATGATATGAAGCATCCTAATTGTGAATGCTGAGCACTTTTGAAAATTTGGTGCAAGTTCATTAAGAGCAAGGATCAAAGCATTTCCGCTACTGACAATTGTGTGGATAAAAAAATAACTCAGGCTACACAAAGGTCATTTTTTGTTCAAAGGTACTTGAATTTTCAAGGGGTTATAAGTGTCAGCTCTGCTTTAGTCAAATTTCCCCTTCAATATATTTTATATTATATATAATATTATTATAAGCTTGATTCTAAAGCATAGTACCAGTCAGTGCTGCACCATATTTAATAAATCCGAGTTCATACCTCACAATCCACTCCTTGACTTTCCACATAATCCCACTGGTTTGTTGCACTGCTGCTTCTGCTCTCCTTGATGAGCATCTTCTCAACAGAACTAAAATGTCAATGGAGCAATTGAGCTCTACACAGAAGTGTTTGGGTAAAACTGTGGCTTACTATATTGTCTACAAATATGTGGATCTGGTGTGTATTACCAATGCCTCTCAAGAGACTGGCTAACTACTTTTTAATATCTAGACATCTGACCTATGTGTTAACGTGCAGTTCTAGTTGGAAAAATCACTCTCTCTTACTTAACAGAGTGGCTCCTTGTGTGTGTTCCAAGTCTTACTTGCTGACTTAATTGACGCATGTATGTTTTTACCACTTTTAGTCCTCTTGAATTCTATTATTGCCAAGTACCAATTACACAATCTTTTTACTGGTGATGATACATGACTAAGATCCTAGGCTGAGTTTGTGGGGCTGGCAGTTAGGAGGGAGAATGCATCTTTTTAATTGTAAACTGAGAAAATTTGATCAGGAAAGCACCATGGCCCAGAGCCACAAGGAGCATAAGCATTGCAACACTCAGGGTAGGTCTACACTTACCTGCCGGGTCGACGGGCGGCGTTCGACTTCTCGGAGTTCGAACTATCGCGTCTAATCTAGACGCGATAGTTCGAACTCCGGACGCGCTCCCGTCGACTCCGGAACTCCACCGGAGCGAGTGGCGGTGGCGGAGTCGACGGGGGAGCCACGGACTTCTATCCCGCGGCGTCTGGATGGCTGAGTAGCCCGAACTAAGGTACTTCGACTTCAGCTACGCTATTTGCGTAGCTGAAGTCGCGTACCTTAGTTCGACCCCCCTCCCCTTAGTGTAGACCAGGCCTCAGTGTCAAAGCACCTAACCTTTAGGGGCCTAGAAAAATCACTGGAACAATAATGGGATCCACAAAGCCTGATTTAGGCACCTAAGCTCCCTATACAATGAACGGGGAGAGATAAGAGCCTTAGAATGCGATCCACAAAAGCCAGCATGTTAGGCCAGGAGCCACCTAAATTAGCCTCTGGAGATGATGACAAGAGGGGTGTGTACTAAGTCCCACCCCTCTCATGGAAATAGGTGCCTAAATCCAGGCTGCAGGGAGGCGCCTATCTCTGCTAGTGATTCAAAGCAGGAACCCCTCTCCTGGAGTCAGGCAGCTTAGTGCCAAAGTCATTTCTTGTGAGATTGAGTTAGGTGCCTGCCTCACTGCACACAGCAAAGAGGAGGAGGAGTGGAAAGCAGTGGTTTCTATCTTTGAGTGCAGTGGCTAATGCACTCACCCGGAATGCAGGAGACCTAGATTTAATTCCCTTGCTCTGCCTGATGAGGAAAAAGGATTTGACAAGGGGTCTTCTATATGGGTCAAGAGAGAGCTCTAACCATTGAGCTATGGGATATTCTGATGGTGGGGGGAATCCCTAAATCTCTCCTGTTGAAGCTATTCCACTTTGGATAAATAATAAGAATCACTGGCACCAAGGAGCTGGATCCTGGGTCTCCTGCATCCCTGGTGGTGCCCGAGCCACTAGGCTATCGAGTCATTCTCACATATGCTCCGGCTCAATGACTCTTTAATTATTTAATCCAAAGTGGAATCACTTCAACAGGAGAGACTGAGGGAGCCCCACCTCAGAATATCCCAGAGCTGAGAGGTGCCTAAATCCAGGCTGCAGGGAGGCGCCTATCTCTGCTAGTGGATTCAAAGCAGGAACCCCTCTCCTGGAGTCAGGCAGCTTAGTGCCAAAGTCATTTCTTGTGAGATTGAGTTAGGTGCCTGCCTCACTGCACACAGCAAAGAGGAGGAGGAGTGGAAAGCAGTGGTTTCTATCTTTGAGTGCAGTGGCTAATGCACTCACCCGGAATGCAGGAGACCTAGATTTAATTCCCTTGCTCTGCCTGATGAGGAAAAAGGATTTGACAAGGGGTCTTCTATATGGGTCAGGAGAGAGCTCTAACCATTGAGCTATGGGATATTCTGATGGTGGGGGGAGTCCCTAAATCTCTCCTGTTGAAGCTATTCCACTTTGGATAAATAATAAGAATCACTGGCACCAAGGAGCTAGATCCTGGGTCTCCTGCATCCCTGGTGGTGCCCGAGCCACTAGGCTATCGAGTCATTCTCACATATGCTCCGGCTCAATGACTCTTTAATTATTTAATCCAAAGTGGAATCACTTCAACAGGAGAGACTGAGGGAGCCCCACCTCAGAATATCCCAGAGCTGAGAGGTGTGAGAAACTTCTATTCAAATCCCTTTCTCTTCATCCGGCAGAGGGAGAAATTGAACCTGGGTCTCCCACATCCCAGGTAGGCAGGGCCAGCTCTACTATTTTTGCCACCTCAAGCAAAAAAAAAAAAAAAAAGGCTGCCCGGACTGTGCTGCCCCAAGAATGGATGGAATGCCGCCCCTTAGCATGTGCTGCCCCAGGCACATGCTTCCTCCACTGATGCCTGGAGCCAGCCCTGCAGGTAGGTGCTCTGACCACGTGGTTAAAAGTTATAAGGAGGGCAAAAGCAGCAGCACCACCACTTCCTCCTCTAGCCACCTTTTGAAAGGGACCCAATTCAGGAGGCAGTTTGAGAACACCTAATGGATACAGCCCCCTGGATGAGATAGGCAGGGGAGTGCTTATCATCCGTGGTTTGTGGATCACTCTGGATCTTAGGCGGGAGATAGACATCTGGATACCTACAGTGTAGCACCACGGCCATGCCTTAAGGCGGAGACATAGCTGCCTAGGGAATTTTTGCCCTGAAAATTTAGGTGCTGAGTAAGTTAATCTCCTACAGGGTTTTAGGCAGCATCCAAGCTGGATTTTGTGGATTGCAGTGGCACCTAAAACTGGGACTTAGGTGCCTAAGTTTGGGGTTTAGGCATTTAAGTACCTTTGTGGATCCGCGCCTGAGACAGTAAACCTGGAAACATATAATGCCATTTGTAGTCAGTTTTCAGAGTAGAACTGAACATATTTAAATATAATATCAATAGTTTCTTTCTCTTCCTTCCCATCTTTAGTGCTGGTGCGGCAAGATACTTAAGCACATATTGAAGCATGTGAGTAGCCCCATTTACTTCAATGGAGCTACTAGGATGGTTTATTTGTCTGCACATTGATGTAATTATATTTTTGTATTTTTAAAAAAAAACAATAATATAGTGTTCCAAAAATTACTAATTTGACAGGCAAACTTGTGGCTCTGCAGAAATGAGCAGCATTATCTCACAGTATGAAACAGATAGCTACAGTAGACTGAGATATTGTAGCCCGGCTTTTGTCTTGCAAAAACATTGTAGACACAGACGAACAGCTTGTGGGAGGCAGCCGTATTACCTATTGACTATACAATTTTGCCTATGATTTAAAAAAAAATATTCTGATGTTGTGTGGGAATGTGGATGTCTAGTCTCAGATCTGAATAAGTGAATTACTAATCAGTCATCACATTTTTTTAAGTGAGGAAATTGGCCTTAGCTGTCATAAGCTTTTAGACCTTGACATGTTGGGGGATGACTCAGCTGCCCAAATCCTGTGCATAGTAAATTTTGTATAAAAGTGAATACTGCATTAGTGTAGCAAATGTATACTGGACAGCCCTGTTTTTAATTATAGTGTTATGGTGAGCTATGGCCATTCCCACACAATAACGTTTGATACAGTAAGCTCTGAGAAATGTAACTATTGCTAAAGAAAAATATGTACAGAGAAGTAGATGCTGATTTCAAAACAATTATCTTTTAACTTCTATACTGTAGAACGTCTATATTCCTTACACTCTATATGCATAACAGGTTGATGATTGTTTAGGAAACAAAAAAATAATTTTTGAGTGCAGGTGAATAAAATAAGAAAATAGACTTCCAACATCTGATCAATCTGCTTCTTAAAAC
Source organism: Mauremys mutica (assembly GCF_020497125.1). NCBI lineage: Eukaryota > Metazoa > Chordata > Testudines > Geoemydidae > Mauremys > Mauremys mutica. The sequence continues at coordinate 302,206,539 of NC_059072.1, read as the reverse complement.
TTTAGAAGTCAGAGTTCTGGTAGCATTTTTGTACAAAATATTTTTGTTGTACAAGATATTATTTTTGTAGGCATTTTTAGTGAGCGCAGCTAAAATAAAAAGGCCAAATAAACATTTTTCTATTATTCCAGACTCTTGTTTTCCATTCTCTAGCATAAAATGGATTGCTTTAATTACACTGGTCTACAATTTTTGAGAAGTCATCTGCTTCAGAGATAAAATATGCTATTTATTATGTATTTTGATGTGCTGAATTCAAATATGACAAAAACAACTGATTGGCTACTGTTTCTAAGTTATGTAAGTTTTTACATTTTATGTCTATGTATATTGTGTAGATAGTAGAGTTTTAATCATAAATTGTAAACCTAGGTCTTTTCATGTGTTTATGGTTGCTTTACATGATAATATTTCACCTGTCCTGTTTATGTAACACTTTAAAAATCAGCAAAAGGATTATATAACTAAAATTTATTATGAAACAAAAGGCAAAAAACTATGATGTACATAGTTTAGTCCTATTCAGTGTCTACTCGGCGCTTCTTGGCTTGTCTCTTGTATTCAGTAAATGGAGCATCTCTTGCCACTGTCCAGCAATAGTCTGCAAGCATTGATGGGCTCCATTTGCCCTGATAGCGTTTCTCCATTGTTGCAATGTCCTGGTGAAATCGCTCGCCGTGCTCGTCACTCACTGCTCCGCAGTTCGGTGGAAAAAAATCTAGATGAGAGTGCAAAAAATGTATCTTTAGTGACATGTTGCAACCAAGGCTTTTGTATGCCTTGAGGAGGTTTTCCACCAACAACCTGTAGTTGTCTGCCTTGTTGTTTCCGAGAAAATTTATTGCCACTAACTGGAAGGCTTTCCATGCCGTCTTTTCCTTGCCACGCAGTGCATGGTCAAATGCATCATCTTGAAGAAGTTCACGAATCTGAGGACCAACAAAGACACCTTCCTTTATCTTAGCTTCACTTAACCTTGGAAATTTTCCACAGAGGTACTTGAAAGCTGCTTGTGTTTTGTCAATGGCCTTGACAAAGTTCTTCATCAGACCCAGCTTGATGTGTAAGGGTGGTAACAAAATCTTCCTTGATTCAACAAGTGGTGGATGCTGAACACTTTTCCTCCCAGGCTCCAATGACTGTCGGAGTGGCCAATCTTTCTTGATATAGTGGGAATCTCTTGCACGACTATCCCATTCGCAGAGAAAACAGCAGTACTTTGTGTATCCAGTCTGCAGACCAAGCAAGAGAGCAACAACCTTCAAATCACCACAAAGCTGCCACTGATGTTGGTCATAGTTTATGCACCTCAAAAGTTGTTTCATGTTGTCATAGGTTTCCTTCATATGGACTTCATGACCAACTGGAATTGATGGCAAAACATTGCCATTATGCAGTAAAACAGCTTTAAGACTCGTCTTCGATGAATCAATGAACAGTCTCCACTTATCTGGAGCGTGAATGATGTTGAGGGCTGTCATCACACCATCGATGTTGTTGCAGGCTACAAGATCACCTTCCATGAAGAAGAATGGGACAAGATCCTTTTGACGGTCACGGAACATGGAAACCCTAACATCACCTGCCAGGAGATTCCACTGCTGTAGTCTGGAGCCCAACAGATCTGCCTTACTCTTGGGTAGTTCCAAATCCCTGACAAGGTCATTCAGTTCACCTTGTGTGTGGTTCAGCGGAGGAGGATAGGAGAAAATGTGGGTCCTGTGACATTGATGGTTCAGGACCAGAAGTTTCATCCTCTTCCTCTTCCTTGTCTGACTCAAGTGAGAATGAGTCTGGTGCATCAGGAACCGGCAGTCCTTCTCCGTGGGGTACTGGGCGTATAGCTGATGGAATGTTTGGATAATGCACAGTCCACTTTTTCTTCTTTGACACACCTTTCCCAACTGGAGGCACCATGCAGAAGTAACAATTGCTGATATGATCTGTTGGCTCTCTCCAAATCATTGGCACTGCAAAAGGCATAGATTTCCTTTTCCTGTTCAACCACTGGCGAAGATTTGTTGCACAAGTGTTGCAGCATATGTGTGGGGCCCACCTCTTGTCCTGATCTCCAATTTTGCAGCCAAAAGAAAGGTGATAGGCTTTCTTAACCATAGTGGTTATACTGCACTTTTGTGATGCAAAAGTCACTTCACCACAAACATAGCAGAAGTAATCTGCCCTGTTCACACAAGTACGAGGCATCTCTGCTCACTTTGGCTAAACAGAAATGTGTCCCTTTGCAAAATCAAACACTGACAAATAAGAGAGCACGACACTGTATGATTTCTAGAGCTGATATAGGGCAATTTGTTCAGCAGAGTGATGTAAGCTTCATTATGATTGCATCATCCATGACTTCTAGGAATAACATGATGCAATTCATATCATGTATGACGCAATACCAGCTTCAGATTGCATCATTCATTGTTTTGCCTAAAAAGCAAGTACTGTCCAAACCCAGTCATAGATTTATTCATAGATCCAGTCAAAGATGTATTTTAGTCATTTCTGGTTTAAATTGAGATCCCTTCCCTTTATAACTCACTTATCCTCCGCTATTCCCAAGTCAAGGGTCGTATATACAGACCCAATAGCATAACTTGAAAACTAGAGCCAATCAACAATTTTAAGCATCATTTTCGTTCTCAGTGACCCAGAATTAGTAAAGTTTGACTACATTTATTTCAGAAGCATTTTGGCTGTAGAGCAGTGCAAAGTGCTGAAGGTTTTGAGGCTCAATCCAGCTCCCATGGAAGTAAATGATACACCTTTCTAAGTATTATCCCTAATGGTCACTTAAACCTTTTGATATTTTGAATGTTTACAGTAATTATTGAGGATATAGCATAATGAAGTGCTTAGTTTCTATAACATTCACTTGAACCAAGCGCATTCTCATTGCATCTTCTTTCAGCCTAAGGTTCTGAGCTCATTTTTAGTTGGTTCTTACTCAAGCTAAACTTCCACGAAGTAAATGGAAGTTTGAGTAAGTAATGAGTAAACATGGAGAATGATGGCACTTCCTTCCCTTGTGACAGATTGAGAGTAATATGCTGCCTCTGTCTTGGACTTTCTAACAGTGTCACATCTGGGTCATAGCCAGGAGGACAAGCTGAATACTGAAGGGGTAAATTTTATATATTATTTGGGTGGCCTGAATAGAAGAGGATGCCCGCAGTGTAGACGTACCATACGGTTCAGTGCAGGGTTTTGGAGTGCCTGGACCAGCAGAGCTGTAGGAGAGATGCTCCCAGCCTTTAGGGTAGTCATCCCCAAACTTTTCAGGGTTGCACCCCCCATTACCCCTGTCCACCCCTGCCCCCAAGCTGGCGCTGGGAGCGGACTCTTGGCTCCGAGGTGGGGAAGGATATGGACAGGGGTAAAGGAGCTGAGGCTGGACACAGCTGGGGGCAGGGGTGGGGCTGGGAGCAAAGCCCAGGCTGGGAGCAGAGCCCTGGCTGGGGGCCGAGGCTGGAAACGGAGCTGGGTAGTGCTCCCTCCCCACCCCCGCATGGGGGCTGGCCCAGACCCCAGCTGGGCCTCCCCGAACAGTCTTCTGCATTATGGGGACCTGTGTTTTAGGGCATGGTGTAGCTAATATCCTTCTTCCACAAACCTTGAGACTGGGCAAGCAGGTGGGGGTAGTCTCTAAAGTGTGTTCTATCCATCTTTCCATGGTGCTGGGTGTGCGGAGTTGTGGTGGATCACAACCTCAACATGAGTCAGCAATGCAATGCAATGTTTCGAAAAAAGCAAATGCAATTTTAGATTGCATTAACAGAGGCATAGCATGCAAGTCATGGGAGTTGCTAGTACCACTCTACTCGGCACTGGTTAGGCCTCTGCTGGACTATGGTGTCCAATTTTGGTCACTAATATATAGAAAGGATGTAGAGCAGGGGTCGGCAACCTCTGGCACGCGGCTCGCCAGAGTAAGTACGGGCCGAGCCAGTTTGTTTACCTGCCGCGTCAGCAGGTTTGGCCAATCACAGCTCCCGCTGGCCGCAGTTTGCCACTCCAGGCCAACGGGGGCGGTGGAAAGTGGCACGGGCCAAGAGATGTGCTGGCCACGGCTTCCCACTGCCCCCATTGGCCTGGGACAGTGAACCGCAGCCAGTGGGAGCCACGATCGGCCAAACCTGCCGAAGTGGCAGGTAAACAAACTGGCCCGGCCCACCAGGGTGCTTATCCTGGCAAGCCGCATGCCAGAGGTTGCCGACCCCTGATGTAGAGAAACTGGAAAAGATCCGGAGGCAAGAGACAAAGATGATCAGAGGGATGGAATGCAAGCCATATGAGCAAAGGCTGAAGGAACTGGATTTGTTTAGTTTGGAAATGAGATGATTGAGAGGGGGACAGAAAACCAGTCTTCAAATACTGGAAAGGCTGCTGTAAAAAGATGGAGAAAAGTTGTTCTCTCTTGTCATAGAGGGCAGGACAAGAGGCAATGGGTTCAAACTACAGCATAGAAGATTTAGATTAAATCTCAGGAAAAACTTTCTAACTGTAGAAAAGTTAGGACAATGGAACAGACTGCCTAGGGAAGTTGTGGAAGTTCCTTTACTGGAGGTTTTCAAAAGGAGGCTGGGTAGCCATCTGTCTTGGATGGTTTAGACACAAGAAATACTGCATCTTGGCAGGGGGTTGGACTAGATGACCCTTGTGGTCCCTTCTCACCCTATGGTTCTATGATTCTATAATTCCATATGGTTTTGAAGAGGATCATTTTGAAGGCCATAATTAGAGGTGGGCATTTCCCATATGGATCTAAACTTCCCCAAAGTTCAGTGGTGTTGGCTCTCACATTTTGGTTCAGGGCCATCTCTAGGCATTATGCTTGATTATTCTGGGCTGTGATTCAGCTGAAACTCCATAGGTATGCATATACATGTGTTTATATATACCTGCAGATGATTTAGTCATTGCAACTAGGAAATTACTCTATTTTACAGGAAAGGAATTTTATCTTTTAATGTCATGGTATTTACCTTACTAATGCCCTTTTACTACATGATATTTAAGGTAATTAAATGAGCAATAGTTATAATGCAGGCAAAAAGTACCTAGTATAAGTAATTTGTCCACTGAAATGTAGATTCAGAAATGTAATATAAAAGGCATTCTGCCTTTGGGATATTCCTTCCAAATTCCTAAAGTGTTTTCTAAACTATAATATTTTATGAATTTAGATCAGTAAAAATAAATTATAAATCGTAATAAAAAAGAAGGGCAATTTAAAATGTAAAAAGATCATCTCTCTCCTCCAGTGAACCAGCCTCAAATGAAGCAGAATCTGCTTATATTCTACTCCTTAGATAAGTCTTGTAAGTTACACATTCAGGGAACTAATTCAGCTTCTGCAGAAGAGGTTGCACATTGCTGGGTGTCATATGATCTTTGCAAGGATTGTGGACTGTGAATGTTCATAACTATGTTTAGCCATATCCTCTCTGACGATTTCATGATCATTTGTCCTGTTGCTACCGACTCAGTCTTCTAACTGTCTCTCACGCCTCTACACTCAGTGTTAAACCAATAATTCATAAATTTATAATTGAATTAAACTCCAAAGAACCAGAGACTACAACCAGTCAAGTGCCATCACTGATAGTATTCTTCCCTCCTCTATTCTATATTATGCTCTCTTAACCCAGCATTAAACTCTTCCAAGTTTATCCACTCATAAAAAGCAAGCCAGTATGACACTCAGGAAAACTCCCCTGACTTTAGGGTATTGTAAAGTCTTATAATTTTCATAAAATGCCATTCTGCAACAGGAGCAATTGGGGAAAGCTTTAAAGTCAGTAAAAATGTAAACATGTTATGATGGCCCTGCCTTGAATTCACAGTGAAATTAAACATGGTTCAGATAAGAAGTAGAATTTAATTGACATACCTGATTTAGGACTTCATTCAGCTCCCATTAAATCCAGCATATCAGGCCCATAGACCCCACCTCGGTCCTGAAAACACTTACAGATTGAAGTCAATGAGACTACTCTTGTGCTTAAGAGTCAACCAAGTGTGCAAGTATTTAAAGCATCAAGGACCTACTGCCCAGTTCTGCTCTCACTAAAATTAATGGCAAAATTGATTGACTTTAATGGGAGAAAGAGCAGGCCATTAGACTGCAACTATGTCTTCCTTTATCTGCCCAGCACCAAGCATGGTGTTCAGTGATCACTCAGTGCTTAAGGTACTTGTACAAATGGCTTGCTTTATTGTGTCTGGTTCAAACTGGTTGTGCATAATGAGAGCTTCACAATGCTCTGGGCAGAGTCTCTGCTTGGGAAGCTCAGCCCTTAAAGGCACAGTCCCCAATACAACAATTGGTGCTTATCAATCTGTAAGTATTAACAATGAATAATATAATAGAATTATGTATAGAACATTTTTGGAATGTTCTTCCGAAAATGTATTTCTCCTTGAACTGCATGGGATTAAAAGAAACTAGTAGCTGCCGCATGGGTATAATTCATAAAGTATCATGTATTTTTTTTTTAAAAACCTAACATGGCTCAGAACTTAAAAAACTGAGTGGCAACAAACTGTGAATACCAGTGATGATTGAACCTGGTGATATTCAAAACATAAAGAGGTCTCAGCCATGCTGGTAACTGTTCCCATCACAATAGACATTCTATGCTTCAGAGTGATGTTTGGGGTTGTTGTGTTGTTGTTGTGTAGGTGATTGTGTTAATTTGTGTTGAGGGGAGGTTGCTGGAAGATGTGTTGATTTGTGTGGCACTTGGGCCAAGTAATCTACCATACAACCAATGAAATTATTTCATGCAAATTAGCTGTAGAGTAAGCGTGGTGATTGGTTGAGTTACCACTGACATCACAATGGCCTAGATCTCTTGGCAGGGCATAAGTACATGCCTTACTATTGCATTAGTATAATTAGTAAAGCCAACATGGCGGAGAACTTAAAAGTTGGATGGTAACAGACCGCGAAACCCAGTGATGATTCAACCTGGTGATATTCTGTACAAAAAGAGCCCTCAACCATTTTTGTGGCTGCTTCCCATTACCTCACGCTGACTATACAGACATAATCGGCTTGAGAGTGACAATCCTGGCATTTTATGATATGGATAATGTGGTTCTACTCTCTCCTTTGTCAATAATTTAAAACCTGACATATCTTTAAATGTTAGGGGTTTTACAACTATATAAATTACACTTTAATATCATGAAACGTATTGAAATACTGTAGCATTTCAGACCTGATAAAGATGATAGTCTTAAACACCTCAAATCTATGGACCTTTCTCAAAAGGTCATTCTTCACAGCTTCTCTTTCTGCACCTTCAGTTTGTACTTGTGAACACAATTAACTGCAGTCTCAAAGGAGGACATGTAGACATCTCTCTGATTTCTGGGTGTCTACATGGCCTATTTTTTCCATGCAATTAATCACACCTTCAAAATTGTACCCAAAAAACATACGGTACATACAAAAAGGGATGTCAGGTTTTTGGAGAAAAAACAGGTCCTTAAAGGTGTTAAAAGCAGTTCAATTACTATACAGAAGCACTGACACACATGGTCATTAAATTCACTGTTTTGCCAGCCAGAGAAGGAGAGTGCACAGAAGGTCAAACAAATATACTGAGTGCATTTTGCATTACTGTGGGAAAATGTTAGGGTTTAGTATACATGTATGTGTATTTTGTGGGTACCCAAGCATTGTAATACAAACATACATATACACTACAAATTGGACTCAGTGACACATTCTCTCACCAGCCTGAAGATAAGTTGGCTAAGCAAAACATTTCTCAGGGTAACAGTGTAGAATTTGGCCTTTTATCAAAACTGTGGTTATCTGTGGGTTCTAAACATATTCTTGCACACTACAGGGGGAAATATTCTGTCCATCTCACACTGAGAACGGGTTAAGTACTCACTGTCACTAATAATCTTTTGCCTATTTATTTTCACTGTACAAAAGAATGAGTGGTTATTCTCTCCTGTTACAGTTTGCTAATGAACTGAGCACTGCCATCTTGTGTTTTTGTGAGCAAGTACATTTATAATTTCATAAATGATCACTTTAAAGCACTTGAGTAAAATGTGTTGATGAAGAAAAATCATAATGGCAGATTAGTTATTGAATAGTATAACCTTCCCTTGATATGTGAGCCCTTCAGTTCTTGAGTACAGACATGAGAAAAAAAAAAAAAATTAGAGTGAAGAAAGTGTAGTAAAATGAAATAGAAAGTTGACATATTAAGCTTAGATTTAGATTTTAATCTTTTGACCTGCAATTTTTGGAGCTCATGAAAGTTTGTAATTAACAGTACTGTCCAAAGTTCACATCATGCAAGCAGTTGCCTGTAAGCTTCCCTGAACAATTCTTTTAACACATTTAAAGTGACATTGTGAACTTAAAACCTAGTCAATTTTTTAAAAAATGCATTGATGCAAGGACTTGGTGTTTTAAGGGTGGTTCTGTGCTGATATCCCAAACCTCAAAGCCTTCCTGTGTCAAAACCTCACTCTAGCAGGCAATGATTCAAAGGCTGCATTTTGGAAGTTGCACTAGGCAACAGTTTTGAGACAGCTGCCTTTGAAGTCCTCCAGGCTGAGAACGGGCCTGACTTACATTTTGAGATCTCAGGAAATCTGAGGTGTTCAACTCTTCCCAAGGAGCTTCTGGTAGCATCTCTAGTTCAGGAGAAGACCCAAATACAGCCTTGAAGAACTATTCACTTCTGAAGATCACTCGAGTCAAATATAAAAAGGAAGAGACAAAGAAAGAAAACAGTCTCCATTGTAGCAAAAGAAGTTGCCCAAACTTAGACAGAGAACTCAGTACTTCAGGATAAATTTGGGGGTCAAAGCTGCAAAGCATGCTGAAAGGTCAGTGCTGTTGGTGAAACACGAGGGTGTTGATGTGCCTAGCACCAAAGGAGTATCAGCACCTGAAGGAAACGAAGAAGCCAATCACCCCTAGTCCACTGAAATAGATGCAAATGAACTAACTGCTCCCCTCAAAGATGCACTGATAATTCAAAGTTGACTTCAACTATGCAGCTAAAAGCATTAAAGGAAAATGGCACTGTGAGAAGACACACTGGGTCAGTGGGGATTTTGGAATTAAAGAGGAAGTGGAAAAATCAGTTAAAGAATAAAGATATGCCATCTAAATTGAAGTTCAAGGGCAGCACAGAGCTGGATCCACCTTAAATATTTCTGGCTCTGCCAGGGAGCTCCTCTACTGATCACCATTAGAAAAGAAACACAATTGTGCTGAGCCACTGGCAGTTGGTCTCAAAATGAGGTTGACCTGCCTCCATCCAAGGGGACCAAAATATTTTGCGAGCTGGGGGACTTCAGCTGGACTCATGCTAGGAAGTTGAGACCCAGACATAGGAATTCACTCAATATTGTATCTTTAGAGACAACAATTTCTTCTGGCAAGTACAGCATGTGTCTACTCTGCTGTTATTTAATTGCATGATGTTTTTACATTCTGTAGTTGCAGAATGTAATGTCATAATCTGATATGTACAGCTAAGGAATCAGACTTTTTGATGGAGCATCATCTACTGGTTAATGCACAGGCCTGTAGCCTGGTCTACACTGAGGGGGGGTGGGGGTGTCGATGTAAGATATGCAACTTCAGCTACGGGAACACCTTCTTATTTTGACTTACCTCCTGTCCTCATGGTGTGGGATTGATGGCCGCGCCTCCCCCGTCGACTCCACTACCACTGCTCGCTCTGGTGGAGTTCCGGAGTCAACGGGGAGCACGTTCAGGGATCGCTATATCGCATCTAGATGAGACACGATATATCGATCCTCAATAAATCGATCGCTACCCGCCAATAGGGTGGGTAGTCTGGACGTACCCTAAGAGTCAGGAGATTTGGGTTCTACTTCCAGATCTGTCACTGATTTATCATTTGACCATAACCAAGTCACTTCACCTCTTGGTGCCTCAGTTTCTCCATCTATAAAATGGGGATAATGATTCTTACTGCTTTGTAATGTACTTTGAGATCTACAGATGAAAAGCACTGTGTAAAAGCTAGGAATTATTATAAACTGCACAGCATCTCTGGTTAGCAATCTGTAAAATGGGAATAATTGCCTCACTGACGGGGTCAGTGTTTGTAAAGCATGTTGAGGTCCTCAGATGGAGCATGCAGTATAAGTGGAGACTATGATTATACAAACATGTAGTAATTTAAAGGATAGTTTGACTCCAGGAAATGACATGGGGATGTTTTCCAGTTATTGTGACTCAATGATTCAGTTCATAAGTTAAACGGTGAGTTTTTTCTAACTGCAAACTCATCTTCAGACTTGAAAGCCAAGCTCTGTTTTTTCTATTTTGTCCATTGCCACCAGTAACAAAGATCCTGAAAGCCAAATGCTGTTTTCTGTTGCACCTCTGCAATGTATTCCTTCAGTGGGGTGTCATATGGGTATATGTGGACACAATTTGAAAACAGCGGTTGTGCAGGTGGGCCTTCAATTGAACACTACTTAACAATTCTGTGGATGACTTATAAGCAGAAAAGAACCCAGCTCACTCTCCCAGAGCTTTGTTGTTTCGGCAGGGCAAACTATGAGGCAATTGTTCCCACTTTACAGATTGTTAACCAGAGACACCATGAGGTTTATTATAATTCCTAGCTCTTACCCAGTGCTGTTCATCTGTAAATCTCAAACTGAACATTAAACATTTATTGGGTTCCTAAAGTCAGCATAAATGACTGCATGCACAGAGGGAGCAAATTTGTTGAGGAAGAAGGTGCCATCTTTACATAATCACTTTTCAGAGTAGAACTGCACTTTAACATGTTTAATGATGCAATTAGTATTTGTCAAAATACCAATAAACAATTCATCTTCCCTATGGCCCAATAGCCTGTCAAAATGTTGCTTCTTTTTTACGTAGTTTCTAAATACAGATAGTGTGCACAGATAATTATGCCTCCTCAAACATAAAGTAGTTGAGTTTCACAAATCACAATGCATGAAGCTGGTTTTGTTAGCCTGTCTTTCTGAGCCAAGCTGATATAATGTGATCCTGGTCCATGACGTGTAGTGGTTTTATGAAAAGCATTGGGAGGTTCAAAACAGTGCTGTATTGTGTTTCTACTGTGTTTAGATTAGGTGACCACGTGGGCGCAAATACCCGCCGAGGCAAGCAGAAGCTGACTTTGTGGCCATCTACAACACATGGAATATGGCTTTTGTTTTACACATGCAATAACATTATTCTGTATGTTATTTTTTTCCTTAGCTGAAAGCGCATTTTTTGACTTTTCCCATCAATGTAGGAGCAACAATTTCTATTGTAGGTCATGAGACAAAAACAAACAAACAAACTCAGGGCTTTCTTTCTAAAAAAAAATTCTACCCATATTTTTTCCTAGTTTACCCAACTAATAAGGCAACTTATTTTTCTCCTATTTCCAAAACCCTAACAGCTGTAAGTAAATTTTCAAACCTACTGTTGCCCCTTTGGGCCTGAATGACTAGGCAAAGTTTGGGGCCCTGTGTGTAACCAAGTGGAGAGTAGAAATTGGTGGTACTCAGGTATTTCTTTGAGGTAATTTGTTTACTTACAAAGAGCATACAAAAGCCTGTGTCTCCAAATGCAGAAGGAAGCAACAGAAAACAGCTTCTTTTGCTCACAGCACAAAGCGCACTCTTGTCAGCCTTCACCTTGACCCAAAAACCTCTCCTTGGCTTTCTTACAGGACCAGCCACACTCTGTGAGTTGCTCCTTCAGGCTGTCTCTCTCACTCAGGCCTGATCTACACTGGAGGGGGGGAATCAATGTGAGATACGCAACTTCAGCTACGGCAGGGGTCGGCAACCTGCGGCTCCCGGCTCGCCAGGGTAAGCACCCTGGCGGGCCGGCCCGGTTTGTTTATCTGCCGCGTCGGCAACTTCGGCCGATCGCGGCTCCCACTGGCCGCGGTTCGCGGTCCCAGGCCAATGCGGGAGGCAGGAAGCGGCGCGAGCCGAGGGATGTTCTGGCCGCGGCTTCCTGCCTCCCGCATTGGCCTGGGACCGCGAACCGCGGCCAGTGGGAGCCGCGATCGGCCGAAGTTGCCGACGCGGCAGATAAACAAACCGGGCCGGCCCGCCAGGGTGCTTACCCTGGCGAGCCGGGAGCCGCAGGTTGCCGACCCCTGAGCTACGGGAATAGCATAGCTGAAGTCGACGTATCTTATTTTGACTTACCTCCCGTCCACACAGCGCGGGATCGACGGCCACGGCTCCCCACATCGACTCTGCTACCGCCGCTTACCCTGGTGGAGTTCTGGAGTCGATGGGAGCAAGTTCGGGGATCGATATATCGATACGCCGATCCAGCGGGTAGTGTAGACATATCCTCAGTCTGTTCTTGGCTAATCTTCATTTCTATGTGATCTCTCTTCACACACACACACAAACACACACACACACACACACTAGCCCAAACAACACTAGGCTGCAAGCTGGTAAACACATGCCTTTTGTCAGAGGTGAGGGGCTTATACTTATCGTTATGTTAACTAAAGGTTGAGTTCAAACTTACTAATCTCAATGGGGCTTTAACTCAACCCATAACAAGGTTTCACCAGCTTCTGCTTTCACCAGATTCTGATACGTGGAGTGAGGTGCTGCTCACTATGAATAAGGGTATTTGGATCTAGAGTCAAATGGCAAGTTTTTACTTGTCATGATAATATATAAAGAGTATATAGACAAAACACACATTTTTTCACCCGGATATTAAAAATAGCAACTTCTAGACTCTAAAAGGTAAATGCACAAAATGTGTCATCTTGGTAAAGGAGATACATTGATAGGATTGCCTAAATCACTGATCCACAGAACAATGCAGGCAAGTAGCATTGCAATTTACCTCAACAGCAACTCAACAATGTGTCCCAACCTAGATCTAATGGCAATCCTCTTTAGCAGTAAGAGGGTAGTTCATTCTCAGTGCTCATTCACGCCTGGAGCTCTGTTGTGATTGCCAGTTGGAGTATTGTTTTTTGTGATGTGGACTCTCATTAAGAACTGGCCTGAGATGACCACCTCATTTCATTGTCCATGTAGATCATGACTTTTTTTTATCACAACCAACTGGCTTCAGATTCAAACTAATGATGGACAGAAATCACTGGTAAAAACTTGCCATTTGACTTAAATCCAGATACTCTTATTCACCGTGAGCAGCACCTAATTCCAGGAATAGTCCCATTCACTTCAGTGGGACCACATGTGGAGTAAAGTGCTACTCTATGTGAGTAAAGGTATCAGAATCTGGTCCTTGGATAGCCAAAAGAGGTTACCTCAGTACCATAGAACCTCAGAGTTACAAACACCAGAGTTACAAACTGACCAGTCAACCACACACCTCATTTGGAACTGGAAGTACACAATCAGGCAACAGCAGAGACCAAAAAAAAAAAAAGCAGCAGAGCAGCAAACACAGTACAGTGCTGTGTTAAACATAAACTACTGAAAAATAAAGGGAAAGCAGCATTTGTCTTCTGCATATTGAAGTTTCAAAGCTGTATTAAGCCAATGTTCAGTTGTAAACTTTTGAAAAAGCAACCATAGCATTTTGTTCAGAGTTACGAATATTTCAGAGTGATGAACAATCTCCATTCCCAAGGTGTTCATAACTCTGAGGTTCTACTGTATTTGATCTGTTTCCTATGTATTCCCTATAGTAAGTTACCCATTTTGAATATGCAGTTCTATTCAGACACATAGGCACCTATATTTGAAAATTTGCCCTTTCAAGTCCAGTCCTGCAATATGATGAACAGCTCTTGTGATATCCCTGGCACACTGAAATAAATGGGAGATGAAGTCATGCGGTGCTCTGTAAAATTGGACTTTCAGGCCCTGATTCTAGGCTGTGTCCTGGCTCCCAGGTGCCACTCAGGTAGTATAAGTGGACCAGAAGCTGGCTGGGTTTTCCTATCAGGAAATACCCCTCTGTAGCAGGGTGCTTACCCCACTCCTGCCCTGAAGGGATTAAAAGAGCCCAGGAGAGGGCTGTAGCTGGGGCAAGAAGCCTGGGTTGATTGGGGAAAGTAGGCTCAGCTCTGGCCATGCCCCAATCAGGCCCAGCTGGCCCCTATAAGAGGCTGTGAGCCAGAAGCCCAGGGAGTCTCTCTCTGTTTGTAGAGGGAGATGGGCCTGGCTGCAGGGAGCTAGAGACTGGGTACCTGAGTGAAGCAGGGCTGGGGAAGGCTAGAGGAGCTGGGAAGCGCCGGCCTAGGAAAGCCCCAGGCTGTGGGCCTAGCTGAGGGCCTAAGACTAGTACTGGGGCTGCAGAGGGGCAGCCCAGCTATAGAGGCAGCAGGTCCAACCCAACTTTGCCTGAGATGAGTGGCATATACTGCAGTCTGCCCCAGGGAGTGGTGCTAGATGGTGACTGGCTGTAGCCTTACAGTGAGGCGAGGTGGGGTTAGTGGGTGGGGGTTCCCCTGGGTGGGGAGACCCAGAGTGTGGGGGTACTGCCAGAGGGGCAGCAACCCAGAGAAAGGGGCACTGGGGTCCTGGGAGGGACACAGGGGCCAGCGGTAAGGCAGATCACCAGCCTGCAGGGGGCACTCCAGGATGCTGGAAGAGCTAATTCCCATGGACAACCAGCAGGAGGTGCGGCAGGAGTGAGTCCACTCCCTTACACCCTCCCATGGAGGGGATTTGCCAGTGATGTACAGCTGGCAGAATTATTAATAATATTTTAAATTAATATTAATATGGGAGACTACCAGATACTAATTTAACCGTCAATTCCTTTAAGACGAAAGAGTATTTTATACAATTGTTCTAAATATGCCTAACAGACTAAAAATAAGCAGTCACTACACCCAACACAGTAACAAGGTATTTACAAGCATGTGATAAGTATACTTACCAATAGGCCAGAGCTAGGGAAAACCATTTCCTCCTGGTTCTCTGGCATGGTCAGGTATGGGCTGACAAAGAAAACCTTCAGATTCTTTATATGCTTCAGCTATTGTGCTAACTTTAGCAAAAACCCAGTGTGAAGCAGTTTATCCTTGCTACTTTCCTTCCTCCAAGAACTTCCTTTCTTATCTCCTCTCCCTCCTTGTTTACTAACAGAACACTGGGAAGGTTTGTGCTTGTTTCTTAGAAGACCATTTTCCTTTGTCTTGTTACTGCAGTGTTTCACTGTATCGGTTACTTTTTGAACCTTACATCTTTCCCACACTACAAGTAATAAGTAATATTACTTATTCTCACAGCCTCCTTTTAGTTGCTGATTAAGGCCTTTTCCGTGCTAGCCACAACCCACAAAGCAGATACATTTTTTTCATAACCAAACTTCACCTAACTTTAATTCTCTTAATTTCATAACTATCCCTATAGCTACCTTTCTCACAGTCCTCAGAACAGGGCCATAATGGGGACATGCCTCGGGGGGAAATATTAGGAGAGGAGACAGAGTGGTCAGAGAGCTTGCTCTGCAATCCAGTTTTTTCTGGGCTGTTGGATGGTCCCTTGATGATCATTGCAGTCAAGGCAGAAATTAGATCAGCCTTGGGGCAACTCTAGCTTACCCCAGGGACTAAACCCAGCAGCCACACAGTCTGAAAGGACATAAATCTCTCTTTGGATGGCTCTAAGCTCAGCTCTGCCATTGCACAGCAGCTATTGCTCAGTTTCTCCATGTTAGAGTGCAGGAGTCACTAGCAATATTTCTTCTTTGTTGAAAAGTATACCCTGAGGCAAGAGATTGTAACTTCCTGTGTTTAGAAAGGGCTAAGCATATTTTGGGTACCGCTGTTCTCTACATAATAAGTAACATCAATAACTAATCTTTCTCCATTTAAAAAAAATACAGTAACACCATTTTTAACCGCACTCCTTCATCAGGAAAATTTCCTTGAAGAAATCATAGCGTGATGCGTTCTGAAAAATATAGTCCTCAGTCAAAATTCTTTATTTTTGCTCACTCACCGCATACAGATATCACTTAAGATTTAGTGGCACGTAATACTACACACAGAAGAGTCAGACTTACTGGTGATTATCTTGTGGACAATCCCTCATTTCTCTTGGAAACATTCCAGGGATGAAGTAACAGTAACCACAACGGGAAAAAAAGTAAAACAAACAATACAGTATTATGGTAACTGATTACATTTTATTCAGAAAACATTAAGGTCTCTGTTCTGGCTTTTTAAAAAAAAATACTTACACATACCTCTTTTTGCCCTTTGGGGGTTCTTTCATACTTTCATAAAGCAGAATGGAGGCATTAGTGACAATCCAGAGGGACACCCAAAACATAGGACATAAACTGACTCCTAGACTAATAATATGTATGACTGTGAAATTAAATATGGCCCTAGGGATTACTTGTGTGGTCGCCGGGAGAACCAGTGTGAGTTTCAATACACACTATATAGTTAATACAGCTGTCTGATCACAAAAGTTTACAGCAAATAATCCGTAGCCACCGGAAAAAGGATTGCAAGGACTGTACAGGCATCTCTCAGATTATAAATCAGATTAAAATTAATACCTAAAAACAATGATGATACAAGAGAAAAACAGTATCTAGCCAAGTCACAGAGCACGTTTAATATACATTAAAAACACAGTTGCACAACTAGAGTAAAACCACATCTGCTTTTCCTCACCCCTCAAACCAAGAACTAACCAACCACGACTGAAAAGCAAAGCCTAAACAGTAGCCTATCCAACCCAATATATCAGATTTCAGCACATTTGTTTCCAAATACTGAGAATATTAGTGGGCATTTACAAATTAATATCCCCTAAAGGTCAACAGGTTTAGGTTATTTGGGATGGGCAAGGAAAAGGTGAATTCCAGAATTCCTTGCAAAGAAACACACTGCCGACAATCCTGCCTCTTTTTAACCAAGGTGGATCTAGGTCAAATGCTTCCACTGGTCGCAACAGAGTATTAAGGACAGGGTCAGTTTCCCCAGCAGGTAAGTTCCAAACAATTAGGGATGTTATTGGAAACCCTGCAACAGTCAGTCCAGATCCTGAGGCACTGGTGTCACAAGCTCACAGTGAGATACATTGCTTAACTGTTTCCGAAAGGATTTAAGAGATATCCTTAGGTCAAGAGCATTTTCTAATCTCAAGGTGACAAATGCATAGTAGCAAAAATGCATATCTGAAAAATGCTCACAAACTCCTAGCCACACATAGATGAAAATGTCTCACTTGCTGCTGCGCATTGATCAGCTGCAGTGGATGCGACAATGCTCTGAGAATGCAAATTCAAGGAAATGTGAGGAATACCAGTTGCTTCCTCACATTTGTAATGTGACATAAGAATACATTTAAATTTGCACCTTTCACCTGAAAGTCTCAAAGCACATTACAAAAGCTTATTGATTGAGCCTTAATATTCCTATGAGGTTGGTAAGTAGAATTATACCCATTTTACAGATAAATAATATGAGGCCCAAAGAGATAAAGGGACTTGTCAATATCACACAGAGTCAACAGCATAGCTGGGAACAGTGTCCTAGCTCCCAGTCATGTGCTCAAACCATAAGATTACAGTGCCTCATGTAACCTTTCAAATATATACAAAAATTGCAACCAAGTTTTTAAAATGACATTTTCACTCTAAAGAGAAACCTTTTCTCTGTTCTCACATTTATGATTTTCACAACTGTCATTCCATTGCAAAAGTGATTAAATTCAGTGTAAGGAAAAGTCACATTTTTTTGCTGAGCTGGAAATTAAGCTTTATTTTTTCAGTTACAGAAAGTTGGGTTTGCTTATCATCATGGTGATAATGCTTTTGTCAAATCCACAGAATCTTCTGAAAATATCATTTTCCACAAGTAAACTGAGCCAAAATTGATAATTTTGCACAGCCCTAGAAGCGATGGTTTAGAAAAATATATATACATATTTGTCAAAATTCTGTCATGAACAAACCTCGGGCAACTCCATTAAGTTCAATGGAGTTACTCCAGATTTACAATAGTGTCATTCAGAACACAATGTAGCACACGTTACATTGATTTCTAAGGAATTTTAAAACTCTAAATACCAAAATCAATAGCAGGATATAATCCTAAATAAAACTTTCTTTACACTATTTATTTATGCCTCGGTATTAGACACAGTGGAACTCAGACTTTAACTGCTTTGACAAAAATGAAAGCTGAAACTGTGGAAGAAGAAAAAGCAAACTGTAAAAAAAAATCTGATTTAAGATTTTTAATTAATTGCTTTTAAATGTCACCAACTTTAAAAACAACTATATTAGTGGTTCCTTCCATTTATGTTTAAATCAAATGTAATGTAGGGCTGCATATTTCTATATTACTAATATTTTGCTACAGGACTGGCCACTAAACCAAAGGCTGCTTTCCAGCGGTGCACTCAGCCTGCCACAATTGCGCAATAACGCAAATACACATAAACAATATATCTTAAAATGCATGACATATTTAAAACCCACAATCAACAGAGGGCACAATGGGGACTCAGGAACCCTGGCACAGGCACTAATGAGTTTATCTAGTGTGGACCCTTTGCCCCTGAGTACAATATGGTTGGTACATTTTGGAAAAACAAATTGGGCCACTGCTTCATTCCTGAGTGTAATCAACAGGGTGCCAGACTTAACCATGCTGGTTTCATTTCCTGTAGGAGAGAAGATAAAGAAATACACCCATTAGTGTAACAACCAAAATATCTGTCAGAGTTATCGAATTGTTGGGTGGTTGGGTTCACATGAGAAAAGTTCCATAGGCATCTGATACGTAGCCTTTTCTAGTCCTGAGGGTTGCTCTGGGAGATCACAGAGCCATAGTACCTGGGGCAGCAGAATGTAAAACACACTAAGAAATTATTCAGCGTATTAAATCTACCTGACCAAGTGAAGTGCTTTGTAAATTTAGCAAAATAGATTTTAAAATGTTGAACTATTTAAGAAGCCAGTTCGGCTGTACATAGCCCAAAATGCTGAGATCAGATGATAAATGGAGGGATTTTAATCTGGGAAGATCTGCAACAGCATCCAGTTTGGAGGATCTGCACTCAGGTATTGCAATACGAAACCCGAAGATAAAAGATTTCAGCGATTAAATCTGAATAAGACCCAGGTCCTCAAAGGTATTTAGGCACATTTGATTTCAGTGGGAGTTAGGTACCTAAATACCTTTGAGGACGCGGGTCTTGTTATTCAGATCTAATAGTTGCAAATAGTACCAAAATCAAGAGACAAAGGAGGCAATTGCTATGTTAAGCAATCCTGTGAGTTTGTGTATTTAATGCCATGGTTCCTTATCCCCTGACGTTAGCTGAGCATTTGATGTGGTGATATTTTGAAACAGTATGTTGCCATTTTTGTTTGTGTGATTCATGTCATCAATCTTTGAAAATGCTGAACATAATTGAAATGACCTGCCATTCCACATAGCTATAGACAAAATAATGTTTATAAACAATTTTTTCAACATTTTGGTCTTCCTCATCTTAAAAAAAAAAAGACAGGTTAAACAGTAAAACCAACAATTCAGCAATGAGACATCAACTACCGTGACACTGTATTAAAAACTTGCAACTGAACTTAGCTCATCCCATTGGTGACTAATCAGTTGCAATAAGTACACTCCCTGTGGTATAACCAAGCTTTCATACCAGTCTGCTGCATATGAGTCATCCTCAACATTAGTCACATCAATGGATGGGTCAAGACTGCCTTCACTGTTTACTTTCCATCACTGGTCAGCAGGGATGGAGCGGACACACTCATAATAGGGACTGCTTCTAAAATCCTCATTCAAGGTGTAATCCACAAAGATACTTAGGCACCTAAGGCCCGTTTTTAAGCACCGGTGCAATCCACAAAACTCCCGCTCAGCAGCAGCCTAACTCTGTAGGTGCCTAAAGTCACTTGGTGCTACGTTTTTGCCTCTGAGCATGTGCACTGCTGCCTCATGATAGGCATCCGACCCCCTGCCTGAGCTCAGAGCAATTGACAAACTGGGAAAGACAGGCATTTGGGCACCTAAATTGGGTACCTAGGGCCCAATCCAGTAGGCACGCTCAGCAGTCACCCACTGGACTGGGCCACTCAGGCAAGTTTAAACAAAATGGCCGTGAAGAAGGAGGAGGACTTCTCTCATAACGTTTAGCCTCGGGGACTCACCCAGGATGTGGGAGACCCCTAGTTCAAGTCCCCTCTCCTCCTGAGGGGGGAAAGGGATTGGAACAGGATCTGCCACCTCTCAGGTGAGTGCCCTAATCACTTACTACAACACAGGACTATAAAGAACTCCACTTAAAATTCTTCTAAGATTCTTTGAGAGGTGTATATGGAAAGACCAAAACATTATTGTGTGCATGAACACATGCTAATCAAAATCTTGCTCCCATGTTGTGACAAGGACAACTGTTTAGACCTGTCTGGCACCTCCTTGGAAAAAGGGTCAGCACCACTCTTGTCTCCAAGCCCAAAGCACAGCTCTGCAGCCCCCGTTACTCAAGCCATCTGCCCCCATTCAGCAGGATGAAGGGGCACAAAGTAAAGAAAAAGAAAAAGTCAGGATTCCTCTGTGCCCACTAATGACAGAGTCCAGGGCCTCCAAAAAGCCAAGGAGGAAAAAAGAGAGAAAAGAACCAGCCCTTCTCCTTTGGGAGGGAGTTTGGGCAGCCAAGGATCTCAACCAGTCAGTAATCACTGCTCCCAGGAGTTGGGACTCTCTGAGTTACAGCCCTGTTCCATCAGATAGCCACCCTGCACTAAGTAGGGACCTCCCTTTTAAGGATCTACTCTTCTCCAGGCTCCACAAGCCTCACAGATGTGCGGGATTGGGGCTGATTGTGCCTAGAGGAGCTCTTTAACCCTTTACAACTACAATACTTCTGTAGCTCAGCTGCCCTGAGCAAGTTGTAGCACACGGTCATGAATTCCTATTACATACACATTTCTGTTGAGGAAAAAAAATAGGGTGCCACTTTTTCTGGTGGCTTTTGCCATTTTACAATAAACCCTTTTTGGCTCATAAACCAAATGGAGAAAAAAACCTACATTGTTCACTTATTGGCTTAATATTAAAACAACAAGATGTTGACAGCAATATTTCTTTTAAAATATACCACTAGGGGAAACTTTGTCCTTTGCTTTTTTTATTTGTAAGATGTCATGTTAGAATCACAGTGCAACATCGTGAAATATTTACTAAGCAACACTGAGTTTTGTTCGGGTAAGAACTCAGTAAGGACTTCCGGATATAATGGATATGATCTAAGTTGGACACAAAGTCCACATTCCAAGCTGTAAGTCAACTTCTTCAAACTGAATCTGCACCATATTGTATACAGCTGCATGTCAAAGAGGTGATGATTTATTAACTCTACATATTGATGTATAATTGCTTCATGTTGCAAATTTAGGTCACCAAAACTTTGTGGCAGTAACAGAGACATTTCTTGTTGGAAGCTACCATTTGAATTTTCAATGGAAATGAAAAAAGTAGTAATTTGTTAATAGAAATAAGATTCTTATGAATGTTACAAAAAACCCATTACTCATGGTCCATGATATCCAGACCCTTGTGAACTTGATGTGAACTTGGACAGATTATACAAAGAATGTTTCCGGACAATGTCTTGTATATAATCCATAGCTATAGTTCTGGGAAAGCAAAACAACTTGATGATGCCAGTATTTAGGATGGGGATATGTGCTGTCTCTTACCATTTATCAGTTATATTTATAATGCCTTTGTAATCAGGGCAACACAGGAAAGGAGCTTATTGCATACTTGAGAAATGGCTTTTTTAAATACGCAGCTGAAACGCTGGGCTGAGGAAGAGACCGATATAAATGAAGAACAGCAAAGAGAAGACCGAAGAAGAGCTTTCGGC
This sequence comes from Mauremys mutica, assembly GCF_020497125.1. NCBI lineage: Eukaryota > Metazoa > Chordata > Testudines > Geoemydidae > Mauremys > Mauremys mutica. The sequence goes on along the minus strand of NC_059072.1, from coordinate 302,184,657 downwards.
CAGGACATGACACCTCTAAGAAAAGCCACACAAGCCAAACCAAGGACAGCCACTATTAACATTCTGTCAATATTTCAAAAGGCCTGGTTAAGGTAAAAATTCTAAGCGCCTGATCGTTCTCCTAGAGCAGCAAGTGTCAAGACTTACATAGTTAATGCACTCTTAAGGATCGGAATTTAGACACAAATGGTCGGATTCTCAGGTGCATCACAGACCTTTTGCACTGGCTTCAAATAGCCAGGTGAGTGTGAAAGATGGAAAGATCCATTCCATTCCAAACCCTATTTTTGCAAGGGGACATGAATTTCCTGACACTTTGGGCCTGATTCCTCTGTCGAATGTCAGTACCCTTTTATATCTTCTTCAGACCCAGGCATAGGGGCAGTTCTGGAGAAAAGGCTGGCCAGAGTATCACGCTACCAGCTGCCAGAATGGACTTTTGGGACCATTGCAATCAGGTGTAAATTAGAGCAGCCCCACTAGAAAGAGAGGACAGAGGAAATATATCATACATCCACCTTTGCCACCCTTCTCCCCAGGGCCTATGTTGAGCAAATGAAGTTGGCTAGCTCTCAGAACTGCACCCATGATGTCAGGAAATTATCAATTAAAGGAATGATGTGAGACATTCAATCTTAACATGACCATGACTTCACAATTCTGTGCGTAGCTAGATAGAGCACTCTCTTTAGGCACCTAAATATAAGTAATTCTGTGTGGATAATACTGGCTTGTTATCCAGAGGTATATTGCATATTCAACATTAATGCACCACAAATTCATGGCACAAACCTTTCATTTTCCGTCTAAGCCTGAAAATCTGAATGAGATGAGGCACAGGCCATTAGAATGCTCAAGTTGAGAATTTGAAAATGAGAACACACTCCTGAAGAGCTTTCAAGTCACCATGCCTAGAAACCAAATGCACTGGCTCCTATTAATGTAGGTTTTTCAATTTTTTCTTTTTAAATCTGTTGTGAACATTAAAATCATGTTCCACTCTAGCTCTAATTGTACCTTTAAAACAAACACAGAAAAGAAAGAAAAATGCTACTAGAGGAAATTTGGGTCCCTGGCGATTGCTGATCTTTTTGTGAACAGAAATTTAGCTCCAAGGACAAGTGTGACATCTGAAAGTGGGCAGGAAAAACTGAATATGATTTGAGCCAATTTACTGGTAGAGCCGCAGGCATCACCCATACCGCATCGTGCTCAAAAGAGAGCAGGCCAAAACCTATCCTGGAGAGCTTTCATTGATTAGCTCCCACACTGTTTACAATGGCTTGGCCCCTGATTCTATTCTCACTGAAGCCATTGAGAGTCTTTCCATTGACATCAGCAGGAGTTGGATCTGGTCCTTAAGTAGGAGATTAGGTTTCTGTTGCTTTCCTTCTGTGAATTATGCATGCTACAGTTTGCTGTTCAGTTCCATGTGAATGTTTTAAATCATGCCAAATCTCTAACTTTCCACAGTGAAGCAAGACAGTTGTAGGTGTTTCTGTGCTGTAATTGTTCCTTCCTTTTCCACAGCTCTGAGAGTTATTTTTCAAGCACTCGTGGAATGTCTGAAGTGACCACAGATTATCAGGCGGAACCCTGTCTGTTTTCCCTTATCCTCTCACCATGTGGAAAGTCATACATGATGAGGTTCAGGCATGCAGCAAAGCAGAAAGCATACGAGGAGTTGCCACACTGCTATTAAACATTTACTCCATTGCCAGTGGCAGGGGGCCCATATGAAAAGCCGCTGAGGGGGTAAACTACACATATGGTTATTTGTTCAACTTGTTCAGAATGTAAGCAGTAATGAGATCTTTCTCAAACCACTTAAGCAATGGGCAGTCTGCTTCCCGAAACTTGTGCCACTGCTGATACTGATGCAGGAGACATATCAGAAATTTGATTTAAAAAACAAACCAAATAAACAATCATGGTTAAGTAATAAATTATTTAGCCACTTGGGGCCTTATCTTTTCCCCATTCATTTTTTCCTCTTTGTTGATATCTGAGGGGGGCATTAGATAGTGCTGATTCATATCCATCGACCAAAGAAAACTATGTTGACTCTAGTAAAACTGGTCACTTCCTACCCAATAAAATTAATTTTAGCTTCTTCTTTGCACTGAACTGAATTACATTTCATACTTTATTGTCAGACACATTCAGGCACTTTAGTTGGTAAGGGGGAAGTTGGAAAAAACCTGAAAACTCAAGGAGAAAAGAAAGTGGGCAGTTTGGTTAGAATGAATCCCTGCTAATAAAATGGGAAGGGTAAGTTGCTAAAACACTGTTCCATCTACGTTAGTAGGAACAAGGCTGGTCTCAAACTGCAACCTCAGTTCTAAACACCTTCCAAATTTAGGGAAGCTCAGATTCACTAACTTCAGCACACATTGGATCAGGCCCTTTATGACTTCTTCATAACTGTTGCTTAGCACTTGGATATTAAAGTAATATGTGACTTAGCAATATTTAGGAGAAAAGAACCCCGGCAGAAAGAAGCTGTGTAGGAGAGGCTGAGATGGCACAAGGTGATCACAAATATGCCATCTGCTGAGCCAGCCCCATTAAGAAGTGGGTGGGGCTGGCTGAAGAGGGAATACTTACAGGACAGCAGAAGAATATACTGATTCAGTGAGCCTCTCTTTCAACCTCTGCTGGCAGGGCTCCTATGGCATTGTTGATGGAAATTAAAGGAGTCCCTCGCTATTGGAGCACCTCTGAGAAGACAAATATCAAAATATTCCCCTTACCAGGGTGAATTCCTTCCCAAAGCCTCCCCAAAGTCAGCATTCCTTGCTGGTGCACCGGTGAGGATGAATCTAGTACAATTACTATTTTTGCAACATCCCTGTGAGCAAGTGAATCCACATTATTAGATATACAACAACAATTCTTTTGGGAGATTGAACCACTTAAAAAATTATCAGGGAACTAATCAACGAGTAAAATGCTGTCTACTTTCTATACTGTGTACTTTCCTTAGTACTGTGTAGACCAGGGGTCGGCAACCTCTGGCATGCGGCTCGCCAGGGTAAGTAGCCTGGCGGACCGGGCCAGTTTGTTTACCTGCCATGTCGGCAGGTTCGGCCGATTGCAGCTCCCACTGGCTGCGGTTCACCGTCCCAGGCCAATGGGGGTGGCAGAAAGCGGTGCAAGTGAGGGAAGTGCTGGCCATGGCTTCCCGCCGCCCCCATTGGCCTAGGACGATGAACTGCGGCCAGTGGGAGCCGCAATCGGCTGAACCTGCTGACACAGCAGGTAAACAAACTAGCCCAGCCTGCCAGAGTACTTACCCTGGCGAGCCGTGTGCCAGAGGTTGCTGACCCCTGGTGTAGACTCTCTCTTCGTTAACATTCAGAACCTCTGCCAGTTCTAAAGATGTTGCCGACTACTCAGACTGCTAAGAGATTGTTTTAAAAATCTGAAAGTGATAATAAAAGTTGAAGAACTGACTCAAAGTGGAAACGTTCACCACTAACCAAAATTAATGCCAACGATTCTCTTCTCCTGTGCTCCCAGTTACCCAATGGGAGCTATGTTTAAGAGGCAGCTGTAGCAGCTGAACAGTGACCCATGATTTTGAGAAGAGGAGGAAGCACGATACGAACAGAAGTGCAGATTCAGAAGTACATCTGGTCAGGATTTTTTCAACAAGACTTTTTTCATTGGAAAATGCTGATTTGTCCAGTGGGAGCTGCAATGCTGATTTGTCCAAGACAAAACTTTGGGCAGGAAAGAAACAGCTCTAATGCAAATTTTGCTGGAGTCCCAGGTTCAGGATGGAATTCCTAATTGGAGAGAGGCTGAGACCCATCCCAGAAGAGCCAATAGCCTCATGGTCAGGGCACTCAGCTGGGTTGTGGGAGATCAAGGTTCAAGTTCCTGATCTGTCAAACCCACATCTCACAGGTGAATGCCCTACCATTGGGCCTTTCTGTTGTAGCTAGTCTCACTGCCTCTAGTTTCTGAGGTTACATCTACACAGGGATAAAAAAAAAAACATGACTGGCCCAGGTCAGCTGGCTCAGGCTCATGGGGTCAGGCTGAAAAATTGCTGTGTGCATGTTTGGGCTGGGCTCAGGCCTCAGCTCTGAGACTTTACAAGGGTGCAGGGTCTCAGAGCTCAGGCTCCAACCCGAGCCTGAATGTCTCCACAGCAATTTTTAGCCCCACAGCCCAAGCCCCATGAGACTGAGTCAGCTGACCAGGGCCAGCTGCAGCCATGTCATGGGTCTTTTATCCCTGTGTAGAGGTACCCTGAGAGTGAGGCTGTGTGTGCTGTGTGCACCAGCTGTGTTTCTGGTAGTCTGTGTTCGTTTTTGTTTTGTTACTTGCTGTTCCTTTGTTTTAGGGGGTTGTTGGCTCCCTTCCTTTTCCTTGGGGTGATGGGAGTTTTTCTCTATGAGGTCTGTCACGCTGTCTAGGTTGTCTCAGGACCAGGAGTGCCAACATCAGGTCAGACATCCCAGACTGATGGTGTATTCTATCATTCGATTTCACCAACCCAGTAACAAATGTGAACTCCTGGATCACTATAGCAGTCTTGCCATGGAGTCACAGATGCTCCCCTTAGACTCTCCAGTCTATTTTCTCACCCACACAAACTGGACTTAGAGATAAATGGTCATTTACACCAAAAATCACACAATATGCAGGTTGCTTCCTGTCCCAAGAGACCAGTCACTTACCAGAGATCAATTGGTACCCTAGATCATACACCAAAGACAACATGTGTAGCCATTCCTGTAATAAACTACCCTTTAAAGGTTTATTAACTAGGAAAAAGAAATAAGAGGGTTATTTACAGGTTAAAGCAAGCAAACATATACACAAATGAGTTACTATTTAAATCCTAAGAGTAACAGAGTTGTAATGATCTGTCTATTCAAAGTGTCTTTCTGTGCTATCCAGGAAGACAGCCCCTGGGGATCTCGGGCTTCAGTTTAGAGTCTCTGGCCGTGTCAGAGTTCAAACAGCAAAGAGAGATGGAAAATTTTCCTGTCACTTTGTTTTATTTCCTTCAGTTAGCTTCCAAGGCCACAAGACAAGTTTCCTTGAATGTAGAATTTCCAAGATGTGATAGGGCCATTAACCAATCCTTTGTATTGTGGTGTGTTCCTTGATGGTCCATCTGATTTTGATTGTCCTCCAGGATGGTCAGAAGGGATGATTCTGGTGCCTGGGCTCACAAGTTCAGAGCAAACATTTTCAAAGTTATAAAGCCAAACTTAGTATTCCATGCTATAAGAAAATATGTGACATTACAAGTGAGATTAATGCATGCATCAACTTACAAGCATTTCATAGAGTCTAAACACTAAATACATTCTTATCAGACTGTGACAGTCTGTACCGCTATGTTCACCCCTTTTACAGGACTATGTCTGGATCTAATGCATCTGAGGGTGTGAGGGAGTTGGCTGATGTGATTGCAGAGCCATTGGCCATTATCTTTGAAAATTCATGGCAATTGGGGGAGGTCCCGGATGATTGGAAAAAGGCAAATATAGTGTCCATCTTTAAAAAAGGGAAGAGAGAGAATCTGTGGAAATACAGATGGGTCAGCCTCACCTTGGTCCCTGGCAAAATCATGGAGCAGGTCCTCAAGGAATCCATTTTGAAGCACTTGGGGAAGAAGATGATCAGGAACAGTCAACATGGATTCAGCAAGGGCAAATCGTGCCTGCCCAACCTGATTGCCTTCTATGATGAGATAACTGGCTCTGTGGATATGGGGAAAATGGTGGATGTGATATATCTTGACTTTAGCAAAGCTTTTGATATGGTCTCCCACAGTATTCTTGCCAGCAAGTTAAAAAAGTATGGATTGGATGAATGGACCATAAGGTGGATAGAAAGCTGGCTAGATCGTCTGGCTCAACAGGTAGTGATCAATTACTCAATTTCTAGTTGGCAGCCGATATCAAGCGGAGTGCCCCAGGGGTCTGTCCTGGGGCCTGTTTTGTTCAACATCTTCTTTAAAGATCTGGATGATGGGATGGATTGCACCCTCAGCAAGTTTGCGGATGACACTAAACTGGGGGGAGAGGTAGATGTGCTGGAGGGTAGGAATAGGGTCCAGAGTGACCTAGACAAATTGGAGGATTGGGCCAAAAGAAATCTGATGAGGTTCAACAAGGACAAGTGCAGAGTCCTGCACTTAGGACGGAAGAATCCCATGCACTGCTACATGCTGGGGACCAACTGGCTAAGTGGCAGTTTTGCAGAAAAGGACCTGGGGATTACAGTGGACGAGAAGCTGGATATGAGTCAGCAGTGTGCCCTTGTTGCCAAGGAGGCTAAGGACATATTGGGCTGCATTAGTAGGAGCATTACCAGCAGATTGAGGGAAGTGATTATTCCCCTCTATTCAGCACTGGTGAGGCCAGTATTGTGTCCAGTTTTGGTCCCCCACTACAGAAAGGATGTGGACAAATTGGAGAGAGTCCAGTAGAGGGTAACAAAAATGATGAGGGGGCTGGGGCACATGACTTACAAGGAGAGGCTGAGGGAACTGGGCTTGTTTAGTCTGCAGAAGAGAGGAGTGAGTGGGGATTTGATAGCAGCCTTCAACTACCTGAAGGGGGGGTTCCAAAGAGGATGGAGCTAGGTTGTTTTCAGTGGTGGCAGATGACAGAACAAAGAGCAACGGTCTCAAGTTGCAGTGGGGGAGGTCTAGGTTGGATATTAGGAAAAACTATTTCACTAGGAGGGTGGTGAAGAACTGGAATGGGCTACCTAGAGAAGTGATGGAATCTCCATCCTTAGAGGTTTTTAAGGCACGGCTTGACAAAGTCCTGGCTGGGATGATTTAGTTGGGGTTGGTGCTGCTTTGAGCATGGGTTTGGACTAGATGACCTCCTGAGGTCTCTTCCAACCCTAATCTTCTATGATTCTATGTTAAATTCTATACAAAGCATACTGTGTAAGATATCACTTGAATACTCATGATTTGCTGATCATTATTGTTCTGATAAAATATGTGGGGCAACATTGTATGTAAAGATATAAGATTCCACAGTATGTATTACCAAGACATATTCCAACATGTTCTGGAGGGCAGTCACAAACAAGTTCCCCAGAGACAAAAGCCTAGCCAAGACCTCAGCCAGGTGTCAACGAATCAAGTGGACCACCGCCTGATTAAGTGGCCACTGTTCAGTGTGAGAACAAAATCTACATTTTTTACAAAGAAGCAGCTTAAGGTTCCTGGCCATACCAAATTTCTGTCTCCTGAACATGAGCTGGAGATGATTCTTGCACAAGAGAAAGGACTATAATAGGAGAGGGCAGACACCCCAAGTCATCTTCCCCTTGCTCTCTACCCACGGCATCATCAAACACTGAAGAACAAAGGAAGCAGAATTGAACTGGGGGGAGAGATCCTGACTGAAAGAGGTTCAGCCAGTAAGACTTCTGGAACATGTGATGAGAGAGGCCTTTGCTTTGTAGTCACTTAGCTTGTTAAGTTAGGTGTTAGTTGTGTTTTACATTTTATTTCCTTGTAACCAGTTCTGACTTATATGACTCATTACTTGGGGTAACTTAAAAATCTATCTTTCTGTAATTAATACATTTGTTGTTTTACCTAAACCAGTGTGTTTGGATTGAAGTATGAGGGAAACTCCACTTTGGATAACAAGATTTGTGCATATCATTTTCTATTAATAAAAGACGGACTTTATATGAACTTACATTGCCCAGGAGGGTGCTGGGCAGTACAAGACGTACATTTCCGGGAGAATGTCTGGGACTGAGAGTTTGCTAGTGTTGCCCTGGAGTTCATGAATGGCTGGCTACAGCACTCATACAGTATAGCTGGGAGTGATTTACATGCTGGAGGCTGTGTGTGAGAAGACCAGGAGTGGTTGCTCTCACAGCAAAGCAAGGTAAATAGCACCCCAGGTTGGGGAATCGAGAGGACACAGCTTTCCATCAGTCCAGATTGTACCCTGGATAATGTCACAAAGACTAATACCTATTTTGAACAAAATTAACATACATGTGAACTGGCCTGGTCTCCTGCTACAAGGTTATTAGTTCTTAGCTAATGCCTCCAGTCTGGGCAAGAGCTAGCATCTGGCCTGCCAGCCTCACACCCCCAATGCAAAAATGGTATAGAAAAGTGTGTCACTGACGAGCCTGAATACGCCTGAGGGTCCCCCCCATTCTCTACAAGGCATCATCCACTGCATTTTCCTTTCCCTTGATATGAATTATTTCCAGATCAAAGTCCTATAGGGCTAGACTCCAATGAAGAAATCTAGAATTTGTTCCCTTAGATTGGTGCAGCCATGTCAAAGGGGCATGATCGCTTAAAACAGTACATTTTTATTACACAAATAAGGTTTAAGTTGCTTGACAGCCCAGACAATGGGCATAGCACGCTTTCCTGATTACCTCTGCAGCCCCCATCTTGCATTGGGAGACCTTGACAGTGAGGCTGGCTTCTCTCAGCCTTTGTAACACTAGTCCCACATGGTTTAAGTGGGCTTGCCAAGAGCTACTGATAATAGTCATGTCATCTATATAGGCCCTGGCAAAGGTTTGTAACCCACGCAGCACCTCATTGATAAGCCACAGAAAGGTAGCCCCTGGATTTATTAATCCAAAAGTCATGACTTTAAATTCACGTAGTCCAGATTTCCACTATAAAAATGGATTTTCCTGGGCATCAGCATCTAAGAGAATTTGCTAGTGCCCACAAGTCAAATCCAGTGTGCTTATGAATTTTGCGCACACACCGCCAACAGATCCAGTAAGTTCTCTATTCAGGATGTGGAATATAGGTCACATTGGGTGATAGCATTTAGCTTTCTAAAATCCACACCAAATCTCCTGGCTTTATCCTTTTTAGGTACCATGACAATAGGAGACACCTAGGGACTTTTTGACTTAATAATTACCTCAAAAGGTCCTTCTCAATAATCCTGCATTTTGTTTTTCCTCACTGGGATCAGCACTAACACTAAATCACCTATATCAAATTATCTTTCTTCAGCATGCTGATCATACCAAACTTTCTGAGTTTCATGACTTTCCTCAAGATTCTGTTGCACTAAATTCATCATAACATATAAATTCTCCTTTAAACGAGTGACATATTCCCCTACAGGCTGTCCTGTCTCCTCTGGACTGCCCTCCTAAGAGCCTTGAATTAAATCTAGGCATCCCCTAACCTGCCTCCCATACAGGAGGTCAAAGAGGGTAAAGCCAGGAGATTCTTGGGGAACGCTTCTGTATGCATATACACCTCTACCCCGATATAATGCGACCCAATATAACACAAATTTGGATACAACGCAGTAAAGCAGTGCTCTGGGGGGGCGGGGCTGCGCACTCCAGCGGATCAAAGCAAGTTCAATATAACGCGGTTTCACCTATAACACGGTAAACATTTTCGGCTGCCAAGGACAGCATTATATTGGGGTAGAGGTGTAGTAAATAAGGGAGTAACACATCCCAGTCATTCTCATACCTGGAGACATACATTCTTAGCATAGCTTTTAACGTTCCATTAAATCTTTCCACAGCCCCATTAGTTTCTGAATGATAGGGAGCAGCCTATGTATGCTTCACTCCGCATAATTCCCATAATTTTTTAAAGACTACAGACATGAAATTTGCACCACGGCCTGTCAAGAGTTCTCTGGGAAAACAACTCTGCTAAAAATGGTGACTAAAGCTGTAGTCACTATTTCAGTTTCAATATTATACGTGGCTTCAGGGTACATGGTGGGAGACTCCACCACAACAAAGATATATCTCTTTCCATTCCTAGAAGGTTTAATGAGAGGTCCCACAATATCTACAGACACTCTGGCAAACACCTCTTTAATAATGGGCAAAGGCTGCAGAGGTGCTTTGCACGGTCCCTTTAAACCCTTGTGCTTCTGACATAAGTCACAACTCTTACAGTAATCTCTTACAGACCCCTTTCCCCCCAGCATGTGTTCGTCTTTCTTGACCCCTGCCAGCTGGACCCGGGTGAGAGGTGGCCTGCCACCACCTCTCCAGCCAGGCTCTCTCAGGTAGGGTGACCAGATGTTAAGGGGAAAATACCGGGACCGCCACAGTGGGGGTAGGGGGGGGTTACACTCACCCGTCCGGGAGTTCAGCGGTAATTCGGCAGAGAGCCCTTCAGTCGCGGACGGTCTTCGGCGGTATTTCAGTGGCGGGTAATAAACCTTGCCGCCAAAGACAGAAGCACCCGCCACCGAACTACCACTGAAGACCGTCCACAACTGAAGGATTCTCTGCCAAATCGCCGCCAAAGACCAGGGAACAAAATATCGGGACAAATGGCGTCCCAACCATACTCTGGTCGGGACGCGGGACAAACTCCTCAAAATCGGGACCCAATTTTATCGGGACGTCTAGTCACCCTACTCTCAGGAAGCTGCTGCGCAGCACAGAGGCAGCAACCAGGAGCAGCCAGCCCCAGCCACGAGAGAAGCGACTCCCTCCCACTCCCCACCTGGGCCTAGCTGCCAAGGAGAGTGGCCGAACGTGCCAGTGCACAGGCACACTGGGAGAAAGACAGAGCCCCCTCTCCCACAGGTAACGTGGGGCAGGGAGAGCGAGGAGGCCCCAGGCTGGGCACAGGGGTCACTGGGCAGAGGAGATACATGGGGTGGTCACATATCCTCCCCTTTAGATTGTGTGCCCCCCCCCAGTATGGGGAGGTGTGAGTCGTCCGTGGGCAAGCTGTTATTGAGGGCCTTTCCCTCCCCTGTTGCAGCATTCCCTGCTCACCACAGACAAAGCAGGTGAATCAGATCAATACTTACTTTGGGACTGGGTTATAACATGAATATGCTTAGACATGGCTAAAATGTTATTATGTATTAAAATATCAGTGGGCAGCATATTTCTGAGCAGGCAAGAATACAAGGCTCAGTAGCCAGGTAAGCAGGAGATGTTCAAAGCAGCAGACAGCCGGGGATTCCTCTAGTTGTTCAGACAGTTCCTGCCTGGCTAACTTTGTGCTGGTCACGCAAAAGCAGCCCTTTTGTAATCTCACCAGAACAGAATGGCCAGGGTAGAGCAGTGTGATGTGCTAGGATTGTTCTGTGCACTGATTGCATCCTGGCTGTGGCTTGATTACACTTTTTATAAATTGACTTATAACCTGGACAATATTTTAAGTGAACTTGGTGATGCTGGTGCTTTAGTGATACATGTTTAATGTTCATTTAAGACATGTTTTGCTTTATTTCATTCATATCTTTATCTTTTTGCATATATACTGTAATTTTATAATGTTTTAATAGTTTTTTATTTGATTTTATGTGAATAAAGGTGTTTTTCATGTCCTCTCTATCTCTCTCAATTTCAAAAGCACTATCTTTCATCCCGATACAGAACAGGAAATTTTTTTAAATCTCAAAAATTTCCATGGGATGTGACCAGCTCTATTCATAAGCACCAGCAAATAACTCCACTACCATTTTAGTCTTACAATTAAAAGGTAAAGGCAATTTAAGAACCTGAACCTGCAAACACACACGTGCATTACTTTACTCAGGCGAATAGTCTCATTAGTGGGACTGCTCACATGAATAAACTTACGTACCTGTATAAACATTTGCAGGAACAGATGCTCACAATGCAATGTAGCCAGGAGCACTTGGTTACTCTTGGTTTACTTATTATCAAATAAAATTTACATGGGTCATCTGTCAGTGAAGCAGCTTCAAGAAGTTTGTGGGAATAATGTGAGGATGCAACATTTGCTTATAGCAGACTGGCAACAAAATAAATCACAGCATCACAGAAATTAGACGTAGCTACGCTAGTATTTGCCCTGCCAATGCAAGGAATAACATGTAGCTAGCCAGAAAAAATAGGCTAATACTGGATTCTCTCTCTCTCTTTTTCTCTCTCTCTCTATATATATACACACACACACACACACGCACACACACTTAATTTAAATTTTTTTCTCCTTTCTTTTCCTCACTATGAAGGGTTTTTGCTTTATGAACCCTTTCCGCACTTTCTGATGCATGACATACTTTTCACTACCTTACCAACATTCACCTTTCCTTTAATTAGTCTTGCTTCATTTTCTCCTTTTTGGCTGTAGGGTTGTTGAAGAAAGAAAAACTTGCAAAAAATATGTTCTAATGGGGAAACAACAATTCAAACCATTCAAAAAGTAGTTCAAAACCTTCCAAAAAAAGGTCACCTGTCAGCAGAGACCACCCACCAAAATTTCACTTTGAGGTGGAAGTTTCAAGAAGGTTGAAATCACTGAAAACAGGAGATTAGAAGAGAAAATGTTATGCAGCCTGAGGGCCACTACAATCTGCTTAAAATTTGCTGTTTCTATTAACATTTTTGCTAGAAAATTAATTCTCTAGAGTATTCACAAAAGCTGAATACAAGTGGGATGCCAGTTACAGCCAAAAGTGAATTCAATTTGAGTGAATATTCCTGGAAGCAATTTCTTGCATATTCATTCAGCTTTATTCAATATTATTGCAACAACTGAAAAGTAAAGGCTGCTTTTTAGCAACTCATTACTCATTTGATGGGATTCTTTTTAATTACACAGTATTTCTGATCATTTTTAAGTGCCCTTTTCATCAGGACTTTGCTGCAACATTTCCAATAAAATGTATAGAACAAATAGGGTTGCCAGGCGACTAGTTTTTGACTGGAATGCCCGGTTGAAAAGGAACGCTGGTGGCAGTGCTGACTGGGTGGATAAAAGTCCAGTTGGCAGTACAGCGGGGCTAAGGCAGGTCCCCTGCCTGCCCTGGCTCTGTGCGGCTCCCAGAAGCAGCCAGCATTTCCACCTCCTAGGCACAGGGGCCAGGGAGGGTCCGTGCGCTGGCCCCACCCAAGCGGGAACTGTAGCCAATGGGAGCTATGGCGGTGGTGCTGGCCAGTTCCAAGGAGCCGGATGGAGCCAGGGCAGGGAGGGAGCCTGCCTTAGTCCCACTGTATCACTGACCAGGAGCCACCTAAGGTAAGTGCCGCCCTGCCGGAGCCTGCACCCCAAACCTCCTCCCACACCCCAAACCACAGCCCCAGGTTGGAACCCGCTCTCACACCCAAATGTCCTCTAAGAGCCCACACCCCTTCCTGCACCCCAACCCCCTCATCCCGAGCCCCACTCCCCGAGTCCACACCCCCAGCCGTAGCCCGCACATCATCCCGTACCCCAACCCCCTGTCCCAGCCCTGAGCCTCTTCCTGCCATCTGAACCCCTCAGCTCCAGCCTGGAACTCCCTCCTGCACCCCAACCCCCTCATCTCCAGCCCCACCCAGAGCCCTAACCTCCAGCTGGAGCCCTCACCCCAACCCACTGCCCCAGCCCAGTGAAAGTGAGTGAGGGTGGGGGGAGAGTGACTGAGGGAGGGGGAGGGAGGGATGGGGGAGTGAGCAGGGGCAGGCCTTGGAAAAGGGGCGGGGCAAGGTTCAGTTTTGTGTGATTAGAAAGTTTGCAACCCTAAGAACAAACTCACAGAATGCTTGTTCCTGCTCCCACTTACTTCAGTGGGTGCAGGATTAGGCCCCCGATTATGCTACAATCTTGGAAAATCTATGGTGAATTCTGTTCTTCGCTCTATCAGTTTGACCCTGAAAAGTGCAGAGAGCTCTGACCCTGATCCAGCAAAGCACTTAAGCATGTGCTTAACTTTACACATACAAATAATACTTTTGACTTCAGTGGAACCATTCATATATTCAAAGTTGAGTATGTACTTAAATACTTTGCTTAATTGGGGCTGGAGTGTTCTACACTTTGCAGAATCAAGCCCTGTGTCCATATCTTACTGCTGAACTAGCAGATAACTATCCAACATGGATGACTACTTTCTTCACTGATGAAAAATTGTACATGTACATGCAACACATGTAACATTACACAAAGGAGTTTCAATTTACCCAAAATTTACTGCTAAATTTATATAATGGACTTATTGGTAGATATTTTTAATACACAGATTCAAGAAGCTAACAAAAATGTCACAAAGAAAGCTTGCACTAGTCTCAAATCACAGCATTTCTGGGTACTTATTTAATTTTGCACTATTGTTAGCACATTTCACACCAAAGACATGGTAGTGGGGAGCAAGGCATGAATGATGATGAAAAAATTGGCATTTTCTTCTTCTTTTTTTAATAATGAAGGATTTTATTTTAGATTTTTCTTAGGAGACTGTGCTAACCATCCAAATCAAATAGTATTGGTGCTCAGTAAAAATATTTTTTGTTTGTTTTTTTTCTTGTTTAATAGTATTTGGGGAACAAAAAGGAGATAGGGAAAGATGTGCAAGAAAATAAAATTCAAATAATCTCAAAGTTTTGTACACTCTTTTAAAAATATATATTTTCAATTAAACAAAACTCTGGAAATAAATCATCCAAACTACCCCTGCTAATAGTTTACAGTCTGGTTTGAGTGAGCTTAACTTTAAGGTGTGGTAGGCTCTGGAAACTTACTGTGACTCATTGAGTAATAAGTAGCTACAACATAAAACATCAACCCACACACAATTTCTCTGCCTCATTCTGTATATCTTTCATTTGAAAAGAAAAATAAATGAATTATCTCATTAAATCTGTTTTTAATCTTTATGACAGAAAATAATGTATATAAAGGAATATTACTTTTTCTTGAAAACTTATTCATATATCAAAGAAAATAGTTACCTTTTCCATAACTGGTGTTCTTCGAGTGATTGCTCACGTCTGTTCCACAATAGGTGTGCGTGCTCACCAAGTGCACTGGTGCCGGAAGGTTTTCCCCTAGCAGTACCCGTAGCAGGGAGCGCCCCCGGCGACCCCTGGAGTGGCACCTGCTTGGCACGGTATAAGGGGAGCTGCTCGCTCCCCCCACCCTCAGTTCCTTCTTGCGGGCAGCCGGTAAGTGGAAGGCCTTCAGGTGGATGTCGTGGGCTATACAGAAGTCCTACTGCCTGAGGGCTTCGAGGCAGAGGAGTGGGCCCTGCCTTGCCTGTTAATATAGAACATCGAGGCCATGTTGTCCATGAGGATCCTGACTACCTTGCTCTCCAGGTGCAAGCGGAAGGCCATACACACCAGCCACACTGCTCTGAGCTTCTTTATGTGTAGGTCAGGTCCTGAGCTGACCCAAGGCCTTGGGTCTGAAAGCTCCCCACATGGGCCCCCCAACCCAGGTCCGACGCATCAGACACCAGCTCCAGTGATGGGGCCCTGTGCCTGAATGGGACCCCTTGGAGCATGTTGTTCGGGGTGGACCACCAACGCAGGGAGGTAATCACAGCGTCCGGCACAGTGAGGACCTTGTCCATCCTGTCCATGGCCTGGGAGAAATTCGAGGCCAACCAGAGCTGGAGGGGCCTCATCCTGAGTCTGGTGTGACGGACCATGTATGTGCATGCCGACATGTGACCCAAGAGCTGCAGGCAAACCCTGGCTGTTGTCGCCGGGAACCTTGTGACCGAGTCGATGAGAGCTTTCAGGGTCTCGAACCTGTCTGACAGGAGGGAGGCCCTGGCCAACACTGCGTCCAGGAGGGCCCTGATAAATTCTATGCGTTGGACCAGGACTAACGTGGACTTGGTGTTGTTTACCAGTAGGCCCCAGGCAGTGCACGTGGACAGGAGGAGCACCACATAATCCCTCACCTGCAACCAGGAGGTGCCCTTGACAAGCCAATCATCCAGATAGGGAAATATCTGTACCCCCCGCTGTCTGAGGTAGGCCGCTACCACCGATATGCATTTTGTAAACACCCTGGGGGCAGTGGACAGTCCGAACGGGAGGACCATAAATTGGTAATGATTCTGTCCCACCACAAAATAGAGGAAGCGCCTGTGCCCCTCAAATATGCGGATGTGGAAGTACAAATCCTGTAGATCAAGGGCAGCATACAGTCCCCGGGATCTAGGGAGGGAATGATGGAGGCCAGGGAGACCACACGGAACTTGAGCTTCACCATGTGCTGGTTCAGACCCCGTAGGTTCAGTATGGGCCTGAGACTCCCTTTGGACTTCGGGATAAGGAAATAATGGAAGTAGTACCCCTTGCCAATGAACTCCTCAGGCACTGCCTCTATCGCCCCTAGTCCTAGGAGTCACCCCACCTCCTGCTCGAGCAGAGCTTCGTGCAAAGGGTCCCCTAGGAGGGATGGGGGCAAGGTGTGGTTGGGTGGAGAGGAGGTAAACTAGAGGATGTAATCCTGGGAGATGGTGTTGAGGACCCATAGGTCCAAAGTGAGCCAAGACCATTCCGGAAGGAACGCACAAAACTGGTTGGAGAAGGGAAGCTTTATTGGGGGTGGATCCCTGATGAGGACTGGTGGGTTGTCCCCGAGCATCCCGTCAAAATCGCCTTTTCCCCACCAGCTTGCCCTTGGAGGGTCCAGGCTAGGGGGCAGGCCAAGACTGTCTCTGAGGGAGTCTCTTATAGTCCCCTTGCCTCTGATGGTCAGCCTCGTACTTCGGGAGGGCGGCCGGGTCGGAGTCTGCTGCGGCTTGAACGTAGGTTTTGCCGGAGCTGAGACATAGAGACCCACAGTCTGGAGGGTCGTGCGGGAGTCCTTCATGTCATGCAGCCTTGTATCTGTTTCCTCTTTGGGGTCGGGGCTGGCTGACCCTGTCATTCCCTGTGGTTCACTGACTCGACCACCGGGGAGTTGGGTGCTGGGTGGGTATATAGGTACTCATGCCCTTTAGTGGGAACAAAGTACTTGTGTTCTGCCTTTTTTGATATAGGGGCCAATGAGGCCAGTGTTTGCCACATGGCATTTGAAATTTTAGCCACCCCTTCATGGAGCGGCAAGGCGACCCTACGCAGTGCCGATGGGGACAACACGTTGAACAGGGAGTCCAAGGGCTCCTCCATCTCCTCTGCCTGGAGGTGGAGGCTTGCTGCCACCCTCTTTAAGAGCTCATGTTGGGCCCTAAAGTCCTCCTGCGGGATGGAGGGAGGTGGGGCCGCAATTGCCTCCTCCAGGCGGGCCGAAGAGGCCGGTGAGGTGCTTTGGGTGTCAGCCGGCACCTGTTCGGACTCCGGGCATGGTACTGAGGACGATCGTCCCACCGACTCCTTTGTCGGGGGTCTGGAAAGGGAGGCCGACGGTACTTCCGAAGCTCCGGCCACCGAGCGAGCTCCCACCAGGGGCTGCACCAGAGGCCACAGTGCCCACTGGTACCACTGGGCCAGCCACGACACTCGGTGCCACTGCACCTGCTGTGGCACTGGCAGGGCCGGCTGCCTGTGCTGGCTGGTCTGGCCCGTTGAAGGATGGCTATGAATGGAGACCGGGCTGGTGTAATATCCACTGCTATCTCTCGACCAGGAGGAGTGGCTGAGCTGGGATCTGTGATGGTCAGAGGACTGTGATCTCGATGTGGAGGACCGGTACTGATGGTAATGGCTGCGCTGCGAATGGCATCAACGGGCGGACCCGCAATGGCGAGGTGCTGGCAATCGACGCCCGGGCTGTGATGCCTTGGCAGAGACTTGGAGCAGAAGCCTGAGCGGGAACGGCGTCGACATCCATGCCATGACCGACTGCGGTACCCTCTCCAGGAGAGGACCGACGATGATGTCCACCGTGGTCCCGTCGATATCTGCTCTCTGAGGAGGACTGGTTCTGCAAGTCCCTGCCGGATGGAACCCAGCCCAAGAGTCCACATGGACTCTGCCCCGAGCGGATGCTGGGTGGTGATCGGCATCGGGAATGTTCTCTCGACCGAGATCAGTACCGAGCCGGGGGCGACTGCGGAGATCCCAGTGGAAGCTTGCCTCTGGAGCGTGGGGCCGACATCAGTGGTGCTCTGGGCACCAGCATGGACAAGACGTCCCGGACCGCCTGGAGGGCTTCAGGCGTGGATGGCATCTGGAGAGGCCTGTTCCAAAGGGGCCGGGCTACTCTGCTCTATGTGAGTCGGAGGCCTAGGGCCCGGTGGGGATCAAGGACTGCCCGACATGGGCCTAGCCTCAGTGCTGCTGCGAAGACTTCCCTCAGTGCCGCTGCGAAGAGGGAGTCCTCTTGGCGTGCCCCGTGGACGGTGAGTGGTGCCGACTGGACGATGGCACCAGCGGATCGCTGCGTACTGACATTGCGGTGCCTGGTACCGGCTCGGAGCGGCATGCCGGGTTGGGGTCAGCGCCGACTCCATCAGAATGGCTCGGAGCCTAATGTCCCTTTCTCTCTTGGTCCGAGGCTTAAACGATTTGCAAATCTTGCACCTCTCACTGATATGGGTTTCTCCCAAGCAGCGCAAACAGTCTGCCTCTTGGCATAGAACGCTGACGAGAACCACATGACTTAAATCCTGGGGCTCAGGGCATGCTTTGTTTTGTTTGCTGCTCTGGCTGCCCTGTAGGGCGCGCAGGAGGGGAGCGCCCTGCAGCAAACTCAGCAGGGCAGCCTGTGTCCTTCCCTCCCTGCCGACCGGAGCAGCGCGGAGCCCTCCTGGCAGATGGCGCGGCAATCGGGGCCGCGGGGTGAGCTCCCCGCTGAAGCGCTTGCCGCCCCCCTTCTCTCTTCCCCCCCCCCCACTAGACCGGGCGCGCACTCTGTAGCACAGGGAGTCCCCCCTGCACCCTGGGTCCGGCCGCCCTGTGGGGTTTTTTGTTTTGTTTTTTCCCCTGCTTTGCCAGCTGCACCGTCGTCCCCGCCCCCCCATCCCCCGCTTCAGACGTGGTTTTTGTTTGTTTGTTTGTTTTTTGTTTTTTCTCCCCCCTGCTTTACCGCTCCGGCTGGGCTGCAGGGGGGGGGTTCCCCCTGCTTTGCCGTTCCAGCCGCGCCGGTTTTTTGTTCCCCCCCCCACCCGCTTTACCGCTCCGGCTGTGCTGCAGGTTTGGTTTTTTTTCACCTGCTTTGCCGCTCCAGCCGCACCGTTTTTTTTGGTTTTGTTCCCCCCCCCTTTACCGCTCCGGCCGCACTGTGTTTTTTTGTTGTTGTTTTTTCCCCCTCGCTTTGTAGTTTCAGCCACGTCGGTTTTTTGTGTCCCCCCCACCTCTAGCCGTGCTGTGGTTTTTTTCCCCCCTGCTTTGCTGCTCCAGCGCCCCCCCCCTTTTTTTTTTTTTGCTTGGGGCGGCAAAAAAGCCAGAGCCGGCCCTGATTCCGACGCACCTTCACTGGCGGCAAGAAGGAACTGAGCGCGGGGGGAGCGTGCAGCTCCCCTTATACCGCGCCAGGCAGGTGCCATCCCAGGGATTGCCGGGGGCTCTTCCCCCTATGGGTACTGCTAGGGGAAAAACTTCCGGCACCGGTGCACGTGGCGAGCACACACCCCTATTGTGGAATACACATGAGCAATCACTTGAAGAAGAAGAAAAAATAGATAGTATATTCTTAAAAACTCTATTCTGCAATCAGCCCTGTTCCTTTTCTAACCTCTGATTTTTTAAAATGAAGTTTAACATGTACACTATAACAAGCAAGCATTTAGGATATATGAAAATAAATGTATAATGTGTACACAAATATTATTAAAGCTAGTATGGCAAATCTAAAACACAAATCACAGAATAAATATTATCTCCATCCTTCAAGATATGAGTGCAAAAATAGGCTCTGCTCCTGCAAACCCTCAAGTGAATAAATCTTTGCTCGCATGAGTAATCCAACTGACTGCAATGGATCTACACACATGAGCCAGGGTTGCAAGATTAAGCACATAATTAGGAGAACTTTTATCAGATGCATATTTTAAGTAAATGAGGCAGCACCTGCTATTAATACCATCTATTTCTTATTTTCCATTTGCCAGTATCTCAGGAAAATATTTCTTTGCTCTCTATCTGCCAGTAACAATCCAAACTATATATTCATTGGTCAGGTCTCCAAGTTTAGGCATGACTTGTAATAAACATAGCCTTGGCATAGACAAAAAGTAGGTGCTTAAAATGTGACTAAGTATAATTTGTACTTTTTATCAGAATCCCGTGATCTTTTAACACTCCCCAAATATGGTTTTTATATAGCCCACCAGATGAGAACACTAGCAATCTATTTCAAAACCGTTTAAATCAGTGATACTGAAGCTTTAGTACCTCATACAGCTCTCCTCATGGATATGAATCCTGAAAATGAAGCACCCATTGCCATGGGAACAAAATGACAATTTTGAACAACTATGTATGTGCAGCCAAATGGGTTAAATCTGTATGTGCTGTGGTAGCTAGCTGAGTTAAGTAAAAACGCCTCACATTGAAACATCGTACAGGTTGTCTCTGGGCCAGTTTCTCTGACTGTGTAAATTGGTACCACTCCATTGATTTCAATGCACCTGTGGCATTTTAGACCAGAGAATTTGGCCCTTTGAATGTCAGTGACATGAAGCCAAGCACAACCAGTCAGTTGGAACCCTCAGTTTGCAAGGCCTATGATTCAGTGTGTGACCATCTCTCCTGCACCTGCCCCAAACTCCTATGCCATGACAGCTAGGGTTGTTCAGAGTCATGGGAAGATGCTGTCAAATAGGTAATGTCTCTAGACCTGGTGTGAGGATTGGCAGAGAATGATAGAGAAACAATGAACTTTAAGATCTGGACAGGAGATCCATTATTCCCCATCCATATGCACATGGCAAACACAGCCACCTCAGCTTCTCACCCTTTTCTTTTGCCTCCTTGTCATCCCATTCCAATGTCCAACAGAGAGGCATTTGTGTAGGGATCACCCTCTTGCTGGACTATGCTGAACCATCCTAAACTGGGCTGGCTTTTATTCCTGTCTTAGAAGAATGCTTCTGCCAGATTGCACGAAATAGAAGGGACTTCTGAAACATTCTGCAGGAAAATAATCCAGATCTCTCTACAAGGTTAAGAGGTTGTTGTTTTCTTTTAAAATAGAAGACCTTATATTCCAACTGCGCTTTCCTAATTTTGGTAGCATAGGCCTCTATTAGTGGTGAGGGATGAGGTTACTCTGAAGGGCAGAATAAGTGAACCATAATATTCATAGCCCCAAGCAGCAGCTAGACATCTGAATCAGTAACATGATTGTGTAACTCAAAGACATCATGTGCAGACCAGAAAAACATATAAGTAGAACAGTGGACAATTCTAGAGATTTCATGTACTACGCTGTCTACTACATTCCCAGGTACATGTACACATGATACTAGCGAGCTACAGCAGTTTTCAGAAAGAAGTTTAAAGACAGTGTATAGATTAGCAAGCAAATATCAAATACATAAATATTCACATGGACGCATTTGGGGCCAGGTTTTCAAAAAAAATGTTAGACTTGCAATTGCGTGTGCAAAAATACATGTACAATTGTATGCCTAATTTTTGCACAGTTACTGTTTGCACATGTAAGTCAGGTAGTTGCACGTGCAAAATACCAGAACTAGCTAGTTGTGTGTACAGGCAGTCAACTGGTGCAGGTAGTCACTGTCTAGTGCACACACGTTAGCGACACAACTGCATCTGCACTTCTCTACATGAATTTGCATGCCTAATATACTTTATAATTTTGCTCTTTTGTAAATGCTATGGTAACAAAAGAAATGGGAGGAATGGACAGGATAGCAATTTTCAAAGTCCATGGGATTACTCATGTGAGTAAGGGTTTGCAAGATCAGGCCCTTAGACATGCATTTTAAAAAAGCTTGTTTCCCGCACTAAATTTGTAGACAGCACAGAGTTTCTCACTGTCCAGTGTCTCACACAAATTTTGTTTGTGGCCATCTTGGACGCCTACAGCTTTAAAGGTGGTAATTATCCCAACCCATATGCTGCTGAGTGCATTTTCCACTGCAAATGATAGATGGCTTATCCACAGAATTGTTTCCTAACGGTGTTTTCCACGTGTATAAAGCACTTTGTGGATACAAAGAAGCATGTCTGGTCAATACATTACGAAAGTAAACACTGTGTATAATCTGCAAGCCTCATCTTCTCCTGGACATACTTAATAATAAGTATATTTGAACCATGCAAAAGAGTAACAAATAACCCATTTCTGCTTGTTAATTTAGAATTGCTCCTTGACATTCAGCACTGGTGAGGTTAAAGCTCAAATTGTGTAGACAGTTGGCACAATCTTAAATTAAAGGTACTAATACACTGGAAAGGATACGGTGGAGGGTACCTACCATGACCAAAATGATGGGGTAGGGAAAAATCTTAAAGAAAACAAAGAACCAAACGTGTAATCGTAGGAAAAGAAGTTTCAATGGAACATGACAAAGGACTACAGATACACAAGCTTTTGTCTCTCACCAACAAAACTGGTCCAATAAAAGATATTACATCGCCTATCTTGTCTCTCTATGGATACACAAGGTATTTTATGAGGGAAAGAGAAAATCTGTTTACCCTAGTCAAAGAAAATAAAATCAGAAATAATGAACTAAATCTGCAGCAAACTAAATAGTAAGAAAGGCAGGGAAGTGATGGACTGGGCTTGATAACTGTTGGAGATGGTATGTGAATGCTTCAAAGTCTTGCCAAATCACATGAGGATGAAGTAATTAATCTATTAAAGGCTTCTGCCATCCCCCAAACGTGTACAATATTGTGTTAATGTAGCGAGTCTAAAATCTGCAGTTGATTCATAATACTGTATCAAAAAGGCTGTCCCTACTAGCAAAATAAATCACAAAATAAAACTTATTTGAAAATCATATGGTTAGATCTTTCTTTTGATTAATAGCATGTAACTATAGCTTGAGAAATTAACAAATTCATAATTGCAAAATAATTTCCATTTATGTTAAAAAATGTTTAGCAGGTAGAGGGCTGAAAGTATAAAATATCAGCATTCAAAATTTTAAGCAGAATTTCACAAATGATAAATCCCATCACTACCATTTGAGCTGAGTGAGCCAACCTAAGTTTTGTGCAAAATTGTTAATGACAGCAATGGAGAAGCGTTATTGCACAATAATACATGCATATGTTTCCATTACTTATAATAACTAGCAAAGCTAGCAATAGTGTATTATATGAGTTAAACATATCTGTGCAATCCCAAGTACTGAGCAATTGTCTTATTTTTGGCAAATTTTTGCAACTTCTGGAAAACACCACAGTTCTAAAATATCAGTGGGTATGTTACGGGTCATATTATCAAAAATAAATGCCTAAGAAGCATTCACAAATATGCAGATGACAAAAAAAAGTTGTGCATACAAAATTAATTACCGTGCACACAAATGTGTACTTATGCAAACAAGGGCCCATTTTACATGTGCAAATGCATATTTTATATTTGTAATGACCTGTTTCTACAAATATATTTTCGATGAGTGTTTTGAAAAACTAGTCCTTAAATCCTGTTCGAGTGACATTGTGGATCACTGAATCCTAGAAGAAATGGCAAGGAACACATAGATCATCCAATCTATCCCTCTGCCAATGTCAGATGGTTTTGGCCGGTTGAGTGTAAATATCCCAAACTATGGTGCTTCCACCACTTCTATTCCATAGAATAATAGCTCTCACTGTCAGGGAGTTTCTCTTAGTATTCATCCAAAAATTTTCTTAATTTCATTCCATTACTTGTGCTCACAGGTAGCATCCCAAATAATTTTCCCCTTCTTTGTTATTCACATTCTTCCAGGCTTCATACACTGTAATCACAGTTGTTATTATGCTGCCCCCTTCATTTAAATTATATTGTGATTGAGATATTTTTGTTTAATAACATTGTTAACCCCAGGCATTCAAAAATTCTAAGTCAAGGGGATCCCAAAATAATGAGAGTGAGTTAAAAAAATCATGAATTTCAAAACCATTACATTTGGGTTCTTCAGATCCCACAACATTCATGGGAACAGCAGAATGGCCGCCATTTCCCATGACTTTTAATGGGAATGAAGCTAGGCTACCCATTCTAAAGATGGCTGCCCAGTCTCCAAAAGCTTTGCAGGTAGAGCTGGAGGTATTACTTGTGAAGATGGCTGCCATCTCCTATTGAGTTCAATGGGAAAGTAGGCTGCCCTCAGAGAGGATGGTGAACCCCAGTTTTTTATGAGTGTTCCAGGCAAGAGAAGATGAGTATACAAAAAATGTATTTGCAGGCCCGGGGGATTCAGAAATGTGGAGTGATTGGCAGACTGAATGGAGGAGGGCAGGTAATATGTGGGCAGAAAGGGAGACTGAGAGCAACATGGGAATGTGTGGGGGTAGAAGGGAAACTTGTGGGAAGGCAGGGAGAGAGAGTAGGGAGCAAACCACACTAGAGGGAAGGACACATGAAGAGCGAGGGTGAGTGTGGGCAAGAGAAATGGACAGAGTAGAAGATTTGTGTGGGAACAGGATAATATTGGTGCAAGAGACAAGGGCAGGGTGGGGCGGGACAGGCTGGAGGCATGGGGAGCAATAGAGTAGGAAGAAGAAAAAGTGACAATGCTCCCACCCCAGGGTTTAGGAGAGAATAAGTGGAATCCCCTTCCTAGAAGGCTGGATGGATACCTACATTTGTATTTTTGTGTGTCTGTCCGGATGGGTAGGTGGTGTGCACTAAGGCTGAATTTTCAACCTCAAATGATCACACATACAAATTAAAGGCAAGGTTTCCACTAAAGGCTCAAAGATCTGAAGGCAGACTGAAGAACGATTGAATGTATTTGTTTATTTTTAATATCATGATTTTAAACTAATCATGAATTTTGGGTCTGACGCTACTTTTGAATACTTGGGGTGAGGAATATTGTGATAAAAGGTCTTGAGATTCCTAACTGGGAACTTAGACATGTTTAAAATATCCATATGCAGGCCCCATTTCAGGAAAATACTTAAGTGCTCTGAAAAGTAATGTTTTCACAAATCAGGGCCATATCTGAGAAGAATTAGAAATGTACATGTGAAAAATGAAAAATCAAGTATTTAATATGTTTTGAAAAGTACAGGCTGACAACCAGGGCTGAGAAATATTGTTATTTAATCTTCAAGGAAGAGTAGTTTAATTACAAAACATTGGAGTACAAATCTTTAAAAGGATAATTTATAGATTTTAAAATGTGTGTGTGTGTGTATGTGTATTGATAAGTAAATGCCATTCCTGTTCATTGAAATAATACACGTATAAAAGGTAAATAAATTAGTTTAGTGGTTACCAAATATTGATGCTCAAAAAAAGCAACAAACCAACTGCAGTGTTTACACTGGGGATTTCCAAAAAGTATAGGGTCACTATGGAGGCTACCTTAGAACAACTTTTCACGACTCTCAGTCTTCTGAGAAGATTAAAGCAAACCGCATTTCCTTTCCTTGCATCAGAAAACACCACTCATACCAAGGTGTCAATATATGCTGAAAAACCCTGAATTGTGCAATCCCACAAATGAGCTACAGGACATTACATTCGTACCACACAGGACTGGTAAATGGTGGCTTTCCTCATTTATTTCCTGTTCAGAGTTCTTTGAAAAACGTTGACTTGTTCACTTACATTACTCAGAGGAGGATATAATGAGCAATTCTTTTGCAGCATTGTCAGAACTTGAAGTACAATGATAATAGGACCAGATTCTGATCATTTTCACTCAAATTGAGTAATACTACACCGTACAAGCAGTCCCATTTACTTCTGTTGGGTACACAAAGAGTAAGCTGTTACTTAATGTGAGTTAAAATATCAGAATCTGGCCTATAACTTTAAATAGGTAACATAGCAGACTAATATCTCTTGAAGCTTTCTATTCATGCTCACAATCAAGACTATTTCAGTAAGTGAGCAACCAAAGACAACAACTTTAACCAAGATATATAGATATATATAGATAGATAGATAGATAGATATAGATATAGATATAGATATAAAACAACTTCTATTGTATTCTACAAGCTCTTAAGCATTGATACGAGATTCATAAGTAGATGATGAGCACATGGTAAGTTAAGTCCTCCATGTGTCAGCATGTGCTGTACTATTACAGTCAAATTTATGCTGCAACCACATTAGCACTAAAAATTAAATAACAAAAGCAAGGAATTCCGGGGGATGGGGTGACAGCCATAGCCCCTACCACTGAATTAGGATACATGTACCTACTGTGGGATGAGATGAGACACTTTTTTGAAATATCTGCAATGCCTACACAGGCACAATGGAACAAGTGAAAGTACAATTTTTCTGCTCTGAAAAAATGGCTCTGTAAAAATGATGTGAGAGTCCCATGTTTGTCCCTATCCCTGTTTTCAAATATGTCCAGTTTACAAGTAAATGTTCATGTGTTTGCTATTGAATCAGTGAGACACCCTTAAACAGGGACTACACAATGACATTTTTATAGTCATTTTGCAAAGCTGATGTCCGTTTTAAGAACTTGAATCTATGTGACACTGAGTTTTGAATTTTCATTCCCTTGCATTTTTTTCCACAGAGAAATGGAGGGTGTGGGGGAGAAACCTATGAGTCATTTTGCCCACCACTTGTCTGGCCATGAGCATCCCCCTGCTACAGTAAAATTCTATGTGCATTCTCATTTCCAAGTATCCAGAAAAGTGTACTTATGCATCCCTGAACAGAATGGCATTTGCTCAGAGCTGTCAGTGCAGGAGTGAAACATATTTTACACTACTAGAACATTTTAGAACATTTTTTGTTATTTATATATCAGGATTGAAGCTACATTATTCCAGGATCTATATGCACACACAAAGAGCTTACTTTTTCTACTATAAAAATAACCGAGTAAAATAACACACATGTAATAAAAGAATTACAAATGTACTGTAATTAACTATGCTTCTCATTCATCATTTGAACTTACCCCCAAACTTACTACCTTTGAGAGGCACTTTCTGAGCAACAGACAGGACTTATGATGGGCCCAGGTTCAGTGGTCATCTCACAATGTCATAGGTTTAGAATGGGATTTGCAAAAGCACCTAAGTAATGTAGGAGCAAAAGTCCCACTGACTTGCAATGGGATTTGTGCTCCTGAATAACTAACTGGATAACTGTGATTCTTAATTACAGACTTCATTGCAAATCTAAGGTAAATTACTTTTGGTATATGGCCTGCCCCTCAACTTCTAGTCATGTAAGAGGACACTTCCAATCATTCATTCACATATCCACAATCCAAAATTATAGTATCAGACAAATTTTTAAAAAGAATAAAGGAGTTCTTTACCTCAAAAGCTCTGCCAAGTATATTTAGTACAATACAGGTGTCTCTTTAAGCCTTACTTCTGCTGTGATGACTCCAGATAAGATGATTAGCAGGCCCAGACACAGCTGGTGTACCCAAACCATGTTCATATTACATCACCATCTTCAAACCCCACCCTTCTGTTTGTTTCTTGCACCTTGTCATTAACAAAGACTATTAACTGATCTTGATTGTGGCTGCTAGTTGTTACAAATAATCAATAGTCATGATAATATAACTGCTACTATTATTTGACAGTAAACATTCCCACACCGGAAATGGTTTTGCACAGTGTGAAACAATCAACTGTTATTGGCTCATGACTTCAAAGTTTCCCAGAAGGCAGATAATATGGTAAATACTGAGTCATAATTAATTTCAGTTTATTAATGGAAATTATACAATTCAAGGTCAGATTTAATCACTAAGGCTAATGAAAATCAGGACTAGGGGATTTCTGGTTGATTAGGATTATTCATCTGGCAACCAATTCTGCTTATAATGAGCATTTTTAAAAACAAGAGTCATCAAAATCCATGAACCCAGGATGTCATAACATGTCACTGGAATAAGTCCAGGCAAATCTTTTCCAGGCTTCCTTCATTCATCAGTGTCTCTGGGCCCTGCCTTTCACATCTCACTGATTGTCCAATATATCTGCAACAAACGGTATTTTTTGTTGAATAAACCTTAGTTTTAGATAGTCAGTGGATATATATATATCCAGTAAGTTCCCACACTGCAGCACTGAGATTATATTACATAGTGGTCTCCCTGTCCCATATTGTCATGTGTTTCCCTCTGTTAGAGTCAAATATGATGTGTTGTAGCAGGATGCTGGTTATAATCCATTATGGTTAAAGCCGTGTAAATTGTTTCCATTTTGACTCCTTTTATTCACCTGCGGATAACTTTCTACAGTTTTAGCTCTGTGGCTGGAATTTTCCATGCTTGTTCTTTGCCCAAAGATTAACTTGCTTTTAAAATGGGTGCAAAAATGAGTCAGCCCTTTTTGTGTAAGAAACAAATGAGGAAGGTGGTAGGTACAGTATTCCCATTCTTTAAAAAAGTGTGTGTGGTTTTTGGGTTGTTTTGGAGGGTGGCAAAGCTCTGTAATCAAAATGGTTGAAGGTGGAAAGTTGGCCTGGTTTCAGAATTCATTACAGAGCTGTTTGAGTTTTTCTGTGGGAGAAAATTGATGAGGATTTGACTAAGTGATCTGCATTTGAAGTCGGCTTCGGGCTTTGAAGGAAGGTGTCTTAGGCGAATTCTTAACATACATTGGCCGCAGCGTATCACCAATGTTGAAGTGAGCCGATTAACGGGCATCAACAATATAGTGGATGAAGCCAAACAACGAAGATGGAGGTGGCTGGGGCATGTGTTGAGAATGGATGCTGACAGACACCCTCGTATTGCCCTACGATGGACACCACAAGGAAGAAGGAGGAGAGGTAGACCATTGGGGACGTGGCGAAGGACCATTGAAGAGGAAATGAAAGGTATGGGAATGAAGTGGGATGAAATCTGCTGTCTCGCTCAAGAACAAAATGAATGGAGGAGAGTGGTTGGCGCCTTATGCTCCACAGGGAGTGAATAAGAAGAAGAATAAGAATAGGCAAATGTAGATTTTATTATTTTTTACTATGTTCAATGAAGGCCTGATCTGAAGCCCACTGAAGTTAGAGGGGGATTATTGATTGACTTCAAGGGGCTTTGAATCAGGCCCCAAATGTGCAGCAAGGGAAGAATGGACAATGCATGCAAGCACAGCTAAATTATTGAACTGTCGTCATTTGCAGCAGAGGCTGAAGCAAGTGCTTCTGCTACCCTTGTAAGGTGAGCTCGCGCCGCGACAAGGGCTCCTGACCACCTTGTGATGTGCTCAGAAACTGAGGCAAAGGCTCTGGCCAACTTTGCCAGGTGCACATGAAATGAGGAGCAGGAAACAGATGATGTGCTAGATGCACTGATGAGGGAGAGGTTGGGATCTGACAGGCAGGAAGGTTTGAGAGCCTGCTGGGCTGTAATCATTTTTCTGTAGTAAAAAAAAACAAATAAAAAACCACATATGGTAATTAATCTTCCCATTAACTGCACTAGTGAAAAACATATAGAGAAGCTAATATGGTGTTTAGCCCATAGTTACTGTGTATTCTACGTATGGTATAGCAACTGGGTTTCAACTAAAAAGCAGAAGATAATAAGCACACTATTGTTTCACTAACATATTGTTTGGGGCAACTATTATCTATAAATGATTTTAAAGACCTTATCAGACAGTTCTTTGCTTCATTTAATAATATACTATATACTATACATAATATACTACTATGAATCTGGAATGAAATTGTGACATTGTTAAATCCTAAGGGCTAGTCCACACTTACCGTCCAGGTCGACGCGGTGAGTTCGACTTCTCGGAGTTCGAACTATCGCGTCTGATCTAGACGCGATAGTTCGAACTCCGGAAGCGCCGCGGTCGACTCCGGTACTCCACCACTGCAAACGGCGGTGGCGGAGTCGACCTTGGAGCCGCGGAGTTCGACCCCGCCGCGTCTGGACGGGTGAGTAGTTCGAATTAGGGTACTTCGAATTCAGCTACGCTATTCACGTAGCTGAATTTGCGTACCCTAATTCGAACCCCCTTTTTAGTGTGGACCAGGCTTAAGAGATTACCAGTGAAGTCCCTTCTCCTGAGTACATAAAGACAAATCAAGACAACATGAAAGGAAAATAAAATAGCTGGAAAACTTAGAGCTCCAGTTTCTCTCTGCCAACTGACACCCAGACACTGGAACATACACATACGGTCAGAGTGGGGGCGTCTCCTGGTCTCTGGCAGCAGCTCAATTGCATGAGGAAAAAAGCAGTGTCTCATCCAGCTTCCCTCAGCAGCTGGTGGAAGCACTGGCAACAGACCACAAGGGACCTAGCCTGAGTGTTAACTGTGCTGATGTTCGAGGCATTTCGGTTAAGTTTTCTCTTGCTCAAAAAAAATCAGCTACAACTCTGCAGGTGTTTTATTCTCTGTCACCTGACCAGGATTTAACACAATCACCGTGGCCTCATTTGTAAACACACGTTAACTCAAAACAAGGTTCAGACAAACACATTTCTTCCCACTAAGACTGATAGTGACATAAAATTCCATTTGCCGAAAACAGAGTAAGTGGCCGAGTAAAAACAAGTGAAAGATTTGAATGGATCCAGAAGCACAAAAAGGCATATAAGGCCAAAAGATTGCATTGAGCAGAACTTTCCTAGATAGCTTTGATTTAAGAAAAAGGTCAGTGCACTCATTGTGTCATCAAGAAGGATCTCCCACCAAAATAAGTAAAAATAAAATAAAATACTTAAATCCTCTATAGAACTTTCAATCAACAGACATTACATTTCTGATAGAGCTCCACTCGCAACAGCTCCCTTTGCAGGTGCTAAGCATTTTTGAAAATCTGCCCTTTAGTGAGTTAAAGCCTTATGGGTAGGATGATGGGACACTGTGCTATATTCATCCTTGTGGTAAGTAAATGCAGGGATTAATTTATCAGAGTCAAAACATAATAATTATTAACAAAGTCCTAACTAGCACCTAAAGGCAACAGGGTTTGTCTGTGTTTTCACAACATCCTCTTATAGTTAAATCCCTTTAAAGAGAGAGAGAGAGCGAGAGAGAGAGAGAGATCTATATTTTCCCTTATTTATTTATTGAAAGATGTAAGCTGTGAAATTAATGGTCTCAAGAAAGAAAGAAAGACAGACAGACAGACAGACCCAACCCACTGCTTGGGACAACATGCCTGAGTGAGAGGTGAGCTGTAGCATTTCCTTCTGACAGAATGCCAGAAGACTGGTCATCACAGGGCAGAAAATGGTAATAGGAGACAGGGAGGATGTGATGTACCGCAGACAGGGCACTGAGTTTTTCGTGGTTAAAATGACAGCAAATGCACACCTCTGTCATCAACTCTCAGTATAATATGACTAGTAAAGACCACTGAAAGCCATATTCATGAGGAAATTTAGAGAAACCAAAAAGAACCTCAAGACAACTGAGGTTTTGTTTATGAATAATGATAATGTACTGAGGAAATCCATTATCCTATTTATGGTTTGTTATTCAGTGTCAGTGCCCATAGAGTACAGCACATTGTGGATATATACATTATATCATTAGAACGGGTCAGGACACAGCTGTTATGATTTTGATGCAAGATGTAAGCCAGGAACTGAGTGGTCTCAAAAAACAAACAAAAACCCCAATCTACTGTTTGAGACAACACACTTGAGAGGAGGTGAGCGGTACTGTTTCCTTCTGACACAACATAAACCCTGTAACCTCAAAAGGTGAGGGGGGGAGCTTAGTTTGCACTGGTGGGGGGAAAGGGTAGGGCTCCTTTAAGGGTCCCCCTTGAGTTGGGGGTTGGGAGATAGGGAAGTTTCAAGCATTTTAGCACAAATTATTTTTTCATCTGAAAATTTGTACAAGAAGAGCATTATTTGTTATTTGTCATTGTCTTACTTAAATTGTTTCTAATCAGGAAAAAATGTGACTTAGGTGACCAATCGCATACTGTGAATAGGCAAGGTAAATCGTTTTTAAACAATCCATGAGGTGAAATAGATTCAAATATACTATTTGGCAAATACTTGTGAATACAGCTGTTCAAAACACAGAATTTCTGTTTTACAGGCAATTCTGAGGTTTTGACACTTGTCTGCATCTCGTATTGGGTCAAGAAGTCAGAATAAACATACAATTGAAAGTTCAAAAAAAAATTTATTCTGAGATGTCAAAATATTTTCTTTCAGGTCAGTTTGACAATCTGTATCTGCCTGAGCTGCTTCAGTACTTCATGAGAGTTGTAGTTCAGGTGCGCCCCTATGCATCGGGCTTCCTGGCCAGACTATCTCTTCAAAGATGCACCATAATCATGAAACTCTCATGATGCTCAGCTAGAGGAGACATCACAGTGCATCATGGGACATGTAGTCCAACTAGCAAGCCCCACAGGGAATACTGAGGGCATTCAGTAACCAAAATACAACTCCCATGAGGCACTGTGGTGGCTCAGGTAGATGCAGATTAACATTGAACTGATCCAAAACAAAACATTTCAATTTGAGTCAGACCAGTCTGAAACAAAATGCTTTATTTTGATTTGCCTGACTGAAAACTGAATAATTTTGGCAAAAAGTAATATTTTCCTATGACAAATTTTGATTTTTCCAGACACACATTTCCATTTAAAAAAAGTAAAAAATGTCCAAGTATCTATACTTATGAATAATAAATACATCCATGAAACCAAATTCATAATGATTGTTTCCAAATCTCACAATTTTATTGTAGGACTCATGATATTTGGTGTTAAAGCCCCAGCTGCTGGAATCAGGTTATTACCTGAGAATGTCAGTTTCCAGTAAAAAGAAAAGGTAAGTTTCTAGCCCTCATGATTGTGGGGGAAAAGCTTCAAGCACCAGAAACATGGGTGGCAGATATAATAGACCAGGAGAGGCTCTGCCTCCCCTGCAGGGCCGGTACAAGGATGTTTCGCGCCCTAGGCGAAACTTCCACCTTGCGCCCTCCCCCGTCCCCGAGCCCCTGCCCTGAGGCTCCCCCCCTGCAGCAGCTCCCCCCCTCGGCCCCAGCCCACCCCTGCTCCGCCTCCACCTCGAGCACGCTGTCGCTGCTTCACTTCTCCCGCCTCCCAGGCTTGTGGCACCTAAGCTGATTGGCACCGCAAGCCTGGGAGGCAGGAGAAGTGAAGTGGCGATGGCGTGCTCGGGGTGGAGGTGGAGCAGGGGTGAGCTGCTTCACTTCTCCCGCCTCCCAGGCTTGCGGCACCAATCGGCTTAGGCGCCGCAAGCCTGGGAGGTGGGAGAAGTGAAGCAGCCATGGCATGCTTGGGGAGGAGGCGGGGCAGGGGTGAGCTGGGGTGGGGAGTTCCCCTGCGTGCTGCCCCCCCCTTACTTGCTGCAGGGAGCCCACCCCGCGCCCCCCTGCCCCAGCTCCCTTTGCCTAAATGCCGGCGGCAACCAGGGCGGCCAAAGATCCGGCCGCCACGGTCGCTGCCAAAGCAAATGCCGCTGCCCAAATCCTAGTACCCTAGGTGACTGCCTAGGTCACCTAATAGGTTGCACCGGCCCTGCTCCCCTGGCACTGCTGCAGCCGCCAGACCTCCGGCTGGTGGGGGGAATTTCTGTTTTATTATGCCCCATGCAGATTCCAGGGCAGCTGAACAGGCAGTAAGTGCTATTCAGTTTCCTGGGTTCATCAGTAATCTCCCTGGACTCCAAAGAAATCACTGATGAAACCAGGAAGCTGAGTAGCAAATACCGCCTCCTCAACCACCTGGGGAACCTGCATGGGGCATAATAAAACAAAAACTCCCCCTGCCAAAAGCTTATTCCAGAGGAGAGTCTGAGACAGTTTTCCCCGTGGAGGCTTGGTGTCTAGGGAGGCGTGGTGCAGCTGGCTCTGGGCTCCTCAGGGCAGGTGGGTTGGGGGCACATGGGCTTCTGGCCAGCCCAAGGCTTCTCCGACCAAGGAGGGGCAGTTCTCAGGCCTCCGGCCAGCTCAAGGTTCCTCCGGCCAAGGGTGTGGGGCTCTCAGGCCAGCCCAGTGCTCCTCTGGCCAACGCAGGGGGGGGGTGTGCTCAAGGCTCCTCCGGAGGCAGGGGGAGGGCGCGCTCATGGCTCTGGCCACGGAAGGAGGTCCTGCGGGTGGAAGGGGCGGAACTGGGGACTAGCCTCCCTCAAGAGGGACTCCATGCACCACCCATGACCAGAAAGCACATAAAAACAAACCGATGTTTAAATTATGTTGTAAATATCATTATATGCTGGGAGCCTGACTCATGAGTGTGGAATACTTGGGGTTGGCAACACTGCTATTGCTTGGAACAAATTATTTTACCAGTCACCTAGAGGAGTGTGTGATTTACAGTCCCATGCCAGGCTTCCTAGGTCAGGGATCAGCAAACTCTGGCACACGGCTCACCAGGATAAGCCCTCTGGCATGCCGGGCTGGTTTGTTTACCTGCCGCATCCGCAGGTTCGTCCGATCGTGGCTCCCACTGGCTGCGGTTCGCCACTCCAGGCCAATGGGGGCTGCAGGCCGAGGGATGTGCTGGCTGCCACTTCCCACAGCCCCCATTGGCCAGGAGCGGCGAACCGCGGCCAGTGGGAGCCACGATTGGCCAAACCTGCAGATGCGGCAGGTAAACAAACCGGCCCAGCCCCACAGGGTGCTTACCCTGGCAAGCCGCATGCAGGGCCAGCTCCAGACCCCAGCACTCCAAGCGCGCGCTTGGGGCAGCATTTTGCTGGGAGGGCGGTAGGCGGCTCCGGCAGACCTCCCACAGGCATGACTGCGGAGGGTCCGCGGGTCCCACAGCTCCAGTGGACCGCCCGCAGAAATGCCTGCGAATGGTCTGCTGGTCCCGCGGCTTCATTGGAGCATCCGTAGGCGTGCCTGCGGGAGGTCCACCGGAGCAGCGGGACCAGCGGACCCTCCGCAGGCACGTCTGCAGGAGGTCCTGCGGAGCCGCAGGACCGGCGACCGCCAGAGCGCACCCCGCGGCGCGCCGCCCTGCTTGGGGCGGTGGAATTCCTAGAGCCGCCCCTGGCCACAGGTTGCCAAAGGTTAATAATAATGCCAAAGGTTGCCAATCCCTGTCCTAGGTAATGCTGCCCCTGTACCACACAGCTTTCCTTACCTCAAAAATACATCCTTCCACATTGGCTAAACGCTTATATAAAGGGTTCAGCTATTGGTACCAATTTTGATATTATTTACTGATATTGATTCACTTTATTACCTACAGAAATTCTAAGCTCTGTTTTGCTATATTTTAAAATACTATTAATAACTGAGTAGTATGAAACAGACCAAGAGGGCATCTCCATTTTTTTGTTTATACCCTATGCCAGTGGTTCTTAATCCCCAACTCGCTTGTGGCCCAATCAGCAGACAACTGTGACCCATGTGACATCCTCAGGGCCATGCAGGTAGTATATATAATGTGGATGCAACCCATATAATACTGCTTCTTCCTCTTCTTTTTCCTTTATGCCGCTTTTCCTGGTGAGAGTTGTGGCAGCAGCATGGAGAGTAGGGAGGACCAGACATCCTTTTTCCTCCACAACAGCTTCCAGCTCCTCCTGAGGGATTCCCCAGCGTTCCCAAGCCAGGTGGAAGATATAATCCCTCCAGCGTGTCAGGGCTGGAAAAAGAAAACCCACAAAACAACCTGCATGTATTCAGCAGTCTGGTGACCACAGGTACATTTTTCAAAAGCCCCTAGACCCACTTTCAAAAGTGACTTGGGCACTTAGGAGTCTAAATTCCATTGATTTCAGGCTCTAAGGGTGGGATCCATGAAGGGACTCAGGCATTGCTACTCTGAGCTTCACAGAGCCTAACTAGGTGCTAGAAACTAGCCTAAGTAGCCTAGATGCTAGGAAAATCACAGGAACAATACTGCAAGCCACAAAGTTGAGTTATACACCAAAGCTCCTATCTGATGAATGTCGAGAGATAGGTGCCTTAGTCTGTAACCCATAAAAGCCAACACGCTAGGCAGGGAGATGCCTAAGCTAGCCAGGGGGAGATACTGACCGAGGTATTTGTCCTGAGCCCTGCGCTCTTCCCATCACAGTGATAGGCACATAAGTCTAGGCTGAAGGGAAGAGCCTATTTCTACTTAGCAATCCATGAATGGGAACCAGCCACCTGCTGTCAGGCACCTTGGTTCTTCAGGCATTTCTTGTGGGAATGAGTTAGGCACCTGCCTCACTCTACACAAAGCAGCTGTGTTAGCAACAGCTGCTGGCCACCTTATACCTTTTAGCTCAGTAGTAGGAGCACTCACCTGGGACGTGGGAGGCCTTGGGTCCAGGCAGGAAATTGGCTTCTGGGTGCTTAGAGTAAGGCAGTAGTGTGCATGCCTAGAGGAAGAAATGTAGACAACTAAGGATCTTTTACCCAAAGACTTAGGCATCAAGTGAGTTTCGGCACCTACGGTGTTCAGCAGAAGTTCTGTAAATCGCAGGGGAACCAAAACTGTAACTTAGGCACCTAAATACCTTTGTGGAGCTGGGATGAAGTGCTCAAATCACTTTTAAAAATGGGACTTAGGCTTCCACGTCAGTTAGGCATTTTTTAAAACATTACCTCATATTTCATAGCCAAAAAATATTGAACTGACCAGTGACTGACTGGGGGAAAGAGGTTTGGAAGCACTTTACTGTTGTCTCATAACAGCCAAAAATGTAACAAAGTGAATGAAAGAGGAATGATGTAAGAGAAAAAATTTCCCAAAATAAGTGTTTTTCTGTCACTCTCAATCAGGACTTGTCCAAACAAATCTGGCGCCTACTGCAAACTCATTCAAGTGGTTTCCGGACTGTGATAAAATTTACCATATGAATTTCTGTCTGTCCCCAGCCTAAGTCAAACAGCTGTGCCAAATCTTCTGCAGGAAGTTTGAAATCCACAGGGTCAGTTGGGGTATGCCCAGGACTGGCAAGTGTATTTTTTTCCTGCTCAAGAAGGGCTTATGTTCTCTTCAGAAAGAATCAGCTTGTCCCTCATACCAGATGGCATTAGAATTTGAGTAGTAAACCTCTCGCTATTTTAAATATTCTCTTACAGGTAAATTCTATGTGTGACCTCTATATGGAGTTAGAAGCCTAACTTTGGCAGCAAAGTTTGAAATTTTGGGTAGTGATTTTTTTAGCTTGATGATGAATTAAGCAGGCAGGTAATTCCTGGCTCTGGCTAAGTCTTTCATGGAAGATGAAATAAAGTAGGTCAAGGAAAAGTTTGTACAACTGAGAGAGTTTTAGTATAAAACCAGAATGCTAATTAAAGGGGTATCGTGCTGTTGATTTGCTGATACCCATAGTGCCTGGAGTGTAGTTATGTCTACATTACAAAATTAGGTTGGTTTTATTTAAGTCGACATTGAGCCTCTGATTTAAGCAAGTCAGTCCTGCATGTCCCCACTATGCTCATTGTGTTGGTGGAGCGCATCCTCACTAACAGAACTTGCATCGACTCACAGAGCACTGCACTGGGGGTAGCTATCCCACAGTGCATAGAGCTGAGTGGAATGTTGGGTTGGGCTTGCAGTGCCTCATGGAACCAAAACATTTGCACAGGTGGGTATGGGAACATAGCATTAGCATCTCATGATGCACTTACCTCCCTCCCTCCCTGAAATCAACAGCAAACAAAGAAAGCCTTTTTCACGCCTTTTTTCCCAAGCCTGGGTTACCCATGCAGATGCCATAGCACGGCAAGCAGGTCCCCACTCAGCTGTACACTGTTGTTGTGAGCATTACAAACACCTCATGCCTTATCCTGAAGTATTTACTCATCCAAAGCAGGAGCCACCACGTGGAACAATGTGATGCCATGGAAGCAGCCCTGCTGGAAGCCATGGACCGGAGCAATTTGCAGATGCTGGCAACAGTCGCATATCATCTTGACACAGTGGAGCACCACTTCTGGGCCCAGGAAACAAGCACTGACTGGTGGGACTGCATAGTTATGCAGTTATGGGATGACGAGCAGTGGCTGCAGAACTTTCGACTGCATAAGGCCACTTTCATGGAACTGTGCGAAGAGCTTTCCCCAGCCCTGAATACTAAATACTCAGTACTAAAGCAATACTAAAATGAGAACTGCTGTGACAGTTGAGAAGCAAGTGGTGATAGCTCTATGGAAGCTTGCAACACCAGACTTCTGCCGGTCAGTGGGGAATCAATTCGGAGAGGGTAAATCTACCGTGAGGTCTGCTGTGATCCAGGTTCCCAGGGCAATCAATAGATTTCAGCTAAGAAGAGTAGTGACTTTGGGAAATGTGCAGGACGTAGTGGATGGTTTTGCTGCAATGGGGTTCCCTAACGCAGTGAGGTGATAGACGGAACGCATCTCTATCTTGGCACCAGACCATCTTCCCAAAGAGTATATAAACTGAAAGGGGTACTTCTCAATGGTGTTGCAAGCACTGGTGGATCACCAGGGCTGTTTCACCAACATCAACACGGGATGGTCGGGAAAGGCGCATGACGTGTGCATCTTTAGGAACTCCGATCTGTTCAGAAAGCTGCAAGCAGAAACTTTCTTTCCAGACTTCAAAATTACCATTGGTGATGTTGAAATGCCAATCATGATCCTGGGAGACCCTGCATACCCCTTGCTCCCATGGCTCATGAAGCTGTACATAGGCAGCCTGGACAGCAGTAAGTAGAGGTTCAACCATATGCTGAGCAAGTGCCGAATGGTGGTGGAATGTGCCTTTGGATGTTTAAAAGCCTGCTGGCATAGTTTGCTTGCTAGGTTAGACCTCAGTGAAAGCAATATCCCCATTGTTGTTGCTGCATGCTGTGTGCTCCATAATATCTGTGAAACCAACGGAGAAAAGTTTCCGTGGGGAGTTGAGGCAGATCGCCTGGCAGCCAATTTTGAGCAGCCAGACACCAGAGCAATAAGAAGAGCACATCGAGGCACACTGCATCTCCATAAAGCTTTGAAAACTAGTTTCATCAAAGACCCACAGTATTATGACACTTGTGTGTGTTGTTCCTTACCAAGCTGTCCCCTTCATAGCATGTACTCCCCTGTAAACTACACCCCCACTAACCAGTGTGCTGAATGAATAAAGAGCCTTTTCTCCTCTAGCCATTAGTTTTTATTATGCTCACAAACACTGAAAGGCAGCAAAGTAAGAAAACTGGGGTTAAGGGGCTGATAACACAGGGGGAAGAAACGACGACAACTTGCTTACAGTTGCACTTGAATAACAATCAAAGGTGTGGGAATGGGCACCTTCTGGTCCTTGTAACCTCCCACAGAGTTGAGTGTAAGGGATACTAGACTTCTCCCCCACCCCCGCATCCTAGGATGTCTGGGAGGGGAAGATGTGGAACTTGGTAATGATGGCAGCCAGGTTCAGCATAGACTGCAGAGGGACTCTAGCATCCAGCTGCCTTTCTTAAACCTCAACCAGATGCTTCAACATGTCTGTTTGCTCCCTCATAATCCACAGCATCTCGTCCAGCGTGTAACGCTCGTGTTCCCTGCATGCTCTCCTATCCTCAGGGTCATTGTGCAGGCTGTCGGACAGTGCAATCCTCCATGCACTGAGCTCCGTCTTGTCACTCTCAGAGGCATGCTTTAACTCATTGAACATGTCCTCCCGAGTCTTCTTTTTCCGCCTTCTAATCTGCGAAAGTCTCTGTCCCAGTGTGTTGGCTGCGCCTACAGACAAGGTTTCAGCTGCAAAGAATACAAAGCACAAGGGTAGCATTGACAGTGCATATATGGTTTCTGGTGTAAGGTTAATTCTTTTTTTAAAAAAACACCCCTCAATGCATTTCCCTGAAAGCCACAACATAATCACAACCGCTGGCTACTGCAAGAGTCGGTTTGCTGCTCCAGCCATGGTGAATAAGGCCATGAGGCATCATGGGCGAGAGGTCTTGTGCTGCAACTTTTGTTAAGACATCCATGGGATAAGTGGTTCCAACCTCAGCACAACCCCCTTTCCCATAGCAGCCTGGATGGTGCTTGAGGACAGGCACCAGCGTAAAGCCCCACAAATACTTTGTTTGTTACAAAAACAGCACCAGGTTGGGGTGGAAGGGAGACAAACAGGAAGCGTTGCATTCCCCCCCCCCCCTTTTTTTTTTTAATGCTGGCTGTAATACAGGGTGATCCCTTCTAACCACAACCAGGGCACTTGGGAAAGCAAGGTTGTGTGACCCAGAATTCACCAAAGAGAGGCGGATTACTTATTGAATTGCTCTCTCCAACAACAGTGATCTATGTGCTTCTTTGGTTTTACATTGGTTGTGTTACTGGAAGCTTATCTTCCTTAGTCAAAATATGCACATTTTGCTCTCCAGATGCAGGATTATTCATCATTAACTTTACAACAAAGCTGCCTAGTTTCTTTCTTTCATTACCCTTTAGATAAGCTGCATAGTCTACTCTTTTAAAGTCCCAGTCATTTCCCTACTTCCACTACATCTGTTATAATTCAGTAATATTGCCCTTTTCTGTGAACCATTTCAGCAATCAGACAGTATTGTGTACGGTCTGTAGATAAGATAATGAATGACCTTACCTACATTTTGCCTGTGTCACAATTTTATTCTCTGGTTTCAGAGTAGCAGCCGTGTTAGTCTGTATCCGCAAAAAAAACAGGAGTACTTGTGGCACCTTAAAGACTAACAAATTTATTGTAGCATGAGCTTTCGTGAGCTAAAGCTCACTTCTTCGGATGCATAGAATGGAACACACAGACAGGAGATATTTATACATACAGAGAACATGAAAAGGTGGAAGTATGCATACCAACAGGCAGAGTCTAATCAATTGAGATGAGCTATCGTTAGCAGGAGGAAAAAAAACTTTTTGAAGTGATAATTAAGATGGCCCATAGAAGGTGTGAGGAGAACTTAACATAGGGAAATAGATTCAATTGGTGTAATGACCCAACCATTCCCAGTCTTTATTTAGACCACAGTTAATGGTATCTAGTTTGCATATTAATTCAAGTTCAGCAGTCTCTCTTTGGAGTCTGTTTTTGAAGTTTTTTTGTTGCAAAATTGCCACCTTCAAGTCTGTCACTGAGTGGTTAGGAAGGTTGAAGTGTTCTCCCACTGGTTTTTGAATGTTATGATTCCTGATGTCAGATTTGTGTCCATTTATTCTTTTGCGTAGAGACTGTCCGGTTTGGCCAATGTACATGGCAGAGGGGCATTGCTGGCACATGATGGCATATATCACGTTGGTAGATGTGCAGGTGTACGAGCCCCTGATGGTGTGTCTGATGTGATTAGGTCCTGTGATGGTGTCACTTGAATGGATATGTGGACAGAGCTGGCATCGGGCTTTATTGCAAGGATAGGTTCCTGGGTTAGTGTTTATGTTGTATGGTGTGCGGTTGCTGGTGAGTATTTGCTTCAGGTTGGGAGGCTGTCTATAAGCAAGGACTGGCCTGTCTCCCAAGATCTGTGAGAGTGAGGGATCATCTTTAAGGATAGGTTGTAAATCTTTGATGATGCGCTGGAGAGGTTTTAGTTGGGGGCTGTAGGTGATGGCTAGTGGTGTTCTGTTATTTTCTTTTTTAGGCCTGTCCTGTAGTAGGTGGCTTCTGGGTACTCTTCTGGCTCTGTCAATCTGTTTTTTCACTTCAGCAGGTGGGTATTGTAGGTTTAAGAATGCTTGATAGAGATCTTGTAGGTGTTTATCTCTGTCCGAGGGATTGGAGCAAATACGGTTGTATCTTAGAGCTTGGCTGTAGACAATGGATCGTGTGGTGTGTCCGGGATGGAAGCTGGAGGCATGTAAGTAAGTATAGCGGTCAGTAGGTTTCCGGTATAGGGTGGTATTTATGTGACCATCGTTTATTAGCACAGTAGTGTCTAGGAAATGGACCGCTTGTGTGGATTGGTCTAGGCTGAGGTTGATGGTGGGATGGAAATTGTTAAAATCTCGGTGGAATTCCTCGAGGGCTCCTTTTCCATGAGTCCAGATGATGAAGATGTCATCAATGTAGCGCAAGTAGAGTAGGGGTGTTAGGGAACGAGAGTTAAGGAAGCGTTGTTCTAAGTCAGCCATAAAGATGTTGGCATACTGAGGGGCCATGCGGGTACCCATAGCAGTGCCACTGACTTGAAGATATATATTGTCCCCAAATGTGAAATAGTTGTGGGTGAGGACAAAGTCACAAAGTTCAGCCACCAGGTTAGCCGTGATATTATCGGGGATACTGTTCCTGATGGCTTGTAGTCCATCTTCGTGTGGAATGTTAGTGTAGAGGGCTTCCACATCCATAGTGGCCAGAATGGTGTTTTCTGGAAGATCATTGATGGATTGTAGTTTCCTCAGGAAGTCAGTGGTGTCTCGAAGATAGCTGGGAGTGCTGGTAGCATAGGGCCTGAGGAGAGAGTCCACATAGCCAGACAATCCTGCTGTTAAAGTACCAATGCTTGAGATGATGGGGCGTCCAGGATTTCCAGGTTTATGGATCTTGGGTAGCAAATAGAATACACCTGGTCGGGGTTCCAGGCATGTGTCTGTATAGATCTGTTCCTGTGCTTTCTCAGGGAGTTTTTTGAGCAGATGGTGTAGTTTCTTTTGGTAATCATCAGTGGGATCAGAGGGTAATGGCTTGTAGAATGTGGAGTTAGAGAGTTGTCTGGCAGCCTCTTATTCATATTCCGACCTATTCATGATGACGACAGCACCTCCTTTGTCAGCCTGTTTGATTATGATGTCAGAGTTGTTCTTGAGGTTGTTGATGGCATTGTGTTCAGCACGGCTTAGGTTATGGGGCAAGTGATGTTGCTTTTCCACAATTTCAGCCCGTGCACGGTGACGGAAGCAATCTATGTAGAAGTCTAGTCTGTTGTTCCGACCCTCTGGAGGAGTCCATGCAGAATCCTTTTTATTATAGCGGTGGTAGAAAGGATTCTGTGGGTTAGTATGTAGTTCAGAGGTGTGTTGGAAGTATTCTTTGAGTCGGAGACGGCGAAAGTAGGATTCTAGGTCACCGCAAAACTGTATCATATTCGTGGATCTGGAAGGACAAAAGGAGAGTCCCCGAGATAGGATAGATTCTTCTGCTGGGCTAAGAGAATAGCTGGAAAGATTAACAATATTGTTGGGTGGGTTAAGGGAGCTATTGTTGTGGCTCCTTGTGCCATGTAGCAGTTTAGACAGTTTAGTGTCCTTTTTCTTTTGTAGAGAAGCAAAGTTTTTGTTGTAAATGGCTTGTCTAGTTTTTGTAAAGTTTGTCCATGAGGAAGTTTGTGTAGAAGGTTGGTTTTTCATCAGAATATCTAGTTTAGAGAGTTCAGTCTTAATCTTCCCCTGTTTGCTGTATAGGATGTTGATCAGGTGGTTTCGC
Organism: Mauremys mutica; assembly: GCF_020497125.1. Classification (NCBI taxonomy): domain Eukaryota; kingdom Metazoa; phylum Chordata; order Testudines; family Geoemydidae; genus Mauremys; species Mauremys mutica. Next base: position 302,141,654 of record NC_059072.1, on the reverse strand, counting down.
AGTTTCTTTGAGAGTGTGTGGCACAATCTGTCAGCATCAGGAATCATAACATTCAAAAACCAGTGGGAGAACACTTCAACCTTCCTAACCACTCAGTGACAGACTTGAATGTGGCAATTTTGCAACAAAAAAACTTCAAAAACAGACTCCAAAGAGAGACTGCTGAACTTGAATTAATATGCAAACTAGATACCATTAACTGTGGTCTAAATAAAGACTGGGAATGGTTGGGTCATTACACCAATTGAATCTATTTCCCTATGTTAAGTTCTCCTCACACCTTCTATGGGCCATCTTAATTATCACTTCAAAAAGTTTTTTTTCCTCCTGCTAACGATAGCTCATCTCAATTGATTAGACTCTGCCTGTTGGTATGCATACTTCCACCTTTTCATGTTCTCTGTATGTATAAATATCTCCTGTCTGTGTGTTCCATTCTATGCATCCGAAGAAGTGAGCTTTAGCTCACGAAAGCTCATGCTACAATAAATTTGTTAGTCTTTAAGGTGCCACAAGTACTCCAATTTTATTCTCTGTCATCTATGAGTCTGGGAAAAATGTGTTTTCTTCTGAATCTGGCATAGAAATCACATCCTTAGTCATAAAATTTATCATCAAACCACTATCTTCCTATAATCAGGAACTGCTGCTCCTATTGGAATGGAGGGGGGAAGAGAGAGAGGAATGTGTCTTCAAGACAAAGTAGGAATTTCAAAGGTAGGCTTTACATTTGGTGATAAACCAAGTTTTACTGTCATCTCTGACAAAAAGATAGTAAAAATGAAGCACATAAGCATGTAGCTAGTCAAAAAATAAAGCACCTGGCTCATTTGCAGATCAAAACTACACCATATGGTCCCGAAACACTGTTCATAGGATTAGGATTATTTCAGATACTTCAGACAATTGATACCCCTCCCCCCCCTTTTTTTTTTAAAGAAAAAGCCACTTGCAGTACATGTAGATGATTGAAGTACATAAAAATATATATCACTAAAAGTCCTCAAACAGAGAAATCCAACAGGGTTCTTCCTTAAAGATACAGTTAAGTGTAAGAATTTAGATAGGAAATGTTTGCAAGATTCAGGTCTTTGATTTTATCATAATCATTGTTCTTTGTTACTGTATGTACTGTATCCAGGCAAAGAAAGTACATGCAAAATATCCCAAACTTCTACTGATGTGCCTTAGATTAGGAATGGGAGCACTGGGTAAATTTCCAGATTTTATAATAGCATTTTAAAGCTCCTAATTTCGATCAATTGATGCCCTGAAATGTAGCCTGAAATTGCCAACGAGCTTGACATTGAACTAGTAGAACTAGTATAAAACCACACACATGATTCTAGAGAAATAGAATATGGAAAACCCTGACTGATTAAAAACTGTCCCAGATGCATTTACTCATCACTACACATTAAATGATTAATCACTTGTCCTCATTGTTAACATGAAAACAGGAAGTCCACAAAACCCGCACATAGTGCACTTCTATCTAATAAATTCTGACTAGTCAGTCAGGCAAAAAGCATGCACTGCATCAACTATTATATATTAATTTAATATATTGGCATATACTGAGAAACTGAAACTGTTTGCTAATTTATAAACAGCTGACAGCAACTATGTATTGTGACAAAGTTCCTCCTCTGCCTTGGTGGGTCCTGCACTTTTTGGTGGATTTGTTCACTTCAGAGGTTCACAGCAGCTTCTGCTAGAGGCTCAAACCTGCCGTTCACTCAGCTAACCTCATCACTGTCCAGCATAGGGGAAATGGAGAACAGTCTCTGTGTTCCACCTAGTGGGTTGGGGACAGGCCAGATCCCTTTCCAAATTAGGCCTTCCCTTCTCATGTTGCTCACAGACCAGGTCAACTCCTCCTGTGTCCAATCAGGACTTGGGGGGATGGCTTCTCTGCCAAGAAGCCCTCCAAAAGCCTGATGAAGCCTCTGGAAATGGCGGGTGATACCATGACCAATAGAGGTGGGTGGCAGCTGAGGAAGAGTGGCTAATCTGCCAGTGTTGGAGGCTGCAGGGCTGAGAGAAGTGGCAAGGGTGGGTATAGCAGCTCAAGGTGGGTGGTAGGGACCAGCAAATCTGTCCATCTCAGTGTTGTCTGCTGAACCAGGGCAGGGTACATGGAGCCGAGCCCCAGAACTCCTGCCATGGCTGAGGACCACACACCCACAAGCTATCATGACCCTTGGTCATCGCAGGAACCAGCGGTGCCAATTTGCTTTGCCCTCGGCCTTTGGGGGTGGCCCTGCAGGGTCATCATATGACATCTCAACTGACCAAGCCTGCCTTGGGAAGGGAATGTGATGCATTGCAGTGGTCCATGACAGGGATCTGCTGCAGTGTTCATGAGAGTGCTTGCGGCTCTTGTTGGTTGTCTTCTCACATCTTGGCAGTGACAGTGAATCCAGGCCTGAGGCCAAAGGCAGAACACTCACCCCTGGTGAAGTGTGGTGCACCATTAGTACCAATGGTCTGGGATTGGATTCCGCACAAGGCTGGAGAACCTCCACCATGAGGAACTTGCAGAGGCACAGAAGATGAGCATCAAGGATCTTGACAGGAAGGACCTGCACATGTTGCAGCGAGTGGCAACATGCATCTGGCCCAAGTAGTAGAGACAATCAGTGATGAGCTGCCAAACTCTTAACAACCGGTTCCCTATAAAAAGTTCTGATTTAAGGGATGTTCCACAGTATGTATTTTTTGTACCTTTCTCCATAAGAAGTGGCAATGCATTGAGTCGTTGGGAGTCATGCTTTCCAATAAAAAAAAATAAACATTTTTATGTTTATTACAATAGAAAAGTATTGCTTTATTAAACGAATTCAAAATACATTTGAAAAGAAGAAAATATAAAGAAGAGATGTATGAGTAAGCAAACGATAATATTTAAGAATGAAATGCCTATTCTTGTATTTTAAAATATTACATGTGAACTACTTAACTTATTAAAAATAAAAAGTGTAATATATTAATGTTGAAGTATACAATGCAACAAACAATATTTTAAAGAATATTTAAGTGCATTATTTATTACTAATTAGGTAGTAATTTCCAAATGGCTTCTTGATCTTCTCCATAATCTTTGGTGTTGGATACACGAACTCTGGTATTTAATGTGGATAGATGACTTCTCATCCATGATTTAACATAGTCTATGAGTCTATATGGTATTGGGTTCCAGGAACTTAGTAGTTTTCCCAACAAATTGATGGTCAGAAAGCTTGAGATATGTTTAATTATTAAATTCACCCTTTTATCACTACAAATAATATTCATCAACGAAAAAGCTCTTTCTGCTTCTGCAGAACTAACTGCAATTGTGTTCATAATTTACTTTGCTCTCCTTATTGTTTCTGGATCAGGAAGATTTTTTGATTGAACGTTATTCTCTACATAGTCACAAAAATCATTTAAATCAACTACAAATTTTATGAATTTATTTAATTCATGCACTTTTTCTTCTTCTGTTTTCCAAGGTAACCTGACTTCTTCAATATTCCATGAAGTGGGATCCATAACACTGAATAATTCAACTATTTTAGGTGTATTACTAGAATGACCTAAATTATCTTCTTTATATTTAATGCGATTTTTGTTTAATAATCTTGCCTTTATTTTTTCAATAATACACTCTATTACTGTGTCTCATGGCAGTGATTTAAAACTTACATTATCTTCAAACTCTATGCATTTAAAAAGCATCATTTTTTATCATTTCATTAATTTTATTTTCGTGTATACCAGTGTTTCTTAAAATGGGGTCACTGCTTGGGTAGGTAAAGCCCTGGAGGGCGGGCCAGTTTGTTTACCTGCCCCATCCACAGATCCGGCTGATCACAGCTCCCACTGGCCACAGTTCACCGCTGCAGGCCAATGGGGGCTGCTGGAAGTGGCGGCCAGTAAATCCCTCGGCCTGCGCCACTTCCAGCAGCTCCCATTGGCCTGGAGCAGCGAACCGCGGCCAGTGGGAGCCGCGATCAGCCAGACCTGCGGACGGGGCAGGTAAACAAACTGGCCCGGCCCAGCAGGGGCTTTTCGTACACAAGCGGCGACCCCAGTTTGAGAAACACTTGTGTATACCGTAACTCTTTTAATTGTATGAAAAAATCAATCATTCATTTGATTAGCTTATCTGCCTTTGTTAAACTCAATTGTCTCGCTTGCAGTGAATTTGATAATGAAGTTCATCCAAAATGTCAATCATTAATGAAAAGTCTTTTAAAAATTCTTTGTTTTTCAATCTTTTTTCCATGCCAGAAAATTTCTTATTTTTGGAAAAATAAATATAAAGAGCTGGATAAGCTCTCCAGACCGCTTTGACAGCTCTAAGGCTACAAGAAGCCCATCGTGGACCAAAAACACAGCCTAATTTGATGATTTCAATATATAGTTCCTCAGAAACCTGTTTAAGTTCAAATTGACTTTTATTTGACTGAATGAAAAATTGCATAAATCTTGTCCAAAAAAATCTTGAAATGGCTTATTTCATTGATACCATTTACAGCATCATCTAAAGCCAGTTGTAGCCGATGATTCAAACAATGCCAAATTATAATGTTTGGAAAATCTTGATTCAGTCTTGTAGCAACTCCAGATTTATGTTCAAGCATGGTGCTCGCGTCATCAGAACAAAATCCAGTTACATTTTTCTTTAAATATTCTGTATCAAATACTGTATTGGTTAATGTATTTCTCAAAGCATTATAAATATTTTCTGCTTTTGTTGATTCTAATTCCACTAAATCAAGTAAAATTGTTGGTGAAGAATCTTGTAATTCACATTTTATAAGAATTACAAGCACAGTTTTACTTGAAATTGTAGAAGCTTCATCAATAATAATACAAATCTTTTCAATGATTTTACTAAAAATTTGTTTTCTTCTTAATTCAGCAATATGCTCTACGATTCTGATGGCCAAAAATCAAGAATGTAGGCAGTTCCCTGAATCGGTTTCATTCTTAATTTGTAGTTCTACTTCATCCTCCCTATCTGACATTGGTCGGTTTCTTTTTACTAAGCTGTAAACTATGTTGAAAATTTTGCTGGTTATTGCAATATTTTTTTTTCAGTAAGTTTATCAATCACTGTAGTGAGAGGCTCTTTTTTAGATTCATTTAAAATATTTATAACTCTCAAATGAGAGCTTGATTCAAAATGCTCCTTCATTTTTTTCTTAATGAAGCTTGCTGAACTATTTTATCAGTTCCAGATGCTTTAATACAGGGGTCGGCAACCTCTGGCATGCGGCTCGCCAGGGTAAGCACCCTGGCAGGCCAGGCCAGGCCAGTTTGTTTACCTGCCGCATTGGCAGGTTCAGCCAATCATGGCTCCCACTGGCCACGGTTCACTGTCCCAGGCCATTAGGGGCTGCGGGAAGCAGCACGGGCCGAGGGATGTGCTGGCCATGGCTTCCCGCCACCCCCATTGGCCTGGAGCAGTGAACTGCAGCTAATGGGAGCCACAATTGGCCGAACCTGCCGACGCGGCAGGTAAACAAAGTACCATAGTGCGATCTCTTTATCGTGAAAGCACAACTTACAAATGTAGATTTTTTTTAATTACGTAACTGCACTCAAAAACGAAACAATGTAAAACTTCAGAGCCTGCAAGTCCATTTAGTCCTACTTCTTGTTCAGCCAATCGCTAAGAGAAACAAGTTTGTTTACATTTATGGGAGATATTGCTGCCCACTTATTTACAATGTCACCTGAAAGTGAGAACAGACGTTTGCATGGCACTTTTGTAGCCAGCATTGCAAAGTATTTACATGCCAGATATGCTAAACATTCATATGCCTCTTCATGCTTTGGCCACCACTACAGAGGACATGCTTCCATGCTGATGATGCGCGTTAAAAAAAAGTTAATTAAATTTGTGACTGAACTCGTTGGCGAGAATTATGTTTCCTGCTCTGTGTTTTACCTGCATTCTGCCATATATTTCATGTTATAACAGTCTCGGATGATGACCCAGCATGTTGTTTGTTTTAAGAACACTTTCACTGAACGCAAAGAAGGTACCAATGGGGGATTTGTACAGATAGCTACAACACTCGACCCAAGATTTAAGAATCTGAAGTGCTGTCCAAAATCGGATCAGGATGGCATGTGGAGCACAATTTCAGTCTTAAAAAAGCAACACTCTGATGCAGAAACTACAGAACCCGAACCACCAAAAAAGAAAATCAACTTTCTGCTGCTGACTCAGATGATGAAAATGAACACGCATTGGTCTGCACTGCTTTGGATCATTGTCTAGCAGAACCCATCATCAGCATGGACGCATGTCCTCTGGAATGCTGATTGAAGCATGAAGGGACATATGAATCTTTATCGCATCTGGCATGTAAATATCTTGCAACGCCAGCTACAACAGTGCCAGGGGAATGCCTGTTCTCACTTTCGGTGACATTGTAAGCATTATCTCCTGTAAGTGTAAACAAACTTGTTTGTCTGAGCAATTGGCTGAACAAGAAGGACTGAGTGGACTTGTAGGCTCTAAAGTTTTACTTTGTTTTATTTTTGAATGAAGTTATTTTTCGCACATAGTTCTACATTTGTAAGTTCAACTTTCACAATAAAGAGATTGCACTACAGTACTTGTATTAAGTGAACTGAAAAATATTTTTTATTTTTACAGTGCAAATATTTATAATAAAAATAAATATAAAGTGAGCACTATACACTTTGTATTCTGTGTTGTAATTGAAATCTATATATTTGAAAATGTGGAAAACATCCAAAATATTTTTATAATTAGTATTCTATTATTGTTTAACAACGCCATTAATCGCTTGACAGCCCTAGGTGAGGAAGATGATACACCCAGAAAATCTGGGTCATGATCTTCTTCCTCCACATACTCCTGTGGAGCCAGTTGCTGTTATTTAGGAGAGGGGCAATGAGACTCTAGTAGACTACTGAAATTGATGCCATGCATAAGGATCCCATAGACCCCAATAGGCCAGTACAAAGTGTCAAAGGCTGGTTGGGAGAGGCTCAAATGGACACTAGCAATCCCTTGCTGGGTACTCCTGCTTGGACGGTAGATGGGTCAAGGAAACTCTTGAAAATCCTGTCTGGACTAACCTCCCTGGGAGATGATTGTTCATCCTGGACACTGGATTCAGCCTACAAGGTCAGATCAGATTCCACTGCCGGTATTGTTGACACCAGTGGAAGGAAGCTCTGGCTCAACGAGGTGAGTAACTCCTTTTCCTTGTGGTAGTATCCTCTTCTTGGGTTAAAATGTCTCTCAGAAACAAAACTGGACGTAGAGGAGATTGTGGGTCCAGAAAGGTGAAAATACCCTCTGTGGGAGTATACATTTCAATCCATCCCCAGGTACAAGGGGGTCTGGTTGTTGATTCCGCCGGATCCAGTGCCATAGCAGACTTAGTGTTCAGTGGATCCCTAGGGGGCCAGGCCAGTACTGTTGGAGAGAGCCCAGTCTGGAAGTCTTGGTTGGTATCAGTGAATGTTGGTCCTTCAGGTTGCTGGAGATCCTGGCCGTCATCAGAGTGGGTAGTGAGGCTGGTATTCTTAGAGCTTTGCTTTGGCATGATTTTCCTCCAGGGTTAGGAGACATAGGCAAACCAGATCTTTGGGACCGGTGCATGAAGACTCACCCAACTTGGAAGGAGTCAGAGAAGGACCCCTTCTCCTGGAAGCAGAGTTAGAGAGGGATCTGTTTTTTGTCTGTAAGACTGCCCCTTTACTCTCATGAGAAGCCCAAGACAATGGGTCTTCAGGTTTTCAGATCTGGCTTCTGCTCCAGAGCTCATGCTCAGCAGTTGTGGCCAATGTTCTGGAGTTCTCCCTGGCCTGGATCTGACTGAAGTATCATGGCCTTTTTTTATGAGGTGCTTCCTCAGTTAACGCTTTTGTCCCTCTCAGGTCAGGGTGGCAAGGAGCGACACTGCACTTGACAGAGCTATGCACCTTGCCAAGATAGTAAAGGCACTAACAGTGGTGGTAGCCACGAAGCAAGAACAGAAGACAGTTTTTAATCCCAGAATTCTAGGCACAGCCATGCTCCTCAAAGGTGGGCTGGAGAGGGTCCCCAGGCTTGGGGAAAACTAACCTATGATAACTCTATGGAATACTATAAAACATTAACAAACTATATACAATTATAGTTACCGAGATGAAGACAATGCAATGATAACTCCAGCCACAGGGGATTCTGACTCAAGGCATGCAGTGGAAAGGAGGAACTGGAGAGGTGGTCAGTCCACACTTCCCTTATACCTTCAGTGCAGAGCAGGAGGAGATTCAGGGCATAGGTGTGGACTAATGACACTATATGCAATATTTTCTGGTCTCAGGTGTATGGTGCACATGCATACTCACATGTGGGATACATATAGGGACCAGCCCTGTGTTTTAGATATGAACAAGATTATAGGTTATAGTACCTATTAGAGTTCTTTGAAGGGGTCAACAAACATGTGGACAAGGGGGATCCGGTGGACATAGTGTACTTAGATTTCCAGAAAGCCTTTGACAAGGTCCCTCACCAAAGGTTCTTACGTAAATTAAGCTGTCATGGGATAAAAGGAAAGGTCCTTTCATGGATTGAGAACTGGTTAATGGGCAGGGAACAAAGGGTAGGAATTAATGGTAAATTCTCAGAATGGAGAGGGGTAACTAGTGGTGTTCCCCAAGGGTCAGTCCTAGGACCAATCCTATTCAATTTATTCATAAATGATCTGGAGAAAGGGGTAAACAGTGAGGTGGCAAAGTTTGCAGATGATACTAAACTACTCAAGATAGTTAAGACCAAAGCAGATTGTGAAGAACTTCAAAAAGATCTCACAAAACTAAGTGATTGGGCAACAAAATGGCAAATGAAATTTAATGTGGATAAATGTAAAGTAATGCACATTGGAAAAAATAACCCCAACTATACATACAACATGATGGGGGCTAATTTAGCTACAACGAGTCAGGAAAAAGATCTTGGAGTTATCGTGGATAGTTCTCTGAAGATGTCCACGCAGTGTGCAGAGGCGGTCAAAAAAGCAAACAGGATGTTAGGAATCATTAAAAAGGGGATAGAGAATAAGACTGAGAATATATTATTGCCCTTATATAAATCCATGGTACGCCCACATCTCGAATACTGTGTACAGATGTGGTCTCCTCACCTCAAAAAAGATATTCTAGCACTAGAAAAGGTTCAGAAAAGAGCAACTAAAATGATTAGGGGTTTAGAGAGGGTCCCATATGAGGAAAGATTAAAGAGGCTAGGACTCTTCAGTTTGGAAAAGAGAAAACTAAGGGGGGACATGATAGAGGTATATAAAATCATGAGTGATGTTGAGAAAGTGGATAAGGAAAAGTTATTTACTTATTCCCATAATACAAGAACTAGGGGTCACCAAATGAAATTAATAGGCAGCAGGTTTAAAACAAATAAAAGGAAGTTCTTCTTCACGCAGCGCACAGTCAACTTGTGGAACTCCTTACCTGAGGAGGTTGTGAAGGCTAGGACTATAACAATGTTTATAAGGGGACTGGATAAATTCATGGTGGCTAAGTCCATAAATGGCTATTAGCCAGGATGGGTAAGAATGGTGTCCCTAGCCTCTGTTCGTCAGAGGATGGAGATGGATGGCAGGAGAGAGATCACTTGATCATTGCCTGTTAGGTTCACTCCCTCAGGGGCACCTGGCATTGGCCACTGTCGGTAGACAGATACTGGGCTAGATGGACCTTTGGTCTGACCCGGTACGGCCTTTCTTATGTTCTTATGTTACCTGCCAGACTTTGAATATAACACAGATATGTCTTTGGGAGAATGGTGAATGCTGGGAAAGGGTCATATGGTACCTCAGGCTTTTAGGAAATTTCTCAAGACTTCTGTAAAAAATCTCCAGACTTTTTAACAATGCAGCCGCTGTTGGTGCTAAGGTTATGGGTGCTACAACAATGAAGATGACATTGTACAAAATCCAGGAGAAAGATGTGCTGATTATTGCCAAACCCACGTGTTCAAAAATTACGAGTCAGGACACCAAAAAAAAATCATGAGACTGGCTTTAAAGCCATGAGATTTTAAAAAATAATAAATTGTGTTCTTTCTTTGTGCATCTGGTTTCTATATGCACTTGGTTTACATTTTCAAGTTTTTCTCCACAACCATGATGGCTAGAAATTTCGTTTTAAAAAAAAAGAAAAGAAAAGAAAAGTGAGGTTACAAAAGGTGGAGATTAAAGAAAAACATCACATTGTGGAACTTGCAAGAGTTGGCAATGCTGCTTGCTGTTCAGGCATAGTGGAAATTAAGCAGCTCTCCAACCCTCCATCAGTCCCTGGCTTCTCTCTCCTTCTACCCAGTAATCTGGATTCATTTTTGTAGTATGGAACATATAATTCTGATTGTATGTGTGTATGCACCTCTCCCTGCCCCGGACACACACATCCTCCAACATCTCTCAAACCACACAGCCCTGCCTGAAACCTAGCTAAAGGAATCCCATTACAATATAATTAAAAATGAAGTTGGATTTATGTTTCTCTCTTCCCTTCCAATAATGACAGAAACGTTGAGCCATAAAGTGCAATGTTGGGATGCAAGGTAGCAATGAAGAAATCTCAGGGTTTTCAGTTGTTCTTTCTGGCACATCACAATGGCAGCTATCTTTAGAAAGGTTTGAGACACGCAGCACCTATCCCCCTTGATTGCCTGGAGATTAGTCACCCTGCTACAGATACCGGAGTTATTGCATGACTGTGTATTCGCACATGGGAGCTGTAAACACAGGACACTTGTGAGGAAATTAATCTACCTTTAAATGAACTGAGATGTCTGGATCATTAGGGTAATATAACGAGTAAAGCCCTTGCTCTCTAAATTAAGTAGATAATACATGCATTTTTGGTAGGATGATGGAAACCTCATCTTAATTAGGGAATCCGGTGTTTAGGTTTTAAAACAGAAAATTAAAAAAGAATGATGCTACTAAACAGCCCTTATTTTGTTAACATGAGTACGGCGGCTAAGGGTTATATGCCAATTCATCTATATTAGGGCAGCATGTTCTGTGGGTGGTTAGCATAGGAATGCTTCCTTTACTCAAATTATTGTTCTCTATAATTATAGAAAGCTATTACATTGAAGGAAAATATAAAACAAGTTTAACCCTAAGCATACCATAACTACAAGGTAAGCATGCACACTAAACAGCACACGCAAAGACAGTATAAGGAAAAGGAAAAAGTATCTTTAATCAAAAATGATCATTAGTTCGCCTCTAAAGCTAAGTCTATAAGAAGCCTTACAAACAGCTTCTCAAAAGCTCTTTGATCACATTAAGGAGGCCCCTCCAGACTCTTTTGGGAATTTCCAACACCCACCTCTTTATTTTCTCAGGCAGTCACAGGAAGAGAGAGGTTTTACTGAAGATGCCAACATTTATGAGGCCAGTCAAGATGTTCCAGCTTAACCCTTTCACTACTCCAACCACCCCACTCCAATGTTAGAGCAACCAAATGTTTTCTGCTCTCCGGATTTCAACTTTAAATTGAGATGTCGGTTCAGTTAGCTCCTAAATCAATGGTGTCTGAAATGAGCACCCTTGTGTTGCTATGGAGATGCTACAGCATAGTTCCTTTAAAACTCAAATGAATTTATTACATGTTAATTCAAGTAACTAGTTTTAATAATTAATGGATATGTTACATAATAGAATACATTTAAAGAGTTCAGTTTAACCTAGCAGTTAATAAATGTTACTCTGTCTCTGGAAGTGATTTCCCCAGGCAATTATGTTACAATTAGCTTCTTCCTCAGTTTATTTTCCATGGAGAGTTTCTTGCTTGGTCATTTCTTTTATATTCCATTCTTCAAAGGAAACATGATTTATCTCCTGTGAATCTAGGGTTTCCATGGTGACAAGATGGTCAGTTAGCCCTTTACTGTATTTCTGTTCATATTACACTAACATTCTTGGAGGAGAAGGAAAAGCATGACTGAGTTTGTGTGGTTAACCAATCTGGCTGTAATGTCTGCTGACAGCATAAGGTGAAGAGGTGATAATCGTGAAAACATACCCTTTTTCAATGACAAGTAAATAAAAAATCATATCCAGTTTGTTATTAAACATTATGGTCCAAACTGAGACGATGTAAGCAACTCTACTGATTTTGCTGGAATTGTGCCTGCTAATAGCAGGGTGAGTCTGGTCTTGTGTCTATGCAGGGTAGCAGCTTCCATACAGCACAGCAAATATGCTTGGTCTGTGCAAACAATACAGTATGTTAAATTTACATTATATTTCTGTAGCTACTTAGCCATGCTTGCTGGTCAGCATAAAATTTCAGAGTTTTGACAGTAATGAAACAGATCCCAAACCTAAACGACCAGATTTTTTTTTTAAGTGGGGGGAAAAAAAGCTATAATTTAGGTTGCTTCTTCTACTTTGCTGCTTGATGGTTTCTGGGAGATGACCTCCTTCCATGGCTTATCCTCCCAACTGAACAGTCTCCCCAGTTGTTGGTTTTTAACCACTCCCGCTGGCCAAGAATCAGCAGAGTGGGAGTCACATCAGGACAAGAAGCTGCGGTCAGGAAAAAAACAGTGTGAAGACAGCAGTGCTGATCAGATGGGGACAATGACACAAATGAAGTAGGTGTGAACAAGGAGGTACCCTTGTGGACAAGTGAAGTGTTCTGGCCACAGGGTTTTTGGAGGGTGAGCCTGGGAAGTGTGGCTGTGGATAGAGAAGTTGATGTGAGAGAAGATACCACAAGGATAAGAAACAGACAGAAGAATACCCTGTCATCAGTACTCTAATCCATCTCAGTAGTTATACAACTATATGCATCCAAAACATGGATTAAACAAATAATCCCATCTCTGCCACCTTTTCCACAAACAGGAAGAAGGCTCTTTATTATTTTTCTTGAAAACAGTGCTGAAGAGAAGAATCTGATTATTTTCTCCTGAAGGCCCTGATTCATGGTCCTTCTTAACTGTTGTGGAAACGAGCTCCAGGATCAGGGGCCAGTCACTAAGAAGGCTCTTGTTACCACTCACACTGGTCTCACACTTGTCATAGATAGTTCCCTTGTTTCTGAGGATCACAGACTTTGCAACTTGCCTTGATGGGGGGTGCGATGGGGAGGGAGACTACCAGGCATTTGATAGCTACCCAAGGTAGCAGGCAGAGCATCGTTCTTCAACCTCAGCCTGCAGTCCTCGGATGACACTTCCCTGGCCACCTCACAATCTGATCCTCAGGGTGGTAATCAGCATGGAATTCAGTCACATTAGGAGCTCAAGCTATGGACTGGGGAGAAGCCAGCAAGGAAACAAGCGATGTGTAAGGAGCGGGAGCAGGGTATGCGCTAGTGGAATGGTATGGAGTAACTGAGGACAACAGAAGTTTTAGTACGTCTGGATTAGACAGACATTGCCAGACTGACTTGATGTAGTTACATAGCTGAGCAGAAATCAGAGAGAACCAAAACGTTTTACAAAGAAGTTCCTAGAGGCAAGAAAAATCTCCAAATCATAACTATATCTTCCTTACTCATCCCCACCAAATTTCCTTTTAGTCCCGTTTATTTTTTACCATGTAATGTAGCAAGACTGCATACAATACATTTTCAAGCCATTCAGTAGAGATTTCCAGTCAGTTGAATGTGAAACAATCAAAAGCATAAAAGTCTCCCTTCTAATGGATTTCTTGAAGCAAAGAATGTTACCAAATGAAACTATCAAGTACATACAAAAATATCCAACACAATATCCATAAAGATGGGGGGGTTTGGGCTAAAATTATATTTTTTTAAAATTGTGAAATCAACCCCCCCAACTTCTTGCTCCTCAAAACAACTGTTTTCAATGTGTTAGTGTAGCAAAAAAATGTTAATGTAATTTACTTCTTCCTTGAGTATTTGACTCATTCTCCACATTGTGTCTTTGAATTTAGCACAGTCTAAGTCACTTTGATGTAGTTTACAATAAAGCAATTCCTTATCTGACAAGTTAAGCAAACCAACATTAGTTCACAGAACACCAGATCAGTTAAGTATTTTTAATTAATATACATATGCATATATTTTCATTACCACATATCTTCTTGCATTTATCCTGAAGACTCCATAGCAGTCTTTCATCCTTAAGATGAAACACTGCACAATCTATGCAGGAATCACTTCACCCAGCACTGAACTGTCAACACTTTAAGGAGCTGCTAAGCACACAACACTACACAACTGTTTAGAACAGGATGTGAAGAACACTGTATTGAACTGACAAGCGTAGGGGAAACTTAGGTGGGCAGGATGCAATTCTCAACTTGGAATTTGGCAAGAAAACCGGCATTAACTTCGCTAACTTTCATAAAAAGGACCATGAGATCTTTACTACAAGCGGTCAGAACCTTGGTTTTCACACTTCATGCCAAGGAGAGCAGTACCATGTTTTTAACATCCTGATGGGACACCGATTTAGTGCTAACTCAGTTAGAAGGCCATCTACTCTTGCACTAGCGCTATTTACTGTCCCAGCCTTTGAGTTCTTTCACATAACCAGAACCAATCCTATTTAGTTTGTGAGAGCTGAAAAGAAAAAAAGAAAATTCTAAGAGATTACAATGAATGACAGTTCTCTTGAAAGCACACAAGATGTGTTTATTTTCTTTGAAGCCACTGTGAAAAACAAGGACAAATTTAGTGCAACCTGAAGTTCATAATCTGGTAACTGAATACATTATCAAATTACTAAAATGGCAAAAGATGTCACTTTTTTACAGTACAAGACCTTCATATTGAATTCATTTAGTATAGTTACATAAACATTTAAAGTTATTCACTCTGCTTCTGGTATACAATTGAGTCACTGAACTGGGCTGTGAATTATCATAAGAATGCACAAGTAACCAAATAAGCAGCAGTTACAGCTAACAACAATAAAGTTTGGTATTAAATACTATTCAGACATTACAAAGAACAATGACCCTCTAGAACTACAGCTCCAGCTATACAACAGGAATGTACAAAGATGGTACAAAATAAAGTGACTACAGTGGTCAGACACTGTACCTGCCTCTTCAAAGCTCAAATACAGTATAAGTTTGACAGTAGTGGCTCTTGCTGAAAAGCTGAAATTGTTAAACTAAACCAAAAACAACACAAATTTCTGAAACCAATATTTTATTCCTTCAAATAATGCTTTGTAAATAGCTAATGCAAATACTAGCTCCTCTTGTGCTGGTGACAATGTTTACTACTTACTGCGTTCCCACCTTCCCAAGTGTGAGCATCTCTTTAGAGAAGAGGTCCCATAGATACAGTTACATTAGAAAAATGTAACATTCAAAATCAGATACATCTTTGAGAGAGACATCATAAGTTCTGGAATGGTGATTTTTTAGCTCAAAGTGCACCAAGGAGAGAGGTACTATTTATATCACTTTTAAATAAGGCTTGAGTTATTTTGTATTCTCATTTTGAAAGAGAAATACTAGATCTTTCTAATGGCATTTTACCATATGGGCTTGTTAGAAATGCTTTTAAAAAATCCTAATATTAAAGCTTTTGTTTGCATCTTGTTTTACAAATTTGAAGAGAAAATATATTTGTTTTAACACTGTCATTTTCACTGTTATTTTATAGAGGGACCCTTAATGTGCTTTAACTACAGAATCTTATAAAACATATCAAAACATTACCAATTTTCAAAATACCAAAAGATATATTTATAATTTGGTTACTAAATGGTATTCTGGAACAGTGTAGCTATTGCATATATTTCTATCAATCTAAAATTAAAGAATAACCAAAACAAGTTTCCCTAATTTTAGTATGCCAATACATACACACAGTACACATAATGGGATGAATTCTGCTCTATTAAATTGGTCTAAATCCTGGAGATACTTCAGATTTGCTCTGGTTTGAGAGATCATCATTTGGCCCACTGTCTCGATCACGGTGAATTTTCATTTCATTACACTTGTATGCTGAAGGGAATGGTTTAAATTAACTAGTTTATGGAATAACCTTTGATTCACTTTAGAATAGAAGACAATTTTCCTCATTAACAGGCAGATTATGTCAATCAGATTTTTTCAGGATAAGGATTCCCACGAAATGTTATAGTTTTGTTTATTTAATGACAATTGTATGGAAGTTAAATTATCTGTAAACTTGTCTCCTATTTTTAATATCCAACTGGCAATTGAAAAGAGTCCTGAAGCCAGATGACAATGCCTTAACATAAGTTTAAAGAAGATTTGTAAAAATATTATCTACTTAAAAGTAAACATTAAGTATTTTCCATCAAAAACCTACACACACATATTTGAAATCTGTGCTATATGTTACTTAGAGAAAAAGCTAATGGGTCAAATTCATTCCTGATGTACCATTTATGTCAATGCAGTTAAACCATGGATATATTTGGGGCCAAAATCTCCAAGCAAGAATCACTTTTTAAAAGTTATACTATTATTTTAATGTAAATGAACTATTTCCTGCTTAACTACTGTTTAAACCTTTATAAATGTCAAAGAACCTGCTCATCTGTCTACCTTTTGTAGTAAACCCACCTCATAAAAAAGTGATAATCTGTTAACCGACTTTTTAGAAATCTATCATATTCTACAAATTTGTTCATCTGTTGATGCTGCATGGAAATTTTTGGAAAATTGTTCTTTTTACAGACCGTTGTGTATTCACATTATTTTTTGTATTTCTCATCCCTGTTTTAATTTGGGACACTAATGGGGACTTGGAAACCCTGGACCAATATTCTGTGCTGTCCTTCAACCCTTGAAAGATCACTAATGGGATTGCAAAGAGCGTAAATCAGAGCAGAATTTGGCACAGTGGGATTGTTTTTCAGATTCATTTGGCTCTTGTTCAGGGCTGCCCGGGGGGGGGGGGTGGAGAGGGGGGAGAAGTGGGGCAATTTGCTCCAGGCCCTGCAGGTGCCCCCAGGAGAGTTTCTGGGGGGCCCTGGAGCAGGGTCCTTCACTCGCTCCAGGGGCCCCAGAAAACTCTCGCGGGGCCTGGGCCACCGGAGCTTCTTCCGCTCCGGGTCTTTGGTGGCAATTCGGCGGCGGGGGGTTCTTCCACTCCGGGAGCCACCGCTGAAGTGCCCTGAAGATCTGTGGCAGGGGCCCCCCACCACCAAAGACCCCAGGCCTCCTGAATCCTCTGGGCGGCCCTGCGCTGGTTGCTTATCACTTAAAGTCAATTTTCTATTTGTGATAATTCTATTGATTGCTCTGGCAAACAGGAGAGTCACAAACAGAGCTTGGTTTCAAATGAGGACTAAGCAGAAAGAGCCAATGTTCTGGGGAAAAAAAAAAAAGAAAACAAAAAAGACAATCAACCAACCACGAACATGTACACATACCAGGAAAACAAAAGCCCCTGAAAAATATCTTTTTTGGGGGGCGGGGGGCGCCTCAGGGAGGATGACAAAACAACAAACCTTAATTCTTCATATTTTCAAAGCACTGTAAAAACAATTGTCATTAGTTGCATTATACACACTGGGGGACTTAAGACGAAGAAGTTAAGTAATTTGGGCAAGGGCACACAGCAAATCAGAAGCAAAACTAGGATTAGAACTGTCTCCTTGTGCTATGCTTAAATCAACTAGACCAAATTGCCCATATGAAACAAAATTATCTCTAAATAGATTTTTTTTTAATTTTGCCATGAGGCACCAATTGTTTTTTTCAATTAATGAGATGATACAGCAACATGAATTTAAACTCGGGTAACAGTACCTGAGCAGACATAAGAAACTGGAAATTTAAACTGGTGTCAGTGGTCTAGGTTGTATATATTAACTTTTTATATATATTCCAATGTTGGCGGGAGGTGGTCTTTTTACAGATTACTGTAATGGTTAAAAGATGAGCACTCGCATACTTTTTCAAAACACAATGGCACTGCAAGGAAAGTGCTGGCGGGCTCACCAGCCCTATGCATGGACCCTTATCTATAACCAAAGATGAAACTGTGAGAGTTGCTGAGCATATGCAATTTCCATTGTAAGTTCTCAACTTCTCAGGATCTGGTTCTAAATTTGGTGATTTAAACAGCTACAGTCCTTTAAAGTCAGCTGGATGTTTAAATTCCTACAGCCACCCAAAATAGATAAGGCCCCATTATTCTCTTGCCGTGACATCACGTTTTACATAGCATCCTGGTATTCGTCAGGGAACACTTTATCCCCTAAGGGTCTGTAAAACAAAACAAGATGAACTATTAGCACTTACGAACCAATAGACCAGTAAAGACACAGACAAACCCATCAACCACAGGACAAGCAGACAGCATTAGTAACCAACCTCACAGTTCCATTTGTTAAAAGACTTGATTGAATGGCTTCCTTTAAAACAAGAATTTTTGCAAAAGTTATTGAAGAAAAATGACAACCAATTTGCAAAACTTTTCTCTTTTCATATTTTAAGAAAATTTACTATTTTATAGTGATCCTTATTCAGAAGATCAGTTTGTGACACAAAAATCATTTATATGTGGAGGATTAGGGATAAGGAACTGTTTTTCTGAAAAGATGGCAAAATTCCAAGAGGAAAATCTCCAACAAGTACTTGCTATTTCTAATGCATTAGTATGTCAGACCAACATATCAAAATGGTTCAAAACACAGAATTTGCAATAAAAATGGTTGCATGTAAAATTGAAACATGTTTCTTTAGCAATTCAAACTTAATAATGCTATTAATATAGTATGCCTCCGATTATAAACTATACCAATACAGTGGGAATCCTTGTATATTCTGTTTTATCACCTGTCAACTATTGTCCATGGACAAGATCTTTCTTCATACACATTCTATAGTCTGAACACAGCAGTATATACAAATATGCGTGGATGGACACAATACCCTGATATCAATTATGAAGATATGCACTGGATAAACATACCGTATACAGTGTCACAAAATACTTACAGAACAGCTATATTTACTTTCACCCCAAAGTCTCTTAAAATGCTGACAGTTAATAGACCATTCATCAGTTAAATTTTAACGCTATACATCTTTGTCCTTCATGTCTCCTTCTAAAGGAGGAATGAAGGGAAGAATATTGGGTCTTTGGATTTTTCAGACGTTTTCCAGAAGCCAGCCAAATAAAGGTTTATTCAGAAGTCTATCCCCATCAGACATCTTCTCCATCATTTCACAGTATTTCAGCACTGCTTGCAAGAGATCTCCCACTTTCCAGTCTCTCTCTCTCAGTCTTTTTGAAAGCTAGAGAAACAACAACAAAATATTTAAGCTAGTGAAATAAATATCTTGAATGACCGACAGTTACGAAAATTCTCCTTGATCCGGTCTTATTAGAAAACCAGCTGTGAAGAGTTAAACATTATTCCACAGCTATAAAAACAAAACTTCCTCAAGGACCAAACTTTTTTTTAAGTTAGTTTCCATAAAAATTTCTTCTCAAGGAAGTGACATTTTCAAGTGATATGGTCCCACAGCAATGTGGTCTGTGGTTCATGGGGGTTGCAGAAAACAGGAAATTCTGAACATAAGATTAATACATTTGCCACCACCTCCAATAGTACACACGTAATACTGTAAAAGACAAAAGTAAGGATTAATATAAGGATGTGGATTTTCCTTTCAAAACATATAGTGTGGTTTGGTTGGTATACATACACTCTGCCCTCAACGGAAACACAGTCTCCAGTTAGGAAATTTCAATGTCTCCAAAGAAAACAAACAAACAAAAAGTATAAATTGAACTTCCACTTACAAGCAGAGTAAGTGTAGTTGGAAACTACTTTTCCCTCAGAGGTCTGAACCAGGAATCCTCAATATTAGATATATACTAAGCACTGGGAGACAGTGACAAATTGACATGTTTTACAAGCCTCAAGTTTTACAACCTTTTATTCTGGTTTCTTCCACCATTCACTCATTGTTTTTCTTTACATTTAGCTCATCCATGCTTGTCTTCAGTAACTGAAGGCTGCTAGTCCAGCCTGAATCCCCTCTCTAACAAATATTCCACATCAAGAGGAAGTTAAAATACAAAAGAAATAGGTTTAAAGCACATCTACCACTCTTGTCTAAATGAGGAGAGTAAACCTGGGCAAATATTAAAAAACTGGAAAAATACTAAATTTAATTTTTTGAGGCAGGGAAACTATTAGCAACTGATGTCGAATTTGGAAAACAGTTATGGACAACCAAAAAAAAAAAAGGGGGAAAAATTTAAAAAAAGTTGTAACACATTTTTTGACTTTTCACTTTGAAACAGCAGTTCATTTAGCTCAGTTAAAAAAAAACCCAAAATAAACAAACAGGCTGAAAACCACATAAAAACAGCCAGGTACGGAAAACAAAACAAAAATTCAGTTTCTGATCAAACAAAATGGTTCATTTGACCCAAACCAAAAAAACCTTCAGTTCTTAATTTTGCTAAGAAAACCAAACTGATTTTTTTTTCCTTTTCAGACCCCAAAAGAAAAACTACTAGGAAAATCAACTACTTGCTCTAGCAGGGAGTGCTCTCTTTAATGCACTAACCTGAGTGAAATTCCTCATGTAAAATTCCTACAGAATTCAACCAGAAAGAAGCCAACAGCGTTCTAAGAAATTACTGTTTAAATCTGTAGAATTATTTAATTGTATAGGGTTTTTTATTACCGGTATATCCTATAGAATCCTACAAGGACACAACTCTGATGCACATATACATGCAAAAACTGACTAAACTATCTAAAAAATATCTGGGCATCAGATTTAAAATAATGCAAAGAGTGACCACACTATTTCATGAAGATTCCAGAAGTGAGGCTGCTCATTTGTCATAATCCAAACATAAATTTGGCTGATGTTCTTAAACAAGATTATTTTCTAGTGACTAAGTAAAAATATACTGTAAACGCTTTATCAGTTTTTGGAAATCATATACTGGGAAAGTAAAAATATAATAAAACAAAGACGCAAAGACAGCAACTGGCTCTTCTAAATCTTATTGTTTCAATTCAGGGTTCAAAGGTCAAGCCCATACTTTCTTCATCAGACTAGTCAATTTCCTACTGTCATCAGAACAGCTATATATTTCAGTTTACTCAAGCAGAAATGAGGAATTTTTAAATGGGTGGATGGAGGCCAGGACGCCTATAATAGTTAGGTCCAATTTTGTTCCTTTGAGTCAGCAGTTGTAATTATTTTTCCCTCTATAAATGACTGTCATGTTTATTAAAACTATTTATATTGCTCACTGTCTTTTTTTAAAATTGTGCATTTTCCAGAACTCTCTTGAGCTTCCGGTTACTGCATTTAATGAGTGATAGTAAGTGTTAAGAATAATGGGCTCTTTGTTGGGTTTACAGAAAAGGGATATGGTAGCTTTATTAAGTGTGCATGATACGGAGATGAGTTGTTTTCATTAAGTGAGTTATCATCTGGTTAAAAAAACAAATTTGATTATTAAATCAAAAATTTGATTATTTTTCCCCTTTTTTTAATTAGTTAAGGGCCTGATCTAATGTGTATTAAATTCACTGTGACAAGCCCCAAGACAGTAAGCCCAAAAGGGGAAGGATATAGGTCATATGTTCAGATTTTATGAGACCTTTTAGTAGGAGTTGCTCTGTTCTCTTGGTGTCAAGGATTGTCAATTTCAATTCAGTGGCATCTCACCTGAGGGCTATTTCAGAAGTACTTCTATTTATACATTAGGATTCAAGTTGGGGCGGTGCTGTGTACTTCTGAACAGTAGGTAACTTAAGTATCTAAATAAGGATTTAGAGGCATGAAATTTTAGGCACCCATTTTTGAAAATCAGCTTGTATGCCCACAACTTCCCCCCAAGCCCCCCAAAAATACTGTATTTAAACAATTACATCATATTCTTTATAAACATACCTTGTGGGGTTAAAACACTGTCCTGTTTACTTTTAAATCTTATTTATATCATATCATCTTCAGGGCAGGAACTTCTACTACACTGCATACTACTACTCTACCACTACTGTACAGAACCTAGCACAATCGGGCCCTGTTCATAGGCACAAAAGCAGCAAACAGAATAAATACAAAATAAAGAAGTGAAATGTACAGAGTTTGGAAGTTTGGTGTTTTTAATTCACTGAAAGAATTGAAATCAAAGGAGTTACTCTTGGTCGGGGGTCAGCAACCTTTCACAAGTGGTGTGCCGAGTAATACATTTTAATGTTTTTAGAAGGTCTCTTTCTATAAGTCTATAATATATAACTAAACTATTGTTGTATTTAAAGTAAATAAAGTCTTTAAAATGTTTAAGAAGCATCATTTAAAATTAAATTAAAATGCAGAGCCCCCCAGACCGGTGGCCAGGACCCAGGCAGTGTGAGTGCCACTGAAAATCAGCTTGCGTGCCGCCTTCGGCACACGTGCCATAGGTTGCCTACCCCTGCTCTAGGTCCTAGAATTAGGACCAGTATGCTTGGTGTTTACTGATTAATATATAGGATTGTTTGTTGGGAATGTTAAAAATGTTTTTATGGAAGGTAATCATCATATCTGGAAGAAATGATTTAGTTGGGGATTAGGTCCTGCTTTGAGCAGGGGGAGTTGGACTAGATGACCCTAGGTTGGACTAGGTCCCTTCCAGCCCTGATAACATTATTTCATAGAATCATAGACTAATAAATAATAAACAACAACTAGCGTTTATGCAGTACTACATAAAGTGCTTTGAGAAGCCAGATAAGCAGCATTTTCCAATTTTACAGATGAAGAAACTGTGCACAGGAATCAAGGGGTTTCGTTTATTTGTTTTTTTAAGGAAACCTCGAAATTAAGAATAATGCCCTGATTCTGAAGTTGGGCTCTGGATAAACTGTCTACACAAACTATAACAGGAATGAAGCCCAGATGAATAAGAACAAATGAAATTTTAAGAATCACTTTAGAAAATCTTTCATCCTCCAAACCTTCAATCCTCTGATGACAGTTTTCTGAGTTATCCAGAAATGACACTGATGCTACCTTGCTTCAAACCATAGGAAGATGATAAGTGTTATTGGATCAGACTGACCTGGTCGTTGTCTGTTAGTTAAGTTCAAGCATAAATCTCACATGGTGCATGAAAAGGTTACAAATCTGTGAGAGGCCCTCTATTTCCCCAGTATATCCTCTGACTCCCCATTGTTATCCCATTTGATTTCACCCATGTTACTACAGTATTCTAATTTTTTACCTGTGGTAATTCAAATATTTCAACCCACTTCAAAATAAGGTACTGCGAAAGCTTAAGCAATATACAATATCTGGTTTCAATAGTCAGTCCATATTCTGATGCTTTCTGGACTGTGTTGACCACTACCTCCCAGTGTAGCACTCATAATGGCATGCCAGGATTATGTTTACCTGAGCCCTGTCACTTACATCTATTGCCCTATCCCTTTAGGGCAGGGGTCGGCAACCTGCGGCTCCCGGCTCGCCAGGGTAAGCACCCTGGCGGGCCGGCCCGGTTTGTTTATCTGCCGCATCGGCAACTTCGGCCGATCGCGGCTCCCACTGACCGCGGTTCGCGGTCCCAGGCCAATGCGGGAGGCAGGAAGCGGCGCGAGCCGAGGGATGTTCTGTCCGCGGCTTCCTGCCTCCCGCATTGGCCTGGGACCGCGAACCGCGGCCAGTGGGAGCCGCGATCGGCCGAAGTTGCCGACGCGGCAGATAAACAAACCGGGCCGGCCCGCCAGGGTGCTTACCCTGGCGAGCCGGGAGCCGCAGGTTGCCGACCCCTGCTTTAGGGGTTTGGAGCTCTGCCGAAGAGATTAATGATTACACAATTGGGAAACAAGGTGTGGTCTACTGAGACTGTGCTGGAGTGGGGATTGCACAAATTGTGTTAGTTTGGAGTTTTATTCTAAGTTTAATAAAGTCCAGGTTTTAAGACCATCGGTGGTCTGGGAATGTAACACCTGCAAGTTGTATGTTGCATCTGAATGTGTCAATTCAGTGTCATCTTAAAGTTGAGACGTGGCAGTGTCATATGGATAAGCCATATGTACTGTCTTGCCACTCTCCTGAATGTTTAGGAGTGAATATTCACCTCTTTTCTAGAGTGTTCCTCTAAATACAAGAGGTATCTAAAGATAAATGCACGTTCAGCCAACATTTATTCTAACACCAGCTCATCTAGATCCCTTCCTGTGAGAATTCAAGTATTAGTACTCCAAGTCTGACACCTAAGAAAATCAGAGTAGGTAAAGAGATAAGGGTAAAAGAGAGATGTGCTAAGTATGTAGGGCTTCTACCATTCAGCTGATCTTTCCCTGACTCTCATGTTCACTTGGTACAAGAATTATTACTATAAATACAGGCATTTATATGGGTTTCATCACCATGCCGTGGGTGCTATATAAATGCTTGAAATAACAAGTAATAATAAAACAAGTATGAAAGGAAGGGAAAGAATGATAGATGAAACAAAACAGATTCCCAAGCAGGAGTATAGGGTCTGATCCAAAACCCATTCAATTCAATGCAAAGACTATCATAGAACTTGAACGGGCTTTGAATCATGCATATTACAATTGAGCAGTGAAAAACTATCCCTAAAGCACTGAGGAAACTGACAAACACAACAGGAAAATGAAATTAAATTTGGAAAACATCTCCACAGCTAATGGAGGCAAACAGAATGCAGAAGATAAATCCTCTTGATAAGATCTCTTTTCAAGTTCACAGTAGACATAAAATTCTAATATTTTGATTTTCATTAGAAATATGAGTTTTATGTTGTCATTTAAATTATTTTTATCTACCTTCAAGAAATGGAATACTGAATACACATTTTTCAATATGCCCATTAATTATTCTGCAATCTTCTGGACTTCTTTAAATCAGTACATGAGTTTTTCCACACAAAGAGTTTAGAAATAAACCTGCTTTTCCATCTACCTGCTATTCCTGGGACAGTACAAAACAACTGCTTTAGCTGCTTGAACTTCACAAAGCACCAATTAGGTTGAAATGTCAACACATCTAGCAATCGAAATGATCCAAAACACAGTAGTCTTATGCTTTCTTAGATATAAATACACATCACAAGTTATCTTGCCAAGATCTTCATTCTAAGATGAATGGCATTATGTTAAGGGGTAATCTCTCTCTTCACGTGTCAACAGCATGAAAAGTAGAACACTTGACAGGACACCATTCTTACCAGTCTCACTACTTGGAAACAAAAGAAGTCCACGCTTTCATTAAATGATTCACTTTTTATAGCACACTAATTTTGTGGTTACATTTCCCAAACTTGCTAAAAGCCACTATTTCCCAAAGGTAGCTGTCTTCTCAAAGGTGACTCAGAAGACTGTAATTTAACATATTTGTATATTTAATACAGTATTTAATCATGAATAGGAGTGATTGTCACTGCATAATCATAATAATAAGAGGAACACATTTCTAAAGCCTATCAGAAGTGGAGGGATCGCCAGGTTAGTCTCCCTTACAATACTTTGGCTCTCCCTGGGCTTCTTTTAACCTTCATTCTTCTTGGTTACATAATAAATGCACGGTGTACAAACACACAATCAAAAAACTAACTATTTGCTTTATAATAGTCTCCGGAGTGAAAATTAACTTCTATTTAAACTTGATTTTAAGTGTAACTTTTTCTTCTGTTGCTAATAAATGTATATTCACAACTGTAATAAGATTTGTACAATCAACATATTAAACTAAGCTATAAACCAGGGGTAGGCAACCTATGGCACATGTGCCGAAGGCGGCACGCGAGCTGATTTTCAGTGGCACTCACTGCCCGGGTTAATTAAATTTTAAATGAAGCTTCTTAAATATTTTTAAAGCCTTATTTACTTTACATACAACAATAGTTTAGTTCTAGATTATAGACTTACAGAAAGAGACCCTCTAAAAACGGTGAAATGAATTACTGGCACGCGAAACCTTAAATTAGAGTGAATAAATGAAGACTCGGCACACCACTTCGGAAAGGTTGCCGATCCCTGATATAAACCAAATAATTGCAATTTAAGTTCACTTGTGTGGATAACGTCTTGGCAATGGCAAGGGTCAATTTTTTGCTAACTGAAACAAATGCTGCAAAAATAATGCTTGAAAATGAAGTCTATTCAGTTAAAGGGAAGCTTTTATATTTTATCTGCTTTTGATTAAATTTAAATGAAATAAATCATTAAAATATATGGTTAACTGAGCACTTGATACAATTCTGTATATGCTATATTCAGAGACAAACAGGCTCTCATTCTCTCTAAGTATTAAAATAATTAAGTAATTTTTCTGAATACCTCATACTTCATTGGCAAATGCAGCAGTAACAGATAATACTATAAAAAAATCTAATCACACTTTGCAATCACATGGCAACAGCGCAGTACTCACGAGAATGAATTCCTTCGTAGCAGTGTCATGAAAACGAAGCTCAGACACCTCTGTTTCGGAAGCTGCCAGCCACTGCAGGGTTGTTCTCAGCTGGGGGTCCACCATATGTGGTTCCATGTCAACATTCACTATTAGCAATGCCTTTCCTACCTGCCCCACACCTAATATTAAAAATAAAATGCAAATGATCAAATCTGCAAGTCAACCGCAGACTCTTGAGACAGGTGAACTAGATATTTAATGAGAATGTATATATTAAATACCTGATTTTTAACACTCATTTTAACAAACATATTTTGATCAAGTAGCAGAGATTAGAAAACACACTGGTCTGAAAGCGTCCTATTCTCCTACACAGGCTGGGATGGGGAAGGGAAAGCATCACTCCTCCACAACCTGTGGCTGAACTAAAGCATACCTAAAGGCAGAAAGAAATCTAATCTTGATTTAAAGAGGCCAAATGATGGAAAATTTACCACATCCCCATGTAATATGTTTGAATGATTAATTGTTCTCATAGTTAAAAATCTGCATTTTACTTCCAGCCTGAAATTTGCTAACTTCAATTTCCAACCACTGCTTGTTGTTAAACCCTCAACTGCTAGACTAAATAGCACTTTAGTATAATATAACTTCTCTCTGTACAAATTACACACTGATCAAACTGCCTCTTAGCCTTCTATACAAACACTAAGTTGACTGAGCTCCTTTAACATTTCACTGAGAGACTCATTTTTCCAGAACTCAAACCATACTTTCCACTCTTTTCTGAGTCATCTCCAATTTTTCAAGATCCTTTTTAAAGTATAGGTACCAGAACTAGGCGCACTATTCCAGAAGTCATTTCACCAATGCTAGACAGAGAGGCAACAGCCACCTCCCTATTCCTGCTTGATGTTCCGCTATTAAAAGAACT
Organism: Mauremys mutica; assembly: GCF_020497125.1. Classification (NCBI taxonomy): domain Eukaryota; kingdom Metazoa; phylum Chordata; order Testudines; family Geoemydidae; genus Mauremys; species Mauremys mutica. The sequence continues at coordinate 302,114,345 of NC_059072.1, read as the reverse complement.
AAGCATTATGTTAGCCCTTTCTGCCACAGCATCACAAAGGCAGCTCATATTTAGTTGGTTATCTGTGATGATCATTGCACCTTTTTTGGAGTCACGGCTTTCCAAAATGCAGTCCCCCTTCCTCTAAGTATGGCTTACATTCTTTCTTCCCAGATATACGACTATTTGTATTAAATGCCTATATTAAAATACACAGTTTATATCAGTTTAGCTTCTATTCCATGAAAGCCTATAATTTATATAATTCTATTGTAGCACACAATTTAATTGAAATTCACACCAATGTGGCAAAGCTCAGCAAGGAAGGAGAGAGATCCTGAAATGAAGAGGACTGCCTGCCCTCTGGGAGGAAAAGAAAGGAGTGTAACTGACAATGGGGAAACCAAGCGTTAATAGTAGGTACACATTTAGCAGGCAATGGAAAAATGATTTGGCTATATGCCTGGAAGCTTGACATGTCATAGGAGGAAAATGCTAATTTCAGAAAATCCCTGATACTCAAATGGATTGAAAGCGATGTGGTAACATGTCTACATATGATGGACTTGCCTAGTGATTACATGCTAATTATTAACTGAGGAAATTGAAGACCTTCACCCAGAAATCCTATAGCGGGAAAGGTACCTCAAATAAAATTAGCTTAGAGAACGTTCGCAGTGTTGTTGCGGCTGTGCTGGTCCCAGGATATTAAAGAGACAAAATGGGTGAGGTCATAGGTGCGGACTCTGTGGGTGTTCTGGAGCAGCCAAGAGGAAAAATGGTGGGTGCTGAGCACCCACTGGCAGCCCCCCTATTGGAACTTCCCGCTCCCCTCACTGCCTCCTGCGCACCAGCAAGCCCCGCCGATCAGCGCCTCCCCCTCCCTCCCCGCGCCTTCCACCCGCTGCAATCAGCTGTTTTGCAGCCTGCAGGAGGCTCGGCGGGTAGAAGGGGGAGCAAGGAAGGGGTGGGGTGGGAAGAAGTGGGTGGGGATGGAGCAGGAGTGGGAAGAGGTGAGGTGGGGGCCTTGGGGGAAGGACAGGAGTGGGGGTGGAGTCTGGGGTCAAGCACTCCCCAGCACATTGGAAAGTGGGCGAGGTGATATTTTTTATTGAACCAACTTCTGTTGGCGAGAAAGACAAGCTTCCACGCTAACACAGAGTTCTGACCAGAAGAAGAGCTCTGCATAAGCTTGAAAGCTTATCTCTTTCATCAACAGAAGTTGGTCCAACAAAAGATATTACCTCACCCATCTCTTAGTTTAGAGAAGACAGAACTAGTGACTGACATGATACATACTGTGACATACTCTAATGTTCTTCAGGGCAGGGGTTATCCTACCTGTGTGTTTGCTCAGCATGCACAAAGGGTCACAATCCTGATTGTGGTCTTTGGGTGATACCAGAACGCAAGCAATAAAATTATAATAAACAACAATTCTCTCCATTGAATGATGAGTGGATACCTTGGTAAAATGGAAATAGCTGCACGAGAAAAATGGACCACAAAATTCCATAATAAAAGAGTAATATATTAAACTCTAGAAAACATTTTGGAATTATGTAAAAAGTTAAAGATCAAGAACTGTTTTACTCATAAGCCACTTGGTGATGCTACAATTTAAGGCTCTTTCAATCAAGTAGGAAACACAAGGAAATTTAACAATCTATTATTGAAGGCCCTGAAGTATACCTACAGAGCAGAATACAATTTGATTACATTACACAAAAGGTATTAGCTATTAAAAAGATAATTGTGTAGATAAAGACGGGAGAAGCAGGATTAATTTAGTCAATCATCTCCCTCAGATTATTGCAGATGCTTAATAGCAAGCCAAACTTTCTTTATTTTTCCTGAACATCTACTAATTTATTTTTTCAAAAGACTGTGGTTGTATTCCACATCAGAAAGTATGTTTCCCCACATCAAGTCACTCTGAAGTTGGGCAGCAAAATTCACTCCCTAGTGGAAAGAGTTAACTAGAGGTTTATTCTTTCACACTTGAGAGGCCTTGTCAGTAAGCAAACTCCTTGTGGTCCCATCTAAAACATCTTCCCAATACATGGGAGTATCAGCTGGCACAGCGATGTCATAACCAGCTCTAACACAACCCCCCTTTCATCTGGCCCCGGGCTTCCAGACCTATAGATTTTAAGGCCAGAAGAGACTGACATGATCATCTAGTCTAATCTCCTATACATCACAGAATCTTACCCACTTACTGCTGTAACAGACCCATATCCTCTGGTTGAGTTACTGAAGTTCTCAAAATGATTTAAAGACTTTATGTTACAGAGAACCAAACATTTACTCTAGCTTAAATCGGCAAAAGATCTGTGCCTCAGGCTGCAGAGGAAGGCAGGATCTCTGCCAATCTGACCCAAAATTCTTTCCCAACGCTGACATGGTGATCAGCTGGACCCTGAGCATGTCGGCAAGACCGACTAGCCAGACACCTGGGAAAGAATTCTATGTAGTAACTCAGAGCCCTCCCAATTTAGTGTCCTGTCTTTGGCTGTTGCGGATATCACTTCTCTACAGCCAAAATGCTTCTGAAATAAATGTAGTCAAACTTTACTAATTCTGGGTCACTGAGAACGAAAATGATGCTTAAAATTGTTGATTGGCTCTAGTTTTCAAGTTATGCTATGATACGCCCAGTACCCCACAGAGAAGGACTGCCAGTTCCTGATGCACCAGAATCATTCTCACTTGAGTCAGACGAGGAAGAGGAAGAGGATGAAACTTCTGGTCCTGAACCATCAATGTCACAGGACCCACATTTTCTCCTATCCTCCTCCTCCTCTGAACCACACCTCATAACACAAGGTGAACTGAATGACCTTGTCAGGGATTTGGAACTACCCAAGAGTAAGGCAGAGCTGTTGGGCTCCAGACTACAGCAGTGGAATCTCCTGGCAGGTGATGTTAGAGTTTCCATGTTCCGTGACCGTCAAAAGGATCTTGTCCCATTCTTCTTCATAGAAGGTGATCTTGTAGCCTGCAACAACATTGATGGTGTGATGGCAGCCCTCAACATCGTTCACGATCCAGATGAGTGGAGACTGTTCATTGATTCATCGAAGACGAGTCTTAAAGCTGTTTTACTGCATAATGGCAATGTTTTGCCATCAATTCCAGTTGGTCATGCAGTCCATATGAAGGAAACCTATGACAACATGAAACAACTTTTGAGGTGCATAAACTATGACCAACATCAGTGGCAGCTTTGTGGCGATTTGAAGGTTGTTGCTCTCTTGCTTGGTCTGCAGACTGGATACACAAAGTACTTCTGTTTTCTCTGCGAATGGGATAGTTGTGCAAGAGATTCCCACTACATCAAGAAAGATTGGCCACTTCGACAGTCATTGGAGCCTGGGAGGAAAAGTGTTCAGCATCCACCACTTGTTGAATCAAGGAAGATTTTGTTACCACCCTTACACATCAAGCTGGGTCTGATGAAGAACTCTGTCAAGGCCATTGACAAAACACAAGCAGCTTTCAAGTACCTCCGTGGAAAATTTCCAAGGTTAAGTGAAGCTAAGATAAAGGAAGGTGTCTTTGTTGGTCCTCAGATTCGTGAACTTCTTCGAGATGATGCATTTGACCATGCACTGCGTGGCAAGGGAAAGACGGCATGGAAAGCCTTCCAGTTAGTGGCAATAAATTTTCTCGGAAACAACAAGGCAGACAACTACAGGTTGTTGGTGGAAAACCTCCTCAAGGCATACAAAAGCCTGGGTTGCAACATGTCACTAAAGATACATTTTTTGCATTCTCATCTAGATTTTTTCCACCGAACTGCGGAGCAGTGAGCGACAAGCACGGCGAGCGATTTCATCAGGACATTGCAACAATGGAGAAACGCTATCAGGGCAAATGGAGCCCATCAATGCTTGCAGACTATTGCTGGACAGTGACAAGAGATGCTCCATTTAATGAATACAAGAGACAAGCCAAGAAGCGCCGAGTAGACACTGAATAGGACTAAACTATGTACATAATAGTTTTTTGCCTTTTGTTTCATAATACATTTTAGTTAGATAACCCTTTTGCTGATTTTTAAAGTGTTACATAAACAGGACAGGTGAAATATTATCATGTAAAGCAACCATAAACACATGAAAAGACCTAGCTTTACAATTTATGATTAAAACTCTACTATCTACACAATATACATAGACATAAAATGTAAAAACTTAAATACCTTAGAAAGTGTAGCCAATCAGTTGTTTTAATTGTCATATTTGAATTCAGCACGTCAAAATACATAATAAATAGCACATTTTATCTCTGAAGCAGACGACTTCTCAAAAATTGTAGACCAGTGTATTTGCTACTAGCAGTCACAGATGGGCCACATGCCACTGTAGGCAAGCTCGTCATAACACCCTCTCCATAAACTCACCAAGCTCAATTTTGAAACTTGCGTTTTTTTGGTCCTACTGCTCCCCTTGAGAAGGCGGTTTCCGAACTTCACTCCTCTGATGATTAGAACCCTTTGTCTAATTTCAAGCCAAAACTTGTTGATGGCAGTTTATATCCATTTGTTCTTGTGTCAACATTGGTGCTTAACTTAAATAATGCCTCTCCCTCCCTCGTATTTATCCCCCTGATGTATCTATACAGCAGTCATATCTCCCCTCAGCCTTCATTTGGTTAGGCTAAACAAGCCACGCTCCGCGAGTCTCCTCTCAAAGTATGTTTTCCATTCCTCTGATCATCCTAGTAGCCCTTCTCAGGGACAGGGAAGGAGCATGCCCAGAGCACGGTGTATTCTAGCTATCCTCTGCTGGTGTAAAATCCTTTGGCGGCTCACATCTACACTGGAGCCAGTGCAGAGTTACCCTCAGAAGTAATGAGCTGTAACAAATTCCCTGACAGATCCTATTCTGTGCTTCAGTAAAAGGAAACAGCACAGCAGAGAATCTGGGCCAATGTGCACTCAATATGGTCCTTGTGGAAATGTTAAAATCACCTGTATTTAATATCTGCCACAGAATGATGACACACATGAATTTACACTTCCAATGAGCTAGACAGAGAGTTCAATGGCTTAGGTGAATAAAGGTACATATTATCTGAACAGCACTGTAACCTATATTTTCCATATACCATAGTTTAAAGGGCATTAGAAAGTGTTTATAGGTATATCTACACTGCATCTGGAAGGGAGCCTCCCAGTCCGGGTCCACAAACTCACACTAGCAGGGCTTTGCTAAAAATAGCTGTGTAGACATGGTTTGATGTTGCAACTCAGGCTGTCATTCAGGCTCTCAAGCCCACCAAGATCCAGCCTGAGTAGCAAAACCAAAGCAACATCTACACAGCTATTTTAGGATGCTAATCCCCGCTATTGCAAGTTTGTAGAGCCACGCTGGGACGCTCCCTCGGAGATGCAGGGTAGACATACCCTAAATGGTTCTAGATTAACAATATCCCTTTACACTTTACTTGATGTGTGCTATGTAAACACCCTTGTATTACAGGCTTGTCACATTGCTGTGTGTGTACTACCAAAGCAAAATAATTATTAAAAATAACCCATGTAAAGTCAGTTACAGAAACCTCTACTGAAATCATCATTACCTTCTACAGCATCCTTGGGGTCTTCATCTTTATCTTCTGTTCCATCACTGGATTTTAAAAATAAAATATCGAAGAATTAACAGATACCCAATACATTCACGATGGATGGAGCCAATCCTAAGAATCAGTGATGAGTGTTAAAGAGAAAGGAATATGACCATGAAAAAGCATCTTTGCTTCTTACACCATTTCATGTTGCAATTGGGTATGTTAACAAGTTCCCAAGGTTTAAAAAAAACGAATAAAGAAATCCTACCTTAATATCAAAAAAAATTCTAAGGAATTTTAAAAAGGAAAACAAAAACGTTTCTACTTTTGAGTAAGCAGGAAAGTTTATTTTAGCTTCATTACAAAAAACAAAATAGTTCACTGCATTCTTTCAGTTTAATATTATTCATATTAAAGACCCCACTATAAAATAATTTAAAAAGTTTTCATAAGCTGAAGCAAAAGAAAAAACAAAACAGAAATCCTGTAGGAAGCAAGCTCTCGTTTGCATGACAAAGCAAATGAACGATTTATAGACTAGCAAAGCAGAACATGCACAAAAGGTATTTTTCATTTTGCAATTAGACATTTGCATTTTAGTACAGCAGAATTTATCCATTCAGTATGAATTCATTGTCATGATTAAGTGAAAAAAGCATGTTGATAATGTATCAGATTAACACATTAATTGTATCCCTCATCTTCAAAAGTGATGATTTCATGCATTAATTATGAGGAACCTATCTGTTTAAATTTTTGGACTCGACCAACCTGTCTGATGTTGGAAAGGATAAATTCTCCTCATACATATCTCCTTCTAAACCAAGACTGCTCCAGCTACTGCTGTTACCATGACTGCCAGGGGAAGAAGAGAACAGAGCTGAACTAGAAAAGAACAATAGCTCAAACTAGAACCTTTATTTTCCTCAAAGCTGCTTTGTCAAGATATTTGATGTAAGTAGGTTTGCTGGAACAGAGGATAAGCATGACCATCAGGGCTGTTCAGAATAGTAAGCTGCACAATCATGAAATCTGGTGAGCGCTATAAACAGGTAACAAGATTAATTTGTACTCACACATTTTCCAAGTCACTGTTTACAGTAATTCTGTCCTTGGGCCAAAATCTACAGATCTTTATTTGTGCAAATAGTCTCATTGATTTCAACAGGACTACTCACAGGAGTACAGGGTTCAATGTAAGCGTATGCATATAAAATATTAGGCAAGAGCTTGTAAAAGTATACACTGTGAAGAAGGCTTCACAATAAAAATATTTCTGTAATTCTCATTCCAAAACCCCAGCAGTGATCTACAACAGGTCTGATTAGCAGGAAAAGTTTAGAATTGAAAAATGATTAATATGCAGATAATATTTTACATCAGAACTATAAAATTATTTACAGGTGACGTTTTAAAAATTGCTCTTTATTGTTTAGAACACTTCTAAAACATGACTTCTTATTTTGCTATAAGGTTTTATTTCACTAGCAGTTGGAGATCCATTCCACAGACAGATTGAATTTATTTTTATGTTTCTACGCAGGACAGGGCTAAACTGGGTAAAACATGACCCTAGAACAAAGAGGTGAATGCTAATTTAACTTGAATGCTTGGAACCTTCCAATATATTTTAAAAAAAATGTTGCAGACCTCTTATTCAGCCAGTTTGGTGCATTTAATTAAGAACATGCTGTGTTTTAGTATGTCTGTTCACTATTCCAATAAAGAAAAACAAAAGCAGCGATTTCTAGAGTCTACAAAGAAAGTAAATAAGTTCTAAAATTGCAGCAAACCAACTAAAATGGCACAGCTTTAAAAAAAACAACCTCAAAATCACAGAAGTATTGGACATGCAATTACTACAATAACATGGATAATTACAATACTACCAAAACTAATTATTATACAGGCAGTTGTGAAAATATTTCTCAAGCAACAGTGTGCTATATACTATGTGAACATTTTCATTTTTATATAAACAAAAAAATGAAGTTTTTAGTTCTGAAGTACAAATATAGCATTCCACAGCACAAACATTAAATATAGTTTATTCAGATGACTGCTTTACACAGACATATAGCACCTTTCATCTAGAAATTCTGAAGTGTAACTAAAAAACAAACACAGAAACTAAATGAGATCAGTAAAAAGTGACTAGGGTCTCAGTCAGACTGTAAAAGAGAAAAAAAGTATGATGCTTGGAATCTAATAGAATTATCTTGTACATAATACTGCTCTGATTATGGAGCAGCTTTATATAATTTCAACAAGCCACACTATGTCTGAATTACTCAAATTAGATACTCAGCCACATGGCTAGATTGTATAGTAGCAAAGTATCTGTTTTCATAAGAACATAAGAATGGCCATACTGGGTCAGACCAGAGGTCCATCCAGCCCAGTATCCTGTCTGCCGACAGTGGCCAATGCCAGGTGCCCCAGAGGGAGTGAACTTAACAGGTAATGATCAAGTGATCTCTCTCCTGCCATCCATCTCCACCCTCTGACAAACAGAGGCTAGGGACGCCATTCCTTACCCATCCTGACTAATAGCCATTAATGGACTTAACCTCCATGATTTTATCTAGTTCTCTTTTAAACCCTGTTATAGTCCTAGCCTTCACAACCTCCTTGGGCAAGGAGTTCCACAGGTTGACTGTGCGAAGAACTTCCTTATATTTGTTTTAAACCTGCTGCCTATTGATTTCATTTGGTGGCCTCTAGTTCTTATATTATGGGAACAAGTAAATAACTGTTACTTATTCACTTTCTCCACACCACTCATCATATCCCTTCTTAGTCTTCTCTTTTCCAAGCTGAAAAGTCCTAGCCTCTTTAATCTCTCCTCATATGGAGAGTTCCCGTTCCAAACCCTTAATCATTTTAGTTGCCCTTCTCTGAACCTTTTCTAATGCCAGTATATCTTTTTTGAGATGAGGAGACCACATCTGTACGCAGTATTTAAGATGTGAGCTTTCCATGGATTTATATAAGGGCAATAAGATATTCTCTGTCTTATTCTCTATCCCTTTTCTAATGATTCCTAACATTGTTTGCTTTTTTGACTGCTGCTGCACACTGCGTGGACGTCTTCAGAGAACTATCCACGATGACTCCAAGATCCCTTTCCTGATCAGAAAGGCACAAGAAACCCTGTATGCCAATAATAGTATAACCCACTGATAAGAGAAGTTTCTTCCTAAAAGTATCAATTAGTGGCTGTTTTGCGCTCTGAAGATTTTCATCCTTTATGAAGCAATGCAATTGTAAATAAATGCCAATAGAAAACTTGTAAAGTGAATTTTGTGCTGTTGCTAGATGCTAGATTAAGATCCCTGGAGAATGAAGTCATCTATCCACAGAAAAAGCAGTGAACAGAAAGGAATATTATAAAGTTCCCTCACACTGCCCTCACCCATGACTAATAGAGAAACCAGTGGAATAAGTAAAACTTATTGGTCTGTCAAGTAAGTATCTTTTGTATTATGTACATGTATCCACCAGACACTGAACTAAGGCTATTGCATTATAATTATTCCAGGTCATGTTCACCTCAGTAACTTGGAGATATAAGGCTTTGTAACCAATTACTACTCTTTCAAGACATCCTGTCTCCTAAAGCGAAATGCCCTTTTCTGCATCTTCAAAGGATCTGCATTAATCCAATCTCTCTTCAATCCAAAAGCAGAACAAACCTCTCTATATCCCATCCAGATAAATATATATACTGTCAGAAGATTGTTTAAGAGTCACTACATAGAATGTACTCTTCCCATAGAAAATATTTAATAAGAGGAAAGCAAGACATGCTGGACAGGACTGCAAGAGCTTGAGGTGCAGATGCTTTACTCTGGGGAATTCATCCTGTGCATCAGTACCTAAACCAATACAAATTATGAGTCTAGCTCTTTTAGTTATGAAGATAACTAAATATAGGCTTGGCAGGATTCAATCTAAACGTCAACTTCAGCTGAAACACTGAAATTGAGGAAAAATATCCATTGGTAACAGTCAGAGTGAGTGCAGCCTCCCCAGTGTACCTGGTGCTGCAGGAACTGAGAGTCATCAGCCCTGCAGCAGCACAGAGAGCCATCTGCAGCTCCGCAGTCATGGTCCTGCTCACCCACTCTCTAGCAAGGAATGTGGCATTGCTGCCAGGCAGGAACTGTTCAGCAGCAGCTCGTCCTCCTCCTTGCAGACCTGGCCAGGGAGTCTGCTGTGCGGGCCAGGACACAGCCTCCTCTGCACCTTGTACTCCAGTGTCTTGGGCCCCTCAACTGTACAGGGAGCCCCCTGCAGCTCTGCTGTTAGTGCTAGGCATGCCCAGAAGCTCCGCTACCAGCACTGCCTGAACCCTAACACTACCCAGCATAATTTCCCCAACTGTGAATACTAATAGTCAAAATTGGAAAAAAAATATTTTAAAATTGATATTACTTATTGAAATTGCAAAAAAAAAAAAAGTGAGTTCTGCCAAGCCTAACTAAATGTAACCTGTGCGTTTATGCTATCTACTCAGTTCTGTAGACAGCCTAACATCTATCAATTTCTTCCACATGGAAGATTACGTCTGAATGTCTACTTTCAATTCAGTTTCAGAACTGAGTTAATGTTCATAAAAGAACTGAAATCTAATCAGACGTCACTAAGCAAAACTTGCAAACCACACTCCTGAATGGATAAAAACTTTTGGCACTGGAAGACAATTTAGAAACATCAAAAGGAAAATACATGTTAAGTAAGGTAGTAGAGAGATAGCAAAGCACAGCCATAAATTTTTGAATGTGCTGGTAAACAGGTCTATTGCTTCTTTAGAAGATCTATGATAAAAGTTATGTACTGGGGTCTTTTTAAATTTGGATGAATATTAGTGATACTGATAACAGTTCACAGTGCTACTGAACTATGGATAGGAATCAGTTCTACAAGTATCTACAATGCCAAACATGGTGTCAGCAAGACTACCACACACATCATCTTTGATGATGTGTGACTTACTGCTACAGAAAGTAGCTAGAAAAGAAAACAAAGCTGTTTAGCACTAGGTCTGAATGTCTTGAAGTGATGCGGTCTATATAGGACCAATACAGAGGTTTTTAACAGGTAGCTTCAATGATGAAACAGAAAAAGGAGTGAACTACTGTGTCTGTAAAATAGATCTCCCTAGCCATACACCTGTTAATCCTTTCAGTGGAAGAGTGAAGAATTCAGAGCTCTGAAAGAGAGGGCTATAGGATGCTGCTGCCACAAAAGTGCTTTAATTTCAGGGTACTTTGAATAGAGAATGTATGAAAATCAAGTCTAAATAAAAGTGGGCCCAACCAGTTCATCTTACTGGGGGAGGGGGAGAGAGATGCATATTTAGATAAATAAATTTGGAGCAAAGGAAAGTCACTTACCACTTCTATTTATGAGCTATTTGGGGATGATGAGACATGACTTAGTTAATTGATGGAGGGCTGTCTGTCTATAAAATGTTTCACAGGAGAGATTAGAAACAAGACAGAGGAAATGGAATCCAATGAAACCAGTTTAATAAAACTTTACAAAAAACTATTGCAGCAAAGACTATTAAGAAGGATTAAAGCACTCTCTGCTGTTCAAAGTAATCTTTCTGTTTCAACACAAAGAAAACAGATATTTGATGTTGCAAAACTAGTATGTAAATTAGTGCCTCAGGCTAATCAATTCAGCTCCTTAATCAAAACAATATAATATAATATAATAGCATAGCTACAAAAACATCAGCGTGGTGTATATTTTGTCATCATGTGAACCAATGAAAAAACAGTTACCTACCCATTCTGTTCTTCGAGATGTGTTGCTCATGTCCATACCATTCTAGGTGTGTGCGCCCCTATGCGCACAGTCAGAGATTTTTGCCTTAGCGGTATCCGTTGGGTCGGTTGTAACGCCCCCTGGAGTCCCGCACTCATGAATCAGTATATCAGGTGCTGCCGGCCCTATGCCCTCTCAGTTCTTTCTTACCTGTAACTCCGTCAGAGGGGCAGGAGGGCAGGTAATGGAATGGACATGAACAACACATCTCCAAGAACAACAGTTACGAAAAGGTATGTAACCATTGTGACCAAATGTTCTGCTCTTCAGAAATAAACTTTAGCCTATTCTACGCTATGAAAAACAGTCACAATTATTTTAACTAGTTCAATAAATATTAATACTGTCCATCGCCCTCCATGCTAACTGAAAACTGACGGCAGGAAACAATCACCTATAAGCAAACTTTAGGAGCATATGAATTAGATGCTACTAGAAAACAAAATACTTTAAAATGTTGCTTTTACTCTTTATTTCCAACTCCCTGAATATTTGTTTCTTTGTATTTTGACTTCACACACTTAAGAGTCCAAATTCTGCTTTTAGTTCCACCCATATATTCTCAGTGAATTACATGGTGTTGCATAACTATCACTTAGGGCAGACTTTGTTACTGAATTAACACATTGATCCAGCAGCATAATGTAAAGCAAATGCAAGAAAATACTTCAAAAGTTTAAGTGAGACGTTTCACTTTAGTACATAAAAATGGTGATCATAATATTTTCATAGTGGAAAGTGTATTAGTTCTAGATCATCTGAACCAATTTCTAAAATAAATTTAACTCTATTCTTCATTATGTTTAAAGCATAAGTTGCAAGGATATATTTCCAGAATATATCTGTACCTACGACAGCAAGGAGCATAGCACTGAAGTCATTTTGTATGATTGACAAATCAATCTCCCCATTCTTTAACCTACTGCTTGCAAAAGTTAGAACGGCAAATCTCAACACAATCTTCAACAATGGGGGAAAAGTATAATTTTTTAGCCTGTTCTATTTCCTCTTCACTACAAATAAGATTCACAGTCAGCAATGCACCCAGCATGCATGCCCCAACTGAAAATAAACAGAGGAATCTTTTCAAAATATTAATTATGAGGAACTAAATTTGTAAGTGAACAAAATTACCAAATCCTCTCTGAAAACTGAATTAACATAAGAACGGCCATACTGGGTCAGACCAAAGGTCCATCTAGCCCAGTATCCTGTCTTCTGACAGTGGCCAATGCCAGGTGCCTCAGAAGGAATGAACAGAACAGGTAACCATCAAGTGATCCAGCTCTGTCACCCATTCCCAGGTTCTGGCAAACAGAGGCTAGGGATACCATCCCTGCCCATCCTGGCTAATAGCCATTGATGGACCTATCTGCCATGAATTTATCTAGTTCTTTTTTGAACTCTGTTATACTCTTGGCCTTCACAACATCCTCTGGCAAGGAGTTCCACCAGTTGACTGTGCGTTGTGTGAAGAAATACTTCCTTTTGTTTGTTTTAAACCCATTGCCTATTAATTTCATTTGTTGACCCCTAGTTCTTGTGTTATGAGAAGGAGTAAATAACACTTCCTTATTTACTTTCTCCACACCAGTCATGATTTTATAGACCTCTATCCTATCCCCCCCTTAATTGTCTCTTTTCCAAACTGAAAAGTCCCAGTCTTATTAACCCCTCCTCATACGGCAGCCGTTCCATACCCCTAATTATTTTTGTTGCCCTTTTCTGAATCTTTTCGAATTCCTATATATTTTTTGAGACAGGGCGACCACATCTGCACACAGTATTCAAGATATGGGCGTACCATGGATTTATATAGAGGCAATATGATATTTCCTGTCTTACTATCTATGCCTTTCTTAATGATTCCCAGCATTCTGTTCGCTTGTTTGACTGCCAATGCACATTGAGTGGATGGTTTCAGAGAACTGTCCAGAATGATTCCAAGATCTCTTTCTTGAGTGGTAACAGTTAATTTAGACTCCATCATTTTATATGTATAGTTGGGATGTTTTCCAATGTGCACTACTTTGCATTTATCAACTTTGAATTTCATCTTCCATTCTGTTACCCAGTCACCCAGTTTTGAGAGATCCTTTCATAGCTCTTCACAGTCTGCTTGGGACATAACTATCTTGAGGAGTTCTGTATCATCTGCAAATTTTGCCACCTCACTGTTTACCCCTTTTTCCAGATCATTTATGAATGTGTTAAATAGGACTGGGTCCAGTACAGACCCCGGGGGGATACCACTAATTACCTCTCTCCATTCTGAAAACTGACCATTTATTCCTACCCTTTGTTTCCTATCTTTTAACCAGTTAACAATCCATGAGAGAACCCTCCCTCTTATCCCATGACTGCTTACTTTGCTTAAGAGCCTTTGGTGAGGGACCTTGTCAAAGGCTTTCTGAAAATCTAAATATATTATATCCATTGGATACTCCTTGCTCACAAGCTTGTTGACCCTCTCAAAGAATTCTAGTAGATTGGTGAGGCATGATTTCCCTTTACAAAAACCATGTTGACTCTTCCCCAACAAATTATGTTCATCTATGTGTCTGACAATTTTGTTCTTTACTATAGTTTCAACCAGTTTGCCTGGCACTGAAGTCAGGCTTATCGGCTTATAATTGCCGGGGTCACCTCTGGAGCCCTTTTTAAAAATTGGTGTCACATTAGCTATCCTTCAGTCATCTGGTACAGAAGATGATTTAAATGATAGGTTACAGACTACAGTTAGTAGTCCTGAAATTTCACATTTGACTTCCTTCAGAACTCTTGGGTGAATACTATCTGGTCCTGGTGACTTATTACTGTTTCGTTTATCAATTTGTTCCCAAACCTCCTCTAATGACACCTCAATCTGGAACGGTTTCTCAGATTTGTCACCTAAAAAGAATGGCTCAGGTTTGGGAATCTCCCTCACATCCTCAACCGTGAAGACCAATGCAAAGAATTAATTTAGTTTCTCTGCAATGGCCTTATCGTCCTTGAGTGTTCCTTTAGCATCTTGATCGTCCAGTGGCCCCACTGGTTGTTTAACAGGCTTCCTGCTTCCGATGTACTTAAAAAAAAAAAGTTTGCTGTTACTTTTTGAGTCTTTGGCCAGTTCTTCAAATTCTTTTTTGGCCTTTCTAATTATATTTTTACACTTCACTTGCCAGAGTTTATGCTCCTTTCTATTTTCCTCACTAGGATTTAATTTCCACTTTTTAAAGGATGCCTTTTTGCCTCTCACTGCTTCTTTTACTTTGTTGTTTAGCCATGGCGACTCTTTTTTAGTTCTCTTACTATGTTTTTTAATTTGGGGTATACATTTAAGTTGAGCCTCTATTATGGTGTCTTTAAAAAGTTTCCATGCAGCTTGCAGGGATTTCACTTTTGGTGCTGTACCTTTTAATTTCTGTTTAACTAACCTCTTCATTCTTGTGTAGTTCCCCTTTCTGAAATTCAATACTACAGCAGGGGTTGGAAACCTCTGGCACGCGGCTCGCCAGGGTAAGCACCCTGGTGGGCCGGGCCAGTTTGTTTACCTGCCGCGTCGGCAGGTTCGGCCAATCGCAGCTCCCACTAAAAACAGGCAAATTAAAATATAAAATCTTAATAATTAAGAAATTAAGCATTAAAAATTAAGAAAATAAAAGTTACTGTATTCATGTTATCCATGTTACATATACATTGCATTTAGCAGTCCTGTGTTGCTTTTAAAATTAGTATATTAATATACAGTCATTATATATATACAGTATTCAGATTTTACTCATGACGTGTCAACATTACTATAAAAACTGTAACTTGATTTCTTGCCATAAGAGTTTAAAATTCATACCCTAACTATTAATATACAATTTTTATAAGTATGAATGTGAATTCACACTAGAAAAATCCCCTTCTGAAGGGCAAAACTGATTTAAACATAACAATGCTGAAGCCAATTTTAGTGAAAAAGCATCATTCTGTTCAATGGAAAATAAAGTTTTCTGACGAGAGAGAGAAAGCTAAACCAGATCAACATACATTGAGGTGATTGTGTAAGCAGATAAACGTGTTTACAGTTACCTGTCACTGAGGTGAAGGAAACTGCTGCTCTCATCGGGATGTTCATCTTCAAAGCTTAGATTGGACCAGCTGCCAGTGCTATCATCACCAATACTGAGACTCATCTGCTGGCTAACTACAGATTCAGCTGAGTGAAATCCTTCTCTTCCCATAGAACTAAACCAAAATTAAGATGACAGCATTACTGGTGGTGTATTTCACATTGTTCTGCAAAAATTCACTTAACCTAATTAGCAAACAGGGGACATTTGTCAACTGACTCAACTATTCCCTTTTGGATTTACAATTCTCAGAGACTATATATTACACTTTTGTAAGGAGATTCAAGTCTGGGAGCACCACTTAGGACCATCTTTCACTGGGAAAGTTGGGTAGTAGCATGGACACAAACCCGAATTTCAAAAACTAGTTTGTAGCATTCCAGCATTGCCACAGCCCTAGTGCCTGGGCAGTTCAGTCTCGTAGACTTCACATTTACTACAGTGACTACACCTACACAGGGAGGACCTGGCATCTTTGGACTTGCCAGTGTCACTCTGACTAATTCAGCTCCATCAAGGCTAACACAGTCACTGGCATTTTAAGCACCCTGTCATACAGAACTGCTCAAGGGTAGACAACATGATGCTTAAAATGCTGGTGGCCTCCTACAGCCCTCTCTGTATTAGAAAAAATGTCCTAGTGTAGACATAGGCTTAGTCTCCCTGTTTCAGAAAAAATAGGCATGTCCATTTATTTATAGACTTTTCTCCTCTGCACATGAAGCCTGAAAAATCTAGACTTTCAATACCTAGAACCAAATCAAGTGAGTAGGCTTAATTTGCATTAAAGATATTTCTAAAACCCTTCATCAGGCCCATTCTAAGAACACAAAAGAAAACTGAGGTCATTCTGAAAAGTGGTTCAGTCTGAAAATTTGCCTGGCAAGTGCATATAAACTACTCTTAGGGACATATTGTGGCTACCCACATGCAGCTGTGCTATAGCTAGACCAGGGGTCGGCAACCTTTGGCACGCCTCCTACAGGCTTGCTGGGGTGGAAAGGGTAGGAAGCAGTGACCAGCACATCTCTCGGCCCGCGCCGCTTCCCGCAGCCCCCACTGGCCTGGGACAGCGAACCACGGCCACTGGGAGCCGCAATCGGCAGAACCTGCGGACGCGGAAGGTAAACAAACCGGCCTGGCCTGCCAGGGTGCTTACCCCTGCAGGCCGCATGCCAAAGGTTGCCGACGCCTGGGCTAGAGTGTACAGAAAGTCTTATTTGCTCACCACTCCTTCAAAGGAAACAGTCGTAATACGGCTGCTGTGTTCACAAAGTACAAAGATTACTATGATTGTGCTACAGGCAACACTTCACATTTTAAATGGGGTATGTGGTTCTGAGGCGTGGCAAGAGTCCTTTTCCACAACATTAGCTAATACCATTAGGCGAGCGCTACAAGGGGAAGTAGGGAAAAGGGAGAGACAGATAGACACACACTTTTTATACTGTGTAGTAAGTACAAATGATGAATATGCTCCTCACAGCAACCTTTGAAGTCTGTATATCTTATAGAGCCACAATGTCTCCCTCTGACATTACTGGTCTGGTGCACAGCTGCTTCCCCAATCCATTATTCCCTTGGGCTCTCAGCACCATAATTAAACTTGAAACTTTACATGAAGTATTGATTAAAAAGCTGTATTTCTGAACCTCTTGCTGAAAAGTGACATTTCTGACATCAACAGTATAAGAACTCAACAGCACTTTATTTATACGGTATATTCTCATTTAATATTACATGGACTCTGAATAAGGATTCCAAATAACATAAGTACAAGGGCCAAGTAATATGAATTCACAGTCTTCTATCTTTATATGCTACAGGGAACTTTCAGTGGAAGGTCTACACTAGAAGGCAATCAAAAAAGGAGAGGAAAAGTTCCTTGAGTTTTGGTAGCAGTTCTGTGAGAGAATGAAAGATCTATCTTTTAGAATACAAGCTCTTCATGGCAGAGACCATCATTTATTACGTGTTTATACACATCATAATTTTGCCTTGAAAAACTGGGAGTAGCCTGGTTGAAGCCACCACAGTACGTTAACACATCTAGGTATTTACATTATACATCACCAGACCATCTCAGAGTCAAGCAAATAAAACATAGTTTATTGCCAAACAGATCTCACTCCCAGGCCATGATGAGAGAAATACACTGTTATTAATTATTACTCAGTGAAAAACTACGCTGAAGAGATAGGTCTTGCACTTGGACATGAAAATGGTGTTATTTGAAGTCACTTTGATCATTGTAAAATCTATTTTCATTAAGAACTAGATGTTAATGTACCTTCTCATTTACTAATTCAACCACATTCTGTGCCATCTTCTATCAAGATATTTAAAGGCATTCATTTCTTTCAATATACCTAAAAATATGGTATAGTTTAAGGACTTGTAATACATTAGTCCTTATCAACAATGTAGCAAGAGCCTGCAAACCAGTTTCTAGTCTGCTTTAATAATCCTTTATCAACTAAAATCATATATAAAAATAAAATGATTCTTATTTAATATTTATTTCATATTTCTATTTTCAAATATACACAATTTTTTTCTTCCAGAAATTAAGACAGTGTTAAAGTACAATTACAATCAAAAGAGACTATGTAAACACCTACTTAATGTAATACACCTGCTCTTGGTGTACATTGCAAGTCACAGATTCTGTAAGTCAGTTCTTTAGAGCTAATGCAGCTACAGACAGAATTGGATTATACTGTGGCTCATAGATCAACTGAATTGTCAACTAAATTCCAGTAATTTATATCACTGATAAAACAATCTGATCAGGATGTTAGAGAAAAATCACGGAATCCCATTTACCAGAGTCACCCATCAGAGCATAAGTACATTCTAAAGTAGGCTAGAAACTAGTTTGCACTGACATCGAGCTCCTGTAACTGACAAGATCATTATTATTAAAAAATTCCGAACAGCCTGGAGGCCACCAGCAGGAGGTTCCAAAATAAACTTTATAATTTAAAATTATATTTTCAGAATGTAATTGTGGCAAAAAGTGCTTCTGCCCATATAAATTTTCAGATTAATAAATTAAGCAAAGTGGATGCCATTTTCTGGTAACAATAGCAAGAGAATAGGAGAGAATGTAATGTTACCTTATGTTAACAGCCTGACCAATATTAGTCATAGCTGAAGTCATTATTTCTGTAGTAAGGCTTTCAGCAAAGCTGACTCCACCATGTCCAATACCACTATCAGCTGTCAGACTTGTGTTACTCAGCTCTCTCTCCGCTTTCTCAATAGCTGCACCAACCACCTTCTCAGAAAATACTGTCTTCTGTTCCATGTCAATGTGAATTTTGGGAATATCAAGGTGAAAAATTCTTGATTTTTGACAGATACCACCCAACCCTGAATTGGGGAGCTGCCTGATTCTAGGGAGGGGTTCTTGTCCAGGCAGGTGTGGAGATGAACTTCCAGTACAATACTGATATTCCTTCATACTACAGTATCTGCAGGCTGTTTCAGAAAATGGAGACAACTTTTCTGTGTAAGTGAATCTATCCTCATTTTTCCTGTTTTCAGCAGCTTGGAGAACAGCAGACTCCAAACTCATTTCTAAGGTGTCATCCACCACTTTTCTAGCATACTCTTCTATAGCTTGAATGATGCCTTCTCGATAGCCATATTCATTTAAACTGCCTGTGCTATGATACAGTTTATGTTTTTGTGAGAAAGGAAGAACTGTTTTAGAAAGTGTTGTTTTAAGGCAGTCCCCTGTGGCTTCATCAAATTTAGATTTTCTATACAGACAGGAATCTGTTAAGGATTTTGGCAAGCAAACTGCTGACATTTTCAGTTTTCTTCTGACATCACATGTTATATGATGAGCAAGGGATTCAGAAAAATGTAACAACTCTGTACTGTCAGTTCTGTGTAAATTGTTTATTTCACAGGCTTGGCCTCCACACCTATGAACACCACTTTTCATTTGCCATTTTGTATCCATATCTTTGTTCAATATTTTGAACAGCTCAAGCCTACCATTTACCTGTGTGTTCTGTACAGGAAATATTCTTCTGTTGTATGTCAGCTTGATTTTCCTGGCAGCTTGTTGCAGGCCTGATTTTATAGATCTATAAGCAAGTCTACTAGCATACTGATCCATTATTAACTCACTGTTGCCACCTTCCCTTTTCAGAACTCGAATGATGTGATCTGCATATTCATCGGTCACGCTCTCACAGCTTGGATACCGGTAAGTCAGACCGGTTGTTCCTACACTCTGAGGTAAAGAAAGTACGGATGAATCTACCTCTCTGGACCACTGGTTTACTACCGGACACCACCTCTCTTTTGACCTACAGTCTCTATCATCTTTTCTGAGAGAAAGACAATCTACATGACAGTTAACCCGCTTCAACCTCAGCAGTTTGCAATGCCTTGATTTTATCATCTTCTTAGCCTCATTGATAACCTTTCCAGCCATATCACCCGCATAATTCCACAATGAATGTAAAGTTTCTTCTGGGATATTTATAAAGGCAGTATACCCACATATTTTGTTTTGTGCATTTAATTGGCAGTGTCTGTCAGCTTCTCTTTTAATTGTTTTATCATCTAAATGGGAAGCAGCTATTTCAGTTGCCATAGAAATGATATGACCAGCTAAATGATCAGCATACTGTACTGTTTTCTCTGAACGTTCAGTTTTCTCCACAAGCAATTCAGAGTGTTCTTCGTCTTCACTACTTTCAACTTCTTCAGAAAGGGATCGCATGAGTTTCAGCATAAACTCTTCCTTTTCCAAGGAGTCATGTTCAGTTGCAGACAAGGCAGCAGCAGGTGAATTATAAGGTGTAGAAGGTGGTGTCGCAGGTGCAAACTCCTTTGCTAATTCTCCCTTGAGTTTCTTGGTGAGCTTCCTTAGGTTCCGTTCAGAACTAGTCTGAGATGGTACTAAAGGAGTTGGTGGTGGTGTATCAGGTACTGCACAGACATTTCCATCTCTGATGCTTGATTTATCTTCCATCTGCAAAGAATCTTCACAGCCAAACATCACCAAAGAAAGGTTACTTCCATGTAGAAAACAGCTCTCTTGCCCCAAAGCTGAAGGAGCTAGCGTTGTTTTTTGCATATCATATTTTTTCAATAGTTTACTTTGGGATTTTATTGAACTGCTTCCTGAATTAGTAAACTCTTCCACATTACACCTAGCGAGAGTCACAGTAGGACAAGGAGGTGGAGTGCTTGAAGAAAACCTACGTACTTCATTTCCTTTACGTTCCTGAACACAATCTTTAGATACTGAAAGTAAACACTGACCAGCGTCAACTGACGTAACAAGAAAATTAGGTGGGTTATTCAGAGGCAGCTGTTGCGGTTCCACAATTATAGGAACAAATCTGTGTTTCTCAGATTCTTGTTTCTTTACTGCACTATGCAGGTCTTTTTTACAGTTATCTGTCTTCATCTGTAAGCCTCCATTACATTCTAGAGTCTCATTTGTGTGGGAGAATATAGATTTAGTTTCATCTACAGACTGTTTTACAATATACTTGGCCAAGTGATCAGCAAAAGTATTCTTAGGAATATCTCTATCAACACACTGCCAACGAGGTGTTTTTCTAGTTACAAAATCTGTATATTCCTCCACTGTTTTGGTAACCCCGGGTGAAGTTATTGCTTCATACGCCTCATTTACTATCATATCTACCATTGTTCCAGAGAAACTGTTGACGCTTGTTGGCCCAGTTGTTAAATCTGAAATATTATTCACTTCAGGATTGTTGTTTGTTTGTTTAAAATCATTCTGGTTAAAAAAACATTGTGCACTACTTTCAGTACTTTCACTGTGATCTGCAGTCAGGTAAATATTTCTAAGAGAAGCCACTTCCTCTACTCTCTTTTTTGTTGTAAAATATGGCTGTGTAGCGTCTTTGTACATTTTCAGACTGCCACCTGCTGTCGAACAAGTCCATACTTTTGCCTTATAAACATCAGATGAAGTCTGATGTTGACAAAGTGCTGTTCCAGCTAAGGGCACTGATATTGAACTTACAACACCAGAAGTACAAAACAAGGCTTGTTGTACAGTATATTCTTTTCCAGTTTCTTGTACTGGATTCAATGCTAAAAGTGCATTATCATGAAAATTAGGAAAAGCAGTGGTAGTCTGTGTTGACTGCAACGTATTTTCTGCACTTACATATTTTATGTTGTCCATGGAAACACTAATTGCTGCTTGCGTTGTGAAGGTAACATCAACCTGGGATAATTCAATGAAAGCTTCCTGAATGACAGATTCAGACAAATCTTTGGCATATGATCTCACTACTGTGTCTTCATAATCAAAGGCCCAATCCCGTGCAGTCGTTGGTGTTGATGGATGTGAAAACTGGCAGACTTCCATGATTCCCTCAAAAATAAGTTCCTCGGTGAGGTCTGCTGCAAATCTTGCAACTGTGTTAGTAAATATTTGTTTCTTTACGTGTCGCATTTCTTTTAAAGCACTTGTTATAGCTTCACTGACCAAAAAGCTTGCTAGCCCGTTAATGGCACGTTCCTTCAGTGACAAGGCTCGCCGCCTTCCTATCTCATAAAAAGCCATTTGAAAGACTGAAGAAGTCAATCTAGCAGCCAAGTGACACAGTGCATTGGTGCATGAAGAAACTCCTTTTTGTAAGTCTTTAAATGCACTACCAAAACTTTTTTCAACCAGTTCCGTTGCAAATTTTTGTATGCTGTCTTTAATCATTTGTGATTTGTGTTTAGATTTAACTTTTTTAGCTGGCTCCTTGTCAGTTTTCCTCTGGAGTTCTGAATTTTGACCTTTTTCCTCTTTTGAGACAATCCTATTAAGGCTGGAAATGTTTTCAGCATGTTTCTGTAGTGATGTAGACTGAGAAGGAAAAACAGAACCCAGTATTTCAAATGAAACATTGTTTGCATAATCTGAATATTCACTATAAAGTGTATCATGATTTTGATTAAGCCCATTTCCATTGATATCCATCCGACAAAGACATTCAGTTGAAGCACAGCTCCCTAGTGGACTGAAAGCTGATGATCTTATAGGGCTGAATAAACCTCCATTGTCTTCTCCTGTTTTCACTGGCCGAGGGGAGTCTGGAACATCAAAGAGGCTGCTATAGGGCGATTCTGGTTTACGAGGAGTTGGTTTCCTTACATTGGCTGGAAGAGTGGGACGATCAAACTTGAATTTTTGAGGATTCATAGTAGTAGTTTTAGAATGCAATTGTTCAAGGGCAATCTTTCTCTTCTGGGGTGGATTACCAAGGATGGGATCCCTTATAAGTTTACAAGTACTTTCCAGAGTCTGTTCCAGTTCATCAAACTGATCAAAACTATCAAAAAATTCACTTACTTCTGAGTCTGAGTCCTCTATACCATCTTTCACTACTGGAATTTTTGGTAGCTGAAGTTTTGCCTTCAAGCTCTTTTGATACCCTTCTTCATCTAAGAAGATAACAGGGCTAGGGCTGGAGCAATCTGACTCAGATGATTCAGCAGGAGAGGAAGAAAACAATGTTTTATGCAAAACATTAACACGTTGATCAGAGGAATTACATGGCTTGTAAAAACTCCTCTGTATCCAAGGATCAGAAATACAGGTTGTGACTGAATTCTTTACAGATGAGGACAGTTCTTTAAGTCCCAAGATATTTATCAGAGAAGCAGAAGATTTGGCAGATGATTTTCGATGCCCAGCGCGCACAATGATCTTTGAGTCAATAGCTTCTAAACAATGAGCAGGGATGGTCTGTGAAGCAGCATCCCGGTGATTCTGAGTAGTATAAGTTGGGCCTAAAAAGAAAAAGAAAATACTTTAAAAACAAAAGACTAAAATAGCAAACTGGGTAATTGATTTTGACAGTAATATCTAGATTTGTAATTACTACAATAAGTTAGAGGGTCTTTTTAAGACTAGAGAAAATTTTAAAGAATAAAGTATTCCATAAGCACTTTATTTTGTCAATGACAGTTCCCCTACTACTGCAGGTCTTCTTCTTCGCATATGCGCAATGTGCCTCAGGTGACACATGGCCAGGATTCTTCACGGAATTTGGTCCACTGGTTGGATCATTAGCTTCCCCAGCCCAGGCTGGGTACTGATGAGGAGTGTGGAGTTAATATGACTAAGAGCTCTCGTCTTCATATCACAGATTCTACTTTTTCTGGATCTGACACGGAGTCAAAGTCTTTGCTTTATGTCACATGCATGCTGCTGTGGAAAGAATAGTGAAATCTCAAATTATTCGTTTTTTGTGGGGGGTTTTTTGAATGATGGTGATTAGCAAAAAATAATTCGATGTGGATTTCATGTAGTTTACCACAGCATGAAAATCCCTCTTTAGCCTAAATTGCAACAAATGAGCTCTGCAATCTATTTCAACAGGGCATGAAAACTAACCAGCATTTTGTATCTTTGAAGGTTCATCCTCATCTAAATGCTCAAAAGCAGTGACAAAATCATCCTCAATTGAAGACACTGACTGATTAGTGTCATCATCCTCTGCATGGGACATCTCCGTTTCATGTTTCTGTAATGAGTATACTTCCATTGTATATTTTACACCAGTAGCGTATTTGCTCAGTAAGGTAAATACAGAATCAATTTTGATCCTTGGGAACGAAGGAGACAATCTCATCACACAAAGCACTCCAGAAAGGTGATTCTTGAGAAAGAAAAACAAGAAAACAAAAGAGTGTTCTCAATAACATACTTTCATCTATAATGTAAACTTGGAATCATTTAGAATGGCAAGAACAACAAGAGCACAGGTCAAGGACATAAACTGTAGTGAAAATGTCGCTAAAGACATTTGTTAATATTACTGTAATTTAAAAGGTATAACAATAATTTAAGTCTTCACTGCATATTACAAACAAAACTCCATTTTACAGATGAGGAGAGTGAGGTAAAGAGGTTAAGTGATTTATCCAACAACACTAGAGCCAAGTTTTCAGACGGTTTAGAGGCCACTCTTATCCTCTAAGTACATTCTGAATATAGGAGTTCTTTAGAATGAATAAATCACTACACTAAACCCAAAACAAACAGGAAAAAAAACGAAGAAAACCCTGATGGTTTGTTCTAAGTAGTTTTACTCCTGCAAGTAATACAATTACTTCATTATACATTATTAGTCAAAACAGTTTTAACAAATTCTAGCTATCTTCACTGACATTTGGAGAGGAAATGGGAAGTATCAAGTGTTGGGAGCACCTAACCTTTCCTGTAACTTCTCTCCCCTGTTTGACAGAAGAACAGCACTATATCTGAGAAGAGCTGAGAAGACTAACGGCATATCTACACCACAAAATTTAGTCAATATAAGTCGACATACAGCCACCACAGTAATTAATTTGATTTTTAATATCCACCCTATGCTCCTTCTGTCGGCGATGTGCGTCCTCACTAGGAGGACACTGCCGTCGACCTAACTACATCGACTTAAGCTGTATACTTCTCAGAGGTGGAGTTATTAAATCAGCATAGTGGGTGACTTACATTGGCGGGAGCAACATTTTAGTGCAGACGCTTACAGAGTTAGGCTGATGAGATGCCTTACGTCAACCTAACTCTGTAGAGTAGACCCGGCCCCACTCAACCAGTTTCATCTTCCTTCCAAATGGCAGTACAAAGGGACTATGGTGTGGGAAGCAGAGGTATGTGGACCATTGGATGAGCACACAGGCATTTTGTAGAGGGCAGCTGAGCATGCAGTTCAGCTGCTTTTACTGCATGCTCACTGTCAGGCAAGTCTGCTGATGCTCAGCCATGTTCAACACAGCCAACTGTGGTTCACTTTGGTGATATCTCCATTTTTTTCCCTTGGCCATCGAAGACTCAGACTTTTGAATGGTGAAGAGGAAGGGAGAAAGGGCCCCACAGGGACTTGTTCCTACCACATTTTCCTGCACAATTTGCTGTTGCCTAGTTCAGTGCTTATGGCTTCCACAGCAGAGTATCTTCCTAGAACTAGGAAGGAGAGAGGAAAGTACCTATGATAAAGAATCTTGCATTTCTTAATATTTCATAAATTGCAGCAGGAATGTCTTTAGTCAGTATAATATTTATACCACTATTAAAAATACCATCAGACAAGGTGGGTGAGCTCTGTGTAAACTCTATGTAAGCCTGAAGGTGTGTGTCTTTCACCAACAGAAGTTGGTCCAACAAAAGATACATTACTTCACTCACCTTTGTGTCTCTAATATCCTAACATAGCTACAACACTAAAAATATCAGAGCACTTATATAACACATATAGCTTCAAAACACATTAATAAAGAAGCAATACCTGGCCAGGTTATTGCCAGGATTACTTTGTAACACACATCTGAAAGATGAAGAGACTGCAAAACACATTAATATTCCGTATACTTTATAAAAAGGATTAGGAATTTTACCTGATGTTTAGAGACATCGCTGATTGCCATGGGTTTATTTATATCCTTCAGAAAAATAACTTCATTTTCATTTAGACTACAGAAATGGAGTGATTTCAGAACATCTGGGAGCTCTACAGAAACAGCAGCCAATTCCTAATTCAAACACAAATTCACACACTAAGTATAAAACTAATATGTTAATGGTAAGGAAACTTTTTGATCTGGAGCACTAGAAAGTTAAATAAATATCGCCAGCCTCTAAGTCTGTCAAAATCATCACTCTTTCCCTTCAGTTTTCCAATTATATTCCCACACCAAATTGGAATCCTGCTTAAAGGGCTAGTTAACAACAGTGTTCTAATTCAGATCTCAAAATACGTCTACCAGAAGAAATATAATATCACTGCCTCCAAGACTCAGGGAAACTTTTAAAAGCACCAAGGAGAGACTTGGGAGTAGTAAAGAGCCACAGAACATCACAGCAGGTATGTAAACACACAGAGGGAAAATTTGCATGCAACTGTTTCCATCTGGTATTCTCCACATGCTGTAGGTTCACCATTATAGGGTTTATATCTGAGCAGAATATTTTAAAAAAATAATCGATTCAGGCTTATGTTTAACTAGGATCTTGATCAACATAGAATTATGTTTACCTAAAATAAATATGCTGAAATTTTTTTAATATTATATTACTTATGTGTTTAATATTATATTACTTACTTTTTATACAGCATAAACATTGAGAAATTTTTAAAATTATGCTTAATCCAATATAAATTATTGAACACAGCGGACCTAGCTTTCTCTTAGTAAACAGAATTCTTTGTGCAACCTCAAATAGAGAGCCCAGGGTTTGGATCTGTGTGCTTAGAAGAATATCTGTAAAGTATTTATTTTTACAGCACCCTTAGTGTATTTGGCACTGAATGCAAGTCTGAGCACAACTTAACTCACAGTATTTATCCTTTTGCTTTTACCTACTAATGGACCATTAACTAGGAAAGCCTCTATATTTAATGACTAACACCTTCCACCATACATCTTGTGCTTTATATTAGCTGTGGAGAGGATAAGTCATTTTGTGGTTCATGACCTAATCAGCAGCCTCTTTGGTGTGGTTTTCTAAGACATCTATTATTTTCCATTACAAGAACACACACAAAAAGTAAAATGTCTAAAAGGTACAAGATAAGTTTTATGTCTCCTGATTTTCTTTTACACTTTATTGCACACGTTTAAATGCAAATACTGACACCCTGAAACCAAAATAATTTAAAAATTAACCACAATGTACTAATAAAATCAACAGCTCAGTGATGTTTCTTTCATACCACTCTACTTCAAATTACAAGTAAATCATATTTCTCACTTATTTGTAAAACTCTAACTGAACAGTAGTCAAAAGTTCTACTTTGATATGACCTATACCATGCTGGGAAGGAGGAAAGCGTGAATTGCAAAGTAGTTTAATATATGACCTATCACATCTGGAGAGAGAGAACTACAAAGTAGTTTAAGGGCTTGTCAACACAGAACATGCACGCATTTAATGAAAGGTAAGCAGGGGCAGCTCTAGGTATTTTGCTGCCCCAAGCACGGCAGGCGGGCTGCCTTCGGGAGGCTCCCGGTCCCGCGAATTCGGCGGCAGCCTGCAGGAGGTCCACCGAAGCCGCGGGACCAGCGGACCCTCCGCAGGCATGCCGCCAAAGGCAACCTGCCTGTTACCCTCGTGGCCACCGGCAGAGCGCCCCCCGTGGCTTGCCGCCCCAGTCACACGCTTGGCGTGCTGGTGCCTGGAGCTGCCCCTGAAGGTAAGTTGTTAAACAGACTTAGTTAAACTAGTACAGTTTTGTGCCTGGAGTTTCTTGCATTGTTTTAAACTTGTCTGATATCGTTTTAGCTTGTACCTATAGTTTACAAGAGTGTTCACATATAAAGTAGCACTGATTTATCCTCACTTCTAAAGTTAAACCAGGCCTGAAACTAAACACACATGAGAGAGGGTTAAATCCCTAATATTCTTTATAGTTGCATGAAATAGTCATCATACTTTTGTTACACTCTTGTTTTAAAAACAAGAACTGCTTATCTAACTCTCCTAAGACTAACTTAAGATCTGGCCACGGGTATTTCAAAAAGCACAGACCCCAAAGCTGGCACTCAAGTTAAAAAAAAAAAAAAAAAAAAAAAAAAGGTTTAAGATTTTCCAGGGTTCTATATTCCAAATGAATACAAAACACTGGAGGTCACACGAAAATAAAAAAAAATTAAAACTGTTAATTACAATGTTTAAAACAGACCATTTATTTTAAAAAGTATGTTCCATGGCATATTCTTGAAGTAAAATAAGTATTAGGGCTCCCACACCAAAAACATGAAATATCTCAGTTATAACTCAAGTGCTAGAGACAAAGTCATTTTTTGTATTTACATTACCTGCATATGAGCAGCATCTGTCTCTCCAGCAAAACCTAGAAATGTGATCTGTAAAACAAGCATACAAACAATCTGAAATACAAGATCCAGAAAGAGTCTTCTGGTTTTCTAATTATAGAGAAAGCTGCTTAGAACTGAAAAGTGTAGTGACTCTATTTAAAGTAAAGCTTCATACTGTTATCATCAAGATCCATTATGCCAGGAGAAATGGCCTTGCTAGGAGAATATAAATTGGTTCTGTTTTGCTCCAATAGTTTAGGAGGAAAACCTAACAGTTTGTTTTGAATCATAAGATTTTTTTTTTCCCAAGTCTCATCTAATGCTTTGTTCCAAGTGCTAAATAAAAATACTGTTTCAGGAAGGCTCTTGGTCAATCTCAATGGTCACTGATTCCCAAAGGAAAGAAACTCAGGTGCCTGAAAACCTGCCACAGCTGCAGGCTGTAAGCAATTGGTATCCAACATGTCCCAGTCTAGGAGTGGAAAAATCATGAGATTCCATCCCAAGATAGGTAAAAGTCTGAGAGTATGCCCTCAGAGACCAGAAAGGAGATAGCTAGCCTGTAACCATACCACAATCTCAATCTTAATTCCATTTTAACATAGGTTTATTTTTTTATTTGGGAATCCACTATATAGATTTCAATACAAGTGATGCTAAAATATTTACTAAAATAAGAGTTACACCGCAGTTTAATATTAAGATCAAAGCTGTGATACAGGCATCTATTCTGCAAAAAGCCAAGATCTGCAGAATTTGATGTTATTTACCTTGGTAACCACTGCTCAGACTTCAAATATATTACCACCATCTCAGATATACTTTAATTACACAAAAACTAAGTTTAAAAAGATTATTGAGGTTGTAAAGTCATGTAAACAAAAAAGTTAAGAAATGTCAAAATTACAGTTGTCTACACAACCTTAATTTTGCCTCCTGGTGCGTAGGATACCTTTAATTACATGATCACATACTATTTTAGCCACAGGCCCAGGCCTCATTTAGTGCACAGGACAGTGCTCATTTCATTAGCAGCTATTTAATATTTTGTTTTAGTCTCATTGTTCTATATTTACCACATTATTACAAAACCTGCTCTGAACGCAGAATTATTCATTTTCTCATGGGCTCTTCTCTGATGTTCATCACTATAATATCTTAGTGCTTCACAAACACTAATGAATTTAAGACATGCACAATAAGATGAGGGAATATAACTATCCCCATTTTACAGATGGAAAAGGAGTCTCCAGGGTAGAATTCAACTGCCTTAGCCCAGAGACCATTCTTTCTCTTCCTGCAATCCCCTGCCTCATTCACTGCATGCCTTCCAACTTCTAGAACATATGAGACAGGAGTCCTATAGACAATAGCCTCCTTCACTGTGCAATCTTGATTCATCCCCAGAACAGGTCCATCTTGTGCACTGAATGAGGCAAGCAAGGGTCTTGTGGAAAAAACAGTATATAATTTAAAGATGGCACTGTAACACATAAGCACAAGGCAGCTGAATTAAGGTTGCACACACAAATTTAACTCTGGCATATCTAAATTTGGATTGCTTGATTTTGCAATCTAATATTCCCATAATGTAGGGTTGGGGGGGGGAGGGGAGCATATAATTTCCTAGGTTTTTTAAAAAAGCTAACTTAAAAAAAGCCCCCAGGAATTCCATCATGTGACACTCATATTGGGTCCCACATATCAGCAGAGCTGGAAAATTTAGATCCACCACACAAACCTCTATTACTTGAGCTAACTGAGTAACTGATTTCAGTAGTAGGTTGTCATCCTCTGTGGATCAGCATTAGAGATGAGTCACACTTTGCCAGTAGGCTTCTCAGCTATTCAATGACAGCAGAACAATAGTGACACTCAGGAATTTGGGGTGCTATTCCAGGCTCTGGAGGGAGTGTGCTTTAGGGGGCCCAGACTATTTTGCCCATCCCCCAACAAGCTTATCCCCTTCTGCCTCATTCCCATCAACCTGTCCCAGACCCAGTCCTGTCTCTTCCCCATTTCAGACTCCTGGTCCCAGTCTCCACTCCTCAGGCTTATCACCCCAGTCCCAATCTCCTTGCCTAGCCAGTCTCTCCAGGCTCACTGTTCAAGCCCCGATCTCCCCAACTCCCAGTCCCTCCCACTCCCCACGCCTATTCCTAATATCCTTGCTCAGAAAGTCCCAGTTCCGCTCTCTCCCAAATTTAATCTAGGAAAATATTTAAGTATTTACATAATAAACAAACTCAGCCTGGATGCTGAAAGTCAAGCTATTATTTTTCTGTTACATATCACTGGTAATAAAGATGCTGAAATTGGACCTTGATTAATAATTATGTTGATAAGCAACTCAAAAAGAATTCAGATCACTTTCGAATCTCACTTTCTAATAATTTCACTGGTTCTGCAGTGGTAATAAGAGTTGAAGCTAATAAAAGGCTGTCAGTAAGGTAAGCAGACAGAATATATACAAAATGCAGATCTGTTAAATGAGGTGCTATTTTCATAAAACACTGAAGTTGATAATGCCTCTTCAATTCAGCCAATATGCACAGATTTGTACTGCAATTGTTCTATCTCCTTTACTCACCACATGATACTATATTTGAAGAAACTGCATTTATAAAATTCAAATAGTTTTGAATGAATGCAGTTTGGACTGAAAGGTTCGAAAGATACTTAAAAAATAGAATCCAACACAAGTTGTTTTTTAATCAAACTTATTCAGTATACCTTATGTTGAAATGCAACCATACAGATGAAATTAACATTTTAATCACCCTGCTCATCAGGAAACCATAGAATGTAGGGCTGGAAATGACCTCAAGAAGTCATCTAGTCCAACCCCTTACACTGAGGCAGGATTAAGTATATCTACCTCATCCCTGTCAGGTGTTTGTTCTTTAAAACCTCCAACAACAGGAATTCCCTTGGTAACCTGTTCCAGTGCTTAACTATCCTTAAAATTAAAATATTTTTCCTAATAAAAAATAATATATAACAAATAGAAGAAAGCGGAAGTTGATAGTAATGAATATAGATCATATAGAAGCTAAGAACTCTAGAAAACGGCTACGGGAAGCAAAGGGTCACAGGAGAAATCTAAAGCCAGCAGAGTTAAGGACAATAAGGAACAAAAAGAATCCTGACAACAGTAGAATCAACTAATTTCTGATGTCTTTTTTGAAAACTGTTCTTGGGTTTTTACTCGAAGTGCAATTCTATTTTGACAAATGTATTAACTGGTTTGTGGGGTACCACATTTATTGTCTTCATGATTAAAAAAATCTGCTCAGTTTGCAAGTACAGCAACTCCTCACTTAACGCTGTAGTTATGTTCCTGGAAAATGCGACTTTAAGCGAAATGATGTTAAGTGAATCCAATTTCCCCATAAGAATTAATGTCAATGAGGGGGCTAGGTTCCAGGGAAATTTGTTTCACTAGACAAAAGACTATTATATATATATATGACACACACACACACACACACACACACGCCGTATAAGTTTTAAACAAACAATTTAACACTGGTACACAGTGATGATGATTGTGAAGCTTGGGTAAGGTGGAGAAGTCAGAGGGTGGGATATTTTCCAGGGAATGCCTTACTGCTAAATGAAATAGCAATTGACTGAGCCCTCAAGGGTTAACTCTCACAACACTCTACAAGGCAGCAGGAAAGGAGGGAGGGCAGACACACACTCTGTGCGAGAGAAAAAATGCTCACTTCCCCTTTAAGTAGCTGACCCCAGGCTTAAGTACACTGTCTTGTTAATTAAATCAGCTTGCTGAGACCTGAGACAGCAGCTATGTCTAGAAGCTCCCTTCCTCCATTGTGTGTCCCCCCTGCTCTATGGAAGATGGGGTAAGCGGGGTGCAGGAGCAGGGGGGAGGGAGAGACACCCTGTCATTAGCCCCTCTTTTCCCTCTCCCCTCCCCCCCCCCACTACAGCAAGCAGGAGTCTCTGGGAGCAGCTCCAAGGCAGAGGGCAGGAGCAGCACATGGCAGTGGGGGGAGGGACAGATGCTGCACAGGGAACTTAGGGAAGTGGGGAGCAGATAGGGGGAGCTTATAGGGGGGCTGCTGTCCATCCTGGTTCCAGTCACCCACCAGCTATCTGCAACCGGCTGCTCTTCCGGCAAGCAGTGGACAAAACAGGCGGCTGCCAAACGAGACCTTAGAA
This sequence comes from Mauremys mutica, assembly GCF_020497125.1. Taxonomy (NCBI): domain Eukaryota; kingdom Metazoa; phylum Chordata; order Testudines; family Geoemydidae; genus Mauremys; species Mauremys mutica. The sequence continues at coordinate 302,081,841 of NC_059072.1, read as the reverse complement.
GGGAGCATTTCACAACTTTAAAGGAGCATGTTCCCTAATTGATCAGCAACTTAACATCGAAACAACGTTAACCAGGACGACTTTAAGTGAGGAGTTTCTGTAAAAGTAGAAGGCTTTTCTAACTGCCCAAGCGCAAACTCACCCTAGGGCTCTGAAAATCAAGCTGGATATTTTTCTTCTCATACAGACCAGATTCTGCTATTAGTTACACCTGTGCAACTCCATGTTATTCAAATTATACCCTCATTTAAATCTGTGGAACATTTGTGTTAGACTTCACCGGGCTTGCATAATAGAGGCAAAAATTTTGTCCTTTAACAACTCTGTTGATAATACATGAGCCAGAAGAGAATCCATCTCCAACTCTCATAGCTGTATTATCCCTACAAAAACAGGAATAAACTTACATTGTCAGTAATGTCAGCAGATACGACTATGAACGCACAAAGGGGGAACAGATTTACTGAGCAAGAATATGCCATTTTTACAAAAAGTCACTTTTCAGATGAGAACTAATCTCTACGATGAATCCAATGTTTTCTCTGTTTTGGTTACAGACAAATTTAAATTTCATGAAGGCCACTATCATCTCTAATATGTCCTGCAAGATCTTGACAATGAGGTTACTCTCTTGTATCTTCTTAGATTTTGTTAGATACTCAGAAATCCCACCATTTATGTCCTGAGAAATTTAAAACCAAACTGGACAAAGTCCTTAAAAGTACACCTCTACCTCGATATAACGCTGTCCTCGGGAGCCAAAAATCTTACCGCGTTATAGGTGAAACCGCGTTATATCGAACTTGCTTTGATCCACCGGAGTGCGCCCTCCCGGAGCACTGCTTTACCACGTTATATCCGAATTCGTGTTATATCAAGTCGCGTTATATCGAGGTAGAGGTGTATGCTGTAAGGAGTATCTACCACTTTCAGTGGCCAATCACAGTATCACAAAACACAACCTGTTCAAATGCATTCATGATATGATATTTAATTACACAGTTTAATACTCTGTATGCTGTATTAACCATGACAGAATGTAGACAAATACTTTTTAATGTAAAGAAAGTTTACTATATCTTACATTAAAATAATCAAGACAACTTCAAGTTAGTCAAGTTAAAAAGAAAGTTAACAATGTTTTAATCTATTTGATTTCTAAATAATATAATTTAGTTGTTCTAGTTAAAGAAATGAAACAGTATAATTTAAATTAACCTGGCCAGTTTAAAAAGTGTTTGAGACCAAACATAATTTTTGTTTTTACCAAAAGTGGTTAATATGCAGAAAGCTGCATTACATTTCTTTGAAATATCTGATGATTGGTCCTCATTAAGTTAATTCATAGTAGTATATGTAAACAATCCATTTTTGGATTAAATTAGATATTGCATCTTCTTTGCTTAGACGTTAGACCACATGATATTTCTCAAAAAGCAGAAGCGTTTACTCTGTTGGTCAACTCCACCATTCTTCAATCTTCTGGTGAACCTAAAACTAATTAATTAGGTATGAGGGTAGAGTTTATTTGCAATTCACAGTCATGTTCTACTGCACATTATACAATCCTGCAGCTTCTGATTCTATTGTGAACTAAAAGCATCCTTCATATTTATACAACAGTGTAAGTAGACATGCCATGTCAAACCTCAATAAAATTGTCCTGTTCCTCTTGCCTTAAACATTCTTCAGCGGACACGTTACATAATTCTTTTCTGCTCTGTAGCAATGATTTCACAGAGCGTAGTACACCATCAGTGAAATCCTGAAAGGCAATGGAGAAACACATAAATGTAGAGCAAATGAAAAAGCTGAGCAGAATTTTAAATGTGGGGTATTTTTTCCACAAACATACAACTGTTTTTCTGAACACTGTTTCAAACTAGTGTGTGTACAGGCCACCAGCCATCAGCTGCAAAATTTAAATGCTACTTATGATTGTGGGGGATCATGCAGTTTTCAAACTGCCAACAGACCTACGCTTCTCTCCAACAAAAAGAATACCCCTCAATGCAAAAAAGCCACATTCTTTCCAAAAATGCCAAGTCCTAGCTGAGATGGTCTACAACAACAGTAGAGAGAAAACAGGAGTTGCTATTGATTAGTTCAAACAATACCTGGACTCTTAGGATGAGCAGGGAATAAAGAACTAGGCAGATACAAAGAAAGGCCCCTGTATCACTCTGTACCTGCAAATGGAACCTGTACACTTTTCTTTTGTATAGGCAACAATTTAAAATTGTTCTTCCTATGGTAAACAAACACAAAAAATGAGGCAGCTTCAGCAGTTAACAAGTAATATATTCACTCGGTCTCCCACGTAGCCACTGAAAGAATGATGAAGGAACAGGGTTCATTGCATGCGTTTCTTGGTGCAAATATTTAACAGGAGAGGCACACATGAACAGAAGACTATTACAGATGTTTGTAAAATAGGTACGTAAAAGCTGGTAATCTGACAATTCTGTAATTAAAATAAAGAACAAAAGAATAAAAAATGTGTTTATTATACCTGGAATTTAAAATCTATAGGAAAAAAGATTGGTAAAACTGAACAAAAAGATAAACAAAACTGCTTGACTCCTCATTTCAGGAAAAAAAAAAACAACACTTGGTGCCATCTCATTTTACTGCGAGACAGTACTTTGCAGAAGGCCACCAGTTTGAAAAAAACCTAGGTCTCCTTTATTTCTGTAAGAAATGCTAAGGTAGTTCCTGAAAGAGGACTGCAGTTAAGCAGTAATTGGAAACATGTCTGCAAAACTAGCCAGCCAGATCTAAAGTTGGTGCAAAAAATGAAGTAAATGAAAAAATGAGTTGAACCTACTAACACTGAAGTACAAAATTAACAACAAAGTTACCTAAATCTTGAATAGCTTCTGAAAGATCAGCAAAAGTAGCAGAGATGCAAATTTAATCAGGGAATGTTCGAGCTGTCGACATACCATCAGGAAAAAATAATCACTTTATGGTAAATTTTTTGTCTTATGTCTTACAATTGAATAAACATGGCTGCAGCGGACATGCCATGAAAAATGGTATAACATGCCACTCCATAAGGTGCCTGATAATTCCAGAGTGAGCAGCACTATTATCTTTGTACTCCCTGCTATTGGAGATTGAGGTAGCATCTTCAAAACTGTCAGACAAAAGGAGAATGTAAACCTAGATTAAGGATTCTTAACACTGTTCAAGTTGTGGAACACATTTTGGTAGAGTGCTTGTCTCCTGGATCACTTGCCCTCCCACTGGAGATTGTACAACATCCCAACAACAACTAAAACAGTTATTTACACAGAAAGGTAACAGTAAGCAAGTGAAATATTTTAAAATGAAATTAATACTGTAAATGTTTTGTCCATTTGATATAAATCAGTCATAGTGTCTTATTTTGCTATTCATTTAATATTCCGACTCCCATTTAATCTTCCTACTCCATCCTTGAGTGATGGCATAATGGCTGGAAAAAGTATGTACAGACCCCCATGTTGCTGCTTCGCAGATATCAGCTAGAGGGATATTGCTAAGAAAGACAGATGAAGTGGAGTGAGCCATTATTCTTGGTGGAGGAAAGACTTTAGAAAGACCATAGCAGAGCTTCATACAGTCAGAAATCCAATGCGAGATTCACTGAGCAGACACTGACTGACGCTTAACTCTCTCTGCATAGACTATAAAAAGCCTCTGAGAGATTCTGAAGGACTTAGTGCAGTCCAGGTAGAATGTCAAAGCTCTACAAACATCCTAGGTATGAAATCTTTCTTCAGCTCAGGACGAATGAGATTTCACTGAAAATACCAGGAGATGAATAGTTTGGTTCAGATGGAAAGCTAACTTTACCTTAGGCATGACCTTACGGCGTGGATAAAGGGAAACTTTATTAGCCAGGAGAGACTGAAGTTCTGCAACCCTCTTTGTGGAAGTGATTGCCACCAGAAAAGCGGTCTTCATAGTCAATAAAGATAGTCAGGTTGTAGCTATAGGTTCAAAGAGAGAGTGGGGCAGGAGGGAATCCTTCCAGTTTGCAGATGACTAGATTGAGATCCCACACAGATACAGGATTACACACAGGAAGGTAAATGTTGAATAGACCTTTCAAGAATTGGGAAGTAAGATAGATGGAGAAAACTGAAAATCCTTCTATTGATAGAGGCAGTGCAGAAATGGAAACTAGTAGACTCTGACAGAACTAATGAAAGGCCTGATGACTTCAGCTGCATCAGATAGTCCAGCACATATGTCACCTCTGTGGGATGGGACAAAAACTGTTGAGATTGCACCCAAACTTAAAATCTCTTCCACTTTGCTCCATATGAGGCTCTAGTGAATTCTTTTCTGCTGCTCACCAAGATGATCTGAACCTCTCCAGAGCCCATTTTCTCATAACAATTCTACCATAGTTCAGCTATAAAATTTCTGAAATAAATGTATATTAAAGTGTATACTCCTGGGTAGCAAAAAAAATGTGCCAAATCTAGTGTTAAGGTTCTATTTAGTTGTAAATCATCATGTTTTAATAGTTATAGAATCATAGAATCTCAGGGTTGGAAGGGACCTCAGGAGGTCATCTAGTCCAAGCCCCTGCTCAAAGCAGGACCAAACCCAACTAAATCATCCCAGCCAGGGCTTTGTCAAGCCTGACCTTAAAAACCTCTAAGGAAGGAGATTCCACCACCTCCCTAGGTAACCCATTTCAGTTCTTCACCACCCTACTAGTGAAAAAGTTTTTCCTAATATCCAACCTAAACCTCCCCCTCTGCAACTTGAGACCATTACTCCTTGTTCTGTCATCTTCTACCACTGAGAACAGTCTAGATCCATCCTCTTTGGAACCCCCTTTCAGGTAGTTGAAAGCATCTATCAAATCCCCCCTCATTCTTCTCTTCTGCAGGCTAAACAATCCCAGTTCCCTCAGCCTCTCCTCATAAGTCATGTGTTCCAGCCCCCTAATCATTTTTGTTGCCCTCCGCTGGACTCTCTCCAATTTATCCACATCCTTCTTGTAGTGTGGGGCCCAAAACTGGACACAGTACTCCAGATGAGGCCTCACCAGTGCTGAATAGAGGGGAATGATCACTTCCCTCGATCTGCTGGAAATGCCCCTACTTATACAACCCAAAATGCCATTAGCCTTCTTGGCAACAAGGGCACACTGTTGACTCATATTCAGCTTTTCGTCCACCGTAACCCCTAGGTCCTTTTCTGCAGAACTGCTGCCCAGCCATTTGGTCCCTAGTCTGTAGCAGTGCATGGGATTCTTCCGTCCTAAGTGCAGGACTCTGCACTTGTCCTTGTTGAACCTCATCATATTTCTTTTGGCCCAATCCTCTAATTTGTCTAGGTCCCTCTGTATCCTATCCCTACCCTCCAGCGTATCAACCACTCCTCCCAGTTTAGTGTCATCTGCAAACTTGCTAAGGGTGCAGTCCACACCATCCTCCAGATCGTTAATGAAGATATTGAATAAAACCGGCCCCAGCACCGACCCTTGGGGCACCCCACTTGATACCGGCTGCCAACTAGACATGGAACCATTGATCACTACCCGTTGAGCCCTACCATCTAGCCAGTTTTCTATCCACCTTACCGTATATTCATCCAGCCCATACTTCTTTAACTTGCTGGCAAGAATACTGTGGGAGACTGTATCAAAAGCTTTGCTAAAGTCCAGAAATAGCACATCCACTGCTTTCCCCTCATCCACAGAGCCGGTTATCTCATCATAGAAGGCAATTAGGTTAGTCAGGCATGACTTGCCCTTGGTGAATCCATGCTGACTGTTCCTGATCACTTTCCCCTCCTTTAAGTGGTTCAGAATTGATTCCTTGAGGACCTGTTCCATGATTTTTCCAGGGACTGAGGTGAGACTGACTGGCCTGTAGTTCCCTGGATCTTCCTTCTTCCCTTTTTTAAAGATGGGCACTACATTAGCCTTTTTCCAGTCATCCGGGACCTTCCCCGATCGCCATGATTTTTCAAAGATAATGGCCAATGGCTCTGCAATCTCATCGGCCAACTCCTTTAGCACCCTCGGATGCAGCGCATCCGGCCCCATGGACTTGTGCTCGTCCAGCTTTTCTAAATAGTCCCGAACTACTTCTTTCCCCACAGAGAGCTGGTCACCTCCTCCCCATACCGTGCTGCAGAGTCAACTAATTATATCAACTAATGAGAATGCACCTTTCTTTAGAAAACAACTTAGGTACACATGGAAAAGCTGATTGAACTCAATGATTTAAATGAAGGCTTTCCATTTGGTGATTTAAACTGCCATGATTTACATCAATCCACCCCACAGAGATTGTCCATGCCATGAGGTGAAGACATTGGTGGTTGGGATGTATGTAGAGACTCACCCTGGTTCTGAGACAGGAGATCCTTGACTAGAGGTAACGTTATTGGCAAGACAGAGAGATGATACCAATGCTGCCTTGACCATGATGGTGTGACAAGGATTAAATGTTGCTTTGTCTCTTTTCAGTTTCCTGAGTAACCTTGGAATGAGAGGAACTGCCAGGAAAGCATAGAAACAATGACTGGATGCAGGGGGAAGGGAAGGCATCTCTGACTGAGTCAGGCTGCAGACCCTTCTGGAGCACATCTCCTGCACCTGTTGTTCAGGTCAGTTGTAAATAAGTCTATTACTAGATACTCCCGTAGTGGAAAATCTGAAGGAGAACATCCTTTCTGATTGACCATTTGTATTGGTCTACAAAAACCCTGCTAAGGGAATCCACAATTGTGTTTCTCACTCAAGGAAGGTGGAACACATTCCAGGAGACATAGTTTCTTATACACAGAAACTTATATACATAGAAGGACAGCTTCCTGGAATAGCTGAGATGATCTTGCACTTCCCTTCCTGTTTAGATAAATCATGACAGTGGTGTTGTCCCTAATAACTTGTATCACCTGAGTCTTGATGGTGGACCATAAACAGCTTGCAGGCCTGATGAATAGCTTGGCTCTCCAGCACAAAGAGCTTGTGCCTGAAGTTGACTGAGATAGGCCCCTCCAGCATCTATTACCAGAGTCAGAGTTGGTTCTGGGGACAGAAATGGATCTCCTTTGCTTGCGTTTCACAGATCCAGCCACCAATCCAGAAACTGAAGCACTCATGCAGGTACGCAAATCTGCTTGTCCAGAGGGTGCCTGGAAGGATGATCACTGTCTGCAGGCCTTCATTCAGCATAAGGGGAAGTCTGGTATGTGGAGTTATGTATGTGCACAAGGCCATGTGGCCCGGGAGCTATAGGTAGGCATGCACTAATGTCATTGGGTTGGACTTGAGGTTTTCTGAAAGAAACCAAGCACTCTTATTCCTATCTGTGACAGGGATAACAGCCCTGCACATGGCAAACTACTTAAATCCTAGGGATTTTTTTTAATAATAAATTGTCCTGGTAACTATTAAAAATACTATCTAAACTAACTAACTAACTGTATACACCAAAAGAGTTATGAAAAGCTGGCTAAATGAAGCAAATGCTATGGGGAGCTCCAGCTGTCACCACAGGTGGTGAGAAGGAATTGAGAAGGAGGCAGCAGATGTGCCCCTTTTATGCCCTCATCTGATAACACAAAGAATAGGGCTACATGTGCCACCTAGCCATACTTCTAGGGGGGAAAGTCTCCAACTGAAGTGCACTGGGCATACTTAGACCTGCAGTAGAATGTATATGTGCACAACCACTTGAAGGAGAACTCAGGTTTCAGGTAGAGGTAGAGCATCTTCATCCACAAGTCAGGAGCAGGATTTGTTCTTAATAGCAACCAATGCATGTAATTCCCAGTTATGTTATGGCCAAAAACCATGAATATTCTCAAAGATGCACTTGCTAGTTCTGCCTATTCCTCCCACACAGACAACCAGAAAACTGTGAGAAGTTCAGTGAAGAATCTTAGTATCAGCAACTGATCAACAAAGGCTTCACTCTTATTAGTTATACTGAGGATGTACATATTTCACCCTGAGAACCATTTGGAGCAAACCAGTGCTGATCAGTGAAGTGCTGTATTCAACAAGGAAAAACTGTATTCAGCAAAGAAAATCCTTGTCACTTCTTTTCCTAGCTTAAAGCAGCAATTCAAAACTTTGCCATATCCTCTCAGTGGACAGTAAGACAGGAAGTCCACATGTACAGATGCTTCCCACTCATACCGAACAAATGTTAAAAAATGAACAAAAGCCATCTCTACTTTCATCAGATTGTAGTAAGGGCTACTGGCTCTCTTGAACTCTTCTAAAGAGCTGCTCCCAAAGATCTGCAGCCATGTCATGAATTTATCAGGTGACTGTCACTGTAGAGGGGAACTGATTTAACTGACTAGCTGCAGCAGATACCAGCCATAACAAAAACTAACAAAATCAGACACATTTACGATTACATGAGGCTTAGGAGTTTCACTATTTGCAGATACACCAAATTATGACTGTTGGAGTGCTTTCACTTTTACAGTGTTGCCCCTTAATTAAACAATCTTCTGATCTAGTAAACTCTTAAGCTTTCACTTGAATTCAACAAGTTTCTTTTGTAAAGCTGGCTGCTTGGGTTCCAAATGATAGAACACTCCCAAGGCCACATCCACGCACCCGAACGCTTTGGCAGATAATAAAAAACTCCTTTGAAGTATCACAGTAGTTGACAAAAATTCTTGTATGTGTTTTGGTCTGAGTCTGCAGAAAAGGAAAGCCAGACTGCAAGGAGGGGTTCAATAGCAGAAGAAAAGAAGGGTGGCCCATTACCACCATACTGGCTGGCTCCACGGAACAAAACAAGGATCATGCACTATAATCCAATTAACTACCCTTTTGGGGAAATGTGGAGAGCAAGAGGGAGCTATAGTCAGATCCCAACAGGGCTAGCAGACAGAAAACAATTTGGTGGATTCCTGGTTGCATGAAAATGTAGAACTCCATGGTAAAAAAAAATTCATGGCATATTTGAAGTGCTAAATTCAATTATGCATAACTGCAGAGTCCACCAGGACCCTAACTGAGATTAGCATAACAATTCATACCTCTCGGACCTATTGATTCAGGCAGGAATCACTGCACTGGTTCACAACCTGTTCTCATTTTCAGGGATCTCTCTACAACAATAAGGGCTAAAACTGTAATAAAAGGATAATAAAGGAAGGGTAGCCAAAGCCCCCTAAAACTGACTGGACATCCAACCTGAGAACCGCAACAAGTAAGTTAATATAGTTCAACGATCCTTTCTAAACTACCAGTTTCATAAATTCAGCTTTAAAACTTATTAAAAAATGTACAATAGAATGGAAAGACTACTATGCCTTGTATGTCAATAATAGTATCAAGCTCTTTGAGGGCAGGGACTGTCTTTTTGTTCTGTTTGTACAGCCCCTAACACAATCTGTTCCTGGTCTATGACTAGGGCTCCTAGATGGTACGATAATACAAATACGAAATGAAAGGTCTCCAGTGACAGCTCATGTCATTCCAGAACACCCGGTTCAGCAAAACTCAAACTTCAGAAAACCAGGAAACTCAGTGAAGGTATATGCCTGTGTAACCTTGACAGTGCCCCCCCTGCAGCTAGCGATAGCTACTGGCAATTATCCACAAGCACTGCAGCTTCATTCAGTGTGTGAGTTGTAGCTGTTCTGAATGGTTTGAATGTTGGAGACTGTAGGTGGGGCAGGTTGGTAGAGGTGTATTTGTGAGCTAAGCAAATGAAGATTAGTTTGAGGAGTGTCTCAGAGCTGCGATTGCGATACGAGGGGATCAGGATCTGCTCCCACCCCAGGTGTAAGAGGAAAAGAAAGAGTAGCATGTGAACAATGAGGAGCTAGTCTGCATCATTTTGTTGCAAAATTGGGTAAGTTGACTCAGTACCAAAGCATGGGAAGGTGCTTCTGGGGGAGTCTCTGACCATGGGAATTGTCAGCAATGAGATGGGATGTGAGCACAGTCTGTTTACTGATGGGTAAGGTGAAATACAGGTTTAGATGGTACCCTGTGAGTAAGTGTGAAGTAGCTGCTAAATTTCACAAGTGTGGTATACTGTCAGAAGAGCAGACTAAGCGTAGGCAGGTGCAGATAGTTCCTTCCTTGTACAATGAAAAGACAGAGTGAGAGTATGTGTATTATGGGTGTTTTGGGTCATTGCTTACAAATGGCAGAGTTAAGGTTACATAAGTGTGTACCTTAACTCTGTATTTCCCAGTTTTCTTAAGCCTGAGTTTTGCTGAACTCAAAATTCTGAAAAGACACAAGCTGTCACATGCCTTAATTTTACGTTAATGTTTTTCGCCATTTTATTTCCTAAGGTGTTGGGGGTTTTTTTTAAACAGAAAGAAAATGTGTTTGTAGGAATTAGTGATCATTGTAGCATGCAGGCCAGGTGGGAATACTCATCCTGGTCCTATATCCTTCTCCTTTCCACCTTACTCCTGTGGGAATTCCACACCAAAAAATTAAAAATGCTGCGCATAATATTTTATAATTCTGCAAATTTTTCCATATTTTATTTGTCAAAATAACACTATATAATCATGACAGTTTCAATTATTTTGGTAATTTATTTCAAAATACCTGTCAGCAAGTATGTCTAACAATACAGAAAAAAATTCCCCCAGGAATAGAGAGTTAAAGAAACCCCTATGACAACCCAGTTCCTGTTCCTCTGACTCCCCTCCCACCCCCAAGAGCGCAGCCACAGGGTGCTCCCACCCTCAGACCAGACATCTGCACCTCTCCATCGCAGAGCCCAGTTGCGGACACTACCACCCCCCAGCCCAGCCACCCGCACCCGCTACTCCCCAGAGCCCAGGGATTCAGAGGGAGAAACAGCTTGCTGCTGGGTCCCAGGCTTTGTTGTATGGAGTTTCCTGCACACCGCCTCCTTCCTTCAGGATTTCCTGAGAACTGTAGCAACCGGGAACCCGCCAGCTCCCTCCCCTTCCCTCTCCCCCTCTGGCCAGCAGTGTCTTCTATTTGCGAGCTGTGTTCTGCCGAGTCCAGCAGCCCCTAGTGGCAGCCAGCAGCTCTGCAGCCCACTTTGAGGGAGAGGAGGAAATTCTGTGCAAATTCTGCATTGCTCAGTGGTACAGAATTCCCCCAGGAGTAACCTCTCAGCCCCACCAACCAGCCCTGTCCCTTCCAGTCCAGCTGCCCTCCAATCTGACCCCCACCAAACAATTTTGTTCCCACTTCCTCTCACCCCACAAAGGGGGCGGGGATGGAGCATGTCCCTGGCAGTGAATCCAGGTTTCCCCTTAGACATGGCCTTGGAATCTCTATGGATGATGAGAGAACCCAAAGACTCTTCATAGCCACCACAATTTTCTGAAAAGAAGCTGTATTCTGTCCCTGCTTGGCCAGTCTGCGTTTCCCCTCACATCACTCCCATATTCTTGGTAAATGAGTGATTCTTGGCAGCACACAGCTCTACACAGGAATCTGCAGCCATAAGAGCCTGAGGGAGGTATCAAGTGGCCCATTCATCTCAATGTGATGGTCTCATGAATGAGAACACTTCAAGGAGATGAATGGAGCAATTCACGTCTCAGACCTATTGTTCTAGGCTGTATTCATGTCAGTGGGTGTTCTCATCCCCCCTCATGGTGCTGGAGAGCTTCTGACATGCATCAAGCGTGCCTGTTCTTAGTGCCTCACCCTAGTTTCAGCCATGGGGATGTATACACTGCAATTAATCACTCATGGCTAGCCCATGCCAGCTGACACAGGTTCAGGCTAAGAGGCTGTTTAATTGCAGTTAGACATTCGGGCTCGGACTGGAGCCCAGGCTCCAGGACTTTGTAAGGCGGGACGGTCTCAGAGTTCAGGCTCCAGCCCAAATGTCTACACCACAATTAAACAGTCACTTAGCATGAGCCCCGTGATCCCAAATCAGCTGGCATAGGGCAGCCGCAGGTTTTTAATTGCAGTGTAGACATATCCACTGTGTTCTTTGTGCATGCTTTGAGCTTACCCATTCTAAGCTGTTTTGACTACCTGACCTCTAAACTGCACCCCTGTTGTGAGCTCAAATGAAAAAAGTATGTGAAAGATCATAAGATGTTACAATAACCATGAAAAACTGTCAAGTTGTTTACAATGTTGAAAGTTGTAACAAGTGCAAGAGAACAAGACAATGAAGCTAGATTAGCCTAAACCAAGGACTGTTCAAATTATGCTTGGTCAAAACAGAAGACATGGAACCAGAAGCAAATAGACCAAAATTGGTGTGACGGGTATTAAATCTAATTGGTGGACAACATAATAAGGGGGAATCAATTACATTGACCCTTTTTTCCCTTTTGGGGTTTCTTGAAAAAGAGACTTTGAAAAAGGATCAGTTCAGTTCTCCTTCTCATCTCCCATCCCATCCTGCATCCCTCAGCTTATCCGCCAAACCACCAGCACTGCAATTCATCTCAGCTCATCATGGGCTCATCTAAAAGGACCTCCTTCTTGAAAGGAAAGCTGGCTGGCCAGCCTTGATCTTGTACAAGGAACTTTGTTTTCACCTGCAAGGTGGGTGAGGTAGTATCTTTTATTGGACCAACTTCTGTTGGTGAAAGAGACAAACTTTCGACAAGCTTCAGAGAGCTCTGTGTAGCTCAAAAACTTGTCTCTCCCACTAGCCAAAGTTGGCCCAATAAAAGATATTACCTCACCTTGTCTCTCTAATATCCTGGGACCAGCACAGCTACAACACATTATACAATCCTCTGCCCATCAGTGGGATATCTAATTGACTGCACTGCAAAAGCACATACGACTCTGTATTGTTTTCTCTTCCCTTGTTGTGTTATTTTCTACCCCCACTATCTCTATCCTCTCTCTCACTCTCTTGGCTTTTCATCAAATCCTGAAGTCAACTCTGCTCTATTCATCCAAGCCTGCCTTGTGTAAGAAGAAAAGATATAATCAGATGACATCCCTGACCAGATTGTAAGCCAATGTCCAAGCAGCAAGTATTGTGGTTGACTTGTCAGCCAAAGCACCAGCTCGTAACTAACCAGCAATCCAGTGTTCCAAAAACACCCAAAAAAGCCTTATTTCACATCTCTTTTCTATGCTGTCTCTCCATCTTGTCTATCTAGAACAGAATAAGTCAATGTCCTCTATGCATCAGGACAGAATAAAAATACCTTTTTCCTTTTCATCAAAGAAAGGTTGCTCTGAAAATTAGAGACTCTCATATTTTGCCTCCAAAAAGACTTTAAAGGTTTTGACTATGTTTGTTTTGCATAATCACTCAACCACAGTTTCAATATAAATGCCTGTTTTAATTTCTTGTTCTTTCTTATGTTTAATCAATAAACTTTTAATTTGAACTAATGCTTTTGGGTGTTTGCCATGTAGCGGAATAAAACCAAGGCCTCTGTTTAACTTACCTATCTGTTTAATGTTGACAGTCAAAGAGTTTATAAAGAGCTTTAATTCTTTAGGCCTTTGAGATCAATACTACAGCTTCCCTCCCAGTGGGGAAGGGCTTACCCCAGATCCTGGCACACACCAAAGGAGGCAGGGAGTAGAGCTCAGACACCCCATGTGGGCAGGGACACCCCCAGATCCTCACATGAGATGGGGAAAGGAGAGGAGCTCAGACCCACCCACCCACCATGGCTCCATGGCTCATATGAGGGGGGCACATGGAAGGAGGTCAGACCCCCCTAGATGAGCAAGGGGTCCCTCAGATCTTGCCACAAACACCCCAGGGGGGAAAGAGAGGGAGGCTCATACCCCCAAAGAAGCATGGCCTCCTCCATATCCCAGGTCACACGAGGGGGCAGGGAGAGGGACCTAGACTCCCCCACCCTGATGAACAGGGACAGGGACTCCCAAGACCATGGTGCACACAGAGAGAATCAGGGAGTGGGGCTCAGACACCTCTGAGAGCAGGAACCCTAGATCTCAGCTCACATGGAGCGGGGAGAGAGAGGGGCTCAGACCTTCCCCCGCCACTCCCTCCGATCCTGACATGCACAGAGAGAAGGAATGAATGTGGAGCTGACAGGCTTCCCAACCCTCTCATATCCCCTACTACCTATCCCCATTTATCCCCCTCACCCTGATGCAGCCACAAATCCTTCTCACCCCTATCACCTCCACTACTCCACCCCATAAAATGCCTTTATCCTGCCAGCAAGCATTCACATATATATTTTATTAAAATATTTAGATTATATTTATTTATAAAATAAAAACAAAACCCTAACAGAGACAGAATTTAGCGATATGCCACCAAACCTTTTAAACATTCATGCCCAAGTTGTGACTAGAATGGACATTGCCCGGGGTGGGTCAGGTTCAAAGGACTATTGTATATTTCCTTGAACATCCAGTTCATGTGCAACTTTGAAGGCCAACAATTCTGTTAATTCTTCTGTCCACACATGCTCAGTGTAATCCAGTAGGCATGCAAAGACGTCTGTCAACATTTGAATTCAATTTCCCCCAAAGGGCTGGTCGATGTCATGCCCTCTGTTGGGGGTAACTCTGAGTATGTGAAACTGTGATGCAATGATTGGAGCCCTGGTTGATCTCTATCTGTGAGCAAAACCAGGTTGCTAGAATCCGTCAACTTTTAGAAAAGCTGTTTTTTTCAGGAGCTATATTTTGCAAACTCATTGGTCAGAACCCTGCACCACCATGAGACACACCAAATTTCAAGGCTATCTAAGTAACTGTGTAGATTTTAGAGCACCCTTAGAAAAAAATCTAGTTTTAAACAGAAAGAAAATCATTGAGGAAAGACTTCTGATATTCCCCAATCTAAAATGATTTATTTTAAAAAAGCATGTAAGATTATTAAAGCTGCTAAACATCATACCCTAAATGAAACAACAACAAAAAAAACTGTTATAAATACCCTCCATAACAAATGGAGGACAGATTTTATTTTTCCAAAAGCACTGCCCAGCAGAAGTTCACGTGAACTTGAGCATAAACCAGTCAAGAACCCAGGGTGGAATTAATTTTTGTGGCTATGTCTTATTACAACATCCTTAATATAAATGTCACAAAATAAGGTTTTATTGTAAACAACATATTTATGTTTTCTTTTGTGGTAGGAAATTGTATACTAATATGAATACTCCCAAATAAAATATTTAGGTTTGCTAAATAAGGTAATAATCATCTAACAATTGCAATTTTTCTGAAAATCTCCTAGATTTCAGAAGAACTACAGAAAACATGAAGCAAGAGGTAAATCCACTATGTCCTTTGTTTAAGTTACTCAGTTTCCCAGATTTACAAATGTACCAAAGCAAAAGCAATCTGAAAACTACTTGCCTCCTTAAATCTTTAGCCTACTAAGATAAAACAAAAAAGGAAAGTTTACCAGACTTGTCAGCTTATTTTCTTCAATCTAACTCTCAAGATTCAGATCACAAAGAATTGGGGTTTTTTAAAAAGAACAAAATAGCTGTTTACCTTTTTCACTGACACTTTAGGCTTTGTTTGACTGCTTCGGGCTCTGGTATAAGTATCCATGGTTTAATTGATCTTAGTAGTCATGGAAGAAAGTCAGCTCAAACAGACCTACAGAAAAACATTCATCACATCATTATTTTGTGCTTCCCATTTACCTAGCATATATTTAGAAAACTAATTTTGATGAAACAAGCAATGAACCCACAATTTTGTGACAAAAGATATCTTAAAACTGAAAAAGTTTTAAAAAATTTCAGCCATGCAGAGGTTGCCTTTTAGATACTGCCCTTTAAAGTTTACATTTAGTTTCTTTTAAAGAAAAAATGTTTCAAAATCTTATAATTAAAACCAATATACTTCCCTCTAGTCAATAGTGAGTGGGACAAGTTCCTTTCTGAGCAGTGCCTGGAGAAAATTACATACACTTTATTTTTAACATTTCACTTTGTTGTCACTGAATGGCAATGAAACTTACCAGAACTGTGTCACTGTCATTATTGGTGCCAAATAATTACAATTTAACTATCTGTGTACACATACTCAACATATCTATATTCAAATACACACCGGAGAACATAAGGAAATTTTTGATTGTGCATTCTGCACACATCTTTATTAAATCAAAACCATTTTTTCCAAACCAACCAAAGACTTTAGTCCTCAATAATGAGAGGGATGAGGTTTTGGAGAAGCCTCTCAATAAGAGCTGTGGGGCAAACAACTTAGTTAGTTTTGAGAGAGAGTTGGACTGTATGAGAGTGTGATTGTATGATGGAGTTGCTTAGGATGATAGGGGACAGGGCTCAACAACCAAGGGACTCACTTCCGGTTTATGTCTTAACGTTCCTAAATGCTCATACTTCAAGGTTTCAGCCAGTCACGTGCCAGAGTCAAGAAGGGATTTCTCCACCCACCTCCAATGTATTCTGGAAGGTTTTTTTAAATCTCCCTCCTCTGACGCATCAGGGATGGTCACAGCTGGAGATGGGTGACTGGACAGAGACGGTGAGGGTTCTGAGGTGTCATCAAGCACTCTCTCTCTCAGGTACTTGGCTGGCTGGTTCCAACTCACATGCTAAGGGTCTAACTGATCGCCACAGGTGGGGTCAGGAAGGAATTTTCCCTCAGGTCAGATTGGCAGTGACCATGGGTTTGTGGAGCTGGTTGGGGTTTTTTTGTTTGTTTGTTTTTTTGGCCTTCTTCAGCAGCATGTGATTATCTGGGCATATCTCACTTAATCATTTCACTGCCGGAGCAGGGCTTCTGCCACGGGTGCACCTTGGTCCCTCCTATTTTCTGTCTGTGGCACATAATAGTCTAATACAGTGTTTCTCAAAGGCAGGCCGCCGCTTGTTCAGAGAAAGCCCCTGGCGGTCTGGGACGGTTTGTTTACCTGCCGCATCTGCAGGTTCAGCCAATCGCGGCCCCCACTGGCCGCAGTTCACCGCTCCAAGCCAATGGGGCCTGCGGAAAGGGCGACCAGCACATCCCTTGGCCCACGCTGCTTCCCGCAGCCCCGACTGGCCTGGAGCAGCAAACCGCGGCCAGTGGGAGCCGCAATCAGCCAAACCTGCAGACGCGGCAGGTAAACAAACCAGCCCAGACCGCCAGGGGCTTACCCTGACCAAGAAGCAGACCGGCTTTGAGAAGCACTGGTCTAATATACTGTGGGCTGTAGTACTTTGATCTAATTTTTGTTGTTGGGTTTTGTGTGCAGGTACTGGATGGTGTTGAAGCACTATGATATAGAGGGAGATCAGACTAGATGATCTGGTAGCCTTCACTATGACAACATTATGTCCATGTCAAGTTTCAAACCACAGCTTTTTTACAGTAGCATTATCTAAAGAGGTGTATACAGATTTTGAATTAAAAATTGAAGATTTTTTCCCCAAATCTAAAACAACTAAAGGAATTTTCCTCAAAGTTTCTGGAAAGAATTTCACCTTTAGGCAGGGACCAAGCATGAAAAACTTCAATCTCATTATCGAACAGTTCAGAAAGTTATGAAAGGAGAGAGAAAACGTAAACTCTTTTGCAACCTTACACTATAACACCAAGTTTAACAATCCTGGATTGGCAATAGGGTTGACTAGAAAGTCTAGAAGGTCTTTTCCATCTCCAATTTCTAATGATTTTACAATGTCTAATGTGACCTCTATCACTTTAAAAAGCAGAGCTGGCAGCCTAGAAAAATTCTGCTCATGCATGGTAATTTTTTTTTTGGATAGGCCTATAAATTGCTTCCACTATAATCATAATCATGGTACAGTTGCGTGAACAGATTTTGTCCACGGATTGGTACATTTTCATGATAATTTTTAAAAGCTAGCTTTGATTTTAATTTTGTTATATTCTTTGTTATGTCACATCATCATACCTAAAGTCTGACATGAGGCAGATACCACACATAAAGTCTACTTCAGTTTCAGAGTGACACTATTTTCCATGACACAAGCAGCACAGAAAAAACAAATTTTCCATAATTACATATTTAAAATAAACAATTTAAATTACGAATATAAATGAGCTGGCCATTTTCAAATTATATGGTGATTTTCAATTAAACAATTGCATCTTTGCTTACTTGTAGGAAGAAAACCTAAAACATATTTTGTAGAAATGTCTGCTTAATACCATGTTTATAGTGTTTAGAAAAAGAAAGAAACTTCTGGTTATCAGTTTCAGATCATTTCTTTATGCCAAGGTTTGCTTGAAAACTTAGGTTCAAAGACTTTCAAACACAATCTTCTAAAACAAAAAACAAAATAAACCCAAATTAACAAACTATTTTCTATTTTCCTTTTATTTGCGGATTACACTACTATTATGGAATTGTCAAAATAGATCAATTGCATATTGAGAATAGCCATTTGTTTGTATATAACAGGGATCGGCAACCTTTGGCGCGTGGCGCATCAGGGAAATCCACTAGTGGGCCAGGACGGTTTGTTTACCTGCAGCGTCTGCAGGTTCGGCCGATCGCAGCGCCCACTGGCTGCAGTTCACAGTTCCAGGCCAGTGGGGGCTGTGGGAAGTGGCACGGGCCAAGGGATGTGTTGGCCATGGCTTCTTGCAGCCCCCATTAGCCAGTGAGAGCTGCGATCGGCCAAACCTGCAGACATGGCAGGTAAACAAACTGTCCCGGCCTGCCAGGGGGCTTACCCTGGCGAGCCATGTGCCAAAGGTTGCCAATCCCTGGTATATAAACCGAAAGCAGGGAGAGTCAGTGTTTTTGACAATAAGCAGTACATCTCTTAGAAAGACAACATACACCCACAGTACATTAAAACTGAGGATAAATACACTAAACACTTAAAAATCTTTAGTCTATAATTTGGACTTGACCATTCTGCTATTTAAAAAAATTAACAAAATTAAGTTAGAAAACTGTCTCCACTGCAACTGCAGTCTATATTTTTCATGCTTTATCACAAAATATAACATTTTAGGGCATGTTCTAGCTGCATAATTACTTGTGAGGAAATGTTAAATTTAGTTACTCTTCTTCTGCCTTCTTAGAATTTTAAAAATAATCTTTCTTTCGCCATTGTAAACACCAAGTCCTCATCTTTTCCTCCATGTTAATGACAGAGTCAAAATTAACATGGCTATTTTTGTTTATTTCCTGGTACTGTACACAGATGATAGCGTCACAATCATAAAAATA
This sequence comes from Mauremys mutica, assembly GCF_020497125.1. Classification (NCBI taxonomy): domain Eukaryota; kingdom Metazoa; phylum Chordata; order Testudines; family Geoemydidae; genus Mauremys; species Mauremys mutica. The sequence goes on along the minus strand of NC_059072.1, from coordinate 302,062,759 downwards.
GTATAGTGTTCTTTATTCATAAACTGCTTTAGTTAAAAAAAACAACAAGCAAACAAAAAAAAGCTAACAATGTTAGGAACCATTGGGAAAGGAATAGATAATAAGACAAAGTATCATAATGCCACTATACAAATCTACCTTGAATACCGCGTGCAGTTCCCATCACCCCATCTCAAAAAAAGATATATTAGACTTGGAAAAGGTACACAGAAGGGCAACACAAATGATTAGGGTGATGGCTCAGCTTCCATCTGAGAGATTCAAGAATGGGACTATTCAGCTTGGAAAGAGATGACTAATGGGGGATATAAAAATCATAAATGGTGTGCAGAAAGTAAATAGGGAAGTATTATTTACCCTCTCTCATAACCCAAGAACCAAGGGTCACCCGATAAAATTAATAGGCAGCAGGTTTAAAACAAAAAAGGAAGTACTTCCTCACACAACAGACTATCAACCTGTTGAACTCATGGCCATGGGATATTGTGAAGGCCAAAAGTATAACTGGGCTCAAAAAAGAATTAGTTAAGTTCCTGGAGAATAGGTCCATCAATGACCATTAGCCAAAATAGTCAGGGATGAAACCCCATGCTGTGGGTGTCCCTAACACTCTGATTACCAGAAGCTGGAACTGGAAACAGAGGATGGTTGGCTTGATAATTGCCCTGTTCTGTTCATCCCCTCTGAAGCATCTGGTACCAGCCACTGTCAGAAGACAGGATACCAGGCTAGATGTACCACTGGTCTGACCAAGTATAGCCATCATGTTCTTATGCAGAAGAACCCTCAAAAAATACTTATTATTTTACAGTTTTCCTGAAGTAAAACGGTAGATGTAAGCAAAAGTAAATATGTTTTTCCTACTCTAAAATATACATTTTAAAACCATTTTAAGAAAAGTCAAATGTTTGCTTAAACTAAACAAACTCTACTTGATCCATCTGTGAAAACTTCATAATTACCATCAGAAATGTTGAGCGTGGGGTTGCTTCTGGATATGAAATTTTAGATTATCAAATAATTCTATTTTCTTTTGCTGTCCATCCACAGTAAGAGTAAGTAATATAATTAATTTTTTTCATCATCAAGTGAATGGACTTCTAAATTTTGTGTAGGACAGTGAAATTTCATAAGAAATTTACAAAGCTGATACAGCATGAATAGTTAGCAATATAATTAAGCATAAAAACAAGACATGAAAAATCCACTTGCCTACTCATTCACATTGACTGGAGACCTTCCCCTGACAAATGGGTCCAATGTCACAAATTTACATATAATTAAGGATCTCAAAACCAAGTTTCTATCTATTTCCATTTTTATAGTGTCCATTCCCATATCTAAGTGCTAATCCTTATAGTTCTGAAAGAATCTTTCAAATGTGAATAGATGCAATGCTGTCTTCTTGAATCTGAGATGGACAGCTCCAATGCCTCTCCTATACCACTCATATCTTTCCCAAGAAGCAGCAAGGTGAAATTAAGAAGACTAGGCATTTTTATTACACTTAAACTTTATTGTTTGTATTACAATAATACTGGAGAATTCCAGTCAGGATCCTAGTGTGGTGTACAGGTGTTACTCAGAACTTTTGGGCAGAAGTGAAATTGGCTGCTTGGGAAAGTTACCAGCAGCCATGAGGCAGACACCACAACGAACAGGATCAACTCACAAAAATGAAGTCTAGGAGAGTGAAATAGAAGACTCTCTCCCCCGGCAGCCAGGAGGCCCAGACCTGACAGGAGGGGGGAAAGGAACCAAAACTTATACAGCAGCCAAATCTGGGGGGTGGGAAGTGATTTCACATTTGCTCAGCATCCACTAACCAGAAGCTGATGTAAAGATTAAACAGGTGCTGGGGGAGGGGAGAGGACAGTCTCTGCTCAGACTCCCAACACCCTCGCACTTGCAGCAGCTGGAGGGGGTCCTGCCCCCCGGGCTCGCTGACGGGTCCCCCAAACTAGCCCGCCAGCCCCCGCTACGCTGGAAAGCCCCAGGGAGCGAGCCCAGCGCTGCTGCGACACGCACCCGGGCCAGCTCCCAGATCGGGGGCTTCTGCCGAGCGCTCCGCGCAGGGAGGCGGCACCGATGCTCCCCTTGCGGTGATGGGGAGAAGCGCCCCCGGATCCAGCCGTTAGCCCTGGCTCCCTCCCCGCACGCGACCCGGGAGCGAGGGACCAGGGACGGGACAGCGCCGCCGCTGCACCCAGCCCGGATCGTTCCCAGCCCCAAGCGCCTGCGCTGCCCGCCCGGGTCTGTCACGGGCAGCGGCCGGGGCCGGAGGCGCCTCGGGCGGGGTCTCGGGGCGGCGGAGGGGGGAGGGCCCTACCTGACTCCGCAGCGTCCGGCGCCCGCGGCCATGTCACACCCCCTCAGCAGCGCACAGCCGCGGGGCCCGCTCCGGCCGCCACAGCGCTCTCCGCTCCGCTCCGCCCCACCCCTCCACCGCTCTCGCGCGACTTCCAACCAACAGTCGCGAGGTTCGCCGGGCCGCGCTCTCGCGTACCGCGGCAGCGCGCACTAGAGCAGCAAAAGGTCATGTGAGAGTTGCCCTCGCCTCCTATTGGGCGAGGGGATAGCGCGAGTCCCCGTTCCGCCCCCGGACTGAGCGACAGAACGCAGCGGGACGGGAAGGGATGGGGGAGAGCGAGGTCGGCGCGCGCCTCCCAGCCCAGGCGCGGCCGAGACCAGTGGAGACGGTGGGGGCCGAGCCCGCGCGAGGGGAGCTGGGCACGTGCAGTGAGGCCGGCGCACGCGGGGGCGGGGCGGGGCGGGGCGGGGCGGGAGGATTCGCAGAAGCTGTGCAGAAGTGACAGCGCGCACCGTAAAAGGCCCCCCCTGAGACAGGCGTGGGCCTGAGCCTCGGGGTGGCCGGAGAAGGGGCACCCTAGTGCATCAGGCCTGGGGAGCAGGAGCATCCCTGCCACCAGTCAGGGGTGGTGCCAGGCCCCAGCACGCCAAGCCCGTGCTTGGGGCGGCAAGCCGCAGGGAGCGGCTTGCCTGCAGAGGGTCTGGTAGTCCCGCAGGCCCCAGCACGCCAAGCCCGTGCTTGGGGCGGTAAAATGCCTAGAGCCACCCCTGCCACCAGTAGGCTACCCCGCGCTCCGGTGACCAGTCAAGGTGGGGTCTGGTTAGCTGTTTCAGTCCCAATCTTCAGGCAGGTGGAAGTTTGTGTGGCACTAGATCCTGCTCCCAGTCAAATTAATTAGAAGGCTGCAAAAAATGGTCACAGGCCAGCAAAAGCCAACCACCAAAGCCAGCCAAACGCCGGTCTTCTAATAACCCCGTACCAGTGCACAGAGAACACTGAGACGCTCAAGGGCTTCACAAACAATAGGGCATTGAGAAGAGGGGACCTGTACTGACTCCCAACACAAACACCCTTCAGCTCTAGCCAGGCTTTTGATCTCTCTTCTCCCCTGGGCCCGCCCCCCTGAGTTTAGATGTCCTTAGGGGTAGGTAAGCGCAAAAGTTTAAAAACCCAACATCTTTTTGAGATTCTTCAGCTATGGCCTGCCCCAACTGGTACTGAACTCCATAGAAAAAGTCCTATTGATGTGAATGAAAGTTGTATCAGGCCCCTGCTACAGGGAGAATAGGAAGCAGACTTACCATAAACAGAATCATCTATGTCCAGGGACACTCAAACTGAGGTAATGACAGCACAGTCTCAACCCATTCTCTCAAATTTAGCCTGAGAACTTATTTCTTCATTCCTCCCCAACCGTTTGTTAAATCCAGTGCTGCAAGAGAGTCTCCAGCCTGTACTCCAAGTCTGATGACATATTCAAAGTTTACAGTCAATATCACTTGCAGGTTTTCATGCACTGTTACAATATAGCACTTAATTGTATATGCTGCAGGGGCTCTTGCCCTCTTTTCTTTTTGTGTGTGTATTTAAAATGGTGTTCCAGTTGGATTCATTTTTCATTTTATGGCAACATCTATTGATTTAATAAAAAGTTTATAGAGGCTCTCCTATCATTTTAGCAGCCTGTAAGCAGGAGCTGTCCCACAGACACAACATAAGCAGCAGCAGGAAGAAATGACACAAGGTAGAATAGTTGCTTAACAACTTTGAGCAGGATCCTCTGAGAATGCTCCAAAATGAAGGACTCCCCCCATAATCCCCAAAGGTTGGCTTAACCCACGTTCCTGAGACCAAAACAGCCTGAGAGGAGAAGGATCTACCGAACCAGGGGCCTGACCAACTACAGGCCCAAGACAGAGTATGGCTGGGGCTACCTGAACATGCACACTGCGCCTGAACAAGCAGTGGTTGAGAGAAAGAAGAGAACTGCTCGGTTGCTCTCAGCCACAAAGATGATATCTGTGGCTCCACTAGCCAGGAAAGAACCAACTGCTAGCCATGTGGCTTCCCTTGTACCAGGGGACCCCAAAGAGTGACCTCTCCATTTCACAGTGAGAGATACCCCACCTTCCTACCAAGCTCCAAGCACAAGGCTGAGTGTATGGATTTCCATACTTTTCCCTTTCATTCCTTATTCCCACCCATACCACTTCTAATTTCACTCTATCCTTTCCCTTTATAAAATGTTAGTTTCTTCTTACTGCTAGTTAGTCCTTCGTCATTTGGTATTTCTCAGTTGCATCATAATTACCACTCTAGAAGTCAGAGGCTACACATTCATATATTTACCCTACTACTACCACCACTTGCATCTTAACCTGTATAATCCAGGAAATCTAGCAAGTTAGGGGCTAAAATCTGTGCATTTGTTGAGGCTTGGAGTATAAAGAACCAGGAGCCCATTGATTCTAAGGAGGTCACAGTGGTGGGATAAACAAGCTCCACCACTCTTGAGGACTAAGGGGGAAGTCAGATACATTGGGAGTCATTTACATATTCTGTAAACTTCTCATCCCTATAGTAGATAAGTTTCAAAAGCTCTGCAATTCTCCAGTTAAGTTTATGAAGGAAAGTTCCTCACTGTTTCAACCTCTTTGTTTTAAAATACCTTTTAGTGTTCAGGACAATTGATAACTGTCAGGGTGGCTTTTTCTGAATGTCAAGACTTACTTAAAGTAAAAAAAAACATTTCAGAACAAAACAGGAACTAAATATGTGAAGAAAAGCTTTAAAAATAAACTCTGACATCTTTTTCCTTTGTTCTACAACTCCCTTTAGATTATTCAGTGATAATATCTTCTTATATGGCACTTTGCCCAATCTTTGAAATTCAGGATTTATAACCACCAGGAAACCATAAAAACATGAAAACATAACCTACAGTACACCATTGTTTGCCCAGAAAATTGTTTTCATACATCATGTTAGAAATGGAAATTATTGATTGTACTGAAATGTTGATATTTAACAGTCTGATATAAATGTTTCATTTGTGATTACACAAGAAAATTGGTTAGTTATTGGACGCTTCTTATTCTCTATGTTGCTTCTAAAAAGAACATCTCACAGCAACAGTTTCTGGGCTCCCAAAACTGGATGTTCTACAGGATAAATCTAGTTTTATTTTTCATGTATACATGGGGGAAAAATACAAACTTATCCATTGCAAATGATTGAAAATTCAGAAGTTGGTAATTTTATTTATATTCTAGAATCTTCCATTCCTAGATGTACTATAGCATCCTGAAAGGCAGCAAATAATTAATTGGCTTTTATATTCCATTCACCTTTGCATTTTAAATACAGGGGAAAAAGACAAACTAAACTTGTACAGTAACTCCTCCCTTAATGTAGTTATGTTCCTGAAAAATGCGACTTTAAGTGAAACGATGTTAAGCGAATCCAATTCCCATAAGAATTAATGTAAATGGGGAGGGGGGTTAGGTTCCAGGGAAAAAAATATTTTGCCAGACAAAAGACTATGTATATATATTCTCTCTCTCTTTAAGTTTTAAACAATTTAATACTGTACACAGCAATGATGATTGTGAAGCTTGGTTGAGGTGGTGAAGTCAGAGGGTGGGATATTTCCCAGGGAATGCCTTACTGCTAAATGATGAACTAGCAATTGGCTGAGCCCTCAGGGGTTAACTCGTTGTTAATGTAGCAGGAATGGAGGGAGGGGAAACAGCATGGCAGAGAGAGAGAGAGAGTGTGTGTGTGTGAGAGAGAGAGAGTGTGAGAGAGAGAGAGGCACATTTTCCCTTTAAGTATGCTGACTGCACTCTTAAGTACACTGCCTTGTTACATTAATCAGCAAGCTGAGATACAGCTGCTGCCAGGAAGCTCCCTCTGTCCTGAGCCCTGTCGTGTGTCCCCCCACCTCCCCCCGCTCTATGGAGAGAGATGGGGTAAGCAGGGTGCAGGAGCAGGGGGACACCCTGACATTAGTCCCCTTCTCTCTGTTCCCCCCCCCCCTGCACAGCAAGCAGGAGGCTTGGGGAGCAGCTCCAAGGCAGAGGGCAGGAGCAGCACCTGGCAGTGGGGGGAGGGACAGCTGAACTGCCAACAAGCTGGGTGGCTGCTGCACAGGGAACTTAGGGGAGCAGGGAGTTGATGTGGGGCTGCCAGTCCACCCTGGTTCCAAGCCCCCACCAGCTAGCTGCAATGGGCTGCTCTTCCTGCAAGCAGTGGACAAAGCAGACATGGCATTAGAAGGGAGCATTACACAACTTTAAATGAACATGTTCCCTCAATGATCAGCAACGTAACAACAAAACAATGTTAACCGGGATGGCTTTAAGAGAGGAGTTACTGTATCTAACCTAACATAAATAAGACCGGCTGATTAAGACCACAATATGCTGGGTATTACACTGCCCAAGCATCAGCTACCTTGCTAACTACTGCTCAAGAGTTTGTAAATCCATGTGAACAAAATTCTGAGGTAGAGTAACAGAACTTGAAACCCACGTTGGAAATAGTTTCAGATTTCAGAATTGTGTCTCTTTCTCTTTAGATATCAAGCAAGGCCTGCTTACATATACCCACTGCTGTTTTGTGGCAGCTCCTGCCATCTTTACTAGCTATCTCCATTAGTACAATAATTTCTAGTGCACATTTTAGGATCAAACCAGCCTCAGTCATTTTGAATTGCTTCATTTACATAGCACACCCAGCAGGCCTTTAAATTAATATTATTTAAACTCCAAATTGGAAATGCTCTGTTATTTTTCTTAATTCGCCCACATATTCATTTGCTTTTTGACTCAGCATATAATTCACTTTGCAATTAACAGTGGCTTTGAGGATAGGTGATTTTGTAGAATTTCTACTATCTCAGCAAATGCTTTGTCTGTGGATTTGGTAGGAGCAGTTATACCATGCAGCATCTTATAAGTTGAGCCCATTATGCTCCATAAGACCACCACCTTTTTTGTATCAATTGAATTGGTAGTTATTATGTACCATTGTAGACTCTTGACACAGATGAGCCATTCCTCCGTTAAGCTACCAAGTCAGTTTTCCCAAACAACCAGACATTTTTAATGCTTCACTTTCTAAATGAGCAGTTTACTCAGTCCCGGTGGCTGCAGTTTCCTTTTCAGTTTCACTAGAGCTCATGATCACTATTTCACTGTATTCCTGGATTAAGATTCTCATTGCCAATTGTGTCTTTTGCTTTTTACAGAGCATGCAAAGCCTACCTACATATATACACACTGCTGATCTGGCAGGTTTTGATGCATACAACACTGCACACACAAGAGGGCGCTCAAACTATTTAAAGGGATACTACCAGATTCCAACACACTAGAATGATGTTTGGGGACTTACTAACTGAGGGATTGTCACAAAATCTTCCTTGATTTCCCTCAAAGATACCAGAGGTACCAAGATTTGAAATATCTACAAAATCCTGGCATGATATCCTCATCCCTGTTTCAGCTCCTTTGGGCAGACAACCTGAAAGCCCCATCTCTGATCAAGGGAGAATTTTCCCAATGCAGACACTGTAGAAGATGGCCATAAAGTTGTCTCGCAAAGATCCCCTTGCAAGCCCTCGTGTAGGGTTTGTGCTGGGGTGGGGCTGTGGGTAAGAGAGGAACGTCAGGGAAAGCGCTGCAGTACACAGCACTGTGGAGATTCTGAACAATGCTATAAAAACATAGAAATGTAGGACTGGAAGGAACCTCGATAGGGCATCTAGTCCAGGCCTCTGCACTGAGACAGGACTATAGTCTGTATGGCAGCCTAAAGAGGCTGATGCAATTTAGACAAGCCCATGGCCTATACTAAGTTACACTTGAGACTTCTCCAGCCTGCAGAGCAGCTCAGGATCAAAAGCGCACAAAGGTGACTTAAAGCCATCGGAGGCTGCAGTACATAATCTCAGCCCTGGTAATTAAATTTGTCACAGATGGTAACTGGAGACTAACTTGGTCACTTTGCCATTTTCATGACCATGAAATTTTACAGTGATTCAGTTTAAACCATGAAGTTTACCAAAACTATCATTTCCAGCTTCTCCAGAATCTGTTTTGTCCTGGAATCCTAATTAAATTCCAAATTTAAACGCCAACACCTTGTAGATAACAGCTTGACTGCCATTTAATGGTCCACCTGTGGGTGTCTTCACAGTCTTACAACTCACACTGGGGGTGGAGATATAAAAATAATTAAATACTGTAATCCCTCCAAATATACAGTACTGCACAGTAATCCCTAGACACTGCTATCCTGCTATTTCTAGGATGTGTTTTGGTTCATTATGGAGAGAGACTTTATATATACTATATATTAGTACTTTCTGAAAAAACACGAGGGAGATTGTGCTGTTCTTTTGGACTGCATCCGTCATGTAAAAACTCCAATACTTTAATCTGAAGTGACACAGGAATGATCAGATCCCATTTCATCAAACATCCTTGTACTGTAGAAAGTTCAAGGGGAGTTAGAGATTATAAATCTTACTGACAGGACACTGCTGATCAAACTCATGGAGAAGTGTCCAAGTATGTATGGTTCATTTTATTAGAAATAACAAAATATTCAATAAGGTTTACATAAAAGATCTCTATTGAAATAGCTCCTTGATAACTAAGACATTATGCAGAGCAGCAATGAAGTCCTGTACATTGGAATGCAGTTTGCCATTTTACGGTTGCATAATGCAAGAGTGACTTTAAAATCTGGAGGAGCCCAGGAAAATTATTGTGGAAGAGTCTCATTCCATCCATTTAATAATTAAAGAATAATCAGAACATAGGGGAAATTTCTTCATAATCTCTAGAGAAACAAGAAGGGTGAGGTAATGTCTTTTATTGGAACAACTTTTATTGAGGGAAGAGGGATAGCTCTGTGGTTTGAGCATTGGCCTGCTAAACCCAGGGTTGTGAGCTCACTCCTTGAAGGGGGCCGCTTAGGGATCTGGGGCAAAATCAGTACTTGGTCCTGGTAGTGAAGGCAGGGGGCTGGACTCAATGACCCTTCAAGGTCCCTTCCAATTGTAGGAGATAGGATATCTCCATTAATTTAAAAAAAAAACTTTTGTTGGTGAGATAAACAAGCTTTCAAGCTACACAGACCTGAGGAAAAGCTCAAGAAGTTCAAAAGCTTGTCTCTCTCACCAGCAGAAGTGGGTCCAATAAAAGCTATTACCTCACCCTCCTTCTCTCTCTAATATCCTGGGACTGACAGGACTACGCCACCGTTGCAAATTTCATCTCTCTGACATTTAGCACAATCATCTTGTGTCGAAAGCATGAGCACATCTCTCTTTTCTTTGAAAAAGATATCCTATCTAATGCAACTATGAATGTTCTCACTATTCATAGATAGGCCTGATCCAATATGTCTCATTGACTTAAATGTGCATTGGATCAGGCCCCAAGTAACTAATCTAAATAATATCTCGTGCTAGTGAGTTTCACATGCTAAGTGTGGGCTGTGTATAAAGCAATGCCAATTTATCAGTTTTAAATATGATCCCTTTAAATTTCAATGAATGCCACTTTGTTCACTATGAAAAAGGGTAAATGGAGCATCTGATTTACCTTATCGACACCATTTTGCATTTTGTTTACCACTGCCAGGATCTAATGTTGAAAGGAAAGGACATAAGGACGCCAGATATGAAGTTAGAAATTGCTGTGAGGCATGTCAGGGGAGTTACATGATGGAAAGAGGATGAGAGGAATGGAACTTCCTGTGCATAGCTTAAAAAGGAAACAACCATGGAATGAATGACATGTTCCTATCATCACCCTGATCACTTTGCTTGGATGTTGTATCCCTTTCCCCCGCTCTTCAGCTGCTTTTGCCTTTTTAAAGCCTTAATTCTGTGCCCTGATTTGCAAACATGGACAGTTAGTCACCCAGAAGTCAGTGAGAGCTCCAGGATGCTCAGTTTCTTTGAAAACCAGGCTTCTAATTCAAGTGCCTAAATATGAAATTAGGATCCTATTTTTGGCACCCATCCTAAAGTTGTAAGTGCTAATGCACTTGCCTCACTTAAGAGCTAGCTTGCTTTTAGAAGCTGCAGATTTTAAATAGCTCAAGAGAATCAAGCTAATACCCTTAGATCCCAGTGTACTCGAGAGTTTCTAAGATCACCCAGGCATCATAGGCTACCTGGCTATTCCTCCCTTAGTTTTCAATGCCCTGATTACTTCTTAACTTTAGGGAGGTAGGGGACACTGCATAGGGTTGCCAGTTTTGTTTGGATGTATTCCTGGAGATTTCATCAAATGACAATTTTTAATTAAAGACCAATCTTTAATTCCTGGAGACTCCAGGCCAATCCTGGCGGGTTGGTAACCCTAATACCGCAGAAAGCAAGGCATGGCGACTATCGCCCTGTTGATCTCAAAGTGTTCACGTTCTAGTTGTTCAGGAGATTGTGAGCCACTAAGTGATATCTGGGTGCAGACTTCACAAAGAGCCACAGCTCATAAAGATGACTGACTAGCAAAACTCTTCAATTCAGTCAGAGCAGAGACTGAGCTTTTGAGGCTTTGCCAAAGGACTGGCCCATAACTCTGAAATGCCAGCATGTGGATGTAGAACAATACGTGCATCGGCTATTTGACACTGAAAATGTTGCTCATCAATTTTAGGTTAATATTATTTTCCGCATCATCTTTCTTGGCATAAATGGAAGAGGTATGGTGAATAATACTAATAAATTTATTATTCTTACTTTATTTATTTTAAAATTAGCCTATAGATGAGGTTTTATTCAGATCTACCTGAAGTGTCACTAGTTAAATCTATTTTTAAACTAGAGGGAACTGAAAAATATTAGACAAAATCCATAACATTTCAAAAGGGGTCCATTGTTAACACTTTCCAAATTCTAAACTATTGAGCAGACTTATGTGTAACAACAACAAATTGAGTCAATGGTGTAATTTTGGTGGCGAAATAACATTCATCCTTAAGAAAGGGATTTAAATCTCTGCATTAATTGAAAAAATCTCAACAATCTTAATTATGGACCTGCCAATGATGCCTCCATGATATTATAATAAAATAATGACAAATAACATATTTATACAGTACCTTTCATTCTGAAAGATTCCAAAGCAATCAGGGCTGGAAATTGCAAACCGCTAAGCACCCATTGGCTTTGATGGAAGTTGAGGGTTTACAACACCTCTTGGAGTTACTCAGCTCCTTGCAAAAATTGAGCTGGTTAGTGATCTCTTCACTCATTACTGAAATGCAGCTCTCTCAGGGTTGAAACACAGTCGCTATTTAACAGCAGGACAGAAAGCGACAAAGAATATCATATCCACTTGAGACTGCTGGGAGAATTTAAGCTAGGGAAGTCAGGGCACTGGAGCTAAATACCCATAGTAATAGGACAAGTTCCACAAAATTTTAATAACCCCAAGTTGTCAGGTATCCTGTTCATTTCTCAGAAAAACAAAATCTCCAGCAGAAAAGTGGCCCCTAGCATCTTGCTTGGGGCATTGGTTACATACTGAGTCAGAGGAAACGGTGACACTTATTGCATCAGAAACATCAATCCAAGCTGCCCACTTCAGTTTTCTTCCTAGATGTCCCATCCAAGTGCAGAGTCTATTTAGTTCGTGAATTCTAATACTATTGCTACAGGGTTTGGTTTGGTTTTTTCCTAAGGGTGCCTCAGGTTTACCTTTGCATTCAGTGACATTTTGGGCTTGGTACAGTACAAATGAATGTTTCTATCTTAAATGTTTTTTTAATTTGGCTCAGTTTATAAGTTTTTCTTTATATGTAGTTGTAGCATGAGTCACAATAGCTATACTTTATGAAGTAATCAGCAGCTATGTATTTCTACAGTGCACACATGAGGGAGTAAAGAAATCTGTTCACAGTAGTTTTGGATTTTCATGGTGATACAATTGTGTATCCACTGGGCGGCCCATTTTCAATAGAATATATAAATCTCATCTATTCCTGTATGCAAGCAAGAGGGGTGGATTGGCCAAAATAGCTTAACTACTTCATAAATCACATGATAAGATTATTGAGGAAATACCAGGTGCTTTCAACAACACTTTCTCTGGATTTATTCATTAGACTCATTATTCACATCATTTTCACTGTGGTCCATATTCAGTTATGGGCAGGGGAACTGGAGGGGAGAGGGAAACTGAAAAGAAGGGCACGAAGGGCAACACATGGGAAGAGATTTTGGATGTCTTTTGGAGCAGCCAATAGAGTAATACCTGGTAGATGCCATCATACATACAGTTCTGAAAAAATGCTTTTATTCTATGCACGTTAGTTTCAAGGACAATACACTAATGACTCACTTAGATACCACAGTGGTGAGTACAGTAAAAAAGCCTAGAACCGCTAGATAGAGCCTATTCATTTCATATTGAAAGTTAGCCAGCCTTTGATGATACATTAAGCAGTTCGAACACAGGAGATAACAACTTTGTTACATACCTCGGGTCAGAAGTGAGTTTCTAGTGCCGTGACCACTTATGGTGCTCAAGGATGGACTAAAGTTATCCGGGGCCAGGATCCGACAAAGTTGTGGGGCCCTGAGAACACATTCACTCACCTTTTCATATTTACAGTGGGAGCTGGGAATGAATATGACTGAGTCATGCAGCCAGGACATCAACGGATTAGTAAAATGCTGGGAGAGTGGAAATCCTCCTCTCTCCCCATGTTCTGATGTCTTTCTCCCAGCCCAGAAACACACCAGGAGGCAGATTCACAGCTAGCATAAATCAGTGTCACTTCACTGAGACTATTAGCTCTATTTACATTAGTTGAGAATCCAACCGCTTTTTCTTTCCGCTCACACGGGCAGTCTTCATCTTTAGGTTTGTTTTGCATATGAATTTTTGTGTATGACAGAAGCCACAAAACCCAAGTTATATTTAGACAAAAAGGAAACAAAGAGCTTTGTTCTTCAAACTGTTTCCCATTAGTCCATCAACAGGAAAATCTTGATTAAATTGTAATTTAATTGCCCCACATTTTATTAGACAGTCAATTCATTTTCCTTTTGTAGTTTATGTATTTTCAGAAGCGATTCAGGTGAATCAGATGTCTATGGCATACTGTTGAGGATTTCCTAGTCAATGGATATGATTTAATAATTTAATTTCTATTTAAAAAACAAACCCTTGATCAGACCTTAGTTGAACTTAATAAGTTATTAAATATAATTCTTGACAGAGAAGTAATTGACTATTGAATGGCCTTGTACAGTTAACGGTTATTGGATTTTCAGGAATTTAGTTTCATTTGGCTGGGCTACCTCTTCCAGTAGTTTTAGGCGATACAATTAGTATTCCTATCAATATTTTAATAGACTCAATATTCTGGGAATTACAAAGTAATCGTTTTTATGATGGAGCGGCCACAGGGAGATGTGATTATATTCAAAATATTAACAATGAAGAAATTCAGATCTCCCTTGCTGCAGAGTAAGCCCTTTCCTTCTTGAATTACCTTCAGTGGACATGGAGAACAATTGATCACTGACCTCTTTAGAACAGCCATTAACATATTCAAAGACTTATCAGGGCCCCTCTCCATCGTCTTTTCTCAAGGTTAAACATGCCCAGTTTTTTTAACCTTTCCTCTTAGGTCAGGTTTTCTAAACCTTTTATCATTTATGTTGCTTCCCTCTGGACTCTTGCCAACTGATCCACATCTTTTGTAAAGCGTGGCACCCAAAACTGGACACAATAATCCAGCTGATGCCTCACCAGTGCCAAGCAGAGCAGAATAATTACCTCCCATGTCTTACACACAGCACTCCTTTTAATACATCCCAGAATGATATTAGCCCTTTTTTGCAACTGTATCACATTATTGGCTCAAATTCAATTTGTGATCCGATATATCCCCCAGATCCTTTTCAGCAGTACTATTGATTAGCCTGCTATTTTCCATTTTGTAGTTGTGCATATGATTTTTCCTTCCTAAGTGCTGTACTTTGCACTTGCCTTTATTGGATTTCATCTTATTGATTTCAGAGCAACTCTCCAATTTATCAAGATCATGTTTAATTTGAATCCTGTCCTCCAAAATGCCAACACTTCCCAGCTTGGTGTCACCCGCAAATTTTATAAACATACTCTCCACTCCATTATCCAAGTCATTAATGAAAATATTGACTAAAACTGGACCCAGGACAGACCCCTGCAGAACCTCAATAAATACTTCCCCCCAGTTTGACAGCAAGCCATTGGTAACTCTGAGTGCACATCCAGTTTTGCATCCACTTTATACTAATTTCATCTAGACCACATTTCCCTACTTTGCTTTGAGAATGTCATGTGGAACTGTGTCAATAGCCTTACTAAAATCAAGAAATGCCACGTCTACAGCTTCAGAGTCCCATGACGTGCTGCCTTCCCACAAACGTTGTGCATTCTGACTTTACAGATTCCAAGTCCCTTACACCTTGACGTGCTCAGAATACAAATGCTGAGCCATGGCACTGCACTGCAATCAGATGAGTCCATTTATTTATTTCTTAACTGCTTTTGGTTTCTAAGAGTGTACTTATATATATGTTCAAAGTTGCAATTATGCAATTAGAAAATAGCCTGTAATAGCTCCAAAGGAAACAACTAGTTAAATGCATAACTAGACAATACTCCCACATCTATTTCCAGTGGCAGATTTTTAACTGATGCACAGGCAGACTCTGTTTCAGTGGTTCGAATGGCGTCATTTTAATATAATTTTGTTTTTCATTTTTGCACTACACCTACTCATAACATTAATCTGAAATGACAGATCTGTGTAGTACCATTAGTTTTGCTCTTCTGACTATATTTTTGTTACCCCACTCCAACCATCCCCATTTGGTTTTAACTTGTTTAGACCACAGGCCTCATCATCCTTTTCACTAAACATCATAAACGAGAATGGGGGAATATTTAGATTTGCTCACTAAAGTTATATTTGTGCAACAGTTCTAGTTCCAACTCCTCAATGTTTGTCAATTCATGTTGTTTATGGATTTTGGTGAATTTTGTTGTCAGACTATGTGTTAGCATAATTTCAAGTCCTTTAGTGATGTTTACTGCATTCAATACAATGATGATGAGAATGAAATAAATAATTAGACAAACAAAAACATCTTTTACAGTGTTTTCAGTTTAGATTTAAAATCATATATATTTAAACCAGATTCTTTAAAATGGAAATTGCAGAGATCTATGTGCATATCACAAGATAAGAGTGTCATAATGAAACTATTAATCACATTCTTTTGTTTTTTATTCAAACACACATAAAAGAAGGTGATGGTGAGATTTTTTTGTGAAACCTACTTGTTAGTGAGGCTTATTGCTACTGATGCCACCAAAGTATCCTGGGGAGCGAGCTAGACTATCATAATGATCTATCTATCTTATGCTGTCTAGGATCTAAAGTCTTCTATTTTCTTTCATTATTGCCATTTCAGGCTAATTATCAATTGGGATTCAAGTTAAGCTTTGAATATTACAACAAATCATTTTGGGTCACTTCAAAAATAATACACAAAAATAAATACATGAAAAGTATTCCAAGTATGGGCTCTGATCCCAAGAGGAGGTGATCCCATTGTATTCAAGCAGCAAGCTCTGACATTTAAAAGATCTGAGTTACTAGGAGAATGCCTTTCTGATTCCATACCTTGCAGTTATGTTCAGCAAAGGTTCGCAGGTTGGAGACAATAGGCATTGCAAGTGATCAGAACCTCAGGAACAGGCCCGTAAGTAAGTCCAAGAACTGAATTGGGTTAATGTTTCACTGGCCTTTCATGGAAAAAAAGAAAGACTCTCCTCTGCATACACCATGATCAGTGTAGCCACTTTCACATCATCTACCCTGTGAGTACGAGGCCAGTAGCCCACTGACACAGAGAACAAAAGCTAGTCCTGGTCTGCTGATGTCTCCTCTGAATCTTGACAAGAGATCAGGTCATTCATCAGTTTAGCTGAGATGGCCTCTCAGATGTTCAATACGTACCTCTAGAAGAAAACAGTTTTTACTACTGTCACTTACCTTGGGAAAATGAGCACTGCTGTGTATTCAAATTTAAAGTCAATTGTTACTTTAGATTACACTTGCATTCTTTTTTTTTTTACATTTAATTTGCTGTATGTCAGTAACATCTAGCACAAGATCCCTGCAAAAGTAACACCTACACACACAGTGACCTACTTAGAAATTACATGCTGGCTTGCACGTAGGCATAACGAAAGAGTTTTTTTAAAAGTCACATTTAAAGGCTGTAATTTACAACTTTAGGGCTTTGTGTGGCATACTGCAAGGAGGTGATGCACGATAGCCACACACCCAAATTTTATTCCATTTGAATTTACAGAGTTTTCTTTTAAACTACAAAGGCTCAATTGTGCCAACAGATTGAAGCAGAATGTCCTATTGATTTAAATGGGAATCTTGCTTTAAAACTGATGGTATTGATAAGGTCCCAAGTTCTAAATTCCACAGCTTAGCAACTAAAAATGCATCCCCACTAACATTTAAAATCAGGAAATTACGACTTTGTCCGGTACTTCGATCAACATCCCCCACATACAAAGAACCCAAAGACTTATTACATTGAATGCATTCTGTTTATTTGAGAAGGAAGATCTCAAGTGAGTGCCCATTACAGGAGGCACCTCTCATAATGTACAATAAAATCAACCATTGCTTCCAGCAGAATACAAAAATACACATCTCAGTGACTTCCATACAATAATAAATATGTAACCATGCATCCGACAATAAAAAGGCACAGAAAACTGGTCACTTAGTAGTCATAAAAATTACTAACTATATTAACAAAGCCACCCGAATTATCTGTACAAGGAAATGTAACAATATATTCCAAAGGTGAAAACACATAAACCATCTTTAAAATAGTATATGCAATAAATACCTCAATTGTTTTATATATTAAAAATAAAACTGTGCCATTGTAAACAGTATGTAAACAAACAAAACTCACTGTTCCTTACCATTATTAAAAGTAAATAAAGCCAAAAGTTACAACCCTGCTCTGTTAGATATATTTCATTGGCAAGTTTTTCAGGCAGTTTAAAGTTGTACTCTTTTCTGCAGCAAACAGAGCCCACTGTGTGTCTTACTCTTAGAAATAAGTACTACAGCATTACTATGCTTCAAAACTGACCACCTGAAATGTAGTAGGTCCTTAAATATCAACAAGATTGTCAGAACTGAAACTTAAGAAAAGCAATTTTTGCAGTGTTATGGACAAAAGTAACTGAATTATATGAAATATTATAGTGTCAATATAACTTAGCAACCTATATAACACCGTTCATCCACAGATCTCAGAGTGCTTTACAAAGGTGGGTAAGCATTATTATCCCCATTTTACAGAAGGAGAAACTGAGGCACAGCTTGGTTAAGAGACTTGCCCAAAGTTATACAGGAAGTCAATGGCAGAGAGCTAGGAGTATAATCCAGGGCTCCCAACTCCCAGTCTGGTGCTCTATCCACTGGACTATACTTCCTCATTCCCTATATATTCTTAGTTTGAGATTTAATTTATGTCCTTTAGGACAATGAGTATGGAGTCCTGCACTCACAATTCCCAAGTATAATTACAGAAAAAATAAGGAAGATGTGTAGGAGAGTTATCTGCTTGCTTAGACCAGAATCTGCTCCCACTGAAGGCAATGGGAGTTTTTCTATTGACAACAGTGGGGGCACAATCAAACCTAGGCAGACTGGTGTGCCCATGAAAAGACTTAGTAAGTCTCTGCACTAGCCCAGTGGTCAGTCCTTGCAGGGCTGATTGCAGAATCAGGGCCTTTATGTTTAGTCTTTTGGTGTCTGATCCTTCAAGGAACAAGCAGACAAAATTTCCAGGTCGTTCCACCAGGGCGGCAGATCAGGCTGTTTTCCAACATCATTTTTATCAAGGGGGTAGAGGGGTACAAACAAAAAACCTAAAAATCTATGAACCTAAGTAATTTTCCCTTTGAAAAGAAACATTACGGAACAGGTGACATTCGGCATCTATAGAACATCCCTGCCAAAGGAAAATGTTTAGCTTCTCAGTTCTTCAGCTTTTGATAACATTGGTACAGAGTCATAATTTTAAAAACCCTATTGTATCCCTGGGAGGTTCTTCACCAGTGATTATCTGTGACAAACATTGATCTGCTTCAGAAGTGCATATGCCAAAGTGCATAGTGGTTCTTATCTGAAATTAATATATTTAGGTCTAGATTAAGGTATTAAAAGTATCAAGGTACGTTTATTTCGATGTTTCACAATATAACATCTTTTCATGGCAAGTGGTGAGAGGCATCCACCTAACGTATACACAGGTTCATATATCCCTTTATTCCTCTCTTCAGGAAGCATTACGTTATTGTATTTCTCTTCTACTAGTGCATATCAAAGGCCTGATCCTTCAGTTGTTATGTTAGTAGTTCCATTTGCTTGAACTGGTTGCCGCACTTGGCCCTACCACTGCATACTTACGTAATACATTTTTATTTATCTGAGGAGAAAAGAAAAAATTCCACTCTAGGACTGAGGTCAGCACACCCCATATCTTGATTATAATTTTAAATTAGCGTATTTTTGAGCCCCAAAAGAAGTTTTTAAAGTGTCTAATTGAAAATCTCCATTAGCCAAGAAACAAAGTGAACTATATGATATCTGTGAGTGTGAAAACTAAATGAGACAATATAATTTTTCTGTGTCCCTCACAATACAGTAGGTCATCTATGTAGGGGACGAAGAAATAAATGTGATCTTTTTAAACGCAGATCCTACATTAATTTTTACACATTTTAGAAAAAAATATTAAAATTCATTATTAATATTCTTAGGTGTATCAAAGGAACAGAACAATAAAAAAATGTGAATGCTCTAAAATGCATACAGTCCTACCTGTGCTGTATTTTGCAGGTTCTATAGAAAAATCCAAAAAATAACTGTAGATTTCACATTGGGAAAAATAAATATATTTCACTTATTAAAAAATCACATTAGGAAAATGGCTCATAAACAATATTTTCAGAGAGGGGGTCAAATCCTGGCCTCATTGAAGTCAATGGCAAAACTCGCATTAGCTTTAATAGGGCCAGAATTTCATCAAGAAGCTTTAAGAATTCTTTAGATGGCAACAATCCAAAACCCTGCTATTGCATCATCTACATTATAAATATTTAAAATATTAATTAGCATCTGTAAACATCCTGAACAAACATTAACTAGTTTCTGCAATTCATTTGACATAAAAATACTATTATGAGAAATCCATCTTTAGTATCGTATATATTTTAAGTTTTCCTGCACATGGGTTAGAATCATTACACACACGCAGAGTATGTATATAAACATACACTCTTGCTTACACACTACATATTATCCACATACCATGGACAGTGTAAATATGTATACTCCTATGTAATTTAAATTTGCAGACTCTAATGTTCACCAATGTGAGGAACGATTTCTATCTGCATTGAGCTGGTACACCCTGATCCTATGAAGACTTGTGCAAATGCTTAGCTTTAAACACATGGACAGTCTCAGTTTAAAGCTAAGGACATGCATAGGTATTTGTAGAATCAGAGTCTCATTTTGCATGATGTTTTCAAAGATACTTAATTTTCCTCTATATAACAAATTATAGAGCAGTTTGGCATGTTCACACCAATAAGATCTCTGAAAGAGCTTTGATTCAACATCTATAAAAGTGTCCAGGACATTCACAATATATCTGTGGAAAAAATAGCATAAAGCATGTTGGATTGTTCTACTTGCCAATTCATATATTCAACTCCCTCCACCTCATTTTTAAGTCAGGTCATACTTTCAATCTCTAATTCAACTACAAGCATTTAAACTATATGATGATTTCATAAAACATTTTAGCAGATTTTATTAACTGAGATTTATCCTGCAACTCTTACGTATGGACTAGCAGTCCTTACTCATGCAAGTAGTCAAACACTACTACACAATAAAAACAGAATAACTGCATGATTAAAGGCTGACGCCAACAGGAGCAGACTTCATTTGGACTGCCAGTTTTAAGGACGGTTGCAGGATTGGGCGCTACTTGCACGCTTGTTTGGTTGTTGTTGTTGGTGGTTGTTTTTATTATTGTGTTTGCAGTATGGATAATAAAAATCTATGCTAACTGTGCAAACAACTTCAGTGAATAGCAGCTGAATAGGGGAAAGGAATACAGCAATGGTGTTAAAATGCACTCAGAATCTGATTTAAATTAACATGATTACTACAATTTTAATGATTTATTCCTCAATTTTTGTCTGGTAATCACTTTTTTAATAGCCATTGTACATATAACTGGGAACAAGAGAAAGAAATCTGATTAAAAAACAAACATGAAATGCAGAAACTAAACTATTTCTACAACATTAGCTGTCTTTAATGGGACTATAATTGTGATAAACATTTACGGCCTAGCATTAAAAAAAAGGTACCTTCTCCTCATGGCATATTATGAAAGATAGTTGAAGGGTTTGTGCTCTGGGTGATTTGAGAGATCATCTGGTCCTGAGTGAACTTTACTGCTTAATTCTCTTTACTGCACGGTTGTACACCTCTACCCCAATATAACGCTGTCCTCAGGAGCCAAAAAATCTTACCGTGTTATAGGTGAAACCACGTTATATCGAACTTGCTTTGATCCGCCAGAGTGCGCGGCCCCACCCCCCCAGAGCACTGCTTTACCACATTATATCCAAATTCGTGTTATATCGGGCTGTGTTATATCGGGGTATAGGTGTGCGTGAATACAGCCAGGGCCATCTTTAGGCATACAAGGCTGCCTAGGGTACTCAAAAATTTGGGCACCCTTGGGTCTTAATGTCCACCCACCAACAGCTTCCTATCCCTGTTGTAATGTGACCCCTCCTGCAGGCTCCCACCACAGCTGGCTGCTGCAGCCTGGTGAGTCTTCCTCCAGAGGAAACTGGAAAAGCCTTGAAACTGAAAAAGCATTCCAGCCTGCCAGACCTATTAGCACACCACTGAAACTGTTAAAGAGCCATTCAAGTGGTAATGAATCCATTTAACAGTCATTTGCCAACTCCAGGGTATATACTGTCAGTTTTTGAATTTACTGACAAAAAAAAGTTGTGCATTACTGTAATATTTACTCAGAACATGTTAGTCTACAGGACCTTAATTTAAAATGTGCTTTAAAAATATTTCATTAGTGTGTTGCTGAAGATTATAAAATCACATCTTTAAAAAAATCCTTGCATAGGTTTTTAGATGTACAATCTGTGTATTCATCTTTAGCCTTAAATACTTGGATCTTCAGACATATAGTTTTTTTAAAGAAATCCTTCAAAAGACCACCCTTATCTAAAATACACATGCGAGCCCGGGCTGCGGTCGGGGATAGGGGAACCAGTTTTATAATACTGCATAGGGACCCATAAATCCTAGGTTGGCCCTGAATATAGCAGTTAAGAATGTTAGCAAGCTGTATTCTCAACTCTTCAGAAGAAGGACAATATTTTATGAACAAGTTATTTTCCTGAGGCTGACACACATTAAGATGCCTGGGATTTTAACGGTGACTGCTGTAGAAAATAATTTAGCTAAACCTCCCTCTGCTGTTCTGGGGCCTAGTCCTACACTTCCTGGACCAGCAGAACTAACTTTGGCTTCAACAGGAGGTTTGCCTGTGCTAGGACTGTGCCATCTAGTTCTATTAGTTTTAAATAAATGTCAGCAAAATGTTATATAAAAGCACACGTTATTTAACTGATTTGTGGGCTGCCATTATGGATTAAGACATGAGTCTTCTGGTTCTAGATCAGACAGAGGCATTAAGCTGATGTTTCTGGTGTTTCAAGGTCCAATCCTAAGAGTTGCCAAGAGCGGGCATTCCTCACCTCTCAAAAGTTACTCAGTGCCTCGTAGGCTCAAATGAAGCTAAGGTTTTCATAACAGCAAATCCCATTTATTGTGACTATAATCCTCTGCCGTGAACACTATTTCTGCTGTGTGCCAATACAAAACCCTAAGATAGCTTGATAACCAGAAGGTAAAGCCGATTGCACACACAAATGTAGAGACACGAAATTCTGTGAGTCTAGGGTAACTGGAAGTAAGTGTTTTGTGTGTGCACCTGCATTCCTGAACACTTCCTCACACATGCTAATATAACTTTTTTCAAGATGTCCAAAGAAAAGCATATATTCTCACAATCGCCTACTGATCACCCCCAGGTCCCTGATCACCAACATGCACAACCTCTTTAATTTATGCCTTCATCTGAACCATGGCACAGTAAACAGCTTCCAAGAGTTTTCCCGAACCCCTCATTCACAGTTGCCTCTGTAAGCAAAACAAAAATTAGTCCCAAGCAAACCCTACTTCCACAGATGTTGAGAGGAAAATGTTAATTACCTTAAAATGTAAATAATTTGTTCCTTCTGAATTGCTATTAAAAGGATGCTGTAGAATAATTATACTAAAAAGAATTTTCCCTTAGATTATGATAACAAGGATTTTAACATTCTAATTTATTCCTTATTAGTCAGATTCATTATTTATTTTTGCATTTCTCTCAGCTTCCACAATGAAAACAAACTCATCAGTTTCACTTTTGCTTTCAGTTCATTTCATGTCAGGTTCATTTTCCTGTTCTCATGCTCTAGCCCAATGCTGCAATGTTTGGGTTGCAAACACTACTTTTGAATAAGGATTTGTTTCCATCAGAATTGAAAAAAAAATCATGGAAAAATTTCTACTGATCTTAGGTTTTGTAAAATATTGTTTTAATTTTATTTTAAAGTATATTTTTGACCCTGAGTGTGCCCATTCCAATTTCTTACAGATGTTAGTTTGTTTTTAACCTCTGAAATATCTGTTCCACAAAAAAAACTAATAGACTAACCCTTACATACTTCAGCTATTAGAAATGTAAAAACATGTCTCATTGTTTTCAATACTTTAAAAACCACTGTAAGTGATCATAGGGGTTTCTTTCTAAAAAATATGCTGCTATCTTGATAAATGTTAGTTTGCTGGTGGAACAGACATGTCTAAAGAGCAGCAGGTCAAATACTATCCCCAGTTGGGTCTGTGCAAATATAACTAAGGGCGGAATTTGGTCCCCTATATTATTATAAGTATGAACCAACTCCTGCAGCCCTTATTCAGATGTGTAATACTTACGTGAACAGTCTCATAGAAACCCACAGGACTACTTGCGTAAGGACTGCTCACATCAATTAGAGTTACAAGATCAGGTCCAATTTTGGATCAGATTTACATTATTCTACTGTATATTGTTTTATACAGATTTTTATTATTTTAAAAAATTATATTTGTCACTTTGGGTTATGTGTGATTTTTAGATTTATAAAAAGTTAATGGTAAACTAATTTCAAATCAAATATATACTCTGGGAATATGATTCGTGTACAACCATATAATACACAGCACGTTTCATTAACTCAGCTGCTGTCACATACATGTAACACTGGCTTTAATGAAAGTGCACTTGTGTGATTACTTAGCTTCCCAGGCCCCTGCTCTCATTTGGGCATGCAGTAGTTTTGGGGCCAGATTTTCACCAAACAGCTCCTTTTCAGGCACCTAAATAAGTGGCCAGATTTTTTAAAGTGCTTAACGTCTACTTAGACACTTAGGATGGAATACTGGTCCCAATCCTACCGGCTTCAATGGGGCCATGATTTCATCTCTAAGATAGCTGGATAACTCAATGGACGCTGACAGGCAAAATCCATCTGCTTCATTTAGGTTACTAAGCCAGGCTCTACACTACAGCTGAGATCGACATTCTGGGATCGATGGTCTAAGATCGATCCACTGGTGGTCAATTTAGCGGGTCTAGTGAAGACTCGCCAAATCGACAGCAGATCACTATCCAGTTGACCCCTGTACTCTACCCCCAACAAGAAGAGTGAGGTAAGTCAAGAGTTTCTCCCATCGACCCCCCGCGGTGTAGATCCTGTGATAACTCGACCTAAGGTACATCGACTCCAGCTACGAGTTGAGTAGTGTAGGTCGACTTACTGTGGTAATGTAGACATAGCCTGAGTGGGAGCTCAGGTCTTTTCAAAATCTGGCCTGTTGTGTTTAACTGCCACCTGCTGGAAATGTTAAAGCACAACTGCATGCTCACTCAGGTGAACAAAACTCAGCATTGTTGCCAATTTAGTCAAGGATGTTAAGTATTTGAATGTCACTGATAAGGGTGATCATGTTTTATTTTTCTGGGCTGTGAATGGATGAAATATGTCTTTTGTTATAAAATTTAGCATAGCAATACACACAAAAGTTTAAGACTTGGTGAAACCTGCCTGTAAATGCTGGAAATATAAAATCCTACATTTCTGATGGTTTTACTTCTCATTTTTTGGGTGTTTTGTCCTTTATCACATTCACTTTTTAAACAAATGAATTTGTACTTAAGTGCCTATTGTTACAGCCTTTAATTCAATAATTCAGAAGAAAAACAGGGGCCTCTTCTTATTCCTACTGAAGTTAATGGGAGTTTTGCCACTGACTTCAGTGGGTTGCCGGGATGGACCTTGGGAATTCTAGAAAATCTTTTGTGAGAGTAAAGATGGGAAGTTTTCCAAATTCAATATAATTTCTGAGAAATAAACTGGGCTTCTGTATGGCAGAAATGAGCATTTCAAGTACATAAGCAAACCATTAACAGAGCTATTAAACATGACACAACAGCAGTAGAAAAGAACTAGAAAATGCATTTTTGTATAAAATATCAAATTCCACACTATATCCCATATATAGATAAATACACAGATTTATACAACTAGTGAAGACCTTCTATTGATGATTATTAAGTGATACTGCTATCAGCAGTGTTGATAATATTATAAAGTATCAGATTTTTGTCTATAAAAGTATACTAGCCAAATTTTAATTCCTATCCAAATTCCTCAATTATCTCAAGTCATCAAAAAAATCCAGCTAATTATTTTACTCAAGCCAACAGTATAGTCATTTACAATTCCTGAAAACATTAAAATCTTTGCAGCTTGAACGAGCAGCATTTTGATATAAAAATCATACCCCAAAATGTATAACCTGTTACTAAAGAATCAGCAAAAGGAGGATCTTGTTGTATAAATGTAACACAGTATAATGCAATAGTGAGATATTTATCCTACTTGGGAGAAAGGAGAAAAACTCCATATAACTCTCTGTGGCTTTGAATTACTCACTCATGAATTATCAGCTAATTCCCTGGTTGTAAGATAAATATATTACTCCAACACATTTATCCTCAACAATATATATATCTCACATAACTGAAACTTTTACAAATATCAACAATTTTTACACCACTAATTACTAGTTACCAGAACTGTCAAACAAATGAAGGAGCCTAATACTCAGAGGTACAGATATAGCTATGAATAAACAGTGGTAAACATTAATAGTGCAATCATAAACATTAGGAATCAAGCAAAATAGATTCTCTGTCCTTTTTGTCTTTCATGTCCAATTGGCATTATCTATGTACAATATATTTTTTTAAATACATTTTTAAAAGTAACACTACTGTACTTTCTGTTATGTCTTGGTTTATATATTAATTTACCATTCAGTGTGAAACAGGTTTTCTGTCAACCTGCCAGCAGGCAGGGCTATGATACAATGACAGAACACTGACAGTCTTTACCAGGATACCTTGTGAAAAAAAGTACGTCTCATGTGGGTATTGTGCAGTTTTCACAAGGTTAACTGGCATTATTTAATCCAGTTAAAAATTATAAACTGGCAGATTACATATTTGTATAGACAAAATATCAGAGAATGCAGAGAAATCCACAAAAATGGAATATGGCATTATATTGGAAAATAATAATTCTTGCTTGCATTAAAATGATATGTTTTAGTGCACATTAGCTATAATGTTACTCCTTCCCCAGAGCAGAAGAGGCTGAGACAGAACTATGATGTTGAAAAAGACACTGTTCAGCTGGGGTTTTTCATTATTGATTTTCTCTTCCCCCTTAAGTGTAAAATCTTTTCCTTTTAAACAGAAGTGTACTGGGGTGGATGGAGGGGGTGGGAGTATAGGAAAAAAGTAGAAAGGGTAAAATGCACAAAAATATAGTGAAAAGAAAAAAATTTAACAATTTCACATTTTTGTACATATACAAATACAATACCTTACAATACCGTAAAAACTAATACTATTTGCATTTGTGATTTGAACAGACTTTTTTTAAAGAAGGCATTTTATATTATAAAGGCAGCACATGTGCCATCTGAAAAAGTGGTTGCTACAATAGTTGAATGCCAGGAAGTAGAAAACATTATACAAAAAACAAACCCTGATTTAAAGATAATATATCTGCCCATGACAATTTACTACCATTTTAACATGCATGTCTCCCTTTCCTCCTTCTAAGAAGTAGAGCCAGGTCATCTGAACAAATACCGTCACTTCCTTTTTAATAACAACTGCCCTGTTTTGCCTTGCACATATTTGGAATGGGGCAGAGGTGAGTTGTCTACATACAGGAGCAGAAGAGTTATATTAAGTGTATTAAATCATGGGGTTTTTTTTCCTCCAGTAAGGTGTTGTTTGTTTGTTTGTTTTTTGGTTATAGTACCCTATTACCTGCCACAAGGTTTCAACTGTCATGAGTCAGACCCCCACCCCCAATCATAATAGTTTGGGGGATCTCTTCATTTGCCTTCTGCTTTCTGAGCCCTTCAAGTACATGTTTTCAACCTTTTCTCCATAGCCATGAGGACTTGAAACTCACTTTAAAAAAAAAGGACTCCAGGAGCTGGGGCTTTAACAAAAACACTTAATATTTCAAAAGTTGCTATCAAATCATAAGTTAGTAACACTGTGTTTAAAGAGTACTTTCTGCAGAAAATCCACATAGGTAAACAACATTATAGACGTTGTGCCTTCAGTAAAAGGATTCTTTAGTTATTTTTGTTCTACTCATCAATGCATTTGGAACTGATATGCAATACATTTTTGAGTCATAGTTTCCTATAAAATTTTCTCTCCTGGGCCTCTGTCAAATACAATATAAATAAAGTCTGAAATATTTAATCTAACTTGTACATTCAAAAACCCCCACTTACATAACTGACGTTAAATTCTTTGGCAGTCATTTAAAAAACCTGGACTATTGATAGAAAGACAACAGCTGAAAAGTTGTCCTATCCTGAGGTAATTTTAGGCGTGTTATAACAAAGAGGAATTATTAATAATACATTTTCCTGTGCAAAAGGAGTTCACCCTTTTCAAAGGCAGTCACTTTAGTCCTCTTTCTCAATTTCTGTATAGTCTTAAGAAATTCTGCTGCATATGCCCAATTCTATGCATTGTTTAGTGAGACAGTGAGCACGTTAGAGAGAATTCATCCTATGACTAGGAAAGCAAAGAAAACACTTCAATGAATTGTAATCTTGAGTTTACCAGCAAGATTAATTATATATTCTATCAGAACACCCCCAAATTAGAATGCTGCTGCACATTAAAATGTACACACTGTAGCTTACAGAGAAGCTGGGAGAGAAAGGAAAGATGGTTTATAGAGACATAACAGATGTCATCTGAACATAATTAAAGGGGTCAGTGTCAAGTACATTCTTAAAACTCTATTGTTTGCATACCCTTTTAGTACAACAGCTTGAAAATAATGCACTTGGCAAACAGTTTTTGTTTTGGTTTGGTTTTTGCTGAAAACCTAATGGAACACAGCTTCTTTCTTTTGTTTGTTTACCAGCATAATCAGTTATGTCAGCATAGTTCTCGGAACTGTGTCCTTCTATTTACTCCACAGCAGAAGAGCACATAGCGCCTGAGACAGACAGACTTGAGCTATTTTTTTTTTAATTAAAATTTCCTGGCAAGAGTGTGGCGAAGGATGTTAGAAAAAAATTTAAGTAAGACATTTACCTTCCAGGTACCAAATGAGAAAGGTAGGTCAAAGTTAAACCTAATACTTGACACTGTTCCCTTTAAAAATGTGGGAAACAAACTTTTTTAAACCAAATGAAAGTCTGCTCAAATATCATAAAGCAATCATATATTAACCTACTCTTTAACCTTTAAGAGTTGACAAAGCCTCTGTTGTTGAAAAGGAGGATATATTAGTAAAAGCTATGCCTCTTTTGCTGGCATGCTGCATTCTTACAAATGGCAAGGAGGTATCCATTTTATACAAGCTGGTTAGGGTATGTCTGCACTTAAAAGGCTACAGGTACTCTTGTAGCACTTCAGTGTAGACACTCCCTACAGTGACAGGAGTGGTTGCTATAGTTAATCCACTTCCCTGAGAGGTGATAGCTAGGTTGACAGAAGAATTCTTCCATCAGCCTAGCACTGTCTACACTAGGGGTTAAGTCGGCACAGCTAAGTCTCTCAGGGTTGTGGATTTGTCACATCCCTGAGAGACGTAGTTATGCTGATGTAAGTTTTCAGTATAGAGAAAACTTACTGTGTAACTATACCCAAGTTGTGAACCAACAAGATATCCTAATTATTTAAGTAGTTTTACTGTAGTTTTTACCTCCAGAGATATTTAAATTCTTTTCCCATCAGATAAATACTTGGTGAAAAATGATCTGGGAACCCAATTAATTATAAAACTATGCCTTGTTTAGCTGCACCCCCACTGAATTGCATAAACCCTGTTCTAATGAAATGTTTAGTATCAGAGTAATTCTAAGTGAACCTGTTTACACTCTGTATTATTGTTTTGCATGTGATTTACCTAAGCATGCATAGTGTACAATACTTGGGAAAGGATTAACATTTTTACTAAATATGTATGATTTACCAGTGCAGTAGTACTGGTAAGAAACAGACTGAATATAGATATGTGGAGTAGATGCATACATTGTTTTGGTATTTAATGAACCTTTAAAAAATAATATTAAAATGGTGCACATGGCTAAGTTCTTGTATCAGACTGGGGAAGTTTACCTCACAAAATCAAATCAGCTATAACATTAAAACATTTTATACAATAGTAAATAACATTAAATTACTTCTGGCTTTTAAAAAATGTTTCACTAACCTTTTTAATCCTCTTTTTGCATAATAAATAAATTATAGTACAGATATTCAAGGTAACTGACTAGCTACATTGAAATGCGCCATAAGAAAATTCTCTCATAATTTTCCATTTAGGAAGCTGATTGATAATTTTGTGAGGTACCTCTCTCTCCAAAACACTCAGGCATTAATTACCTGATATACCTAGTCTACATGGGTAATTTAAAAACCTAACTATAGAATGTGTCAATTATATATAATGCACATCATTTGCTAAATATGGCACAGATACTAAGTGTTCACATCCACAAGTCCTTTGCCACATAACATGTTCAGGTAAAATACAACACTGAAGAATAGAAAAGTGCCTGTAACCAAATAAAAGACACACAAGTAGTAATAAATTAAATCTTATTAAAACTGATATAAAAATTGTTCAAGTGTTTAAAGTATCAGATATGTCATGCAACAGAAAGACAGACGATTCAGACAGGTACACCATGCATTATAGTTTGCATTCGTGGTGTCTGTAACCATACTCCTTGGCCAGTGAGTGCTAAGTACCTGAGGCAATGTCAGTCTTGCAAGCAAAACCAGGAACGTTCCATCTCTCAGTCTTCTGTACAAAATGTTTTAGGGAAGCTATGCCTCAGAAAGTTAACCAGGCAAACTCAGGCTCTACATTGATACGTTGCTGCATTGTAAGAGAGCTGTACTGGGCCATATGTAAGGAAAGCAATCATTACTTAATTACATTTTCCAGGCAATTCAGTTCACTATATACCAACCTCTTTACCAAAATGTGCTTACTTGAACTTGCCACGTTTGCACACTAAGAAGAGGTCTTCACAGCACATATAACCCCCCCCCACTTTTTTTTTGGCACAAAACCGTTCAGATTCTCAGGTCAAGCTCTTCACCACACAAGAATGCAGATATATTAACCTGCATAGTACACCAGTGCTTATTCAACCATATAGTAAACTACAAAGACAGCAAAGTGCCTCCACTTTGCTAACTAGCAATTCTCTCTCCTTCCAAGGATAGCACCAGTATTGTTACACGTCAGACAAGGGAGTGTTCTTGCCAAGCTCTTTAATTCCCTGGAGAATTCGCTTCATATGACCCACTTTCGTTATCCCCAGGTCCTACAAAAGAAAAGGAGAGGAGGGTTTTATTTACAAAAGAGAAAAAGCCCAATGCAATTCAGCCAGCAGCAGTTACAGAATCCTTTACAGTTCATTTTAAGTGATCTGCAACAGCAAACACATTTCTAAATGTGGAAATAGCAAAGTGTTATCTAACGTAGCAAAAAATATACATTACAGACAACTTATCATGAACCTCTTTCTATTCAGCACAGAGAAAATTACTTACCTGCAACTACTGCTGTATCTAACACAAACCCTTACTTTTGTGTTCTCCTGACTTCTGTGCACAGCCATTAGGTTTTTTTAAATTTCCAGAAATTGCTCAATCTCCTTCTCCTCTCTAACATAGCAGTTGTTGACTTCAAGAGATGTAATAGATCATAGCTTCCATCCATCAATTTTTATTTTATCTGTGGCTCTAACATGCCTATCTTAATCAGCAAATACGCACATCCCCATGGGAAAGTAGATGTAGGTCTACAGGTATGTAGGACAACTTTCCTTCAGAGAACAATAGCTAAAGTTACAGTGAATTTCTCAGTCCAGAAAGATAAGTATCTTAACATGGATATGCTTGGTAATTAGAGGAAAGTTTCTGACAAACATGATAATGACATCTAGAAGGAAAATGGGAAAGTACACAAGAAACAAATCTGAATGTATTGTATAACTTTCTCTATGTACATCAATGAGGCAGTTAAGATCAGCTGAAATGTTCTTGATAGTGTTCTCTGGGACCCAACTCTTCAGAACTGGCAGTAGCAAGGACCTCTTACGAAGAGGCTGCCTCCCCCCAACCACCCACACCTTTGGAACTCATTCCTTTTGGCAGTGAATTTGCAGAATTTCAAGGGCATTGTGCAAGAATTATTTATTTGTTTCAGCTTACTCATTTTCATTCACTTTATTTCAACAATTTGTCTACATTTTTGGCAATAGCCATCATACTTTTATTTAACCCAACCCACTATGGGTTGCTTATGGAATTAGTTTTTTTGTTTTTTTGTAAACAGTGTGTAGTTGAAATAAAAAAGGAATTGAACCTTGCTTAATTTGTATTGGTCTAGCGGTCAGAGTAGCAGAATGGGATTCCTGACTCTGCTACTGACTATGTAACTTCAAGCAGTTTACCTAAACTTTCTGAGTCTCAGTTTCCCCATATACAAAACCCACCTTTGTTAAACACTTTGGAATTCTTGGATTAATTATGCCAGGTAAGTGCAAGGTTTAAATATTATTAAAGTTATTTGAAAAATTATGAACATATAAACTATTTCTGAAATATAAAATCTTCCACTTTAGGAGGATACATTTTCCACATCAAGAATAATAGAGAGGGAAAGGGCAGCATAAATTAATTCTTATTTTAATGTACTGTAAAAACTGTGGTAACAATATACATATCATGGTATGCACACTTTCTACAAGAGTTCACATATATGTGTTCTGAAGACATCTAAAACTCTGGAAATAAGCATTGATACTTAAGTTATTATGCAATTTAATTTCCATTTACCAGCCTGAGCCAAGGAGAGAGTGGTATAAAACTGAAAGAAATCCCTTTTGCTATATAAAATTTAAGTGGGTACAAACTGAACACATTGGCCTCTCTTCACCTTTGAAGATTTGAGTTCAAAGTCAGGTTAGGTAGGAAATGGAAAGAAATTGGTCCTGTTTCTCAATGGACAATTATCTACACTACAGCTCAAGACCATCACATATGATGATTCAGCATAATTAGAAGGTCCTGCTCAGAATGGACCCCAGACTAAAACTGCAAGGGTTTTGCACATTTAGTTGGATTGACAGACTAATGTGAAGAAACTTGTAGCACATCTGTCTGTACTGCACTTTGTTCTATCCTCTGCTGTCAATCTCACTCTTTCTTGAGTATTCAACAAAAACATCTAAGAAAGAAAAATAGTTAATGTATGCAACAATTATTAAACACACATAACAATGACTGCAACTGTTTTCCTGAGAACAAACAGGCATAAGGTTATAGATTCAAAGTTGTAGAAAATTTTCTTATTTGCCTTCAAGTTAATTTTCTAATGAAGAAAAAAAAGTTCAAAGCAACTACTCAGAAACCTCCTTGCAACAATTTGTCAGAGGATCTACTGTTTCCATCTAAATTACAGTCACTTCAACATAGAATGAAAATAGAATATACATCTTTCACCATCACCACCAAACTTGGGCATGAATTTGATGAGGCGTTGCCAGAGTTTTCATTCGTAGGATTTTTTGGTAGTTGAACATTGTAGCAGGATTTTGTCAGACTTCAGGGATTAGAAAGAGGACAGGATCATGTTATGACCCTTTCAGCATATCAACAGCTCTTTCCTCAACCCTAGGCCTCAGACTCTCATTACAAATTCTCCTGGCCCCTCAGTTAAAGTTTGCCATCCTTGAGGGGAAAAAACCAAACAAGGGTAAAAAAGCTCTGAATTTTCTCTTGTGGAGATCTCCCCAAACCATTCTTTTGAGAAGACAGCACATATGGCGACCTTAGATGCCATCTAGATGCCAAAAAGTTTCCAGGGATTCTTTTATTCTGACTTTTGCCCTACACAAAGGGAGGGATTTGGAACAGCAACACACTGCAAATCACAAAGTGCACCCCACTCTCCAAAAGCATACATTAATCACCTTATATCTGGGATCATATCTCTCTATTTATTTGACATCTGATTAACAAACTTCCATTTGGCCAACATTTGCTTTGGGTTTTCAAAGATGGCAGCTAACATAGGTTGGAAGGGGGAAACTCAGCACAATTTCAACTCTAGCTCCAGAGCAGGACCTTCTCCCCCCCACTCCCATTTCCATGCCACACAGCTAGCTACGTTGCCAGCTCACTTCACAGTTTCTAGCACCCAATGACGTAAGTACTCAAGAGATCCTTGAAAAATAACTGGAGAAGAACCTGATGAAAGTTCTTGCAACAATTTTCTTCTTAAATTGTCAGCTGTCAGGGAATCTTCATCTGTACTATACTCTGGAGATAAGGCTAGAGAGGGTAGGCTGCCTTCTACCTCCCCTCTCCCCCTGCCCAAAAAAGGTCTGCCACTCAATCTTTGGCAAAAAGGTTTCCATTTTAATATTTCCAAACAAACAATATATATAGAATTCTACATTAACATCTTTAAGATCAGAGATTTCCTCTAGCTTTATTACTAATTTAACAAAGACATCCAGTGAGTCCAAAATCTAACAAATCTCAAAGGATTTTTTTAATATTTTCTAAAAGAGCTTTTTTTGAACATTGTAATTCCTATTAGAGACAGAAGGTGGGTGAGGTAACAGCTTTTATTAAACCAACTTCTGTTGGTGAGAGAGACAAACGTCTACACTACGGGATTATTCCGAATTTACATAAACCGGTTTAGCAAAACAGATTGTATAAAATCGAGTGCGCGCGGCCACACTAAACACATTAAATCGGTGGTGTGCGTCCACGGTCCGAGGCTAGCGTCGATTTCTGGAGCGTTGCACTGGGGGTAGCTATTCCGTAGCTATCCCATAGTTCCCGCAGCCTCCCCTGCCCCTTGGAATTTCTGGGTTGAGATCCCAGTGCCTGATGGGGCAAAAATCATTGTCGCGGGTGGTTCTGGGTAAATGTCGTCAGTCACTCCTTCCTCTGGGAAAGCAACGGCAAACAAGCATTTCGCGCCTTTTTTCCCTGGATTGCCCTGGCAGACGCCATAGCATGGCAAACATGGAGCCTGTTTTGCCTTTTGTGACTGTCACCGTATGTGTACTAGATGCCACTGACAGAGGCGATTCAGCAGCGCTACACAGCAGCATGCATTTGCTTTTGCATGACAGCAGAGATGGTTATCAGCCATACTGTACCATCTACCATGCCATAAATTGGCAATAAGATGATCATGGTTACCAGTCCTTTTGCACTGCACCATCTGCTGCTGTCATAAGTGCCCCTGGCTGAGATCAGCCGGGGGCGCAAAAGCCAAAATTGGGAATGACTCCCTGAGTCAATCCCTCCTTTTTGGTATCTAAAAATAGAATCAGTCCTGCCTAGAATATGGGGCAAGTGTATTAGAGAACCAGTGTATCATAGAACCAGATAGCACAGCTGCTCTGTGTCAGATCCCGCAGAAATTATGAGCTGTATGCTATTCACAGGGGGTCCTCCTGCAACAACCCCACCTGTTGATTCGGTTCTCCCCCAGCCTTCCTGGGCTACCGTAGCAGTGTCCCCCCACTTGTGTGATGAAGTAATAAAGAATGCAGGAATAAGACACAGTGACTTGTTAGTGAGAAATGAGTGGAAGGCAGCCTCCAGCTGCTATGATAGTCCAGACAGGACATTAAGCAGTGTGGGGGAGAGGAGCCCGGCATCCCGCTGCTAGTCCAGGGACAATTGAATCTTTTCTTTACACATGGAGGGCGGGGGCTGATGGAGCTCAGCCCCCTGTTGCTATGATGAAGACGGTTACCAGCCATACTGCACCACCTACCAGAAAAAAGCAAGGAGTTTTTTACACAGGCACCCATGGTCGACCTCACTGGATGCTAGTCGGCATGGTTACCAGTCCTTTTGCACTGCCCTATGTGCCAAAAGGCTGATGATGACGATGGATATCAGCCATATTACACCATCAGCCACCCATGGCAGGGGGGAGTGAGGATGTTGGTGTTGACTGCTGCAGCATCGCGTCTATCTGCAGCATTCAGTAAAGATAGGGTGACATGTAAAAGAGTCAAGAGAGGATTGTTTTCCCTTTCAGTTCTGGGGGTTGGCGTAAATTGCCGAGCTATGCCCTGAACCACCGCGGACACTGTGTTTGACCCTAGAAGCATTTGGAGCTCAGCCAGGAATGCAAATGCTTTTCGGAGACTGCAGGAACTGTGGGATTGCTTGAGTCCTCCAGTCCCCGCTCCCTCCCTCCATGAGCGTCCATTTGATTCTTTGGCTTTCCGTTACGCTTGTCACGCAGCAGTGCGCTGAGTCCCTGCTATGGCGTCTGTGTGGAGAATTTTTAAAAATGATTTTGAATTTCGTCTTCTGTAACGGAGCGCTGATAGAACACATTTGCCTGCCCTTACAGCGATCACATCCACATGGTCCATGCTGGAGCTCTTTTTTTATTTTGATTTTTAACTGCATCGCCACATGTGCTGATCGGAGCTCCACGCTGGGCAAACAGGAAATATTCAAAAGTTCGCGGGGCTTTTCCTGTCTACCTGGCCACTGCATCTGAGTTCAGATTGCTGTCCAGAGCGGTCAGTGGTGCACTGTGTGATACCACCCGGAGGCCAATACCGTCGATCTGCGGCCACACTAACCCTAATCCGATATGGTAATTCCGATACTAGCACTACTCCTCTCGTTAGGGAGGAGTACAGAAATCGATTTAAAGAGCCCTTTATATTCATTTTAAAGGGCCTCTTAGTGTGGACGGGTGTGGCGTTAAATCGGTTTTACGCTCCTTAAACCGGTTTAAACGCGTAGTGTAGACCAGGCCAAGGTTCAGTGTAGACACTACCTATGCCGACAGGAAGGGTTCTCCTTTCAGCACAGGTAAGCCACCTCCCTAGGAAGCAGTAGCTATGTTGATTAGGGGTCAGGTTGGCTTAACTATGCCACCCTGGGGTCTGGATTTAATTTTCTAGTGTAGAGCAGGCCGCGGAGCTTTTCTTCAAGTCTGGGAAATGTACTTAGGCCTGGTCTACTGTAGGAAATTAGGTTGATATAATGACATTGCACCATAATTCTAGCAAAGTTATGAATTGGGAGCTTAAATTCATAACTTTGCTAGACACTAAAAATCATGGACTGAACAGAGATACCAGCTTTATAGCTTATTACAACAAATCTATAACCCACTAACACCTCCCTCCTTTTTCCTTCCCCCTGCCCCCTTTTTCCTTCCCCCATTACTGGAGTATGTTAAAGGGCCACTTCATCTTGAATTGTCCATTGAAATGTGTGTTAACTAATTAGGCTAAACAATCTGTTCCATCTTGTATTTAGCTGTGACACTGAGTACGTTTCTCAGACCTGAAGAAGGGCTCTATGTAAGGTTGAAAGCTCGTCTCTCTCACCAATGGAAGTTGGTCTGATAAATTAGATTATCTCACCCACTGTCTCTCTCTAATACCCTGAGACCAACACAGCTACAACAACACTTAATTCCTATTACTCAGTTAACAAAAACTAAAGATGAAAACAATACACAACCCTCACCATAAATTTCAGTTTGATTCTCACTATACAACCATCCAGATCCTGCATCTTCAAATATAGGACACACTTCTGTGCTGAAATATTTCTATGGAGACATTAGAACTACGCTACCACTGTAACCCAATAGACACTCTTGCAGCTAGGAATATTAGCAACCAGCTCTCATGCACAGGAGCAGTTTTAAAATGCTAATAACTGTAAATTAGTAGAGAGGTTAATTCTCAGGGAGAAGAACTCAGGGAGAAGAACAATTTTCCTATTTTTGAGTAATGCATGTGCAAATAAGCATCTTAAATGCATTAACAATATAAAATTAAAGGGTCAGAATCACTGCTATCCTCTGGCTGCTTTGAGCTTGTCTGACCAGCAAAAAAACAGGTTTATGGTTCCTGAGTGACACAGAGAAGCTGCAGAGTACAGATGAAACCAGCATATATTACTTTCTACCCTCATAAATAAAATCCTCATAAAATGGGTGACTGGATTTTGCACAAGTACTGAAAGAAAAAACAAACCAACCAACAAAAACCTCTACAATCAAAACTTCAACTGACAAGGAGATATTTCTAAAAGTTATGAGAAAGGTGAAGTGGAGGAGTTATAATAAAAGCCAGATGTAATCTTATAACAATTCAATAATCCAACCCAGCCCTCCTCTCTGCCCCCTCCACCTTCAAATTACAGGTTGAGGCAATGACTGGCCAGACTGTTTGGGCTTCCGTGGGATGCCAGGAGTTTATTGTTCCTCTTAGTATACGTCCCCATGTAGCTGCACAGACTATTTGGGAATCACTTGGGGACATGCTGAGGGAGTCTGCTTGTAGAGCAGACAAAGGGAACTGAGGTCTAAGTCAGGCCTTCCTTCCACAACTCCTGTGGCACTGACAGTCAATATTTCATTCCCACCACCATCAAAAGAAGGGAGAGATCTTGTGGATGGAAGGTCCATGCTAAGATCAGGTACTTGGGGCTGGAGAAGGGGCAAGAGAGGCAGAGTCTTGAGGGACATCTGGCACTGCTTGCGAATGTTCTCCATTTTGAACAGATGCCCCAGAGAGGCACAAACTGAGTCCAGGACATACCAACTATGACAGAGAAAAGACTGGTGTCAGGTTCCTCAGCTTGATAAATTACTTTCAGCTTGGATGCTGGGGTGAGGAGGAAGTGGTCACACTCCAGCACTGGGGATCTGGTTCATGAAAGGGCTTTCCTGGTGATAAAATTTTGCAGTAACCCTCTGATAGTAGAGGAGAGAGGTGGGCCGGCAGGCTTAGTTATAATGGGCAACAGACAGAAGCCATTTCCCATAGCTCAGGCAAGGTGAAAGGTAAATTCACTGCAGACAGTCTAGGGAACAGGATGGTTACACACAGGTGATGGATCAAAGACCATGTCACATAGTACAAGTACGGGCCTGTACAAACGTGGATCGCAAGGAGGAAAGGATGTGGTTACTGCACATGACCTAGCCTCTTTGTAGTTCATGGATAGTGGCTTCCCTGCACCACTGGCAATTAAAAATCACTTTGATTAATCATTTGCCCTAGCTTCAAGGAGGGTCAGTTAATGGTCACATTGCAGAAAGCTACTTGGTTAAGTTTCAGTTTGATCACATAATCAAAATGATCCTTGCACAAGGCCAGAGGGACTTTCCTTGCCTGCTGTAATGCTGTTTACTACAATTTTGATCTCTTGGGTTTTTCCTTTCAAGGGTTTTTATCATTTTGAGAAAGCCACAGCTCTGGGGTGCCGAGTTTCCTGTCTAGCTTTTGAATTGTCTAGTCCCTGTTCAGAATGACTGCACTGCACCTGAAAAGGGTGGTGGGGAGAAGACATTGTCCTGGCTTGCCAGAGGAAGGTAGCAGTGTTGTACAGGTAGGGGGAAAGGAAGGAAGTCAGAAGCCAATGTAAAAAGGGTGGGTGATTCATCCCCTGGGTACCTAAGGACGGAAGGCTTTAAAAGGGGCAGATTCAGACATTCTCCATGCAGCAGGCAAGGCAGCACCCACCCACTTCTCTCCCCTCGAGGTGCAAATATCAGGTTGGGTTAGGACTTGCTGGGCATTGCGCTAGTTACTCCTTTTTATGGGGGCTGGGAAGGAATGTTTTCCCTCACACCAAATTGGCTTCAGTGGAGTGGGGTTTTTTCGCCTTCCCGACAGCAGGTGTCAGGGAGGACCTATTACAGTGAGGAGGAAAGGTTGTTAGGTTATATGTCGCAACTTATTCTGTAAGTGTGGGGTGGATGTCCAGTGCAGGTACTCCATAGAGAAGGCATCCAGTGACCAGATAAATGGGCTGGTAAAGCACTTAAAAAGGATGTGCTAGTTAAAGGAACAGAGCAGGGGGAGCGGTTTGGGGCTCCTATGATTGGTATGGCAGAGAGCCAAACCCCCCTTTCTTATAGTCCACGTTAACCCTCCCCTACAAGGTGGGGGATGGATGCTAAGGTCAAAGCCAGGGGTTGGCTGGGGGACTTGGATTAAAAATGAAGGGGGGTTGATAGAAGCCCCAGGTAGTTATTTGAAGGACATGGAATTGCCTGCACTATACACTTTTATCTGCCAGATTGTCCCAGACATTTAATAATAAAGCTGCGGCCTCATTAAATCCATATAAAGTTTCCTTCTTTCAGTATAGCTGGACAATGGGCAATTACACCAGA
This sequence comes from Mauremys mutica, assembly GCF_020497125.1. Classification (NCBI taxonomy): domain Eukaryota; kingdom Metazoa; phylum Chordata; order Testudines; family Geoemydidae; genus Mauremys; species Mauremys mutica. The sequence continues at coordinate 302,023,333 of NC_059072.1, read as the reverse complement.
GACTGGAATGTAGTCTGTGATGTATTATTTGGATAATTTTCTGTTTCTTGGTTCTTGCAGGTTTGGGATCTGTGAGGCCTCAATGGAAGCGTTTAATGCAGTGACAAAGAGGCTCACGGGTCTCACTGATGCAGGATAAAACAGAAGGACCAGTGACATGTATCATACAAGACTAAGGCCTTGGCTACACTGGCGCTTTACAGCGCTGCAACTTTCTCGCTCAGGGGTGTGAAAAAACACCCCCCTGAGCGCAACAAGTTACAGCGCTGTAAAGCGCCAGTGTAAACAGTGCCCCAGTGCTGGGAGGTGGAGTACCTGCAGCGCTGGGAGAGCTCTCGCCCAGCGCTGGCGCCGCGACCACACTCGCACTTCAAAGCGCTGCTGCGGGAGCGCTCCCGCGGCCGTGCTGTACAGCTGCAAGTGTAGCCATACCCTAAGTACATTACAAGAACACAACTACCTTTGCCAACAGCATTCCTCCCACGGCAGACATACGTCAGCACTCTCTTATCAAGAAGTATTGCAGGCTATGGGAGCAATTTTTAAAACAATTTAATGGAGCATCCTTACAGATGTCCACATGGAAACAGCCTAGACATGCAGCAGTATTCAGATGTGGCTGGACACAATGACTTGTGTTTTAGAGGTAAATGTTAGGATACTGTATACATTGAAACCTCTTGTTTTATGCAGTATGAGAAGTTGCACATTTTTGCATGCAGATTTCTCAAACACATTATCAAAAGGTCATTATTTCTGTTCCAGGAAAAAGTAATTTAATGAATCCCCAAAGATACTGTCTCTATTACATATAATGGATGCACTTAAGTAGATCCTGAAAAAGACCAGCAATCTCAGATAACACCATTTCAAAGTGCAAAGTAACTCTCATTTCCCAGGCTAATATTTTTCAACACACTAACATTTCTTCTTCCAAAACATGGTTCTTATTTATTTGAACTGAAGAGGGAGGAATGATTTTTAATTTTTTAAATAAGTGATCTCAGAAAGATAGAAGCCTTGATTTTTTTCACAAAATTAAAAACTGACCCAAAACAAAACAAAAAGCTGTACTGAAGGCTATATTTAGACACCTGACAGACAAATTCATAAGCTTGCAAATGGCCAGTGTGAAGACTATCATCAAACTGTTCATCTTCCATACATTGACTACTGAAGTAATGTATTCATAATTTTAAATGAACTTTTACCTACTGACCTTGCACTAGATACATTTAAAATAATTATCACTAGCCTAATAAATTGATTATGAATAATTCGCCTTCCACACTGATCCTCTTTAATAAATCTAGTTAAAACTGAGGTTTTTTTAAAGTTAACAATGTAGTATATTGATGTAGGTAAGACAATGAGAGTGCTTTCACTGAGCCTGATGGAACATACTATCATTCTATATGAAGCATGAGAAAAGATAATCTCCAATATTGTTAATATCCTTGGCTTGAAAATACAGGTCAACATATAAGAAATTCAGGCCACAGGACAGCGTGTAGTAATTTACTGCATATTTGCACAGTATAAGCCAAGCTACAAGCACATAACAGAAGCAAGGACAGGAGAAAGGTTTTGTTTTGTTTTTGTCAAAGAAAATTCTCAAGAGCAGAAAAGTAGCACAAAGGAAATACCTTAAGATCTCGCCTTTCCAGGTGCAAAAGCTCAGAGCCTCGGATGTCATGGCTGATGAAGATTTCTTTGTACTCTCCCAAACTGAGCAGATCCAGCCAAGCAGCAACTTCATCTGTGCCCCATTTTTGAACTACCAAAGTTAAGAGCAAAACCCCCTTAATTTCTACATGCTCAAATGCATTACAAGCAAAGGTTAGGCCAAAGAGAGTGGAAAACAGAGTAGAACTGCCGTGCTAGCAAAGGGAAAGGTTAAAGGTATCATTTCCACAAAAACCGAGTTTCTTTTCACATGCAGGTTAGAGGTTAGCAATAAACATTAGAAGGTATCTAAACAAAGATGGGGTTCTTTGCTTTGCAGCCGTGCTTTCAGCTTTACTCCAGTTTCCTCAATAAAGCCATCAAACCTCATATACTTCAACAAATTCACTTTTAATCACATTAGGATCAGTGGTGCAAGATCCAGGTTTGTTCCACTGTATACTAATGACACGTTATTGGTTGCAGTGCAGTCAGAAAAAAAAAACCACACTTCAAATACTAATTAAAATGTAAAATCAACATATATACTGTACTCCTATAGTGATCGCAGCATGCAAGCCCAACTTCAGAAGTTTTTCTAGTGCTCTTAATTAATGCAACAAATATTCTATTAACTATACCGGTTGCATGGACCATTAAAAAGCTCTTTGACAACATTGTTCTCTAAGGTTAGTTGCCCACATTAGTCTTAACAGGCCAAGTTTATTCAAATAAAGTAGTTTTATGTTACTATTATTCTTTTGTACCTTTGTTTATCTTTCATTCAATGCTGATTAGCTTCAGACTGAAGTACTCTAATATGCTTTATATTTTAACATATTAGTGAACTGAGAAGCTAAATTCAGATTAACAACTGAAGAGAGCTTGTTTTGCATTTGAGGGCAGTTTAACACACTGCCTGCCGTGAAAGACCAAGGTGTTGGAGCAGTTTTAGGTCTGTTGTGACACCAGTTATTTTCAGGGCAGTATGTTCACAGATAACAGTGGGGAGAGAGGAGAGTGGAGTTTGTTCAACTTCTACTAACTAATTAAGAGAGCAGGATTTTGTTTGATGTACAGAATTAACTGCGGTGAAAACTTATTTGGGACTTTAAAGGATGACTAGTTCAATTAAACAAATGTTAATGAAAGCCATTGTGCAGCCTCTCAGACTACCCTGAAAAACCAGAATCAGTGATTTATACAGAAACAGAACTGGTTTATAAATGATTTGTGATAGCATGGAGTTAGTTAAATAAAACCACCCAAACAGACACATGGGACATTCTATCCCAAAAGTAGATGGCAAAACAGTAGCTACAAAATACTACTACTATTCACCTAGTTGTTTGGGGATCCTATTGACACACACCTGCTAAATGTACTGCAAGAAATCCTCATCCCATTAACTCAATCAATCAGCAAAACTCCCCCTGACTTCAGTGGAGCTAGGATTTTATCCTCTAGGTGTTGCACATTATTTTAGCTATTATGAAAGATATGAAATCATGTTTTCTTCCAAAAGTTATGATCTTTCTTGCAATGTCAAAACACATACCAGGCTGAGGGCTGCTCTTATGCTTTTGGACTTTTTCCTTTTTAAACTTTGGCACTATGCGAAATACTGTACTTCTGTTGTTTCTCTTAGAATAATCCAGAGGGGGATCCTGCATGGAAAAAGAGGAAAACAACCACTAAACTTTAAAATTGCCTCACTTGATGATGGGGAATTCTAATTTACTCTTGTCTAGTGAAATAAAATTATTTTCACTTAGGAGTAATAACCTGGCCTACCTCATCATCATTTGGTTGGAAAACATAATAAAGCCATGGAATCTCAGCAAGTTTTCTCAGTTCAGTCTCCACACTGTGTAATGCATCAGACAGCAGCTCTTCATGGGGGGGATCCAGTTGCTATTTATGAACAAACCAGAAAAAGAATGTTAAATGGCTGCCTTATACTGAAAGTAAACAAATGGGGAATTTCTTACCACATCTAATTTCCCTGCGCATGCATTTCACCAATCCAGAGACTGCATTTGGGTTGGTCCTAACTACAAGAATGACTAAAACAGCTAAAACTTTGATGTGTGCCCACCTATCCGTTTCTGCCATCACTCATCACACTCCAGAAATATAAATGGAGATTTAAAGCACATGGGAGAGTCTCCCAAACTAATGGATGCACAAGCCCAGAGAAACCAAATTTACAGTAAGAAATTCCCTAGTCTTGTGGTCTTGTACTTCCATCAATCCTAGGGTGACCAGACAGCAAATGTGAAAAATCGGGATGGGGTTGGGGGGTAATAGGAGCCTATATAAGAAAAAGACCCCAAAATCAGGACTGTCCCTATAAAATAGGGACATCTGGTCACCCTAATCAATCCAGAAGCACAACTGGTAATCAGCACAGTGCCAAATGTAAAAATATTAATATTTTGTGCTTTTCCCAATTCTGCTATAAGCTCATAGTTGTATGTTCTTATTGTTGGACTATGATGTCACGCAACAAGGGAGGTAAGAATTTAATAAAGGCCAGTGGCCTGGAGAAAACTTAGGGTATGGCTACACTTAGAGCTGCACAGCGTTGCCGTGGGAGCGCTCCTGCGGCAGTGCTTTGAAGTGTGAGTGTGGTCGCGGCGCCAGCGCTGGGAGAGAGCTCTCCCAGCGCTGTAGGTACTCCACCTCCCCATGGGGATTAGCTTACAGCGCTGGGAGCCGCGCTCCCCAGCGCTGGGGCACTGTTTACACTGGCGCTTTGCAGCGCTGTAAATTGCTGCGCTCAGGGGGGTGTTTTTTCACACCCTGAGCGAGACAGTTGCAGCGCTGTAAAGCGCCAGTGTAGCCAAGCCCTGAGATAAAAAACAGCATCAGAGAAAACAAGTGTAACTTATAGTGTCAGGAAGCCCAACGCTGCCCATTCCTCACATTTTTTCATGTGATGTACAGCTCTTCTCTGGTTAGGAAGTAGAAATGGAACAGGTGGAGTAACCAGGATTCTTCCATGAAGGCCTTTCAAAGATTTCAATGTCCCTTGAATAGACTAAGCAAAGAACTAGGAGCTAGGAATTCCCAAATTCTAATCCCAGCTCTGACAGTGACTCACTGTCTCTGTGGAATGAGCAGGGTGAAAAGTAGGTATGTTGGAGTCAGAAATAGTAACTAGCCCTTTGACAGCCCATTTCATCAATTGCTCTAAAAAAAAGAAAGGTAAGAATCGTTATCCCCTTTTGCAAATAAGGAAAAAAGAGGTGTGCAGGAAGGTAAAGTGAGTTGCTCAGGGTCACACAGCAGGTTAACGGAAGATGTGAGACTAACACACGTCTCCTGAGACCCCATCAAGTGATCCACCCACTGTGAACAGACCATATGGAATTGGGCCCTGAGTTGGAAGTCCTTAAGGAGAGAGGCACACACGTCACAATAGAGTAACGGTCATTTTAATAAGTTTTGAAAATTCTAACCCATGTCACCAAGAAGGAGCTATTAAGATGTGAGCTTTGTCTGTTGAATCTTCCATGCCACTGTAGATAGTAGAGCGAATTGGGGAAATACATGCGCACATGCAGAGTCTCCTGCCCAATGATGACAGCTGTCATTCAAGAAAAAAAAATTATGCATCTTTGTTTTGCTGAAACAAAAAAAAAATCCATACTGAATTCCACATTCAGGTTATTTTGAAAATGACCACCAAAATCAGTACAGTTGTGCCCCTTTGAAAATGAATTTAATATTAATTAATAATTTATTTTATACTACTTCCACATTTTCAGTCTTCAGTCTGCCATAAAGTTTTGTTCTGAAATGTAGCACTGTGTAGAAGTTGTAATGGAGGAAGCTGGACTTTTGGCACCAGGAAAGGTGTTGGTGGCCATTTGTGAGGTGGGATAAGCACAATAGCTGGATATTTCTGCTACAAAGATCCATCATGTTGAAATTTTAAATTGCCGTCTTGAGGTTTCAGAGTAGACACCCCACTGAGATCGATGGGACCAGTCACACTTCTCAGAGATACAGTTTGGGGTTGGGATCAGAATCAAGCAGATACATGGCATCAGTTTAAACTGCCATTACATTTTCAAAATTTCAAATTTAATTTTCATAACTAAGAGGACTTGAAGTTCATTATTTTTCTATTGAAATGAAAGCATAGATTCTAAGGCACAGTTTTGCATCAGAAGGTTGGATTCTGTGTTGTCAAATTCTGCAGAGTTACAGAATACATGGTATCATGGATTCGATTTCAAGAGTCCATTTGTATGTGGCCAAGATAGTCCTGATTGGTGCTCTTGCAGAGGGATCTGTAGGGGTTGGACCTGCTGGATAGCTAAGATTTACATGGTTGTTGAAAGAGCCTTTGATCTCTAGTTCTGGAGGAAAAAAGTGTTCTTGAGATATCTTGGTAGGTAGAATTTCATAGATTTCATAACTTTAAGGTCAGAAGGGACCATTATGATCATCTAGACTGACCTCCTGCACAATGCAGGCCACAGAATCTCACCTACCCACTCCTGTATCAAACCTGCGTCTGAGCCACTGAAGTCCTCAAATCATAGTTTAAAGACTTCAAAGTGCAGAGAACCTTCCTGCAAGTGACCCGTGCCCCATGCTGTAGAGGAAGGCGAAAACCCCCCAGGGCTTCTGCCAATCTGCACTGGAGGAAAATTCCTTCCCGACCCCAAATATGACGATTAGCTAAACCCTGAGCATGGCGGCAAGACTCACAAGCCAGACACCCAGGAAAGAATTCTCTGTAGTAACTCAGATCCCATCCCATCTAACATCCCATCACAAGCCATTGGGCATATTTACCGCTAGTAGTCAAAGACGAATTAATTGCCAAAATTAGGCTATCCCATTATACCAGGGGTCGGCAACCTCTGGCACGCAGCTCGGACCGGGCCAGTTTGTTTACCTGCCACGTCAGCAGGTTCGGCCGACTGCGGCTTCCACTGGCCGCAGTTCGCCGTCCCAGGCCAATGGGGGTGCGGGCCGAGGGATGTGCTGGACACGGCTTCCCACCACCCCTACTGGCCTGGGATGGCAAACCGCGGCCAGTGGGAGCCGCGATCGGCCAAATCTGCCGATGCGGCAGGTAAACAAACTGGCCCGGCCCGCCAGGGTGCTTACCCTTTTGCCCCCACTACTCCCCTTGGAAGTCTGTTCAAGAACTTCACTCCTCTGATGGTTAGAAACCTTCGTCTAATTTCAAGTCTAAACTTATAATATATCAGATATACCCATCTCATAGAAATGGAAGGGACCTTGGAAGGTCATTGAGTTCCGCCCCCGCCTTCACTAGCAGGACCAAGTACTGATTTTGCCCCAGGCCCTTAAGTGGCTCCTGCAAGGACTGAACTCACAACCCTGGGTTTAGCAGGCCAATACTCAAACCACTGAGCTATCCCTCCCCAACTTCATGATAGCCATAGAATCATAGAATATCAGGGTTGGAAGGGACCTCAGGAGGTCATCTTGTCCAACCCTCTGCTCAAAGCAGGACAAATTCCCAACTAAATCATCCCAGCCAGGGCTTTGTCAAGCCTGACCTTAAAAACCTCTAAGGAAGGAGATTCCACCACCTCCCTAGGTAACCCATTCCAGTGCTTCACCACCCTCCTAGTGAAAAAGGTTTTCCTAATATCCAACGTAAACCTGCTCCACTGCAACTTGAGACCATTACTCCTTGTTCTGTCATCTGCCACCACTGAGAACAGTCTAGATCCATCCTCTTTGGAACTCCCCTTCAGGTAGTTGAAAGCAGCTATCAAATCCCCCCTCATTCTTCTCTTCTGCAGACTAAACAATCCCAGTTCCCTCAGCCTCTCCTCATAAGTCATGTGCTCTAGCCCTCTAATCATTTTTGTTGCCCTCCACTGGACTCTTTCCAATTTTTCCACATCCTTCTTGTAGTGTGGGGCCCAAAACTGGACACAGTACTCCAGATGAGGCCTCACCAATGTTGAGTAGAGGGGAATGATCAGATCCCTCGATCTGCTGGCAATGCCCCTACTTATACAGCCCAAAATGCCATTAGCCTTCTTGGCAACAAGGGCACACTGCTGACTCATATCCAGCTTCTCATCCACTGTAACCCCTAGGTCTTTTTCTGCAGAACTGCTTCCTAGCCATTTGGTCCCTAGTCTGTAACAGTGAATGGGATTCTTCCGTCCTAAGTGCAGGACTCTGCACTTGTCCTTGTTGAACCTCATCAGGTTTCTTTTGGCCCAGTCCTCTAATTTTATCTAGGTCCCTCTGTATCCTATCCCTACCCTCTACCGTATCTACCACTCCTCCAAGTTTAGTATCATCTGCAAACTTGCTGAGAGTGCAGTCCACGTCATCCTCCAGATCGTTAATGAAGATATTGAACAAAACCGGCGCCAGGACCGACCCTTGGGGCACTCCACTTGAAACCGGCTGCCAACTAGACATGGAGCTATTGATCACTACCCATTGAGTACGACGATCTAGCCAGCTTTCTATCCACCTTACAGTCCAATCATCCAGCCCAGACTTCTTTAACTTGCTGGCAAGAATACCATGGGCCAGTTTATATCCATTTGTTCTTGTGTCCACATTGGTATAGTAAAATACTTTCTTCCTTCTTGCCATTAGAGTATCTGTATATTAACACTTTTTTCTAGTGAGAGCTCTTCTCTTGTAAGATGTTACTGTTTAGTGTAATGGGACTGGAAATCTTAGTTTTCCCTTGTTATGGGATTTTTTGAAGGGATTCTTTTTTAAGAAGTTTCTAAGATTTATGGAGAAAATACAAGAGTCACAGCAGTCTTAATTTTTTTGCTCCCTCCACAGGCTGCTTGATGCTCTCTGAGTTGCACAGTGGTGTCTGGGGGAGGCTTGGAGTTTGGGCATAGATGACAACGAAGCCTCTCTCTTTCCTCTGAGGAGGACATCACTTTAGAATGTTTTCATTTTCTGGATTATTCTGTTTTTGATTTGTTCTTCTCAGGGGAAGATAAAAGAAGTGGACTAGTCCAAATGGTATGGGTTTCCTCAGATGGCACCTATCTAAGGTCTCACATAGAGTCTCAGAGAATTACATTTTGGCAGTGGAAAATCAATTAATTCTGCTTATAGTGAGAAAGTGCACTAAGGGCTTGATCCTGCTTCCACTGAAATCAATAGTGAAATTGAAGCAGAGATAAGAGAATTGACCAACTTAGTGCAAGATCTCTTCTCTGCATGTCTAACAGACCACAGAGTCTTAGAACCTTCCTGTTTCTAATGGAAAGATTAGCTCAGTGAATTAGAGTCTGACTTGTCAATTAGACCTTCTCAGTAGGGGGAGGAGAAGTTTGAGATGGAAGGAGCAACACTGGTAGAGACAACCCCCCCTGCCTCCCACTCTTGAAAAAAGATCAACAGGCAGTACAAGCAATGATGGTATCAACTGCATGGCTGTCAGGAGCACTGGATGCAGAGAAGGGGAGTGTGGAAGAACTGGACAGATGAAAAGAGGTAAAAATAAGGAAGGAGCAAATTAAGAGATCTGCTTCTTTGTCAGGGGAGACAGTTAAACTGGAGTATGGTGCCTGACTGACAGTTTAAGTAACACCAAAACTTTCAGCTGTATCCATCATCTCCATGGGTCAGCCCAACCTACATGTTGTTTCAGCACTGATGGAAGTACAAGCCAACAAGACTGTCCAAGGCTAAGTTTTAGTGCTGATTCACAAATGAGAGTTATGAGTATCTCTAAAGTCAACACGCGGACTGACACAGAAAATATATTGATATCAGATAAACAGCCTTGTTTAAAAAAAATGGTTTAGCATAGATACTCTAAGAGTGAGGTTGTGCCCTCTATTGGCTGAAAAATGAGGGGTTTCAGTGTGTATGATTTCATAATTTAAACATGTCCTATCATCCCTTGATACATTAAACCACCTTTAGAATAGCATCCCAATCATCACCTGAAGACTGTTCAACCAAATTCCTTTCCCCAAACATTTTAAAACCCAAATATTGCATTCTTGCCTCCACATTAACATATAGGAATTTGAAATCTCAGCAGATTTTTTCCCCTATATTGGATACATCTATCTAAAGAGCATTGTTCCCTTCCTAAAGTTAAATAAAGCAGAGCATGTGCCTAACATGTTAATACTTCTAGAAGTGAACTGCTGACACAGTCTTCAGGTGGCAATGACTTTTAGTCACTATGGAAATAAAGTGGATTTGTACCATTTATTTAGGATGTGAATGGGTCTTTATCTTAATACCATTCCTTTCAGACTCAAGTCCCTCTACAGGAAAATATTCCAATCAATATCCATTTGTAATTATCACACACTTAGGGTAATTAATAAAACATTAATAATTTTTCTCCTGAATCTGAAGACCAAAGGCACGAAAAAGACATAACCATTCCTACTTAGTGTATCAATTGATAGAAAAGCATGAGGAACCCTGTTTCTTTCCTCCTCCCCTCACCATATCAAATGTACCAATTTCTAACTGTATGTCAAGAGCACGTGTTATTATTGAAGAACTTAACTACGTATAGATCCACAAACAAGCAACCAAGGGAAGAGATGCAATGACTTTCAATGCCAACAAAACTTTACTGGACACTCACCAATTAACAATGGTTTAGGAAGAGAAACTAATTCCTGCCATGCTGCAGGTGAATGGACTAGGAGAACAATTCATAATCCATTCCAACTCAAATAATAGGTGTAGTATAAAATCCTCTGATTCAGCCTTTTATAGGTTCCGAGGTATAGTATTTCATTGCACTATAACGCTATGGTGCTCCTTTAGAGAAGCATGACATACACAGGGCCAAGTTACACAACATTTATTTTATCTTCTTACCAAAGGAACCCTTCCTACTAGTAGAGATTCAGTTTCATTATGTAGTGCCTTCACATTGACAGCTATTTCAATGGCAGTATTTCTGGTAAGACTCTGGGGAATAGAAGCAGAACAGTCAAATAAGTTAAACTGTGAGCAGAAGTACATTGAGTTTACAATCCCAATCTTGGCCAGTTTTTCCAAAAGGAACCAGCTTGATCCAGCTCTGCTTGACAAGTGTATTCTACTAGACCAAAGGGAATAAGATAAAGAGCAATGTACAGAGGCCAAAATCTGATCTCAGATGCATCTCTACAACTTCCACTGAAGCTTGTGGGAATTTCACCTGTTTATTTAGAGGCAGAACAGACCGTATTAGTTTACATAAGAATCCAGAATGGAAGAGGGGGAAATGTACTGTATTTGCTGGTTGGTTTGCACCTGACTCTGTTTACTGAGGGCTCAGATGTGCTAGAGTATCAAGTGACTAGCCACATGTTCTTTATGGCTGGCTAAGGCCACTAAAGAAACTCTGGGCCTTTTATTAACAAGGATCATTAATGAGGATTGTTCACATCACACTTGAGGGGGCGAGCTGCCACACTTTAACAAGCAGTGGTTAGCCTGCATAGTTACTATGGTGATGAGGGCTTAAGTAGATATGTTAGGTTAGACAAAATTGGACCGACAAACTCATGTTCATGAAATCACGTTAGTGCCCAGATCCTACAAAAGCTCAAATTTTGGGGGTTGGGCTGGGAAATAAGGAGCTCAGTTCTGCTTCTCCTGAAATTCTCCCACTAGCACCATGTCCTCCATTAAGATGTATGTGCATCTGTGTGAGTGTGCCCGCATGACTGTACCTGGGTGTAGTTCTGTGTCCATCTCCCAGCACTCTGAGTCATGCCCTTAATGCTATGCTCTGCTGAGCCCCTGTATCTTCCTTTGCCCCCCTCTATTTCCAATATGCTTAATGTCTCACTCCCACTTAGGTCCCGTTTCCACAAAAGGAAACGTTTTTCCACCCAGCAGTACCTTCCTCCTCCCCATTGGGGAGAGTGAGATGGGAGCTGTCAGGTATCCTCTGCCTCTTCCAATGTGCTCCAGGTCTGTGAGGAAGGAAGTCTTTCTCCCACTTCCTCTTCCCTCTGGTTGCCCCTGCTGGTGCTGTCTCTGCCTTTCAGACTCACTGAAGTAGAGTCTCAACAGAGCCCATCAGCTATTAAGTGACCCTACTAGCGTAAGGAGGGGGTGCTGAGGCTGCTGCTGTAGGCGCAGGAGAAAAAGCATGGCTGGTTTCCTCCCCATCCCATTCAGTGCTTGGGCCTATGACACACTCTTAAAGTTAAGCATGTTTGCAGGATCAGGAGCCTGGAATATCAATAACCTCAGCAGTTAACATGCTAGCCACTGGAAAATGGTGATTGGGACTACGGGACTACTCCAATGTCTCCAGAAACACTTCTGCACACATGGGCTACAGTTGATTTATTATTAAATAACGCTTTGTTGTTCCTTTACCTCCGGAAACCTTGGACTGGCTTTATTTAATGCATGTGAACACGCATTGACAGCATGAGCCAGCTCCTGTTCCAACAGGCTGTGTATTTTTGCTGCTTCACAGATTCTACAAAAATATGAAAAACAAGAAAGGTACATTGTCACCTTCTTTTACAACCAGTTAAAATGTGATTAAAATTAAAAAACATTGGCAGATGAAAAAGAAATATTTCACAGAACATTTACACTAATTGTCCTAGAGTCCTATGTATATTTCTACGTATCTAAAGCTTAAATATAAGTATCACCTTAGACAACAAAGCACTTTGCTCTCTTATCTAAATGACATTCTTCATACAGAAGATCTGCTCTGATATGAGGGCTTCAGGAACGTTTATTGTCTTAACTGGCATGTCATCCTACCAGCAATGGCTACATATAGATTATACTGATTAAACCAGGACTATTCATTCACATAATTCATACAGGAAACACATTCTGAAGAGAATTATTATGGTGGTGTCATGTGACAATCCGTATATCCTGTTAGGGGACAGGGAATGGGGGGGATGAATAGGCAGTGGGGGCCGTGCCATGCCTGGCTGTTTGGGGAGGCAGAGCCTCCCCTAACCGGCCCTCCATACAATTTCGGAAACCTGATGTGGCCTTCAGACCAAAAACTTTGCCAGCCCCTGTATTAACCTATGACCTGGCTGAATTTCAGTTTGGATAATTATATTACATTATGTCTATATAAATTCCCCCTTCCTGCCTACCTGAGTCATCCCTGCAGTTTAAACTGAATATGCTGTTCTACAATTCCTGTCCTAAACTTGTGCAGTTAAACAGTTGCTCTGTCTGGTTCATGACATGATTTCTATATTATAGCATTTGAGACAGTGAGCCCCATAATACAGTCCACTGTAAACTGGTATTTTTACTTGTTCATAACAGTCTCAAAAACATTTTTTAAACTGAAAATATCTATGTTAATCTCTGCCCAAAGGTGAGCGTTTTAAAAAACATATACAAAACTGGTTCGGCAGTTTTTTAAGTCGAGATTGATGGGATGACAGGAGGGAAAGTAAAAATTCCACACACTGAACTGAAATTTTGCACTTGCACAACACAGAAGACTCTAGTTAGAAACATCAAATGTGGTGCTATCCTATACATTGCTGAACCAGGAAAAACAATCCAAGTTTGAAGAAAATCCCTTTAAAATTATGAAGGTCTGAAAACGGTGTGTGTGTCTGCATATGTGAGATAAAACATTTTAAATCCAGAGACTCTCGACTGGATATCGAGAAAGACCCCTTCCTAAACACATCTATCATCTCAGACATAAAATATCTCTCATTCAGCATCATCACTTAGGGTGCCTTTGTAGCAAGACTAAGGGTATTTACACTATTTTCTGTTGAAAGATATCATTTGAAACAGAAGATGGGACAAAATGCAACATGAGTTTGCCGAAGACAGATCATGCTAGACTAAGCCAATATGTTTCTCTGATAAGATAACTGATTTTTAAAGACAAGAGAAATGCAGTAGATCTAATCTATCTGGACTTCAGTAAAGCATTTGACACAATGGACTATTATTAGTTAAGATAGGGATTAATATCAGAATTGGAAACTGGATAAGGAACTGTCTAAAGAGGGGACGACAACAAGTTATGATGAAAGGAGAGCTATCAGGCTGGAGAGAGGTTACTAGTGGAGTTCCTTAAGGTTTGCTCTTGGGACCAATCTTATTTAATATTTTCTTCAATGACACTGGCACAAAAAGTAGGTGTGTGCTAATGAGAAGAGCTAGTTAAACTAAAGGACAACATTGGCACAAGAACAAATGGGCCATGAATAAATTTAGGCTGGAAATTAGAAGAAGGTTTCTAATCATCAAAGAAATGAAGTTCTGCAACAGTCTCCCAATAGTAGTAATAGGGGCAAACAATCCAACTAGTTTTAAGATGGAGCTTGATAAAATTATGGATGAGATTGTATGATGGCATGCCTGTGATAGTTCGGGACTGGACTCGATTACCCAGGAGATCCCTTCCAGTCTGTGTCCTATGTTTCTCTGAAAGATTCAGTAAACTGACTTAAAAATGAGTGAGTGGCTTTGCTTGCGGTACACTCAAAACAAATACTTTTATAAAAACAAACATTTGCTTCTTTGAAAGCATAGGGCCTTTATTAAAAAAAAAACAAAAAACATACGGAATTCTTGGTTTTTCAAGGGGTGTCTCATGTAAAAATAAAAGAGCTCTGCAAGTTCCCCGGAAAAAGATGAGTGGTGATTTGGGGAATTAAAATGTCTTATAAACTTTGCTGGTGGCTTTTAAAAATGTTTGTGACTCAATAAAAATGTACTTTTCTTTGAAAAAGTGGGGTGTTTCTCTGAAAACTGAATTTTCCCTTTCTTAAAAAAAATCTTGCGTTTTAGGGGGAAATGGGTTCTGGGGCTGAGTGAGAGAGCAGAATCAGTTCTGTGTAGGCATATCACTATCAGCCAAAAATAGTTTTTTGGATGCATTGCTCAAGATTTGGAAAATATTGAAACCAAGAGCATTTAAACTACAAGCTGACATTACCACAGTTCTAAATAAAATGTGGCCCTTGTGTACGTTGGTATGATGTGCTTGTTGAAGTGAGCCTTGGCAGCAAGTTAATACAGAATGATTCAATGGATGGAATTCCTCTGCCACATAGAGGAAATGATTTTGAGCATGCAGCTGAGGGCTTGTCTACTTGGGGACACTCAGAAGGTTAATCTTAATTAACTTTTAATGTGGATTAGTTAAACCACATTAAACCCATGTGGATGCTGTTACTCAGAATTAAAGTGTCCTTAATTCAGTTTAGCTTAATTCACTTTCAAAGTGAATTAAACTGAACCAAATTAAGGCCACTTTAATTTTGAGTAAGAGCATCCACACCATGTTTTAATACAGTTTAATTCATCTACTTTAAATTCACACCTTTAGTTAATTCGGATCAATTTTCCTCAGTGTCCCTGTGTAGACGAGCCCTGAGAAGGCAAAAGAATTTGATTGTCCTGAGACAAGAAAGCAAAAAGGGATTAGTTTGTGTTTGATTATGAATGGGAGGATGGGAAAAATGTATGATTTTAAAATTTAAATTCAAAGTGGATTTCTTTAGTAGGTCGCTGGATACAACACTGGTTTCATACAGCTTGGAGTTTTCAAATTAATAGCCGAAACAAATCATTCCAACTGATTTGGAACTTTGGGCTGATTTGGAACTGAGAAAGGCGCAGCAAAGCCTTGCTGAAATGATACAAACTACTAGAAATTCTTCACTGTTCTTGTGAAGAAAAGATTTCAGCAGATTTAGCCACACACGAGCCCCTGAAGGGCAAAACTTCAACTGATCAACAGTCAAGAGGCTCTTAGGACTTCCAGCAGAATGTGAACTCTCATAACAATGAATATGTACACAGAAAGATACAAAAGGTCTATCGGACAATTAGACTTGCTTAGACTTTGTTCCTACAGATATTTAATTGTTCAGTCGTTTAAGAGTTAAGACTGTGTTTATGTTAAAAAAAAGTGTTTTATAAAAGCAGCAACTGTGCTGTACATTTTCATTAATACAGATAAATTGGGTGATTGGGGAACACACAATTTTTTGTGTTGGGGTAAGGAATAGGAGTCAGAGAAAAAAGTTTGGCAGATGGGAGGATGGAGGGATAGGAAAATGTTTCATAAGCCTGAGAAAAAATGCTAAGAATTGAACACATGAGGAGCCACAAGACATCAGAGATTAAAACCCTTTGTATTTTATGCACAGAAGAATTGTTCATAGATTCAAAGATCATACTACGAGGCTGTTCCTGGCTCAGGATTGAATCCTTTAATTTCTGAGCCTAGAACAGGTATAATTTCAGGGGGAAATTATATATCTGAGGGGAAAAGGAATAAACTCTTCTATAGATGGTGGATTTTCTTTTAATTCGTGGGGTTTTGAAGATGAGGTGGTTATCAGCATGTGTTTGAAGTACTGTGCAGTTTATCACATGGATGTCACCTCCATGTATGCATTGTATATGAGAGTATTTTTATACATTTCTCACATGCACAGTTAGGATGTGTTTTGGGTTTAAATGTAACCTTTTGGTGACCTCCAAAAACTCAATCCAGTAACAACAGTATATTTTTAACTTTAATGTATCGCTTATTATTAATAGTTAGGCATAAGAAAGATAATCATTTTCATTTGCTGATAAGAATGGAGCCAAATATAACATGAATAGATTTCGTGCATTTATAACTTTTCCATCACTTGTTACCTCTCTCTCATTAATTTTAACGGTTACCCACTAGATAGCTTTAATATACAAACCCAGTAGTTATGGTCTCATCTAGTGCAGACAAAGAAAACAGATGAGTATCACTATTTTATTGTACTTTCTATCTCTGAGAAATGGTACATCTATGAGTTTAAAACAGTGATATCTGAAAAAGAAGTGATATGGCTAAACCTACTTTGATTATCAGAAAATAAAATATCAAAGTGTGTATTATTATATGTATACAACAGGGCCAACTGAACAATTTTGGTCAAAATTATTTTTTTTTACAGAAAATTTTATTTTCGACTAAACAAGTATTTTTATGAAAAGTGTCTGCTTTCTGCAGAAACTGCTGAGTTTTCATCAAAAACTCTCTGAACAAACATTGAAAATATTCAGTTTTTGGCAGAAAATGTTTGATTTATCCACACAAAGTTAAAAATTTTCATGGGAGAAAACAACATTTGCTGATCTGCTATAGTATATAAAATAGACTTTTAAAAAAACTGATACTGTGATAACAAATCTTCAGTCAGAATATAGAAATACCCTCAGCTTTATAAATAATTTTACCTTGGGGAGTATGCTACTATCCCATTAAACCCATTTGTTCTACTGTACCTGGTAATAAGTTCTTCTGCAGCTTGTGAACACAGCTGGATCTGTGCAACTTCTTCTTCCATAGCCAACTCAACAGCCTGTTGAGGGTACAAGTGAGATCGGAGGACAGGTTTGCAGGAATCATACTTCTGTTTGTCTTCCCAAGACTTTAGGGTATTTTCAAAAGCCTGATGAAAATGGTATGATACATTAGCTGACAGTACTTGCCGTTTTTTATTTAAGCTTATTAGGCACACAGATTAGTACATCATTTTACATAAATATTACAAATACTCCACACTATAAATGGTGTTTAAAATTAGTATTAGAGAACAACAGTTACTTCTGTGAGTAACCTCTCTCCCCTGTCCTCTGTAAAATATGCTGTTAGAGATAAATTTACATTAAGACATTACTGTAGGCATTACTTGTCAGGACAAGATGTTCTGAACCTTATGCTGAGCACAGTGGGAATCTAACAGTCATGCAGAGTCCAAACATGAAAACAAGAAAAAAAAAGAAAAGAAAAAAAAAGCCCTAACAAACTTGCTTTAAACAACAAAGTAGCTATCATAACACAGGTCATGATGAAGGGAGAGGACTGAATTCAGCATCCACTCAGACCAATGGACAGAGGAACTATGGGGAAGTTAGGAGCGTTTACACCAGGGGAGGGCAAACTACGTCCCGCAGGCTGGATCCGGCCCATCAGGGTTTTCAATCCGGCCTACCCTAGCCCCGTGCCGCTCCTGGAAGCAGCTGGCACCATGTCCCTGCGGCCCCTGGGGGATGGAGAGGCACAGGGCTCCATGTATTGCCCTCGCCTCCAGGCACCGTCCCCCGCAGGTCCCATTGGCCGGGAACAGGAAACCGCAGCCAATGGGAGCTTTGGGGGTAGTACCCACAGGTGAGGGCAGTGTGCTGCGGAGCCGCCTGCCCCACCCCACCCCCATAAGCCACTCCCGGACATGCTGGTCACTTCCAGGAGTGGCGCGGGGCCAGGGCAGGCAGGAAGCCTGCCTTAGCCCTGCTGTGTGCCGCTGCCACCCCAGAGCCACTCGAGGTAAGTGGCGCCGGGCTGGAGCCTGCACTCTGAACCCCCTGCACTGAGGCCCCTAACCCCCTGCCAAACCCCTCCTGCACCCCAACCCCCTGCCCTGAGCCCCCAACCCCCTGCCCTGAGCTCCCTGCTGCACCCCGCATCCCTCCTGCACCCCAAACCTCTGCCCTGAGCCCCCTCCCACACCCTGCACTCCAACCCCCTGCCCCAGTCCTACATTCATGGCCCTGCATACAATTTCCCCACCCAGATGCGGCCCTCAGGCCAAAAAGTTTGCCCACCCCTGATTTACACCCTTGATTCTAGAATGGTAGAATAGTGCACATTCCCCCAGAGGCTAACTGGTTTGAAATGGGTTCTGTTACTATTTGGCAGAGCATGCGATCTTGCTGCGGCAGTCATGAAGAAGGCACGTTATATACCTTATTACCTAGTAATTGTAGCTAAAACTTTCAATTTATGATAAAGTACAAAGCTAGTGTCTGAAAGAGCAAGTATATTATAGTCACTAATACTCTTATGTTTATACAAAAGTATACATAGTACTACAGGCAAAGCCAGATAATCAGAATGTTTCCTCTTGGAAGTCTGAGGATTTCATCTCATCAAAAAAAGAAATAATGTTATGGTCAGACATTCTAGCAGGTGGCAAAGATAAGAGTTAAGCTATTTGTGTACAAGACCATATCTGTACCAATCTTTTATTTATTATTTCATAAGCTCTTTTCTCTTGTTATAATAGAACCAAGTTGTTATAATAATGGCACTAATGAAATATCCCATACAAAAGATAAAAGGCTTTCTATAACTTACTCTGTCTCGTGTTAGCATCTGAGCTCTGTTTTTATGTACAATTTTAATAACTCCTGGGGGCTGGATCCATGCCTCTCCATCTACTTGCACTGGAACTCCTTCATCTCCAAGTATGGTGATCTTTACTGACCGACACTGAAAGAGAGTAAACATGTTAGTTCACAGAGTAATATATATTAATGAAATTGACAGTCCACCTGCATTAGACTGGTTGTTAGGAGCTGTGGCTTCTATCCAGGTTTGTCTTGAGGGTAAAACACTGTTGTATTTCATTCATCATTTATGATGACTTGTTACCCGTTAAAATTAAAGCCAAGTCAATATTTTATTAATGTATAATGCAGTAGTTGTCTAGACTACCTCTTTTCTCTGCAGCCTCCCAGCATGCCAGCTATCTTGGTTGCTTTCCAACAAGACACATACCTGAGCTATTCTGTGGTGCTGCAATTTGATGACTCTTGAAACTGCCATCTGCATGCTGCCAAATACTGCAACAACTTCTAAGATTTTATCATCAAATGATGGTGCCCCAAATATCTGAGAGGAAAAGAAAATATTATTATTAGACTCTAAGCTCTTATTGCAATCTACACAGTGCAAGGATTCTGTCTCCTTTTATGTCTGGTGCAATTCCAAACACACTTTAGGTATTTAAATAGTAGAACTAATGTATCTGAAAAATAAAATTTTAGATTCAAGTATGTATAAATTATACCATCACTTGAACATAGCAAAGAACTGTCATAACAAGGGTGATCATAATGACAATTAAAGTACTTGAAAGCCACAATATATTATCCATATATAGCAGGGGTCGGCAACCTTTCAGAAGTGGTGTGCCGAGTCTTCATTTATTCACTCTAATTTAAGGTTTTGCGTGCCAGTAATACATTTTAATGTTTTTAGAAGATTTCTTTCTATAAGTCTATAATATATAACTTAATTATTGTTGTATGTAAAGTAAATAAGGTTTTTAAAATGTTTAAGAAACTTCATTAAAATTTAAATTAAAATGTAGAGCTCCCCAGACCGGTGGCCAGGACCCGGGCAGTGTGAGTGCCACTGAAAATCAGCTCGTGTGCCGCCTTCGGCACGCGTGCCATAGGTTGCCAACTCCTGATATATAAAGTTGGTGGCGGGTTTAAATGCATATACTGAGATATGTTAGTCAACTCAAGATTAAGGTGGCAAACAAAACTATGCTAATCTTCAACTGGTCAATATTTCTAAAGTCCAAGAGTAATTAAGAAGGACATTTATTTTAACAGAGCTCAAAAGTGCTTATCTTTCTTCGTCCAGAATTCTCTTTAGACCATCTTCAAAATCTATATTGGTAAATGAAGTGTCAATGCCACTTCAATAATGCTGAAGAAGAATCTCATTTTACAGCATAAAATTCACCTGTTTTAATAATGAAAACTTTACTTGAACATTCTGGTTTTGTATCAAACTAATGCCCCAATCCAGCAAAGACTTAAGTACATGTCCATTGATTTCAATTGGACTAATCACAGGGCATAAAAGTCTTTGCAGCATCAGGACCTAACACTGAAAGCAGATTTTGTAAGTTAGCTTGGCAGTTCCCTAAAATAAAAAGTTTCTCTCTCTCTAGGATATTATATGACCCTCATCATCAAGGGCATGCAAATGTCTTACATGAATATAGAACAAAAAGATTATTCTTTGCCAGGTGCTTCTCCTTCCTTTTCTATTTCAAGTAACTTTTGATATATCCAGCTTCAGCTTACTTGCCTTTAAGAAAAAAATGAAAGCATTTCTTTCATCCCTAAAATTATTCTTAAAAAAGCAGAGATGAAATTATTATGCTGTTTCAAAGCATGGCACAATTATCTATTATGGTTTAACTTTTCTGCTGTATGATACAGACCAGCCTACCACTTTTTAAAAGAAAAATCAAGATACTAAATATGACGAATTAACTGAAGAAACATCCTTTAAAGACACTGAGTAATTTAATGTGAGACTTTGTTTATGTTTTTTTAACACTTATTAATTTGGTGAATCTTTTGGATTCCTCTTTAGCTGGATGAGACGGTCTTGCTTCTGTTTTTTCTCTTTTAAATATAAATTAATAGGTGGTGACTAGATTGACGTGTGTTAATATGTGGTGTTCTTTTTCTACTTTAGTGTACTTCAATTTCTTTGTGGTGATATTACTTAGTAATGTGCATTGTAGAATCAGTGAAAGCTGTTCTTATAAGTGTATATTAGAAATGCATTTGTAGCATACCATCTGTATAAAAACCTTTACCATACATTTTAAAAAGTGCAATTAACTTCTACAGTGAGGGCTCAGGCAAGAGCCTGAACAGAGAAATAAGAGTGTTCTGGACAGAAGAGTCACGCAAGAAGGCCTCTACACCACATGTGGCACTTGCACATCAGCAATAAACAGGCCAGTGCAACATCTCTTTTTGAAGTAAGCCTGGTCTGGCTTGGCCTAGGAATTTGGGCAGTGGCGTGTGGAGACATTTTTATTGAGACATGCAACAACTTTTTAATATGACAGATAAATTGTCCGTTGCTTATCCAACTGAAGATCAATGCAAACTTGTCCAAAAGTTTCTAACTGAATACAGGCTGCTAGGTGTTGCTGGCTTGTCCTGTGACATCAGTAGGCATTGTATTGGTTGTTTAAGTGGCTTTACTCCATACATTCTTTGTGTTGATGAAAAGTTGATAGGGCCAGAAGTACAGCTTGTTAAACCTCTATAGTGCAGTTAATCTAATGATCTGCCAGAAATGTACAAAGGCATGATATCTTATTAATAATTACTGACGCATTGAGTCATGCAAAGAGAGATGTTCCCTTCTTTACTTACATAAGGGCAAATTATTAAAATTATTAAAACCTTGTGTATACAATTCTGAGCTTGCATGGCATGCCTTTTTAGTCTCCTTCTTAGCATATGCACAACATGCCTCAGGTGGCACATGATCAGGATTCATCACTGAATGTGGTCTGCTGGTTGGATCATTAGCTTCCCAAGCTTGGGCTGGGTACTTACAGGGAGTGTGACATGAACACTGAGCCATGCCCCCGGCCTTTTTAGTGACATTCCACAAAATGGCATCCTCCACGCAGTGTGAACTGAGGAGGATGCCTTTTTGGACCACATTTGAATTCTGAGGCATGCAGTGCTTGCATAGCATAACACAGATGGCATGCCCCTGCATTTGCCCCCTCAATTTGTCCTTTACTTGTAACCAGTGGACCGGAAATTACTCCAGGATACCACTTTTCCATCTTCCCAGGAACTGGATTACAGCCTACTCACAAGTTGGGATCAATTCCATTCCCCCTGCTTGTTTACAAAAGCCCATTTAGCTTGTGTTTTATCTTTAGTGCAGAGATGGGTGTTGTTATTTTCTGGTTTCTCTGCATGTCTAATTTACTTGCATAGAACTTCTGTAGCACGCTTTTTTTCAACAACAACAAAAGAAATAACAGTCTTCTAAGAATTCAAATTCAAGGATTAGCATTCCCCCTTTTTCCCCCTGGGTTCTGCTTCTAATCTCCCTGTTCTTTCCAAACGAACAAACTCCCTGGGATAACTCCCCGTATACAAAATTCAGTAAGTGTGTTGTGGCAAACACAGCCAGGCTCACTGAGCAATATTTTAGGAATAGACATCGCTGTCAAGACGGCGACTTTCTTCTGTTCAGATAAGCAGAACCAGCAACCTCTCAAAGACTACTGTCAGTATTGCTCTGTTGATCAGTCACCTGAGACGGCACAAAGAGCAGTGGGTTGTGCACCTAACCTCCCACAGAATAAATGTGTCACCTTCGTGACACGTTTAATTATGAGTAGCAACAAGGTTGCTCCCAGACATACGTGTGTGCTGCATACAAATATGATTGCTAGAACAGTCTTCCTCTCTTTCTTGACCCTCTGGGAAAAAAAGCAAAAATTCCTGAACATAACCTGGATGGATGTTAGGGAAATTTCCATGCCGCAAACATGAATATGGAGGCCACCAAAATGCTAGATATCTTTACTCAAATGCAGCTTGAGCTGACTGCCATGCTCAAAAGACTTGTACTATGAATAGGAAAAAGACTCCAAAGAATAAGAAATAATGTTTTTGATGAAGAAGGGGGAAAAAAGGGGTGAGGGATTGTGAACAGTAAGAAAGTTAAGCACTTTGGGGGAAATGTTAGGGATAGTCTATGTTAAAACACAATCTTACTAACAAGTCTAATTTTAAATGATAATTAAATATACAAAACCATGCCAAAGCAATGCTGTGATTCAGACTTCACACACACTAAATCAGGAGATTCAAAATTATGGTAATCCCACAGCAATCACACTAGATCATTCGTACATAAAGTACACTTCAACAGTAAGAATCCCATCTGGCATACCCTCAAAGCAGTGAAACAGTAATGTATGTAGTAAAGTGTCTGTGCAGTATAAGGTCTGTCAAGAAAAAAAAAGGACCATTTTGGATCAGTCCATAAGTTTACTGGCAACAATATATACAAGATATAGACATACAAAAAGATAATTAAAGGATTCTACAATTTTTAATCCTCTCTTCAATTAATTTATTCTCAGTCCCTGTTTTCAGATTCACCAATCCACCGACAGCTTTTTAAAGAATAGGAGCAAAATGAAGATGTAAGCTGTGGGAATGATATAGTTGGCCAGCTCCCTTTTCTGTTGGATATAGTGCACATAAAGTGTATGCACTGGGAAACCTTGATTACAGCAGATCATCAACTAGTACATAAAAGAGGAGAGGAATTGCTATTAACATTCATCATTGTTTGTAAAGGAGTCATGTCTAAAAATTCCACCTTTATAGCCATATATTCTTTAAGTATTGAGCCCTACTTGGAAATGCTGGTGACTTTAAGGGGAGGAGAAAGGAAAGAAAAGATAAAATGGAAATCCAAGTGACATATTTTCAGTAAAAATGGAAAAGCTTAATGCAAGAGTGCACACATTTCTAAACTGAAACCACCTTACGGAACAATAGCTTCCTGATAATTATCCAGACTATATACCTGTACTATTACAATTAAATAAGAACAACAATAGTGCAAAGTGTTTTTTGTAATTTTTGTTTCCAAAGGTTACTTTTCTTTAATGTTACTTACATCATCCTCTTTGGTTCCACCCCAGAAATTAGTCCCACCAGCATAGCTTGGAATATTTAGCACAGCTATGCCCTGTAGACTGGGAAGGGGGATGTATTGTCCATCACACTGTAATGCATAAAAACCTATGTGAGAATGTAAGACAAATGACCTGATAAAGTAATCAACCATTTCTAATTCACAAAGCATTTCAACAGAGCCAGCAATGGAAGCTAAAGTCAATATTGCATTAGTAGCTCTATGAGAGTCTATTTTTCCTATGCTGTGGAGTAGCTCTGCATGAATCTATTCTTCACACACTAATCAAGATTTTTTCTTAAACTACAAAATATTTGAGCTACAAATATCTGCAACAGTGTCAAAAGGTAACTCTCTCTGTCCCTTCATAGAAATTTGCTCAAGTTCCCAGCAGTATCTTTATGCATTTATATGTCAGTCTCTAACTACTAGGAATTTGGAGGTTTCTTGCACCTTCTCCTGAAGCATATGGGGCTGGCTGCTGCCAATGACAGAATACTGGGCTATCAGGACTGATCTTGGGGCATATGGTCCAGCATGTCTACTCTCTTCTAACCAGAAATACTACTAACAGCAGATAGCATCTTTTAGTTGCAATTAGAACCTCATCACTGGAAAAATAACTATACTACTGCAGTGAAAAGTGGTCAAATGAGCCTACAAAATATTATAAGCAAATATAAAATGAAAAATTATTAATATGTTAAAACAATGTATAAAATGTTAATAAAATGTAAAAAGCTGTGTAAGAATATATAAAAAGAGGACTACTGCTTTCTTAAATAAACTAATACACTGTAGCATTCCATTTGTCAACCACATAATGACAGAAGCCATTGCAGCATATCTACTTGTTAACTCTTGGATAAAGCCTAGAAAAAAATTGCTATGAAAAATGAGAAAAAGTACTTATTGTGAGATTTCACTTTAAACTTGAGATTTCATTGGATGTTGCCACCTTCATCTCTCATTATTTCAAAAAAGGCATCATTTACCCGTTGGATAATTAGAATCCCACCCTGCAGAGGTATTCATAGTCTTGCTAAACTATTGTTATTTACATAACATCTAGAGTATGCTAGATCCTTTGCTAAATATGCAAGAAGAGTGTTTCCTACCCTGAAGTGCTTACAATATAATCAGACAAACAATGAAAGATGGAGGGAAAGGATTTAATAAACCAGCACAATGAGAAAGGTGGAGTTAAGCAGAAGTCTTGTTTGTGCTTATATGCTTGGCTTCACTTCTATATCTGCCTCAATGCCCTTAACTGTTCATGCCCAATTGCTATCCCATGATGAAAAGATTTCTTTCACCATTTCCTTTGTACTTCACATTGTCCACTTCTGACAATTTACAGAAAAACAGCCAGTCAGAAGATGAAATTCCAAACATGCAAACAGTCTCTGGAACAGTCCCTCTTTCTACATCCCCTATCTCCTAAAATACTTTGACAACTCTAGCTGCTGCTAAAAAGTAACCCTGGAGTCAGTGTGAGAACAGTTTTGGAAATACAACATATTGAACCCACTTCTGAAAAACTGTCCCAAAATGTATTAGAAATATGCTTAGTAGCACCTGTGATCTCTGGTTTTATATTATTCCACCTTAGCAGCAATTCAAAATATAAAAACTTAAAATATGACAGTATCCAAAGTATGACATGAAATTAATAGATGTGACTGTGTCACTTGTGAGTTATAGTATATGATTAGTTCTAACTCTTGGACAATGACTAATTTTATTTCACTCTTCAATGCTGTGTATTTTATCACAGCACATAACACATATAATTATGTAAGACAATACTAAATATGAAACTTTCACTGACTTTTCTAGTTCCAAAAATATTCAGAAATAATTATGAAAAGGTCAGATTTGAATGCTAAAATATATCTTATTCAAAAGAAATATTACATTTGCAGGTTCTTAAATTAGAAATCTACCTGGAGCATACATAATGTTCTTTCCTATCATCATCTTCACTAACTACAGCACAATTTCTAGATAATTGCTAAATCCTTAGATAATGGAAACTTGCTTCTATAATACTAAACCCTTCTAAAGCGCACTCAAGAGAAAGAGAGTTACAATAAATTAAAATTACTCTCTCAGCTTAACAGGTATCTTCATATAAATAACATGAACTTTCAGATAAAATATTTAGTGCAAAGAAAAGGACAATGCATGTTCTTTCCTTCCCCCATCAAACTTTGGAAGAAAACTTATGTAACCACTTCCCAGACTTGTATCACGGCTAATCTCTTGCTACATCTGAACTTGTTAAGATTAATGTCTTTTTCAAGTTCCTGGTATTTTGAAAAAGGCTTAAATTTGGTTTTAGAACTAGAATAGGAACTAGCCAGATTGAATTGATTTATACATGTATCTGTGTTGTGGAAAGACACAATATCTTCCTACTTTTACACAGTTCCCTCAATATTGGAATTAGGAAAGTCTCTCTAAATGCCCTGGTTCTTTATGTACTAAATTCATCTGTCATTTATCATGAAGTCATTTAAAATCATTCTTAAGCCTTCTTTTCCAAGATGTTTATTAGTACTTCATATAGACATTTAGTCAGCTTCCATACTAGCCTAGCTAAACCAACCTGATAGAATTAATGATCTTTTTTTTCTGTAATGTATATTGTTGTTCTTGAGACCCACTCTCTAGTCAGTGTGCCCCAAAAGCTCCCCCAAACCTCTTATTGGTGTCAGTGAGACATGCATATTGAGAAAACAGATCCCTTAGAGTCTATTGTCTCCTTAATTATATGAAACATTATTATAGTGACAATGATAAAAGTTATTCAGAAACATTAAACGCCATACTTTTGCAGATTTCAAAATGCTGATTGTGTGTCCAAGCATTCACATTGTGATTAACTTCTCATCCACCGCATTTCACAGATTACATTTATGAGGGACAGACTTTTCATAGTTTCACCTAACTTGTTAGGTACAAAACAAGTGAGATATTTCAAGATGATCCCCATGTTCTGCACTGTAAATTTTAATGGCAAAAACTCATCAAATCTGTAAATAAAATAAATATTACCTCAAGCTGAACTTTTTGTTCTAAGTTCTTATAGGTTCTTTGCAGTAACTCTTTGGTACCAAGCACTCCATACCACATCATGTTCTTCGTCCGGCTTCTGGAAATAAGTAAATAAAAATTAATATACTGAAGCACGCAATTTGTTATGTATCAAAGCTGTGGAAAGAGTCAAAAGTTAAGGATATAAAATAAAGCAAACAGAATAACAACATTAAGAAAAATTAAATGCCTCTGCTTTATCACTAAGAACTCCATTACCGGCACTTTTCAGGGTGTTCCTCTCGTTTATTATTAAATTCTAATGAAATTTTTGCATCTAATCCAATTCCAAAGTAGTTGTTCATGACACATTTTTCTGAATATCCTTCCCTGTGAAAAGAATAAATATATGTAAGTATCCACTTATGAAGTTATCTGAACAATTATTTTAGGGCTTTGAGCTAGATTGTGGCTGGCCCTAGCACAGGCACATGACTGAGGCAGGGTGCAAAGCATTTGATTGATTGATCTTAGATACTTATGTGGCCCCATTACTCAGTACCTGGACCCCTCACAAACTTTAATGTATTTAAACTCACAACAACCCTGGAAGATAGGGAAGTGCTATTATCCCTATTTTACAGATGGAAAACTGAGGCACACAGGAAGTCTGTGATGGAGCAGGAAATTGCGCTCAGATCTCCCAAGTTCTAGGCTGGTGCCATAACCACTGGAGCATCCTTCCACTCTATAGCAGTCACAGGGACCATGGAGTGTAAGTCACCTCAAAAGGAACAGAAGAGACAGGGCCTTACTTCCACACCCCTATCTAGGAGAGCTTGCCCGGGGTGGAGGAGGTTGCATGCTCCTAAGGTGGACAGAGAACATGCTTCATGTGTGTATCAAGAAGCTCCACCGGTCACAATGCCTTCCAGTAATCCTGCTGTAGCAATGCAACTCTGCACTGCCTTTAACTCAGGGCCTCTGCCTAAAAGACACCATCTGGCTCTTTGAATTTATCTATAAAAATTGTGCTTCAAGGCTTGCGTTATTCATTACAATAATGAATTACAAAGTACAATTTGTAATTACAAAGTACAATTTCCTAAAGAAATGATTAAGGAAAAGAGACTGAACCCTAACATAGTCAATTTGAGAAAACAAGGAGATTTTCTTACAGTGAATCTGGATCAGGGTCAATAAATGGGGTAGCACCAAATGGATCAATGTTTGAAAGTAACATTTTGCTGATAATTGAACTCCCCGCAATAGAGGCAGCTAATCCAGCTCTTAAACCTGAAGGAGAAAACACAGAAACAAAACAATATTTGTTAATGTAACGCATGCAATTCTGAGAAATAGTATTGTCTATAGCCAAGCACAGGATGGACAGGAAGTGCGCTTTCTCGGACAGCTCTGCTACCGCACCTAAGTTCTTACCTACATTACCTCTCTCTTCCAGTTTTGGCCTCTCTTGAGCAGAAAGACAACTGAGTTGAATTCGGTGGTGGGGTTCACTGTCCACCACTGGATAAAAATGTCATGATTTCAATCCAAGACTACGGAGGTGACAGGTTGCACAGTAATTAACTGACTCACCTAATGCCACTGAAGGTTACCATATTTTTCATCTCTTAGTCCAGTCACCCAGTCTCCAAACTATTTCATTACTTTGGGGTGGTTTGGGGGAGAGTTGGGGGGGGCAGGCTTCCACAGTGGGATCATTGTTCATGCAGCCTATCAGCTCATTTAGAATCTTTGAGAAATGCTTAACTCCTTAATTCAGCTTGATAAATGTACGTTCAACAGGGAGTTCTTCTCTTGCCACCCTTTTATACAAGAGAAATTCTCTGCAAAACGTGTAAAGCCACCACTCTGATCTCCTAGAGAGGGGTTGAAGGCAAGTGAGAGAAGGACAGAGCAGACAGAACAAACAAGTATGGGTGAAAAAATGAGGGCAAGGGGACTAGAGAACAGAAAGACAGAAGTCAGATGGGATAGGGAGGAAAGAGAGACAGAGGCAGGTGTAAGATCACAGAAATACAAGTTAAATGAAAATAAATAAGAAAGACAAAAGAGGAGAGGCTGGCAGGGATAATTTGACTAATGAGCTAAGAAACAATTCTTGTTTCTACCATGGGAACGGTCAGAGCCTGATTAGCTTTGCCCACTGGAAAGTTGGCAACCCTGCCATGCCCATTTTGGCTAATATCAAAGTAACATGCACAATTGTGTTTAATTAATGCAGATAGAAATTTGCTTTCAAAAGTTTTTAGTTAAAGTAATCTACAAACAGTACGTGCTTAGTTTCAATATACACCTCTACCTCGATATAACGCTGTCCTCGGGAGGCAAAAAAATCTTACCACATTATAGGTGAAACCGTGTTATATTGAACTTGCTTTGATCCACTGGAGTGCGCAGCCCCGCACACACACCCCCTCCCCCCCGGAGCACTGTGTTATATCCGAATTCGTGTTATATCGGGTCGGGTTTTATCGAGGCAGAGGTATATTGTTAATACTGATAATGAAAGTTCATTAAGCCAGTGTTTTAGCAATGCTTTCTGGTATACATTTTTACTTTGGGATGTGTACAGATTTTCTAACTGCTATTGTTGCAAAGTACCTTTTTACAGTTTAATTTATATTTTTACTGATAGGTATGTCCCCTTGGCATTTCATTCAGTCAAAAGATCATTTCTTACCTGATTCTGGCCCTTAGCCTCTTACTAGGCTAGCACAGCCTTCACCCACTAGGGGAGCAAGGTTCCTTTGACTCCACGATGAACACAGCCCTCTCATTTCTGCTCCTCATTCCCCAAACCAAGTGCAATGTTTTTGTAATGTATCTGTTGCTCATGACAGTGACCAGAAGCATTTTCAATTAACATACATTCTCTATGGTACCACACAAAGAGGTTATGCATATTAATTCACGAATATTTGTAAAGGTCTTTGACATCTCTGGGTGGAAGACACTATGTAAGTGCAAGGTATTATTATTTAACAACTAATTGTGGCATATAGCAAGGTACTGAAAGGACTAATGGTGTTCAGAATCATCATTACCTGGGCAGATTATCCTGGTGTTAAGTACAGGGAGGTTTTCTTTACTGGCTGCCACAGCTTGGGCAGAGAAAGAGCCAGTATGAGAGGGGACGCCCCGACTTGTATGTCGATCTGGAGATTTTGGTGCAGCTTTAACTATGCCAAAAAAAGAAGAAGAAATAACAAAGTTAGAACTAAATATACACCCACACACAAATTGTAGATACAATTGCATATGTGCTTATCTAAGATTCAGAGCCTCAACATATTGTACAAGCATGAGCTATTAATCTAACCTATTAACCCACTTTGAGATCTCTGGAGAACTGGCAAATATCTGTATTTTTTTGTATGAATATTGTGTGTCCCTCTGTGTGTTTGCTTGTGATGGGTTACTTGCTATGGAGTTAGATCAAAAGGAGTTGTTAAAGAAACCAAGCAGGAGAGATGAAATAATGCCCTAGAGAAGAAGCACCCCAGCAAATGTTGAAACACAATAATCAGGAATATAGCTGTGAAGATGTAGCTGTTTGCCAAGGCTGAGACTCTAGAGATCAAAAGACACCTATCTGTTAAAAGATCTGCCCTGCAGAAAGGGAGTGGGGAGAAAAGGTTGTCAGCTGCTGCAGGCTGACACAGACTGACAGAGAGTCCGGTCCTGCTGAAAGCACAATGTAACTTGGTCCCCAAGAGAATGCAGGACACCACGGCTAAGTCATATCTACTGAGGGGGCTGAGAAAGAACGCCAAGCGTAGTTAAGACAGTCAGCATATAGGTGTGTTATTTTAAATCCACTTCTTAGAGTGCTGTGCATCTTTGGCAAATAAATCACAATTTGTTTTAAAGAAACTGCTTCTCTGTTACTGCATATTATTATTGTCCAAAGGCTGCCGAAGGGAAGCTCTGATAGGTGCCATGCCCATGGAGACTGCTAGATATCCCAATTGGCAATTGGGGCGGGAGGGGGGGGTTATCCCAGAGACCCAGTCAGAGTGGATGGATCATGGTTATCCACCCCAAAGAGAAGTGGAGGCACATTCATACCTTGAAAGGGTGCAATCGGGGAACTGGAAAAGGATCTCAAAAGGGACAGCCTAAGCAGGGACTGTACCCAGAAATATCCCCATTTATGTATTTACTTCATTTATTCTATTCATGGAGAAACCCAGATGCAGGAAGTTCAAGTGATTAGCCCAAATGAAAATCCTCAGAGATACATAGAACAAGAACTCTGGAGTTCCCAACTTCCACTTCAATTCATTAGGGCATGTACTAATTTAATATTACCTTAAATACTGCACTTCATTTCTGATAAATGTAATAGGATGTCCCATTGAAAAAAATGGCAGAATTAAGAAGGAAAAAAAGGAAAAAAGTTTAAAAGATTTGCTGTAATAGGAATTATGTATAAGGCCACTAATCCACATCCAAAGTTCTTGGAGTGCTATATAATAATTTCATAATAAATTATAAACGAATCTAATAAAAACTGCTCTAATAAAACTAAAGAAAAATGGAAGAGAAAGGAAAACATTCTAATAGTTGGGGTAACAAGTAATCTATTATTAAGGGTAAGAGTCCTTACCATTTTTAAAAAACTTTGAGAATAAAAGCAAGTCTTTACTTGGTGTTTAAAGGAAGGGAGTGGAGGAGCTGTGGCAAATGTAAAGAGGAAACATCATAGAACCCACTACAGTTCAAGCCAGATTACCTGTCAACAGGGCCGGCTCCAGACCCCAGCGCGACAAGCACGCGCGTGGGGCGGCAGTTGTCGTCAGGGGCGGCAGATTGGGCCGGCGGACCTGCCACAGTCATGCCTGCGGGCGGTCCACCGGAGCCCCGGGACGACCGGACCTGCCGCAGGCATGACTGCGGACGGTTCGCTGGTCGCGCGGCTCGGCTGGACCTCCCGCAGGCATGACTGCGGCAGGTCC
The DNA here is from genome assembly GCF_020497125.1 of Mauremys mutica. Taxonomy (NCBI): domain Eukaryota; kingdom Metazoa; phylum Chordata; order Testudines; family Geoemydidae; genus Mauremys; species Mauremys mutica. The sequence goes on along the minus strand of NC_059072.1, from coordinate 301,991,386 downwards.
GGTTGTCCCGGGGCTCCGGTGGACCTCCCGCAGGCATGACTGCGGCAGCTCAACCGGAGCCGCCGGACCAGCCGTCCCCAGCTGCGGGAGGTCCAGCCGAGCTGCGCGACTAGCGGACCCTCACCAGTCAAGCCAGCGGGAGGTCCGCTGCTCCCGGGGCTCCGGGGCGTCTCTCGCGCATGACTGCTTGGGGCGGCCGAATATGTAGAGCCGGCCCTGCCTGTCAACATGAGGCCCTGATTCCAGGAAAGAATTTAAGCAAAAATACGTAAGTATGTGTTTATGTCGATTAACTTCAATGGGACTGAAGCACATGCTTAAAAGTTAAAGTGTTTTCCTGAACTGGGACCTAACGCATGATCATGCCATCAGCTCTAGGTGCAGGCTCAAAGGAGAGATCAAACTTAGCTGGGCCTACAGTGTCAAAAGTATGGTCCTGCTCTGATAAGCAACTCAATAAAATGGTTTTGTGGTGGGGGGTTTCTATGTTTATTGTCTCTACCTGACACCCAGGCCAAACATGATCAGCTTACAAGTAAAAGAGATGGGGGAAGGTGTTTTCTAATTACTAGCTTCGCAAAGTCAACATGGGATCTGAAAGCTAAACTCATCACCAGTGTAACCTCACTGTCTTCAGACTACACTTTCAGTAACACTTGTGCAACCTCCTAATGTCAATGGAATTACAAAGGTCTGACTGATTAGCCAGGTAGTTGGAATTTAGTAAACAATTTTGTTAATGATGCACAAAATGGAAACAGAATCCAGCTCAGACTCTCACAGCTGTGTTGTGTCTGCAGGAGCAACAGCAGTAAAAACGTATTATTGTAACTAAAGTGAGCTGATGTACTCAATATACCATAGAGAAGGGATAAAGATAAGTAAAGAGATGCCATTTTAGATAGTCATTTTTCAGAGTAGAAATTCACATTAAAGGCTTTAACAGTGACAGTTTAAAATTCATTCACAACATTGCAGGCAGGCAGTATATAAATAAAGAACGCAGAGAGAGAGTATTACAATGACGGCTTCTTAAATCACTAAGGAAACATGCTGCAGCATTCTGTACTAGTAAGCTGTGACAAAAGCCCACTGCTGGAAATCATACCAGGATGGAATTATAATAATGGAGCCCCACAGCCGCCAGGACATGTTGCTGTTGTAATGTTATAATGGGATAAATTGGGGTGCAGAATAAGAAACTGGGAAAGTAAATAAATGTCTCTTACCCATGCCCGAAACATGGTTTGTTTAGAGTAAAGCTGCCATGTAGCAGTAGTGAAGTATCCAGAAAGAGTTACTTCCCCCCTCCCCACAACAAGAAACTTTTTTGGTTAACACAAATAATATTACACCTCTACCCCGATATAACACGATCTGATATAACACGAATTTGGATATAACGTGGTAAAGCAGTGCTCGGGGGGGAGAGGGGGGTCCTCCGGTGGATCAAAGCAAGTTCAATATAATGTGGTTTCACCTATAACACGGTAAGATTTTTTGGCTCCCGAGGACAGCGTTATATCGAGGTAGAGGTGTATTTCTAAAGCTACTCATTACATGACTGTAGAATTTCAGCTAGAAACCTTCCTCAGTTCCCTCCTGCCTGGCTTTCTGCTACATACAATCTCTATGGGCATGAACAAAAAAGACTATCTGTTTTAAAAACCCCAAATAAGACCCCACTAAGTGGGAATACTAGAGAAAGGATGGTCTCACATACTGATGACGCTCCACCCCAGCAAGACTTCAATCTTCCCAGGGTTGAGAACAGAAAATACTGTAATTCCAGTGCATCCAGATGGAACTGACTATTGTCAAGTAGTTTGCCAAGCCAAGACAGATCTAGTGGGTCTATGGGCAAGAGATGATATTCAGCTGTGTATCATCAATATACTGGTGATGTTCTATCCCAGGGCTCTCTAAATTGTCCTAGTGGCTGCTCTGACCCCAGAAGCAGCCAAGATTTGGAAAAGCGCAAAGATGGTTTAAAGCCACCTTAGCCCCCCACATCCCACTGGGCTCCTTAGATGTGCAGCATGGAATCTCACTCCACTTCTTGAGGACAGGGAAAACCTCTCCATAACTGAGGATGGTCAGCATCCTTCTCTCTAAAGGCCTGTCAGCACAGGAAGTTATACTGGTATAATAGTACAGACACAGGTAAACCACTGCAACTCCCCATGAAGACACTTTTATTCCAAAATAAGAGTGGCTCTTACCATTTTAGCTTAAACTGCTTCTAAAACAACATAAAGATAAATGAGAAAAAAAGGCATACTTCTGTAGAATAAATGTTTCCTCTTGGAGAGCTATACCAGTATAACTGTAACAGTTTAAATTCATTCTTACTGTATACTGATACAACTTCTTGTGTAGAAAATCCCTATGCTAATAAGTGACAGTGACTGCCAACAGTGGCATCAAGTAACTAGGATATGGGAGCAACAGAGCTTCCAGGTATTGGATTTCTGGGAAATCAGAGAAGTACTGACCTTCCTCTTCCAAAACCAGACTGAACTAAACAGGGGAGAGAAAGCTTTTTGCGGTCCTGTCTCTTGTTGTCAAAAGGCTTGGTAAAGGAAACCAGTCAAGAGCTGACCCTTCACAAAGACCACATAAACTCACAGAAGTGATTAGCAGAAGTAACTTCTAATAGAATGGAGGAGAACTGGTCAATAAGACGTCACACTATGTAGAGGAGCTGAGTAGTCCATCAAACTGTCAGTGTTAAAGACAGTGGATAGATCAAAGGTGAAAGGATGGAAAAGAGGCATGGCCAGGAATAGGTCACTAGTGATCTTGGTAAAAGCAATTTTGTAACACCTATTGGCTTTTGGCATAGCACTTGTGTGTGCCTGCATAGACAGAAGATGATCACACTCTTGATAGCTCCTGGTCATCTCCTCTGCAGTTTACTGTACATGCCCAAACTATATCTCTACCCCGATATAATGTGACCCGATATAACATGAATTCGGATATAACGCGGTAAAGCAGTGCTCCGGGGCGGGGCAGGGCTGTGCACTCCGGCGGATCAAAGCAAGTTCGATATAACGTGGTTTCACCTATAACACAGTAAGATTTTTTGGCTCCCGAGGACAGCGTTATATCGGGGAAGAGGTGTACTTCACCTTCTGATGGCCTGAACCATACTGACCTTCACATACACAAAAAAGAAAAAACCCCACGGAAATTCAGCTGATCTGAACATTTTCTCTCACCATTTGCACTATCATGGTTTCAAAAAGTTCACAGAAAATATACTATAAAAAGTCAACAGTTAATATAATCTTGCACATTACAAACAGAACAGTGTGAAAATGTCCTGCATTTCATATGGCTGAATTATGATGTTGACAAACTGAAGAGAGTGCAGAAAAGAGCCACAAAAATTATTTGAGGGCTGGAGAAAATGCCTTACTGTGAGAGATGCAAAGAACTCAATCTATTTAGCTCATCAAACAAAGACCGAGTGGTAACTTTATTAAGGAATGTAAGTACCTTCACATGGAGGAAGCAAAGGGTATCAAATCTAGCACAGCAAGTCATAACAAGAACCAATTGCTGGACGTTAAAGCCAGACAAATTCAGATTAGAAATAAAGCAAAATTGTTAACAGTGAGGGGTGATTAAGCATTAGAACAAAATACCAATTAAGTGATGGTTCTCCACATCCTCAAAAATAAAGCCTAAATACATTTCCAGAAGAAATACTTGAGTCAAATTCAAGTTATTGGGCCACACACCGGGGTAACTGGGTGAGGATCTACAGCCTGTGATATACAGTAATGTAACGTAATGTATATTAGACTAGGTCATCTAATTGTCCCTTCTGGTTTTAAATTCTAAGAATTCACAAATTAACTAAAGCCATTATAAGGAGATGATATTGAAGGATATAATATCAACACAAAACATGATTCTCATGTGTATGACAAAACACCATTCTTAAGTGTTAGGGAGCTAACCAAAATACAGATGGAATTTTATCTAATTAAAATTATTATCTATTTAGACTAAGGTAATTAATGCGAGGAAAATACTACTTTCATCAAGCAACTGAGGGAGAATCTCAGAGGATTAACAAATAATACTCAAAACACAATTATCTTTCACTCTGCATAACGCTACTCAAAAATTCACAGTGCTATTCTTACAACCCGTTTTCTCGGTACTCAGGAGCAAGGCAGGAGCATTAAAAGAAAAATCAGCAGAACAGCTGCTCTTTATTTGACAGATGAGACTCATGGGGATAAGCTGCCATAAAAATGAAGTTTTTCTGTTCATTCTCTGATAAAAACTAACATAGCCCTCGTGAGTAAAACTGATGTTTCATTGCAGGTAATTGAATTAATGTTTCATCGTTTCTCCTGAAACACCCATCTCCCATTGACAATATTAACATGTACTCCATTTCACACATTAGATGTCTGAATACTGATACAACTTCCTAATAAGTATGCTAGTATTTCTCTAGGAAGCAATGGTTATTTGATGCACAAACAAGTTTAATATTGTTGGCCATTCCTATCTGACAGAAATGTTTATCGGCCATGAAATCAGCAAATGCAAACTACCACAAAGTTAGGTTAAGCTTCCTCTCTCTCTTTTTGCAATGAAAACTGAAATAACGAGGCGGTTCAACTCTGCACATGCTGTTTTAAATAAAGGTCTACATATTTATTTTTAAATACTGTGGTTCTGATATGCAACCCTCCATTATTTTAAGAGCAGAATTTGTGGAAGTACAAATTCAGCACAAGTTTCTGTATATGAATCAGAGACTTCTTAGAAAAATAAATGAAAGCATGTTATTTTTTCCTAACATAACAGACTCTTTGGCTTGTCTACCCCCAAATAATTAAACTCAGCCCATTTCTGTTCATGTATGGCAATGGGGAGCTCCAGCACATGGTACAACCCCATTCTAAAAGTAATTCCTAATCACAACCAATTAATTAATTAACAATACAAATAAAACAAAATTCTAAGTTTCATTCTTTATTATAATTAAACTTTAAATGTAATGGTCATAAAAATTTCCAGCCTTAGAGTCTGAAATCCACTCAGAAAGAGGCTCAGCACAGGCAGCAGGAACAGATGCTTCCCATATTAGCCCTTCTTTGTTCTCTAACCCTGATTTAAAAGGAACCACCTACACAGACCAAGTTCAGCCTCCATACCCATTCAATCCTTCAAAACCGTAGCCTCTCTGGTAAGTGTACACTTATTGCTATTAATGCCAATTTCAGTAAAGTTTTGGTTCCCTCTTTAAAATATATTAAAAACAATACAGGTCTAACACATAAAATCAGGTTTCTGTTATATAGTTATGATGTCCTAGTAAGGATATCAAAGTAGATGAATATGGCTTAGAGTCAAAAGGGCACATTCTGGATTCTTAGCATGTCATCTGCCCAAATACGACATAGAGAAACAAAGGTTTGGAAAGATACCCACATAGAAAAAAATTAAGTTAGGGTTGTGAATGTTGCACCTATTAACTAGCATTAACAGAATGTTTTAGTTAAAAAAAAAAAAAGCCAGAAATTCAAGATATTAACAATTAAGGTTCCAGCATCACATTAAACTCACCCGCCTCTTACCTATGAATTAAAAACTAACAGCAGTTTCCATCTGAAACTAAAATCTGTACTGTTGAGAACACGAATTCTAACAGATTATCTTGAATTGTCACACATAAACCTGCACTGATTTTTTCAACCTATATCAGATCCAGGAAGGCTTCACTCTGCTGTTTCTCAGGAAGGTGTCAAAACAACAGAACAGAACCATATGATGCCTCAAAGAAGTTATAAACTTTGCAAAAACAACAATCAAAGCTTACAGCACTGAGCCCCACTTTCAGGCCTCACACCTGTTTCAAGAGTCACTATGGTAGCAGATGAAGTTCAAAATAGCTCCTATCAAGAGATATATAGGACAGTTTACTCACAAAGAAGTCTTTTTTCCCCCAAAAAGTGGAGGGTGTATATGTGCATCAGAATCAGGCTAATAATGGAAACTGTCTAACCAGTTTAACTCTGAAGCCACTACTTTGGCTTCATAATAAAAGTAATACTCTATAGAGTTTTAAAGAATTTTATTCTGTATTTACTTACTTGTCTGAGATTCGTATTCTTTTGTATCTTCCTCTTTTTCTTCTTCTTTGGATTCATCCAATTCCTTACTATATTCTATAGGGGATTGGTTCACTTGTTCTTCAGTATGAGCATTCTGTTCATCCACAACTGCATAGCAGGAGGAAAAATAGTTAAAATTTCTTCAGAGAAAATACGCATATGTAAAGCTTCTGTAGAAAATTAACATCCTACTACTATAGCACTAATTTAGGACATACAGATATTAAGAAAAGGACTGTTCTGCCTAATCAGTTCAAGAGCAGTTTAGCAATCCTCTGCCAGTGATAATGGAATAATTAAACTGAGAGGTGATTCACCACCATATCGATAATAATACTTTAAAAATGGAGCTCTGTGACGGTTTGGCAAAGCTTCCTGCTAATAATTTTCAGTACTTTTCTTTCTGAAGGAGAAGAGTTACAAAAGTAAACAAAACATATTACATCAGAAATCCCATCTAGCCCAGTTAAATGCTATATAGTTGGGTCAAATTTTCTAATATCACTGTATTTTCTTAGAATATATTTTGGGTCTAATTTTCAAAATTACATGCACATAACTGTATGCTTAATTTGTGCATGCAATCAGGGATAGTGTCTGAGCACGCTTAAGGCTAGTTATGTGCCATCTGCATTCACAAATACCACAGTAATTGTGAGACTCAGTGTAAAGCGGCGCGGGCGAGGGATGTGATGGCCGCGGCTTCCCGCCGCCCCCATTGGCCTGGGACGGTGAACCACAGCCAGTGGGAGCCACGATTGGCCGAACCTGCTGACGCGGCAGGTAAACACTGGCCCAACCCGCCAGGGTGCTTACCCTGGCGAGCTGCATGCCAGAGGTTCCTTACCCCTGTGGTAGGGATTTCATACATTGTTGAGTACATCTCCACTAGCTACTCCCTTTGGCAGCAAACAAATGTCATGTTAAGGACTCCATCTTGTCCATCAGATAGCCCAGGAATGAATATGGTATAAAGATACAGACAGACAGATATATATATCTATATATATATATAGATATATCTATAGGATAGGCAGTATTCTAACACATGGCATGTCTTGCCAGATAGCTTATAACAACCATCTACTGAATTTATGTAAGAATATGGGAATCAAGTATTAACAATGGAACTTTATGCTAGCAGAAACAGTGACACTCTATGGTTAACAAGGAAACCCTTACTGATGTGCACCTTTTTCTGCTTGTTCAATGATTTGCCTCACTGCCTTCTTTAAACTGTTTGCCCGCAGCATTAACTGTTCTCTTGGTTTGAAGATTTTCTGAGTAGAAGACTTTGCAATGCTCTCTGTTAACTGTTCCTTGCTTTCAGTCAAGGATTCTTCACTTGAAAACTCCTCAACTTCTTCCTCTACAATGGGGGGAGTGAGCCGTGGTAGGATGGGAGTAGCTTGGGCTTCGGTGTGAAGAGCCTGGAGCAATAGGTCTAGCTTCTCATTTAATTCTGAACACTAACAAAGTTACAAATACAAACAAAAAGAAAAAAAAATCACTTGAGTGTCAATTCAAAAGTTAACTACCAGATTGTCTAAAGTCTAAGCTGGAATAATAATTTGTCTGGTACAGGATATTTTTTGTATTATTCATTAAACACTACTTGAATAGTTTTCTATTTTGTTTAAGCATACAGTGAAGAAAAAAATATCAGAGACTGAAATACAAAGGCATCATTGTACAATAACATAGTCAACAGAGAAAGTATTCTTTTTTCTGCAATGTATTTATTTTCTCTCAAACCAGACTCTTAATTTCCTTACCCACTCTAGATCACGGGTCTGTGATTTCAGCCTGGCCCACTATATGTACTATTGTCCCCCTCCTCCAGCTGGTTACTTTTTCTTCACAATCCCATTGTTTTATTGCAATTAACTGTATCCCTTTCAGAGAGACGTCAATTCCTACAGCAGTATATTTCTGTGAATGTCTCTGGTTATAGCTATGCATTTTACTCACTTTCCTAATATATGCCTAGGACAGCAGTTCTCAAATGGTGGGTCAGGACCCCATAGTGGGTCACAACCCCGTTTTAATGGGGTCACCAAAGCTGTCTTAGACTTGCTGGGGCCCAGGGCCGAAGCCCGAGCCCCACCGCCCAGGGCTAAAGCTGAAGCCCAAGACTCATGTTACAGCCCCGCTGCCTGGAGCTGAAGCCCTTGGGCTTTGGCCTCCCTGCCCAGGGCAGTGGAGCTTGGGTTTGGGCTTTGCCCCCGCTTCCCTCCCTCCTCCCCCCCCGGGGCAGCGGGGCTCTGGTAGGCTCAGGCTTCAGTCCCCCATCCTGGGGTCTTGTAAGTAATATTTTTTTGTCAGAAGGGGTCATGGTGCAATTAAGTTTGAGAACCCCTGGGTTAGGATATATACTCTCTATTAACTGAAAAGTAATTTTCAGTTGATAAGCTTTTCAATAACATCAAGTGTCCATTATTTAGCCTCACCAAAAGAAGGCTGAGGGGAGATGTGATTGCTGTTTATAAATACATCAGAAGGATAAATACCAGCGAGAGAGAGGAATTATTTAAGTTAAGCACAAATGTGGCCACAAGAACAAATGGACGTAAATTGGCCATCAACAAGTTTAGACTTGAAATTAGGCAAAGGTTTCTAAACATCAGAGGAGTGAAGTTCTGGAAGAGCATTTCAAGGGCTGCAGTGGGGGCAAGAAACCTAACTGGCTTCAAGACTGAGCTTGGTAAGTTTATGGAGGGGATGGTATGTTGGGTCTGCCTACAATGGCATGTAGCTGATCTGTGACGGGTAGCAGCAAATATCTCTAATGGTGGTGATGGGACACTAGATGGGTAGGTCTCTGAGTTAGCACAGATAATTCTTTCCCAGGTGTCTGGCTGGTGGGTCTTGCCCACATGCTCAGAGTCTAACTGACTGCTATATTTGGGATTGGGAAGGAATCTTCTCCTGGGTCAGATTGGCAGAGAACATGCAGCATGGAGCCTGGATCACTTGCATGTTTAAAATAGTGCAAATGGTGGATTCTCTGTAACTTGGGGTCTTTAAATCATGATTTGAGGATTTCAGTAACTCAGCCAGAGGTTAGGGGTGTATTACATGAGAGGATGCGTGAGATTCTGTGGCCTGCAATGTGCAGGAGGTCAAAGTAGATGATCTTGTCGGTCCCTTCTGACCTTAAAGTCTATGAGTCTTGTTTTTATTTTGTGGAATGGGAAAGACAAAAAGTTCATCTTTAGTAAATTTAATAGGTTGTTTTCTAGTGTAAAGTTGGTCCTTTTAATGGAAAGAAAAACAACTTATAGCCACTGACCTCATTGAGAATAGGGTCAGGTCTCCTGAACTACTTTTGAATTAGAATACCCAGTCCCCCTAAATTAATTTAATTTTCATTAAATTGTAAAAACCTAATAGTAGCTGGAAAAAAACATGTTAAGAAAAGTTCTTACTTTAATGGCCATGGTATCAGCCTCCTCTGCATTTTCCATTGTTTTTTCATAGGTCTTCCCTATTTTGGATACGAAGTCCTTTACGGTTTCACATAATATCCTTTGGATAAAAAAAGGGAGTCAAATAAAAAGAAATGAACTGGCTATATCTATTAATATTGATTATTGGATGCATTTTTTAATTACTAACATATTTTTGGTTTTCTTATTACAATTCCACCAAATGCAAAGAGAACTCCCATGCCTCTTTTGCATGAGAACATTAAGAAAAAGTGATAGCCAAAGTTTTAAAATCATACACTTCACATGTGGAAGTGGACGACCAATAAAATTATAGCCATTAGTCTACAGTGTATATACAACTGTAGACCATTCTGGTTGTAAAGGGGACACCATGAAATAATTTTTAAAAGTAGATTTTATATTTTTCTTTTTAAGTATCCAGTGTCTTTTGGTGCACATTGGTTCCCTACCCCTTCCTTCCGTTTTCCCTTTTATTTCTAACTTAGATGACATAAATGTGGTCATTTTTATTTATTCCTTTGTTTGCATACCTTTTATTATCAGTATCATCAACCATACCAACAGAGTTGATAACAACTTGTGCTCCTTATACCGACTTAGGCCAATCTGCAAATCATTCCACTTGGGCAGACCCTTGCACTCATGCAGACTTCAGTGAGACTCTACATGGGTACAGGAGTCTGTACTGGGTCAGCACCCACCTCTCGAGAGTGACTCCTGTCGGTGGTTCTCAGGTGGTTTTCCAGCAACTCAGCCCTCTGGCTGAGTCACACACACTGTGTATGTGTATCATAACAGACCCCTTCTGGGGTATACAGTCCACAAGTGGCCTGTCTCAGCGCCCCTTGGCTGGTGTCTCTCTAGCCCTCCCTGGGCTCAGTCTTTAAGAAATCTGGCCCTTGTATGGGTCCATACTCCCAGAGCTTCCTTTCTGGAGACACTACCTTCCTGTGGCCCTCCCCAGGCTCAGTCCTTACTCAGTCCCAGCAGCCAGCCAGGAGCTCATTTGTTGCTTCCCCGGTCCCTGCCCACATTGAGCTCTCTGTGGTCCTGCTGCTCTTTCAGACAGACAGGAACACAATCCTCTCTTCTCCAGCTCCAGCCAACAATTGACTGCTGCTCTCTTCTGCAGCTCCTTTTATATGGCCTTGCTGGGCCCTAATTGGCTGCTTCCCTGCAACCACTCTAGGCTGCTTGGAGGACTTCTTTTCTGCTCCTTCCTAGCCTGGGCCTAATCCACCCCATCACAGGGTCCATTTACAGGAGTTCTCAATGCAGGATCGAGACCTTTGAGACACATGCTATCCTGAGATAAACCTGTCCAAATGACAATGATGTCAGTGACCTTTCACTAGTGTAAATGAGAGCAAAATTTGGCCTTTGTTGCCTACTCTGAACATGCAGAATAAATTTATGTGTTGGGTTTGCATGAACACCTACTACTGTTAATTGTGTGTAGTTTCAATTCGCAATGAAAAAAATGCTGGATCTTAAAAAGAAAGTCAACAATTAGAATCCAGAGTTCTGATCATCTGGCACAGATAAATATTAACGGTGCAGTACGTAGGCCATCCTGATACAAACTGCATTGTAATAACCTGCTTTCTTAGATGGAAAAGAACTGTAATGACAGATGCATACAATCTTGGCTCTATCGTCAGTCAATTGGCTGCTGCCAAAATGAAAGGCCCCTTTTAATTTGAGGGAGTCAACAAGCAAGTGGACAAGGGGGACCAGTGGATACAGTGTATTTAGATTTTGAGAAAGCCTTTGACAAGGTCCCTCACCACAGGCTCTTGAGCAAAGTAAACAGTCATGGGATAAGAGGGAAGGTTCTCTCATGGATTGGTAACTGGTTAAAAGAGGAAACAAAGGGTAGGAATAAATGGTCAGTTTTCAGAATGGAGAGAGGTAAATAGTGGTTTCCCGCATCGGTCTGTACTGGGTCCAGTCCTATTCAACATATTCAGAAATGATCTGGGAAAAGGTGTAAACAGGGAGGTGGCAAAATTTGCAGATGATACAAAACTATTCCAGATAGTTAAGTCCCAGGCAGACTGCAAAGAGCTAGAAAAGGATCTCTCAAAACTGGGTGACTGGGTAACAAAATGGCAGATGAAATTCAATGTTGATAAATGCAAAGTAATGCACACTGGAAAACATAATCCCAACTATACATATAAAATGATGGGGTCTAAATTATCTGATACCACTCAAGAAAGAGATCTTGGAGTCATTGTGGATAGTTCTCTGAAAAACATCCACTCAATGTGCAGCGGCAGTCAAAAAAGCAAACAGAATGTTGGAAATCATTAAGAAAGGTATAGATAATAAAACAAAAAATATAAGTGTTTCTATATAAATCCATGGTACGCCCACATCTTCAATACTGCAGGCAGATGTGGTTGCCCCATCTCAGAAAAGATATACTGGAATTGGAAAAGGTTCAGAAAAGGGCAACAAAAATAATTAGGGGTATGGAACGGCTGCCGTATGAGGAGGGATTAATAAGACTGGGACTTTTCAGTTTGGAAAAGAGACAATTAAGGGAGGGATAGGATAGAGGTCTATAAAATCATGACTGGTGTGGAGAAAGTAAATAAGGAAGTGTTATTTACTCCTTCTCATAACACAAGAACTAGGGGCCACCAAATGAAATTAATAGGCAGCAGGTTTAAAACAAACAAAAGGAAGTATTTTTTCACACAACATACAGTCAACCTGTGGAACTCAGCAAGGTAAAATGGAACACTATGATTTCATTTGGGATTCATGGTTCTAGAGAGATGAGTCCTCATATACAGAGGTGTTCAAATTTGGAATCAAAATTCTGTGGCTTGAGCCCATATTTAATTATTCCATATAGCTGAAGACTCCTACTTCCACATTGGTTATGTGTGTGCGTCTAATAGACTGGATGTGAACAAAAAGAACCCCTTTAAATAAACCAGATCTCTTATATGCAGAAGTAAAAATATGGCTTACATTTTAACTCAGTATACTAATGCCTTAATTAACTAAGTGATTTTTGCATTACATGATCTTTAAGATTTTTGTGTGATTGATATGTTTAAATTACATTAACACATACAATATAATTATACAATACAACATAATTATAAAAAGAAACCAACTGTACTTTATAACATGTAAATCAGGATAGTGTTAGGTCAAACTAGCTGATCGAGAGTCAGAAGGAATTTGAGCTTACTGGAAAGATTATAATGTTCATATATGTAGATGGAACGCTGGGATTTATCCCACACACTATATATCAAAATCATCAACTCACTTGGCAGATGATATGACAACTGAGTGTTGATCAGAATTGAGGATTTTTGTGAGATGAGCAGCAACTGAATCCTCATAAGCAGATATCTGAAAATGCAGCAAAAATGAGTCTTCATATTCCACCCGTGTTAGCATTTAACACAAAGCGGTAATTATCTTCCCAGATAAGTGGGATTACTTCCAACATATGAGATCTACACTTCGTGCAGAAAGGTCAGATGCCTCCCCTTAACTGCAATTTAATATTCAAAATCACCGTGACTGTGAGACGTTGAATTAAGAGTTCTATCTTTTCTGGATAAAAAATGAGTAATAGCTATTTCTGTGCTAAAAATCCAATTAAAGGTTTCTTTGAAGTTATCACCCTCCATAGCCAACAATATCATCCTATTTTTCTAGATGACGGTCTGAACAGATTTCAGATCTGTAATAGTCAGAAACTTTTTTCCAGAAAAAAGTGAAAGATACCCTGCAACTAAATCAATGGGTTGGGAATAAATCATAGTTTTAGGGCCAGCTTCTGAAATCCTTATTAATACTGAATAGTACCTCATTCCACAAGCTGTCCCACTGAAGTGAATAGGGTGAGCAGTGGAGTATGGGCTACTAAACTGGTATAATACTATCAAAGCCTAGCCCTTAGTGAATAAACCATTCGTGACAAGATTCTGCTTGGCCTTTATGTAGATGCATGCAGGGAAGAGCATAGAGATGTCCCCTGCCCCCTGATTGCACAGTCTGTGTAAGGATCACACAGAACTGCACACCCTATGCTCAGGAAGGGTGTAGGGAGGCATCATGGACCAGGACCATGTCCATAGACCTCACCCTGCACCAGCACGTAGGCGCAGCAAGCTATACCTTAATAGCATCTGATTTTTCTCTGAGCACCAGAGAACCATTCTGCCTCTTGACACTCTCTCTAGGGTGGTGCAGCTCCATGCTGTCCCTAATGGTGGGCAGTCCGTATCAGATATGGATCTAGCCCTTAGTTTAAAATCTAAGTTCTGGTTCAAAATGACTGTGTGTTCTTGAGATTTAAAGATTAGTGACTTGGGTTTCCATTCATGACATGGAATAAGCAGAAATATAATTTCTTCTTTTCCTTTATCCACCCACCTTAGCTCCAGAGCTCTGATATGAAAGCATTTTTAGTTTTAAAGAGAAAATAAATAAAATGTAGCATAGGAGAATGAACACTGATGTCTGAGCTCCCAACGTGTCTCAAATGAAATGGCTATGATGACAATGAGAGTTTGTGTCAATATCTACCATTTTAAATCAATGATGCAATTTGGTACAACACATAATGCAAGATTAGTCTATTCGTCTCTACTGTTTCAAAGACTTAAAATTCAGTTTAACCCAAACTAAACCATACAGAAAATATTAATATGTGGGGAGGTAGGGGGGAAGGCAGTTCAAGGTGCCCAAAAGAAAACGATCCTTTATCATTAAAGATAATTACAGTTAGCAAAATGGCCTATGGTACCTATTCTCTAAATACTAAGATTACAAGTATTCTACAACTAGTTTCTTTAGCTTTAATTGGAACTAAATTTAACAATTTCGTAGGAAGATATAATGGAACATTCCATACATTTTCTTTTTCTTAACCGTAGAAGATGAAGATGTATTTGAAGGCACTGACCGTTCTACAAAATGGTAGAAGAATACATAATCTCTGCAGTGCATTACTGACATCTATCCACTGGGGACAGAGTTGTGTGGTAAAGGACCATAGGTGCAGGAAATACGGGTGCTCCGCTCCTGGCCCCCGGCTGCCGTCAGCCCCATGCCCAGGGTCCCCTGGCTGCTGCCAGCCCTGCACATAGGGCTCTGCTCCCATCCCCAGCCTTGGCCCCCTTACTCCTGTCCATGTGCCTCCCTCCCAGAGCCACGACCCTGCTCCTGGCCCCAGCTCTGGGGGGTGGGAGGATGAGGTAAAAAGTTTGGGGACCACTGGCTTTCAGCACCCCCACTGTAAAAACTGTTCCAGCACCACTGCAAAGGACAGCAGAATTTCTGTTGTTGGGACCCCAGCCTCTCTGAATCTCAGTTATCTAATGAACTCCCAGCATTTAACAACTCCTGATTATCCAAACAGGTTTGGTAATGTTTGAATGGTTACATTAATCAGGGACCTACTCATTAATTTCTGCTTCTCAAGTAGTCTTAAGTTAAGATTGATAGCTACATGAAATCTTGCAGGAGGGTGATATCTTTCCATTTCCAGACATAACTACATTTTTATGCCACATGAATTTAATCACAACACTTCATTCCACCCCCAGATTGATGCTACAATGGCAGCGAGGTAGGCAGCTAGTTTGAAAGCTGTATTAGGATATTCCACCAGTCCAGCAATTATTCGGCGACGTCTGAATGGACAAAAAGGGGAGAGAAGAACATGAAGTCCTGTAAGGCACTTTCATCGGGTCCAAAATGCCTTTATTCTTGTCAAGAAAGCAAATTCCTTCCCAAAAAACCCTCTCATTTCATTTTCCCCAAATTCAAGATATACTAGTAAATGTTTGCTTTTACAAGAAAATTCTTGCATTGTTGGTATGAGTTCTTTCTGATCACTCTGATGAGGACCACTCACTCACCTCACTCTTTTTTGGAAAAATAATATGAAATATTTTAACCAAGAAATAGAAACCTTATTATATTATATACTTATGACATGAACTAGATGTGACTTAAAGAGCAATTGAAGAGACTTATTTCCTGTACCACTTCTCAGAACTGTTTTTGTTATCTTTTCAGTGCTGTCACTCAAACAGCTAAATGTATGCAAAATAAAGCCTCACCTGACATTCCTCAGATTCCTCTTCTGGAGTAACTGGAAGAATAGAAGGCTTTGATGGTAATTTCAGTTCATATGACATTATACTCCATCTGAAGGAAATAGAAGCAGCAGCTTTTGAAGTTTTCCAAATTATCAGATTCTTCTAAGAACATCCACAAAACAAACACTTCCACTTGTCAACGGAAAGAAAATTCAGTGACCAATTACTAAGTAATCACACACATAAGGGGTCTTTCCTGGGGTTTTCGGCCTCAAAAAGGATTTCACCCTGAGTATGCCAAAGAACAAAACTCTTATTAGAAAGTTAGTGGGAGTTGTGAATTATCAGCATCTCTTGGGTCAAGCCACTGAGCGATGAGAATTCGTTGTCATCTCACGATTCATTGTTTAATTGTTTAACATATATTACCTATGATATCCAAATTACTTCCTGTATAAAAAGTCCCATCAGCTTTAATTATGCATCAGCTACTTATAGCGGGTAGTGTGGTGTACTGGATACGACACTGGATTGGAAGTCAGGAGACCTGGCTAGTATTCCCAAATTCTGCTACTGACCTACTGTGTAACCCTGGGAAAGTCACTTCACACCTCTCTGTGCCTCAGCAGCCCCATCTGTAAAAGGGGACTAATAGTACTTACCTTCCTTTCTAAAACACTTTGAGATAAGAACATAAGAATGGACATAGTGGGTCAGACCAATGGTCCACTTAAGCCACTATTTTAGGGAAATTTTGTATAGTCTGCAAACTTTGCAACCTCACTGTTTACCCCTTTTCCCAGACCATTTAGCAATATGTTGAGCAGCTCTGTTCCCAGTGCAAATCCTTTGGGGACTCTCCTATTTACCGCTCTCCATGTGAAAACTGACCATTTATTCTTTCCCTTTGTTTTCTATCTTTTAACCAGTTACTGATCCTTGAGAGGACCTTCCCTCTTATCCCATGACAGCTTACTTTGCTTAAGAGACTTTGGTGAGGGACCTTGTCAAAGGCTCTCTGAAAGTCTGAGTTCACTATATCCACTGGATCACCCTTGTCCAAATGTTTGTTGACTCCTCTCCAAGAATTCTAATAGACTGGTGTGGCATGATTTCTTTTTATAAAAGCCATAATGACTCTTCCCCAACATATCATGTTTATCTGTGTCTAATAATTCTGTGCTTTGCTGTGGTTTCAACCAATCTGACTGGTACTGAAGTTGGGCTTACTGACCTGTAACTGCAAGGATCACCTCTGAAGCCTTTTTAAAAAAAATCAGTGTCACATTAGCTATCCATCAGTCATTTGGCAGAGGCTGATTTAAGAGATAGGTTATATACAATAGTTAGTAGTTCTGTAATTTCACATTTGAGTTCCTTCAGAACTCTTGGGTGAATACCATCTGGTCCCAGTAACTTATTATTGTTTAGTTTATCAATTTGTTCCGAAACCTCCTATACTGACACCTCAATCTAGAACAGTTCTGGGACAAAGTATCTTCATTAATATCAACTTCTTTCTGGCATAGAACAATATTGCATAGCACTGACAGTATGAAGCTGCTAAAACTAACAAGCCTCAAAATATGCAAAAGAAAGCAAGTAATTGCCAAAAAATGACCTTGGAAATAGTCTGTGGAATTTACAGGGAGAAGAGACTCCAAGTTTTTTTTTTAATTAAAACAGAAAAAAAGTGATTTATTAATAGTCTTCTAGGCATGTTTCTGAATGCCTACCTTAACATTATTACTAAGGATCAAAAACAAGAACTTTTTATGTTGTAAAATGATCCAGTGATCAGATGAGGAGTTCCCATTAAAAATGACTCCTGATTTTGTGTGAGAGACATAGGAATGGGGGTAGTGTGTAATTATTTTGTAATATGCACATACATACACACACGTGTACAAAACACATACACACACCAATAAACAATAGGGTATGATGTCTTCATTAGATTGTTAGCACAGCCTATTTGTTTTTTAAATTCAAAGATCTTCCTTTGCTACATAAATTAACACAGCTGCCATGCAGCTTTCATGCAAAACAAGGAAGAGGAAGAATAGTTGCTTTTGGACCAAGAAAGTCTTAACAAAACTGAGAAAATGAACTCAACTGGTGATGGGGTTTGTTAATGTGCTACCTTTTAAGCTGTTTAAACAACAAAAACAACGACAAATTAAACCTCTGAGAAAGAGTTTTAGACCATTAGAAACCCGGGCAGGTATTTCTGAAATTTGTCACAAATACACATACACACATACTTATATATTTACCTGTCCAGCATTTTAGTGCTGGCTCGTTCTAACTTTTCCAAAATCTGAGGAAGTTGTGTGTCATCATCACATGACCCTCCCCAACCAAGGACACGGGCAAGATCATTTCCAGTACCAAGGGGAAGCACTCCCAGCTGACACTGAAATACAGCAAAAGAACACATCTTTTATTGCAAATAAAAGAACTGAAAGCATGAACTAACATAGGGGTGAGCAAACTTTTTGGCCTGAGGGCCACATCTGGGTGGGGAAATTGCATGCAGGGCCACGAATGTAGGGCTGGGGAAGGGGGTTGGGGTACACTGTGCAGGAAGTGGCTCAGGGCAAGGGGTTGGGGCAGAGAAGGGGTGCGGGATGTATGAGGGGGCTCAGGGAAAGGAGTTGGGGTGCACAGTGTGGGAAGGGGCTCAGGGCAGTGGTGCAGGAGGGGTGCGGAGTGTGGGAGGGGGCTCAGGGCAGGGGTTGGGTTGCAGGAGGGGTGTGGGGTGTGGCAGGGGGTTGAGGTGCAGGAGGGGTGCGAGGTACAGCAGGGGGCTCAGGGCAGGGGGTTGAGGTGCAGGAGGGGTGTGGGGTGCGGCAGGAGGTTGGAGTGCAGGCAGGGAGCTTGGGGCAGGGAGTTGCAGTGCAGGGTGCAGACTTACCTGGAGGGGCTCTGGGGTGGCAGTGGCACGCACCAGGGCCTGCCTGCCCTGTCCCTATCCCCGTGCCGCCCCGCTTGTATGTGGCCCCTAGGGGAAGGGGAGCAGAGGGCTCCGCGTGCTGCCCTTGCCTGTGAGTATCTCCCCCGATGCTCCCATTGGCCACGGTTCCCAGTTCCCAGAGTGGAGGAGGGCCCGCGGCGCAACGGGGGTGGCAATCCCGCAGGCCGGATCCAAAGTTGAGGGGCTGGATCTGGCCCACGGGCCATAGTTTTCCCACCCCTGAACTAACACAAATGTTTACACCCTTTCAAGAAGCAAATGTTAATTATATAGCTGATTACTAATTCAAATCTGTAGGTCAAATCCTATGGTCCTTATTCAGTTCAAATTTCCCAGCGACTTCAGTGGGAGTGTTGATTAAGTAAGGATTACAGGATTTGGCACTCTACCTACCTATCTGTGGGAAAAGGTAAAGAAAAAAAGTAAGTACATACACTTGCCTGTTTGTGCAAGCTGAGTTTATCAATTTCTGACAAAACCCAACCAACGCTTCCATCTCCACCACATACAAGAATCCGGAAATTGTCAAACTTCTGAAATAACCGCAACCTGAGGGGAAAATGCAGCGGGTTAGAATGCATGCCCATTCATGGATATTCCATGAAAATGCTTGTGTTTACAGTACATAGGTGCCTGGTTTTGCTTTTGTGATAATAGGGATGTAGATAAGTCCAACTACTACACCATATGTAACTTACACTTTTATCTGTTACAATATATTCTACCTACCCTATTTTCTGGGAAATAACATGCAGAATTTTAATGAAAAATTTCCCTTTAAGATCTCATGCGCAGTTTTCAGTTTTTTAAAAATATGAGGTTTGTCAGAATACTGAGCCAAACCATAGAGTCCATGCTCTGAGAATGCCAATCAAAGTTGGATGTTCGAGGCACCATGGCAGTCAATGTGAGTTTTGCACCAGTAAAGGTTAAGCAATGACTGCAGTGTGTGGTCCAGAATGTGGATGGGGTGGACAGTCCAGTCCCCTGCCAACTTGTGACTTTTCTAAACCAAAGGAAAATTAATCGCTATACATGAGATGGTGATCATGGGAATACAAGGCAAACAGAGCGAATATATTTCATACTGGATCTTCAAACAATGTCTTGTTTCTACTCATAGACTACCTGCCTCCAGTTCCTTCAGTTCTCCAAATTCTGCCAAGATACCCAATACAATATTCTCCTTAGGTGATAAAGAAAAGGAGGACAGAGGAGACAAAGAACAAACAGAGAGGTGAGACTAAGAGGAAAGGGAAAGGAGACATGAAGAAATAGAGATCAAAGAGGAGAGAGAGCAGGAATGGGAAAACTAAGAGAAAATAAGGGGAGAAATACTAAAAAAAATACTGATTCTTTAAATGATAAAAATACGGCTGTGTATTTTTATGCATATTATTTTCCAGAACATGTATCATCTTAGCATTATTTCTAAAAGAAGCACATAACGTGAATGTCAGATTTTTGAAGTGTTTATGACATTTCTAATGAAAATACTGAATCTTGTATAATAGGCAGATGTATATTCAAAACAAGACACAATATTACTCATCTCAAACAGTGTTTGGAATCACAAAGCTGATGCCAAAATGATATTTGCCACCCCAGGAACAGAAATAATCCTCTAGAAGTACACTGTACAGAGAATACGATTTTGCCTTTCAAATAGCTGAAAACAGGAAGTTATCAGCATCATCTGATAGAATAGGTTCCACAGACCCCAGTTTGGGAACCACTGCCAAAGTCAATCACCTCCCAACTTTAAAAACAGCAAAGAATCCTGTGGCACCTTATAGACTAACAGACGTTTTGCAGTATGAGCTTTCATGGGTGAATACCCACTTCGTCAGAGGCAAGAAGTGGGTATTCACCCACGAAAGCTCATGCTGCAAAACGTCTGTTAGTCTATAAGGTGCCACAGGAGTCTTTGCTGCTTTTACAGATCCAGACTAACACGGCTACCCCTCTGATACTTATTCCCAACTTTAGTACTGTGTCAAGTATTTAAACCAAGGTGCTTTTGAGATACAACTTTACAAAAAACCCAGACTTTTAAAAAACTTAAGATACATTTTTCAAACTTTCATATCTCAAAAATGGCTTATCCAATTCAATTGAAGCTTCCTCTCTTTTTCCTCTAGCAAGAGCCTGCATGTGAAATATTAGGTGGAAAGGATGTTTTTTAAGTAAAGTCTGAATCTATATTAGGGTTATGCTGGAGAGTGAGTTACAGATATAGATATAAATATAAATATAGATACATGCATTTTTTTATTTGGGGGCATTTTTAAATTTTTATCATACAAACATAGCTCTGCGCATAAGTGCTGGAACTAGGGGTTCTAGAAGTCTTGAAGTGGTTTCTATTATATACAGGGTTTACAGTTCCATTCAATGGTTCTCAGCACTCCCACTACACAAACTGTTGCAGCACCCCTGGTATTGCATCTTTACAAATGTTAAATCAATATATTCACTTGGTGTTACCTGACATGAATAGGACATTTAATCACAAAGCAATATTTGCATTTGTGACCTAAACTGTAACCAGCAGCGTATTATCGCCTAGACCAACAAGGCCTTGGCCTAGGGCAGCAAATTTGCAGGGGTGCTCGCGACCCCTCCCCAACTCTGCCCCTTCCCCAAATCCCGGGCCCGCCTCCTCCCCCAGGCGCACTGCACTTCCCTCCTTCCACCTCCCTCGTAGGCTTGCCGCGTGAAAGCGCTGGAAGGGAGGGAGAGAGAAGCGAATAGCGGCACTCGGAGGAGGCAGAGCAGAGGTGAGGTGGGGCCCGCGGGGAGTAACTCGGGGGGGGCCGGGAACCGCTTCCTGCCCCAGCTCACCTCCGCTCCACTGCTGCCATCCCCCGAGCATGCCGCAACGCCTCTTCTCCCCCTTCCCTCCCAGGCTTGCCGCGCGAAAGCGCTTGGAGGAGTCAGAGCAGAGGTGAGCTGGGAACCGTGGGTACGGGGAGTGACTGTTGGGGGGGGGGGGGAGGGAGGGAACCGCTCCCTGCCCCAGCTCACCTCCACTCCACCGCTGCCATGCCCTGAGCGCCACAACTCCCCTTCTCCTCCGTCCCCCCCAGGCTTACCGCGGGGGAGCAGAGGTGAGCTGGAGGGGGGCAATTTTTTGAGGGCCTAGGGGCGCCAAATTTGTTAATCCACCACTGACTGTAACCTGAATGTAGGTCTCCAGTGGTGAAAAGCTAATGTCCTTAACCAACCACATCACTTCCTGTAGTATTTTCAAAGTGCCATTTGTGTCCAAAATTCTAGGGGCAAGTCTACACTACAGTGCTACATCAGGGCAGCTGCACTGATGCAGCAGCACTGATGCAGCAGCGCTGCTGTAGCATGTCTGGTGAAGATGCGTTATGCCAATGAGAGCGCGTTCTCCTGTCAGCATAATTACTACACTGCAGCTAGAAGCGGAAACTATGTTGCAAGAGAGCATCTCCTGCTGACATAGCGCTGGTGTAAACAGCGCGAAACTTGTGTTGCTCATGGGGGAGCTTTTTCACACCCTGGAGTGACGTAAGTTAAAGCAACTTAACCAGTAGTGTAGACCTGCCCTAAAGCTTTGTTAGAATATTATTCAAGCTATTTTAAGACATTACAGAATATTTACTCATACATATTTCTGTATATAGATATTCACAATGAGCTGCCAATCATAGCTGAACTGTATGTTGAAAATACACACACAAAAAAAGAACACATTTCTTTCAGCTGAGTATAATGCCCTGATTCAGGAAAGCACCTAAGCAAGTGCTTAATTGCCTTCCTAAATCAGGGCCTCACTAGGTATGTCTACATAGCCTGTGGCAGATCAGCCCCCTCCCTGGGCTTCAGAGCCCAAGCTCCAGCCCCAACTTCAAAGCTCTGTCTACACAGATATTTTTAGAGCACTAGCATGAGCTCCACAAGCCCCACTGCTGCAGACTGTATAGACGTAACTGTAGAGACCACAGCCTGGAGCTAGCCAAAAGTCCATGAAAAATATGAATGCATTTTTAATTTCAAGTGAATCTTTTTTTAAAATAAATAAAATCCTACACACCTTCAGAACTGATAATGAAGTTATAGGTGACTGGTGTTTTAAATTACGGATGTTAATAGGAAAGCAAATATCAGAGATTTGTAAAAAATACTATAATTAGGGGACAACTGAGTCACCTTTATACTCAATTCCCTTTGAAAAGGCTTGCTCAAGATTGCAAAGTTCATTACCCTAAATGAGGTCCTCCATTCATTAAATCAAACACCTGAGCTGGATTTAGCGACTGTTTGAATCGACGAAGAAACTTTACTCCCTGATTGTCTCCACTCTTTGAGTTAACAAAAACTAAAAGAGGACTGGCACAGGATGGCGGGCATGTGGCTTTCCAAAATCCTGTGAACAAAAAGTTAGAAAGAATGAAATAAATAAGATCTTTATATATGAACACATTCAAGAGAAATCACGAGAAAGGAAAGGAAAATGGATGAAAGGACAAAAGGGATGCAATCATATGATGCATAATGCAAAAACTGAACTGAGTATTAGCCTCAAGGAGAATAGCACTGTTATATTAAAACTACTTCAAATTTACTACTTTGCTTTTTGTCTCCCAGATTTTTATCTGAAATGTTGTCTAAATTTAGCAAAACACAAAAGAAAATAGCTTTATTTTCCACAGCAAAAAGGTGGGTTGATGGAATGTTTCAATTTTTTCCAGCATACACCACCATAACATCAAATACATTTTCCAGATATAAACCATATTTTTTCTGACTTGTTTTTAAAAGCTTCTATCAAGTTCCACCACACTGCAGTAGTGTTGACTTGAGTCCTCCAATCTACAAAAGTTCCCATTCCCACCAAATTTAAGAAGCCCCATACATTTCCACTAAATGTTATATTGTTAAATTACGCCCAACTGAGACTTTGCATGAAAACTTCTATTTCAGACTGAATTTATACAGCTGAGTTATAATGGAAGAACTGAACACCACACTCTTATGGTCTGAGCCAAAGCTTACTGAAGTCTTTGCAAGACTTTCAATTGTCTTCAATGGGCTTTGGGTCAGGACTTTAGTAAACAGTGCTAATGGCCAGTGTTGTCATGAAAATCACATTCATTGAGAGCCCAATGGGAGTTATGGATGCTCAGCACCACTTTGGATCAGGCCATATGTGACCAGGTTTTGACGCTTATTTCAGGCAAGAATAAAGTAATTATCTCTTTCTAATTGTCTAAAAACAAATCTGAAAGCTAAAACTCTTATCAGTTCTGATGAATTAGAAAAAATTGACTTTGAAAATGTAAGAAGTTTAATATAATTCCACTTTCTATTAATGCATAATTTAAAACAATATTTTTTTTACTGATAAGCAATCTAATTGCACTAATAATGAAAGCAATCTTCTTAGCATGAATAATAAATAGCAGCAATTTCACTGCTTCAGCCAAAGACATTAGACAGTAAGTTCACACAGTCAGTGAACATCTCCAGTATTCACAGTCATTTATATCAATCCCATACAAAAAAAAAAGTGCCTAACTTATAAGTAAGGTAGTTGGATTGCATATGCCACCAACACAAACTATAAAAAAAAATGAAATAAAACAATTAGTTTCTCAGCACTCCACTCAACAATTCATCTTCCCAACCTCAACTTCACCTTCTTTCCTGCACCTACAGTCAAGATCTCTATCCTGAACAACCAATGAGCACATTTCAATTTTCACTATCTTTAACAGTGATCTGTTCATGTTTCAATGACTAGTGTTTCTAATTAAAATACAATTTTGATAGAAAATGGAAATGATATTTTTTTTACCCTCAAAAACATCAGAAGAGAGTGCATCTGAGGAGTTCAGTAAATTAATCTTTGCGTAACACAAAACAGTGATTTGGAGTTAAAGAAATCATTCTTTGTGTTTTCCGAAAGTGGCCAATGTCAGAATGCATGTGTGAAGTTCTCAAGGACTCTGGTTGTTTAGCTGGCGGATCCCAGAGAAACATGAGGAGAACACAAAAATTTTAAAGGGGAGCATTTAAAAATATCTGCAAGCTATTAAGTACTTTTCTAAAATATAATTACATGGAAAGTTCAATTACCATCTGAAGAGTTATTGTGCTAAATTTGGAGACTAAATTTATCTGTGAAAAAGAGGGATTTTAGCCCTGCTTCAGGTAGAAATCTCAGTGAAACCATAACTATAGAATACCTACTAATGGCCCTGTTATACTACGTACCATCAGAATCTATGCTGTTGAGTGCTGTTGGAGGTATGATGGATACCTTACATTGTCCAAGCGGACATTTTCGAGGATACAGATCTTTACAGGCAGTGTGAACCTGAGGAAAAATAAGTTAAATAAATAATTGTTTCCTAACATTTAATCTGATTTTATGGTAAAATTGCAATAGATACAGTAGCTAGATATTATTCAGAGATGGGGTAATATATAACAGACTATACTGGAGTATATTCAAATATATACAAACATTAAACCATAAATTGTTTAGTTATCTATTTCTAAACAAAATATTCTGAATGCACTACGATACTTAAAAATTCTGCAGATTTTCTAGGAAAAGCACCAAATTACAGGACGCTAACAAGAGATAAAGGCATCAAGGGAAGAAATGCAATTATATATTGATGAGAAGACAGTGATAGAATGATGAAGAATTTAAATCTATACTACATGAAAAATAGTACAGAAGATAGGAACAAGGGTAACAAAGTTTCAGCAGTTATATATTTCAGAATAGATTAGGACAATTAGATTTATATTTATTAGAAGATACAAGGAAGCTAAAATGAAAGCCATACTTATAACTATAAGGGGCACAGAGTATCCCACCAACTATTCAAGCAGATGACCTGCTCAAAACACAAGGAGCCTCCAGTACAGGATGAAGCATGAAGGGCCTGATCAAAAGCCCACTGAGGTAAAAGCAAAAAGTCTCCCCTTGATTTCAGTGAGCTTTGGACCAAGGCCTCAGAGAGTTAGGAGAAATGCAAAGGATAAATGATATATAGCAAGGACTATTAAAGAAAAACCTATATTTGTGGACCTATTAAAAACAACAGACAAGTGGGACAGATATTCTAGATTATGAATGTTACAGATCTGTCCAACTCACTCTCTAGGAGCTGCCTGGTCCCCTTCCCTTCCAAAAGATTAAGTAATGAAAAATAAGAATAATGGGTAAATAATCATCCTGGCAGAATCCAAGACATTTTTACAAGCCATATGGTACCTACCATAGCTTTACACCAAAGGCACTTCCAATCTTGGAGGCGTAAAACGCTGCCACAAGTCTTGTCGCAGACAGCACATTTGGCACTGACAGGCAAATTACCCTCCAACCATTGGTGAGGCATAGCTATCTGTGAGGAAGTTGTTATAAAGTTAAATGCCATGGCACGGAAACTTGCCATTAAAACTACAAAAATATCAGTAATTCAGTGTCCTCCTGAAACTTTCCTCTGATTTACTCTTTGCACCAATATCTAGATATGTAAATTTCTGTATGCGTGCATATTTTTGGCAATTCTAGCACTAATCTTCTAGATAAGAGTGTTTCATGCCAGTGGCTGTAAAATTAACTCATCTACTTTGACACAACTCAGACAGAAAGTGTTGTTACATTTTCTACTTTTAATTTTAACTCTTACATGTATCAATAGAACTACTATGTTAATGAATTCCAAACAGATCTTCTGGGGAACTGGGGTCAGTTACAAGTAGACAAAGCAGGCCGAGAAAACAGCACATCAACAAGACTAACACCTTCTTCACTCAAGTTTGAGGTAGGAGAGAAAGGGGCTTCTCACAGCAATTCTCAAAGCTCAGAGGATCCATCCATACTTCCGCCAGAATTCTGTAACATGGAATTCTTCCTTCTCGAGCCCATTGATGGTAAATGTGTCTCCTGAAGAACCCCTGAATTAGGCTTTTAATATAGTATCTATAGCAATACAGCCAACTACCATTAACTTTAATGGGTCATATGACAACATTTCTATACTGGCCAATAAAATAAAATAAAATAAAATACCCACCAAACAATTAACTGTTGTGAAGTATTGAAAGCCTGAATAATACTTACACCATCTTCATCCTCAATGATATCTTTCCCAATGGAGGCTAACGTAGTCCACTTGCAATTATTTGTTGCCCTGACCGCACACCTTTTATGTGCTTTAAATTTACACACTAGAAGAAAGACACAAATGTACTTTATATTAGCTATTGCCTGATTGCAGTCTCTGTAAAGCATTACATCAACAGTTACATTTTCAGAAATTCAGTCAAATGCAAATCACTCTATAAAACAGAGGAGTACATGTTCACTTACTGTTTCAGACAAAACACAAACCAATTAAAACAAAGAAAATTCAGAGTTCAAACTCACTCTACCTTTTACTTGCTGAACTGTGTCTAGGGATTACATACTGCTGTTTGCTGGCTGCAAGATTACTCACTATTCTGTATCCCCTGAAATTCTTAAGATCTACAGACATTAAAGCATGGAATGGCAGTCTTAAGTCTTCTTGCTCTTGTCAATTATTCATATGTAAACTTTAGTTATTTTAATGACTTTAAAAAAAATGCAATTCTTTTATACTGTAGCTTTTAAAAATATCTTCCATTGACATTATAAAAGAGACAGCATAAATCTCTTGCTCGATATATTTTGAATGCAACCCTCATTACAGTTATCCATGGCTTTCTCACCTTGAAACTGAATGACTGCAATTGGAATACTCTGCATGGGGTTATATTTGGAGACCATTTGGAAACTTTAGCAGATGCAGGATGCAATAGTCAGTTTGCTTAGTTATTCATGGAAGGAGCCTATTATATCTGTCCTGTGAGATTCACATGGGCTCCCAGTTAATTTCCAGGTGCAATTTAATGTACTTATTTTGACCTATAAAAATGTAATTGTTTGGGTCTTGGCTACCTGAGAAACTGTCTCTCTCTTTGTGTGACATAGCAGCAGCTGAAATCACCTGAGGCATTTGAGCAGCTAGAGTTCTGGTTTAAATGTGAAGGAAATGCTTGCTGGGCATTTACTTTCCTCTTTGTCCAATGTAGCCCTTTGCAGCACAATAGAAGGCCTGTTTCCAGTTTCCGTAGACTTCTGAGAAGGTGGAGGATTAGGATGGTATGTGTCTATTCAGTAGACTGGGGGTTATTGTTGAGTCTCATAGGTTACTTGGGTAAGGACAAACCTAATTTTTAATAGATTTATTTTGAAAATCCATAGTTGTCTTAATGTATTATACATATGCCTCATGCATGTGGTTTGATATTTTAAAAGTCTGAATAATTTTTATTTTCTTTGATATAATTCGCATACCATGTAATGAAATCATATTGTACCAAACAGACTGATGGATTACAGTTGAGTTTTTATGTTAGTGGAAGTGTATGAGATCATTCCATTTATAGTATCAGAGGGGTATCTTGCATCCGAAGAAGTGGGTATTCACCCACGAAAGCTCATGCTGCAAAACATCTGTTAGTCTATAAGGTGCCACAGGATTCTTTGCTGCTTCTCCATTCCATTTATAGAACTTTATATTTGCAATAACCATAAAAGCTTTATAAGAGCACAGGCAGTATCAGTAGTTTCTTTGCAAACAAATATAACTATCAAATGCTTTGGCCCAACATTTCTCCAAGATTAAAAGTGCTAAGATCTGGCACAAAAGGTCCCTCTGGAGCCTGGACCATACATTTATTTATATTTTTAATACCACTGATCCATTGTCAGATTTTAAAAAAATGAACAAGGCCTTTGCTCCTGCCTTGGCAGGGACTAGGAGAACAGAAAGGCATATGGTCCACCCACAGTGAAGGGCAGAAGAACAGAAGGAGCATCCCAGTTGCTCTCTAACAATCCCCATGGCTATTTCAAAAGCAGCATTCATGGGTTCCAGCAGTATCTATGTCTATCCCTCCTCAGCCAGAGGAATAGGGCCAGATTCTCAAAAATGCTCAGCACCCACAGTGGTTCCAGATTTCCAAAAGTGCTCAGCTCCCCTTGAGGCACAGAAATAAGGGATGGATTTTCAAAGTGCTCGGCACTCTGCGTTTTCCACTGGAACAGCCTGGGAGTACCCCATGAGCTCAGCTCACTTGAAAATCCACCACTTAATCTGGTATCTGAATGGAAGTTTGTGACGGAGTTGGGGGGGGAAGGGGGTTCTTGGGTTTTTTCATGTTTTCCAGTGGGTTGCATGCAGAGGGAGTGGGACTCAGTGTCCCCGGTGTTACTGGTTTAATGAGGTGAGGGGAGAGGGAGTTTGTTGTTACAGAGAACCAGAGAGGGAACTTGGGACCCCAGCCAATGGCCTGGAGGATGGATACCTCAGCGACTGATGACCCGATGCAGCTCAGGAGTTGCAACTGGTTCTGGCCAGTGGGAGGACAATGGGCTGGGAAGAGAGGACCCCGGTTACCTAACCAGCCGGTTCCAGCCAGAGGGGCCAGAGTTGAGAGGAGATGAGGCCCAGGAGACCCTGTTTTCAACCCTGTTTACCTTGAGAGAAAACAATGGACAGAGGTGGGGTTTGGGGCCGGTGTTATCAGATGCCCATCTGGGAAGCAGGAAGGCACTGGACTGAGGAGGGGGAGCAGGCAGGGCCTGCCTGGGTGCAGGGAAACTGGGATGTGCTGTGCTGAGGGAGGCCAGGCCTGAGGCTGGAGAGTTTCCTGTGCTGTGTTCACCTCTCAATAAACCCTCCTGTTTTACGCTGGCTGAGAGTCACTCCAGTCTAGGGAACAGGGTTGCATCATCCCTTTCGGGGGTGGAGGCCCCAGGGGTCCAGAGCGAGTGGACTCCCTGAGGGGGGCCCAGGGTGCGAAACTCGTGTGCTACGACTCAAAGAGGTGCGGCTCCAGGAGGTGGAGAGGCCTAACCCTAAGAGAGAGTGGACCCCCAAGAAGGGCTGTCTCACTGAAGGGGCACCCCCCTCGGACCGCACAGGGCCAAGACAGTGGACACGACCTGTGAGTCCGTGACAGACCTATATAGCCTTGACAGTGGGTGCTGAATGCTTTTGAAAATCTGGTCCATAAATATGGGTTCATGAGAACAAGAGCAGCACTAGACACTTTTGTCACCTGCAGGCTGGTCTACTGCAAAACCACTAGGCGTCCTTGTGGCACCTTAGAGACTAACAAATTTATTTGGGCATAAGCTTTCGTGGGCTAGAACCCACTTCATCATATGCATTGAGTGAAAAACACAGTAGCAGGTATATATACACAGTACATGAAAAGATGGGAGTTGCCTTACCAAGTGGGGAGTTAATCTAATGAATCAATTCAATTAACAGTAGAATACCAAGGGAGGAAAAATCACTTTTTAGTGGTAATGAGGGTTGCCTTGGTATTCTACTGCTAATTGAATTGTTGGACTGACCCCCCACTTGGTAAGGCAACTCTCATCTTTTCATGCAGGGCCGGCTCTACTGTTTTTGCTGCCCCAAGCAGTGCGCCGAATTGCCGCCGCAGACGGCGGGGGCAGTCCATGTGCTGTTAGGGTGGCATGTGCGTTTCCGCGGTGGCAGCAATTCGGCAGCAGCTTCTGTCGTCAGCCGGAAGACAGAAGCTGCACCGCTGCAGACAGCTGAACATAGAAGCTGCCGCCGAATTGCCGCCGCCACGGAAACGCCCTAACGGCACCCGCCGTCCGCGGTGGCAATTCAGCCGCTGCTTGGGGGCAAAAACACACAGACTGCCTCCCCTTGCAGATTGCCGCCTCAAGCACCTGCTTGGGATGCTGGTGCCTGGCGCCGGCCCTGTTTTCATGTACTATGTATATATACCTGCTACTGTATTTTCCACTCCATGCAGCTGATGAAGTGGGTTCTAGCCCACGAAAGCTTATGCCCAAATACATTTGTTAGTCTCTAAGGTGCCAGAAGGACTCCTCATTGTTTTTGCTGATACAGACTAACATGGCTACCACTTTGAAACCTGCAAAACTACTGTGGACTATATTGTAGAGTCAACCATGAGCCTAAGTAAGAGGCAGTGTGCAGTTGTGCTACCTGAGAAGCAGACCAGAAATGAAACTGACTCAGTCACAATCTGGAGCCTACTTGACTCTTGCTCCAGGGGAAGCAAGCTGTGCTACTTTTCGACCTAGCAGCTTACTTCCCCCTGTACATCAGCTCAGCTGCGACTGTGAGCACATGGGTGGGGATGAGGGGCTGCAGAACCAAGGCTTCCCACTTCACCAACCTCACCTGTCCTCCTATGCAGGAGTAGGGTGACCAGATGTCCCGATTTTATAGGGACAGTCTCAATTTTTGGGGGGGGGGTTCTTAAAGAGGCACTTATGGCCCCCCACCCCCTGTCCCGATTTTTCACACTTGCTCTCTGGTCACCCTATGCAGGAGCAGCAACCCCACAGAGGCCACTCTCACTCCTACACACAGACCTACATTGTGGGTAGCCCATACAGGGGAGTAAGGTGTTTCCTTGTGCCCTATTACTCCTTTGAGAGCATGAATAGGGAATCCCAACCAAGCCCTATATCTAGGCCTGGAGGTGGAATCAATGCAAAGGCTCCAGTTCAGGCAGAATGCGGCAGAAAACCTCAGGTAGACAGGCTGTTGTGAGGATATCATACTGTGGTCTGATCCCTCCACTGGCTGCCAATCTGTTTCTCTTGCCAGTTCAAGGTTTTGGCCCTGATCTACAAAGCAATCAGCAACTGAAGACCAAGCTATATCATACACCACATCCTTGCCATGACCCACTAAGACAGCTGTACTCTGAAACAATACAGAGTATGAAAGCCATGACAAACACAAGAGTGGGAGGCAGAGGAAGTTCAGCTGTAGAATGACCTTCCAGAGGGGATTAGACTAATCCATAATATGATCACCTCTAGGACATGCTGCAAGGAAAGCATTTCTCAGCATACCGGGAATGATTTTTACAAATGTTTATATGTATATCTCTCAAGCAGAATTTCCTGTAACCTTGGAAGGGAAAGGAATGAAGACCTCATGAGGTCTTCTAGGAACTTGCTATGCAGATCCAATCCACCTGTGAAGAAATTAGATGCTCTAGTGATGGGAATGAGGAGTCGGAAAGAATTATATGTCCTCACTTCATTACAGTTCAGTGGAAGAGTTACCATCCAATTAGATAGCATGGTTCTGGGGCCAACGTCTGGTCAACCTGGATGGCTTGCTGCCTGATTGGCTAGGACTATGGGTGCTAATTAAGACCTGCAAATTCAGACTCAGGACCAATCAAAAAGTAACTCAAACCTACTTATCCCCAGCATTCCAGTAAAAAGGCAAGTGTCCAGTCAGGACCAGCAGATAATACCCTGGCAAGTGACAGCTCACATGTGCTTTCTGAACACCCTGCCTCTTCTCCATCTTCAAATAAGGCTGCCTAAAGACAGCCACATATATAAACCCACCCACCACCAGAAAACAATGACTGCCACCCTGTATGTTAAACACTGTCAGAAATAAGGGTGGTTGGTGGAAAAGAACAAATGAATAATAGGGAAGAAGTCTTGCAATTTGTGAGGAGTTTTTACAAATAGAAGTTTTTGTAAATTATGAACTTGTTCATAGTGTCCCTTTTAGCAATGCCACCATTTAAAGATAAGATTTATAAAGAAAAGTGGAATTCAACCGTAACTAACACAGAGCTTTGCAAATGTGACACATTAAGTGCTCCTATCTCAAATGATACTGGGGCTGATTAATAAATGAGTTCTGTAGCACCCAGTTATATTTCTGGATGTCAGCTGACAATTTGCTGATAAAGCTTAAAAAAAAAAGGAAAGGAAAAATGCAGCCAGTCAGAAACCAGGTTATTCATAAATATACAGTATATTATTAAAAAGTATAAATTGCTTGGTAAAGTTATCTAATTAACTGTATGTATATGTATATACATATACATGTATATAACATTTTTCCTTAAAGCAATTAAGTAGACCATGTAACTAGTTGGCATTGTCACAGTTTCACCAACATCTGTTGCCAGATACAATAATTAAAATTTATAGCAATTATTAGGTATAATAGAAATAAAGTTAATGAAATAGAACACTGTCATGGGACCTCTTGCTTTGAAAACAAACATCTTTGTTATAACATGGTTTTGCATAAAGATATATCATTTTCTTGACTGATTTATTAATTATACTGCATTGAAAAAATCTGCATGTCCTGCCAAGCCTCTCTCTGTCGTCTTACGAAGTTTCTTTTTGGTAGTTTTCAAAGAACAGCTGTTTACTTGGAATGTTTTTCCTGACTTCAAAAGCTAAAGCCAAACTTTTGAAACTGACAAGGAGATCGCTGTTCTGGTACCCATAGTTTATGTTGTCAAGAAACAAACAGTTGTCCCATGAGAATCCACAGAAGATGTTATTTTGTTTCCAAGAATACTGGGATTAAAAATCCAACTGAAAAGAAATTCAAATACTGACATGAAAACAACAAAATTCAAAGCACTCGAATTGCAGCCTGTATTAGATAAACCTGTTTAGGAAAATAATTTGGAGATGCCTTATTAGTTTCCTCATTGTCATGTAAATTTAGTCAGCTAATAATAAAATATTTATATACTAAAACAAAAAAATTATGTTAAAAACATTCAAGATTGAATGGTCAGGCACTCAAGTGTTAGGAAATGCCACAATTAAGGCTGCCTCTGCAACCTTAATTCGAGTCCCCTGTGCATATGCATTATGATAAAGTCTTTAACTATAAAATCACATACTATTTTTCCCCACAGGACCCTAGTCTCATTCAGTGCACAGGATGGACAGTGCACAAATAACAAGCAGCTATTCAGTGTTATCTTTTATCCTCAATGTTCAATGTGCGGCCCGAGTCCTATTTAATCCATATTATTCAAACTCTGCTCTGTATACACAATTATTAATTTCCTCATGAGCTCTTCTATGGCACTCATTGCTATAGAATCTGAGTGCTCTAGAAACTTATGTTCACATCACAACAACCCTGTGAGATGAGGAGGTGGCATTACCCTCATTTTACAGATGAAGAACTGAGGTACAGAGAGAATAGGTCAAAAGCAACCACTAATTTTGGATGCCTAAACTGAGATGCTTAGGACCTGATTTTTCAGTGCACTTAGCAGCACATAGTACTATATATGTTCAAAGCTCAGCTCCCATTGACTTCAGCTGAGGTTGCGAGCACTCAGTACTTCCATAAATCAAACCCCAGGGTCTCATGTTGTGTGCCCAGAAAATGAGGAACACACAATTAATGACCACCAAGAAAAGTTTGGTTTAAGTGACTTGCTTATAGCATCACATAGAAATTCTGTGGCAGAGGTAGAGATAGAATCCAATCCTCCAGGGCAGCATTCAATTAAAGATCTTTTCTCTTCATACAATCCACTGCCTCATTCACTTCCAATTTCTACAATAAATGAGGCAAAGGTCCTACCACTCAGCCTCCTACACAACACAATCATGATTCGTCCTCAGAGCAGGTCCATCATGTTCACTGAATGAGCCAGGGGTCCTGTGGAAAAAATATGTGATTATGTAACTGAAGACAGTCTCATAATGCACAGGTACCACAAGGGGGACGAATTAAGGATGCACAGACAACCTTAATTCCGGCATTTCCTAACTTTTGATTGTGTGACTTTGCAACCTTACAAATGTTCTTTTAATGTAATTTGTGTGTGTAAGAAATAAGGCTGAAAGTGTCTCATTTGCACTGAAGTCTTTAACTTACCAGATATGTCTGACTTAGAATTGTCAATGTTAGCTCTGTTATGAAAAATTTATTGACTCTCTATAATACTATATTCAGAACTAAACCTTCTGAGTTGAGTTTACTCTATTATTTCTATTCAGAATACACAGAAGCACCAATAAATACTAAACTTATTAGTGGTGAGTGACTGAGGCTAAGGAGCGTTTCTTAGGGTTCTGTGGGTTATTATGGTTCTTTGTCTGAAAACTGTCCCTCCACTTAACCAACCTCCTAAATTCAAGACTCCTAAATAAGGCAGACTTCACAACTTTGAGGGAAAGAAATGTTTGAAAGGGATGGGGAATGAGAATTTAACTTAATTCTATTCTGCATAGAATTCCAAAGCAAGGCACATCATGAATTTATCTGAATTACTAATGTCTGTGCACAAATGCAATAGGAATCAGAATGTTATTGATACTAGCTGAATGCAAATCTTGACTTGCTGGCATCACATACTTAGTGGGATGATTCTGATAACTGTAGATAGCGTATGTAGAAGAGATAAAAAGGAAAGAAAAACTGGAGGAATAGCATTGTATTGCCGAAATAATTATGAGCTACAATTAAACAAAGAAGAAAAACACTGTGGACATCTGCTTCAGACCAGTAGGACTGGAGGGAACGAAATATTACTGGGCCATTTCTCAAAAGTTTTTAAGCTGCAAGATACTAACTGAGAGAATTTTGTTTACCTACAAGGTAACAAATACAGCTAACCAGGAATCAAAGAATACAAACAATCTAAGAGCTGGCAGCACTTTAACATGACATGTGTGGTCATGGCGCAGCACTCTAAAAAAATACACTTCAACGAGGGGCGTAGCTTGCAGCGCTGGGGCACTGTTTACACTGGCGCTTTACGGTGCTGCAACTTGCTGCGCTCACAGAAGACAATTCATGTGCCAGAAACCAGAAACACCAACAAGAAGGAAGACATCCTGGATCTACTGATAAGGAGAAAATCACTGAGTACATGTGAATAACAGGGAAGCATGGAACCAGTGACCATGCCCTAACTGAATTTAGCATAGAAATAAAAGGATTCACAGAATACAGAAGTACATGGGTGTCAAATGTCAGGCATGACCATTTTAGCAAATTAAAAAAACCATGCGATTAAGATGTAATGGGAAGAAGTGGCATTGAAGATTTCTGGGTTACTCCTAGAGTGACCAGATAGCACGTGTAAAAAAATCAGCATGGGGGTGAGGGTGCCTATATGAGAAAAAGCCCCTATAAAATCAGGACATTTGGTCACCCTAGTTACTCCTAAAAGACACCATACCCACTACATTACCTCTGATAAAAAGACAGTGGAGTACAAGAAATGGCCAATATGGTATTACAAAGGTCAGCTCAAGCAATATCAAATTTTTAAAAATATTCTGGAAACAAACAAGGGAGACAACAAAGCAAGGACTTAGTCATGTAGGACTTATAAAGAGAGTACAGGCAGGCAAACAACCAAAATGAGTTTGTTAGCCAAATAAATTAAAGGGGATTAACTACAGCTTTTACAATATCAGGGGGTGAGGTGGAAATACTGCAATACTAAAAAGTGAGTCAATCCAGAGATAAATTAGGAAGATTAAATTAATGACTAGTAGAGATACTCCTTTTATGAAATTTGCCTTCAATAAGATATATATATTTGAATGATTAGAAAGGAAGGAAGACTCTTTAAATATAAATTAAGAACATGTGAAACTGGTGAAAGAATATTTGAATATATACACATAAACCAGTCCAGATTACATGCATTCTAGAATCCAAAGGACATTAGGAAACAAATTACTCTACCACTAAGAATTAGATCTAAAAATCATGGAGAAATTGAAACGTAACCGAAAACTAAAATAAAAGTAATTTTAATTTTCAAAAAGACAAAAAAGAGCAACCCTGGCGATTACATTGATGTAAATGTAACAGCCAGTCCTAGCTAACTAATAGAACATTAAGATGCAAAAAACAAAGGTACTTAGCTAGTGGACAATGAACTACAAGCGTTGAAATCACAGAATCATAGAGTGTCGGAGAAATACATGAGTTTACAAAAAAATAATTCTTGCTAGAAAAAACTTACTCTTTTTTATTAAATAAGTACAATATTAGCTCTTAAAGGGAACCACAGTAGATGCAATATATTTGAATTCTGATTAAGCACTAGATACTGCGTCCCCTAAAATCATACTTCGAAAACTTCCTGAATGACTGAAAACTGTTTGAATGACTAGGGAAACTAATTGGGAAATGATAAATAGCAATGACAGTGGAGGTCAG
Source organism: Mauremys mutica (assembly GCF_020497125.1). Lineage (NCBI taxonomy): Eukaryota > Metazoa > Chordata > Testudines > Geoemydidae > Mauremys > Mauremys mutica. The sequence goes on along the minus strand of NC_059072.1, from coordinate 301,954,651 downwards.
CTACACCATCACTAACTTCTGTGATATATGTAACCCCCAAGGAGATTACCTAGATTCCAGGGGCTCTGTGTGCTGGTGGCTTCCCAAGTTGTGCTGGTGACCCTGCCAGGAAGGAGCAAGGGGAGTGGAGACACTGGCAAATAAATTCATATGGGAAGAAAAATAAGTTGCACCCTACTGAGTGGGTGGCGGGAATCAGAAGAATCCAGGCCTGTCCATCAAAACCCGTAAGGAGATTGGCACTAAAGGAGGTAACCAGGTGGATAGGGGGGTGCTACACTGGAGGTACTCTTGGGATCCCGTCTTTTAAACTCAGACCTTAAATTTACCCTTGCTCATTTCTCAGGGAAATTGAGTAAATTCCCAGTATGGATTACCAGAAGAGGCTTGTAACTTGGTGTGAGCTGGAGGGAGCCGACCCTGAACACCACTTCATACTCACTAATGTACCCAAGTTAGACAAACTGAAGATGAGACTGAACCCTGCAAGCAGGCATGGAGCTCACCAGCCCCCTTCCCCCAGTCAGTTCTATCCTTTCCCTGACTGGCCCAAACTGCTCCAAAAGTGGCTTCTCCCCTCTCCTGAGCTCCCATGGAAGGGCACCTCACTCCCTATTGGTTGCCGAGCAGACTCTGAGTCTGCCCTTGGCTCCCCTTTCCTCCCAGTGACAGTGTGCCTCTCCCTGAACTACCAGCACACAGAGCCCCAGTAATCAAGATAATCTCCTTGGGGTTTACATGTATATTCATATCAATGTCCCTGGACAGTTTCACCCTGCTGAATGCCTTCAGATGATGAACACTAACGGACAGGGACCTGACACTGGCTTTAGCACAGTTTACCGGCTATACAGCATTGAGTACAGATACTTCACAGTACAGATAACAGGAACAGAATTCTACAGGTAGTTAGGTAACATACAACTTAAAATCTATTTCTGAATAATATATTGTGTAATAACTGATTACCGTATTTACATTATTATACAGCAGCAAGAGTTTGCTGGGCAGTTAACTATTTTGTAATTAAAGGTCTAACCATTATTATAAAGAGTATTAAGAACATATTTTTCTTCCCAGTGAAAAAGCAATACCAAAGCTTGTGTGTAAATGGCATATATATTCCATAAGGACACATTTGACACTTAATTTACTGCCCCATTCCAGGAAACAAGGTAGACATATCACTGCTTTTCACAGAAGTTACAGTGAAAAGCCAATAAATGATAAAATAAAACTGAATATTTTCAAGGTTATTATAGAAATGTGCCTGTGCCAGATAATTCCTGCACTCTAACATTGAACCTTTAGTCCCATCCCAGTTTTTATTGATGTTGGATATAAGCTCTTTAATTATCAAATTATGAAAAGCATATAAATGATTTTTTATCCATTATGTGACCAGTGAAGAAGCATATTTTACCCTCCCTGCCTGCACCACAATATCAGTCAGCAGAAAGAGAGCAGCAAATCAGACAAAAACTGGGAAGAAATAAGGTCATGGACCCAACTAAGGAGTTAACTGTTGTTCCAGATTTTTGCCGATGAGAGACTAACAATATTTCTATTTTTTCCTCTTTTCTTTCAAAGGAATGCTATATCAATTCTGAGAACGGAGGAAAGAAAATGTTGCACTTTTACTCCACATCATTTTTGAAGTGCAAATCAAAGTAATCTCATCTTCTCTCAAAAACCTTACACTCAGGCAAGCACATACAGGGGAAGGGGGGGGGAGGGGGAAGGTATTTGTAGCAGGAGGAGACTTTTATATTGAGATGAACTAGAAAATAATGTCCAGAGTGTCAATAATGTGTGTCATATTGTTCGCATTTATTCTGACCAACAGAAATGTTCCTTTCTATAGCAATGAGTAGGTTTCTTCTTACTCCATAGCATTTTCAGTACTATTACCTGCCTATAGACTTTTAATTTTTTATTAGCTTATCGGATATTGTAAGGAAAAATATGTTGACTTTACCTTCACAAGACAGGCCATGAGAAGTAACTCCAGAGAGGCTCTCTCTGCACACATTACAGAAGGTAGGTCGGGCATGGGAGCAGGCGTACCAGTTATGCATCCCTGAGAAATGTTCCACATTAAACTGTGCGGTCTAGTAAAGGAGAAGTTAAGACAAATTTGCAAGTACAGAACACAGCTATAGAAACTGAAAGTACTTAGGAGTTCCATATTTATGCTGGAAAATTCAATGTGGAGAAGAAATACATTGAAAGGAGACTAACTCTCTCTCAAAACCTCAGAACAAGAGCATAGTAGCATGAATTGTACTAGTAAAATAAAGGTTTAACAAAAACTGCATTTTAACCTTACAGGTTTTTCACACTTCACAAGACTGTATGTCTTGGGTTCTGTGTACTGTAGAGCTTGGTATATTAAATCAGTATTTATCCTGAAAGAAGAACAACATGCACTGAAAGGGATATTATCTTACCTCATAATGTTCTCTAGACTGTACAGACTTCAGTGAGCTGATCCAGTCCTCCATCTCTTTTCTGTTCTCAGCACACAATATTAGCCTCCGGAACGGAGTGATTATCTGAAAGAGACGTCTCAATTTAATGATTCTGAATTTTATAGATAGGAGATATCATTACAGAATGTAACATCTGACAAGCCAATGTTTCTTCTCTCTGATGATGCAAGTGAAAATGCACACCCTAAATCTATATGATAATCAAAACCTTGAATATATCAGTGAGTTATGTGTTGTTGTTTTTTAATCACTGTCTTAAAATGGTAAAGTGAACTTTTCTCAATTTAAATTCCCAGGATTTATATTGGGCTTTCATATGGGCTTTTAAAAAAAAATATTATGTCTCTTTTTCAGCTCTTTATCCATATGTAAACGTAAAACTCCTTGCAAAGCTCTAAAATGGCTAAGAAATCTTTCCATAAATTATTTTAAACAGATGTCAGTTCTGTTTCATAACAACATTATAGCAACTGCAAAATCTATAATTACTGTAGACAAAGACAAATCATACTGATAAACAAAAGCTGGAGATTCATAAACATTCTGCGCATTTCTCATTCCTACATTGGTGATGACATTGTATTTACATAATTGTTGTAATCAAATATAAAAAAACTTGATTTATGAGTTAATATAGAAATACACCTACACAAGCTGTATAATCAAAAGACAGAGCAAAAAACAAACAGCTCAAACCCTATGCAATGGTGCCTATGCAGTGCTTCAGTGCACTCTTGGAACAGGTTGATGTTGTGCGGGGTTCAGTAGTCTGGATTTAGATCTTAGACACTGTATTCATCTTGAAATCTGAAGACTACTGAATCTTGGAGATTCAGAGTTAAGGTGTTTTTTTCTTCCCCCACTAGTAGATAAACAATTAAAAATCACAGTAAGGCACCAAAAACTATCAGCTAACTCCCACAGAAATTATTTTGAGCACCGCACTAAAATAGATATTGTAGTTGCTTTGAGAACAACGAAGGAATCTAAAATAAAAATCTAAGTAATCAAAGGAAGAGTCATTTGCTTCTTCTGCAAAAATTAAAAACTAAAACCTTGTTCAGTCTGAACATGTATTTCATTGTCCATACTGCCTACATTTGGAAATTATCTAAGTAAAGTAACAGCATAAACCACAGGAAAACTCTTAATTTTTTCTCATGGTGTTATAAGGTTCTTGTAACATTTACAATACATACATTATTAGTAAGTAATTATTTACAACTGTTTTTACTCACCCGGTGACCATGAGATAGCCTCTGCTCCTGGTTTGTGCTATGCAGTTCTTCATTAAACTGAACTGCACTTTAATATATCTGACAAGCAACCTAACTGAAATACAGCAGACTACAAGTCACATGGAAGGGCAGCACAAACCTTTGAGCTTTGTTTTTTTTTAAATGTACAAGCTGCACATGAAACTGGAGGACTCCACTCTGTTTTCTATTTCCTTCAGTCTTCTCCACCCTTTTTTTTTATAAGACTTATTAACATCTGTCCACTTCTCTTCCTGAATAACAGTTAATGCAAAGAGCAATGCTTCTCTCATCAGTTAGGAGCCAAATGGATGCTTTATTACTTCAAAATGTTTTTTTGACAGCTCATCAAATGAAGCACAAAGAAGCCATTAAACCATAATATAACCCTGGTTCCAATAACAAGCACCAGGCTTCATCGAACTCATAGATATTATTTGTACAAATACTTCCCCCAGTCTTTATTTCCCAATATACTGTATGATATCATAATAAAGATATCCATTTATAGCTTTAAAGTAAGGACAAGGCTGCCTTAGTCACACAGCTAGGTCAGAGCATTTCATGTCAATTCCTTCCTTCTGACTATCAACAGACAGTGTAGTGAAACACATTTAATCCAAAAATACATTTAACTACCTTTGCTCCTTAAAGTTCTTCTGGAAAAAACTCTTGATAATCTTTCCAAAAAAATACAGATCAAATACATATATTACGGATCTCTTATCTTTAGTAATATCATTCACATAGAATCCCTTACGTGAAAGAGTCAAAAAGTCTCTTTGCCAAATAACTCATGTATAACCATACCAGATATTCCTATAGCAATACCATTTTTATTTAATATTTGTTCATATAAGTTACAGCAGGCTGTAGCAGAGGCATTAAGTTATACAATTGATGGCTACATATGAATGTTAGATAAATTATTATTAGAGCTATTAAAATAAACACACTGGAAAGTTGGAAGAGCCCCACATATTTGTAGATACAGGACGTAAAAGGCTATGAAGACTAATCTACTTATATTCTTTCTGCTTCACGCACTTCCAACAACAAGCTTCAAGGAACAGCCAGTCTGGTTATTGTAAGGGAGCCAGACATACAAAACAAAAAGACAACCTGATGTTATATGAAATAAAAATACCTATGCTGGAATAACATTAAGTTTTTGACCTCCAACCAAGAGAAGCAATGAAGCTATGAATTCAGGTTCTTTCTATTCTTAAGGGGTTTCCTGAGTTGAGAATGATCTTATGTACCATACAATACCCCACCCTTCTCTTCTCCATTTACACTGAAGGCTATAGGTGCCGACTTCCACTGTTCCCAGTGAGTGCTTTACCCTACCCCTGCCCCTGCACTGCCCCCATTTCACCCCTTCCACAAAGTCCCCACCCCTGCCCCGCCTCCTCCCCTGAGCGGGCCCCATCCCCACTCCCTCCTGGAAAGTCCTAAGCACCGCCAAACAGCTGTTTGGCAGAGGGAAGTGCTGGGAAGTAGGCAGAGGAGTAGGGACACGACGCGCTCGGGGGAGGAGGTGAAGTGGGGGAAGGAGAGCTTGGCTGCCAGTCAGTGCAGAGCATGCACTAATTTTCCCCCGTGGGTGCTCCAGCCCCAGAGCACCCACGGAGTCGGTGCCTATGCAGAAGACCCCTCTATATGGGAATATTCACAAAAGGTAAGCTGAATCAACTACATTTGACTGAATTTAAAGTGCATTAAACTTCTGTGTGGATGCTTTAATTCAGAAATAAAGTGCTCTTAGTTCACTTTAAAGCGAACTAGAGCTATTTTACTTCTGAAGGAGACCATCTACACAGCTGTTAAATGTGCTTTAACATAATGCACTCTAAATTCACACCTCTAGTTAATTTGGCTTATCTTCCTGAATGTCTCATGTAGACATGTCATGAGTAATGTCACATGGTCCCATGGCTAAATAGGTAAATTTAGCATACAGTGCTTACACTTAAAAAGTCTCTTACTTTGTGAGTGTGCACACTGTAAGTGTCTGCGGGTTTCTAATTCAAAGTAAGCAACTTAAGAATTTGTTGAAACATACAGGGTTAAAATGTATCCCAGCACAGATGACCCACCCATGGCTCTCCAGACCTCCTAAATTCTTAAACAAAAGGCTTAAGTGGGGCTTAAATAGTGTGTTAATGCTTTGCTAGATTTCATTACTCTGATGTAACTTTTACCCATAGTATAAAAACCCTTTTCCTATCTTTTTGGGAACCACAAAAATCAAGAATGCCCCATTTTAGTCTTGTTAGGACATGATTCATTCACTACAAATATCACAGGTTTCCATGAAGCACCACAAAATTCACATAAAAACAATTTCAATAAAATATTAGGGCTATCCAATCAGGCCTAAAGAGTTTGAAACAGGCAGAAGAAACCTCCTACAAGATCCTCCCAACTACATCTGCTATCCACTAACATATATATAATGTATACATACAAATACATTATCTCATCAATGGCTTTTTTCCAATGGTATTACATTCCAATATCATATTTAGTTTCCTTTCTATTGTTACTTAATTCTTACTCCACAGATGGGCACCCCTACCCAATTCATATTTGTATGTTTTTTTCTCTTCTCCCTGGAATTGGAAGAGAAAAGGTACCAAAAATGGCAACAAAAATTATTAGGCTTATGGAACAACCTCCATAGGAGGAGAGAGAGACTCAGACTTTAAAGCCGATCATCTAGTTTGACTTGCACATTGCTGACTACAGAACCTTGCCTTGTCCTATAATAGACCCATAACCTCTGGCTGTATTACTGAAGTCCTCAAATCATGATTTAAAGACTTCAGGTTACAGAGATTCCGACATTTATGCTAGTTTAAAACAACAAATGACCCATGCACCACGCTGCAGAGGAAGGCAAAAGCCCCCAGGGCCTCTGCCTATCAGAGCTGGGGGGAAATTCCTTCCTGACTCTAAATATGGTCATCAGTTGGACACTGAGCATGTCGGCAAGACCAACCAGCCAGACACCTGGGAAAGAATTCTCTGTAGTAATTCAGAGCCCATCCCATCTAGTGTCCCATCTCCAGCCACTGGGGATATTTGCTCCTAGTGGTCACAGGCAGGCCACACACCACTGTAGTCTCATCATACCATCCCCTCCATAAACTTATCAAGGTCAGTCTTGAAGCCAGTTAGGTTTTTTGCCCCCACTGCTTCCCTTAGACAGCTGTTCCAGAACTTCACTCCTCTGATGATTAGAACCTTTGTCTAATTTCAAGCCTAAAATTATTGATGGCCAGTTTATATTCATTTATTCATGCGTCAGCACTGGCACTCAACTTAAATAACTCCTTCTCTCCCTGGTTTTTATCCCTTTGATGTATTTACAGAGAGGAATCATATATCCCCTCAGCCTTCACTTGGTTAGGTGAAACACGTCAAGCTCTTTGAGTCTCTTCTCCATTGCTCTGACCATTCTTGTAGCCTTTCTCTGCACCCGTTCCAGTTTGAATTCATCTTTCTTAGACGTTAGTCTTTTTCATGGCCCCATCACATTGGCTGGAAAAAGGGGTAAACAGTTAGGTGGCAAAATTTGTAGATGATACAAAACTACTCAAGATAGTTAAGTCCCAAGCAGACTGCAAAGAGCTACAAAAGGGTCTCTCAAAACTGGGTGACTGGGCAACAAAATGGCAGATGAAATTCAATATTGATAAATGCAAAGTAATGCACATTGGAAAATATAATCCCACCTATACATATAAAATGATGAGGTCTAAATTACCTATTACTACTCAAGAAAGAGTTCTTGGATTCATTGTGGATAGTTCTCTGAAAACATCCACTTAATATTCAGCGGCAGTCAAAAAAGCAAACAGAATGTTGGGAATCATTAAGAAACGGATAGGTAATAAGACAGAAAATATCAATTGCCTCTATATAAATCCCTGGTACGCCCACATCTTGAATACTGCATGCAGATGTGATTGCCCCTTCTCAAAAAAGATATATTGCACTTGGAAAAGGTTCAGAAAAGGGCAACAAAAATTATTAGGGGCATGGAACAGCTTCCTTATGAGGAGTGATTAATAAGACTGGGACTTTTCAGCTTGGAAAAGAGATGACTAAGGGGGGATATGATTGAGGTCTATAAAATCATGACTGGTGTGGAGAAAGTAAATAAGGAAGTGTTATTTACTCCTTCTCATAACACAAGAACTAGGGGTCACCAAATGAAATTAATAGGCAGCAGGTTAAAAACAAACGGAAGTATTTTTTCACACATTGCACAGTCTGTGGAACTCTTTGCCAGAGGACATTGTGAAGTCCAAGACTATAACAGGGTTCAAACAAGAGCTAGATAAATTCATGGAGGATAGGTCCATCAATGGCTATTAGCCAGGATGGGCAGGGATGGTGTCCCTAGCATCTGTTTGCCAGAACCTGGGAATGGGCGACAGGGGATGGATCACTTGATGATTACTTGTTCTGTTCATTCCTTCTGGGGCACCTGGCATTGGCCACGGTCAAAAGACAAGATACTGGGCTAGATGGACCTTTGGTCCGAACCAGTTTGACCATTCTTATGTTCTTGATGTTAGTCCCTAAGTGCATGGCTTTCCACTTTGCACTATTAAATTTCATCCCATTTCTATTACTCCAGTTTTCAAGATTGTCCAGATCTTCCTGAATGATATTCTGGTCCTCCTCATACTGGAAATACCTCCCAACTTTGTCTCATCCACAAATTTTGTTAGCACACTACCACTTTTTGTGCCCAGGTCAGTAATGAAAATGTTAAATGAGATTGGTCCTAAAACCAATCCTTGAGAAACTCCACTAGTAACCTCCCTGCAGCCTGACAGTTCCACTTTCAGTATGACCTGTTATAATCTCCCCTTTTACCAGTTCCTTACCCATCTTTCCAATTTAACTAATAATTTCCAGTGTGGAACTGTATCAAAAGCCTTACTGAAATCTACGGCATTTCCTTTGTCTAAAAAAATCTTCTCGGAGAAAAAGATCAGGTTCGTCTGGCATGATCCAGTTTTATAAAACTATGTTATATTTTATCCCAAATTCTGTTGACCTCTTGGTCCTTAACAATGTTCTTTTTCAAAATTTCTTTCAGGACCTCAATATGATTGAGGTCAAACAGGCCTGTTGTTACCTGGACCACTCTTTCCCCCTTTCTTAAAAATAGGTACTATATTAGCAATTCTCCAGTCATAGGGTACAACAACCCCCAACTTACTATATTCATTAAAAATCCTTGCTATTAGACTTGCAATTTCATACGAGAGCTCCTTTAGTATTTTTGGATGGAGATTATCTGGATCCCCCAATTTGGTCCCATGAAGCTGTTTGAGTTTGACTTCCACCTCAGATGTGATAATTTCTACTTACATATCCTCATTTCCATTCCTGCCACTACCCCTAAACTCCTCATTACCCTTACTGAAAACTGAGGCAAAGTATACGTTTAGATCAAACTCAAATCACCACAAGGGCCACATGAGGACTAGTACATTGGCCTGAGGGCCGCATCACTGACACCTTTTCATATAAAGGTACAAAAGCCACCACCCCTGCTGCCCCCAGCTCCACCCTCACTCCACCCCTTCCATGAGGCCCCGCCCCCATTCCAACCCCTTCCCCCAAAGTTCCCACCCCAACTCCGCCCCTCCCTGCCCCTATTCCAACCCCTTCCCCAAATCCCTGCTCCTGCCCCGCCTCTTCTCTGCCTCCTCCCCTGAACATGTGGCTCCCCGCTCCTCCCTCCTGGAAAGCTGCTGTTTGGCAGCGGGAAGTGCCTGGACGTAGGCAGAGGAGCGGGGATGCGGTGCGCTGTGCGGGAGAGGGGGCGGCGGGTGAGGGGAGCATGGAGGCCACAGGAAATAACTCCGGGGGGGAAGAGGCGGGGAGCTTGGCAGGCTGCAGAAAATAACTCTGCGGGCCGCATGTAGCCCACATGTTTGAGACCCCTGGTTTAGGTGTTAGGCCATGACTAGATTATCTTTAATCTCCACCCATCTTTACTGTTTAGTGGTCCATCTTCTTCTTTCCTTGTTTTCTTTTTAGTTATATGGCTATATAAACTTTTACAGTTGAGTTTAGTTTCCTTTGCAAGGTCCAACTCTGCTTGGCTTTTGGCAATTTTCACTGTTTTTCCTACACTTTCTGTCCTCCAAGAGGTAGCTTTCCTTGCTGATCCATCCCATTTCTTTTCCTTGCTGATCCATCCCATCTTCCATTTCTTGTAGGTTTTCTGCATTCTCTTTGTGGGACTGTTTGTGGGACTGGGGGGATATGACATAGATGTATAAAATCATGAATGGTACGGAGGAACTGTTATATTTACCCCTTCACGTAATACACGAACAAGGGATTAGCCAATGAAATTAATAGGCAGTGGGTTTAAAACAAACATAAGGAAGTACTTCTTCATACAACACACAATCAACCTGGGGAACTCATTCTCAGGATGTTGCGAAGGCCAAAAGTATAAATGGGTTACAAAAAAATCAGATAAGTTCATAGAGGATAGGTCCAGCAATGGCTATTAGACACAATGGTCAGGGACACAACCCCATCCTCTGGGTGTTCCTAAACCTCTGACTGCCGGAAGCTGCCACTTGATACATTTCCCTGAAGCATCTGGCACTGGCCACTGTGGGAAGACAGGATACTGGGCTAGATGGACCATTGGTATGACTATATGTGACCATTCTTACATTGGCAGGGTCTGTCCTCAGATGTTTCTAGTACATCTCAATTTTTGTGTCATCTACATATTTCTTCCTCTTTCTAAGTTATTAATGAAAATATTAAATAACATGATCCCCTGTAGCAATCAATGTAATACCCCCACATACTGTTATCTGTATTGCATACATTATGCTAGGTGCTTTACAGAAAAGTAAAAGAAAAGTCCCAATCTGGAAGAGCTTGCAATTCAAAGAGAGAAAGAGGAAGAACTCTCACAGGAAACACCGAAGGAGGAGTTGAAAAGGTAGGATCAGAACCAGGAAAGCACTAGCTCTCTGAAGACTAGGAGAAGTTTAGGAGATACAAGTGTTCAACCACATCAACCGCAGCACCAAAAATGATGAAGATGGAGAAAAGGCCTTGGATAAAATGTTCAGAAGCACCTAAGTGGTTTAGGCCCAGATTTATGTAGGTATTTAGACATTGTTCTGCTCAGTGCTACAATGCTTAACTGACTGAGAAGCCTAAATCTCAGATGGGGCAGTAGTTGGAGGAGGAGATGGAATCAAAATAGGCTCTCAAGGCAGCAGTGAAGGCACCACATGGGGCAACGAGACGTTGGGGATGAGGAACAGGAAAGATTAGGGACCAAGAGAGGACTGCAGATAAAGGATTAAAAAACAATAAAAAGGGTGAAAAAGTAAGTGCTGTTTTCTTACACCCTTTACTGTGACAGTCTCCATGTTTTACTTCTGAATAATAGAAGGGGATATTTGGCAGGAGAATGAGGTGAGGGTCACCTTTTTTACCCTACCTCCCTTCTTCTGCAAGGGCTGTCAGAAAAGAGGATTTTCACACAAACAGATATTGGGATTTTTGATCTATTCTCTAAAACAAAACACACACAAACTCAAGCAATTTACTTTGTGTCCATTTCCCTGGAAATTGGAGAATCAGCTTTTGTTCTGCCAGTTTGATTTTTCACCTAAGAGAACTGGGATCAAATTCATCCCACACATAAGGAGGTGAAACTTCCATTAAATTCAGTGTGAGTTGCACCAGCTTCCACCAGGGCTAAATCTGGCTATAAAATTCTGTACATTCCTCAATCCGAAGTGTTTCTGCTATAAAAGATAAGCTGAGAACTGTAAAAGTAAAAAATACACAAAGGTGAGCCCTACAATTTAATTTAATTTACTTTTTTAAAATAGCATATAGCATAATTCTTCAAGGAGCTAACATTACATCAGATTCCTGAAGGCCTCGGGTACATGAGGACTCTCAGTTTCACAATGCCACAGTGGGGTAAGATTATCATTATAACTATATACTTTGCGCATAGATACAAAGACAGACATTAATCTGTTTCCTAATGGTCACTGTTCATCTTAAGCCCAAGGCCTTTATAAAGTAGATAATTTATAATTCATAGATTGTATGCCATGTCAATGTACTGTAAATTATTCGGTTCATTTGGCCTCTGGTAGACTGGGGGGCACTAGATAACATTACTACATACTTCAGTTGGAATTTATGTAAAACACTGCCTAGAATATTTATGCACTTCCACAAAATACAATACGTCATTCATATTGTAATTGTATTGTCAATATTGCAATGAGAATGCTGACTCATTTGCAGGTCTTCTGGAATTCTGAATCTGCTTTGCAGCTTCCCTCCTTGCTGTAATCATACTCACAACTAATTTTTATTGTCTCAGCACATCCTGTCTTATAGTGACCCTAATACCATAAAACCACCAGTAGGAACTGCCATCATTGTTTTGAAACAGGTATATCAGCAGCGCTGACTGATATAATCAATCATAGGTAAAGTGAAAAACCAATTCAGAAAGCACAAACACAGCATATGCTAATTAAGAAAATAACAGTGTACACAGCTCAGAGGGGGAGACAGTAGTGATGGCAAAACACTCAACTTCCAGGAACATGATATTTGCACTAAAAAGCTTTACAGTGCTTTAAATTACTACTCGCAGGCATTACAGGACTATCACTTGACATGGCCAATCTTAAATTTGTTTAGTACTCACTGTAGCACACTGATCACAATTAGCCTGTTTGTTCTTTATATGGCTGTCATAGTTATCACTAATTTAGCTGCAGTCCATTATATTAAATTGATGCTTAAAGTGTTACCATTATATTTAATATTTTCTGTTTGTACTAGGCAGATGGAGAAAACACATTCATCATTCAGCTCACTGTTACCGGACTAGCTGCACACTGTCCTTTCTTGGGAGTCTCTTTGAGTGCATCCTCTTTATGTATTCTGGAATTGTCCTGAAATGAAATTCCACAATTTGTCCATCCTCAGATCAGGACCTGGATTACAGCCCCCTGGTTACCGACTGTGATTTAGTTAGCAAGTCCAACAGGGACTGCACCCTGCCAGGATTTCAATTTGGAAGGCTGGCATATGTTTGCAGCAATACCGAAACAGCTTCTTCAAAACAAAGCATGATTTATTTTGCCAGAAGGTACACAGCACTTAGAAACATAGATTTTAAATCACTAAGAATCCTACACACACACGTTTCCTTAGCCTTTTCATCCATAGCTCAGATGGATCTGGCTTATTCCCCATCTTTGAGTGGGCAGAAACAGCAGACACTGCTTGCACCCTGGTTCCTCTCTGCAGCCATGGATTAAGGTTTCCTGGGGCCCTGAGCCAGACCAAGTGGGGGCCCCCCCATCTGCCTGTGGCCCCCACCCCCGTTCCGTCCCTTCTGCCTGTGGCCCTGCCCACAGCCCCACCCCTTTTTGCCCCTTCCCTGGGGCCCACCCCTGTTCCACCCAGGGTCCCCCCCCCACTGCAGGCCTGCAACCCCTTTTGCTCCTTTTTGCCCCCTCCCCACTGCAGCCCCAAGACCGGAGAAGCTCTGTCCCTGCACCATGGCACCCAGGCCACACTGGGGAGTGAGAGCTCCTCCAGTCCCAGGGCTGCAGCGGGGGTCTGGGTGCTGGGGCTTCCCCTACCACCCCCCACACTTCTGCTGGGGATGGAAGGGTGCTGGAGCTTGTCCTCACACTCCATAGCTTCTGTTGGGAAAGGGGATGGATGCTTTGGGGGCGGAAGGGAGAGGAGAGTGGCTTTCCCCATCCCACAACTACTGCCAAGGACAGGGTCTGCTGGGGGGGCTTCCCCCATCCCACGGCTGCTGCCACATAACGGGATTGGGATGTGGGGGCTTCCCCCGCCCACCTGCCTGGCGGCTGGGGCTCCAGGCTTCTGCCTCCATCAGCGGATTTTTTCCAGGTCCCTGCAGTTGGCTGGGGCCCCTGAGGTCCACTGGCTAATCCGCCACTGCCTCTGTCTCGGTTTCTCAGCCACCCTGTCAGCCTTTTCACTGACAGTTTCAGGCCAACCTCTCACCAAATCCCCCCTTTCTGTCTTTAGCAGATCAGTGTTTTTGATCTCCAGATTCTCAGCCTTGGCAAACAGCCCTGTTACCACAGTCTGGGCCGAGGAGTCCCTCTTCACATCTATAAACTTTGTTATTGTTTGAAGGAATGCTGCTTACCTAGATCATTGTTTTACCTTTCCTGGGTTCCTAGTTAAAAACTTGGGATGGTTCTCTGTATAAAGTCCCTTCCAGCCCTTATCCAGCTGTTCATCCAAAAATTATTTTAGTCAGTTTGAACTATTATAAGTGAACCTCTCCACAGGGTGGCTTCAAAGGAGCTAATAACCAAAAAAATTACATTACCACCCCTCTCCTCCTAGAGGAGTAACATATAATTCCACAATAACACATACACAACTGCATTTTTAATACAATGGACACCAAAGGTATTAAACCTAATTCAATAAGGTTTACCTTAATCCCATAAGGTTTGCCTAGGATATTGCAGGATTCTGTCAGTCTATCACACAGTGCATTTTTACAGCAGCACAATGTTGCCCTGACCTCAGCTGGGTCCTCCAATGAGAGCCCCAAATTGCATTACTCATGATAAATTTGTGAGTGACGGTAACATTATAATTTTAACACATATTGGAAAGGGATGAGGGCAGACGAGGGAGGGGGAGTTAAGAAAATCTAAAGAGACCATAAAACATAGTTCCATTTTTTAAAAGTATCTCAATTTTGGGGGGTCTGACTCATATTTCTTGTATTTTTCAGCTAGGCAATACTGCATTTGAATTGGGACATTGTGATAGGTGTTCCCAGGGTGCAACCTGAACTGTGGGACCCCTGAGCCCTTTGTCCCACCAACCTGGGCTCCTTCTCACACAGTGATGCTGTTGCTAAGCCACAAACCTTTGTCAGGCATTGTACTTACACAGACATCCACAGGCAGGGACACACCTAACTGAGTTACATGCTTCTCATGAACTATGAACGAACTAAATAGAGAGGCTCCAGCCAATTCCCCCAAGCTTCCCAGCCTTGCACCCCAAAACTGTACCATCTTGCACTAGTCAGAAGCCTGACCAGTGTAAGTTCATTAAGTTCGCCACTTTTACAAAGGAAAGTGGACATACACCAGCCTTTATAACCTGAGCAGGTTTCCTAAGCACTTCAACCAAAATACACTGTTTTAGGTAAAATATAAAACAGATATATTAACTACAGAAAGATAGATTTTAAGTTATTATAAGTAATAAGTGTAGAAATGAAAGTTGGTTACCTAAAAAATCAAATAAATTTGCAGTCTAAGTTCTATAAACTAAACAGAATTTGAATCAAGCAGTCTCTCACCCGGATAGATAGTACAAGCAAGTTACAGATCTTCAATACACAGGCTGGAACTCTCCTTCAGCCCAGGACCACCTTTCCAGTTCAAAATCTTTGTCCTTCAGACATGTTTCTAGGTGTTGAGTTGTGGGGGGAGTGAGGCTAAGTGATGATGTCACTTCCCCTCTTTTATAGTTTCTTCCAGCTTGCTGGAAAGCTCTATGCTCATGACCCCATTGGTCAAGCATTCTCCATTGTCTACGTGCTCTTTCTGAGAAGTCTCCATTGTATACAGATCCTGGCATAGTAGCTGGGAGTGTGGATTCCCTTTACTGGGCCATCAGCACATCCGGCTACTCCATTGTTGTACCTGAAAGGCTGGTTGTGGGTGTTCCCAAACTCACAACATATTTCAGTAACACACATGTATAAGTAGAGAAAGAACTGACAGGGATTTGTAGGGGATCTTAATGCATGACAGTCTCTGTTAGCAAGAGTTAGGCTAGCTGTAACCCTAATAAGGCGAGATTTGTAGAAGCGAGGATTGTGCGAGGCGAGTGGAAAAGAACTGTGTGAGAAGTTGTTTCGACCTTGTGTAGATAATACGAAATGTAGACTGCAGTCTCTTAAGTGAGAAAAACAAGATATCAGGATGACTTATGTATAAACAAAATGCAGCTGTTGCTTATTATTGTCTGTAACAAAAGTATAAATGCTTGCTGTAATTGTTTACCTGTTGAGAGACCTGTCTAGGAAGGAGAGACCCTATGTCCTAGTGCACTCTTTCCCTTCTGTAGCTGCTAAACAGAATAAACTATCTGACTCTGCTGCACCCAACCAAAAAGTGAGAACTAAGTTTTTCTCCGACACACATATAGTAAAACTTCATATCTTCACATACAATGATAGCACATACAATCCATATTAATGTTCAACAGAGTAAGATTTTTAAAAATTATACCTCACAAGGCATACTTTGTACAAAACTTATCATAATTATATGACAGTGGTGAATATGGGGGTGGTCCAGGGTGTTGCTTTGAGGCACAGAGTGCCACAGACTTTCCACAAATAGGTCACAAATATTTTAAACAGATAGCAACTAACAACAGAGGCAAGTGAGCAGCACATGTGGAACTTGAACTGAAAGTTGGAAAAACCCAGAGAGGCACCTGGCATTTCAGGTACAGGTTAACAAGGATGGGAATTTGCCTGCAGCAGGAAGGAGGGTGGTTGGGTGTCTGAAGAGGGATAAATCTGCACTTGACTGGTGATATTACTGTTAGTCTTTAAGGTGCCACAAGTACTCCTGTTTTTTTTGCGGATACAGACTAACACGGCTGCTACTCTGAAACCTGATTACTGTTAAAGGCATTCCAGCTCTGATTCAGCAAGGTACTTAAGCACATATGTAACATTAATCCCATGAAGTTGCATGCTTTAAGTCACATACCTGGTTAAGTACCTTATTGTACCAAAGCCTTTGCTGTTAAATTTGTAAGTGGTCACCTGGCAATTCTGTAAAAAAATCATTTTTGGTTATGTTGATAAATATAGGGGTGATTTTTAGGGAGAAAGGAAGGGTTGTTATACTACCTGGATGTCTTTAAATAGTTTTGCCTTTATAAAAAGGCTAGAGAAAAAGTTTTGTAGTGTCTGCAACATACAGCACCCAATAAAAGCATACCTATTATATTAAGTGGTTATATTCACAAACAACATAAAAGCACACTTACACACACAAAAATGTTCACAAGCAGACTCCTTTTAAAGACCCTAGAGATAAAAAAACCACACTAAGAACCTCAGTTACTGCACCGGGTGAGTAACCGTCTCTTCTTGTTTGAGGAGTGTCCCTGTAGGTGTTCCACTTTAGATGAGTGTACAGCAGTGCCTGTTAGTGGAAAGAATGGGCTTCAAAGTTGTAGTCATGGTGAGTGATAAGATGGTAAGTACAAATGGAGCATCTGATGAGGAATGCATAATGCCTAATGTTGTATGAATGTACAAGCTGACACCCAGGTTGCTGCTTTGCAGATGTCCACTGTGATGTTGCACTCCATTTATTGTATGAAAATATGTTTATAAGTGTGAATATGATGCAACTGGAACATGCTTCATGCGAAAGATTTCTTGTAAGGTATCATTACAAAGCTTATAATCTACTGAGTGTGTTCATCCTATTTGTATGAATGTATCATTCTTGTATCTAAAACTAGAAATATGAAGTATTACTCTGAGGCCCTATTGTAATTATGCAATTAGGCCATTAATAGTGGCTTAGGATCTTGATGGCACCCATTAACTGGAACAATTGGTTGTAAATGGCTGTTTACTTGTAAGACTTCCTGTATACGTGGGTGCCAGCCAGTGAGTAATGAAGTCTCATAGGACATGTGAACATGTCACATGATACTGGAATCCATCTTAAACCTGGTGCTTTTCCATTTAGAAGGAAGGGTGGGAACCCAGAGAGAGACAAAGGATTCCTGCCTTGTGCCAAAGATATAAAAGGGGTGGAACAGAACAAAGGGGGCTGCAGTCATGAGAAATCCCCTAGTTACCACCTGAGCTGGAACTAACAAGATCTATACCAGGGGAAAGAATTGGACCCAGACTAAGAAGGAGTCTAGTCTGTGAAAGAAGCTTACTGGAACATCTCTGAGGGTGAGATTTACCTGTATTCAGTTTTTTAAATGTATTAGGCTTAGACTTGCATGTTTTGTTTTATTTTGCTTAGTAACTTACTTTGTTCTGTCTGGTATTACTTGAAACCACTTAAATCCTACTTTTTGTACTTAATAAAATCCCTTTTGTTTATTAATTAACCCAGAGTAAGTGATTAATACCTGGGGGAGCAAACAGCTGTGCATATATCTCTATCGGTGTTACAGAGGGTGGACAATTCATGAGTTTATCCTGTATAAGCTTTATACAGAGTGTAACCACTTTGGGGTTTAGAGAGCATGGCCCCTTTATATCTTTTTCCTAGGGGGGAAGGGGAGCACTGAGAGAAAGGAGGGAAACTCGGGGGTGTGGCTCTGGAGCTGTGAGGGTGAGAAGGGCTGCAGCCCGCAGGCCCTCACAAAGTGAAGCAGCAGAGAACCTGCCTGAGGCCTGGGAAGGCCGATCAGGGACACCCAGGACATGAGCCCGGCGCAGCACTGTGCCAAGGAGGAATCGCCTGATAAGGACAGGCCGGAGCTGGACCCAGTATCATGGCTGCCCAGAGCCATGGGGCTGTGAGTACTGAGGCTTCTGACTCTGCACTGGGAATAAGGAGGGAGGCTGCTAGCTAGTTAAATGGGGAGGTGGCCGCTCTGTGTGGCTTTGCAGAGAGCAGCAGAAGAGGGCACCGGAGGGGTTTGTTGGGGAAAGTTCACTGGCGCCGAAGATGACCAGGAGCACCCAAGACTCACCACCAGACTGGAACTTTGCTCAGGACTCCTGAACTCTGTGTGCAGACACATTGCTCAGCGTCTGCCCTTCCAGACTGTGCTACCACTGGGCCTGTGGGGCCTTGGTTTGGATGCAACCCTGTTCTACTGCTCCCTCTATATTTCCCTTTGTTGTTCTTCTCCTCTCATCCCATCCCTCTGTAAATAAATATCTCCCTTTGTTATATCCATTGTACTTTTCCTATGGGTCGGTGTGTTCACTCTGGGGGGTTTGGAACAGGTGTCCCTGAGGTGAAAGGGATTTCTCCTGCTGCATTCCTGCGCACACCATCTCTTAGCCAGAGCTGCCTGCAGAGCAGACTCCATCTTGGTCATGAGGACACTAAAGTTACAAGAGTAAAATGGATTTATTTGGGGTTTCTGGGTGCTGGTGAAAGGTGACCTGCTGAGCAGTTTTTGGTTAAAGCCTGCAGCTTTGGGGGCATGGTTCAGACCTGGGTCTGTGTTGCAGCAGACTAGCGTGTCTGGCTCAACAAGGCAGGATTCTGGAATCCTAAGCCATCAAGGAAAATGGGCTCAGAAGTAATTTCAGCACATCAGATGACAGTCCCAAGGAGGTCTCAGTGACCGAACCCATCTCATCCATGATGGGGACATTGTTAAGGAAGGTTATCGAAGCAGCTAGAACTCTGGTGGAGTGTTCTCTGGTGGCTCTCCACTGGGGATTTAAGCCGTTGCTGACGACAGCAAAAGTCAATGCATCTGGAGATCCATTTAGTCTCTGTTTAGATATGGTGCCTCCTTTTGAGCATGCTGTGATAGAGAGGAATAATTTTGGTGATTTTGAAAAAGCCTTTGTTCTCTCGATGTAAGAGACCAGCATCCTTTTTACGTCCAGGGTTTGGAGTACTGCTTCTTGTTTATTCCCATGGGGTTTCAGGAAGAACAATAGGAAATGAATGTGTTGTTTCAGATGGAATGAGGTGGCAACCTAGTTAAAAACTTGGGATGTGGTCTTAAGAGAACTTTATTTTTGAAGAATGTTGTGTATGGTAGGTATGCCATGAGAACTCCTAGCTCCCCCACCAATTTGGCAAACATGATGATGACAAGGAAGGCTACCTTAACTGAAAGGTGAAGTAGTGAACATGTCACTAGTGGGTCAAACAGTGGTCCGATATGGCCCTATAACAGTACATTAAGTTCCCGTGATGGAGTAGGGGGTTGTATTTTGTGGTAGATATTACGAAGGCCCTTAAGAAAATGCTTGGTGGCTGGGTGAGTGAAAAATCAATAACTCATCCAACTTACAGTGGAATGCCATGATAGCTGCAAGGTGTACTTTGACGGAACTCAGGGAGAGAGCCAATTTCTTATGTTCCAACATATAGTCCAGTGTCAGAAGAAGAGTAGAGTAGAGTGCGTGATTTATTTATTTTGGCCCCATATATGAATCGTCTCCTGTCAGGGCTAATTCCCCACTCTGGCACTTTGAATGCAGAAGGTGGGGGTCCGCAAGGATTCTAAAAATTAATACTGGCCACTCCAGGCTTGTATTAAACTCCCAAGGTTACAGCTATTCTCTGACCTTGGATTGGTAGATGCTGCCACCACCCAAGTGCAGAACTCCTTTGAGAGCCCAGGACGGTGCACTTGGGAATTCCTTCCTGTGGGGTAACCTCAAGCCCTTTCACCCCCCCCCCTGGGGAAGAGCTGAGAAAAAAAATGGAAATCAGCTGTTGCCACCAGCTAATTAAAAAACATGTTCACAAACCTCTTAAGACACAAAGATCCAATTCTGTTCTTAAAAAAGGTAAATTTATTAATTAAAAAAAAAGAAAGAAAATACATCTGGGAACTCAGGCTATTGCTAGATTTTAAAAGAGCAACTACATGGATTAAGCACCAAGAATAGCTTTCTTGAGGTCCAGTTTAAAGGTTACAAGCAAAACAAAAGCACCTGGGGTTAGCACAGAGGAATCCATAAGCTGTAACAAAATAAAAGGAATAAACCTAATTGCGTCTTCCTAGACATTTCCTGATCTACTTATATATCTGGGGTTTTAAATGAATAGTTCCTAGGTATGATACCGATGATTTTTTCATAGCTGGCCCAACCTTCTTATAGCAAAGCTGCTGCCCTGTCTGCCTCTCCCCGGGAGAACAACAGATAGACAGACAAAAGGGGAGTCTCTTTTTCAATTTTAAAAAGTTCTAGCCTTCGCATTGGCTCTTTCGGCCAGGTGCCCACTTGCTTCCTTTTACCTATGCATAGCAGTGAGACTTTTTAATCCTTTACAGGTAGATCAATTAGAGAATAGCTACTAAGAGGGATTTTGTAGCTACTGGCTGGCTGGGTGTCCGTAAAAGGGAGCTACTCCCTCCCTTCATTTATCACACCTCCATAGGTAGGTATGTCAAGTAATTGGTCTACGGCTGTTTAACAGAATGTCCCTTACTTCCTCTGAGCAGGTCATTTTGGCTTCTGGGAGCCATGGAATAGCCACATCTTGAGGTGGAGTCTTGTCAAGTTCAGATAGTGAACCTGGCCCACATCTTGTGAGAGATGATGAGGTAGAAGAGGAAGTGTGTGATGGGCACACAGCCATCTTTAGGAGGTAAAGGAACCAGTTCGCCAGATCCACGTGGGGGCTATCAAGATGACTTTGGAATTGTCCATTCTGATTTTGTGTATACTCATGATAGAAGAGGGGTCAGTGGGAAGGCGCACAGAAGGGGTGCGTCCCATTTGATGAGAAAGGCATCACCCAGAGAATGGGGATCCAATCCTGCTCTGGAGCAGAACTGTGGACATTTTGCATTTTGTGTTGTCCTGAGGAGCTCTACAGTTGGAAATCCCCACTGCTTGAATATATTCAGTAGTACTCAAGGATCCATTTCCCACTCGTGATCCTGGGAGAATTTTCTGCATAGTGCATCTTCCGTGGTGTTCCGGCATCCTGAGACGTCGATGTTGTGGCTGATGCACCAGATCCAAAGTAGCATGGCTTCCATTCATAGGTAGTGTGAATATGTCCCCCCATTACTGGTTTATAGAGAGCATGCAAGCATCATTGTCTGTGAGGATCTTTATGGTTTTGTTCTTGATCATAGGTAGGAAATGGGAGCATGTATTGTGAATTGCCTATAGCTCCAGTAGGTTTATATGTAAGAGGAATTCTGATGGGGACCAATAGTCTTGGATAGTGTGAGACTTTTTAAAATTGAAAAAGAGCCTGCACGTGTGCCTCCTAACCTAATAGGGAAGTGTCTAGTAATCATCACCGTTGGAGGGTTCTGTAAAAAGAGGACTCATGCACAAGCCTTGTTTGGTCGTGTCCACCACCGTAGGAGTCTTTTACTTTGTTTGGCATCATAAGACATTTGTTTATGCTGTGTCTTTGCAGAACGTAGACTGTTCAGAGCCAGGCTTGCCGGCATCGCATGTGCAGTCTGGCATATTTAACGATGAACATTGTTGTGGACATGTGGCCCAACAGTTGTAGGCAAGCCCTGGCCAATGTCTGCGGACTGTCTAACGTTGTGAGTAAAGTTGTGAATTGTTGTCAGGGCAGAAAGGCTGTAGCCTCCAGAAAACTGAGGCAGGCTTCAATGAACTCCATTTTCTGCACAGATGCTAATGTTGATTTTTGTGCATTTATTTGTAGGTCTAGACATGTGAAAAGAGCTACTGTGTTTTGAGTAGCTCCTAGTGCCCCTTGTTGAGTCAATGCTTTCAGTAAACAATCATTCAAATAGGGGAATATTATGATCCCTTGTCTGCGGAGGTGAGCCGCCACCACCAAAAATAGCCATTGGGCAGTGGAGAGTCCAAAAAGGGCAGTATTTTGTACTGAAAGTGGTCTGCTCCTAAAACAAACCCAAGGAACCTCCTGTGTGAGGGATATATTGTTATATGAAAATATGCATCATGGAGGTCGAGGGCTGAGAACCAGTCCCCTCTTTCCAGTGCTGTAATTACGGTTGCTCATGTAATCATCCTGAAGCGTTGGGTCTTCAGAAATTCATTGAGTTTTTGTAAGTCGAAACTGGGCCTCCATCCTCCAGTTTTTTTCGGGGTTAGGAAGTAATGTGAATAGAATCCCTTCCCTCTGTGTTGTGTTGGTACTGGTTCTACTAAGCCTAGGTATATGAGGTGGTTTACCTCCTGCCATAGCAGATGTTCATGAGAGGGGTCTCTGCAGAGGGACGAGGTGGGAGAGTGGATAGGAGGCTGCTGTAGGAGACCGTTGTCCAGGGGGAGTCCGTGATTTGGGCTCAGACACCAGGCACAGAGATTTCTCCATCATAAGGAGTTTCAACTGCAAGTCTCTCATCTTCCTGGTGCAGGCTTTCAGGTTATAGCAATGTGAGCACTTCTGTGGGATGTGTGACTCACCAAGGCAGTGGACACACTACGAGTGCCCGTCAGAGACTAGAATAGAGAGTCTGCACGTAAGGCAGAGTTTAAGGGGAGCTGGGCATGCCCTTCAGAGAAGGCTTTTTCCCCAGAAGGGAGAACAACTACTCTACTTGTTAGTCTTTAAGGTGCCACAAGTACTCCTGTTCTTCTTTCTACTCTGAAGGGTCACTAACAATTGAAACTTAATTTCCTAATATAAACGGGAAGTAAAATAAACAGAGAAGGAAAGGAAACTATAAGATAATCAACAATTAACTTAATGCTATTTAGGTTGGGTACCAAGGCACTCCTAAGTGCTCTGACTCAAGCCAAAGGCAGTAGAGAAGGAACTGGGGGCGGGTGTTTGGTCTCACAGTGCTTTATAACCACCTGAGGCACTGTAAGGCGGAGACAGAGCATATGTGACCCAATCAAGCACTGCTACTACAAATCTCTGATTGCAAGCGCCGGGGCACATGACTACCTTAAATGGAGCACCCACAGGGATACTTCTCGAAGAAGAATCTTTTAGTTCATGCCTACAGGGTCCACATGGGGTAGTTACAGTGCAGCACTTTGGTGCATACTGCTATTCAAATCCCTGTAGTTAGAACTGTGGGGCAGTGTAGACATGCCCTAAGTTATTCATAGGATTGTTTTCGGCATCCAGAAGATTCCTTCTGTGTTGACAGAAAAAGAGAGGCCTCTTTGGTAAGAGATTTTTTTTCCGTATATTAACTTCTGCTTTATTTCAGCATCTCACTTGTAAAACCATATTTCATCATCAGTAACGTAGTATTTGTTAGATCAAATTCTGGGGATGCACATTAGTCAGAAGTTTGCAATCTATTCTCACATCTGTTTTCTCAGATCTTTGGGAATTATGAAGCATGGATCAAGTATAATTTCATGCTTTCTAAAGTACTGTTTAAATTCATTCCTTTTTTGTACCTATTTCATTCAATCTCTTTTTTCTTGTTCTCCTCCCTCCTCCACCCTCCCACCCCCCTTTCTCCAAAACAAATCATTCAACTTTTATCATTCTGCCAGGCGTTCCTTGAAAACTCTTCCTTTACCCATCTCCTGATTTCTTCTCCTCCAAATATAACCCACTTTACCTGGTAATCCATCTTAATTATCAGTAATCCCCACTTTCGGCTAGCATCTTGTACTTGAATGGACTATTTAGGACTTAAATCCTGCTCCCACTGAAGTCAATGGGAGATTTTCTATTACCTTCAATGAGAGCAGAGTCACACCCTTTGACTGTAACTCTTCAGGTCGAAGAATGCTCACCTAGCTTTGTAACAACGTATGGCACTGAATATATGATTTTGAAAATAGTAATACTGCAGTGCATTTATTCAGCTTTTCATAGCAATATCTGCAGAACTGCTGCACCAAGCAACATCTTCAAATGACTCATATGTAGTTTAATTCAATGACCTATTTCTTGGCAGGAAAACATAAAGCACACATACCAAAAAGGCACAGTATTTATCCCCATCTTTTCTTAAGTATATTCAGGTCATGAATACAATAAAGTAATAGCATCACCCTTCACCATATTAGTATTTGGGATACAAGCTGTGTCTGATGAGTTAGCAGCTTAGCCAATTAACAAAAAACAAAACATCTCAAGATACTGTAAGCCTGGGCAAGAAAATGATAGGTACCGAGTTCTCTCAATCCCCAGTGAAGCCAATGAAAATGGAATCTACTCAGCATCACGTAGGAGAAACTTAACAACTCACAGGATGGTGTCCTGTCGGTATATAGTAGAATGATGATGTAAAATCATGTAGTTCTATCAGACTCACTCGACAGTTGCTAGGCTGGGAATATGTATTTCCCCCATAACAGAATTTCAGCAGTCACTAAAAAGTGTCCCAATGGAATGTCTTATTAAAGGCACTTTTTGAAACACAGTTATAAAAGGGTCACTTCAAAAATGCAATCAGTAAATACAGGTAGGAAAAAAACTGCCTCCTTCCTACAAATATTTATTTTCTTCTTATATGTTATACACACATTAGATGTTATAGATCATACTGTATTGTATTTTTTAAGATATAATTATTTCTATAATGCCATAACATGTGTCTGATACTTTATAGACAGAAAACTTTACAAATAAGTTATAAATGTATTAAAAAAGAAGAAACTGTCTTTTTTTAAGGAAACACTTTAGACCATTAAACAGATTTATGCATTGTAAACGGAAGATTACCAGCCTATTTTATTTGAGAGGAAGAATGTAGTTTGTATTAGCTGTTGATTCATAAAAGAATACATGCAATTTTGTGGCTGTGTCAGATTTTTATGAGACTTGAATATGTAGTAAAAGCAATAGTGCAGGTCCACTTTCTGATCTTGCTGTATTAATTACCATCCTGCAAAAGGATCAATGTAGTGCTATGAGGGTCTGCCTTAGTGAATCCCTTTGCAGGGTCAGGGCCTTATTTACAGTCAAGAACAAGCAAAATAAAAATGACATAGGAATTGCCCTGCTAAAATGTACAAATAGAACAGACCCTCTAATCCAACATCCTGTCTCTAGCAAAGTCCAACTGCTAAAATGAGAAAATAATTCCTTCAGATGAAAGGATGAAAGCCTGATAATGAATCTAACTATGTGATTTACAAGGAAGGGAGATTTATTCTTGATATGAACTGGGATTGAGTTTATGACACAAAGGATGAGACAGAAAGAGAGAGAGATTTACCCTGAGCCACTATTTACATCTGTCACAAACCAGCAATTTTCTGTATATCATCTTATTCCTTGAACATCTACTCTGTTCAGGTCTAAAGCTGCTATTTCTGATCTTATTCCTGCCCATCCTTTTAAAAGTGATGTACTTGTCACAGAATTACAGGCTTCTGTCTTCCAGCTCTCTTGGGTGAAGAACACATCTCTCCCCGCCTGACTGGGAATTTTAAGGCTGCATAACTCCCTGGATTACAATGTGATATTCCCAGCCAGAAAGACAGCCTAAAAAAAGGCCAACATCTGTGCTTTGTTTTCTCTCTGAAGGTTATGATCTGTATATTGTCCGCAGTTATAAGTTACCATGCAGCTCCTTCTAAGCAAGCATATTTATTCTGAAGGTAAAAGCATTACAGAGAAAACACATTAAAACAATAAAAGAACCTACATCTATACTAAACATCTTACCAAAGGTTACCCCCAACTCTAACCTAGGGCTCTGGTAGGTTTTAGTCCTTCAAAACGCAGAACTGGGTTTTCTCAATGATTACAAGTTATCTATCTTAGATTCACAACCAGAACATAGGCTGGGCAAATCTGCCATTTATTTATATAGCTAAGGCCTTTGATCTTGGCCTTCTGTAGCAGGCAATCAGCAGGTAATGACCCTCTCCTCAGGGGGCTGCTTCAAAAAGCAGTGTTTTGCATAACAGAAGTAGGGGGATTTGTAACATCTCCTAAGGGATTCCCCAGGAAATCCACTTTAATTATCCCAAAAGTCCATACTTGTCTGGCACATTTTCAATATAGTCTTTCAAACTCCCATACACTTATCAGGCCTCACAGGTGGCACATCTCCCCACTACGGAAGCTATATACAATTCCAGCACATCTTAATACGATAAAGTCTTCCAAGGTTATTCCAGGAGATTGCTGAATCAGGGTCTCAGTGCATAGCAATGTACAGCATCTACCTTCTCCATGGATGAGACTGTTGTGACAGATATGGCAATGTATTTAAGCATATGTCTAAAGGTATGTCTTACACTGCAACTGGGGGCATGAGTGGCAGCTTGCATAGTTGCACTGCCCTAGCTGTACTCTGCTAGTTATAATGTGAGCTTCAGCACTGGCTGCACACATTAATACCAATCAGCTTGTACAGCCTGCGCTGAGCCTCATGTTGTGGCATCATCTCCGCTATTTTTAGCGAGCTATCTAGCCTACATGAGCTCCCATTCACTGTAGATGTACCCTAACTGTCACACTGGAAGATTTGCATATTTAAAGAAAGGCACTCTCTTATGTGTCTTGTTGAATTGGTATGCAAAACACACAGTATATTGAAATCAAGCACCAACCATTTTCCTTTTTGAAACAGTAATATACCTGCATAAAACTAACACGTGTCTGAATTTAGAGATCACAGTTTATCAAACAGTAAATATATTTGTCCTTTACATCCAAGGCATTGTTAACAAAAACTATTTTGCATGCTGAAATTGTTCTAGAAGTATTTTGCAAGATTTTTACTGGTATTTTTATCAATGTTTTTGTTCATAGTTATAATCCATCTTAGTGTATGGATCTGAAGTGGGGTGGGTGGGACAACAATTTAAAAGCAAAAGTTTCCAAAGAATGAAATTTGATTGTTGTTGTGCAATAATTTCTAAAACACTTGTCACTGTCACTTGTACTCACTGCCTTTACATATTAACAGAAAATGAGACAAGACAAGGAAATAAAACATATATTTAATCTATATTAATCTCTTTACTGATGTAGTTACCGTTAAGTCTTTCTTATATTTTTTTTTCAAATTCTGCAAATTAAATAAGCCATGTAATTCCCTTTTTGCCCCTAAAATTATTAAATTACCTGTGACCTGCTTAAGCCAAATAACTGTAAAAAACAAGATCCATTAAAATATTACTAAAACAAGACTATTTGTGTACCCAGTGTCTTAAAAATCTGCTAATTATTTTTTTCTCTTCTGAAGTACTAAGCTTTCATTGTAATAGACCCATTCCCATGGAGTTTATCCATGGATTATAGCCTCACCACTCAAATGCTTTATTGCTGTTTCATAATTAAACTCGGAGCTTCACTGTCTCCAGGCACACTAGGGAAGGAGACAGCCAGTGTGCCATGTCTGACCTAAAAATGCTTAATCTTAAGAGTCACAGCCAGACCCATCAAAGTATCCATAGATCGTATAAAATGGTGCATTACTCTGGAGAGCTTCCAGTTTCATTACATTTTTTTAATCATTATCAGGAAAAAGAAAAGTATAAGTGTTAAATGGAGTAAAAAATTTAAATACTTCATAAGACTCTAACACTAATTGTTTCTGTAGTTCCCATTTTTTGCTGCAACATAATTAATTTGCTATTTCAGTTTGGTTTGTTTTTAAAACAGCATGAGTATGAGAGACTCCATATGGGACTGAACGGAATACAAAGCACTTCCCCCACTAATTCAGTAGTATGACTATCGCTTAGATCAATAGCAGTCAAAACTCGTTATTAGCCATGGGATATTTAATAATTTCTCAAAGAGCAGGCAACCTAAATTACTAGTAGACCACAACCAGGTCTCAGTTACAAGTAGACTACAATCACAATGGATATTAATGGACACCCTTGACAGCAGTCTCTGCAGAAATACTGAGAACTAAATGGACATGGAGACTGAACTAGCTGCTCCTGGGTGAGTCATACTGTTGAGGTATGTGTGCACAGAAGCTTGTTACCCATGCTCTACCTTGTTTGCATAAAAAAAAGGGCTTCAGTCTGCAGATAATGACCCTGGGACCATTTGTTAGCATTGCATTGGAACAAAAAATAAACATAATTTGGAAGTGTTTAGCTGAGCCAGTTTTAAATCTTAAAGAGAGACTACTCATTGCCCTTTTTGATAATGGCAGAGGACAGAATTCAAAAGAAAAAGTTTATCGGTAACTCCTGGGAAAAGAAAATAGAAAGGTTACTCAAATTCTTAAAAATTAGTCTTTTCAATTAACATTGCAAGCAATGTAATCCATCTGACTCCAGAAAACTGTGGAGTGCTGGTGGTTGGCAGATTGATGTTTGTTGTTGTTAAATTTATTGACAAGCTGCAAAATTAACTTATAGTCAACTCAGAAATCTGATCTCAGATAAGGCTTTAGGCCCCTTTCAGCCTGTTACATACAAAATTTGCACCAACTGTAATAATTTTTAAAAATTAGTGAAACTGGTACTAACCTCTTTGTGGACCCTCTTAAATTGATTTAAATCTAACTTATATTGGAGTCAGCGGGAGCTGCAGGTGCTCCACATTTTAGAAAATTTGCTGTGTGTGTTTAGCATGAAGACAGCAGAACACTGAGCTCTTCATCATGGAATAATCGACTGGAATTTCAAACTTAGCTATCTAGCAATTTAACACGCAGAGACCAGAGCAACAAATGCACTATGAATGGTGCAGATGAACAGAAGAAGCAATGACAGTTACAAGTGGATGATAGAATAACATGGACAATGACAGTGAAGGCTCTGAATACTGGCTAATCAACTGGGCCAAAGGGGGTAACAATAATATTTTTTATGTACAATTATCCACAGAGGAAAGTAAATGGTATTTTGTACCAAAACAGACATCCTCGAAACTGGGGGTAATTGTCTTGGGCTATGATTTATGAAACCTGAAGTCAAAAGGACAGACACCTGTAGTACCCAAAACTAAAAAGTGATTAAATGCTTCTAATTTCTCCAGAGAAAAAAACCTTCTAATTTCCTGCTGTTGGCAGGGAAAAGATAGTTTAGCAACTCTTGCACTCAGATATACCAAGTGGACTACAGGAGATGGATCGCTTGATGACTACCTGTTCTTTCTGTTCGTTCCCTCTGAAGCAACTGGTATTGGCCACTGCTGAAAGACAGGATATTAGGCTAGATGGACCTTTGGTCTGACCCAGTATGACCATTTCTTATGATCTCTCTCTCTCTTTCTCTCTCTTTTTAACCTTGACAAAAGCTTAGAACAATTTGGACAACAAGAACGGAAGTGAAAGTAGTTCAAGAATCTAAGGAATTCATCCTGTCCATTATCAGAGGGGTAGCCGTGTTAGTCTGGATCTGTAAAAGCAGCAAAGAATCCTGTGGCACCTTATAGACTAACAGACGTTTTGCAGCATGAGCTTTCGTGGGTGAATACCCACTTCTTCGGATGCAAGTCTTGCATCCAAAGAGGTGGGTATTCACCCACGAAAGCTCATGCTGCAAAACGTCTGTTAGTCTATAAGGTGCCACAGGATTCCATCCTGTCCATCAAAACATATTTTAGGCAGAGCAATCCCACAAAGCACTATGTTTTTAAAGCCTTTAGTGGCTATCAGGAGTTGGGAGAAATAATACAGCAAAACAGCTAACTCTAAGAATTGATTGGGGTGTCAGAAAAAGAGGTGCTGGATAAGCAATCTCATTAAAAACACCTACTGTACCAGAGGGCATGAGAATAACAAATGTTGAACCTATATTGTAAAACAGGCTGTGTGGATGATCAAGGGAATTACACATCAGTAAGCTTTACATTTATACCAGGTAAATAGGATGAAATGATGATTAAGAACAGAATAACAAAACACCTTAAAGATCATAATACGAAAAGATCTAATCAGCACAGCTTCTGCAAAAGAATATCACACCTCACTAACCTATTAGAATTCTTTGAACATCTCAAACTATTGGATAAAAGAGAAACCAGCTGACAGATTATCCCAACAGGTTCTTGGAATACATTGGAGACAGTTTTTTATTTCAGAAGGTGGAGGAAGCAACTAGGAGAGAGGCTGTTCTAGATTTGATTTTTGACAAATAGGGAGGAACTGGTTGGAAAATTTGAAAGTGGATGGCAGCTAGGGTGAAAGTGATGATGAAATGATAGAGTTCATGATTCTAAGGAATGGTAGAAGAGGAAGCAGCAGCATAAAGATCATGGATTTCAAGAAGGCAGACTTTAGCAAACTCAGGGAGTTGGTAGGTAAGATCCCATGAGGGCAATTTAAGGGGAAAAATACTTTGAGACAGTTGGCAGTTTTTCAAAGAGACATTATTAAGGGCACAAGAACAAACTATCCCCACTACATAGGAAAGATTGGAAGTATGGCAAGAGAACACGCTGGCTTAACCTGGAGATCCTCAATGATCTGAAACTGAAAAAAAGAGTCCTGAAAAAAGTGGAAACTAGGTCAATTTATGAAGGATTAATATAAACAAACAACACAAGCATGTAGGGACAAAATTAGAAAGGCCACGGCACAAAACGAAAGTAAACTAGCTAGAGACATAAAAGATAACAAGAAAACATTTTACAAATACATTAGAAGCAAGAGGAACACCAAGGACAGGGTAGGCCCTTACTCAATAACGGGGGAAAGATAATAGCAGGAATATTGTAAGCCAGACATATGAAGTTATGCTTCCACTTTACTCAGGTGGAGTATTGCATCCAGTTCTGGGCGCCACATTTCAGAATTGATGTAGACAAATTGGAAAAAGTCCAGAGGAGAGCAACAAAAATGTTTAAAGGTCTAGAAAACATGACCTATGAGGACAGATTGAAAAAATTGTATTTGTTTAGCTTGAAGAAGAGAAGATTGAGGGGGGACATGATAACAGTTTCAAGTACATACAAAGTTTTTACAAGGAGGAAGGTGAAAATTTGTCCTCCTTAACCCCTGAGGATAGGGCAAAAAGCAAAGGGCTTAAATTGCAGCAAGGAACATTCAGATTGGACATTAGAAAAAACTTCCTAACTGTCAGAGTAGTTAAGCAGTAGAACAAATTAGCTAGGGATGTGGAATCGCCATCACTGGAGGTTTTTAAGAACAAGTTAGACAAATACCTGTCAGGAATGGTCTAGTTATTACGTAGTCCTGCCTTGAGTGCAGGGGACTGGACTAGATGACCTATTAAGGCCCCTTCCAGTCCTACACTTATGATTCTATAATTTATTAGCTTTCAAAAGGCCTTTGACAAAGGCTTGCAGAAGAAGCTGCAGAAGTAACTAAGTAATCATGAGATGAGAGAGAAAGTATTGTCAAGGATCAAAACCTGCCTAAGAGACAGAAAACAAAGGAGCAGGAATAAATGGTGAGCTTTCATCACAGCAAAAATTTAACAGCTGCATGCCTCAAGGTTCTGTACTACTGTTGGTGTTGTTTAATATCATTGCTAACAATCTGAAAAGTGGCTACATTTTCAGATGACAAATTATTTTGTGTATTCAAGCCCAGAGAAAACTGAGGAACTTCAGAGGGACTTAAACAAACCATGTGAATGGACAACATGATAACAGATTGCTTGCATCCGAAGAAGTGGGTATTCACCCACGAAAGCTCATGCTGCAAAACTTCTGTTAGTCTATAAGGTGCCACAGGATTCTTTGCTGCTTCTACAGAACCAGACTAACACGGCTACCCCTCTGATACATGATAACAGATGAAGTACATTGTTGATAATGCAAAATAATGCACACTGGAGGGAAATTTTTAAATATTCATACACCTTATAGGGATCTAAATTAACTGTATCAACTCAGGAAAGGGACCTCACTCGTGCATCACTGAACAGTTCAAAGAAGGCCTCTGTATAATGTGTAGTTTCCATCAAAAAAGCAAACAAAATGTTAGGATGCATAAAGAATGGGAGAGAAAATAATATTATGATCCCATTATATAAATCAGTGGTTTCCCATCATCTGGAGTACTATGTGCAGTAGTGGTTACCCCACCTCAAAAATTATATTGCAGAATTTGAAGGGGTCAGAGATGACTGGTGAGAATGCACAGGGGCATGGAAAAACTCTCTCCTGAAAAAAAGACTGGGAATGTTTATCTTAGAAAATAGGTAAATGAGAGGGGAGGTGACAGAAATATAGAAAATAATAAGTGGTCCAGTTAGAGAAAGTAGATTGGAAGCTTCTGTTTTCCCTGTTTTGTAACACTGGAAGAAGGGATTGTTCAATTAAACTGAAACCCAGCAAATTCAAAACTGATAAAAGGAAATACTTTTTCACACAGTATTAGACTATGGAACTCCTTGCCACAGAATGTCATTGAAGCCAAAAACAAGCAAAATTCAAAGAGATTAGACACCTATTTGGATAACAAAATATCTAGAAAAATAAAACAACAAAACAAATTATAAGGGATATAAAACCTCTTGCTTCAGGAAGCGAATTTCTAATTATGTAGGGTAAGGACAAGACTTCCAAAAGGAGCAGATTATCCCATATCTACCTACTGTAAAATTTCTTGCACCTTCCTTTGAAGCATCTGGTGGTGGCCACTGTCAGAGGCAGAATACTGGACCATAGGTCTGATCAAGTGTGGCAATTCATATGTTCCTAGCAGAGACTGGTCCAAAATATGGTTTCATTATTTCCTTTATTACCCACAGAAGTGACTAGCCAGCAGAATTAAACCACTGAAGTTTTTCCCATTACTTGATGATTTAGAAGAGATAAAGGAAATGAGCATTTATGGTTTTGTGGGCATGTGCAGGAAGGGTTAGAAGTACAACTTAACAGCTAAGAGCTAAAATTCAGACCCTACTGTTAACCATCTTTCAGGCACCCCTGTTATGGCAGGTGATATCGGAACTAAAATTTTCCAGACATCAGTTAGGACTAAAAATAGGTGCTATACCACCTGGTGCCTGTGCATTTCATATGACTGCACTAAGCCAGGTGGATTTGCAGTAACCATAGCATTTTACATACACCTGTAGATCAATGACTGAAAATAAATGTGGTTAACATTTATGTGCATTTTTAAAATGTTTTGAAGTTATTTAATGTACTTCTTTTTAATGAAAAGGCAAGACAGTGAGAGACACTGAAGATAAAAGCTATATTGTCAAAACTTGAAAAAGATTCCTTTTAGCAGTTATATTTGTTATCCTGAGGAGCTTCATATTAATTTGGATCTGCCTTTCCTAGAACCATCATAATTAAATGTAGAAACATTCCTACTAAGTATATCCACTTGAGCCAATGGAAAATAATTCCCACACAAGACCCCTCAAATGCTCCAACTGATTAGAGTCCCACTGCCACATCTTGGAGAAAACTCCATATCTAACAGAATGAAGAGTCATTTGCACAATAATAAAGTAATTTTCCTGAATAAAGGTATGAGGCACCCTTATTTCCCCTGTTCAAAAATCCAAGTAGAGTTAGGATACAAAGGAAAGAAAGGCGAAATTGGACACTGTTCCATCTCCAATTAGGCTATGGGTATAGGAGTCTGATTCACCCTAATGCCCTCCCCACAAAAGGAACAGCTTGTGCTTTTACATTCCTCAGCTTGTATTGAAATGACAGCTAGAGATGCCTCTTTACCCAATAAAGGCATTTCCAGACTTTTGGTAATGCCTTATTGGGTGTTCCATTCCACCATGGTGGGGAAAGGGGGGTTCCTGCGCTTCCTGTCATTACCTTTACTAACATTAGACAGATGGACCAGGCAAATGGAAGCCCTGAAAATATTTTTTAAATTTTAGAATGTCCAAAGAGGTGTTTCTCAACCCCACTTCTCCCCTTTTCATTATTTAATATTTGATACGTCCTTTAAGTCCAACAGGACTAGTTTTCTTTTGCCCTGCATCTCATGTAGGCATTTAGACCAGTTCAAAGCAGGTGTGAAACATTGCACCATTGTGATTTGGTAGTGTTTTGCACACACTTTGCTCTGACACAAATTACTACACACTGTGCAGGGCGATGGAGAAACAAGTCCAGCTTGCTCATTGCATTACCCTACTATCAAACCATGTCAGCACAATTATGGATATCCACATCGTGACCATTTTTTGTTTGTAGAACAGGATAACACAAGTATAGCATGGAGCTGAGGAACAGGACCATATTATGTTATGATTAGGAACTAGGCTGTAAGACCAGTCCCTAAAATGGCTATAGAACCACACTATTCCATGCACACTAAAAACAGAAAATGGTATTAAAATATGAGTGCTTCTTATTTAATCAGACAGCCATGTACTGACACAGTTATACTCTCAGTGTACATGGGCCCACAGATTCTCTAAAATAAGTAGTATTCCAAAGTAGAAATCTAATATTGCTATTGAATTGCTGAGCATAAGACACCCACATTTCTAAACAGCTCACTGAGGCAGAGGTTGTACACTGTTTTTGGGGGGGGAGGGGACCCAAACAAGCTAAGCAGACTACTTAGGGAGCAACATAGGCACTTAGAACCTGATTCAAAACCTGATGAAGTCACTAGGGCCTGGTCTACACTGGGGAGGGGGGTGTGTGGAGGGGTGTCGATGTAAGATACGCAACTTCAGCTATGGGAATACCGTAGCTGAAGTCAAAGTATCTTATTCCGACTTACCTCCTGTCCTTACCGCGCGGGATCGACGTCCGCGGCTCCCCCGCCGACTCTGCTACTGCCGCTCGCTCTGGTGGAGTTCCGGAGTCGATGGGTAGCTCGTTTGGGGATCGATATATCGCGTCTAGATGAGACGCGATATATCGATCCCCGATAAATCGATCGCTACCCGCCGATACGGCGGGTAGCCTGGACGTACCCTAGGAATCCTTTACTTTACTTCAGTGGATTTTGCATCAGGTCCTCAGAGACTGAAAAAGGAGAGGACTGCACTGCTCATCAGTACAAATCTGTCCACTAGGCACTATTTGTCAGAAAGGAGGTTTGTCTGGGGGTTGAGATATTCATGGGTAGAAATAATTATGAAGAACAAACTGAAATAGATGTTATGTTACATGCTTTATTAGCTGGCTTCTTTCTATTTTATTTTATTTCCCTTCAAATCTCTTCCCTTTCCTCCCACTTCATTTCGGTGAGAAAGTATTTCTGGTGAATAAGCATAACATTTAGTCTCACAAAATATTCTACAAATGTGCAATACACATTGTGTACATTTCAGATAAATCCAACCTTAATGCTGTGTTGTGTCTAATTTTAGGATGTGGGTTCTTCCCAAGGATAGTGCTTTTAGTGTATTAAAAATCTCAACATGCACCATTCTATCTCCAAAAAGATGTAAGACTAGAAGGGGTGAAGGGGAGAGAATATAAAGCTTTCCATAGAAAGCTGATTTTTTAAAGTGAAATGGCAAGTCTGAAATTTAAAATAAGAATGGATTTAAAAAAAATAAAACTAAATTACTATTTCACTGAAACTACTAAATATTCATGAAGGTGCATTTCCCTCTCCTAAGAGGCAGGAAAGAGTTATCTCATTCCAATCATTACTGGACAGCAGCACAGTGACCCATTAGGACAGAGGTTATTCCACCCAAAATAAACCTAAGTTAATAATGGGTGTCACACATTAGGACGGAGAATCAATAGCATGTTAACCACATCATCTATTTCTTTCTTGACAGATTTTTAGTGAACAAAATGCTTACAGGGGAAAGCTGAAGATAACCCAAAGAAACAGATAATGAAACTGGTTTGGGATACATTATTTCTTAAAGAAAGAAGAGAAAAGAGAGCTCTCAGTACTCCCCATGGAGAGGTGCTGAAAGGCAAAAAGTTTCTGGAACCTCTACCCTCAGTATTAGTCAAAGGGCAAGGACAGAGATGTGCTATCCCACTGAGCTTTGCTGCTGTCAGACTATATCACACAAGCTCAAGGGGAGAAGACAAAAGACCAAGAAGGAGATGAGAGTTGGTAACAAATGGCAAGGGCCAGTATATAGTCCACTCCAGAAGAATTACAGACCCAGCTATAATTTAAATAAATAAATAAAACTTCTTAGTGAAAGCTCTGCCCAGGCTGGAAGACCTAGTAAGATATGAAAATAATACACTATCCACAGCTGTCAACACTGTGGCTCCAAAGACATCTTCCCCAGTACCTTCTTCACTATCTCCATGGTTCTCAAAAAAGCCCTGAAAAATGAAGTGAAAAAACAAAATATCCTTCAGAATTCTCCAACCTATTCCAGAATCCAGCACCAACCTCTGTAAGGAAATCCAAAAGAAAAGCACATAGAAGACAACTCACATCAAAGATGGACACTCTGGAGTTCAAGATATGATAGCCAAGAACAGAAAAAACAGTATTACATCCTTTTTTCAAAAAACACAACAACAACAACAACAAACCCTCTCTATTCATCTCATAGGCATTCTTAGATACACTGAAAGAAATTTGGGCCAGTAACAGAGACACACACCCATGCCTTTCTTCTACTGATGAAAGATAGCCAAAGAAACTTTGAACCTCTGCTCACACAGGTAGACTGCATTTCATCACCATCCTTCAGCTATCCCAATGCTGGACTGATAAATAGTTCTTGTCTAAAGCTAAAAACAGGCAAGATGGAAGTAGAATTTTAAATAGGTAATGAAAACCACTATGAAAAAATAGCTAACATTCCATCACCCTCACTAGAGGGCATCTGCCCCACTGTCATCAGAGTGGCATGCAGCAAAGAGGGCTTTCTGGACTCTTCACTGACAATAGACAGCCAAAAAGCAAAAAAGGCAGCCTTTTTCTACCTTCCCCTAGCCAAAAGATCACATACTATCTTGCCAGATGTGGATCTGGTAGTCCAGACTTTGTTATTGAAAATCACTGTATCTGGGAAGGAATTATAAATGCTAAAGAAACTTTAGTCGGTGCAACAACCTGACCTCCAACCTAGGCTGATAAAAGCACGCTTGCTGTGATTACATTAGCTACTCATCGAACACCAGAATGAGCAAGCCTCTGGAGTCTTCATCAGCAAAGCTTTCATCAGGCAGGCACGGGACCTCCTCAGAAATTGACTCTTACTATGTGACCAAGATCACCTGGGACTGCTAAAATCCTCAGGAAAAATGGAAAGGTTAATAGTTAGATTGAGAGTGGTGGGAGTTGCAGATAAGATGATGAAATCCTAGTACACCTCTACCCCGATATAACGCTGTCCTCAGGAGCCAAAAAATCTTACCGCGTTATAGGTGAAGCCGTGTTATATTGAACTTGCTTTGATCCACAGGAGTGTGCAGCCTCGCCCCCCCAGAGCGCTGCTTTACCCCGTTATATCCTAATTCATGTTATAGCGGGTCACGTTATATCGGAGTGGAGGTGTACCACTGAAGTCAATGGTAGAATTTCCATTGATTTCATGGAGCAGGATTTCACCCAGTGTCTTCTTGGCAGCTAGTCCTTGGCTTTAAAGCACCTTTCCATGAGAGTTAAAAATTTTCACAAAACCTCACCACTTTCGGGGGCGGGGGGGACGGGGACATAACAGACTGATCTTTATCACTTATTTCCCATAATAAAATAATTTAAAACATTTACAAAACATTCAGCCTTCCCTTAGGAGCGTGAAAAGACGACAAAATTCTAGGTTTTTGTATAAAACTCCGATATGGATTTATATAAACTTGTAATGCCCTCACTCATATGCCACTGTATAAATAAGGTATAAGTACAAAGACAGTGAGGTTGAAACCAACTAAGAATAATATGGTTAGCAAAAAACCCAATTATTTTAATACAGTTGAGGATCAGAATTATCTATTTAAGAATAGGGAATAAAAATCACACTTAGTGATAATCATCCAGGAAATTTAACTTAAAAGAATATGACACATTAAAAGATAAACTACAGCATAAAATAAAGATGATTGAAAATAAGGACAGTTGATATTCACCTTCACTATTTTTTTAATGTTCTGTATCAGCATTTTATGAAACAAATATCAAATATATTAAAAGCTGATAAAAAATGTGCATGAAACTGTGTTCAGAATTATCAACAGTTAATATAATGTTGTCAAGACACTACAGGCTATTTCATTAATACACTTCCATATAAAGGAAAATGAGAAACAACTTTATTGAGAGCATTCTTGATTGTCTTAGTTACAGTCTTTTTATAGCTTTCAAGGCTACAGTTATGATAAAGGCACCATACCGTGAAGCTGTTGTTGACGTTTTTTGTGCTTGATTCAGCTACACTGGCATCTGACAGGTCAACTTCATCAAATATTAGAGACTGTGAACGGAAAATAACACAAACACATTAAATACCACTTTTAAGCACACTTACTCTACTGCTCTTTCACTTCCACATTATTGTTTTAGGAATCAAATGAAAAAAGTAGAAAAATTACTAAGCAGATAAATCTTTCTAATTTCATCTTCCAGAGGGAGCCATGTAACAATCGGATCAGTAGGAAAATTCAAAAACTTAAGCAGGCTGAAAATGAATTTTATCCCAGTCAAAACAGTAATCTTCATTTCAAAATTTGAGAAAATTTACAATATGATATTCAGCCGTGGAGGGCCACATAAACATGCCATAATGGAGTCAAAGAAGAAAGATACATATAACAGTCTGGCAGAGTCTACTTTAAACATCACAGCCTATTTGCCAGCATTAAGTCTGCTGGGAAAGGGTTAAATGGGTTCTGCTGGCTCACTGAGGCTCATTGATGACCAGTAAAAAAATTCCAGTCATGTCTCTCTCCTCCCTTCCTGTGCTGTGGGCAAAAGAGAGTAAAAAAGAAACACACACACACACACACAGAGCTCATGGCAGGTAGTCTAAACTAAGGATGGTCCTGCAGTTGAGGCAGGTATGACTGGGACGGCAGGGGATCTGGATTTAATTCCCAGATCTGCCTCAGTTTCCCATCTGTAATATATGAATGATCCTGCCATTTTCCCACCCCTTGTCTGTCTTGTTAATTAAGGCTGTCAGTTCTTCAGGGCAGTGACTGTACAACTGTGCCTAGCT
Source organism: Mauremys mutica (assembly GCF_020497125.1). NCBI lineage: Eukaryota > Metazoa > Chordata > Testudines > Geoemydidae > Mauremys > Mauremys mutica. The sequence goes on along the minus strand of NC_059072.1, from coordinate 301,915,217 downwards.
TGGGTGACTCATGCCCCCATTCTTACCTATGTGACTCCTTTGATGCACCATGCAGCTCAGTCGCAGGGGATTGTAGTGCATTATGGGAAATGCAGTGGGGTCAAGGAGGCTAATCAATAGGAGCAAAGGTGGGCTTGAAGCACCTGAACTACCACTCCCAGAAGGCACCATGGGGGCTCACGCAGAAGCAGCTTAATGACAAACTGACTTGAAATTAAATGTTTCAATTCAGTTCAACAAACTGAAACATTTCCATTTGGATCAAACTGACCTGAAATGAAATATTTCATTTAGATTTTCCCTAACAGAAAGGAGAGTAATTTCTGAAAATGAAATTTTCCCACTGAAAATTTCAGTTTTTCAGAACTTAATTTTCCATTGAAAAATTCATTTCAAGGGATGACTCCTGACTAGTATTATTTAGCATAATCATTTAAGTATCTTTCAGGACAGTGCCCTTCAGACAATAGCAGCTTGAACGTTGAGGTTTAACATTTGAACAATATCCCTCCAATGTTTTTTTCCTTTTTAAAATTTATTTTCCTAAGTAAAAAACACAGAAATCAGCTTATTAACATTATTTGACTAATTTGTTTAAAAAGGGTAAAAGAACAGAAAAAACACCATACCTAAAACTTAGAGGTGTATGTAACCTGTTTTCTTTTGCAAGTTAATTTTGTATACTAATTTTGATAAATAGCAAATTGGTTGTGAAAACAAATCACTGTTAAATTGATGTTCTAATTTTAATAAACCTAAGAGACAATTGGTGGTACAAGCATAAGGCATTCGTTCCCATAAGGCAGTCTCTTATATCCTTACCTTTGAATCCTTGGCATAGTAAAGGGTACGGCCTCGAAGTTTGAAATAACGTTTTTTCCACCTCTGAAAAGAACTTGTTTGCTTCAGTAGTAGCCCTTCCTTTATACTTGTCTGAAAACAAGAAAAAAATATTTAACTACATCAGACCTGGTACAAATATCCAAGTATCTAAATCTACTATATAAAAAAATTCTTAGACCTTTGTAAACAATTTTCTGTTCTGTATAAAGATATTCATTATTTTTATTTGTATTCATGTATATGAGATTATGATTGATTCTCTCATTTGACAATCAAACTATGCACAATTATTTTTAACAATGAGAATACTGGCAAAATGTTAATTTTGTGTACGCACTCAAAAAGCAGTGGAGATATACACTGAAAATGCAAATAACTATTCTGGAGATTAAATTGCTATTTAACTGTATTACTTCTATAATTCCAAAACCACAATATTGTAGTGAGAAATGATTGGCAGTTGCACAATTCTGAAAAAAAATATTAGCTATCTATGCCATATAAGCACATACAGATCCTACTCGGTGGCATCTGTATTCTTGCTACCCCTTTCTTCTAACTATTAAAATGGAAAAGAAGACACCAGCTGAAACTTGGAAGAACAGTGTCAAAAGCACAATAAATTAATGTATTTAGAAATGTTTTGGTAATATCTGTGGGCCTCATCACACCATTGATTTTTAAGCACTCTCCATGTACATTTCATAGGAGGAGTTTTTATAACTCAATGGTATAATATAGTTGTGCACATTGGCCTATATCACCAAGAGTCTTAAATACACAAATTTCTCTTTGGAAGTACACTATTAAAAGGGAAACAAAGATACATATGGATCTGGATTCTCTGCTCTAAAATGGTCTCTGAAGCATGGTATTTCCCTTTTGTATTATGTCATGATGCCGATGTCATAGTACAGTGCAATTTCTAGACAACATGATGCAAAGGTCACTTACAAGTTGATCTGGACCACTTATAAGCTTAATCAAAGAGCATCTTACATATTCTTCTTTCAATGGATGTCAAATTCTTCTTAACTTTAACATAATACATTCACAAAAAAAAGGAAAATATACCTTTTTGTTCCACTATTTCCCATTGATGAATGTGAAACAATTATTAAATGTATCCATAGGATGGCTACTGTACTAAATTATTTAGTGTTTTTTTAAATAAAATGCCCCAAAATATATCTAACAAAGATAAAATATTTTCACGTGATGTAATGGATTTAATTTGTTAACAATTCAGTCAACAGTAGTCACAGGCATACACACCAGTTTTGGTTTTGTTTGTTATAGCCATACTGTACTTGTGTTTTGTACCCCTCTTTGAAATTTTCATGGTGCACATGAATTATGTGCATATGATTTATGTATATGTAACACAATTCAAAAGCGAGAATAATACAGAAATCAGTTCCATACAATTTAACCTCTGTATCCAATTATCCTAATTCCCTCTTCAAATACATAACGGGCATTGGCACATGAATTTAAAATCTATAGAAAGAACATAAATCTGTTGGCCTATTTATTTTTCTAGACTTTAAAAAATACACACTGTTTTCCTGAAGATTAAATTAAATCCGTAATGCCATTTCTACAAAAACAGGCATTATCACGGCTTTCTCTCTCCCTTTTAGAGCACTAATAATATCGCACAAACACTCCAACATGTTTAATGTAACCAAGGGATTGTGTTGTCCATGAAATGGCTATGGAGTCGTAAACGGCTTATTAATCAAAACTCTATGACAAATCTTTTAAACTCTCATTTTAACTATGAGAAAGTTTTTTCTCAAAAAGAAATCCTTCTAAAGTTGGAGGTGAAAAACCATTTAACCACTATAGCATAGTTTTTTTCATATGTAGCTATTACAACAGATCCTGATAATAAATATTCTTATTAATTTAAAATAGTCAGGTAATGTATTTTCATTCATTTGTGTACAGTGTAAATGCTTTCATCAACAGACATACACTACTGAGAGCAGAGTACTTGCATCATCCAATTCCACTGGTACAAAATCCAACCCTTGCTACAGAACTTTGCTCCAGGGATTCAGTAAGCCCAGACCTTCACTTGCTTGGAATTAGATGATACGTAAAGCTACGATTTAGTCATGGACGTCAAAGATGTCCATGACTTCAGCCAGTGCCGGCTGGGAGCTGCAGGGTCCCCTGCTGCCTGCGGAGCCAGGGAGCTGTGGGGTACCCTCGCCACTCCAGGCGGCAAGAGCCCCCCCTCCGCTCCCGGCTACCACAGGCAGCAAGGGGAAGCCCTGCAGTTCCGAACCACCAGCGGAGGGGGACCCTGGAGCTTCAAGCCTGCCCACCACTACCCAGGCTCCTCATTTTGTCATGGATATTTTTAGTAAAAGTCAGGGAGAGGTCACGAGCTTCCGTGAATTTTTCATTATTGCCCGTGACTTGTCTGTGACTTTTATTAAAAATATCTGTGACAAAATCTTAGCCTTAATGATAGGTCACTACAGAGGGAGACGGAGAGGTCTTGGCTGGTCTCTCTCACCTGGGACCAGTCCTGGGAGATGAGGCAGAAGTAGTGATTGAAGCTGTCAGCAAACAGCAGGGCCTGGAGAGGGGGCAGCAGCTTTTCCTGTGGCTCCAACAGCTCCCTGTTTTCCAGAACCCTGGGCTGCCCTCTCTTCAAGCTATGCGAAGGGTGGAAACAACATATATGTGGGTGCCTCTTGGAACCCAATGCATGCACAAAATGGGATGCTGCTGAAAATGAAATTGGGAGCATTGAATTCACAGAGGTGTGCAGCTCTTGGTTGTATGTTGATTAGCGAGTCCCACAGGTCAGTGTGATGCAATCCTGGAACACATGGGCTTTAATATTTTGTGTAACATGTACAAATGCAGACTTTTATCCCCATATTTTTTTGGTAGTTATCTCTGCTACTTGGCAGATTACCTGGGCCGCTTCCTCAGGAAAATTCCGATTGTGCCCCTACTTTGGTCCAAAAATCTAACCTTTATAGTGTGACACTTCCTGGGGTTGTGAGGCACCTCCCCACCACCTGCCCTTAGCGTCAGGAAGTCTTGCCTGTGCCTGCTGTGGATCAGCTCTCTGAAGCCACCAGCCTCTGGCAAGACAAGACTGACCTTCCAGGCCTTCACAGCCCTAATTCTCTCTGCAAAGATTAGCAATAGGTACGCACCAACCACTGAGTCCTCTGAGGGTCCCTCTGGACTGCTCAGCCCATTCCATTGAACGCACACAGAACTCTCAGGTACACTACTCCCAAAGGAACAGCACCCCTCTGTTTACAAGATTCAGCTCAGGATCCACCTCTTGGGGAGGTGGAGTATCTACACCAATGGAAGAAGCTCTCTCGTCAGTGTAGGTAGCATCTTCACTAGTAAGTGTAGACAAGCCCATAGTTTATCATCAAAGAATAGTGATTCAAATGATAGAAAGTAAGAATATTGGAAACAAATGGTTACACATAAAACAAAATCATAACGTTCTTTCTAGAACCTAAACTTAATTAAAAGGCACTGCCCAATCTCCTACAATATATAAAAATATACCCCAAGTATTTTCCCCAGCATTTTCAACCAATTTGGCTGAGATCTCTTTTCATAAAATCAAGCCCGCTGGCAGCCTGGCCTCACAGATTAAAGGAATAAGGGTATAAATAAATAAATAATGGAGATATCCTATCTCCTAAAACTGGAAGGGACCTTGATAGGTCATTGAGTCCAGCCCGCTGCCTTCACTAGCAGGACCAAGTACTGATTTTGCCCCAGATCCCTAAGTGGCCTCCTCAAGGATTGAACTCACAACCTGGGTTTAGCAGGCCAATACTCAAACCAGTGAGCTATCCCTCCTCCTCATACCTCCATACCTCTTAGTTATTTCCCCAAAAGTTCATTGTCCTTACTGGTTCACTTCTTCCTCTAAATTTTCCTCTCTTTGAAGATTTCACAATCCTTCATTAGCATTTGGCTCATGCTGTGAATAGATACCCATTTTGAACCATATGGTCCTTAATTTACACCTAAACAGACAAATAGACACACATTTCTTGCCTGAAAGAAAACCTGCTTTACACCATTCTGGTGACCCGTCTCTAGTCACAGACCTTAAGAACATAATTTTCAGTGTATATACATAACTCCATATGCTTTGCAATGTCTATGATGACCTGTGTGATACAGGCTTTCATTAGAGACTTACATGACATTCTTTTGATGAACCCCCCACTAACCCATCTGCCAGCTGGCATCCAGAGGTCCTTGGGTCATATATAGATCACATTGCTAACCCCCAGGGTTGAGAGGAAAACCTTCAGTTATAAACGGAGCAGAAACCAAAGCAGTAATAATGTCTCCCTGAGTCTTCAGACAAGAAAAATCAAAGAGCCATGAACTGACCCATTCACCTCAGCAGAATATTAACTCTGAAGCATAATGGAAACAATTGTCAATATTGTTAACTACTTCACTGCTGTAATTTGGCAGAAGCATCCAGTTATTGGGTGCATCTCACAAGCCCGCACTGCGATGCTTGCCAAAAGCTCTGTCTCCTGTTCAACTGCTAAAACCTCCAGCTTCCCCCATGACAGCTTGTGTATCCAATTATACACGGTCACTATAAAAATCTGCACACAAACTAAAAACTAAAAATTTAGGGACAGAGCAAATACTCATGAATAAAATAGCCAGTACAATGCAATTTTCCTTTAGTTATCAATGAACTTGGCTGTACGCTCAGCAAACTGAAATTAATGCAGAGGTGGGCAAAGTACAGCCCGCAGGCCACATCCGGCCCACAGGACCATCCTGCCCGGCCCCTGAGATCCCGGCCAGAGAGGCTAGGCCCTCTCCCAACCCCCGCTGTCCTCCCTCCCCTGCAGCCATGCTGCCACGCAGGCAGCGCTCTGGGCGGCGGGGTTGCACACTCCTGCCAAGCAGCGTGGCAGTGTGTCTGGCTCCAGCCGGGCAGCGCGGCTGCCAGACATGCTGCTCTGAGCGGCATGGTAAGGGGGCCAGAGCCGGGGGGTTGGATAAGGGGTGGGAGGTCCCAGGGGGCAGTCAGGGGACAGGGAGAGGTTGCTATGCATGGGGTACCGGGGGGGCTTGTCAAGGGGCGGGGGTGTGGATAGGAGTCAGAGCAGTCAGGGGACTGGGAGCAGGGGGGGTTGGATGGGGGTGGGGGGTCCCAGGAGGGCAGTTAGGGGACAAGGAGCAGGGGGGGATTGTATGGATCAGGGGTTCTTAGAGGGGCAGTCAGGGGGCGGGAAGTGGGAGGGGTCAGATGGGGGCGGAAGCCAGGCTGTTTGGCAAGGCACAGCCTTCCCTACCCGGCCCTCCATACAGTTTTGCAACCCCAATGTGGCCCTCGGGCCAAAAAGTTTGCCCACCCCTGAATTAATGACTATCACCTTAGATCGGGGTGGGCAAACTTTTTGGCCCGAGGGCCACATTGGGGTTGCAAAACTGTATGGAGGGCCGGGTAGGGAAGGCTGTGCCTCCCTAAACAGCCTTGCCCCGCCCCTTATCTGACCCCTCCCACTTCCCACGCCCTAACTGCCTCCCTCAGAACTCCTGACCCATCCAACCCCCCCTCACCCTCTCCCTGGACCCCCAACACCTTATTGCCCCCGGGACCTACTACCTACCTATTGCCCCCTTGCCCCCTACTCCTAGTACCTTGACTGCTCTGACCCCTATCCACACCCCCGCCCCCTGACAGGCCACCCCAGGACTCCCACGCTTATCCAATCCCCCACCCGGTCCCCTAACCGCCCTCCAGAACCTCTTCCCCATCCAACCACCCCCTGCTCCCTATCCTCTGACTGCCCCCCAGGATCCAATGCCCCTTATCCAACCCCCCGGTCCCCTTACCATGCTGCTCAGAGCAGCATGTCTGGCAGCCGCGCCACCCAGCCGGAGCCAGACACGCTGCCGCTCTGCTTGGCAGAAGCGTGCAACTCCACCGCCCAGAGTGCTGCCCGCACAGCGGCGTACCTCTGGGGGCGGGGGGACAGCAGAGGAGGGGCCGAGGGCTAGCCTTCCCGGCCAGAATCTCAAGGGCTGGGCAGGATGGTATCGCGGGCCGGATGTGTCCCTCGGGCCGTTTTTGTGAGAAAATACCACAGAAACAATAGGGTAAGCCTGCTGAGGGAAAATATTGAAACCAACTATGTACAAAGTACTGCCAAGCTAAAAAAAACACACTGAAAAAAATCAAAGAAAAAATTACATTCTTCCTAGTCACTTTCAGTTATATAATCTTAGGGACAACTTAAAAAAATTCAGACAGAAGAGTGATTTTTCAAGTTGACCTTTTGTTTAAATTTTGTTTTTTTGACTTTACCTAGGCCATCAGAAGCCTGGACAGTTAATATTTTGGTTGCTAAGGACGCAAACCATTTTTTAAATAAAATAATATACCATGCATTCCATCCTCCAGAGACACTGCCTATTGATTTACCTTCCTAAATTTGAATACCAAAACAGATCACCAATATTTCTGTATTGCTGTGAGATTTCTACATGTTCACAGGGCACACAGTTATGGTCTGAAGCAAGCACAATTCTAAGCACATTACAGAAAAAGAAAATCTCATGGTTCTCATTAACTCATACTCCCTTAACTTTCCAAGTCTTCTGTAGATCATTACATTTTTAATAATATGTCTTTTTCAATCAAAGTCTTGAATTCTGATCAAGATGGGATCTTGGATTGCAAGTCTATGCTTTGTTGCCAAGCTCAAAACAGTAGTTTCATTCAGGGGTGAAAGTAACTTACAGGACTTACCGATACTGCCGGAGTCCTGAGGGGGCGTGGCCTCAACCAGAAGAGGCGTGGCCTCAACCGGAAGAGGTGGTGCCTCTCAAGATTTAAAGGCCGTGGGGCACCGGCTGTGGCTGGGAGCCCCAAGCCCTTTAAATCAACCCGGGGCTCCCAGCTGCAGAGGTGGCTGGGAGCCCCCCAGGGCTCAGGGGCAAATTAAAGGGCCCAGGGCTCCAGCCACCGCGGATCTCTGAGCCCTTTAAATCAGGCCTCATCCCGGCCACCGGAGCCATGAGAGGGATTCTGCGGTGGGGAGCCCAGAGCCCTTTAAATCCCTGCCATGGAAGCCGGTGCGGTCCAGCACCGTGTACTGGCTCTTGCCGGTACGCCAAACCGGACCGTACCGGCTTACTTTCACCTCTGGTTTCATTACTGCCACTTACACTGACAGCTCTGTATTAATTGTTTCAAAATAAAAATAAATTGTATCTACAGAGAACAAAATCTTCACCCAATTGTTCAATGTAAGAGTACATTTTTATTGAGGGTTTCTTGTGACATCAAAAAACACAAAAGGTTGACCTTTAAAAATTGCTATGCCAGGGCTATGAATGGGCACAGTTAAAGAAATTAACAGAAAAAATTAATAGAAAAGGTGCAAGTAATTTAATGTAATAAAAAAGATTGTAGCAGTTTCAATATGTATCTAAAGATAAAAATAAACACCAACAAAAACTAGAAACCCAATGTAAATTATCTTTATGCAGCAATTTTTTGTGGAATCATAACCAATTGTACTTCTCTGACCTGTACGTCTACAGCAGGGGTAGGCAACCAATGGCACGCGTGCCAAAGGCGGCACACGAGCTGATCTTCAGTGGCACTCACACTGCCTGGGTCCTGGCCACCGGTCCGGGGGGCTCTGTATTTTAATTTAATTTTAAATGAAGCTTCTTAAACATTTTAAAAACCTTATTTACTTTACATACAACAACAGTTTAATTATACATTATAGACTTATAGAAAGAGACCTTCTAAAAACGTTAAAATGTATTACTGGCATGCAAAACCTTAAATTAGAGTGAATAAATGAAGACTCGGCACATCACTTCTGAAAGATTGCCGACCGCTGGTCTACAGATTTCTCTCCTTGTTCGGCTGGTAAATCACCTCTGGCCACAACTAAAATTCCAACAATTCCTTAGTGTGATTTGATCTACTTTGCTTTGAAACAGGACTAGATCAAAGTGCACTAAGGAACAATTAGTACGTGTCAGCAGGGTCTGCATGGACAGTTAGCATGCGACAGGCTAGCGTGAGATAGATTCATATCCAAGCTTAGCGTGAATGAAATGTTCTTATAACCAAGCCCTTACTCTCTCTGTGGCCCTGAGTAATTATCCTTTCTGCTTCAGTTTCCCCATCTACAAAACATTTATCTCATTAGTTCATGTTTGTAAAGTTCTGAAAATGGAAAATACTATGTAAATGAAAGACAATTAACTGAAAGAACAGACTGTTCTTATTAATAAGGGGAATAGAACAGCTGTAAAATATTGCACAAGGGACAGATCACTTACAAGGTTGTGATTTAGTTCCGAAGACTTAAGGGCTTGGGTATTATTCACAATTGAGCTAACTTCTGTCTTAGAACAATAATGTACAGCTACTACTTGGAATATCAAGTACTGTTCATTTTAGTTTCACTAGTTCTGAGTTAAAAGGTTTTAAATGGGTAAAATGACTCTTTCCAGGCAGAAGAGTGGAATGTAAATACCACATACGTCAGAAAATCAAAATTGCAAAATTACAGAAATGTATATGACTTTTTCCAGAGACACAATCAAATTACACTGCTGGTTATGCTAATTTTAATAAAGTCATGCTGGACTTGATCCTGTACCAAGTGAAGTCCATGGGAGTGTTGCTATTGTCTTCAATGGCTGCAGAGTAGGCACTCAAAGATTTTGTTGTTCCATAAAGTACATGTACGTATAACTATAAAATAAGACAAACTACTAAAACTACTCAAGAGAAGATGCCTCCCACAAGCAAAATGCAAAAATCCCATTACAATTCCACAGGGAAGAGTAAATAGTGTCTGTGGTTCTAGGGTAATGGTCTAACACATTTAAAATGTCAACAACAGCAATCATCCCTTACTAAAGGATGTAACAATAGCATTGCCGCAGAGAGGCACATTAACACTACTGCATACTTTCAATTCAAATCATTCTTTGAAAGAAAATATAAACAAAAATTACAATAAAATCAATCTTATAATTAGGTCTGTCTCAACAAATATTCAATTTTTCATTTATATTACTCTGTTGGTTTTCTCCTTTTAAGAACACTAACAAATTCCATTGATTAAGACACAACTCTAAGGAGTTGTACTCAGTAGAAAGCAGGCTGTTATTTCTGGCTATCAAATCCACTAAATGTTATCAACATTTGTGAAAATACTGAACTTTTGGACAATATAAATGTTGTGAAGACCTATAAAGTGATAGGAGAGTGTTCCCAGAACCTTAATATTTATTGACTTTTCTGAAGAACCTAAACATGCATCAGTACTATACCTCTCCATTAGTAAAGGCTTTCCAAACAATTTTGGTTACAAAATGATCTGTCATTATACCATATTGTTTCTGATATTTTAATAGCTTTAAGTCTGTATAAGACAACAACAGGTGTCATAACAAACTGCAGCTCATATCATAACTCTAGTTTATCAAACTCCTGTTAGTTGACACATTAAAGTGCTGGGTATCTTTGAGACTTTATAGATAGGATTGAAAGGATTAGATTTTTATTGGTAAATGTCAGTAAATGTCGATTTCAGCATACACATACAAACTGACCAAAAGCTATTTCCATGGATAATCATCAAAATATACAGATAAGCAAACTAAGAAAAATGCTGCGTGAGAACTTAGAGTTTAAGAATACTTATTGAGTATATTTTGACATCTGATGTTGACAATTTGTGTTCTAACAGTTATCAAGTGTTAACTTTGTGAATCTCAGCATCCAATGCCATTAAAAAATTACTGTCAGACCCGCCTCCATAATTCCTGCAACTGTGAAAATGTATATTGATAAAAATAAAAAATGCTTTAAAATGAACAGAGATATTATCCATCAAAATTAAAAAACAAAAATTGAATTCTGCCAGGCCTACTTTTAGAGCATTTCCTTTTGAGTTACAGATTATACAGTTTAAAATAATTCATTGGTTTCACTGCATTCCAAGTTTACATTGACTTCACTCCACTTTACTAGAAGGTGTGGGAAATTCTGGTTACTTATGACATATTTTGAATTCAGTTTTCTAACTATTCCCCAAGAAGTTTAATACATCTGCTCTTTGATTAGCCAGTTCAATGAAACCTTTCATCCACAATAACTCCTTAGACAGGGCACCTCTTTCCAGCAGATCTCAGTGGTGAAAAAAAAGATTACTCTCTAATTCATTATTCACTGCCCATAAATCCATATTTTTAAGTGTGAAAAGCAGCAATCTAATTGATGTGACTATGGTAAAAGTGTGCCAGGGAACTGTGCAACATGGAAAAAGCAGTTTATAGCAACTGACTCCAGATAAAGCTGAAGAATTATGGACTGTGCTTACTGTCTTTTAAATTTTCATGATTTATGTAATCTGGCATCCTGGGGACTGGATTAGACTTTTCATATTTTATTAAAATGTTTGATTTAGTGTCAAAAGATGCCTTTATACCATGCAGTTCTGTGAAGATATGGTGTAAACCAATGGCTCTTAAACTGTGATCAACAGAGCACTTGCTGGTAGGGCAATCCGAAAAAAATTATTCTGGGTTATGAAAAATTTAGAGGTTTCAAGATTTGTTTTTGTTCCACACTGGGATGAGACCAAGACCGTTGGAAATTTTTCACAAAAAACAAGAGAAGGATAGGGACCAGCCCAGAATAGCCAATAGCCCAGTGGGTAGGGCACTCACCTGGGATGAGGGAGATACAGGATCAATCCCTGCTGTGAATCCACCTGAGCTAAACAGTCAGACTCTCTCGATCTCTCCTGTTGGAGCTGTTCCACTTTGTATAAATAATTAAATATTCCTTGGGACAAAGGCAGTTGGTTAGGGGACAACCAGGGATATGGGAGACCCAGGTTCAAAGTTCTTATTCTGCCCAATTCAATGCAGGAACTTATTACATATTCATGGGCAGAGAGAATCAGGCAGAGAAGAGACTTGAACCTGTCTCCCCTACATCTCAGGTGAGTCCACTAACCACCAAAGGCTATTGGCTATGCTAGGGGTTTGGGGTTTTTTTGGTTTTTTTTCCCTTTCTCCCTTGCCCACCTGCTCTGAAATTTCAGCCTGGACCCAAGAAACTTTCCCAACAAAAGTTTTTATGAATCAGCAGTTTCTGACCCCAAAAGAAAAGTTTTGTTGCAAAATTCCCCTCAGCTCTACTTGCCAGTGATCTGTGGGGAGCTGACTAGTTACATGGTACAGGCTCCACTCCTTATTTCCAGCTACAGCTTCATTCTCATTAAGAGAACAAAAGCACCGATGGGTATTCAGAAGACTGGACTCTTTTCTCAGTTCATTTATAGACTTTCTGTCTCACCGCAGGTAAATCACTCATTCTCTGTGCTTTGATTCCCAATCTGCAAAGTGGGGATAATACTTCCTTAGCTCATGGTGGTGTTGTTATTGCCAGCTGTGAGGGTGTACAACCCCACACAGAAAAGGAAGGAGTTAAGTGCTATTTAGGGCCCAGGCTACCCCAACCCCACACACCTGAAAAGCATATATGGGCTGGAGGAGGAGCTTAAAAAGAGAACAGAACAGAACAACTCAGTAGCTGACAGTCAGTGGAGATAACAGATCTATACTCTTAGCACCACTGTGGGAGGTCCAGCTGCTTGGGGCTTCTGGCTACTGGAACTCTACCAGACCTACTGAGGATAAGAGGACTCTGGACACTCAGAAGAATCAATTCTGCAACATCTACATGCAACCACCAGGTGAACCGGTCAGATGACATGGACTCGACTGCCAACAACACTAGCTGACCTATATCTCTACCTTGCATCACAAACGACCACACCGCTACCACCAAGCGGGCTCAGAGCTTGAATGAGATGAACTCATGGATGAAGAACAGATAGCTGAATCTGAACCAGAGCAAAACAGAGGTGATCCTCATGGGCAGAGGAAATTATTTTGAGGATTTGCAGCCTTTGTCACTTCTCGGCTGAACACATACAACGCAATATACCTGGAAATGAAACCTACAGCACTCAGGAAACTCCAACTAGTACAAAAAGCTCCACTCTCTCATTTTCTTTTCCTAGTTACTAAATCTTTAGATAGTTTATTATAGGATTGTCTTTGGTGTGAGATCTCAGGTGTAACTGACCTAGGGTAAGGGTCTGGTCTTTGGGACTGGTAGTAATCTGAATATTGCTGAGATGTTTGGTGTAAGGTGTATCTTACCACCCTGTTAAGCTTACAAGGGACTGTCTGTGCCTCCATAGTGCTTGAAGAGTTTTTTCACTTGATAATTGGTGATATCTAAGTATAGAACTCACAACCAATTTGGAGTTTGTGACCTGCTTCTGAACAGTCTTGGACAGGTATTCACGCTCTTGAGCCACTGGAGGACAGCTTGACAGATATTATGTATCTTTTTAAGCTAACAAGATTGCCTTTGCTTCAGAGGACCCTAGAGTGAGGGACTCTCTTTCCCATGACCTCTCTCCACTTTTAACCATTACCTTAAGACTTTTTACCTAAAGTTATTTTCATTAGCCCCTGTGATTACCACCATTATTAACTGTGTGCATCCTCTTTCTCCATCACTGCACCTTGTGTGTTCTCCTCCCACCACACACACACAATTTGTTTTAAAAGAGTGTTTTCTCTTTAAATGTTTTTCTTCTGTTGTATTTCCTGTTTTGCTGTAGAACCCCTCAGGCACTCTGATATGAGAAGTCCACCGATCACTTGGCAGCTAGTGTAATTAAATTAGAATAACAAGCGTAAGAATAGGACTATTCAATTACCTTCACTTCAATAAGCGGGGAGGGATAGCTCAGTGGTTTGAGCATTGGCCTGCTAAACCCAGGGTTGTGAGGTCAATCCTTGAGGAGGCCACGTAGGGATCTGGGGCAAAAATTGGTCCTGCTAGTGAAGGCAGGGGGCTGGACTTGATGACCTTTCAAGGTCCCTTCCAGTTCTAGGAGATTGGTATATCTCCAATAAAAATATATATATATATTGTAATTATTCACCCTTTTATTGTGAGTTGTGCAGTTAAATATGCACTTTTCATTTTAAGTTTTAAGTAGCATGATGTCTGTTTTTTTCATTAAAACAACTGAACAGATTATTAACAAAGTAGTTTTAATAGAAAAACATGGAAAAATAGAAATGACAAGCATGGAAATAAATGTGCTAGAGTATCAAAACTGTCAAAAAAAAGTTATACTTCTATAATTACTGCCTTTCATTTTATCAATAAAAAGTTGTCCATAAAAATAAATTCTCAATTTCATACAAACAGACATCTTATCCACACATGTTGGGTTAGGATTTAGCACCCCTTGTAGCTGAGAGCATCTATGTACCATACAGCATGTTTACGTACGGACTAGTATTCAAAAGTACAGTCAATGGAATTAAGGTCTAGGGAGGATTTATCTCCACTTTATAAAAACTGCAAACATTCAGTCACCTTATTTGTAATATGTTTTTTAAATTCTCATTATGTACATAATGCATATACTCCCTATTCAGAGGCAAAATACTTCTATGCATGCCAGCGTTATACTTATGACACAGTTCTACAATAATCACGAAATTTTAAAGTGAAGACTCGAGTCCATTCTTAGCTCTCACCATTGTGAGAGAAGAAACTAGGGGGAGGAGAACAGCATGGTGTAGAGTATCAGCCGTAACTTAAAATTACTTGACTTTCTTTTGTTTAGATCACAAACTTCATATGTAAATATACTGTAACACTGTCTTATTATTCTTCACTTATTTATTACACTGGTTTTAGGATTTTTTAATCTGACCGCCTCCTTTGTGCCCCCTTGTGGGCCAGGGTCACACTACAGGCAGCTAATTTCTCTCTGGGTGTATTCAAATCAAACTTCATTTTCTTTGTCAAAAATACCCCTCCTTAGGAGGGTACTGGGTTTATTAATATAAAAAACTGCAAATAAAACTCAAAATCCCAAATAAACTCCATTCATAAACCACATGACACAAGGTTTCTCTTCCTCCTCCCAGATCTTTCTGCCTGGGGCCTTTGCAGTCTCTCCTCTGCTTGGACAGGGTCTCACCCAAGCCTCCCTGCCTGGAGAGTTTTCCTTGCTCTCTGCAGACCCTGCCACAGTTTCCTGAGTCTTGCCCCCTTCACTGCAACTTCCTGCTTATTTTATACTTGGATCATCTGACAGGTGGGGCTAAGGCAGAAATCACAACTGTCTTAGCCCCAGGCTCTCCAGTCCCTGGGGCAAGCCACCCTGTTTCACTGACCTAGTCAATTTCTATTAAATTACAGTAGAACCTCAGAGTTACAAACACCTTGGGAATGCCGGTTGTTTGTAACTCTGAACAAAACGTTGTTCAGTTGTAAACTTGAGACAGAACAACTACATTGATTTAATACAGCTTTGAAACTTTACTATGCAGGAAAAAAATGCTGCTTTCCCTTTATTTTTAGTAGTTTATGTTTAATATACTACTATACTGTATTTGCTTATTTTTTTTAAATCTCTACTGCCTGATTGCATACTTCTGGTTCCAAATGAGGTGTGTGGTTGACTGGTCAGTTCGTAACTCTGGTTTTCGTAACTCTGAGGTTCTACTGTACATTGTTTGAAGAGAAAAAATTATCCTGAGTAAAGATGTCTTATATCAAATTTTCAGCCACTGAAGAAATGTAGGGACTATTTAAAAATTCCTGAACCTAGTTTATACTAGTGTTAAACTTAGTATATACATTAAAGATAGGTAAAGTTGTTTTCTGACAAGTGTCATATATGAAAACAGGTCAATGTGTTTCTTTGGTATTTGCTTGTCTTCTACAATAACAAACTAGAAGCTAATACAATTTTTTCCTCATAACTGTTAACCTGTTTCTGTGGAGTTTTGCTTTGTGTGAATCTCTACGTGATCGCTTCAGGACTGTCTGAAGAGACATGATTAGTTCTGCCCTATTGAGAGCATGAAAGAAGTGATGAGACCTTTGGAGACAGTACTGAACCATCTTCTTTGTGCATGTGGCCTAGGGGCTGTGTTGAATGCCCAGTTGCATGAGATGCAATAAGATGAGAATTGTGTGTTACGATTTTATAATAGGCCTTGTGAAGAAGACACAAGTTTTTAACATCCTTGCATGGAAGACACAACTGCCAACATTGCAGGGTTCTTTTAGCTCATGAGAGATTGATGTATTGGCTTCAGAAGGGCCCTCACGCAAGATCATTCCTGTTAGTGGTAATGAAGGGCATTTGGTACTTCCAGTCCTATGTACCATAGCATTGCCAGGTCTATGATTAATAAAACTGTTCCATGATTCTTTCAAGCAGCATGACCTGAATTTGATATGCACACCTGGCAGCAGAATATAGTAAATGTGAAACCACTTCCATCAAATAGTCTCATGCAAAAAGAACTGCTTTGCATAGTAGCACTTGGGAACAAAAGCTAGTACCCAGAGAATAAGTTCGGTAGCAAAGAAATGCAGAACTTACACTTCAAAGTATATTCCTAAAATTACAATTTTTCCTGCCTTTGTTTTTGGTTGTTGTTAGGGTTTTTTTAACCTAGTTTATTTGGTTGAGGTTTTTTGGAGAGATTTAAGTTCAAATAAATTAAAGAGCTGTGTTTAGGAGGCAAGAAGGAGAAGACAAAAAAGTTATTACAACTACTATTGCTAGCATTTATAAAAAACAAAGAATGCAAAAGGGAATGCAAATCTTACTATTCACATCACACCATTTTGTAACCCAACTGTATTTTTAAGCTTCTTTGCAGATTTTTAAAACTATGTGTAACTACAATTGGCATTCAAGCCATCACCACTCAATCACTTATCTATGGGCTGGTCTACACTGGGAGGAGCGGGGGTGAAATCGATCTATGATGAAGTATCTTAGTTCGACTTACCTGGCCATCCTCACGGCGGCAAGTCAACTGCCGCGGCTCCCCCGTCGACTCATCTTACTCCTCCCTGCCAAGGTGGAGTACGGGCATCAATTCGGGGATTGATTTATCGCGTCTAGACGAGATGCAATAAATCAATCCCCGATAGATCGATTACTATCCGCCGATCCAGCGGGTAGTGTAGACGTGGCCTAAGTCTCTTCCTCTTCCCCATGCCAAACATGTGCTTGCTAGAACTATCATGGGGCAGAGACCACATCTGTTTGTCTAACTTCCGGCAGTTGGGGCACTTTATTATAAAGTTTTAAATAAACTTTCAAAATAATTTAAAAATCTAAATAAGGGACAGAAAAGTACAGTCATGCTAACTTGAAAGTATCTGTATTTCTCATGCAATTTCATTTGATATTTTCTTTCCACTTAATATCTCTACCGGATCATGCCTGGGAAGTGGTAGGATATTTATATATAATCTCAGTAAACTGGTATAGTCTTCAATAGCAATTCAATAAGTCAGTGTTATAAGAAGAATGCTTTCAGAATCCTTTCATTGCCAAAAAGCATTCAAAATGAACTGATTTACAAAAAAAAGTTTTCACACAAAAGGAGGAGGCACCGAGCATTAAAAATGCCTCAAACTTATTTTATCAGATTTCCTCTTAAAATTCTTGGTCAGTTTTTTGATTGCTAATCTCAATCATCCAGCTACCAGGGGGTGCTCTATAAAGCTGATTAAATTGAGGCCATTTGCTTCTAAGAGAGTCCAGACATGAGCCCTTTTCCCTTCAATCATTTGTTCTGACTAGTCATCCAAACCATCCCACTCTGCTCAGTTGTTGGAAGCAGAAGAGCTAAGCAGACTGTTAATTCTATCTGATGGTTTTGGTTGAAATCCTCTATTCTCTGTCCACTTGACTCTAGTGAGAGCAGTGTGCAAGAGATGTTTTATCTATTCCAGCACCATCAGAAATTATATACAGAAAAGGATTAAGACACGCTGACACGTATTCAATAGATTTTAAAAAAGCTAAGGCAACCTCCATTTTCTACCATATAAAACCACACCAAGGATCAGACTTACTGCTAACTTTTTTACTAGCAATGACGCAACTGAAAAGTAGCTTATTTGAATTTACTTAGAGTACAATTCTCTCTCCAGTTGTAGCATAATAAAAAAATTCCAGTGCTAAGTAGGTTACTGTACTTCATTTATTTAAAAAAAAAATTTAAAAAAAAGGACTATGGAAGAACACAGTTTAAAGGAAACAGCATAAGCTTACAACAAAGTCTCATTTGCATATGGGTGCTATTAATTCATGCTCTGATTCCAGGAGTATGTCTACGCTACGTGTGCTGCAGTTATGTTCCACAGCATAGACATCTGTAGCGCAGACACTTGCTACAGAGAGAGAAGAGATTTTTCTATCATTGTACTAAATATATCCCTTTGATAGGCAGAAGCTAGCTACATGGAAGAATTCTACCATTGATCTAACTGCATCGACAGTGGGGGTAGGTCGACCTAACTACATTGCACAAGGTGTGACTTTTTTCACAGCTCTTAATGATGTAGCTAGCGTGATCTAATTTGTAGGTGTAGACCAGGCCTAGATCTTAGGCTCCAAGCCAGGACCTGGGAAGTATACTACACGGGAGAGGAAGGTGTCAATGAACTGAAAGCCTTTGTACCTATTAGAAAGACAGCTAGTCCCATCCAATCTCACTTGTTTAAAACAGATTTTTAATATAGTTAATCACTAGCAACAAGACAAGAAAAGAGAACAAGAGTGATTAATCCTATCTCAGGAAGATTTTGTATTGATAAGATCTTTCTCAAACAATATCATTGCGCTCCTGAATGTGATTTCTGTGGCAAGAGAAGAAACAGAGTTTGAAAATAGGGATATTGACAGAGTGAAGGTTTTTTGTTTGATTGGTTATTTTTGTCACATAGTATTGATTCCTTGTCAGATTTTAGAACATGAATTTTGAGAGACATGATGCAACTGGACCAAGACAATTAATAATACCATGAAGGCATAAGCGTATATCAACAGATAACTGTCTTATTTTTTTTTCACCACAATAGGCTGGTCCCATCGGTGTTCCCAGTGTTTGGCAGCTACCATCAGAAAGAATCAGATTGTCTGAGGAATTACATTTGAGAAGTGTAAAAAAAAGACACGTCCCCCTCCATATGGATGAGAAGCTGGCTTTATCTTTCTGCACTGGAATCTTCAACACCATCAGCAACTGGACACATGGCAGCTAGTTCTGCCAGGACAGGCCCTTTCCCACGACCTGAGACAAGTTAAAAATCAGGCATGTTGTTTGCAGTAGATTATCCCATGAGCTGCAGATACGGTCACTGTTGCATATTTTTCCTTTTATAAAGCCAGAAGACTTTTAGGCAGTAAACTAAAATATTGACTAATCAAAACCACAGGACAATGGAATTAGCTAAAAGCAGCCAGAGCATTTCAGGAGGCAACTGAGCCAACTTCACTGCAGCTGTAGCCTATAAGGGTATGTCTATGCTGCAGCTGGGGGTGTGACTCTCAGCCTGGGGAAGACAGGCTCAGACTAACTCAGCTTGAGCTAGTATGCTAAAAATAGCAGTGTGGACAACACAGCATCAGCAAAGGCTTGGGCTGGCCACCTGAGGTCAGACAGGATCAAGCTCAAGTGGCTAAGCTTAAGCCTACACTGGAGCTGCAATGTCCACACTGCTATTTTTAGCAAACTAGCTTGAGCTGAGTTAGTGCAAGTCTGCCTACCTGGGCTGGGAGGCATGCTCTCAGCTTCAGGGTTACCTTAAGTTTGCACATTCACTCTAAGGTTGCCTGAGTTACTGACAGGATGGTTAATCTAATCTAACTCATAGTTGTTATTTCTAAACTATTTTGTCACACACTTTGAGCTTCTTTTTGCATGTCCGATATGGCAACACTGAAAAAGCAGACCACCTTTTCTGGTTAGAAACCTGAAATTCCTTAATGACTCTTGAGAAAACATCGTTGTTAGTACCAAGTGAACTTTCCCCTCTCACCTGTAAATCAAAGAAAAGTAGCTTGGTTGCTGGTGGGTCCTTCAAAGACTTCCTCTGAACCTGTGCAGGCAGAGGACATTTTAAAGAGTTGGAGTTATCTCCCCCTTTCATTAATTGGCATTGTAAGTGTCTTAAGAATTAATGTGCTTTCTAAATATAATTATGTAGGGAAGTAGCAGGGCTATATTCTTAAACATGTTCATACTACACTGAGAGTCAGGTTTGAATTTATATACCTGTAAGTTAATGCAGGTCTGGATTCACCTGGGGGTTCCATAGAAAAAAATTAGGACAAGCATTGACAATTTAATACATGATGAGAATGGCAGGAGGCCTGAGGTGCACTTATTGCAATCTAATCACCTAATACATCTCCTCCCCAGTCCCTTTCTGGACTGTGGAACCAATCAAAGCAGGGTTATTTAATTAGTGGACTCAGCTAGGTATAACAGGCACCAGGAATTTGCTTTTTTTCTGCCCTGGAGACTGGCTGCGTTATAACTGAGGGGGTGAACAGTTACTTTAATTGCTTTTAACATATTTTGTTTACGATGAGTTAAGTGGTGATATTAGTTTTATATATATAAGTAATTTGGCCACTCATGTTTGCAGTGTAAGTTGTTTTTTCTATATTGTTCCATTTGCAGTAGAGGCTGTTTTGGTGGAAGTCTCATTCACAGTCTTATTATATTTCACTTTGTTTCAGAGCTCTGCTTGGGTTTTTGTTTGTTTATAAATGACAAACATATCTAAAAACAGATTTCACACAAAATACTGATCTAAATGGAAAACAAAGTGAATTTTGGGGAAAAGTATTCCCTTGGCAAATAACTTTTTTTGCTGTACTAGTCACCAAAGTTCTACTTCAAGCTGGTGGCAGGCTGGCGAGTGGTGGCTGGTATTATATTTGTAGGTACTGAGAATGTACTTAGCATTGTCCAGGGAACTATGCAAAGAGGTCCCACCTCAAGAAGGCTGCAGTCTAAACAAGCCATGTACAAAGACAACAGGATGCACCGGGAAGCCCAGAGGAAGGAATAACTTCATTATTCTTTTAGAGGCAATGGCAGGATGATATTATTATTGATTCACTTCTTCCAGGCGCTGTGGAAGAAATAAGTCTTTAACAGGAATTTTAATATATACAGAGCAGAAAAATGGCAAACAGGAAGTGACGGGGGATCCTTACAGAGGTGATGACATAGAAAGAAGTACTGAGAGGAGATTGGCTAAGTATGGCATTATTGCCAGAGAAGTATACAACTTGAGGCAAGGAGGATGCAAGATGCAATGGCGTTATATAGGGCCTTGAAAGCGAGAAGAAATTTAAACTTGATCGGTTGACAATGGGAGACTGAGTGATTCCAGTGGATGGGGTGATATAGTCACATGAAAGGCAAGGCAGGCAATCTGGCAGCTGCATTTTAGATAGACTTGAAGGGTCACTGAATATCTTGCTTTTTTGATTGATGAAAAAAGTGTGCACTTTTGTGACACGCACACCAATTTAACACCTATGTCAATGATAAAAAATTAAAAAATCCAAGGTTGGGGTTTTTTTGTTTTTTTTTAATCTTCAGTCATGTTGCCCAAGACTATGGATTCCAAATATCTAACATGAGTCCAAGCTTTGAGACAAGGGGACAAAATGGAAGTCATAAGGCCAGTCCCATTGCATATATTTGGTACTCATCGTAACAAGGCCTAAAGCTGTATTTTGATAATACAATGGTAGTTCTGACTTTAAATGGTCAAGAATATTTCCAATATTAAACAACATGAATGCAGTATAAGCTTCTTAAAAGGTCTGAAATGAGTCACTAGGAGACTGAACATTGTTATGATGACTCATAATATAAGCTAGTTCAGCTAGTTCATCAATTAAATTTACTGAAGCTGCCAACGATAAAAAAGATTGGGATACTTTAAATCTGTAAATTTAAATTTTATTTTACATTTTATTAAAACATGTTAATATTCTGTTTAGCAATTTTTGTAAAACACAGTCCAGATTTTGGGCCTAAGTTCCCAGACATTCTTCTTTCCAGCCCAGAAAAAAAGCTGTTGGCAATAGCTAGTTCTCATGCCTACTTGCTAGATAATATATTTTTGCATACAAATAATGTATACATTACACCAGATTTATGTGTACCAGGAAAAGTGTGCCGGTAGAGAAGTCACTCTTAATTCGATATACCTAACATCTCCATCAAATTCTAAAATAACAACAAAAATGCCAAACTGGTAACCTCTTTATGAGAAACTACAATTTCCTTTATTTTTTAAGTAGAAAATATATTTATGTATGAGATCTAGCTATATCATCCTTCACATGAACAATAAGGATTTGTTGTTACTTGTATAAAATTCAGTTACAGCCAATTACCACAAGGTGGTAGTGGTGTTATGGTAATGCCCAAATACATGCAGTGCCTTGCGTTTAGCATTCTACAGTGACTGCTGCGTACACTGTCATTTAACACAACATCTGTGGCCCCACTTCTGCAGTAGACTGTGGAGGGGCACACCTGTAGGCCTGCGTGATGCTACATTTACTTCTACCCCCTGCACCTACATGCAGTTAACTACAGGGTAAGGTCCTAAAATATGGAGGAGGGGGGAGCAAATGGAGTAATATAACAAACAGTCAGCTGTCTGTGAACAGTTTGTTGTGAAAAACAAAACAGTCACAAATTAACGTTCAGCCAGAAAAGGACTGAATAATTTCTTGTAGTTATTTACGGAATTATCCCAGGATAGCCCTATCAAATTCATGGTCCATTTTGGTCAATTTCACAATCATAGGATTACAAAAATCGTAAATTTCATGAATTCAGCTATTTAAATCTGAAATTTCATGGTGTTGTAATTGTAGGGGTCCTGACCCAAAAAGGAGTTGGGGGGGAGAGTTGCAAGGTTATTGTAGGGGGGGGTTGAGGTACTGCTATCCTTACTTCTGCGCTGCTGCTGGCAGTGGCACTGCCTTCAGAGCTGTGCAGCTGGAGAGCGGCGGCTGCTGTCCAGGAGCCCAGCTCCAAAGGCAGAGCCACCACCAGCAGCAGCACAGAAATTATGATGGTATGGTATGGTATGACCACCCTTACTTCTGCGCTGCTGCCTGCAGAGCGGGGCATCCAGCCAACAGCCTGCTCTGAAGTCAGCACAGAAGTAAGGGTAGCAATACTGTGACCCCCTGCAACTCTCTTTTGGGTCAGGACACCCAGTTTGAGAAATGCTGATCTCTCCCGTGAAATATGTATAGTATAGAGTAAAAGCACACAATAAGACCAAATTTCACAGGGGGTGTGGGGGAGA
The DNA here is from genome assembly GCF_020497125.1 of Mauremys mutica. Taxonomy (NCBI): domain Eukaryota; kingdom Metazoa; phylum Chordata; order Testudines; family Geoemydidae; genus Mauremys; species Mauremys mutica. Next base: position 301,892,071 of record NC_059072.1, on the reverse strand, counting down.
CCAGATGTCACAGTCCATGATGTGTTTTTCATGGCAGTGAATTTGATAGGGCCCTAATCATCAGCAAGCTTTTAATGACCATATGATTGCACTGAACTTTCATTAATCTAGGAAACAGAACCTGATGCCCTGAACTCAAGTGCCATGCAAGTAGACCTCCATTTAACATTTCTGAAGTACTACGTGGCATGAGGCTGGATAAATTTTTGCTGACTCAAGTTGGTAACATGTCAGTGGTTGATTATTCCTTCCATAAACATAGGAGTCAATATTCTACACACTTATTTTTAAGGGACAATGTGTAGAGTTTAATCTTCCTCAAAAGGAAGATTAATTCCTTTCCACCATCTTTAGAGCAAGGGAGGTGAGAAAGAGCATGCCACCGGGTGATGCAGCTGTGGGATAAATGACAGGCAACACATAAGAGGCTTGCGGGTTTTGTTTGTTTGGGCTTTTTAAGTTAAAAACGTTATTGGACTTTTACAGAGTGCAAATATCGACGGAGAAAAAAGAGAAGTGGATACCAGATATAAATCAACAGGATTAAACTATGTAACTAGGCATTGCAACAAATGTTTATAGTTATTAAATGCATATTCTTCTCATCCATACTGTCATTAATAACACATGTTCACAAATTTTCCAATTTTTTTTAAACATGTGACAGATATTTATTTGATAAGGTTTTTTGAGATGGTTGAGGATATAGTCCCAGAAAAGTGGAGGTGGTGGGAAAAGAGCTTTTTAGGAGTTGGTGGCCGACTTAGATTGAAAGGGATGAGTTATTTGCTCCCTTTCCTCCCAACCCCCCAAAAATGTTTGTTTTCTAATGCACTTGGGGTATTATGCTGGAATGTTAACTAACATGCCAGGGATCCTCCCTTTGCACAGACAGCATATTTTTATTATTTAAATCTAAATATATAAAGAAGAGTAAGTGTGAAAAGTATCCACTGAGTGTTAAGGGTTGTGCCATTGTTAAGGTTGAGTCTAGTTTCTCATTATTATCCCAATTTTTAAAAATCCCCTAACTAATCCAAGAAGAAATCATAAAGGTATTGTACTACTGGCAAGGGCAATAGAACCTCTGCTATCATTAGGGTTACCACTTTTGGTTGGATGTATTTCTGGAGGTTTCGTCACATGACAATCTTTAATTCCTGGAGACTCCAGGACAATCCTGGAGGTGGCAACTCCATAGCAACACTGCTTTTGATAGTAAGAGGATTTGTTTGAAGCACGAGGTACTTCTAAAATACTTGTTTAATGATGGTAAGTTACAGTCTCACTGTGATGTTGTGCAGTCTATATGGGTTTATAAAAATATGGTAATAAGTAAATATAACTGGAATATGCTTCATGCAAAAGGTCTCTTGTAAGGTATCATACAAAGCTTATAATCTACTGAGTGTGATCATCCTATTTGTATAAATGTACCACTCTTGTATCTGGGACTAGAAATATGAAATATAACTCTGAGGGCCTATTGTAATTATGCAAAGTGTGGGCCATTAATGGTGGTTTGGAATCTTAATGGCTCTCATCAACCAGGACAATCGACTGGGGCTCTGTTTGCAGGCAGGCCTTCCTGTGAGTCAAGCTGGAAGGAATGAAGGCTTGGGGTCTAACAGTGACATGTGATCATGTCACATAAACTGGAATCCATCTTTAACCTAGTGCTTTTCCAGTGAGGGGGTGTGGAAACCCAGAGAAAGACAAATGATTCCTGCCCTAATGCAAAAGATATATAAAGGGGAGGAACAGAACAAAGAGAGGAGCCATCATGAAGAATCCCCTAGCTACCACCTGAGCTGGAACAAGAGCTGTACCAGGGGAAAGAATTCTGCCCAGGCCTGGAAGAAAAAACTTACTGAAGCATCTCTGAGGGTGAGATTATCTGTATTCAGTTTGATTAGACATAGATTTGCGCATTTTATTTTATTTTGCTTGGTGACTTACTTTGTTCTGTTTGTTACTACTTGGAACCACTTAAATCCTACTTTCTGTATTTAATAAAATCACTTTTTACTTATTAACTCAGAGTATGTATTAATACCTGGGGGAGCAAACAGCCGTGCATCTCTCTCTATCAGTGTGCTAAAGGGTGAGCAATTTATGAGTTTACCCTGCATAAGCTTTATACAGGGTAAAACGGATTTATTTGGGTTTAGACCCCATTGGGAGTTGGGCATCTGAGTGCTAAAGACAAGCACGCTTCTGTTAGCTGCTTTCAGGTAAACCTGCAGTTTTGGGGCAAGTCAGTCAGACCCTGGGTCTCTGTTGGAGCAAACGGGAGTGTCTGGCTCAAGACAGGGTGCTGGAGTCCTGAGCTATAAATAAAAATTCCATTTTTATTTAATAAGAACTAGACCCAACTGGAAAAATAACTCAGTGACACTATTCACAACAAAATTCAAGCAGATGTCACATGCTATCTTTCAGGAGCTGTGTAAAGCCATGTTTAGGCTGGTGTGTATTATTTTTTGAACAATCTATTTCTAGTACCCAATGAGTCAAAATAACATATTAAAGATATACTGTAACTGTTACAAATAATTGTGTGTCACAGTACAGGAAGATTTCTCTTGAGTAGTTTGTGAAAGAGTCCAACAGCTGCCTTGGAACGAAGATTGCTTTGTAAAAGGGACACTTTTACTTCTGTCTGAACATTTTTACCTACGATTTTAACAAGTAACACCGAAGGCTCTGTCTCCCGTTAGCTAACATGTTTGTCAAAAAAAAAAAAAATTCCCCTAGACTAGATAAGCCCTAGGGATTTGGGCTAGGGCAGCTATAAGACCAGTGTCAAACAAAGACCTAATATTACTATAACTGAAAGAAAGAACAAAAATATTTATTTTTCAGTTTCACTTAGGGCATTTGACAGCACTTTTGCATATAGTCAGTTTCACTATTTATTCAGTATAGTAAATAATGAATTTCCCCTGTTTTTAAAAGGTTTTTTACACCAATACAAGGAGAATTTCTTTTAAAAAAACAAACAAACATAAGGAGTTGCACGGAAATGAATGGTACCTGAAACTTTTTTTTTAATTGACTGGACTTGAATGTTCACATCTCTTTAATCTGAAGCATCAAATTTCAGACACTACTAGAAGTTAAACATAATGCCTCCTTTTAGATTGAGTGGCTGAGACACAGAAATAGTAAAGTGACTTGCGTAACTAAGGTCTCAGTGGGTCAGCAGTAGCAGAACTATGAATCCCAACTCACTCCTCTGCTCTAAACAGTAGCCAACATTCCCTTCTCTCATCTGAATCCAGAAAATTAACTTGTGTGTAACTTATTAAATACTTCTCTCATGCACCATAAAGTCACGTTTGCTAATATAATCTTCCATGTTACAGGCTTCACTTTGAAGAGGGAAATATTGTGTATCAATTTTTAATGCACTTCTGTGATCTCATTTCCTGTTTCATCTTAGATTCATAGACTCTAGGACTGGAAGGGACCTCAACAGGCCATCGAGTCCAGTCCCCTGCCCTCATGGCAGGACCAAATACTGTCTAGACCAACCCGGATAGACATTTATCTAACCTACTCTTAAGTATCTCCAGAGATGGAGATTCCACAATCTCCCTAGGCAGTTTATTCCAATGTTTAACCACCTTGACGGTTAGGAACTTTTTCCTAATGTCCAACCTAAACCTCCCTTGCTGCAGTTTAAGCCCATTGCTTCTTGTTCTATCCTTAGAGGCTAAAATGAACAAGTTTTCTCCCACCTCCTTATGACACCCTTTTAGATACCTGTACTCATGCTTAGATATTGTACTCATGCTTAATACTTTGATAATGCCACAATAAGGGAGCTACATTAAGTGTGGCAGGCTTACATATTGATATATGCCCCTCTTACTGCTCTTCATTAATATGTCCATATGTTCTTCTGTAAGAATCTTTGACCATTAGGTAAAATAAATGTATATTTAATCATCACCTCATCTACAAACTACAGATAATACAGTAAAACCTGCCTTAGAGACCATCTCTGAAGAGAGACCACCTGTCACAAGCGACTACTTGAAGAGGTCACGGAACACCACCACTCTTTGGCGTGCAAACCTTTGAAGATAGACCACCTCTTATAAGAGACCACTTTTGCTAACTCCCATGAGGGCTCACTCTTGGCAGGTTTTACTGTATTCTTCAGTGAGCAGCTACTCTATGCTAGGGAAAATTGAAGTGTAACTAAACCCTTTTCCATACAAAAATTAGCTGTTCACTTTAAAGTTTCAAGGGACCAGTAACTAATGGCAAGATCAATCACCTAATTTTCTTTAGAGCTGTTACCAGACTACCCGCACTGCTATCCCTTCTCTGGATCTCTCTGACTGCACCCATCACAGATGCCAGACCTCCAGCCTTTACCTCTCTTACAGTGGAATTCTACAATTCATCCACTCTCAGGCAAAGACCCGGGAACCAACCTTGACTAATTCACCAGGCCGTGGGAGTTCTCTTTGGGAGCCTCTGATGCTATAGGTTTGCAGTGAGACAAAACTTAAAAAAAAAAAAAAAAAAAAGCTTCTTTTATTTTGCCCCAATGGCATAGTGGTTAGAGAAGAAGAAAGAGACCTAAACACATAGTCCCTTACCTAAGCTTAATTTCTCCAACCACTGCTCAGACTGGTCTGACTTATTCCCCCATCTCTGAGTTGGAACAGCCTACACAGCTTTCACACTTCTTGCTGTCTCTGAATGTCTCAGCTGGACTGCCAGCCTTTTCACTGACACGCACTGGCCAGCCTCTCTCAGCTCACCCAAAAAAACACCCTTTCCTTTTCTACCATTTTTGAATCGTCTTTGATCCCAGGCCTTGTTGTGGGAAGAGTAAAACATGCTATCCTGGATGGAGACAGCTAGGTAAATTCTCCCAGCAATTGATGGCCTAACCATTGTTACATTAATTCCCTCAAAGCTGTGTACATGAGGTGACTTATCTCTGTCATTGCTTTCTCCTTCCTATTAGGTTCTGTAACAGCCCCATTTGATTTACCTCTATGCACTGAGGTAGGATGCAGTACCAAATTGAACAGGGAAACTGAGTCATGCATAATTGCAAAGTAATGCAGACATGTCGCAAGAACTACCATCAAAGAAAAGTGTATATTTAAAAGTACAGTGAGAAAACTATGTAGTTAATTCAAAGTAGGATGGCATAAAAACAGATTTTCCAGGTATGTTTGGAGAATTGAAAGAGGCCAAGATCTATAATTATTATATTCTTCAGACACTTGGCCATTATATACCTCAGACCACTTTGACAGAGAGGCCAGATGTTTTCATTAAGCGTGTGGTCACATTTTCTGCTAGTTCATCCAACCACTTCCTTCTTCCAACCTGCATTGTCACAGTCTAACCTGAGGTGAGTTTGAGCCACCAATTTTTCATCCAGATTCCCATTTCCATCAGACCGTAGGACAGTGAGATAATTCTATTGTCTGAGGAGACAGTGAATGAGTGGTACTGTATTCCCAGGTTCACCCAACTGCTTCACATAAGACTTGATAGGATTGAGCCCATCAGAAGGTCCTTGCTTAATAGCATTTGCCTAACCCCAGGCAAACATCATTCTGAGATGTATTAGTAGGAGTACTGTAAGCAAGACACAAGAAGTAATTCTTCCGCTCTACTCGGCGCTGATTAGGCCTCAACTGGAGTATTGTGTCCAGTTCTGTGAGCCACATTTCAGGAAAGATGTAGACAAATTGGAGAAAGTCCAGAGAAGAACAACAAAAATTATTAATGGTCTAGAAAATATCCTATGAGGGAAGACTGAAAAAATTGGGTTTGTTTAGTTTGGAGAAGAGAAGACAGAGGGGACTTAACAGTTTTCAAGTACATAAAAGGTTGTTGCAAGGAGGAGGGAAAATAATTGTTCTCCTTAATCCCTGATGACAAGAGGCAAGGGGCTTAAATTGCAGCAAGGACAGTTTAGGTTGGACATTAGGGAAAACTTCCTGTCGGGGTGATTAAGCACTGGAATAAATTGCCTAGGGAGGTGGTGGAATCTCTGTCATTGGAGATTTTTTTAAGAGCAGATTAGACAAACAGCTCTCAGGGATGGTCTAGAGAAGGGATCGGCAACCTCTGGCACGCGGCTTGCCAGGATAAGCACCCTGGTGGGCTGGGCCAGTTTGTTTACCTGCCGCGTCTGCAGGTTTGGCCGACCGCGGCTCCCACTGGCCACGGTTCGCTGTCCCAGGCCAATGGGGGCTGTGCGAAGTGGTGCGGGCTGAGGGATGTGCTGGCCGCAGCTTCCCGACACCCCCATTGGCCTCGGACGGCGAACCACGGCCAATGGGAGCCGCAGTCAGCCGAACCTGAACAAACTGGCCCGGCCCGCCAGGCTGCTTACCCTGGCAAGCCGCATGCCAGAGGTTGCCGACCCCTGGTCTAGAGAATACTTAGACCTGCCATGAGTGCAGGTCACTGTGCTAGATGACCTTTCAAGGTCCCTTCCAGTCTTACGATTCTATGATTATCTGCAATCTCTTCTCTGGGAAGGAGTTAAGGTTAGGTTAGGAAATTTTTTCTTTAATTATTATTTTATTTTTATTTTTTTAACTCCTGCTACAGCACACACATAATCCAGACAAGGACAGCCATTTGCCCTATTACTATAATCTTAGTGCCAAACCTCATTTTAGAGCCAAAGTCAGATTGGAAAGGTGCTGCTGAATTTGTCTAGTCACCACCTTCCCAATTATCTTACCCAAGAAGGGGAGACTGCACAGCAACTGGCAGCAAGTGCAATTTTCTTGAGGTTGGATCTGATCACTGGATGCTTTAGGATTAGGCCCTCTCTGAGGGGACAGGTTGCAATTGTCCTAGTTATTCTTACCTAGCTTTTCAACTGCTACTTCCTTCAATAGTTTCAGCATCTGTGCTTTAAAGTCAGACCTAAACTTAGCTGGACCACTTTCAGCTCTAGCACTTCCTAGGAAGTTGGAGAGATTGTCATAGTTACACTTGATCTTTTCTGTGAAAGCTCAATAACCTGCACATCTTCCTGTTTATCAGGCTGGATATGAAAAAATATGGCCAATCCTTCCCGCTTTCTTCGGTTAAATTTGTGCTATGCTTGCTGCAACAAGTATGCCAAGTATTGGGTAAACTGTTATCCAAAAAGGTCTTATTAATGCAAGCAAGGTCAGGTATTTAATCAGAGATCAAGTCATACATGATGCTAGTTCATTGACAACATTCATCAAAGCCAAGATGGTGATATCACAGCAGATGCAAAGCATACTTTGTAGGGGACTCTTCAAATTTCCAGGACCAAAGTTTCATAGAGTTCCAGTGACTTAGATTAGCTGCATATTCCTTTGTCATAAAAAAATAACTCATTTCCTCTACACAAAGTGTAAAGCCTGAACATGAGCATTAGATTTTAAAAAGGGGGGATGCTCTGTGGCTAAGTGTACTCTGTGCAAAATAGATGTCTGTCATGCTGACCAGTATTGTCTCATTGTTTCCTTGTATTTCCTCCATCTTTCTATACGCATCTGTTGTCCCTTGTCTTATACCTAGATTGTAAGCCTCTTGGGGCAGGGACCATCTTTTTGATCTGTGTTTGTACAGTACCTAGCACAGTGGGGTCCTGGTCCATGACTAGGACTCCTAGGCACTATGATAATACAAATAATAAATAAAAATTATGGGGGGGGGTTCAAAGATGGACGCACAAAGCTGGGATAATGTTTTCCAAAACAAAACAATGAAAATAAACGCAATCTCAATGTTCAAGAGTTAGATAAGCACCTTAAATATTTTATGGGTATTTAAAACAAATTCCTCAAAGAGCCACAGGTTTCTTTAACTAAGGCAACTTTCTCCAAACCACTACATTTGACCTCTAGCAATCAGTGTCTTCTCAGATGTTTCCCAGAATCCCTTCTCCTGGACCCAACAGATATTCAAATACATTGATGCAAATGTGGTACACTATTCATGTCTAAGACCTAGGTTGAGTGTAGCTATCCAAATCCAATTAAGTGAAATAGTCCCAACAAATATGAGTAGTTATGAGACACTCCACTCACCTTCCCCACCCCATCCCACACCCATTTCCCTTCTCTAATGCTACTCATGTCAACTCTCTTAGGGGTAATAACCCAAAGGTTTAAAACTGCTGAAACTACCTACCTCAGCAGAATGTTATACGATTTTGAGTTACAGTTGCAAAAGACTTTGAAGATGCAAAATGTTAGAGTATGAGCCCATAGTGGCTAAGTACCATCACAGGTCCACTTCTGGTGATGTCTGGAAAGAATGGACTCCAGCATGCATGAAAACCCAGAGGACAAGGAACTCTGAGATAAAGAAGGGAGCAGGAACAGGAAACTGACAGCCACTGGCATACCCACCAAGACACAAATTAAAATTACAAGGAGTGTTCCCATTTGAGATACTATAGAAATGTTTGCCAGCATAGCTATACCAGCAAACTCTCCTAGTATAGAGGCAGCTACTACCAGCAAAAGTGTGCTTTTGCCAGTATAACTGTATCTACATTCAGGCTTTTGCCACTATAAAAATGCCATAAAACCCCGACATTATTATATTGGCAAAAAGTTCTAGTGTAGATCTGGCCCTGTACCTCCAAGCAGATGTACAAAAGTTTGTTGAATGAATTCTGCAAGATTTCCCACCTATACCCAATCCCACAGAAGTCTCAAAATTCCAACTAGGAGGATCTAGCCCTGAAATTTCTTTTATCTGTATGAAAAAGATGATCTGATTATTTCCTCCAACCACTGCACAGTTTTAAAGATGACAGATTGATGGGTTTTAACTAATTCATGTTGATATCTAAACTTAAAAATTAATTTGCACCAGAACAGTTCAAATAGCAACGCTCCACACATCTTTCACAAGCCCAATATAATTAATTTGAGGAAGGGAAACCAACTCAGTAATATCATATCACTGACTTCATCTTTTCATGATGTCCTCTGACATATAGACCGCAGGAAAATACATTCAAAGTAGATACCAAAATGTAATAAACAGAAACAAACAACACAACTGCAAGTAGATCTACTTAACTGTAAAGTATCTCTCTTTGGAAACTGAGCAGATGTTTAGTTGCATTAAAGATTAAATTTTGTAATAAGGTAGTCTGAATGTGCTCTCATCCTTTGGCAAATAGAAGTCTGTTTGAATTTTAAAATAACCCAAACACAAAAGGCCATTTAAGCATTAATGTGAATGCTGATCTGTGTATTATTTTGCTGGCAGAAGTAGTGTGACATTGATGCAAGTCTTAAAATTCATATATCCGGGTATTTAACTCAGGAATAAAAAGGATTGCTAATTAAACCACAGGACTGACTAACAGTCAAGAACATTCTAATGTAGGGATATTAAAGAAGGTTTACATTATATGAGAAATGATTTATTGATTTATGGTTTTATTATTATTAACTAATACTTTATAACTTAAGGTTTATGTTAGAAGTAAGTTTGTAAGGATTTATTGTCAGAAATATCTATGTAAGGTTTATGTTAAAAGTAGATTTGTAAGGATTCATTGTTGTAAGGATTTATTGTCAGAAATATCTATGGGCTTGGCTACACTTACAAATTTGCAGCGCTGCAGCAGGGTGTGAAAACACACCCTCTGCAGCGCTGCAAATTGCGGCGCTACAAAGCGCCAGTGTAGTCAAAGCCCCAGCGCTGGGAGCCGCGCTCCCAGCGCTGTCCGTTATTCCCCACAGGGAAGTGGAGTACGGACAGCGCTGGGAGAGTTTTCTCCCAGCGCTGGTGCTTTGATTACACTTAGCGCTTCAAAGCGCTGCCGCGGCAGCGCTGCTGCGGCAGCGCTGCCGCGGCAGCGCTTTGAAATGCAAGTGTAGCCAAAGCCTATGTCTGTACAAGCCCGCTCAAGGAGATACTTTGTAAACGTCTATTAACTCCAAGCGCCTGTGTTCTAAAATGAAACTTTGAAGTCGCTACTTTGCTTTGTAACTAGTTAATTGACGTCAATTGACTCTAAGTGCCTGTTTTCTAAGTGAAAATTTGTAACTGCTACTTTGTTTTGAAAATGGCCGCTGTAAGCTGCTGATTGGGTAATTGACTCAGCACCTTGTTAACTCAATTGACTCTAAGTGCCGGTTTTCTAAGTGAAAGTTTGTAACTGATACTTTGTTTTTAAAATGGCCGCTGTGAGCTGCTGATTGGGTAATTGACTCAGCACCTTGTTAACTCACCGCGCAAGCTGTCAATTGCCTCTGTAAGTGCTAATTGGGCAATTGACTTTGTTAACTCAGCGCGCAAGCCGTCAATTACCCCTATGCCTCAGGCAAAACTATGTAACATACAAATAGAGACCCCCACTTCTGTTAAAGTCATTTTTACCTCACTTTATGTTTTTAATTGTTAAAAGACAAGGAGTCTCACACCCCAAAAGGATAAAGAAACTGTAAAATAAATGTAGTTAAGATAAAAAGTATATGTGAATGAGTGTCTAGTTTAAATGTTGAATGAGTGTCTAGGGAGTTACCAGCCTGAAAAAGTCAGTGTCGGCCGAAGAAGGTGTCAAGTGGCCAGTATTCTGTCACAAGCAACTTTAGGCTGGTAACTATAATATCTACGCAGAACTTGTATGAATGATTGTGTGAATGGATATACATATATACATATATATAAGTAATCATAGGAATAAGTAGTCAAACAACGTTGTTTGCTGTTATCTTCTATTTTATTATAATATTTACAATAAATGTGACAAATGTCTTTTCCCCTTTAATAAGATCCTGCTAGTTTTTATTGGTACAACACTAACACATGTTCTCTCCCTCTGGTTTACTGTACAACCTTGGAAAATCTTTTTGTGTACCATTTCCCCAAGCTATAAAACAGGGATAATACCTAATGCACAAAAGAGGTGAGGATGTAATTCACTAGAGTATGTCAAACATTTTGAGATCTTAAGACAAAACATGCTATGGATGTGCAAAATAGTATAGCTCCAGCCAGTAAAAATACCATCAAATGTATAACCAAACATCCTAAAGGGTTCGTGTGTGTATTTTCATATAATACATACTGTAATTGATATAAAAAGATGTCCACAAAGCCTCACTCAGCCAGAAAAGTTACTTTTTGCGTAATTGGAGCCAATATAAAAACCTGACATTACAGCAATGTAACGGAGTTGACCTCTAAGCATAGACGTAATTCCCTCAAAATAATTCTATTCTGATAAATTTAGAGGGACAAGGTGGTTGAGGTGATGCTCCCTCTCACCAACAGAAGTTGATCCAATAAGAGTTATTACCTCACCCACCTTGTCTCTCTAGTATCCTGGGATTGACATGAATATAACTACACTGCATACTCTGACAAATGACATTTAGCAGGTTATCCTTTAACTATATGTTTGAGATCCTCAACTACTACAGTATTCACAATATTAATGAATGAATGTCCTAAAAGCTGGTATTATTCACACTGGAAAGCACAAACTCTGATAGAAGCATAGAAGCACTGAAGTTCTGATGACATCACTAAACATTTTATAATTGTTTATTCTGAAGTGCAATGATCTCAGCAGAATTTAGAGATGTAGTACAGTCATCTATGATCTTACTTACATAAAATCCCTGTGCTTTGACTGACTGAGGGAGTTTGATTTGCACTATTATTTCTCAATAATCCCAGTAAAGATGCTAATGATACTTACTCACAGCACAGTGATTTGCATTGAGATATGGCTATTTCTCTAACAGTGCTAAATGAAAATTCACTGTGCTGTTTACTGCCCTCAGATGTCCACAACAAATATGGATGCATCAGTTTGATCTCCCTCCCTAGCACCAGTCACTCCATATAGCCCGGCTCCTCCTAACCCTACCTACTTGTGTTGCCTCTTGCTAAACCAACTCTTCAAAGAGTAATTTTTAATAATTATTTGTATTTATTTATAGAGCTCCTCATCTTTCTTTATTGTAAGTAAGTAAGTAAGAGCAGTGTTGACCGGCAGGTAAGGAACAAGGGAAGGGGGCGGTACCCTCACAGTTCACATTCAGAAAAAATGAGCTTTTAATTTATTTTAAGCAAGTAATTTACTTGTGGGTGTGGGGGATAATCCTGAGTAAGCAGCATATAGACTGAAAGGAGCAGTCATGGAGGAAGAGACAGGGAAAAGAGTAAGAAGGAACAACAGCATATTGAAATATACCAGCTTCTTGGAGATGCTCTGAGCTAACTCAGTCAGAACAACGATTCCCTTGGCCTCTGCATAGCCTTAGCCAAGGATATAGTTACCACCACATAACAACGTACATGTTTAAGCAATCACAACCTCTTGACGTCTATATGACCTTGTATCTGAAGCTCTGGGTATTATCTCTCAGCAGCATATTCTTTCTTGCTTGCTTTCAGAGTTCTAAAATGCAACTACAGGCAATCATCCTGTACTCTGGGTGCCTATTAAAATCACACTGTAAAGCAAAATAGACTGCCCATAAATCTATTCACCCTCTCAGGTTTAGGAAAGAGAGAAAAGATAAATAGCTAATAAATAAATATGCATGTCCTGCTGTTTGCAACTACCAAATCCCAACCAGTGCATTTCAGTTCAGCCAATGAGTCTCCATTAGCCACAAGGTCTTTGTGAGGGTGCCAGGTAGAGCCAATAGCCCCGCTAAATTTAGATAGTCTTTGAGAGCAGGTGATGGATTGATATAAGTAGGTCTGCTCCTCCAAACTCAACCAGGAGCAGTACAAAGCCACCTCCCACTGTTACTAACAATTTTTCTTCTCTCTAGTTCAGAGAACACCCACATTGCAGCCACTCTCTCGCAGTCAGAGTAACTTCTCCCAAGCTTCTTCACTGCACAGGGTAAACTTAGCTAATCAGAAAACTAGAAACAATCATATGTGATTTGACAGGTCACAATCAATCACTCCAGTTTGAACTATTTTAATGCAATGCAAACAAATCTGCTACTGAATTTTCAGTTCTCTTAACAGCAAACCAACATTAGCAAAAAAGTGAGTTGAAAATTTCTGCAATTTCAGAATATTGCTCTAATTTTGTCAGAATTATGGAGTCAAATCCTAACTAAAAATATTTTACTGTAAATATTTTGCCCTACTACTTTTGAAACATGAACTATATTAAATCAGCAAAATACTAAAAGTGGAGTTGTCAGCTGATATGCTCTAAAAGTTTATCACAATTTTAGGCATATCTTTCAGTTTGGATTTTTTTTAAATTAGCCAAAACAGTCACAAGTTGGTTCCAAAGTATGTTGCTTTAAAAATAATCTCTTTATACAACAGATGCGTTTTATGGAATTTAATTAAAACTTAACAGTACTTCTGAAATGTAAACCCTTTTTTAAAATGAGTATTATGAATTACTTCCTACAGAAATCCTGGTAGTTTTAAATATTTATACCTAAATGAAAAAACATACAGGCTCTCAGATATACAGCCAATGGAATCAGTTCCTATTTTGTTGCATCCGACGAAGTGGGTATTCACCCACGAAAGCTCATGCTCCAATACGTCTGTTAGTCTATAAGGTGCCACAGGACTCTCTGCTGCTTTTACAGTTCCTATTTTGTTAACTATAAAAAAAAAACGGTACCTGGTATGCGTGTTCAGTAATGACATGCATATACCTTGGGATCTTGGAACAGTACCAATTTCAGCATCTTCCCTTTCTAGATGAGATCTGACCAACAAAAGAGCAGCATATCATGCTAAAAGAACAGCTCCTCACAATGGGACTTATCTTCTTATGTAATTAGTATGTTCACAGCAAAACCAAATAAGGTAATAGGTTCTGGGTAGAAAGTTTTCAGCTCTTAATTCAAAGTACAAGCAAGCGATGTGGGACATATAGGGATCTATGGATCACTCAAAAAGAGTCCTGTCTGTTTTATCAAAGGTGGAATGAAAGGACATTTGGAGAAAGGAGTGGATGGGGGGAAAGACCTAGATAGTTCCAGCACAAACAGTTCTTTCTTTTAAAAAGAAAGTGGAAAAATCAAGGACAGAGGGTTGCTCCAGACAGCGTGAGAGAAGCAAAGAGAGAAAGAGAATAGCAGTACTAACTTCTCACAATGGAGCGCCTAGTCTAGCTAAGTAATTTTACCACAGTAAAGGATTATAAAGTATCTGACAAACAAGCCAAATTAAAACTCTAGCTCAGCCCATCTGCAACTCTCACCAGCTGAGAATGGAAAGGCACTGAAAAAAAGTTTGCTTCCCGTCTCCATCTGCTGGTAGATCATATTACCTACATTATGTGCTAAAATATTTGGTTGCTGGAAAACTGGAAATTAGATTTTTAAACTCATTTAAACCCTTCGAATGTTATGAAGTCACACAATGTAGGAGAGGTTCAGTTTCATCACTTTTCTTCTCAGCAGTTGGAAACTTTAGCGTCATAAGACGTCTGACAAGGCTATAAAAACATCTGGGTTCCCCATCTGTAAACATGTGCCACTTCCACTAGCATGAATGGAATTATAGCTGAAGGGTGATGAGAGAATAAACTCATTAAAGTTTCATCTTTAGAACCACAATCAACATCACTTTAAATAGAAGAGGCAACAATCCATGACTAAAACTGTAATGAATACATGGGGCCTCCAAACATTTCATTTAATCACATGTAATGATGAGTTAGTTTTAAACCTGTAATGGATGTTACCGGTATTTCCTTTGGCATTAATCAACTCTTTTTACCTTGCCAAGTTTACTCTGTTTTTATCATTCCATTTAGACACAAAATTCTTTAAAAGAAAATCTCTAGTCTTTAACTCTGAATTATCACATATTCATTAACAAATAGGAACTTTATAGGTAACAATGATGTTCAGTTATTGGTAAAAGCAATATATTTCCACACCCACAAAGTAATAACTGGGGTAAGGACACCCCTTCTTCCCTTCCTGCTTCACTGTCACTACAGAACTAAACAACAAAGATAGAGCATTCTGGTCACTGGCTGCACCCATGTTGCTTAGCATATCCACACACATTTTTTCAGGATCAAGCATACCTATTACAAACTTGTTCACTGCTTGGCTGTTCATGACTGTGTTAAATAAAACCTGGATTCATTTCATTCTTTAAAAGAGAATCTATTTTTGTCATAAGCATGTCTATAATTAACACAGCCTTCAATCATCCTTGAAGGTTAAGTGAGGACACTAGAAAAGAAAAGAAAATCAATACACATTCACCCACCCACGGTGGATCATTGAAAAAAAATCGGCTTGCCTTTAGCTTTCAGTTGCCAATGCAAATGTTAAGTTACTGTTCTCCAATAAGCCTACTTCAAGTCAAACTAATGAAAAGCACTTTACAGCAACAATTATGGAATTTGGAAATAAATATAAAGCTAAGCAATTTATACCTAACTTCAACATATAACTACAATTCACATACATTTCACCTTGTCTCTCAAGCCAAATTCATGGTAATAGAGTTTCTTCAATATTCCTTAATTAAAGGTGAACTGCAGGCAGGATAGGATTTTTTGTTTGTCTTTTAAATATAAAAGAAACTTGTCCAAAGAAAACCAAATACAGTACTGATTTACAACAAGGTTGTCTGACAAAAATATACTGCCTCTGCCTTCTTGGGAGTCAGCACCTGGATACATTGATGAACTGGTGAATCCATATTGAGGTTGAAAATAAAAAACCTCCCATCTTAGTTTCTTTACAAATACTGTACCACCAAACGGTGGTAAAGCCTTTGGAAAGGCTGAGCACATAATTAGCCCCATGCATTCTTCTCCATGGGTAACACAAGGCCAGAGGTGAAAGTTAGTATAGTGGCAGACTGCAAAAAAACCTCCATTACTTATGCCAATTGGTAGCATTCACAAAGAAAACAAGAGGCTTTTTTTCAATTTTAGACTGTATCAGATAAGTTGCTTAGTCAATGAGCCAAGATTTTTAAGTGCACATCCACAACTGGTTCATCAGCCAATAAGTAACTGAGTTGTCAGTTTTATTATCCAGACCAGGGTTTCTGGTTGTACCCAATGTAAGTTTGTTTGACAAGTGGCATTTCCTCCTTCTTTGGTTATGCTTATGAAAAAGTATTTGTTTTCAAATAGGAAAACTAATTAGTAGGTGCCTCAGTCCCTTCTCACCTCCTCTCTGCAAACACATAGGACAGGGAAAGTTTTTTTGAGTACTTGTTGCTAAAATACCAACAGCACATCCAGGGGCGGCTCTAGGAATCCAGCCGCCCCAAGCAGGGTGGCACACCGCAGGGGGCGCGCTGCCGGTCGCCGTTCCCGCGGCTCCGGGGGACCTCTTGCAGAAGTGGCTGCGGAGGGTCCGCTGGTCCCGCAGCTCCAGTGGAGCATCCGCAGGCATGCCTGAGGGAGGTCCACCCGAGCCGCGGGACCAGCGCACCCTCCGCAGTCATGCCTGTGGGAGGTCCGCTGCTCCGGCATGACTGCGGAAGGTCCGCCGGAGCTGCCTGCCGCTCTGCCAGTAAAATGCCGCCCCAAGCGCGCGCTTGGCGCGCTGGGGTCTGGAGCCGGCCCTGAGCACCTCACTGCCTTGGCCTCCTATGAACCTCAGGGGGGATGTGGGTTCTGTAGGATGAATCCCCTTCCATTTCAGTGGGGCTTGGGAAGGAAAGAAGGAGGGGAAAACGTAACCCCTCTTCCCTCAAAAACAGAAAAATTTAATGGAAACTGCGATGGAAATTCTTTATCTTCCTGTCCCCTCTACACAAGAAAACTACCTGTGAAGGGAAATTTGGTTGTAACACATCATATAGGGTTCAGCTTTGTTTGGGGCTGTTGTGGCAGAGCCTAATCAAAAAATATTAAAATGTTATTAATCTTTATTTACTATGGATATAATTAGTTTCCTTTATTAATTTAAAATTAAAATATGCTCTACGGTAAAATTTAAGAATACACATAGAATAGATTTAGAGCCAGATTCCTCAACCCCAGGTTTCCTTTTTGCCAATACATGTAAGAGTGAGCAAAAATTATGTATGCAGTTATTTATGCCTAGAAAGCTACAGGCACAAAGAGATGAACTAGGCTAACACCATGCTTCTGAAAATCAGGACCTCAAAAATATATTGCCTTAACAGATTGTTTTGATAGAGTCTCATGAATAATATCATTTGCAAATAAAATATTGTTCCTGACTAAGCATAACTACTTGGCAAAAACTACATTAAATTTTTTAACCCATTTATCATCTGTTTTTCATTTCTGAAGTACACAGTTTCATCCTCTTTTGTAACATTAAACCAAGAAAATTGTCAATGGCAAAATAAACATCATAATGTTTCATGTAAGGTTTCCAAGATTCTGGTGGGAGTTCTGCACATAAAAAGTATTCTTGTACTCTGGGTTACAACATTCGGCTATTTAAATATTAAAACAGTGATGTAAACCACATTAGTAAACAAAACAAACCTTTTCAAGTAAGTTTATTTTTAGAACAAGTCCTAGTATTCTCAATTCAGCAGCATTTTCTGAACAGTGTTTTTCCTTTAAGATTTCTGACTGGCAAGGCTCTATAATCTACTCGGTGGTGGGAGGTGAACTTTTGTAGACAGAATATAGACAATTTAAAGGGCTCTATACAACACTTCCAAAGGGGCTACCAAAAGGCTTGTGAATGTCATGTATTAGTGTTTAACAGTGTTCAATTCAAGATTAAATCTAAAACTTTGCATTTTTAACATCATGAAAAGCTTGACTATCCGGAGTCTCTTACAAAAGTTTATATGATAAATTTTAAAGGATAAAAACAAAGAAACCTAATTAGTTCACAATGCAACAGAACACAGCTCCATTATTACAGTAATGATGATAATGTGAGTTCAACTTATTCAGCAGACTGATTCCAGCCAGAGCTGGACTGTACTGTCATATCTCTGTGTGGAAAAACTCAAAAGCTGGGGGGGGGGGTTGGGTTTTTTTTTTGGAGGGGGGGGGGATTTTGTTTTTTAAACATTTCTGGTTAACAGCCAGTAATACAGGGCTATGTCAAACTGACAGAACCTTACATTTCTAAGCACCATTGTCACAGGAAATAGGGGTCAAGGTTAAAATGTGACCTGTTGTGGGAGGATATGGTTAATCTCAGGCTTTATGTAGAACAAATTTATCTTTTAAAAAATATTATTAAGAATGGGGGTCAGATGATACTTATTTAGTAAGGAAAAATAACCACTTGTATTTTCCTCCACTTACATGAATGAGGCTGTATGCATCTCTTTGACACAAATTCTTTCAACATATCAGTCAGAAGTGAGAACTAGTTTTCATAGAATCGTAAAACTATAGGGTTAGAAGGGACGGCAGGGGTCATCTGGTCTAACCCCCTGCCAAGATGCAGGATTTGTTGTTTCTAAACCATCCAAGACTGATAGCTATCCACCCTCTTTTTGAAAACCTCCAGTGAGGGCTTCCATGACCTCCTGAGGCAGTCTGTTCCATTGTCCTACTGTTCTTACAATTAGAAAGTTTTTCCTGAGATTTTATCTAAATCTGCTATGCTGTAATTTGAACCCATTGCCTCTTGTCCTGCCCTCTGTGGCAAGAGAAAACAACTTTTCTCCGTTGAACTTTGTTACTCAACAACATCTTGTAAACAATACCAAGGAAACATTGTTCATTCCATTAATGATTGAGCGAAGGCTCTACTCTAGATTTCTTGGAAACAATATTTCTCGCATTGCCACCCAAAACACCTGCTGACAACAGACAGCAGGAATGTTATAACAATTAAAAATCTCTAATACTTAATACAGCACCTGCCATCAGTGGAACTGAAAGCCCTTTAGAGCATTTATAGAATTAGTTACAATGAGCCTTTAAAACCGGCAAGTATTAGCCCTATTGCATTTTACAAATGAGAACACTGAAGGCTACATTGAGTGCCTTGCAAAAGGCCATAGAGGAAACCTGGCAGTCAGGAACAGAACCCAGATCTCATGACTCCTAGTCCAGTGTTGCAATAAAACCCTCCCCCGATGAACACAGTTTCTGTGCTGCTCATAGCTCCTGCCTCTCCATGTGAGTACACAAGCATGAACAACACAACATGGTCCAGTAAAATGGATCATAATTACATTTATGCTACATTTGCAAAAAAGTGCAATATTTATAAATATTCCAAAATAAAAACCAATCTGTAACTAAAATGCAGGTGTGCCTCCTCAGTGGCAAAATTCTGATCAATAAGAGAACATTAAGGACATTACTATTAGGGCCAAGTGGACAACCAGAAAGTGACAAAGGCAAAAGAAAAGTGTCTGGTAGCCCATCTAATGGTCATGGGTCACATATCCATGCTGATTAAATTGATATGCAGAATTTTTATCTGCAGCAGCAAAGAAGGGGTTGGGTTGGAGAAGTCGTTGTACTGGTTAAAATATATATAAACCTACACAAAGAATCCTAACCATAAAAATAGGTAAGTTAGGACACACCAAGAGACTCAGAGAAAGCAGTTTATTAATTATTGTTATATTTTTTCTGTTTGTGGGTGCGTAAAAAATGGAATTTGAACATGGAGAGATCAGGTCTCTGATGCACAAATGAGAAAGGAAATACAAACAGAGTCTCAACTCACACATTTAGCTAAATGTTCAAATACATTACTGATTATCTTAACCCAACTGCCTAATATAAAAATAAGTGAAAACATGGCGTCAGTAAAAATCCAGCGTATTTAACAAGAAAGCATGAAGATCCCCTTAACCAAAAATACATGATCAAAGATGGGAATAGATTTCAAAAGCAGCAATACAGACATACAACATAAAAGAGCCACATCATAGGAAAATATCTAATATTTGATGATGAAACTAGCTCTCTTTTCCCCGACAGTAACCCCATACTAGGTCACATACCCATATGCATGCATAGCGTCTACACAGCAGGGTGAAAAATAGCAACAGGCTATTGCTTCATCATAGGTCACAATAATTAGTAGACTAATGAGGACAGGGGCTTATGACTAGGAATGAGAATTTAAGAAACAGACACAACACATGCTCAAGGGCAGCATTTAAATTAATGACAGGCACATTTCAAAGACTGGAATGTGCTTTTTTTTTTTTAAAACAAAAACAAAAAAAAAGCATGTGTGCACACGCACAGCCTCCTTAAACATGAGAAATTTGAGTAACTACAATCACCTGAAGAAGAGCTCTGTGCAGCTCAAAAGCTTCTCATTCACCAGCAGAAGTTGGTACACTAAGGGATATTGCCTTACGCACTGTCTCTCTCTCATATCCTGGGACCAACATGGCTACAAGAACACTGCAAAAAACAATCACTTTTGTGAGTGTTCTTTCAAATAGGACCACGTTAACACGAACTTAAGTTTGTGCCAACAGCGTCCATACAGGGCAGTTAGCTCACAACACTTTGGTGGGGTCTGCAATTCACACCCCATAGTCCACAAGCCGATGCAGCATAGACAAGCTCTAAATGGTGTTTAAATGTGTGTTCCTTAAAATATATTATTTAACACATTTTTAAAATATATCTTTTCCCCACCTTGTTTAGATAGTGCTGTGTCTGAAAAACACCTGTCACATTTTGGATTTTTCCCACAGATTAATGAACAAAAACCAATCATCACCCCATTAGAGGCCTGACCATAAGAGGTGCTGGATATCCTCCACAGCCATTAAGGATAATGGAAATAGAGTACTTAACACTTTGTAGAAGCACCCAGCACTTTGCAGGCCCTGGCCCATGTCTACTATCTTGTGCCACTTTAGATATCTTGTTTTAATCTTAAAGGGAAAGGACAAAACTAGAACTGAACCATTATTCACAACTCAGACTGAATCTTTGAGAGGTTCTAAGAAGTTTGGTTGATCTCTGTTGTCTTTGTCTTCACATTCTTACACCTCTGCACATCATGGTTTCAGCCAGGACTGTGTTTCAAAACCAGAACTGGCAGTGTGGGTCTAAGCTCTCCTAACCTAAGAAAGGCTATTCAAGCAGTAAAAACAACAAGGAGTCCTTGTGGCACCTTAGAGACTAACAAATTTATTTGGGCATAAGCTTTCATGGGCTAGAACCCACTTCATCAGATGCATGGAGTGGAAAATACAGTAGCAGGTATATATACACAGTACATGAAAAGATGGGAGTTGCCTTATCAAGTGGGGGGTCAGTACTAATGAGACCATTCAATTAACAGTAGAATACCAAGGGAGGAAAAATCAATTTTGTAATGATAATGAGGGTGGCCCATTTCAAACAGTTGACAAGAAGGTATGAGTAACAGTAGGGGGAAATTAGTATGGGGAAATTAGTTTTTGTAATGACCCATCCACTCCCAGTCTTTATTCAGGCCTAATTTGATGGTGTCCAGTTTGCAAATTAATTCCAGTTCTGCAGTTCCACGTTGGAGTCTGTTTTTGAATTTTTTTGTTAAAGAATTGCCACTTTTAAGTTTGCTATTGAGTGACCAGGGATACTGAAGTGTTCTCCTTCTGGTTTGTGAATGTTATAATTCCTGATGTCAGATTTGTGTCCATTTATTCTTTTGTGTAGAGACTGTCCAGTTTGGCCAATGTACATAGCACAGGGGCATTCCTGGCACATGATGGCATATATCACATTGGAAAATGTGCCCCTGATAGTGTGGCTGATGTGGTTAGGTCCTATGATGGTGTCCCTTGAATAGATATGTGGACAGAGTTGGCACTGGGATTTGTTGAAGGGTTTGGTTCCTGGGTTAGTGTTTTTGTTGTGTGTTGTGTAGTTGCCGGTGCAGTGTTTCTAATGTGGCCTTAACGGTATCCATAGGACCAGCAGTGTCGCCATCTGGAGTGCCTCGCTCATGCATTGGTATATTAGGTGTCGCTGGCCCTACACCTTCTCAGTTCCTTCTTGCTGGCAACTCCGATAGAGGGACAGGGGGGCAGGTAATGGAATGCACATGAGCAACATATCTCAAAGAACAACAGTTACAAAAGGTAGGTAACCATTTTTTCTTCTCCGAGTGCTTGCTCATGTCAATTCCATTCTAGGTAACTCCACAAGCAGTATCCTTGGAGGTAGGTTTGGAGTTCAGTTCACGGTCGTGCAGCTTGCAATACTGCTCCGCCAAAGTCAGCATCATCCCGGGCCTGCTGAGTAATCACGTAGTGGGACGTGAAAGTGTGGAGAGATTACCAGGTAGCAGCCCTGCAGATAACCTGGATCAGCACCTGGGCCAGGAAAGCTGCAGATGAGGCTTGCATCCTAGTAGAATGGGTGGTGACAATCCCCAGTGGAGGCACCTTTGCCGCTTCATAGCAGAAACAGATGCAGGCGGTGATCCATTATGAAATTCTTTGGGCAGACACCGGACAGCCCCTTCAGTCTGTTTGCCACTGCAACGAACAGCTGCGTCAACTTATGGAATGCCTTAGTTCTTTTGAGGCAGGAGGTGAATGCTCTCCTGACATCCAGAGAATGTAATCTACACTTCTCATCTGATTTATGAGATTTCAGAATGAAGACCAGTAAGACTATGTCCTGGCTGGCATGAAACTACCTTAGGCAGAAAGGCCAAGAGCAGCTGCAGCTGGACCTTGTCCTTATAGAACACTGTGTCGGATGGCTCCGAGGTAAGTGCCCTAATCTCAGAGACTCCACAGGCAGATGTTATTGCTACCAGGAATGAGACCTTCCACAAGAGCAGAAGGAGGGAATGGGACGTCAATTATTCGAAGGGGGAGCCGGTGAGCCTCAACAGTATGAGATTTAAGACCCATGGAGGGACTGGGCCATGGACGTGAGGGTAGAGTTGCCCCATACCTTTTAGAAATTGGACCATCATGTCATGATCGAAGACTGACCTACCCTGGAGTGGTGGCTGTAAGGCTGAAATAGCGGCCAATGGACCTTGATAGATGAAAGAGACAGACCTTGGAGCTTGAGATGCAGAAGGTAGTTCAGGATTGATTGCAGTGAGGCCTGCTTGGGCCAAATACCTTGGTCCGATGCCCAGCACATGAACCACTTCCATTTGGCAAGGTAGGTCGCCCTATAGTGGAGGGTTTTCTGTTGCCCAACAGGACTTGTTGGACAGAAGCCGAGCATTCCTGCTCCTCTGCAATTAAACATGCAGCAGCTAAGCTGTCAGGTGCAGTGCTGCCAGGTTGGGGTGCAGAAGACTGCTGTGGTTCTGGGACAGCAGGTCCAGCCAAAGTGGCAGCTGTGGCAGGGCAGCCACCAAAAGGTCCAGCAGCATGCCAAACCAGTGCTGGTGCAGCCAAGCTGGAGCTAGGAGGATTACCTTCGCCCTGTCCTGTTTGATTTTCATGAGGACTCTGTGGATTAATGGCACTGGTGGGATGGCGTACAACAGAACCCTCAACCACGGGAGCAAAAAGACAGGGATCCGCTGTCAATCCCTCAAATTGAACAGAAAACATGGCACTTCCTGTTTTGCCTGGACAGGAACAAGTCCACCCAGGGAGTTCCCCACCTTTGGGCGATGATGCTAACCACCTCTGGGCAGAGTGACCACTCATGACAAGACGAGAAGGTCCTGCTGAGGTGATCTGTCAAAGCGTTCCTGGCCCTGGGGAAGTGCGCAGCTACGAGATGAATGGCATGCTATACAAAGAATTTCCACAGCCAAGCAGCTTCTTGGCAAAGGGCTGATGACCAGGATCCACCTTTCTTGTTGATATAGAACATTGCGGTGGTGTTGTCCATTAGGATCTGAACCACTCTGCCCCTCAGATAAGGCAGAAAAGCCTGGCAGGCCATGCAAACTGCTCTGAGCTCTCTGACGTTTATGTGGAGGGGGCAACTGTGACTCAAGGACGAACTTGTGTGCTGAGATTGCCCAGGTTGGCTCCCCAACCCAGATCCGAGGCATCGGACACCAAGTTTACCGATGGGGTCAGGGCCACAAAGAGGACTTCCTCCAATACCGATACGGGATTCAATCACCACACGAGTGACTACTATGTGGTCTGGTACCTTGACTGGTCTATGTTGTGTCTGTTGGGGACGTAAACCGACACCAGCCATGCCTGTAGGGTCCTGAGATGGAGCCATGCATGCCAGACTACGCAAGTACAGGCTGCCATGTGGCCCAACAACCTCAGGTATGTGTGAGCAGTGGTGAGAGGGTGGGCCCATATGTATGAGATCAGATCTGTCATGGCTCAGAACTGGGCCTTGGGGAGGAAAGCTTCGGCCCGAGTTGAATCAAGGACTCAAGCCCCAATGACCTCTATCTGTTGCACCAGCATCAACTGAATTTTCTTTATCAACAGACCCAGATCGGGACAGGTGGAGCATACCAGATTGAGGTTCCTGTATACCTGATCCCGAGATCATCCCTTGATGAGCCATTAATTGAGGTACAGATAAATCTGAACACTTCAATGCCTCAGGTATGCAGCCACTGGCGCCATGCACTTTGTAAACATTCTCAGGACTGATGAGAGTCCAAAGGATAGTGCCGTGAATTGGAAACAGTGCTGGCCCAGCACAGAATGGAGGAACCGTCTGTGTCCTTGGAAAATGGAGATTTGGAAGTATGCATCCTTCAAGTCAAAGGCGACATACTGGTCTCCTGGAGGTGGCGTACCAGTCTCCAGGGAGAGAATAATGGAGGCCAGGGAGACCATGCAGAATTTCAACTTTTTGAGATGCTTGTTAAGGCATCACAGGTCCAAGTTGGGTCTTTGACCCCCTTTTGCTTTCGGGATTAGGAAATAGTGGAAGAACCCCCCTTTTCCCCTCATTTCCTGAGGCACCTCCTCTACTGCCCCCAGCCGCAGGAGGTTTTCTACCTTCTGAGTGAGGAGTTGCTTGTGAGAAGGGTCCTTGAAGAGGGACAGGGAATGGGGGTGGGAGGGAGGGACGGACAAGGACTGTAGGGTGTAGCCCAAAGATGATATGTTGAGCACCCAACAGTGCGAGGTTTCTCGCGACCATGCCAGTTGAAAGGGGCACAGGCAGTTGAGGAAAGAATAGGAGGGTGGATCCTGTAATCTGACTGGGGAGCCATCCTCGAGCGCACTCTCAAAATGCCTGCCTCTGGCCCTCACGGTGTCTCGAAGGGCCAGGTTGAGCATGTGAGTGAGAGGACAAGAAGCATCATCATTTATACCCTTTGTCTCTGTCCTTTCTCCTGTAGGCATCTTGCCAAGGAAGACCCCAGGATCTAGAAGTAGGAGAAGCCTGGAACTGCTTTCTGGCCCACTGCTGAATTTAGATGCCCAGTGAGCGTAGGGTGGCATGGGAGTCTTTAAGGCTCAGAGAAGAGCCCCATGCCCTCAAATGGGAGGTCCTGAATGGTGGACTGTATCTCTTGGGATAAACCCAAGGATTGCAGCCAAGAGCTGCAACTCATTACCACCACCAAGGCAACAATTCTGTCGGGCGAGTCTGTAGCGTCCCAGGCCATCTGGAGGGTGCCCCTTGCTACTGCTTTGCCCTCCTCCAGGATCGTGGCAAATTCTTGGGAGAGGTCCTGGGGGAGGACCTCCTTGAACTTGCCAAGGGAGTCCCACAGATTGAAATTCTACCTGCCCAACAAGGCCTGGTGGTTGGACACCCGTAACTGTAGACTGTGCACTGAATAAATTTTCCTGCCAAAAATTTTCCACTCTACAGTTCCTGCCAAATTTGTCTTCTTTATTCATAGGCATGTTGCTCACCTGGCCCTGCCTATCCCTTTCGTTGGCTGCAGACACAACCAACAACCCAGCTGGTGAGTGAGTGTAGAGATACTCAAGACCTTTTGCAGGGACATAATACTTCTTTTCCACCTATTTAGAACTGGGCAGAATGGATGAGGTGGTCTGCCACAACACTTTAGCGATTTTGAGGACCTCTGGGTAGACTGACCCCATCTTGAGTCATGCTGCAGCAGCCAATATTACATTAGAAAGTTCATCCAACTGCTCTGCCAACACTTTGTCCTCCGAGTTTAGACTGGAAGCCACCCTCTTGAGGAGAGCCTGGTGCTCCTTAAAGTCATCGAGAGAGCTGCTAGTCTGGGAAGGGCCTGCCACCGCTTCATCTGGCGACGAAAACAACAAGGGCATCGCAAAGGGAGGGGTGGGTTCACCTCCTCCTTCTGGGGATGGGTCCCTAGGCATCAGCACCTGCTGTGCTACCCGTGTCAGATTCCACACAGTGCTCCAAGCCTGATGGGGATGGTTTGTCCAAGGCAGCCAGGGAGGAGTGGTGAGAGTATGGCACCAGCATCACAGGCATGCCCCAAGGGTTCCAACAAGGCTCTTGTGCCAGCCACGGGCCCTGCTGCCATAGGTGACATGCCAGTCTCCAGAGTAGCCAGAGATCTATGCTTCCTTGGCAAAAGGCTGAACTCGGACCAGTCACTTTCCAGAGACCAGAGTGGGGCCATGGAAGCCTGTGTGTCTGCCAGCTTACTCTTAGCACCAGAGACTGATGCCTGGAGGGTGGGTATCGGCACCTTTGCACAGAGCAGTACTGGGACAATGAATACCGGTGCCCGCGATGGTGAACGGTCTTGCAGCGGTGGGGACCGATGCATGGAGGATCATCTAGATTATAGGAACCTGCACCGGGGTGATTGCTGGCGAGAGGCTGGTCGGTACTGGGAATGCAGAGACCGGTGCCTCGATTCTGGTGTCCCATGCCACAGAGATGGAAATCGTAAGCGTGGTGCCAGAGACATGGGTAGTCTGGCCGGTGACCAAGGTTGCAAAGAGAGGGTCCTAGGTCGTGAGGATGTAGAATTACACCTGTATTCTGGAGACCGGCAACGTTCCACTGCCCTTTGGGGTGGCCCCATGGCTGGCTTGCCCTTGGGTTGCAGGGCCTCAGCCACATCCAGCACCGGGCACGGAATATGCGGCACCAGCAAGCCCACCAGGTCTTTAGCCATCTGGGCAGCCTCAGGCATCGAAGGCCCCAGTAGGAGCCGGGGTCCCCTACTGCTCCCAGGAGTTGAAGGTGGACCCTGGTTGGGCTGGGGGTCTGACCGAAGCAGCACCCCCTTGCAGCTCCTATGGGCACATGGTCTGAACTGGGTCCTTTGCCCAGAGTTCTCTTCTCCTTTTTGGATGGCACCGGGGAGCTTATTTGTTTCTTTGTCTGCTTTTTGGTCACCATCAAGGGGGAACAGTGCCAGGGGGAACCTGGTGCCAGTGGGGCACTGTGTCCTGACACTGAGGTGCTGGGCGTGGAGACTGATTGAGAGGGTTCTGATGCCAGGTGAAGTGCAGCCTCCATGAGGAGGGCTTTCAGGCAGATGTCCCGCTCTTCCTCGGTTCTCGGACGAAAGTTCTTACAACAAATCCTGCACTTCTCCTTTGTGGGACTCTCCCAAGCACTCCAAACAGGTACTATGGGGGTCACTAAAAGGCATAGGCCTGTTGCATGACTAACACAGTTTGAAGCCTGGGGAACAGGGCATGCCCTGCCAGGACTCTAACTACTAAACTAATAGCTAACACTTAACACTTAATCATTAAGTATCAGAGAACTATATACAAACAAGACAGTCAATGGGCTGTTAGAAAAACTGCTAACACTCTTGCAAGGCAAGATAAGGCACTTGACCAACCCTCAAGGGTGGTAAGAAGGAACTGAGAGGGTGTAGGACTTGCAGCGCCTAATATATGGATGCATGAGCGCGGCACCAGAGAGCACCACTGCCGGCATTACAGATATCGCTAAGGCAAAAATCTCCGACGACTGTGCACGTGGGCATGCACACCTAGAATGGAATCAACATGAGCAAGCAATCGAAGAAGCAGCCTGTTTCTATTTTCGGGCTGAAACAGTGAAAATCCTATTCTGTGGGCACATCTAGACCATGGATTCTTGAATACATTCACATTAGCATCTGAACTTGTGGATGCCTATCTGCAATTTTGAGGAGTCACCCACCACTAATTTGTCTGACTCTCTCTCTTAACCAAATACCATCAAGCAGCAGCAATAAAAGCAAAAATAGCTTTTTAAATCATTATTTTTGGCTTGAAAAGCTTTATTCAACATTTGTTGGCCTTCTATAGTAAGCTAAACTAGTACTCTAGTTTAAACACTCCACAGCCCACAAAATGTTTAAGCCTATTTTAAATCTCAGATAATTTGGGTGGTTGAAGTTTTGGAAAGAGGAGCTTAGTTTAAAAACAAAACTACAACAAAATAAAAAAAATAACTTTCTACTAGGACAATATTCCAATATCAAAACTTTGGATAATACATGCTTCCAACAGTGACCAAGGCACCTATTAGCAGATAATGGGTTGTGTTGTGTTTAAAACAGGACAAAGATGCACTCTCACATCATATGTTATACACCCAGATACTATGGTGATGAGCATAGTATAAAAACCCATATAGATAAACAACCCTCCGTAGATCTTCAAAACTTTTAAAAGGATATTCTTCCTAGCTTGAGTTCTCAAGAAGTGACAGCCTTTTCTTTCTTTTTATATTCATGTAGTACTCCCAAAAGTAGGTACAGCAGTTTATCATGTAAGGGCCCAATCCAGTTTTCACTGACAACAAAGGAACTCTCTCATTGACTTCAGTGGGAGTAGGATTGGGCTCCCAACAAACAGCTAACAATTCAGCTTCTCTCGTAAGCAACTCTTTTCATCCCAGGTACTATAAGGACAGCGGCTGAGTTTTTTGTTTTGTTTTGTTTTTCTTTTCTTTTTTTTTTCTTCATTCTTAAACTTGAACTATAAAAACAACAAGCCTTTTCTGTGCATGCTTCCAACCAAAGTGGGCACATTTGACTTAGATGCAAATTTCAGAGTACTCCAGAACTTAATACTAACACAGATACACATAAAGAGTGAATTGTCATTTACAGTAGTGTTTTTCCCCCATCTGTTTCCTACCATATCTTAGATCAGTCCACAAACATGGTTTGGCACATCTCATTTCCTCATCATCTAAAGTCAAAATGCTTTTTTTATTATGAAAAACAGTATCACAGAATAAAAAAACATATATCCTTCTACAGTATTTTAGGTTCAGCATTGCTGACTCAAAGAACATTACCAGCATGTTTTCTTTGGCAACATACGGACTTGGGATTCACATTAAAGTGTTGGATTCTACAGGGTTGAACAAAAGAGGAGGTATTGTACATTAGACCACCAAGAAGCATAATTTAAAAAAATGCTAAGCTTATTTCTTATTTATTATGCTTTCTTAAAATAAATGAATGCAAAAACCCAGCAGTATCATGTAAGTAATAGCAACCTACAGCTATAGTATTGGCTATTTAGAAATACTCATTTTTACTGAGACAGATATGAGAGGATACAAAAAGTCCCTTTTTAATAGTCATCCTCATAATAAAATGCCGAATATTAAGGCAATTATATATCAACATTATTACCCAGTATATTGTTACAAAGTTAACACTTTTGGGTGGGGGGGGCGAATCCACAGCACTGAACTATAAATAGTACCCTTTAATGTTGTGCATAGTTTTGGCTTTCATTTACACAAAATATAATGAAATTGACTCGGGCTGTGGATTAATCGCAGTTAAATCATGCTATTAACTCAAAAAAGAGTGCAGTTTTAATCGCACTGTTAAGCAATAGAATACCAATTGAAATTTATTAAACATTTTGGATGTCTTTCTACATTTTCAAATATATTCAATTAGCAGACTGCATCTTGGCCATGAGGGCGCTAAAGTTACAGTAGTATGAGCTGTTTTTTTATGATCTTCATGTTTGTTTTCCTCTCTATTGTCTTCAGCGCACTCCTAAATTATTCATTTTTTTATTTTGTAGTGACTGACATATGAAGATTTAGGGCGGACAATTATTGCACCTAAGCAACGGGAGCTCACAGGCGATACACTAGCCCACCTGATCTTAGGATAGCGAAATGGCTCCTGGATCTACCCCCCCCTTTTTAGAGAAAATCTTTCATTGGGGTGAGAGGTAA
The DNA here is from genome assembly GCF_020497125.1 of Mauremys mutica. NCBI lineage: Eukaryota > Metazoa > Chordata > Testudines > Geoemydidae > Mauremys > Mauremys mutica. The sequence continues at coordinate 301,862,136 of NC_059072.1, read as the reverse complement.
GGAACATAGAGGTAATTCTCTTCTGGGGACTGGAAGGGGTAGGGGAGAAGGTGGGGAGAGGGAACAGGGCTGGATGTGGGGCAGAAAGGGAGGGGGCAGGGCTTGAGCCAACAGAGAGGAGTAAGGTGTAGGGTGGAAGAGGCAACCCCCCTCCAGGGCGATAGGGGAAGCAGGGCTGGGTGTGGGGCAGAAAGGGAGGGGTAGACCAGTTCAGATATAAAGATCTGGGGCTTGATTCCTGTGACAGTTCTTACTGTGAGTCACCTTGTTACCCTCCTGCCTCCAACGAGAGGGGGACTCGCTTGAGATTAACTAGGTGTCAGCTCCCTGACACTACCACCCAGCTAGCCACCCAAACACTCTCCTCAGGGCTCTGCCAGCCCTCACACTGCCTTACAGGTTAACCATAGGTGGACCCCAGTCCCAGATCCCCTTTGAAATGTTCCTCTATAGTGTCCAGCCCTTTATCTACTGAACACTCACAGAAATACCAGGTTTCCTGTCCCCAGCTTATTTGAATGAACTCAGGATCAGCTCCTTGTATAACACCACAGCACTGAGATATATTTATAGTGAAAACAACAATAAGTTTATCATCAATAAGTCAAGAGACAGTAAGGAAAATGGAAACAAATAATCCTTAGCTATGGAGCAACTAGATAAGCGGGGCCACACCCCGAACTAAAGAGACATGTAGGAAGTAGTCGCAGGAAAGCCTGTCTTGATCCCCCCTGCTGGGAGGGAGACCCATCTCCCCGTGACCTACACAGGGCCCTGGGCTGGGACCCAGTGGAGAGGGAGAGCCCGGTCCCCCTATCATCCCTTCTGGCCTACTGGCTGAAAGACCTGCGATCTAGCCACTAGGTTGTGCACAGAAAACCCTAACACAGCTTCACTGACTAGTTCTGTAGCGGGGCAATCACCCTGCTCCGTCTAGGAAAGGGTTAAAAGCCGGCCCTTGGAGAGGGCTGGGGTTGAAAACAGCCAAGGGAGGCTGATTGGGTAGGCAGCTGCAGCTGTGGCCACACCGAATTAGGGTCCAGCTGGCCCTGATAAAAGGGCTGGGAGCTAAGCAGAGGGAGTCTCACTCCAGTGGTGGAGTGAGAAGGGCCTGGCTGTTGGCTAGAAAAGGGTATCTCAAACAGAGCAGTGCTGGGGAAGGACAGGCAGAGCTGGGGAGCTCTGGCCAGGCGAGTCCCAGCTAAAAGGGCCTGTGGAGGTACTGAGGGTGCAGCCAGGCCAGGAAAAGGCAGCAGGTCCAAACCCCCTTGCCAATGATGAGTGGCCATTTCAGACTACAGTTTGCCCCTGAGAAAAGGGGCTAGATGAAACCTCGGTCACTGAGGCAAGGTGGGCTTTGGGGAATTGGGGTTCCCCGGGAAGGGGAGGATTCCATAGTGTGGGGACACTGCTGCAGGGCAGTACCCCAGAGAAGGGGTACCGTGGGCCAGGACGGATGTGTGGCCTGAACTAAAGGGTGGTACTAAAAAAAGGGACAAGCAGGCAGCAGCAACAGAGACACTGGCCAGCAGGAGGCGCTCAGAAGCTGGAAGAGCTAATTTCCAGACCAGCCAGCAGGAGGCACCACACCAGTGAGTGCTCCAGCAGGCTACAAGTTCCAAGAGGTATTCTGTGTCAAAGAAAGCATAAAGGTTCTGTTAGGAGACGCACACAAGTAAACATTGGAGGACAGCATCACTGAGAGAGAAGACTGAAAGCAGGAAAGAAGGACAGGACTATGTTATAAAGGGCCTTGAAGGTAAGGATTGTGTTTAATGTGGTGTAGAAGTAGAAGCCTGTGAAGGGATTTTAAAAAAGGGTGACGGGGCAGAAACTATGCTGTTCAAAACACTATTTAGTAGCATTTTATATCAAAACCATTCCCTATAGCATCTGTGGCAGAGGGCCATTTATTGGACAATGTTGTTTCTTGCCCCAAAAAAGTAGTACACGGGCGTCCCTTTCCCATCTCTTCATGTGTTTCTATAGAAATTGCCTTCCATATAAACAGCAGCATTCAGTAATACATGAACAAAACAAATAAGGTATGTAAACTTGCACCTACAGAACATTTTCTTTCTGTAGAAATTTAAATACAGTATAAAAAGATCCATTGCATATAGAATAGCATTAATAGTTTACCCCTTCTTCAGCATGAAACCACCAAAGCCCTTCTTTTTCTATCTTGGTCTCCTTTAAATAGCATAGTGGATTTATAGTTGTGGAATATAGGGTCAGTGTCTACTTGGTAGATTTGATGCATATATAATGAATGCATTCCTCCTCAATTGATGGCTCTGTGACTTTTAGCAGGCAAGAGAAGCAGTTTTCTGCTTAAACCTGGGCCCAACTATGTAGGAAGAAGAAATGGGGCTAAGCTGTTAGCATTTGGACTGGGATGAGAGAGGTCAAATGAGCACAACCCCCTTGAGTCAGGTGAGGCCTTGTTATGACTTGTATTTTATTTAGCTAGCAGAACAGACGTTTTGCTAGTTTTCGGTAAAATCTGGCCCTTAAATCTCAACTAAGCAATATCCACCACCAATTAAGCTTTCAAGTAGTGCAAGCTATGAATGGTATTTCTAAGGTGCTTTTATAATTTTACATGGCATCTGTTTCATATACTATATGTCTGGTTTCTGTTGCCAAATATCAGAGGGATAGCCGTGTTAGTCTGGATCTGTAAAAGCAGCAAAGAATCCTGTGGCACCTTATAGACTAACAGATGTTTTGCAGCATGAGCTTTCGTGGGTGAATACCCACTTCTTCGGATGCAAGTGTTGCCAAATGTTTACTTTTTATTGGAAACCACTGGAGCATTGTAAATGTATGGCAACCAGCTATAATTAAACAGTTTAGTTAAAAAGAATTTCTCACTTTAAGAATAGGGAGGCCAGTATGGATTGAATTTCAAAGAAGCTTTAAAAAGCCAGCAGATGGCACCTAAATGCAAGCAGCCAAGTCCTGGAGGATCAACAGCCTAGAGGGGGGGAAGAAGCCAGAGGATTCCATGACAGCAAGGAGGAACCAGGAGGGCAGCAGTGTGTGTGCACGCATGGGGCCTCTGTGGAAAGAAGACTGTTTTTTCCCCTGAGTGCGGGTGTGCATGAGCCCAGGGAAAAGGACCGGGATGAACACTGCTAGCCTGGGACTTGTGGTAAGCACTTTGATCTGAGGATTGCATGTGTCCCAACGGCAGGTGAGGGCCAAGAAGCTGAGGAACAGCACCCCACCAGGCTGGAGGTCCAGAATGAGCAGTCACCAAAGGAGCAATGAACTTGAGCAGCCTAGCGCAGCACTGTTTTATGTGTACCTCTGGTGGCATTAAAGGTCTCAGGTTTGGGATAAAGGTTTTGGACACCTCTGGAGGTGGAGGAAGGAACTGTGCTACTGGTTCACTGTCTCACTGTTCTTACTGTATTCCATTAGTTTCCCATCCCTATTGCAGCCCTCTGGTCTGAACTTATTCCCTTGCCTAATATTCTTTTATATAAATGGTTACAAACTCCGTGTAACTGGGTTCTATCTCAGGAGCTCCCACACCTATGTAAGCTAAGGGTGCAAATCATAAAATCATAGAATATCAGGGTTGGAAGGGACCTCAGGAGGTCATCTAGTCCAACCCCCTGCTCAAAGCAGGACCAATCTCCAACTAAATCATCCCAGCCAGGGCTTCGTCAAGCCTGACCTTAAAAACCTCTAAGGAAGGAGATTCTACCACCTCCCTAGGTAACCCATTCCAGTGCTTCACCACACTCCTAGTGAAAAAGTTTTTCCTAATATCCAACCTAAACCTCCCCCACTGCAACTTGAGACCATTGCTTCTTGTTCTGACATCTGCCACCACTGAGAACAGCCTAGATCCATCCTCTTTGGAACCCCCTTTCAGGTAGTTGAAGGCTGTTATCAAATCCTCCCTCACTCTTCTCTTCTGCAGACTAAATAATCCCAGTTCCCTCAGCCTCTCCTCGTAAATCATGTGCTCCAGCCCACTAATCATTTTTGTTGCCCTCCGCAGGATTCTTTCCAATTTTTCCACATCCTTCTTGTAGTGTGGGGCCCAAAACTGGACACAGTACTCCAGATGAGGCCTCACCAATGCTGAATAGAGGGGAATGATCACATCCCTCGATCTGCTAGCAATGCCCCCTCTTATACAGCCCAAAATGCCATTAGCCTTCTTGGCAACAAGGACACACTGTTGACTCATATTCAGCTTCTCATCCACTGTAACCCCTAGGTCCTGTTCTGCAGAACTGCTGCCTAGCCACTCGGCAAATGCCCAACCTGGAGAGGAACAGGTGCAGGCTCGCACGCTTTACTCCAAATGGTTGGAAGAGCTGGCTCAGTTTGACTCCCAGATTGTACATTGCCCAGAGAAGCAACACCAGAATGCCGATGCCTTGTCCTGGAGGCCTGATTTAGGAGAAGATGAACCAGAGGTGTGCCATTCTCTAAGGATGGGATGGGGAATGTCAATCAAGTTTGTAATGCTCAGAGATACAGAAAAGGTCAGTGGGTCAATAGACTGGCATAGGAGCCAGCAGAAAGATACTGATATAGAGAAATTAATAAGATGTGAAAAAAACTGGTAGCAGTGAGTTCCAAGAGGAAATTCAGCATCATCCTCACCTGAAAAGGTATCTGACTGTGGATAGCAACCAGCTATAGTTATACAGTTTAGGTAAAAGGATTTGGTAATTTCTCATTTAAACAGCTCCCATTCCAATATGGTTGGAGTTTGAAAGAGGCTTTAAATATAAATCCCCCAATGAAATCAAGTAAAACTGAGAACTTCATAAGAATGGATCTTTTAATTGACATGTGCCCAGGGGCGGCTCCAGGCCCCAGCACGCCAAGCGCGTGCTTGGGGCAGCAAGCCGCGGGGGGCGCTCTGCCGGCACCGCGAGGGCGGCAGACAGGCTGCCTTCGGCGGCTTGCCTGCGGAGGGTCCACTGGTCCCACGGCTTCGGTGGACCTCCCACAGGCGTGCCTGCGGAGGGTCCGCTGGTCGGTCCCGCGGCTTCGGAGGACCTCCCCGAAGCCACGGGACCAGTGGACCCTCCGCAGGCAAGCCACCGAAGGCAACCTGCCTGCTGTGCTTGGGTGGCAAAATGCCAAAAGCCGCCCCTGCATGTGCCCAAGGGGCAAATATAAATCATATTGTCCTTGATACAATATGAGTATTTACTACTAATATGTGAACTCTCATAATTACTGTTACACAGATTCTCAATTAGATAAAATTGGTAAAATATTACTTAGGTTTTGAATATGGGTGCTTTATCTTACGGTGATGTCACACACACAAGATGGTTTTGGAGACACTCTCACGCATGACAGAATTACTAACTTGAGATTTCTGCGGGGCTCCTGGAATTACCAAATGTAGCACTACATCACTCAATGTAATACACAACCAAGTGAACAAGAGAGGTTTGCAAACATTGTTAGTTCCACAAATTAGGGGGGAGGGTTAGCATAGTAAGATCTGTTGGCAAAATGTGTTTTGCTTTTTTTGTTTTGTTTTGGGATAGACATGTTAAATCATGTTATCCTTTACTAACATTTGCTCTCACAAGAAAAGCAGAGAATTACAGAAAATCTGCAATTATTTCAATCAAGAATCCATTGATGCCAACTGGCAAAGGGTTCATTGTTCTGCAACAGCAACTTCTATGGGGCCTGACAAACTCACTACACTAAATAGGTTGCTGTAGTATTTATCTATAAAGAATATCATGTGGGATCTTAAATGAAAGCCGGGATCATGCTGGTTATTAATATAGTTTGTATCAAGGAGAAGCTTCCCACCCCCAAAAGAGGTAAAGAATTGATTTTGCCAGACACAGCAAAGTATATTCATGTCTACTTAGGTTCATATAGAGAATAAGCATTGTAAACCAAACAAAATGGGAGCTACACTTGCATGTCAAGTTAACAAGAGGATATGAAAACAACCTGGAGCCAGCACACCAAACAACAGGGGGGGGGGGATCTTTATTCTGAGGTCAAAACAATGAATTTTTGGAAATATTAAAAAAAGCTGAAAGTCATTGTGGTAGAATCATAAACTTTAAGGTCAGAAGGAACCATTATGATCATCTAGTCTGACCTCCTGCACAATTCAGGCCACAGAATCTCACCCACCCACTCCTGTATCAACCTGTGTCTGAGCCACTGAAGTCCTCAAATCATGGTTTAAAGACTTCAAGGTGCAGAGAACCTTCCAGCAAGTGACCCATGCCCCACGTTGCGGAGGAAGGCGAAAAACCCCCAGGGCATCTGCCAATCTGCCCTGGAGAAAAATTCCTTCCCAACCCCAAATATGGCGATTAGCTAAACCCTGAACATGTGGGCAAGACTCACCAGCCAGACACCCAGGAAAGAACTCTCTGTAGTAACTCAGATCCCACCCCATCTAACATCCGATCACAAGCCATTGGGCATATTTACCGCTAGTAGTCAAAGATGAATGAATTGCCAAAATTAGGCTATCCCATTATACCATCCCCTCCATAAACTTATCAAGTTTGGTATCTGTATACTGAGGAAACTCCCTGTAGGGTGTAGGAATATTCATAAAAACTTGGATCCTGGTTTTGACTGAAAACCAGCAGCTCTATCAAAGACTGAATCCTTGGGAGAAAATTTACTTTATAAAATAGGAAGTGTAACCATTAATAAGTGTAGAGCTTTTTTTGTTTTGTTTTATGTGTGTAACCAGATCTGTTTCCACCCCTTAACCTTTCTCAGTATCTCTTAAATTATAAGAACGGCCAAACTGGGCCAGACCAAAGGCCCATCTAGCCCAGTATCCTGTCTTCTGACAGTGGCCAATGCCAGGTGCCCCAGAGGGAATGAACAGAACAGGCAATCATCAAGTGATCTATCCTGTCTCCCATTCACAGATTTGGCAAACAGAGGCTAGGGACACCATCCCTATCCATCCATCCTAATAAGCATTGATAGACCTATCCCCCATGAACTTATCTAGTTCTTTTTTGAACCCTGTTATAGTCTTGCCCTTCACAACATTCTCTGGCAAAGAGCTCCACAGGTTATCTTAATCTTTGAAAATAAACTTTTCGTTGCTTTCACTCTAAATATATTTAGTGCTGTAATGTTATAAAGGACCTGATCCTGAGTTGCACTAGTCAAGCTGCATATACACTGTCTCTTTGGGGGGACAGTTTAACTGATAGTTATTGTGAGTGTCCTGTGATGGGGCTGGATACTGCAGTGAGTGTCCCGAGAACTTGGGAGTTATTATTACGCTCACAAAGCAGAGTAATTATTCCAGAATCTATATCACTTTTATTCTGGAATAGTGTCAACATGGGGAGCTACTCTGGAATAGCTATTGCAGATGAGCTATGCTGGTCAATTTCCCCATGTAGATACGGCCTAAGAGAGTTAATAAAAAAATATAGACCGTTATGTCCTTAATATGCTGAGAACACTCAGCTTTATATAGCCTTTCCATGTAACTCTGAACTGGAGAAAATGGCAAGTGTCTACAAGAATGAAGCTCAACCAAGATAAGACCAAAGTACTCTCTGTTGGAAGCAACTGAGCCCAACAATTTCAGGAGAGACTACTGATTGTGGATGCCCAATATGAGCTTCCTTAAAGGGACTCAATTTTCATAGTGTGACTTCTCAACACTTTCTGAAAATCAGGCCCCTTCAATGTGATATACATTGAGCAGATAAACACTGAGGTACTCAAAATCACTAGTTACTCTTGAAATCTTGGCTTCAAAGAACTGGTGAAATTACCTTGGTACCCTTGGCTGGGGGTGTGCAGCTGCCAATTACTATTTACAATATTACAGCTTAGGAGCATCCCTGGATTTCCAAGAGCATTTTTTCCATCTGTATCTGGCAAGACAATTGTGACCATTACTTGTAGAAGTAGAGCTTGCTACCATCATCCATGTCTTTGCCATTTGAAGACCACACTATTGGAGAGGTCTGCTTGAGGCTACATCTTGACACAGCTCAAAAACTTAAGCTACGGGAGTATGAAAATTTCAATGTTTAGCAGTGCCCAAGTGAAACCAATTAAAAGAGAGCTAGTCAGTTTATGGCCAGTCTATGGATTTTAAATTATTTGTTTCAAATTCAATTAAACTACCAACATCTCCATTTTCAAATATTTTGCTGTCATTACCCTTTACTTCTGAGTGAAACTATTTTAGGGATATTACCAGACATTATACTAAAAAGAAAAAGCTTCTAGTAACAAAATTTTCATTGTTAAAGCAGAGCTGTTCATAAGCAATTATACCTTGTCAACTCTAACAGTTAATCTAACCTCTTCAGTGACACCCAGTTATTTTCACACTGAACATCCTCATACAAACCAATAATTATGGCCTTCACTTGCTATCTCCACTGACATTGATTTCCAGGCTATAAAGACATAGGCACATAAGCTCATAACCTTAAGGTAACCACAGGATCATTAAGGTGTTACTGTATTTCTTCAGAAATAAATGTCCTATTTCAAAATGGTTTGACCATTCAATAACAAACATTTTAATCTTCTCCCTGCTTGTATTTATTCTGCCATTTTAATAACTGCTACTAATGGACTGCTACTAGCAATAGGAGACCTTTCCATTGTATGTCATCTTTTCACCTGCAGTAAGTCATTTAAAAAAATAAATTAGTACCATAATGTATAAACCACAACAAAGGTACAACTTATTAGCTTCTAACTTGTTTTCTCCTAGGAGCACTGGGCTGTTTCTCACTAGAGAAAGGGGGCAGCACAAAATTGCCAAAGAGGGGTTGTAGAGGTATGGACTATGCCCCCTCCCACCCTAAATTTACTTGTAGAATAGGTCATGTCACAAACAAGCATTAAAATCACCTTAAACTAAACTACTATAACTACTTATATTTCTATTATTATACACACATTTAGAAGTAGAATGCTAACACAAAATTGGAAAAGACTGAAAGACACAGATCAGAAGAAATTAACAGTTAAGAAAGGTTTCCCTCTTAATTGTAGTACAGTAGAACCTAAGAGTTATGAACACCTCAGGAATGGAGATTGTTTCTCACTCTGAAATGTTCGTAACTCTGAACAAAACGTTATGGTTGTTCTTTCAAAAGTTTACAACTGACTATTGATTTAATACAGCTTTGAAACTTTACTATGCAGAAGACAAATGCTGTTTTTAACCATCTTAATCTAAATGAAACAAACACAGAAACAGTTTCCTTTCTTTTTTAAAAACTTTCCCTTTTTTTTTTTTTAGTAGTTTACATTGAACACAGTACTGTTCTGTACTGTATTTGCTTTTTTCTTTTTGGGTCTCTGCTACTGCTGCCTGATTGCGTACTTTGGGTTCCAAATGAGGTGTGTGGTTGACCGGTCAGTTCGTAACTCTAGTGTTCATAATTCTGAGGTTCTACTGTATGTCTGTCAATCTCCAAAATAGGGATGAAATTAACTGTGAGTTATTAATAGGGAAGGCAAAAATAGACAACCCTGTATTTTTAAAGAAACAAACATGGGTAAATTATGTATACTATTACTTTAAATGAGACCCCATAGGCTGGAAAACATTTCTCACAACAGCTGCATCAGAGGATGCTTTCAACAGACTTTCTAACATTTAGCAAAGGTGTAAATTCCAACAAGTAGCAGCTTTGCAGATCAGCTTGAAATGAAACATTAAATTCTTTCTGCTTATGATGCTTACGTTGCTCTGGTCTTGGATTCTTGTTGACTATACACATTTGTGTAATTCAGATTTTTAGCCAGCTATCTAAAGAGCTCTTCAAAAACACATATTTTAATGCTTCCTGATATCTGAAACTATGACGTGATTTTTCCAATGTGAACTAGGATTTCCTCTGCACTGTGGAAAAGAGAGTTGATTTTAGGACAATGAACTCTAACAAAGTTGTTTAACCACTATGATCTGACACAAGGTGAAAAATGGAGCCTAAAAGTTCATCAAGCTCCTACCTAAATTTTCCTAGCTAGTGTAATGGCTCTTAGGGCTAGTCTACACTTACCTGCCGGGTCGACGCGGTGAGTTCGACTTCTCGGAGTTCGAACTATCGCGTCTAATCTAGACGCGATAGTTCGAACTCCCCGCGCGCTACGGTCGACTCCGGTACTCCACCACTGCAAAAGGCGGTGGCGGAGTCGACCTTGGAGCCGCGGACTTCGATCCCGCGGCGTCTGGACGGGTAAGTAGTTCGAACTAGGGTACTTCGAGTTCAGCTATGCTATTCACGTAGCTGAACTTGCGTAGCCTAGTTCGACCCCCGCCCTTAGTGTAGACCTGTCCTAAGGAATGTCACTTTGGTGGTTAAGATGTATAGACATAGATCATCAGCTCTAAATAAGGCAAATGGAAGAAGCTGAAGGACCCATATGAAATCATGGAGGACATATTGTCACATTTTGGGGATTTAGCATAAGTTGCAGCAGTAGGTCAATCTAATCAAACTGGCTAGATGACTTATTGAGGTCCCTTCCAGTCCTACGCGTCTTCAATTCTATGATTCACTGTTCTTAAAAATGCATCTAAAAGTAATATGAATGGGCTCAAGCAGTCTCCCTTACCTCCTCCCTCACATACTTAAAAGTCCTTTTGACAGGTTTCCCTCATCACCTGCTAAAGAAGGCAGAAAACCCCAATTAGAGTCATGCTTTGGACCTGTGGGGTGATTGACTGATTACATCCCCACTCAGAGGGGGCAGAGCTAGGTAACATTTAAGAATTATAGGAACCTGAGGGAATTCAGTAGAGGAGAGAATGCAGAGAAGGCAGAATTCCCCTGCAAGGAGAGTATCACAGAGAGCAAGACAGGCTCTTGTGAGGGAAGTCCTGAGGGAAGAATGACCGGCAAGTTGGCAATCTTGATGTAGCCCTGTGAAAGGGTAGAGGACCTTCTTGTTTACCATTGATTGGCTCTTATTATCTTGGCCTTTTGATACCCTGAAAGGAAACAAGACTGGAGAAGTATCTTGGCTAGAGGATTAAGACACAGAGCACAAAGGCAAAGGACAAGCTGGTGCAGGACAGCAGAAGCAGCCAAAGGGAGTGCTAGAGGGGCAGATCCGTATAACGCCAACTTCTTATGCAAGGAGGCACTTTTACCACAAGTAGAGACTGCTACAGTCCTTAACTCTTCTTCCTTTGCAAACAAAACTGATGCCGTAGGCCTGGGGTGGCCAACCTGTGCCTGAGAAGGAGCCAGAATTTGCCAATGTATATTGCCAAAGAGCCACAGTATTATGTCAGCAGTCCCCATCAGCTCCCTCGCCCCACCTGCCAGCTGCCCTGCTGATCAGCGCCTCCCCTCCATCCCTGTGCCTCACGCAGCAAGGGACAGGGCCTTGGGGGAAGCGGGGATAAGGCCTGTGGCAGAGGCAGGGGTTGAACAGTGAGCATTGGAAAGTTTCACCTGTAGCTCCAGTCCCAGAGTCGGTGCCTATGCAAGGAGCTGCATATTAACTTCTGAAGAGCCATATGCGGCTCCAGAGCCACAGGTTGGTCACCCCTGCTCTAGGCAGAACTTCAAATGCTGAATCTAAGCAATGTTTCTTTAGTTTGTCTCCCATTATATATTGCTGTCTTGTCAACAAACTTCAGAACAATACATTTTCTATCAGAAATTTTTCCATTAATTCATTTTAAAAAAAGAGATTGCAATAGTCAATGATTTAAAAAACCCACCTTCACACATTTGAAAACAAAGTTGATGGAACAGACTGCGACCAGTTAATTTTTTCTGCAACAGCCTGTTACATAGGGATAATGAGGAAGGAATGGAAATGAAGAGTATCTCTAGACAAAGGAAATCTCTAGGGCATAACCTTGGTATATGTGGAGGATATGTATTCCACTAATATCTTTTTTTATATTAATCTGGTCACTGCACTCCAAGATTTTGAACTATTTTATTCCCTTAATTGTTTTCTTGTCTCCTTCCCCACATCTACATTTTTGTAGTTTGCTGAGTCCCTTTTAGTGACCAAATTTTCACTGAAAGAAAGGATTACAGCAACCAGGAAAATGAAAGTAGGTCAGAGGCAGCAGTGATGGGGGTGGGGACAGCAAAAGGACTTGAGGGGGAAGAGGTGAATGGTTCTCTTGATTCCTCTTACAATGAGGATCTATTATATTGTTTGATTAAAGTGCCCTGATCAAGTTGTATTAAAGTTTTAAGGCAAATTTAAAATGACCAACAACAACAAAAATCACAAGGAAACCCAGACACATGGAGAGAATTCTTCCATCAATGCAGTTTCAGGATACTGAATGATCTCTATTATAATCATCAATCCACTGTGCTCAGAACAGCTCACAATTTCAGTCTTTCTGACAACAAAAATAAGGTGCCAAGTTTCACTCAAGGGCCCCGATTCTGCAATTGGATCTGTACGGGTAAATCCTGCAATGATGGAGTGCCTCACTGATTTCAATGGGATTCCATGCAGGTTCAAGGATCCAAATGCAGAAATTTGATTGCAGGATCAGGGCCTAAGTGAAATATTAAAGCATAATTTAAATTAAAGGTTATGACATTTATATTAATGAGGTAAATGATTTGTTATTTTCCTAAATGCAACACTATTTTTTAGAAACTGATTAAAAAGACAGAAAAACTAACTAGATCATCAAATACCATCCCTCCTGCAAACCCATGATATAGACTCCAACAACAAAAGGCATTCTCTTAAAGAGATTAAACTGATAGTACTGATAATTACTCTAAATCTCCACAAATATAAAAGTAACCAGGTCACCAGTTTATAACTGGAAGTTGCTTTGTGAATTCTCATCCCAACTCGAATTCTGAGCTAGCAAAAAACCTTCCATGCTATTTCTGCTGTGCTTTTTCCTTAAAACAGGTGATGTCTTGTTCTCCAAATAAACAGAAGATAAGAGAACCGATTAAACATTCACCATATTGTACATACCCTGTTAAATCAACTTGCATAAGGGATACTGTGGTAAATGCACATGAACTTTCCTTTGTTCCTAAAGCTCTCTAGGAACAACAACAACAACAAAAAAAGACGGTTACTCACCTGTAGTAACTGGTGTTCTTCGAGATGTGTTGCTCCATCCATTCCATGTAGGTGTGCGCGCCGCGCGTGCACGGCTCTTCGGAACATTTTTAGCCTAGCAACTCCGGCGGGCCGGCTGGCGCCCCCTGGAGTGGCGCCGCCATGGCGGCGCATATATACCCCAGCCGGCCCGTCCGCTCCTCAGTTCCTTCTTGCCGGCTATTCCGACAGTGGGGAAGGAGGGCGGGATTGGAATGGATAGGAGCAACACATCTCGAAGAACACCAGTTACTACAGGTGAGTAACCGTCTTTTCTTCTTCGAGTGATTGCTCCTATCCATTCCATGTAGGTGATTCCCAAGCCTTACCTAGGCGGTGGGGTCGGAATGAGACGTGGCGGAGTGTAATACCGCAGAGCCGAAGGCTGCGTCGTCTCGAGACTGCTGCACCAACGCGTAGTGGGATGCGAAGGTATGGACTGAAGACCAGGTGGCCGCTCTACAGATGTCCTGGATGGGGACATGGGCCAGGAAAGCGGCCGATGAGGCGTGTGCCCTCGTCGAGTGTGCGGTGAGTCAGCACGGGGGAACGCGAGCAAGCTCGTAACACGTTCTGATGCAGGACGTCACCCAGGAAGAAATCCGCTGCGAGGAAACTGGCTCGCCTTTCATGCGGTCGGCTATTGCCACAAACAGCTGGGTCGAACGCCGAAAGGGCTTCGTGCGGTCGATGTAGAACGCGAGTGCTCGGCGGACGTCGAGGGTATGCAGCTGCTGTTCCCGAGGCGAGGCATGCGGCTTCGGGAAGAAGACCGGGAGGAAGATCTCCTGGTTGAGATGGAAGGCCGACACCACCTTGGGGAGGAAGGCCGGGTGTGGTCGGAGCTGCACCTTGTCCCCGTGAAAGACGGTATACGGGGGACCCGCCGTCAGGGCGCGGAGCTCTGAGACCCGTCTGGCGGATGTGATTGCCACGAGGAAGGCCACCTTCCAGGTAAGGTGGAGAAGAGAGCACGTAGCGAGGGGCTCGAAAGGTGGGCCCATGAGCTGGGCGAGGACCAGGTTCAGATCCCATGTCGGAGCAGGAGGACGCACCTGCGGGTAGAGACGGTCTAACCCTTTAAGGAATCTTGATACCATCGGGTTGGAGAAGATAGAGCGACCTCCTATAGCTGGTCGAAATGCTGACAGCGCTGCCAGGTGCACCCTGAGGGACGAGATTGCAAGACCTTGACCTTTGAGGTACCAAAGGTAGTCGAGGACAGTCTGGATGGGGGCCGAGAAAGGGTTGATACCTCTCTGGTCGCACCAGAGGGCAAAGCGCTTCCACTTGGCGAGGTAAGTAGTTCGCGTTGAAGGTTTCCTGCTTTCGAGCAGAACTTGCTGCACCGCTGCGGAGCAATGTCTCTCTGCGTCGGTTAACCACTCAGGAACCAAGCTGTAAGATGTAGCGATTGCAGGTTCGGGTGACGAAGCCTGCCGAGGTCCTGGGTTATGAGGTCCGGCCACAGCGGAAGGGTAATGGGTTCCCGAACCGACAGCTCGAGCAGCAGGGTATACCAGTGCTGCCTCGGCCAGGCCGGAGCGACGAGTATGATGCGGGCGCTGTCTCTCCGGATCTTGAGTAACACTCGGTGGACGAGCGGAAACGGAGGAAACGCGTAGAGAAGAGGCTCTGTCCATGACAGGAGAAACGCATCCGAGAGGGAGCCTGGAGCTTGACCTTGGAAGGAGCAGAACCTGTGGCATTTGCGGTTGGTCCGTGAAGCAAAGAGGTCTATCTGGGGAAAGCCCCACCTCTGGAAGATGGAATAAGCGACATCTGGGCGAAGGGACCACTCGTGAGAGGCGAAGGACCTGCTCAGGCGGTCGGCCAACGTGTTCTGCGCTCCTGGCAGAAAAAACGCTTCGAGGCGAATCGAGTGGGCTACACAGAAGTCCCAGAGGAGCAATGCCTCGTTGCAAAGTGGGGAGGACCGTGCTCCGCCCTGTTTGTTGACATAAAACATGGCTGTGGTGTTGTCCGTGTAGACCGCTACGCAGCGGTTCTGCAGGTGAGCCCGAAAGGCGAGACAAGCTAAGCGGATGGCTCTCAGCTCCCGGACGTTGATATGGAGGGAGAGCTCCTGGGGTGACCAGAGACCCTGGGTGTGTCGGTCTCCTACGTGAGCCCCCCAGCCGAGTGCCGAGGCGTCCGTCGTCAGGGTGATCGACGGACGAGGCGGGCGGAACGGAACTCCCTCGCAGACCGTTTCCGGGTCCAGCCACCAGGTGAGCGTCTGGAGAGCGGGCCTTGCCACCGTTACCACCATGTCTAGGGGATCGCGATGAGGGCGGTACACCGACGCCAGCCACATTTGGAATGGGCGAAGTCGCAGCCTGGCGTGTGCGGTCACAAATGTGGCCGCCGCCATGTGACCCAGGAGGCGGAGGCAGGATCGTACCGTCGTCGTCGGGAAGGCCTGCAGTGCCCGAATGAGGGAGGCCAACGTCTGGTACCGAGTGCGAGGGAGGGACGCTCTGGCCAGATTGGAGTCGAGGACCGCTCCTATAAACTCCACTCTTTGCGCTGGAACTAAGAGGGACTTCTCGGTATTGACCAGCAGGCCGAGAGACCGGAACAGATGTAGAATCTCGGTCACCTGATGCGCCACCAGCTCGTGGGAGCGGCCCCGAATAAGCCAGTCGTCGAGATATGGGTAGACGTGGATGCGACGACGGCGGAGGGCTGCGGCGACGACCGCCATGCACTTGGTGAATACCCTCGGCGCGGTGGAGAGGCCGAAGGGGAGCACTGTGAACTGGTAATGAGCTCCGTTGACCATGAAGCGCAGGAAGCGTCTGTGGGGGGGGTAGATTGCCACATGAAAGTAGGCATCCCTCATGTCGAGGGCAGCAAACCAGTCTCCCGGATCCAAGGACGGGATAATGGACCCCAAGGTTACCATTCGAAACTTGAGCTTGCACAGGTATCTGTTGAGCTCCCGGAGGTCTAAGATGGGACGAAGGCCTCCTTTCGCCTTGGGGATGAGGAAGTATCTGGAATAGAATCCCCTGCCCCGCCTGCTGGGAGGCACCTCCTCGATGGCACCCATGCTCAACAGAGACTGGACCTCCTGTAAGAGGACTTGCTCGTGAGAGGGGTCCCTGAAGAGGGACAGGGAGGGTGGGTGGGAGGGAGGGGGCGAGATGAACTGTAGGCGGTAGCCGTATTGGACAGTGCTGAGGACCCAGCTGTCTGATGTTACAGATGACCACGCCTGGAGGAAGTGGGAAAGGCGATCGGAAAACAGAAGGGGTGGATCCTGATTGGAGAGAGGTTGGCGGCCCTCGGGCGTCCCATCAAAAGGGCGTCTTTGGGCCTTGAGGGGCCTTGGACGATCCCTGGGCTTGGTTACGCCGCCCGCCGATGGTCTGCGGCGGAAGGGGGCTGAGCGCCGATTGTTAGGCGGACGAGGTCTGTTATACTGATAGGGCCGATAAGGTTGACGCCGGAAGGATCGCCTCTGGGTGGCCGGCGTGTGCATCCCTAATGTGCGGATTGCCACTCTGCCGTCCTTTAGGGTCTGAATGCGAGTATCAGTTTTTTCTGAGAACAGACCCTGCGTCTCAAAAGGAAGGTCCTGGAGCGTATATTGGACCTCCGGCGGCAGAGTAGAGGACTGAAGCCATGCAATGCGACGCATGGTTACCCCTGATGCTATGGTCCTGGCACCCGAGTCCGCTGCATCCACCGCTGCCTTAATCAAGGTACGGGAAGCCAGCTTTCCTTCCTCCAGCAGCGCCGAGAATTCTCGGCGGGAATCCTGCGGGGTGAGCTCTGTAAATTTCCCTAGGCAGCCCAAGATGTTGAATGTATATCTTGAGAGCAGGGCCATTTGATTGGCGATGCGGAGTTGGAGTCCGCCCGCTGAGTAGATTTTCCGGCCTAACAAGTCCATGCGCTTGGACTCTTTCGACTTTGGCGCAGCGGCGGGCTGTCCGTGTCGCTCCCGGTCATTGACAGAATGGACAACGAGAGAGTCCGGAGCCGGGTGAACATAAAGGTATTCGTACCCCCTCGGGGGGACCGAATACTTTCTCTCAACTCCGCGTGCCGTAGGCGGGACGGAGGAGGGCGACTGCCAGATAGCGGCATTGTTCTTTTGAATTGTCCGGATGAAGGGGTGTGCCACCCTCACGGGGGCCTCCGCTCCCACCACGTCTGTGATGGGGTCATCCACCTCCTGGACTTCTTCCACGGGTAGGTTGATGGCCTTAGCTACCCTTCTGAGAAGGTCCTGGTGTGCCTTGATGTTGAGCGGCGGAGGTTCCGACGGTGCCGCCCCTGCGACCGCCTCATCGGGGGAGGAGGATGAGGAAGGACCGGGTAGTACTTCTTCCGGTGCCTGCTCCGTGTCTGCGGGAATAGGTGCCCGCGTTTCATGGCCCAAATGCGTGCCGTGGGCGGCGGCCTGTGGAGTGGGGGACGGAGGCGGCCTGCTGACCGTGGCTACCGGTACCGACCGCACCGAGCCTGGCTGTCGCGGCGGAAGGGGAGGACCCAGCTCATGTTCGGCCCAAGGCACCCAAAATCCCCATTGCTGAGGTCCATGCTCTGGTGGGAGGGACCCCGCCCGGAAGTCAATGGCGCTGCCCTCAGGGGACGCGACTGAGGGCTCTCTTGATGGCCAGGGGGGGGCCGATGCGGTGGCCGGGCGGACGTCCGGTGCCGGAGTGAAGTGTCCCCGCGGTGCCGACGGGCGGTGCCGGTCGTCATGTGGTGTAGCCGGCGAACGGGACCTGCGCGTGGCTCGGAGCTGGGAGATCGACCGGCGGTGCCGGGAGCTTGTCCTTCGGCCTCGGGAGGTTGACCTTCGGGCCCGGGAGCTCGACCGGCGGCCCCGGGAGCTCGACCTGCGGCGTCGGGAGCGCGAGCGACGGTGCCGGGAGCTCGATCGACGGTGCCGGGATGCGGATCTGGACCGCGTGCGGCGGCGCCTGGAGCGGCTTCGTGACTCTCGACGCCTGTCGCGGTGCCTGGAGCCGGACCTGGTGCGGTGCCGGCGACTGGGTGACCGTGATTTGGAACGGCGTCGGGAGTGCGACCGGTACCGCGACTGGGAGCGGTACCGGGACTGCGACCGGCGAGGGGACGGTGAGCGTCGTCTCGACGTGGATCGTCGTGCCCGGTGCGGTGGAGATCGGTGCCGTGAACGAGACCGGGATGGAGATCTGGCCGCGGTGCTGCAATCAGCTCGGTCGGCCGGGGACGGGGGGCGAATCATAAGCGGCTTCCCCATAGATTTGAGAGTCCGCACCGGTGGCAACGGCAGCTGAGCGCTTGCATCAGCGGTAAGGTCAATCAAGTGTCTTGCCGTCGCAAACGCCTCGGGCGTGGACGGCAGCCTCAGCTCCTCCTCGGTAGGTACCGGGGAGCTGGGCGGTGCCGGACTCGACGGGCCTTGCGGCGCCGGAGTCGACGGCACAGTGCACGTTTTGTGCACAGCCTCAGCCTGCACCGTTACAGTCGGAGGCGGCTGGGCTAACGGTCTCTTGTGCTTCTCAGAGACCGTTTTCGGCACTTTGCGCTTCTTCCCCGGGGAGGGGGAGCGGTGCCGGGTCTTCGGTGCCGGGTGCCGAGGTGCATCGGCACCGGAGCGGCTGGAAGCGGTCGGCGCGCCGCTAGCTGAGGCAGTCTTTGGCGCCGTCGGTGCCGGTGCCGGCGGTTGGAGTGCTGACTCCATGAGGAGTTGTTTTAAGCGTGAGTCCCGCTCCTTCCTCGTGCGAGGCCTGAAAGCGACGCAGATGGGGCACTTGTCCGACCGGTGCGACTCTCCAAGACAGCGGAGGCAGGAGTCGTGCGGGTCACTCACCGGCATAGACCGCTGGCAAGCCACGCAGGGCTTGAAACCCGCCGGTCCGGGCATAAGCCCGCACTGGGGCGGAAGAAGAGGGCTAACCCCTCTAATTCCCTAATTACTATCGTAACACTAACTATAGAACTATTAAGAAGACTTAACAACTATAATAACTATATACACTAACTAACGGAGAACGCTAAGCTGTGGAGGAAAGCAGATCACTCCACTGTTCCTACTAGCCGTCACGGGCGGAAAGAAGGAACTGAGGAGCGGACGGGCCGGCTGGGGTATATATGCGCCGCCATGGCGGCGCCACTCCAGGGGGCGCCAGCCGGCCCGCCGGAGTTGCTAGGCTAAAAATGTTCCGAAGAGCCGTGCACGCACGGCGCGCACACCTACATGGAATGGATAGGAGCAATCACTCGAAGAAGAATACAAGAGTACACACAGAGAGCAGAGTTATAAACAGGGATTTTTATTTCTAATAGAGTTATTGCCAGGATTTATGGTAAAGTTTTAGCTGAAACAAGCAGCTAAGCCTCATGCAGCTGAACTCGACTTCTAGGCTTAACGTAAAACTGACAAGAAGAGGTGTGATATGGTACAAGATTGACCATAAGAGTCATGTAAAACAACTTTTTTAATTAGGCTATACAGCATTCCATTTAAAAAAAATCTGACCACTTTTTCCACAAACATTAATACTGGAAACCAAAAGTCCTAGTTACATGATCAGCATCACTCATGCAAGTATTACTATTATTCAGTAGCACCCAAGATATGCTAAACACTTTTGAAACACACAGAAACAGGAGCAAAACCAAACACAAATGTTCGCTTATTTTGGCTTTATTTTTACTTCTACCTATATAATATTACATACCAAAACAGCTAAATTGAACGAATGGTATTTTGAGTGCTTGCCTTTGCAACCTGAAGTTAGGAAATGCCAGACTTCAGAATGCTCGTTCAACTTTAATTCAGCCCCCTTGCACATATACATTTTGATTGTCTTTTAATTACATAATCACATACAGTAGAACCTCAAAGATATGAACACCAGAGTTACAGTCCGAGTAGTTAACCGGACACCATGTGAAATCAGAAGTAACCAAACAGCAAGGACCAAAAAGCAAAAGAAAAACAAATACTGTATTGTGCCTGTATTGCATCTGGGCTGCCTGTCCCCACCCCCACGTGTAGGGCACCACCCACTTATAGCAAGATGCTGGGGCTGCCAGCCCAAGGCAGCTAAAGTCAGCAGAGCAAGAGCAGCGCTGGGGTCTGTGCTGCTTTCACACCTTCTTTCCTCAGCAAGGGGGACACGCTGCTTACAAACTCATGCCTGTGCTGAGTATGGAGATCAGTTGCTGCTGAAACCTGGCCTGGGGCGTCAGGTGCTGGATCTGGAGCCCGAACTGCGCTTTGTTCAGAGTTACGGACAACCTCCATTCCCAAGATGTCTGTAACTCTGAGGTTCTACTGTACTATATTCTCCAGTGGACCCATTCCTCATTCAATGCACAAGATGGATGGTGCTCCACGAATGAGGGAGCTGTTTAATATTAGTTTTTATCCTCATCATTCAATGTGCTTATTTACTGCACACCATCCAAACCTTGTATTGAACACAGAATTGTTAGTTTCCTAATGATCTATTCTAAGGTGCTCATCACGACAGAATCTGAGTGGCTTAAAAACACTAATTTTATCTGCACATCTCCCCTGTGAGGTATTATTCTTCCCATTTTACAGATGAGGACAAAGAGACTTGCCGGAGGGGTCTCAGTGAATCAATGAAAGAGCCAGGATCAGACCTTGAGATATGACTTCTGGGTGTCCATCCCTGTGCTCATTCCTCCAAAACACACGACTTACTGCCAGAGCAGCTGAGCATTCACTGTTCCCACTGACTTTTGCTGAAGCTTCAAGTGCTCAGATCAGGACTCAGGTGTCTCAAGTTGGGCACCAAGAAAATGAGGCACACACATTAGTGCCTTCCTACCAAAATTTTACTTTAAGTGACTGGTTCAGCATCACACAGGAAGCCTCTGGCAGAGGCAGGAATAAACTGAATTCTCTGCATGGCATTCATCTGCCTTATCCACAAGAACATGCTTTTCCTTCCTGTAATCCCCTTCCTCATTCTCTACACATCTGCCAACCTCTACAATGAAGGAAGCAAAGGTCCTACAGACAAGAGCCTCAGTGACTACACAACCATAGTTCATTCCCAAAGTAGCATCCATCCTTTGTTATCCCAGAGGACCAAAGGGCTACTGGGGCCGTTTAATGAGTCAGAGAGATGGTTGTTGCGGAGAGTGCAGCCTGGCACTTCACACCTCATCCCTATTCTCCTCCCCAGCTTTTGGGCTGCCTCCTCCCAGAGTTCCCAGTGGTGTAGTGTATGCTGCTGCAGAGAAGACAGCAGCACAGGTCCAGCCTTAGATTAGAATGTGCATGTTCGGTCATAATTTTGACAAGCTGCCAGAATGTTGCTGACAACATACATTAAAGAAGGAAAATGTCCATTTTCAATAGTTTACCGTATATACTCCATCATAAGCCGGATTGTTTATAAGCCGACCCCCACCAAGATGGATAAGTAAAAATGGAAAATTTTATAACCCGTTCATAAACCAACCTTATAAGTCAGGGGTCAGCAAACTTTGGCTCCTGGGCCATCAGGATAAGCTACTGGTGGGTCAAGATGGTTTGTTTACCTCGAGCGTCCGCAGGCATGGAGGTAAACCTAAGTAAATGAAGTGTCCCGGCGTGCCAGTTGCTTACCCTGACGCGCCGGGACAGCAACTGGTGGGGAAATTTTTTCAGGGGGAGGGAGGGGAGAAGCTGGGAGTCAGGGGAGTAACATGACCCCACCCCTAGCCCGGGACCCCCACACTCTCCCCATCCCATCCCTTTCCACCTTATCTGGGGAGGGCCAGGGGAGGATGTCTCTGGCATGGCTGGAGCTGCTCAAGCAGGCTAGGCGGTGCGGCCGCAGTCCGCTCTGGGGGGCGGGGCCGAGTGGCACAGCTGCAGCTGCTTCGGAGACTGGGGGGAGAGCAGCGAGGCCAGAAGCGGAGAGACTCTGGCCCCGCCTCTTCCCTTCTGGCTCTGCTGCCTCTCCTTGCTCCCTCTGTTGGGGGGAGGGGCTGTGTCCCACCTCTCCCTCTCTATACCCATTCATAAGCCGACCCCCTTCTCTGGTGCTTCCCTCTTTTACTAAAAAAATTTGGCTTATGAACAAGTATATATGGTATATCTCAGCTAAACCTGAGTGGAATTGCATGGGACAAGAGGACAATTCTCTAGCCCCGCATGTCTCCCTGCTGAATTGCAAAGGCCTGCTGCAAATAACGGAGTTGACTGAGCTTTTTTTTTTAAAAAAAAAAAGGGAACACGATTCTTTTATAATGAAAAGTGTTATGCAAACTGAATATCAGAGTTGCTACTAGCTGTCCCTATAATAAAAGAATAACTATCCGAGGCTCTTGGCGCCCTTGACAAATTTAAAATGCAGTTCAACAGCATGTGACAGCAGCAGCAATCAAAGCCCAGGCAATGCGCAGATCTCAATCCCACCACAGTGAATTGGGTGCTCTAGCACCTATGCAGCATCCACCTCAGTCCTCCTCCACTTCCACAGACCTTATCCAATTAAAGTAATACACAGTGAGGCTGTATTCCCTTTGCCATATGGCCCCTCATCTAGGGCAGTCAAGGCCCAGAAGCAAGAGGGAGCCGTCGGGGTCAGAACTAGTGTGGGGGCAGACTCCCACAGCCTTTACTCCAAGAGGCAACCCCTGCCTTTACCCTCAATGATACAGAGATAAACTTTGCAAGGGA
The DNA here is from genome assembly GCF_020497125.1 of Mauremys mutica. Taxonomy (NCBI): domain Eukaryota; kingdom Metazoa; phylum Chordata; order Testudines; family Geoemydidae; genus Mauremys; species Mauremys mutica. The sequence goes on along the minus strand of NC_059072.1, from coordinate 301,839,395 downwards.
ATCTTTGTGAGGATTTCCAGGGAGAACGTCCTTTTATGCAGCTTTACGCACTGTGGGGGAGGGGCAATGACCCCAAAAAAACATTTCTTCCCACAGTTTACAACTCTCAAATGTCTCCACTAAGCTCCTCAAAACCCGTAACCCGACACAAACCTCAGCCATCTTCAATGCCTGCTCAAATAGATGCCTACACATTTGGACTACTTGGAATCCTAATTACTTCAAATGAGTAAATAATTCAGTATATAGTGCATCTGTCACATTAGCCTCTTAGTACTCATTAAATAGCCACAAACAGATTGAGATTTCATCAAATATTTTATATTTAATTTATTCAATAGGGAGGTTTTTTTGGGAGAAGGATTACATCTATGGATTAATTGTACTTTGCTGTGAGAATACATAATCTTTATTAGGTTTTTCTGTAACAACCATCCATGTAGGTCAATGGTTCTCAAACTTGTTCCACTGCTAGTGCAGGGAAAGCCCCTGACGGGCCAGGTCGGTTTGTTTACCTGCCGCATCTGCAGGTCCGGCCAATCGCAGCTCCCAGTGGCCACGGTTCGCTGCTCCAGGCCAATGGGTATGGCTTTGCAGTGTGGCTACTCATCCCCAGGCTAGGCTAACCCTGAAGGACAAACAACAGATGACCATGGCCAGAGTCTCCTCTGGAAGGAAGGAGTGAAGTCTACTAAAAGAAGATGAAGTTGGAAGAATCTGTTTCTCACTTCTGTTATTGCCTTAATCAGTTCCTCCCTACTTGTAAAACAACTAGAACATGGCTTCTTCTCTGACTGGAATCTCTGTTTTTTGGATCATAAAGTTATATTCTGTGTAACTGGAATATCTGTGATTATACATATTTGGCTTTTGTTACCCAGAGTTAAAAATCCCTTCTGAATACAGTATGATTCTTGGTTTCCCAGTATCTTCAGAGTTTTCATTCATACTTTCCACAAGCTCAAGAGGGTTGTAACCAAAACCAACCATCATTTCTGCTTTGTCTTTCAACCCAGAGATTTCACCAGCACACTTCTCTACTCTTAACTTTCTGGCATTGTAAATACTTTTTACATCAATATCTCTTCCCTCCTTTTTCTCTTCCTGATTCTCCTGTACTGATTGTACCTCTCTCAGCTGACATTCTTGTAGGGATCACCACCACCAATTTTCAGTATCACTCCCTAGAAGAGAATCACCATAGTTTAGTGAGAAACATGGACTGAGAAGGCACTGTTTGGATCTGTATTGGATTTGAGCTAGATTTTAGGTTAGAGGATGAAACCAAGCTAGGGTTTGAGTTGTGATCAAGACCATGCTGAAATTTCATCCTGAATGTTGGAAATCACATTATATCAACTGTTCTTGCAAGATTTTGTGTGCATCTGAACTGAAAAATAGGCCTGATTTTGTATCAGATCCAGAGATTGGAAATTCAAAATTCTTCTAACATTCAATGAGCTTGAAAAAAAGGTTCTGGTTTTATCAATTGCTAAGATACACTTTAGTTGTTCATGGTTATTTTTCATATTCCTTGCACTTTTGTATATACATTTTAGTACATCAATCAACTTATTCCTCATACAGAATTAATCCATGAAAGCTCCCCTTTCCCTGCCTAGTTTAAAAGCAATATTTACATGTCCCACTAGTTCAAAATCCAAAAAGTCAGTACTTATTCTAAATAGAGACCATAAAATCCTAACCAACTATTCCTCATACTCAGATTCTAGGAAAATTCTTTTATGAAAGTTTCTTAAGTATTAAACATCCTTGTAAGCAGCTGAAGTATTGCACATATATAGCTTAGCAGTCAGATCCTACTAGACTATTCGCACCTGCACATTAACTGCGGAAAGTACAGATCTATCCAATAAGACAGTGCTATAGTGGTCCTGATCATTACAACATGTAGCCAAAGGCTCATCCTGGGCTCACAAGATACAGAACATAGCTATTAAGGGGACTAAATTGTACCTGTATCTTCAGACACAGTGTTTTATATTTTACATGCTCAGGTTAAAAAAAAAAATCTTAAAAACATAAAAATAAAGTTAGAGCTTCCTAATGTTGTCAAAAGGCTTATAATTAAAAGATTCAGAAGAACTATTGGAAATATCAAGTAAACTTTGATCAACTATAGAAAAGAATAGGTTTTAATTGTTCTATTTTTTCTGTTTAAATATTCTAAAATGAGCCGAGAGACCACTCTGAGAGGTTGATGAAGATTCCAATCTGTTAATTGTGAAACTACATCCATATAATTTAGAACCGATTGCAAAATGGTAGAATATTACTATGATAAGTGTAATGCTCTTCAGAATATCTACTATTCCTTCTGCCAGAGACAGATGGCCTTTAATCGTGTGCTTCAGTTCACCCAAGGCATGTCCATAAGATACCTCAACCTTCAAATAATCCTCACAAGCTATATACTGGACACATGGTTATGTGACAGAGAGATGAGATATCCTGGTGCCCAATGTGAAAGAGAGGTTAGTAAATATGTATAGCAGCAAAAAACAGTTGTTAATTTGGGAAAATCAAATATAACAGGATGTTTAAAATGTAGTGTTTGTGCCTTAAAGTAAATCACTGAAAGATTAAAGCAGAACTTTAAAAATAGTCATATTTATCATTCTAGGATTTACATTTTCATGTCACCCCATGTTTATAACAAGCAGATTCTATACCCAAACAACAAGCTGACATCATTTGTTATTTTATACCATGTATATCAGAGTTGATAGCTAAAAACAAGGATGACCTGGCAGCATTACTGAGCAGAAATGACTGGAAGAGGAAGGATTAGAAAAAACTATTTTAATAGATTTGTTGGGCAATTTAAGTTATACTTTTCCTAAGAGAAATTAACATTCATACTGCATTAATTACCTACTTCCACTATGCTACTGGTTGCTAAGCAACAGCATCTGTCGCTATACAAACAGTCCACCAAAAAAAGGCAGACACACACAAAACACTACGTAGTAGAACACTAAGAAACAGAACATTTAAGTGTTGTGCTCAAAGGTTGTTTTCAACCTGGAGAAAACAATGTAATTTTAATGTAGTATACATGTAAGATTCAAAATCTGAATTTCAAACAAGAACAAGTTCAGGTCAATATTTTCTGAAGTATTCCTAACTTTGTGCACTTCAGCTTTTGAGTGTCTAATATGAGATATTTCAAGCCTGATTTTCATGAGTGTTGCATACCCACAGATCCCATCAATTTACGGTGAAAATGGGTGTAATCAGTAGCTGGGAGGGGGAATACTCAAGCAGTAATTGCACCAAGGGGAGCACCCAAAAACTGAGGTACACAAAAAGTGGACACTTCTGAAAATTTTGGCCTCAGCTTTTACTGACAAATGTATAAAAGCTTAGTATATGGCATGTTCAAGCCATGTCAACTTCAATGAATAAGGGTAATTACACAGCAGTTGTCAAATAAAAGCCTGGTTTTGACTCCCAGTAGGGGACAGAGAAACTGACTTTCAAGATAATTAAGTTACACCCAACACTAAAGTGAAATGAATTTAAATTAAACCGGATGACTAGTTTTACCTGTCTTGTTTGTCACTTATCCAGAGAAAGGAGGCATGTACAGGATATCTGAAAATTTCAAGAAGGAAAGCCACGTGCTTCTTCCTTCCTCCCTCTCTTCCTCCCAGGGCCTTGATGACTTTCCTACTAAAGAGGCAGATCTCTGGAGGTCACAAACAGAAATGACCGCAAGTTTTAATAGTTAACTTCTTTTTTCTACTCTACCACCAAAACCATGCAAGTAGTTTTCAGCAATACTTTTTCAGTGTATGTCTACTTTTATTTTTGGGTTCTCTGTGCTTCATCTTATACAAAGTGTAAATACATTTAGGGAAAGTATTCAGAAAACCTTGAAGATGCATAGGTTCCAAAACTAAAGGTGAATCTCTTTGCTCCTGATTAGCAGAGAGAAACAGAAGAGAGTTTGAATTGCAACCTTGGTGACTAAGAAATTCTCTTGTGTCACAGGTGCCTCCGTTGCTACCTGGTGAAACTCGCTGCCGGGCCAGTTCAGATGGTTTTGCAGTCACAAATGCACACCGGGCTGTTTATCTTTCACCATGGTGTGCATTTATTTCCCTATTACATAATAATACCAGGCAACACAGACTTACAGCAAGGATAGGCTTCCCTGAAGCCCCCAGCCCAGACTCACTCTAAGCTTCCTTCTGAGCTCCTCTTGAACCAGCCCTTGTTTCCTGTTTCCTCCCCTTATAGTCTCTCCAATTACAGTAACCCAGTGGTTGTCACCCAGGTGTTCACAGTGCCCCACCAGAAAGTAGGTACAGTAATTGCCCACAGCTGGACCTGCAGCCTTCTCTAGGCTGCAGCATTGTCAGTAATCAGGGTACTGCTGATAGCACTCCATCACATCTTGCTTTAATTTATGAAGTGAAAGTGAAGCGAAGTTTTCTAGCTGAATCTCAAGGCTAAGTATGGGATGGGTGAAAGGTTGCAATAACTTGGAGAAAAGTCTGTGATGATGACTACCACTACTACTTAACACTTGAACACTGCTTTATCAAGACCAGCTATAGAAACAATAACTGATTGGTCCTCACAATACCCTTATGAAATAGGCAAGATATAATGGGAAAAAAATGATCAAGCCATTTGCTTTTTAAATGTTACTCTTTATCTTTTCTAGAAGTTATCTGTATAACATTTTCTGCTGGACTACAAGCAATTAGAAAAACCACTCTGAAAAACAAACTATTATATTCAAACACTGTATTGAACATATTATAAGACAATCCTGCATTTACAAACATTGAGAGGGTAATAAACATTCCAGGCAGGGAGCTGCCTTTTTTTTAATAAAGAGAGCAAACACATTCTTATTAAAAGGATTCAGATTTGGAAATTGTGGCGTTTTAGACTTTAGGCAGGTGCATGTTGAGTTTTGAGAATGGTGGCTTTGGCCATGTTGTTCCTGTCAGACAGTCCAATAACAAACTAATGGAGATGCTGTATTAAAGATTTTAATCTTTTTTAATATTGGATGTGTTTTAAATATTGAGATATATGCCCCCACCTCAAAGTAAAATACGTTCAATATTACTGTTCCTCTAACTCCTCGACTCTCTTGATGGGACTTTTATAGGTGTTTATCAATTTTGTTTAAGCAAGGGCACTGCATAAACAGGCATAAAAGCCTTTTACTCTTATACTCCATCCTTACATCAATTGATGTCTCTACAGTAATATTTTGGGGAGTCATAGTTCTGTGTTTCTGACTTCACTGCAGAATCCGGAGGAAAAGTTAGCTTGAGGTCCCATACTATATTTCAGTAATTAGCAGTGGCAATAGATTATATTTTCTTTTTCTATAAATGGCCTCTTATAAAGTTTGCCCTTGTGTAAAGCTCCATCTTTAATACAGGATTGTCACTGTGCCCTATCTATGCTACAAATTCAGCTTTGTTCAGTTACCAATTAGTTCATCTTACCTGGTTACAACAAACAAGGTTTAGTTGTACCCGCTCAGTAGATTTTTATATTCCACAACACAGCCACGTGTTAACCAAATCTGTGCACTCAGACCTAAACCCATGCCTACGTATATCAGCACATTCTCAGGGGGGAAATGGGTTGTTATCCCGTAGTGCAGGGATCGGCAACCTTTGGCCCATGACCGGTCAGGGAAATCCAGTGGTGGGCCGGGACAGTTTGTTTACCTGCAGCATCCGCAGGTTCAGCCGATCGCGGCTCCCACTGGCTGCGGTTCGCCGTTCCAGGCCAATGGGGTCTGCGGAAAGCGGCGGCCAGCACATCCCTCGGCCTACGCCACTTCCCACAGCTCCGGCCAAACCTGTGGATGCGGCAGGTAAACAAACCGTCCCGGCCCACCAGCAGATTTCCCTGATGGGCCGCGTGCCAAAGGTTGCCGATCCCTGCCATAGTGCCTCAGCAAAGGAGAGTGTGTTCAAACATCATTCACCTACAGCAAAATCAGAAAGCTAAGAGGAAGGGGGACAGGCCAGTTACACAGTTACAGGATCCCAACCAAAGAAAGTGCAGGTGTTGGGAAAGGATTACAGGAAGGCAAACAAATTCCAGCCTAGATTGTTGGCAGGAGCAATATTACTGCTAGCTGCCATGGTTACTAAGAGTATTGACGAGTTGTATAGAGACATAAACCATATCCACTAACTTGTGACAAAGTTATTTAAAAGTTGCAGCGTGGACCAGGCCTTTAGAACTAACATTCAAGGCCAAACAGTGTTATTTTCTTCCCTTTTTTTAAGCTGAAACATGGATCACGCTACATTTTCAAAAAAAAATTCAAATGTTTTTGTGCTAACGGGTGAAAAAAAATTGTGTACAGCTGCTGCCAGGCAACCACACCCACAATCATAGCAGTCTTTGTATGTATCAGCGTATCTGCCTTTAAGACTTCATACACTGTCTGAGAACAATATTATGTCCACCATCCTTTTAGCTGAGAACACCACAATTTGTATTAATCACTTAAGGGGATTTGTTGGTTGTGACCAGATACTAATCCTAGAGGTCCAGATACTGACCATGGTGCATTCTCAGGTCATGTTTGGAATAACAGAGCAATTAAAAAAAAAATCAAACCATGTTACTAGCTGTATGGTGCCCATGCCATTTTAATTCCCAACCAATATACACATCATGCCTTTTCCCCGTTTGTCTGAACATTCTCCTCCTCTGAAATGATGAGCCTGGGAAAAAGGAGACCCAGTACTCTGCCTCCCACCAATAAGTGCGCCAACGACCAATGAGTGGTTCACAGATCACAGCTTGGGAACTTCCAATATAGAATATTGAATCTAAAACAAGAATCGCCACCTCACTGTTGAGAATTTAGTCACATACTCTATTTTGAATTTTACATGTTGTTCACTGGTGCCTCTACACCACTCAAGATTCTCCCCAAACTCCTGCATCCCATTTCTTCAATCTGCAGTTAGACAGAAAAGGTACCAAAATGTACCTGTAGGAACAATTACAATACAATGGAAATTCAAATTGAAAATCACTTACGAACTGTGAGAACAAAGCTCTCTGGTTCTACATTTTCCTTACACTCCCTTCTTTTTCTTCAAAGACCTCTGTCTCATGCAAATATGCTGGTTTTACTTCAGGTGCCTCAACATTATCCACCTAGATTTCTTCACCAAGAACTTCATCAGGCTCAGAAAAGTGTATGGATAAGGGAGGAGAAGAAAGAAAGCAAGAAGAGCTAGTACAAAACCAGGTCATGTCAACCTATATGCTTCTACAGTTCTCCAGCAAAACAGTGTCTAAGCACTTGACAAGCATTATTGTACTTATTTTCACCATACCACTATAGGATAGGGAAGTTTTTTGGGTTTTTTATCCTGATTTTACAGATGGGGACAAGAAGCCAATTTAAAGGCTCCCACTGACTTCAGTGTGGTTTGGATCAGGCACTAAATGATTTACCAAAAGTTACACAAGAAATCTGTGGCACAACTAGAAATTGAACCCAGATCTCCTAAGTCTTCGCCACAGACCATCTCTCATCACTTTGACATTTGTTTCCTGAATCAATACTAACACGATATAGTTATGAATTTAAAGTAGTTACAGCAAACAGTAAGAACTTCTTGCCCACAATCTGATTTCCTGTAAATTATAGTGTTTGTCAGAACAGTCAGTTTATTGAAAGCTTTGGGGTATTGCACAATTTTAAACACTCCCAATTCTGTCACAAGTGTAAGCTGGTTTATTAGTGTTTTTTTATGTTTGTTTTTAAGGTTGATAAGTACTGGCACCTGTTTTACTTATTCTTCTCAGAACATACTCAAGTGGAGAATATGTGGATGCAATATAAGTTTAAAGGAGGTGCTACTCTACTATACAGCTGTGTTCATGCTCTGACTGAATAAGCAAATAGTTTTGATAATCCATGTACTTACAGTTTAAATTTTAAATAAATCCTATTAGATATAATCTATCCCAATGAACATATCCCATACAATATATATTCTTTCATTAGGTTATTGGTTTTTTTCTATAATATAGGGGTTAACTTTTGCAAAATGTTTTAAATCTGTCATGTACAAGTTGGAAGTGCTGCATAGACAGGGCCTGCTTTAGGCCGATTCCCCCGAATCAGGCCCCGCACCTAAGAGGGCCCCACGCCAGCACCTAAGAGGGCCCTACACCAGCACCTTTTTAATTTTTAGTGACCCGGCGGTGCTCTCCAGGTCTTCGGCGGCATTTCAGCGGCGGGTCCCAGGGGCGGCTCTATGTATTTTGCTGCCTCAAGCACGGCAGTCAGGCGGCTTTCGGCAGCATGCCTGAGGGAGGTCTGCCGGTCCCGCGCCTTTGGCATACCCGCCGACAAATTGCCGCTGAAACCACGGGACCGGCGGACCTCCCACAGGCATGCCGCTGAAGGCAGCCTGACTGCCACCCTGAAGGCGACCGGCAGGCTGCCCCAGGCACACACTTGGTGCATTGGTGCCTGGAGCCACCCCTGGCAGGTCCTTCACTCGCTCCGGGTCTTCGGCGGCGGGTCCTTGAGTGCCACCGAAGACCCAGAGCAAGTGAAGGACCCACTGCCGAAGTGCCGCCAAAGACCCAGAGCGCCGCCAGGTGAATACAAATCGGGACCCACACTTGCTAAAGCTGGCCCTGTTCATAGAACACTAAGGGCATTCTGTTGTAAATAACAAGCATTGCTCAAAATAGGCTTCTGGAGGAAACAGAGGTGAACACATTAACATTTGTTGAAAGACTGTTTTTTTCCCCATGTACCTCAGAAAAACAGTTATACTCACACAAAAGATCCATACAGATTCCAGAAGCACTGAATGATTATATTGTCAAGATTCTGGAAATGAGGAAGTACATTTAAATATAACATGTGTGTTTCCAATATCTTGAATTCTGTTATTGCTAAAGTTATTCCACTCCCCAATTCCGATATTATTTTGGGTGGAGATTTTAACCTCATTACTACTTGAGTAATACAAAGGAGGGCAAGTTAAATCATGCTTTCTGTAAAGATTTCAATCTTTGGAATCAACAAACCAGAAAGATTGTACTTTTTTCCCCCCTTCCCACACAATTAATCTTCTACAAATGATTGTTTATTTTTAACTTCCTGGTATATCTGTCAGAACTTGTTCAGCTATAACAACCAACATTGCTATGTCAGGTCACTCCATTCTCTCTCACACACCCATACCACCTTCCCTCCCCTTTAACAAAATGGATCTGGATTTTTTTTATTATTAATATTTTTTGCTGGAGACTTCGACTTTCTTTTTTCTCTCTCTATGATCCAATGTTCAAATAACTTGTTTGTCTTAATGAGAGCTCTTCTGTCTGACTGAAAAAAAATCCAAAAAAAGAACTCAACTAAAACTGAGTAAATACAGCAAAACATAGATGCAAACATTTGGACCAAAAACTAAAGTGTTTTTATTCTCAAGAACATCTGTGGAAAGCAAAAGACAGTCTGGGAGCACATGGAATTCCATGGGCAAGTTAATGAGAGAACGGCAAGGGTGGTGTCATTTGATTCATAAATATCTAAATGTCACCCTCTGTGGTGTGGCAAGGGGACTCGCTGATCCCTCCAGCTCCCAGTCCTCCAGTTGGTGAATAATAGAATTTCATTGGAAATGGGTTGTGTTGGATATCATTCAAAAGCCCTTTCTCCCATGAACACAATGGTATCAACTGTGACAAACCTAGAGCAATTATGTATATATGCAAGGAAATGTTTAAAAATCATCTCTTTAAATTATACTTTAAACACAGGTCTGTCAAACATGTAGCCCTCACAAAGTTAAATAGTGGCCCTCAACCAACAGTACTGTGTTATCTGTTAATGCTTCGGGCATGGATAGGTCTTGGAGGATGGACTGATTTCACAAGTTGTGTGTCAATCCATCCTTCAGCTAATCAAATGCATGTATGCAAAGAACTGATGCTCACCACCCTGCAAATGTTTGGCCAGCAGCCTGCCTTGTACAGAGATGTGCAAGTGCGATGCGGGCGAGGGTCAGTGTGAAAACATGTCTAGTGCTGGTGCCCTCGACTAAGATAACACTGATGAGGACTTTGATGAATAAATGTTTTCAGTCCTACATACGAAGGCTAGCTTCCCTAGGATTACCAAAAATCAGTGTCGTTTTTATGTAAGCAATGCATCCGTGTTAAAGTATAATTTTAAACAAAGTTGATTTTAAACATTTTCTTGAATATATATCTACATAATTGTTCTAGGTTTGTAATATTTGGTACTAATGATTCATGGTAGAAAAGGCTTTCAAATGATACTCAACTCAACCCATTCTAGACAAAACTGTATTATCAAAATTTCCACCAATAAGACAACCTGGAGCTGAGGGCAGCAAGTATCCGCTGCCATGCCTCAGAGGATGACACCACTGAAATTATGATTCTGTACATTTTTACAAGCCAAATGGCACCTCCCTTATCTTTCTATCACCAATTCACCCACAAAAGGAGATTTTACTACATTATGCTCCCAGACAAACTAGCGAATATTCAGCCTTGCTCAAGTGTTTCAATTGCCATCTTGAAATTTCAAATTTCCCTCCTGTTTACAAAAGTTTCAGTCATGCAATCGGACAGGTTAAATTTAAGATATTAGTTGGGCTGGGACCTGCCTGCCTAAGAGACTGCCTCTCTGGGATATTGCCACAGCTGTCATCAGGGACGGGACTGTTGTAATAATTGGCGCTCAACAGGTCTACCCCAATTGTGAGCTCAACTGTAGGGAAAGTGGAACATTTTATAATTTCCATGTATCCAATCACCTATGTTAATGGGAAAAGGTACAAAAGGGAGACACACTGAAGTAGCCCAAACAAAAAAGCCTACTCATATAACTCAAGGACTGTGTTAAGACTATGTCTGGTAAATAAAAGAAATGGGGGACCGAAATTATGGACCAAAATTGATATGTTGGAAATTAAGACTAATTGGTAGACAAAATAATAGGAGGATGAGATATTTTGAGGTCCGTAAAGAAAGAGTTTAGGAAGAAATCATTACATTAGTTAATTAACTGGCTGGTTCAGAAATGAGTGAACTGCTTCACCATCATAGCTGCCATCCCCACCCCCATTATCTCCTGGGACTCCTGGATCCACCATGACTCCCCATTTGGCTTTCATTGTCCTGACTCTGAAATATGTCCTGACCAAACCAGATCACAGGGAAAGGGACACAGATGATGTCGCCACCTTACTGGATCCAGCTAAATCTCAAATACTACCAAAGATGCAAGACGTAGGTTCCTGATACCAAGACCTTTTCTTTTTCCCACCCTATTTCTCCTCTTTCCTCTATCTCTTTTTGTCTTCTGTTTAATAAGAGTCTGGCTTAGCCAGCCAAAGCCATCTTGTTTGCAACACCACTGTAAGCCTGTGACCAGAAGGGCAGTGTAAAGCAATCTCCTAAACAACTTCACTCTGTTAAAAGTTTGCCAGGTCTCAAAGTGGCTGATGAAACCATGCACTGTTCCCATGTTTCTCCAATGGTGAGGCTGCAAGGAAGAGTCAGCTCTTGGCAGTGGGCTCACGGCTTCTGCCCCACGGGATCACTTGGGCTCAGCACTTTAGACCTGGGAGGGGAGCACTGGGACTCGGGGTTTCAGCCCTGTGGCTCCGCTCCTGGTTTCAGCCTCTCAGGGCGCGCCAGGGCTTGGGGCCCTAGCTACAGGGGGAGAGCTGGGGCTGAAACCAATGCTCCCCTCGTATCTAAAGCCCTGAGCTCCAGCATTCCCCTGGGGCTGAAACCAACAATGGAACCGCAGGGCTGAAGCCACGAGCCCCAGCACCTCCCGCAAAACTAAAGCCCCGAGACCCAACGCTCCCACCCTGGGGCTGAAGCCACAACCATTAGCCCCGAGGCAGTACAGTATTTGCTTCTTTTTTTTTTTTTCCTTTTTTGGTTTGTGCTGCTGCCTGATTGAGGACTTCTGGTTCCACAGGGTGTCCAGTAAGTACATAACTCTGGTGTTTGTATCTCTGAGGTTCTACTGTACCAGTTTGATCAGGTTTAGCCCAAATTTGTTGATGTTATGGACATGCTGCAAGGTCCATCTATTGACCCCAGCTTTTGGGAGAGAGGACATAGCAAATGTTGCTATTTGCAGTGAGGAAGTGTTTATTTGGTTTTTATTGGGTTTCTCGATAATCATTTTCTGGTTTTGTGGTGAGGAATTGTTAATTTCTAAGATATGAGAAGAGATCTACATCTTAAGTTAGTCATTATTCCATCCTTCTCCCACCGCTGTTGACACACAGCGTGGAAACCAGTCTCTTCCATCCCCTTCTGCCATTAGCTGCTGTTTTCATCTGCTCTGTGGTGTTGAGATCGACTATCCTGCCCTTCCTGATAAGGGTTCTTAAGGTTTCTCTTGAGTGCCATCATTGCCTCATACCAGTTGGTTTCCACTTGACAGTGTCAGGATTCCATCATAGGCAGTCAGAACCAAGGACCAGAGCAGGGGCAAACCTGAGGCAGGGAGTAGTGAAGCAGTGCATAGTCAGGTTCCAGGCCAAGGTCAATACCAGGGATCAGAGTCAGGTTTTAGGGTCCAAATCAAGCTGAGGCCAAAGCCAGGAGTTCAAGAGCTGAGAATGGTTGTGGCAGCTATAGGAAGTCCACATTGTTGTCTGGATGCTTCCTGGAATGCCCCATAGGTTTATATAGGGCAGGGAGCCAATTAGGGGCCATAGGGCTGCTGCCTGTCAGACCACTTGAGATGGGACTTCCCATGGCCTGTGTCCAAAACAGGTTGCAGGCAGGGGAGTGCAAGCTTGTTACAGCTGCTGCTAAGTGACACCATGGCAATGTCAGCTAACTAGCAGCTCTGCAGGTCCAAGTTCTAGACCAGTTGGGCCTTACAGACAGCTTCACGTGGGAGTGTGCGCGCTGGCATCTGGAGTACATGGTCTAAATACATCTAACATGTCCGTCTAATTCTAGTGGAGACAAGCTGAAGGTTAGTGATTCTTTGGATCTCTTTTTTTGGTGATAAAGTCTCTCCAATCAATGCCAGAATCTTTCACAGGCACTTATTTTCAAAGGCATCTAGTTTTCTAACATTTTTACAGATATCCAGCTCTCGCAGCCTTAAGGAAATAAGGAGAGGTTTTTTTTGGTACAGTGTATCTCTAATTTCCATACATTGTTGAGTTTAGTGAATGCTGTGGATGCCTTTTCTCTCTTTTGACGTCAGATCTTTCTTGAGGTCACTGCTGACTAGTATGGTGCTTACCAGATAAATGAATTGTTCTACTTTCTTGATGTTTTTGCCTTCTAATATGATGTTACTCCTTGATGTCTGGGTTTCAAGGATGTTTGTTTTGGCATAACTGATTTGGAGCCTTGCTTGGCAAGCTGTTTTTGCCATGGTGCCTGTCTTTATTTATAGCTTTTCTCAATTGTGCATTATCATTGGCAAAGTCCAATCTTCTAGGCATTTGCCCTCAACCCATACTATACCAATGTTTGTGTTGCTAATACACTCCTTCTTTATCCAGTTCATGGTAATGCCAAAACAGCAGAGAAGAAAGCTATCCTGTTTCATGCACATCTTAAATTAGGCACTTTTAAAATATATATATAATAAAATCAAAATAACTAACATAAGTAACGTTTGCTCTAGTTTTCTTCCACACAGCTGGCAGAAGGCATATGCCCATATCCCTTCAGTTTGCTTTGTCTGCAAAATCATTAACTATTTCATTAAGTTACCAGCTGTTCTCAAAGGGCATGAGGGACACTTGAGAACTATAGAGAATAAATTGCCCAACTATGCTATTATTACCTGCATCTAATCCCAAATCCTGTATTCTACCAATAACAATCAAGTGACTTAGGTTTATTTTCTCAACAAATCTAAATGATTGCTCTGCTCCAGGCTGTGTGCAGTTCATTTCTGCATTAGCACCTTTCTCTGTTATTCTACACTTCGTTCATGTCCCCTTCTTACTTCTCCTTCCCTAAAGTCCCCTCCAATTTTGGAGTTGGACTGTTCTGTGTTCCCCAATTTACACCTCAAGTTTGTATTTTAAAAAGTGGCATCTGTCCTTCAATTTAGTGTAACAATACCTCTTCATGAAACAAAGCTGCAGCATGCTCAAAGGAAGTTTTCTGTAAGCTTTATTTAGATGAAAACGTGTGAGTTATTTGTTACTATTTTTAGCTGTTTTGCCATAGTTTAAAGTTTACTTCCTTAAATAGCAATCTGGATGTTTATCTACATGTAGCTACAATCATATGATCACAGATGAAAACAAAGCATATTCTCCATTTCATATAGATTACTATCTTAAAACTGCATTCCCCTTAAATAGGATCAGCTATAGTTCAGAAGTATTGAAAAAACTTCACAAAGCAAGACCATGTGTCTTTATCTGCTTGTTTTTATTAAGATATGCTGCTCTTGCTGATTTTTTTAATACGAGACTAACTTACTGAGTTTTAGAGATAGGCTGTTGAGAATTACGGAGTGGCAGCATCAACTCTAATCAAGCTTGCCACTGAATTTCTACTATAAGACTTATTCTGGTCCCTCTGTACTACAATTGAAATAAATACAAACTAGTCAAAACTGATCCAGGTAAAGGGCAGAATTTTTCTAACAATTTTGTTGTGCATTTAACAATAGGTTCTCAAGTCAATACAGAGATCAGGGCTAAAACTATATATATATATTTTGGCCACTTTGGAGCAAACGAAAGGAAAGAAAAAGAAACACCACAGGAAGAAGAGGGAGAGAGATAAAACTTACTTTACTGGATTCAATAGGTTGAAATCTAGTGTTAGCGAGGCCAAAGTTTAGTTGATTAAACTCAAATTATGAAGATTTTAAACAGTAATTTCAGAAGAGCTTGTCACTTCCTGAAAGCTCACACAACCGCTGGGGATCGAAGTACTACATAAAGCACACAAACATATTTGCTACAGATGTCCAGGGACATGACTGCATAGGAGGAAGGGGCTGCAAGACCTACGTTTAAATGAAAGATGAGTACAGGAACTTTGTTCGTATAGGGATGCATCCACACTAAGAAAAAGATGTGTTCTTAGGTTGTATTAACACATGGCTAACACAAGATAAAATTCTAGTGAAGGAAAGTTTGTAGTTTTCACATGTGTTAAGTGGTCAAGGTAGATGTGTTAGCTAACACAAGATAAGAACATATCTTTTCTCCTAGTGAAAATAAGGCTATGGACAGGACAGGAGATATATAAGACCAGAGCAGTTTATTAGGAGCAGCTTGTTTTGGTAGCTTTGGTGCACATTTGGGATTTTAATAAAACCAAAAAGTTGTTTAGACATATTCTATATATTAGAATATATGTTAGACATATTCTATATTTGCGGACTATAAAAATCTTAATTCCTAAAATACTGGAAACTGCATCAATTATCCAGGCAGCAAAGACCAAGCTCTAAGTTTATTTGTTGTATTTACATCAATACAAAACCTAGATCTTTATAAGGTCTTAATGTCAAGGGATATGCTCCTAAACCTGAATACTGCAAACAGACATGCATACTTTTTTTGCCTGTCTCCTTTCAGATACAGTTCTTCTCCTTTCACTACTCACTTCCTCACAGTGTATCATGACAAAATGATACTATGCTTCATCACTACACAGGAGACTTTGAGCAACCTGATGACCCTCTTATTTTGATCACCCATCCTTAAATACCAGACTTCTTCACTCGTCTGACATACCTTCTAGAACAGGGGTGGGCAAACTACAGCCCGGGGCCACATCTGGCCCTTCAGATGTTTTAATCTGGCCCTCAAGCTCCTGCCGGGGAGCGGAGTCTGGGGCTTGCGTGGCTTGCAGTAGCATGTCCCCCCTCCAGCTCCTATGAGTAAGGGCAGCCAGGGGATACGCACACTGCCCCCACCCCGAGCGCCATCACCGCAGCTCCCATTAGCCGCCCTCTGAACCCCTCGGTCCCATACTCTTCCACCCCAGAGCCCACCCCCCACCTCAACACCCTGCCCCAGCCCAGAACGCCCTCCTGCACCCTGAACTACTCATTTCTCTCCCCCCCCCCGAGCCCGCACCCCAGCCAGAGCCCTCACCCCAACCCCCACTTTCATGAGTATTCATGGCCCTCCTTACAATTTCCATACTCAGATGTGGTCCTCAGGCCAAAAAGTTTGCCCACCCCTGTTCTGGAATATCCTCACTGTCCCATATAAATCTTTGACTCTTTTTATAACTGTGATGATTTAGGGAAATCTATGTATAATTTACAAATTCTGTTAGAGATTATGAATTCTCTGTATGTTTAAACTCTTATGATTAACTTCACTGTACCCATGCCTCATACTCCTTGCAGTAAGGAGACAAAGAGGGGTGTCTCTCTGAACAGGATTTTTGTTAAAGACCAATCCCTGGCTAGATCTTGCCCAAACAGATCAATGGGATGGCTACATCCTAAGTGAAACCACTTTTCTCCACTTGTCTCTGGATACGTAAAGTTTTAAGGAGTGGAAAACCCCCGGAAGGAAACAAAAAGACAGATGATGTCAGAGTAGGGGTTAAAAACACAAAGGCTGTGAAGTCGAAGAGGGACTCACCAAGAGATTCAAAGGGAAAGGTTTCCTGAGCAAGAGGGGGCCTGTTGACTGTGGGAATAGCCAAGGCTGAAAGGAAGCTTACTGTAGGGGATCAGAAAGGAAACTTCTTGACCTGGAAGAAAAGCCTGACTTGGAAGAGTGAAGTCTCAGAAAGGGAATCTGGAACCCTGAAAAGACACTGACCCAAATCTGAAAGGACACTCAAGAGTGGTGAGGAAATAGGGAGAAGGGAATAGCATGCAAGTGTTTATTATTTTGCCTAGATTAGTATATCTAGTACCGTCTAAAACAAAGAATATTTTAGAAACCCTTCTGCAATGTCTATGTCTATTACGCTATGTCTCTGACGTGATAAACTAAACCAGAGTGCCCACAAGGGTGGAGCTGTGGGGAAGGTGTGCTTAAACTACTGGGGTATCTTGAGGGTCAGTACTAGCTCTGGGTGCCTAGGGCAGCTGGCCTGTGGGATCCCACTTCTAGAAGGGGTATCAGACAGAGCTGATGCCCAAGAAGCGTGCTGGAGCCTACCCAGTGACTAAAGGGAGCACATGAGCTCAACTTGTGGGTCCAAAGACTGCAGCCTGGTGGGCATCCAGCAGGGGGAGCTCAACCAAGACTGTGACAATAACACTGCAGTAGCTAAGTTACATAGTCATGATTGAGCATTCACCCAATTCTCTGCTTCTGTGACTCTCCATTTTTCCCAGACATTTATACCTTTCCACTAAAATCATCATTTGAATGCAAATTTTTTAAGCTTGTTCTCTGTCCAAATGGGACATCATTATTATTATTTTTAAATGATGGTGGTGATATACAAAACACATTTAAAATAGACCTTATTCTAGAGTGCAGACTATAATAAAAAATGTCAGTAAGTTAAGAATACAAGATACTGAAGACATAAATACAATATTATGGTTAAAATGTCATTTATTCTAAAATCCAGTTACATTTTAAAGGATACATAATATAATGTAAATAATAAAGTAGAATGGAAGAAAGCAAATATGAATTCAAGAGGCAGCGATTAGCAACTTAGCACATATATAGTGCTTTGAAAACAAAGTGTTGAACATGTATTAACTAATTAATCTAATTAGTACTGCATATTACTAACCATCTAGAGCAGGGTTTCTCAAACAGGGGTCACCACTTGTGTAGGGAAAGCCCCTGGCAGGCCGGGCTGGTATGTTTACCTGCCCAGTCCGCAGGTCTGGCCGATCACAGCTCCCACTGGAGCAAGAACTTCTGTAGAGCGGCATAATTTTAATGCTAATAGTGACAATGCAGTGAATGAGTTTTAGTGCAGCAAAACAGATCAGACACTTAAACAACAAAAAGGAGAACAGTGACATGAAAAAATGAGCCAGTCAAAAGAAACAGTGATAAAAACCAAGGAGAAAAACTTTAATGTTGGGGGGGGGGGTAGGGGAAGGATGAAAAACAAAATATGAAAGCCAGGTTGGGTAACTGAAACCTCTCTACCTGAACAGAAGAAAAAAGCCAGAAATAAAGGGAATAAAGACAAGAGAGGCTAAGGGAAAAATACGGTACTAAAATTCTGTCAGGCACTCTGATGGACTAAACCAATGTTAAGATAGCAGTGGATTTAAAATATTTTAAAATTATATTTTAAAATATATTTACAATCCAAAAGACTAAGAACAAAAATGCAAACAGATGCAAGACCAAAAAGAAAAATAAATATTGAAAAAAGAACAGCTTTATTTTCTCCTGAAAGTCATCACTAAACAATTTTTTTTTAATGGAAGAAAAGCAGTAGGAAATAGTGTCAGAAAAGAAAAATAGTTATAGAAAAGAAACTGAAAGAGGTGATAACTGTCTTGAACAAGTGATCTTACTGAACACAAATTGAGTTGCACATTTTTAACATAATTAAAAGCATGCTATTATTTTAAAATGCATAACAGTCTAAGTTGCTCATGATTTTTCCTGAAGAAAGCTCTATTGCAAGAATTCATAACAAATAACACCATACATATCTTAAATGGTTTTACACAAAAAAGTTTGTTTTAATTCATTAAGCTGTGTAACATTTTATACAGTACCTACTGCTTCACAGAATTTGAAGAGCCGGCTAACCCAAGTCTTTTACAGGATCACAAATAAATCTCAGCAATACTGCCCTGGACAAACCTTAAGAACATGTGGTAAAAAAGAGACCTTAAATTTGTAGTGTGGTTTCACTCTCTCCAGATTCTAATATTTCCCTACCCCCAGTTATATTTATTGCTTCAACATAATCTAATATAGGTAGAATACATCTGATTGGCTAAACTGAACAGCTGGACTAACAATAAAGTGTTTCTTTATAAAGCAATATTTTGAGCATCAAGTTTAAGATACCTCACGAGCATACAACCTGCTGCAGTGGGGGAGGGAATCAACTAATTACCAGTAAATATTGAATTACAATTTTTTGTGGTGTTTATTATATTTTTAAACATCTGCATCTGCCTACTAGCATCATGAGGTTCTAACTGCTTTTAGTTAATTTCAGATTAAGAACAACCAGAGCAGCCGCTCACTGTGTTCCTCCTGCTTTCCCATCTCAGCTGTTCTCCTTGCCCCTGGAGAGTCAGGGAAGAAGTAGGGGCTGAATAAAGAGAGGGTAGCACACAGTGCCCAATGCTGCCTCCTATCTCCCAGTATAGCACTAGCCTGTACCCCCTTAATGCCTGCCTGCAGTGAGTATCTCGGGCTGTCCAATTCTCTCCTGTACCTCATTACAGGACTGGGACATGGAGAACACAGGAGGACATGGTGCAGACAAGAGGCACAGGTGAACACAGAAGGGGATGGACACAGTGATAAGGGGAGACAGAAATGGGAAGGCACTGAAACAGGCGGGGAAGAGCCAGGGGCGGCTCTAGGTATTTTGCTGCCCCAAGCACGGCAGGCAGGCTGCCTTCGGCGGCTTGCCTGCGGGAGGTCCCCAGTCCCGCAAATTTGGCGGCAGCCTGCAGGAGGTCCGCCAAAGCTGTGGGACCAGCGGACCCTCCACAGGCATGCTGCCAAAGGCAGCCTGCCTGCCACCCTCGCGGCGACCGGCAGAGCGCCCCCCCGTGGCTTGCCACCCCAGGCATGCGCTTGGTGTGCTGGTGCCTGGAGCCACCTCTGGGAAGAGCCACAGGGGGAAATTGTAAGATACAAACTGGGACAAGAGGAGATTGGAACTTTTGCTAACATCCTCAGACCCCTAAAGGAAACCAAAGGTCCCTGCCTCCCAGAGAGCGCTTAAGAGTTCACCTCGAGCAGCTAACACCTGGCAACTTGCCTTGTCTCCATTAGAGCCCTCAAATGTTTTTGCTAATACATTTAAAAAAAACCCCACCATTTATGCTAGTCTAGACAAGTCCATTGACTAAGTAATTTCCTAATAAAGTGTAAACTGTTGTATTATCTCTTTTCAGCATTTAGACAAGGAACCGCGACAGCCTTTGCTCTAACAAAATTACTCTGATTTATTACAAACAGAAATTAAAGTTAAAACATTTCAAGCAGCGAATCATATTAAGATGATAAACTCTTCCCCTATTTGGGGGCATCAAATTAAACTGCTTATTAAATAATATATAAAAACCATTTAACCTAATGTGAAAGTTAGCCCCACACTGAAATCTTGTGTAAGTTCAATCCTCTGATAATTGACTTAGTGAATTACCACTCCATGTCCTTAGTTATTTGGATCCATACTTTCAATAAAGCCATTAACTAAGCAAATCACAAAACATTCACATTTTGCCCTTTTACCTGACAAGTTTTTAAACTGGAAAAACTGCCCTATTATGAACAGCTTCATAAACTAGCATCAGCAAGGGGAGGGGCAGGGAGCACTGCAGACCAGCTCTGGTTTGACAGTGGCAGAAACCTGATCTTATGAACACTGGCAAAGGTGTTCATGGATGAACAGTTTTCTTATTATTCAACCAGATAGCTATCTTGCTCAGGTTCTTATTCTACCTGATAGTCTATAATGACTATATTATCAGATTATTCTAAAAGATGGGAAAGAGTTGAAGGAAGTCAAGCAGTACATATTTTCTTTTCTTTTTTTTTAAATGCCAGGCAACTGGGCCACCCAGACCACCCCAGCACATTTCTGCCACATTACACATGAAGGGTAGAATGTCCTTCAGAATCTCTAGCAAGCATGAAAACTAAATTACAGGGTAAAAAAGTGGCAATGCTACAAAAACCTCTAGCGTCTACAAAAGACAGCTGAGATCAAGACCCCAACTCTATACTCCTTGCAACAGATAAACCCATCAGCTTCAGTGGGAGCTTTTCTTCCTCATGGAATATAGAATCAAGCTCTGTGTCAGGGAAAGTTATCCACACTTGAATGTCAAGTGTTTAAAGCAGAGATCTACCTAGATAAAACTAAGTGATAAAGTACATATATATAAGAAAAAAACTGGTAAAGTAATTGAGTGTGGGGTTCACAACTACAGGAAACTGAAGAATTTGGAAGTCCAGGAAAGAGCACAGAGTATTTGGGTGCTTGGGGTTGAAAAGGGAATAGAGCATAATGAGGTTCCTGGGGACTTGATAAATTCTTAAACTAAACCATCCAAGAAATCCAATGTACCCTATGTCAAACTCAGGAGCAACTTTATGCTGTGGTTTATGTTTTGCTGTTAATTTAATTTAACAATAAAAACACCAGGAAAGGGAAAGTTATGAACATCAATCAAGTGTGTGCACTTAGGATAAAACTTAAGACATATCACAATATGAATGCTAGATTTTCACCTACTATCACAGTGATACCTGCAGACATGTTTACATACATTTCCAGCAAAGTAATTTTGTAACCAATATATAAAGGGAATACTTTTCAGACTTAATCTGTTTTTACACCGACAGGAATTATGTTCCTATTGAATTCTAAGCATGAAGGTTTAAAAAAAGGCTTCAGACAAGACATCTAATATATTTGCTTGTATCATATGAGGTTTCTTAAAGGCACAGAAGCTGAATTTCGTAAACCTTTACACTGTATACCTTAACAGGAGTATGAATTCTTACTTAAAAAGAGAAGTTAATATGAACCAGTCAGAACACACCATATTCAATGTAACATTGAGGGGTTTAGAACAATTGTCCAGTGATTCATGGTGTAATGCTACGTGGGTGTGAAACTTAATTGATCTGACCTACCACAGTTGCAGTCGTTCACACTGGAAAACCTGGAGAAAATAGATTTGATACCTAAAAGCAAAAAGTTACTTCAGCAGCTGCTTCAAATATTTTTCCATATTCTTTATAATGAAGTACCGGTAGATGAAACCTATTACTACTGTTCTCAGCAGAATTAATGGGTTTTTAAGCATTTTTTTCTATTTGTACAGACTTATATTTTCACAGTTGTGGGAAATTGGGGAGGGGGGGGCAGTCAGCCAATAACTATTTAATGACTGCAGACACTGAGATTCAAAAAGTTAAAGCTTTCTAACCTTGAAAACAAATTGTCAACCTCATGTCAAAATATACAGAGAAAATATCCTTAAATCAAACTCTAATAAATTCTCAAGCAGCATTTTTCTTATTTTGCCTACCTGTAAATAGATTACCATTTACAGAAATATTTTTTGTCAGTTTGTGTAAAGTGAAATTGGTATTTACTGACATTTACTGATAAAAATCGAATCCTTCCAAGCCTAATTATTACCAGACACTTGTCCAGATGCATCTGCTATATCTCACTTCTGAAGTTTATTAAGTTTGTGAGTTTTCATTAGGCAGACCCAGGAGTAACAATGTAAATGGGACGTGTTCATTAGCAGCTATGAACAAAATATACACTAACTCAGTGTTACAGCACATAAAATTAATACAATTTAGGAAAGCAGTTTCAGTTAATAGATGATCAAATATTTAAAATTTCATTAAGTTATTTCCAGAGTCAGTCAGACAAAAGACAGAGACACAAATCAGTCAGACTTAATTATCTTTCTTTTAGATCTTTCAGATCAAATAGTCTGCTCTACTGATAAATTAATTCATTGCATTGATGTTGCTCTTACAGATGAGCAGAATTACTGTGGATCACTAAATTATGGGTATATACAATTCTTCTAAAAACCAACATGTGGCAAACTGTTCAAACTCTGTTCAATAACCACCACCTTAAAAAACAGAATTTGAAGAAATAGACTGTAAATATTAAAATATCAAAAAGTCTTACTGTAAGATCATTCTTGGGTTTATAATTGTAGGGTTCCATCTTCTCCCAGTTCACATTGCTGTGTACCTTGCAAAAATCTGCACATAACTATTTGCCAGTGTGTATTGTTAATTGGAATAGAAGATTAAGGGTTAAAAACTGCTTTATGCTAAATGCACCTGATGTAACAAAACTCATTACTTGTAATGTATAAAAATTTGAAAGCACAAGAAAGTAAGGAAATATACATGGAGACCCCCATACTACTGGGAGAATTCTGGTGTATCAACTCAAAATACAGCAGTAAAAACAAAAACTACAATATTATTTCTTGATTCATTATTTTTGACACCACAAAACTGTAGCTGGGTTCTTCTGCTGAAACACACTATTAGCAGGTGTTGGGATTGAGCTCTGCTAACTCACTGGGGCATGTGCAGCTCATTAACCTACCCTGGATATAAGGCAGGTGGAAGAAGCCCCTCTGGTCAGAAGAAGCTGAAATCTGGGGCTGAGCAGACCTAAGGAAACCCTAGGAAGTGTCATACGCTGGAGTTTGTCTAATTAATTTGTTAATAAGTCAAACCCCAGGAATTTTTGACTCTACAGAGCATGGATAGGAGTTTCAGAGCAGGATAGGAATTCAATTTAAAAAAGCTAAGGAAATCACAGACAATCTTTTTTGAAATGCAACAAAGAAAAAGCTGACTGACACCCCTTTCCCCCCACGAACAGAAGAATAGTGTAAAAACTACAAATATACAATGCACTGTGAAAGAACTACTGAAATGAAAATTCTCTACTGGATCCAGGGACAGTTCTCTTGAGTATCCTTACTGACAACTATTCTACTACGTCTCAAACAGGCATTTCTGCTTTTTTTGGTTGGTTGGTTGGTTGGTTTTTGTTCAGCTGTGTGTGTGTGTGTCACATGGCAATGAAACTCAAAAAAGACCCCAAAACATATGTGAATTGATTTCAAAAGTTTCACAAAGTACCAACAATGAAGAACTGTTTTATAGGCTGAGAAATAACAAGACCTTTCAAAAAGGATGTTGAACACTTGGTCTAGATACAACGGTGTAAAATAGGCTATTTCATTCTATTCCCTATGTTTGTGAAATCAAAGTTCTACTAGATGTAGCAGAGATCTGTGATATGCTTTGCATACTCATGTCAATAAAAAAGTGTTGTTGTTTTTAAACTGTAGAGTGGGACAATCCTCAGAGACCTAGCAAAGATAAAGAGGCCACATCCTCTTACCCTACACTAACTTCTAACTCAGGGATAGGCAACCTATGGCACGCGTCCTGGCCACCGGTCTGGGGGGCTCTGCATTTTAATTTAATTTTAAATGAAGCTTCTGAAACATTTTAAACACCTTATTTACTTTACATACAACAATAGTTTAGTTATATATTATAGACTTATAGAAAGAGATCTTCTAAAAACGTTAAAATGTATCACTGGCATGCGAAACCTTAAATCAGAGTGAATAAATGAAGACTTGGCACACCACTTCTGCAAGATTGCCGACCCCTGTTCTAACTAATGGTTCCAGGCAAAATCTTTAAGTCCTTGTGCAAATTTTGTCCAGAAAGAACTCCTATTTATATCATTCATTTAAGTCAATGGGAGTTTTTATGAACAAGGATTAAAGCTCCATGATTTTAGCCACTGAGGAAGATCAATTTCACTTCCAATCAATCCTTCAGTGAGAGACTTTACAGAAATACTGGCACATCTTCGCTTTCCCTCTGACAAGAACTCTCCTAAATCTCCTCTCTCTCTGCAACAGTTCAACAAGGTATGAGTTAGCAGCTATTATGATGAAGCAGAAGTGAGCTTTCTTTTGTTTCTCCCATGCCGAGGTCATAGATTCACAAGAATTGTGTGTGCCAAATACCATTTCCATTTGGTTGTTTCCCCCTCCCCCACTCCCTCATAAGGCACCACCCGCACCACCACCCTACCAAGCCCCAACCAGTTGCATATGGATCCCCACTCCACTGAGCCCTACTCCCCCAGCATCTGGACCCCACCCAATGAGCCCCCCACACCGAGACCACCCTGCCAAGCTCTATCCTCCCCACACCCAGACCCCCCGCTGAGCCCCAACCATCCCCCTGGACCCCCCTGCAGAGTCTCATTATCATTGCACCCATAACCCTCCAACAAGCCCCTGTGCATCCAGATCTGCCCCACATCCAGATCCCCCACTGAGCCGCCTGCACCCAGATTTCCCCACTCAGAGCCCCCCCACACTAAGCCCCTCCACATTTGGATCCTGCCTTGTTGAGCATGCCTGCCCCATACCTGATGCACCTGACATGGAAGGGCAGGTCCCTGGGGTGTTTCTGGGGCAGGACCGGTCCTTACACTATGTCAGAGTTGGGTGCAGTCTCACTGCTGAGTCCGTGTCCTGGAGTGGGGAGCTGCACAGTGATCTCCCACCTCTGCACAGCCAGTGGCTTGTGCTCCCCAATGCCATGCTGGAGCCTCCACATTTATTTGACAAATAAAATTTGCAGATTTTTAAAATATTGTGTGCAGAATTTTTAATTTTTTGGCACAGAATGCCCTCAGGAGTAGATCTTCTGTTCCATGGTATTTTGGTTGTGTGCATTCACCTGGAAAGATGTTTTAGAATTTGACTGGAACTCATTAACTTCCTAGATTATTATGGTTGCTTCCTTTTGACTAGAAAGCGGGAGACTTTCAATCTCAGCCTGGAAGATGGGTTGGTAAATCCTAGATTGATGTAAGCAATATGAAGTCTGCAAATCAGGTTCAGGATGTGACTGGATATGTGTGGAGGTGAAAGTACCTGTGAGAAACAGGGTGGAAAGTGTGGAGAATAGGTTTTAGGTCACTGTAGCAAGGGTGTTATCAATATGGGCGTTGAAGTCTCCCAGAACAATAAATCTTGGGAACTTAATTATCACACCAGAAACCTTCTCCACTAGGAGATTTTTGCTGCTTAACAGCCTATACATTTGCAGGCCGCATCTGATGAACTTGTCCTTGGATTCAGATTTTTACCATCTCTCAATTTCCCATGCCTCTTCATCTTACTCCTTCCACTGTTAAATTTACGACAACTGAATGTTTTAAACAACATAGGCCAGATTTTCAAGAGAGCTTAGCACTATCCACTCCCATTTAGGCACCAAAATGTCACCAAATTGGAGTTGCTGGGTCCTGAGCATTTCTGATAATCTGGTTGATATTTATTTGAACCACTATTTGCTATACCACATACTATGTTCTACATTTTAGGATGTTGGTACAGTTTGTGAAAGATGTTATATAAATTTGAATTGCACTAAGTACAATGTTTTGTAAAAAACTTTGTTTTCCAGGACTATTTTATTTTACAAAGACATTTATACTAAGAAATAATCTGTAAATTTTTATGTATCCATGGAAACTTTAGTGATGTTATATAAGTGAAGTGAATTATGTAATTACACACTGCTCCTTAACATCTCAGGACCTAATAGAATAAATGTTTATATTACTTACTTCATACAAATGTCAACACTGAAGTTACTCCATGAAGATAAAATCAACTTCTTTAACATCCTAGTTTCTCTGCACTTACACTTAAACCTGTAATGCGATTATGGAATAGGACTAAACTTTTGTACTTTTATCCACTCAAATGCACATGGATGTTTCTTAAGCATGTGCTGAGACACCAATATACCTCCGATGTTTCACTTAAACTCTACTCTTACTTTTAAAACTTTTTCGTACTAAAATTGAAACACTATAAACTTGACAGAACTGGTTGAAGAAATTGAATATGCTTAGCAACTTGCAAAAACCTTTTCTACCAAATGTCCCTTTAGGAAGGTAAAAATTCATATTCTTCTGAAAAGTTAAGAGGCACAGACATTCCCAGTTGTTGTCATGGTTACAACTGCCGAGAAAAATGTCATTGTGTCCCTACAGATAAATGCATATGCCAAATGCTTAGAATATATTGTGGGTAAAACCACAGATGTTCAACATTTTCACATTAAAGAGGAGTTTCCTCTCTAAATATATACTGAATACAAAGTTATTTTTAAGTAAAAAGGTTGTGGCATGAAAAAAAGAACAGGCCAGGCAGTTTAAAAAAAAAAAGTTGGCACTTTCATAGTTCATGATGTAATGGAGGAAAAAATATTATGGAACAATAGTATGAGTAAAGGATCAAGCATTGAGTTGTCTGGGTTTTGTCAGTCCATGTACAAATGTGATGTTTAATTACACTGTAACTAACAATGCTGCTACTCTGAAACCGGTACACTGTAACTCTACTTCATAGAGTGGTGGTGAATTTTTTTTTTTTTTAAACTCAGATTGTAAAATGTGTAGGACAATGAGGTGCTGACCGTGATGGGGTCTCTAGATATTGCTGCAATAACTGTAAAGGTGTAAATACTTGCAGTATGTAGGCATTTTTATTTGGAGGGGAAGTAAGGTAAGTTGAATCATTACCATACTCTTCCTTCCTCTCCACAGAGGTGCTCACTGCAAAGACAGATTTAAAAAAATTTGAGGAGATCCAAACATGAGGCATTTTTCCTCATGCCCTTTTCCCACAACCCGACTGTTAGTTATAGGAGGAAATAAGTTGCCTCCACTCCCCATAGGTCCCTTTCTGCCTTAAGTTTTGCTACACGTTAGTTACAACAACAGTGCTAAATGGAGTTCTTGGTATGAACCAGGTGGGGGAAGGCAGAGACTGTCCTAGCACAGCGAGACATTTAAGCTCCTTTTGCCAGTAATGAACTAGGGACCAAAAATTTTCTTTCCAAACATGCTAGCACTACTATACATGCAAGCAGAACTAAAGGCACCCCACTCACCTTAGTGGGCTCCTAATACAATATTCATGTGTTAACTCAATAAAACATGCTTCTTTAGAAGGAAGAGCTGAGTTTCAAGCCAATCCACAACCCAACCATAATAAAAACACCATAACAGAGGCTCAAACTACACATATACCTCAAATTTAACAACAACAAAAACAGTCAGAGGACCAAAAAAGATGTCAGTTTAATTTTGCTCATTATACCAAAGTCAAAATAGATAGAATTGCCTACATTTCTAGAAGTTTGACTAAAAAATTCATACTTTTTTCCTAACTAAACCAAAGAAGATATAAATCTGATACTTCAGGGCAAAAGGCAGCTGCTAACAGATGGGGATTAAGAAGAAACTTACCTTATGGCCAGTTATTCCATAAATGGGCACCACAAAGTTTTTGGCACATTTCTCTGAAGTTGTCAGATAGGATACTGAACTAGAAGGCCACTGTTGTGTTCCTAGGAATACTATATACATAATTTTCACTTTACATATTATGGAATTTATGCTCCTTACACATTTGTTCAATAATATGCTGTATAAGCAATACTTCTAATTACAGTAGCAATTTACATTCTAAAGGTTATCTTTTAAACCAGAAGGCCAGAAGCCTTTTTTGTAAATGAGCCAAAAGCAGAGTCTGCAGAAAATGATGTGACTGTCTGGAAAAAGGTGTTAGCACTCCCAAGTTGAAAGTGGCTGCTTTAAATGATATATTGAACACATATACAATGCCTTCTGTTTTGTTTTTTTAATGTTTTATTGCTTATCCATTATTGTTAGAAGGAAAATACGTTTTAGATTGTTATGATAGGGGAATAAAAATGATTGAGCTACTTAGTTAAAAATGTTTTTATGTTCTATTGTTTTTCTAAAACAGGTTGGTAGAATTTTGTATGTGAATTTTATTGTACACCAGACCAGGATGCCAGGGCATAGTGATGGGTCCTGGTATGGCAAAGTGTCACTAGCTGCACACTTGGCTTGGATAAGTATTGCTGCCTGTTGTAAAAGTGCTAGATAGGCAATAGGGTCAGAATTCTGTGCTAAAGCAAAACACCTGCTTTGCCTATTTGCACATCAGTACTTGGAATGCCCTTCCCGCTCTGTTAGCTTTGGGATCTTATCAAAATCTTTTAACACCACTGTATGTGCTCAGAGTTCTTTTATAAAGTGTATCTGTAATTAACTAAAATTAACATTCCAATAACTTAACCTAGTACAGCGCGTACAGATCCAAAAGGTGTGTTGGGCACTATTAAGTGTTCAGTTGATATCTTTACTTATCAGGGTAGGGCTTTACATTATTGTGCTCTTCTAAGCCCACCTCTGTGTTTCCAATTCATTGTAAGCTGGAGAATCTTTTTCTGCCTGAGGGATGACTGCCTCTATGCTGGGCAAGGCCTTTTGCTCCATCCAAGGAGCCAGTATTTTTTTCTGCTTTTGGCTCTTTGGAGATCTTAGGGTGAGAACGTAGGAACAGCCATTGAGTCAGAACATAGGGTAAGACCAATGGTCCATTGAACCCAGTATCCTGTCGCCTGACAATGGCCAGTGCCAGATGCTTCATAGGGAGTGAACAGAAAAGGGCAATTTACTGAGTGATCCACTCTCTGTCATCTAGTCCCAGCTCCTGGCAGTCAGAGGTCTAAGGGTACCCAAAGCATGGAGTTGTGTCCCTGACCATCTTGTCTAATAGCCACTAATGGACCTATCCACCATGAATTTATCTAATTATTTTCTGAACCCAGTTATAATTTTGGCCTTCACAACATCCCCTGGCAATGAGTTCCACAGGTTGTCTGCGTTGTGTGGAGAAGTACTTATGTTTGTTTTAGACCTTCTGCCTGTTAATTTCATTGGGTGGCCCCTGGTTCTTGTGTTAGGTGAATGGGTAAATAACACTTCCATATTCACTTTTCTTTTTTTTTAAAAAAAAAACACCATTTGTGATTTTGTAGACTTCTATCATATCTCCCCTCAGTCATCTCTTTCCTAAGCTGAACCGTTTCTCCTCACATAGAAGCTGTTCCATACTCCTAATCATTTTGTTGCCCTTCTCTGTACTTTTTTCAATTCTGTTATAACTTTTTTGAGATGGGATGACCACAATTGCACTCAGTATTTAAGGTGTGGGTGTACCACGGATTTATATAGTGGCATTATGACACTTTCTGTCATCTTATCTATTCCTTTTCTAATGGTTCCTAACTTTCTGCGAGCTTTTTGACTGCTACTGCACGTTGAACAGATGTTTTCAGAGAACTATTCACGATGACTCTAAGATCTTTGTTTTGAGTGATAACATAATTTAGACCCCAGCATTTTGTATGTATAGTTAGGATAACATTTTACAATGTGCATTTTTCAACATTGAGTTTCATCGGCAAGAGGAATATGAAGGAGCAGATGAGCCCACAGAAGATCCAGAAAAGAAATTTGAGGTTGATTTTTTTTAATTTGTGATGGATAAAGCAATATCTTCCATTGATGAAAGGCTTAATACCTTACAAGCACATCATGAACAGTTTGGATTTTTGTATGACATAACTAAATTCAACAAAATAGGAAAACGAGAGCAACTAATGACAAAGTACAAGAACCTAGAAAGCAAAGTGCAAGAACCTGAAGCACGGTGATAGTTTTGATTTAAATGGACTTGAACTGTACAAAGAATTGAGTACATTGTCATCAATGTTGCCACACGCAAAATCGATGATGGACATTGTACAGTTTATTCTACTGACAATTCCTGTAACAGTAGCATCAGGAAACTAAAGCTCATTAAAAACTATCTCCACTCTACAATGAGTCAGGAACGCTTGACTGGTCTTGCTATTCTTGCAGCTGAACAAGACATCACTTTGTCTTTGTCATATGATGACGTTATTACTGATTTTGCAGCCAAAAAAGCCAGAAAGGTTGCTTTTAATTAAAAACATATCCTTGTTTCAATACCTCT
Organism: Mauremys mutica; assembly: GCF_020497125.1. Taxonomy (NCBI): domain Eukaryota; kingdom Metazoa; phylum Chordata; order Testudines; family Geoemydidae; genus Mauremys; species Mauremys mutica. The sequence goes on along the minus strand of NC_059072.1, from coordinate 301,808,731 downwards.
TCATAGAAATTTCCAATAAAATGTTGACAAATTTAAAAAAAAATTATTTGCATCATTCTGTCAATAAATCAGAATTTTTTCTATAGCACTACTTCTTTAGTGCAAGTACAGTGCATCAACTTTATAGTGTGTTTAATTAGTTTAAACAGGTTTTAATACAGTGCATGTGGCAAGTTTTCCAACACTGTAAACTTATGTTTGTGTTGCTAAGAGCAAGTCGGGCATAGGGGCACCAGTTTAATAATACTGCATAGAGCACCGTAAATCCTAAGGACGGCCCAGCTCACACCAAAGACAATGCTAGCAACCAATTCTCTAGTAAACTAAGGGTATGGCTACACTTGAGAGTTGCAGCGCTGGTGGAGGCTTTCCAGCGCTGCAATTAGTAACTGTCCACACCTGCAGGACACATCCAGCGCTGCAACTCCCTGCCTGCAGCACTGGCTGTACACCTGGATCTGTTTGGGGTATAACGAGTGCAGCGCTGGTGATGCAGCACTGTTCGTAAAGTGTGGCCACACACCAGCGCTGTTATTGGCCTCCAGGGTATTAGGAGATATCCCAGAATACTTTTAACTAAATTACTCTCTTGTTTTGTTATGCTGCCTCTCTTTGTTTTGTTGTGAAATCGGGGCTCCGGGAGCTGCTTATCTAAAAAACAAACACAGCTCCTGTTTGCTGTGATCAATCTGTAACTGTAAACAATCAAATGAGATAACCCACTACCTTGCTGTGAATGAGGCAGGCAGGGGGATGAGTGTTTGCTTGAGGATAGAAACAGCGGGGGCAGGGCGGAGAAAGGGAGTCCGTTGGAGCAGCTGCTTATCTGGTCTGCAGGCTGTTTGCAGTTAAGAATAAGGGGTCGGGAAAATTTTCTGATTTTGCAAGGCAGGGAGCTGATACACAGTGTCAGCTCCAAAAATCCACTCTCTCTCTCCCCCCCGGTCCCTGTCACACTCCAGCCCACCCCCCTCTTTTGAAAAGCACGTTGCTGCCACTTGAACGCTGGGATAGCTGCCCATAATGCATCACTCCCAACAGCGCTGCAAATGCTGCAAATGTGGCCACACTGCAGCGCTGGTAGCTGTGAGTGTGGCCACACACCAGCGCTTTCCCTACACAGCTGTACGACCAGCGCTGCAACTCTCAAGTGTAGCCATACCCTTACTAAAGATTTATCAGTTAAAACAAGAAATGAATTACTGAGAGGTTAAAACAGGTAAAACACATTAGACAGGTGAGTCACAGTTTGTAAGTCAAAAATAATAGCAGAGCTGTAGTAATCTCGTAGGGCTTGGCTACACTTACAAGTTGCAGCGCTGGGAGTTACAGCGCTGGTCATGCAGCTGTGTAGGGCCAGCGCTGGAGTGTGGCCACACTGACAGCTACCAGCGCTGCAGTGTGGCCACACTTGCAGCACTTTCCAGCGCTGTATTGAGAGGTGCATTGTGGGCAGCTATCCCACAGAGCACCTCGTCCCATTTTGGCGCTGAGTATTGTAGGAAGGGGAAGGAAGTGTGTGGGTCATTCCGCTTCCTGTGCCAACGCCCCGTGGTGCATCGCTTCACATCCCAGCATTCAGTCTTTCCGGCAACGTTTGGCACCATTCTGAGTGTCTTTCTGTTACTGTGTGTGAATCGCGATTTCTGTGGGAAATGGAGCCCGAGCTGCTGAGAACTGTGCTGATGAGTGTCGCCAGCACAACACGTTTGGCAGTCGAGCTATTCCTTCAGCTCCAAAGTGACAGTGAGGAGTCTGACGATGATATCGATATCGATTCTCCTGCCGCGTGTGACACTACAGTGCTTGTGGCATTCACGGAAATGCTCAGCACTGTTGAACGCCGCTTTTGGGCTCGGGAAACAAGCACTGACTGGTGGGATCACATCGTCATGGAAGTCTGGGATGACGAGCAGTGGCTGCAGAACTTTCGTATGAGAAAAGCCACTTTCATGGGACTGTGTGCTGAGCTCGCCCCCACTCTGCGGCGCCAGGACACAAGATTGAGAGCTGCCCTGACGGTGGAAAAGCGGGTGGCTATTGCAATCTGGAAGCTGGCAACTCCAGACAGCTACCGGTCGGTCGGGAACCAGTTTGGAGTGGGAAAGTCGACCGTTGGAATCGTTTTGATGCAACTTTGCAAGGCAATTAATCGCATCCTGCTAAGAAAGACCCTGACTCTGGGGAGCGTGCAGGACATTGTGGATGGCTTTGCACAAATTTGTTTCCCTAACTGTGGAGGGGCGATAGATGGGACGCATATTCCTATTCTGGCCCCCACCACCTGGCATCAGAGTACGTTAATCGTAAGGGGTATTTCTCTATGGTTCTCCAGGCGCTTGTGGATCACCGTGGGCGTTTCATTGACATTTACACAGGCTGGCCTGGAAAGGTGCATGATGCACGCATCTTTCGGAACAGTGGCCTGTTCAGGAAGATGCAGGCAGGGACTTTTTTCCCCAGACAGGAAGATCACAGTAGGGGACGTCGAAATGCCCATTGTGATCCTTGGAGACCCCGCTTACCCGTTACTGCCTTGGCTCATGAAACCCTATACAGGGAAGCTTGACAGGAGCAAGGACCGGTTCAACTACAGGCTGAGCTGGTGCCGAATGACTGTGGAGTGTGCTTTTGGGCGTTTAAAAGCCCGCTGGAGATCCTTGTATGGGAAGCTAGACTTGGGGGAAAGCAGCATCCCCGCGGTTATATCCGCTTGCTGTACCCTCCATAATATTTGTGAAGGGAAGGGTGAAACATTCAGTCAGGCATGGACCACCGAGGTTCAAGTCCTGGAGGCTGAATATGCACAGCCAGAGAGCAGGGCTAATAGAGAGGCCCAGCACAGGGCTTCAAGGATTAGGGATGCCTTGAGGGAAGAATTTGAGGCTGAAAGCCAACAGTAATGTTTGCTGCCTTGCATGGGAGTGAAGTGCACTGTTTACACTGTTATTCTATTATCCCTAAAATGATTTGCAGTGCCTCTTTCTTTACTGGGCTAAGGTATCTTTCACTATCTGCTATAATAAAGACTGTTTTCAAAGCCAAGTTTTTTTTTATTGAAAAGAAAAAAACTTCCTTGACTGACAGACAGACACACAACATTTCATGAACACAAGAGGGCAGGGGTGTGGGTTGGTGAACTGTACAGTCACAAGTTTGCATATGTCCTGTCTGGAGTGCTGTGCAATGAATCCTGCACTTCAGGGTGCATATACTGCATGGTGATGGGGGTTGAGTGCAGAGGGTAAGGGTTGTAGTTATCAGGGCTGGTTGGTGAACGTACAGGTGTTGGAGGCAGCTGGTGGTGGTAAGAACCTGGATGCTGGGGAAAGGGGGTTTGAGCTGACATTGGGGCACAAGGCAAAAAGCTTTGGGACGGGGGGGGGTGGGGGAGTAGCACGGTAGTGCTCTGCTTGCATGGCTACGAGTGACTCGATAGAGTCCGCTTGGCGCGACAGGATGCTTAGCAGCTGCTCTGTGCTTTTCCTCTTGGCCACTGCATTTCTCTGCCGGGTCCTGCTTTCCCTCTGGCGGATCCTGCTTTCCTCTTCTCTCCACTCCTGCAAGTTTTTACTCTCTCTAGCAGAGTGAGCAATAACAGTTTTCAGCATGTCCTCCTTGCTCTTTCGGGGATTTTTCCTCAAATTCTGCAGTCTCTGTGCTGTGGTACATCTGGTCAGTCCAGCAGTCAAGGTCACTTTAGAAAGGCAGAAATGACAACATTTAACAGGGTAGCATTGTTTTCATTATCTCCAGACAGTAATTCCCACACACTGAAGGAGTTCTTAGTCCTCACTTTAGCATTCTTTTACCACACACATAACACAACAGAAGACACGAAATGGTGAGTGAGGGGTGCTGCATAGAGGGAGAAGTGGGGCTTGAGTGATAGAGGGGTGCTGGTTGCTTCGGGGAAGTGCACCGAACAGCTACAGTGATAGAGGGTTGAGTGAAGATGCAGCTGCAGGGGTGATCTTCACTATCTCCCTATCTCCTAATCACTATCTTCACTAAAGAGTCTCCCAACATTTTTCACAGGAGTTACTCCTGGAAGATATCTCCCTGCTGCGGGTCACTAGGGAAGAGCGGGAGGCTCTTCTACAGCAATGTGGATTCCGCCCTGGACCCTATGCGGGTTGCCTGTGTGCAGCAATGGTCCCACCTCCCCTCGTGGCACAGTGGCTCTCCCTATAAACCTGCGCAGGCATATTGCCCACCCTCTGGCTGAAACTTTTGAGGAGATTACTGCAGCCGATTACCGCGACGTGATAGACCACATCAATGGGCTATTCCACATCTAGGCTGGCATGCATGCAGCCCTAACCCCCCTTCCTCTCCAGAAACATTTCCACCCAGAAAATAAAAGCCGCTTACCGGTAACCCGCTGCTCTGCTTGTCCTTCTGCAACTGCTGGCTGCTGCGATTGGGTACTTTCCTCCTGGCTTGAGAAGAGCTCCTGGCTGCATGCCTCCTGGGACTCTGGGGTGTCTTCCCCCATCCCAGTAGCTTCACTCGCGTTTTCCTCCCACCCCCCCCGCCGCCTCCGCCTCCTCCTCCTGGCCCCCACCCGGCTCAGAAGTGTCCATCGTGGTCCTGGGATTGGCAGTGGGGTCACCCCCAAGTATCGCGTCCATCTCCCTGTAAAAACGGCAGGTCGTGGGGGCAGCTCCGGATCGGCGATTACCCTCGCGGGCTTTGTAATAGGCACTCCGCAGCTCTTTAACTTTAACCCTGCATTGTAGTGCGTCCCGATCATGGCCCCTATCCAGCATGGACCTTGATACCTGCTCAAAGATATCGTAATTCCTACGGCTGGAGCGCAGCTGGGACTGCACAGCTTCCTCCCCCCAAACACTAATGAGGTCCTGCAATTCACCAGTGCTCCATGCTGGGGCTCGTTTGCCGCGTGGAGGCATGGTCACCTGTAAAGATTAACTGATTGCACTCCACACCTGGCTGCAGCAAACAGGAAGAAGATTTTTAAATTTCCCGGTGCATTTAAAGGGCGGGTCACCTGAGGCCAGAGCAGTAGAGTGCAAACTGATGAGCAGAGTGGCTGAACAGGAATTCTGGGATAACTCCTTATTCCCTGGAGGACAGTTAAAGCGCTGGTGAGTGTCCACACCTGATGAGCAGTGCTGGATCACCAGCGCTGCACTCCTTATACCCCAACCCGGATGGGTTTTCAGCCAGCGCTGCAACCAGGGAGTTGCAGCGCTGGTTGTGCCCTGCAAGTGTGGACGGGGTGTAATTGCAGCGCTGGAAAGCCTCCACCAGCGCTGCAACTTGTAAGTGTAGCCAAGCCCTCAGTTTCCCAAAAACTTTTCAGGGAACCCAGATGTTTCTGGGAATCTCCATTTTGTATTTGGTATCTTCCCTGTAAAAGTCCAAAACAGTCAGAGATACAGGACCACTCCTTTAATCAATATTTATAGCTTCTTCTCCAGAAAACAATCTGAACAATGTCTTCACCCATGTGGGTTCGATGAGTAGGAAATGCAGACTATCTGTGAATTTCCATTGTTGAACACAATGGACCTCGATTTGAAATTGGCGGATCTTTTCCATTTACATTTCCAAGGCTTCAATTGCATTTGATGGGTAATTTAATTACAAAGGATATACACAATGTAATAGCAAACAATCTTTCATGAGATTTACACATCACATTCTTCACCTTAACACTAGCACACACACTTAATGTCAGATTAAGTAGTTACAGGGATATGCATAATGAAATGCAATAGCAATCAACAGGTTACAGATAAGTGAAGACAATACCATTAACATTTCTTTTGAACTAAGCTAACACACAAGTGAATTGGCCTGATTACACTACAATACTTTTTGACACTCCTTTGACACTCCATTAGCCTATGAGTGAATTAGCCTGCAGACCTGTCCTGAGCTGGCACCAGGGTAGACAGCATCACACCCTACACTGCAGTGAGGTGTTCAAATTGCACTGGTACCCATGAGTGCATCTCTCTCTCTCTATCCTGCATTGCTATGCCCACAAGTTTCCAAGAACAGTTAGCATGTCCGTCCCCATGTCCTATCCTCAGGATATTGGTACTTCATGTTGTGCTGTTTCCCGTGCCTTCTATGAACCTAAACAAAAAGGACAGATCCCTCATTCTCACAGACCTTGGGAGACAGGCCAGTCCTCATTTACAGACAGCCCCCCAACCTGAAGCAAATACTCACCAGAAACTACACACCACACAACAAAACAGCAACCCAGGAACCAAACCCTGCTACAACCCCCGGTGCCAACTCTGTCCACATATCTATTCAAGGGACACCATCACAGACCTAGCCACATCAGCCACACCATCAGGGGCTCGTTCACCTGCACATCTACCAATGTGATATATGCCATCATGTGCCGACAATGCCCCTATGCCTTGTACATTGGCCAAACCGGACAGTCTCTATGCAAAAGAATAAATGGACACAAATCTGACATCAGGAATCATAACATTCAAAAACCAGTAGGAGAACACTTCAATCTCTCTGATCACTCAACAACAGACCTAAAAGTGGCAAATCTTGAACAAAAAAAACTTCAAAAACAGACTCCAACATGAAGATGCAGAACTGGAATTAATTTGCAAACGGGACACCATCAGATTAGGCCTTAATAAAGACTGGGAGTGGTTGGGTCATTACAAAACCTAAACTTAATTTCCCCAATACTAATTTCTCCCTGTCAACAGTCTGTAATGGGTCATTCTCTTACCACTTCAAAAGTTATTTTTCCTCCCTTGGTATCCTGCTGTTAATTGATTTATCTCGTTAGACTGACCTCACACTTGGTAAAGCAACCCCCATCCTTTCATGTATTTATACCTGCTCCTGTATTTTTCACTCCATGCATCTGATGAAGTGGGTTTAGCTTATGCCTAAATAAATTTGTTAGTCTCTAAGGTGCCACAAGGATTCCTTGTTGTTTATACTCCCCTGAAGTATTCAGGTTGCTGCTTGCGCAGATCACTAGTTTTTTCATACTGAGGGAAATTATGATGACTAACAAAATTAACTCTTGATTGCTTTGAAATGGGTTTTCACTCTAAAATCAGCTCCTAAAGATACAAGTGCTTGGCTCTGTCCAGAATGAGTTTTTATAGCCAAATTATAAATCCCTAAGACTAGATGTTTGTAACAGAAATGCTAAGATGGTCTTTAAAAGAATAGGAGTACTTGTGGCACGCACCTTAGAGACTAACAAATTTATTTGAGCATAAGCTTTCATGGGCTACAGCCCACTTCATCACAAAAGCTTATGCTCAAATAAATTTGTTAGTCTCTAAGGTGCCACAAGTACTCCTGTTCTTTTTGCAGATACAGACTAACATGGCTGCTACTCTGAAACCTTTAAAAGAATAGTACAAATGGTACTGGTATAATAAGTGATGTACTGCCAGGATACTGCCTGAACTACCGGCTTAACCCTTGGTCCTAAATCTTAAAATTAAAAGGAACATTGTTGAGGATGTGAATACCCCCATTGCTGAGACATACAGTACATAAAAAGGAGTGAAGAGTTATGACAACAAGGAATTCTCCAACTGACAGCACAGAGAATTTCTTATGAAAGCTCCATTCTCTAGGGTAAAATTCAAGTGCTGCACTCAGTCAGATTTAAGAGGTTGTTTTAAAAAAAAAAAGAGAGAGAGAGAGAGAGACTAATTAGCACTATATTGTTAAGTGGTATGTGATTTGCAGCCCTTCTACCTTAAAATAAAGTACTTTTGCAATTAAAACAAAAGCCATCATTAAATACATGTCAGAACCTTTTTCTTTATTTATACCTCTGAGATGAATAATCATTTTGTACATTGCACAGCTACCTAGGGGGAAAAAGCTCTACTGCAAATGTTTCTAAGACAGCATCCCTGTATGTATTCTCCGAATTTATTCATTTTATTTTAATCAAAACATAACAAAAACAATATGTATTTTTTTTGCAGGTTTCAGGCATAATTTTTTCTGTATTCTAGTCTAGACCATGTATAAATTACATCACATATGCCTCCTCAATAAGGGAAGATGTAAAGATCATTTCCTGATCATTACAAAACTCTGCACACATCAAAATCTAAGCTTTTGGTATTACTTAACACCTTGGGTTTGACATCTGGAGTCTGTATTTCTCCACGGCCATATGTTGTAGTAAAATGGATTAGTGATATTAGCAGCAACTCCAGACCCACCAACTTCAAGGTGGTTTAAGGTCAAATAAAAGCAAAGAGCAAGCTTAGGATCTGAGAGAAGGCAGACCTAATTGCACAACTTCCTAACAGTTTGAGAAATGTTTTATTACAGCCTACATGAAAGACACAGCACTTAAAGGGAAAAAATTAAGAATGAAATAGACAGAGTGATAAGTGTTCACGGGGAAAAATGCACCTGCCCACTACTGCACAGTTCCATGCTTTTGTGAAAGCTTAACAGGTTACCAAAAGAACCCAATCAAGAATGCCATCTAGCTTCTTTTTGGAGTTCTTACAGGAGGAGCCACTATTTTCTGTTCACCACAGAATGGAAGGACTCAAGGTAGGTAAGATGAGAGTAAATGGCACTGAAAAATTAAGAACAAGGAGACCCTTTTAAGATCCCATCTACACTATGGTTGTGATTTTCAAGGGAACAGACGGAAATTCAGTACCTAACTCCCTTCAGCTCCTTTGAAAAACCCCAACCTACAAGTCTAACTATAACAGCACGCAACTGTCTGACACAAAAAGCATTACTGGAGTGGGGATCATATTATAGTATGGCTTTTTGTTTGTAGTTTGGACAGAACAAGTGTATGGACCTTTCCCAGGACATAACAGGATTCCCTAGCACTGTCTTATAATCATGCCGTCTTATCTGCAGCACAAACAAAAACGTGTCAGAACAGTGATCCCTTATCAAGTAAGAACTGTGCAGTGGCACTCTGAAGAGGTACTGGTACATAAGAAGTGGTCATTCTGTGTCACTATACTGTGTTATATGAGTCTGTGGGTGGAGATGCTGATATGCTAAAGGTGTCTACTGGGGGCTCCAAGGAGCCCTTTATTAAAATTGTGCCACCAAATGAAAGAGAAAGTTGAAGTGATTACCCCTCCCTCTGATGGAGTAGCCCAGTCTTCGGTTACTGCTAAATCATCCCTATCAGGGATAACTTATACCTAGGAAGCAAAGTATTTCCTTTGAAATAAATGAGACTGCAGAAGCTGTTTTTCAGAAAAGTGGCAAACATTCACACAGATGATATCTCCTCGGGGAGGACATCTCCCTAAATCACTTATAAAATCTTTATTCTACAACAAACTCCCAACTCATTTCTCTTCAAATTACTAATTAAGCTGTGTGTTATGCTATTGATAATACAATATATTTTTCAAGAATAACGTATAGTTGTCGTTAGCACAAGTCAGCATAACATGAGTTGTTTGCTGCCTCCTTCCTTGGTTGTGGTTATTGAAAGTATTTAATTCTAATGGAAATATATAGATTTCCCAAGCACTCCCCCTTCCTTTCTATCAGCACTCCCTTGGGACACAAGCCTTATCACAGGCTAAGTGGGTAATTTTATGTTTTATTTTAAGTAAGAGCTCTATATTAAATTATTGGCAGTACATCATTGTGCTGAAAGAGGATGGGAGAGGATTAGAATCCATGATGCAAATTCTTTTTTTTATTTCAAGATTTCCACTTAGTGACAGATTTACTTCTCCAAGAATCCCCCCGTTTGCCTCTTTTTTCAATACAATATAAATTATTCTTTACATTTTGTTATATATACACACACACACACCAAAAGCATCTAATTACGGTCCACTTTATACACAAAGTGTGATAATCACAGACCTATACTCAGTCATGATATTTGGAATGAAGTTGGTATTGCAACAATTTGATCACAATTTCTAGAAAAACATCTTTCTCCATCAATAACGCATTCACCTAGATTTTTTTTTTTAAGCTCAATGAGACTACTCACTTGTATAAAAAGTTAAGTGTGTGTGTAAGTGTTTGCAGGTTTAGGGTCTAAACTAGTAGCATTTACTTTAAAATTAAAAAAAATAAAGGGAAAGACAAAAACGTCAAATCAATATGATGTATTCTGGAACACAATAGCTTAGATAACTTTGAAGTCATGAATTACTGTATCCAACTGACACAGAGTGACAACAGCTACGATCCAGTGATTATATAGAGTAGAAAAGACAGCACTGGATAGACGAGAAAGTATTAGATGATAAAAATGAAAAGAACAGAAGGATCTAGGAAAGAACTAGGGAAACTGAAAGTTGCAAGGGGGGACAGACAAACCCTGCTTAAGATCACTTCAGAAAACTATTAGCAAAGCAGTATCAGGCCACAGCAATTTTATCAGGTTCCGGCCTGTTTCACTGTTGTTGATTTTGATTTTGACTACTTTGATTGGAGATTTGAGAATGTTAAAATCACTTGTAGGCTTTTTAAATAAGAAAAAATATGAACTATGTGGGAAAGAGAAATTATGACAAATGGTTTGGTTTGTAGCAGAAGGTGATGAAATAGAAAATCAGAAATCTCCACAAAAAGCAACCTTTTCTTGTAAGGTCAGTGTTATAACCTAAGGAGCAAACACCCACTGAGATAAACTTCACAGCTCCATGGAAATCATACTTAAAACAACATGATAAGGACAGGAACAACAAACTATTTGAGAAAATGAGTTTTAGTGGCATAAAAGAAGGAATGGGTTTCAGTTCTCTTTGTGCTGCTATAAGAAAAATCAAATACATTTGGGACCAAAAGCGTTGAATAACATTCCTGATATTGCAAAAGAACAAGGACAAAGTGTTATGATATAGCAGTCACAGACATGGAATATTGGCTTCTGATAGACCTAGAAGAGCTCAAAATATTTTTAAGAGTATAAGATTAAGAGGAGAAACCTGCCTGCTACCAGACAACACACAAAAAGGATTCCAACGACAGCACTGTTAACAGTTTTTAAATTTTGAATGGTCTCACACTTTGCTCTCTGAAATTTTACAGATCACTGAAACATACACGCTTGGTGCCCTGACCTTGCAAACACTTACTTATTGAATATTCAGGATCAGAGCTTATTTTTATATTGCCTAATGCAAAAAAGAAAAACAAACAGTTTATTTATTTATTAAAAATCACAGCTGTTAAGGACAGCATTCTGGGCTGACATATAGCAAACAGGGGCAGTAAACAGGAAAGTTTTAAGAGGGAGTTCTCCAGGTGAAGGAGATCCCTAAGTGTCCCTTGAGGTGAATTTGTTGTCCATTACTGTGTGCCTGCTTCATTGGAGTTTATAGTGTGGTCTGTTTGGGGGACTGTGTGCTGAGCCTAATGGCCAGCAAGGCAAGGCAGAGAGCTTCCTAACAAGGCTCTAGCCTGCCATCCTTTGATCCCTAATCCCTTTAGGATCCCTTGATGAGGGGGCACAGCTAACGCATGGAGAAGAGGGGTTTAAAAAGCCAGCTCGTAAGCAACCACAAAAGCTAGTGAACAGGAGCAGCAAACCGGAATTTTGGGAGTTTAGAGCGGGAGAGCCAGATACACCTACTAAACAGTCTCTAAATTTATGCCAATAACCCCGCCAGTGGAAAAACGACACACACAAAGAACAAGCAAACCCTTCAAGAGTAGAAAAATAATGCAGGCAGAAATCCAGCAGCAGAGTAGGGGCACGCAATTTTACTGCACTGAATGCAGCATGTATGATTATCTGCCTTGTGAGCAGGTGGCGTATGTGTGCATCTGGTGCAAGCAACTCATGGCCTTCAGAGACAGAGTTGGGTCTCTCAAGCCAAGGGGACTGAACTGGAGGAGCTAAGGGAGATAGATAAGTACAAAGACGAGACTTTCTGGGGCACAGGAGAGCTGTCCCACTCCCACTCTGAGCTGCTGAGGAGGATGAAAGTCTCAGGGAAGGAGAACATCCAACTGGAGCAGAGGGAAATGATCCCATAGTTGGGACCCTCCTTCCAGATGATGATGCGGTATCCTCTTGCACTGAGGATCCCCCTTCCAGGGGAGGGAACCCCAATTATTAGGAAGAGACAAGTAATAGTAACAGCGGATTCAATTGTTACAAATATAGATAGTTGAGTTTGTGATGACCAGGAGAATCACATGGTGAATTGCCTGCTGGGTGTGAAGGCTGAGAACCTTTTAAGACATCTAGATACACTTATGTGCTGTGCTGGGAGGAGTGGTGGTTGTGGTTCATGTAGGCAGCAATGGCATAGGGAAAGGCAAGACGGAGGCCAAATTCAGGCTGTTAGGTAAGTGATTGAAGTCCAAGGCCTCCATGGCAGCATTCTCTGAAATGCTTCCAGTTCCACGCGCAGAGCCAGTTTGACAGGCAGAACCGCAAGATATCAAGGTATGAATGAAACAGTGGTTTCTGGAGAAGGGATTTAGGTTTATTAGGAACTGGGGAATCTTTTGGGAAAGGTGGAGCCTATACAGGAAGGATGGACTCCACCCAACCCAAAACAGAACCAGAGTGCTGGCATGTAAAGTTAAAAAGGTCATATAAGAGTTTTTAAACTAAGGGCTGGGGGGGTAAAGCCACCAGGTGCAGAGGAGCACATGGTTCAGACAGACACATCCTTTAGGGGAGGATTTGTTAAAGGGGATACTCTATATCCTAGTAAAGAGGAGAGGATAGAAGTTGATAAAGTATAGGTAGGAACTTAAGAGAAACAATTAAAAAAAATCCCTTTCAATTACAGCATATGAAGGCAGACAACTAAATATTGACAAATTTTATAAGTGCTTGTACATAAATACAATAAGTCTAAATACTAAGATGGGTGAGCATGAGTGCCTGATATTAAATGAGGATATTGATATAACAGGCATCACAGAAACTTGATGGAATGATGATAATCAATAGGACATGGTAATACCAGGGTACAAAATACTGTAGAATTGTGTTTAACTGAGCCCCCATTATCTGGCTCTCCATATTAACCAAATTGGGGCTGACAGCCCGGGTGGCGGGGCTCCAGCTCTCAGCCCCAGTTTCATTAATATGGCTGAAGCGCGAGCCCTGCCACCAGGGGCTGACAGCCCAAGTCCCAGCGACCAGAGCTGAAGCTCTGTGCCCGTTCTCCGGATTATCTGATCAGGCCCCAGTCCCAAGACAGGGTTCCATGGTATATAGAAGTGACAGAGTAGGTCATCTTCTGGAGGGAGTGGCACTATATGTGGAAAAAGCATAGAGTCAAATATAGTAAACATCTTAAATGAATCAAACAGTACCATACAATCTCTATGGATAGAAATTCCATGCTTGAACAATAACAGCATTGCAGTAGGAATATACTTCTGACCACCTGACCAGGATAGTGATGTGACTGTGAAATGCTTAGGGAGATTAGAGAGGCTACAAAAAACAGAAAACCGAATAATAATGGGGGATTTCAACAATCCCCATATTGACTAGGAACATGTCACCTAAGGACAGATGCAGAAATAAAATTTCTAGACATCATTAATGACTATTCTTGGAGTAGCTAGTCCTGAAACCCACGCAGGGAGAAGCAATTCTTGATTTAGTTTTAAGTGGTGCACAGGATCTGATCCAAGAGGTTAATACAGCAGAACCGCTGGGTAACAAGGACCACAATGTAATTACATTTAATCCCTGTAGGGGGGAAAATACCAAAGAAAACCCACTACAGTAGCATATAATTCCATACAGGGGAACTACACAAAAATTAGGAGGCTAGTTAAGTGGATATTAAAGGGAACAGTCACAAGAGTGAAATGCCTGCTATCTGCATGGAAACTTTTTAAAAACACTGTAATAGGCATTTAAACCAAATATATACCCCAAATTTTAAAAAACAGTAAGAGGACCAAAAAATATATTACCACGGCTAAGAGTAAAAGAGATGGCTAGACACACAAAGAAATCAGGGCTTTGGAGCGGAGCCTGGAGCTGGAGCGCAGATCAGTAGGTTTTTGCCCGGAGCTGGAGCGGAGCCAGAATGGAGCAATTCAAAAATTTGATTGCTCCAAATCCCTGAAAGAAATCTTAAAAATTGGAATTCAAATCCTACTGAAGAAATAAAAAGGAACACACTTCATTTGCCAGAGTTTAATAGTATACCTAGACAGGCCAAAAAACAAACAATTGGAAAAGCAACTAGCAAAAGAAACAAACTAGCAAACAAAAATTTGTTTAAGTACTTCAGAAGCAGAAAACCTGCCAAACAATTAGTGGGACCACTGAACAATCAACGTGCTAAATGAGCACTAAAGGAACACACAACCATTGTGGAGAAGCTAAATTAATTCTTTGCATAGGTCTTCACTGCAGATGATGAGAGAGATATTGCCACACCGGAGCCATTCTTTTTAGCTGAAAATCAGAGGAACTGTCCCAGACTCAGGTGTCAGTAAAGGAGACTGGGAACAAATTGGTAAGTTATACAATAATAAGTCACCAGGACCAGATGGTATTCACCAAAGAGTTCTGAATTCAAATACAAAATTGCAGAACTACTAAGTATTAACCTAACACTTACATGAGCCTGTGTACCAGAACACTGTTGGATAGCTAATATAATGCCAATTTGAAAAAAAGAAAAGAAAAAAAAGACTTCAGAGGCAATCCTGGCAATTACAGGTCAGTAAGCTTGACTTCAGTACAGGCAAACTGGCTGAAATCACATAAAAGAACAAAATAATCAGACACATGGATGAACACGATATGTTGGGGGAAGGGTCAACACAGCTTTTGTAAAGGGAAATCATGCCTCACCAATCTGTTAGAATTCTTTGAGGAGGTTCAAAAACATGTGAACAAGGGTAATCCAGTGGATATTGTGTACTGTGACTTTCAGAAAGCCTTTGACAAGGTCTCTCAACAAAAGCTTTTAAGCAAAGTAAGCAGTCAGAGGAGAAGAGGGAAAGTCCTCTGATCGACCAGTAACTGGCTCAAATATAGGAAATAAAGGGTAGGAATAAAAGGTCCACTTATACAGTGGAGAGAGGTAAATAGCAGGTAAATGTTCAACATATTCATAAATGATCTGGAAAAAGGGGTAAACAGTGAAGTGGCAAAGTATGCAGACAATACTAAACTTCTCAAGATAGTTAAGTCCTAAGCTGACTGCGAAGAGTTACAGAAGGATCTCACAAAACTGGAGACTGGGCAAAAAGATGGCGATGTAACTTAACATTGAAAAATGCACATTGGAAAATGTTATCCTAACTATACATATAAAATGCTGGGGTCTAAATTGTGTTACCACTCAAAACAGATCTTAGAGTCATCTTGAATAGTTCTCTGGAAACATCTGTTCAATGTGCAGAAGCAGTCAAAAAGCTCACAGAACGTTAGAAAAGGGATAGATAAAAAGACAGAAAATCTCATAATGCCACTATATAAATCCATGGTACACCCACACCTTAAATACTGCATGCAATTCTGGTCATTCCACCTCAAAAAAGTTATAATAGAATTGAAAAAAGTACAAAGAAGGGCAATAAAAATGATTAGGGGTATTGAACAGCTTCCGTACGAGAAGAAATTTAAAAGAGACTCGGACTGTTCAGCTTGGACAAGAGACAACTGAGGAGAGATATGATAGCAGTCTAGAAGATCATGAATGGTGTGAAGAAAGTAAATAAGTGCTCTTTACCCTTCACATCACACATGAACCAGGAGGTTTAAAACAAACATAAGGAAGTTATGCTTCCAAGCCTCCAACATAAGGAAGTACTTCTCCATACAACTCAGTCAACTTGTGGAACTCATTGCCAGGGGATGTTGCAAAGGCCAAAGGTATAACTGGGTTCCAACAAGAATTAGATAAGTTCATGGAGGATAGGTCCATCAATGGCTATTAACGAAGATGGTCAGGGATGGAACCCCATGCTCTGGGTGTCCCTAAACCTCTTACTGCTAGAAGCTGGGACTGGATGACAGGGTGGATCACTCAATAAATTGTCCTGTTTTGCTCACTCACTCCAAAGACAGGATACTGAGCTAGATGAACCCATTGGTCTGACCCAGAATGGCCGTTCTTATGTTCTGATCTTGCTCAATTACCTCTACAAGGAATACCCTCCATCAACGGGACTGTAAGGCCAATACCCCTACTGTCCTCCTTTAGACCCACTTCTATCATAGAATCATAGAATTCAAGATCAGAAGGGACCATTATGATCATCTAGTCTGACCTCCTGCAGACCTTATGCAGGCCACATAAGCCGATCCACCCACTCCTGAAATAATTCTCTCCCTTGACTCTGCTGTTGAATGCTCCAAATCATGATTTAAAGACTTCTAGTAGCAGATAATCCACCAGCAAGCGACCCCTGCCCCATGCTTTGGAGGAAGGCGAAAAACCTCCAGGGCCACTGCCAATCTACCCTGGAGGAAAATTCCTTCCCGACCCCAAATATGGCTATCAGCTGAACCCCGAGCATGCGGGCAAGACTCTCCAGCCAGACCCTCTAGAAAAAGGCTAACAATATCCTATCATTGACCCTTTGTACTAATTACCATTGTGGCATGTTATTGACCTATTGACTAAACCCGTTATCCTATCATACCATCCCCTCCATAAACTTATCTAGCTTAATCTTAAAGTCATGGAGGTCCTTCGCCCCCACTGTTTCCCTCAGTAGGCTGTTCCAGAATTGCACTCCTCTGATGGTTAGAAACCTTCGTCTAATTTCAAGCCTAAATTTCCTGACTGACAATTTATATCCGTTTGTCCTCGTGTCCACATTAGCACTGAGCTGAAATAATTCCTCTCCTTCCCTGGTATTTATCCCTCTGATATATTTAAAGAGTGAAATCATATCTCCTCTTATCCTTCTTTTGGTTAAGGAAAACAAACCGAGCTCCTCAAGTCTCCTTTCATACGACAGGCTTTCCATTCCTCGGATCATTTTAGTGGCCCTTCTTTGTACCCATTCCAGTTTGAATTCATCCTTCTTAAACATGGGAGACCAAAACTGCACACAATACTCCAAATGAGATCTCACCAACGCCTTATATAACGGGACCAGCACCTCCTTATCTCTACTAGAAATAGCTTGCCTAATGCATCCCAAGACCGCATTAGCTTTTTTAGCGGCCACATCACATTGCCTACTCATAGTCATCCTACGATCAACCAGGACTCCTAGGTCCTTCTCCTCCTCCATTACTTCCAACTGGTGCGTCCCCAGCTTATAACTAAAATTCTTGTTAGTCATCCCTAAATGCATAACCTTACACTTTTCACTATTGTATTTCATCCTGTTACTAATACTCCAGTTTACAAGGTCATCCAAATCTCCCTGGAGGATATCCCGATCCTTTTCCGAATTGGCAATACCTCCCAACTTTGTGTCATCCGCAAACTTTATCAGCCCACTCCTACTTTTGGTTCCGAGGTCAGCGATAAATAGATTGAATAAAATCGGACCCAAAACCGAACCTTGAGGAACTCCACTGGTAACCCCCCTCCAACCCGACAGATCACCCTTCAATACGACCCTCTGCAGTCTCCCCTTTAACCAGCTCCTTATCCACCTCTGGATTTTCATTTCGATCCCCATCTTTTCCAATTTAACCAGTAATTCCTCATGCGGTACCATATCAAACGCCTTACTGAAGTCAAGATATATTAGATCCACCGCATTTCCCTTGTTTAAAAAATCTGTTACTTTCTCAAAGAAGGAGATCAGGTTGGTTTGGCACGATCTACCTTTCGTAAAACCATGCTGTAATTTGTCCCAGTTGCCATCGGCCTCAAGGTCCGTAACCACTCTCTCCTTTAAAATTTTTTCCATGACTTTGCATACTACAGATGTTAAACTAACAGGCCTGTAGTTACCCGGGTCACGTTTTTCCCCTTCTTGAATATAGGAACTATATTAGCTAATCTCCAGTCAAACGGTACAACCCCTGAGTTTAGAGATTTATTAAAAATCATCGCTAACGGGCTTGCAATTTCACTCGCCAATTCCCTTAATATTCTAGGATGAAGATTATCCGGGCCCCCCGATTTACTTCCGTTAAGCTGTTCAAGTTTGGCTTCCACCTCAGATACCGTAATGTAATGAAGAAACTGGCCAGCTGATCATGGCTACTTAGAATAGCAATGGGAATAACTGATATTTAATAATAGCTGATTTAAAATAATAATTAAATTTTCTATTCTTTTTCCCTGCCTTTATCTGTTGCTTGTCTTCCTAGGGCTAGAGTGTGGTATAGGGTTGTGCAGTCACACAGGGACATAAGGAGGGTAAGATTACACTCCTGTACAAAAGCTACCTACCCAGGCCTTGGCTCCAGGTATGCAAGGGTGAATGGGTACTAGTCAAACGCTACTCCCCAAAAATAGGTGGGCAGAGCATAGGAACATTTCCTTTCCCTGCTCCTGGAAAAGCAGAGCTACACATCACTGCATACATAGTATAGAGTGCAGAAGCACAATATAACCTCTACAGCAGTGGTTCTTAACCTGGGGTGCATGCACCACCTGGGGGTGTGGGATGCCCTTTCTGGGGGTACGAGACATGCTAGATTTTTTTGGAAGGTAAATCATCGAACACACAAATTAAGCACAGACACGTAAGTACAACTACTTTGTTCCATCAAACCTATGTATTTATTAACATTATACATTTTTTAACAATTACTGTAATATACAAACAAAAAATATATCTAGGTTTAAGGGGTGCGAGAACATATTTTGATTTTTGATAAGGGGTGCGAGAATATATTTTGAGAACCAAAGGGGTGCAGGCTGCAATAAAGATTAAGAACCACTGCTCTAGAGGTTAACCTCTTTGAGACAGGGACAGTATCTTGCGTGGCTATAGCCCGTAGACAGATGATGAGCACTACTATAATGCTAATAATAAATACATAATAAAATAAAGGGACTACAAAATTCTAAGCAGGGGATCCAGTACAGGGAGAAATCCTTTCATTGCATCTTAAAAGATAAAACCTGAAATAGACAGGAAATAGTGTCTTGCTATAAAACACCTTAAGTCCAATGTTCATTCGACACAAAAAACAGGCAGCAGTCAATCAAGCTTTGTGAAGAAAGCTTCTTAACTTCAGTTATTTCCTGCAAAGGTATATTATATTGTAATGGAGACTTCTATATTGTATGCAGTGTCTGCTCAGACAAATTCACTCCTGGGGAAAAATCAAATTTAACAATATAAAAGAGCAACAGGTCTGACGACTACGAAGGTTACGTCTGTTTATTCTGCCTTTAATGAGAAGCTATGTGAACTATAAAAATTCATTTTTGTTTCCTTAAAAGCTCTGAAATGTTTGCTCTTCTTTGCTGACCCAAGTGACTCATTTCTCTGTTAACCTTCTATTGCAGATCTCTACCCAGCCTTCATCCCCAACAGTATTCATATATTAGAATACTAAAAATTAACACACAAAAGAAATTAACAATGTATGTAACAATTGGTACATCATAATCTTTCATTAATGCAATCCTCGTCTTCCATATCCCGTCCCATTACCTTTTCCTATCCTTTGTTGCATTATATCTAATTTTAATTGTCAGTTCCTTAGGAGAGAGACCTGTTAATGTTTATCCATAAAGCACAAACATAGTGCTGTGTGAATAGTCAAGTAATAATAAATGGTTACAATACTTCATCAGCAGTAAGGAAGAGGTTTATTTAGCTTCCAGCGTAACAGTTTCACAATGATCAATCAGAAATAGGTCAGTATTGATGATAAGAACATAAGAACCGCCGTACCGGTCAGACCAAAGGTCCATCTAGCCCAGTATCTGTCTACCAACAGTGGCCAATGCCAGGTGCCCCAGAGGGAGTGAACCTAACAGGCAATGATCAAGTGATCTCTCTCCTGCCATCCATCTCCATCCTCTGACGAACAGAGGCTAGAGATACCATTCTTACCCATCCTGGCTAATAGCCATTTATGGACTTAGTCACTATGAATTTATCCAGTTCCCTTTTAAACATTGTTATAGTCCTAGCCTTCACAACCGCCTCAGGTAAGGAGTTCCACAAGTTGACTGTGCGCTGCGTGAAGAAGAACTTCCTTTTATTTGTTTTAAACCTGCTGCCTATTAATTTCATTTGGTGACCCCTAGTTCTTGTATTATGGGAATAAGTAAATAACTTTTCCTTATCTACTTTCTCAACATCACTCATGATTTTATACACCTCTATCATATCCCCCCTTAGTCTTCTCTTTTCCAAGCTGAAGAGTCCTAGCCTCTTTAATCTTTCCTCGTATGGGACCCTCTCCAAACCCCTAATCATTTTAGTTGCCCTTTTCGGAACCTTTTCTAGTGCTAGAATATCTTTTTTGAGGTGAGGAGACCACATCTGTACACAGTATTCGAGATGTGGCCCGTACCATGGATTTATATAAGGGCAATACTATATTCTCAGTCTTATTCTCTATCCCTTTTTTAATGATTCCTAACATCCTGTTTGCTTTTTTGACCGCCTCTGCACACTGCGTGGACATCTTCAGAGAACTATCCACGATGACTCCAAGATCTTTTTCCTGACTCGTTGTAGCTAAATTAGCCCCCATCATATTGTATGTATAGTTGGGGTTATTTTTTCCAATGTGCATTCCTTTACATTTATCCACATTAAATTTCATTTGCCATTTTGTTGCCCAATCACTTAGTTTTGTGAGATCTTTTTGAAGTTCTTCACAATCTGCTTTGGTCTTAACTATCTTGAGCAGTTTAGTATCATCTGCAAACTTTGCCACCTCACCGTTTACCCCTTTCTCCAGATCATTTATGAATAAATTGAATAGGATTGGTCCGAGGACTGACCCTTGGGGAACACCACTAGTTACCCCTCTCCATTCTGAGAATTTACCATTAATTCCTACCCTTTGTTCCCTGTCTTTTAACCAGTTCTCAATCCATGAAAGGACCTTCCCTTTTATCCCATGACAGCTTAATTTACGTAACAGCCTTTGGTGAGGGACCTTGTCAAAGGCTTTCTGGAAATCTAAGTACACTATGTCCACCGGATCCCCCTTGTCCACATGTTTGTTGACCCCTTCAAAGAACTCTAACAGATTAGTAAGACACGATTTCCCTTTACAGAAATCATGCTGACTACTGCTCAACAGTTTATGTTTTTCTATGTGTCTATGATGCAGAAGAGAGTAGAGTTGCCTAGCACACATCACACGACAGCAGGGTGTGTCACCACACAGGAGACAGCAACCACATGTACCCAGGATTCCACCAAATCTACATCCTCAACAGCCCTCCTTGAGCCCAGTCCCTTTCTCTCTCTGTGCAAGTTACCACACAAACCTTCACAGAGCAGCAGTCAGGAAAGAGGGGGGGGGGGATGTCAGGATGCACAAGTTACTAAGAGAGATTCAAAACAAGTACAGGTGTGGCTGTGTGCATCTATCTCCTCCATGATCAACATTAGATGCATAAGTGGAAGGAGGAATTTCTCCCTGATGGGCAGCTGGGACTAACAACTGGCTACAATGACCCATTTAGACTTCCTCAGCTGTTACTAAACCAGGGAAATCCCATCCTCCTCATTGCAGCCTTGTCTACACTACAAAATTAAGTCGATCTAAGTTAGGTTGACGTACAGCCACCATGGTAATTACTATGATTTTTCATGTCTACACTACCCTCTTTCTGCCAGTGGTGTGTATCCTCACCGGGAGCACTTGCACCAACTGAAGCGGGGCAGTGGTGGGTGGCTGACAGCCTGAACTAGAGGCTGAGAGCTCGGGGCAGGGAGGCTCCTGCTGTTAGCCCTGAGCAGGGCTGACAGCCAACAGGCGATGTACGTAACACAGTATCTACATGGACACTGCGTTGCCCTAACTACATCGACCTAAGCACTACGCCTCTTGCAGAGGTGGAGTTATTAGGTCGATGTAGTGGGCGACTTACATTGGCGGGAGCAACATTGTAGTGTAGACACTCAGAGAGTTAGGCTGATGTAAGGCAGCTCTGTCATGTAAACCACGCCAGAGATTTGGGGTAGGCACTGCCCCCGCTGTTGTTCCTGAGTACAACAGCAGCCATAAGTGATGTCACAAAATGAGCATCTGGGATTCAGCAACCATGTAACAGTACATAGCTATCCAATGTGGCCTGTAACCCCTTTGGATCTAGTTCAGTGGTTCCCAAACTTTAACAACCTGTGAACCCCTTTCACTAAAATGTCATGTCTCGTGAACCCCCTGCTAAAAATGAATATTTCCAGGGATTTTCTCCTTTACCTGAGTATAAATTATAAAAGCAGTGATCTTGGAAATATAAAATTTGTTTTTATGACATGCTTATTGCACACTATTTATTATGAATTATTTATCATTACAGTATTTGTATTACATTATGAAAATGGCAACACTCTTCCAAGATCTCACTTTCGTAGCTTGTGTCATCCTGAATAAGTCTGTTATAAGACAAGGCTCCTATGTTTCATCAAGGAGTATCAGATGTGAAACAGCATGAAGGTGTTTAAGAAGCCAACTCAAAGAGTTCCTACACAAGCATTCAGGTCTTGAGCAGTCCAGGCAAACAACACACGTTACAACAAAGCTTAAACTTGTTCTTCATAATAATTTTAAAAACAATATTAGCTGCCTATTTAATTTTAAAAACAGCAAAAAATATCCATCTCCCTTTCCATTTTTTAGAAGGAGTCTTGAAGTTTAAATCTCCTCAGTGTGATAGACATGCTTGCTTTGATCTGCTTAGCTCTTGGAAGTCCAGGGGCTCCGGGCTGCTAGCCCCGAGGTCCCTAGGGACAGCTCTGTCCGCAATTAGGGATTTTTTCCCTAAGAACCCCCTGTAATATTTTGTGAACCTCAGTTTGGGAACCACTGATCTAGTTAAATCTCCAGAGATGTGGAACTTAGGGTCTGGCTACACTCAAAACGTTACAGCAGCACAGCTGCACCACTGAAGCCGGGCCGCTGGAGTGCTTCAGCATTCTCCTGTAGCAGTACGTAATTCACCTCCCCGAGAGACACTAGCTAGATCGACAGAAGAATTAAACTGACATAATTTTCAGTGTAGACCAGGCCTGAGTCAGGTCATCTCAGCACAGAAGCATGCTAGACCTACAAGATTACATGAGTACACAGCATGGTTTTACAGGAGTTTCACTCGTTCTTTTCAGGGAGGACCTACAGGATTGTGATGTGTACATCCTCTCAAAGCGGTTTCCTGTGTAGTCCTGGAGGGGGAGAAAAGGGGGGTTAACTTCCCATTGAACAAGTATGGAATCTCACAACCTCACAAAAACTAAATACTTAGCTCCAAATACCCATTAAGGTTACTAAGTGACAATAATGCAGCTACCTCTCACATCATTTACAAAACCCAAACACTTAAAAGCAGAGAAATGAATAGCTAAGGACATCATAAAGGCCACTACACCCACAATAAACATTTTTCTCATTAAATATAAAGTAATGTCTATTTCATCACAACACAACAATGTTAAAATCTCCAACAATCCCTGTAGGAGAGTTATGTTATTTTGGCTGCAGTATTTACCTAAATATTTTCTTTTTAAAAGAATACTGCTGAACAGTAACAGGTATCAAATGACAATAAACTTATCTGAAAAATACATTATTCAAATAAAATAGCAAATATAAGTACTGTAACAGAAAAGAGCATAAGTATATACGTATGTGTACTTGTTGACCAACTTTTATGATCCCGATCCAGCAAAAGCATTTAAGTATGTGCTTCGCTCTAAGAATGTGATAAATACCATAAACATCAATTGGACTACTAACATGCTTAAATTTCAGCACATGATTAAGTGGTTTGTGGAATCAGGGCCTATGTTTCTTTTTCTAAGTATCTTGTGTAGTGTTTATATTTTGAGCTTACCAACGAAATAACAGCTATTTTGGGCCACCATTATGGTTGCTGCATTGTGATGAAACACATGCTTTATAAGAATACTACTATTCCTGCTTATCATGTATGCAGTGTAAGACATACATGCCACGACTATGTGTTTACTTGCTTAGTTGCCCCTTGCCCTTAGTTTCTTGCTTTAGTAACAATATGATAGCTAACTAAATTGTTGTCAATCAGCAACCATAATTGTTAGGGAGGTTTTTTAAATGAAGTTTGGTTTTGAAATTTCACTTTTTGGGAGGGAGGGGTGGAGGGTATAAGGGGGTAAGTAGGGATATACGGTAATTTTCCCCCTTTTCCACAGGAAAAGATAGAAAGTTGCTTTGTTTTTTAAATAAAGTGAGATTGTCAGGTCACCAAATTATTAAACGGGTGGGGGGGGGCAGACCCAGCCATGTTGATAATTTCTGAGGAAGCCAATCTCATTCATTACACACTTAACAAGATATGTATGTTCACCATACAGCTGAGCAAATAACACATGCATGCACAGCACAGCCTATCCTCACTCCAAATACTAGTAAGAAACAGTAAGGAAATCACAGAAAAGTAGACTAGAATCCAGTTCTCTTGATTCTAAATCCAATGCCAATTCCATGGGTCCATCCTGCCACGTCACTGAACCGCTCTCTGCCTTAATTACCCCCATCAGGTAATGTTAATATGGTTTTGCATTTACACAGTGCTGCTTCAAATCATATTTGGGGCTCCAGTCATTTAGTATGGCAATACCCTGCTCTACATGACTTTCTCATTGAGCTCAGACTCTGCAGTCTCCATGCCATATGTGCCTGGCTGAGATAGAATTCTGGATGAGAGCTAACTGTACAAAAGCTTAGTCCAGACAAAATGGAGGTGATGCTGACAGATGGATGGATGCAGAAACCATAAGAAATGGGCAGTGTCTGCAATTTATCCCTTAAATGAGGAGTTATGCTCAGCCTCCATTTCAGAGGTTCATAATGGTCTTATTGAAACCATCACCATTCCTAAGTCAAGTGACATTTTTTGTCTAGGATGCTTTCTATCATCCTCAGCTAGCCTAGACAATCCTAGCCTTCCATTCTTATATAAACCTCATCATCACAGTAATCTATGCTCTGGTTACTTCCAGGACAGACTACTGTCATACTATGCATTCTACTCTAGGCTACTACTGAAAACTACTTGGCTGTTCCAGCTAGTGCATAATGAAATGTGGCAGTCTGATGTGAGCAAATTAAACCTATGCTCTGCACTAGCTTCCTATTCACAGCTGGAAACAATTCAAGATGTTGATGGATTATCTATAAAGCCCTAAATGGATTGAGACCCAGCTGTTTCCTAGAGCATTCCGTCCCTGTGCCTTGGCATGGCAGTTACAGTATACTCTTGCCATCTGGGGCTAGGGTTGGACTCTTGAATTTGTTGGTATAAGATATTTTTGTTAGAGGGGACTTTTTCTTCAAGAATACATGCCTTCTTGCACTCCCTCAAAGCCAGAGTTTGCTGATCTTTAGGTCATACTGCAAGATAAACATGTTCAGTCTGACTCTTTAGCCAGAAGGGCATTCAGTAAGCAGAGGGGAAAGATAGGAAGCAGTCTAGTCTTGAGGTCTTATTGGTATTATTAGGTATTATTTATTTTAATTATAATTAATAAAACATTCCATTCATAAAACACCATCAATTATTGTTACATGGAGTGCAAACACTTCCTAGTCACACCCATCTGAACTAACAAATAGCATTTGCTAAAACCCAGAAAAACTTAGAAGGCATTAATTTTAAATGTCAGTTTTCAAAGAAGCTTGAAACAATCTTTGCTAGTCAAACATAAGCCTTAACAAACATAAGCCTTAACATTTACATTTTCATTCCACAGTTAAAAGGAAAACACATTGCAGGGCTAATAATTTGTTAGACCTTGTCCATTTTCCTCCTCCATATATATTACTACAAAATTGCATTCAACTAATTGGAATTATCTTGATTTAAATAACTTGGCCTGGAAAACTGTTTAAAGCATGTAAAATGTTCCTTAAACTATCACACAGGAATACTGAACTATAATAATGTGAGTCATATCACTCAATATTTAAAAGGCAGCACCTCAATATACAAAGTAGGACAAAAAACAAAAAGAAAGAAAGCTACAATATTGCCTTAAGGATATATTTACCAATTATGTTTCAGCAAATGCTGTCTTCCTCTTGGAAACTACCAACATATAAATAATAGATTATAACAACAATAAATATTAAGGATAAAGCCTTGAAAGATTTGTGGAAGACTTTCACATATAGATAGGCTATACAAACATGTCTGCAGAGTTCTGTGGAAGTTTTACACGAATGCATAAAACTGGGTAAAGATTTTCTTGACCTTTGTTCCGCAACCCCTTTAAAAAAAATTGATTCAGAAAGCAATAAAAAGAAAATTTCTCACACTAATCTAGATAAATGTTTGATTGTCTTGCCTTTCTTCACATCTGTAGCTCACCAGCCAGCAGGAAACAGTTTCATTTCTGTTATTTTTCTAACCAAAATAGTATCAACCCTTTCAAGAAAATATACTCCTCACAAAACACCAAAAGCAATTAGTCTCTTTCAAGAACTACTTGTAGCTATCTACCATAGATTGTATAAGCACCTCCCTTTCCTCCTCCACTTCTGATATGCAGCGTTAGAAGCAACGTAAGTTTTGCTTATATATATATATGACAAAAGAAAAACCTCAATAGATTTCATTTCAGCTATACGAACATATATTACAAATTGAAGTGCCAATGACCACTATTCTTAAAATAGCATAACTTTTCCATTCTAACTGCACTCTCTCCTACACTCCATGCTAATAGCTCATAACTTTCTGAAACTGTCATGTTTTGGACTAAAATTTTCCAAGAGTGATTTTTTTCTGGAAAATTGTGTAATGTGGTTCAGTAATATAATTATGAGCAGAGTGGAGAAAGAGTGCACTATTCCAATTATAAAAAATAATTATTCTACCCTTTTGTGAACAAGGCTACAACTGAAACATCCTAAAGTGAAAAGATGATTTTGAATTTACAGAACAGCCCCCAATGACAAGAGCTGCTTGAATTGAAAACTGAGTTTGAGACTTTGAAAAAAAATCTCATTCTCAATAGTTTTCAGAAACATTCAGCTAAGGATGGTTGGGCTGTGCATGCCTGCATAACTAACATAGTTGTGTAGTGAAAACAACAGTGCAGGTACACATGGGTTGAGGCAAGCACTTCCGAGGCTCATTCCCTGTAGAGTCTGCAGACAGTGTCAGGCCAAAGAAATTAAGGAGGACCACTGCACACTTTCTAACTTTGAATCTGCCCCTTGTGAATATGCATGACAATATAATTTAAAGCTGCTACACGTGTTTCTATTATTGAAAAATAAATTGTCAGTTACTTTGATTTTGAGAATTAGTATATGGTCATACGGACAACCATAACACATATGCAAAGAGAATTAAGTTAAAGTTAGATTTGACACCTTAACATTCTCATGACAGTTTTTTGTACAGAAAATAATATTGTTTTGTCAAATTACCATTGGGCTTACAACTGGCCAGCTGGTATTCAAGTCTGAAACTGCCAAATAAACACTAAATAAAACAGACTACAGAAGAGAAAATAATATTCACTGAAATCTAATATTAATACTGTCATCAGCCACTTACTAGAGAGAAACCTATACCAGAAGCAAACAGCAACTGACTAAAGAAACTTAGCACTATGAAGCATGTGGTAGATTTTAAAACATTTCTGAAAGTTCAATTTCATAAATGGTTGGTGTTACATACTGAAGACAAATTGATACTATGTATTTTTATTATTTTATTTGTATAACCCTAGAATGATTGCTGACATTTCAAAAGCAAATGAGTTTAGAAAAAGTATTATAATTCTAACGATAACTTTTATCGTTACACTAAATAACAATGCAGTATCATCTTTGCTGACTTAACACATCCCAATTTCAGAACATCTATTTGTGTAAATACGAAGTACTTGTGTAAAAGCAGCAGCAGAAATATTTGGTGTAGGGGGGAAAGGAAAAGGCAGTCCACAGGACAACGCAAGTTTATTTACCCCTCTCAATTTTTATTTCTGTATGTGACATTGCACTCTATATGATTTTATGAAAGTATGCTGATGAGTGTGAATATAATGTAACTAAAATATGCTTCATGCAAAAGGTCTCTTGTTAGGTATCATTACAAAGCTTATAATCTACTGAGTGTGGTCATCCTATTTGTATAAATGTATCACTCTTGTATCTGAAACTAGAAATATGAAATATAACTCTGAGGGCCTACTGTAATTTTACAAAGTGTGGGCCATTAATGGTGGTTTGGAATCTTGATGGCTCCCATCAACCAGGACAACTGACTGTGGATGGCTCTGTTTGCAGGCAGGCCTTCCTGTGAGTCAGGCTGGGAGGAATGAAGGCTTGGGGTCTTACAGTGACATGTGATCATGTCACCTGAATTGGAATCCATCTTTAACCTGGTTTTTTTTTCTATTGAAAAGGAGGGGTGAGAACCCAGAGGGACAAAGGATTCCCACCTTATGCAAAAGATATATAAGTGGATGGAACAGAACAAAGAGGGCGGCCATCATGAGAAATCCCCTGGTTACCGCCTGAGCTGGAACAAGGGCTGTACCAGGGGAAAGAATTGTGCCCAGAGTAGGAAGGTGTCCAGTCTGTGAAAGAAACTTATTGAAACATCTCTGAGGGTAAAATTTTATTTGTATTCAGTTTTATTACTGTACTAGGCTTAGACTGGCATGCTCTATTTTATTTTGCTTGGTAATTCACTTTGTTCTGCCTGTTACTACTTGGAACCACTTAAATCCTACTTTCCATATTTAATAAAATCACTTTGAACTTATTAATTAACCCAGAGTATGTACTAATACCGGGGGGAGAGGGGAGAGAAACAGCTGTGCATACCTCTCTATCATTGTTATAGAGGGCGAACAATTTTTGAGTTTACCCTGTATAAGCTTTATACATGGTAAAACGGATTTATTTGAGGTCTGGCCCCCATTGGGAGTTGGGCATCTGAGTGTTAAAGACAGGAACACTTCTTAAGTTGCTTTCAGTTAAGTCTGCAGCTTTGGGACGTGTGGTTCAGACCCTGCATCTGGGCTGGAGCAGACAGGCGTGTCTGGCTCAACAAATCAGGGTGCTGGTGTCCCAAGCTGGCAGGGAAAGCAGGGGCAGAAGTAGTCTTGGCACATCAGTTGGCAGTTCCCAAGGGGGATTCTGTGATCCAACCCATCACACTGTAGTTGCCTGCATTTTCACTAGAGTACATCTGCTTCATCCCACAATAAACCATAGGCTAGAAAAACAACCACACATCTGAGGGGCAAGGTCAGCTATGGAAGATACAAATCCTGCTCCTCATTAACCAAGTGGGTAACTACACTCATCTATTTAACCTGCTTCAAAGTGTTTCAGGGACCATTTCCCTGAGACAAGCAAACTTTTAAAAAAATGTATCAGCTCTAAATTGAATCCTCTTTTCCCAGATAGGCTTCAATTCTTAAGAGCTGAAACAAGACCATTACAGTTTTCTTAGATTGTAGTTTGCTCTTCACTAAACCCAGTTGTATTTTAAAGTGACTAGAACCAAACTGATTATGATAGGAGGACTTTTGGAACTGCTGCCCCAAACAGCTGAAATAAGCTACCTGTTCTGTTTAAGTAGGTACTGTCTACTTTGAAGAAACTTTTGAACTATCATCTTGAAAGGAACTGAAATAGTATGCCACATTTAGTGTAAATAAGGACAGAATTTGGCCTTTGGACTGTAGAGTGTTTTCTGCTATTTTAGGTTAATTGTCTTGCATATAATATTGTTGGTACAGTACTGAGCATGCAGCTATAAAACTATATGACTGCTGTTTCTCAAGAGCCCTCATGAAAAGGATGTGCTTATTTTATAAGGTTATCCCAGTGAGCAACATTTAAAATATTAAATGGGTACTTCCTCATTCACAGTGAGGGGAAAAAAGTGAGGGAACTCACGTTACTTATTAATCTATTGCAATGCCCTCTATTTGGGACTGCAACTGAAGACCTCTCAAACTTCAGATGATGCAGAATGTGGCAAACTTTAATTAGTGGCATTTTCTTCAGAGAGTATATTACATCTGTGCACCATAGTAAGCAGCAGCTTCCAGGATAATGTTTAAAGATCTGATTTTAACTTATAAGAGCACTAAATGATTTGGGTTCTGGATACCTTATAGACTTTCTCTCTCTTTGCATGATACCCTGGCAATGGAAAACAGCAAGGTGCTTAAGCGAACAGCTCCCAGGTTTAAGAAAAGAGGATGCTTTCCCAAAGGATATTTTCAGTCTTCAACTTCACATCTTGCTCCCTCCATCTCAGTTTGTCAGAGTCCAAATTTGTTTGCTTTCCAGCCTTCTAGAGGGTACAGAGGATAATTAAGATTCACTGACAGAATTTTGATATGGACAATGGTCCTATTTGTACCATGGACATGCCCTTAAAAGTGTGGACAGGTGGTTTATTGTTAAGCTTGAAACTGTAGCCATCCAAGCCTAACCAACATGTAATACCACATTACTAAATTCACATTCAAATAAAATAGCTAAGTTACTTAAAGAGCTGATCCTGTCATTCTTACACATGGTGAGTAGTAACGTACGGTGAAAGTAATACCATCGAAACTTATGGAGAAAATGCTACTCCACATAATTAAGTGGGGCAAAACTGGACCTTCAATAAATAATGCTGCAGCAGAAGTCTTAATTGAGGAGCAGTGCATAACTGATCAGTCTAACGAGGTCTTCAAAGGCAGTTTTCTTTCTTTTCATTTCCCATTTCATTTTTCTTTAGTCAAGTAAACAAGCTTTTTGTATTTAATTCAGGAGAAGAGCTGAAGTTTAGCGGTTCACTTTGAGCACTGCCAGTTTTAGAAATGACAAATATATGTTTATGAAAGGAGCAAGATAGGCAGTCCTATTAAGATAAACGCATTTGATTAACGCTATGATATACACAACATTAAAAAAATCCCCTACTGAATGACTACCATATGGTGGTGCTTTTCAAATGGAGTTTTCACTAGTGATCAACTGTACCAAAACATCTAAAAATAAAGTTGTCCTTACTAAAACTAAAACAAAAACAAAAAAGCAATTACCAACAGAGGCTTTTGCATTCTAAGCTAATGAATCAATACAAGCTGCAGAAATGTTTCAAGAAACTATGTAAACAAACACTTGAGAAAAATAGCAGTGTTAAACTATACTGCCCCACAAACTTGAACAATAAATGCAGTATACCTGTTTGGGTCTCTTTCAAAAGTCTATTCTTAGCTGCCAGAGGAACCCAATCCATGTAAGTAAAACCTTGGCCTACAAACACACTCACTGAGTAAGTGAATCTTAACCAATCTAATTTCAATGAAAGGGACTAGCAGAGTCCCCTGGTGTTCTTTGTTCCAGTGGTTTCATGTAACCACTGATCACAACCACTACAATAGCAAACATACAACATCCTTAAACTAAATGGGAGTTGTCTGTCTAAATATAGCTACTTTTAAATAATGCATCATGAGTTATAAAATAAAGTGCTAGTGAAGTATTTATTACAGCTCTTTTCTTTAACAAAAGTATATCACTTTTAAGTAGGTGGAGAGTTATTTATATTCTGGTTTGCATATTATCGTCAGTTGTAACTGATAAAGCAAGAATCTAGATTTCCTGAACACACACTACACAACAGTTATATCAGTAGTTAGTCTTTCCTATACAAATCTGATTCACACACACACACACACAAAAGGAACAAAAGATGCAAGCTAAGTTTAGAAAAAGTGACAATTCATTAGGTGTCTTTTTAGCATGCAAGACAATATTATTTCTCACAGAACTGATTCTATCACATTCATATACTCCATAACATCTCTTTATGTGATTATAAACCTTTTCAGAGATGCTTGAAAATTAACAAACATTTAACATTGCAATATTAAAAAGAAGTGCTACACATTGTTACTTTTTAAATATTTTGAAGATAGTCACATGCAAGAGATGTCAAGATGGAATTTTTTGTATGGTTTTAAGTTTAAAGAATGTGAAATATTTGTCAAAAACAAAATATTAAGTAATGCTTTGCTACAAGAATTTCCCCAATGGGGGAAGTACAGATCTGTAATAGTAAAACTGACTTTTAGTAACCAAAAGGGAATGTCACCCTACCTTCTTAACAGGGGATTCCTGAGTAAAATTTCTTTCTACCCTAAACTGTTGTATAGTGTTACTCTATGCTGTTAAACAGTTGATGCTTTTCACCTGGACGTGGCTGCACTTAATCTTTTACTAAAATGCAATCCATATTCTGCCACTGATCCTCCAAACAGTAAGGAGAGTTCTGCAGAGAAAACGACAGTGAATGACCTGTTGTATAAACAATGTGGGCCTGCAGAGTCGTTTTGATCCCAAAAACTGACTCTATGACTGCTGAGTAGTACAAGGTCTTTACTGACTTCACTA
The DNA here is from genome assembly GCF_020497125.1 of Mauremys mutica. Taxonomy (NCBI): domain Eukaryota; kingdom Metazoa; phylum Chordata; order Testudines; family Geoemydidae; genus Mauremys; species Mauremys mutica. The sequence continues at coordinate 301,776,261 of NC_059072.1, read as the reverse complement.
CATCCATAGAAACGTTAACTTCGACGGGGCACTGGGCAGGCAGGCAGTTTCTCTGTGAGGATCCAGTTGCAGGATCAGGGCATAGTTTGTAAAATGTTTTGAGAGCCTCCTGAGTGGGAAAGTATTTAGCATTGATTATCTAGAGCCTCAAGAGCAATCTTATCTGCATTAGTTTTACAAGAAAGGTGTGAAGTCGATAAGAATGAGAAAGTAGGCAATTCCCACCTGGGTGACTTCAAAGCCCTCTGAGACGGCCAGAAAACTTTCCCTTAGGCATTAACATTAAATTTTGACAGCTATTTTTAAGTATTCACGCCTAACCGGAGGAATGGATAGACGTTTCCTTCCATATTTCCAGCGTGGGCTTCAAACGGAAATCATGTTTCCTTCGTGGCACTCCCGCTTTCAAAGAGGAATCGTACGTGCCCTTGTGGGTTTCAAAACTTGTGTCTGTACTTGGCCGTAGGCAAGGCGCTGGTCACTGGGGCTAGCGAGCTCCCCGCCAGCGGGGACACACACTGGACCCAGCCCTGCCTGGCGTTCTCCCAGCGCTGAGGCCGCTCAGCCGGGAGCCCGAGGGGCATGCAATGGAGAGTGAAAGGAGACAGCTCCGGGGCTGGGCTTCGGCCAAGGAAGAGGCGCTGCTGGGCTGGCCGGACGGATGCTGCCCCTCTCTGCCCGGGACGCAGCGGGCAGGCTGCGAGCTTTGCAAGCGACTCGCCCCGAGCCCGATTGCTCAGCCCCCTGCAGGCGGGGACAGAGGCTGCCGCCCCAGCTGGGGGGAGGCAGGAGCGGACCCCAGGCACCGGCTCGCTGTGCGGGGCTGGGGAGGGACGCGGCAGCCTCTGGGCTCCAGCAGGCAGAAGTGTCCCGGGGACCGGCCCGGCTCTTACCTTGCTGCGGATCTGGCCCGAGGTGGACACTTTCCGGATGAGTTTCTGGGGGCCCTCGTGCTCCCCCTCGCTGTCCGAGGACTCGTCTCCCGCCGCCGCCGCGGCTCCCACCGCCGCGGGCTGGGGCTGCTGCTGGATCCCGGCCCCGCTCATCCTCGCCTCGGCCCCGGCCATCTTCTCGGACTCCTGCCGAGAGAGCGCACACGAGTTCGGCTCAGCCCGGGCTGCCGCTCCCCTCCCCGGGCAGGAGGCGGCGCCGGGGGAAGGAGGCGGCGGCGGGGACAAGCCGAGGAGGAGCCCGCAGCCAGCGCTGGAGGAGCGGCCCGCCCCGCCGCCATCTTCCGCCGCCTCCCCCTGCGCTCCGGGGCCGGTGCCCGGCCGCGCTGCCGGCTCCCACCTGAGGGGAGGTGAGGGCGGCCGCTGCCCCCTGGAGAGCGGCGGGGACACGCTCCCCCGCCCCGCCGCAGAGCCCCGGCGGCGCCCGCACAGAGCAACAGGCTGGACACCGCACCCGGGGCGTCAGGACCCAGCCCGGGTCGGAGCCGGGCGCCGCGACTTTGTCTGGCTCCGGAGCCGCTGCGGGGGGCTCTGCGTTCCCCTCCCCTGCTCGCTGCCCAGCCGCCCTCCGGGCAACTTTCCGCGCTGTTTGGCTGTACCAAGGGACCTGTGGCGGAAGGGGGCAGCCGCCGGGCGCTGCAGGCCGGGGCCGTGCAGGACGAGTGCCTGCCCCCCGGCCAACACACCCACCCACCCACACACACCCCCAAACGCGGGCCAGTCCCGCCAAGGCGGGCGCGGGAGCTTTAGGGTTCGCTGCCGGCTTTACTCTCGCAGCCGCACTCTGACCGCTGTGTGGGGATGCTGAGCCGCTGGCAAGCCGGGGGGCTGATGATGGAAACCACGCACGTGGTGGTTGTTGTTACTACTTCAAACTGGCTGCACCCCCAGTTCCAGCACCACTGCTGGGAAGAAGTCTAGTCTGTTCCCCTAGAAGTTAATGGCTGTGTCTTCATTGCACCACCAAACTTTTTAATCTGGATGTAAAATCCTAGTGGAGACAATGCACAGGTCGTTTTCCATGTAGCTAGTGGAGGTAGACCCCAGGTGGGGGGTGCAGTGTAGACTTGAACTAGCTACACTGAGGTAAAAAATACTGTGCCCTTTGTCTCCACTAGGATTTTACATCAAGATAGCTATCTCTGGATTTAAAAAACAACACCACACCTTTATTGTACTGAAGACAAAGTCAGTGACCTCAATGATAGTGGGACCAGCATGCCTAACAGTAAGATAAACACTGTCTATCTGAAGGCTTGTCTACATTGCAAAATTTTGATGCTTCAAAGCCGCAGACTTTCTCTGTTGTGTATCACAATAAAAGTGCTTTGCAGAGGTATAACTTGTTCTGGTTCAGGAAGCATAATAATCTTTCCCAGCATAAAGCACCTTTATACTGGCATAACTCCATACACAGTGGGGTTTATAGTGGTATAAATCAGGGGTCAGCAACCTCTGGCATGCGGCTCGCCAAGGTAAGCACCCTGGCAGGCTGGGCCAGTTTGTTTACCTGTCGCGTCAGCAGGTTCGGCGGACCGCGGCTCCCACTGTCCCAATGAGGGCAGCGGGAAGCCGTGGCCAACACATCCCTCGCCTGTGCCACTTCCTGCCACCCCCATTGGCCTGGGACAGCGAACCACAGCCAGTGGGAGCCGCGGTCCGCCGAACCTGCCGACACGGCAGGTAAACAAACTGGCCCAGCCTGCCAAGGTGCTTACCCTGGTAAGCCGCGTGCCAGGGTTGCCGACCCCGGTATAAATATATAGGTGTTTTTTTTTAAATCACACTCCAACCAACACAGTCGTGTTGATATAATTTTCTAGTGTAATGTAGACCTCCCATAAGGATTTATACTATCACCCATCTCTGTAGAATCTGATGTAATACCCCTTCAATGTAATACTAATTAGCAATAGTGAAGTCACTAGTGGGTTTTATAGAGGTTTTTTGTTTTTTCTGCCTTTTTGAGGTATAAAAGATTGCTTGGGATTGGGTTATGTGTATGTAGAAAGCCTTCAAAAATAAGACACTATTTTGCTCTAGATGAGAAAGACCTTTGTTGCATTGGTTCAGTTTAAAGTTTGAACCTTAGCTTGTAAGCTGTTTGGGGCAGAGACTTTTTGTTCTTTGTTCAGTTCCTAGCACAGTGAGGTCCTGGCCCATGATTGGGGCTTCTAACTGTTGTCACAATACAAACAATAAATAACAGGACACCCCTAGTATCTTTTGTTTTTCTCCCACCTGCCTGAAACATTACACATCTGCAAGAACACGCTTACAGTTACTTTCTCGTATTGTCTGTCCACCTCCCTAATGACCATATTTGTTGTTTTCTCCATTTGCATCTTTTGCTTATTGTCACTCTTTTAGTCTCTCGTTCTGTAGCTCAAACTTTTGTGACACACTGCCAGAGTGTTTCAGCTGTGAGAATCTTAAAAAAAAATAATCCTTCTGGTCTGTTGGTTTATAATCAGTGTATATGGATCAGTATTTTAATCACAGAAACATTTAAGAAAACATTTAAGAAAAACACACAAATGTTTGTCAGTGTGTGTATTTAATATAAGGCAAAGAAATATATATTCCATCTACAATTCCATTCATGGTTTTTAGAAAGGAATCTGAAATCCCAAATATGTCACAGGAACAAAATGGAAATCATAGTTTAGGCCCCGCTCCTACAGATACTTATTTATGTCTTTAATTTCACTTACTTGAGGAGTCCCACTGATTTCACAATATGGGAAATTAAGCACTGCATAAATCTTTGCAGGCTCGGGGCTTTGGTTTCAAGTTGTGTCAGGCACTTAAAGTCAGATTCTGCGACCCTTGCTCATGCCTTACTCTACTGGAAATATTTTAAAGGAATTTGCACATTATTTTCTGTGTCATTCATTGGAACAGTTATCTTTAGGGGCCAAATCCTGCCATAAGCACTACTTCACAGATATGATAACTACCTGTAATACAGCACTTTTTATCCTAGCTTAATTGCCTTTGATTGTGGGTAACAAAAGAAGCTAATGGATGAATATGCCCATGTTTAATTCTTCTCCAAAGGGGAACTTATGTGAGTCTCCTTTTCTATAAACCTATGATAATGAGATGACAAACTGCAAAAGATCCTGATTCATTTACAAATACTTGAGTATACTTTAGGAATGTGTATTCAAACTGAATATTTATGTGTGTGTTTGGTTAATATTCAAATACATGCAACTATATCCTGATCTTATAAACACTTGCTACTATATTAGTGCTTACCACTGTGAATTGTTGAATTTAAGTCAGTGAAATATCTCATACTGGTAAGCACTACACTGAAGTTATTGGGACAACGCACGTGAGTAAGGTGGACAGGCTTTGGTCCCATATTTGTGAGTATGAAGCCTGATCCTGCAAATATTTGTATATATGAATATTATCTATTTATTTGTATTACAGGTTTGGGGCCCCATTGTGTTGAGTTCTGTACAGAACCAAAAATAAATGACATTTCTTGCTACAAAGAGATTACAAATGGACTTCTGCTGTCATGTGGTGCATCACTGCAAGATTAGTGTATACACAGAGCCAAGACATGACAGGAAAAAAGGCAGATTAAGACACCAAGCATGTTACAGGGTTGCATATTAACTAAGTGTACAATTCTGAGGTTGTATGTTATAACTCAATGGGATTACACAGTTGGCTATAGTTACTCACCTGCATAAAAGTGTTTGGAAAAGCACACCCTGGATTTTTTTTTTCTAAAGCATCATTTAGTTGCATGTAATTTAGACCCCGATCCTGCAAATACTTAGGTGGTTAAAGTTAAGCAGATGTGTAAATGTTTCCATGCTCAAGACCTCACATTGGAATGTTTACATTTTTAAATAAATAGCATCAGTATTTTCCAGATCAGAATACTAATCTAATTTTCTCTTTCAAACCAGTTTTACTTTTTAGAGAGTCAGTGACTAATTTAAAAATCCATATTGAATTTGATCAAATATTGGATCATGTAGCAATTGATTTTAAATATATTTTATCATATTAAATATTAAACTTACAGTATTAGATATTTTTAAGTCAAAAACCCCACTTCTGTCACATATCTAGAACCTGTGAGTAGTGGACCCTAGACCATGTGCAAGGGAATTACAAATTTAACTAGACTGCTAACAGCTTCTTGCAGCCAGCCAAATGCAAAGTTATACATCTAGGAACAAGAAATGCAATCCATACCTACAGAGCACATGGAGACTGCACTTTGCAAAACAGTGACTCTGAAAAGGATTTAGGGGTCATACTGGACAAGCAACTGAACATAAGTGCCTAGCGTGATGTGGCAAAAATGGCTCATGCACGGGTTGAATGTATAAATGGGAGTAGTGAAGTGGAGCAGGAAGGTGTTAGCTCTATATATGTGATTGGTGAGACTGATACAGGAATACTGCATCCTGTTCCGGTGTCCACATTTTAAAGGATGTTGAAAAAATGATAAAGGGGCAGAAAAAAGGATGTGGGGCTGCTGAAAAGGCCTTTTAGGGAGAGACTTAAGGAGCTCAATCTGTTGAGTGTATAAAAAGAAGATTGAGAGATTACTCGATTACAGTGTCTAAGTACCTTCATGGGGAAAAAATACTCCAGGGGTCTTTAGCCCAGTAGAGAAAGGCATAATAAGAGCCAATGGCAGGAAGCTGAAGCCAAACAAATTCAAATTAGAAATAAGGCATGCATTTTTATCAGTGCGGGTGATTAACCACTGGAACAAGCTACCAAAGGAAGTGGTGGATTCTCCATCTCAGTGTCTTGAAATCAAGGCTGGATGCCTTTCTGGAAATTATGCTTTAGCCAAACACAAGTTATTTGGCTCAATGCTGGGTAACCTGATGAAATTTAATGGCCTGTGAAATACAGAAGATCCAATTAGATGATCTAATAGTCCCTCCTGGCCTTAAAATGCTATGAATTTATGAAACCCCAAGTAATTGGATGAAGTGCAGGAGGGCTAGGAAAACAGCCAGTGTGCAGGAATACAGTGTAGCTCCCCCGTGGCTGCTACACCACCCTATGAGCTTGCACAATAGTCCTTAGATGCTTCTTGTACTGTGTAGGAATTGCTAGATGTGCTTAAATATGGATCTACACTCTACAGAGCCAATGCAAGACTCTGCCCTAGCAGCTACAGGCCTTCAGTTGTGAACAGGGCCATGGCCCTCCCCAAAAGAATGATTTGTATCTCCTAATGAAGATTTCAGCTTTACAAAATTGGAATGCTGGGGAAAGAGCTACATTGGTGGGGGGTATTCTGTGCTAATATTTGATTATCTTAGTAGCAACAGTCTAGATCTGTCCAAGTGGCTGGGTATGGCCCATAATTACAGATCATTTATAATATGGTTTCTTCAGAGTTTTTAATGGAAGTTTGTGTGATAATATGCTCTATATTCTGCAATTAGTTAATGTTTGTAGAGTGCTTTGAAGGTGAATAAAGTTGTGTAAGTGCTAAATCACCCTGAACTGTTCATTTATATGAATGTAAACAGTTCTTATTGTAAAAGTACATATTGTGCCTGTACAGAGGCAATTTATAAAATATCAATGTTTCTACAGGTTCTGCTTTAGAAAGGCGCTAATCTACATAATCATGGCCACAGTGCTCACACAGGGAAAACTGCCAATGATATTTTCCTCATTGAGGACAGCAGGTTCAGGCTCTCATCTTGCTAAACTACTACAATTATACCTTTGTTATACTTTATCTTATAACTTAATCAAACTGATTTAAGTCAGATTTGGTATAAGAAATTCTCTCCCACGTTGAGATTTATACATCATGTTATAGCCAACAGTGAATTTGACTTTTAACTACGGTAGAATGAATGGTAGCACTCAAGGGGCCACTGACTTTACTGTGAGTTGAATTTGGTTCATGGTGCACATAGGTGAGACATTTATATGTACTTAAATATGCAGCTATTATATAATATTTGGATATGTTTTTTTCTTGCTTTCTGTTTAACGTGTTTTATATTTCATATTATTTTTAAGAGTTAACATTTTAATCAGAACTAGAGCAGATGAAGATTGGTGGAAAGAATAAAGTAAAATGTGAACATTTCGGTGCAGATCCTCAAGTGGTGAAATCTAGCATAGTCCCATTGAAGTCAATGCTGTTATGACAGTTTTCACCAGCTGAAGTTCTTTCCCCTCATATTCAAGGAGTCCCAAAGTGCTGGACAAATCAGCTTCATTTTTTTAAACACCGTACAGCTTTTAATATTGTCACTAGGAATAGCATGACTGAAACCCATTTGCAATAACAGCATTAGATATAATTTACTGTGAGAAAAAATAAGATTTGATCACAAACATGAGCAAAGAGTTCCAATTCCCACGTTGATTCTCATGATTTTGGGCAAATCACCTCACCTTTTTGGCACAGTTTTCCATATGTAAAGTGGGGATAATACTTATTTATGCACCTCACAGGCTGTTCTGAGAGGGGCTGGTCAAATAATGCAATTAGATTAATAAAGCATTGTTCATCTTATTATTAAATAAGTATTAAACCATTTCTAATTGTGAGGATTACTGTTTGTATATAAGTGCTAAGTACAATTGTTTAACTGGACTTGGAATCCTGGGCAAATAAATTTCAGGTGATTATGCACTGCCTGTCTGAATTCGGTTATTCTGTCTGTTATTCTCCACATGACCTCCTTAATAATAAAAAAAGACAAAGCAAAATATAACAATACACCTGTATACTGTTGTTGAGCAGAATGGCTACCGAAATTTTATCACCGTGGTGGCTGTATTTCAGTGGTGACTGAGATGGCTCCGTAAGTACAGGCTACAAAAGCTTATCAGTATACTTCTAGATGAAGAGCTATAGAATATCATGAAAAAGGCAATATTACCCAAGACAAAGGGATTATTTTGAAAGTACCAGTGCTTTTGATCAGACAGAAGATCAAATCTACACATCATAGGTGGCCAACATAAAGAGTCAGTAACTGAGTCTAGACTCTTTAAAGTGTTACCAACCATGTGTAACACACATTGTGTATATTTCTAATTTAAATACACATAAATTGGCTGATCCTTCAAGCCTAACATAGATAAAACTATTGAATCTCTGCGTGAGGACTGGGCTTCACAATCTTATGTATTACTTCTACGTATTTGAAATTACTAAGGCCCTGATCCAGCTCTGGCTGAAGTCATTGGGAGTTTTCCCCTTGTAAAAGTGTGCCTTAAATACAGAAAATAATTGCATGGAAGTTTGAAATTTTACACATGTACAGCCCAGATTTTAGAAGCAGGTGAACTTGTGTTTTCTGTTCCATGCCCATTTTTGGTAGTTTACAGAGAAGTATTATAGGAATAGCCATTTCATGTAACTGCCGATAACTTGAATGGGTAATTAATATGCAGAGTTCTGGAAACTGCAATAAATGAAGAGTTTCCCCTATAATGTTTGTCCCTCTCTATGGTTTTTCAGGGTCTGTACACGTCCTAATTTCCCCTGCTGCCCTTTCCTCTATGAAATTATTTTGTTTCTTAAATAAAAAGTCAGCTGCAATAATAGTGATGTGGCTCTTGCTGCAAAGATGTAACCGGCTAAAACAAAACAAAAAAAACTTTGTTTTACATGAGACATTAAATGTTAACAAGAGGTACAGGGGCAAATCTTGCCCATATGGAGGGGGGGTGATTGAGAGCAGATTTGTTTCTTGTTTATTCAAGCCACTGGATGTGAGAAGGAAGGAAATGTGCCTCAATCCTTCAGCCAGAAATGACGCTAGGATTTCCAACCTGTGGGACTCAATTTGCTTTGTGTTCTGAGTTTCGGCTGAGTTTTAGATGGTGGCCTTCAATGTAAATACTACAGTTTAATAAAGTAACACATTAAATGGGAATCAGATTCGCCGTTTTCCTATCACGGTGTCTAATCTTTTTGGAAGGCTTCCTTTCACATTTATTAATCGTTTCGGTGTCAGCAACATGTTATTGAAAAATGAGTGGAACTGTTTTCCTATGAAAGCTGCTTCTCAAGTAGGATTTGGGAACTGTGTACGGAATGGGGGGGGGGTGGCAATTGAACTTTCAAACAATGCAGACAAAAAACACCCAGGAGTTAAGGGCAAAGAACTATAGAGCAACTGAACAAAGGTAAGGTTGACGAATCTTAACTGTTAGGATTTTAATTTAATTCACTATGGGTGTCTTCAAAGAGATACAGTGTAAGACTACTACACTCTTGAAAATGCAAATGCAGAAACAACCAGCCAAAATATTCTTATCCTGGACCATCTGTACAAAACCGACAGTAAAACAAAGTGAAATTTGCACATGCGGCTGGGGGTGAAGCTAACCTCCGGCCGGTGGAGACAGCAAGCAGGGGAGAGGAGAGCACGGGACTCACACTTCAGCTTGGAAGGAAATCACACAGCCCTTCAGACACAAAGTCATAATAAGATACAGCATAGCCTTGTATTTCATCCATTTCAAGTACAGTATCAGGTCAATATGTCAGAGAGAACACAGCCGCAGCAGCCTGAGATCGTATTAAATCCCACAAGTGACTTACCCACAGGCTATTTTTATCCTTCACTGCACGTTGTGCGTGTGTGTGTATTTGCACAATACAGAAAGGCTCAGCAACGGAATCTGGTAATATTTCAGAGGGAAAATTGATATAATCTAGTGGCTATATAGGTGACATGATTTCCTTTGATTGAAAGGGGAGACTAGGATTTGCCTAAACAAACCGACAATCCCCCACTCAGCAGCTTTCCTCAAGTTTGTGTCATATCCTCATTTCATATTTAACCAAATAAATTTGCCGTCAGCAAGGAAAGGCCCCATCCCTCTGCTAAGAGAATAGTTAAAGCAAAGCCATAAACAGCAATTTATTTCGATTAGAGGAACGATCTATGTGGAGAGATTCAGATTGTTCTCAGGACACAACCCCCCATATCAGAACACTGGTTCGCTTCCCTCCGTCTTTCCCTGAAAAAAACTGTTTAACACAGAGGGGATCATCTTATTTCCTTCCCCTTCCCCCTCCAGCAAAGTTGTACACTAGCCTTCCGGGCTGAGCCCAGGATTCCCACCAAACCAATTAAACTAAAACAGTAAAATAACTCCACTTCCCACGGAAGACAAGACCAAGAACAAACCAGACAGACATTGTGGGGCACTCATAATAGCGGGGAGAGAGAGAGCGAGAGACCGCAGACAAGCTCTGGTGAGTGGGAAGAAGTGACGGGGAAACTGATAAGGCGGAATGAGGACAACACAAACCCTTGGCTGAACAATAGCGGCAGGCAGGCAGGCAGGCAGGCAGGCGAGTAGGAAATGCCTGTGCCGTGCGGAGCGTGCATGTACCTACCAGTTCCTCCCAGGCTGGGCTGCGGGTGCTATAGGAAGGGTGCCCATGCTGCTCCATCACCCCCCACAGCAGGGCTCTCTCCTCCAGGCTGCGGAGAGCGGGGAAGACAGGGCACCGCCGGCTGCTGCTGCTGCTGCTTCTCCTGCTGCAGATTGTGGCAATTAACCAGCTTTGCTGCTCTCTCTCCCGCCCCTGCACCGCGCTCCCTTCCTCCTCCTTCACGCGTCTCTTTTCACTCAGCCTCCTCCTCCCCCGTCCTGTTTCTCTCCCCCTCTCCCACGGGCACGGCGCGCAGATCCCTCTCTCCAGGGACCCGGGGCTGCAGCTGCCTCGCAGCCCACATGACCCTCCTGTCATCCCATATATGGTGTTGAACCAATAGCGGCCGCTTTTGCCGTCACTGCCGCCTCAGGATCGGAGCCAGCGGGAGCGGCAGCGAGCGGCTTCCCCTGCTCCCCCTAGGGCTCGGGGGCACGAGCGGCTCGCTGAGGCGCCGAGTCCCCCGCCCGCTTCTAGCCTCCCCGGGGAAAGGTGCTGGCAGCCCAGGGAGCTGGGTCAGCGACTCCCGATAACTGGTTACAATGAAACCTGCGCCTCAGCTCTGCTAAACTGGTGCCTGCTGTGACCTACATACATCGCCGGGGTCCCAGCGTGGAGCCTAACCCCCTGCTCTAACCCCTGCTCCCCGTCAAGTCAAGAGGGGCTCGGCCACTGACTTCAGTAGCGCCAGGATCCGGGCTCCAGACCGTGCCCCGGCGCTTGGTTTGCATCCCCTCTCCTCTTTGGCGCCCAGCAGGTGTCAATTATCTAGCCCAGCCCCCCGTCGCACGGTCCGATTTAATCTGCTGGCTGCTGCCGCTGGCTGCCACACGCGCAGCCACATTGTCACATGCTGCCACACGGCACCACATTATCACATGCACCAGGGAGTACACGCAATCGCATTGGACATAAACCGGTTTAAAAATCGTACATGGGCTGTATTCCGTTTTTCAGTGTGGGACCGGTCCAGCCGCCTGCTCCCGCCCGCTTGTTTCCTTCTCGAGGGTGCAGCAAGGCTCGCCCGCTCCGTGTAGACTAGAGCGCTCCGGAATCAGGCTGGGCTTGTAATTGTTAATTCCCGAAGAGTGTTGCTCCTTCTCCCTCCCCTAGAGCGCTGTCTTCTTGACCTGACTATGGAGCACGTTTCCGGAGCGGAGCCTGCACCGCAACAGGATCAGTCTGTACACACCCAGGCGGCCAAGCCTGCTTTAACACGAGCAAGTCGGATTGGTAGCTGCCTGTCGAGAAAGGTAACTGTGGAGGAAAGAGCGGGAGCTTCCAAATGCTCACATCACACAGCTCCTGTCTTCGGTACTTTACCGCAGGCTCTTTGCTAAATCGGGAACCTCTGGAGTTCTAGCTTCATAGTGAAGAACTCCAGTTGATGGATGGAGCCAAGATCCCGAGGGCGGAAACTTTGTCCTTAGGTCTCAAACCTCCGTCTCCGATGGTCTAGGTGCACTGCCAACGGTCCATCTTTAGTGGCTCTCGACACCCGCTGACTATCCTCACAGGTCTCCTTCAGGACGAAGTGTGGGTGGGTTGATTTCAAAAGAGTCCCGGGGAGGGTGTGTGCGCACGTGTACACCACTGTGTGCTTTTCATTTCCTGGAGCCAACCTTCTTTGTGGCGACTGGTAGGATTTCTTTGCTCTCCATCAAGCCTTTTATTAACGCATGCTGTGTATACTTTAGACTTCTCAGTTTACTAGTTACCGGAACACCCTTGAACCACAGCCAATGTATTAAACTGCTTCAAGTGGATGTTGTTGTGCCTCTTTATGAGCCTCAACACGTGTACTCTTTTGCCTCTGCCAGTTGCTGGAGAATTGGCAAATAGTGTCTACAAGACAGATGGGAAGGCTTGGCACATTTGTAAGGCTGCATTTACAGAAAGACAGATTAAACACATGAAACTCGAAGAATTGTTCAGGACAGCTAAAAACAATACTTCCACCATCTTACACTTACCTATCCTTTCTGTATTCCTTTTCATTCTGGCGTGACAGGACATGCCCTTTTGAATCTGAAGCAATCAAATCGGACTGTCACCTATTCGAAAAACTCCAACAATCAGAAGAGGACTTATTATTTCTAAACTATAGTTGCCGTCCAAAGAAACAGGGAGGGAATTTGTCTTTATGATGATATTTCAAAAGATAATCATTTTTACAAAAACTATCCTCACGTTTAAAACCTTTCCTTTGATACTAACATTTTGGGAAACTACTATCTGATCTCTAGTTTTACCATTTTATAAAATGTATTGAGAGTTTACAGAAACCCTACCCCAAGTAGAGCCTTCCGTAACCAGAAAAGGGAGAAGACTGAGAGGACTAATCTACACATACATTTTTGGATTTTAGTTAAATTGATGCAGTCTCGTAATGTGGACCAGTTCTATTTGCACAAAGGCATTTATAGGAGTATAGCTTGTTTTGGTAACTGGTATAACTGCATCCACTCTAGGAGGTTGCAACAATTTAATGAAATTGATTTTTCTATTGATTTGTTAAATCAATGCAAAAACTGTATGTAGACAAGCCCAGAGACCCCATGAAGACCATCTAACATGAACTTTCCTATTGCCAATCTATATTATGTGGAAGGAAGTTACTATATGGATGGGTGGCAGTATAAAACCCTAAGTGGGTGATAGATCAGGTCTTGCAGGTGTAGGATTCAATCTATTTTACCATCTTTTATTATGGTTTCAGTCTGTTTCCTGGCATAGAGACAGATCTGCTCAAAGTAATGGATGGTCTTCTAGGAATGGATGAAGGGAGCTATTCTTCTTGATAGGAGTAGATCTATCAGCAATCCGTTGATAGACAGGTGGTGGTGGGACTGTACCCCTGGTGGGAGTAGACAAACTGCTCTTCAGTGGTTCCTCTTGTTATTGGAGGGGAAGTCTCAAAAGGTGATGATGGGTGATTGCTCATCATCGCCTATGAGTCTTGTGTGTGAAGGGCAACGAGCTTCTCTCGTGTCCCTCCTATTGCTCATGTAGATAAGGTGCTGCTAGGAGATGGGATCGTATGAAGGGTGTCTTTAGAATCTATGATTCTATGATTTACTAAGATACTATCTTTACACTGACGTTACTCAGCTCACCTCTTTTACTGGTGATCTACAGTAGGTTCTGACATGACCGTTGTTTGCACTCTTTGTCATCTGGTCTTCTTTGGCCTTGTTTACACTAGGCTTTTAGGACAAAAGTGTGACACCATTGCTACCAACTAGTAGTAGCAACAGTAGGTGTGCTAGTGTAGAAAAACTGTCAGCTGCCACTGGCATTTTAAGCACCATGTTTGTAGACCTGTTTTGAGCAGAGCTGACTGATGTGGTGGTCCCTCTGAATACCTGTGTGCACCAGCACTCACTGTTGCTACAACCAGTAGTAGAAAGAGTGGGAAAATTTTGCCAAAAACTCTTTGTTGATGTAACCCACACTAGCACCATGCTTGACTTTGTTGCCCTCTAATGACAGATTGACAAAGCAACATAAAACTTTACTACTACAGTCTAACCCATTTATCTCGACCTCAGTTAACTTGCCAATCCTATTAAGTCGACATTTTACAAGTGGAACCGCCAAACTCCCTCTTTGTCTTATGGGTTTCTCATCCGTTATGTCGATTCGCCGAACCCTAATATCTCGAGCCCGGCTCCCCGGGTCCCCGACCCACCGTGTCCCCAGCCACCCGCTCCCCGGCTCTCCAGCCGCGCGGTTCCCCAGCCGCCCGCTCCCCGCGTCCCCAGCCGCCCGCTCCCCGCGTCCCCAGCCGCCCGGCTCCCCGCGTCCCCGACCCACCGTGTCCCCAGCCGCCCGGCCCCGCATACCCGGTCCCTGCCCGTCCCCGCCCGTCCCCGCATACCTGGTCCCCGCTTCGCCTGCCGCCCGCCCGCCCGGCTCCGCTTCGCCGGTCCCCGCTTCGCCGCCCGCCCACCCGGCTCCGCTTCGCCGGTCCCCGCTTCGCTGCCCGCCCGTCCGCCCGGCTCCGCTTCGCCGCTCGCCCAGCCCCGCATACCCGGTCCCTGCCCGGCCCCGCCCGCCCGGCCCCGCCCGGCCCCGCATACCTGGTCCCCGCTTCGCCTGCCGCCCCGCCCGCCCGGCTCCGCTTCGCCGGTCCCCACTTCGCCGCCCGCCCGTCCGCCCGGCTCCGCTTCGCCGGCCGCCCGCCCCCGCATACCCGGTCCCTGCCGGGCCCCGCCCGCCCGCCCGGCCCGCATACCCGGTCCCTGCCCGTCCCCGCCCGGCCCGCATACCTGGTCCCCGCTTCGCCTGCCGCCCGCCCGCCCGGCTCCACTTCGCCGGTCCCCACTTCGCCGCCCGCCCGTCCGCCCGCTCCGCTTCGCCGCCCGCCCGCCCCCGCATACCCGGTCCCTGCCCGGCCCCGCCCGGCCCCGCATACCTGGTCCCCGCTTCGCCTGCCGCCCGCCCGCCCGGCTCCGCTTCGCCGGTCCCCGCTTCGCTGCCCGCCCGTCCGCCCGGCACCGCTTCGCCGGCCCGCCCCCGCATACCCGGTCCCTGCCCGTCCCCGCCCGGCCGCCCGGCCCCGCATACCTGGTCCCCGCTTCACCTGCCGCCCGCCCGCCCGGCCTGCTTACCCGGTCCCGCTTCGCCTGCCGCCCGGCCCGCTTACCGGGTCCCGCTTCTTTGGCTGCCCGGCTCCGGGTCCCCGTCCACGGCCGCCCGGCCCCGCTTCCCCGTTCCGCTTCGCCGGATCCTGCCACGTGCAGGCACCGCAGTAAGGGGGCAGGGAGGGGGTGTTGGAGAGAGGGCAGGGGAGTTCAGGGGTGGGGGGGTGGATAGGGGTTTATCTCGATCATCGGTTATCTCGACGCTTTTTGGCAAACCCCTAGGCCGGCGACATAACAGGGTTCAACTGTACTAACTGTTGAGGAAATTGTTCCTTTAGCTCAAGTGGTAGAGACTCATACTTTTACCACTGAAGTTCAAACCCTGCTGACTTCATTAATGACTAAGGTAGTGGAGTGGAGAGTATACTTGTAAAATTTGCAGATGGAGTTGCAAGCACTTTGGAGGGCAGGATTAGAATTCAAAATTGCCTTGATAAATTGGGGAACTGTTCTGAAATCAACAAAATGAAATTCCACAAAGACATGTGCAAAATACAGCACTGTCACTGAGTGGCTATGGGCAGTCATGCCTAGTGGTTGGAGCAGGAGTCAGGCCCAGCGGTCAGAGCTGGAATCAGAGGCCAGATACCAGAGCCAAAGTCAAAGGTCAGGAATTGGAGCCGAGGGTCAGAACTGGATGACAGAGTGATGCAAGGCAAGAACAGGGCTAGGCTGGGCTGGGAACAATAGGCACAAGAGCTATCGCAGCCGTGGGCAAATGCTTTGGGCAGCCACTAAATTGCTGCTGCTGGGCTTAAAAGCTGGTCTGCTGACCTTGCCACCCAATCAGGTGGTGTAGCCACTCAGGCAGCCTACTACAGGCCAGGTCACGTTTCCCGAGACTGGCTCCGCTGCAGGCCCTGCTTCCTGACAGTACTGCCTCTTCAAGGGCACCTTATAGGGGCCTCAGGGCCTGATTTCTTGGGGTACTTCTGATGGAACTTTTCCACTATGTCTGAGGCATGCTCTACTGGTTCCCAAGACTGCTTGTCTGGACTGTATCCTTCCCACTCCACCAGGTAGTAGTCTTCCTCTAACTCATGGAGAATAAAGGATTTGGTGAACCAAGTATTCCTCCTGTCCACAGACTGTTATGGGAGGTGGTGGGGGGGTGGAGGAATTTGGGGATAGGTTCTCAGTATAGGCCTTTAAAGTGAGAAGTGAAAGATGGGGTGGATCTTCAAGGAATTGGGCAGCTGTAACCTGAAGGCCACTTGATTCACCCATGTTATAATCTTGAAGGGGCCCAGGTATTGGTAGTCTAATTTGGTAGATGGTCAGCTTGATTTAAAGTTCTGGACAGAGAGCCACACCTTGTCTCCCTATGGACAGATTGGGGGCAGCCTGATCATAGTAATAAAGGTAATAATTGGAGATATACCAATCTCCTAGAACTGGAAGGGACCTTGAAAGGTCATTGAGTCCAGCCCCCTGCCTTCACTAGCAGGACTAATTTTTGCCCCAGATCCCTAAGTGGTCTCCTCAAAGATTGAACTCACAACCCGGGGTTTAGCAGGCCGATGCTCAAACCACTGAGCTATCCCCCCCAATCTTGGTTTGCATGGTGTTTATAGGCCTTTTTGCCAGACTGCAAGTGTTTCTTGAGCTCTTAGTGCACCTGGTGTAGATGGGAGGCTGTGTCCATGCTAGCCAGTACCAGGGAACTCACAGACAAGTCTGTGCGGAAGGTGAATGACCTCTTCAGTTGATCCAAGGATGACTGAGCTGACGTGGCCCAGGTGAACCAGGCCCCATTTTGCATCCAGGCTTGGAGAACCTTTAATAAATTGCCTGTAGAAATTAGCAAAGTCCAGGATTTGTTGCACCCCACATTCATCCTTTGGTGCAGCCCAGTCAGAAATTGCTGCCACCTTCTGCGGGTCCATGGCAAGTCCCTCGGGCAAGATGGTATTTCCCAAGAATTCCACTCTGTCCTCACATTTTCCAGCTTCATAGACTCAGATTAATAGATTTTAAAGTCAGAAGGGATCATTGTGATCATCTAGTCTGACCTCCTGCACATTGCAGGCCACAGAACCTCACCCACTCCTGAAATAGACCCCTAGTCCCTGGCTGAGGTAATGAAAGCCTCAAATTATGGTTTAAAGATGCCAAGTTACAGAGCATTCACCATTTACACTAGTTTAAACCTGCCAGTGATCCATGCCCCATGATGCAGAGAAAAGTAAAAAAAAAAACAGGGTCTCTGCCAAAATTCCTTCCTGACCCCAAATATGGTGATCAGTTAGACCCTGAGATATGTGGGCAAGATCTGCCAGGCAGATACCTGGGAAAGTATTCTCTGTAATAACTCAGAGCGCTCCCCATCTAGTGTCCTGTCTCCAGCAGTCGGGGATTTTTGCTACTGGCAGTTGCCAATGGGCCACATGCCTCTGTGGCAGTCTTATCATACCATCCCCTCCATAGACTTATCAAGCTCAATCTTGAAACCAATTAGTTTTTTTGCCCCCCTGCTCTCCTTAGAAGACTGTTCTAGACCCTCACGCCTCTGATGGTTAGAAATCTTCACCTAATTTCAAGCCTAAACTTGTTAACGGCCAGTTTATATCCATTTGTTCTTGTGTCCACATTGGTGCTTAATTTAAATAACTCCCGTGTAGAGATGGTTTTGATGGAGCCGCTCCAAGACAGTGTGCATATGATAATTGTGGAGGTCTTGATTTTGGAGAAAATTAGGATGTTATCCAGATAAATGATGAAAAATTGGATCAGCATGTCCCTAAAGATGTGAAGAGTATGAAATGCTGGAAGATTTCCGGGGCATTGCACAACCCAAACAGCATGGCTAAATACTCAAAATGGAAATGCCTGGTATGGAAGGCAGTCTCCATTTGTCTGCTTCCTGGATCCTCACCAGGTGGTAATCTTCACAGAAGTCCAATTTTGTGAAGACTAGCAGAGTGGAGTCTTTCAAACAGCTCATTAATGAGTGGTAACGGATACCAGTTTCATATTGTGAGGCTTGTTCAGAGCTGGGTAGTCCACACAATGAAGGAAGGAGACATCTTTCTTTACCACAAAGCAGATTGTGGTCCCCATTAGGGATGAGGAGGTGCAAATGAACCCCTTCTTCAGGTTTTCCTCAAGATAAATCTGGAGTTCCTGTAGTTTGGGTTTGGAGAGGGAGTAAATGGGAATCTCTGTCCCCAGCTGGAGGTTGATGGGCAGTCAGCTGCAGTGAGGTGGTAGGGTGTTGGCTTTCTTTTTGCCAAACACATCAACATAATGTTGAGATTTAACAGGAATAGGGAAGTCCTGGTGATTGCCAGGGTCACCTTTGAATCTTCTCTTTTTGCCTCTGAATTCTTTAGAGGACCAAGTAAGCCACAAAGGGTTGCTGGTCCTGGGTTGGCTCTTGGGAAACAGGATTGTCTGTGAGATGGGGAGTCAAAGTGTACTGTGCCTGACCGCCAGTGGATGTGCAGCTCATGGATGACAAGCCAAAGGATGCCAAGGACAACTGATGAATGTGATGCACAAATTAGCTCAAACTGGAGGACTTCTCAGTGATCTCAAAGGTAGTTACCTCTAAGGGAGCTGTCTGGTAGATGACTAGTCCTGACAAAAGGAGTGACCCATCTATAGAATCCACTAAGTCAGGAGATGGCGCCAACCCAGCCTGGACCCCACCCCGATTGGGGCTGAACCTTGGTGTTTCCCAACCAGAGCACAGTTGTACCTTGGTGGGGCAGCTTGATGCGAAGTGTCCTGATTCTCTGCAGTACAGGCATAGGTCTGATGCCTGACATCAATTCTTCCCCATGACGGAGAGCTGGGCTGGACCTGATTGGCTTGCATAGGTTTGGTAACAGAGGAGGGATGAGTTTTCCAGGAGCAGAGACTCCCAAGCCAGTGTCTCCCCAGTAAGCAGGCTAATAATCAATCCCACTGGTCAGTATGACCATGGGCACAGAAGAAATAGGAATTGACATTGATTTAGAAACCCTCAACATGTGTCATGATCACCAATGAACTTGTCAGGCAGAGGGAACTTGCACTTGTGGAATGTGGGGGTCAGGGCTGAAGGCAGCATGGCTTGAGCTTGCAGAACTGCATTCTGCACTTGCAGTGGGACAACCCACTGCTTTATGGCAACTCTGTGGCTCCCACTATCTCTGTCAGAGAGATATTGGCCTTTGAAGGATCAATGTGTGCTATATCATCTCTAGTCCCCTTATTGTTTGTGTTGCGGCTGCTCAAACTGTCAGTGACTGTTACAAGGGCATTCATGCCTTGTTGGAGTAGAAGTCAGGCCTTTTGATCAGGACAGGAGTTGGTAGCCAGGAATCAGAGCTCAGGGTCAGAACTGGAGTCAGTGGCCAGATGCTAGAGCCAAAAGTCAGAGCCAAAGTCAGAGGTCAGGAATTGGAGCCAAGTGTCAGAACTGGGTTACCTGGAGTAAGGCAAGGCAGGAGCAAGGCTGGAGTCAAAGCAAGACCAGGGGCTGGGTCCAAGGTAGAAGCAGGGCTGGAACAAAGCAGGAGTAAGGCTGGAAGCAAGCAGGTCTTCCAGCCATGGATGAATGCTTTGAGCTGTCCCTGAACTACTGCTGCTGCTGGGCTTAAGAGCTGGTCTGCTGACCCTTCCAACCAATCAAGCAATGTAGCCAATCAGGCAGCTACAGGCCAACTGTGCTTGGTAGGTTGCCCAGAGACTGGCTATGCTGCAGGCCCTGATGCCTGACACACATTTAGGAAGAAAAAAAAAATCCCTTTTCCCAGGTAGCGAGGATCAGGTCACCAGATCAGTCTTTTCCAGGCTTGCTGGTCCAATGCTCACTCCATATCCTCTCCATTCTCCCATAGTCTAGCCACCATTTTCTTGTCTATCCTCTTGTTCTCTGCTCATGAGAAAAAAATCAATGGAACAAATACAAAATGAAGAATAACTGGCTAAGTGATAGTACTGCAGACAAGGATCTAGGGCAGTGTTTCCCAAACTTGGGACACCGCTTGTTTAGGGAAAGCCCCTGGCGGGCCGGCTGGTTTGTTTACTTGCTGCATTCGCGGGTCTGGCCAATTGCGGCTCCCACTGGCTGCAGTTCGCTGCTCCAGGCCAATGGGAGCTGCTAGAAGCAGCGGCCAGCACGTCCCTCTGTCCACACCGCTTCCAGCAGCTCCCATTGGCCTGGAGCAGCAAACCGCGACCGATGGGAGCCACGATCGGCCGGACCTGCGGACACGTCAGGTAAACAAACCGGCCCAGCCCACCAGGGGCTTTCCCTAAACAAGCAGTGTCCCAAGTTTGGGAAACACTGATCTAGGGGGTCTGTTGGATCACAAATGTAATATAAGTCAACAATGTGATGCAGTTGCAAAAAAGACTAATATCCTAGGTTGTATTAGCAGGAGTGCCATATGTAAGACATGGGAGGTAATTCTCCCACTCTGCTTGGCAATGGTGAGGCCTCAGATGTAGTAGTGTGTCCAGCTTTGAGCACACTACTTTAGGAATGATGTGGACAAACTGGAGAGAATCGAGAGGGAAACAACAAAAATGATACAAGGTTTAGAAAACCTGACCTATGAAGAAAGGTTAAACAAACTAGGCATGTTTAGTCTTGAAAAAAGAAGACTGAGGGAGGACCTAATAGCAGTCTTCAAATATGTGAAGGGCTGCTTCAAATATGTGAAGGCCTCTATAAAGAGGATGGTAATCAATTGTTCTCCATAGCTACTAAAGGTAGAACAAGATGTAATTGTCATAATCTGAAGTAAGGGACATTTGGGTATGTCTACACTGGCAGAGTTACAGCGCCGGTCAGAGAGCGCTGAAGGGAAACCTCTGTTGTGTGTTCACACTGTCAGGTGCCTGCGCAATAGCTTGTTCACACTTACGGCACTTGCAGCAGTATTCAGAGCAGTGCACTCTGGGCAGCTATCCCACAGGGCACCTCTTCTTCTTCTGCCTCTAAGAGTTGTGGGAAGGCAGAGGGAGTCACAGGGCATCCTGGGTCCGGTCCCATTGCCCCGTGATTCATTGCTTCACATCCCAGCAATCCC
Source organism: Mauremys mutica (assembly GCF_020497125.1). Lineage (NCBI taxonomy): Eukaryota > Metazoa > Chordata > Testudines > Geoemydidae > Mauremys > Mauremys mutica. The sequence goes on along the minus strand of NC_059072.1, from coordinate 301,755,218 downwards.
TGTGCTTCCATCCACATTTTGTACCATTTTTCAATGGTTTGTGTACTGCGTGCTCTGCTCTGCCTCTTCAGTCTGAAGGAATGGATTGACCAATATGCTGCTTGCTCTCACTAACACATCATGAGTGGCAGTGGAGTTATTCCTTAAACCAAAAAGGCAAGAACAGTTTGACATTGATCTCGTCATGCATAGTAGCTACGACAAGAGATTGCTTGTGGCATTCTCGCAGGTGCTGACCACAGTGGAACGCTGCTTTTGGGCTCGGGAAACAAGCACTGAGTGGTGGGATCACATCATCATGCACATCTGGGATGAGGAGCAGTGGCTACAGAACTTTCGGATGAGGAAAGTCACATTCATGGGATCATGTGATGAGCTCACCCCAGCCCTGCAGTGCAAGGACATGAGAATGAGAGCTGCCCTTCCGTTGGAGAAGCGTGTGGCAATTGCACGGTGGAAGCTGGCTACTCCAGACTGCTACCGATCGGTCGCTAACCAGTTTGAAGTGGGAAAGTCGACCGTTGGACTTGTGTTGACAGAAGTGTGCAGGGCCAAAAGACCGTGACTCTGGGTGACGTGCGTGACATTGTGGATGGCTTTGCACAAATGGGCTTCCCTAACTGTGGAGGAGTGATAGATGGCACTCATATTCCAATTCTGGCACCAGACCACCTAGCCACCAAGTACATTAATCAGAAGAGGTATTTCTCTATCATTCTTCAGGTGCTTGTGGATCACCATGGACATTTCATGGACATTAACGCAGGCTGGTCCGGAAAGGTGCATGACGCACACATCTTTCGGAACACTGGCCTGTTCAGGAAGCTGCAAGCAGGGACTTTCTTCCAGGACCAGAAGATCACCATAGGGGAAGTCGAAATGCCCATTGTGATCCTGGGAAACCCTGCCTACCCCTTAATGCCATGGCTTATGAAGCCATACATGGGGCACCTTCTGCCCTGGCCCTTATGCGGCTTGCCTGTGTGCAGCAATATTTCCCCCCCAGCCCCACCATGACGGCAGAGTGGTGCAGGAAAGTTACCCTTAATGGAGAAAGAAACAAAGCAGGTCTGACAAAGCACCTGCAGCAGCGGTTTGCCCAGTATCTCCATGAGAGTTTCTTGGATATCTCTGAGGCAGATTCCCATCAAGTGAGAGAGTCAATTACAGTGCTGTGATGGCCTTTTTCTTAATGTAGCACTTGAGTGAGGCCAGGCCTGAGAAAAATCACTGCTGGAAAAAAACATGGGGAGAGTGAAGCCCTAGTTCACTATGGTGTTTAAGCATGTACATTACTTTAAACACAGATGGTCCCACTGAAGTCAGTAGGATCATTCGTGTACTTGAACTTGGGATGCTATGTTCAAAATGGGTTTTAAATTTTATTTTGACAGTAGTGAGGTTTGTAGGGATTCTCAAGTATTGAGAGCAAAGTCACTGATATGGGCCAGTTGCCATGAAAGTGTTGTCTCTCCCATGAAAACAGTGCTCGTTCTTGAGGCTGACAATTCCATTGGAAAGAAGCTGTTGCAGGAGGTCATGATCACTGAGAAAGAAACTGTCCTTCAGATAGCTCACAGCAGTCTGGTGAAGGGCTTTGAAAAATGAATCTTGAAGCATTGAACTTTGACAGTTGTCAATAGAGATCAAATGCAGAAAGCTATCCTTGAGTCCCTAGAACTATGGCTGTGTTTCACCATCAATATGATTGAGAAAATTCTTCAGTAAAGGCAAAATGCTATTTTATTTCAGAAACAGAAAATATATAAATGTACATAAACAAAACGAAGAATTAATCACCAATTATCGTTCACAGCAGCTATGGGGCAGTGCACAGAACTGATAGCACGAAGCCCAGTGCTTGGGCACCTTCTCTCTACTTTTGCAACATAATGCACACTGATGACACTTCATAAATAATGATTGAAAGTGTCCATTAAAACAAGATAGTGGCAGGCTGTCAAGTTGTTTTAAAGAGGTGCTGGGTCAGTCACTGCTCAATAATGGAATTCCATTTATTTTTAATAAATTCTAGTGCTTCACTGAAATATATTTCTACAGTTATTGTTCCATTTGGCAAGGATGTTTTAATAGAAGTGGAATGCATGCCAAAATGAAATAGTTGGATTTTCCATTCAGGGCAGCTGTGGATCTGTCAGGCAAGTGAGAGGCTAAGCAGAATTAGGACCAGAGGTGACGACCCCCCCCGGAGTAGTCTCACATGGCCTACTCCCCAATTGCAAATCTCAATACCGCCAAACCCATTGTGGTATCACTGTGTCCTGGAAACAGCAGGAAACCTTCAGGAACATGGCATATGATAGGGATGGTTGTTACTGTATTCCTTGTTTGTCAATCAAGATATGTCTTCAGATTTGGCCATGTCATCCCCACAAGTAATTCCCTGTCCTTCAAGTCCTCTAATTTTAGGGGGGCTGGTGTGTGGCTCTAGGCAAACCAGTGTTAGGGACCAGGATGTAGGCAGTCTAATGGTCAGAGTAGGCATCCAGGTCAGGGAACAGAGTCAACGGTCAGCACCAGGGTCAATTGCTGATTACCAGAACCCAAGGGCAAGCCAGAATCAGAGCCAGGAATTGAAGCTGGGAGTAGGAGCTAGGGTCAGTGTAACAGAGCACTTCACTGCTTGTCCCAAAAATCAGTCGGAGACCACTTAATATGCAAGCACCAGTGCCCTTTTATTCCTTGTGTCAGTTCCCACCACCATTTATATACAGTCCATTCCAGCCAGCTCCCTGAGAGATAGCTAGCTTCTTCAGTCAGCTGGGAACTACAGCCTCAGGCTCCTCCCTTTCCTGTCCCACCCCGGCTTCCTTCCTGCCAGCTTTATATAGCCTCCTGGCTAACAAGGCCTGCAGGTGTTTTTCTTTAGACCCTTTGGCAAGCCACACCCAGCCAGTACCAATTAATACCCCTTAATGGAGCTGGGCTAACAAGAGCCTGGCCAGAACCTTTTTGGCCAGCACCCTGTTATAGTCAGATACCAACTGCCAGAGCCAAGGGTCAAGCCAGAGTCAGAACTGGGGGTCAGAACTAGGACTGGCAACCGATGGACAGAAGCAAGACATAACGGCAGGAACTGGAGGAGAGGAAAGGATCAGGCACAGAGCAGGAGCACTGTGGGAAGTGGGAGCAAAGGCAGGGGCAAGGCAGGAATCAGAAACTGGCTTTGGTGCAGCATGTCAGGTCTAATACAGCAGCAGAAGAATCCCCTAGTTGCTCAGACAACTTGCTATGCCTCCTTCTGGCTTATATAGCATGGTTGAACCAATCAGGGGAGCTGGGTGATCCTCCAATCAGGGCTCCCCTGGGTGGTGTCTTGGCTGAGGGCTGTAGTCCTGTTAGCTTCTCAGGCTGTCAGTTTTCACTAGATATTGGGTGGTGGCCAAGATGCAACAGCTGTCTAAGAATTCAGCAGCCTGGGTTTGAGCCCTGGGATGTCACAACCTGCTCATTATAAACCACAACAGTAGGCTGTAAAAATGACTGATCTGCAAGAATGAAGAACATCCTCAGTCAACTAGTTGTATAATTTTAGAAACCATAAGGGTAAACTGGTTGGTGGTTGGGTCACACTGATTATATCATTTTCATAGAGTTGAAAGGGGGCATTATACCACAGAAACCCTTCTAAATTATAATGGGAAAGAAAATTCCATCAAAGCACCAATATGTGTATTGGCACATCCTTTAACTATAACAATAAAGGAAGGGAAAACCAGTCATGGGTGATTGATTGGTAAGAGGAGCTGCTTTGGAGATACTGAGAAGTAACGCACTCAGAAATTAACAGTGCAAATTAAAATTTAGGTAGTGTGTGAAGCAGGGATTTAAAGCCATTAGGCTAGATATTGTTCTCAGTATCAGCAGTGAAACTCAGGATTCACATAACATAAGAACATAAGAGAGGCCGTACCGGGTCAGACCAAAGGTCCATCTAGCCCAGTATCTGTCTACCGACAGTGGCCAATGCCAGGTGCCCCAGAGGGAGTGAATCTAACAGGCAATGATCAAGTGATCTCTCTCCTGCCATCCATCTCCATCCTCTGACGAACAGAGGCTATGGACACCATTCTTACCCATTCTGGCTAATAGCCATTTATGGACTAAGCCACCATGAATTTATCCAGTTCCCTTTTAAACATTGTTATAGTCCTAGCCTTCACAACCTCCTCAGGTAAGGAGTTCCACAAGTTGACTGTGCGCTGCGTGAAGAAGAACTTCCTTTTATTTGTTTTAAACCTGCTGCCTATTAATTTCATTTGGTGACCCCTAGTTCTTGTATTATGGGAATAAGTAAATAACTTTTCCTTATCCACTTTCTCAACATCACTCATGATTTTATATACCTCTATCATGTCCCCCCTTAGTCTTCTCTTTTCCAAGCTGAAGAGTCCTAGCCTCTTTAATCTTTCCTCGTATGGGACCCTCTCTAAACCCCTAATCATTTTTGTTGCCCTTATCTGAACCTTTTCTAGTGCTAGAATATCTTTTTTGAGGTGAGGAGACCACATCTGTACATAGTATTCGAGATGTGGGTGTACCATGGATTTATATAAGGGCAATAATATATTCTCAGTCTTATTCTCTATCACCTTTTTAATGATTCCTAACATCCTATTTGCTTTTTGACCGCCTCTGCACACTGCGTGGACATCTTCAGAGAACTATCCACGATGACGCCAAGATCTTTTTCCTGACTCGTTGTAGCTAAGTTAGCCCCCATCATGTTGTATGTATAGTTGGGGTTATTTTTTCCAATGTGCATTACTTTACATTTATCCACATTAAATTTCATTTGCCATTTTGTTGCCCAATCACTTAGTTTTGTGAGATCTTTTTGAAGTTCTTCACAATCTGCTTTGGTCTTAACTATCTTGAGAAGTTTAGTATCATCTGCAAACTTGGCCACCTCACCGTTTACCCCTTTCTCCAGATCATTTATGAATAAATTGAATAGGATTGGTCCGAGGACTGACCCTTGGGGAACACCACTAGTTACCCCTCTCCATTCTGAGAATTTACCATTAATTCCTACCCTTTGTTCCCTGTCCTTTAACCAGTTCTCAATCCATGAAAGGACCTTCCCTTTTATCCCATGACAGCTTAATTTACGTAAGAGCCTTTGGTGAGGGACCTTGTCAAAGGCTTTCTGGAAATCCAAGTACACTATGTCCACCGGATCTCCCTTGTCCACATGTTTGTTGACCCCTTCAAAGAACTCTAATAGATTAGTAAGACACGATTTCCCTTTACAGAAACCATGTTGACTATTGCTCAAAAGTTTATGTTTATCTATGTGTCTGACAATTTTATTCTTTACTATTGTTTCAACTAATTTGCCCAGTACCGACGTTAGACTTACCGGTTTGTAATTGCCGGGATCACCCCTAGAGCCCTTTTTAAATATTGGCGTTACATTAGCTAACTTCCAGTCATTGGGTACCGAAGCCGATTTAAAGGACAGGTTACAAACCTTAGTTAATAGTTCTGCAACTTCACATTTGAGTTCTTTCAGAACTCTTGGGTGAATGCCATCTGGTCCCGGTGACTTGTTAATGTTGAGTTTATCAATTAATTCCAAAACCTCCTCTAGTGACACTTCAATCTGTGACAGTTCCTCAGATTTGTCACCTACAAAAGCCAGCTCAGGTTTGGGAATCTCCCTAACATCCTCAGCCGTGAAGACTGAAGCAAAGAATCCATTTAGTTTCTCCGCAATGACTTTATCGTCTTTAAGCGCTCCTTTTGTATTTTGATCATCAAGGGGCCCCACTGGTTGTTTAGCAGGCTTCCTGCTTCTGATGTACTTAAAAAACATTTTGTTATTAGCCTTGGAGTTTTTGGCTAGCCGTTCTTCAAACTCCTCTTTGGCTTTTCTTATTACACTCTTGCATTTAAGTTGGCAGTGTTTGTGCTCCTTTCTATTTGCCTATTTCTATTCACACCACTGACTTTCATGGATTTTCTCCAGCCTCACACCAGTGCAAGTGAGATCAGGATCCTGCTCATTGTTTAAAATTGCAGAGTGAATTTTGAAAAGAGTCTTCAGGGCATGGAACAGATAAGCCATTTCTGTATAAAGGAGTGTTACTTTCTGAGCTTCCAAATCTTACAAGGCTTAATCTAGCATGTCTCACAAAGCCTTGAACCTTTATAAAGAGCCATTGTCTGACCTAGGAAGCTCTTAGTGCCAACTGGCAAGGGGCACAGAGAGGGTGCATAGGGGTTACAGGCATAGGCACCGACTCCATGGATGCTCCAGGGATGAAGCATCCACAGAAAAAAATTCTGGGTGCTTAGCACCCACCGGCAGCCAGCTCCCCTTCCCCCACACTAGCACTTCTGCCCACTGTGATCAGCTGGTCTGCAGCGTGAAGGAGGAGCTGGGGGGGGCAGGGGAGCAATGGGGATGGGGTGTGCTTGGAGGAGAGGGTGGAACTGGGCATGAAGAGATGGGGTGGGGGCGGGGCAGGAAGAGATGGGGCCGGGGTGGGAGGAGGCAGGGTTGGGGTGGAAGTTGGGGGAAGGGATGGGGTAGGGGATGGGGCCTGGACTGGAGCGGGGGGTTGAGCACCTGTGGTTACAGGAATCTCCTGACTCTGCTCACCAAAAGAGTTTCATGTGAGGTCTTGAATAAAAGCCTGTGTCACTCTCATCATCAAGATAATTGTGAAATGCATGTACAGATACTATGTAAGAAGTTATATAAATATACTGAAAATATGTTCTTAATGTCTGTGTCTGGAGGGGTTGATCACCAGCAAAGGTGAAAAACAAAAGCTCTGTGAGAAGAGATGTTTGTCCTTCCATCTGTTTACAAGTAAATTGGGCATTGTCTCATTCACAGTGGGTCTCCTGCCACCAATCTGAATGCAAATGAACGGTTGTAAGAACTTCAGAAAGAAACTAAGGGCTTGTCTACACAATTAACAACTTTCTTGCTCAGGGTGTGAAAAAACACCCCCAACCTCCCAGCACAGCAAGTTGCAGCGCTGTAAAGTGCCAGTGTAAACAGTGTCCCAGCTCTGGGAGCTACGCCCCTCGCTGAGGTGGTTTTTTTAGAGTGCTGAGAGAGCTCTCTCCCAGTGCTGCACCGCATCCACACAGGCACGTTAAAGTACGGCCGTTTAGCGCTGCCAGTGTAGACTAGCCCTAAGAGCATGTCTACATTACAAAATTAAGTTGACTTAAGTTAGGTCGACCTACAGCCATCACAGTAATTAAGTTGGCTCTTCATGGCCACACTATGTTCCTCTCGGCAGTGTGTCCCCTCACCAGGAGTGCTTGCACTGATTAAAGTGGGGCATTGTGGTGCACTGACAATTGGAGCCCCGCTGCCCTAGGCTGTCAGCCCAGGGGCAGGCGGGGCTGCAGCCATCAGGTCAAGGGCGGGCAGGGCTCTGGCTGTCAGTGGCAGCAACAGGAGATATAAGCAATGCAGTGTTTACACGGACACTGTGTTGACCTAACTACATTAACCTAATTGCTACGCCCCTTGTGGAGGTGGAGTTATTAGGTCAATGTAGTGGATGAATAGCAAAAATCCTCAACTGCTGGAGCTGGGACACTAGATGAGGAGAGCTCTGAGTTACTACAGAGAATTCTTTCCCAGGTGTCTGTGTGGTGGGTCTTGCCCACATGCTCAGAGTCACCATGTTTGGGGTTGGGAAGGAATTATTCCCTGGGTCAGATTGACCAGAGACCCTGGATTTTTTTCGCCTGCTTCTGCAGCCTGGGGCACTGCAGGTTTAAACTAGTGTAAATGGTGAATTCTCTGTAACTTGAAGTCTTTAAGCCATGATTTGAGGATGTCAGTAATTTAGCCAATGCTTAGGAGTCTATTTCAGGAGTGGTTGAGGTTCTGTGGCCTGCAATGTGCAGGAGGTCAGACTAGATGATCACAATGACCCCTTCTGTTCTGACTTTAAAGTCTATGAGTTAAATCGGTAGAAGAAACATTGTAGGTTAGTCTATAAGGTGCCACAGGACCCTTTGCTTCTATTGTAGTGTAGACCCTTACACAGTTAGCTCACCATAAGCTGCCTTATGTAGACTGTAAACGGGTCGACTCACCCCTGCAGCGCCTCCTGCTGGTTACTCTGGGAATTAGCTCTGTTCAGCACCGGAGCACCCTCTGCAGGCTGGTGATCCACCTGTTCTCAGGCCCCCGTGTCCCTCCCTGGACCCGGTGCCCCTTTTCTCCAGGGTGCTGCCCCCTGGCAGTAACCCTTTTTCTGGGGGTTCCCCCTTTGTCTCAGGGAACCCCCACCCTCTATCCCTACCTTGCCTCAGTATGTGGCTACTGTCAGTCATTGTCTAGCCCCACACCCTGGGGCAGACTGCAGTATCGGCCTATTCATCATTGGCAGGGTTGGGTTTGGACCTGCTGCTTTGGCCTACCCCTGGGCTGCCCTCTGCAACCCCCAGTACCCATTGGCCTTGTGCAAGGCCGCAGCCTGGGGCTTTCCTGGCTAGAGCTCCTCAGCCTTTCCCCGGCCCTGCTCCACTCAGGTATTCAGCCTCAAGCTAAGCAGCCAGGCCCATCCCTCTCTGAAGGCAGAGAGAGACTGTTTGCCTTTGGCTCCCTGGCCTTTTATAGGGGCCAGCTGTGGTTCAGTTTGGGGCGTGGCCTCACCTGCAGCCACTTCCTCCATTAGCCCAGTCTTGAGAACCGCCGCTCTCAAGCCCTGCCAGGCCACTTTTAAACCCCTCTGGGCCGAAGCAGGGGGTCACCCTGCTACATAGACCTAACTCTGTAGTATAGACCAGGCCTACCAGAAAGAGAAAACAGCAGGGGGAGAGAACCTTATCTTAAGGTGCACTTCAAAGGTATGCTATATTTGGGGGGCAGAGAAGACACCCAGAAGACACTCTGCAGAAGTCAACAGATAGTGAGTTTGCTTAATGAAAAAGACGTCTCAACCAAGCTTAGTTGAAAACACTGGAAAGAACTTTGGGTGAGGTAAGTTTCTTTAGACTGGAGGTTAACCTGTTAGTTAATTTAGTCTCAAGAAAGTGAGTTATGATTTTGTTTTTTATGTAACCATTTGTTTCCAATATTCTTACGCACTATCACTTGAATCTCTATTCTTTGATAATAAACTTATCCTTGTTCTCACTGTAAGCAGGGTTTAAATAAGCTCTCCCTGATAGGGAAGGTGGGAGGTCCAGGGCTCCCCATAGCAGCCCTTGCTCCCTGGGCAGCTCCTACCACAGCCCTGCTCTGCCTTCTGGCCTTGCCAGGGGGTCAGGCTTCAGGGGGAAGAGGACGAGCAAGGGGCCCTGTGTTGAGGGGAGGAACTAAGGCCCACATTAGCCCCCCCCCCCACCAGGAAGAGGCTGGTGTCACTAGTATGGGCTGTGATTCGTGGCAGTGGAGCTGATTACCCTATCATCTCCCTCGCTGCTCTGCACAGCTCCTGCTGCTGCCACTCTGCTCATGTTAAAAGGTGCATGTGTATGACCTTCCCGCTTTTAAAGTGGGGGCTGTGACATTGCATCCTATATTCTTCACAGTGATATTAATATGATATAATTACATCATAATTATGATGTATTTTATTTAAGATAAAGCAAGATGTCATTGGAAAGGTTATGATTTGCTTAATATGATTATCCTATTTGTATGCATATATCATTTTTGTATCTGAAGTTAGGAATATTGACTATGTATCTATATTTCAAATGTGTTTATACCTGGGGAATGCACACTAGAGAAGATGCTTTCATTCTAGATAGCTGGCTGGGAAGGGCCCATTCAGGTTAATGAGCTATTAGAGAGAACAATACGCCTTAGGAGAAACTTATCTCCCACCTGGGGAGCCTTCCTGAGCATGCTATAGACAGCCTCCAAGTAATGACTGCTGTGACACTCCAGGGACATGTGACCAGATCATCTGGTGCTGGACTCCATCTTGGGATGTCAGTATTTTTCCACTGACTGGCGTGGGAACCAAACTTTGAAACAAAGGGTTCATGCCCTATGCAAAAGCTATATAAAGCAGGGGAGTGACATCATCGTGGTTCTTCACTGACTCCCCCACCCAAGAAGACTCCTGGAAACACCCGAGGAACAAAGACTGACCTGGAGGGAAGGGCTGGACCAAGGCTAAAGGGATTTTTAGCCTATGAGTGGAACACTGGGGATTCCAAGCTGTAAGCAAGTGCAGCTTGCCCCTTAATCTGCAGCCTGCTTGTGTCATCATTTAGGGTCAGAATTTGCTATTCATATCTGATTTATGTAGTATATTAAGCTTAGTTTGTGGTTTTTGTTTATTTGCTAAGTAATCTGCTTTGATCTGTTTGTTATCCCTTAAATCTATCTTTTGTAGTTAATAAACTTGTTTTTGCTTTATCTAAAACCAGTGAGTGGGTGTCATAACTCAGGGCAGAAAGCTGTTGCATATTCCTCTCCACATTGAGGGAAAGGACGAATTTCATGAGCTTATGCTGTACAATTCCCTGTGCAGCGCAAGACAATATAATTTTGGGTTTACACTCCAGAGGGGGTACATGCCTAGGAACTGGGAGGTACCATAGCTGGAGCCTTCCCATGCAGGGACTGGTCAGAGCATCCACATATAACTGCAGCTGGGTGTGTCCCTACCTGTACGTGTGCTGGTGAAAATGCAGGGTGGAGCTTAGAGAGGGCTTGGCAGCTTGTCACAGCAGTACAGTGTAAAAGGGAGCCCAGTCTGATGGGTCAGGGATCTCAGTAGTACCCCAGTTCCAGGTGGCACCTCAGGGGGAACCAGTCACATGGGAGCCATGCCCCCCCCCAGCCCTCCCAGTTTCTGCATCCCTGACCACCACAATGCCAGCCTTTTGCTTCCTGAACTCTCCTGCCTCATTCACTACACACCAGGAGTGACGAAAGCTAGCTAAAAGTGTGGGGGGGGCATAGGTGCCCATACCATAGCCCTGCTCCCTGCACTGCCCTTTTCCCTGGAGGCCCTGGCCCTTTGCCACCTCTTCTCCCCAAGACCCCAGCCCCCGCTTGCTCCTCTCTGCCCCCTCCCCAAAAGTGATGGAGCCATGGACCCCTGTTCCAGCACCCCCCATACACCTTCCAACTTCTGTAGTCAACAGGTCTGACAGACAACAACTTCATTCACTACAGACACCTGATTTATTTCCTATTTGTTCATGCTGACTCATCCCAAGCTCAGCATGGCTCTCTCCCTTTTTGCACTTGCTCCAGTGGCTCTGGCAGGTTCCAGTTGTTCCTGGTACATGGACTGGAGTCTTTAGAATGTTTCAGAGATTTTGTCAGGCTGCCAAATGTTTCCTGAGGAACACAAGTGAGAGAAAGGAAGTAGTGATTGTTAACACTTTGCAACTCAGCCAAGGGCTTGTCCACATTGAAAGTTATACCACTATAAAGGTAGAATATGAATTTAAACTGCTCTAGTTACACCAGTATGACTCCCTATGTTGACACTTATTCCAGAGTTCCTTTTTCCGATTTACCTTATTTGGAAGTGGTTTAAACTAAGATGAAAAAAAAATCCAATTATTGTGGAGTAAGAGTATTCTCATGAGGAGTTACACAGGTATAACTACAGTGGTGTAATTAAATGCTATAACTGGAAAAAAATCTGTATAGATGAGCCCTGTATCTGAACAGAGTTTCACGGGACAAAGAAGAGATGCTTCTGTAACTTGAGAAGGCTCTCCCTGATGAGTATCAAAGGCATGCTGAAAACAATAAATGTGTTAATACTTCTCAAACAAAAAGTCACAAGAATCCTTAATAATTAAAAGTGTTTGAGTACCTAAATCTAGAGGTCACTCCCAGCTCCCCCTATAATAAACAAATCATATCTCTCATGGTTGCTGTATGTTGAAATCCTTGATTCAGACTTCAGCAGTATCAACATACATGCCTGTGGGATGTCCAGGCAGCAGTGGATTATTTCCCCAAGGGAAGTATATGACTTCACTTCCTTGTGTGCCTAAACTCCTTGATTAAACCCTTGTCCCACTGTCCATGCCCCCACTTGATTACTCAATAGTGAACTCCAGTGTATTGACCATAGGGAGAGGCAGTTCTTCCCCCAAATCCCATTTCTGTGATTTTTTCCATTAGTTAAATTGGCTCTTCTCTGTGCCATGTTGCAGTGGGACTCATATAATTCCAAATCCTTGTAAAATAGAAAAACCTCTGTTTCATGAATCCACAAAATCAAAAGTTTAAAAATGTCAGAAGCACTACTGCTAAAATTAAGATACAGAATCATTAATCATTGTGTCTTAAGACAATGAGAAAGTTTTCCATTTTCCCAGCAAGAGAATTTCTAACTTACCCATGGGATTCCTCTTAGTCCTAAAACTAATGTGGTCTGTTTTGTATAGATTACAAAATGTTCAGGAATAAACATGTTAAGGACACGCAGTACTTCCCCTTTAAATATATATATTTTTCTTTGGGAAAGACAAAAACTGTCAGACTCACTTAAGAAACCAAGCTCCATCCCTTACAGCAGCCCTTAGGCATTCTGTAGCAGTTATAAAAATCCTTCTGACTCACCTGTTTGGCCTTTGGAAGAGTTCAGAAAATCTTACTAATATCTTCCAGGGTGGAGAGAAGGAGACAAGTCCTAGCAGGCTTTCCTAAATCCAATGCTTTAGAAGGAGCATAGGTTCCTCAGAGCAGACAGGGGAAGTTTTGCCCATCTTGGCTTGAATCAGACAGGGTATTCATTTTACCTAATGTTACAAACTCTCCAAATATGGCTTTGCCTAAGCCCATCTCAAGTGCTCAGCAGCAGGGATGGCTTCAGGCACCAGTGCACCAAGTGTGTGTCTGGGGCGGCATGCCGGTCGCCGTAAGGGCGGCAGTCAGGCAGCGTTTGGCGGTATGCCCGCAGGAGGTCCTGCGGCCTCGGCGGCAATTCGGCGGTGGGTACGCCAAAAGCGCAGGCCCGGCAGATCATCCGCAGAAATGCCGCCGAATCCGCGTCCTCAGCGGACCGCCCACAGGGATGCTGCCGAAGGCCTCCTGACTGCCATGCTTGGGGTGCAAAAAACATAGAGCCGCCCCTGCTCAGCAGCCATACTAATTAAAAAAAGGTCTTTTTCAGAAGCAAATTGTTTACCATGGTGTGATGCTATACTCCAAATTCTTTATGAAAATATGCTTATAATATGGATATGACATAACCAAGATATATTTTATGCAAGATGGCTCTTGTAAGGTATCATTGGAAAGGTTATGATTTACTGAATGTGATTATCCAATTTGTATGCATATATCATTTCTGTATCTAAAGTTAGGAATATGGACTATGTAACCATTACAACTGGATGTGTATTGGGAAGACACCCACCAGACAAGAGGCCATCAGATTTGATGAGCCATCAGGAAGGGGAAACAAAACCAAGAAAATACTAATCTCTCTCCCTCCTGGGAGGCGTCCGGAGATGTAACTTGACAAGACCACTTGACCTAGTAGTGTCACCTGATACTAAACATTATCTGGGACTACTTATAATATTCCACTGAGAGGGGATGGGGGTTCAATTTTGGGAAACAAAAGGATTCCCGCCTTATGTAAATTCTATTTAAGGGTGGGGAGGAAGGCAAACAAGACTCCTCCTCTCTGTCTGCCCAAGAAGAAAGACTGCAAAAGACACCTGAAGGGAAAGCAAGGGGGGAGTCCAGATTGAGACAGGAGTCCAGCCTGAAAAGAAATATAACTGGAACTCTGAACCACAGAAACTTTATAACCTGCCTAAAACAACATTTAAGGTAAGAAATCACATTTTGTAACCTGTTTCTTAAGTATAGTGAGTTTAGCTTGCATAGTTTGTTTTACTTGCTCAGTGATCTTCTTTGTTCTGTCTATTATCGCTTATATTCACTTAAAATTTACCTTTTGTAGTTGTTAAACTTATTTCTTGTTTATAATATAACTCTGGTTGTACAACTCACAATTGGGGTGAGGGGGAAGAGGCTGTGCATACCTTTCTCCACATTGAGGGAGGCGGCAGATTTCATAATATATCTTTGGGTCTTCACCCCAAGGGAGGTGGACACCTAAGTGCTGGGGGCAAGTCCCTTTTGTGAGCCTTCACATAACTGATCTCAGTGTCTGTTTCGTTCTGCAGTTTGGTGTTGCCCTGCCTCTGTGTGTGCTGAAGGAGGCTTAATAGAATAGCCAGCAAGACAGGTAAAAAGGGTATCCCAGGTTGGCACAATAGACAGGCTCAGTGGTATCTCAGTACATCAGGTGGCATCCTAAGCAGGGCAACCCTGCTTACTTGAAGCTGACTTAGAAGAATATGTCCCCCTTTCAGTGAAATTGTCTAAGGTAAGAAGATTATCCATGTGTGTCTGTAGTCTGCACTTTTCTGAGGAGAAACTTCTTCACTATGAGGCCTTAATAATCATGAACAGGGATGACATTGGCTACTTGCTTGATCATTTAGCCCTTAGCATGCTTACACAGCTCCCATTCAAATCAACATGATTCTTATATGTGCAAGGATTAGAAGTTCAGGAATCTCTAACTGGAGGAGGGACTCCAACTTTTCTACATTAAAGGACCATACTAACTCAGAAAAGTGTTAATCAATAAACTAAGGATGGACCTATAGTGAGTAGTTCATTACACCCCATGCTCCCTTTCTCACAGCAGAATCTTCAGAGGCTTGGATACCTCATCAGCCAAGGCAATCTTAGAAATGCAGCTACCCCCTCTGCACCTGGCCAGCTCTTCTAGCTGGTGTAGAGAGGAGAAACTGGCCACGGCTTCATCTCCTCCTGTGATAGGGTGTTGACCCCATATAAGGCAGAGCAGGTTGTTAGGATAATTAACCTGATAGCCCACACCTAGGGCCACCCAGGGACTGAAAGCCTAATTGATGATGAAACCCATAGCTGATCCTGTATAAGTCAGCAAGCTGAGACCAGAAAAGGGCTGTAGGGGAAGTAGTCTGCAATCATTTCCTGGGACAAGGGAGGTATGTTTGGGGCTACCTCATCTTGCAAAAACCCAAAGAAAGTAGGAGTCTACACTGACTCCCTGGGAGGCAAGAGTTTGGGCTGGTAAA
Source organism: Mauremys mutica (assembly GCF_020497125.1). NCBI lineage: Eukaryota > Metazoa > Chordata > Testudines > Geoemydidae > Mauremys > Mauremys mutica. The sequence goes on along the minus strand of NC_059072.1, from coordinate 301,740,143 downwards.
CCCAGATGAGGGGGCCAGACAATAGAGAAGGAAAGTAGGAAGGAGTCCAGAGAAACAACAACAGGGTCTGGGAGCAAGCAGACCATAGTTGCTAGACATAAGGCTTCTGGGCTGGAATCAGGAATAGTGGGTGGACCCAGTTTTCCCCTGCTAGTCAGTGGGGAAGTAGCATACGACGTGGCCTTGGAGCAGAAGACTGTCTGGAACAACATGTGGACAGCTGACCCTGTGAGACTTTGATAGCCCAGAAGGGGAGGAGTATATAGTGACCTGGCTTTAGGGCCGAGTCACAAAAAGGAAGCGCTGCGAATTCTGTAGAGCGAGGAGGGATACAGTGTGAGCAAGCCATCAGAAGTGGGGAGTGTCAGACTTGAGTGGAGCTAACCCCTAGACACAGTCACACAAAGGTGCCCAGTGGTGAGTGAATCCTGTGACAACCATTTTATGCCTTGAGGTGTGCATGGAGAGGTGGGTCCCAGCACTCAGGGAAATACATGGTTTTCTATACTGCAATTAAACACCTACAGCTGGTCCATGTCAGTTGACTCATGTGGCGATATTGTAAAATGGTGGTGTAGACATTCAGGCTCAGGCTGGAACCTGGGCTCTGGGACCTCCCTTCTCCCATTTTCCCCTCCCCCCCGCATGGGGACGTCTACATTGCCATTTTACAGCCCTGTAGCCCAAGTCTGCTGACATGGGCCAGCCATGACTGCTTAATTGCTGTGTAGACATACCCACAGGGACTACCCAGCTGCTGTGAATAGCAGTGGAGGACGGCTTTGTTCTTGCACCTTTTTCACCCTTCCTGTGCATCTGCCCAATAGTCAGGCACTAGCTGGCCCTTTCCATGTTTCTTTTTCTTCCATGTAGCCTGTCGTTTTAGATTCACAAGAGCAAAGAAGTCTGTGTCTGAGTAGCTGAGAGGATGCCTGGTTGGTGCATGAAATTCTTGAACTGGATTTGTCTGTTACTTAGTGATTGGGAAGTGGCAGCAATGAGAAGTTATGGAGTGGTGAGACTGAATAACAGAAAAGAGATGACATTTCACAGCAGGAAATCAGGATTTATGAGGCTAGTTATAGTGAAGGGAAGATGGAAAGCTGCACTAATGAGAGAATGGAAAGGGTGAGTAACATCCATCATTCTGCCTATTCATATTGTGTTAGGTGCTACTTTTTACATTCCTTTACTTAACTTTTTCATACAGAAAGAACAGCAAAAAACACCCTACTGTTTTTTCTTCAGTATAGTTCCTTTGTATAATTGACTCAGCTGCAAAATTTATACATTTACATTCCAAATATATAAATGAATACAAAGTAGAAAAAAATAAGTAAAAATGCAAGACATTAGTCCTCTTGCAATTACTGGGTTAAACGTAACACTGGTGTAACTCCATTTAGGTCAAGAGAGTTGAAATTAGCCATTTATACACTGATTAATATACTACAGTATTGTACTATGCTCTTTGGGGAGTTTTAAAAGGAAAGTTAACTAGATCGGGGACAATGATTAGATTTTTTTTTAACCTTTAAAAAAAAATCTAAACAAACGTCTAAGTGAAATTTAAAACTCACTGAAAAAAAGAAGAGATGCAGCATGTTGGAGATAGAAGCAAAAAGCATAAACATTTGGAGAAAGCTGGGAGGATGGTTGAGAAAAATGCAACAAAAACTGAACTTGAATGAGCCTGCAAGTCACAATGTAAACAGGCCAAGTTATTATGAATGCTTTATTTTTGTAAGCCTGGAGGAGACTAAAGAGTTACACAGAACAGTATAGGCATGCTTGTCTGATGGGTAAATAATGGGAAAATCCAAGTTTCCTTATGAAGTAATCACCAAACCTATCACCTTTGCTGTTCCTTTAGGCTTTGCCTCATGTTCACCCTGACCACACCTGGAATCCACATGGCAGCTTTTGGGGTAGTTCCCACAGTTTTGAACAAAAGTCTAGAGTAGATACAATTCTTATTTTCTCTTCCCTTGAGAACATTTTACTGCTAGAGGCACAATTAACCTGGGTCTGCAGGGCACCCTCTAATGTCCTGTAGATGTAGAATGGCCCTAGGCCATCAAGAACTAAGATTTCTTTGCTGGACAAGTTTGACCATGACCGTCGAAAGTTCCATCAGGTTTTTTAAACCAGTGTCATCTCCTGTTCGTGTTGCACCTGCACAGGTATCTCTCAGACTGGTCCAGGGTGAGACTTATCAGTCTGCTAACTGGAGAGGCATTGGGCTGGGCCTCTCAACTTTTGGAGAAATCTAGTTCCTGGACTTTGTCTAAGCCATGGCAGTGATTCCTGATGACCTGAGTCATACATGTATGGCAGAAGCTGCATGCCAAGCACTGAGGCAGGGATGCCAGCTGGTTGCTAATTATGCCACAGAATTTCAGTGCTTGGTGGCAGACATTGAATGGAATGAGGCCATGAAGTGCTATCACTTCCAACTTGGTTTAAACAATGAGATCAAAGATGAGCTGGCATGGGTGGAACCCCTGACTGGGCTGGACGCCTTAATCAATCCAAGTATCAAGACTGACAATTGCCTTTTAGAACACAGTCAAGAAAGGAGGATGGTTTCCTGACCCATGCTTCTGTTGATGAAACCTGCCAGACAACCTCCTTTGTCCAGCCAACAACCTGAACTGATGTAGCTTGGCATGGCCCCACCTCTTCAATGCAGAGAAGAACCAATGTTCTTCACCAATGTTGGGTGTCTGGTCTATATCTGTATTGTAGGGAACCTGGACATTTTGCCTTGAGCTCTTCTGCCAAGGTTTGATCCACATCTTGGTCAGGAAACACCAGGCCCTAGCCCTGATAGGGGAGTCTAAGCTGAGATGGTATTTCTTTCCTTGCTCTCACCTGCAGCACCCTCACTTTACCACTGGTAGTCTGGCAGCATCTAACCAGCACCTGACATACATTCAGATTCTCCTTGGCTCTGGTACTCTTCCATGTCAGAGTCAACTGGAGGATCTAGTTACTGGCACTTCCAGTAATTTTATGGACTTAGAATTCACTTGAGTGAATAAGATCGCAACACATTGCAAGGCTTTCTCTGATTTGAAAGAGTCCACTAATGGATCCCTTTCCTCATCAGGCCCAATCATGCAAGAGACTGTGCCCTTGGAGTTCAGTTCAGTTAGGTCTGCACCACGCATTTCTCAGTCATTCTTGGCATCACCTGGCTCACCACTCATGATCCACGCATCCTATGTGGTGCATTTTAGTTCTCCATACTATCAGCCTTGTCTCCCTGAACACAGTTCCAGATTGGAGGTTCTCTGTAGTTCAATCTTGCATAAGCCCTGTGTGCCTAGGGATTCAGGGGTGGAGGAGGCCAGTGCAAGAGCACTCTTATTAGCTACCACAGCCCTCCTAGCAGTCTTGGTGATCCCAGTGAAGTACCAAGACTGTGCAGATGTTCTCAGTAAGAAGGCTGAGATCTTGCCACCTCATCGTCACTGTGACTGTCCCATTGACCTCCAGTCTGGTGCCAAGTTTCCCTTGAGGAGTATCTACTCCCATCCTCTCAGTGTCCTGAAAAGAGCTAGGATGGGCAGAGCAGTGACGGTTAGACCAGGAGTCAGAACCAAGGGGCAGGAGTCCAAGAGCAAGCTGATAGGCAAGTCCATCACTACAGCTGGCGAGGGTGTCCACTTTGTTGCACAGACTCTTCCTGGAACTCTTCTTGAGCTTAAACAGGGTCCCTGGACCTGTCAGGGGCCACAAGGGAAGCTGTCAGTTCAACCTTCTGAGGTGGTACTTCCTGTGGCATATACCTCCACAGGATCTAGTGGTAATGCATGCAACCCTACGATGGCTGCCAGGTAGTGACTGTTGTCAGAGTGGTACCGGTGTGGTGCTCTGCTTTCTCCTTGTTGATATCACTCGGCTGCGTGCGTGAGTTCCCTCTGTGTGCTGCCCCAGCTCTGCAGGTAGCTGACACAGCAGACCCGACGAGAATCCCCAATAACCACAGAGTCCAGTAAGATGCAAAGCCGGCTAGGTTTATTGCGACCTCGGATACCTGTGCAGGGTCCCCGTAGATTACTTAGTCTACCAGGCGTACTGCGAGAGAGTGCCTCTTGGCAAGGACCCGGCTTAGTGGCGGGACTTTCCACTCCCCCTACGGCCGGACAAAGACACCGCCCCAAGGATGCATTCTTATACACAGATACAAACAAGTTACACATCACACCTGACGTATTGAGGTGTAACCCCTCTAAGTAGCAAGGTACAACCCCTCTACGTATTAAGGTGCCGCCTCTCACCTTGTACATGTTGGTTCGATCAAAACAACTCTATCCATCATATTACCCTTTTGCCCCTGTCATTGGGATGGGCCAGCCTGTTCTTTGTTATCTGTGTGGAATGTGCAAGTATGTGAATGTTCTGATATCTAGTGTTCAGTACCTTTTAGGTATGTATCTTCTTGCAGCATCAGCCCTTTCCTTGCTTCTGTGAGCAGGGCCTGCCTCTGGCTCACAGCTTAACTTTGCTTTATGTTAGCAAGGTCTTGACCATTACTTTAGTTTAGGCCTCAGGCCTCATACCAGGCCTTTATTAGGACCTGCACTTACTACAGTGACAGTGGAGGTGTTGGCCACCCCAGAGACCTGGGTTCCAGGCCTGTCCCCACGGAACCTCGGACTTGGAACCTGAGTTACAGATGCTCCAAGACTATCTCTGAGAGACCCTGAAAAGGGGGTTCATTTGTCCCTCCACAGCCTCAGTGGGGGCCCTGATTTTCTTTGTGGCTAAGACAGCTCCCTGTATCATTGTGTGGATTACAAGGTAACTATCTGTAATAGGTACTCCCATCAATGAGCTCTTCTAGAGACTTTGCTCCACCAAAGTCTTCACTAAGCTCAACCTCCATGGGGCCTATAACTTGGTCTGGATTTAGGAAGGGAATGAGTGGAATACTGCATTCTGCACTCAAAAATGAGGACTTCAAGCACGTGGTGATTCCCTTTGGGATGTGCAACACTCCTGTGACCTTCTAACACTACTAATGATATCTTTGGGGACATGCAGGATAGTTCATTATCATATCTTGACAATATCTTCATTTTTTTTCTAGAACCACACCCTTCATGACCAACATGTGCGCCACATCTTGCAGAGGCTCCACTAGAACCACTTCTATGCAATATTAAAGACATATAAATTTGGATCAGAACACGATCCAGTTCTTTGAATATATTGTTTCCCCCACAAGGGCCTAATTATGGATCTGTGCAAGGTAACTGCCATCTATGACTGGGCAGCTCTGAAAGATGCAGGAGAGGTACAGTGATTTCTGGAGTTTCTCAACTTATACTAGCCCTTCAGAGGGTTTTCCTATCTGGTAGTCCTGATGATGGCAATTCTTTGGAAGGGAGTCCAATTCATCTGCTCCTTGAAGGCCCAGTATACCTTTGATCAACTATAAACAGCTTTTACTATGATGTCCATCCTCATCCATCAGTCTCACCAGGTCATTTACTTCACCATTGGAGCAGTATTATCTCAGCAAATGACCAACTTCAACTGTGTGTTTCTTTTATTCCCATAAATTGACCCTGGCAGAGAGAAACTATGATATGACAGGACTATATTATATAGACCATTCCTGACAGGTGTTTGTCTAACAAGCTCTTAAAAATCTCCAATGATGGAGATCCCACAACCTCCCAAGGCAATTTATTCCAGTCCATGTCCACACTAAGCTCCTTGTGTTGGTGGAGCGCATCCACACTAGCAGCTCTTGCATTGACAGAGAGAGCAGTGCACTGGGGATAGCTCCCCCACTGTGCAACTGTCTGCAGGGTGTTTTGGGAAGGGTTTGCAATACCTCCATGGGTAGGGTGACCAGCCAGCAAGTGTGAAAAATCAGGATGAGGTGGGGGGAAATAGGAGCCTATATAAGCAAAAGCCCCCAAAATTGGGACTGTCCCTATAAAATTGGGACATCTGGACACCCTACTCATGGGAGTAGGTTCAGCATCACATGAAGCAGGTTTCTCAATCCATCATTCCATGGGCATCCTACTAGGCTTCTAACTGCTTTTCAACTGCCCTGGTAACCTGCGAGCCAGCTATCTCTGTCAGAAAGCATGGATCCTGCATTGCTCTTCAGTATTGTGCTGTGTGTTATGAACACAAGGGCATTTGAGGAGCTCAGCAGAGGGGCTATTCTGATGAGGGAGGCCTTGAAGGAGCATTTTAACCCGGAGCCCCAGTAATGTGGATTGCTGTAGTCTGCTGAGTCTGGCGTTGTTTGTTTGCACCATGCTATGAACGTTGCAATGATTGCTGTGTGAGCCAGACTATAACAATGCACATGCGCCTATTTCTATTGTCTTGAATGTTAGTAGCAGCCACTACGTGATGGAGAATAATAAAGATAAATTCAGTTTCCATAAATAGATTTTTATTCCACACCCATGCAGACATACCTATGTAATGCTGAGGTAAACTTCATACATGCAGGGGAAAGTATCTTTAAAGGGGAGGTAACGGAGAATTCACAAGCACATACATCAACAAGGTTCTCACAGCTGGGTGTGTATGCGTCTGTCATTGTGTTTAATCTCCCACAGGGTGGACTGTCTTGGGTACTGCTGCAGTATCTGCTACGGTGTCTGTTTTTACATCTCCAGGGAAAGTTTTAATTTTTTTTCTATTATTAATTGTATTTCCTTAAAACCATGCCCTCTTTTCCCAGAGCCTGAGGCTAAGTATCCTGACCCACTACCTGACAGCTCCCCCCATATACCATCACCCTGACCCCAGCCCCCTCCCTGTAGAAGTGGCATATCTGCGGCCCCACACCAGAGCGACAGTTTGCCTCCCACTATGCCTGCCACAGCTCTCTGACTTTTACATGGCATTGCTGCGTGTCCCTTCTCCTCCATGCCCCGAGCAGCTGTAGCACAGTTGTGACTGCACAGTCTCCTCTCCCCACAGACCTAGGAGATCCACCACCTCCTGTGTAGTCCAGGCAGTATGTTTGCTGCATGGAGCTGGTATGACCACCTGGGCAGTTGCTATGAGAGCTCTCCATGCCAAGCAAACAGGAAGAGCAATTTCAAAACTTCCCGGGGCTTTAAAAAGGGAGGGGCGCATGCCTGTATATTTGGCTGCAGGGCAGCAGAATTCAAACTGCTGACCAGAGCAGTCAGGATGGGCATTGTGGGATATGTTCTGGAGGGCACTTAGGGCGACATAAGCAATGCAGTGTTTAGACTGATACCGTGTCACTCTAACTATGTCATCCTAAGATCTATGCTTCTTGTCAAGGCGTAACAGGAGAATTAAATTGGTGGGAGGAGTATTGTATACCTCCACAGTTAGGTTGACATAAGCTGCCTTATGTTGACTGAACTTTGTAGTGTAGACACGGCCTAAGTTTTCCAGACCTGTGTATGTCATTCCCTGTAAAAGTAATTAAATCCTGTCTTACTACGTATCAAAACAGTGTGCCACAAACTATTTTGTATTATCTAGTGCTTTGTCTGAGCAAGCCTTCCTTTTTTAAAAGAACTCCTACGATGTTAATTAACCTCCTCCCTGAAGAGAGTCTGAGCAAAGTTTCTGTATGGAGCAAGTTTTAACATTAAGTACTGTCTCACTCCTGATCTTATTTTTTGATTCAAACATTTGTACTACTGTATTTATAAAAATTGACCTCTCAGTTATAAAGCAAACATAAAATTCTAATCAGCTAGTAAATCAGACTGTCCCACCTTGGCAATGATGAAAAATAGAATCTGAGGACTGCCCCATTGCTCTCTCAAATTCTCAGACTTTTTTATACCTATTCACATGGTCTTAGGAAAACCAAATGCTGCTTTCAGTTTTTGGTTTGATAAAAATAGCTTCATTGCTAAAGTTTCCATGATGTTCACAAAGTTGCACTCCTAATCTGCTGACCTTTTGAACTGTGTTCAATTTGCTTGGCATATCAAATAGTTCAGTTCATCCCTAATAATTACTTAAAAAGAAAAGACTTTAAAAGGTGAAAACCCTTTTGAAGAGAACATTTTTACCCAATTGGAAGAATAAAAGAACCTAAATACATTTATTCTGCATGACTGCAGCATTTTGTCTTTGTTCACATCTTTTCTGCTAGATTTGACACACCTATAATAAGACTGTGGGTCTTGTTTTTCTGCAACCTATCATGCATCAATGTGATACAAAAATACCTTTTGAATGTTAAGATTTAATTTAGGTGGTACAATCTATGTTTCATTTTGCATTGCTACTTTTCATTTCATCAAGATTTTTAAAAGCAGCATTGCTACTGGTGATACACAAATGTAAAACAATCTGCCTCCAGGATGTTTTTCCTCTCCCTTCAAAGAGAGACTTTAAAATTAAAGTCAATAATCACATACGTATAACTGTCCCAAATATTAGGTCAGGTCTGTGACCCTAAGAGTCCCTCAATGCCTATTGGCCAAGGGTTCACTATCATATTGCAGCAACTCCTATCTGGCCTGACCAGGCCAGCTAACGGGGTGGTGGTGGGGAATTGCCCAGGGGCCCCCAGTCACTGCTGCCAACAGCGCAGCAGGGCTAAGGGAGGCTTCCTGCCCACCCTCACTCCATGCTACTCCCAGAAGTGGCTGGCACATCCCTGCAGCCCCTGGGAAAGGGGTCTTCGCATGCTGCCCCTGCCCCGAATGTCAACTCCACAGCTCCCATTGGCTGGGAACTGCAGCCAATGGGAGCTGCAGGGGCAGTGCTTGTGGGTAGCAGTGCACGGAGACCCCCTGGACCCCCCCCCAGGAGCCGCTGCCAAAGGGGTGTGTCGGTCGCTTTTGGGAGCCGCTTGAGGTAAGCACTGACCACCTGACTCCCTCCTGCACCCCAACTCTCTGCCCCAGCCTGGTGAAAGTGAGTGAGGGTGGGGGACAGCGAGCAATGTAAGGAGCAGGGGTGGGGCCTCGGAGAAGGGGCAGGACTGGGGCATGGTCTCAGGGAAAGGGCAGGGAAAGGGTCTTTGGGTTTGCCCAAGTAGACAGTTGGCACCCCTACTGGGTGGGCATATGGAAGCCCTGAAGAAGAGTGCAGGCGCAGCACCGCCCAAATGTCAGGTGGGCCACATGAACACGGTCGCAGCTTGTGCATGCATGGGGGCCTATTGACTGTTCTGCCCTGGGGTCTGGAATTGCTGTCGGCAGACCTGGGTCTGACAAACTCCCTATACCTAATACATTGCTGCCATGTCACATAAGTTATCACATAAAAACTTCACACTAATATAATTAAAGCATTAATGTCATTAAGAAATGTATGCATTAACACTATATCAAGAATTATGGTGTAGACAAGTCCTTAGTAATTTCTGTGAGTGTCCATTGCAGGCTGGATGCTGCAGGGCAAAGTTTTTCAAGGGGGTTCAGAAATGAATATGCACCAAGTGTTACCTACAAGACCAAGCAAGGGCTGGCAGAGTACTGAGGCATTTGTTGGGCTAGCTAACAGATACACAATTTAGCAGCTGAGGCAGGGGAGTAACAAGTTGACTTACAGTTCTGGACACCCCGAGAATTAGTTAACACACTTCAATAAATTTAATATACATATAATAAAATGTGGTTTAAAAATTCTACTTTACAGTACAGTCATTTTTTTGTTACCCAAAAGAATAAATGTACTTGAAAAATGAAGCAGCACGGAGAACTGGCAGATAAATGTTTAATATAGAGCTGGATTCTGAAATAGAAGTCAGGTTATTAGAGGATAAATGTATCACAGTGATGATTGGTTCACAATCTACTTAGGACAGCGATTTACAGCCAAATAGTTTATATGATACTCTGACCTCAAATGAGCTATGTAGTAACATTGGCTTTGGTTACTTTAGGCAACTGACCAACAACTTCACTCCATCTGTAACTATGATGCTGGAAGGAGGTTCAGAAAGGTAAAATGAGACATAGGAAAAAAAGAGGTTGCTTAAAGTTGGATTCATAAGCAGAGAAATATTTTTAGTATTAAGAGATCATTAAGTGGTATTTATTAATGAACGTACCAAGGAACAGAGTGTCAGTTCTAGAATGCTTATTTTGTTAGTTCTGAGCCTTGTCTGCCACGTCAGTATAAAACTAAGTGGGGTTTAGAGAAGTGACAGGAATAGATTAGATGGGATTAAGGAATTTCATAGCCTTTTCTAACTGAATCTTAAAGAAGATGCCAGGTACCTGTTAAACTTTTGGGATAAAGTACTATTTCAAAAATCACACCCCCCCCCCAGCCATGGGTGAAACCTTGAAATTAAAAGCAGCAAAGAATCCTGTGGCACCTTATAGACTAACAGACGTTTTGCAGCATGAGCTTTCGTGGGTGAATACCCACTTCTTCAGATGCAAGACATCAGATGCCTTGAAATTAAAGGCAGCTGTATAGTTTAGCTGAGCCCTAGTCCTGCAAACAATTGTGTATATCATTAACTTTAATACCATGAGTAGTCCTATTGAAATCCTCTTCTATTTTCAGTTGGACATATATTCTTCTTCATTTCCTGTTTTAAAATTACTGGATAGTATTGCAATGTTGAACAGCCTCTTTGTTCCACTCCAGAAATAGCAGCATTTCATTACTGATTGAAATTATTGAAATAGGTTGGATGAATATATATTGAACACTAAACTTGAGTACCTGTCAAGATAGATAATTATATATTCATGTGTACACTACACTATCTGCTTGTCTTCCCTCCAGTCAGTAGGGGCTGGATTTTCTTTGTTTGGGTTTTGTATTGCTCTTTAATGACCTGAATCAATCAGGAGCTTGATTTTACATCTCATCTGACAGAGTTTACTTCAGCAGCACTGAACACCATGTGGTATTATTGGGTTAGTATGCACTCACAAGGAAGAATGCCTCCTACTGAAATACAGATACCAGCTCCTGTAGACGCTGGGTTTTTCTTAACTGTCTTCCACCCAAGTGGTGATGAGGTCCAATTCTGCTTAGCCTCTGAGAGCAGACAAAGTAGAAGTTGCATGGGATGCAGTTTTTAAAATAAAAAGTATATATATGCCAAAATATTTTGTACAAATAGATAATGACAGCTTAATTGAATATGAAGTGGGGAAGTATGCTAGAATTATTAAAACTTAGATCTCATCCATGCTCTGGATGTCTCTAGCCTCTGTCTTCCAGAAGCTGGGAGTGGATGACAGGCAACCATCAAGTGATCCATCATCCCCTGTTCTGATCATTCCCTCTGAAGCATCTGCCATTGGCCACTGTTGGAAGACAGGATACTGGGCTAGATGGACCATTGGGCTAACCCAGTACGTCTGTTCTTATGTCTTTCTGTATCTAAAGTAATTATAAGAGATGAGTTGATATGCTTCTTCAAGTGTTCCTGGCAGCTTGTACAAGATGTTGTAACTAGTTACCAGTTACTGGCAAAAGTATTTATTCTTAAAAATTGCACTGATTTCACCATATATCTGGTATATCAGAATATTTCACTCTCTAACCCCTTTAATTTGAAATCTTCAGTTTTTCTTAATTTACCCACATTCTTACAATAAAACAACGTTCATATTTTTATAATTAAAAAAGCAAAAACATACACAAATACTCTTTGAATAGAAAAATTCCTCAGAGCTCTATAAATATCCAATAAGTTTTCGGAATGTATTGGTAACAACTTTGTTTCAGAAGGAGGAGGAAGTAACCAGGGAGGACTTCATGTCACTAAGAGGGAGGAATTGGTTGTTAATCTGAAGGTTGAAGGCTGTTTGGATGAGAGTGAACATGAGAAGATACATTTCATGATTCTAAAGCAGGGGTCAGCAACCTTTCAGAAGTGGTGTGCCGAGGCTTCATTTATTCACTCTAATTTAAGGTTTTGCGTGCCAGTAATACATTTTAACGTTTTTAGAAGGTCTCTTTCTATAAGTCTATATTATATAACTAAACTATTGTTGCATGTAAAGTAAACAAGGTTTTCAAAATGTTTAAGCAGCTTCATTTAAAATTAAATTAAAATGCTGATCTTACACCGCCAGCCTGCTCAGCTCGCTGCCAGCCTGGGGTTCTGTTCACCTAGGCCGGCAGTGGGCTGAGCGGGGCCTGCGTCTGGGAAGCCGGCTGGCAAGGGGCCAGCATCTGGGACTCCAGACCTGGGGGGTTCAGGGGTCAGGGCAGAGGGCTGGGGTGTGTGGGGGGTGTAGGGCAGAAGTCTGGGTGTGTGGGGGGGGGTTCAGGGGTCAGGGCAGAGGGCTGGGGGTTGTGGGGGTGCAGGGCAGAAGGCTGGGTGTGTGTGAGGGTTCAGGGCAAAGGACAGAGGAGTGTGGGGTGTAGGGCAGAAGGCTGGGTGTGGGGGGGTTCAGGGGTCAGGGCAGAGGGCTGGGGGTTGTGGGGGTGCAGGGCAGAAGGCTGGGTGTGTATGAGGGGTTCAGGGCAAAGGGCAGTGGGGGTGTGGGGAGTTCAGGGCAGAGGGCAGAGGAGTGTGGGGTGTAGGGCAGAAGTCTGGGCATATGCCTGAGCGGCTCATGGCAGGGGGCTGGAAGGGATATGCCCTGTTCCACCCCCTTCAGCAAGGCCCCGCCCCTACCTCTTCTCTGCCTCTTCTACAGAGCTGCATGCATGCTGCCACTCTTCCCCCTCCCCCTCGCAAGGGCCATCAGCTGATCGGTGCAGGGAAGGAGAGAAGGTGGGGCAGAAAAGCACCACGCTGGGGGAAGAAGCGAGGGAGGTAATTGGGATTATTTTTTCCAATGTGCATTACTTTACATTTATCCACATTAAATTTCATTGACCATTTTGTTGCCCAATCACTTAGTTTTGTGAGATCTTTCTAAAAAAGAACAGGAGTACTTGTGGCACCTTAGAGACTAACAAATTTATTTCAGCATAAGCTTTCATGGGCTACAGCTCACTTCTTCGGTTGCATCGGCTGAACCTGAGGATGCGGCAGGTAAACAAACCAGCCTGGCGCACCCGGGGGCTTACCCTGGCAGGCCGCGTTCCAAAGGTTGCAGATCCCTGATTTAGTTTCTCCGCAATGACTTTATCGTCTTTAAGTGCTCCTTTTATATCTCGATCGTCCAGTGGCCCCACTGATAGTTTAGCAGGCTTCCTGCTTCTGATGTACTTAAAAACATTTTGTTATTACCTTTTGAGTTTTTGGCTAGCCGTTCTTCAAACTCCTCTTTGGCTTTTCTTATTACATTTTTACACTTAATTTGGCAGTGTTTATGCTCCTTTCTATTTATCTCACCAGGATTTGACTTCCACTTTTTAAAAGATGCCTTTTTATCTCTCACTGCTTCTTTTACATGGTTGTTAAGCCACGGGTGGCTCTTTTTTAGTTATTTTACTGTGTTTTTTAATTTGGGGTATACATTTAAGTTGGGCCTCTATTATGGTGTCTTTGAAAAGTGTCCATGCAGCTTGCAGGGATTTCACTCTAGTCACTGTACCTTTTAATTTCTGTTTAACTAACCCCCTCATTTTTGCATAGTTCCCCTTTCTGAAATTAAATGCCACAGTGTTGGGCTGTTGAGGTGTTCTTCCCACCACAGGAATGTTAAATGTTGTTATATTATGGTCACTATTTCCAAGCAGTCCTGTTATAGTTACCTCTTGGACCAGATCCTGTGCTCCACTCAGGACTAAATTAAGAATTGCCTCTCCCCTTGTGGGTTCCTGTACCAGCTGCTCCAAAAAGCAGTCATTTAAAGTATTGAGAAATTTTGTCTCTGCATTTCGTCCTGAGGTGACATGTGCCCAGTCAATATGGGTATAATTGAAATCCCCCACTATTATTGAGTTCTTTATTTTGATAGCCTCTCTAATCTCCCTTAGCATTTCATAGTCACTACCACTGTCCTGGTCAGGTGGTCTATAATAGATCCCTAATGTTATAGAGCATGGAATTACTATCCATAGAGATTCTATGGAACATGTGGATTCATTTAAGATTTTTACTTCATTTGATTCTACATTTTCTTTCACCTATAGTGCTGCTCCCTTCCTCCCCTCACCCCACCACGTGCCTGACCTATTCTGTCCTTCCGATATATTTTGTACCAAGGAATGATTGTGTCCCATTGATTGTCCTCACTCCACGAGGCTTCTGTGATGCCTATTATATCAATATCCTCCTTTAACACGAGGCACTCTAGTTCTTATTATTTAGACTTCTAGCATTTGTGTACAAGCACTTTAAAAACTTGTCCCTGTTTATTTGTCTGCCCTTTTCTGATGTGTCAGATTCTTTTTTATGTGAATGTTTTTCGTCTGATCTGGCCCATACTTTATCCTCTTCCATCCTCTGCTCCTGACTATAACCTAGAGAATCTCTATCAATAGACTCTCCTCTAAGAGAAGTCTCTGTCTGATCCATGTGCTCCTCTACAACAATCGGCTTTCCCCCATCTCTTAGTTTAAAAACTGCTTTGCAACCTTTTCAAACTGGAATGGCTACAAAGAATGGCCACTAGAATGATCCGAGGAATTGAAAGCCTGTCGTATGAAAGGAGACTTGAAGAGCTCGGTTTGTTTTCCTTAACCAAAAGAAGGTTGAGAGGAGATATGATTGCTCTCTTTAAATATATCAGAGGGATAAATACCAGGGAGGGAGAGGAATTATTTCAGCTCAGTACTAATGTGGACACGAGAACAAATGGATATAAATTGGCAGTCAGGAAGTTTAGGCTTGAAATTAGACGAAGGTTTCTAACCATCAGGGGAGTGAAATTCTGGAACAGCCTACCGAGGGAAACAGTGGGGGCGAAGGACCTCTCTGGCTTTAAGATTAAGCTTGATAGGATAACGTGATTTAGTCAATAGGTCAATAACGTGCGACCACTGGTAATTAGTACCCAGGGTCAATGTTGGGATATTGAAAGTCTTTTTCCTGAGTGTCTGGCTGGAGAGTCTTGCCTGCATGCTCGGGGTTCAGCTGATCGCCATATTTGGGGTCGGGAAGCAATTTTCCTCCAGAGTAGATTGGCAGTGGCCCTGGAGGTTTTTCGCCTTCCTCCACAGCATGGGGCAGGGGTCGCTTGCTGGAGGATTATCTGCTACTTGAAGTCTTTAAATCAGGATTTGGGGACTTCAACAGCTGAGTCAAGGGAGAGAATTATTTCAGGGGTGGGTGGGTCAGCTTTTGTGGCCTGCATCTTGCGGGAGGTCAGACTAGATGATCATAATGGTCCCTTCTGATCTTAAGTTCTATGATTCTATGATAATGTTAAGTGCCAGCAGTCTGGATCCACTTTGGTTTAGGTGGAGCCCATCCTTCCTGTATAGGCTCCCCCATCCCAAAAGTTACCCCAGTTCCTAATAAATCTAATCCCCTCCTCCCTACACTATCATCTCATCCACTCATTGAGACTCTGAAGCTCTGCCTGCCTACCTGGCCCTATGCATGGGACTGGGAGCATTTCTGAGAATGCCACCATAGAGGTCCTGGATTTCAGTCTCTTTCCTAGTAGCCTAAATTTGGCCTCCAGGACATCTCTCCTACCCTTCCCTATGTCATTGGTACCTATATATACCATGACCACTGGCTCCTCCCCAACACTACACATAAGTCTATCTAGATGCCTCAAGAGATCTGCAACCTTCGCACCAGGCAGGCAAGTCACCATACGGTTCTCCTGGTCATCACAAACCCAGCTATCTATATTTCTAATGATCGAATCTCCCATTACTAACACCTGCCTTTTCCTAATGACTGGAGTTCCCTCCCCCAGAGAAGTAACATCAGTGTGAGAGGATATCCCAACATCATCTGGAAGGAGGGTTCCAACTATGGGACAGTTTCCCTCTGCTCCCATTGACTGCTCTGCTTCCCTGGGCCTTTCATCCTCCTTAACAGCGCAGGGGCTGTCTGACTGGAGGTGGGACAAATCTACAGTGTCCCAGAAAGCCACATCAACATACCTCTCTGCCTCCCTTAGCTCCTCCAGTTCTGCCACCCTGGCCTCCAAAGCCCATACACAGTCTCTGAGGGTCAGGAGCTCCTTGCACCAAATACACACATATGCCACCCACCCACAGGGCAGGTAATCATACATGCTACACTGAGCGCAATAAACAGGATAGCCCCCACTCTGCTGCTGGGCTTCTGCCTGCATTCTCTCCTACAGCTACCTAGGTTAATGATAGGGCTTTTGTTAAAATCAAGAAGTTTTGATTATAGTTTAGTTTAAAGGTTTTAAAGATTGGCAAGTGTCCCTCGCCCCCTTCCCACTCCCCTTCCAAACTCCCTCTCAAAACTCGCTGTTATCGGTCCCTGTTAATAGATAAACTGTTAAAGATGAGAACAAAAGAACAGCATAAACATGTAGGGACAAAATCAAAAAGGTTAAGGTGCAAAATGATTTACACTTAACAAGGGACACAAAAGGCAATACGAAGAGGTTCTATTAGGACTAAGAGAAAGACAAAGGAAAGCATAGGTCCTCTACTTACCAAGGAAGGAAAGCTAAGAATAGAGGACATCAAGCAGGATAAGGTGTTTAATGCCTCTTTTGCTTTGGTCTTCACTAAAAAGGTTAATTGTGACCATGTACTTAACACAAACAATATTAACAACAATTGGGAAGGAACACAAGCCAAAACAGGGAAAGAACAAGTTGGAGTATTTAAATAAATTAGATGTATTCATGTCAGCAGGGTCTGATGATATTCACCATAGGGTACCCAAATCTTGGAATTGTTAATTATGTTTGAGAACTCATGGAGGACAGGTAAGGTCTCAGAGGACTGGAGAAAGGCAAACATGGTACTTATCTTTAAAAGGGGGGAAAAGAGGAGCTGGGGAATTATAGGCCAGTTAGCCTCACTTTGATACCTGGAAAGATCTGGAACAAATTATTAAGCAATCAATTTGTAAGCAGCTAGAGAACAGAGTTATAAGTAATAGCCAACATGGATTTGTCAAGAATAAATCATGCCAAAGCAACCTAATTTCTTTTTTTTTTCTTTTTGACAGACTTACTGATGAGGTGGATGGGGGGATATCTTGATTTCAGGAAGGCTTTTGACAGAGTCCAACAAGACTTCTCATAAGCAAACCAGGGAAATGTGGTCTAGATGAAATTACTATACGGTGGATGCAAAACTGGTTGAAAGGACATACTCAGAATAGTTATAAATAGTTTGCTGTCAAACTAGGGGAACATATCTAGTAGGGTCCTGCAAGGATCTGTCCTGAGTCCAATACTTGTCAATATTTTTATTAATGACTTGGATAATGGAGTGGAGAGTATGCTGTGGATGTCACCAAACTGGGAACACTTTGGAGGACAGAATTAGAATTCAGAGCAGCCTTGACCAGTTGGAGAATTCGTCTGAAATCAACAGGATGAAATTCAATAAAGACAAGTACAACATTTTGGAAGAAAAAAATGGGGAATAACCAGCTAGAAAGTTATAGTGCTGAAAAGCATCTGTGGGTTGTAGTGAATCACAGTGGGCCATGGATCAGTGTTCACATTGCATTCCCCACCAGTACCTGGCCCAAGATGGGGGAGCTAATGATCCAACTAACTATAAGGATAGTTAAGCACTGGAATAGGCTTCCAGGGGAGGTTGTGGAATCCCTATCATGGAGGTTTTTATGAACCAGTTAGACAAACACCTGTCAAGGATGGTCTTAGTATACTTGGTTCTGCTTCAGCGCAGGGGGCTTGACTCAATGATCTCTCCAGGTTTCTTGTAGCCCTACATTTCCATGAATTAGTTGATTGGTTAATTAACTGAGTTAATCTGAATATTGAGCTGCCCTCCCTTAACTGCTCATTTCCATATTTATAAGTACATAGGTCTTTATTTAAAAAAAACAAACCCTAATATTTCATTATGTATGTACATAGCAGTAAACTTAAAGTCAATGGAAGCTTTGTCATTGACTACAATCAGGCCAGGATTACACCCAGTATTGTTTTTGAGTGTTATTTTCTTATTATATTGATCGACTTGTCCGGTAACCATAGCTTCCAGCAATATTCCACAGTGTCTTCAATGGCACTACTCATCAGGGTGGACTGGTTTAAATCACAGTGATGGTCAAGATGGTCCTTTTGGCCTTAAAGTCTATGAGTCTGAATCACCAATTTCAGTCCCGATTTAAATCAGCAAGCAGGAAACTTTGATTTAAGTCACTGATTCTAATCCCCTTTTGCATTTGTATCTTTTACTTATTTTCCTAAAGAAATCTTTGATTCTTATTGGTTGGTAAACACTAAAACATGTTGATTTGCAACTAGATATAAGCCTTACACTGAATTTGGGCTTCTTTTTGCTAACCAGAAGATACACATTTATATAACAATTATACAGCTTAACTGACATTTATTCAGATTCTTAATATTTACACTTTTATTACACTAGTGGTGAATAATTAGTTTCTCCCTTAATAGATGATTATTAATTTTTGCTTGTGATTTGTTTCAAGCTCTACTTGGATGGAAATTAATATTCAATAAATGCACATATAACTTTTTTTTTAGTTAAATAAAAGTCCTTTAAGTATGCTGGATACATAAGAGAAGAGCTTATTAAAATATGTTTTACATTTAAAACGAACTGATTTATTAAACAAAGTATTAGTTATAGTTAATTAATGGACTGATTATTTTTGGTCTCCACTGTCCTTCAGGATTTTAGAACTAGCAGCTCTCTTCTCTACCCTAGTTTTTATTCATAGATTCTAAGAGAAAAATAAGCTTCCCTGCTTTTGCAACTCCCAGTTGATTTCTTAACTTTGAATGAACTGTCATTGAACTCAACTAGTCAAATGAACTGAAGTGAAGAAAATTTTCTCTGTGCACCTGCAGAAGAGGCTATTATTGACAAAAACTGACTTAGCACTCCAACAAACTACTTCAAAGTGCTTAGCCAGTGACTTCCATCAGTTCTGTGGTTTGACTTTTGAAAAAACTTTGGCAGTAAACATGCTAATTAATATTTTTTAAAATTTAATTTAAAATTATTTTAAAAGATTACAGTAAATTTATTGTAACATAGGTTGTCAAATCTATTTAAAATAAACTTTCAAGTTATTTTTAAAAATAAACCTGTATTTAAATAAAAAAATCCTGTTAAAAAAAATCAATGATTTTAATCCACCCGGCCGCTCGCAGTAGTAAAGATAGGCAAGTGAGTATATGCATGCTGGATCAGGGCCTTATTTTTAAATCTACATTTTTTTCACCTCAAAATCCTCTAATGGCCAGTTATTTTCCATTTTTCTTAGACCTGACCCACTAGTATCACTGTCAGTGCTTAATACCATAAACCTACCAATACTGAATGCCTTGTTTTTCATAGATTAGCCAAAATATAAAATACAATAGGGGAAATCTATTCAGCACTTGATTTGTGCTATCTTCTTCAATAAGCTTATATTCCTATAGGGCAGTGTTTCTCAAACTGGGGTCACTGCTTGTGTAGGAAAAGCCCCTGGCAGGCCGGGCCGGTTTGTTTACCTGCCCCGTCCGCAGGTCCGGCTGATCGCAGCTCCCACTGGCCGCAGTTCGGTGCTCCAGGCCAATGGGAGCTGCTAGAAGCAGCACTGGCCGAGGGACTTACCAGCCGCCGCTTCCAGCAGCCCCCATTGGCCTGCAGCTCCCAGTGGGAGCCACGATCGGCCGGACCTGCGGTGGGGCAGGTAAACAAACCGGCCTGGCCCACCAGGGGCTTTCCCTACATAAGCGGCGACCCCAGTTTGAGAAACACTGCTATAGGGCCTAGCCCTGTAAGGTACTGAGCACTATCAACTTCCACTGACTTCAAAGGCAGCTGAGAGCATTCAACACCTGTCAGAGGCACAGAGACTATCTGGCAGGATAATGCCCTCTGAGTACAGTTCTGTCAGCAGCAGCTTACTCCATGAGCAATACCATGGGTTTAATTGGAACTACTCACAGAGTAAAGTATTATTCAGGGTGAGTAATAGTGGAAGAATTGGACACTTAGAAAACAAAATGAATTGGTTCTAGTAAAAATCTATATACAAATTTAATTAAACAGTTACAAAAATTCCTGAGCAAATTAAGTTACAAAATCAAATATTTTACAAATATCCTCAGCATTATCCAGAGTTGTGTACCAGCGGCAGAGATTATAATGCAGGTTTGAAAAGTTCACAATATTGTATCTAACACTGCTCTAAACTTCGCTTCTAAACAAAATATATTTTTACATTACGTTAGCATTTGCTTTTTACACTACTTTTCAAGATACTAAATTCAGTCAGAACACGTCCCTCTTTTCAACCAAGTATTTGTAACTGTGTTCTGCAGCTTTGAGATGAGACTAACATTTGGTTTTATAGATAGCATAGTTTAAATCAATATCAATCATAAAATAATCGTATCTTTATAACACCTCCACAAACAATCAGAATAATCACATTTTAGCTAAAAGGATTAGGGTACCTGTAGATTCAGAGGAGACACAACTCACTATGGAACTGTTGCAGGTAGCTTAAACCCCCTTTCGCAAAGCACTTCAAACCAAGTTTTTAGGCTCTTACAGATGCTGATAAGTGGCTAGTGGGATTTTCAAAAGCACCTAGGCACTTAACTCCCATTGATTTCACTAGGTATTAGGTGCCTAGTGGGATTTGCAAAGGCACCTAGGTGCCTATCTGCATCTCTAGGTATCTAAATAGCTATAAAAAAAATCTGGCCTCCTGGCTTACCAGAGCTGTGCTGACCTTGGAGCAATCCCCCTGATTTAAAGAGGCAGAGGGATGGAAATATAAAGCACTGAGATTTTACCTAGCTTTGTGTACAGCACATGCTTTCAAGAAAATCAACAAAGTTTACAATGAAAGAATATTAGAATCTGCACTCGCTTTGATTGCATCAAAAGCATACATGAATAATTGCTGCTACTCTTATACAAATCTATTCCATGACATTTGCAACAAGTGATGAACTTTCCCTGTTAGTGCCCACACACAGCTGGCTTTTACATTTGTTGGATTCTAATTTGAAGTGGAAACTATCCAAGAAGATAATTTTTCAGAGTGAAGCTTGATTGTGGTTATTAGTATCATCAAGGAGTAGCTTGCTCATTTTGATGTTTACATTATTGTCTATATGTGTGGGTTTCCACATCTAGCTGTACATGGTACAACGATTCAGACACCAACCCTTCAGAAAGAAGAACGAATTAAGACCTTCTGAGATACATGTTTTCACTTAAGTAATCTCAGGATCCCTGCCTTTGTACATAATGGACCAAATTTTGCTCTCATATGCGTGCAAACCCAGGGAAGTCTATATGAGCAAAATTAAGCATATTGTAAAGCTGTTTGCTATCTAAGGGACTCACTTTTTCCCCTTTTTTATTTCACAGAGATTAGGGCCACAAGGGACCAAAAGATCATCTATTAGAGCCCTGTATTTCACAGGCTATTAAATTTCACCCATATAGTCCTATACTGAGCCCAATGACTTTAGCTGTGCTAAACTGTAGTGTACTACAGGCAGAGAACAGAAGATACCAAGGCCAATGCCCAAGGCCCCTGCAACGACAGGGAATTATTAGGTGAGTATCATCATTCCAGGTGACCTGGCATCCGCTCCTTGCAGGCAGGCATGATGTTGCAGTTGAGCCCTTACTTGACTTTTCCATCACCCAAGCTATCAGGTCCAAACAGACCATTTAGATGCAGAAGAGCATCTCCTTGTGGAAGTTCTCATTCTCACTTATTAACATTTATTAACGGAACATAAACAAAACTTTCACCCCAGTATCTTGGCTGGGTGACCAGGTCATTCTTAGTCCATCTATCCCGCACGTGATTCCAGGGCTTGCCTCTAGTCAAACTCTTCCCCAGGGGTTCTCTTTGTTTCAGCCTCTGGCCCCTATCAGGATAAGATCCTTCTCTGGAATCAGGAGCCCTTGGAGGTCTGTCTACTGCAACTCTTCTCCAGGAACAGTGGATGATCCTTGCCAGGCTGGGCTTCTGGATCAAGACCCAAGTCTTTATGCTGATTTCTTGTTCTATCCATGGTGCAGTTTCAATACTGACCTTAGTTTTTAAAGCCTTGAATGATATGATACCCAGACTTATCTCTTCATTGAAGATCAGTTGGGAGTATTTTGCTGTCACTTTTTGTGGTTAAACACTTTAGGGCTGATGGCAGAAGCTGCTCACTGGAGGAGTCTCTCTGTGGAATTTGCTTCCATGGGTGGTCAATTAGATTTGAAGCTTAGCAACCCTCAGAGGATGGATATAAAATATTTTCATTTATTTTAGCTTATGTCCAAATTTTTAGGTGTCGTTTTTTTCCTCATTTTTATTTGCTTAATTTTATTCCTTAAATAAGAACAGCAATATCTAATCTAGGTTATTTTTTCATAATTTATTTACAGCAGTGAGGTTGCATGGGTTGTAAAAACAGAGTAGAATTTCAACCTCTGTCTAACATTTGTCTCATAAATAAGTACCTCTCTGCTAAAGCTGATGCCCTTAAAAATCAATAAAAAACCCCAAAACCTTATTTCTTCTGCAGGAAATATTTTTTATACCATTGATTCTCAAAAATTCTTAAAAGCAGTACTATCAAAATACAGCTTTCAGACAAATCTGACACCTTTATAGTAACAGTGTTAGCAAAACAGTGTTAGCACTCCCCTCTTTAGCGCCTCCATGTGTTTGAGTGTAGTACTGCAGTCCTTTTCCTGCTCCTAGTACCCCCTTTGGGAAGGTCCATAGTGGCTTGGCCTCCGACCACGTCACACAGTCAAAATGAACTTCTTTCAGGATAGCAAACAGGCAAAAAAATAGACAGTCTATCTGTCCCCTCCTGAGTCTTCAGCCCCAGCTCTGGGCCCTTTGTTTGGGCTTCCAAACAAGCTCTGTCCCATTCTTGGGGCTTAGGTGAGGCATGCCCCCTCTGCTCTTGGGTTTACACCACTTTGCCAGTTGGGGAACCCAGGCCTGCCCACTCACTACTCCAGGCTCCAACCCAGAGACCATATTACCAGCAGCAACATACTGCTCAGTTTAATTCAATGCTACTACTTTCCTGGGCTTCTTCCCATCTGACCTCTTCTTCCCATCTTCACCCTTAGCTGAGGGCCAAAGTTCTCAGATCCCTCTCTCCCTGAAAACCCAGCTATGCACGTGTAACCAGAGATAAACCCTGGATAATCCTCGGGCTCCTGTAAATAGATCTCTCTCTCTCTCTCTCTCTCTCTCTCTTTCCAGTACCCAGCACACCCTCTACACTGGGGACTGTAAGGAGGACCAGTATAGAGCCATTACACTAGCTCTCCTCCATCTAGTGAGCCTGTCAATTTTTTGGTCTCTTTACACCACTGTGCTGCTTAGACACCCAACATAAAATGTTTCACATCCTTGCTTCTCATATTATTTGTTCTTTAATAGTAAATTTCCAAACATTATTTTCTGCTCACATTTTTCTCTCTAGTTTTGCTTCTCTCTCTTCCCATTTATTTCATATATTTTGACACAATCCAAGAAAACAACAGATGGCAACTTCATTCAAGTGGGTGTTATCCACAAGGGACTGAATCGAGATCTTGTTTTCCAATAACATCCTGTCTTTCATGTTAATTGTTTCAGAGGCACCAATTATGACTCTCTTGTATGTCTCCCAGTAAAAGGACCTGCTCCAGAGTCCACTGAAGTCAATGAAAAGATCAGTCCCTAACTGAACAAAATTTGGGAAAAAAGAGAGAAATACACCTCAAAATCAAACTCAAGCTCAGAAGATTTGGCTCCAGTGTTTCTTATGCACAATGCATTCTAGGGTGTAATTATAAAAGACAATTTCAAGATACATTGAAAATACAGTCCATAAAACCAGCAAAACAAACTGAAAATGCTGTGAGAAAAGTGGAGGAGTGGGAAGTTAGGCTCTCTTCTACAAAATGTGGTTGGCAGAATTAAAAAACTGGCAAAAGTTGTTCTAGAATGCAGGAAAGAGTACTTAGTTACACCAGCAATCTTGCTGACTCCTGCCACCTCTTGTACTGGTTCCATTATATAGGAGCCTCAGCTGCCAATAAGGCCTAGAAGCTGGGGGATAGGTGCTGTAGAAATGCTTATAAATAGACAGGTTGGTCTCTCTCCACCTAGCAGGGCAGGAGGCCACCCATCCATCCATCCCCTGAATATATTATCTGAGCAGGAAAAAGGGGAAAAGACTGCCTGTCCTTCACTACAAAAGACCATCTTACCAAGATGAAGAGTGGGCTACATATACCTTGGGGTAAATGTGGTAACAGGCCATGGAACCGTTAAGGAGGAATATGATCAACAAAGTGCAAGTTTACCTCAGAAGATGGATGAAGGTTTTAGCTTTTTTTTTATTTGCTTGAACTGTTTAGCCTATGTCTGACTCTGCTGCGTAAAAACTACATTTAATCTGATTAATACCTGCTGGCTAGCTAAGGAGCACACCCCACTACAAATCATGCCAAAACACAGAAGAACATTGATTGGTTGGGTCTGAAGGTTGATGGACTTATTGCTAAAGCATGGGGGAAGAACAGTCCTGTGGCGAAGGCACTAGCTAGAACTCCGATCTGTGCTGAAGCCACCATGTGTCAAAAGATATGTGCAGCTAAGTATCATCAGTAAAAAAGTGGTAGTGAGGTGAGAAGTACAGACATGATGACTAAGAAAGTACCCCCTCAACAAATAAAGTACTTGAAACAAAATCTCCTCTACATTATCTATATTTAGACAAGCCAGAAACAGGTCTTTGAAAAACCATGGCCTGGTCAATCTTGTATAAAGTGAAATAAAAGATTGCTAAACAGCTGTTTGGAATTCCATATAGGCATAAAACAATCTGCAATTCTTCTATAATAAAATGTTTTGCACTACACTTTTCTCTTGATAGTAAACTACTTACTACACTGGGAGCTGAAATGATGGGTCTTTCCCATGAATTTCTTAATAATCACAAACTATTCCGGGCTGAAGAACAGTTTTTTGAAAAAATTTTTTAAATAGGAGCTGAATTATTTCTGCCTGAACTAATATATTTAGCAAGAAACTGGATATAGATGTATCTCTCTTTTCTAATAGTGATAAGCAGGTAAGATGCTAAGCAAACTATAGTAGTAAATAAAACAGTATTTTTGATGTTAAGGTTTGCTCTGGCTAGAAACTGATCTCCATGCACTCTTCTGTGTCTTTTTTCCTCATTCTTTGTGACCCTGATGTAATCATGGTCTGCTGAATTCTTCCCTGACAGGTAGCTGGGAGGGGGAGAGACTTCAAGCGTAAACTGTATTAACATGAACACACATACTCTGCTTAGATATCCAGCAGATAGAGCAGTGTGTTGCTCAAAGTGATCAGCTTTGGCTGGTGTTGGGTTACAAATCACCTTAGTACTGAATGCACAGGTAGTGAAATGCTGTTACCAGTGTTGGCATTATTGTGAATAAAGGGGAGCAGAACCGTGCTTAACCTGTCCCAAATGAGGGGGTCACCCTCAGCGGAAAGAACCTCGTTAAGCCAGGGGCTTGAATACCAGAGCGCTGTGGAAATAAGAGGTGTGGGGACAGATATTCCAGCTAAGAGGTGTATGGCCCCTCCCCAAGGGTCCTTCCCCACTGTTCAAAGAAAGAGCTAAATAGGCTCCATTAGGAGCCTTTTTGTTATTTTAAAATGTTCAGTCAGAGATTAAATCAGTTGTAGTGGGGTAGTGTTTCTGCCCTGCCTGCTAAAAGCTGACAATTACTAAGAGACTGATGTGCAGATGTCACAGCAGAGAGGCAGGTAGCAGCAGAAGGTGATTGACAGCTGGCTGGCAAGGCAGCAAGGAACTGTGGCTGGCAGGATGGCCAGCGGACAGGAGCAGCAGCTGGCAGGATGGCCAGCAGAGAGGAGCAGCAGCTGGCAGGACGGCCAGCACAGAGGAGCAGCGGCTGGCGGGGCAGCCGGCCAAAGCAAGTGCTCAGATGCTGGAGCAAGCAAGGTGCCTTCTTTCCCGGGTGTGAGGTGAATTCACACAGATGTACCTCTGAACCCTGGGGTCCTCTCTGACCATGGATGATCACTGAGAGTGGGGTATGGTGAGGAAGCAGAGAGGGGCACAGAAAAGGAACTGTTGGTTGTAGGACTCAAGAATATGAAGAGGAAGACACTGCCCCACACACTCTGGGGTGGGTGTCCTGCTCACGGTCCTGTGATTATGAATCCTGCTTGTGGCATTTTCCCTAATTAATGTCAGGTGACTTCCCTCCTTTCATTAAAAGTTTCTTTTCTACACTCAGACTCTGTGCTTGTGGGGGGAAGTATTGCCTCTCAGAAGCGTCCGAGGGTGGTGTGTAATTTTCCCAGGTTACTGGGTGGGGGCTCAAGCCAGTTCTGTGTTGTGTCAATGGAAAGGAAGCCCTAGATATTGAACCTGGCCCTGGTTGCTGCTGTCTCCACCTGGCAGAAAGGTTACACAAATGCAGCCATTTACACTTTGGCGCTCTCCTTCTTAGCTTGTCTGTGACACAGTGAACCCCTGCTGGAGGCCTTGCCGTCCTATTAAACCTTGCCCGAGGAGAGGAGCAGTGAATATGGGTCCACCAGGCCTGCCTAGAAAGGCTGCACAAAAGTAGCCAATCAGAGCCCAGCAGGCTTAGATAAAATGAGCTGCAGGGCCGTAGCAGCTCATTTCCTGGCTGGAAATAAGAGGGGTGAAGATGGGTGCACCTCTCTGTCCAAATGTGCTCCATGCACTGTATGTACTGGACTTGGGAGAGAGGACCTGACACTTTGAACCTTAAGTGTTAAAGGGACTGTTGGCCCCTTACTAAAACTCGTGGAGGCAGCGGGGGGACTTTTGGTTGGCTAGCTCCCAGTACCAAAAGAAAGGGGAAGAGTTGATGGGAAATCAGGACCCTGAGACTGACAGTTCCCAGGGACAATGGGGAGAGGCTAATGCTTCAGGTCAGCGTGACTGACAGGGTGCGCAGGCTAATGAGGGAGTCAGGAGGTCAGGGGATTCTATCCTCCGTATGAGCTGGAACTGTCTGTGCCAGAGTGGGGCTGAGCTAAAAAGAGAGCAGGAGCCTAAGCTGAGCTGGGGAGCACAGCTGCGCCAGTTAGGGAGAACCAGAGAAGAATCCCAGGGAGCACGTCAATGCTGGGAGCAGAGCCACAGAAGCAGCCCAGAGAGCAGACCTGTGCTGGGAGGAGAGCTGCAGCAACCAGAACCAGAGGGGCCAGAAAAGCAGCCCAGGGATCTGGAGGCAGAGCAGCAGCAGAGTTGGGACTGGAGCTGGAGCAGTCTGGAGACAGGTGTGGTGAGCAGCTGGGGAAAGTGAGGGGGGACCCTGAGCAGCGGGTCCAGCTCAGGAGATGCCCTCAGCCAAGAGGCCTTGCAGGCCAGACTTGGAGGGGGATCATAATCCTGACGGCCTGACGCTGGGAAGAAGGGTCCTGCCACCTAGCACCTGAAGGCGTGGCCACTGCCAGAGCAAGTGTCTGACTCACAGCATCCTTGCAGCACAGCCAGGGCCTGGGCAGGAGGGCTGGGACATGTGAGGAACAGACTGTGCACTTCCCTTACATCCCAGAGACTGCTGTTTGTGATGTCCCCATGCCACAGAGCGGGGTTACGTGTTTTCCTTTAACCTTTTCCATTTTTCCTTATTTATCTTAAATTGATTGCTGTTTAATAAATTGTATTTGCTTGAACTATATGTAATGATCACTGGGTCAGGGAAGCATCCAGAGCAGAGAGAACACCCTGGAGTGGGGACACCCTAGGGCCTGTTCTAAGTGACCACAACAAGGGTGGGGATTGAGCACCCCCCCATGAATCCTGGACCCAGCCTTGTTTGGGTTACGAGGACTCTGCCAGACAGGAGAGTGGAAGGGGAGCCCTCGAGGTCAGGCACGCCTCTGGGTAAAGGAAGTGGGAGCGAGGACTCAGATCCTTTCGCTAACCCATTTCACTGGGGTAATTTATAAGCCAGGAACATTCCCCACAATAGCGGGATCATTCCCCCACTTATATAAGGTAACAGGCAAAGGGATCAGGTGAGAAGAGGGCCAGGGAACACAGCAGCAACTAATGGAAGGGAGCTGTATGTGACTGCTGTTTATGTGGTCCCTGGATTGGAACCCAGAGTAGTGGGTGGGCCTGGGTTCCCCCATGGGCTGCTAGTAAACTGGCCTAAGCCCCGAGAAGGGGAGAAGGCTCCTTTAGAAGCCCAAGCAAAGGGCTGGATTTATAGGGCCCAGAGATGGGGCTGGTGACCCTGGTGAGGGCAGACAGTCTGGTGAACTCTTTACTACCCCAGAAGGGGTTCATTTTTGACTGTCTGACTTGGCTGGAGCGCTGAGCCACTGAAGACCTATCTGGTGAGACTGGCAACCTGGTGTGTGTGTGCCAGGAATGGAAAAAGATTGCAATACCACACTCAACTGCCAGGAGGTGAGCACCCCTGTGACACTGCTGCTATAGCTATCCAGTCATAAAACACTGGCTAAGCGTGTTTTCTCTCCCACTTGGTTGGACAGAAGATAAGAGTGTACTTCTCCTAATAGCTGATACAATTATTCTATTACCTCAAGTGGTAGAGCTCTGTTCTCTGCTACTAAAGGTCCTAGGTTCAATTGTCACTTGATGACTTGTATCAGGAGTCATTAAAGACGCATCTCTGATTCATTGCTAAACAAATCTGTGGCTTTGTATCAGTTTATTTCAGTTATGTGTCTAAAACATATTCATTTGGCTAAAGGAGTATACCCACGCATGACTCCGTCCTTATATTTCCCATTTTAATTCACACTTCCTGTTTGTCTCCACTGTCTGTAATAATAGGAAGATCATTTACCCTGAACTTTCCTACCCATGCTTCAAGTTCAACTCTAGTGAAAACCTCATTCATGGTTACATTGTATTTTATTGCCTCTGTGACAGTGTCAAGGGCTAGCACTCTGGCCATTATTAATACTGATTAGGTTCCACTGGAGAAGGCCTAATTGGACAGGTGTACCCGATTACCTGGACAGATGGGGGCTAATGAGTCAATAAGCCAATCAGCCTATTTACAGCTGTATAAAAGCTGAGTAGAGACACCTCACTCTTCTCCTTTTGGTGAAGGGGTTAGAAAACTCAGATACAGTATAAAGGTGTGGAAATACTAATGTGCATCAGTGGAGGGATTAAAACACTGTGAATAAACTAGATGGCAGTGTTCACAGGCAAGAAGGCCTCAGAGCACTCTCTCTGTGGAAGAAGTGGGGGTGTGGCATGATGCCCCATCACAGCCCCAAGTTTCAACTGTCGAGATTCCAATGTGTGCAGAACATTCCTGATGCTCCTTTTCACGCAACCCTATTTCCAAACATCTCTTCCGTCTCCCTGTTCAGTGCAGAAACTGTGTCAAAATGGATGACTCTGTGCCAGTTCCATAAAGCAGACATCAAGGCGACCCAGGAAGAGAGTTAGAAACTCTGGTGGAACAAAGCAGACTTTAAGCTGTCCCTAGGGGGTATTTCTGTGGCCAGAGCTGACAGACAGCTTATGCACTCCTATGTGAGTGGGATTTTGCGGGCCTAGACCTATCTGAGTACCTGAAGGAAAAGAGACAATACAGTTCACTCTGGTTTTAGTATTCCAATCTAATTTGAGGAGGATATGAATTTGATGATAAAAGGCTTGGGAATTCTTTCCAGCACACTTACTATTTGTATTGGTCTAGTGCTTAAGTGCCACAGTCATGGTTCAGGGCCCCACTGTACTAGGCATTGTACAAACCATAACAAAAAGCAGCTCACAATCTAAGTTCAGTACGCACAACAGGTGAATAGAACAAACAGGGAGTACAAGGAAACAATGAGACAATACTAGGCAGCCTGATAAGTAGTGGTCAAAGAATACCAGCTGCCTAACTATGATTAAGTTTTTCTTTTTTCCTTTTTTTTTTTTTTGGTAGTCATCATGGCAGAGGAGAGTTTAAAGGTATTCAAAGTGTTTTGACAGAGGACAATGATTTGGCCATTGTTTACTGGTATCTCTTGCCATGTATAAGAGGCACACCTCCTATTTCTGTGAATGTGTTCAAATTCCCCCCTAATTCTCTTTCCTTTATTGCTAATGCTGGATGGATACCACCATCCTATTTGGTCACTAAATAGATTTTGGGATAGTTAAATAATTAGGTGCACAACTAAACTAGGAATCAAATCTATACGGCTAAGCAAACAACATTTGCCTGTGGAGTGACACCAGGGCCATTTGTTCCCTGTTCAGCTAGCCAGCACCTTCTCCTCATTTCAAAAGCCTCCTAAAAGCCCTCTTCTTCCACATAGCTCAAAGCGAGTTAACATTAAATAAATAATTAATACATGTATTGGAACTAAGAGATGCACAGACCAAAACTAAGTAACTGATCTTATCGCTGTAATTCTTGTCCTCCCTGACACTTCCGCTGTGTGTTATGCATTCATTGTGTCACATGGCCCAATCCCACTAACACAGTACTAACACACAGAAGAGTAACTTCACTCATGTGAGTACTCCTATGGATATCAAAGGTCAGTTAGTAGTGCATGAACATGCACAGTCAAGCTCTTAGACTTCTGAGGGCAAAAGCCTGTGCTATTTACTTTGTAATGCTCTTAGTACATTTTAAGTGCTGTATAAATAACAGTCAGACCTTTAATTCTACCATCACCCAAAGCCAATGTCAGAGATGGAGAAAGGAATTGCAAAGGGAAAGAATAATGTCCCAGGTATAGATGAAAGCTCTATAATCCCACTTAGGCTATCTTAAGGAACATTAATTGGTTTAACATATTAAGACAGTGAAAGCAATCCCCTTGGTCAGGATAGTGAAAGAAAACCTAAGACAGTGTGCTGGGTCACTCCCTGTAGTAAGAACAAAAATAAACAAATATCTTTTTCAATTTTACAAATATATTCAGATCAATTCGGGGAGGTGTGACGGCATATACCAGATCCTTTGAGGCCTTCTAGAAGGCCCTGCAGTCCTGCCACACCCTGTCCCAGAGAGGAGCAGAAGAGAAGTCCTCCAAGCAGCCTAGAGTGGTTGTGGGGAAGCAGCCAATGAGGGAGGTCAGAGGGAATAGCCAAGCTGGAGCCAGCAGGTTCACATCAAAGGAGCTGCATGGCCAGTGTCACTCAGTTCCTTGCTGGAGTGTGCCTTGCTGGCTGAGGGAGCTACAGGACCTTGGACAGAGCAGTGCTGGCAGAGACTGTGGTGGCAGCGGCGGTGGCGGCATCATCATCATCATCATCATCATGAGAAGGATCTCCATGCTGACTGCTGGGACTCAACCAGAACACAGCCCTGAGATAAGGGTGAAGAATGTGTTGAGGCTATGGGGAAATGGCCCAAGGAAGTGTAGAAGTGATGCAGTTTAGTTAAAGGGATGTGGCAGATGGCTGCTATCTACAAGGTCCCTGGTCTGGGACCTGGAGTAGTAGATAGGCCTGGGTTCCCCTCCCCTTCTCCATGTTAGCCACTGGGGAAGTGGCCTGGACCTTGATGCACCCCACAAGGAGAACTGAATTCTTTTAGTGGCCCAGTTGAGGAGCTGGGGCCATAAAGGTCCAGATAGTGAGGACACTGCCTCCAGGGGGGAAACCCTGGAGTAGAGCTTGATACCAGGGCTGAGACCATTGACAGACTGCAGGACTACTTAAGGATCTAAGCCCGAGGAGGGCTACAGGGAGAGAAAGTGCAGGCATACACACTCTGCTAAGAGGGTGCTCACCAGATGTGAGTACCAACCTGTTACAGGAAGGAATCTTGATTTGAGAAATCTGTAAATTTCATGGATATTCAAAGCCAATTCTGGTTTAAATGTTCTAAAACAGAACAAAACAAGCAATCCAACCCTGAATGTAAAACAATCTGTGCTAACCCTTCTGTGTGCTGCCTTAATCAAACGTCCTTTGCAATGAAAACTTGCACATTCTTTCACTTGTCATAAAATTGAGTCTTCCTTGATGGATTATCTGATTAAAATTATATAGTGAGCTACTGTACATTGTAGAAAAAGGGTGAAAGGAACCTGCATGTTCAAAGATCCTGAACTTCAGACTAAGGCAAAAAAGTGGTTTGTGGGGTTTTTTTTTTTAAAACATTCCATGCATCTTCTTTTAGAAGCCACCCTCAATTAGTTATGGAAATATTAGTAACTTTCAGTTTACATTGTTTCACCTGAAACATAACGAAGCAGCAGAAAAAATAAGTACAGAAATAACCCAAATGAGTATGGTTTGTCTTTGCTTAGGTAGTGAATGAGAGTGCTGTATTAACCAAAATACTCACAGGATTTTAATCAACTTAGTTTCCCTTGAGGTGCTGTGTTAAATACTCTTTATCCAGAAAGAGTGCAGATTGTACTTGGCTCCAGAAATGGACTTTACAAGAGTTGAATTTTAAATATATTCAAGGTCTCTCTTTAGAAGCAAATCCTGGCATGTCCTCAGTTGTCCGCCCCCCCCCCCCCCCATTTTTCAGAGATAATTAATTTATAGTCTATTTTGTAAATGCAGGTTTAATTAATTTTCAGTTTAAATTCCTGGGAAAAATACACACACACACACACACACCCTTCAAATAGCCCCACTCTCATTAATTTATATTCAGTGCAAAAGAATATATTAATACAACATTGTTTGGGATTTCAAACACCAAGAAATTCAGAGCAAATGTAACTCTACCCTTTTGTGCATGCCTAATATAAGAAGATTTTACATTCCAAGTTCATGTAGATATGTCATATAGGCTGTAATGGCTCTTCCTGAAGGTGACAGAGCAAAAGGCACAAGTTTGTTTCTTTTATTTTATTTGAAGTGACAGGGTTGAGGGGTTAGGCACTGAAGTATGAACTCTCTTCTGCCTTGTAATGCAGACCAAGAACACATGCCAAAGGGGTTCTCATCAGCTACTCCCTAAAGCAAAGACTTAGGATATTACATTGTTGAAATGGAAGTTGGGTGTTCACCTAACCCTCCATCCTGGGCTAAATTTTTTTACCCTGTGTTACCAGCATCACTACCCTGTGGCCAGCTAGGAGGGCTTGGTAATTTTTAATGAAATTAATGCCTGTAGAGAGGCAAGTCTTCAAGCATTCTCTTCCTCTGGGTTTGTGTAACCTCCATATTGCTCTCAGGCCTACTGGCCTATGATGCAAATTCTAAGGCTAAACCAAAACTAAGTTTTGTACATTGCTCTTCTATATTAGCTCCTCCACTACCTTTTTAAATGTTAAATTACCTTTGTGACACTTCATCCTGTATCAATGGGATCAGGATTAAGCCCATATCAAAAACCACCATATTCACTGAATACATTTTATTGAAGCATCTTTCCAATCTGCATCTGTTCTCAGTGACTAATAGCTTTTCTTGTGGCTTTTATCTATCTTAAGCAATGTAGTAAGATGAGACCCTGAAACATAAACTCTTGTGTCAGAGGCCCAGTCTGAAGCCTGAACCAAAGTACTTCCAGGCATTGCCAAGCTAGGCTGTGAGCCAGAGACAGGCCCCGCTCACAGAAGTTGACAAGAAGAGGGTTGTTAGAAGCAGGTGCATCCACACATAAGTGCTAATAAGAGGAACATGTGCCAAGATGACATCAGGACACTCCACAGACATAACAAGGAACAGGCAGGTGCATATTAAAGACAGGGTCAAAAGGACTGCATGATGGATAAATCTATCTGTTTGAAACAACATGATCAAAGGAGGAGACAGCAGCCTAATGAGCCAAGGGGCTGTACTTCAATATGTCAGTAGGGATGAGTAATCTGTCCTGTAACTGTATAAAAGGAGGTCCTGGAATGCGCATTTGTGTCTGGCCTAGGGGGCAGTGGAAAGTCCCGCCACTGACTGAGCCAGTCCATTGCCAGGGGGCACAAATTCGTAGTATGTCTTGTAGAGTATACGGGGAAACTATTACTGTGCTTCATTTGACAATAAACCTGGCTCAGGTTCCTTCGTACCTTACTAGAGTCTGTGGTCTTTGGGGGTTCTCTCGGGTTTGCTGTGTCGGCTATCTGCGCAGAGACGGGGCAGCACACAGAGGGAACACGCACGCAGCCGACTGTTATCATCGAACAGGAGCAGAGCACCACACCGGTAGCTACTAACAACAAGCAACTTTCACATTATGAAAGCAGTTAAATCCCTTTCCTCACCTGCCACAAGTACAGTAGTTTAATCTTTTGTTAAGTGCAGCACAGCTGTTACACTAACAGCTTTACAGGCCCCTTTATGGCTGCCTTGTCACCAGTTATGCTTGTTATCCACTTAACTGGGCAAAGAACCCAAATATTAGTATCACACAAATGTTGTGGCAAGAAGCTTAAAAAACCAAGACTGCTGCTAAACCATGTCTGAGGGCTGAGAGCTCAGTAGCAAAATTTAAGATGGTATTCAATGAGCATAATGATGGAATCAAATGTGTGTAGGAGATCACTGACACACTATATTAAAGTAACTAGACTCATTTCTAAAAGTGTCCAAAAAACATGAAGAAAGGAAAGAAGCCAACAGAATTATATAATTCATCTCTAAAGTAATTCTATTCAAGAAATGTGTATTCAAGAATCACAAAACACCCACCTAAACAAATGCTTAAACTTTATAATAAGCAAATGAAAGGTTTACAAGGGCTGTGATCCAGCTCCCACTGAAGTTAATGGAAATCTTACCACTTTGCCACTGAAATCAGTGGGGGCAAGACTAGGCCTTAGAACCACTAAGACAGGGTTCAGCCACCTCTGGCACGTGGCTCACCAGGGTAAGTACTCCACTACTACATCCCTTGGCCCGCGGTGCTTCCCGCCGCCCCCATTGGCCTGGGACGGCGAACCGCAGCCAGTGGGAGCCGCGGTCGGCCGAACCTGTCGACGCATCAGGTAAACAAACTGGCCCGGCCCGCCAGGGTGCTTACCCTGGCGAGCCGCGTGCCAGAGGTTGCCGACCCTTGCACTAAGATCTGGTAGCAAACTTCAAGACATCTCACTTAATCTGCTAGGAAGCATTTCTCAAGCTGTTGTTCTGTACAGCTGCACCCAGACTAGATTTATACACAATAAACGACATTAAAATAGCATTAAAGTTGAAAAGTCAAGCACTCAAAAGTTAGTAAATGTCACAATTAAGATCCATTCAACCTCTTGTGCCTATGCATTATAATGGCCTTTCATTACATGATCACATACTCTTCTCTCCCCTCCCCCAGTTCCTAACTCTGATTTAATGCCCAGGATGGGCGGTACTCACTTCAGTGCATAGCCATATGCCTTATTTACTGCACACTATTCAAACCCTACTCAATTGTTAGTTTCCTCAAGGACTTTTCTATGGTGCTCAACACGACAGAATCTGAGTGCTTCAAAAATATTAATTTATTTTCACAGCAACCCTGTGAGGGAAAGCAGTACAATTATTCCCATTTTACAGCTGGAGAACAAAATTTAATGTCAAATATAACCTAATTTTGGATGCCCAATGTGAGATGCTGAGGACTTGATTTTTTTCAGCGTACTTACCATTTTATAGCACTCTGTGTTCAAAGCACAGCTTTCATTGCCTTCAGTTGCAGAAGTAGTGAGCACTCCCTGCTGCAACTCAAACCCTATGATGTCAACTCAGGCACCCAGAAAATGAGGAATACTCAATTAGTGGCCACCTGGAAAAAGATCTATAGAAATTACTTGCCCAACATCCCACAGGAAGAGGCAGTGATAGATGCCGCCCAGGAAAACTGGATTCTGACAGCCTAAAGCACAAGTCCCTCCTTTCTCTCCCTGAAATCTGCTGCCTCATTCACTATCCACCTGCCATCCCTTGCAACAAATGAGGCAGGAGTCCCTCAGACTACAGCCTCATTAATTACAAAGCCCTGATTCATTCTTTGAGCATGGTCCATCCTATGCACTGAATGAAGCATGGCTTCTTTGTAAAAGCAGTGAGTGATTGTGTAATTAAACTGTCATAATAGATATGACAAAGGGTGCCAAATTAAGAATACACAGGAAAACTTAATTCTGGGATTTCCTAGATTTTGCAACCTTAACATTTTAATCTAGTGTTTTATATGTAGTTTCTGAAATTTAAGTTTAGGTGTATGTTGATGGCCTTTATCTGCATACTTCTTGTAGAGCTTTTTTAGCTGCTTATGGGTGTTCTATGAGCTCTTGTACATAATGCAGATGGGTCACCAGGTCCACTGCTGGAGTGACCGAGGAGCTCATAGACAGCCCTGTGTGGAAGTGAGGGTGGAAACATTGGCATAAAACAGGCTCTGCTGAGAGGAGGCCAGGATCTTGTTGTTATAAGCAAATTTGGCATATGGGAGCAAGGAGACCCAGTCATCATGGTGGTAATTCATGAAGCACTGCAGGTACTGTTAGATAATCTGGTTCACCTGCTCTGACTGTCTGTTGGTCTGTGGATGATATACAGAGGAAGTAAGGGATTCTATACCCAAGAATTAAATCAGTTCTTGCCAGAAGAAGGAGATAAACTATGAGCCTCAGTCCAACAATGCCCCACAGTAGTAGTCCATGGAGCCAGAACACAGGTTCAAGAAAGAGACCAGTGGCTTCCAGGGTGGCGGGAACCATGATAGAGGGGAATAAAGTGTGCTGTCTTGGTCAAGAGATCAACAGTGACCAACACAACTATACATTCACAGGAGCAGAGTAGTTCTATTGTGAAATACAGGGACATAGTAGATCAGGACTAATAAAGGGTGGATAGAAGCTGAAGAAGACCAAATGCCCTTTCATCAGAGTTCTTGGTCTTGGAACACAGATCACAGGAGTCAATGTATTTCCTGACATAGGTGTGTATATCTGGCCATCAGAAATTTTGCAAAACCAAGTTCCTGGTTTTAGTTCAGCCAAAATGGCAGCAAGCTGGGAGTCATGACATAATCCAAGAGCTTTGCATCTCAGCTGGCCGAATGAAACATACATGCAGTCTCCATGGTAGAGAATTCCATCCTACAACCAAAACTCTGAACCAATCTGCCTATAACCACTCAAGGTCTCACAGGTCTGATGGCGAAGTGCTTATGAGGCAGCAGGAATTGAACGAGTGACATTAGGTCCCTGTCCACTGTTCGAAGAGTGAAGTTGGATGGCTAAGGATGGCTGAATGTGGTGTTGTGCATGACTCAGCAAGTTCATCCCTGCAGAACAGACATCTGCCTTCCCATTTCTTGCACCTGGGCAGTATGTAACAATTAAATCAAATTGGGTGAAGAAAACAGACAAATGGGTCTGGCACTGGTTTAGGTTTTGGGCTGAACAAAGGTATGCCAGATTTTTGTGGTCTGTAAGGATCTGAACTGGGAATTGGGCTCCTTCAAAGAGATGCCATTCCTCCAACCTGCCTTAATTGCAAGCAGCTCTTTGTCTCAGATGTTATAGTTCCACTCACCCAGGCTTAGTTTTCTGGAGTAGAAGGCACAATGGTGGACTTGGTTACAGGGTCCTACTTATTGGGAGAAGACAGTTCCTATAGTGAAGTTTGATGTATCGGCCTTGTGACAAAAACCTTGTTAGGGTCAGGATGGACAAGGAGGGG
This sequence comes from Mauremys mutica, assembly GCF_020497125.1. Lineage (NCBI taxonomy): Eukaryota > Metazoa > Chordata > Testudines > Geoemydidae > Mauremys > Mauremys mutica. The sequence continues at coordinate 301,702,578 of NC_059072.1, read as the reverse complement.
AGCAGCAGTAAAAGTCTTCTTCAGCTGGTTAAAGGCAGATTAGGACTCTGGATCAGATAAATTGGCTCCCCTTTCAAAGGAGTGCTGTAATGAGAGCTACCAGGTGGGAAAGCCTCTTGATGAAATGCCAATAGAAGTTGGCAAAACTCAGTTATGATTGCATCCCATGCATGTCACTTGGAGCAGACCACTCAGAGATGGCAGACACTTTGTGAGGTTCCATAGTTAACCTACCTGGTATAATATACACCCAAGGAATTTGAACATGCTATGATCAAAAATTTGCATTTCTCTAATTTACCATAGAGGTGGCTCTGGTGAAGCCTCTCCAGAACAAGGTGTACATGTTGATTATGAAGGATCTGTTTCTCAGAAAACATAAGGATGTCATCTAGATAGATCACTAGAAACTGGTCCAACATGTCCCTAAATGTGTTGTTGATAAAGTGCTGAAAGGTTGTGGGAGCATTATATAGCCCAAAGGGCATCATTAGGTATCTGAAATGCTTGTCGTGGGTGTGGAATGCCATCTTCCATTTATCCCCTGCCAAGATATGGAATAGGTTGTAGGCCCCACAAAGGTCCAGCTTGGTGAAAATCCTTGTGGAATGAAGTCTCTCAGAGCTCATTAATGAGGCAAAGGGTATCTGTTCCAAGCTTGATAGTCCATGCAAGGGCACAGGGAGCCATCCTTCTTAGACACAAAGAAAATGTGTTCCTGCTGGGGAGCTGGATAGGCAGATTGGATTAATCTCTTTTTCAGGTTCTATCCAACACAGGCTCCAAGATGGAGTAAATGCGACCAAATTAAATCTGGGCAGCTGGCTGGAGGTCTATGTGGCAGTCACAGCAATGATGGGGTGGCAGGGAGAGGAGAGGGGGAAGTATGTCTGACTTCCTTTTGCCATAAACATCTGCAAGGTACTGATGTTTTACTGATCTTGTTTGGGTAGCCACTATCTGGGGTTTCACAGTCCATCCCTGCTGTTCTGGTGCTCCCAGAGGGGCAGTGTGTCCTTGGGGTTGAACTGCACATTGCTTCTAATTTGAACCCAGGTTTGAGGAGGCAGGACTGTTTGTGGCGGAATGATGAGCAGAACTAAACCTTGCCAGTCTTCCAGAGGATATATAGGTCACGGATGGAAAGATGGGTGATCTTGAGGATGACCAGAGAATGTGGGGGGGATGTACCAGATCAAACTGAAGGGTTTCATGCTGTCCTTGAAGAGGTGATTTGTAAGCTTGCCATCTCACACATGACAGAACTCCAAGAGAGGAGAGATCTGTCAATGGATTCAACCAGGTGAGAGAAATAGCCTTGTACTGCATCTGAATTCTGTGACCTGGAACAAAATCTGAGTCCATAAAACAACTGGATGCACCAGAGTCTATTAGTGCTGTCAAGTTGACCTCTGACATGGCAGAATATCTCAAAGTAGAAGGTTGATTGGCTGCTGCTAGGGTACTGGTGGACAGGTGCAGAGGCCATTTGCAGTCTTGAGGGGAAGATGCCGAGCCCCCTCTATTTCCTGACTGAGGTGCAGACCACCTCTTCCTGTTCATCAGTAGGCTAGAAGTGTGCCAATCCCACAATAGAGATGTTGGCCTGGTGTCCAGCATCAGAGACACAAGGCCAGGCTATGTCACCTTTCATGGGTTTTGGTATGTGTGCATGTGGAGAAGGTTACTGGAGGTCAGCAGACCAGGGTTGGGGGAGCAGGTATGGGTTGAGTGGTTCTCTCTTTCCTGACGGTCTGATAGCCAGTCATCAATCTTATTACATGGGTTAATAAATGCATCCAGGCTGATTGGGGGTTCTACTTGTGATAGCTCATCCATGGTGCCATCATTCAAACTGAGCTGGAAGTGGTAGCACTGAGCAGATTCATCCATTTTATGTCCACCACAAAGGTACTGAAAACCTGAAGCATAGCTGGCTACCACCCAGGGTCCAGAGTGTGGCCTCAGTTGTGCACGTATTGTACAGGTCATCAAAAGATTACTGATATGGCATGGATAAACTCCTCAAACTGACCCAGGAAAGGATGAGACTAGGAAGGCTAGGAACAGGGCAGGCATAGGAGAGATCACAGCTGCAGGCACCTATGTTGAGCAGCCAGGGACCAGTGGCTGCTGTTTGACCACTGTGGCTGATAAGACAAAGAAGCTTATCCGGCAGCCCTAATGTGACTTAGCTGTGCTCACAGGCAGGTGCAACTGCAAGTCCTCATTCCTGACAGGCAGCTCCTCACCTAGCATACTGACTTTTTGTGGATTGCATTCTTAGATGCCTGTCTCTTTCAATTCACTGTATAGGCTGCCTATGTGCCCAAGCCAGGCTTTGTTGATAGCAATGTTGTTCCTGTGATTTTTCTAGGTGTCTAAAAGTTAGGCATTGCTATGCTGAGCGTCATAGCACTTAAATCCCTGTATATCCAGATCATATTGATCACTATCCTACTGATCAGCATGCATTGTCAAGACTATGTGTAATGAAAAGGGCTAGGACCTGATCCTGCAATAGCTTCCATGCAGGTAGAGTCCTGAATCTACATGGAACCCCACAGAAGCTAATGGGAGCCTGATGGCATGAAAGCTGTTGCAGCTAATCCTAGACCCTTATTTAAAAAAAAATTGGCTTGACATTTCTAGCTCTCCCAAAGTGGGAGAGACATACCGGAACAATGGGGTTTGTAATCCCCAAAGGCTGGCTCTAGCCATGGCCCTGACCATGTGGAATAAGCAAGGCTTCTGTGGAGACCAAATAGAGAGAATGTGTGCAATGGAACTCTTTCTATTCCCTACACACTTATACCAGCTTTTGGTGCCATCCACTTATGGAAAGTGGAACACTGGAACTAAAATGTTCAGAAAGAAGTTTTGTGTTTACAATGACTTCCATTAATTATTTTTAGCTGCTAGGAAACAACCTGTGAAGTAAATTAAAAAGCATCATTCTGCAATCGCCAGAACGGACAAAAGAAAAAAAACAAAATACCTTGTTATTACCTCGTGTGCTTAAAAAAAAATCACAGTATTTATGCCTGCAATAAAATTATCTTTAAAGCAGACATTTCCAAGCAATCAGATACTGGCTAGGTAAACCTCAACTCTTCCAGTCAGCCATCAATTGCCAAGAAACTCCGGACCTAGATGTCAGTATTGCTTAAAATTTGATAATGTTCTTAGTTACTTAACTGTTCAATTTAGACAAAGAGAAAAAAAATCTAAAAAATGATGAACAAATACCAAGAAACAATTTTACGCAGTGAATGTTTGCTTCTTGAGTAAAGTAATAGTACAAAGAGTTAAACAAACCCTCAACTAATTAGGAGACAATTACATGCTATTCTGGGGAGGAATAATATGCTAAAATACTTTTTGTGGTAGAATAAATAGCTTGATTTTTAATCCTAGACTAAAGCATGGAGTTAAAAAAAAAAAGTAAGGCCATGTAATGCCATATAGGACTTAAGAAAAGAGAAACACTGGAAATGGTTACTTGTATCTAAGGGCTTGTCTAAACAGAGCAGTAAAGACTGGGGTAGGTGTAATTTCCAAAGCACACTAAGGTGTTGCACATTAATTGGTCCATGTAGACCCTGCTGGTACGCACTACAGTAGTACCTCAGAGTTACAAACTGATCAGTCAACCACACACCTCATTTGGAACTGGAAGTATGCAACCAGGAAGCAGCAGAGAAGGGGAGGGGCAGAGAGGTGAAAATACAGTATTGTATTAAATGTAAACAACTAAAAAAACAGAAAGCAGCATTTTTCTTCTGCATAGTAAAGTTTCAAAGTTGTATTAAGTTAATATTCAGTTGTAAACTTTTGAAAGAACAACCATAAGGTTTTGTTCAGTTACAAACATTTTAGAGTTATGAACAACCTGCATTCCTGAGGTGTTCATAACTCTGAGGACATTCAACTGTAAATGTTTCCTAGTGTGCTTTAATATAGTGCTTTTTGAATCAGCGCTCAAGTACACTAGGAAACATTCCAAAAAGATTACTCATTACAGTATATACTGTAGAGAGAGAACCCCTGATTTTTGGACATCTACATAAAACTCAATTTTAAAAAAAAACAAACAGAATGAAATTAATAAACAAAAAAACCTAGATATTATGAGCACTATGGGATGATGGAATAAAAAATACTGAACTCCCTAAAGAATATAACAAAATGGGTTTCCTTTTCCATCTTCCGAATATAGCTTTGGAAGATCTTCTATACAAAAGATTACTAGCAAGTAAAGGGTTATCTATCTTTGCATATATTGCAGATGGGTCAATCAGAACATCAGGCATTAAATCCTGGCTTCATTGAAGTCAATTAAAGTTTTGCCATTGACTTCAGTGCAGCGAGGATTTTTCATCCCGAGCGTCTGCTCTCTTTATTGAGTGCTAGAATTGACTGGGAACAGGTCAAAGATGATATATTGTTCTTTACAGCTTGCACCTGTATCTAATTAATTTAGTCTGGAGATACAGCTGTGCAGCAAAGTAGCTGACAGCTACTAGAAAGAACAGTCTGGAAGCTGTCAGAAAGCTGCTATTTGATCTCTCACTCTTTGGAATATCTTTTCTCTGTTTAAAAAAAAGTAAAACATTTTGTTAAGAATCTTCAAATTCCAAACAGGAATGTATTAGTCTGTTAAGTCTAGGAAATGAAACTATGAAATATGTTTGTTCCTGGTGTTAAATCATCTGTGGAAAACCACCCTGAGCATCTGCTCAATCCTTCCACTCCATCACAGGAGAGAACTACTTAAGGAGTCATTCTTCTAACAGAAGAGAATGATTGAGTGCAATGTATAGAAAGTAATACAGATGTAGAGCTAAGTCAGTTGTTATTAGCAAGGAAGCAGAAGGAACACTAAAGCAATAAAAGAAAAAGATTTATAACTACACACAGAATCACTGTCGGCATGAATGTAAAGAAATGTCCTGCTCAAAGGTCATTGGATAATAGTGTGCTGTCATAGTATTCATGGTAGTTGCATTCAGCTTTCTATTATATACATTTTTCTTTGAAACTTTCCATGTTTCTTCTTAGCCCAAAGATGGCTTTTTTAATCTGAGCAGTTTTGAAGATACAACAATGGAAAAATATATACACCTCTACCCCGATATAACGCTGGCGTCGGGAGCCAAAAAATCTTACTGCATTATAGGTGAAACTGCGTTATATCGAACTTGCCTCGATCTGCCAGAGCGCACAGCCCCGCCCCCCTGGAGCGCTGCTTTACCGCGTTATATCCAAATTCGTGTTATATCGGGTTGCGTTATATATATATCGGGGTAGAGATGTACTTCAGAGCTTAAAAAAGACTTTTTTTTAATATACACAACTCAAAATGACTGAACTTTAAACTTCAAGCTTTACAGGTATACATACACAATTAACAATGGGTCTTGTACATTCAAAGTATGAAACAGTTGCCATTCTTTACTGCACTAGCATAGCACAATTTTATAGTTGTGCATCTTAATTGTTTCCTGCTCTACAGAGTGGTTTATTATCTGTATTAGTTATGCCCAGAGCCCTCTTATCAAGATCAAGTCCGTGTTGGGGTACATGTTGTACAATTACAGGTGGTAGAGACCACCTCTTAACAAAGCTGATAATCTCAGGTTCTGATACTGCAAGCATTTTTACATGTGCTAAACTTTATAAACATGAGTGGTCTCATTGTTACTTCTCTTCCTTGGACTTTTAGTATACTCTCCCAAGCCCTCCACTCACTTCCATACCATTATCAACACTCATGGCCTGTGCCCTGTTGTATGTCCTGGCCTCTGGAGCTGTACTCTTATAGGTGGTTGTGCCCTTGCCTGTCCCACTCCCCAATTGAACCGTGTTTGTATAATGGCACATTCTACTTCAGGAATAATTCATGTCTTCTTAGCTTCCCCGGGACCTGATGATGCTTTCAGAGGTTCATAAATTTCTCTAAAATTAAGTCTTAAATCTTTCAAATATATTTAAATAGGAGTTTTAATTGAGGCAAGCTGAATAGAACTTGCACTTTCTAAACCAGGCCAGTTTTGAAATACAACATTCCAAGAACCGTAGATTTTTTTGAAAGTGTAAAACCTGTTAGTATGCAAAGTCCTGTAGAGAAGAATGTCAGAATTAAGGACACCTTGGGAATGGAGGTTGTCCATAAATCTGAAATGTTCATAACTCTGAACAGACCACAGTTCAGGCTCCAGATCCAGCAGCTGACACTCCAGGCCAGGTTTCAGCAGCTGAGCTGAGCTGAGTGAGAGAGAGTATGTCCCCCTTCTGCGGAAGTGGGAATACAAAACTACACATCCCCCTCCTGGCGGGGGAGAAGGGGTGAAAGGAGTGCTGGTCCTGCTCTACTGGCTCTGGCTGTCTTGGGCTGGAGCCCCAGCATCTTGCTGTAATTGGCTGCCCCACATGTGGGGGTGGGGACAGGCAACCCAGATGTGCCTATCTTTAAGCTGCAATACAGGCACAGTACAGTATTTGCACTTCTTTTTGTCTCTGCTGCTGACTGTTTACTCCTGGTTTCACATGGTATCCAATTGTCCAATCAGTCTGTAACTCTGGTATTCATATCTTTGAGGTTCTACTGTATGTGCAAAAGGTCTCATCTGAGTAATCTAAGATTTTAGGTAAATTATTTGGCTATAGAAAGAGAAGGCATTTCAGCATTGAAACTTTTTTAAAAAAGTTGGGGTTTGGGGCAAGAGATCACATCAAATCACACTTACAAGAGCAAACTAGTTAAAACTACCTATGGAGTCATAGCTTCATAATATACAGATACACAACATAAATGACTGCTTCTTGAAACCTACAAGGGGCAAGGCAATTCTTGATTTAGTTCTAGGTAGAGCACAGAATCTGGTCCAAGAGGTGAATGTAGCTGAACTGCTCAGTAATAGCAATCATCATGTAATTTAACATTTTTGTAGGGCAAAAAATACCCAAGAAACCCACAGTAGCATTTAACTTCAAAAAAGGAGAATTACACAAAAATGAGGAAGCTAGTTAAACAGAAATTAAAAGGCATGGCCTGGCAGGTGAAATGCCTGCAAATGGAGACTATTAAAAAACTCTATAATAGAAGCTCAAACTAAATGTATATCCCAAATTTAAAAAAGGACACCGTAGTTAAACAGCAGAATAAAATAGGTGTTTAGAGGCTAAAAGGCAACCTTGAAAAAGTGGAAGTCAAATCCTACTGAGGAAAATAGAAGGGAGCGTAAACTGTGGCAAGTCAAGCGTAAAAGTATAAGAAGACAGGCCAAGAAAGAATTTGAAGAGCAATGAGCTACGGACACACAAATTAAACAGCAACCAGTAGCGTAGCTGGGTGTGAGCGGGGAAGCAGCCGCTCCCCCACTGAGCACAGATGGTGCCTTGTCAATTTCTTGGCGCCTTTTTACTCAGCTGGAGGAGCGATTTAAAAAAAAAAAGGCGCCACCCGCTGCGGCGCTTTTATTTTACTCACCCGGTGGCGCTCCAGGTCTTGGGTGGCACTTTGATGGCGGGACTTTCACTCGGTGGCGGGACCTTCAGTGCCGCTGAAGACACCTGGAGCGAGCGAAGGGCCCGATGCCGAAGACCCGGAGTGCTGCCAGGTGAGTAAAAGCGCCACAGCGGGTGGCACCTTTTTTTTTTTAATTGCTCCCCCTGTTCCCTCCACCTGGCTCCGCCACTGACAGCAGCTGGGGGTTTTTTTTTTTAAGTACATCAGAAGCAGGAAGCCATCAACCAGGCTCTGGAGCCACTGGACAAGTGAAGTGTGAAAGGAGCACTCAAAGAAGTGCATTGGTCTTCCTGCAGAGGGTGAGGGGAAATCCCCATACCTGACCCATTATTTTTGGTGACAAATTCAGGAACTGTTCCAGACTGAGGTGTCAACAGATAAACAGTAATAAGTCAACAGCAAAAGATGATATTCACACAAGAGTTGTGAAGAAATTCAGATATGAAATTGCAGAACTACTAACTGTGGTATGTAATGTATCAGTCTCTGTACCAGATGACTGGAGGATAGCCAATTTAATGTCTATTTTTACAAAAGGCTCCAGAGGGAATCCTGGCAATTACAGGCTAGTAAGCCTAACTTCAATACCAGGCAGATTGGTTGAAAATATAGTAAAAAACAGAATGATCAGACACACAGATGAACATGATACATTGGGGAAGAGTGAGCATGGCTTTTGTAAAGGGAAATCATGCCTCACCTATTAGAATTCTTTTGGGGGGTGGTGGGGGGGTCAATAAGCATGTGGACAAGCGTGATCCACTTGATATAATGTAGTTGGACTTGCAAAAAGCCTTTGACAAGGTTCCTTACCAAGCGAAGTAGTTAATAATTGGATAAGAGGGACAGTCCTCTCATGGATTAATAACTGGTTCAAAGATAGGAAATAAAGGGTAGGAATAAATGGGTAGTTTTTGCAATGGAAGGGGTAAATAATAGGGTCCCCCAGGACCTGGAGTGGGAGCTGTGCTCTTCAACATGTTTATAAATGATCTGGAAAAGGGGTTAAAGAGTGAGGTGGCAAGTTTGCAGACCATACAAAATTACTCATGATAAGTCTAAAGCTGACTATAAAGAGTTACAAAAGGATCTCTACAAAGCTGGGTGACTGAATGACAAAATGGCAGATGAAATTCAATGTTGATAAATGCAAAATAATGCACATTGGAAAACAAAATTGCACTATACTTACAAAATGATGGGGTCTAAATTAGCTGTTACCACTCAAGAAAGAGATCTTGGAGACATGCTGGATAGTTCTCTGAAATCAGCCACGCAAGGTGCAGTGGCAGACAGAAAAAGTTAACAATGGCAAGAACTATTAGGAAAGTGATAGATAACAGAACAAAACATTGTAATGCCACTATATCAATATATCAAAGTTCCCTCACCTTGAATACTGTGTGCAGTTTCGGTCACTCCATCTCAAAAAAGATATATTAGAATTGGAAAGGGCATAGAGAAGGGCAACAAAAATGATTAAGAGGAGGGAACAGATTCCATACAAGAAGAGATTAAGAAGACTGGGACTGTCCATCTTAGAAAAGAGATGACTACGGGCAATATGATAGAGGTCTATGAAATCATGAATGATAGGGAGAAAGCAAATAGAGAAATGTTATTTACCCCCATGTAACTCAAGAACAAGGGGTCAACCAATGAAATTAATAGGCAGCAGGTTTAAATAAAAAAAAGGAAGTATTTCTTCACAGAACCCATAGTCAACCTGGGAAACTCATTGCATAGGATGCTGTGAAGGCCAAAAGTATAACGTTTCAAAAAAGAATTAAGATAAGTTCATAAATGATAGATCCATCAATGACTGTTAACCAATGGTCAGGAATACAACCCCATGCTCTGGGTGACCCTAAAACTCCAACTGCCAGAAGCTGGGAGTGGACAACAGGGGATGGATCACTCAAAATTGCCCTGGTCTGTTCATTCCCTCTGAAGCATCTGTCAGAGACAGCATACAGGGCTAGATGAACCATTGATCTGTCCCGGTATGACTTTTCTTATGTCCAGGGAGGAAGTTCATGTTGCTTTTAGATCTTCAGCTTTTGCATTTCCTGATTTTTAATGTCTTTAAATTTGCAAACTTAACATTATCTGTACATAGTGTTTTGCATGTAATATCTAAACATTGTCTGTACATGAAGTGAATGAGGAATCATAACTATATTTATCCACAAACACTGCATTCTAAGTGAATAAATGACAAAGGCTAATCAAACAGAATTAGGTTTATTTTTAAATAAAAAATCATCCAGTACAAAAATGGAGGTGGTTCAAGGTTTGCCTTTTTGCTCCCAAGACCAGAGGCTTGAACTTCAGATTAGGAACATAACTAGACGGACTATCATCACAAACTAAAGAAAGGAATAATACATAGATACAGGAAGGCAGAAAAGTGAGACATGCATGTTAAGTTACAAGAAGGCAGAAAAGAAAAAATAATCCAGTGACTAGAAGCTCTTGTTCATAAAAGAAATTAGGTCACTGAGGGCTTTTATCTAGGGGAAGAGAATAGAGTGGAAAGAGGGGGTGGGGGATGCTAGGTTACAGAGAGGTAAAATGAAGCTAACATCCCTGAGCCTGAAGCAATAGTGGAGCTACACTTTTTTTTTTGACTTTGCAGGAAAGATAATTTAATTTATATAGCACTCCTCCTTCAGAAGGATCTCATGGAATAATAGAAATTAAAAATGGAAAAAATCTTTTAGGCATCATCTCACTGCACTGTTCCCATCTCACTGGGTGTACCTTGCACGGTTTCAGGGTCAGGTGCAGCCTCACCGCTGAGTTCATGCCCCTGCACCTGGAATCCCCTGAGCCCCTGTGCGAGGGGGGCTGCAGGATGATCTCCCACTTTCATGCAGCCAGTGGCCTGTGCTCTCTACTGCCCTGCTGGAGCCTCCACATTTATTTATTGACAAAATAAAATGTGCAGAATTTTAAAATATGTGCAGAATTTTAATTTTTTTTGTGTAGAATTCCCTCAGGAGTATTTTTGTTTCCCTTCTTTGACGTGTTGTCCCCATATACACTTTACTTTGGTTCCTATTAATCTTACCTCACTTTCTGGGGTCCCTGTTTCTATAAGCTCCTCAGAGACATGCATTGCTGTCACTATGCCTTCTCCGGAACATCCCCATTCTCCCTAGCTGTCATCCCTTTACCTGCCAGCGGAACATCACTCAAAACTTTCTTCTGTCGGTTTGAATAGAAGTAGCGCGGGAACCATATCGCTACTACACATATACACTTGTACCGATACAGAAAAGCGAATGATAGCGCGCCCCCCCCCCACACCTCCCAAGTCGCGTACTGTGACTCCAAGAGGCGCAGAGAGCAAGAGCTGTCAGTAGCTCCAATTCACACCCCAGCATTTCAGCCCAGGAACCAGTACAGGTCAGATACTCGCCCAGGCTACAGTGCAATTGAACTGTGCAGGTGGCTGACGGGTGGGTGAAGGCTGATCCTGGCGCTGACACACCCAGAGAGCCACCCGCACCCCCTCTGTCCGGGGCACCCACAGAGCAAAGTCCCCCCGTGCCCATCCCCCCGCACAGGGCAGGGGAGATGGGCCCGCTTGGGGCAGGCTCACTCGGTCCCTGCCTCTCGGGGCCCGGGCCTGCTCCCCTGGAAGCTGGTGGCAAAGCGCTGCGACCCGGGGCAAACGCGGTCACAGCCGCCCGCCGGGGCGGCTCCCAGCGCCGCCCCCGGGCAGCCCGAGCCCGGCCGGCAGCGGTTTCCGGTCGGACTTTGTGTCTCGGCGTTTCCCTTCCCCCCGGCCTGCCGCTTCCCCAGTCCCCGCCTGCCCGGTGCGCGTCTCCGGCCCGGCCTCCCCATGCAGTCCCGGCTCCTGTGCTTCAGCGGCGGCCCCGCAGCGCGGAGAGTCCGGCTCATTCTGCGGCAGGTGGCGCGGGGCCGCCTGGCTGCGGAGAGGCAGCTGCAGCCGGAGGTCAGGGCGCTGCACGGCCCGGGAGCCGCCGCAGGTAACTCCCCCTCCCCCCACCACGGGTTAATGGGGCTGTGACTCCGCCCCCAAACACCAGCCACTTCTGCACCCCCGTCAGCCTCCACCGTCCCCAAGCGCCAGCCCCCCGTCAGCTCCCAGTGCCCCCAAACTCCAGCTCCCTCCACGCCCCCGATCCAACCATCAGCCCCACCGTCTCCAAATTCCAGCCCCCTCCACACCCCACCATCAGTCCCCACTGCCCCCAAACTCCAGCCCCTTCCATCCTGTATCAGCCCCCACTGCCTGCAAAGCCAGCCACCATCAGCCTCCACTGTCCCTAAACTCCGTTGCTCTGCACCCCGTCAGTCCCCACAGCCCCCAAACTCCAGCCCCTTCCATCCCCTATCAGCCCCCACTGCCTGCAAAGCCAGCCACCATCAGCCTCCACTGTCCCTAAACTCCGTTGCCCTGCACCCCGTCAGTCCCCACAGCCCCCAAACTCCAGCCCCTTCTGTCTCCTATCAGCCCCCACTGCCTGCAAAGCCAGCCACCATCAGCCCCCACTGTCCCTAAACTCCATTGCTCCACACCCCACCATCAGTCCCCACAGCCCCCAAACTCCATCCCCTATCAACCCCTACTGTCCCCAAATCCAATCACCATCAGCTTTCACTATCCCCAAACTCCAGTCCCATCCATGCCCCCATTTGCTCCCACTGACCCCAAATCTCACCATCAGCCCCCAAAATCCCAGCTCAACCATAAACCCAAATTAGCCCCTCACTACCTCATATCCAACCACCATCAGCCTCTAATGCTGCCTTCACACCTCATTATCAATCCCCATTACTCCCAAATCCAAGCCCCCAAATGTAATCCGCACCAGACCCTACTGCTCCCAAAACCCAATCTCACCTGTGCAGATCCAGTTCTAATTTCCTCCCTCATCCCCAAACTCACTGGCTCCATGTTTTTAACCTCTAGCCTCAATCTCCTCTCCTCCCCACACACTAGTGGTATATTCCATCTCATGCTAGATGCGTTGGGTTTTGTTTTAGTGGATTTTACTTTAAAAATTTTCTCAGGGTCTTGTATCCCTTTTTCTTGTCTGGAAAGTCAAAACAAAAGTAACTGGGGAATAGGAGCAAGACAGTTCCCTGCTCCTCTCCATCTAAACTCCACTGGGTGTATAGGCTTTGTAATGAAGTTGGGGGATGCTGACACATTTTAGGGCAACAATTCACCAACCGAACCACATTCCAAAACTCCTTTCTGTAAACCACCCTTCCACTAACTAGGAGAGAATGCAGGCAGAAGCCCAGCAGCAGAGTGGGGGCTATCCAGTTTATTGCACTGAGTGTTGCATGTATGAGTGTTACCTGCCCTGTGGGTGAGTGGCGTATGTGTGCAGTCGGTGCAAGGAGCTCCTGGCCCTCAGAGACCATGTATGGACTTTGGAGGCCAGGGTGGCGGAACTGGAGGAGCTAAGAGAGGCAGAGAGGTATGTTGATGAGGCTTTCCGGGACACTGTAGAATTGTCCCACCTCCGCTCAGACAGCTCCTGTGCTGTTGAGGAGGAAGAATGGCCCAGGGAAGTAGAGCAGTCAATGGGAGCAGAGGGAAACCTTCCCGTAGTTGGGACCCTCCTTCCAGATGGTGCTGGGGTTGCCTCTTGCACTGAGGTTGCCTCTCCGGGGGAGGGAACTCCAGTTTCTAGGAAAAGGCAGGTGTTAGTAATGGGAGATTCGATTATTAGAAACGTAGATAGCTGGGTCTGTGATGACCGGGAGAACCATATGGTGACTTGCCTGCCTGGTGCGAAGGTTGCGGATCTCTCGAGGTATCTAGATAGACTTATGTGTAGTGCTGGGGAGGAGCCGGTGGTTGTGGTACATGTAGGTACCAATGACATAGGGAAGGGTAGGAGAGATGTCCTGGAAGCCAAATTTAGGCTGCTAGGGAAGAGACTGAAATCCAGGACCTCTATGGTGGCATTGTCAGAAATGCTCCCAGTTCCACGCGCAGGGCCAGGTAGGCAGGCATAGCTTCAGAGTCTCAGTGCGTGGATGAGATGATGGTGTAGAGAGGAGGGGTTCACGTTCATTAGGAACTGGGGAAACTTCTGGGATGGGAGGAGCCTATACAGGAGAGATGGGCTCCACCTAAACCAAAGTGGAACCAGACTGCTGGCACTAAACATTAAAAAGGTTGTAGAGCAGTTTTTAAACTAGGAGATGGGGAAAAGCCGACTGCTGCAGAGGAGCGTCTGGATCGGACACAGACTTCTCTTAGGGGAGAGTCTGATGATAGAGAATCTCCAGGTTATAGTCAGGAGCAGAGGACTGAAAAGTATAATGTAAGGGCCGGATCAGATGATAAACAGTCACATAAAAAAGAATCTGGCACATCAGAAAAAGGCAGGCTAATAAACAGGGACAAGTTTCTAAAGTGCTTGTACACAAATGCCAGAAGTCTAAATAATAAGATGGGTGAACTAGAGTGCCTTGTGATAAAGGAGGATATAGATATAATAGGCATCACAGAAACCTGGTGGACTGAGAGCAATCAATGGGAAACAATCATTCCGGGGTACAAAATATATCGGAAGGACAGAACAGATCGTGCAGGGGGAGGAGTGGCACTATATGTGAAAGAAAGTGTAGATTCAAATGAAGTAAAAATCTTAAGCGAATCCACATGTTCCATAGAGTCTCTATGGATAGAAATTTCATGCTCTAGTAAAAATATAACATTAGGGATTTATTATCGACCACCTGACCAGGACAATAATTGTGATGATGAAATGCTAAGGGAAATTAGAGAGGCTATCAAAATTAAGAACCCAATAATATTGGGGGATTTCAATTATCCCCATATTGACTGGGAACATTTCACTTCAGGACGAAATGCAGAGATAAAATTTCTCGATACTTTAAATGACTGCTTCATGGAGCAGCTGGTACGGCAACCCACAAGGGGAGAGGCAACTCTAGATTTAATCCTGAGTGGAGCGCAGGAGCTGGTCCAAGAGGTAACTATAGCAGGACCGCTTGGAAATAGTGACCATAATACAATAGCATTCAACATCCCTGTGGTGGGAAGAACGCCTCAACTGCCCAACAGTGTGGCATTTAATTTCAAAAGGGGGAACTATACAAAAATGAGGGGGTTAGTTAGACAAAAGTTAAAAGGTACAGTGACTAAAGTGAAATCCCTGCAAGTTGCGTGGGCCCTTTTTAAAGACACCATAATAGAGGCCCAACTGAAGTGTCACTAGAGGAGGTTTTGGAATTAATTGATAAACTCAACATTAACAAGTCACCGGGACCAGATGGCATTCACCCAAGAGTTCTGAAAGAACTCAAATGTGAAGTTGCGGAACTATTAACTAAGGTTTCTAACCTGTCCTTTAAATCGGCTTCGGTACCCAATGACTGGAAGTTAGCTAATGTAACGCCAATATTTAAAAAGGGCTCTAGGGGTGATCCCGGCAATTACAGACCGGTAAGTCTAACGTCGGTACTGGGCAAATTAGTTGAAACAATAGTAAAGAATAAAATTGTCAGACACATAGAAAAACATAAACTCTTGAGCAATAGTCAACATGGTTTCTGTAAAGGGAAATCGTGTCTTACTAATCTATTAGAGTTCTTTGAAGGGGTCAACAAACATGTGGACAAGGGGGATCCGGTGGACATAGTGTACTTAGATTTCCAGAAAGCCTTTGACAAGGTCCCTCACCAAAGGCTCTTATGTAAATTAAGCTGTCATGGGATAAAAGGGAAGGTCCTTTCATGGATTGAGAACTGGTTAAAGGACAGGGAACAAAGGGTAGGAATTAATGGTAAATTCTCAGAATGGAGAGGGGTAACTAGTGGTGTTCCCCAAGGGTCAGTCCTCGGACCAATCCTATTCAATTTATTCATAAATAATCTGGAGAAAGGGGTAAACAGTGAGGTGGCAAAGTTTGCAGATGATACTAAATTACTCAAGATAGTTAAGACCAAAGCAGATTGTGAAGAACTTCAAAAAGATCTCACAAAACTAAGTGATTGGGCAACAAAATGGCAAATGAAATATGGATAAATGTAAAGTAATGCACGTTGGAAAAAATAACCCCAACTATACATACAACATGATGGGGGCTAATTTAGCTACAACGAGTCAGGAAAAAGATCTTGGAGTCATCGTGGATAGTTCTCTGAAGATGTCCACGCAGTATGCAGAGGCGGTCAAAAAAGCAAACAGGATGTTAGGAATCATTAAAAAGGGGATAGAGAATAAGACTGAGAATATATTATTGCCCTTATATAAATCCATGGTACGCCCACATCTCGAATACTGTGTACAGATGTGGTCTCCTCACGTCAAAAAAGATATTCTGGCACTAGAAAAGGTTCAGAAAAGGGCAACTAAAATGATGAGGGGTTTAGAGAGGGTCCCATATGAGGAAAGATTAAAGAGGCTAGGACTCTTCAGCTTGGAAAAGAGAAGACTAAGGGGGGACATGATAGAGGTATATAAAATCATGAGTGATGTTGAGACAGTGGATAAGGAAAAGTTATTTACTTATTCCCATAATACAAGAACTAGGGGTCACCAAATGAAATTAATAGGCAGCAGGTTTAAAACAAATAAAAGGAAGTTCTTCTTCACGCAGCGCACAGTCAACTTGTAGAACTCCTTACCTGAGGAGGTTGTGAAGGCTAGGACTATAACAATGTTTAAAAGGGGACTGGATAAATTCATGGTGGCCAAGTCCATAAATGGCTATTAGCCAGGATGGGTAAGAATGGTGTCCCTAGCCTCTGTTCGTCAGAGGATGGAGATGGATGGCAGGAGAGAGATCACTTGATCATTGCCTGTTAGGTTCACGCCCTCTGGGGCACCTGGCATTGGTCACTATCGGTAGACAGATACTGGGCTAGATGGACCTTTGGTCTGACCCAGTATGGCCTTCCTTATGTTCTTATGTTCAATTTTTCCATTCTGAGAAGCACCTCACGAGAGAAAAGGCTCCAAAACACTTGCCTTGTCTGTCCATTGCTTGTGTTTCAAAATGCTTCATTTTGTGGATCATCAGGAAGAGCTCTGCAGCCTATAGTTTGAGAACCACTCCTCTGCGACAGAGTAATGATACTTGTTTCGTTACATTGCATAGGGTTGCCACTTTACAAAGGCAGAACCCCACTAAATTCAGGGGTCTGATGATACTGATCTATTTGCAGGATTGGACTTGTCTGTAGAATATACTCCTCCTACCTTGAGGCAATTTTACAGGTTTAAAAAATGGTCTCAGGACCTGTATATGTTCCCTTAAGCAGCATTATTAGGACATACAATTGACCTTGGTCCTGCATATATTGGGATGAGTTGGACCCTGTTCCTTGAACAATCCCAGAGTATCTTATAATGATGTTCAAGACATGTGACAGCCTTGCACAAATTAGAACTGGCTCTTAAAACAATGACATACACCAACAGTAGGTGACATTTTTCTGGATGTGTGCCAAAGGAATCAATTCCTAAATATAGAATGAATAATGACCAAGTATGAATTAGAATCCTTTTGAGAGGTCCTGATGGTCTCTTAAATTTATGTACTTGTTTTAATTCTTTCTTACAGCACTATTACTCAGTTTTGCTGCCAGATAATGAGACAATCAGTCAAACACTCAAACAGGTTTGTGTTAATCAAGGAAGGAGCTAGTTTGAGGAATGAATATAATGAGGTAATATAATATTCAGAGGATGTTTGAATAGTAAAAAATGTAAAAAAGTGAGATTGAAAAGATTGGGATTTTTTACCTTAGAAAGGAGATGCATAAGAGGAGGCGTGATAAAAGTTATATAAGTAATAGTATAGAGAAGGTAGATCAGGGGCTTTAGTTCTCCCATCTCATAACTCAAGAACAAGAAGGCATTCAATTAAATTAAAAGGTGGAAAATTCAAAACTGATAAAAGGAGGTACTTTTTCTCACCTTGCATAATTAGACTGTGAAACTTTTTAACCCAATGCACAATTAGATTACAAAACTCTGTGCCAGAGGATGACATTGAGGCCAAGAATTGAGAGAAAGTCAATAAGAGATGGGGTATGTCTATGGATAACTCCGTTCTTGTTATCAAAATTAATGATGATAATGTTGGAAGGAATAGTAAGCCTTGTGCCTCAGGGTTTGCACGTCCTCTGAAGCCACTGTCAGCGACCGGCTACTGGACTAGATGGATTTTGGATCTCATTGAGTAAGGCAATTCCTATGTTCCTATGAATTGTGAGGTCTTGATATTAGGAACACTATTTACTGCCCATTCTCCTCCAGTGGACTCCATTCACCTTAGGTCCTCCTCACATCCTCTTGCAGGACCCAGGTCTCCTATACCTTTGACAACTTTGGGTGTGCAGTCAGGTAACCTGCTCCTCCTCTTTTGTTACCTTCTCCACGGGCTTTCAGGGGGCTGCCCCCACTAGGAGGCTTCTTGATATAGTGTTTCCTCTCTTCTCCTATGCAGAAAGAGATTTTTGGGAAGGGCTGGAAGCTGCAGCCAGCTAGGTAAGCAACAGTCAGTCTGGCTCCCTGATTGCCTGAAGCTGAGACACATCCCAGATACTGGTGTGGCGGTAGCGCCTCAGTATTGGGACAGAGCGGTTGCCGGTCACAGTTTTGTAAAATGTGAAGGAGGGGCACCCACCTCCCCCTAACGTTCTTTGCAATAGGGAGTAGAGGCCTCCTGGCACCCTATGAAGAGCTCTGGAAGAACAGATGAAGGCAGCCGGTGCCAGAGAGTTATGAAGAGTGGGGTGGGGAAGTCATAGAATTAAGGGAAGAGAAAAGGGGTTACTAAAGCTTCATGGAAACACTTGTGAGAGATTTGCACTTGTGCAGCTCAAATGGGAGATCCTAGTAAACATTAAACTTAACATAAAAAAGGTTGAAGAGCAGTGTTTAAACGAGAAGATGGGGGAAAGCCGACTGCTGCAGAGGAGCATGTGGATTGGACAGAGACTTCTCTTAGAGGAGAGTCTATTGATAGAGATTCTCTAGGTTATAGTCAGTAGCAGAGGATAATGTAAGGGCCAGATCAGACGAGAAACATTCACATAAAAAATCGGACGCGTCAGAAAAGGGCAGACAAATAAACAGTGACAAGTTTTTAAAGTGCTTGTACACAAATGCTAGAAGTCTAAATAATAAGATGGGTGAAATAGAGTGCCTCGCGATAAAGGATATAATAGGCATCACAGAAACCTGGTGGACTGAGGACAGTCAATGGGACACAATCATTCCGGGGTACAAAATATATCAGAAGGACAGAACAGGTCGTGCTGGGGGAGGGAATGGCATTATATGTGAAAGAAAATGTAGAATCAAATGAAGTAAAAATCTTAAGTGAATCCACATGTTCCATAGAATCTCTATGGATAGTAATTTCATGCTCTAATAAGAATATAACATTAGGGATCTATTATCGACCACCTGACCAGAATAGTGATAGTGATGATGAAATGCTAAGGGAAATGAGAGAGGCTATCAAAATAAAGAACTCAATAATATTGGAGGATTTCAGTTGTCCCCATATTGACTGGGAACATGTCACCTCAGGATGAAATGCGGAGACAAAATTTCTCGATACTTTAAATGACTGCTTCTTGGAGCAGCTGGTATGGGAACCCAAAAGGGGAGAGGCAATTCTCGATTTAGTCCTGATTGGAGCGCAGGAGCTGGTCCAAGAGGTAACTATAACAGGACTGCTTGGAAATAGTGACCATAATATAATAACATTTTACATCCCTGTGGTGGGAAGAACATCTGAACAGCCCAACACTGTGGCATTTAATTTCAAAAAGGGGAACTATGCAAAAATGAGGGGGTTAGTTAAACAGAAATTAAAAGGTACAGTGACTAAAGTGAAATCCCTGCAAGCTGCATGGACGCTTTTTTAAAGACACCATAATAGAGGCCCAACTTAAATGTATACCCCAAATTAAGAAACACAGTAAAAGAACTAAAAAAGAGCCACCGTGGCTTAACAACCATGTAAAAGAAGCAGTGAGAGATAAAAAGGCATCTTTTAAAAAATTGGAAGTCAAATCCTAATGTGGTAGATAGAAAGGAGCATAAACACTGCCAAATTAAGTGTAAAAATGTAATAAGAAAAGCCAAAGAGGAGTTTGAAGAATGGCTAGCCAAAAACTCGAAAAATAATAACAAAATGTTTTTAAGTACATTAGAAGCAGGAAGTCTGCTAAACAGCCAGTGGGGTCCCTGGATGATCGAGATACAAAAGGAGCACTTAAAGATGATAAAGTCATTGTGGAGAAACTAAACGAATTCTTTGCTTCAGTCTTCACGGCTGAGGATGTTAGGGAGATTCCCAAACCTGAGCTGGCTTTTGTAGGTGACAAATCTGAGGAACTGTCACAGATTGAAGTGTCACTAGAGGAGGTTTTGGAATTAATTGATAAACTCAACATTAACAAGTCACTGGGACCCAGATGGCATTCACCCAAGAGTTCTGAAAGAACTCAAATGTGAAATTGTGGAACTATTAACAAGGGTTTGTAACCTGTCCTTTAAATTGGCTTCTGTACCCAGTGACTGGAAGATAGCTAATGTAACACCAATATTTAAAAAGGGCTCTAGACATGATCCCGGCAATTACAGACCGGTAAGCCTAATGTCAGTACCAGGCAAATTAGTTGAAACAATAGTAAAGACTAAAATTGTCAGACACCTAGAAGAACATAAATTGTTGGGCAAAAGTCAACATGGTTTCTGTAAAGGGAAATCGTGTCTTACTAATCTATTAGAGTTCTTTGAAGGGGTCAACAAACATGTGGACAAGGGGGATCCAGTGGACATAGTGTACTTAGATTTCCAGAAAGCCTTTGACAAGGTCCCTCACCAAAGGCTCTTACGTAAATTAAGTTTTCATGGGATAAAAGGGAAGGTCCTTTCATGGATTGAGAACTGGTTAAAAGACAGGGAACAAAGGTTAGGAATAAATGGTAAATTTTCAGAATGGAGAGGGGTAACTAGTGGTGTTCCCCAAGGGTCAGTCCTAGGACCAATCCTATTCAATTTATTCATAAATGATCTGGAGAAAGGGGTAAAAACGGAAGTGGTAAAGTTTGCAGATGATACTAAACTGCTCAAAATAGTTAGGACCAAAGCAGACTGTGACAAACTTCAAAAAGATCTCACAAAACTAAGTAATTGGGCAGCAAAATGGCCAATGAAATTTAATGTGGAGTTATTTAAAGTAATGCACATTGGAAAAAATAACCCCAACTATACATACAATATGATGGGGGCTAATTTAGCTACAACAAATCAGGAAAAAGATCTTGGAGTCATCGTGGATAGTTCTCTGAAGATGTCCACGCAGTGTGCAGAGGCGGTCAAAAAAGCAAACAGGATGTTAGGAATCATTAAAAAGGGAATAGAGAATAAGATGGAGAATATATTATTGCCCTTATATAAATCCATGGTACACATCTCGAATACTGTGTACAGATGTGGTCTCCTCATCTCAAAAAGGATATTCTGGCACTAGAAAAGGTTCAGAGAAGGGCAACTAAAATGAATAGGGGTTTGGAACGGGTCCATGAGGAGAGATTAAAGAGGCTAGGACTTTTCAGCTTGGAAAAGAGGAGACTAAGGGGGGATATGATAGAGGTGTAATAAATCATGAGTGATGTGGAGAAAGTAGATAAGAAAAAGTTATTTACTTATTCCCATAATACAAGAACTAGGGGTCACCAAATGAAATTAATAGGCAGCAGGTTTAAAACAAATAAAAGGAAGTTCTTCTTCACACACCGCACGGTCAACTTGTGGAACTCCTTGCCTGAGGAGGTTGTGAAGGCTAGGACTATAACAGCGTTTAAAAGAGAACTGGATAAATTCATGGAGGTTAAGTCCATTAATGGCTATTAGCCAGGATGGGTAAGGAAAGGTGTCCCTAGCCTCTGTTTGTCAGAGGGTGAGGATGGATGGTGGGAGAGAGATCACTTGATCATTACCTGTTAGGTTCACTCCCTCTGGGGCACCTGGCATTGGTCACTGTCGGTAGACAGGATACTGGGCTAGATGGACCATTGGTCTGACCCAGTACAGCCGTTCTTATGTTCTGATTATTATTTGATTTCTTGAATAAAGTCCAAGAGTTTGAGAATTTTTATATTCAGGTGGCATGTTCCAAGCCTGTAGAGTATGACAGTCTGTTACTTTTCTTCAGTGAAGTGGTGGTGATGAACATTTAAAAAGAATTGTATTTACTTTGTTGGCTGAGCTTATGAGCAATCAAGTGTGCAGCCTTTTAGTTTGCTGAGCGAAGTGAGGCCTACACTCAATTTGATGGCATTTCTCCGCTTGTGTGTCTGGGCATAAGTCTTGAACACCAGAGCTGATCAATTCCAAAATTGCAGGATATGTTCTACACAAAAATGGGAAGAAACCTATTGATTTTTGGTGAAAACCAGAAATGGGTGGGAGGGAGACAGAGCTCTTGGCATTTGGTTAGCACACCCTGAGCTTTAACCACATCTGTTGTTGTCTAGAGAGTTTAAAAAAAATGGCTGCCATCAACTTTTTCTTTTAACACCTTCCAGCATAACAACACACCCCATCTCAGCTCTGCCCATCATTCCAAAAGTATTTAAAATGTTGACAGCCTGAATGACTTATATCCCAGACAGAGAAAAGAAATATTTTACAAATTCCAAATTAGGGGGGAAATGGAGAGCAGCAAGGACCCCCTTGTATGCACAAGGATGTTGGCAACCCTCTAGATGTAAGCAGGCTAAGATGAGCAGTCACAAGGGAAATGGGGAAGACTGTGAGTTCCTCGCATATGGTGAAAGGGAGAATTTTTTGGGATGCATACAGAGCCTTTGGCATGAGGATGGGAGTAGGGGAATTGCAGGGAATTTCTGAAATAGAGGAGGAGAGTGGCACACAGGGAGCTTGTGTGGAAAATTGCAGGGATGCTTGTGTGTACAGTGAGCTCAGACCATGCAAGCTACAAAGTGCCACTCTGTTTTTATATGCCTTTTGGAGGATTAGGATATAAGACAGGCTATGTTTACACTGCACTTTCGTTGGGAAAACTTTTGTTGGTCAAGTTGGTCAGACCTCTCCTGCTGACAAAGAGCAGCTACACTGCATACCTTACAGGGCACAGCTGTGCTGCTGTAAGGTGTGCAGTGTAGACATAGCCATGCACAACTCAACAGGCTATTAACGCTTAATAAACATGGTTTCTTGGTCATTCTCTTTGAGTAAAATTAAGTACTGGCTGTGAGATTCAAAATCTGGTAATTGTTTTAAATATAACTTCTAATATTTAGTAAATAATTCTAGCCACGGTTGTTTGTTGGTTTGTTTTGCAAATATTTTTTGGGTTAATACATAAACCTTGTTGTCCTGACGTTGAACTTGTTTAGCCAATTCAAGCACTCTACAAGGACTGTTTTTAAAAGTCACATAGGAATTGCCAGGGTGAATTTTGAAGGGTGTTTCAACTAGTTTTCAATAAAAGAAAGTTCTTTTTAATAAGTTTCTTTGATTTTCAGACATGGTTTATTTTCTTTTATTGTGTCACTGAAAATATACTAATGATCAATTATGCTTGATGTTTAAGCTCATTTAAAAATAGGTTGACAGCTTGGATATTCCACTTTGAACAAACTGTACTTTGAAAACCTTATTTTAGTATTGAAACACTAAGTTAATTTTCATATTACAGTACTGACAAGTCTGGACAGCTTAGCACTGGTAAAGCACACTAGTGGAAAGTGCCAACTAACTAATTGGTGAACAGGACAATTCTTAAGTGTTCAGCCCAGGATATCATCCTCTTTGAGCCAGAAAATTTTTGGCCATTAAATTCATGTTTTTACTGGAAAAATAAAGCAGCTGGCATATACTCCCTCCTCATCCCTAAGATTCAGAGAATTCCCTCTCAATTGGGGGCCTCAGAGAACACAGCTGAAGGCCACTAATTTTTTGGTAGGAATGAATATTTTTGATAAAAATCTCTTGTAGCCAATTTACACAACACATTACAAATACAGAGCAAAACTAAGGTATACACAATAAGTACAAAGTTTATTTATCCAAGTGTTAAAAATATTTAAACTGATTTATCACAAGAGGTGTACAATTGAGCACCGTCAGTCATTCCATACTAACAGTGCACACTATTTTCACAAATTGCCAAGATGTATAATGCTTTCAAATTATAAAAAGTTCTACTTTATGCTGGTTTCTTTAATCCCATAAATGATTATTAGGTGTCCAGGGAAGATTCCAATGCAGAAATAATATGCTCAGAAAGGGGGAGAAAAAGGAGTATAACAGTACTTGTTAGTTCTCCAAAAGAAGACACTTGATGTTTTGAAGCTCAGCTTGCTTTATCATTGGCTCTGTAATCAATCTTAGGGTAAATACAAATATATATTGTCTTTATTGACATTGTAGACTTTAAATAGTGAAGAAAATAATTAGTCCATAGCAGATCACAGCAGAAAATCAAGCCCAACTCTGCAGACTGTTTAATGCAGTGGATATAGAGCTAACTTAATCAGTTAACCCAAAAAAAGGAAGCAGTGGAACAAACTTTTGCTTGTGATACTGTTTTCCCGGAACACGTAAATAAAAAAACAAAACAAAACACCCCTAGTACTCCCAAGACCACAGTTATCCTTCAGATGTGTATAGAATAGGCCTGTGAGCATGAATACATTTATAACTAAAAACTACAATGCATAAGCCAAAATGCAAGCACAGAACTATAAAATCATGCATTTAACTCAAAATACATGCTTGCTGTACTTTGTAATAATTTATTCAAAAAGGCTGAGGAAAAGGGAAAAACAAATTCTTAATAACAATACCATTACCCTTTTCAAGCTTAAATTGGATCTCTAAGGATGAGTTGCCATTCTCTCTGCTACATGTCCTTTTGTAAAGGTGTTTTGTAAATGATATCAGTTGGAAGCATTTATTTTCCTTTCCTTCTCTTTATCATGAAATGAGGATCTAAAAATATATATACAGATGTAATTTAGCTGTTGAACTTTTCTCAAACAGATGTGGTATAATCACACAGAAATTAGTGTTAGCAGTGCATAACACCACAGTTTAAATGTGTTTGTGCTATTAGTTGAAGAGAGAAGATGAATATTTTATATAAGACTGAATTATAGGTATTTTGAGATCACTTTTTCAGTATGGTAATCATATAATTGCAGACCTAAAGAGTCCAAAAGAGAGAATCCTCAACCACCCAATAAAAATGCATTTCAAATCTCCCAGTGTCACGATCCTGCAAAGGCTGGCATATGTGCTTGGAATTATTTATATGCATAATATTACTGACCTCAGTGGGACTGCTCACAGTGAGTAAGGTTATATACATGTATGTATACATCCTTGCAGATAGGAGTCTAAAATTATAGAGGGGATTCTTTGTTTTAAAATGGCCATTTTAAATTAATTTTATTTCTTTTGTTTTTCATGATGTGTTATTTCACCATAAAAAGTAGTTAATAGAAAAATGTAGGAAAAACTATTTTCTGCTACTTTTTAAAAAATTGTGATTAAGATATAATCCAGTGTTTCTCAAACTTTTGTATTGGTCACCCCTTTCACACAGCAAACCTACGTATGCAACCCCCCTTATAAATTAAAAACACTTTTTTTGTATTTAATACTATTATAACTGCTGGAGGCAAAGTGAGGTTTGGGGGTGGAGGCTAACAGCTCATGACTCCCCACGTAATAACCTTGTGACCACCGATGGGTCACAACCCCCAGTTTGAGAACCCCTGATATAATCTATTTATCTGTCTTTATATATGACCCATACCACAGTTGTGTATGAGAGTATACCAACATAACCCCACAGTGTAGACCAGGGGTTGGCAACCTCTGGCACATGGCTCGCCAGGGTAAGCACCCTGGCAGGCTGGGCCAGTTTGTTTACCTGCTGCGTCGGCATGTTTGGCCGATTGCGGCTCCCACTGGCCATGGTTGACCGTCCCAGGCCAATGGGGGATGCGGGAGGCCACGCGGGCTGAGGGATGTGCTGGCCACAGCTTCCTGCTGCCCCCATTGGCCTGGGACAGCCAGTGGGAGCCACGATTGGCCGAACCTGCCAATGTGGCAGGTAAACTAACTGGTCCAGCCTGCTAGGGTGCTTACCCTGGTGAGCCGCGTGCCAGAGGTTGCCGACCCCTGGTGTAGACGCAGCCTATTGCAACGTAAGGGGGTTTTCTGTCTGTTTAGGAATGCCACCTCTCTGAATGATGATAGCAAGGTCAACAGAAGCATTCTTCTGTTCGCATAGGTTGGGATGGCTGTCAGTCAGATTTGTGGATTTTCCACACCCCTGAGCAATGTAGCTATGTGAATCTAAAATTTAAGTATAGATCAGGCCTTTGTAGCTCACAATTTTTAAAAATAGATATAACAATAGCTCTTTATGCAACACTTGTAGGAAAAATAATTTGATAGGGTAGAAAAAATATCAAAGTAATATATGAGCTCGATTGTGATCCATGTGGGTGGACAGCTGTCTGCATGAAATTCTGTTATCCTGTGGGGTTAGGCACGGGCTTGATATTCTGACTGATAGACCTAATTCTTGACCACTTCTGATCATTTGAAGAACCTATGATCAGCCTCGTCTACACTAGGTCAACATATGTACAGCACTCCGGGGTGTGAAAAATCTAAACTCAGAGTACCCAGCTATGCTAACCCCAAACCGCCATGTAGACGCAGTTAGGTTGACAGAAGAATGCTATTTACTGTCACTTCGGGAGGTGGAGTTCCTACAGCAATGGAAAACCCCCTTCTGAAACTGTAGTCTGTGTCTGCACTATGGGGTTATACTATGGCTGCAGTAGCAACCATAGTGTAGACATGGATTTTGTCACTTCTTGTAGAAATAGGGGTGTATTAAATGTGTTATCCAGTCTAAATTGCAGTTCTAGAAAAATAGAGGGTGTTAGTTTCCATGGGTTGTCACATTTTTATTAGCTAAATTATCTCAAGATAAGCAAATATCTTTATTTAGAGGCTCACTTTCCAACACTTTTGCGGTGTCTGAGTGAAAGTTAAAAACTGCACAGCTTCAGGAAAGTGCTATTTAGCTATTGTGTTAAGGTTCAGTTTTAAACTAGCACTTTTCCCCCCTAAAGCTGTCTGTTCAGCTGTGGTTTTCAGGACTTCATCTGTGCTCATTCTAGGGTTTGGTCTACACTAGGAATTTACATCGGTATAGATATGTCTCTTAGGCATGTGAAAAATGCAGACCCGAGAGATGTAGCTATATCGATCTAATCCCCGGTGAAGATAATGCTAGGTCGATGGCACAGTTCTTCCGTCAAAATAGCTACCACCTCTTGGGGAGGCGGATGACCTATAGCGATGGGAGAATCCCTCCCATTGGCCTAGGTAGTGTCTACACTGAAGCACTACAGTGAGACAAGTGTGCCATTGTAGTATTTTAACTCCGTTTTGATAGGGGTAGTATAAGGAGAGGGAAAGTTTGGAATGCTCATAATATAGGTTTGTAATTTTTTAAAAAATAGTGTGTCAGTAGATGGAACCCTAATAATATACTTGATGATGTTAGAAGGACAGGTGAGGTCCCTTTGTATATGTACCATAGAGATAAGCATGATAGAAGAACCTAGACTAGAGTTGCACACTGTGGTGTTTCTGTAGGCTGAGCTCACTGCAGACACCAGGAGCTCCTTGCATTCCTACATTTCCCCACAATTTGTAATTTGTAAAATTATTTATTTTCTTTCTGTCTGGGCGATACGTCATTCAGGGTATCGTCATTTTAAATTCCATTGCAATCATGAGCAGAGCTGAGATGGGGAGAAGGATGTAACCTGGACAGTGTTAATGGATATCATTGACTGGTTCTTTTTACAGAGCTGGTTAAATCTGATGTGTTTGCTAACCAGATGCCAGGAGCTCTGTATGTCCCCTGCTTCCACCTTCCTGTTTTCCCATTTTCACCAAATGGGCACTTTATGGGCCTGATTTTAATGGAATTTCAGGCTTTTCTGGTTTTCTGATTTTATCAAAATCAATAGGTTCTGCTCTTTGATACCTAGAACAGTCCATGACAGGATGTGGTTTTCAGAATATATCATGTCACAGAAAGACAGACAAACAGAGAAATGCCATCGAATTGAGTGTAAGGCCTTGCTTTGCTTAGCGAATGAAATAGGTAGCCCAAAAAACTTTTCTAGATTCTATTTATGCAGTGTAGTTGTATCTGTGTCAGTTCCAGGACATTAGAGAGACAAGGTGGCTGAAGTAATGTCTTTTATTGGACCAACTTTTGTTGGTGAGAAGATGGTCAAATAAAAGTAGTTTCTATTGTGATCCTAAAGCTTATAGTGTCTTATTTTTATATACAAAAAACATCAAAAATAGAAGGGGAATTGTTTTGGTTTGGGTTTTCTTCTTCTTCTTTTTTTTTTTTTTTACTTGCCTGCTGTTTGTCTGGTATCACACATCTTGTCCTTTCAGCCCATGTCTCATTCCTTCTGTATTTTGAACGAATCATGTGTATAGGGGAGAGAGACATTATGTTTGCAACTTGAATGTAAATAATTTAAGCTAGAAGCTAATTAGTCATATACACTTGTTTTGTCGCTCCTTGGCTGGGGGAAGGCGAGAAAAGAAATTGACACAAAATTCCTGAGGCAGACAATCAGACAAATCTGTTTTAAGAGGAATTTTAGCATTTAAGAAGATGACCTGAAGAAGGGGGTTGTGGAGCTTCAGGCAAGCAGTGGACCCCTCGGGACACTTGCTGAAATTTCAGATGTCTTCCACCTACTTGGATCCAGCCTGCTCAGCCCTTCATTATCACCCCAGTGAGCAAGGGAAGTTAGAGCTGCAGACACATAAGGGGAGTGGGAGGGGAGCTTTGGTTGTCATTTTCAGCCCTGAAGTGCTGGCTTACTACATTTTTTTTTATAGCAGCCTACGGAGAGAGTAAGTTTTAAAAGGATCCTGAGCTTAAATGAGTACAGTGACCATCAACTAGCCACAGGGAAAGACTGACCTATTATGTTGATGTAAGTGGAGTTACTGTAGGAAACACTGCATACGTTGTTTGTCGATATAGTGCTTCTTGTAGACCGTCAAAGGGTATTAAATAATGAATGTTAGATTTGTTCAAGCATTTCTTAGGAGCCAGGATTCAGGAAACAGCAAGAGGAATATGGTATTAAAATACAGTAGCATGAAAGAATGCTATAAAATATCATAATTCAGACACATTACATTAGTATTGATCCAGAAACGAAGAGTGTAAGGAGAAGTAGCTAATGTGTTTTTTTGAGGGATTGGCCAAGGACTGGAAGTTGAAAATAAAATACAAATCTGTACTGGAAATGGAAAATTGACAAGTGCATCTTAACAAGAATACAGCCAATTAAGCGGTGCTGGGAAAAGATAAAGACAGCAAAGCTGGAGAATGAGCTAATGCTAGTTGAGAGAGTCAAGGGGAACAATTAGGGTTTTAGAATTTATCAGGGAAAACTTGTAAGGCCTGAGAGAAAGTCCATTAATAAGGACTAGCTTATGGGTTTGCCACAGACCCTGGGTAAATGGCAGTACAACTAGGTGTTGCCCAAGGAGAACCTCGGGTGTCACAAAATGGTCCCTAATTCCTCTCTTGCTTCAAGGAGGAAATAATCTGTGCCAGCTCTATACCTGGCCCAAATACTTTCCCCTCTATGCTAGCTCAGCTGTGCTGGCTGGTGAATTTGTGGGGCTATAAGAGGTGTAGTGAAGGCGTCACCCACTTCCCTTCCCACCCACCTGTGCAAGAACGAGAGAAGTGGCTCTGTGGAGTCTGCTCTCATTCCTCCATGCTGTGATATTTTTATGTCCCCTAATTCCACTGCATATTCTGGTCCCTAATGGTGCTTAAAATAAGGAAGGATGTGTCTGTATCAAATAGGCACAAAACATCTGAAGTAGTGAACTTTTTTAAATGTTTAAAAAAAACACCTCCTAAAAGAACTGTTTGAACTAGAAAAAGGTTGGTGGGAGAAATCAACTAGTCAAAAAAGGAGGAGAAAGACCCTCTAAAATAATCATAGATAAGGGATACTTGAAAACCCTGAATATATACAATCCATGTCAGACATTTTGTATACATGTTAAAATAATGAGCTAACACATTTTTTGTACCCTGTGGCCTCTTGTGAGCTGCTGAAAACGAGGAGCTGTGACCAGGATCCTTTTGAAGCACATGGGCTGAGCTGGGGATTCATGAGAGGGTTCTGGGTGCTAGCTCTGACTTGCAGGCCATATATTTGCCACCCCAATCTCAGAAAAATATAACCGGAAACTAAGCTACCAATTCTAAAACTTCACAAGAGCTGATAGGACTTAGTGTTTTGCGACATCTTAGGAAGACACCAGATTCTGCAGGTGTGCAACCACTGAGTTGATGGGGCACTGATTGAGATGAATGGGTCAGTTTGCACAGTTCAGAGGTATTGTTTCTGGCTGTCTACATACACCGGAAAATCACCACTCCATTAAGTTATGCTCATGTCACATTTTCAAGGTTCTGCAGTCATGAGGGCTAGAAGATTAATTTTTAAAAGATGAAAGCTCAGATTCTGGAGCACAGCTCTGCGGCAAAGAGTGAATTCCATAGCTGTGGAATACAGAGGGCCCTTGCTATAAAAACAACGAAAGTACTGTCTATGGAAATGTTTCTTAAACCAAAACCAAGTGTACAGTATATTTTAATATTTCTTCTTTTTTTTTTTAGGGGATACTGTTACTATTGGAGATGTGTCATTTAAACTCAAAACACCAAAGAGCCCAGAACTTGTGCCACTGAACTACAGTAAGAAACTTCTTTCCTTTGGCTAGAGAATGTATAATGTGTCTGGAATATTGGAGCCCAGTCCTACAAACCCTTACTCTCACGCAAGCAATGTGTCTTAACTTATCCTTCAGTATTTTAAAGAAGAAACTGAGAATATTTTTTAGAAGGAGGCTGATTAAAATTGTAATGGACATTCACCCTCCCCTGCCATCCCCCTTGAGAGAGAAGCTGGGGGAATGAGAATGGAAATGCTTCTTGTGGTGGGCCTGTTACTGGTGCTAGGCGAGGCAGGCACTGCTGTGGTAGGACTGTGCTTGCATTAAAGTTGTTTGGATTTTTAGATAATATGGTCTTACCTCATTCCTTCAGATACTCCTGATGTTACAGTACTTTTAGGATAAATTACTTACGTTCATTACTGTTAATACCTGAGAGTAGTGTTTCTCAATCTTCTCAGGTTGGCAATCCCTTATTTGAAGTAAAACATTTACACAACACTTTTACACATTTACTGTAAAAGTCAAAGTACAAATGTATTGGTAACAATAAACGTATATAATTTAACTGTGTATGTGTATTGAGAGGTTGATAGAGCGGATTTGACCTTGAAGGGTAAGGGTGTGCAGGGAGCAGGGAAGTGAGATTTCTTTGCTTTACATCATTTAAAATTCCTAAACATCCGATTTTACTTTACACCATGTGTGCAGTACTTTTACTTCTGCGTTTCACCCAATTTTAACAATGAAAATGCACTAGTCCATTTCACTTTCGTTTAGTCAGTTTCCAGTTCTCATGCACTAACACAAATGCTCTCATTTCAGTAACAACAAATTACAACATTTTAATTCTATTAGATTTGGTAAATCTGTATGGGCAGTGGTGAGCTGCAGCCGGTTCGCACTGGTTCGCTAGAACCAGTTGCTAAAATTAGACGCTGGTGGAGAACCGGCTGTTAAAGAGCCAGGCAGGTAGGAGAACAACTCTGGTCTGCGGGCCCATCCTGTCCCCCCACCTGAGCTCCCAGGATTCTCTGCTCCCCACGGCAGAGCCACAGCGTGGTCAGCCGCCGCCGGCTGGGCAGCTCAGCTGAGCTCCAGCTTCCTCCTGCTGCTTTGAGCGGCCGTCAAGGTAAGGGGGGGCTGCGAGCTCCAGGGCCACCCGCGGGGCAAGTGGGGCAATTTGCCCCGGGCCCTGCAGGGGCCTCGGCCCCACGAGGATGTCCCCCTGACCCCTCCCCCCGCAGAGCCGCAGCGTGGCCGGCAGCTGGGCAGCTCAACTGAGCTCCAGCTTGTCCTGCTGCTTTGAGCGGCCGCCAGGGAAGTGGGGGCTGCGAGCTCCAGGGCTGCCCGGGGAGCAAGTGGGGCAATTTCTCCTGGGGCCCTGCTGGGGCCCCCTGCCCCATGAGGATGTCCCCCCTGGCCCCTCCCCCGCAGAGCCACGGTGTGGCCAGCCGCCGGCAGCTGGGGAGCTCAGCTGAGCTCCAGGATCCTCCTGCTGCTTTGAGCAGCCGGCAAAGGGGGGGTGGGGGAGTCTGCGAGCTCCAGGGCCGCCCGGGGGGCAAGTGGGGCAATTTGCCCCGGCCCCATGAGGATGTCCTCCCCTTGCCCCCGGCCCCTCCCCCCGCAGAGCCGTAGCGTGGCCAGCTGCCGGCAGCTGGGCAGCTCAGCTGAGCTCCAGCTTGTCCTGCTGCTTTGAGCGGCCGCCAGGGAAGTGGGGGCTGCGAGCTCCAGGGCTGCCCGGGGAGCAAGTGGGGCAATTTCTCCTGGGGCCCTGCTGGGGCCCCCTGCCCCATGAGGATGTCCCCCCTGGCCCCTCCCCCGCAGAGCCACGGTGTGGCCAGCCGCCGGCAGCTGGGGAGCTCAGCTGAGCTCCAGGATCCTCCTGCTGCTTTGAGCAGCCGGCAAAGGGGGGGTGGGGGAGTCTGCGAGCTCCAGGGCCGCCCGGGGGGCAAGTGGGGCAATTTGCCCCGGCCCCATGAGGATGTCCTCCCCTTGCCCCCGGCCCCTCCCCCCGCAGAGCCGTAGCGTGGCCAGCCGCCGGCAGCTGGGCAGCTCAGCTGAGCTCCAGCTTGTCCTGCTGCTTTGAGCAGCCGCCAAGCTGCGAGCTCCAG
This sequence comes from Mauremys mutica, assembly GCF_020497125.1. NCBI lineage: Eukaryota > Metazoa > Chordata > Testudines > Geoemydidae > Mauremys > Mauremys mutica. Next base: position 301,670,084 of record NC_059072.1, on the reverse strand, counting down.
GGCTGCACTGAGAGCAAGTGGGGCAATTTGCCCTGGGCCTTGCAGGGGCACCCTGCCCCACGAGGATGTCTCCCCTGGGCTCTCCCCCGCTTCCCCCAGCCCGCAGAGCCGCAGCATGTCCAGCAGCTGGGCAGCTCAGCTGAGCTCTGGGCTGCCGGCAATAAGGGGGGTGGGAGGGGACTGCGAGCTCCGGGGCTGTGGGAGGGGCAAGTGGAGCAATTTGCCCCGGGCCCCTGGCCCCATGAGGATGTCCTCCCCCGCCTCCCCCCCCCCCCAGAGCTGCAGCGTGGCCAGCAGCTGGGCAGGTCAGCTGAGCTCCTGAGTTGTCCTGCTGCTTTGAGCTGCCGGCAAGGTAAGGGCGGGAGACTGCGAGCTCCAGGGCCGCAGGGGGCTAATGGGGCAATTTGCCCCAGGACCTGCAGGGGCCTCCAGCCCCATGAGTATGTCTCTTCCACCCCGGCCCCTCCCCTGCATCCCCCCCCGTTTAAATCAGAACTTTTTATAGGGAATCGGTTGTTAAGATTTTGGCAGCTCATCACTGCGTATGGGTATGTATTTATTTTCTGTAATCTAAATTTAAGGCCTGAATTATTGGATAGTGTCTCTCATTTTTGGGATAGAATCATAGAACTGGAAGGGACCTCGAGAGGTCATCTAGTCCAGTCCGCTGCACTCAAGGCAGGACTAAGTAGACCATCCCTGACAGCTGTTTGTCCAACCTGCTCTTAAAAATCCCCAATGATGGAGATTCCACAACCTTCCTAGGCAATTTATTCCAGTGCTTAACCACTCTGACAGTTAGGAACTTTTTCCTAATGTCCAACCTAAACTGCCCTTGCTGCAGTTTAAGCCCATTGCTTCTTGACCTATCCTCAGAGGTTAAGAAGAACGATTTTTCTCCCTCCTCCTTGTAACAACCTTTTATGTACTTGAAAACTGTTATCATGTCCCCTCTCAGTCTTCTCTTCTCCAGACTAAACAAACCTAGTTTTTTCAATCGTCCTTATTAGGTCATGTTTTCTTGACCTTTAATCATTTTTGTTGCTCTTCTCTGGACTTTCTCCAATTTGTCCACATCTTTCCTGAAATGTGGTGCTCAGAACTGGACACAGTACTCCAGCTGAGGCCTAATCAGCGCAGAGTAGAGCGGAAGAATTACTTCTCATGTCTTGCTTACAATACTTCTCCTGCTAATACATCCCAGAATGATATTTGCTTTTTTTGCAACAGTGTTACACTGGTGACTCATAGTTAGCTTGTGATCCACTATGACCCTCAGATCCCTTTCCGCAGTACTTCTTCCTAGGCAGTCATTTTCCATTTTGTATGTGTCCAACTGTGATTGTTCCTTCCTAAGTGGAGTACTTTGCATTTGTGCTTATTGAATTTCATCCTGTTTACTTCAGACCATTTCTCCAGTTCGTCCAGATAATTTTGAATTTTAATCCTATCTTACAAAACACTTGCAACCCCTCCTAGATTGTTATCATCCGCAAACTTTATAAGTGTACTCTCTATGCCATTATCTAAATCATTGATGAAGCTATTGAACAGAACCGGACCCAGAACCGATCCCTGCGGGACCCCACTTGTTATGCCCTTCCAGCATGACTATGAACTACTGATAACTACTCTCTGGGAACGGTTTTCCAACCCGTTACGCACCCACCTTATAGTAGCTCCATCTGGGTTGTATTTCCCTAGTTTGTTTATGAGAAGGTCATGCGAGACAGTATCAAAAGCCTTACTAAAGTCAAGATATACCACATCTACTGCTTCCCCCCATCCACAAGGCTTGTTACTCTGTCAAAGAAAGCTATCAGGTTGGTTTGACACGATTTGTTCTTGACAAATCCATGCTGACTGTTACTTATCACCTCATTACCTTGCAAATTGATTTCTTAATTATTTGCACTATTACCTTTCCAGGTACAGAAGTTAAGCTGACTGGTCTGTAATTCCCCGGCTTGTCCTTATTTCCCTTTTATAGATGGGCACTATATTTGCCCTTTTCCAGTCTTCTGGAATGACTTTTCAAAGACAATTGCTAATGGCTCAGATATCTCCTCAGTCAGCACCTTGGGTATTCTATGATGCATTTCATCAGGCCCTGGTGATTTGAAGACATCTAACTTATCCAAGTAATTTTTGACTTATTCTTTCCCTATTTTAGACTCTGATCCTACCTCATTTTCACTGGCATTCACTATGTTAGACATCCAATCACCATCAACCTTCTTGGTGAAAACCGAAACAAAGACGTCATTAAGCACATCTGCCATTTCCACATTTTCTGTTATTGTCTTTCCCCTCTGATTGAGTAATGGGCCTAGTCTGTTCTTGGTCTTCCTCTTGCTTCTAATTTATTTGTAAAATGTTTTCTTGTTACCCTATATGTCCCTAGCTAGTTTAATCTTGTTTTGTGCCTTGGCCATTCTAATTTTGTCCCTACATACTTGTGTTATTTGTTTATATTCATCCTTTGTAATCTGACCGAATTTCCACTTTTTGTAGGACTCTTTTTTGAGTTTTAGATCACTGAATATCTCCTGGTTAAGGCAGGGTGGTATCTTGCCATATTTCCTATCTTTCCTATGCAGTGGGATAGTTTGCTCTTGTGCCCTTAATAATGTCTCTTTGAAAAACTGCCAGCTGTCTTCAGTTGTTTTTCCCCTTAGACTTGCTTCCCATAGGATTTTGACTACCAACTCCCTGAGTTTGCTAAAGTCTGCCTTCTTGAAATCCATTGTCTTTATTGTGCTGTTCTCCCTCCTACCATTCCTTAGAATCGTGAACTCTACCATTCCATGATCACTTTTACCCAAGTTGCCTTCCACTTTCAAATTCTCAACCAGTTCTTCCCTATTTGTCAAAATCAAATCTAGAACAGCTCCAGTAGCATTCTCCACCTTCTGAAATAAAAAATGGCCTCCAATACATTCCAAGAACTTGTTGGATAATCTATGCCCTGCTGTTTTATTTTCCCAACAGATGTCTGGGTAGTTGAAGTCCCCCATCACCACCAGCTCCTATGCTTTGGATGATTTTGTTAGTAGTTTAAAAAAAGCCTCATATGAGCACATATGGTTAAGTTACGAGATTTGCTAAACATGTGAGCAAGACATACCAGCCAGATACCTAAGAAAGAGGATTCTCTGTACTATCTCAGAGCACTAGTCCACCCTGTCTGGTATCCTGTCTCCAGCTGTGGCTAATCTCTGGTGCTTCAGGGAAAACAACACCCTCAAATACTTTTGGCATATGGTGCATCAGGAAAAAAAATTCCATCCTGACCCACACCGATGACTGGCTGAATCCCTGAAGCATGAGATTTGATTATAGCCATTGTCGTAATGCAGAGATGCAAGTGTTATGAGCATGTCGAGGACATATAGAACTGCCTGTTTTCTCCATGGTCCATGGAGGGAAGGAATGAAAAGGGGGTTGAAAAATCTCCTAGGACCACCACCACTATCCAATCTGACCCTCCTCCCCAACATACGGGCCACAAAATTTCTCCTAGAAACAGGATTAAGGCATGTCTTTTAGAAAGAGATCTCATCTCATTGTAAAGACTCCCAAGTGATGGTGAGCCCCCCACCTCCCCAGTAAGCTGTTCCAATATGTTATCACCCTTACTTCTAGGAAATTGCATTTTATTTGGTGGTTGAATTTATCTAACTTCAGTTTCCAACAGCTGGAACTTGGTAGGCCTTTGTCAGCACGATTGAAAAGCCCCATACTATGAGATCTCTTCAATATGTAAGTACCTTTATACAATGATCAAGTCATCTCTCAGTCTTCTTCCTTGATAAGATGAATAGGTTGAGTCCTAAAGCCTCACCTCATAAGGCTGTTTTTTCAGCTCCTCTGTCATTTTTGTGGTCATCACTTCAACTCTCTTCAGTATTTCTGTCGGAAGACAGGATACTAGGATAGATGCACCTATGGTCTGACCCAGCATGGCTGTTCTTATGTTTTTATTTCCACATCCTTCTTCATGTACGGACAGCAGAACTGGACACAGTATTCTAATAGGCCCTGAAACTAGCACAGTCTCCCCCAAGGCTCCCCAGCGGCTGTTGCTTGTTCCCCAGAGTCCCACTGAAGGTGTTGAGCCTTCTGGTTTACCTTTTCAGGGGAACACCATGCTGAAAGCCACCAGACACCCAGACAAACACACAATTTTAAAACAGCACTACTCGTTACTTAAGTACCATGATAGATAGACAGATCTATACAAAATAATAAATACACCTCTATGCATTTCCCTGCCTCAGGTTCCTCACCACTCGGGAGACTTGTTGGATTTGGGCAGAGCCCTGTGAGGTATCCAGAATCTTTGCCTGCAGGTCATGGCTTCTCTTCAAAATCATGGAGCCTTTTCTGGCCCCAATAGCCTTCTCTAACCTTGACTGGTCCTGCAGTTAACACCCTCTCCCCACTATGAAAACCTGCCCAAACTTCCTGTGCCTCTTTCCAAAATACTCTGTTTTAAGTTTCTTATAATTTTGCTATACTTAAACTGTTTGCACTGAAATTTTCCAAGCCAGGTGTTTGCCTAAGACTGATTTTTGTGTGTGTGTAAATTTCAGCTATAATGGTTCAGCAATTTTCAAGAACCAGGCTAGGGAAAAACAAGTTGTTTGCCCAAGTTAAAAAAAATTCTTACAGGTATTTAGTTCAGGCACCTCTCTGGGATAATGTAGTCAAATTTGGCCAATTTATAAGCCTCTGAAAAATCTCAGTTCACACATGCTTAGTACTGAGCCCATTCCTTCCCCTCGCAACTCCTACGCACTGTTAGAGTTTGGCCGCTAAATTCACTGAAGATTCTATTTGTAGTGAACGTGTTCCATCCCCATGCAACTCCTACATGCTGACTGGACATACACTAACCCATGGCTGTAGAGGCTGTGCAGGATTTCTGCTGCAATCGCTCCTCCTGACAGCAAGGGCTGCTGGGTCAGGGACACACAAAGGTTCTTTAGGACATGGGGCAAAATCTGAAACTGAGGCCCCCAGTCCTTACAAAAACATGACCACTCAGGGGAGGTTAATGGAGAGGCTAGAAAGCGAGCCTGCACTGTGCTCATCCCACGGCAGCAGCTCTTGTCCTGGGTTTGGCCCAGCAGACCCTCCATTTTGACAGAGGGGCCACCAGGCCAAATTCCAGTTAGTGGTGTTGCAACCCACGTTGTTGTAGTGCCATGCTGGTTTGGCCTGGTGGCCCCTCTGTCACAATGGAGGGGCCTCTGGGTGCAAATTTCAGTACCTTGCGTGATGCTAGGCAAATCAATTAAACCAAAATTTTCATGGAGGTCACTGAGTTCTTCATTTTCTGGGTGCCCAACTTGAGACACTGGGAGGTTTGATTCGCAGAAGTGCTGAGCACTCAACTGCAACGGAGGTTAATGGGAGCTGTGCACTGAACATATAAAGTGTTATAAAATGTAAGTACTCTGAATAATTGGGCCCTAAGCTTCTGAAGTTAAGCACCCAAAATTAGATGACACTTTTGAAAATGTTGGTCTGAATTTCTCTGCATTAGTTCCCCATGTCTAAAATAAGGACAATAATATATCACCTTACCTCAGACAGGGTTTGAAGATAAATTCATTAATGTTTGTAAAGAACTAAATCCTGAAATGAAAACACCATAGAAAAGTCCCTAGACAAGAATAATTCTGTGTTCAGGATGTAGGCTTTGCATGGTGTGTAGTAAATAATGTGTGGGGGCGGGGGAAGGACACACCAAATGGTGAGGACAAAAATAAATATTGAATGGCTACTTATTCAGTGAGTACCATCCATGTAATTAATGACTGCATTATATGCATATGCACCCTCATTTTGGTATTTCCTAATTTGTATGTGGATGACTTTGCAACCTTAACGTTCTTTTAATGTAATTTTCTTGGACGCAGTATATATTGTAAAATCAGATTACCCAAAAAAGACTTTCCACATATTGGATTTTAAATAATTATAATTTAGTATCTGTAAATACAACCATAAGTCTGTCCAGTGGATGAGCATCTTGTGGATGAATAGCATACAGAAACCATGAGCTGAACTTTCTGTAGCAGTATTCTACTAATAAATTAAAGTATTCTTATATGGTCCCCTCTATTTACTTCACAATATAGTATAATTAAAGCAGTAATTCCTATTGATGTTGACTGCAAAACAGAGCCATCTTGTAGCATTGATCTTTAAACAGAATTCCCTATTGAAGCTAACAATTCTGCTTAAAAAGTCAGTGACATTACTAGGCCCATAAATGATTAATATGTGTGTGTTAATAGCGGGATGTACTGCAATAACTGCACTGAAGGTAACATAAGCAGTGTTTTTCAGGTACTCATACATTTCTGAAACTTTCAGCTTGCAGGCTGAAATTGTCAAGGCTTTTTTCTGCTCAGGGTTTGTTTGTTTGTTTGTTTGTTTGGTAGTTTGAGCAAAAATTGTTCAGCCACCAGTGTTTAGGAGGAGAGTGAGGAAAAGTTATACTTCCTCCTTTAAATAGGCTCCCCAAAATCACAAGGAAGTTGCAAAAAAATGTTGACCAGTTTTTGAAATAAATATTTGGATTAGAAATATCAGAAAGCAGATATTGAGGTGTCAGAAGAAGAGGTGGTGGAGCAAACTGATCATTTAAAAAACATGAAATCCATAACAGTGGTTTACATCTAAGAGTTCTGAAGGAGCTTAAGTATGAAATGGCTAATCTGCCTACACAACTATGCAATCTCTCATTTAAAAACAGCCACTGTTCTTTTTCAAGTAGTGTCCCTGTAGTTGCTCCACTTCAGATGTGCATGTGCCCTTTGCCTTTGGTCAGAGATTTTTAGTAGCAGTGCATGTTCGGCCCGTGCGTGTGCCCTACACATCCTCTTCATGTTCCATGTCAAGACTACATAGGGCTGTGCACGTTAAATACCCATAGTTCCTATTCAACCACCTTCGTCCAGCGAAGAATTTAGTGTGTAGCTGTTTTTCTTTTTAGCATTAGAATATAGTATATAGTGTTAGTTCTTTAGTTAGTTTATAGGATACTTAGCAGTTTATAGTTGTTGGAATTGTTGTTCCCATTTTCTTTTTTCATCCTAAAAAATAAAAAAAAATGTTTTTTCCCCTGTTCAGGGGTCAACTTTTTTTTCTTGTGTCTGGGATGCCGGGTTCCCTGGGTTTTAAAATGTGCCTCTCCTGCCGGATCAGGCATTGCTTGGGAAACTTGCATATCCCCTACAAGTGGAAGATTTACACTTCTCTTAAGCGAAGAACCCATAAAAACAGGAAAATTAAGTACAGGCTATTAATGATGGAGCAAACCTTAAGACTGGCTTCAGGCCCAGGTACAGAGAACCCCCCTGTACAGGAATCCTCCAGTTCTGTTAGTGCCCTGTCTACTTTACGATCATTGTCACCAAGAGCTTCCACGTGCAGGCAGCATTGAGACCCCGGTCTTTGAAACTCTCTGTGAGTGAGGTTACCTATAACCGCTCCATCAGTTCTGAACTTTCCACTCAAAGACTAAGGAAGGAGATAAGAGGAGCAGGACTGAGAGTTCCTCCTCAAAGAAGATCCAGTCCCTGGAGACTTCAGTCTCTGAAAGGAGTGCTCTTGAGGCTCTGACTACTTCAGGTACAGTAAAGCAGTCTAAGTTTTTCTCTCAGTTCTGTATATTGGCAGTAAAAGAACGGTACCAAAAATGACTACTACTATCATCAGAGCCCACAATAGCAAGAAAAACAGCCTCTTCGGACTCTGTGGTGCCATCGGTATTTTCATCTGTGCTTCAGACAGCAACAGGGAAAACAGGAAAATACAGTGAAACCCCGCTAATGTGACCTTTGGGGTCCAAAAAATTCCATCGTGCTAAATGCAGGGTCGCAGTATAGCGGGGTTTCAAATCAGTCAGGTTTTCAGTGGTCCCCAAAGCGGTGTATTGAGATGCACTGCCTAGTGCCCCTGGTGCTTAGTGTCCAGCAAGGGAGAGGAGCTGCAGCCCCCCGCCTGCCGGGGACAGAGAACTCCGGGGCTTTGGGCACCGGTGCTCTCTGTCCTCGGCAGGTGTGGGGCCGTGGCTTCTCTCCCGCTTCAAGAGGAGCCGTGGCTCCCCGCCTGCCGGGGACAGAGAACTCCGGGGCATAGGCTTCTCTCCCGCTTCAAGAGGAGCCGTGGCTCCCCGCCTGCTGGGGACACAGAACTCCGGGGCATAGGCTTCTCTCCCGCTTCATTGGTACAGTACCATACTGTATTATACTATACCTTAAAGGGGAGCCAACCTGTGATTGCGTTATATGCGATTTCGCATTATGGCGGGGCGTGTTATGGCGGGGTTTGACTGTAGTTTATTTTGTGTAATGACCTATCCACTTTTGCAAAATGGAAACCATTAAATTAGGCTTGAATAAAGACTGGGAGTGGATGGGTCATTACACAAAGTAAAACTATTTCTCCATGTTTATTCCCCCCCTCACCCCCCCCTCCCCCCGTTCCTCACAACTTGTTGTCAACTGCTGCAAATGAACCATTTTGATTACCACTACAAAAAGTTTTTTTTCTCTCCTGCTGGTAATAGCTCACCTTAACTGATCACTCTCATTAGAGTGTGTATGGTAACACTCATTGTTTCATGTTCTGTGTGTGTATATATATATATATATATATCTATATCTTCCTACTGTATTTTCCACTGCATGCATCCAATGAAGTGGGCTGTGGCCCACGAAAGCTTATGCTCAAATAAATTTGTTAGTCTCTAAAGTGCCACAAGTACTCCTGTTCTTTTTGCGGATACAGACTAACACGGTTGCTACTCTGAAACCTTAGTTTTACACTAAACCATTGGGCATGACTGCTTGATTAAGCTCAGCCACCCTTCCTTGCCTCCCAGTGCCTGGCTATTCAGCTCAGACTCCATGCACCTCCTTTATCCTTTTCATAGATCAGAAGGCAGTGGGGTGATGGCCCAGTGGGCTGGGTTTGCTGGAGGTTTTCCTAGATGATTGTCAGGGGCTCCTTGGCACACTCAACCAATCATAGCCTCTCTGTGTGTTGGGCTGCACTTTCTCTGGCTCTAAGGATATTTTGACTGGGGCGGAAGGAGCAGCCTCCTTTAATCTCTCCTGGGGAAGGAGCCAAAGGGCAATTCAAGTTTTCTGATATCGCAAGGTTTTCCCTCTGACCCCACCCACGCACTGTAGGCAGGGCTCAGGGTGAGCCATCATCCTTTTCTATTGAATGTTCTATTGTATGTTATTGCTGAATGTACGTTGTTGTTATCCTGACTAACCATTGCCTTTTCTTTTCTGTGTTTGCCAAGGCAGTTTGAGTTTCTACATGATCTAGTAAGTTATGTTGCTCCTTTGGGAGTGGATGTTATCTTGTTGGGGGTAAATTTCTTTGCCTGCTTGCATAAAGATGGTAGATATGAAGGAAAATGTTTCTTCCAGAATTGTGGAATTCACTATAGCAAGAGAGACTTGCCAGGAGAGACTGCTTGGAGTCTCTTTCAGTGGTGGCTTTCACCCTTTCTGTGCGGGCAGGGTTGGTACATGCTGCAAATCCAAGCATTAGTGGGCTGGATTGTATCTTTGGCTGGATAACCAATTTTGACATCTGCTACTTAGGAAGAACAAGCAGCGACAGCCACTCTTTGCTGCAAAGACTGAATTTTAAGTGTGTTTGAGAATTCTTGGGCTCAGGATTGACTTCTTAATTTATAAGCAATGCATTCACACTTTGTAAGGTGTCTGCTTGCTTCTCAAATAATACAATATAATATCATACACTTTGTTTCCACCAGCCTAGATACACAAGCATAGCAACTTGTAATACTGTGTACTATTCTGTGTGTGCCTGATGGTCTTTTAGTGTATAACTTACACAGAGTGTCAAGTATCAGAGGGGTAGCCGTGTTAGTCTGGATCTGTAAAGTGGGTCTGAAGAAGTGGGTATTCACCCACGAAAGCTTATGCTGCAAAACGTCTGTTAGTCTGTAAGGTGCCACAGGACTCTTTGTCGCAACTTACACAGAGTATACTGCAAACTCTTCTTTTACAACATCTTAAGCTCAAAATAAAAATATAGTGCCAGATCCTCAGCTGGTGTTAATCAGCTTACCTCTATTGAAGCCAACAGAACTACACTGAATAATAGTGAACATTTTGTGGCATATATATGCAATCTAACTTTCAACTAGTTTGCCTCAACCCGTAAATTTCATCTTAAAAAAAGGTTTATTGTTGGCCATAAAATAAATGTATAGTACTTCTACGATGGTGATAGATAAGAGAATATAACCATATAAGAAGTGTAAGTCAATATAGATATACTGGGCCATTATGACAATGAAAATAGCGTAATTACACAACAGATAATATAAGTTAGATGCACTTGTGCAGTATATGCTAAAGAAAGTGTAGAAAAAAATGTGATCACCTAATTATGGACTGAACTATGATGCATAGGTACAAGGAGGAGAGGAGAGGTTGTATATACAATCATAAGTTCATAATTTCCTGAGTTATTGAGTGCTCAACTGTGTAATTTATACATAGTTAATAAATAGAGTATATGTATCGAGAGGCTCAATGAGGTATAGAAGTTAAATTTTAGTATAAAAATAATTTCTGGAAAAACAAGTGAGGTAGTGTCATGAGAAACTATCTAGGAGCATACTTTCCTTGATGACTTTTCAGCGTTTATTTGAAACATATTGCCTGTGATTGATTTTAGAAAGAGTCAATGTGTACTGACTTTTGGTACTTTACAAAATGTATTTTAATTGATAGAACTTTAATCTGCATGCTAACAGAATGATTTGGAACGAGTAAGCAAAGAAACATTTTCCCAGCTGCTGGCTACTAAATATGTCAGTAAGGAATTCTGCCTATGGTGTCATTATCCCTAAAAAGGGAAATTATGAAATTTTGTAGAAATTTAAAAACCAGTATTTCTGGATATTAATACTCCAGGGTAAATACTGTGGCCAGGAGAACATAAGTGCACTGGAGTACATTAAATCTGTGAGGGACTGCCCCAGAGACTTTAGAATTTTCTTGTATGCTGTACAACATTTATGTTCTGTTCTACATGACAGTTTGTTTTGCAGATGTTGCTGTACATTCTTAAATCTTGTTTCTATTTCTGGCACTGCTTTTAAGTCTGACCCAAGTTTTTTCTTGAGGCCATCCTAAAAATAGAACTGGCTACACATGTTACTGTGAAATACACCAGAGGCAGTCGCAGTCACGCTGCATGACAGCTGCCTTAGCCATGCTTTTAATGCATGATTTGTGAAATTGAAGAGTTCAGTTTTACAGCAAGATTTCCTACCTACTTAAAACATTATCATATATGGATATCGTAACCCTCTTATTGAAGAGCAGTCATAATAAAAACGCACAAGGGACAAGTGCATAAAACAGGTTAAAGGACGTAATTAATGCCTTTCAAGGATGGTCTGCGTCTTACAATTTTTAGGATAGGTTTATTTATTAAAATAGTTTTACATTTGTGGTTATATTTTTAAAAGCAAATACTTTTCCAGCAATTATAAATAACAATCTCTTGGTAGTGCAGTTTTTCTGATTTGCTGCATGAGCCCTTTCTTCTTGAACTATGTGTTATAATGAAGCTTTTTTTTAATTTCCCAAAGTCTGTCTCAGAAAGGTTCACACTATTAAGAACATAAGATCAGCCATGCTGGGTCAGACCAAAGGTCCACCTAGCCCAGTATCCTGTCTTCCAACAGTGGCCAATGCCAGGTGCTTCAGAGGTAATCAAGTGATCCATCCTGTCACCCATTCTCAGCTTCCGGCAAACAGAGGCTAGAGATGCCATTCCTGCCCATCCTGGCTAATAGCCATTGATGCACCTATCCTCCGTGAATTTATCTAGTTCTCTTTTGAACACTGTTATAGTCTTGGCCTTCACAACATCCTCCTGCAAAGAGTTCCTCAGGTTGACAGTGAGTTGTGTGAAGAAATACTTCCTTTTGTTTGTTTTAAACCTGCTGCCTATTAATTTCATTTGGTGATCCCTAGTTCTTGTGTTATGAGAAGGAGTAAATAACACTTCCTTATTTACTTACTCCACACCAGTCATGATTTTATAGACCTCTATCATATCCCCCCCCTTCGTCGTCTCTTTTCCAAGCTGAAATGTCCCAGTCTTTTTAATCTGCCCTCATATGGAAGCTGTTCCATACCCCTAATCATTTTTGTTGCCCTTTCCTCTACCTTTTCCAATTCCAGTGTATCTTTTTTGAGATGCACTCAGTTTTCAAGATGTGGACGTACCTTGGATTTATTGAGAGGCAATATGAAATTTTCTGTCTTCTTACCTATCCCTTTCTTAATGATTCCCAACATTCTGTTATTCTCTGTGGGGAATTTATTTTTCAGAATTCCACTGTGTGTATGTGTTATGTATGCAATGCATATTGAATTTGAAGAAAATATTTTTCCAGCATAGATATGTTTGTATGGTGACACCAGATGGAATAAACAATATGTTATCATTTATGTGTCCATAAATAACCTGTTGTTTAAAAGCACTTACTTGAATTGTCTGTTCCCTTTGGTTGTTAATACAAAAGTGTACATTGTTTTAAACAATTTGTGCTTAGGGCCCAATATTGTTCCCATTGAAATCAATGCCAGGAATCTGGTTGCCTTCAGTGGAAGCAGGATCGAGTCTTTAGTGGTTTTCCTGGATGGCAGGTCAAAATATCCAGCTTAAATGCTGAAGTTTTTTATTCTGCACTGAGAATCTTATTTGAACAACATGCGATAGTTTTGTATACTGCATTGTAGTGTACCCTCCCCACCCAAATACTTGAAACAGGTGCTTTTCATACAAGAAATGTGATTAACTTTAAAGTTGAATTAAAATACTTTTAAAATGAATAGGTACAAAACGCTATCTTTAGGGCAAGAGATGATTAGCAGAATATCTAGGTAAGCTGAAATGATAAATAATTTGTATCTATTTTTAATTTATTGCATTTATTTAGATTAATAAAACATATGCTCATCTTGTGCTCTGGGTGTGCATATAGAATTTATTTTTCATAACAATATCAAAATGACTGGATCATCCCCCCAGCCAGTAAATACACATAAAATATAATAAATAAAAAATGGAAGCCAGACATTAGAAAATCACTTTGTGTATTACTTATCTTTCAAGATCGGAATTCTTTGTTTCTTCTGCAAGGCTTGGGTACATCACTAGCATCTGAAGTTGTCTAAGGGATATCCCTCTGAAGCATTAGGCCAGAGATTGGCAACCTTTGGCATGCAGCCCATCAGGGAAATCCACTGAGCCTTTGCGGGTTCAGCTGATCGCAGCTCCCACTGGCCGTGGTTCGCCGTCCCAGGCCAATGGTGGTGGTGGGAAGCGGCACGGGCTGATGGATGTGCTGGCCGCTGCTTCCCACTGCCCCCATTGGCCTGGAATGGTGAACTGTGGCCAGTGGGAGGTGCGATTGGTTGAACCTGTGGATGCTGCAGGTAAACAAACCGTCCCAGCCTGCCAGTGGATTTCCCTGAAGGGCTGCGTGCCAAATGTTGCTGATCCCTGCTTTAGGTCCTGATTCTGCAAAGACTTTCACACAGCAATTATCTCAGAGGACAGCAGATAGCTCTATTCTGTGGCTCTTACTGGGCTTGCATAGAAAAAAAGTGGTCCTATGTATTAGTTCCTGTTTCTTACTGACTGTTTAGGGCAGTGACGAAGCTCCTCCACTCATGTCTGTTTCTGGCAAGTCTTTCAATGGTTCCTCAGCTGTGTCCCAGATTTTTCAGCTCAGCTTCACCATGTTGTTTTTGGGCAGCCTCATTTTTGCTTGCCTTCAGGTGTCCATCTTACTGCTATTCTGTTGATGGAATCAGTTCCCATCTTCAAAACATGGCCAATCCATCTCCAACGCCTCTTGGTAATGATAGTGCTCATATCTTCTTGGTAGCACTGTGTGAATAAGTCTTGGTTTGAGATTGTTCTGGGCCAAAAGATAGGGAGGATTTTTCTGAGGCGGATTGTATGGAATGAAGAGAGTGTGAAGATAGCCTAATATCTTTTTTAAGTCAAGGGAGATGTGGTAACCCTTAGATTTTTCCAGACCTCTTACTGTTTCACATCCTGTTTTTTCAGAATGTTTGATTCCTTGTTCTCGATGAGGGACCACTCTGAATTCATGGTTCAGCTTAACCATCTGGCTCAGACCACACCCTTCCTTAAAAACTCTGCAATCTGCAAGAATCGTCTGCCTCCATGGATGGAGACAGTGGAACCTGTGTGAAAAAAGTTATGCCAGTTGGATATGTGACAGTCTTTTCACATTTTGGGAGCTTGTATAAGGACAACATGAAGTCTTTGGTGTGTTCAGTGTCAGATTCCCAAGTGCTAAAGGCCCTGGGAGGAATCCTTGCTTCATTGATGTCAATAGCTGAATTCTCATTAACTTCAGTGGGGCTAGGATTTCACCCACTGCCTTGGAAGGTCCTCTCTGATTAGAAGGAAAAAGTGAAAGAACTTTGTTCATCCCTGTCTTATTTCTGTGTTCCTTCATTGCCTCTTCTAAACACTCTCACAGTCTGCCGCAGTGGCAAGTCACAGAGGAAACATGTGCTGTACCGAATGGCTAATTATTTTGTATGACTCAGTGCCAGTAGCTTTCCCAACACTTAGGATCCTAGGGGAGTTCTTTAGTGGCATGTGGGAGATAAAGAATAGGCTAACTTTTATATTGCTTTTGCCTTGGAAGCTAATTTGGGAGTATGCTGTGGTGAGAATTGGATGTGCTGTGGAAGGCACAAAATCTTCTGTGACAGTTTCTGTCTACAAGAGAGATTGACTGGTATAGTCGGTGGTGGTATAACCATTCATAGAAACCATTTGCTTTTGAACATATTTTTGTTTTTTGTTTTTAATTTTATCAAATGTTTTGGGCACCTTTTTTATTCGTAAGTCCATTACTATCTCTGGTGATGTACTGTAAGCAGATTTATGACTGTTTGATAAAAGGCTGCTGCAAAACATATAGGAAGAATGAAAATAAGACACAGAAGAATCTTGTTAATTTTTATTTATGATTGGGAAATCTATTCTGAATTACCAAATTTTGCATATCAGAGAGTAAGCAGAAACACAAATCAAAAACTATATCAACTGTATTGATTTATGCTTTGAGCAGTATACTGGAATGTAAATTAACAGGATAAGTAGTATTTTTTTGATATACTTCCATCCCTGACTACAGCAACTCTAATGTAGAGCCAGTGGATGTGCTTTGAGTCTGTTAACTGTCAGTGTGTCTTTGGAGACTGCATATTATAGAAGATTGAAGTACTAAGATTTGACTATACTTAGAATTTTTAACTCTGCGTAGCCACTTATCTGTATTATAGTAGATTAAAGTGTATAGAAGAATTTGATTAAAAAAAACCCTAGCAAATTAGACCTTATTTGTCACTACAACTTAAGCTACTTGATCTGGTGCAAACATTTATTAAATATCATTTTGTATGAAAGCAATTAAATATAGGCTAGATAAGTCCTGTTTCTCTAATAACAGTAATAATTAATTTATTATTCATGTTACAGTAGTCAAGACTGGGGCCACATTGTGCAAGATACTGAACCAAACTCATAATAAGAGACAGTCCCTGCCCTGAAGAGTTTAAAAGCTGATTTGAGACAAACTGACATGAATTTAACAAACAAATGAATGGAGTGAGGCAGTGAGAATGAGGGTATGTAGGGTAGATATGTGGTTACAGAGACTATGTGCACAATTAGCTGCTTTTGAGTTATTCAGCTTTGGATTTATTTATTTATTTATGTATTCAATTTTAAAGTCTAAATAAACAAGGAGTATGATGTCAGTAACTGGCCACCGACCTCATTTAATAGTATTTGTTTAAAGCTGCGTAATTTAGACTAGAGTTAATTTATAATTTTTTTTTCTTACAGTGTCAGACAATTTGGCCCAGTCTGTAGTCCAACATCTAAGATGGATAATGCAAAAAGATCTTTTGGGGCAAGATGTTTTTCTTATAGGGCCCCCTGGACCC
The DNA here is from genome assembly GCF_020497125.1 of Mauremys mutica. NCBI lineage: Eukaryota > Metazoa > Chordata > Testudines > Geoemydidae > Mauremys > Mauremys mutica. The sequence goes on along the minus strand of NC_059072.1, from coordinate 301,653,996 downwards.
CTTCGACGCTCTATTGCCATGCAGTACCTGGTACATTTTAAAACTTTGTTTATATTAATGGAGAATTGAAGTAGTTAAGATTATTTAGTTATTATTGTGTGTCTGTGTGTGGGTGTGCACGTACGTGTGTGTGTGTGTGTGTATGTATTCTATTACTTGTTGAATTGTAAAAGGTAATATTAGAAAAGCTTATATGACTTGTTACTTAGTTGCCAAAGAACATGCTTTTCAAAGTTTGATTTTTATTTTACAATGAATAAAAAGTACAAACATTTAAGTGAATAAGTTTTTTGCTTAATCAATTAAATGCTACTAAGAAAAAACAGTGGAAAAAGTGTTACCATATGTGATCACAAATGGAAAAATAGTCTATTCTTTGAATTTCATACCTTTCAGAATCAAGATCTCTGCATACTGTGTTAAAATCATAGAATATCAGGGTTGGACAGTGAGCCACACTGCTTCCTCCATGGAAAAACTGAGGGAAGGGGTTGAGGGAAGGAATACTCTGAGGTTTCCCTTGCAGATTTTCCTCATAGTGTTTAGTTAGAGGTGTGCATTTGTTTTTATTCCCCTGTCCCCCGGGGGAAAAAGGGGAAGTGTGGCACCTGCCCACTGGACCTAAAAGATCTGCTGGAGGTCTTGTGACTGCACCATGTGTGAGGTATCCTTCCCACCCCACTATGAACCATGGGTGTGTGGCTTTACCCATTAGCGTTGAAATCTACCACAATGTGCCTTTTAGTGCTTCCTCATGTTGTATAAAGAGAGCCCGTCTGCATTTTCCTTGCCCTATATTTTTTGTTTGTTTGTTTTTTTACATTAGAAATGCAAATTGCATCTGTCCTGGGAGATTGTATGGACCATGAGACAACTGGTATCATTATAACTTACTAGATGTTAAGGAAATGAAATGTAATTAAATGGCAGTTATACATAAGAACGGCCATACTGTGTCAAACCAAAGGTCCATCTAGCTCAGTATTCTGTCTTCCGACTGGATAAGATTGTGTAAAAATCTTTTATGTTTGTGTGATGGGTTGCCCCCCTTCGAGATGCCACCTGATGTGCTGAGATACCACTGAACTTGCCTGTTCTGCCAGCCAGTGCACCCTTTTTACCTGACTTGCTGAGCCAGGCTATTGAGCCTCCTCCAGCACATACACAGGCAGGGCCACACTCAACTGCAGAACGACACAGACACTGAGATGAGCTCTGAGGACCCGGCTTAAAGGACTTGCCCCAGCACTCAGGTGTCCACCTCCCTTGAGGTGCAGACCCAAAGGTATATTATGAAATCTGTGTCCTCCCTCAATGTGGAGGAAGGTATGCACAGCCTATTCCCCCCCTCCCCACCCCCCCAGTTGTGAATTTCACAAACTGGGTTATATTATAAACAAGAAATATGTTTATTAACTATAAAAGGCAGATTTTAAGTGGTTAAAGGGGTAGCAAACAAAACAAAGCAGATTGCTAAGCAAATAAATCAAAACACGCAAACTAAGCTTGTTTCACTAAAGAAATTGGTTACAAATTGTAATTTCTCACCCTAGATATTGTTACAGGTAGATTACAGAAAGTCTTGAAAGGCAGCTGCACTGGCCTGCACTTGAGACTTCAGGTATTTCCACTTACAGACTGGACGCCCTCCCAGCCTGGGTTCAACCCTTCTCCCCTCAGTTCCGGTCTTGCGTCTAGGTGGTGTTCAGTATTTCTTTGGGTGGGGAGGTGGAGGAGAACTACGATGATGTCATTCCCCTGCCTTATATAGCTCTTGAGTATGTCAGAAACCCTTTGTCTCCTGGTGGAAGACCACTGGCATTCCCAGGGGTGGGTCCAGTACCAGGTGACTCAGACCCATGTCTCTGCAGGGTTGTAGCAGCCATTACTCGTAGGCTGTCTGGAGTGTCCACAGGAAGACTAAGCTCTTTCACAGCCCATTGTCATTGCTAATGGACCATTAACCCTGTTTGGCTTTTCCATTGTTGTACCTGAAGGACTAGTTGGGGGTGACACCCAAAGTAACACATTTAAAATACAGATACATATTCAATAATTCTAACTTCAGATACAGAAGTGTAACAGGAATACAAATTGGATAATCACATTCAGTAAATCATAACCTTCCCAATGACATTTACACGAGCCATCTTGCAAAAAGTATATCTCAGTTATGTCATATTCATATCATAAGCATATTTTCATAAAGAATATGGAGTGAAACATCACAGCTTGGTTTGTTTACAAATGTTCAAATGAACTGTTTGGGAAGAAAGTTCTGGTAAAGATACAACACACTTTCAGCTAAGAACTGAGAGCATTCTTGGTGTGTATCTCTGAGTCCCCACTGAGGCCTACAGAAGAACAGGAGACCTGACCTGCCAGGCTTGATATTCGTGCTATTTCTAAGATTAAAAAAAACCCAAGTAGGATACAAACATAAGGGGGGGACATTCAGACCTATTTCATAAAGCAGCAAAATGGCACAAACCCATTTTTTTCTCTTATAGAGAAATTTCCAGGTTTAAAACTTTAGTTACTAATGTAAATAATAAATACCATAGTACCCAGGAGCCCAATCATGGATTCGGACCCCATTGTGCTAGGCGCTGTATAAACTCAGAACAAAAAAGCAGTTCTTGCTCCAAAAAGCTTACAAAAAATAACAGCATGATTCAATAGGGGAAAAATGTAGTTCTTCAACATACTCACAAGGATGTTTAAACTCAGTGGTTATTTTCTGAGTAACAATATTAACATCACTGAACAGCAGCAGTGGGAACTTATACGACTCCTATTGAACTTAATAGGAAACTTGTGAATTTTTGCTTATGTGACTCATTGTTTTTCAGTGGCCACTACTAGAAAGTCATCTTGGAGATAAAGCATTTTACAGGGCACAGCTGTTCAGGTTAGAGAATTTATAGCTGTTTGTTATGATTTTTAGAACACATTTGGGGAGTATAAAAAATTTATTGAGCAAAAATTCAAACTATTATTTGTGAGGAAGAAACACACTGTAAACATGTTAAATCTAAGAGATATTAAATTTTTGTTCAGAGTTACTTTAAATGACTGTGCTGCAGCCTAGGGCTCTGTAATAATTTCTCACTACTGCCCACAGGAGCTGACCAAACGAGAGGTTGAGTATATTGCACTATCAAGGGACACCACAGAAACGGATCTGAAACAGCGCAGAGAGATCCGAGCTGGGACTGCTTTTTATATTGATCAGGCAAGTTGCTATCACATCCCAAACTTCTTACTGTTTACAGCTAGTCCAAAGGAAATTGCAGTCTGAAAAATCAAAAAGAAATAAATTTAAAGTTGTAAATTGGGATTCTAGAAATATTGATTTAAGATGCTTTTTCTATAGACAGAAAGGCTTATGTTGTCCACTTGATTTTGGTGCTTTTGAAAATGCTTCAGCACTGAAGCCTTGTCTACATTACCGCAGTAAGTTGACCCAAGTTATACTACTCCAGTTAAGTGAATAATATAACTGAAGTTGATGTAGCTTAGGTCGGCTTACAGCGGTGTCTACACTGTGCTGTGTCGATGGGAGATGCCCTCCCGCCAACTTACCTTATTCTTCTCAGGGAGATGGAGTGCTGGAATCAACTGGCGAGCGCTCTGTGATTGATTTAGCGGCTCTTCTCTAGCTGCACACCGCTGCATTGATTGCAGCAGTGCCGATCTACCGATAAGTGTAGACATGGCTTGAGACCCTAAATTAGCAAAGTACTTAAGCACTGAAGTTAGTGGCACTGCTAATATGCTTAAAAGTTACACACATACTTAAGTACCACATTTCAGCCCTTAAAGAGAAATGAGATTAACTTATTGGTATATGGATACATGAATTTTAAATAGAACTGTGTTCATTAGGAGCATGAATTTCGATACTGATGTTCTACCCACAATAATAAAGCTTTTGTAACCTAAACTTTAATTGGTGGTAAATAAACGTATGTGCCATGTTACTGTGTATAAAACCATAACGTGTTACTGTGTATAAAACCATAACTAATGACCTTTTAGTAATAAAAGTATTATACTCCTCACACAGGTGCATTAAATCTTAATTTATACTTATAAAGTGCTTTTGCGTTTCTCAGATGTAACTTGCGATATAAATGCAAAACATTGTGGAAGCCAGACACTAGTTTTCTGTAGTTTCTGTGATCCACAAAGTATGAATTGTTTCAAAATAGAGGCGGCTTTATGCAGGCTGTCTTGAAATATACCCCAAATGGAAAATATAAAATAATGTATACAATAGACTTTGGATTTGAATTACTTCCATTGGCACAGCTAAACCAGAGTTGAGATGCACCCCTTGGGGTAAGATTATAGTAGACTCCATCGGCAATACCAGGAGGGATGATCTGGAGTGTCGATGAGAAGCACAGTCAGGAAAGTGACAAATACTTCCCTCATGGATTGTATTTTCTAAATGGGCAACCAACCTAATTCTCAATTACTGAGGGACAATCTCCACTCATTGATGTATTTCGCTTTCCACAATCAAATCTCTGTACAACTTTTCATGAGTGAGGTACCCGAGTATTCGGATTCTAATATCTAAACTGTATTGTTAAATCTATTCACTTAAATTTGGGTTATTGCTGATTATGTATTCTATGTATCATATGACTTTAAAAACTAACTTTATATTTGTGGATAATCTAAGTACAGACACTTTTTTCTCAACCTATGTATTATATAATTATTTTAACATTAGGTTTAACAAAATTTTTAATTCTATTCTATTTAAGGCCTCGTCTGCACTAAAAAGTTAGCTTGAAGGAGGCCGCCTTAAGTCGACCTGTTAGTGTATGTATCTACACTACCGGGTCCTTTATGCCGACCTAAATTGCCTCAAACGTCGACTTCTGTAATCCACCTCTGTGAGAGGCGTAGCACTTAATTCGATTTTCATGGGTCGACTGCGAGGTAGTGGAGATGCAACGTTGTGTAATTCGACTTAATGGGCCTCCAGATGGTGTCCCATAGTGCTCATCTGTGACCGGTCTGGAGAGCATTCTCAACTCTGCTGCACTGCAGACAGGTACACAGGAAAGAGCCCCGCCCCTGCTAAGGCCCTGGGAATTTTTGATTTCCCATTTCCTGTTTGATCAGCCTTAAGAGCATGCCAGCTTGAGCACAGCTGATCATGGAGACTACATGCCCCAAATATGCTCCAGCCTGGTCTGCACAGGAAGTAGTGGATCTCATCACTGTGTGGGGAGAAGAGTCTGTGCAGGCAGAACTCTGATCCAGCAGAAGAGACGCTGACATCTATGCAATGATTGCTCATGGAATGGGGGAGAAGGGCTACACGAGGGACATACAGCAGTGCTGTGTGAAAATAAAAGAACTTCGCGAAGCGTACCAGGAGGCAAGGGAGATGAACAGTTATTCTGGTGCTGAATCCCACACATGCCGGTTCTACAACGAGCTGCATGTGATTCTCAGGGGTGACCCTACCAGCAGCTCCACAAGCAACGTGGACACCTCACAGGTGTATGAGTCTAGGGACAACAAGGAGGACGATATGGTGTATGAGGAAGAGGAGGAGAATGGGAGACAGGTGAGTGGTGGATCCATTTTCACTGAGAGCCAGGAAATATTTTTAACCCTGGAGCTCTGTGGGTTGCAGGACATCACGGTGGCCGACCATGATGCTGGGGAAGGCACCTCTGGTAAGTATACAGTTACAAAGTTCAGTTAAACTTTAGTGGGCACACGCATTCAGTGGTATGGTAGGTTCACTGTGAAGAAAAAGGGAGGTGCTGTGGCTCTCTGCTTACAAGAGGCCGCTCCAGCTACACTGAGGGTGGCCCTGGGAAAAGACTATTTATGTGAACTGGAATAGCCTGAGAACCTTCCATGGATATCTCTAGGAAGCTTTCATGGAGGTACTCTGCAATCCTTTGCAGAAGCTTTCTGGGCAGGGTAGTCTTGTTTCTTCCACCATGGTAGGACACTTTTCCACGCAACTCCTGAATTAATTCTGCTGGCATCACTGTGGTACGCAGCATAAGGACCGAGTCTGTATCCAGACGCTTGCAGCATCTCCTTCCTTTCTGCCTCTGTTACCCTCAGGAGACTGATATCACATAGGGTTGCCTAGGGGAAACGGGGGAAGTTCTCAATAAAAGTGCTCTTAGAAGAAAAAAAAGGGCATGTAGAACACCTCCCCCGCCCCCTCCATTCCAGATCGCTAATGTGTCTTTACTGTGCTCGGCATGGATCAGCAAGTAGTTTAAAGTGGCTGATAGGGGACTGGAGCCCTACATGAGAGATTCCACAATTTGGGAGTGAAAACGTTCCCCCTCCCCACCCCGTTAGTAAACAGCTTCCCTTGGTGCTATGGGGAAAGGCCATTGTTCGTCTAGCTACCTCTGCTCCTGAGATTAGCCTGCCATAAACTTCATGAAAAGTGTGGTTGCCCATGACCCAGGGGGGCCTGCTCACCATGGCTGGAGCAGCAAAATGGCACAGTGAATGGTTGCGGATTCTGATTATGTTATGGCTTGCACCTAGTATAATATTTAAAAAAAAAAAAAGAAAACGGCCTTGCTATGGAAATATTTTATTCATGTACAGTAGCTCTGTCAGGGTTCCTTCCCCTCTCTGAACTCTGGGGTACAGATGTGAGGACCCGCATGAAAGACCCCCTAAGCTCATTTTTACCAGCTTAGGTTAAAACTTTCCCAAGGCACAAGTTCCACCTTGTTCTTGAACAGTATGCTGCCACCACCAAGTGATTTAGACAAAGAATCGGGGAAAGGACCACTTGGAGTCCTATTCCCCCAAGCCCTGCACCCCCTTTCCTGGGGAAGGCTTGAGAATAATATCCTCGCCAGTTGGTACAGGTGAACACAGACCCAAACCCTTGGTTCTTAAGAACAATGAAAAATCAATCGGGTTCTTAAAAGAAGAATTTTAATTAAAGAAAAGGTAAAAGAATCACCTCTGTAAAATCAGGATGGTAAGTACTTTACAGAATAACAAAAGATTCAAAAACACAGAGGATTTCCCCTCTAGGCAAAACTTTAAAGTTACAAAAACAGGGATAAACCTCTCTCTTAGCACAGGGAAAATTCACAAGCTAAGACAAAAGATAATCTAATGCATTTCTTTGCTATTACTTACCATTTCTGCAATACTAGATGCTTAGTCCAGATATGCTTAAGGAGATGCATTTTTCCTGCCCTAGTTCCTTACTGACTCGAAGAGAACAAAAACAAAGACACAAACAAAAACCTTCCCCCACAGATTTGAAAGTATCTTCTCCCCTTACTGGTCCTTTTGGTCAGGTGCCAACCAGGTTATCTGAGCTTCTTAACCCTTTACAGGTAAAAGAGGAATTAACCCTTTACAAGGGAAAGAGGGATTTTATGCTACCCTTAGCTGTATGTTTATGACAGGCTCCTTTATTTTTTCCTATGACTGACAGCTGGAAATATGTCCTTTGGCATGTCATCAGTACCTGAAAGCAGACTTTCACTGATTAGAAGGAGGAGAAAGAGAAGGCGGGAGGACATGTTCACCGAGATAATGAATGCCTCTGAGACAGCTGAGACAGAGCTGAGAACGTGGAGGATTTTGCTGTCCGATAAGTTAGACATGGACGTGGAGAGCAGGAAAACTTCCAGTGAGCAAGAGTGTGTGGCGCAGGATGAGATGCTTCAGATTATGAGGGGCCATGTTGAGGCAGACATGTTGAGGCATCTGGTTAAACTGCAGGAACAGTAGCAGGAGGGTAGAGTTACTTTGCAGACCCTGGTAGACAGCCAGCCAGCATCGCCTGGCGCAGAATCACCCTCCCCCAAGGGTTCCCTGAGGCGTGAGCTCACATTACTGTGACTCATTATTGAAACGGCTTTTCATAGCCTTGCGGATATGCAGCACCCCTTGCTGTGCTCTTCTTACTGCCTTGGTGTCTGGCTGCTCAAAAATTGCTGCAATCTGTCTCAACTGCCCAGCACTGCGGAAAATCCCCCCCCCCTTTTTTCACAGATATTATGGAGCACACAGCAAGCAGCTATAACCATGGGGATGTTCTCTTCACTAAGGTCCAACCTTATTAGTAGACTTTTCCAGCGCCCTTTCAAACGACCAAAGGTACATTCAACCACTATTCTGCACTTGCTGAGCCTATAGTTGAACCGTTCCTTGCTGCTGTCCAGATGGTCAGTGTATAGCTTCATGAGCCATGGGAGCACAGGGTAGGCTGGGTCCCCCAGGATAACTATAGGCATCTCAATGTCGTCAATGTTCATTTTGTGGTCTGGAAAGAGAGTCCCGGATTGCAGCTTTTTTAACAGACCCGAGTTCCTAAAAATGCATGCATCATGAACCTTTCCGACCCATCCTACGTTGATGTCAGTGAAATGCCCCCTGTGATCCATCAGAGCTTGCAACACCATTGAAAAGTATCCATTTCAGTTTATGTACTCTTTGGTGAGGTGGTCTGGTGCCAAGATGGGGATATGTGTGCTATCTATCGCCCACTGCAATTAGGAAACCCCATCGCAGCAAAACCATCCACTATGTCCTGCAGATTTTCCAGACTCACTACCCTTCATAGCAGAAGTCGATTAATGGCCCTGCACGCTTGAAGCACAGCAGCTCCCACGGTTGATTTACCCTCTCCAATTTGGTTCCCCACTGACCGGTAACTGTCTGGCATTGCAAGCTTCCAAATAGCGATCACCACTCGCTTCTCACTGTCAGAGCAGCTCTCATTTTTGTGTTGCTGAACTGCAGGGCAGGGGAAAGCTCTGCACAAAATTCCTGGAAGGTGGCCTTCTGCATTCAAAAGTTCTGCAGCTACTGCACGTCATCCAATACCTGCAAAACAATGCAGTCTCACCAATCAGTGCATGTTTCACAGTATCAGAGATGGTGTTCAACAGAGTGCAGCTGCCAGCAACAACTGTGAATTGTTTTTTTCAATGGCTTGCAGGACATTGCTGTGTTCTGTGCGGCAGACCCTACTTTGGGTCTGGAAATACTGCAGGAGATGGTGTGAGGTGTTTGAGATGCTTACACCAAGAGTGCACTGAGCAGGCTCCATGCTTCTGGGGTTGTTGCGTACGCGCGATTGTTTTAAGGTGCGAAAATCACTGGCTTGTTTGCCGTTGAGCACAGTGCATCATGAGATGCCGACGCAATGTTCCCATTCTCCCTCGCGACAATGTTTTGGTCCCATGAGGCATTGCACAAACTTCCCAAAACACACTGCGGCAAGTTGCACTTTGGGATAGGTACCCATGATGCACTGCTAGTGAGGACACACTCCATTGAGGCAGTGTGTGTGGCCACACAGCATGCTCAATCGACTTACTTAATTTGGAGGCTTAAGGTCGAATTAGATAAAGTCGACTTAATTTTGTAGTGTAGACAAGCCCAGAGTTCTGGTATCTGAGTGCCTACTGCTTCTGAGCCCCTGGAAAATGGAGAGCAGCTTTAAATTCTGAACATCTTTAAATTCTGAAGCCTATAGCCTGAGTTCTGCTGGTGGAATAAAGCCCTGTGTATTTCTCAGCTGCTGAAGATAAGTGAGGCTCTGTGACGTCACTGAACACTGACATTTTTCAACATTTAGTACTACAATCTTACATTGTAACTAAATACTGTAATGTAACTAATGCTGGCTTGCTGTTACCAGAAATTATTTTAAAATAGTGAATCTGGATTAGGCTCCATGATCACTGAACTACAAAACTTTGCCGAACTTCTGTCTGTAGACTGTTGATAAGATAATGTTCTTATTTATAGCTCTAAATTTTATATATATATATAGAGTGAGAGAGAGATAGAGAGAGAGAGACTAAATACTGTAAACTGACATCTTAGTTGTTTTAGAAGCATACATATTTGAATGTAGTTTTTTTACCTGGAGTATCTGAGTATGACGTTATAATCTTAAATGTGATTTTTTAAAATATAAGTTTGAGAGATCTTAATGGATCAGAAATAGTAAACTTAACCGCATATTTTATTATGAAACAATGGGTTGAATATTTTTGAAAATTATGGTATCTATGGGTGCATTTGGGAATGGATATTTTCGATGGGTGAAAAAGTATTTACTTTTGGACACGTAAATTACTTCAAAAGATGAGAAAAGTAAACTACGGTGAAATAATGGAAAACCTCAAATCATATGGTATACTTAGTTTCTGTGTTAAATTGTGTAAAATAAAAACATTATAATGGGTTAATGACCACTTGGCTTCTGTCAGGTAATGAGAGTCAAGTATTGTTTTCTTGTCTTTGCCCATGGCCATTAATTTCTCTATTCAGTCATTAAATGACTGTTACAAGCCTCCAGAAATGCCATTATTGCTGTTATGAAGACAATTACATAACCTCTTGACCGTCTGTAATTTATTACATGTGTAAATTATGTTGCATGTGAAGTAATTAGTCTGAATTTTTTTGTATTACTTAAACATTCAAATGGCCTCTTTTTCATATTTGGTTGTTTTTATAGTTAGAGGAGCTGGTCTCCAGAGAATTTTTGTACTGCTTAAACTATATCTGTTTAGAACCTGTCAGGGCATATTGCCTTCTTGGTGCCCCCTCTTGGTTAGCGGTGGCTTTGCAGCATCCTGGCTCAGTTTTTCCCTTCCAGGGGCTCCTTTCCTAAACTCCACGCACAGGAGTACCATCCAGTACCATCCCTCCTTGGAGGTCTGTTTGATTAATAAAACTGTTCAAAATAAAGTTCTCAAATCTATTCATTTACCCTGTTACTAGGTCACGCTCAGGCCTTTTTTGCCTATATTCTCACCTGTCGGTAGTCTCATTCCCAAGCTGAAGTTTTTTCTGATGGAGCCTACTTGCTCCCAGCAGTCTTTATACTCCCATCTGATCTCCCTTAGCATCCCCCTTTCTGCTGCTCTTTATGGGGTTGGGAATCAGCTGATCCCTGCTCAGGTATGTCTCCTTAGTACTAAGGTTGCTAGCCGCAGGCCTTTAGCCCTTACAAAAACAATATAGTTAAATCAGTGCAACAACTTAAGCTATGTCTACACTACCATGGTAAGTCGACCTATGCTACGTACCTTAGGTTGAGTTACCACAGGGTCTACACCGTGGGGAGTTGACAGGAGAAACTCTCCCATTGACTTACTTTACTCTTCTCATTGGGAGTAGAGTACCGGGGTCGACTGGAGAGCGGTCGGGTGTCGATTTGGCGGGTCTTCACTAGACCCGCTAAATTGACTACCGGTGGATCAGTCTCAGAGCGTCGATCCCGGCTGTAGTGTAGACCTGCCCTAAGTGTGGATGCAGTTAAACTGGTATGAAGTTGCTTATACAAGTATTAGATTATTTTTGTAAATTTACAGGATTTAGGTCTAATTTTTTTTTTGTGGTTGCACTGTTCCCATTCTTTTGTCTTTTTACACGTCACATAGCAAAGAGCAATATATACATCCACTTAAATTTGCATCCAATGCAAATCATTAACAGTGACCTCATATGCTTTGGTATCAATTATTGCATCCCAAAGAAACTATACGGAAAGAATGTTGAAGTCTCATTCACCTCAGTTGAAGCTATGAGTGTCATTCCTTTTGCAAATGAGAAACTAGGTGCCTCACATGGGGGCCCCAGAAATAAAAGGACTTCACTGTTTTTTAAAAATTTGCTATTTACATTTTGTCCACAGAGCAGTTAATTGTGTATATTGTTGTCCATTTTGTGTGTGCAAATACATAGCCATAAAGTCTGGTACATGTGCAAAATATGGGAGCACGGTATTTTTAATGCATGAGTTTTGTATCTCTACGGTGCATCTTTATGAAGCACCTGAATCATAAGCTGAAAAATAAAATATTTGCAGTGTTCTGATTGCCTAGGCAGCAGAAAGATTTTCTACCATAGGTTGCAAGATTTATTGTAATAATCAGTTAAATGTCAAAAATGACAGAAATGACAGCTAAGCTATCCTGTCTAGAAAATGAATGTGACAAGAAGTCCCTGAAGATAGCACCACATAGAACTGAGTTTGGTTTCTGTTAATCAGAAGAGATCAGAAAGCTAATTAAGAAAATGAAATGAGACATGGAGTTAATTACATGAAAGAGTTGAGATGATTGCATTTGTTTGAGTGCAAATAGCACAAAAGTATTATGTACTGCAATAAAAGGACTTGGGCAAGAACAACTCAATTTCTTGAAATTCTTGGTTAAGGATGCAAATTGTTTCTCTCCTCTATCTGCCATTTAATTATGAATTAGTTGCTATGCCAGTGCCTGCCCGTAGCTCTTTGCTAAATCTTCATTACTTTAACTAATTTGGGACTCTGACTAAATCTGGATAATATTGTATGATATACTCTAGATTCTCCGCCATCACCTAAAATTTGAGTCATAGCAATACTATTAAAATCAAAACTGTAATCTTTCAAGTTATTCTCCTAGCCCTTTTTTCTTTTGGGGCTCATAGTTCACATGTAGGTTATTTTGATGTTCAAAAAGGGTAAAATTCACCCAGCTGCAAATAGCTCATGCATACCCTTCCACAGACGAGCCTCATGAATGAGCTGCACTGGGGGTGGAGTAACAGAGGGACTATCTTGTAATCCTTGTGGCCTGCCCCTCAAATGAGGGCATTTTTCTACCTAAGAGTCTGATCCTACTCTGCTACTTGCAGGCGAAGACCCTAAAATTATTGGCATATTTTGTAACAGGGAGAAAGGACTATACCTGTAACCCCCATTTTCATTTTTCAGTATTCAAATATAGATTTTTTTTCTCATACATGTCCTGCTTTCTATATTTAATGCAATTTTTCTGAATTATTAATGGCACCGTAGTAACCATTTGGTTTTTGCTGCAATTAGTTGCTTGCCTCCATGGCTAAGCAGTAGGAGTTATAGAGTCAGTGAGAGTTAATGCGGCTTTTGAGGAGTGATGATGCTGAAGATACGTTTGATTTTCTTCATACATCCCTAACCTCTTCCAACAAGGATACCACCCATCTGGTAGGATGGAACCTAGGAGACTATCTTATTTAAAGATACTGGTTAAAATTTGTTGTGTGTAACTTAGGCAGGACAGGAAAACTATTTATTATAGGTACTGAAAGAAAGAGTTCAGTTTAACTTACTCAGATATGAACGTTGGAATGAAAAGAGAACAGTCAGTGATCAAATAGAAAAATAAAAAAGGGAAGAGAACATGGACTCTTTTAACAATCAACTAAATGCATGAAAATAAACTCCAGCAGCTGTTACATTAACCCCATGAGATAGGTTTGTTTTAAATTATTTTATTTCAGTCCAACTCTACATACATGTTAAGAACCTTGTATTATAAATATATAATTATATGTTCTGCATCTTTAAGGGTTAGCAAAAGGCAGTATACATAAAACTGTGCACCTTGAATAGTAATGTAATTTGTGTATGTCATTAAAATAAAATTTTAAGCTAAGATATTACCACTTGAATGATGCATTAGTGTTTATGAAGAACTTGCTTAAGTAATTATGAAAATGCTTTTGGTAAACTTTGCTCAGCCATTCTAGATTTTGGAATGTGGATTTTTCTAATTTCTTACAAAATTATTAATGTTACAATAAATATTTGGCTGCTTACATGCTATATTTATCAACTAAAGTATTACAGCATTGTAAATTCTACCAAGAATGTTTGGATTAGCAACAAAAACAAACCAATTTTAAAACTATATACCAATACATTTTTGCCTTTTTTTAATGCCTAGCCTATTAAAAGTTAGAAGCAAACCAATCTGAGTATTCTCAAATGATGCTGTTGGCTGGACAAGACTGCAGGTCTTTTTAAAAATTAATAAAAATCTAGATTTACCTGGCTTGTCTTGCATTAGTTTTACTTCCATACTTTTCACCATTGTAATGCTACAAATTGTAACACAACTTCTGTGGCAGAATAAATTTAGGGTAGAAAGCGTGAGATTCAATTTTAACTGCTAAAAGAAAAGAAAGGAATTCAAGTTTACTTTCCATCAACCACATTTCAGCTTCTTTTTTATTCTGGGCTCAATTTGTGACCTATATAGTTGTGATCAGTCAGGTTGGCTAAGTAATGGACAAGTTCTCTGAATAATTTTTCAGTTTTGTCCTTGTGTATTTCCAGGCGTTTTGGCTTGTTTTTCATTAGATCAAAACAGGTTACCGTTGAGACTGACAGTAGTATGATCCTCTTGTAATCTATCAAATTATTCCAAGCCATCCCTCAGTTGCTTTTGAATGTCTAATGCCTGTGTAGAATTCTTGATATGCTTTGAGCAAAGTCCTCCTTGTCCTCAGTGCAAATGTCAATATATTTATTGTTGTTGGATGCAAGTGTAGAGATGCACAGTCTTCCGGAGAATTCCATTAAGCCTTCTTGGGAAGCTTTCAATTAACATAGGGTTGATTCTGATTGTAGAAAAATGTTGAAGAGGTGGTGAAGGTGTTGAATAGAGGTTTAAATTATCATTCATGCTATATTTCTATGTCACTGATTGTTCTGAAAAATTTTCACTTGCTCCAAAATTCTGCTATTCCACTTCAATAGACAAAAGCTTCATTCAGTGGAGAATCTGAAGAAATCTATTTTGTGTCGATTATGGGAAGAGCCTGCCTCTATCTTGCCACTTAACAACTTTGGATAATGTTTACACATTTGACTTTAGAGGAAGTATATATTATTATTACTTCAGTTCATTTACTCATTTGTTTCCCACTAAAGAATCATCCATTTACTGTATTGCTTAGCACCTTTCCCATTGTAACTCCAGCAAATGTGAAACAGCCACCTGGTAAATTCAATGCTTTTGAAGACTCAAAAATAAGATGAGTTAGCCAGTTTTATTTAGAATCATTTTATCAGATGCCTTCCTCATCTTTCAGGTATTTATAATTACTAATATAGTCTCATAAACTAAGCAACCCAATAGGACACAGCTCCACACCCTCCTTTATTTTCAACATCCAATGACAGCTGATTCCACTCACTAGCTTTACAATTGCCAGTACATGCATTTTGTCACAATATAATTTTGTTCCAGGGCTGCTTTTTACCTCACAGCAGGATTTACAGATTCTTGTAGTTGTCTTACTTTATATTGGTCATTAAGCGATGCACAAAATTGTGTGATTATAGGAAAGACTGTAAAATTATTTTTTTTCTGGGATTTTTGAGTTTAGGAATTCATGGCTTTAAAGTTAACATTATTTTTAAGGTGTGGAATGGACTGTAATAAGTAATATTCATAACATATTTACTCTATAAGCCATTACCAGCCAAATAACATTTTATTAAAGGTTTTTGTTTTCGGACAACAAATCAACCTATTTTAACTGCTGAATTTTTACAGCGTGTATCCCCCAGGGCAGGTATCCAGGTAACCATGCTGTCATTGCTTCTGGGCACAGGTGGGTGGTTGGAAGGAAAGAGCTTGTTTCTATCTGATGAGCAAAATAGTCCCTAGCTACAGCTACAATAAACCTAGAGATAAACATTTCACCAATTCCCCTTTCCCTTTTAACAAGAACAAATATTCAAAATCAGGATTATCAAGATGATTTGTTGCATAATTTCAAAACCTGTTGATTGATATTTTATTTTGAACATGTGAACAAATATTACAATGAGCCTTGGTTGGAGGCTGAGAAACTACAACAATCTCTGTATTTTTATTATATAAGTAAGAAGACAGTTTCATGCTAACATTTTAAAAAAGATCATCAGAGAGAGATTTCAAACTTTTTCTGTCCCTCTCTCCTCCCCCATTTATTTTTGTCACAGTTGGGTTTTTTTTGGGGGGGGGGAATAAAATACGTATCCTGATGCAGATAAAACTGAAATAGTGGATGTTTTTCACTGTATCTGGTTAATTGAAAAGACTCTAGTTGTGTGCCATCAGAATGCATAAACATTTTTTTTCAAAGGCAGATTTAATGCTGTTTTGCTTTCAGGAGCAACCTTCATTGGATATAATGTTAATACTACTTTCCATGAGTTCTCTAGAGGTAGATAAATGCTATGTGCACATTTCATAGGATTTTGGAGAGTGATTTCTACATATTATGGTGATGGGTGCATTATAAATAATTTTCATGGATGGTGAAAGAAATTGGCTATACACAGAATAATTTATAAATAAATAAAATTGTAATAAATGATAAGCAAATGAAGATATAGCAATAATATTTGGAAAGATATTATATACAGAGAAATGTATTTTTAAGGCAAAATCTTAAATTATTTGTCATGGCCAGGAGAACGGGTTATAAACAGAGTTTTAATTAATTGTTAAAATTTGGTCCTTCAGACTCATTTTCAACTAAAAAACAAAAAAAGTTAATGTAGCAAAATATGTTTCTTATGTATTAAAATTCTGATCATACTATGCATAATTTACTCAATAAAGAACATTTCCTCCAAGTTACTGAGAGAGAGTTTGAACTGGTGTTGGTAGGATATAAATTCTGTAAATCCACAGTATGTGTGTCTTAACTAAAGCAAAAAGATACTATGGATACTCAAAATATTTTGAAACTATAATGAGCAGTTTGTGTATTTTCCCCTGGCTAGTAAAACTCAGTCATAAAGTCTTCATAGCTTTATAGTATGCAAATCCTACTAAGTTGGCAAATTAGTAGTTTGTTGAAGTTTATTCTGGCTTTCTCCACATTCCCTGTTTACACAAAGTAGGAGTGTTTTGCTTATGCAAGCTCTTGGATTGACAACTTTGGAGACTAAAGTTTTCTATTAAGCCATTTGGAGCATTTTATTGACTTGATCGATGATCTCCCTAAACAAGAATGTCAAAGTAATTTTCATTTGATACAAGAATTGTATAGTTGGGGATGGAGGGTAGGAGATAGGACATTTTATGCTACGTGTTTGAAATAGTGGTATGACAGGGATGTTGTTTTAAAAACATTTCTTGCTCTGAGTCAACAGAATAAAACTAATTTTGAAATCTTTTGCTTTTGGAAGGAATTAATTTACGTCCACCTAGAGATTCATTTTAAGGGAAAATAACATGAGGGCTGCTTGTTATTTTCTAGTTGCATTCCAGATTCCTCAGATGTTTATCTTGAAGCTAGATATTCAATCAGAAGTTTCTGTAGAATTTATTTGCAGGTGCAAGAGAAGTGGACTTGACTTGGAGGCAGGTACCAGGATATTCAGGTTGCCTTTCTCTTCTAAGTCCCTGGCTTGAATCCAGTTTATAGAGGATAGTATTCAGGAGTCCTGAGCATCTGATGATACTTTAACCTTTGTGAAATGAGCCAATGGTCTCTATCCATTTGCTAGTGGACACATCACAAAATCACTGTCACAATTGACTCTGCTATTTGCAGTCTTATCAGAAAAGCCAAGGATTTAAACAGAAATGCTCTTCCACACTGTCTTTAGAAATGCCTCTGCCAAAACAGGTTTTAGACATGCTATTTTACTAGTGATACGAGAAGCTTGCTTGTGCTGTTTCTCTGCTGTGCATAAACAGAATTAATGTAAGGGGTTCGAAGTCTTTTCTCAGGTTGGAATGCCCTCTGCATCTTGTGAGGGACCTGCATTTGATTGTCATCATATCCACAGTGTTACACACAGGTGTGTGGATGCATCTCACTTGGTTTTGGTCTATTCTCTCTCCCTGTCTTATCTTTGTTTGTTCTTTTTTCCTTTTCATCTCAGTTTTCTGTGGTTTTTTGAGTTTTGCTTTCCATTTTTCATTCATAGATTCATAGACTTAAGGTCAGAAGGGACCATTATGGTCATCTAGTCTGATCTCCTGCACAAAGCAGGCCTCAGAATCTCACCCACCCACTCCTGTGACAAACCCCTAACCTATGTCTGAGTTATTGAAGTCCTCAAATCGTGGTTTAAAGACCTCAAGGTGCAGAGAATCTTCCAGCAAGTGACCCGTGCCCCATGCTGCAGAGGAAGGCGAAAAACCTCCAGGGCCTCTGCCAATCTGCCCTGGAGGAAAATTCCTTCCCGACCCCAAATATGGCGATCAGTTAAACCCTGAGCATGTGGGCAAGACTCACCAGCCAGCACCCAGGAAAGAATTCTCTGTAGCAACTCAGATCCCACCCCATCTAACATCCTATTACAGACCATTGGGCCTATTTACCTGCTAATAATCAAAGATCAATTAATTGCCAAAATTAGGCTATCCCATCATACCATCCCCTCCATAAACTTATCAAGCTTAGTCTTGAAGCCGGATATGTATTTTGCCCCCACTACTCCACTTGGAAGGCTGTTCCAGAACTTCACTCCTCTAATGGTTAGAAACCTTTGTCTAATTTCAAGTCTAAACTTCCTAGTGTCCAGTTTATATCCATTTGTTCTTGTGTCCACATTGGTACTAAGCTTAAATAATTCCTCTCCCTCCCTGATATTTATCCCTCTGATATATTTATAAAGAGCAATCATATCTCCCTTCAGCCTTCTTTTGGTTAGGCTAAACAAGCCAAGCTCTTTGAGTCTCCTTTCATAAGACAGGTTTTCCATTCCTTGGATCATCCTAGTAGCCCTTCTCTGTACCTGTTCCAGTTTGAATTCATCCTTCTTAAACATGGGAGACCAGAACTGCACACCGTATTCCAGATGAGGTCTCACCAGTGCCTTGTATAACAGTACTAACACCTCCTTGTCTTTACTGGAAATACCTTGCCTAATGCACCCTAAAACCGCATTAGCTTTTTTAATGGCCATATCACATTGGCAGCTCATAGTCATCCTGTGATCAACCAATAACCATTCTTATTTTTGTTCTTTGTGCTTCTTCCTCCTAATAACTTTTTCCTAGTTCTCTTTCTGACCCAGTTCTTGGTCTCCCCCCCTTTCTTCCAGCTGCTGACTCTTCTAGTTTTCAATTTTCCCTACTTTTCCTCCTAGTTGTTTCCTTATTTTCTCTCTTTTCCTTCTTCCTTCCCTTCCTTCTCTTCCAGTTCCCCCTCTCCCTTTTCTCCCAGTTCACTTTTCCTGCTATCCTCTTCCTCTCACTCCAGCTCCCAGCCCTTGCTTTGCTCTTCCTTTATTTCCCTCTCTTATTTAACAATGCTAGGAGGACATGAAGTGCTCCTGTAAGTGTTTAGAAGAGACATGCTGGGAAGGAACTTTGGTCATTTTTCCTTTGCAGCTATGTCCTTATGTAAAAGTGCTTTAAGATTTTACATCTTACTACACTGATACAAAGGCACTCAAAATATCTTTAAGTAACTGATTTTGTTGGTCCCTTGAGTAGTTACTTAAGATATATTTCACTGAAGCAACTTCTGCTAGGTGCCTTAATGTAGGTGTTTTAATGGAGTTACATTGGTGTAAAACTCTTTGATGTGGTGCCTTAAGAGGCTGCCTATGCCTAATTCAAGCCCCGTTGCTACTTTCTAAATGTGTGATAAGCCACCCCATTGTGTAAATCAGTTATTTGTAAATAGTCTAGTATTAGAATTCAGGAATCTTCTACAGCAGTGTTTCCCAAACTTGGGACGCTGTTTGTGTAGGCAAAGCCCCTGGTGGGCCGGGCCAGTTTGTTTACCTGCCCCGTCCGCAGGTCCGTCTGACTGTGGCTCCCACTGGCCACGGTTCGCTGCTCCAGGCCAATGGGAGCTGCTAGAAGTGGCGACCAGCACATCCCTTGGCCTGCGCCGCTTCCCGCAGCCCCCATTGGCCTGGAGCAGTGAACCGTGGCCAGTGAGAGCCGCGATCGGCCAAACTTGCAGACGGGGCAGGTAAACAAACTGGCCAGGCCCGCCAGGGCCTTTCCCTACACAAGCGGAGTCCCAGGTTTGGGGAACACTGTTCTACAGGATGGTAATTGTGAATATTTGGGTATGTAGTACTGTAAGTTTATAGGGGCTAAGATGATGGGCAATGAGGAGGTTGCATGTCATTACTGGCACTAGGGCTCAGTTTTGACCACTGGCTCAAATTATGCACTGTAAATCAACACCCAATGATAATCACCCAGACTAAACTATGATGAAATCTAGATAAGAGAACATCATTATGAGGCAGCCTTCCATTTCAGAAAAAGCTCCAAAACATCCCCAAATGTTTTGAATATTATTTTGCTCTACATTTAGTAGCAGCCTATTTCAGTTAACTAACAGGTTATTTTTAAGTAACTTGTTATCGTTTTAAAGTAATACTGGGCTTGATTCATCCTGGCAGTACTTCGGTTTTACTGTGGGATAAACAAAGAATCTTTGGTTTTAATGGAGTT
This sequence comes from Mauremys mutica, assembly GCF_020497125.1. Classification (NCBI taxonomy): domain Eukaryota; kingdom Metazoa; phylum Chordata; order Testudines; family Geoemydidae; genus Mauremys; species Mauremys mutica. The sequence goes on along the minus strand of NC_059072.1, from coordinate 301,633,756 downwards.
ACCTTGGTATAAAACTGGAGCAGCACTGATTCAGTTTGTAAACTTCTGTAGGATTATTATAAACATAATACTGAACTTTTCTACTTTTTTTTTTACTTTTAAATTCCTTTGTTCCAGAATTGTTGGATGTGCTAAAAGTAAATGAAAAATATAGAGGAAAAAATAAAAAAGCATAAAGAAAAAGAAGTAAATATTCATTGGCACATGTGAATACCTAATATCTAATATTCACTATGTATATTTAAAAAATAAATGCCAGCAAAAGGATTTTACATCTTACTACACTGATACAAAGGCACTCAAAATATCTTTAAGTAACTGATTTTGTTGATCCCTTGAGTAGTTGCTTAAGATATATTTCACTGAAGCAACATTTCACTGCCCAGCTCAGTAGACAGGCCTGCTAGGTGTGGTTCTCTGTCCCCGTCTATGGGCAACTAACCCAGCTAGAGATTAATGAGTCTGCCAGAGCCGTAGCTCAGAGCCATGTGGCTTTTAGCTTATGCAGTAGAGGCTCATACTTCAGAGGTCCCAGGTTTGATCCCGCCCGGCGACGACCGGGGTCTGTCAGCATTACAATAAGAGGTGGTTTGAGTCTTGTCGCCGTGTGCTTGATTGCTGCTTATGTGCTTTAAGGGCCTGAACCTACCACCCTTGCACATACTTACTACACTGATTTCAATGGGACTACTTGCATTCAGTGAGGTACCACCCAATGTGAGTGTCGGAATTGTGTCTTTCCTTCACTTGACTCAGTAAAGGAATGCTTTGTGAACACGGAACAAGTTAACCATATTTGGAGTTTTTATTGTTTTAACTTTTAATATTTAGTTTTACATTCTGTGCTTGAAATATTATCAGATTTTTAACAAAAACATACGGCACAAAAAATTTCCAGTGTTTGTTTTGATGCTGTTTTGTTTCCTGGATTAAATAGTTTTTTAGATAAACACCTACGATAACTAATTCTTTCTACAGAAAAATGTGTTCAATTTAATTGTTATGTAAGGGTAAGATCCTCCAAATGCTTCCTAATGGAAATAGTACTTACTACCATGCTAAGTCCCATTGACTCAGATTACTTAAGCATTGATGTGTGCAGGATTAAGCCCTTCATTTTTAGTTGCATTTCATGTGCTATATTATGCTGTATATGTCACTTAATGTTGTTGTTTTTGTTGAAAAAGTGTGCAGTCCGTGCAGCTACAGAAGGCAGAATCCTTGTGTTGGAGGGTTTGGAGAAGGCAGAGCGGAACGTCTTGCCTGTGTTAAACAATTTGTTGGAAAACAGAGAAATGCAGCTTGAAGATGGGCGCTTTCTTATGTCTGCAGAACGTTATGACAAGCTGCTACAGGTACAGGAAAGCATTATGTTGTTTTGAATTTTTGTCTGTTTTTGACAGGGAAGTGACCCTATTAACAATGTAAGAGCTGTCCTGAGATAAACAGGATACAACCCATGGTGGTGTTTCCACCTGTGTGAGGATGTGACTGAAGGTGATAGCTGGCTAAGTGAAGGTCATGGGTGAAATCAGCCACTGTCATTTAACAATAATTTAAAAAAATGTCTCCTGAATGTCCTTTATTCTCATAGAGAGAGACTGGTTACTAATTCTGAAGTGAATTCTACTTACTTCTAGCAAATGCATGCTATTCTGATTCATGAAGAAAAACATTTAGAAAGCCCTCTCAAAATCAATGAATGTCTGAAAACAAATGGTTAAGGGATCATTTCACCTTCACTCAGAGGTGAAAGTAAGCCGATGACTTTGACCTTTGGTACATTTTTTCAAGTTTTATGAGGCAAAATTAAGTTTGAGCAGGTTGTTTGCCAGTCGTCTGTACTCTACTTCCATGCCCATGGTTTCCTGTCCCATACCCTGTCAGTTTCCTACCATCCACCTGACTCTTACCTATCTGTATTTCTTCATATTATGTCTATCCCCATCTGCCAGATGTGCAGTAGCTTGTCAATTTATAATCATTTTAAAATAATTTTAGACTTTGGTCTGCATATTTCTGAAACACCTCTGTATGAACATGGCCAGTCTGTAACTTCAGGGGACAGAAAAGCTGAGGTGGGAAATGCAAACAAAACATTGTAGCTTCTCACGTAGAGGTGCACATACCTCTGTACGAAGCGTGTTTCCACCAGGTGTAATGTACAGGGAGTTAGACCTGGGGCTTTCTTCTACCAGGTTCAGAAAACCCAGCGAACAGGAAATAGCTTAACCTTGCTTTAAGCAAAGGGGGGAAAAATACAATCCTTCATTTCAAGTCTCATAAGTAGCGTGTATAGTTCATTGGCTTCTCAATTCTTCATTGCTTCCTGTCCCTGTAGCATGGCTAAACTGGGCAAGTATTCTGTTCTTTCTTTTCCCCTCAGCATTTCAACCGCTCCTTTTTCTAACCCTGTCTTAGTGTGGGATATCAATTAGTATGAGCTAATACCAGTTAGAAAAGTTAACTTCAGATAAATTTGAAAACGTGGCTTTAAATGTCCCTATTCTAATCTGTACTAAACTTCCCAAAAACTTCAGTGCTGAGATGGAACCCCATCAGGCTCAGCCTACATGAGTCATAGGAAGGAAAACCGCAAATAGAGCTCTGCGAATAATTGATTTTTCAGTTCGCTGGCCAAGCCAAAAAGTTGAAAAGAATCATGTCGGATCAATCTGAAACAAAAAATATTTGGTCCCTTCAGCAAAACAGGAAAAAAAATTCTGGTCTAGCAAAAGATTCTGTTGCAACAAAATGTTTAATTTAGATTTGGGATGTTTTTAACTGCCTTTTTAAATAAAAGGAAAGGCAATTTGGGAACACCATTCACAAAACCACAACAGGATGAATAGATAGTGTCTTTGCCCTGATACTATATAGTCCTATAGTTAGAGTGTTCACCTGGGATGTGGGAAACCGAGGTTCAAGTCCTCATCCTGTCTGATTCAGAGCAGCATCTTTAACTTGGGTCCTTCCACTTTGCAGGAGGGAGTCCTAACCACCAGGCTATAGGGTATTCCAGGGTGAGTCTCGCCTAGTTTCTTCTGTTGAAGCTGTTTCACTTTGTATTAAATAATTAAATATTCATGGGGCCAGAGAGAGAGAGAGAATGGCGGTTAGGGGACTCACCTGGGAGGGGGAGTCCTGGGTTCCAGTCCCTGCTCCAATGACTATTTAAGTATTTTACACAAAGTGGAACAGCTTCCGTAGGAGAGATTGAGAGAGGCCTATTCCAGAATACCATATATGGTTATGGTATTCATCAGGGACGGGAGATCTAAGTTCAGGTCCCTGTTCTGAATCATGCAGAGCAGGGACTTGAATCCGGTCTTCAGCATTCCAGGTGACTCCTCTAACCACAAGGCAATATGGCATAAGGGGGCCACCACCCCAAACTCCTTCCATTTCATGAAACTACCTTGAAAATATTTTGGCAGAAACTATTTGGCAGATTTGTGTTGAATTCATGAATAGTTTCAGTTGACCTAAAACTGCATTTTTCAACAAATAAACTTTGTCCAAAATTTTTGCACCTCACTCCAACTTAAATACACCCACACTCCTACATATTATTGCACAACATTGCCCACTGAGCCATTAAATACTGTAACTCATTTCTGAGACACTTGTGGTTGATGGTTATGCCTTTTTTTGCTTTTAGAGTAGTTCTGATCCATTCCAGTCTGTTTCAGTTAGGAGAGGTAACTTATGAAAATGTAATTAACATATTGAAGTACAAAATGTGGTTATTTATCATAGCTACATTTAAGGAGGAGACATGAAAACTGACCTTAAATTCAAATAGGAATTGATTGAGATTGTGCAGTACATTTTTTGTACCTTGCTAATGATAAAATGGCTCTAAATTGGCCCCTTAGGTATACTGCTAATGTTATCTGATTTGAATAAATCTCCTACAGTGATACTAAATCTAATATTATTGTTTTGTTATTTGGGGAATATTGTATTACATAAGTTATGGCTCATTTTCTGTTCTTCTATGTGAATCATTATTCTGGCATTGGGTCTGCACAAAGTAGTCATGTACAATTTCAAGCAAGACTTGATTGTAACGTGGGAAGACTGCAGAACCGTCTTCTTTGTCCGCAATGAGTCTTTTCCTGGCAATGTGATTGAAATATACAATATGAAATAGATATTCTCTTCAGAAAAGAGTACAGTGATAAACCTGTATTGTTATTACTTATGGTAGAGCATATTATATACAAACAAAATGTTCTCTTATTCAGAGGAGCATCCCTTCATTAAAGTTAAAAAAAACCCCCAAACTTGCTAAAGTTAGACTTTTAATTCTATAGAAGAAAATACATAACACAGTTTCATTGTTTTATCTCTTCTTTAGATAGAGAAAGATATTTGTAACTCTAATTTATAGCTTCCAAACTTTGAGCATTTGTGAAAATCCATCATTAGTTTGCCTGAAGGCTGAACTCAGTGAAGCATATTTCAGCCACCCTTATCTTAGAAAGCCTCGATATATGATCTACAAATTGAATACCTTAAATCAAGATGGAATCAAGCGGAAGACCAAATTTAACAGGAAGACCACTCTTTTAATCCCCCCTCTATAGGTCTTCAGTCTGTAGCTCAGGCATCAGATATAATTGCATTCTAATTATTACCTTATTTTAATTGATCCAGGAACATACTAAAACTGAGTTAGATGGATGGAAAATTGTTCGAGTAAGTGAAGATTTTCGTGTGATAGCACTGGGCCTGCCAGTACCTAGATATTCTGGTAACCCATTGGACCCTCCTCTTCGTTCTAGATTTCAAGCAAGAGATGTTTATCATCTACCCTTTAAGGTAAGTGCCATTGTAGATCAATTAGAGCTTGTTTACAGAGCAGGACTAATTGACATTTTAATCTTGTATTTTACATATTATACAGTCAAAAATTAATCACTGAACATGAATAAAATATATTTACCCTTTTTTGTGATGGAGTCATATTGATGCCCAGTGAATTACTTAAAAGAAAGAGAGAATCTCCAAAGGATAAGTTCATGGAGGATAGGTCCATCAATGACTATTAGCTAGGGTGAGCAGGACTGAAAACCATACTCTGAAGTGTCCCTAGCCTCTGTTTGCCAACAGGGGATGGATCACCTGTTCTGTTCATTCCCTCTGAAGCACCTGGCACTGGCCACTGTTGGAAGATAGGATGCTGGGATAGATGGACCATTGGACTGACCCAGTATGGCTGTTCTGATGTTTTTATTTTGTAACTAAAATTAATTTCAATAAAACAATATAATCCTAAAACAAAGCTATGCTAACTTTTTTTTCTTTTAGAAAATTAATTGTGTGTGCCAAGACCAGGCTCTCTGCTACAAAAGGCTCGGTATCTAAATAGATGAGAAATAGAAAACATCTTGCACAATATGCACTGTGATCCACGGTATAACCCAGAAATTAATTTGATATCTGATGTTATGTTCTATTTTCAGGACCATCTCAAGCTATTATACTCGGTTGGATCAAATGTTTCTGCACAGAGGTAAATTTTCATAATTACAAAAAAGTAGTGTTGAGCAGCTAAATGTTATGTCCTGTCAGGATTGTTTGCTATTTGTATGCTGTATCCCTATCGACTGATCAGAACTGAGTGAATTTTTAGTAAGTATGGGAATATGTTTAAACAGTTTTTCTTATATAATTACAGTTTTCATATTGTGAGTCCTTAATTCTTTATAACTTTATTAGATAAAATTTACTTGTATTCAGAAGTTGCTTCAACATATTATGCTGTGTTTAGCATCATAGGGCTTAACATTTTAAAGTATGTTTTGCAAGGATAAAAGATTACAATTTCTTGTTTATTTTCCAGAATCTCTCAGCTCTTGTCTTTTGCTACAACTCTCTGCTCCCAGGAGTCTTCTACGCTGGGACTTCCAGATTTTCCTTTAGACAGTTTATCAGCTGCAGTTCAGATTCTGGTATGTGCATATAACTGTGAAGTGAAATTTTAAAAGTGAGGAATGTCCTCAGATACAATTTGAACGGTTCATGTCTTATTACAGTGTCTTTGGAACTACTAGATTAATAACACTAAAAAAAGGTCTCTCTCGCTTAAGTGGATCTCTTTGGACAGATCTTTAATTGTATCTCTTTGGGCACCATAATGTCTGCAGAGATCCAGATGTAAGATCAGGAGCTAAATTAGTGTGAACCATGAGACAAGAAAGATTTCAGCAGAGCTTTGTGTATCTTGGTGTATTGAATAATTATTAGATTCAGTGAATTCATTAGGTGTTAACCAGTTAGGATTAGGATTAACCAGTTGATTTAGAATTGATTTAGGTGTGTTTATTTGGAGGGGAGGAATTTGTAACAATTTCTCTCAAAGAAACTGACTTATTGATACCACATAAAAACTACGAAGTGATAAGCACAGAAATTAGACCAATTTATAGTGTGCTTTAGGAAGGGAATATATGTTGGATTTTTAAATACATTATAGCATTTTATTCTTCTAGATCTGTAGTGAAAATGACTTTTAAATGAATATCAGACTGCTTCCAAAATAGTGGAAATAAAATCTTCCCTCAGCTATTTATCTGACCTGAGAGGTGAAGGAAGAATTTTATTTTACATTAAAAAATGTAGTGTGTTATCATTGTGTGCCAGTTTCTGGTCTATTTATAGCTTCTTAAACCAGGTTTTCAACTTTTTCCATACTGGGGCCCTGTTCCCCTCTGGGACCTTGGGTTCCTCCCCTCATCTGGCTGGGACCATTAACCATTTAGCAATATGGAAAAGGCAAGGTGATTGCTTGCTTCCCACCTCCCAACACATGTTTGCAAGCTCTTGCAGGGCCACGACTCCCAGACTAAAAACCCCTGTCTGAAACAGAAGGCTTTTTCTAGTGTGGAGTGATGAGGAGGCTAATCTCATCTGTGCCATTGTAATTATGTTCTATTTGAGATATTTTAGGCAAAGTATATGGTGTCCCTTACACAAAGAGCTTTTTAAATGCAATAATGCTAAGTGAATGTCTGATCGGCTGAGCAGTACATTTTACCTAGATTGTGCTCAGATGGATGACTTTTACTACATCCATTTATAATGCTCCAGATTCAAGGAGCATCACTGAATACCAAAATGAGTTGAGTTACATATTTTACAAAAATATTCTTGTACCAGGATAGTTCATTGCTGTTTTGCCCATATACATTGGGGATATGTGCAAACAAAAGGAACTAGAGAATTTTAAGTGAAAAATCTATTTTGTTTTATTTAGGGCTTGATTATGCAACCATTATTCACCTTGGTGAGCAGTTAAACAAGTAGTTCTTCTTTGAGTGCTTGCTCATGCCAATTCCAAGTAAGTGTTCATGCACAGTCGTTGGAAGGTTTTTCCCCTAGCGGTACCTGTCGGGTTGGCTGTGGAGTCTCCTGGAGTCGCGCCTTCATGGTTGTATACGTAGGTCCCTGCTGACCTGCCGCCTTTTCAGTTCCTTCTTACTGCCCGTGATGGTCATTGGAGCTGATGCTTCACTCTTGCTATGGGAAGCGATCCTCTAGTGATCTTTCTCTTTGTACCTGTAAATAGTTAACTTAGTATTAGTGTTTCAAGTAGTTTTTATAGTTGGTTAGATAAGTTTCTATTAGGGTTTTCCACACTGCATTCTTCTCCTTCTGGGGACTGTGGCATGCCTCGGTCTCAAGGGTTCAAACCATGCAGGTCCTGCCAGAAGCCTTTTCCTGGGGCGACCCCCACGACTCTTGCTTAAAGTGCTTGGGAAAGGCTCTCCAGACTGACAGGTGCAAGATCTGCAAAGGCTTCTGCCCAGGATCCAAAAAGGAGAGAGACTTTAGGTTAAAACTACTCCTCATGGAGTCAGCTCTCTGTCCCCAGCCGGCACAGCCTGTGTCAGACACGAAGTCCAGCACTTCGATGCGGAGCGCACCAGCTTTGGTGAGAGAGATTGTGGCGCTGAAAAAGACTCTGGGTCCAGAGACCCCTGGCACCGCTACTCCCTGGCACCGAAGACCGCCACTGTGGCTACCTGGCACCGCTTGCACTCTCTAGTGACGCACAAGAAGCAGAAGGCAAAACCGAGACCGCCTAGACAAGATAGTCACTCCAGTTATTGAGTCTCTCCTGTGGTGGCAAGTGGTGTGTGCAGGAGTACTCTTCTCAAGGCTTCAGTCCTTGCTGTCTCCAGTCACAGATGCATCAGTGATGGGATGGGGGATGCATCTTGGAAGACTCAGGACTCAAGGTCTCTGGTCCCAGGCAGAACTTTCACTGCACATCAATGTCAGGGAGCTAAGAGCAGTTCGCCTTGCTTGCCAGACATTCCAAACCCATCTGGAGGGCAGATGTGTATCGGTATTGAGCAACAATACAACAGCAATATTCTATGTAAACAGATAGGGTGGTGCTCGCTCCTCTCCCCTGTGCCAGGAAGCCTTCAAACTGTGGGACTTCTGCATTGTCTACTCAATACATCTAGAGGCATTGTACCTTCCAGGCTCTCAGAACGAGCTGGCTGATCATCTCAGTAGATCCTTTCACAATCACAAGTGGTCACTCTGACCGGATGTCATGATCAACATCTTCCAATGATGGGGATTTCCCTGGATAGACTTGTTTGCAACAAGGCACAACAGGATGTGTCAACAATTCTGTCCCTTCCTGAATCAAAGCCTGAGCTTGCTTGCAGATGTTTTTCTCCTCCCTTGGAAGGATCACCTGCTGTATTCATTCAAGCCCTTCCTGCTTGTACACATGGTCCTGCTAATGGTCAGAAGAGAGGGCGCATCAGTGATCTTAATAGCATTAGCATGGCCATGTCAGCACTGGTTCACCACACTCCTAGACCTGTCGGTGGACATGCCCATAACTCTGCCGCTGATCCCAGACTTGATCACACAGGACCACGGCCACCACCAGCATCCCAACTCCATGGCTAAATCCCTTGGAACTCACATGCTCACACCCTGTTAGGATGGTTCTCCTTGGCAGCAGGAAACCATCCACTAGAGCCACTTATTTGGCTAAACAGAAGAAATTTTTTATTTGGTCATTACAAAAGGACACTCCACCTTTGCAGTCATTGATTCCCTTTATCCTGGACTATTTATTACACCTGAAACAGCAGGGCCTGTCAGTGTCGTCATTAAAGGTGCATCATCTCAGTTTTCCATTCGGGTTTGGCCAGCTGGTTGGTTTTGTCAACCCCATGGTTTGCCGCTTCCTCAAAGGACTAGATAGACTATACCCTCAAGTAAGACCGCCAGTCCTGCCAGGGATCTCAACCTAGTGCTCTCAAGACTGATGGGTCCTCCCTTTGAGCTCTCTTGTCTACCTTTCCTGGAAAGTAGCGTTCTTGGTGGCTATAACTTCAGCCAGGAGGGTGTCTGAGTTTAAGGCCTTAACTTCTGAGCCCCCGTACATGGTCTTGTATAAGGACACGGTGCAGTTGCAGCCACACCTAGTTTTTCTCCCAAAGGTAGTTTCACAATTCTACGCGAACTAGGACATATTTCTTCCAGTATTCTTTCCTAAGCTGCATGCTAGCCACCAGGAGCTAATACTCCACTCCTTGGCTGTCAGGTGAGCATTAGCCTTTTACATTGAAAGAATGAAGCCTTTTTGGAAATCAATGCAACTCTTAATTGCGGAGCAGATGAAGGGGCTTCCAGTGCCATCCCAAAGAATCTACTCCGGCAAGAAGGAACTGAAGAGGCGGCGGGTCGGCAGAGACCTATATACACCGCTATGAAGGTGCGACTCCAGGGGGCTCCACAACCGACCCGATGGGTACTGCTGCGGAAAAAACTTTCCGACGACTGTGAATGCGGAACACACACCTACTTGAAATGGACATGAGCAACATATCTCAAAGAACAACAGTTACGAGAAGATAGGTAACCATTGTTTTCATTCATCTGTGTAAGAGTTGCACAATCTAACACTTAATTATATAGAATGCCAACTGTAGAGCAGGTAAATTGAGCAGTGATTGGGATTTGAATTTTCTGGAGTTTCTTTTTCTCCCATTGAAGAGTATACATATATAATACCTTTTGTGATTCCCAATGACATTCATAGCTATGATCAGATTTTTATTTTTTTTTTACTTTACTACCATAACTCAGTTATTTATGGGCTTGCCTAGTACCTGCCCTGCCCCCCCCAAGGGGGAAACACAGAAACATATTAGTTATTACTAATTTTAGACTGCTGATAAAATTTATTCTTTCTACAAATAATTGGAAGTAAAGTGTAGTAATTTTTAGTAACCTATTTTTAAGCTAAACAATATTAACTGAACTATTCAGTAATTTCTAGTAATTGAATTATGAAGTAAAATTTGTACATTGTAATGGAATCAATATTTAATTATTATAAATTGCTTTGAATGACTAAACCATGCTGCAGATTTCTGTAATACAGATATTTATTTATTACTTCTACAAAACTACCCATTGCATTGCATTTCCTTTCTCTGAGGCCTGGTCTACACTAGGACTTTAAATCGAATTTAGCAGCGTTAATTCGAATTAACCGCTCAACCGTCCACACTAGGAAGCCGTTTAATTCGACCTAGAGGGCTCTTTAGTTCGAATTCGGTACTCCACCCCGACGAGGGGAGTAGCGCTAAATTCGACATGGCTATCTCGAATTAGGCTAGGTGTGGATGCAAATCGAACTTACTAGCTCCGGGAGCTATCCCACACTGCACCACTCTGTTGACGCTCTGGACAGCAGTCCGAGCTTGGATGCTCTGACCAGCCACACAGGAAAAGTCCCGGGAAAATTTGAATTCCTTTTCCTGTCTGGACAGTTAGAATCTCATTTCGTGGTTGGACATTGGGGCGAGCTCAGCAGCACCGGCAGCGATGCAGAGCTCTCCAGCAGAGGAGTTAATGTAATCTCTGAATAGAAAGAGGGATCCAGCATAGACTGACCGGGAACTCTTGGATCTGATTGGAGTGAGGGGCGAGGAGTCTGTGCTTTCGGAGCTGCGCTCCAAAAAACGGAATGCAAAGACCTACGAGAAGGTCTCCAAAGCCATGAGAGACAGAGGATACAGCCGGGATGCCACGCAGTGCCGCGTGAAAATCAAGGACCCCAGACAAGGCTACCAAAAAATCAAAGCGGCAAACGGACGCTACGGAGCCTGCCACCACTGCCCCACCTGCGACCATGGACTCTGACGATGGGACAGTGTCAACGGCCAGTTCCTCGGCGATGTTCGCAGACAGGGAAGATGAGGAAGGGTTTGTGGAGGACAAGGCAGGCGACAGTGCTTACAACGCTGGTTTCCCCGACAGCCAGGATCTCTTCATCACCGTCACGGAGATCCCCTACCAACCGTCCCCGGCCATTAACCCGGACCCTGAATCAGGGGAAGGATCACTCGGTAAGTGCTTTAACCATGTAAACTTTTATTCTTAATATAACAGGAATCTGAAGTATGTGAAAAGGAGGTCTCTCTATATATGGGGATAGAACAGAAATCCTCCTGGGAGATCTCGACGAAGCTCTCCTGGAGGTAATCGAAAAGCCTCCGCAGGAGGTTCCTGGGGAGAGCTGCCTTATTGGGTGCTCCGTGGTAGCACACTTTTCCGCGCCAGGCTTTCATGAGGTACTCATGGAGCATTGCCTCCCCGAGCACGGCTGCATAGGGCCCTGGTTTGTGCTGGCTTTCACGCAGCATGCGCTCTCTATCTCCTTCAGTGACCGTCCTCAGGGTGATCTCGCTCGGAGACTCCTGCATCTAATTAGGGGAATTACTGTAATGTTACGCCTGGTCCAAAGTATTTTTAAAAAATCTCCATACAGACGGCATAGCAGAGACTCAGCACGCTGCTGCGTGACGAGCGTAACGGAAAGCCAAAGAATCAAATGGACGCTCATGGAGGGAGGGGGGACTGAGGACGCAAGGTATCCCACAGTTCCTGCTGTCTCCGAAAAGCATTTGCATTCTTGGCTGAGCTCCAAATGCTTCTAGGGTCAAAAACAGTGTCCGCGGTGGGTCAGGGCATAGCTAGGCAATTTACGCAGCGCCCCACCCACCCCCAGAAGTGAAAGGGAAAACAATCCTCTCTTGACTCTTTTACATGTCACCCTATCTTTACTGAATGCTGCAGATAGACGCGATGGTGCAGCACTCAACACCAACATCCTTGCTCCCCCCACGCTATGGATGGCTGATGGTACAATACGACTGGTACCCGTCCTCATCATCAGCCTATTGGCACATGGGGCAGTGCAAAAGGGCTGGTAACCATGCTGACTAGGTCAATCAAGGGCGCCTGGCCCTAATTTTTCCTGGTAGATGGTACAGTATGGCTGATAACCATCGTCATCATAGCAACAGGGGGCTGAGCTCCATCAGCCCCCACCCTTCATGTGTAAAGAAAAGATTCAATTGCCCCTGGACTAGCAGCAGGATGATGGGCTCCTCTCCTCCACACTCCTTAATGTCCTATCTGGACTATCATAGCAACTGAAGGCTGCCTTCCACTCATTTCTCACTAACAAGTCACTGTGTCTTATTCCTGCATTCTTTATTACTTCATCACACAAGTGGGGGGACAATGCTAAGGTAGCCCAGGAAGGCTGGGGAAGAATGGAATGAACAGGTGGGGTTGTTGCAGGAGCACCACCTGTGAATAGCATACAGCTCATAATCTGTGCAGGATCTGACACAGAGCAGCTGTGCTCTCTGGTTCTCTGATACAATGGTTCTGTAGTACACTTCCCCATATTCTAGGCAGGAATGATTCTATTTTTAGATACCAAAAAGGAGGGATTGACTCAGGGAGTCATTCCCAATTTTGGCTTTTGCGCCCCTGGCTAAGAGCAGCCAGGGGCACTTATGACAGCAGCAAATGGTGCAGTGCAAAAGGACTGGTAACCATGCCCATCTTATTACCAATTTATGGTATGGTAGATGGTACAGTATGGCTGATAACCATCTCTGCTGTCATGCAAAAGCAAATGCATGCTGCTGTGTAGCGCTGCTGGACCGCCTCTGTCGGCGGCATCTAGTACACATACGGTGACAGGCACAAAAGGCAAAATAGGCTCCATGGTTTCCACACTGTGGCGTCTGCCAGGGCAATCCAGGGAAAACGGGCTTGAAATGATTGTCTGCTGTAGCTTTCCCGGAGGAAGGGATGACTGACGACATTTACCCAGAACCACCCGCGAAAATGGTTTTTGCCCCATCGGGCACTGGGATCTCAACCCAGAATTCACAGAGACAGACTACACTGTGTTCATTCTTCGCAAAAATTTATCTTTGCAAGGAATTCACTCCCTTTTTCACATCACACAGCTTCGACTGTCTCCAGACCTGCCACAGCATCCCCCTCACAGAGGCTGGCAAAGATTAGGCGGCGAAAGAAAAAGACAGGGGACAAGATGTTCGCTGAAGTTATGGGGTGCTCCCGAGACGAGGCGGACCAGCAGAGCCAGTGGAGGGAGACCCTCTCTCTGTACCAGCGCTCACACAGCGAACGGGAGGAGAGGTGGCGTGAGGAAGACAAGCAGGCGACTCAAACGCTGCTTGGACTAATGAGGGAGCAAACGGACATGCTCCTGCTCCTTGTGCATGTTCTGCAGGACCTCAGGCAGGAGGACAGAGCCCCCCTGCAGTGTATCTGCAACCGCCCTCCCCCGCCACAAAGTCCCATATCCCCCTCACCCAAAATAACCAGAAGGAGGGGTGCCAGAGGCCGTGTAAACTGTCAGTGCACCCCAGCAGAGTGCTCAAGTACCGAAAAGCTCTCATAGCCTAAATTTTGAGAAGTCCTTTCCTTCCCGCCTCACCCAAGCCCCCATCCCAGTTTCATCCCCTAACTGTCTAGTTGATAATAAAAAATACTTTTCTGTTAATTACTTTTTCCGTCATGTTCTTTTAGAGGAGACTGTGTTTGAAGGGGGGGGAGGGGGTTGGTAATTTGACAGGACAATCACCTTTACCAGGGTACAGACATGGGGGCAGGATCAGCAGCAGGTCACACACACACTGCAGTCAGTACGCACCCTGGTCGGTATGGGAGGTGGTTTGCAGGTTCTGTGTGGGTGGGGGGGTACGTGACTTTGTAGCGGGGGAGGGGGGTTACAGATCTCATGCAATGGTCCCTGTCCTGGACCACAGAGCCACGCAGCAGAGGAATCTGTATCCGTCCTCCCCCGCCAAAAGGCCACATAGCCCCCGCACACAGAGTCCCAAAAAGGAGGGATGGCAGGCTCCGTTGAAACATCCAGTCCGGCACTGCAGACCGCTCTGGGAGCAGGAGCCTGTCATTCCTCGAGTTTACAGGCGGTCTTTACATCACCGCACACCCTACCCAGCACAGTCCGTGTCCCAGTTTCAACCCTGTAACACAAAGTCATCAATAAAGAAACCTTTGTAAAGTTACAGTGGAACATGTATTTTATTTTTAAACGTGTGTTGGAAGTTGGGGAAGCGGGGTGGGCAGGGTATGTAACTGCAGATGCTAGTCAACAGTCACTTGGTAAAGAAACAGGGGCAGGTTCAGCTTCTCTGTAAAGAAACTGAACAGTCACAGGTCACGCTGCTCACTGCTCGCTGGGACTTGAAGAGTTCCTTGTCGCTGTGCAAGGCGCCTGCACAGAGCTTCACGAGCCAGGGCATTAGCGGGTAGGCTGGGTCCCCGACGATCACTATAGGCATCTGCACATCCCCGAGCCTTATTTTGTGGTCCGGGAAGAAACTACCTTCCTGCAGGCGTCTAAACAGACCAGAGTTCCTGAAAACACGCACGTCATGAACTTTGCCTGGCCACCCGACGTTGATGTTGGTAAAACGTCCCCCATGGTCCACCAGTGCTCGCAGCACCATTGAAAAGTAGCCCGATTTCTCAGCAGCTGACTGTGGATTTCTTATTGGTGGACGATAAGGTGCGAGGAGTTGACAACGGCCATAACTGCAGCGGGATCCGTGCTCAAAGTGCTGTGGCGCCCGCGCTGTCACTGAGCAGAAAAGTGCACGAACAGATTGCCCGCAGGCGCTTTCAGGGAGGGAGGGAGGGAGGGAGGGCGTGACTGACGGTTCAATGATGACAGTTACCCAAAACCACCCTCGACACATTTTTTCCCCCAGCAGGCATTGGGGGCTCTACCCAGCATTCCACTGGGCAGCGGGGAGTGCGGGAACTGTGGGATAGCTTCCCACAGTGCACCGCTTCCAAAGTCGACGCTGGCCCCGTTACTGTGGACTCAGACAGTCGAATTAGTGTATTTAGTGTGGATACACAAATTCGACTTCATAAGGTCGATTCCACAAATTCGAATTAAGTAGATTCGAAATAGTCTTGTAGTGTAGACGTACCCTGAGATATTTAGAAAATATATGTAAGCATGATTTATAATATATTATAGTGTGCCATACACAGAATGATTCAAGTAAATGCAGAAGTCACAGTAATACACGGCTTAATTTATAAATATCTTGTAGGGAGGGCGAAAGAACCTTTTTAGTCCCAAGTACCTAATAGCCAATATTGCCTAAACTTAAATGTCATAGCTGAGTTTCCTCATAAAAAAAAACTTGCTTTACTACAGTTATGGCTGCTGTTAGTTTTAGTTCCTTTTTGAGAAGTGATTGAAAAGTATACCCTTAAGGACCCCAAAACATTAGAATTTAACAATGTCAACATTTTGTAACTAGTAACTCTTCTTGAGAAGTCCTACCATCACTGTATACAAAGTTGTCTCTACACCCAAGAAAAGCAGATTGCAGGTATCAGAAGTGACAGAAATGGGCCAGATCTCTCGACTTGCATATGAAAATGGATCTAAATAGAAAACTGAAGATAAAAGAGAAGTGTGAAGGGGCAAAGTGTCACATTTGTTTCAGTATTAAAATATTTCTAAACTGGATCCACTTTTAATAAATCTTGTTTTGCATGTGAGTCTTCTCTGCCCTTTTTATAGTTTCACACTCCTATCTACTTTTATGGGGAAGTGTCTTTCTGCAGTTTAGTCACATCGATCTCCAGTAATTTTTATTGATCTCTCTACAGTAGTTCTGTTGTTGGCTTGTATTCTAAATGATTATCCTCCCGTTGACCTTCAACATGCTGCAGCCAAAATGTCTCTTCCTTTCTTGATGCTTTAATTGTTTCACACCTTGTTTGAATCGCCCTACTGGCTTCCTGTGTTTCCACATAAAGTTCATACTCCTCACTGTCAAGACTGTGTTGCATGGCTCTTGTCTCCATCTTTGACTTTTTTTCTATTACACCTTCTTTTATGTTCTATTCTTTGCCAAACCTTGCCTCCTTTCGCCCAATCTTTCACCTACTCATATCTTCACTCCTTTCATGTTATCTCCGATACTTGAAACAGCCTCACTGTCTAGTGGGCCTCACCACATTGCTCTCTTCCTAAAAGTGCCTTTTGTCTTCCCTCCCACCATTTATGACTTAAGTAAAAAAGAAACAACCCCCCCCCCAACCTAGTAAATATTTATATTCTATCAATTCTGTTGAAATCCTGTCAAATTCTGTTAAGATCCAATTACAAGATGCATGCCTAACCTCTACAATGTATGTTGATATAAGTGATGCATCTAGACCCTCCTTCTCATATTGTTTAACCTGGATTATAAACTCTTGGAAGCTGAGATTTGCCTTTTTAGCACCATTCACACTTATAGTGCAGCAGAAACAACAAAAACAAAATCTTATCTGCTCACAGACTGTCCAAATGTACTGAATTTCTTGGTTACAGCACTTTTTAAAAAGCATACCAGATTTTGACCACTGGAAGTCTGCAGTGGAGACCAGTATATGCAATAAGCAACTGCAACACTCTGCTTCTCCCTGATGTCTTCCAAAACCTCAAGGAAGTCAAGTAGCGCAGAGCACCAGAAGAAAAGACAGCAGCTGTCATATCTTGAAACTACCCCGCCTCCTCTGCATGATGTTAATCAACAGCTGGTGGCTCATTCTTCAGTTCATATCGAGATTCTTTAGTTTCTGCAGTTTCAACAATTAATCCTTCCCTCCACCATCAGAAAATAACATGAGACCCAGTGGGAGTGGAGATGGGGAGGTAGGCGAGACAGCTATTGGGGAAGCATGGATGAAGTGTCCCTGGTTTTGTCTCAAAAGCTGAATGGTACACTTGTTTGTTGTCATTCCTCTTTTGCAGTTGTCAGTATAATGGGTTCCAAGTTAATGGATAATGGAATTCATCTTTCCTGTATTTTTATTTCTAATTAGGATTCCTTCCCTATGATGTCAATCCAGGATATAATCAAATGGCTTTACCCTTATCATGTTCTATTAGGAAAGGAAGGCAGGACTGCAGTAGAAGATGCATTAAAAGTGAGTACTGTGCATTTTATATACAAATCCCAGAGAGCCGTGAGTTGCTACAATAGCCCCACTAAATTATAATAAGACACCGAAGCAATGCAAATTATTTAAATAATATATGTTAATACCGATATTAAAAAAGGTTTTGAACAATACCTTCATAAACCAACAGATTTCATTAGCTGATGAGTTTTATATCTTCTAGTGAATTTAGGCCACAATTCACAGGTTCTTAAACACATGCATAACTTTAACAATGTAATAGTCCCATTGATACATTGTAACTACTCACATGTTTAAAGTTAGGCATGTGCTTAAGTGCCTTACTGAATCAGGGCTTTAGAGAGAAGATATTAATGAGGTAGGTCTTTGTCACTCATATGGAAAATAATAATATTCTAAAATTCATAAATTTCTTATAAAATTAATTGTGATTAAATTATTTCACATGAAAAATATTGAGTGTGTCATGATAATTTGTTTATCTTTATAGGCATTTGTGTCTGTTAAACCTTCAGTTAATCTATAGAGCTTTCTGAAATAATGCTGAACAAAAACCATCAAACGAAAAAAAAAAAAAGAGAAAATGCTTATTTTATGTGTCTTCTTTTCTCTGCCCACCTTCTCATCCCTCCAGCATTTTCATAGATTCATAGTCTTTTTCAGAGTCATTATTTCCAGATAGAATTTCCCATCTTGTAAGTATGCCCTACATTCTTTTTTACTTTCCATTTGGCCATATTGAAAGGCTTATTGTTTGCTTGTACCCAGTTTATTAAGCAATCCAGGAGCTGTCCTCTTCATTATTTACCACTCCCCCAATCTTTGTTTAATCTACTAACTTTATCAGTAATGATTTTGTTTTCTTCTGGGTCATTGATAAAAATATTAAAGAGCATAGGGCTGAGAATCAATCCCTGCAGAACCCAGCTAGAAACATACCTGCTCAGTGATGTTTGTCATTGACTGTTACATTTTGATGACATAAATCTGTCATCCAGATTTTGATAAATTTGCTGTGTGCCATGTTGATTTTGTATTGTTCTAGGTTTTAATCAAAATGTTGTGTGGTACCAACACAAATGCCGTACAGAAGTCTAGATGTATTGCATCAGTACAGTTACCTTTATCACTCAAACTTGTAATTTCATCAGAGAGTATCAAGTTTGTTTGACAAGATCTATTTTCCATAAACACATGTGGTTAGCATTAATTATATTACCCTTCTTTAATTCTTTATTAACTGAGTCCTGTATCAGGTGTTCCATTATTTTGCCCAAATTCAGTGTCAGGCTGACAGGCCTATAATTACCTGGGTCATTCCATTTGCCTTTTTGGCACAACGTTTTTCCAGTCACCTGGAACTTCCCCAGTTTTTCAAGATCTATTTAAATCAATATTAACTGTTCAGAAAGGTCCTTGGGGAGGTCTTTTAAAACCCTTGGGTATAAGTAATGTGTACCTCTTGACTTTAAATGTCTAAATTTAGTAGTGGGTGTTTAATATCCTGCTTAGTTAATGCTGGAATGGAAAGTATTTCATCATAGGATATGCATACATCATCTGGCTTTTTCCCACATATGAAACAGAAATATTTATTGAACACTTTTGCCTTTTCTGCATTATTATTGACCATTTTACCCTTTCCATCTCATAATAGACCAGGGGTAGGCAACCTATGCCACGCGTGCCGAAGGCAGCACTCAAGCTCATTTTCAGTGGCACTCACACTGCCCGGGTCCTGGCCACCGGTCCGGGGGGCTCTGCATTTTAATTTAATTTTAAATGAAGCTTCTTAAACATTTTAAAACCTTATTTACTTTACATACAACAATAGTTTAGTTATATATTATAGACTTATAGAAAAAGACCTTCTAAAAAGGTTAAAATGTATTACCGACACGCAAAACCTTAAATTAGAGTGAATAAATGAAGTCTCGGCATACCACTTCTGAAAGGTTGCCGACCCCTGTAATAGACTAATACCATTAGGGTACTTTTGCCGTGATACACTAAAAACATTTCTTATTGTCCTTAACTCTGTTAGTTGTAGATATTTCCTTGTGTCCTTTTGCTTCCTTTATCAATATCTACAATTTCTAGCTTTAATTTATATTAATTGCTATCAACGTCTCCTTTCTTCTACTTTTTAAATTTATTTATTGCTTCTTTCACTTCCCTAAGCCAGTCTGGTTTTTAACCTGTGTAGTGTTCTTCCTCAGTTATGTTTTTTTGGAAATTCATTTTTTTGGAAATGCATTTCAACATCTCTCAATTAACAGTTATATTTTTTTCTGTTTAAATTCTCCCAGCCGATTTGGCTCATAATTGGTTCCAGCTTTGTAAAACTGGTCCTTTTAAAAGTGCCCCATATAGATATTACTGGTTGGAACTTTATTGTGTTTGCACATAAGAAATATAATGAAATCATGATCACTTGCACCAAAGCAACCATTAACTTTTAATTCTAAGATCATTTCCTCTTTATCTGTCAAGATGAGGTCTAATATAGAATTCCTTTTATATTAGCTGCAATGCTTTGTGAGTTAGGTAATTGTCATTTATACTACTTAGAAATTCCAAAGACGTTTTACTATTAACAGCTTGAGACTTCCGGTTGAACTGTGCAGGAAATGTTTTTTTTCTGTTTCTGATTGGGACAAAAAGTCAATCTTGGAAATTTTTGTGAACTGAAAAATCCAGGAAAAAATAATTAATTCAGATCAATCAGAATGTTTCAGTTTTGGCCATTTTTATTTTTTATTATAATTAGCTTAGCTTTTGATACAGAAATTCATTTTGAACTGGAAGACTGGAATTTTTCATGTATAAAATGTCAAAACATTCTGAAACTATTTTCAACATTTTTTCGAGTCAAGAAATTCATTGAAACTGACCATTTACTGTGAAAAGTTTTTGTTTCTTTTAACCTATTCACTGATGAAAAGAAATTTAATTGAAAAATTCACTACCAGCTCTAACCTCCAACATTGTTACTCAGATTGAAGTCACACACAATAGTGCTTTTTTTCCCCCTTACACGTTATATAGGTAGGTCCTTAAAGAGTCTGATTTGGTGGTGTGTACCCATTTTGAGCTTTATCTGTTACATAGTCAGTATTCTCTTTAATTTCAATTAATTTTTTGAGTAATGATTGAAACTTTAAAATATTCATGGGCAGTCCTTTCTTTATGTTGTGATTTTTAATTTATGCTGTTGGCACCCAGAGCATTAGATAGCAATCTATAGTTGTATTTGAGAAATGTGAAGAAATAAAACATTTCCTTCCCTTGTTATAATTGCACCTGGAAATGATGCTGTAATTATAAGAGTCTGTCAGCATTGCTTGTGGAAATAGCTTTGGACCTGATCCAAAGTCTATTGAACTCAATGGGAGTCTTTTTGTTTACTTCAGTTAACTTTGGATCAGGGTCTCTAACTTGCCAATTAAAATCTTAGTTCAAGATGAAACTCAGAATGCACATTCTCAGCTTTTTTCTGTTCTTCTTCCAATGTTTAGTGGTGGTTGAAATTGGTTCAGCTGTTAAAATAAAAATAGAATTTTTGGCAGTTTTGCACTAAAGTACACTTATGCTTTTTAAAAAAAGTTCACGTTTAAACATGGAAAAATTTGTAGCCTTTTAGTCCAGAATGTGAATCTATGAGAGTGAAGAGCCAAAGTATGTGTCTGATTATGTTACAAAAAATAATTGTTTTTCTAACCTTAATTTGCAATGCTATGGTATCTTGTACAAATAAAGAGACATAAATTTTATTCTTTGAAACACACTTTTAATAAAAGCAATCGAATGTGCCTAAAATAACGTGAAGCTTATTTTAATGTTTTCAAGAGACAAGGTGAGTGAGATAATATCTTTTACTGGATCAACTTCTATTGGTGAGAGAGTCAAGCTTACACAGAGCTCGAAAGCTTGTCTCTCTCACCATGGAAGTTGGTCCAATAAAAGATATTACACAACATGGCTACAACAACACTGCATCAAATGTTTTAATCACAGCAGCAATCTTCGTCATTATCTGAATTACCAGATAGATATTTATCATGATATTTGAACTCTGAACCTTCATTACCTAATTGCTACGGAATGTCCTTTCACCTGCATGGAACATGAGGCTATAGCCAAGATGGCCAGCCAAATTTAAGATGCTCTGGAACCAATTTTTTAAAAATGAGTTAGGGTCCTTTTTGCTTCTTGATTATGTAGAAAAAAACCAAAAATCATTTCCCAAATAAGTGTGGGTTAGGTTTTTACTTGTTTTTTTACCTCTGAAATCGCAGGTTTTACAGGAGGACTTTTTCGGGGAGTCTTAGGCTTGGTCTACATTAGGAAGTTAAGTCAGTTTAATTAGATCTGTCAGGGGTGTGAAAAATCCACACCTCATTGTGGCTTACTTAAGCTGACCTAAGTCCCTGGTGGAATCATTCCGTCAGCCTGGCTACTGCCTCTTGGGAAGGTGGATTAACTACAGCGATGGGAGAATCCATCCCATCAGCGTAGGTAGCATCTACATTAAAGCCCTAGAGTGGCACAGCTGTGTCGCTGTAGTATTTTAAGTTTAGACAAGCCTTTGGATGTATGTGGCGAATGCTCACACCTTTATTGAAGTGTGTGTTTGAGAGTGCGCGTGCTTGTTGAATCTTTAACATGGACATAGCCTCACTTGTAAGTGTTCATTAGGCACTAGAGTTAAAGAGGTGTTAAGAAAAAAACAAACGGTAGTTTAAAAAATATGACTCAAAATCTCTTGATCTGTATTACTTAGCTTTCACTCCTGCATACAGCGTAGAACGATGGAGGGCAGAGGTGGTGGTAAAATGGGCAAAAAGGCAATATTTTTTCATTAGCCTATTAAAGGCTATATATTAAAAGTTTCTTGTGTGTAGGGAGCCCTCAACTCTCGTTACACACAAGGCTGTCAAACTAAATTAGCATCTTAGCTTGATGCGTATTTTTTTTTAAGCTCGATGTTTCTAATACCCAAGTGGTCATAATAGCCCTCAAAGATAAATGGGTGTGGGAACGTAAGTGCTGGAGGGTTGGAGCTTTATTTCAGTCTGTCTGGCCTCAAAATCAACAAGTCAGCAGTGGGAATTATATTGTTAGGACTATCTTGCAATAAGAATATCCTTGATTTTTTTTATTTAGAAAAGAAACTTTAAAATCTATGTAACAGAAAATTCTATACAAAGATCTGGAATTCATGGATTTTTCAGAATTCACAGATTTCTGTTGTCTCAGCTCATGACTTAGTTTAATTTGTTTGATAAGAGGAGCAGCAAGCTAATAGTTGACTAGAGAACATTTAGTAGATATATATTGATGTTAGCATCTTATAAGGTCCATTTTAACTTTTTCAGTATTAAGGTTCTTACAGCAAACTGATATTGAACTTATAAGAAATTAGTCTTGCATCAATTTCTGTCATGTTTTCAGTGGAAACATTTAAAAACACAGCACTATATTAAATAAGTACTACTTTCTCAATTTTTACAGCGTTTTGAGCTCCAAGATTCAGAAAGCCCTTTGCTTCCCAGTAGGATTAAAAAAGTGGAACGAATACATGGCAGCAAGACCTTACAGGCTGATGTAACTGTCCAGATTGCTGAAAAAGAAGTGAAATTCCAGGTAATGATTTACAGGTTCAACAGGCTTTATCGGGGGTGGGCAAACTTTTTGGCCCAAGAGCAATATCTGGGAATAGAAATTGTATGGCAGGCCATGAATACTCACAAAATTGCGGTTGGGGTGTGGGAGGGGATGAGGGCTCTGGTTGGGGGTGTGGTCTTCAGGGTGGGGCCAGAAATGAGGAGTTCAGGATGTGGGAGGGGACTCTAGGCTGAGACAGGAGAGTGGGGTGTGGGAGAGTATCAGGGCTCTGGCTGGGGGTGCAGGCTTTGGAGTGGGGCTAGGGATAAGGGGTTTGGGGTGCAGGCGGGTACTCTGGGCTGGCATCAAACGGTTCAGAGGGCAGGAGGGGGATCAGGGCTGGGGCAGGGGGTTGGGGCGCGGGGAGAGGCTCAGGGGTGCAGGCTCTGGGTGGCACTTACCTCAAATGGCTCCTGGAAGCAGCAGCATTTCCCTTCTCTGGCTCCTACGCAGTTCTGCACGCTGCTCTGTCCGCAGGCACCACCCCTCCAACTCCTATTGGGTGAGGTTACCGGCCAATGGGAGCTGCAGGGGCGGTGCTTGGGGCAGGGGCAGTGTGCAGAGCCAGGGGTGGCTCTAGATATTTTGCTGCCCCAAGCACAGCAGGCAGGCTGCCTTCGGTGGCTTGCCTGCGGGATGTCCTCGGTTCCGCAGATTCGGCGGCACGCCTGCGGGAGGTCCGCCAAAGCCGCGGGACCAGCGGACCTTCCACAGACATGCCACCGAAGGCAACCTGCCTGCCGCCCTCGCGGCGACCAGCAGAGCGCCCCCCCTGGCTTGCCGCCCTAGGCACGCGCTTGGCGTGCTGGTGCCTGGAGCCGCCCCTGTGCAGAGCGGAGGCCTCTGGCTGCCCCTACGTGTAGGAACCAGAGCAGGGCCATGCAGCTGCTTCTGGGAGCCACGTGGAGCGGCCCCTGACCCTGCTCCCCGGCTGGGGTGCCAGAGCAGTGCAAGCCCCAGACCCTGCTCCCCAGCAGGAGCTCGAGGGTCAGACTAAAATGGTTTGCGGGCCGGATCTGGCCTGCGGGCCATAGTTTTCCCACCCTGAGCTATATTCTTGGTTTCCTATCACTACTGCAAATTCGTTATGCTACTTTCTGTTGACTCTCACCTACATTTAATGCTCAAAGTTAATAAGGAATTTGTATGAGAGCCTCAATGAATATCCACTTTTTATGGTAATATTTAGCAAATGTCATTTACGAACTGGAGAGTATTCGATTATGGAAAAGTAAGGCTTTATTTTCAGGTAACTCGTGCAGGTTTCTATGTGGTTATTTTTTCAGCAACATGATCTATTTATTTCATCAGTTACTAAAGTGTTGGTGGAAAAGTATTTTCTTGATTCCTTATTTTGGGTTGCGCAATGGAATAGCATAATACAAAGCATATGTGATGCTCTTGGGGGTATCTTCTATATAATTACGCTTTAAATAAAAACAATAGTAGTTTCTTTACTTTTGTCCACCACATCAAGTAAAATGTGCTTGGTAACATTATTGCAACACAGGATGTTGAAACAGAAAACGGAGCAAAAGTCTTCATATTAATCATATCAAATACAGTTAGTCTGAATTTCTTCCTGTGAAGCTTATGGTCTGTTGGGTGGAGAAATAAGGCATTTTTTATGTAGGGGTTGAATTCAGTGAGACTGAAGTATCTATGTAATAGAGGAGAGTTAGTAGGAGGCAGAGAGAGATCTGAGTAACACTGGGGAGGGTTGACCTCAGAGAGTTTGTACAGTGGAGGTGAAGAAGGAGGTTGGAGAGCAGGAGCAAATTGGGTAGAATCGATGAGAAGCTGATTGGAGAGCTGCTCTGAAGGAAATAGCTTCATTAGGCACTGGTGATCTGAGAGTTGATTGAGGAATTTCTCTGAGGATGAACGGCCTCTTTTGGAACAAGGGTAGAGGAGAAATTTGAAGGGAAGCAGTGACCAGTGTGAGTGGGGAAAGAGCAACAGAATTTAGTAGCTTAAGTAGAGGTTAAACTGTTGGAAAAACAAGTGTTTCTATTCTGCAAAGCTCTGCCTAATTATAACACCAGAGTGAGATTTCCCTCCAAGTGGATTGTTCATATCTTCACCGTAGATCATTTCTCCTCTTTCTTACGCCCTGATCTGCAATAAATGATGACAGTTTTCACTTCGTAATTGGGTTTCAGCGTTAATACCCTATTGAGGTGAGTCGGAGTCCTCTCAGGACTGTTGATTCATGTTGCCTGCAAACCGAATCCAATACCATTGCATTGATTTACATTTGATTCCTATTTCATGGCAGATTTTTTTTTTTTTTGGTAACCCCAAGCCATAAAGGCGACTTTTTTTTACTATGATTATTATTATTATTATTATTTATTATTTAAAGATTTAGATTCTGGAGCACAAGAGTGCAGTCACCAGTGAAAAGTTACAGGGTTACTGACCCAGTAAACGAATCTGCCCCGAGCCTAAACCACTTTCATATAACTTGTTTATCTTTTGTCTCCTTGTAGGTCCCAGCTGGGACTAGATCATTAAAACTGTGTTCTGGATCAGACACTTTCATAAAGACTTCCAGCCATAAGCAGCTGTTGGCAGAAATGATGCAGTCACATATGGTTAAGGATATGTGTTTGATAGGCGGAAAAGTAAGAACTGTAAATTTCTTTGCCTTTTTTTTTTCCTGCTTGCAAGATATTTTTGATCTAATTCCTAAATTTTTATTTCATTTTATTTTTTACTTTATAGGGCTGTGGCAAAACAGTTATTGCTAAGGAGTTTGCCAATATGTTAGGATACAACATAGAGCCTGTCATGCTGTATCAGGTAAAGTAAATTATACAGTGGTGCGTATGCCTTACAAATGGTCTGAAACGTGACATACATAGGTTCTAGATGGAATCTCTGTGTAAGACCTACAGCCTTTGAAAAATCATTCATCTAAGGCAAGAAGCAAAAGTCATATAAGAATGAAAGGAAAGTAGTTCTTGAGATACTTTGCTCACTTGATGTCAGAATACTGAGCTGGAGAGTCTCTTCCAATTTGCAAGACTTCGTAGAGAGATTATTATATATAGTGTAAATGAAAATCTAAGATAGGTTACTATGTGTATAGGGCCGGATGATAATTCCCATGAAATCAGTAGCACAGCTCTCATTGACTTCACGATCTTAGTAGAAAGAAGAGAGAACTTCAGTGAGTGGAGCGTAAGGAGATTTGTTCAGTGAAGTAAATTATTATATTTCTTTGTTGCAAAGAGCTGACAGCTGGTGCTGTGAATTAGCATATTTCTTTATAGTCTCTGGATGTTGTTCTCTTAAGTGCGTTTCCTGCCTTTGGTGAATGGTGGCCAGTTGTTTTGGCATATTTATAGGCCCTGGAAGACCCTTTCCCCTTCCTTTTTCTGATTGTCCATATGCTATAAAATTGTGAAATGGAATTCTCCACCATCTACATTTTTTGTATTCTGGAAGGCAGTTTCTTTATTGTGCTGAAAATGCATAATTACTTTTTTGTTTGGAGGAGCTTCTCTTTTGTGTTACTTTTTATGTTCTATATACTCCGGGGGGAATTCTGCGATACTATACATGTGCAGAATTCAAGTCCCAGGTAGAATTTTTTTTTCTCTGCAGAAAATACATTCTGCTTGAGAGGTGCTGCAATTATGCCATTTGCCAACCAGGGCTGCTGTGTTGCCCGAATAGAGAATAGCTGCTCCCGGGTGGGAGCAGCCCCAGTGGCAGATAGGGAAGAGAAGCAGCTGGGTTCTTCACAGCACCCTGCTTGTAGGGCCAGGTCAGGAGGCATGGTATATGGTGGGGGGATGGACAGCATGGGGTTCATGGGGCTGCTGGGGGGTCACAAGCTGGGTTCACAAGAGCTAATGGGAAGGGGACAGACTGAGAGTGGGATTGTGGGGACATGGGGGAGGGGGTAGCTGAGTGGGGATTCAAGGACATATGGGGATTGGGGAGGGGCACAGGGACATACGGGAACAGGGGCAGATGTGCCTGACAATGACAGAGGCTAGGGATCAGTCAGGGTCTGCATGGGGGAGGCTCCCTAACAACCCTCCCGCCTAAACCCTCCAAAACTTCCATACTTTTCCCATTCATACCCAACAACCCTCCAAGTTCACACCCCGGCTCCTTCCCAACAATTACTTCCCTCTCCCTAAGCTCCTCCTTGACTTTCCCAAGCCTTAGCACTGCCTCTGAAGGGTGTAGGAAATGCGTTTCTGTATTGTAGTTTAAATGAATTATTACTCAGAGTTCTGTATTAATAGGCCTAGTAAGGAATCTATTTGTCAAAAAACATGTTCTGAATCTTTTTTGTTGCCTGTATAGTTACAGACATACTTGCTGAACGTGTTTTGAAATAAATTACCAAAATAATTGAAACCGGCATGACTATATTATATTATTTTGACAAATAAAATATGCAGAATTTTGGAGAATTTTAAAATACTGTGCACAGAATTTTAGACTTTTTGGCGCATAGTTCCCCCTGGAGTATGAATAGCTTTAATCTTTCTTTCTTTGTTCAGATTCCATAATCTTCTCATATTGTTTTATATATTTACTTTAAACCACCACTATTTGATTTTTGTCATGATTCTTATTGTTTAATGTTTATATTAAATATAACACAGATCCCAGTCGGGATTGGGGCTGTGTTGTGGTGGGTTCTAAAAAAACACATTCAAGGATATGGTACCTCACTCTCAGAGCTTAGAATCTAAGATGAGAAGTGACTTATGAAGTGTAGGGGGAAGGGAGTAGAGAAAGATTAATCAAGTATATACAATTTTTATAGAAATTTACATGTTTTCATTGTAAATAGATAATGTAATTGCCACTCTCTCTTTCAGTCCATCAGCCTAGTCATCATTAATTGACCGATTACCTATGTGTTGCGTCAGAGGTGGGTCTTGGGGAAAGATTTGGAGAACAAGGTTGACGATTTACAGAGCAGTTCAGGGAAGGGATGGAAAAAGGTACAGAGGCATTTTTGCAAGAAGCTGACAAATGGATGGCTTTGTTGGTTGACTGTGGGAGGCATGGGACAATGATCTCACTACACGTTAAGCAGTGTCTGGCTTGCAGAAAAAGGTGTTTGGTCAATTTAAGGGGTAGAGAGCCAGACTGACTAGCTGTGATAGCGTTAGATCGGGTCATCATGGGAACACTGACTCATTCCCCCTCCCAGGTGGCCAGAAGAGAGGAGGTAACTATGCAGTACCATACTGGTGCAGGAAAAGCACACCTTTACCTGGACCATGCAAAGCAGTACCCACTGTCCCTCCTGTGGATGTAGTTAAATATCAGGTTTTGTCATGATTTGCTGCGGGCATTATGTTAGTTGTTCTTTTCTTGGGGGGCTGAGAAAGGCTTTTTCTCTCACCATCAGATTGGCCAAGACAAGGTATGGGGCGGGTTTTGCCTTCCCTATAGCAGGTTGGGGACTTAGTTAGGGCAAACGTGAAACGGGGGTTGGAACTATGACGTTGCAACTCATTATGTCAGTGCAAGGTGGATTTAGTGCAAGTACTTGCTACAATTTAAGCCCATTGCTTCTTGTCCTATCCTCAGAGATTAAAAGAACAATTTTTTTCAAACCTCCTCCTTGTAACAACCTTTTATGTACTAGAAAATTATCATGTCCCCACAGCCTTCTTGTCTCCAGACTAAACAAACCCAAGTTTTTCAATCTTCCCTTATCAATCATGTTTTTTACACCTTTAATCATTTTTATTGCTCTTGCTTGGACTGTCTCCAATTTGCCCACATCTTTCCTGAAATGCGGTTCCCAAAACTGGACACAATACTCCAGTTGAGGCCTTATCAGCGTGGAGTAGAGTGGAAGAATTACTACTTGTGTCTTGCTTACAACACTCCTGCTGATACATCCTTGAATTATGTTAGCTTTTTTTTTTTTTTTTTGGCAGCAGTGTTACACTGTTGACTCATATTTAGCTTGTGATCTACTATAACCCCAGATGTCTTTCTGTAGTACTGCTTCCTAAACAGTCATTTCTCATTTTGTATGTATCCCCTTTATCTTCATCCCCAACATTCAACAGAGTGCTGGGCAGCCAGCAACAGTCACTCTTCTTCGTCACAGGGACAGTATTGCCAACATCAAGTAGTCAAAAACCATGAATCAGGCCACCAAAACCATGAGATTGGCTTAAAAATCATGATATGTTAACAGAAAAGATGGAGTTTTTATTTGTCTTCTGGTTTTTGAGCATTTAAAGTTCATGTTTTCAAGTTTCTTTCTGCAGCCATGAGGGCTAGAGATTTTTTTTAAGGAAGCTTAGATTCTCATAATCATGTGGCTATAAGAGTTGGGGCTTTAAGAAGAATGTCAAATATGACAAGACTCTTCATAACATAGTGGTAGTTGGCTGTCAAACCTGGTTTCAGGCAACTTAGTGACCTCTCTACCTTCCTTCTCCATGCTTCCCCTGCTGATGCCTGACCAGGCTGGAGCCTCCAGATGATAGCAGTAGTGGCAGCTTGTATGGAGGTGAAGGGAGTGCCGGTGAGGAGGAACTTTCGAGCTTACATAGGGCTGTCAAAGTTGGCCAGTATAGGAGGGCCCACCCACAATATTCCTTCCCAGAAGTGTTCTGCCTCTGCAGTAGCCATGTGTGGCAGCTTCTGAGGTCCTACTTTTTATCTACCACTGCTTCTTCTTGCTGGGGATCCCAGCAGTACCTTTTCCTTTTCTTCTCTCATTCTCTTTATCTTCATTCAATATCCCTGCATCTCTCTCTCTCTTTTTCCCTTCAGTACAGAGTGCCCGAGTCTCTGGCTAGGGAGTTGCTGCAGCTGGATTCCAGATGGTAGGTTGTAACAGACTCCTGCCAGTGTAACAGGCATGGGGCAGGTTTTTTTCCCTCTCTCAGTGGATGGACCCAAGTGTGTTTTTTGCTCACAGGCCTCCGATCCCATCGTGGCCCTGCTTGAGCTTGGTGAAGAGGAGAACCAATGACCTGCCAAATGTCCACCGTGGGAATGGAGGGGAGGAGGTGGGAGAAAAGGTCTCAGTAGTGTCTAACTTAAATTCTCTTTTCAAATGACAGTGAAATAAAAAGAAAGAGCTTTTTTATCTTATTCCAGAAATAATAAATCTCTCTTTAAATTGCTAAATTATAGCCAGCAAATCTCAAATTACAAATAGTAATTTAAAAAAGAATATTTACTCCTGTTAGAATGGATATATGTGTTTTTACATCCTGAAATATGACTGTGTTCTCAAATAGCTCACTAGTTGAGCACATTTGGTAAAGTTAAGAATCATTAGACAAGTAAATATTATTATAAAAAAGAAAAAGCAGCTCACGCAAACCCTGTCTGAAACTGAAATCTGGCATATCTCTGCCTACGGACCATACTTAAATTTTAGATCTTTAACACAGAAAGGTTGACAGGAACATATTTGGAAGAATTGCAAATCCACAGCTGATGTCTGTTCTGAGTCTGACAAGTTATTCCCTGGTCACCATCTTTTGTCATTTTCTGTCACATAATTCTGCAGGATAGAAAATTGCTGTGGGGTATGTCTCACTGTTAAGGTTTGATTCCCCTCCCCCCCCGCCGTCTTTTTTCTTGTCTATAAAAATAGGCCTTAAATAAAAGAATATGAAAAATATATCTTCCTTCAGAAGGAAGGTATTCTGAATCATCTGAAGGGCTCTGCTTTCAATGAGACATAAGTCAAAATCAACCTGTGGCACATCAACATCTTCAGGGCAGGGGCGGCTCTAGAAATTCCGCTGCCCAAAGCAGGGCGGCGCGCTGCGCCGCTCGCGCCTCACTTCCCCGGTCCCGCGGCTGGGGCAGAAGTGCCTGCGGACGGTCCCGTGGTCCCGCGGCTCCGGTGGAGCATCCGCAGTCATGCCTGCGGGAGCTCCGTCCGAGCCGCGGGACCACCGCACCCGCCGCAGTCATGCCTGCGGGAGCTCAAGTGGAGCCGCGGGAAGAGGGGACCCTCCGCAGTCATGCCTGCGGCAGGTCCGTTCCTCCCGGGGCTCCGGTGGACGTCCCGCAGGCATGACTGCGGCAGGTCGACCGGAGCCAAATGCCGCTCTGCCGGCAAAATGCCGCCCCACGTGCCTGCTTGGCGCGCTGGGGTCTGGAGCCGGCCCTGCTTCAGGGCATTCCGTATCTTCAGGGCATTCCATATATTCAGGCATGCCAGTCAAAAAAATATGATGGGAGAAGACTTCCAGCACTGACCAATATCTGAATAAAACTAAAAACACTAAACTCTATAGAAAAACATTTCCTGATTAAATATTTTTCTACAAAATACTATTGGTTTAGTTCTATTCACATTTATATGTGAGTGTTTAAGTGATAAATAGATCAACTTATCTCTTCCAGTATTTACCTCAGGATTAGATGATGAGGTTCAAACTCCT
The DNA here is from genome assembly GCF_020497125.1 of Mauremys mutica. Taxonomy (NCBI): domain Eukaryota; kingdom Metazoa; phylum Chordata; order Testudines; family Geoemydidae; genus Mauremys; species Mauremys mutica. The sequence continues at coordinate 301,602,338 of NC_059072.1, read as the reverse complement.
CTGAAGATAGTTATTGTGCACATTATTTCCCCTTCCTGTACAATTCTTCACTTTCAATGGGCTTATCTAGTATATACTTCCCAAGGGATTGGTCTTCTTTCACTGCAGGATGGCTCAGAGTTTGATAGGAGAACAGGCTGAGAATTTCAGCTAACGGGCAACAAGGGAATATGTGCTCTTTGGGGCTTGACAAATGAACCCACTCATGACAGATGAACCCTGACTCTTGTTATATACTGAGGGTATGGCTACACTTGCAAATTTGCAGCGCTGCAGCAGGGTGTGAAAAAACACCCTCTCCAGCGCTGCAAATTGCGGCGCTACAAAGCGCCAGTGTAGTCAAAGCCCCAGCGCTGGGAGCGCGGCTCCCAGCACTGTACATTATTCCCCACAGGGAGGTGGAGTACAGACAGCGCTGGGAGAGCTCTCTCCCAGCGCTGGCGCTTTGACTACACTTAGCGCTTCAAAGCGCTGCCGTGGGAGCGCTGCCGCGGCAGCGCTTTGAAGTGCTAATGTAGCCGTAGCCTAAGGCAGGGGTCGGCAGCCTTTCAGAAGTGGTGTGCCAGGTCTTCATTTATTCACTCTAATTTAAGGTTTTGTGTGCCAATAATACATTTCAATGTTTTTAGACGGTCTCTTTATATAAGTCTACAATATAGAACTAAACTATTGTTGTATGTAAAGTAAATAAGGTTTTTAAAATGTTTAAGAAGCTTCATTTAAAATTAAATTAAAATGCAGAGCTCTCGTGGCCAGGACCTGGGCAGTGTGAGTGCCACTGAAAATTAGCTCGCGTGCCACCTTCGGCAAGTGTGCCATAGGTTGCCTACCCCTATACTAAGGGAAATCGTCATTATTTGTGTACATAATGTCAGGGTATTTACTCATCACCAGTATAGGAAGCCAGTTGGTCTTGGAAACTTAGAAATGTGGCTACAAATAGCAGTGATTCAGGCAAAGTTTTTTCCAGCCCCCATCTCTAGCCTGTATGGATCTGCAGAAAGGCAGCTAAGGACTTCCCATTTGGGAGCCCATGACAGATAAAGCTGAAAATGAACTCAGTCACTTTATAAGATAGCTAAAACTTTCACTTTCAAAAGGGTATCTGTGATGCCTATGCAAAAGGGCCTGATCCAACTCCCATTGAAGTGAATGGGAGTCTTTCTATTGATTTCGGTGGGAGTTAGATCAGATTCTAAGGAAAGAGAGTTTGCAAAGACATTTCTTTGACTTTTTGGAATTATAAAACTATATTTAAGTGATATTAATAAGGTAAACACATGACAATTTTTAAATTTGTTATTCAGTATATATATATATATATATATATATGGTCTGCCAGAATACATATATATTTATTTTCTGTATAAAATAATTTTTAAAATATATACTAGTGTTTTTATATAACATCAACAATTTTATTATAGAAATAACATAAAATCAAGACAAAATTAATGTAAAGGATCAGAACCATTAAAACACAAATTGTATCTAATCTTTCCAAGCCTAATTATAAGTACATTTCCAAAATACGTATCCAGTTTTTGCTGGAAATTACTAAGAATTTATAAACTAAAAACTAAAAGTAGGAAATATCTGGTTTCTACAAAAAAAATTAAACTTATGATATTAAGTAATTAGCATTGCATATCAATATATGCAATAATTTAATCTGATACTAGAACAAATATTAACTACATGCATTCATTCAATAACTAGGCAATATAGAGTTTAATAACTATCAGATCTAGTTACACCTTTTTGGGTCAGAAAAAACAGTCTTTTTGGCTTCTTTAAGAGGCCAAAATCTCTTACGATAATCCTAATCCTAAAATTCAATACATTTTTGTGTCTTCATCGTCAATTATAATTTAGCAAGTAATAATATAGGCACAGAAATATTCAATGAAGTAAAATTCAGCTGAAGAAATAACATATTTTCCCCACTTCAGGCTTAACTCAGTAGCCTTCAGGAACAAGTTCTGGGAAGAAATGAAATTGCCCATATTTTATTTCCTAAAATATCTCCAGAAAGCGCGCACACGCACGCACACACACACACACACACACACACACACACACACACACACACACACACATGAGGGGGGGAGCATGTTTTTACTTAGTGACTTTTGCATGGCTCCCAAGGATCTAATGAAAATGACAAGTATTATGTCCCTTACATCTCACTCCCCTTTCGCAACTACACCTCTACCCCGATATAACACGAATTCAGATATAACTCGGTAAAGCAGGTCTCCAGGGGGCTGGGGCTGCACTCTGTGGCGAATCAAAGCAAGTTCAATATAACGCGGTTTCACCTAGAACACGGTAAGAGTTTTTGGCTCCCGAGGACAACGTTATATCGGGGTAGAGGTGTATGGAAATAGAAGCCATCCCGCTTAGCCAGTTCCCATTGCTTCGCCAACAGTGATCATTTTCTTCACAATTCAGAGGCTAAAGACTCTAGGTTTCTTACTTTTGATGCCCAGTTGGACTCACATTCTGCTAAGATTTCTCAAACAGAAAATAGGAATGAAGTAATAGAGAAAATTTTGAGATCACATAACAACAAATGGCTGGTTTAGTGAAAGACACCTCAGTTAAAAAAAAAAAGTATTAATATGCTTATATAGGATAATTATTTTCTGGAAAAAAAATCAAAGTGAGAATTGTGTTAAAGCTACTACTATTTGAATATTAGATTTTTCTGGAACATCTGCAGGAGAGGAATGTTTTAAAGTAATTTAGACTAGCGTTTCCCAAGCTGTTGTCCACAGGAAAGAGCTGGCTGGTCATATGGTACTTAGGCTTCTGCTTCTCCTCATTTCCAGTTGCTTAAGTGGATTCAAAGAGAACTAAAATAAATTAAATACTTTCCTAAAATTACTTTCCCATGTAAGCAATTGCTGTAGTTGCTACAGGGATTTTATGCAATCAGAAATGGGAGAAAAGGTGATACATGAGAACAAAAAGGGAGAGGAAGGCCTCCATGAAACAATCTCTGCATTAAAAGACAATTTATGTAAACTTTTGGGAATCACTGCTTTAGATTATTTGGATCCTCTTCTTTTGATATAAAAGGTTTTCAGAATCCTTAATGAAAATTGTTTCTTTTTGACATTCACACTATAAGAGTAGTTGTCAAATCACTTGTAGACAGAGAAAGAGTAATGAAGCAACAATGAAGAATAAATTGAAATATTTGGTGTAAAATAAAACCAAAGAAATCAAAGAATTAACCTCCTTAAAACACAATGAAAGCTTGAGTCCAAAGGGACATGAGTCCAAAGAGAAAAGGAATAAACTTTCTGTCTTATAACCAAATCAGGCTTTACAAGGACTTGGCTCACAACAGAAAAAAAATTAAAAATACAGCTGTTTTTCAACTTCAGAGTATAACAATATGAAATATATAACTAGTATAATATTTAAATAAGTAAACAAGGTTAAATAAATATGAATAAAAAATCTTTGGACAAAAAACCAATAACTTTAACCACAGCACAGAAATTGAATAATTGAGAGAATTGGTAACAAGATAGTTTTTCATCTCTACATAACCAGATCAAATCCAATTCAAGTCATTTAGAATATGATGTGAAGTTTGATTTTATTTCTGAATTATACTTTATTGCATTCTGCTCTTCTGATTTTCTATCTTCAGCAAATTTAGGTTTTCCATTTGGGCTATTGGTATCTGTCTTCGTTTGCTTTCAATGTTAGTCTTAGCTTAATGAATTCATACTACGCACAGTTAATTTAATTCCCAAAGAGGAGTCAGGTATAAAGTGAAATTTAATCTAATTTTGAATTATAGTACATTCTCCTGTGCAGCATTTATTAACTACAGAATGTATAGAGAATTTCTGAAATAAGTGGCAGTTCAAGAGCACAGAAATATTTTTGGTATATTTTCCTTTGTTTTGATAAAGATATGTTTCTCATTCTATGTGTAGACTGAGTATTTTGGTAGTGAAGCAAAATGGTGAATAAGTACAACAGTAAAAAGATGTGTTGATTTTATGGTACTGACGGTGAAACCTTAAATTACATATCAATGGAAGCATCAAAGGAACAAGACTTTGTCCTGTTATTTTAAGACTGTTAAGGAAATGTAGAAAGAGGAAATGATCCAGGCTATATGATGTAATTTATTCTATTTTCATTGTTTAAAGTTCAAAGGATTTACTGTTGTAAGAAGACTGCAAAAGCTGCAACTGCAGCAACAAATATTTTTCCCACCTCTGATTTTTAGGCCAAATGCTGTTCACTGCAAACAACCAAATAGGGTGGATTTGATTTAAATAATTATTTAAATCACTAGTCAAGAAGACTTGATTTAATCATGGATTTCTACATAAAAGTGCATTCTTGTTGGTTGTTACCAACCTGAAGATCCTGCATATTCAGACATGTTCCTTTTATCATCTTCAACACAGCTTCTTTCTGAGAAGGAACACTTCTCATGATGTTGTTTCATTTGGGCAACAAGGCCTTGCATTTCTTTGTAGCACTGTTTGCATTTTGCACGCATGCCTGTCTTATATACAGGTAGAGGAACTTCATTAAAATATTCCCAAACTGGGTCTCTTTTAAAGCCTGCTGCCATTATAGGTTTTCCCTTCTAGTGAGAGAATGGTATAGTAGATCTCAAATAAATGAAGGCTACACTCAGACAGACCTCAAGACTTCTGGAATATGCTGCTCAAATAGTTTCACTTTTGTTTCTACTACCTGTCTCTCCCTTCTCACATTTATCTCCAGACTTCTCCTTGTCCAGATCTATTTCGCCCCCAACAATCTTCTATTAATTCAACTCTTTGAAACTTTGCACTTTTGACTCTGTGTACACAAATTTTCAGAAGGACAATACGGTAGAGGTCTGTTATTTCTCACCTCTCTATATTATGTATGTATTTATTTTAAACATTTTTGCTGTTAACAAGCATGTTATCACTGGAGACACAAATCCACAGTTTGAGAACTACAAAACTAAGCATCTCTGATGGTATCTTCTAGACTGAACACTGAGTCCCATTGGGTAGATAGTAAGATTAACCTAAATAATCAGTACAGAAGCCACATAAGATTGGGTCCCTAATCCATGAACTGTTGGAACTCATTTACAAAACTTTTCTTAAACATTACATGAATATATTGTCTCATACTACAGAATTAGAATTTATAACCCCTATTCCATGATGAGATATATTTGAACTATAATGTATCTTAATTAAAACTATCTTTAGATAGGTTTTTTCTCAAACAGCATTTTGTCAAAAACATTCAATTTAAATTTAAAAAAATCATTGATTTTTATCCACTCTGCAAACAAAGTTATGGGGCTATGCCCTGGTTAGATCATCTGCACTGAAAGTGCAGGAGGAAGGAATTCATATCCAGGCCACATGGTGACCACTGCAATTTCCTCCATAGCAATGTGGAGCATCTCCTATGAGGGAACCCAAAGAATAAATATATGTGCTGGCTGATATGCTGGCCCCATCCTCTGGTTTGCTGTTGCTTTGTCTACAAAAGTACCTTCTATGCTGAGGTGCAGAGAGTCCGTATGGAACTCTACTCCATTTTGTGTGAGGGCTCCTGGTCCCTCTATTGTTTTACCCTCTCTTCCCCCTCTTAAATATATCAGTTGTATTTTATTTTGCTGGATCTTAGAAATTAACAGAATTTTTTACCTGTGTTTCACATCAGTGAAATCAGTATCTGATTTAATTATAATTTCTGCAGGGTCTTACAGCTGAGTGACTTCAGTTGATGCCAGATGACAATTGCTGTTCCCTTCTATACTCAAAGCCTTGTAGTTCTCAAATACACGTATTGCATACAACAAAAATTCCATTTAAAATGCTTTTAAAAGTTTCCCTTTTGTTGGAGTATTGAAAAGGCATTGTTAATGTGTGTAGAAACTAAAATTTTATTTAAAACACTGTATGTATACATCTAGAGTTCTGTGGGAAAGTGGTCAAAGATTTCTTGCCTAAATCCATTTGGGTATTTGCCCCTTAAAAAAACAAAATACAGTACTTGCCAATGAAATCAAGCTCTGATAGAACAGTATAATATAGTTTAAATTAGGGCAGCAAATTAATCACAGTTAACTCATGTGATTAACTCAAAACAATTACCGGTAATTGTGATTGATTGCAGTTTTAATCGCACTGTTAAACAATAGAATATCAATTTAAATATATTAAATATTTTTGGATGTTTTTCTACATTTTCAAATATATTGATTTCTATTACTACACAGTATACAAAGTAGACAGCACTCACTTTATATTGTGTTTTTATATATATATATATATATATATATTTGCACTGTAAAAATGGCAAACAAAAGAAATAGTATTTTTCAATTCACCTAATACAAGTACTGTAGTGCAAACTCTTTATGGTGAAAGTGCAACTTACAAATGTAGATTTTTTTTTGTTACATAACTGCACTCAAAAATAAAATAATGCAAAACTTAAGAGCCTACAAGTCCACCATTGCAAGGTATTTCCATGCCAGATATGCTAAACATTCGTATGCCCCTTCATGCTTCGGCCGACATTCCAGAGGACATGCTTCCGTACTGATGACGCTTGATAACTAAATAATGTATTAATTAAATTTGTGGCTGAACTCCTTGGGGGAGAATTGTATGTCTCCTACTGTGTTTTACCCACATTCTGCCATATATTTCATATTATTGCAGTCTCGGATGATGATGCAGCACACGTTGTTTCTTTTAACAACACTTTCAGTGCAGATTTGACAAAATGCAAAGAAGGTACCAATGTGAGATTTCTAAAGATAGCTACAACACACAACCCAAGGTTTAAGAATCTGAAGTGCCTTCCAAAATCTGAGTAGGACGAGGTGTAGAGCATGTTTTCAGAAGTTTTAAAAGAGCAACACTCCAATGCGGAAACTACAGAACCCGAACCACCAAAAAAGAAAAGCTACCTTCTGCTGATGGCATCTGACTCAGATGATGAAAATGAACATGCGTCGGTCCACACTGCTTTGGACGATTATCAAGCAGAACCCATTATCAGCATGGACGCATGTCCTCTGGAATGGTGGTTGAAGCATGAAGGGACATATGAATCTTTAGTGCATCTGACACATAAATATCCTGCGATGCCAGTTACAACAATGCCATGTGAACGCCTGTTCTCACTTTCAGGTGACATTGTAAACAAGAAGCAGGCAGCATTATCTCCTGCAAATGTAACCAAACTTGTTTGTCTGAGTGATTGGCTGAACGAGAAGCAGGACTGAGTGGACTTGTAGGCTCTAAAGTTTTACATTGTTTTGTTTTTGAATGCAGTTATATTTTGGCCATCATTCTACATTTGTAAGTTCAACTTTCATTATAAAGAGATTGCTCTACAGTACTTGTGTTAGGTGAACTATTACTAACTACTGTTATTTTTGTTCTTTAAAGTCAAATATTTATAATAAAAATAAATATAAAGTGAGCACTGTACACTTTATATTCTGTGTTGTAATTGAAGTCAATATATTTGAAAATGTAGAAAATATCCAAAACTCTTTACATAAATAGTATTCTATTATTATTTAACAGAGCGATTAATTGTGATTAATTTTTTTAATCATTTGATAAACCTATTTTAAATGCACTCTTTTGATGATTATTACTCACAGGATATGACAGCTCGAGATTTGGTGCAGCAAAGGTATACTCTTCCAAATGGAGACACTGCTTGGAGACCATCTCCACTTGTTACTGCTGCCTTGGATGGGAAGCTTGTTATTCTTGATGGTATTCATCGCGTCAACTCTGGCACCCTAGCTGTACTACAAAGGTTGGTATGGGAGCCCTGTTAAGCACAGTGCTTGAGACTTGTTTATTCAGGACATTCATGCTCAGAAACTGTGTCCTGTTTGCAAATACACAGCTGTGCAACTCCAGGTATATTGTAAAATTGCAATCAAGGTGTTGGATTTTTATAGAATACATTATGTTGGGATAATGATACAGGGATATAGCTATTGAGAGCAGAAGCAAGCCCTGAGTGTGTTATGTAAACTTTTATTAATATTGGAAATTGCAGCTGTTTGTTCATGCTGTACTTCTAACTAAATTAGAAAATGTATTTGTTTCTATCCTAGTCAAAACTATGAGGCCTAAACATTAATAAGTTAACATTTATTAAGTAGTAAAGACATTATAAATAGTATTTGAAAATGCATTCTGCTTCTAAATGACTGATTAATTATACTCACTCTGAAAAATGCTTTCTTGGAATTATTTAGTAAATTGATTAAAGAGATCTGAAAAAGGGAGTGAACAGTGAGGTGGCAAAATTTGCAATGATACAAAATTACTCAAGGCAGTTAAATCCAAATCTGAGTGATAGAGTTAAAAAGGGATCTCACTAAACTGGATGACGAAATGACAGATGAAATTCAGTGTCACTAAATGCAAAGTAATACACATTGGAAAATATAATCCCAGTTAGACTCCATCATTTTGTTTGCATAACTTGGCTGTTGCCACTCAGGTAAGAGATATTGGAGTCATCGTGGAGAATTCTCTGAAAACATCTGCTCAATGTGCACTGGCAATCAAAAAAGCAAACAGAATGTTAGGAACCATTAGGAAAGGAATAGATATGTTAGAACATATTATAATGCCACTATATATCTCCATCGTACACCCACACCTTGAATACAGTGTACAGTTCTGGTCACCGCATCTCAAAAAAGATATATTAGAATTGGAAAAGGTGCAGAGAAGGGCAACGAAAATGTTTAGGGGAATAGAACAGCTTCCATACTAGGACATATTAAAAAGGCTGGGACTATTCAGCTTAGAAAAGAGATGACTGGAGGAGCATATGATAGAGGTCTATAAAATCATGAATGGTATGGAGAAAGTGAATAGGGAAGTGTTTTCTCCTTCGCATAATACACGGACTAGGGGTCACCCAATGGAAATTAATGGGCAACAAGTTTAAAACAAACCAAAAGGAAGTATTTCTTCATCCAACACACAGTCAACCTATGGAACTCACTGCCAAGGGATGTTGTGAAGACCAAAAGTATAACTCAGTTAAAAAAAGAATTGGATAAATTAATGGAGGATAGGTCCATCAATAGCTATTAGCCAAGATAGTCAGGGATACAACTCCATGCTCTGGGTTTCCCTAAACCTGTGCCAGAAGCATCTGACACTAGCCACTGTCAGAGACAAGATACTGGGCTATATAGATCATTAGTCTGACCCAGTATGGCCATTCTTATGTTCTTATGAATTAAAAACAAAAATCCTAAAAGTTACACGTAATAATGTAAACTGTACTATTAGTTAATAATTACTACTCATATAAGGCCAGATTTTGACACTTGTGTTCATGTTGAATAGTAATACCCTTCTCCATGAGTGATCATGTTAATGGGACCACTTGTGAAGGAAAGTGATAATCAGGAGTAAGGAGGAATCAGAATCTGCACCATAATAAGGAGCCCAAAACTGCCTGTAGGAATGAAAATTTTCTTTTTACTTGAAACAAGTAAAAATATCACTTTTGAATATACATATCTTCAATTCATTTTGGTTTGCACCTCATAAAATCTTATCATGTTTTAAGTTTTATTCCAAATGAGACTTTCATCATTGTGCTTACATATTTGATAAAAACATATGACAGCATTTGTAGTGCATAAACTAGAAAATTCAGTTAACATCTGAACTTTCTGAAAACCTAATAATCTCTTCTGATCTTCAGTTTTTTATTAGATACCAAGGTGATCCTTGCATTAAACATAGCTAGCCCATTTTATTTTCAAACTGTATTTGTACTCTAATATGTAATTAGGAAGATGGCAGTTCCAAATTGCTATTGATCAAACCCTGTTAGTTTCACTATAATTTGATAAATATGAAAAGTTTTTCTTTGCTTTCTGTTTTTCTTAATTTTTTCTTTGACTGAAGTGATCTGAAAAAGAAAAAACGTAGGTTTGTGCTCTTTTTTTTGCTTCTTTATGATTTGTTGTACAAAGACCTGAATAGTTTTTCTCTCTCTTTTCACACCTCCAAAAATATTCTGCTTGTTTTGGTTTTTTGTAGAAATAACAGGAATGCCAAGTCTTGTCTTCCCTTTTTTTTTTGTTGATGCACTTCTTGGATGACTCAGAAATGTGTATAGGGAGTTATTAGATACAATAACTGGCATCCAGGATATTAGAGAGACAAGGTGGGTGCGGTAGTATCTTTTATTGAACAGAATTCTGTTAGTGAGAGAGACAAGCTTTTGAGTCACACAGAGCTCTTCTTTGGGTCTTTGTGGCTCAAAAGCGTGGCTCTCTCATCAACAGAAGTTGGTCCAATAAAAGATATTACCGCACCCACCCTGTCTCTCTAATATCCTGAGGCTGACATGGCTACAACTATACTGCAAATAGGAGCAAAGAGTCCTGTATTCACCCACGAAAGCTCGTGCTCCAATACGTCTGTTAGTCTATAAGGTGCCACAGGACTCTTTGCTGCTTTTACAGATCCAGACTAACACGGCTACCCCTCTGATACTTGACTGCAAATAGGGAGATTTGTCAGCACATTGCTAACGGGGAAGTGGTGTTGAATCCTTAACAAAAAGAGCTTTTCACCCAAGTTTTGTAGTTACGCAGCTGTTAGCAAAACCAACAGTCTAAATAAAAATAATTTCCTCTCTTTCAACTAGGTTTCACTTCCCTGGTACCTGTGCTGTCATACTCCCTGTTAGTTCTCCATTCATCCCAAAAGTATTCAAAGTAGACAAGACCTGAAGTTCTGATATAAAAACGTAAGCAGAACTCCATCTATAAGAATAAACAGACTTGCAAAGACCTTTCATGCCGCCTTCACACATTACCAAAAAAAAGCAGGACAAGGTAGTGCAGGGCCAGGCATAAGTCCATTTTTTCTCTTGTGCATTTTGTTCACCTCTGATTCTTCTCATTTTCACTAACAGAATATATATCAGTTAAGATGACTCCTAAAATGTATTGCTTCTAGGAGCAAAATAGGAGTACAGCACTGTGTACCAGTCGGACAAAAATATTCTGAATTTCATGCCATACACAGTGAGAGTATAATAGAAAGTCTTCATGTATGGTCTGCAGTGGTTTGTTTATTTCTGAAAAAAAATCTGTCATAAATGGTGTTATGCACTGTACTTACAGAAAATATGTTACGTTCTTTCTTGAGCTTACGATTTAACTGGCATTTTTCTCATCACAAGGTCCTTCACTGAAAGCTTATAGGTCTCAACTTTTGTTAATAACTCAGGCATTGAAATTAAGGCTTCTTGGATGAATTCCTCATTAAAGTAAAATTGGTTGAGATAACTGTAAAAACTAAGCCAATTAAATACTAGATTTTTGTTCTCTTTTGAATTCCTGAATAGGCTAATCCATGACAGAGAACTGACTCTTTATGATGGCACCAGATTACTAAGAGAAGATAGGTATCAAAGTTTAAAAGATGAACTGCAGCTCTCCGATAAGGAACTACAGCAGAGGTAATTTGTTAGACACGAACATGGTATGCAAAGTAGTTTGTATGTGATTCAGGTTGTAAAGAGTCTTCTATTTTATTGCTTGATGTTACTAAAGTTTTTCTTGAAAGATGCTTCCTTTTTAAATCAGTAATAGAATCTGTTTTTAATATTGTTATCCTCAGTACTTTTTGTGTTAGCATGAGAAGAAAAATCTTGAAAGAGAATCTTAGAGCAGAAACATTAAAATATCCTAGCTGAGAGAGATTAAAGAAACAATATAAATACATAAAAGTTTAGACACATAGGGTATGTCTACACAGCAAAGAAAAATCTGCAGCTGGCCCATGCCAGCCAACTCTGGTTCACGGAGCTCAGGCTGCAGAGCTGTATTATTGCTGTGTAGACTTCCAGGCTGAGGTTGGAGCCCTAGAGTCTAGGACCATGTGGGGTAGGAAGGTCCCAGAGTTTGGGTCCAGCCCAAGCCCAAAAGTCTACATAGCAGTGAAACACCCCCGCTGTCTGAACACTGTGAGCCCAAGTTGGCTCGCATGGGCCAGGTGCACGTTATTCTTTGCTGTGTAGTCATACCCACAGATGCACTGCATTGTTTTGAAGCATTTTATTAAGAGACATTGAGAGTTAAACCAAAAAAAAGTGTAATATAATTATTTCTTTCAGTAGATTAGCTAGAAAGCTGGTATGTAATTTAGAATTAACATGAGGCTGGAAATACTAAGGATGGGTTGGGGCCTGTCATGCTTATTCTTCTTGCTTTTTCACTGCCAGTTGTCTGCTAGAAATATTCTCTCTGTTGAAATATTTCAAGTCCTTTGATGGCTGACTGATTTCAGTTAATGGCCAGGATTCTATTTTATGTTATTCAAAACAAATATTATCTAATATGTAATACTATCTTTCATAAATTCTGAAGAGATTAAACTGTTATTCTTAGATGACACTACAGTTTAAATAATGTGGGTTTTATACTTATTATATTGTGATAAATAACAATATATTGTTTTACAGCGACCGAGAGCAATAGCTGATTTTTACAGTATACAAGGCATTATGGCTTGCCTGTAATTAGAACAGAGTCTTGTGTGTAGCAGGAAAATACACATTAGGAATTGTATGTTAACTATCTGATGGGTATAATTGCATGGGTCTTTTGTATAATATATATTTGGATCTGAAGTAAAATACAAAAAATCTTCTGTTCTTCTCTATATTTCCTTATAACTTACCTCAATAATAAGGTGACTCTTGGTAGTAAATTAGGTGAAATAAAACACCTCTTCTGCACCGGGAAAAGCAAGTAGATACTACTTTTCTTGGTTGTCCAATTAGACCCTGTACTATATGAATGTTAACACTGAATTCCTATTTTTAATAAAACCTGTTTGATCAGTTGATATAAGACATGGGAGAACAGACTCCAACCAGCGATACAAAACTTCTGCAAAAATTCTCAAATCCAAATTAATTGGGGAGGTTGAATGATATGAGGCAAATTCCTTAGGGTTTTTCCTTTTTAAGAATGAAAAGAAAAGGCATTTTTAGTGGAATTGTAGAAGGTATCCTCTTCGAAAGAAGCAAGAAACATTTGAACAAATCTTTCAAGTGATCTTTTCATCTGTAAAAGGATTAATAGTAAAGTAAACATGATGGGAAAAGTTATACCTGCTTTCTTTTAGTTACTTTAATTAACCATTAACATATTTTTGAAATCTGAGCACGTATTCAATAATAAGAACACAGATGCCCACCCAGAGTAAATCTGTAGTATTTTAGATACTGTATAACCCAACACTTAATAAAAATTTCCAAAGATGATAAGATGATTCTTCTGACAGAATAACAACTGCTTTATTTTAACATTACTTTATTTTATTTATTTTTGGAGGGGAGATTACACAGGCTGTGTTATGACCCAGAGAAATTACATGTGTTACTGAGAGTCAAACATTTTAAATTAAGAAGCGGGGTAGAATTTGAGGGATTGAGTGGAGTGGTGGCATGTTATTTGCTTAGGTTACAAAAATCAAATGAGATAATATTACAGTGGTTTTGCAGGCTAAAAATCATAGTTTTATTCTTGAATTAAAATTTTTGGAGGATGTATGTTAAAGCAGTTAACTTCTCTAAGCGCTAATAAAATTTATTTCTGACTCAGAAGATCTTACACATGCCGTCAGTTACATTTTTGCTTGATGTTCCACCACGTTACTACTTCCATAGTCTGCACTAATTTTTTTAAACAAGGGTTAGGTGCCGTGTGGGTGGGTGGGATGACTCTGTCAGACATGACAAGAGCTCAAGAAGCTGATTTGCGGTTATGGGGATGGAGGATACTCATTGGCCAGTTGAAGGCCTTTTATGTATGAGCTAGCTAGCCTCCTGCATTGAAAATTGTTTCCACTGGCCTTCTCTTTGGCCAGTTGTGCGGTGTTATTACTAAACAGTCCAGGTACAATGGCATCCAGTCACATGGGGAAATTTTATTTTGTAGATTATGGATAATGGGGGAAGAAATCTATGCTGGTGATGAGGAAGGGACTTAAAAAAACTCTCTACCTATAGAGAAATTGTTGCTGCACAGTTTTAGCTATTAATAGAATTGTATGATTCACTATGTTGAACTAGTTCTGAGTGAAGAAATGCAATCACTTAAAATTGATTCAGAATGTAGATGCAGGCTTTCTGTGTAGAATTTTCCTACATAATCATTTGCTGAGGCAGGTATTGTGAAGGTGGCATTCCATAACTATAAATACAGTTGGAAGACATAGGGCAAAGCACTAGTTTCTCTATGAAATAGTATTTTAACCTGTTTGGATGGGGTTTTTTGTTTTGTTTTTAGACTTTTCCACATATTAAACATTTGGTATAGTAAACAGAAAGGCAGCTATTAGAGAAAAGTATAGAAATGTTTATATAATCAGATTTGCTTCAGAAGCTGAAAGGAGCCGATTATAATGCATGGGTGGGTATTCTTAACACCCTAAAGGCAGTGAATTAGTGTCCATGTGACTAGGCTAAAAGAGAGCACATACAGCATATGAGACAAATATAAGCAATGTGGCAGAAGGTGAATTTTGTAGACAATAGAAGCTCCAATATTGTTAAATTTTAACTGAGTATATTCACCACCCTTTAGTTCTGAGTTGTTTATTTTCACTTATTTTTGTTTGTTCATTCAGTTTTAGAGTATTTGAACATATACTAAAGCAGTCAGTTAATAAAAAAAAAAAACCAGTAATCCAAGCCAGTGTGTTATACATTGCAGAAAAGTAAAAAGGAAACAGATGCTTGATAACTTTTTATTCTGGCAGGGATAAGTGATGGAATATTTGAAAAGATGCAACATAGTTTTTCCCTTTAATTTAAATATATGTCCTCTATTTTAAGCTCCTTTAAAGTATAGTTGTATAGTTAAATTTGTGTTGTGAATACATGAACTACAGAATTATTTCATAAGCAAACACCTAACCTTCTGACACACAATTATATTCTCATGTGGCGATACTCTTTTGTAAATGATCACCACTCATACATTCGTTCTCATTTTGTTTGCAGTATTAAAAGATGGTTTGTGAAACTGTAGAAGAAGAAAAGACAAATAAATGAAAAATTTATGTGAGGCAGCAAGGGAATGCTATTTGTGTGCCAAAGACAAGAAATTAGTCTTTAGCATTGCACTGGTGGGACTGCATTCTCTGCTCGACCTTCAGTAAGGTTATTTTCTGTAAGGACTTACCTACACTTACGGGGGATCAACAATCAATGCATTGGCAGTCGATTTACTGGGTCTAGTGAAGACTCCTGTACTCCACTGGATCAAGAACAGTAGGGGGGAGTTGACGGGAGACGCTCTCCCGTTGACATCTCGTAGTGTGGACCCCGCGGTAAGTAGGTTTAAGCTACGTCGATTTGAGTTACGCTACTCACGTAACTCAAACTTTGTAGCTTAGATTGAATTTCCGCTGTAGTGTAGACAAGGCCTAAGATTCTTCTTACTCTTTGGTGGAGAGAAATAGGGTCTCATGATCTCCCCTACTTGTCTGACCTACAGATTGAACAGGCAAGAGGAAAGAATGAAAATGTCTGGTACTCAACATTAATAAAGTATTGCCAATCACGCCAGTAAGTTTTATTCTAGGTTTTAGTGTGTTAGGCTTTGGGGTTACTTATATGGCTTCTGTCTGCAGAGTGATCAAATATGGCATACACTTAATGAATATAGCTCCACAAAGAAACAGTGGCTATGATGGTTTAGAGCAGGGATCGGCAACCTTTGGCACGTGGCTTGCCAGGGTAAGAACCCTGGCAGGCCGAGCCGGTTTGTTTACCTGCTGCGTCTGCAGGTTCGACCGATCGCGGCTCCCATTGTCTGCGGTTCGCCGTCCCAGGCCAATGGGGGCTGCGGGAAGCGGCACGGGCCAAAGGATGTGCCGACCACCGCTTCCTGCTGCCTCCATTGGCCTGGAGCAGCAAACTGCGACCAGTGGGAGCCGCGATCAGCCGAACCTGCGGACGCGGCAGGTAAACAAACTGGCCCGACCCCTGGCGAGCCACGTGCCAAGGGTTGCCAATCCCTGGTTTAGAACCTGATCCTGCAAGGTACTGAACAACCTCATCTCCAGTTGATGTTGGATGGAGGATTCTCTCCAGCTTGCAGGATTAAGCCCTTTTTAAAATAATAATTAAATATTTAGCTTTACATTTTTAAGAGATTGAACAAACATGAATCCAAACAACACCCTTGTGAAGCAGATGAATATTGTTCCCATTTACAAACTGGGAAACTGAAACAGATGTTCCACCAGGCCACAGAGCAAATTATGAAGAGGAGAATATACAAGTAAAGTGCTCAGTAGATTAGTTAATGAGAACAAAAAGAGAAACTGTGCCCAACTGGCTATACCCATAAGGGGGATTGCCATAGTGCACTGTGCTCTGGCTGTGTTACCCATCTCATCCACTCCCTGCCACATGCCAGAATGCCCCCAGCTGCACTGGGGGAATCCTCAGATGAGGAAATCTGACTGAGCTATGGATCCTTTATGACACAGAAGCATTGTGAAAGGACCAGAGCCAGGGCCAGGAGTGAGCTCAAATGTATGTTTAATATTTTTATTACTAATGAAAAGAAGAGGTTAATCGAAAATTAAACTTGCCATCTCCTATCTTCAAACAGATTCTCCTATAATAAGATTGGTCACTGTTCCCTGACCTTTTCTGTGCGTAGAGATAATGAAATACCCATTGGTTCCTATTTCACATGATGCTTTCAGACGTTTCTTTCTATTTTTATTAACCAGGGTTTAACTTCTAGGCTTATGACTTCAGGCTGAGAGTAACCGATGCCACCCACTTTGTTTGCTTTGATTTGGGAGTCTGATACAGCACAGCATATTCAGTGAACAGTTTTTCAAGGGTGTTCACTGTATATGCTGTGCTGTATGAGAATCCTTGTTGTGTATACCAGATCTGCCTGCTAAGCTGTACATTGTGTAATTTAAATTGAAGGGTCAATTTCTACCTTCGGTTACCCTCTTTACATCCATAATTTCCCCCAAAGAATAACCAAAGATGGAATTTGGCCCAAAATATTCTAATTTCAAACAGAATTATGTGCAAAATAGCTTATGATAATAGGCAGGAGAAATATGAATGATTGCATTACAATTTTCTCATTTTTGAATACTAACTTATTTGTCTGGAATTGTAATTGAGGTGTTGAGTAAATATTGCCTGCCATATTGCAACATCCAACTAATTTACATCTGAGTTGCTATTATTTACTTGTATAAATAGTTCCACCTGGAGACCGCAAGTGAAATCAGGGTCACATTGTGCTAGGCACTGTATAGAAACATATTAAAAGAAAATCCCTGCCCTGAAGATCTTATAATCTAAATAGAAAAGAGAGACAATGGATAGGAGATAGTATCATCCCCATTTTACAGATGGGGATCTGAGACACAGAGAGTTTTAACTGATTTGCTCAAAGTCACACACGAAGTCAGTCTGTGATAGAGCTGGAATTAAACCCAGATCCTCCCCAAGTTCCGGTCTAGTGCCTTAAATACAAAATGATCTTTCCTGTCTGTCTAATTGAGTAGAAGTTACCCATTGTTGATGCTTCAAAAGATATTGTTGCCTCCCAGATCTGCCTTTTAGTAATACTGTTTTAGGTGATACTCTTGGGCCTTGTCTACACTACAAGACTATTTCGAATCAACTTAGTTCGAATTTGTGGATTCGACCTTATGAAGTCGAATTTGTGTATCCATACTAAATACACTAATTCGAATTTCTGAGTCCACATTCACGGGGCCAGCGTCGACTTTGGAAGCGGTGCACTGTGGGAAGCTATCCCACAGTTCCCGCACTCCCCGCTGCCCATTGGAATGCTGGGTAGAGCCCCCAATGCCTGCTGGGGGAAAAAATGTGTCGAGGGTGGTTTTGGGTAACTGTCGTCATTGAACCGTCAATCACGCCCTCACTCCCTCCCTCCCTGAAAGCGCCTGCGGGCAATCTGTTCGTGCACTTTTCTGGTCAGTGACAGCGTGGACGCCACAGCACTGCAAGCATGGAGCCCGCTGCGATCCTCGCCGTTTTCTCCTCCTCGCACTTTATCATCCACCTCTTCCACATTCAGCTGCTGAGAAATTGGGCTACTTTTCAATGGTTCTGCAAGCACTGGGGGACCATAGGGAACGTTTTACCAACATGAACGTCGGATGGCCGGGCAAGGTTCCTGATGCGTGTGTTCTCAGGAACTGTGGGCTGCTCAGACGCCTGCTGGAAGGTAGTTTCTTCCCGTACCACGAAATAACTGTTGTGGATGTGCATTTGCCTATAGTGATCCTCGGTGACCCAGCCTGCCCGCTAATGCACTTGCTCATGAAGCCCTATACAGGCGCCTGGGACAGCGACAAGGAACTCTTCAAATACCAGCGAGCAGCGAGCAGCGTGACCTGTGACTGTTCAGTTTCTTTACAGAGAAGCTGAACCTGCCCCTGTTTCTTTACCCAGTTACTGTTGACTCTCCTCTTCGGTTAAATACCCCGTTCTCCCCGTTTCCCCCACTTCCAAGACACGTGTAAAAATAAAATACATGTCACACTGTTACTGAGGAGAGGTTTCTTTATTCATAACTTTTTGTTAAAGGGTTGAAACTGGAACGCAGACTGTGGTGGGTAGGGGGTGCGCTGATGTAAAGACCGCCTCTAAACTCAAGGAATGACAGGCTCCTGCTCCTACAGCGGTCCGCATTGCCGGACTGCTTGTTTCAACGGAGCCTGCCATCCCTCCTTTTTGGGATTCTGTGTGCGGGGGGCTATGTGGCCTTGTGGCAGAGGAGGACGGATACAGATTCCTCTGCTGCGTGACTCAGCGGTCCAGGACAAGGACCGCGGTATAAGATCTGTAACCGCCCTCCCCCGCTGCAAAGTCACATCTCCCCCGCCCACATACATCCTGGAAACCACCTCCCATACCGACCACGGTGCCTACTGACTGCACTGTGTGTGTGACCCGCTGCTGATCCGGCCCCCGTGTCTGTACCCTGGGAAAGGTGCCTGTCCTATGCAATTAGCAACGCACTTCCCCACGCACCCCATTCAAACACAGTCTTCAGTGAAAAAACATGACGGAAACAGTACTTAACAGCAAAGTATTTTTATTACTTAAGTACACAGTTATGGGATGGGACTGGGATTGGGACTTGTTTGAGTCCGGAAGGGAAGGACTTATGCAAACGTAGGGTATGAGAGCTTTTAGTTACTTGAGCACTCTGCTGGGGTGCAGTGACAGTATTCACGGCCCAGGGCGGGCATCCTCCTGGTTATTTAGGGTGAGGGGGTATGTGACTTTGTGGCGGGGGAGGGCGGTTGCAGAGATACTGCCGGGGGCTCTGTCCTGCAGCGGTCCTGCAGAACATACACAAGTCGCCGGAGCGTGTCCGTTTGCTCCCTCACTAGTACAAGCATTGCTTGAGTCGCCTGCTTGTGTTCCTCACGCCACCTCTCCTCCCATTCGCTGTGTGAGCGCTGGTACAGAGAGACTTTCTCCCTCCACTGCCTCTGCTGGTCCGCCTCGGCTAGGTAGCAGCCCACACATTCATCGAAAATCGTGTCCCTTGTCTTTTTCTTTCGCCGCCTAATCTTCGCCAGCCTCTGCGAGGGGGATGCTGTGGAAGGTCTGGAGACAGTGGAAGCTGTGAGATGGGAAACAGTTAGTGAATTCCTTGCAAAGATACTTTTTTGCGAACAATTAACTGAGTCTAGGCTGTCTCTGTGAATTTTTTGTTGAGACCCCTGTGCCTGCTGTTGCACAAATCATTTGTGCGGTGGATTCTGGGTAAATGTCGCCAGTCATTCCTTCCTCCGGGAAAGCAACGGCAGACAATCATTTCGAGCACGTTTTCCATGAAATGCCCTGGCACACGCCATAGCGTGGCAACAATGGACCCTATTTTGCCTTTTGTGTATGTCACTGTATGTGTACTAGATGCCGCTGACAGAGGCGGACCAGCAGCGCTACACAGCAGCATGCTTTTGCTTTTGCATGACAGCAGCGATGGTTACCAGGCATACTGCACCATCTACCATACCATGAACTGGTAAGAAGACGGTAATAAGATGGTCATGGTTACCTGTCCTTTTGCACTGCGCCATTTGGTGCTGTCATAAGTGCCCCTGGCCGATCAGCCAGGGGCGCAAAAGCAAAATTTGGGAATGACTCCCCGAGTCAATCCCTCCTTTTTGGGTATCTAAAAATAGAATCAGTCCTGCCTAGAATATGGGCAACTGTACTAGAGAACCACTGTATCATACAACCAGAGAGCACAGCTGCTCTCTGGCCAATCATGCATAAATTTTGAGCTGAATGCTATTCACAGGGTGTGCTCCTGAAACAACCCCAGCTGTTCATTCCGTTCTTCCCCCAGCCTTCCTGGGTTCCAATACCATTGTCCCCCCACTTGTGTGATGAAGTAATATAGAATGCATGAATAAGACACAGGTAGTCGTTTGTGAGAAATGAGTGGAAGGAAGCCTCCAGCTGCAATGATAGTCCAGAGATGACATTAAGGGGTGTGGAGGAGGGAGCCAATCATCCCTCTGCTAGTCCAGGGGCAATTGAATCTTTTCTTTACAATGAAGGGTGGGGGCTGATGGAGCTCAGCCCCCTGTTGCAATGATGAGGACGGTTACCAGCCATACTGCACCATCTACCATGAAAAATTAGGACCAGGCGACCTTGATCGACCTGTCCCAAGCAAGTTGGTATGGTTACCAGTCCTTTTGCACTGCCCCATGTTCCAATAGGCTGATGATGAGGACGGGTAGCAGTCCTATTGTACCATCAGCCACCCATGGCGGGGTGGGAGGAAGGATGTTGTTGTTGAGTGCTGCAGCAGCGCGTCTATCTGCAGCATTCAGTACAGATACGGTGACATGTAAAAGAGTCAAGAGAGGATTGTTTTCCCTTTAACTTCTGGGGGTCGGGGGGGTGCGTAAATTGCCGAGCTATGCCCCGACCCACCGCGGACACTGTGTTTGACCCTAGAAGCATTTGGAGATCAGCCAAGAATGCAAATGCTTTTCGGAGACAGCAGGAACTGTGGGATACCTTGCGTCCTCGTTCCCCCCTCCCTCCATGAGCGTCCATTTGATTCTTTGGCTTTCCGTTACGCTCGTCACGCAGCTGCGTGCTGAGTCTGTGCTATGCCGTCTGTCCGGAGATTTTTTAAAAATACTTTGGACCAGGCGTAACATTACAGTAATTCCCCTACTTAGATGCAGGAGTCTCCGAGCGAGATAACCGTGAGGACGGGCACTGAAGGAGATAGAGAGCGCATGCTGCGTGAAATCTAGCACGAACCACGGACCTATGCAGCCGTGCTCTGGGAGGCAGTGCTCCCTGAATACCGCATGAAAGCCTCGCGCGGAAAAGTGTGCTATCACGGAGCACCCAATAAGGCAGCTCTCCACAGGAACCTCCTGCTGATGCTTATCGATTAACGGCAGGAGAGCTTCGTGGAGATCTCCCAGGAGGATTTCTATTCTATCACCATATATACAGAGACCTCCTTTTCACACACTTCAGATTGCTGTTATATTAAGAATAAAAGTTAACATGGTTAAAGCACTTACCGACTGCTCCTACCCCTGATTCAGGATCCGGGTTCATGGCCGGGGAGGGTTGGTAGGGGATCTCCGTGACGGTGATGAAGAGATCCTGGCTGTCGGGGACACCAGCGTTGTAAGCGCTGTCGCCTGCCTCGTCCTCCACAAACCCTTCCTCATCTTCCCCGTCCGTGAACATCGTCGAGGAACTGTCCGTCGACACTGTCCCATCATCAGAGTCCATGGTCACTGGTGGGGCAGTGGTGGCAGGCTCCGTAGCATCCGTTGGCCGCTTTGATTTTTTGGTAGGCTTGTCTGGGGTCCTTGATTTTCACGCGGCACTGCGTTGCATGACGGCTGTATCCTCTGTCTGTATCATGGCTTTGGAGACCTTCTCGTAGGTCTTTGCATTCCGTTTGTTGGAGCGCAGCTCCGAAAGCACAGACTACTCGGCCCCCACACCGATCAGATCGAGGAGTTCCCGGTCAGTCTATGCCGGGTCCCTCTTTCTATTCAGAGATTACATGAACTCCTCTGCTGGAGAGCTCTGCATTGCTGCCGGTGCTGCTGAGCTCGCCCCGATGTCCAACCACAAAATGAGATTCTAACTGTCCAGAAAGGAAAAGGAATTCAAATTTTCCCGGGTCGTTTCCTGTGTGGCTGGTCAGAGCATCGAAGCTCGGACTGCTGTCCAGAGCGTCAACAGAGTGGTGCACTGTGGGATAGCTCCCGGAGCTACTAAGTTCGATTTCCATCCACACCTAGCCTAATTCGAACTAGCCATGTCGAATTTAGCGTTACTCCACCTGTCGGGGTGGAGTACCAAATTCGAACTAAAGAGCCCTCTAGTACGAATTAAATGGCTTCCTGGTGTGGACGGTTGAGCGGTTAGTTCGAATTAACGCTGCTAAATTCGATTTAAAGTCCTAGTGTAGACCAGGCCTTGGAGAATGTTTCAAAACCATCATATTTGTAAATTTTGTGTATTTCATACATACAAAAGAGTAAACAAATGGTAGCATGGTTACTGCTATTTGCTCAACTTGAAGCATGCAAGTAATGCTGTAGATGAAGCCAAAACTTAGATAACGTTGTAGGCATTACAATTTATGAGAGAGAGGTTTAGTTTTTTACATTGCTAGTTACGTTATGCAATTTTTGTCAGTTTTGATTTTTTTTATGTTGCATTGCGAATGTCCTGAATAGAAATTGTGGCTGTAGCTTAATACAATAATTCACATGATTGATTGATTGATTGTACCTCAGGTGGAGTTTGTAAGTTCAGATTTGTTACTTGCTGCTTCGACCAGGTAATGCATTTAAAAAAATATTTTCTTGCAGGTCCATCTTTCCAATCCATTCCTCATTCAGAATAGTTGCCCTGGCAGAGCCTCCTGTCATAGGAAGTAGCACAAAGCAGTGGTTGGGCCCAGAGTTTCTAACTCTGTTTCTGTTCCATAATGTTAAGTCCTTTACCAGGAATGAAGAAATTCAAGTTATTAAAGAAATGGTAAGCACTTGCAATGCTTTGGCCAGTTATTAATATTGGTTTCTATTTAAAATGGTGGATATGATTATGAACTGGAATGTTTTAATATACAGTTGTAGAATATCAAGGTTGGAAGAGATCTCAGGAGATCATCTAGTCCAACCCCCTGCTCAAAGCAGGACAAATCCCCAGATAGTTGTTGTGTTTTTTTTAAACCCCAGTTTCCTAAATGGCCCCCTCAAGGATTGAGCTCACAACCCTGAGTTTAGCAGGGTTCAAACCACTGAGTTATCCCTCCCTTTCTCCCACCCCCAATAAATACTCCCTTTTCTTATATGATGTGAAATCCTTTCACAAAGCATAAGTGACTCCTTGATTTTTAAGTCTAGGGTATCTTCTACTGTAATTAGTATAAATTCATCTTGGTAGTTTTCTATTACCGTATATCAGGGGTGGCCAACCTGAGCCTGAGAAGGAGCCAGAATTTACTAATGTACATTGCCAAAGAGCCACAGTAATATGTCAGCAGCCCTCCATTAGCTCCCCCTGCTCCCGGCTCCAAGCGCCTCCTGCCAACGGGCAGCCCCGCCGATCAGCGCCTCCCCATCCCTCCCCGCATCTCCCGATGAGCTGTTTTGTGATGTGCAGGAGGCTCTGGGAGGAAGAGCATAGGCTCAAGAGAGGGGACAATAAGGGGTGGAGTGGGAGCAGGGCCTGCAGCAGAGCCAGGGGTTGAGCAGTGAGCACCCCTGGCATATTGGAAAGTTGGCACCTGTAGCTCCAGCCCCGGAGTCGGTGCCTATACGAGGAGCCACATATGAACTTCTGAAGAGCCACAGGTTGGCCACCACTGCCATATATTCTTATATTTTGTGACACAATTATTCCTTTTTGGTTATTTGAAATAAATGTATATACACTACATATATGCAGGCTGTGTTTATGTACGTGCATACATGTGTGTCTATATAAATTACATATTCACACATAAACATGAAATATATATCAAATACTTTTTTTGTCTTTCAAACAGATTCCAAATGTGCCTACGGTTGCGGTGGAACAGTTGTTATCATTAACACACAAGCTTCGGGAGACAAATGACCCCACAGTGAGTCTGGTTTTTCAGATTTGCATTCTACTTGTTGTCATTATATGTGTAGCTGTTTTCAGAGTCAGGGTTTTAGCTCTGCTCAAGAAAGGAATTATTTTCTCCAGCAATGTGAGGATGCTTCCTATTTCCTTACGTTCTTGCCTTATGCTGACTTATCTTGACCAGTGGAGGCTGGATTAGGCTCATTCTGGAGCCAATCCCTTCACTTCTTAGAAGTGGCCACAGGAGCAGAGTGTGCTGCCAGCACAGTATTCTTAGACCCTGCCTGAATGGGATTTGAGAAACCAGCCCTGGAAATCCAACACTGGTTTCTTGTGTTATATACATGTGGCAACTTTTTTATTTTTAATATATTCCTTTAGGACCTGCATAGCATTGATGCGTATACATAATTTTAAGCATGTGTGCTCAAATTCTAGTGAAGTCATGCAGTATTACATGTACATTGTAGTCAGTATAACTTAAGCAAATGCATAAAATAGGAATGGGACTTAAAAGCACGTGCTGAAGTGTTTTATTGAATAGGGATGGACTAAAGAATGTGCTTAAGTTGTTTGCTGAATTATTTAAAATTGCCTCCCCTTAATAAATACTGTTATGTGTAATACAGTGTTTTTAGTACTGTAATTTTAAATTTGATGCCTGGATTTGTTTTGGGATTGCTTGGGCAAGAGGACTATCTAGCAATTAGAAAATGCAGGTAGGGAGATGGGGAAAAGAGGAAATAACAGTATTTATTGCTTGGCGCGCTGGGGTCTGGAGCCGGCCCTGCACAGAAATCTACTTTCCTCAACTCTCAGGAGTTTAGCACCAGTAGTAGTTTTCCAGCATATTACTGTTTAGATTTTTGATTGGCTGCATTTCAGGAAGAAATAAAGTGCACTGTTCACATCTTAGCAGACAGCAATTTTGTTTCACATGAGATGAAGTATTTGTAGTCCATTAGTAACCAAGACCGACATTAGAGATAAATCTTTTAAAATCAGCAGATCTGGATAATTTCCACCCAAGAGTCCTAAAAAAGGTGACTGAGGAGATCTCTGGTCTGCTATTATTAATTTTTAATAACTCTTGGAATGCTGAGGAAATTCCCCAGGACTGGAAAAATGTTAATGTTGGGCCAATATTCAAACAGGGCAAGTGGGATGACCTGGGTAATTATAGGCAAAATAATGGAAAAGCTGATACAGAATTCAGTTAATAAAGAACTGAAGGATAGGAATATAATTAGGGGCAGTCAACATGGTTTTATGGGAAAATAGGCCTATCAGAAAAAGCTCATTTCATTCTTTGATGAGATTACAACTTTGATTAAGTAAAGTGCGGATAGGTAATATACTTAAATCTTTTGGTCAGGCATTTGAGTTAATACCATATGACGTTTTGATTAAAAAATTAGCATTATACAATGTCAATAAAGCAAACACTAAATGGATTAAGAACTGGCTAACTGACAGGTCTCAAAAAAAGGAGTGGTCAGTGGGGGAATCATCACTGAACAGGAGCCTCCCTAGTGCGGTTCCTTTGGGGTCGGTACTAAGCCCACAGCTACTCAGTTTTTTTACCAGTGATCTGGAAGTAAATATAAAATTTGTGGATGAGAAATTAAATAAATAAATAAATAAATTTATTTAAATAAATTACAAAGATTGGTGGAATGATAAATAAGGATGAAGACAAGGTGGTCATACGGAATGTTGTGAATTGCTTGGCTAGCTGGGCCCATTCAAACAAAATACATTTAATATAGCTAGGGCTTTACCAAATTCATGGACATGAAAAATGCTTCACGGACCATGAAATCTGGTCTTTTGTGTGCTTTTCCCCCTATACTATACAGATTTCATAGGGGAGACCTGCATTTCTCAAATTGGAGGTCATGACTCAAAAGAGGGTTGTGGGGCTCACAAGGTTATTTTAGGGGGGTAATGATATTGCCACCCTTACTTCTGCACTGCCTTCAGAGCTGGGCAGCTGGAGAGTGGTGGCTGCTGACTGAGGGCCCAGCCCTGCAGGCAACAGTGCAGAGGTAAGGGTGGCAATACCATACCACACCATGCCATCCTTACTTCTGTGCTGCTGCCTTCAGAGCTGGGTGGCTGGCCAGTGGCGGCTGCTGACTAATGGCCGAGCTCTGCAGGCAGCAGTGCAGAAGTAAGAGTGGCAATACCATATTATGCCATTCTTACTTCTGCGCTGTTGCTGGCAGAGCTCTGCCTCCAGAGCTGGGCTCTCGGCCAGCAGCCGCCGCTTTCCAGCTGCCCAGCTCTAAAGGCAGTGCTGCCACTTGCAGCAGCGCAGAAGTAAGGGTAGCAGTACCACAACCCCCCTAACAATAACCTTGCGATCCCGCCACAACTCCTTTTTGGGTCAGGACCCTAGAATTACAACACCGTGAAATTTCAGATGTAAATAGCTGAATTCATGAAATTTATGATTTTTAAAATCCTATGACCGTGAAATTGACCAGAATGGATTGTGAATTTGGTAGGGCCCTAAATATAGGCAAGTGCAAAGTTATTTATCTAGGAACAAGAAATTCAGGCCATACCTACAGATTGGGGGACTGCATGCTGTGTCGTAGGGATCATAGTGGACAAGTGATTCAACATGAGCTCCCAGTGTGATGCTGTGAGCTAATGCCATCTGTGGATATGCAAACAAAGGAGTGAAGAGGAGTGGAAAAGTGATTTTTACCTCTATATATGGTATTGGTGAGACCGATAGTAAACTAGTGCCTACAGTTCAGGTGTCCACATTTTTAAAAGGATATTTAAAAGTTAGAGAGGGTACAGAGAAGCTTTTCAAAAGACATTTGACAGCCTGCACAGACATATGTTGTGGAATAGTCTTTAGTCCAATGGAATCCCAGCTAAAGTTGTCAGTGCGGAGATAAAGGAAGAAGGAGGCACGTGTCAGGACCTTAATTGGGGCCTGGGTGATCATTACTTCCCACCACCCAACACAGATGTAATGAGGTTGAGTAGTGCCCGTATAAGAAAAATTAAAACTACTGATTATTCCTCAGAAAAGGTTTTTAATGACATTAGACCAGGGGTCGGCAATCTCTGGCATGCGGCTCGCCAGGGCCGGGCCGGGCCAGTTTGTTTACCTGCTGCATTGGCAGGTTTGGCCGATGGTGGCTCTCACTGGCCGCGGTTTGCCATCCCAGGCGAATGGGGGCGGAGGGAAGCCGTGGCCAGCACATCCTTTGCCCGCGCTGCTTTCCGCAGCCCCTATTGGCAACACAGACAAAATAAGAAAAGCAAGAATAAAGACCAACACTGAATAAGAATTAATATAAATGGCAAGTTATATGGAAGACAAGCACAAGTACATATAAAGTTATTATTCATCAGCTACTTACTACTATTCTTAACATTATAGTATCGATACAGACTTGAGATCAAATCAGCTCGAGCAACCAGACTTCTTTACTCCATAAACTTTCCCTGCATTCGTCCGAAAATACGTTACCCTTCAGTTGGCCGTTTTCCACACGGCCAGGTACGGACAGTCGAGAAGTGCATGTCCCTTCGGTTAAGGGTGTGTGGGTCAGATTTCCCTTATGACCAAAACACAAACACAATCCCGTGCCTTCGTACTTTTTATCTGATCTGTTGGATGTGTTTTAAAACAGACCAACCAATTAGGGTCGGCAAAATATTCAATGTGGTTAGACTGTATAATTTAGGCTTACTTATCTCTTTGTAGCCAGTTACTTTATAGATTATTTTACCACATAGGAGTCAGCATAGATTGTTATCTGGTTGCAGCGCATTCTGCAAAGTGTGCCCTTTTTACCTCTGCAAAGCGTGCCCTTTTTACCTATGCAAAGCTGAAGTTTGAGGCCTAACATTGACAATACCTTTGTTCATTTCAAGCTTGGCAATACTTTTGTTCACAGATTAATCATAGTCAGCATCATCAAGGCCATATACAGAGATGAGAAGTGCTCTGTTAGGTTGACAGGTTTCAGAGTGGTAGCCGTGTTAGTCTGTATCAGCAAAAACAACGAGGAGTCCTTGTGGCACCTTGGAGACTAACAAATTTATTTGGGCATAAGCTTTCGTGGGCTAAAACTCACTTCATAAGATGCATGGAGTGGAAAATACAGGAGCAGGTATAAATACATGAAAAGATATGATTTGTCTTACGAAGTCTGAGGTCAGTCTAATGAGACAATTCAATTGACAGCAGGATACCAAGGGAGGAAAAATAACTTTTGAAGTGGTAATGAGAGTGGCCCATTTCAGACAGTTGACAAGAAGATGTGAGTAACAGTAGGGGGAAATTAGTATTGGGGAAATTAGGTTTAGGTTTTGTAATGAACCAACCACTCCCAGTCTTTATTCAGGCCTAATCTGATGGTGTCCATTTTGCAAATTAATTCCAGTTCTTCAGTTTTACGTTGGAGTCTGTTTTTGAAGTTTTTTTTGTTGAAGAATTGCCACTTTCTGGTCTGTTATTGAGTGACCAGGGAGATTGCAGTGTTCTCCTACTGGTTTTTGAATGTCCATGCATCTGATGAAGTGGGTTCTGGCCCATGAAAGCTTGTGTCCAAATAAATTTGTTAGACTCTAAGGTACCACAAGGACTCCTCGTTGTTTCTGTTAGGGTGAACAACCAGACAACAGAGTTGTTCTGTGTGGATACAGGTGTGAAACAGGGCTGCATTTTATCTCCACTGTTGTTTGGCATTTCCATAGACTGAATAGTGAAGAAGTGTATTAACAAGACAAACACAGGAATAGAATGGGTAGATGGCAAATGCTTAGAAGACCTGGACTTAGTTGATATTGTGCTACTGAGTGACACCTCAAAAAAGTTACATACAAAGACGGACAACCTGCCAGCAATGGCAGACCCAGCATGGCTCAGAATTAGTTGTGCTAAAACAAACGTCTCTGGAACTCATACCTCAAGCGGTAACATCACATTGGAAGGCAAAAATATCAAGCGAGTAGAAACGTTCATCAGCTTGGGCAGCACCTGTCACAGTTCAGGGCAGTTGCACTTGTATTTCCCCCCTGTGGTCCAGCAAGGTTCCCCTAGGTTCCCAGCACCTCAACCATCACCACTCTTGGGTGGAGACCTGCATCTCTCTCCCTCCTAACCAAGATTTTTCCAGACTTCACTGTGAATTCCCCAGCAAGACAGACTGCCTAAGCAGGCCTGCTTTGCTTTCTCCTCAGAAGCTATAAACAGCGTAATTGCCCACAGGTATAGTTTCCACACAGCCCTTTCTACACAAGCGTATTTAATCTTATGGTGATAGAATTACAGAGCAAACATATTAAAAATAATACAAAAACCTATACACATTCTAATAACTTAAGCGGGATCTCCCCTATTTCCCTAACTCCAGCAAGGGCTATTGCAGGTGATCAGTCCTTCAAATCCCACCTAGGGGCTTTTCCATGGTTGCAAGTTCAAAACAGGTGTTAGCATAGAACAGGGATCGGCAACCTCTGGCACGCGGCTCGCCAGGGTAAGCACCCTGGCAGGCTGGGCCAGTTTGTTTACCTGCCGCGGCCAGCACATCCCTCACCTGCACCGCTTCCCGCCGCCCCCATTGGCCTGGGATGGTGAACCACGGCCAGTGGGAGCTGTGGTCTGCCGAACCTGCCGACCCAGGTTGCTGACCCCTGGCTTAGAACAAATACACAGCCTGCACCGATCAACTTGTTTCTTTGTACATCTTGTGCCTTTGATCTTGTCCTCATGTAATAGGTGATTGGAAGACAGTGGCTCTCTCCTCAGGACATATCTTCAAAAGGCTGGGATTTTGCATATCTGGGCGGTGGTACATTTGCATTAACTCCCCCCTAGAGATTTCTTGGGAAACCCACTTAATTTTGTTTGTCCCAAAAGTTCATTCATGTCTGGCACATGGTTTAAAATAGTCCTTTAAAGCTCATAACACTTCCCAGGTTTTAAGTTGGTCATTGGGTACATCCCTCCCCCCCCAACCCACCCACCCAGACATTACATAAACTTTGCATTTCTAATACAATGAAATCCAAAGATATATAACCTTAACACAATAAGGTTTTTCAAGGTTATTGTAGGAAATTGCCGTATCTGTCACAGTAACTTACTGGCCAATGGAGAGCTCAGAAAGGAAGTGACATCAAGGATAGGAAAGGCATTCACAGCATGTACTAAACTTAACAATGTAGGGAAATCAAATATGTATAGCATCAAAACAAAACAGAGAATTTTCAGTTCAAACATAATCTCATCGATAACATACAGCTATGAGAGCTGGAGATCTACTAAAACTAGACCCCTTCAAAAATAAATGCCTAAGAAAGATTCTGGCCATTGGTTGAAAAGATTTCATTACAAAGAGATGTGAGAAATCACAAACCAGCAGCTTGTTTCCACCACGATCAGAAGGATGTGCTCGACATATTTGGGTCATATATTCTAGATGCCAGCACACAGACTCCAAGATGAAACTGTCAAGTGGAAACCAAGTGGTGTGAGGAAATGAGTACCCCCAAGAGAAACCATGAAGAAGAACCCTTAGGGAGGGCAGAACAGTTAAACTCAACACCAGAGAGCATATGGAAGCAGTAGCACATGACACAGAGGAGTGGAAGAGATTAGTTTCCATCGGAGATACCAACATCAGTGCAGGAAGGATGGAGTGGACTCTAATGAATTACCGAGAAGAGCTGCAAAAATTATTTGAGGGCTGGAGAAAATCCCTTATGGTGTGAGACTTAGAGCTCAATTTATTTAGCTTATTAGAAAGAAGATTGAGAGGTGACTTGATTAGTGTATAAGTACATTCATGGGAAAAAATACTGGGTACTAAAGTGCCCTTTATTTTAGCAGAAAAAGGCATAGCAGGAACCAGTGACTGGAAGCTGAAAGCCAGACACATTCAAATTGGATATGTGACACACATTTTTAACAATGCAGATGATTAAGCACTGGAAAAAATTACCAAGGGAAGTGGTGGATTCTCCATCTGTAGATAACTGCTAATTAAGACTAGATACCTTTCTGGAAATTATGCTTTAACCAAACACAACTAAAGCTTTAGTCAAACACAAGTAATTAGGCTCAGTTGTTGGTAATTGGATGCAACTTAATGGCCTGTGATATACAGGAGGTGAGACTGGATGATATAATGGTCCTTTCTTGCCCTAAACTGTATGAATCTATGAATGACTAAAAGCAAGTGAATGCCGATTCTTATTTATGTATTTATGGCATTATTGGCATTTACGTGGTTCTTTAACAATATATATTACAAAAGGGAATGTGTTCGTTTGTAAAGTGTTTGGTGTCTGAACAGAGCGATTTAAAAAAAGGGTCTCTCTAACATCCATAGCATTGTGAAATATCCAGAGAAAGTGTATGCTATCAGACAAGTGATTCACTGTGGGAAGATAGCTGCAGATCAGTATGATATGAGATGTGCATATATGTATATAAAATAATCATACACATTACAGGTTAGGATATATATTTATAATATAAATAGCTTCCTGTGCTGTGCATTAAAATGTGTGTTTCAGGTCAATGGTTCCTTTTATTACTTTCAAATTATGAAAATGAAACATTTTGATTGACCCAAACCAAATTATTTTTTTGACTTTTGGTTCATGAAAATTTTTGAGATTTTTTCATTTTTCATTTCAATTCAAGATGGGAAAAATTTCTGAAATCTCAAAATTTTTCACATGACAGGAAAACCTTTTCCTGCCCAGCTCTACTATTTAATTAACAGTGACTGACACTTTTGTAAATGGTTTCAGCAGAGACCCCAGAATGAATGGGCTTGGATCTTGAATTGTTATCTTGCTTCTACAGGTGGCCTCACTCAGGCAGAGTTTAGAAACATTGGCAGGATGGTGTGGAGAAGCTTGTATTTTTGTCACCCATGCTATGTAGTTATGTTGTAGTTGTGTTGTAGTTATGTTGTGGATACCATTATGATCATCTAATCTTTACTGTTGCATAACACAGGACTCAGGATTTCACCGGATAACTTGTGGTTGAACGAAAAGATTTATTTTAAAAAGATCTTCAGTTTTGATATAAAGACTTCAATTTGTTGGAATAGTTAATTTACCCTCATTGTAAAATTTGCATCTTGTTTCTAATTTGAATTTTTCTGACTTCAGCTGTTAGACCCTTTCAGACATTATTGTGTCTTTGCTGCTAGATTCGAGAACCCATTAGTAGTTTGGTCACCATAGCTACTTCTGTCAGGGTCTGAAAAAACTACGCCCCTGACCAGCATAGCTTTGCTGACCTAGCCCAACATGGATGCAGCTATGTTGATGGGAGAATACTTGTGTCATCATAGCTGCTGCTGTGTCTACATTACAGGATTATGCCATTATGGATAATGCCATTATTATACATTATACCTACACCGACATAGCTATGCCAGTATATTCTCCGTAGATAAACCCTCAGCTATACCCTCAGATATACCCTCATTTTTCACATGACAGGAAAACCTTTTCCTGCCCAGCTCTACTATTTAATTAACAGTGACTGACACTTTTGTAAATGGTTTCAGCAGAGACCCCAGAATGAATGGGCTTGGATCTTGAATTGTTATCTTGCTTCTACAGGTGGCCTCACTCAGGCAGAGTTTAGAAACATTGGCAGGATGGTGTGGAGAAGCTTGTATTTTTGTAACCCATGCTATGTAGTTATGTTGTAGTTGTGTTGTAGTTATGTTGTGGATACCATTATGATCATCTAATCTTTACAGTTGCATAACACAGGACTCAGGATTTCACCGGATAACTTGTGGTTGAACGAAAAGATTTATTTTAAAAAGATCTTCAGTTTTGATATAAAGACTTCAATTTGTTGGAATAGTTAATTTACCCTCATTGTAAAATTTGCATCTTGTTTCTAATTTGAATTTTTCTGACTTCAGCTGTTAGACCCTTTCAGACATTATTGTGTCTTTGCTGCTAGATTCGAGAACCCATTAGTAGTTTGGTCACCATAGCTACTTCTGTCAGGGTCTGAAAAAACTACGCCCCTGACCAGCATAGCTTTGCTGACCTAGCCCAACATGGATGCAGCTATGTTGATGGGAGAATACTTGTGTCATCATAGCTGCTGCTGTGTCTACATTACAGGATTATGCCATTATGGATAATGCCATTATTATACATTATACCTACACCGACATAGCTATGCCAGTATATTCTCCGTAGATATACCCTCAGCTGAATCAGATACCTTCTTCCTTTGTAATTACAGATTGCAATCAAATAGTCTCTTAACCCTCTCTCTCTTTGATAAATTAAATAGATTGAGCTCCTTTAGTGTTCATTATAAGGCACATTTTCCAGACTGTGAATCATTTTGATAGCTCTTCTTTCAGTTGTCTCCAACTTTCAATATCTATTTGAATATGTGGACACCAGAACATAAGAACGGCCATACTGGGTCAGACCAAAGGTCCATATAGCCCAGTATCCTGTCTTCCGACAGTGGCCAATACGAGGTGCTTCAGAGGGAATGAACAGAACAGGTAGTCATCAAGTGATCCAGCCCCTGTTATCCATTCCTAGCTTCTGGCAAACAGAAAGGCTAATAGCCATTGATGGACCCATCCTCCATGAATTTATTTAGTTCTTTTTTGAACCCTGTTATAGTCTTGGTCTTCATTACATCCTCTGGCAAAGAGTTCCACAGATTATTCCACAAATACTTCCTCTTATTTTAAACCTGCTGCCTATTAATTTCATTTGGTGACCTCTAGTTCTTGTGTAATGAGAAGGAGTAAATAACACTTCCTATTTACTTTCTCCACACCAGTGATGATTTTATAGATCTCGATTGCATTCCCCCTTAATCTTCTCTTTTCCAAGCTGAAAACTCCAGTCTTCTAAGTCTTTCCTCATATGGAAGCTGGTTCATACCCCTAATAATTTTTTATGCCCTTTTCTTTACCTTTTCCAATTTCAATCTATCTTTTTTGAGATGGGGTGACCAGATCTGCACACAGTATTCATGATGTGGGCATACAATAGATTTATATAAAGGCAATATCATATTTTCTGTCTTATTATCTATCCTTTCCCAAATGATTCCCAGCATTCTGTTAGCTTTTTTGAATGCTGCTGCCCATTGAGTGGATGTTTTCAGAAAACTATCTACAGTGAATCCAAGATCTCTTTCTTGAGTGGTAACAGCTAATTTAGACCCCCTTGTTTTATATGTATAGTTGGGATTATGTTTTCCAATGTACATTACTTTGCATTTATCAACATTGAATTTCATCTGCCATTTTGTTGCCCTGTCACCCAGGTTTGTGAGTGTTCCAGTAGTGGCACAGTGTGCCAGTAATGTGTGCACAGTACTGTATAAGTAGGTAATACACTTTCCCTATTCTTGCCCAGTATTCCCTTGTTTATACATCCAAGGATCATGCTAGCTCTTTATGCTAGAGCATCACATGGGGAGCTCATATTCAGCTGATAATAAATAAAATACTTCAATTTCCAGGATGTCAATTCTGTTACAAATGCTAAATTCATTTAAAAATAATGGACACGAGATGATCTGAAATCAGGATCCTGTCTCTCTAATATTTGCAGAGGCATGTCATATATGTTGAGGCACTGCCATAAAGTTCTGCAGGAAACTTTCAAATAAATCAGCTTTAACACAAATAATTTAATTTTCACTTGTTTTTCTTTTTTGCTATAATTCCTAATAATAATAATAAATAATATAATGTTAACACAACTTATATAGCACGCACACCTGTTTTATCAAATACATTTTTCTTCCTGTTGGCTCATTCAGTGAAATCATAATGCTTACATTTTGATGACATAATGATTTCCATGGTAGTAGATTCCTGCCACAAACACAGAATTCTAACTTCTGAAGGATTAAGCAGTGCAAACTGGGATATGAGGACGAAAGCACCTGTTTAAGACCAAAATTTTGAAATAATTGCTTTCAGTGTAAATAGTTTTTTTCCATGTTTGTTCCGGTTTAAATCCAAGAGGACTGTTAATAAAATTACCTTTTATTTTTGGCAGGCACAGTCACTGGCATCATCTTTGTCCTCACGACAGCTATTACGAATTTGTCGTCGGCTATCACAGTATCCAGATGAAAGTCTCTACCATGCTGTCAATAAAGCCTGTCTTTCCAGGTAGCCATACTAATTTTACTGTGAAAGTTTAAGGTTCTGTGAAACAATTGCTAATATGCTAAAAAGATGGTTTAATTTTTTTAAAGGAGTTAGACATTAAAAGTAGAACTGCTACTATTCCAATCCTCCCTAATCAAAGAATGTTAGATTTCACTTCAGCACTTCTTTCTAATCTGTGTGTGTGTGGCATATGCTTAATGACTTAATAGAAATAGGTCTTCAGAACTAATGATTGTCAAAAGTGTGATGCTGTCTCAAAAAAGATAAAATATTACTCAGGGTTGTATTAATGGAATACAATGTGGTTAGGTGTCAGTTAGGAGCAGTATTTCTCAAACTGGGGTCACCGCTTGTGTAGGGAAAGCCCCTGGCAGGCCGGGCCAGTTTGTTTACCTGCCCCGTCCGCAGGTCTGGCCGACTGTGGCTCCCACTGGCTGCGGTTCGCTGCTCCGCGCCAATGGGGGCTGCTGGAAGCGGCGCAGGCTGAGGGACATACTGGCTGCCATTGTCAGCAGCTCCCATTGGCCTGCAGCAGCGAACCGCAGCCAGTGGGAGCTGCAGTCAGCTGGACCTGCGGACGGGGCGGGTAAACAAACCGGCCCGGCCCACCAGTGGCTTTCCCTACACAAGCGGCGACCCCAGTTTGAGAAACACTGAGTTAGAGGTTTGTATTTAGTTTTAGGCATTGCATTTTTTTTAAAAGTTGTATTCAACTCAGATTTTGCAAAGGAAGGCAACAGCAGTTATGAAAAGTTCTGAAAATATGAGCGATGAAAGTCTAAGGGCCAAATTCTCCAAGGTACTGAGAAGCTTCAGTTGTCGAAGCCTTGGGCCTGTATGATCTGAGATCAGTCACAGCTGAAGGATCTTGCTCCCATGAATTGTGGAAGGAACAAGGTCATCGTCCCCCCAGCATCCTAACTCATTTGTCATTACAGCTTCTTCACTGGAATCCCACATAACAATGTAGTGCTTTAAAATGAGCATTTATATTAATATAATTTTGCGACTGAATTTTAGGTTAAGTCTAAAGAATACTTGGCAGCTACAACTTTCTGTGTGTTGTGATTGTATTTTTTTTTACCCATATAACTTTGGAATTAGGAGTTATTGATGAGGGGAGAGGAAATTGGACAGTTTCCAATAGCACAAGGTCCCATTTCCTTTGGTAAGCACAGACAGATTAGGTGAGGAGTGGGAAACTGTCAGAGTGGGACAGGAGTTGACATTATTTAGGGCATAAATGGCCAGGGTGTCACATTGATCTTGGAAGACAAAAAGAACCCTGAGAAAAGTAAAACTGACCTTCCTTTTCCCCCCTCTCCTTGGTTTAGGTTTTTGCCAAATCTTGCAAGATCAGCTTTACATAAAAATCTGCTGGATTCAGGGATTGAGATAAACCCGGAGGATATTAGGAAACAAGAGGAGAAGGATTATAGTTGTAAGCTTCTGTCACCTTTTGTTTTTAATCTTTCATTAACCTTTACTCAGTTGTTTGAACATAAAAAGATGTATTAAACGTTCCCTTAATTAATTGTGCCCTGCTTTAGATACATCCCTTACCTGTTGTCTTGCTAAAGAATGTACCTGTATTTCTCTATATATGTTCTCTAAATTTTCTTCCTAAATTTACGTGATTCTTTATCGTAGCCTGGCCCATGGAATTTTGTGTGTGACCTTTACATTTTAAGTCTCCCAGATCAATGGGGCCCTTGTTCACTTTGCTTTATTGGGTCACTTTGCTGCTTTCCTCCATTAGCATTCTTGACAACTGCGCATGCCATCCTTCCTGTTGTCCAGGCTTACAATTTTTGTGTGATTGAGTCTTCTAGATCTTTCTCCATTGCAGCACGTCCTCCACCTCCCCAATACTCTGTGCTTCCTCTTTAATATAACCCAAAACTCTTTTAGTTCATTATCGTGTTTACCCCCAATTTACTCCTCTATCCTCTGGCCTTCCTACTTCCATCATTTTTTCCTCACACACAGCTTCATGTTTTCTGTCATGCACCACACAGTCTCACACTTCCTGTCCACTAAATCCTTCTTTTCAATTTATTTCATTTCCTTACAGCCTCACCAGTACTCTCTTTGCTGTTCCTCTCCTGCACAGTTGTTGAGAGTTTTGTGTGTGTTTGTCTTGTCTGTTTTCATTGCTAGATCTTTAAAACAGGGGACATGTCTTAACATATATTTGGAAAATGCTGTACCAATAAAAATGTCTACAGCTACTGTATCTAGTAATGCAGGCTTTCTTCAGTTTAAAAAAATATGTAGTATAAATTGGTGCCAAGTAATAACTTCATATAGGTAGAATAGTTTGAATTATAGTAATATGAGTAGAGCAGAGGTCGGCAACATCTGGCACGCGGCTCGCCAGGGTAAGCACCTTGGTGGGCCGGACCAGTTTGTTTACCTGCCGCGTTGGCAGATTCGGCCAATCGCGGCTCCCACTGGCCATGGTTCGCTGTCCCAGGCCAATGGGGGCGGCGGGAAGCGGCGCGGGTGAGGGATGTGCTTGGTGCAGCTTCCTGCCGCCCCCATTGGCCTGGGACGGCAAACTGCGGCCAGTGGGAGCCACGGTCTGCCGATGCGGCAGGTAAACAAACTGGCCCGGCCCGCCAAGGTGCTTACCCTGGTGAGCTGCGTGCCAGAGGTTGCCAACCCCTGGACTAGAGAGTCATTCTGTTGCATACAAAGTATAAGTTTTTTGCAAAACTGACACTAATATGCAAACTTTATATTGCTTTATAAATCTGATTGAACCTGATTCATTAAGAATGTGCAATATTAGAACTACCAAAAATACAGCAGATTTAGTAAGTTAATGTTCACATTTCCAGCAGTTTTGTAACTCTGCCATTTGCAAAACCATAGCAGAGTTAAACTAAACAAAATAAAAACAAACAATGGAGAGCAGTTTCTCAGTATTACAGTTCAGGTTTATCCAATTCAACAGGATGTCTGAATAGAGGAAAAGGGCAAGCATCTGTGGGAGGCAGAGTTGAGTACCTGGAACTGCTGTGTTGTAGCATAACTACTTGTAGCAGACTATTGTGGTTAGCCAGTACAGTGGTTTTAATTATTTTTCTCTCTAAACTACTGAAGGTTTTCCCCAACATATGCAAATTTAGCCACTTTTCATTGACGTTTTAAATGTTCCTATTTTGTGTTATTAACCCATTTGTATAAAATGTGCTGAATGAAGAAACCAACAGTGACTTTATCTTGACTAAAGTTTAAAGGAAATGACTGGCATGCTGTTTCTCTAAGAGCTGAATACAGTCAGACCGTTTTAAAGGCACTCAATGATTAGAGGAAGGGAGTACCAAGTTAAGGCTTCAGCCAAAGCAGCTGTCACAATTTACAATGTTCTTTCTGATACTTGTCCCCCTAACATCACCAATTTGTCACACATTGTAACGGAACTCATTTTAAGCCTTAGAGCTTTATGCTGTTCCTTTTCTGTCCTCTTTCTTCTGAAAGCTGGAAGCTTTGCTGTACCCATACATTGCAACAAATGTATGTATTATCTCATTACCAGTATTCTTGACCACACATCAGCAAATCAGTGTTATAAGTAATTCCTTGTTTTTCATAAAATGTATAGGTGAAATACATAATGGGTTTCTGAGGATTGGATCTGCTACCATGCCTATTTATAACCCCAATGAGAAAATGAAAGTGCCTGATGTTCTGTTTTATGAGAACACCCAGGTAAGTGCACTTCTCTGACTCTACAGACGCAATAGAGTTTGTTAAACATTGTAGTAAAGATTTTTTTAAAGAGCATGTTTGTGGAGTGGTTGCATCAGGCTGCAACAGTGATCCTTGAAAAAATTTAATCTTATTGGTAAGTTTGGTGCTCATTTCAGATGACTAGAGATCAAGCTTCTTAACCATCCCTTTATGAAGAGATTATAAAAATCTTGTAAAACATTCATAAAAAGTAAAGAACAACTATTGAACCTGGATTTTGTTTATGGTGAATCAATAAAATACTGTGTTGAGAGGTTTTATTATTGCAGCTTGCCTAAGTCACTATTGTTATAAGTAAACAGTTCCTTTTTAAGATCCTATTTTTAGAAGTTTATAACTTGAAGTTTTGCAGCTTGCAGTACACAATTTGGATTAGGAATTACACCTCTACCTTGATATAACGCTGTCCTCGGGAGCCAAAAAAATCTTACTGCGTTATAGGTTGTAGGATATAACTGCGTTATATCGAAATTGATTTGATCCGCCAGAGTGCACAGTCCCGCCCCCCTGGAGTGCTGCTTTACCACGTTATATCTGAATTCGTGTTATATCGGGTGGCATTATCACGGGGTAGAGATGTACTTGTATACATTTTTAAAATACAAAACAATTGAATTTTTGAAAACCTGTCACTGTTCATAGTAATTTTATTTGTAACACTTTTTTAATACAATATGCTTATTAACAGCATACTGAGCTGAATCATAGACTGATGCACTCCTGTTTAAATAATATTCAGTTATTATTCTAAAATGGAATCTCTAGAGTGCAGAAATACAACAAAAGTCACTGCAGCATACAGTTTTCTTCCAGTTATGTAGTCTATGCACTCTCATTGGTTCTGAGTGTCTAATTCTCATAATCACTGTACAGTGTTCTTAATAACTATATTATGTGCAAATCCCAGGATTCTAATTGGCTGACAGACATTTTTAGCTAATCAGAGTGTAAGAATTGCTCGAGAACGATGCTGTATATATGCAAATCTCTAATATGGCTACTAATGGTTAAAATCTCTGCTCTGCTCTGTACTCAAAATTATCATGCTGTTTGGTGTTAATAGAAATGTTACTTCACCCTCTCACACTGTTCAGCTGACCCAGAGAAATTCCAAAATGTATATGAAGGGAAAGAGAATAAAAAAAATAACAAAAAGCAAAGAAGTGGGTCTGTGAACATGCTATGAAAGGGGAAGTGTTTTTCTCTAGCAAAGGCAGGTCCACTGCTCTTCACTAGAGAGGGTCGGTTTCTGGTCACCACAGCACTGAACTGTCAGCTGTCAGTCCAGGGCATGCTTAGCCATAGGACCTGCCCACTGAGTGAATCTCAAGAATGCTTTGCCTTCCAAAGGCAGCACAGTCAGCTCCTGTGAAGTGTTTGCCTGTTAGTGCTAGATTTTAGAGCAGGGGTCGGCAACCTCTGGCACGCGGCTCGCCAGGGTAAGCACCCTGGCAGGCCGGGCCAGTTTGCTTACCTGCCACGTCGGCAGGTTCGGCCAATTGTGGCTCCCACTAGCCGCGGTTTGCTGTCCCAGGCCAATGGGGTCAGCGGGAAGCCGCGGCCAGTACATCCCTCGCCCATGCCACTTCCCGCCACCGCCTCTGGCCTGGGACGGCAAACTGCAGCCAGTGGGAGCCGCAGTCGGCCGAACCTGCCGACGCAGTAGGTAAACAAACTGGCCCGGCCCGCCAGGGTGCTTACCCTGGTGAGCCACGTGCCAGAGGTTGCTGACCCCTGTT
Organism: Mauremys mutica; assembly: GCF_020497125.1. Classification (NCBI taxonomy): domain Eukaryota; kingdom Metazoa; phylum Chordata; order Testudines; family Geoemydidae; genus Mauremys; species Mauremys mutica. The sequence continues at coordinate 301,561,423 of NC_059072.1, read as the reverse complement.
TTAGAGCCTTGGCAGGGCCTCTTCCTTAGGGAGTTTCCTTTCCTTCATTTCTTCATATCCTTTTCTTTCCCCCCTCATTTGCTGGGCCTCCACAGAGCAGAGAGTGCAGCCTCTACTGCGTGGGCCCTGCTGGCAATGTGAATTTGTGAGAATCTTCTTAATTTTCCCTAGTAAAATTCGATTTTTGAGGTTTTGTTCTGTGCTGTCATTTCAGTAGAGTACTTTAACTTTGGGACTCTCACAGATGAAATCCTAAACCCTAGAATAATGCCCTTGTTTGTGTGCTACTCTTTCTATCTTCTTGTTTAAGGAGACAGTGATTACAAATTGAAAGCACTGCAAAAATCTGAACCTGACCTATGTTAGAATATTATTTACTTGCTTTGTTTAGGTGTCACATTATTGTTAAAACATGTTGGCTAAAGGAAATTGCCCATATCTGTCAACAATAGCATTGTGTGTTTGAGTAAAAAACTGTCAGAAAGAAGCATAGTGCCAGCTAAAAATTAGTTTTCTTCTTTAGTCCTGCATTGCCAGCTCCCACCCCAGTGTGACACAGTAAAGTTCTCTAATGATGATTTCACAACCATAAAAATCTGCTGGAGAATGAAACCGGCCTATGGGTAATAAAGAGATATATTGCATTATTGTGTGGTGTCGTTAAAAACCCATCATTTAGTTATGCACACTCGCCCCCAAAACATTTCATGTTCCAGTGGGGTTTCAGCACTGCTGTGAAATCACAGCATGCTGCAACTGAAGATGTAGTACCAAAGCGGGAGCCAGTTATCTAAACTGGGCTGCATATTGTGAGACTCAAAAGAAGAACAATGATTTTTAGATATGTGCTAAATGCTCTAATTAGCCTAGCTATTGGGGGGCATTGAATATGTATTGCCTAAGCTAGTGGAATTTTGACATTTCTATTTGCAAATCTCTTATATGAACATGACATGATTGTAAATGTTCTCTGTATATCTTACTACAATACTAGCTTGGACCCTGTTGCTAGGAAAATTAGACAATTTCTAATGAGTACTTGCATTTATTGTGCAAAAATAGTTGTTTGAGGGAAACAACTTGAGCACAGTTCCTTATACAATTTAGGATTTGTTTATTTACATGATGAAATGTGAGGAAGTATTCCCATGTTTTTAGCAATTAACTCAGAAAGTGTAATGGACGTGGCTTTCTGGAATACATGATGTTAAATCTAGACTAAAACTAATCTGGTCAGCTGTAAATTTACAGTGTATATGTATGCAAGAAAATAAAGTAATTTGCCTTGAAGCCTTCTCCCCTACTCCTCAAAAATTATGGTGCATTTGATAGTCTCTTGACCTGGGTAGTTAGGATTTTGCAATATTAAGCTTTGATTATAAGCATCATTAAAATATTGCCTTTTGTTCTGGTCTAGAGTGATTTGGAAAATCAAAACAGCTTTTGCAGTGTTATAAATTGAATATTTCCATATACTCAGTAATAATGCAGGAGTTACTGATTTCAAGAAGCAAATACCAGTGATGAGATGATGATGCTGAAACAAAAAATAGTATTATGTTACATTTATGTAAAGACAGTCATTCCTTTTTCTAAGTACCCTGTCTGACCTATTTACAGATGACCTATTTTCACTAGATACAGAGGATACACAAGATTTTGATGCTAGTAAAGCAGCCTGCATTTTTCATGTTATCAAGGTCCTTAGATGCTTGCATTATTTTTATTTGCAACAAATCTATTCGTTTGGAGCAAGTTTAGGTTGATTTTTTTTTCAAGTACATTACTAATTGTACATGTTAGAATGTTTTATAACATTTAGTTAGTATTAAATATATCACAAGTATTTTAACAGTGACTTTGATTAGTCAGTCTAATTCCGAGATTGTGAGAAATGCAGTATGGTCACACACTTTTGATTTGGGATGGATTTTCTTTCTTTTTTCTTGAAAATAAACTAATTGCAATAGAAACTTGTATTTGAGATGAAGTCAGAGTTAACTAGTATTAGAGATCAATGTCTCACCTTCAAGTGATATAAATGTGCGTAATTATAAACATATTGGATCAAATTCATCTCTTGACTTCAGCGGATGTGTACCAGAGACAAATTTGACCATTGGTACTTTTCTTCACATCATACAAAAAATGTTCCTATTAGTTCTTGATTATTGTAGTTTGCTGTAATCTATTGCAATATTATTATTGTAATAACTTGAGTGTGCATCCTGTTTTATGTGGTAATATTTTGAGCTGAAGACATTTTGAGGTGTATAGCAAATAAGCCCTCATCCCCACAACATAGTTAATACCAGGTCAACAGGAAGCACTCTCAAATTATTTATTTGAAAATGTAAAGTATTTACATATTAAATGAAAGATGATAAAAACCAAACTGCTAAACATTAAATTTTTTCTAATAATAATTTAAATACATACCTTCAACTTCATACATACAATGCAATTTATACCTTCAAGTCAGCGGGACTGCTATGGGTACCTGCATGTCCCCACAGTATGCCAACATTTTTATGGCTGACTTAGAACAACACTTCCTCAGCTCTCATCCCCTAATGCCCCTACTCTACTTGCGCTACACTGATGACATCTTCAACATCTGGACCCATGGGAAGGAGGCCCTTGAGGAATTCCACCAGGATTTCAACAATTTCCACCCCACCATCAACCTCAGCTTGGACCAGTCCACACAAGAGATCCACTTTCTAGACACTACAGTGCTAATAAGCGATGGTCACATAAATACCACACTATACTGGAAACCTACAGACCACTATACTTACCTACATGCCTCCAGCTTTCATCCAGACCACATCACACGATCTATTGTCTACAGCCAAGCTCTAAGATACAATTCAATTTCTCCAATCCCTCAGACAGAGACACCTACACAATCTCTATCAAGCGTTCTTAAAACTACAATATCCATCTGGTGAAGTGAAGAAACAGATTGACAAAGCCAGAAGGGTACCCAGAAGTCACCTACTACAAGACAGGCCCAACAAAGAAAGTAACAGAACACCACTAGCTGTCACCTATAGCCGCCAATTAAAATCTTTCCAGTGAATCATAAAGGATCTACAACCTATCCTGAAGGACGATCCCTCACTCTCACAGACCTTGGGAGACAGCCCCCCAATCTGAAGCAAATACTCACCAGCAACTACACACCACACAACAAAAACACACCCAGGAACCAAACCCTGCAACAAATCCCGGTGCCAACTCTGTCTCATATATATTCAAGGGACACCATCGTAGGATTTAACCACATCAGCTACACCATCAGGGGCTCGTTCACCTGCATATCTACCAATGTGATATATGCCATCATGTGCCAGCAATGCCCCTCTGCCATGTACATTGGCCAAACTGGACAATCTCTTCGCAAAAGAATAAATGGACACAAATCCGATATCAGGAATTATAACATTCAAAAACCAGTAGGAGAATACTTCAATCTCCCTGGTTACTCAATAACAGACTTAAAGTAGCAATTCTTGAACAAAAAACCTTCAAAAACTAACTCCAATGAGAAACTGCAGAACTGGAATTAATTTGCAAACTGGACACCATCAAATTAGGCCTGAATAAAGACTGGCAGCGGATGGGTCCTTACAAAAACTAATTCCCCCCTCCTGTTACTCACACCTTCTTGTCAACTGTTTGAAATGGGCCACCCTCTTTACCACTACAAAAGTGATTTTTCCTCCCTTGGTATTTTACAGTTAATTGAATTGTCTCGTTAGCACTGGCCCCCCACTTGGTAAGGCAACTCTCATCTTTTCATGTACTGTGTATATATGCCTGCTACTGTATTTTCCACTCCATGCATCTGATGAAGTGGGTTTTAGCCCATGAAAGCTTATGCCCAAATAAATTTGTTAGTCTCTAAGATGCCACAAGGACTCCTTATTGTTTTTGCTGATACAGACTAACATGGCTACCACTCTGAAATTTGTGAAAAGTGTTCACCACACATGATAGGGTGTTTTAGTCTTCTATCATTTTCCTGTGTGAGTTCATTCAAGAATATAGTAATTCTCTGGTTTCACCCACACAGCTGTTATTGGGGCATTTAGTGCACTGGATGAGGCACACCACATATTGTGATAGGCATGTGCCGGATTCTTGGATCTTGAAAGGTGTATTGTTGGTGGAGATATGTCCGCAGGTTTTGCATCTGTTCTGGTAAAGTCTGGTGTGCTTTGAGTTGGTGTGTCCTGGTCTATGGGGAGCTTGCTTCTGATTATGAGTTTGGAGAGGTTTGACGGTGTGTTTGAAGGCCAGAAGAGGGGGTTCAGGAAAGATTTCTTTCAGGATGCGGTCCACATAGACTGCGGGTTTTACTTGTTTAATGATACCCTGTATGGATTCCAGTGTGGAGTGGTATGTGACAACTAGGGGTGTGCGGGTAGCCAGGGTTTTATTTCTATATTGAAGCAAGTTCTCTCAGGGTATTTGGGTGGCTCATTCCATGATGCAGTCTACATACATACAGTCATTATATCAGTCCTTGCACTGTGGCTGACAAATATTAGCCCACCAGACTAAAAGGAAATTCATTCTGAACAGTTATTGAGAAATATAGAAATCAGACACCTAACGCCAGTCAGAGTGCAGGATAGTATATCAATGGAGTTAAAAACTGTTTCAGTTACTGAATAGATTCCCTCTGCCCTGATTGAGACAATTTTATTTCTTTAGAATACCAAAGAAATAGATATAGATAAATAGATAAGGGTTGTGAAAAATATTTTAAGTAATAACCTTGGATTTATTTTGTGTGTATAAGCACAGTATTTAAAATTCTTGTTTTCTTTGTCTCTAGCATATGATGGTGATGGAGGATATGCTAAAAGACTTTTTGCTGGGAGAACACCTTCTTCTAGTTGGCAACCAGGTAGGTTAAAACATATCTCTTTTTACAATATGTGGACCAAATTCACCATTGGTATAAGCAAGTGAAACTCTCTTTTGCTTCATTGAAGCTGCATCTGTCGTGCCATTGATAAATCTTCAGTTTCATGTGCCTACATCTGAGAATGTTATTGGAATCTAGTTTTAGAATAAGTAAATAACTACAGAGAAATCTAAATCTAAAAAGACAGATATACTAGTTTTGTGTATATATATAGCCTTTCTTGAAAGGTTCCTTAAATTACTTCTGTGCAGCAACATAGAAAACTGATTGTATATCAGATTCAGTCACTTCATGTGCTCTTAAGAGTTGATAAAGACTCTCTTTCTTTTTGTCTGGTTAATCCTGCTCAGAATTCAGGATGTGTTTTTTTGTGTGTGTGTGTTCATAAAACACCGCTTGTTATCACTGCCACCACAGAAGTTTAAGTAACAAGAGGCTAGATATTAGGAATTAATCCAGTTGACATATTTTAAATATTTTTAAAAGCAGCCACATTAAGATAAGCCTTCTTTCATGCCATGTACACTATTACTTTCCCATTCAAGGTGCTAACGTTTTCATCCTGTGTTTGCTTGCAAACGTTGTAATTAAAAAAAAAAATCTATCCTTTTCTGTTCATTTATCTTAAGTTAAAAGTTTAATCATTAGAAACTAAGTCTGATGTCACTGTTGTGTGTTATCTATTTGATAGGGACTGAAAGATTAACTCTACTAGCATTTCTTTAGTACTATAACACATATTTGTCTTTCACTTCCTATAATATAGGATCAGTGGTGATTTGTGTGTTTGGGGGAGGGGAGGACACAAAATGCTGTGTGTGTTCAATTAGTTGAAGGTTTTGTGTGTGTATGTGAGCAAGTGAGAAAGAGAGAGCGAGAGAGACAAACCTTACAGCGAATAAATGTGACGCTTAGGGGTTCATCCTAGACCAGTAAGGGGTTGTGTCACCACCTACGCTGTAACCCTGGGTGCCTCTGTGCTGTGCAGTTTTGGCTCACATCCCTGATACCAGCAGCGTTCTCCCAAGCACAATAGCTCCAGCATGGCTTTCCGCAGCCTGGTTACTTACTCCATGCAGGGTGACACCAACAGCCCTTCCAGCTCCCCTGTTGAGTCCAGTCCCGCTCAGTGGAACACACACTAAACCGTATCAAGCTTGCTGTTCCTTTAAAGAGACAGTACACAGCACCAGCTGTACTTAATCTCTTCAGTTTAAAACACTACACTGAGATGATTGATTGTGTAACAGAACAAGAGTGAGTTTATTAATAAAGAACAGATATTTAAGAGACACCAAGTAGAAGTAATTGGGATAGAAATAGTTACAAACAAAAGTAAAATATGCTTCTAAGACTAAAACCTTACTTAACAAACTGGAGGCTTTTGTTCAAAGTAATTTTCTCACCAGAGTGACAAACTAGTGGCCATTCCCCCACTGATGGCTTTGTCTACCTTGCATGTAAGTGTAATTTCATTATCTTTTCTTGGTTAATTTACACTGGAGATACCTTCAAGGAGGTGGAATCACATTCCTTTGTCTAGGACTGGGTGACTTAAGCCTGGCTTGCCAAACACATTTTACGAACATATTTCCAGTGCATATTTATAATTTTTCATATATCACCCTGTAGCGGGGTGGTTACCCCGCTCCTGCCCTGAAGGGCTTAAAACAGCCCTGGGAGAGGGCTGTGGCAGGGAAAGCAGCTAATAGGCTGATTGGGGAAGCAGCCGCAGCTGGGCCACGCCCCAATCAGGCCTCAGTTGGCCCTATATAAGAGGCTTGGAGCCAAAAGCTCAACAGTCTCTCTCTAGCTGTAGAAGGAGTCAGACCTGGCTGCAGGGTCCTGAGCAGAGTACCTGAGTGGAGCAGGGCTGGGGAAAGGCAGAGGAGCTAGGGAGGCTCCAGCCTGGAAAGCCCCAGGCTGCAGCCTAGCAGAAAGCCAATGGGTACTGGGGGTTGCAGAGGGCAGCCCAGGCAAAGGCAGCAGGTCCAAACCCAACCTTGCCGGTGATGAGTAGGCTGATACTGCAGTCTGCCGCAGGGAGCAGAGGCTAGACAGTAACTGGCAGTAGCCTTATACTGAGGCAAGGTGGGGATAGTGGGTGGGGGCTCCCCGGGGAGGGGAGACCCTGAGACAAAGGGGTTACTGCCAAGGGGCAGCACCCCAGATAACGGGGCACTGGGTCCAGGAGAGACACCGGCTTGCAGAGGGCACTCCGGAGGCTGGATGAGCTAATTCCCAGAGATGACCAGCAGGAGGCGCTGCAGGTGTGAGTCCCTGTAGCAGGGTGGACCCCTGCTCCTGGGTGGAAGGGGTTTAAAAGCGGCTTGGCAGGGCTTGAGAGCTGCTGCTCTCAAGCTGGGCTGATTGGGGGAAGTGGATGCAGCTGGGCCACACCCCAATCAGGCCACAGCTGGTCCTTATAAAAGGCTGTGAGCCAGGAGCCCAGTCACTCTCCCTCTGCCTGTAGAGGGAGAAGGGCCTGGCTGCAGGGAATTAGGCAAGGTACCTAGGGTGAAGCAGGGCTGGGGAAAGGCTGAGGAGCTGGAGAAGCTCCAGCTTAGAAAACCCCAGGCTGCGGCCTAACATAGGGCAACAAGGGTACTGGGGTTGCAGAGAGCAACCCATGGGGGGGGGGGAAGGCAGCAGGTCCAAACCCCCTTTGCCGATGATGAGTGGTGGATACTGCAGTCTGTCCCAGCGAACGGGGGCTAGACAGAGACTGGGCAGTAGCCAACACTGAGGCGAAGTGGGGCTAGTGGGGTGGGGGTTCCCCTGGGAGGGTGAGACCCAGTCAAAGGGGCACTCGGGTCTTGGGAGGGACACGGGGCCAGTAGCAAACAGGTGGATCACCGGCCTGCAGAGGGCGCTCCCGGGCTGGAAAGAGCTAATTCCCCAGAGTCACCAGCAGGAGGTGCCGCAGGGGTGAGTCAACCCATTTACAGTCCCACATCGCTATACACCCGTACATACACCATGCAATAATATTAATGGCCGGCATGTTGGCATTTCTCATATGATACCTTACATAACACCTTTTAGATACAGATTATAACAATAGTGAGTTATGGTACACTAAGCTGGTCAGGCCAGCTAAGACTCACTGCTAGATACCAGGGAGACCCTTACCCTGGCTATCACAGTAACTAACAGTTTTGATCAGTTTGTCTTTGCACGTGCACAATGATTTTCCTTTAGATACCTGTGCACATCTCCCAAAGACTTCAGTGGGTTGGTATGCATCTTAGGACAGAATCTGATCAATAATGTTAGTGTACATGCATGAGCTGTATCCTCCCGTTATCTGCAAAGGAAGGTGTACAACTTGATCAGCGAAGTCTTTTTTTTTTATGTTCTTGGACCTTTGGATTTCCTCTCTCTTCCCCTATTTTCATCACCAAAAGCCACCACCACAGCGAGGAATTGCTTGAAGCTCCTCGGTCACCTGGCAGCGTGTATGTATGTGGTACAGCATGCAAGGTTGAGGCTCAGACCTTTCCAGGTCTGGCTGGCATCAGCCTATTGGCCAGGGCATGACAGGCTGGACAAGATGGTCACCCTCCTGGGGTCAGTTCTTGAATCTTTCCACTTGTGGCTCAACCCACAGGAGGTATGTGCAGGAGTGCCCTTCACCAAGCCCCAGCACTCCCTGCCCCTGGTGACAGATGCTTCAGCGTTGGGGTGCTCACCCAGAGACCTTCAGACCCAAGGTCTCTCGTTGCAAGATGAGCTCTCCACTCCACATCAACTTCAGGAAGCTGAGAGCGGTCCACCTGGCATGCCAAACTTTCCAGGCACACTTGCAAGGGAAATGAGCAGAGGTGGTGATAGACAACACAACTGCAATGTTTTATATGAACAAGCAGGGTGGAACTCGTTCCTCTCCCCTGTGTCAGGAAGCCCTCAAGCTGTGGGACTTCCCTATAGCCCGCTCAGTTCATAGCATCCTACCTCCCAGGTTCTCAGAACGAGTTGGCAGACTATCTTAGCAGATCCTTTCATAATCAAAAGTGGTCTATTCACCTGGACATGGTGAACAACATTTTCCAAAGGTGGGGAGATCCCCAAATCGACCTGTTTGCCACAAAGAGCAACAGAAATTGCCTCCAGTTCTGTTCCTTCCAAAATCACAGTCTGGGCTCCCTCACAGGCGGGTTCCTCCTGCCTTGAGCAGACCACCTGTTGTACACATTCCCACCATTTCCACTTGTCAACAAGGTTCTGCTAAAGATCCACAGGGAAAGGGCTGTGGTCATTCTGCCAGTACGGGCATATCACGCTCCTGGAGCTATCAGTGGACACCCGAATCCCATTGCCTCTGCTTCCAGACCTGATTCCCAAGGCCATGACCACCTCAATCATCCCAGCCTTAGTCTCTTCAACTCACCACTTGGAAGCTTTGTGGTTAAACCCAACGGAGCTATTGTGCTCTGAGGCCATTAGGGAGGTCCTACTTGGCAGTAGGAAACCCCCCACCTGGGCCACCTAACTAGCCAAGTGGAAAAGATCCTCAATCTGGTGTTCTCAAGTTCACACTCTCCCAATGCAGGCACGTATACCTCTTATCTTAGATTACCTACTACATTTGAAACAGCAGGGCCTCTCGGTATCATCTCTCAAGGTCCACCTGGTGGCCATTTTGGCGTTCCATCCGGGAGCGGCCGGCCGTTCAGTCTTCGCCAACCCAGTTGTTCTCTGAAGGGTCTTGACAGACTATACCTGCAGGTTAGACAACTGATCCCGGAATCTTAATCTGGTCCTGTCCAGACCTTTAGTGTCTTTACTAATTTCCAATTGGCAGAAGGGAGAGAAATTATATCAATGAAAAATATGTGTATGGTGTGCATGCGCGCGTGCATGTGTGCGCACGTGTCTATACATACACTCATGCACACACCCCTAACCATTTTGCCAAATGTCTCAGTTTGCTTGTATGCATAAAATTTACTGAACAGTTTTGCAGGGAAGGAAATTGACAGAACTATGGATTTTAGAAGCCATATCAAGGGAGATGTCAATTTCTTTCATTTCATTGCCCTTACTGTGGAGTCTAAACAAATATGAACAGTCCTGAAGCGACCAAACAAAACATGCAGCGTTTCAAGTGTTTTCTTTCCTTTTGGAGAGAAAACGCGCACACTAGGGAAGAAGTCACAAGGCTTCGGCTCTCCATTATTTCATAATCCTAAAGTACTAACACATTCAGTCTGGTGTTGGAGGACTGAACTACTCTATTTGATACTCGCCTTTTGACACACACACACAGTACAAGCTATTCAGACAATTAATTGAAGACATTGCTTAGGCTATGTCTACACTGAGTATCTTACAGCGACACAGCTGTGCTGCGTACAGCGGCGCTGCTGTAAGGTCTCTCATGTAGTCACTCTTTGCTGGTAGGAGAGAGCTCTCCTGCCAGCAAAATGAACCCCCTCACCCAAAATGAGTGGTGGTAACTTTGTCAGCAGGAGAGCATCTCCCACCGACAAAGTGCTGACCACACCTGTGCTTTTCGTCAGTAAAACTTTTGCTGGTCGGGTGTGTGGTTTGTTTGTTTTTTCCACACCGCAATCGACAAAAGTGCAGCATAGACATAACCTTAGTGTCTGTTGATTCCTAAGAGGCCTTCTTTGAAGGCTCAATTAATATACAGAAATGCTTCATAACAAACTATATCTGTTTTGGTCCACAAGGACACTATTTTCCTCATTCAAATTCACCTCTATCAGGACATCTACAACTAACTAAAACAGAATGGTTGTATGATAATCTTCTTGTGTCAGGTTAGGTGCAACTCGCATTAACAGCAGTGGTTCTGCCATGGCTTGAGGGCAGTGTGACCCTCGGAATCCACAAAACATTCTTTACCACTCCATTGCAAAGGCAGAGTAGTCATGTTTTAGATCTTATCTGTCCTATAGTCTTGTTCAGATTATTCACTGGTTCACGTAACTGAAGTTTCAGAGTAGACGGCCAGACTCTCATGTACTCTAAAGTCAATTTATACCACTTTGCTTGATTAAACACACTGAGCGTGATGTACAGTGCACTTACGCAGTTCTCTGCCTGCATAGACTGTCTGTAATGCAGTCTGTACCACCGTGCTGCACAGCAGGTAGCATAATGGAGAAAAGGGGCATGGCCAGAAGGAAATGGCGTGGTTGTGTGGGTATTCCCAAAATTATGGGTATCCTCTTCATTAATCTGCACATAAAGAGGACAGAAAACCACAGCATGAGTTATTGCAGTTAAGCTGATGTATGTGACTTGAGGAGTGGGACTCAGAGATGCACTGGAAAACATTCCACACCAGCCCTGCTCACCAGTGCTATTCCTTGTTCATGACCGCCGGACACACGTGCTCTCTGCTCCCTCCAGGCCTTCCATTTTCCCATTCCATTGTAGTTTTCATTGCTGAACATTGGCAAATCAAAGTTGTTGTTTCTGAGCCTGTGGTGGCTGCCCACCTGTTGCTGAAAATTGACAACACTTTTATCACCAATAGAAATCATAAGCCAATTTCTATCCTGGTTGTGTGCTCATTGAACTAGCATAAAAAGCGATTTTTAAAATAAAAATGTAATGTTTAAAAGCATACCTTCTCCTTTAAACAGTTATTATTAAAGCAGGATGGAAAATGGCTTGGTACATTTTATACTGGACTTTCATAATGCTAATGTTCACTTTTCAACAAGCAGCAGGATGGTGATGACCAGCAGGAGGCTCAGAAATGCTAAACGTAGTTTACATGATTTCTAAATACAGCTAGAAATTTCAACATTTTGAATTTCCTCAATTCACATGTGGACTTTAGGATTTGCTAGTTAGCATTTGTACACTGGGTCTACTATTATTATTTTCTCCTGAGAAATGTTAGGCATTTTGCATATCTATAAGATAGGTCCCTGCAATCTAAATAAACAACTTATAGACAAAAGAGGAGGAGGGTAAAAGGTGCAACATGTTTTAAAGATGTAGCATACTCTAAAAGTGCTAAATATCATTGTTAATAATTTAAACGAAGACCATCACAAGCTCACTTGGTAGCAATTTCTATTTCTCTTGCACTTAGTGAGAATTATAAAGTAAGCCAGGAGTAAGTAGGTAGATCAAAAATTTATTAACGGTTTTAAAAATGTAACTGCCTGTAGAAAAATACAATAATTTGTCTTCCCTATGGAACTAGTATTGGCATCCAGCCTTATGCGAGGCCTTACTTTAGCTGATGCAGATGTGAACTTAGATTATTTGAAAAATTATGCTCTAACTAGAAATAAATTTTAGTGTGAGGAAATTAATAAAACAAGTGATTGACTCTTTCTTTAAGGTATTTCAAAGGCCATGTTCTATAGAAAACTTGACCACATTTCCTTCAAAGATAATATTCTTCTTCCAATCTAATTACATAAACGCTTGTGGAGAAACCAGGAGTACCATAATAGTATGTAACACTGAACAAAGCTCAGAATAGCAAATGTATATTGTTTACCTGTTTTGTGGCGTGTGACAGGGTGCTGAGCAGAAAGACTGCAGAATCAGCCCACCGGCTATGCCAGCCCCATTTAAGTGAATAAAGTGGAGCTGGCTGGAAAGAACCTGCCCTAATTGGGGAGTGAGAGCCAGCTGCCAGCCCAATTAGCCCAGGGCTATATAAGAGGCTGGGAAGAAGGAAGCCTGGGTGGTGGGATGGAGGAGAGAGCAAGGGAGAGCAGGCAGGAAAAAAGCCATTCCCTTCTGGGTTCAGGCACAAGGAACCCAGAGCTGTGTACACTGTATGGTGAGAAGGTGGTGGGAACACAGACTCGTAAATAAAAGCACCTGTAGTTTCAGAACCAGAGGGTCTCTGAGTGACTTTATCTGAGCCTAGCCAGAGGCAGGAGCCAAGAGGGCCAGCTGCGCTCTGCTACATGGAGCAATGTAGAGGACTTTTTTTTTCTTCTTCAATCTATTGCCTGTGAAGGTGGGCAGCTTCCTTTGCAAAGGAAGAATGTACCACCTCAAAGAAGGCCTTTCTATTAACATAAAGATGTGCTATATAGTTCTGGTGTGCTATATTCCTCTCAGGACAGAAGTAATGTACTAATGCTTGCTTTTCTCAGATATTTTTATTTGGCTTAGTCAAAACTTCAATACAACTGTTATTTATTCATCCTGATTTGCATATTTCTGTATTTTTGATTAATGCATATTTTTAAGCTTATATAGCGGAAATATTTCATACACAAGTGTTATGCAGATATATCTGAAAAGAAGAACTAATTTATTCTTCTAGTGCTTCTGATAAGATGATTAGTCATGTTCCTTGTGGGTGGTGATGTTAAATCTGGCTGTTCCCTGGGGGCAAATTACATGAGATGGGAGAAATTATTTGTTACCTCAGTCTGACCATAGAACATCCCAATATTTTCAGCATTTTTATATGAAGTGTGTAGTTAAATTGCTCATTATTCTAGATATCAGTGTGTAGATAAGGCCTGGTCTACACTACGGGGGGGGGTCGAACTAAGGTACGCGACTTCAGCTACGCGAATAGCGTAGCTGAAGTCGAACTGCTTTAGTTCGAATTTCCTACCTGTCCAGACACCGCGGGATCGAACTCCGCGGCTCCCACGTCGACTCCGCCACCGCCATTCGCGGTGGTGGAGTTCCGGAGTCGACAGGAGCGCGTTCGGAGTTCGAACTATCGCGTAGACGCGTAGACGCGATAGTTCGAACTCCGAGAAGTCAAACTCTCCGCGTCGACCTGGTGGGTAAGTATGGACCTACCCTAAGAGAGCAAGCTTAATTCTTGACTCTTTAGTACAAGACTCAAGGAGGGTAGCTGTATGCCATCCTTATGCTCCTTGATCTCCACAGCTACCACAGCCTTGTTTCAGGGTTGTTCTAACTTGGGTCCACTGGTAACTTCTCCTAAGAGGCTGTTCCAACATGCAGCAGCATTTCTTTTCCGTGCCCATGTCTCCAACACATTCTTTATACCAGGGGTTCTCAAACTGGGGGTCGGGACCCCTCGGGGGGGGGTCACGAGATTATTACATGGGGGGTTGCGAGCTGGCATCCTCCACCCCAAACCCCACTTTGCCTTCAGCATTTATAATGGTGTTAAATATGTAAAAAAGTGTTTTTAATTTCTAAGGGGGGGGGTTGCACACACAGGCTTACTATGTGAAAGGGGTCACCAGTACAAAAGTTTGAGAACCCCTGCTTTATACCATGGAGGCCAGGTTAGGATTGTGTAGAGCTAGCTATGCTGGCTCTTTGTCAGTTAGGATTTCCTCAGGAAGTCAGTTAAGCTGGCATTAATGGTCTCTTGATGGCACAAAAGCTGTTGTGTATTTGGTTGTCATGGGTTTTGTTACTATGGCAACTGAGTTAGACTATTAAGGGATAGCTCAGCCGGTTTCAACCGGCTGAGTGAGCTCTCTGTGTCTGTAAATAAAATGGAAGTTTTGGTTAGCTGTCTGCTCTCTGGCCTCAAATGATTGCTTCCTACACCGGCTGCCCCAAGGATATAACACTGGCAACGAGGATGGGATCCTGGTGCTGCTCCAGTAACAGAAGGAAGTAGAAGTCAAGGTAAAGACCAAGCAAAGAAAAAAAGCTGCTTGTTTGCACTGACTGTGAAAGTGAAACTAAAAATCATGGCTACTCTGACCAGGCCCCTGGAGCCTTTTGATGAGAATACAGAGCAGTGGCATGTGTATACTGAGCGTTTTGAGCTTTTTGGTATTGCAAATGACATTACAGAAGCGAAGAAAGTGCCAATATTCTTAACTGTTGTAGGGGCTAAAACCTACTCTCTGCTACGCAGCTTACTACACCCTGTTAAGCCTGAGACTAAATCTTACAGTGACATTGTGGAAATCCTGGGGTCTCATTTCTCCCCAAAACCACTGGTAATTGCTGAAAGATATAGGTTCCACAAAAGAGACCAAAAGGAAGATGAAACAGTTGTACAATTTGTAGCCATTTTAAAAAAGCTAGCAGAACACTGTGAATTTAAGGAGATGTTAAATGATGCCCTGCGTGACAGGTTAGTGTGTGGCCTCTGCAGTGAAGCTATACGGAAGCGCCTACTGACAGAGGCTCAGCTTACATTACAGAAGGCTGTTGATATTGCTGTCTCCATGGAACTGGCTACAAGGGAGGCACAATACATCGGTGCACCCCCTAGGGTGCAAAAAGTGTCACAAGAACCGACCCACAAAACTGTGCAGAGTCAAGAATGTTACCGCTGTGGTAAGCCAGGACTCCAGGCATCAGAATGCTGGTGTAAGGACCTGGTGTGTCGACACTGTGGCAAAAAGGGACACATTGAGTGTGCCTGTAAACAAAAGAAAAAGAGGCCTGTGGTCTGGCCGACAAAAAGAGGAACCTTGCATACCCTAGAGCAGACCCAGGATGATCAAGGTGACACCGCCTCACAAGAGGAAGTGCCACTGCATGTTTTGTCTTTGGCAGCGGGCTCACATGAATACTGGGTAACCCCCTTATTGGAGGGCAAACCTATACGCATGGAACTAGACACCGGTGCAGCTGTCTCGCTGGTTCCTGAGACTGTGTATAAGGAAAAGCTACAGCATCTTCCGCTTAAGGCAACAAAAACTGTTCTGAAGACGTATACAGGTGAAGCTGTGCCCATGTTGGGCACTATTGATGTTAAGGTGGAGCTCAATGGACGGGCGGCTAAATTGCCACTGTTTGTGGTGAGAGGTAACTACCCAGCCTTAATGGGTAGGTCTTGGCTTGGGAAGATTCAGCTGAAGTGGGCAGAAGTGCACCGGATGACTAAAGAAGAAACCAGTCTAACCCCTATACTAAGGAAACATGCTGCTGTTTTTGGAGATGATTTGGGAAGTATGAAGGGAATCACTGTGACATTGAACATTAAACCTGGCAGTCCACCAAAATATCTGAAAGCCCGAACTGTGCCATATGCCATCAGGCCAAAAGTTGAAGCAGACCTGGAGCGCCTGGTCACCAATGGAGTCCTAATACCAGTTACCCATAGCTCATGGGCCACTCCTATCGTTCCAATAGTGAAGAAAGATGGCTCTCTCCGGATTTGCGGTGATTTTAAAGTCACTGTCAACCCAGTGTTGTGTGCAGAGCAATACCCGCTTCCCCGCATCGATGACCTCTTCGCAGGCCTGGCTGGGGGACAAAAGTTCAGTAAGATTGATCTGAGTCAAGCATATTTACAGATGCACGTCGATGAAAAGTCCCAAGAGCTGTTGACTATTGTGACTCATAAGGGGCTTTATCGATACTGTCGCCTACCCTTCGGAATCACATCGGCTCCTGCCCTGTTCCAGAGGGCTATGGACCAGATCTTGTGTGGCTTGTCAGGAGTTCAGTGCTATCTGGATGATATCCTGGTCACTGGAAGAAATGAAGAGGATCACTTAAAGAATTTAGAGGCTACCCTACAAAGACTGGAAGAGTATGGCCTACGAGTTCGCAAAGACAAGTGTGAATTCTTCAAGCCCTCTGTTGAATATTTGGGACACATCATCGATTCTGCAGGTCTTCATAAGGCCCCTGCAAAAGTTAAAGCTATTGTGGAGGCTCCCCCACCTCGAAATGTAAGCCAGCTGCGCTCATTTCTAGGACTACTGAACTATTATGGAAAGTTCATCTCACAGTTAGCCACACTGCTAAAACCACTTCATGAGCTCCTTGGGCAGAACAAGGCCTGGAAGTGGACTGAAGCCTGTGATGTTGCATTTAACAAAGCTAAGGATGCATTGTTAAATTCTGAAGTTCTAACGCACTTTGATCCATCCTTACCCCTGCAATTGGCCTGCGATGCTTCCCCTTATGGAGTGGGAGCGGTCGTGTCACACATTATGCCTTCGGGAGAAGAAAGACCTATTGCTTTTGCTTCACGCACTCTAAGCAAAGCAGAAACTAACTACGCCCAAATCGAACGTGAGGCATTAGGAATTGTTTTTGGAATTAGGAAGTTTCATCAGTACCTGTTTGGGCAAAAGTTTACTCTTCTTACAGACCATCGACCTCTGACATCAATTTTTGGACCCTACACAGGCATTCCCCCATTAGCTGCTAGTCGTATGCAACGTTGGGCATTGATACTTTCTGCACACACATATGAAATCAAATATCGGAAATCCACTCTGCACGGCAATGCAGATGGCCTCTCAAGGTTGCCTTTACCGGTCAAACATCAAGATAGTGCCCAAAAGGAAATCTTCTACTTTGAACAGGTAGAGAATACACCCATCACTGCTACTCAGATAAAGAAGGCAACCCGCGTTGACCCAGTATTATCCCAAGTTATGGACCTGGTGATGCATGGAAAATCTCGACAAACCTCTCCGGTCTCACCCGACCTTGTTCCCTACATGTCCAGGCGGACGGAGTTATCGGTCCAATCTGGTTGTTTGTTGTGGGGGAGGCGTGTCATTATTCCACCACCCCTGAGATCACAGATGTTAGAACAGCTACATTCCGGTCACTGTGGAATAGTGCGCATGAAGGAAATTGCACGAAGCTATTTTTGGTGGCCTAGATTGGACAGTGCTATTGAAGAGAAGGCAAAAGCTTGTATGTCATGTCAGGGTGTAAGAAATGCACCCCAGTTGGCACCCCTACACCCATGGGACTGGCCTGAAAACCCGTGGCAACGTATTCACGTTGACTTTGCTGGCCCCCTTGAAGGAAGCATGTTCTTGGTGGCAGTAGATGCCCATTCTAAATGGCCAGACGTCTCCATAATGCAGTCCACTACTGCAGAGAGTACTATTCAAAAACTACGAGGACTCTTTAGTCGTTTTGGTCTGCCAGAACAACTTGTGAGCGACAACGGACCGCAGTTCGTCTCTCAGGAGTTTCAAAATTTTATGAAGGCAAATGGGATACACCACATCACGTCAGCACCATATCATCCGTCCACCAACGGATTAGCTGAAAGATTTGTGCAGACAATGAAAAACGCTTTGAAATCAGCAAAGGGACAACACTCCATTCAAAAGCGTCTGGATACCTTCTTACTTTCCTATAGAAACACACCTCATGCTACGACCCAGGCTTCCCCAGCCTTTCTAATGATGGGACGACAGCTGCGCACTTGCTTTGATCTGCTGAAACCTTCTGAACCCAGACAAACTGTGCAACATCAGCAGCAATATCAAGTCATCAGACGGGCACCCAGAGCCAAAGACCGAACCTTTAGCCCAGGACAGCCAGTTTTGGCTCGGAATTATACTTCCAGAGCTAAATGGGTCCCGGCCACAGTCATCACTCAAACAGGACCTGTTTCCTATATAGTCCGGACTGCAGAGAATCTTACCTGGCGGCGACATGTAGATCAGCTGTTGCCAGGTCATGCCAGTCTTCAGGACGCATCTGCAGTTGAGGGGTCTGACTTCACCCCTCCTGGTGAGACACCGAATCATGAGTCACCTGTTCCTGACTGTTCTCCTCCTTTACCGCCGGCAGCTGAGATACCCCTTTGCCCAGCACGAGCTGATACCACCTCCTCACCTATTCGTGCTGCGGACCCTGAGCCCCTAGTACTTTCAGGTGCAACAACACCAGAAGTTCGCCGTAATCCACCTAGAGACAGAAGGCCTCCTCATCGGCTGGATCTTTAGTTAGGGCGAACCCACGGTTATGGGGCAAAATAATCCCCAGGGTTTAGCCGGGAATGGAGGCAGTCTACCCTCCTTCTCTAGTTTAGTGTGTGTTTTATTTTGGGGATGTTCTTATTGGGGGGGGGAGGAATATGTTGTGTATTTGGTTGTCATGGGTTTTGTTACTATGGCAACTGAGTTAGACTATTAAGGGATAGCTCAGCCGGTTTCAACCGGCTGAGTGAGCTCTCTGTGTCTGTAAATAAAATGGAGGTTTTGGTTAGCTGTCTGCTCTCTGGCCTCAAGTGATTGCTTCCTACACCGGCTGCCCCAAGGATATAACAAAAGCCTTATCATGGGCCTGGATCTGTCCCAAGTGTTTAATTAAATCATTCCCTCTTGCTGGAATATTGTTCTTAGTAATAATAATAGTTTACACTTACATCCAAAGTGTTGATTTACAAACACTGTTTTAATCACTGAAGGACTCTGGTGAGGTATTCCCATTTTATAGATAAGAAAATCTGAGGCAGACAGAGGTGGTGACTTGTCACAGTGCGAGTCTGTGGGAGAGCCAGGAATAGAATGAAAGAGCTTTGACTCTGATTCCCTCACCATTTTTGCCAGTCAAGGATTTTGTGTGGTACACCACAGTATCTGTGCAGGCACATACTGTACTCCTTCAAGCAGCTAAGTTTAAAAGTTGCCCAACCTTAACTTTTTAATAATAGTTACGATCTGGTGAGGAATGCCTGTTTCTAAATATTATATGCATATTTTTAAAATACATCATTCTCACTGACTTAAAATAAAGCTACAACAAAAGTTTGATGAAACATACACAAAAGAAAAAGTCTAAGGTGAAGTCCTGGCCCCACTGGAGTCAATGGCAAAACTTCCATTGACTTCAAGGGGCAGGATTTCACCGGTAGTGGTGTTAGCACTACTCACTCCATTCCTTGGTGCTTTACAGCACCCATTTAGCATCTGAACATTCTTTCGGAAGCTAGGTATATTCTTATTCTCATCATTGGCAATGATAGCTTAAAAAGAAGTAAACAAAAGGCAGCCATGTTGTCCTCTATTCCATTAGAGAGATGAGGGGAAAAAACTACAACATTATTTAGTAGTTGGGAAATATCTAAATTGTGTGTGTGTGTGAGTTCCTAAAACAGCATTACAAACACACAGACAAACCACGCTCTCTCTCTCAATGCAGATGAAAGCCAAAAAAATCTTTCTGCTTCTAGTAGAGTATCCAATTTGTTTGATATTTGATATGTTCTGTACTGAGTTCGTATTTTGATCTGTCTCTCTGCAGCTTGGTTTTTGCCACAGTTGGCTCGAGTCCCGTTCTGCAGAGAATTAGGCATGGAATCTACTAGGGATTGGCACACGATACTGATTGTAACCATCTGCCATAGTTTTTGAAGGTCTTTTTAAAAAGTGCATTATGCAGTTCTGCCTCTGTGTAGCTGTGCTGAAACTAGGTGGTACATTTCAGTGTATCAGCCCATTTATGGTTTTAAAAATCTCACAGCAGCGTATGGAGGTGTAACCATTTCTATATGTGATATTACAGGTTTCCAGCTATGTTTTATTTCTACCTGATAAAAGGTGTGTTCTTTGACTTTGTAGAAGAACTTATGATTTCGCTATATTATGTCTTGTTCCAAATACTAGAGAATTTAAAAAGTCCTGTAATTCTTCAAGCATGTGATTACAGGATACTGGTAATTATTGAAAATAAAAATACCAGTAATACAAAGCATATCTTACCATCACATTTGTATATAAAGCTATGACTCCATTGGGAGATTCTGATGTCAAGAAATCATGAAAAACTTGACTTATTTATGTAGTGAACCTAAAGCGTGAAATATAGAGATATCCTAGAAATGTAGAGGTAGAAGGGACTGTGAAAAGTCATCAAGTCCAGCCCCTTGCTCTGAGGAAACCCCAAGTAAACCTAGACCATCCCTAACAGAGGATTGTCTAACCTCTTTTTAAAATTGTGGGGAATTCCCCAAAGATGGGGATTCCACAACTTCCCTTGGAAACCTATTCCAGAGCTTAACTACCCTTATAGTTAGTTTTTCCTAATATCGGACCTAAATCTCCCTGGCTGCAGATTAAGACCATTACTTCTTGTCCTATTTTCGGTGGACATGGAGAACAGTTGATCATAGTCCCCTTTATAACAGCCCCTAACATATCAGTTGTCTATTCTCAAGTCTAAACATGCCCATTTTTTTAACCTTTCCTCATAGGTCAAGATTTTTTAATCTTTTTTGTTGCTTTGTTCTGGACTCTTTGCAGGTTGTCCACATCTTTCCTGAAGTGTGGTGCCCAAGATTGGACATAGTACTCCATCTGAGGCCTCACCAGTGCCAAATAGAGCAGGACCTTTTACCTCCAGTGTCTTACATAGGACACTCCTATTAATATACCCCAGGAAGATATTAATCTCTTTCACAACAGCATCACATTGTAGATTCATATTCAATTTGTGATCTACTATAATCCTTGCATCTTTTTCAGCAATTTAGCCCTTTATTCCTCATTTTGTAGCTGTGCATTTGATTTTTCCTTCCAAAGTGAAGTACTTTGCATTTGTCTTTATTGAATTTCAATTTATGGATTTCAGAACAATTCTTCAATATGTCAAGGTCCTTTTGAATTCTAATCCTGTTCCACTCCTTTATCCAAGTCATTCAGAAAATATTGAATAGTGCCAGGGACTGATCCCTGCAGGATGCTATTATATATATCCTCCCAGTTTGACAGCAAACCATTGATGATTACTCTTTGAGTATGGTCTTTCAACCAGTTTCATACTCAGCAGACTGTAAGAATACATTATGGTTCCTTTGCTTTTTCTTCCCCTCTGTTCTCTCTTGGCAACCTTATATACTTCCATGATTTCAACTGCTACATTTATGTGAATGATTCTCAAATCTACTCCTCTACTTCTTTGCTCAGTCTTACATTTTCAGATGTCTCTTGAAGTGTCTTAGATGTTTCATCACAATGTCCATATTTTCCAAAATTGTGAACTTATCATTCCTCCTGATCTCTTTCCTTTGTTTCTTTTCTCTGGCTGACAACTCTACTATCTTTCCCATCTATCAATCTTGCAACCACTATGCTATGGTCTGCGTAAGAGAGGAATTGTTTCACTCTCTGAGTGATAGATGGAGAAAATTATCACTGGCCTCCACTATTATCTGATAGTCCAAGAGAAACAATGGATCAGCATGAGCCATAACTTCAGTTTGTGGAGCCACTGATTTCAGTAGAACAGGGTTAGAAAATATTGTACATGACATTGAACAAAAGGCAGTGTTCTAATGCCAGCCAATTGCTCCTAGATGTTTCCCCTGACTACCAAGTTTACAACTTTGTATTTGTATTTAGTGTAAGCCCACCATCTGCACCCCTACTGTACGTCTGTCAAATGCTGGGAAATTAAAGGGACTAGAGTACTAGAAATTAGTTAAAAGGAGATGTAGATTTCAGTCACCCAAATACTGGTGACACTATTAAATAAAGTATGATTGTAGATTATATTGGCATTCTGTATTTGCTGCTCACTTTCTCCTTTGCTTTGGGTACTACATGTTAGTCTGCTCTGTTATTAAACCAACTGCGCTGAATATGAAATAAAGCATGTAGAAATAAGAACTACAAAACCAATAATCATATTTCTAAGAGGGAATGTACAACTGGTAATATGAAAATGGCTGCACACGTATTTCTATACAGCTATTATGTGTGTGTAATGCTCCCTCTTCCGGTCGGAGGGAGGCCACTCAGGCTAGGCCAGTGGGGTCAGGACCAGAGTCTGTAAGACAGGCAAAAGCCCCAATAAGGCTGCGCGGTAAATAGTCAATACCAGGCTTTAGCCTGAACTGGGGTAGTTCAAGTAGTCATCCCTTATGTACAGTCTATCAGGGCTGGCTGGGTCCTCGGAAGCGCTCAGGCAGACAGCAAACACACAGTCTCAGGGCTGGCTTTTGCCTGGGTGGAGCTCAGGCAGACAGCAAACATACAGCCTCTAAGGGGTTGGCTTTAGCCTGAGTGGAGCTCAGGCAGCCAGCAAACAACAGTCTTTTGGGGCTGGCTTTGGCCCGGTCGGAGCCCAGGCAGTCAGCAAACAAACAGTCTGTAAAGGTGAGTGGCAAGGGAGCTCCTGTCTTGGGGTAGAGCCTCCTTGCACTGGGTATGGGGTCCGCCACCCGGCATGGAGTAGGGCCCACCCTACTCCACTGCGTCCCAGCCCAGGGCCCTGACAGGCAGGATTGGCTGCCTCTGTGTTGGCGGGGATCCAGCCGCAACACGCCAACTGAGCCATGCTGGGCTCTGCAGCCGGCTGCTCTGTGGCTGCCCCAGGCTACTTCCTGCCTCCCCAGGGTTTGGTACCTGTGGCCTCCAGACCTCTTCCGGCTTTTCAAGGTAAACTGCAGTGGGTACTCTGGGCCAGTCGTCGTCCAGGTCTGGGGATTGGGAACAGCCAGGCGCAGGCTCCTCTAGGGGCCTCTGGAGAACAGGCCAAGTGTCCTCCTTAATTGCAGGCTCTCCCCCAACTGTGCTTCAGGGCCGGCCTCTTATACTTCTGGCCATGCCCCGGTACTTCTGGCGAGGGAGGCGGGGCGATCTAGGCTCCACCCTCCATGGGGCATCTAATGCTCCCTCGCTCTCCTGGTCAGAGGGAGGCCACTCAGCCTCACTACAGTGTGCAATATATATATATTCCATGCTATATCACTTTATATAGTTGCCGCCTCTTGGAAAGATGGATTAACTAAATTGATGGAAAAACCCCTCCCGTCAATGTAGGAAGCGTTTACACTATGCTGCTGCAGCGGTGCAGTTGCAGCGCTGTAGCAGTTGTAATGTAAGCATACTGTATAGATAGATAAATCTAGTAGGACAGACAAAATATGCAGTTACAAAGAATATCACTTCTCTTTTTCAAACTAAACATTGGTGTAAACCTAATAATATAGTACTGTAATTGTGATCAAAACTTTTGTATCTTGTGTGAGATTTTACTAGATTGTAAAGGAATTCTGACCTTATTCTCTCGACAATTCTTGGATATTAAAGTACTCTTCTTTGTCTGTAATGTTTTTAATATACATTATTTCAGGGCGTGGGAAAAAACAAGATTGTTGACCGATTCCTTCACCTGTTAAATAGACCTAGAGAATATTTACAGCTGCATAGGTAAGAATGTCACTTTATATGATTTGTTTGTTTCAATGTCATCCTTATTTTCACTGCTGAGCTTTTAGATGTTTACATCTCATATTCCTGAAGTTTTATTTATTATTGTTTATTATAACTACTGAGTGCCATAGTTAGATCGATCTAACTCCTGGAGTAGATGCAGCTATGTTGACAGAAGAATTTTCCCCTGGACCTAGTTGCTGCCTCTTGGAAAGATGGATTAACTAAATTGATGGAAAAACCCCTCCCGTCAATGTAGGAAGCGTTTACACTATGCTGCTGCAGCGGCGCAGTTTGCAGCGCTGTAGCAGTTGTAATGTAAGCATACTGTAAGCTCCATTTGCAAAAGCATCTAATCCTGTTGACTTTCAATGAGACTGAGGGCTTGTCTACACAAACATTTAGTTCTCAACAAGCTGGTGTGCGAATCTACCCCATACTAGCCTGCTGCATACTAAAAGTATGTCTACACCACAGCAGCTACAGTGGTATAGCTATGGTGCTGCAGCTGTGTCATTGTATTGTAGACACTTCCTATATTGATGGAAGGGATTTTTCCATCAGTGTAGGTAATCCAGCTCTCTAAGATGCTGTAGCTAGGTCGTTGGAAGAACTATTCAGTCGATGTAGCCAGGGGCGGCTCTAGGCCCCAGCACGCCAAGCGTGTGCTGGGAGGTCCACCGGAGCCGCGGGACCGGCGACCGGCAGAGCGCCCCCTGCGGCGTGCCGCCATGCTTGGGGCGGCAAAATCGCTAGAGCCGCCCCTGGATGTAGCTGCATCTACAGTGTGAGATAGGTTGACCTAACTAAATTGCACAGAGTTAAAAATTTTTCACAGTGCTGAGCGATGTAGCTAGGTCAGTCAGATACTTATTTGTATTAAGTGCCTGTGTAGACCACGGATCAGCAACCCTTGGCACGTGGCCCATCAGGGAAATCTGCTGGAGGGCCGGGACGGTTTGTTTACCTGCAGCGTCCGCAGGTTTGGCTGATCTCTGCTCCCACTGGCTGCAGTTCACCGTACCAGGCCACTGGGGGCTATGGGAATCAGCGTGGGCCGAGGGATGTGCTGGCTGCCGCTTCCCGCAGCCCCTGTAGGCCTGCAACGGTGAACCACAGCCAGTGGAAGCTGTGAGCGGCCAAACCTGCAGATGCTGCAGGTAAACAAACCATCCCAGCCCGCTAGTCGGTTTCCCTGACAGAACGCGTGCCAAAGATTGCCAATCCATGGTGTAGACGCTGCTGACTCATGTTAACTGTTCGTTAATGCTCTTCGATCTAGTTCTGTTTGAAATGGGATTTATGTAGTTTAATCAATCTCAAATTCACACCTTTTATTAATTTAGATTAACTTTCCTGTATGTCCCTATGTAAACAAACTGTAAGACATTTTTTGAAAATTTTACTTTCACTAAATAGTATGGGGGAAATAGAAAAAGAAATAAAATGTAACTGTAGTAGGTCCTATTATAAGATGTAAATATACGTTATGAAAGATTCCCCCAACTCTTTTCTCAGAAAATGGGTACCTATCCAACTAAAAATGCTGTTGAAATATTTTTTTTGTTTCATTGGTACAATATCATAAGGCGTTCTAATGATCTACCCAATATACATATCCAGAAGTTAATTTACATGGTGTAAATTGAATTTTGAGGGATTATTTAAATTATAGAATACCTATTATTCAAGCATCAGAGGACACTTTCATAATCAGAGTTGGTGAGCTGATACCATGAGTAATTTTGAAGTCACATTTCATAAATAGATTTGTACATGGTAATGATATGGGGAACTGAAAGGCGAAATAAGTAGGATCCCTTCTGACATTTGGATGTATTTGTATTAATCCTGATTCACACGCAAGGGGTAATACAAATAAATCATAAATCATTCTTCCTAGCTTTTCTTACAATTCTTAGCTGAGTTTTCTTACTTTCCTGAGTGTTTTCTTTACATTTTACGTATTTTTTGTTCTCAGACACTAAAATTGGTACTCGCAACATTAATTAAGGGGAAACATAGATACAGTTAATAGGGAAGAACCTCCAAAACATGTGTGACTAACAAAATACCATTTAAACTGTGGACCATTTCCTTCAGTGTAAGTTATTTCCTGTACTTCAAATGTATTTTAATGCCACATAACAAGTATACACATAAATAATCACATTTATTTCTAATTAGAAATGAAATCCTAATTAAAGACAGCTTCTAGGGGCTGTTGTATAACACATCAATAAAACCATACATTTAAGGTACATAAATCGCATAACCTCAGTATGGCAGTGTAACAGGGTGGCTCACAGTTTAATGGCTGGCAGGCTGGAGCTACTGTGATTACAGAATGAGTCACACCTGGGAGAAATCAAGATGATTACCCTATATAAAACAGGACAAGGATGCAATGAAGGGGAGGAGCTCAAGAAATTGTAAAGAACTAGCAGAGAGTATGAAGGTCTCCTGCGTGAAAGTCCCCAAGACCAAAGGAGCTGTGACAGAGAGGAGCCCAGGAGGCTCCAGTGGGGAAACTCAAATGGAGTTTGGCCTAGAAGAACTGGGAAGGTGGACTGTGAGAACAGACTGGTACAGAAAAAGAGCTGCAGCTGTGAGAGAGAACGGCAGAGTGAAGTATGGACTGTTGTGTGGTGATGGACTGTATTTTGGGACCCTGAGAATTGTTAAGAACTGCTGCTTTTATTAAACCAGCCCAGGCAGGGGGTGTTATTATCCACAGTAAAGCTCGTGTGCAGTTATTAAAGGACCTGCAAGAAGGGGCTAAATGAGACAGGGTGCCTGCAAAGCTACCCTGGCCATGAAGGTGCTCTCAGTCAATGGCTACCCTGTTACAATCAGACATACAACCTCTGGCTTTGAACTCATAAAATAAGCATGGCTGGGCTAATTATGGGAGACCTTCAAGGAAAAAAAATCATTTGCAGTTAATGGTGAATATAGTAAGTGATACTCTTCCTTCTAAGGCAGTATTGAGACATTAAAGACCCCATGGCATTTTTCTTTACAAGAGTGGGAAGTGTGTAGAATACTGGCTAAATTGTTATTTGGATAATTACATTCTGCCTATAATTTAGTTGCATATTTTATTTTTTTACTCGCTATCCTAAACTGTTTTTTAGTGTTGTTTGATGCTGGTTAATGGTTGTCACATTTCTCTCTAGAAGAGATTATACTTAAATTATGGGTGAACTGATTCTTATATAGAGATTAAAAATCCATTGATAAAGTTAATATGGAACTTTGAGATCTCTCTAGATCAGTGGTTCCCAAACTTTAACAACCTGTGAACCCCTTTCACTAAAATGTCAAATCTCGCGAACCCCCTCCTAAAAATGAATATTTCCAGGGATTTTCTCCTTTACCTTATAAAAGCAGTGATCTTGGAAATATAAAATTTGTTGTTATGACATGCTTATTACACACTATTTATTATTAATTATTATTTATCATTACAGTATTTTTATTACATTATGAAAACGGCAACACTCTTCCATGATCTCACTTTCATAGCTTGTATCACTTTGAATAAACCTGTTATAAAACAAGGCACCTATGTTTCATCAAGGAGTATCAGCTGTGAAACAGCATGAAGGTATTTAAGAAGCCAACTCACAGAGTTCCTCCTACACAAGCATTCAGGTCTTGAGCAGTCCAGGCAAACAACCACGGTGACAAGACGTCCCAATAAAATCAGGACTGTCCCGATTTTGAGGAGTTTGTCCCACGTCCCGACCAGAGTACGGTCGGGACGCCATTTGTCCAAATATTTTGTTTCCTGGTCTTTGGCGGCAATTCAGCGGAGAGTCCTTCAGTCGCGGACGGTCTTCGGAGGTTTTTCGGCGGCGGGTGCTTCTGTCTTTGGTAGCAAGGCTTATTACCCCCCGCCGAAATACCGCCAAAGACCATCCGCAACTGAAGGACTGTCCACCGAATTGCTACCCAACTCCCAGACGGGTGAGTGTATTTAAAAAAAAAAAGAAAAAAAAAAGCCCTCTCCACGGCGGTCCCAATATTTTCCCCATAACATCTGGTCACCCTACAAACAACGCACGTTACAACAAAGCTTAAACTTGTTCTTCATAATAATTTTAAAAACAGTACTAGCTTCTTATTTCATTTTAAAAACAGCAAAATATATCCACCTCCCTTTCCATTTCTTATAAGGCGTCTTGAAGTTTAAATCTCCTCAGTGTGATAGATATGCTTGCGTTGATCTGCTTGGCTCTTGGAAGTTCAGGGGCTCCAGGCTGCTGGCCATGTGCTGCCAGGGGGGCCTAGGGACTACTCTATCCGCCATTAGGGAATTTTTTCCCGAGAATCCCCTGTAACATTTCGCGAACCCACAGGGGTTCAGGAACCCCAGTTTGGGAACCACTGCTCTAGATGAAAGGCACTATATAAATGTAAATTAATAAACTGTTGGTAGTAGTATTGTACTTTTAATAGTCTTCATCTGACTTATCACTTTTGACATTGCTAACTTTTGTTGTCTGTTATATTAGTAGTATAAAAAATTACCATCACGTGAAAAGAAATGAAATATTGTGTTTTAAAAAAAAATGAAGCCAAAGTTAGTAGAATGACTGACTCAAAAGTACAGTTTTATTTAAATGGGGGTCTCTGTGTGTGGAAAAGCCTTCACTGGTTTGAAGAAAAATTGATGTGACAGCACTTATTTAAAAATTACAAAGCCTCTCATGGCAAAGAGATTTTGCAATGGAAAAACAATTAAAGCTTTTCAGAAGACTCAAGGAAAAAACATAGGCATTGTTAGACTATAAAACCCTTCTTAGCACTGATGAGAGAAACAGATAGATGTAAAAATGTAAGCTCCCAGCTGCTACACAAAAATAGCATAAGAAGGTACCATCAAGTTCAGTTGGCTGGCTCCCTTGATGTAATAAAATGGAAAAGAGTCATTTTGCTTCTCTTCTTCTATCACGTTAGAAGCTAATTATATATGGAGAAAGGCTTTTGCTGGAGTGCAAATATCTTCTGTCTATTATTTAAACATTTAGTTCTGCATCTCTTAGTTTTAAATATATTTCCACTATCAAGCTGCTTTTTAGAGCTCACTTGAGACACTGATTCTTTCTGAAGAAGAGCTCTGTGTAAGCTTGTGTCTCACCAGCAGAAGTGGTCCAAAAATAAATAAATATACTACCTCAGCTGCCTTGTTATCTCACTGGTTCATCCTTTTTTTTTTGTCTAGAGATATAATAGTTATCCTTCCATTTCCATTATAAATTCTTTCCTTTGTGTGTAGAATTCTGACTCAAGCTCTTTCTTGGAT
Organism: Mauremys mutica; assembly: GCF_020497125.1. Taxonomy (NCBI): domain Eukaryota; kingdom Metazoa; phylum Chordata; order Testudines; family Geoemydidae; genus Mauremys; species Mauremys mutica. The sequence goes on along the minus strand of NC_059072.1, from coordinate 301,532,340 downwards.
GGAAGAAAGTTCAGTTTCTTGTCAAGGCTGTACAACTTGAGCTGTAGTTAATCAAATTTAAGAGGAGGTAAAAAGTTTCAGCAGCTAGGGACTGTGGAATTCACCCCAGTTTATACCAGCTTCAGAGTGCATAATCCAAGAATGGGGTCCAACATAGTAAACAGGACCTTGCAGAAGACATCCAGGACCAGTTGATAGAACAAGTTAAGAGGCGTCAATCAGGGCTGATCTTATCATGAGGTGAACTGAGGCAGCCGCCTCAGGTGCCAGACTGTGGGAGGGGTGCCAGAGTGTAGAAAATTGTGTCTGCTGCTGGTGCATATGTATTCTCTCTGCTCTAGATGCACAGAGATGGTAGAGTGCTGTTCTGGAGGAAGGAGGGCACAAGAGACATAACAGGCAAGCAGGAGAAAAGGTGAGAGGGAATAACAGAAAGCGGCAGGAGCTGCAGGGAGAGAGAGGAGGAGGAGCCTCTTATGTACCTTTCTAGCACCCCCAGGAACCTGGACTGATTAACATCAGCTTCTCAGGGAGCTTCCTGTTTCCTGCAGCTTCCCTGAACCCACTTGAGGAGAACAGGCAGTCAACTGAAGTAGTAGGAGCCAGTTAAGCCCTAAAGACGCTGATATCTTCCCTCACTCAGTCCCTGCTAGCAGGGCCGGTGCAAGGATGTTTTACGCCCTAGGTGAAACTTCCACCTTGCGCCCTCCCCCCCCCTGCGCCCCCACCCTGAGGCACCCCCCCATGGCAGCTCCCGCCCTCCGCCCTGAGGCACCCCTCCCCCCGCCCCAGCTCACCCCTGCTCCGTGTACGAGCACCCCAAGCATGCTGTGGCCGCTTCACTTCTCCCGCCTCCCAGGCTTGCAGCGCCTAAGCTGATTGGTGCCGCAAGCCTGGGAGGCAGGAGAAGTGAAGCGGCCACGGCGTGCTCGGGGAGGAGGCGAGGCAGGGGTGAGCTGGGGCGGGGAGTTCCCCTGCATGCCGTCCCCCCCTTACTTGCTGCAGGTGGCCCTCCCCATGCTCCCCTGCCCCAGCTCCCTCCGCCTAAATGCCGGCGGCGACCGCGGCTGAAGATCCAGCCGCCGCGGTCGCTGCTGAAGAAAATGGCGCCCCCCAAATGCCATCACCCTAGCCAACCGCCTAGGTCGCCTAAATGGTTGCACCGGCCCTGCCTGCTAGCAGCCTGCTTATTTGTCCCCTTGAATTGAGTGTTGAGAGCCACTATAACCAGCACAGAACAGCAGTCACGAGTGAAAGAAGAAAACTCCCCTCTGAGGCAGCATTCAGAAAAAGAAAGAAAGCAAAGGAAGCTTTTCTATCAAAGCAGGAAGGAGCTCTCCTGAGATACATAGGCACAAATGTTCACAGTGAGCCTTCTGGCCCCAGTGAGGATGTGAGATGCCTGATCTTCCAGTTAGTCAGAGTGCAGGTGACCTGGCAGCTACTGCAGCATCCATATTTCCATCTCAAATGGATCTAGCCATGCACATTCCTGAAGAAAAGTGTAGATCAGAGAAGAGTGTGGTGGAGGCTCAAGAAACAGCTGCTGCTGAGTTTAGTTCCTTAAGTCTAGATGATCCAGGTCTGTGGACTCATTTGAGTTAGTAGCATAAGGGACTTCCTTGTACTGCATGGGCCACAGCAAGTGAAAAACGTCATGTTCCCCAAAGACAATGAAAATAGAAGTTTCCATCCAACACATTACTGGCATGAAATCCCCAGTGGTGACAAAGTGGAGAGGCCATGGCTTTATGTACTCAAAAACTCAGAATGCTGCATACTGTTTTTGTTGCACACTCTTTCAGTCTAATGTTCCAGCCACATTGGGTTCTACAGGAACAAAGGACTGGAAAAGTCTGGCTAGAAATGTGACATGCCATGAGAAGGCAGCAAATCACCAGAGAGCATTCCTTAGGTGGAAAGAGCTTGAGATGAGACTAAGGTTAAAGGCCACCATAGATGATAAGCATCAAGAGAAGATTGCATCAGAGTCTCTTTACTGGCAAAATGTTCTGAAAAGGCTCATTGCCATTGTGAGAATGCTTGCTACCTAGCACTGCGTGGCACTTCAGATCAGCTGTATATGCCAAACAATGGAAACTTCCTTAAAATTGTGGAGCTGATGGCTGAGTTTGATGCTGTATTCCAGGAGCATCTAAGAAGAGTCACCACCCAAGAAATGTGTACACACCATTACGTTGGAAAAACAATTCAAAATGAGACCATCCAGTTACTGGCAACAAAAGTCAAACAGAAGATTGTGGCAGATCTGAAGTCAGCAAGATATTACTCTGTTATTCTGGACTGCACACATGACATTAGCCATATGGAACAAATAACTTTAATGGTGCATTTTGTAACAACAGAACCTAGTGAAAATGTCCCTGCAATGGTGACTGTCAGAGAGCATTTGCTAGAATTTATTGACATTGATGATACTACAGGAGCTGGTATGACAAATGTGCTTCTTAAAAAGCTGGACGATACGAGAATTGTGATAGCTGACGTGAGAGGTCAGGGCTACGATAATGGTGCCAACATTAGAGGAAAGAGGAAAGAACAGAGGAGTGCAGAAACGGATCCGAGAGTTAAACTCTCAAGCTTTTTTTGTCCTGTGCAGTTCTCATTCGTAGAACTTGGTGGTCAGTGATGCAGCATCAGCTTCTAGTGAGGCTGCTGAATTTTTTAATGTAATTCAAAGCATCTATGTATTTTTCTCTGCATCAGCTCATCGATGGCAAATTTTGAAGCAACATCTGAGAACATCCTCTCTGACACTGAAACCACTAAGTGCCACATGATGGGAAAGTCTCCCTGATATGGGCTGGGAGAGCAATACAGCGGAGCACAGACAATTCAGGAGGTTTTTCGAAAGTGCAGGGGACAATTTCCTGGTGCAAGTGCTTGAGGAACCAACTAGGGGCAGAGCTCTTCTTGACCTGCTGCTCACAAACTGGGAAGAATTAGTAGGGGAAACAAAAGTGGATGGGAACCTGGGAGGCAGTGACCATGAGATGGTCAAGTTCAGGATCCTGACACAAGGAAGAAAGGAGAGCAGCAGAATATGGACCCTTGACTTCAGAAAGGCAGACTTTGACTCCCTCAGGGAGCTGATGGGCAGGATCCTCTGGGAGAATAACACGAGGGGGAAAGGAGTCCAGGAAAGCTGGCTGTATTTTAAAGAATCCTTATTGAGGTTGCAGGAACAAAACATCCCGATGTGTAGGAAGAATAGTAAATCTGGCAGGCGACCAGCTTGGCTTAACAGTGAAATCCTTGCTGCTCTTAAACACAAAAAAATAAATTTACAAGAAGTGGAAGCTTGGACAAATGACCAGGGAGGAGTATAAAAATATTGTTCAGGCATGCAGGAGTGAAATCAGGGAGGTCAAATCACACTTGGAGTTGCAGCTAGCAAGAGATGTTAAGAGTAACAAAAAGGGTTTCTTTAAGTATATTAGCAACAAGAAGAAAGTCAAGGAAAGTGTGGGCACTTTACTGAATGAGGGAGGCAACCTAGTGACAGAGGATGTGGAAAAAGCTAATGTACTCAATGCTTTTTTTGCCTCTGTCTTCACGAACAAGGTCAGCTCCCAGACTACTGCACTGGGCAGCACAGCATGGGGAGGAGGTGACCAGGCCTCTGTGGAGAAGGAAGTGGTTCGGGACTATTTAGAAAAACTGGTCAAGCACAAGTCCATGGGGCCGGATGCGCTGCATCTGAGGGTGCTAAAGGAGTTGGCCGTTGAGATTGCAGAGCCATTGGCCATTATCTTTGAAAACTCATGGCAATCGGGGGAGGTCCCTGATGACTTGAAAAAGGCTAACGTAGTGCCCATCTTTAAAAAAAGGAAGAAGAGGATCTGGGGAGCTACAGGCCAGTCAGCCTCACCTCAGTCCCTGGAAAAATCATGGAGCAGGTCCTCAATGAATCAATTCTGAAGCACTTAGAGGAGAGGAAAGTGATCAGGAACAGTCAGCATGGATTCACCAAGGGCAAGTCATGCTGACTAACCTAATTGCCTTCTATGACAAGATAACTGGCTCTGTGGATGAGGGGAAAGCAATGAATGTGTTTATTCCTTGACTTTAGCAAAGCTTTTGATACAGTCTCCCACAGTATTCTAGCTGGCAAGTTAAAGAAGTATTGGCTGGATAAATGGACTATAAGGTGGATAGAAAGCTGGCTAGATTGTCGGGCTCAGCGGGTAGTGATCAATGGCTCCATGTCTAGTTGGCAGCCGATATCAAGCGGAGTGCCCCAAGCGTCGGTCCTGGGGCCTGTTTTGTTCAATATCTTCATTAATGATCTAGAGGATGGTGTGGACTGTATCCTCAGCAAGTTTGCAGATGACACTAAACTGGGAGGAGAGGTAGATACACTGGAGGGCAGGGATAGGATACAGAGGGACCTAGACAAATTAGAGGATTGGGCCAAAAGAAATCTGATGAGGTTCAACAAGGACAAGTGCAGAGTCCTGCACTTAGGACGGAAGAATCCCATGCACTGCTACAGACTAGGGACCAAATGGCTAGGGAGCAGTTCTGCAGAAAAGGACCTGGGGGTTACAATGGATGAGAAGCTGGATATGAGTCAACAGTGTCACCTTGTTGCCAAGAAGGCTAACAGCATTTTGGACTGTATAAGTAGGGGCATTGCCAGCAGATTGAGGGATGTGATCATTCTCCTCTATTCGGCATTGGTGAGGCCTCATCTGGACTACTGTGTCCAGTTTTGGGCCCCACACTACAAGAAGGATGTGGAGAAATTGGAAAGAGTCCAGCGAAGGGCAACAAAAATGATTGGGGGCTGGAGCACATGACTTATGAGGAGAGGCTGAGGGAACTGGGATTGTTTAGTCTGCAGAAGAGAAGAATGAGGGGGGATTTGATAGCTGCTTTCATCTACCCAAAAGGGGGTTCCAAAGAGGATAGATCTAGACTATTCTCAGTGGTAGCAGATGACAGAACAAGGAGAAATGGTCTCAAGTTGCAGTGTGGGAGGTTTAGGTTTGATATTAGGAAAACCTTTTTCACTAGGAGGGTGGTGAAGCACTGGAATGGGTTACCTAGGGAGGTGATGGAATCTCCTTCCTTAGAGGTTTTTAAGGTCAGGCTTGACAAAGCCCTGGCTGGGATGATTTAATTGGGGATTGGTCCTCCTTTGAGCAGGGGGTTGGACCAGATGACCTCCTAAGGTCCTTTCCAACCTTGATATTCTATGATTCTATTCTAAAGTTGAGTGGAGGTGATAAAGCCTATGAAACACCAAATTGGGAAGATAGATGAAGCCATAGTTGCCATTATGGAGGATAATGCTATGACAGGAACTGTTTGTGGGAGAACAGTGGCAGAGGGAAATGGAATCACCAGAAACATATGTAACTTCAAATTTCTGTGTGGCTTAGTGTTGTGGGATGACATACTGTTTGAAATAAATGTAAGCAAGAGACTGCAAAGTGTCGACCTTGATATATCTGGAGCAATGGAACAACAAGACAAAGCCAAGTCATACCAGTCAGATGAGGGATTTCAAAACGTTCTGAAGAGTGCCCAGAAGTTGGCAGAGTTACTTCACACTGATGCTATTTTCCCACCCATTCAAGAATACATTTTGATTACGAGGCATGGGATTATCCCATAAGAGACTCCAAACAACAATTCAAAGTTGAATTCTTTAACCAGGTGCTAGATTGTGCAATACAGTCAGCTGAAGAACGTTTCATGCAGCTCAAGGAACAGCGGTATATTTGGGATGTTGTATGATATTCCAAAACTCCTCACTATACCTGAAGAAGACCTACACCAGCAGTGCAGGGCACTAGAGACAGTGTTGACACATAATGACACGCACAATATTGATGCGAGTGATTTAGGTGATGAACTGAAAGGCTTTTCAAGATACATTTCAGCAGGATCAACTCAAAAGGCTGTTCTGGAATATATGTGCATAAATAAGATGACCACCCTCTTTCCAAATGCTTTTGTTACTCTGTGCATACTTCTAACACTTCCTGTATCAGTTGCCAGTGGAGAACGCAGCTTCTCCAAGCTGAAGTTAATAAAAACACATCTATGCTCCACAATGACACAGGAGAGGCTGGTCGGCCTTGCAACCATCTCAATAGAGCATGAGCTGGCCCAGACTGTGGACCTTCAGCAAGCAGTTCAAATCTTTGCAACCAAGAAGGCACGGAAAGCACCACTTTGATTATTCAAACAGATAAAAATGCCAGTATTTACTACACAGACAAGAAAAGTTACATGTTCCGGTGTTTGAAAGTGTTACTTAAAATTTTTGAACAAGGCATATTAAGTGGTTAGTTCTCCTTTATTGGGGTAGGTAGCAGAGCAGTACCATGAGAGGAGTAGAACAGGAGGAAGGCAGAATTGAGACCTTTCAAAGTTTTGGCCCAAGCGAGGGGGTATGGCGCTGTCATTTGAGCTCCCCGCCTCAGGTGCCAAAATGTTGTGGTCCGGCCCTGTGCAGAAGGTTAAGTTTTCAAATCTAACAAACCAGGAATTCTGAATTTCTGTTAAAGAAAGGTATGAAGAATTCAGTGATATAGCTATGAAAGTGTGCTTCCATTTGTTTTCAGTTACAGATTCAACCAAATTGAGCAACTATGCAATTTGAAACAGGTCCATTCTTCTCACTAAAATCTTTGGCTGTGTGTGACCATGCCAGAATATCCATATTTCCAAAGTATAGTTTTAAAAACCCAGATTAGATCAGGTTATATGAGTAAACAAACTCTATATAGTTGAATATAGTTGCAAAACCATAGAAACCCTGGTGTTCTTCTTTTATCTACTGTCTTGAATATAGTATCCTGAGTCATGAAAAAAAAAAAGGGTGAGAGGTATATGGTTTCGGGGAGACACCACGTTTTAAAATATCTGTAGGCTTGGAAGCATTCAGTAAGTGTCTGTAAACATTGATTTCACCATACATACCTTAATTGTTGAAAAAAATATGTCTTTTGATAATCAAAATTTACAAGTAGGAAGAGTAAGAAAAATGCTGCTTGAGAACTTTAGAGCATCTGGCTGGCTCTGTCCTGAGAGAACTCTCCCTAAAAATATCTCCCTGGAAAATTGAAATGAGTCAGTGCCCAGAAAGAGAGAGAGGAGGCCTGAAAATCCTAGCTACTTCATGCTCTTGCCTTTAGTTTGGGACATAGTTGTTCTCTATACTCTCCTCTGGAAGGCTGTCTTTGAGAATATAGACTGCTGTACCTTTTCATGAAACTAGAGGTTGTAGAATCTCTCTCTCTCTCTCTCTCCTTTTAACTGAATAGAAATACAGAAGCAGGTTTAGTCAGGGTGCTCCTTTAAGTAGCCACATTAAGACTTCAGTTCATTCTTTGCTATCTACTAACTGAAATTTCAAAAAACTTCTCCCCCACCGTTTGTGTGTGGATGTGCTAAGGTGCACAGTGGCTTTGCTGGTAAACGGTTTGACATAGTATATTTGTATATTTGTCACTGGTAACAAAATACCAATATTAGATGTATATAGCAATGTTAGGTATTTGGAAGACATTCTTACTATTATTTAAAATGACTTTCACTGCTTTGTTGCTGGCTTTCCCTATTTTTGTAGGCTTTTTTTTTTGACTGAGAATCTGCACTGCTACCACTGCAACTCCCTGTCATAGCTAATATATTTGTTTTAGTGATTGATGATTAAAGGGGTGATATTAATTCCTGTTTTGAAAAGCTATACAGTGTGCCTTGTGCCTTTTCCACTTCACTGATAAACTGATGAAGTATGCCAGTTTTAAAAAGAAGAGACTGACTCGACACATATGCTGTCTTTTCAAAATAAACATAATTATTTTGAGATCTTTAACAATCAACTGAACAGGGGGGTGGAGGGGAATGACCTTTTGGTGTCCCTACAAGCAACACTTAGTATAAATTGTGTGTTAATCTTTTGATGTTAATTTTCTTTCCCCTCTTTACAGATCACATAATCATTATAAATCTAATTATCTGCGTTCCCAGTTGGGATCATTTGAAATTACCCTTTAAGCTTTGACTTCAGATTTTTTTTAAATTTTAAATTAAAAAGTTGATTTAAGAAAGAAGAGCTTTAGTGGTCCAAGACTGCTTATATAGTAGAATTAAGATATAGCTGTTCTGATATTTTGATGGGCATCTTTCTCTTACCAGGGTAGTTAGAATCTAGGACAGCAGGGAACGATTTAAATGACAAAATATATCTGCATGTTTACTTGAGTTTGGCAGGTCTGTCCATTTTACAAGTACTGTTGGTGAGAGAAACAAGCTTCCAAGCCACAAAGAGCAGCTCTGTGGGGCTTGAAAGCTTGTCTCTCTCACCAATAGATGTTGGCCCAATAAAATATACTACCTCACCTATCTTCTCTCTTCTTCTCCTGAGACCAACATGGCTACAACTACATTGAATTTTACAGGTAATCACAGAAACAACATTTTTGTACTAATGTCCCTGAGAATTTCTTAAATTGTTCTCTTATAGAGTTTTAGGTTTGGGGTTCAGTTATATACATTTATAGACAATTATGCCAAAGTGAGGAAGAAATGTTAAGTGACAATATTATACTTGATGTACCAGTTGAAAGTGTCATTGTTGCTGTAATCTATGCAGACATATAAAGAATAAATATCTGTTCTTTGTTATGAATTTGAGTAGTAGAAATGCATGTCTAAACTATTTATATTTGTTCATACATCACTGAACAAAATAGCCTAAAACTGTGCTTTATTCTTTGAACAGTTTATGAGATGGGAAATAAACATTAACAATAGTACCTTTGTGATATAAATTCCTCTTCATTAAAGAGCATTGAAGGAGTGACTATCATGTAACTGTTAGTTCCATTTTTGTGTATGTTTTCAGTCATTATAATGTTGCAGTGTAAGACTTGCAAGCATTCGTCCAAGCTTGTGTTTTCGATTCCCATCAGTAGCCTTTCATAAACTGTCTGACTGGCACTGAAATTGGCAGATTCCAGCTGCTAGATAGCTTATTTACCTTGTTAGAAGCTGAATTCGGCTTGAATTTGCTGCTGTTTGGCAGTCATGGAGAAATACAATTAGGATAGAAAGGCAGAGATTTTCACTTTCCTCTCAAGTTGATCTTAGTATTTCCAGCTGTTCTTACACACAATATATGAGTTGTAGGAGGACATCTCCCTCATTGAGGAGTTAGCAATTAGAGTGAGATGATTTCATTATAATTTAATAAAAAATTGGCAGGGAGGGGATATATAATTTCCCCATTTGAAGATGGCACATTGATTGGAAAGGTTAATTTGACATATAGTTTCTATGGGCTTGGTTCTGCCACCTTCCTCATGCTGAGTTGTACCTTTTATAGCACAAGTAGTTCTGCTGATGCCAAAGTAAAATGTGTTGCTGAAATAGTGATAATAGCTTGGCTGAGGAATCTTACGGATATAATTATAAGTGTACACAGAGAACGGGGTTAAGGTCTCACAGGCTCCAGAGCATCAACTTCACAGAGAAGACAGCAATCGGGGGACACTAAATACAAGAATGGAGTAGCTTAGCCCTCAGCAATTAGACAACTCAAAACAGTCCCTGAACTAATAAATATTTCTCCAACCTCGGTCATCCCAGAATGACTTATTTGTGTTCAGCTGAAATACGATGAGACTGTTATTAATCATGAAAGCAGACCAAAGTTCACTGGAAGGAACATACATTCTGCCTCAATAAATGGCCGAATCAGGTCCTCTGCTTTCTCCTCTTTCACTACTAGAAAATGTGATTTTCATCACCTCCAGCTGGAGAGGAGGCAACTATCTGAGAGGCCTCCCTTTCATCTTCCTAGCTGGCTGGATTTTGAATCACATGGCCTGTTCCTGTATAACTTAGTCTACCTGAGCCTAATAATTTGACGGTTGAGCAGTAGATCCTAAATGATATGGGATAATTTCCCAAAGAGATTCTCCTAACATTCCACCCTCTCAGCCTACACAAGGATTTGGACAAAATTCTCCTGTTTTCAAGATAAAAGATTAACCCTAATGAAACCAGATGTTTGTTCTGGATTCCTTACAACATACCCTCGACCTCTCACTCTCCCATCTCAGTTAAACAGTGTCATATGCTTATTTTTCTGTTAGCTGAATGTAGGCCAATTATAAAAGGGATCAGAGCTTGTTCAAACACTTCCCTGGTAATGTCCTAGGTGGAAAATACGTCAGCCACTACAGAAGAAATCTAAAGCTGTCACCTGGACACCATCAATGCTTCTATAAAGCATTACTAGTTTGACATTCATTCCTCTGTGGAAACATCATTCAGCAAGAAGGTGCTCAGAATACACTCATAATACCAATTCTAGGGAAGAGAACATTATTCTTTTGTCCTACTTCTCTCTCTCCCTCCTCCTCAACTATTTTTTCCTTACATCCCATATGTCTCAGAATGGGGAAGAGGTCAGGATCCAGAATGGAAAATTTGTTACTCAGTGATATCCCATCGGGGACTGATCTCTCCCCATAGCCTTGCCCGCTCAAGTTAAGTCTTTTACGTGGCTCCTTCAGGTTCCATTCCTATAGTTTAATATTAAATAGTAATTCCTTATTCATCTATTAATAAGGATTTAGCATTTCCAAACAGCTTTAGAAATATTCATCTGGAGCGAGGGTGGATGGAATGTGGCCAAGCCACAGACCTGATGAACAAATCTGTACTGCCTCCGGTATTTGCAGTAAGAGAGGATCAACCCAGTAGTCTTGCACTGGCAGAAGAAGTTAGACCCAGAAAGTAACAAATTTTCCACTTATTTTCAAATAAGTTGCTTAGAGGACTTAATATCTTGGGGAAATTGGAAATGGGATATGGAGACTTTCATTCTCTAGTTGACTGATTTGAATTATGATCCAGTTTGGTAATATTGACCAATATGGTTGGTGACCTGTGTGAAATAGATAGTCATTTTGTTCCCGTCCTTTGGTGGCCTGTTTGAGATAAGTAGTGATTTTGAACCAGTCCCTTAGTGAGGAAGTGACTGCATTTAAAAAAGGCAACATTGCATTTAGCACTAATTGGCGCCCTGGTTAGTCTCAGTGCTTAAATTGCCAGCAGGATTGAATGGGCATGGTAATTGCATTAATTAAGGTAATTAAATATATCCTAGCAAGAATCTCTTTTTTCCAGAATAGATTATTTTTGTAAGACTTACATAGTTTTAAAGAAAATGGTCAGAGTCAGCAGAGGGATTAGCTCTTCTCTTCTCTTCTACCACCAGTAGTTGATCAAACAATCTGTTCAGTAAGTGCTTCTGCTAGTGGGATTTTCTGAGGTCTCACAGCTACTCCACTGGATACTAGGAATCAAAATCAGGATTGTAAACTAATTGACACAAGTTAGTGTTGAACGAATGTGTAAACTCCAGAAAAAAATCAATCTGGGCTAAACAAAGCACCAGCAGCAATGCTTAGCTACCAGAAGGAAAACCTGCCTAGGCAAAACAAGTATAATCGTGGGATGGTGTCAGGAAAAAAATGTCAACAAGAGTTTTGGCGACACTGTCATGAACCCAGCAGCATCATGGTTGAGAAGAGCTGATGGGTTTTTCTTTTTGTAGAGGCAAAAATAAGCCAGTAGGAAATGACACTACATCATTTTGGTTTCTGCTTTTAATAGGACAGAACTGATTGTCTCAGTTAAACAGAATGACAATTTATTAGACCATTTTTCTCACCTGCTCCTATGTTCCCAGTTCCTTGCTTCTGTGCGGAGTGTGATGAGGCTGCAACGCTCTATTGCTCATGTCTCTGTGAGAGCCTGGCTAATGTTGAGAGATACTAATTAGTAAACATCAACTAGGGAAACTGAGAGTTTAGGTCATTTGATGTGGGGAGTGAAATTCTGCAACTTGGTGACAGAAATGCCAGTTATTCATAGTTTTAGCTTTAAAAAAATCTAGTCAGCAATGTTGAGAAGTCTCAAATATAGCGTACAGTAGAACCTCAGAGTTATGAACACCTTGGGAATGGAGGTCGTTCATAACTCTGAACTAAACATTATAATTTTTCTTTCAAAAGTTTACAACTGAACACTGACTTAATACAGCTTTGAAACTTTACTATGCAGAAGAAAAATGCTGCTTTCCCTTTATTTTTTTAGTAGTTTATATTTAACACAGCACTGTACTTTTTGTTGTTGGTTTTTTGTTTTGTTTTTTTTTGGTCTCTGCTGCTGCCTGATTGTGTATTTCTGGTTCCAAATGAGGTGTGTGGTGGACTGGTCAGTTTGTAACTCTGGTGTTTGTAACTAAGGTTTGACTGTAGTCACTTAATGTGTATGTCTCTACTTTAATGTAGTTCAGAAAATCTCCATCTTGTACTGAAAGACTTGAGTCAGTTTTGTATGTTTTCTGTCATGTAATCCACATTAAATTTATTGAGGAAAAGTGGAAATTATTGAAGCCTAACTGCATATTTTATGTTTATGAAAGGAAAGACTAATGCCAGCAGACTGACAGGTTGTTAATATCTACTGCACCTGGTATGCTAAGAAAATATTGGATTTTGGCATACTGGATTTGGTTATACTGATCTGCAGGACAGGAGGGAAATCACTAGAATTAATTCTGGGCTATGCCAGACATTTTGCTTTCCTGATTAACTGCAAGTCCCCCAAATACTTTTTGAAAATATTGTGAAAAGGGAAGGAATGGATAATAGCCAGGGAATTGAGAAGAGATTTGGAAATTGCTTTGTGGCTATCCTGGATACTTTCTAATGCCATGCAAACTATCTATCTTCAGATTTACTTTTTTTATCAGGAGATATTGGAATATGTTATGTACATGCTATAACTCCTGCATGCCAGTAGGAACAATTCTATAATTATTTTAGAATCATAGAATCATAGAACTGGAAGGGACCTCAAGAGGTCATCTAGTCCAGCCCCCTACACTCAAGGCAGAACTAAGTAGTATCTAGACCAGGGGTCAGCAACCTCTGGATGCGGCTCGCCAGGGTAAGCACCCTGGCGGGCCGGGCCAGTTTGTTTACCTGATGCGTCAGCAGGTTCAGCCGATCACGGCTCCCACTGGCCGCGGTTCGCCGTCCCAAGCCAATGGGGGTGGCGGGAAGCCACGGCCAGCACATCCCTCGGCCCGCACCGCTTCCCGCAGCCCCCATTGGCCTGGGACAGCGAACCGCAGCCAGTGGGAGCCGTGATCGGCTGAACCTGCCGACGTGTCAGGTAAACAAACTGGCCCGGCTCACCAGGGTGCTTACCCTGGCGAACCGCATGCCAGTTTGCCGACCCCTGATCTAGACCATCCCTGACAGATGTTGTCCAACCTGCTCTTAAAAATCCCCAATGATGGAGATTCCACAACCTCCCTAGGCAATTTATTCCAGTGCTTAACCACTCTGATGGTTAGGAAGTTGCAAAGTTGCAATATTATGGAAACCTTTTATTCTTTGAAGTTGTTGCTGCATCTAGTATTGATTTCTCTGTGCAAGACAGAAATGGATTAAGATAGTAGGAAAGTGATGTTTCATGTTACATTTATCTGTAAAAAACACCCCGCTGCAAAGATTTAATTAGCAGTCTGTGTTTTTATTATGGTCTTGCTTGGGGTTTTTTGTTTTGTTTTTAGCAGAGACCTTAGGGCAGATCAGTTATGACCTTTGTTAAATAAGGCAGCAGTTGTTGGGGATAGAAATGCTACTGACAGCAAATAAAAGAGATATGGATGTTAACTAAATCCAGATTTCAGCTAAAATTGGATGCTTTCCATTTTACAGTTTACTACAAACAATGCTATATTTGATTTCCTGTGTCTATGAAGCCTGAGTTCTTGCTGGTTTTTACAAATGTGTTACAAAATCTGAAGATAAATCTAAGGTCAAAGTTTTGACTGATGAATAACCTTAGGTTAAGCAAACAATTCTGCTTCAGTAGATGGCTATGAAGGTGAGCGTGATTTTTGTTAAATCAAATCTCGTAATAAGGTTTGTGGTTTAATCAGATAAAGAGATATTGTGTTTCACCTTCCTGAACTACAACCTGTTCTTCATTTGCTACACATTTAGTTTTAATTGAAGTCGATTGTACTAACTGAAATTAAAGAGTATACTCTCCCTACATTTTCATCAGGCTGTTTTTAAAAAAAACCTCCCTAAATGCATATTATTTTGGAAAGAAAGGAACATCGTGCCGTTAAAAAGCAAAAAACAACAACTAACTTTTACACTTTATGATACGATGATGTATCAACTGCTAGTAAATAGTTATTCCATCTGGTGCATTTCAGATAGTAAAAACTGAAAAATGAACTGTTTTCTGGTCAGAACTATTTTTTTTCTAATCTCACTTCCTCTTGGAGATAGTGGTATGGAGCAGGACAATTAAAATATTAACTGGACTTCACTTTGACACTGCTAAGCAGTTTGCTTTATCTGAGGGGATTTCTTTAACATTTAGAAATATTTTTCATGAAAATTATAGTTTAAAACATGCATGCTTTACCCAGAACTAGTGATAGCACGTTCCACTTCCATATGGGAGAGGCGGGGTTCAGTGTTTAGATTTCTCACTTCTCAGGTTCAAAGGAGCAAGGAATTGCTATGAAAACCTTGAGTGAGGAAGAGAGATTGCTAAACAGTAACTTCTCTGACCAATTAGGGATCATGGCAATGGTCTCTCTAATCATCCTCAGTACACTTCTTCTTATGGGTCTTAAAAAGTGGAGTGGAAAAGTCAGGCTCTCTGGGGCGCCCAGGCACCTATCACTTTGGTACCTCATGAAATTAAAAAATAAAATTACACTTTGCACATGACATCACTATGTTACTCAACCCTGTACATTGGTTCAATGAGTTTCTGTACTCTGGTGCATAATGGTTTGTGGGCTTTTCATTTATCATTGCTTTTCCTGTTACAGGAGAGAAAATTCTGCAGTATTGCTCCCAAATAGGGCTTTCAGTTTTATTTTTTTTCCTTTTAGTTCCTAGTCAGTTTTATTTTGTTTCCAATTGCATTTTTTTTTAATCTCAGGGATACCACTGTACAGAGCCTTACTCTGCAGCCTTCCGTTACAGATGGTCGTATTACATATGAAGACTCACCACTGGTCAGTATTTAAATTATGTTTGTAGATTTGAAAATCTCTTTTCTTTTATAAAACGATGTTAAAAATATTTATTGGAGGCTCCAAAAAGGCCAAGGAATTCTGGGCTAAGTTAGAACATTCTTATCCCTGTGTTCTGGGTACTGTAACTTTCATGAGAATGTTATAATTCAGCAACAGAATCAAATATGGCAAGACATTATTGGCAGTATTGGGCAACTTCTTATTGTTTATTTCACGTACATTTTGTGTGCCACAAGCCAATCAGTGTAGTATTCTGGGGTCTTGGTGTATCTGACATGCAGAAGGAGCATATTTATTTATTTCACTTTGGAATTACTTGATGCACTGAAATTTCCCCATGTTTCCCTTCCAGTTTCTAAACACACATCCTATATACCCAGTGGCTCAGCCTCCTGACACTTGTGCCCCACTCCCTAAACCCTTTACTGCCTTCTGCTCCATCTTCCCAAGCAATCAGGACTGCTTACGTTAGCTACAGTTTGCGTCAGACCTCACCTCCAATCAGCAGAATCTGGTCCTGCCCAACCTCCTCATCTCCCTCCCAGCTGCAGCACCCCCTTCCGCCTGGTTCTGCTTTAACAGAACCACTCTTGTCTGTCACAGCAGCTTCACCTCACCCTCACCCCAGAGCAGTGGCATCTCTTCATCCTCTTCTGGCATTCCCTCTTCATTTCAGTATCACCTGCTGCCCTTCCTCTATACACGCCAATGCATTGCATGTTGGCAAAGCCTTTTCCATGTGTGCACGGGCAACCACCGTTCATACACAGGCACATGTTGTGCGCATATGCAAGAGAATCTGTTTCTGCACGTCATGCCATTCACTGAATTCGGGTTCTGGTATGATTGACAAGGCCTTTTCTCCCAGCACCATTTGCCCACACATCCACTCCATTAGCTAGGTAGACTTCAGAGGTAGTCTTCAATAATATATATGTTAAAAATTTTTTTTACATGGGAGCCTGTAGTTAGACTTCCAAGTCCATATTCAGACACCAAGATCAGTAGTTTGATTTTTCAAAATGCTGAACACTCAACAGTTTCCATTGACTTTCTGTTGGAAGAACACTGGAAGTTAGTGAGAATTGCTGTGAGTTCAGCTCTTGAAAATCATGCAAAATGTTACTACAAGAAACTGAGAAATCAGTGTTGCTGTGTGTGTGTGTGTGTGTATGTATGTATATATATACAGTTGATTTCTTCTGTCTTCTAGGTGAAATCAGTTAAGTTGGGGCATATTCTGGTTATCGATGAGGCAGACAAAGCACCTACAAATGTTACCTGTATTTTAAAAACTCTTGTGGAAAGTGGAGAAATGGTTCTGTCGGATGGAAGGCGCCTTGTTGCCAGTAAGTTGCTTTTATAGTCTACGGTAAAACATAGTATGTTGCCATATTCCAGCAATTGCATTTGTTAAGCCATAACTACAAAAGAGTCTAGTGGTCGAAAAAATGTTTGCTGTGCAAACATTAGCTATTAGAGTTTTAATTAGAGTCTGCAGAGAGGCTCCGTAAACATGCCCGTGAGACACCACATTAGCGTTTCAGTTGTTATTGTCATTGAAAAGTTGTCATTTTACACGGGAAAAAGGGGGTTTTACTAATTGGCAACCCTGTCGGCTGGGGATTCAAAAATCAAGTTGAGCTCTGTCTTCATCACTTCCAGTAATAAGGATGCATTTGACCAAATTGTGCTCTTGGTTACATCTGTGCAGTCCTATTGCTCAGAACGTATTTTGGCCTGCCAGATCCATATCTTAGGTTTTGGATCCCAGGTTGAATTTTTTCAGGGCTGGCAGTTAGCAAAAATCTTTGTGTGTTTTTTGTTGTTGCTGTTTTACTTGTAAGCTGAGAAAATGTCATCATTAGAATTTCATCAAGTGAAAATCATTGGAGGAAAAAACTGAAACACATTGGAATTTTTACAGTTACTTTTCAGAGCGGAGCTGTATTTGAAGTGCATCTTCACTGTTAGTCAATACAGTGCTATATGTGTGATGAAAATAGAGGTGGTGTTTTTCTTTTAACAGATTAGGAGCAATTATTCAGTATTCAAGTGATATAATACACCTCTACCTCAATATAACGCTGTCCTCGGGAGCCAAAAAATCTTACCGCGTTATAGGTGAAACCGCATTATATTGAACTTGCTTTGATCCACCGGAGTCCGCAGCCCCGCCCCTTCTCCCCCCGAGCACCGCTTTACCGCGTTATATCCAAATTTGTGTTATATCGGGTTATGTTATATCGAGGTAGAGCTGTACTAGAATTATGCTGGGTGACCACAAATCTCTAGGGTGTTATTTAAAAGAAATAATGTCTAGTTGTTTAAATTAATATCCTGGTTGTGTAATCGTGAGAGGTTTCCCTGGGGTACCAATGAAGATATGCTTCCAGGGAGCAGGTGGGAGAACCAGTTTGCACATTCTCTGCACACGTGGCTCTGCCTTCTTACAGATTCCCATGGGTCTTCAGGTTTGTGGACAGGGTTTTCTGTAGGAGGGCAAGCCCCAGATCTCTTCTCCCTGCCTCACACTGGGCATTGTGTAGAAATCTCCACAAGGGGTTTCTCATGGATATATCTTGTGCTATCAACCTTATCAAGTTTTACTGAAGGCACAAGTTGTTCTGGTCCTGAGATATTCAATGCATCGTTGAGCTTGGAATGATTATTCCTCTAGGTTTATGAAACAAAATAATTATAGCCAAGTGCCTAGAGCTCTCATGGTGGAGCAACATGCTGAGAAAGATTTCGGTGTTTTTTTGAAGATGTACAGATTTCTATTGTTTGGTTCATAACTGGCAAAACTAAAACATTTTTTTAACAATCTGTTTTCCAGATCCTGCTAATGTAGATGGGAGAGAAAATGTAATAGTAATTCATCCTGATTTTAGAATGGTAGTTCTAGCAAATAGACCCGGATTTCCCTTTTTGGGTAATGATTTTTTCGGCACACTAGGTAAGTGATTAGTATTAAATGGGAGCACTGTAAATCAGGTATATTTAATGGTATTGTATGTGGGAGAACATTAGCTTTCTTTCTTTTACTTGATCTCATGGTGAGAGGAAGAGTGGGGTTGTTGGGATGGGGAGAGGATCCCTAAATCTGTTACTTCCGGGTCCAAGGCAGGATGCTCATTGCCTCAGACGTGACCCTGTTTGGGATGGACATCTGTTCAGCAAGAAAGTAAGTTCCACCTAGGTCCTGTGGGCAAGGGTAATCCAAGGCCCTTCCGGGAAAGTGGTCCTCAAGCACAAATGTTTTGCAGTCCTAATGGGGTGTCTGTGTTGTAGACCTGTTCTCAGTGAAATTCAGCCAGCAACGCTGGTCCAGAATGTCTTTACTAATCCATAGAACTCTCCCATGGTTAAATATTTCCTCTCCTCCTGCTCACCTGGAGACTCCTAAAGAAAACTGGTTTTAGTCATAATTGCCCCGGACTAGCCAAAGCTTAGTTCTACCTTTTAATGCTATTTCCAGGAGTCAAAACCCCTCTGCTTTCATGTCAAGATCATCTTCAGCAGGGCCCAGTAATGCCCCTATGCCCTAAACCTCTTAGGTTTGCATCAGAGCACTCCTGAAAGAACTGATCTTTCTCCACTATTCATTTAGCTCCCTGATGCCTTGAGTGAGTTATAAAAGTGATCCTCCTCCTCAGGTTTTGTGATCGTCTGTTCAAGCATCCTGTAAGACTGTATCCTGTCCCCAGCCCACGAAGAATTGACATTTTTATTTTCCAAATATAAGCAAAAAGAACAAAACAGTTCTTGAGCACACCATGGGCTACAACTTCCTGGGGACATTCCCCTTTGTCTTTCAGTCTCTCCTGCTTCAAGGCCTATGGCAGGATTCTCCTGTACTCCCTTAACAGAGCACCTCCGAAGGGTTTCTTCTTGGAGGCTCTTTTTCCCTCCAATGGATTCCCACTGCCTGTGCCTGCTCCTGCTTCCTGAGCAAGCCCCCTTGCATACTGAGAGCCTGGCTCATTATAGCCCTGGGGTGCCCCACTCTCATAATTAGTCCAGCTTGGGAGCATCTGTTCTAGCACAGGGAAGCTGAACTTCCTTCATTTCCAGGGGTCAGCCACCCTGTGACACTTCTTCATTCAGACAATTTGCGCTGCTTCTTCTTGAAATTGGTTTCTGGCTATTGATCTCCCTAGCCTAGACAGTGGTAAAGCTCTCCATACTTTCCCACAACTGTGCGTATTGGTTCTTCATAGTAACAAGTTGGTCCTTTACACGTGTCCTAGTTTTTGCCAACATTTTGCCCCCTTTTCACCTAGGCAAGATACACTTCCCTTCTGATTTTCCCAGTTCTGAACCAGGAATGGAAAACATCTTGTCTCTTTGACTTCAGAAGCATGTTCAAGGTGCAGTTAGATTAGAAGCAGGGAAATAAATCCCTTTTTCCCCCCTTTCTCTTCAAGAGTTCAAGGGAAGGCTTCCAGATGTTCAGTTATGCAATGGCCAAATGGATCAGGTTTGGTTTCCATAGGCCTTCAGAAATTATCTGTGTACTGAAATTTACTGTCCGCTCCACCTCCTTGACTGAGAGTAGCTGGTAGTGGACAAATTTTGCAAAGCTACCTCCTGTGGTCTAAATAAGCATTTGTGGAGACAGCGCTTATCTGCAGAGTGCTTAGAGCAGGACTTCATGAAGAAGTTCTCCTTTCCAGGGAACAATAGTGATGGGTCAGAGGTTCCTGTTCCAACTTTTTTTTTTTTTTGGGCCAACCTTGCCTTCAGGCATTTCTAATTCAGCCTTCAGTCTCTTTATTAAGGAAGAGTGACTTAAGAATTTTGTATTTTCAGAGGTGACTAGTGATTTTTGGATGCCTCGTTTTTGTGTGACCAGCATGAGATGACTTCAAGTGGCCTGATTTTTTAGTGGGTTGATCCTCAATACTTTCTGAAGGCTTTCAGGGTTTTTCAACTATACTAGTTGGATACTAAGATCTAAGTATTATTAGTACACTGTCTTTTTATTAAGGCTTAAATGCATGCTATATATATTTTTTATTTTAGGGGATATTTTTAGCTGCCACGCAGTTGATAATCCCAAACCACAGTCGGAACTGGCTATGCTTAGACAGTATGGACCGGATGTTCCTGAGCCAATCCTTCAGAAACTGGTGGCTGCTTTTGGAGAACTGAGGAGCTTGGCTGACCAAGGAATTATTAACTATCCTTATTCAACCAGAGAAGTTGTAAACATAGTAAAACATTTACAGGTACAATATGCATTATCTTGAATTCAAAAGAATGCAATAAATTAAATGAACAGTAATGCAATATACTCTGAAAAACCTTCAAGTGTTGTAGATAAAGTTTTCTTTTTAAAATAAGTAATAAATCAAATTTGTGAATGGAAGGATTTGTCCAATAACTGCATTTAGAAAGGGTAACAATATCTAGATGCTCAGATAGCACGGTGATAGGGGTCTTATATGTATGTTGGTAATTAGATCTTTGTGAACATTTATTCATAAGTGTGTACAATGCATACAATACATTTTTATCTTTCATTATGTTCTTTGTGTGTGTGAGGGAAAGTGAACCTATTATGCATTGTTCATATTGGTCTTTCTGATAGAATTCCCTGCACTTTTATAAGAATAACATAATCTAATAATTTACACTTTTGCCTGCTGTTTCGTTTTTGATTTACATTGCCTTTATAGGAAATTGAACACTGTTGCTTAAGAATAATAGATCAAAAATCGTATTGTATTGTAAAAATTGTACACGAATATGCCTTTGGCAAATAGTTGCTCATGTACTTTGATTGCCTCACACAGTCAAAGTGCAATATCCTGAATTCTGCTTAAATAATAAAGTTAAAAGGTTAAAGTTGGGTTTTGATTTGTGCTAATAGAAGAATAGCTTTATAACTTGAAGCATATTTGCTTCTTTTTTTAATACAGAATGTTTGTATTTTCTACTATTTATAATCTGTGATGTAGGTAATTTAATTATTATAGTGCTATTTCTTAGATTTGAGATCTTACCGTGTTAAATTTATATTTCTTACAAATATTGTTGTAATAATTATTTTAATATAATGTCTCCTATTGTAAGTTCTTTGGCAAAAGTACCATAGCTACCTGTATGTTCATGCAGCACAATGGGGCTGCATGGTAGTGGGCTCAGAGGGGGAGAGGTGTGAAATTTGTGTGTGTGACACTAAGATGGTATGACTGAGCAATGATATAGTTTTTTTTAAGTTACAATGACATTTATACCTAATAATTCTAGATTTCTGGAGCAGGGACTTTGTCATTCTGCAGTTTTAGTTGTGCCTAAGACAATAGTTCTTGAATGCAGATGTGGCCTTTGGGTGCTACCGTAATATCAATACAGCATAACAGCACTGATAATTTGAATGTTTATGAAGTAATAACTATCCTGGGCTGAATGAGCTACAGGTCTGAAAGCCGAGGTGTTCCCACCAAATAAACTTGAAAGGGAAATACTTTATTGGCCAGGTCATAGTGATTTATCAGATTGATAGAAACGAGTATCATGTTATTAGTAATATTAATAAATTAAAACAAATAATTAGATTTTAAATGAAAGAGAAAAAACTGCCAAACTGCTGAAAGGCAGATTTGTTTAGAATTAAAACTACCCTTTTGGTTCTTCCTTCCTAATGCCATACCCCCAGATAATCTGTAATTAGAATATATGTTGTAATGTCAGATGTCACCAAATGACGATGTTACACCACCTTACAAGTTATTTTTCGTAGTCCACAAGAATTGTACAATATTTGAAGAAACACTGCTTTGTTAGTTTTCTGATAGAGGTTGTCTGGGGAAAGCTGTGGCAAACAGTATGAGAGTTGGTTCTCTTCCTCAGTTTCCCTCACTGGAGTCAATTAGTGCAGAGTTACTTTCTAGGAACAGCAGCAAAGAATCCTGTGGCACCTTATAGACTAACAGATGTTTTGCAGCATGAGCTTTCGTGGGTGAATGCCCACTTCGTCGGATGCAAGAGTGGAAATTTCCAGGGGCAGGTAAATATAAGCAAGCAAGAAGCAAGCTAGAGATGACGAGGTTAGATCAATCAGGGAGGATGAAGCCCTGTTCTAGCAGTTGAGGTGTGGCTTGCCAACTACAGAACCAGTTTCTCCTCCCTTGGTTTTCACACCTCAACTGCTAGAACAGGGCCTCATCCTCCCTGATTGATCTAACCTCGTTATCTCTAGCTTGCTTCTTGCTTGCTTATATTTACCTGCCCCTGGAAATTTCCACTCTTGCATCCGACGAAGTGGGCTTTCACCCACGAAAGCTCATGCTGCAAAACGTCTGTTAGTCTATAAGGTGCCACAGGATTCTTTGCTGCTTTTACAGAACCAGACTAACATGGCTACCCCTCTGATACTTTCTAGGAACAGGGTATTGGTGGGCTGAGATTTCCGAAAGAGGCCTGTGTGCCATTTGTGCCCACTTCTGTAGAAAGACTAATGTATGTAGTATAAATAAACAAGTTGCACTGAGTAAATATGCAGATTGCATCACTGAGTCCTCCTTTGATGCAAACCGATCTTCAAGGCCCTGACATCTGCTACTGCTTAGCAGAGGTCCGACAGTTTACAGTAAATTGTGTTTCAAAACTGGCAAGTAAAGAAGGGGGTGGGATTAACCTAATGTAAACAATTAGTGTAAACAAAAATGTAATAGTTATTCTGGAGTAAAGACCTTGCCAGCCTTCAGGGAGGGAAGGGTGAGGAGGAAAGGAAGGAGGGAAATGAGTCAATGAACAACGCTGGCCTGTAGGAAGGAAAGAGGTAATTTAGTCATATGGTTAAACAGTTTCCTTCACAGCAGTTACACAGCCTCACTTTCTTTGTACTCGTGTTTTTGTTTTCTTTCATGTAATTTTGGAATTTTTCTGCTTCTGCAGAAAGGGGTTAGAACATGGGCGGGCAAATTTTTGGCCTGAGGGCCGCATCGGGTTTCAGAAATTGTATGGAGGGCCGGTTAGGGGAGGGGGTCGTGGCCCAGCCCCCACCTTCTATCTGTCCTCCCCTCCTCGACTCCTGCCCCATCCAACCCCTGTTCCCTGACGGCCCCCACCCCAGGATCCCTGCCCCATCCACACACCCCTGCTCCCTGTCCCCTGACCGCCCCCGGACCACTGCCGCCCCATTCAACCCCTCTTCTCATTCCTGACGGCCCCCCCAGACCCCTGTCCCATCCAACCACCCCTTCTCCCTCTCCCCTGATTGCCCCTGGAACCCCTGCCCTTGACTGCCCCCTGCTGCCCCCATCCAACCCCCCCTCCTTCCTGACTGCCCCCCAGGATCCCTGCCCCCATTCAACCCCCTATTTCCTCCCTGACTGCCCCAACCCCTATCCACACCACCGCCCCCTGACCACCATCCCAAACTCGCCTGCCCTCTCTCCAACCCCTTCCCCCCCATCCCGCTCCGTGTCCCCTTACCATGCTCCTGGAGCACCGATGGCTGGTGGCACTACAGCTGCACCGCCCAGCTGGAGCCAGGCCATGCCGCCACCACGCAACACAGTGACCGGGTCAGGCCGGGCTCTGCAGCTGCGCTGCCCCAGGAGCTCACAGCCCCGCCACCCAGAGCATTGTGCCGTCAGCGGGGCAAATGAGCTGAGGCTGTGGGGGAGGGGAGACAGCACGTAAGGGGCCGGAGAAAAGCCTCTCGGGCCAGGAGCTCAGGGGTCGGGCAGGACGGTCGCTGTAGTTTGCCCACCCCGGGTTAGAAGCTAAGGCAATATCTTTGTTTTTAGCAGAAAACCTGAAAATTTTGAGTGTATGAATCAGAAGTAATAGTACAAGTGATTATTAAAATCTCTGCATTCTGACTGTCAGCCAATCAAAGTACAGCGATATGCATACTCTGTGATTATGGAGACATAACCCTATAGAGGTTATGAAAATAAGTCACCCACAACCAGTCATAATACAGGGATTGCAGAATTGAGGAAAACTGTTAAACTGTGTTCCAATAACAGTTCAGCATCTTTGAGAAAACTAATGCTGAGAAAATCATTTCAGTAAAATGTTTTAGATTGAATAATAGAATACAGTGTTAATAGGTTGCTACTGTGCTTGCTGTTTCTTCAATAAAGTGGTTTTAGCAACACATTTGGTAAGATGTCAAGCTACATGGAATGTATACACTGATGTGAACAGAAAATCCATCTAATCTTTATTTTTGGGAATGGCTATGGGAGTAGTTTAAAGTAGATTACAATAGTACCTGTATTCACACTTCACATAAGCTTAGATTCACATAAAGTACTTTTTTTTCAAGCCATACTATGTAATGACTTTAAGCATAAAATATATCCAGTATGAAGCTGCTAAAAGCAAAAACTGTTTTTGTTTTAAAAAATAACCAGAAATCTAGGAGTAAAATATTAAAGTATTCCAAGACATGCATAGAAGTGTTACTTGTATTGGAAAGACTCCGTGAATGAGAACTGGATGTACTGATGGGGAATCAATATTTTGTCTGCTAATCTGTTTTTTAAAATCAATATCAAGTAAATGATTTTAAAGACAGACAAATTTTGTGCTTCAAGTAAACTGTCAGTTCCATTTTTTGATAAACAGTTTTCCAGCCAGATATTAAAAATTTGCTGAATTTGTACCATTTGTAGCAATAGAGCTCAATTTTTTAAAATGTAGTTAAGTGACGAACCTATTGAAAAGTTCTCTAGTTCAGAGCAGTTTTTGTGAAAGTGATGATCATCTCCCTCTAAAGAAATAAAGTTCATATCATATAATATTGGTACAGGAAGCACAGAGATATCAGTTTTGGTGACATGAGGGATGTATGGCAGAAGAAACAGAATAGTTTAAAAGAGGATAAAGAGACTATTGGGTGGGCCGGATAACATTTGAGTCAATTTATTAAAGCTTTTGCAGTTTCCTCTGTAAGCTACATGAAACAATAAATTTAGAGCAAGTGAGGCTAATCATTATCCTCTAGCATATTCATATACTGAAAGTTACTAATTAAATTGGTGAAAGCTTGCTGGTTACACTTTGTAATAGAGGGGAAGAATGTGAGTTATTACTAAGAAATGCTATATAACCATAACTATTCATCATTATTACTGTTTTATTATTCAAAATATACTCACTGTGTACTGTTAATTACATGATAATTTGCTTTACTTTTGCAGAAATTCTAAAGTTCAAGATATATCACACCATGCTTTTCAGTTATATTTACAGTATATACAAGTCCTAAGTTCTATTTCCTGCAGTATCTATTAAATATATCTTGCAGAATATAGAAGTTGTCCAAGTATAATTTTGTTGCAGGCAGGATGGTTTTATGTGCTAAGTAGTAACAATATAAATAGATATTTGTGCTTTTAATTTTGGATAGTGTGTGCAGTGGATCTGCCTGATATACATCATGATAAATGCGTAGATTATTTTCTGTGCAATATATTTATTTTGATTCCAGGATAGTGAAATTATTTAGTGCTATAAGTCTTATTTGTAGAAAGGAGTTTAGTAGTTCAGAAATGTCAATTAACTTTTTCCATAGGGATTCTATCTAAAATGTTTCAACCAACTTAACTTAGAACATTTATCAGAGGACTTTTTTATATTTTATTTAGTAAGGAATAGCCACACTAAATGCGTTGGGGGCAGCTAGAGAATGACTTGTACAATCCCACACTTACATATTTTGCTAAGCAAATAATTAGCTAAGTAATAATGCAACCTTTTCTATAGATAGCAGATATGCAAAATTTCCAGTACATATTCTTGTGTATGTATTATATATATGAGTGATGTAGTATTCTGTGGTACACACATGAAAGGGCTTGTCTATACGGCAATTTAGTGCGCAGCAAGCAAGCCAGGGCATGAATGTAGAGTGCTTTTCATGCACTATCTGATCATGTGGACCCTGCCACCATTCAGTAAAAATTCCATCATGTGCTTTGATGTACCACTGTTTCAGACAGGAGTATTGCAAAGTGTGCTGTGGAACTTTTAGCATACAGTAGCAGGGTCCACACAGCCAGTTAGTGTGTGGCGTGCCAGTGTGCTGTACTTTCACACCAGGGCTTGCCACACACTAGATCACCAGGTAGAAAAGCCCAAAGAATGAAATGATATACAGCTACCAATACCTCTGCTACTAACGACATCCTTATCTACCATAATATATACACCTCTACCCCGCTATAATGCAGTCGTGGGGAGCCAACAATCCCTACCGCATTATAGCTGAAACCCCGTTATATCAGGGTAGGGACGGCGGGGTAGGGACGGCGGCTTCAGCGGTGATTTAAAGTGCCTTGGGCTCCCCACAACAGCCAGAGCCCTGGGCCCTTTAAATCGCCAGCGAGCCCCGCTGCTGCAGCCCCAGAATAGCAGCAGCAGGGCTCCAGCAGGATTTAAAGGGCCTGAGGCTCCCTGCAGCAGCCGGAGCCCCAAGCCCTTTAAAGTGCCGCCCGAGCCCCACTGCCACAGCCCCGGGGTAGGGGCAGCAGGGCTCCAGTGGGATTTAAAAGGCACGGAGCACCCGGAGCACCCGGAGCCCCGAACCCTTTAAAGCGCCGCCGGAGCCCCGCTGCTACCGCGCCATATGCAAACCCGTGTTATATCAGGTTGCGTTATAGTGGGGTAGAGGTGTAGTTGGATTTAGATATTGTATGCATAATGTGCATGTTATTTTAGAAACTGGAGATTTCAGGAAGCATGAGAAAGCATTGAATGCCTGGATTTTGAGTAAGTTAATGATTGGGACGACTTGCCAAAACACTAATGAGAATTTTTGGTGGGGGGGTTATTCTAATATTAGTACATACTTACTTTGAATCTTTTTTAAAAATTTGTTTAAACATTTGTTTTAAAATTAACTCAAAGCCCAAAGAATGAAATGATATACAGCTACCAATACCTCTGCTACTAATGACATCCTTATCTACCATAATATATACACCTCTACCCCACTATAATGCGGTTGTGGGGAGCCAAAAATCTAATATTCTAATATATTATCTACCATAATATATACACCTCTACCCCACATGGGAAAGCATTGAATGCCTGGATTTTGAGTAAGTTGATGATTGGGACAACTTGCCAAAACACTAATGAGAATTTTTGGTGGGGGGGTTATTCTAATATTAGTTTTAAAATTAACTCCCAGATTTCGACAGTTACTAAAATATGATCTGCACTAGTAATGTGGCTATGGCAGTTGTTTGGGGCCAGACTGTGAACCCCTTATTCCACTGGTGAGTGGTTACTTGCACAGTTGGGACTCTTACGTGAGTAATTGCTACCAAATAAGACTGATGGGTTCACAGTATGCCCCTTGGGAATTTTTTGTCCCTGAAAACACTTACGCATATGCTTAACTTGACTACTATGAGTAGTCTCACAATGTTGGTAAGGTTAAGCGTGGGCATACGTGTTTGTAGGAATGGAGCCATGGTCACTTAAGGATGGGTGAAATGGGGTTTACAAACCCCGTACTGAGCACAAGCAAAAGGGAGAGGAGAGTCTTCCCTGCTGACAGGCTATCAGGCTGCTCGCACCCTTGCCCAGCTGCCAGAATTGCCAGTCATGAAGGTATGCACCCGAATCTGTGACAGATAAAGAAAACAAGCCCAGCTATAAAGGAGGGAGAACAGAGAGGGAAAAGGGAGGCAGAAAGGCCTAGGATAGCAGAAGGGGCAACAGCCCCATGCCAGGCTGCCTCTAAGGAGACAAAAGAAAACTGCAGGCCCTGGTTTTTAAGGGCTGATAGACTCAGTTTAAGTTAAGAATTTATGGACTGGTCAAATTGAAAGGGACCACTTAAGAGAAAGCTGGGACCCCTAGAGAGACAGCACCCAGAGCAGCCAACAATGGGATTTTCAAAAAGTGTTCAGTGCTGGCATGCCTCAGCTCCCATCAACTTCAGTGGGAGCTGTGGTAGGCCAGCACTGAAAACCTTTGCAACTCCCACCCTAAATTAACTTCATTATTCATTCTTTATTTTTAAAAGTATGTACTTTATAAATTGCCAATAGTTTGCTAAGCATTTTACAGACATGTAAGAAGATAAGGTCCCTGCCTCAAAGATCATACAATCTAACTAGATAATGTATAAAGAAAGCATGAGAGATGCAACAAAAACCAAAGTGATAGGGCAGTGAAGTTTAACATCCATCTTGTTAGTTCTGCAATTTCTGTGTTTGTTGTTTCTGTTGTATTCTATCTAGCAACTCTGTGACGATGACTACTAGAGCTCAGTATTTAGATGTAGGAATCAGATGTTTTTGGTTAATTTAAACAGAAGTTGTCTTTCCAGGAAATAAATATACCATTTGTTTTATTGTTTCATGACAAGTAAGCATAACATTTCTCTCTCAACTGGCTTTAGCGGTTTAACTATACAGACTAACTACAATATAAAATATTTTTACTACGTGCAATAACTTAGATGTGTGTAATAAGATAAATGTTGGGGTTTTGTTTCTGTGCAGAAATTTCCAAATGAAGGACTTGCAAATGTGGTTCGAAATGTGTTTGACTTCGACTCCTACAACAATGAAATGCGCGATACTTTAATCAGCACTTTGCACAAACACGGGATACCCATTGGAGCAAAACCTACCAGTATACAACTGGCCAAGGAGTAAGGCTAACCTAATATATATTAAGAATACTTGTCTCTGTGAACCATTTTTTGCTTTCTTTTATTTTGCTGCTAATTAATTAACAACAACCTGGGATACTTGAAGCTAGATACTCTTATGGTTGAAGTTTTGTTTTCTGCAATAATGGACAATTATATTTTACCAATAAATTTAGTAGTTATAAATTACTAATAATTCATCTCTATTTAATGTCCATGTAAATGTTAATAGTATGTCTGCAAAACAGATACAAACAAATAAAGGGAAATATTTGTTTCTTTCTCTGTCTGTTTTTTTTATTGAATTAATACAGATCTTTTCCTATTTGCCATTAAACTCAAAAGCAAAACAAATCCTTTTGTCTTCAATGGGAGCAAGAAATGGTCCTTAATCCTTAGCTCTATAAAAATACATCATCATAGCATGTCAAAGCACTTAGTTATCCCTGCAGGCTACAAGAAGGATTTTAAAATTTGCTTATATCCAGATCTCCATTATTAATTATTAATAATCATGGCCATTGACTGAACTTGTTATACTATGTACTATTTGAGAGATCAGAAATAAAATAGCCATTTTTAAAATAAAAACCTAAATTGTAAAATCACAGCTGATTGAGCTCATGCTTTGCACTTCATATGGATGCCTTTCTTTTTCTGCCTTCCGAGAATATGTTATTTGATAAATAAACATAATTAACAACAGTGTTTTTATTTTTATTTTTTTAAACTTCCTCTGAGATGTTTTGAAAAATCTAATATATCTTTTAAGGAATCTCAGAAAACACAAGCCATTAAACAGTCAAGTAACTGTTTATGGAGAAACAAATATTTCCCTTTTATAATAAAGCAAAGGGCGGATTATGGAAAATTCAGTTTTACATAGGATTATACTACTTTTATGTTTGCTTAGAAGCAGCTGAATTGACTCCACTGACAAAATGTCTTTATCAGTTGTCAGTGTGTAGATTTCTCCTGCAGGAGCACTACTATAATCATGCCTAGCAACCTACATAGATGTTTTGAAGAAGACAGGCAGTCTAATGACTATGGCATAATTTTTCCTCTGGATGTCTGAGGAATCACGTGTCTGAGGAACTCAATGCCCGAGTAACTACCATATGCATCAAGATGACAATATGCCCCTAAAACTGGTGCCACAATCTCCATAATTTACTTGCTAAAAAACAGTTGCTTGAATTCTGTTTTGAAGGACTATAAAGTGGGTCTGAGTTAGAATGATAGTTTATATTTGATAAGTTTGCATTTTATTTAATTAAGGATTTTAGAAAAATAAATGTACCGTTTGTTTTTATTGGCTATGGTCTTAGCTGTGAAGATTCAGAGGTGATTGGATACAGAGTTCAGCCCAAGTATAGAGAAAAATATCCTATCTTAACTTCCCCAAAGCTCACAAGTGTTCATATCTAGGGATTTTGGTCTAGGTCTATTTGTATTTTAGAAAACATTTTGCTGGAATTTAAGAGTGGAATAATTATGCTGGTTCGAGCCAGGAATAATGTGTATGAGTGCTATGGAAAGGACAGTTCCATTAAGCACTGACCCCCCACTTGGTAAGGCAACTCCCATCTTTTCATGTGCTGTATGTATATACCAGCTACTGTATTTTTCACTCCATACATCTGATAAAGTGGGTTTTAGCCCACGAAAGCTTATGCCTGAATAAATTTGTTAGTCTCTAAGGACTCCTCAAGGACTCCTCGTGGTCTTTGCTGATACAGACTAACATGGCTACCACTCTGAAACCTATTGATGCGTTGTTTCACTGCTACAGGAATTCTACTGCATATGTTAATGTATTTGATACAACCATTTGTGAATATTTTATTTTATTTTAATATACTGAGCTTTATTTATATTTAGCAGAGGTGAATCTTTGTATCTGTTCCATATCACTTTATCCAAAAGACATCTACAAGCAGGAATTATTTAATCTACCACTGAACCAGAGTGGAATGTGATAGCTGTTATTTATCTATGTTGGAACAAAGCATGGTAGGCACATGAACAACAGACAGGGGTATTACATAGCAGTTTAGGACAAGAAACACAGAAGAAGAATGTATCCAGTTAAACTTCAGGATGAATTTAGGTGGGCAGAATGCAGTTGTCCATTCTGGAATTTTTGCTTGGACTCTGGAATGAATATGCCTATTCTTGTGAAAAGGGTTAGGAGATCATTAATGGCCAATAAAAAGGGATTCCTGCAATATGAGTTGTTTTATGGAAGGGATCAGTGTAGCCTACAGGATTTCACTCAGTGTCTCCAAAGTTAAATGAATTATAATTGATCCATACTCCATGGTTTCAGGCTTTGGCATGAGATTTTGGAGCAGGTTGTCAAGCTTAAAAGAACTGAGAACCCTCAGAGAAATCAGTCGTGTTCCTCCTCTTCACAAAAACATTACTTACATAACTGCCTCATTCTCAGTAGTGAATCCTGGATCTAGATCCCTCAGGGTAAAATAGTCAAAAAGTAACAATTTAAACAAAATGGATCTAAAGCATCTGACAGGTTGATTGACAGTCAAAGAATTGACTATGAAATAATTCAGTGGAAATGACTGTTAGGTGTTAGTCCTTCTTCCATATGATGTCACATTAGGGGTCTCTAGAGACATAAAAACAAACAAGCTTTAGCTTTCGATGAAGTGTGTGAATAAGAGTTCTTGTTTGATACTGTAGATCAGGGGTAGGCAACCTATGGCACGCGTGCCGAAGGCGGCACGCAAGCTGATTTTCAGTGGCACTCACACTGCCTGGGTCCTGGCCACTGGTCCGGGGGGCTCTGCGTTTTAATTTAATTTTAAATTAAGCTTCTTAAACATTTTATAAACCTTATTTACTTTACATACAACAATAATTTAGTTATATATTATAGACTTATAGAAAGAGACCTTCTAAAAACATTAAAATGTATTACTGGCACGTGAAACCTTAGAGTGAATAAATGAAGACTCGGTACACCACTTCTGAAAGGTTGCCGGCCCCTGCTGTAGATTATCATTCCAGAGAATGAAGGAGTTTGTGTAGAACTTTCTGCCTACATCTTAAACTCACAGGTTCCCACTACCTCTCACATCTTTGCCAGTGACTTCAGTGATAAGAATATCCATACTAGATCAGTGCAATGGTCCATCTAGCCCAGTATCCTGTCTTCTGCCAGTAGGCAATGCCAGGTGCCCAAGAGGGAATGAACAGAACAGGCAGTCATCAAGTGATCCATCCCGTGTCTCCCATTCCCAGCATCTGGCAAACAGAGGCTAGGGACACTTCAGAGCATGGTTTTACATCCCTGCCCATCCTGGCTAATAGCTATTGATGGACCTATCCTCCATGAATTTATCTAGTTCTTTTTTTAACCCTGTTATTGTCTTGGCCTTCACAACATCCTCTGGAAAGGAGCAAAGAGTCTTGTGGCACCTTATAGACTAACAGACGTTTTGGAGCGTGAGCTTTCGTGGGTGAATACCCACTTCGTCGGATGCATGAGAAAGGAGTTCCATAGGTTGACTGTGCATTGTATGTAAAGAAATATTTCCTTTTCTTTGTTTTAAGCCTGCTGCCTATTAATTTCATTTGGTGACCCCTAGTTCTTGTGTTATGAGAAGGAATAAATAATACTTCCTTATTTACTTTCTCCACACGTCATGATTTTATAGACCTCTATCATATAGTCATCTCTTTTCCAAGCTGAAAAGTCCCCGTCTTTTTAATCTCTCCTCATAAGGAAGCTGTTCCATACCCCTAATCATTTTTGTTGCCCTTTTCTGAACCTTTTCCAATGCCAATCTATCTTTTTTGAGATGGGGCAATCAGGTATGAACGCAATATTCAAATGTGGGCTTACCATGGATTTATATAGAGGCAATATGATATTTTCTGTCTTATTATCTATTCCTTTCTTAATGATTCCCACCATTCTGTTTGCTTTTTTGACTGCTGCTGCACATTGAGTGGATGTTTTCAGAGAATTATTGACAGTGACTTCAAGATGTTTCTTGAGTGGTAACATCTAATTTAGACCCCATCGTTTTACCTGTATAGTTAGGATTATGTTTTCCAATGTGCATTACTTTGCATTTATCAACATTGAATTTAATCTGCCATTTTGTTGCCCAATCATCCAGTTTTGTGAGATCCCTTTGTAGCTCTTCACAGTCTGCTTTGGACTTATCTTGAGTAGTTTTGTATCATCTGCAAATTTTGCCATCTCACTGTTTACCCCTTTTTCCAGATCATTTATGAATATATTGAATAGGACTGGGCCCAGTACAGATCCCTGTGGGACACCACTATTTACCTCTCTCCATTCTGAAAACTGACCATTTATTCCTACCTTTTGTTTCCTATCTTTTAAACAGTCACCGATCCATGAGAGGACCTTCCCTCCTATCTCATGACAGCTTACTTTGCTTAAGAGCCTTTGGTGAGGAACCTTGTCAAAGGCTTTCTGAAGATCTAAGTACACTATATCCACTGGCTTCCCCTTGTCCACATGCTTGTTGACCCCTCAAAGAATTCTAGTAGATTGGTGAAGTATGATTTCCCTTTACAAAAGCCATGTTGACTCTTCTACAACAAATCAAAGGGACTAAACCATTCAGAACTGGGGAAGAGAATAAAACCTCAAGAATTTAGGAGAAAGGTGAACTTAGTTCCCTTAGTGGAAAAGAAAAGAAAAAAAGGCACTATTAACATAGCAAAGCTCCAGCAAGACATCATAAAGATACTATAATAGAGGCTCAATTGAATGTATACCCCAAATTAGAAAACATAGTAAGGGAACCAAAAAAGTGCCACCATGGCTAAACAACAAAGTAAAAGAAGCAGCGAGAGACAAAAATGCATCCTTTAACATGTGGAAGTTAAATTCTAGTGAGGAAAGTAGAAAGAAGCGTAAGGTATGGCAAGTGAAGTGTAAAAATATAATTAGGAAGGCCAAAAAAGAATTTGAAGAACACCTAGCCAAAGACTACCTCTTATCTGACCAGTCTACTAGAATTCATTTTTAGGAAGTGTGGAAATCGAGGATTTATAAACTCATGATATTTTCATGCGTTGTCTACATCTCAGATTTAAAACAAAGGCTCTAATCTTTGACATTTTCTTCAGGTCATGACCCAGTTTCAAACTGGTCTGGTATATCTCTCAATTGATCAGTTCTAATTGCCTCTCAAAATGAGCATGTAGCTTTTCCAAAGACTGGAGAAAATTGTAAAATTTCATATAAATAGTCATAATTATTAGTAGATTCATCAATCTAAAGTTCGCTATACGTGAGAGTTATGTGTAAGGAGTTCAAAACTAAAATCTAAGTCCTTGTGAAGTTGATGCTACTGTTACCAAGTTCATAGTACTCAGAGAAATTTAAATTCATGTACTTCCTTCATAATCCCCCCAAAATGGATCAAATCCAGGCTTTCCCAGAAAATCATTTTGAAATCCAAAACAAAACTCTTAGAGTGAAATTTACTTTCATTAATAAACCAACATGTCATTCTAGTAACTGACTCTATACTCCTCTATGCATAAATGTATCTATCTTGGGATTATATATGCATTAAAGAGTATACCCTGAATAATTGTTAATGATTGGATTGGATGTCATAACCTGAGCTGTGTTATACTTACATTTATTTTGGCTCTGGCTTAATTTTGACTCCTGGTGTGGGAGAAAACTGGCCAGACTGGTTAGGAAACAGATGAAAAAGGTTGAGACACTGTGAACAGATTCATTCAAAAATATGAATCTTTTTCCAGTCAATGTTAAAAACAGGCCTCACACTGCAAATAATTAAACAAGGGGAAATTGAAGATAGGAAGCAATTACAATAAATAGAGTTCTCAAACCTTAGTATTGACTGATGTTGTAAATAGGTGTAAGGTCATAAAAACTGTCTTCTCAGAGCTGGTTAACTAGGGAATTAAACATAATGGAAAACACTGCCTGTCAAGCTAGTTTAAATTCAGACCAGATTGCATCACCAAAAGTCATTACCATTTTATGGCTGAACATTGACCTATGTGAAATGCTTTGTTGGTTTCAATCCCTTTCTTAATTCAATATCACAAAACCTATCATTGGCAACTTTATTGAGAGTCTCAGCAAATGGGCCAAGGATGGACTCGGTATGGAGATTGAATTACTCTCTGGCCCTTCCATGTTGATTGAGGTACATGGGCAGAACAATTATTAGAATATTTTAATTTATTTTTCTTGTGCTATTCAGAAAGATTAGAAAATATAATTGTTCATTCCTAAAGTTGGAATAGAGAGAGATTTTAACTTCTCCAAAGTTCAGGGGTGCTCAGACCTAGGGTTCTGATTTGGGCCCCCTCTCTGCCCAAAATATCTAAAAGAAACAAAACCTCCAGAGCCTATTATTTTTAAAGAATTCTGATTGTAGGAACAGACACAACAAATAGAACAAGCGACATCAAGCACAGACAACAAACAGTCTTGGAGAACTTACTTAAAATAGACTTCAGAGATGTATTTTTAGAAGGAAGGAGAAGGGATGTCTTCTATTCTCATGCCAAGTTTTGTAGTTGTGCAATAACGTATGAGGTTTAAATAGTGTTTAGAAATATCTCACACACGCTCTCAACTTTCTTACGCTAGAAGCAAATTAAATACATGCCACATGCCAACTAGCTCCAAATAAGAGAGATCAAAAGGACATTTTCTGATACTGTATCTTAGCATCTCAGTTCATTTTTAATGTAATTATTCTGCATTAACAAAACTTCAAATAATTTTATTAGTAGTTACAAATGAGAGAGAGTAGAGGAACAAAAATATGTGTACAATATTCCGTGAAACTACTTTATCATATACCAATATTTTCAGTTATTACAGAAATTATTTTTGACAGTGGTCCACATGTTCTCTTCCTGAATGAAAAACAAAAGGAAAAAAAATGAGCTCAAGAACATCATTCAAGTTTAGGCAATATAACCCTGTCTTTTCTGCAGGATTGGCAAGGGTTGTGTTGTGAGCAGGTGACCATAAAAAGTAGTGAAGGCTAAGCATCCATGAGAAACCCTACACCTGCCATATAGATACCCTTAACAGGGCATACAGAAGGACCCTCCTTCTGCACTTTCTTGTGATACATAAGAACAGCCATACTGGGTCAGACCAAAGGTCCATCTAGCCTAGGGGTCGGCAACCTCTGGCACGCGGCTCACCAGGGTAAGCACCCTGGCAGGCCAGGCCAGTTTGTTTACCTGCCGCGTCCCGCTGACCGCGGTTCGCCGCTCCAGGCCAATGGGGGCGGTGGGAAGCTGTGGCCAGCACATCCCTCAGCCTGCGCCACTTCCTGCAGCCCCCATTGGCCTGGAGCGGCGAACCGCGGCCAGTGGGAATCTGCGGATGCGGCAGGTAAACAAACTGGCTCGGCCCGGCAGGATGCTTACCCTGGTGAGCCACGTGCTAGAGGTTGCCGACTCCTGATCTAGCCCAATATCCTGGCTTCCAACAGTGGCCAATTGAGGGGAGGGATAGCTCAGTGGTTTGAGCATTGGCCTGCTAAACCCAGGGTTGTGAGTTCAATCCTTGAGGGGGCCACTTAGGGACCTGGGGCAAAATCAGTACTTGGTCCTGCTAGTGAAGGCAGGGGGCTGGACTCAATGACCTGTCAGGGTCCCTTCCAGTTCTATGAGATAGGTGTTTCTCCATATATTATTATTTATTAATGCCAGGTGCCCCAGAGGAAATGAACAGAACAGGTAATCATCAAGTGATCCATCCCCTGTCACCCATTCCCAGCTTCTGGGAAACAGAGGCTAGTTTTGGCAGCATAGGCAATTGGCTTATGGTCATTGTCTGTACTGTGTGACCCATCCACTGGGTGTCAGAAAACATACAACAGCAATTAATGCTCCTTCTTGCAGCAATAAACCGATTCAACATTTACTGTACTCATGCAGTTCTCGTACAGGAACATATCACTTAGAAGAGCTCCTCCCACTCATTCTGGCATCCTCTTTGAATTGAGTTAAGCTGATCAAGAGAGCACTGAATATGCTTCGCTACGTAGTTCAGACAATTCAGACTTTTAAAGCTTTTCTTTTCAGAGCACAGTCTTTTAGATCCTGAGATTACTTGTGTTTCAGAAAATTAAAATGTTTGCCATTTAAAAGAAATTGAATGTTTCAGCAAGGGAGCATTTTCAACTAGAGAATCTTTAAAATAGCCTCTTAGAAAAGCTCTATGGTTAAATGACGTATCCCTTATTCATTGCAAATTAACAGGGATAAATGTTTCTTTGTTCATATGTTGTTTGACAGGCTACCCTTGCCAGACCATAAATTTATGGGCTACTGGAGAATCAATCAATCAGGGAACTCACGGCAGAAACTACTGTGTCCAACAGAAACTCATCAGTTAAATATAAAGGTTTGTGTCGTTTTCAATGCTTAAAAATATTGATTACCAGTAGTCATTTTTTCTTTACAGCAATATATCATCACCCAGATTATGATTTAATAAATGTAAGATGTCACTCATTTCCTGCAGAAAGAAGAGTCTGAGTTGATTTTTGTAACAAAATAAATACTGTTAATTATACAGATTAAAAAAGTAGACTATTTTGTGATTCACACTGCCAGCTGAGTTGCTGTGGGGTCCTAGCTTGTGAGCCCTCCATCTGCAGGACATATACTGAAAGTGGTACTAGGGGGGGGGGAATGAAGGGGGTGGACTTTGCAGGGTTGAGTTCAAAAGCTCTTGCAGAGTTCTTGCTATGAAGGTGACAATGCCATTTTTAGAGAAGTCCGGAAACAGGCATGGATGCATAGGGAGGTGCAGTTTCAGTCCCCAGATCACAACTCATCTGGATGAGATATAAAATGGGAAGGAGCCTGTTTTCCAGTTTCATTTCACATGCAGCTGAAATTTTCCCTCTCAAATCTGAATCTGAACCTTTGGTCTGATTTGGCCTCCAGCCTAA
The DNA here is from genome assembly GCF_020497125.1 of Mauremys mutica. Lineage (NCBI taxonomy): Eukaryota > Metazoa > Chordata > Testudines > Geoemydidae > Mauremys > Mauremys mutica. The sequence goes on along the minus strand of NC_059072.1, from coordinate 301,494,587 downwards.
ACCTAATCCACATCCTCTGCAAACCCAATGTCTTGTCCTGTCTTTATTAATTATTACTTCAGTGGTGGTGGGGAAACTGTTAGTGTAATGTTGTTTGATATTTTAAACCTTCCATAATCAAGAAATTCAGTATTGTTTCCTTGCACAAATGCACTGTGCTTTCATTATTGATCTAAAACACTCCAGGCAAGGACCATGGTTCCATACTAAGTTCCATGCAGTCCCCCATGACTAGATGGATGTAACAGTTGAAATACGTAGCCTCAAGGGAGGGCGACAGCATGGCTTGTATATTACGGGGAAAACGATGGCAGAATCTTCAGGGCTCCAGATGAGATGCAGAGGGCTTACAGAAAAAGCAATCTGGTTCCTTCCCAAATATAAGCCTTCCTCTTTTCTTTATAATGCTTGGTCTGGCATTTAGTGCTAAAAGCAATAGAAATCTTTAGGAAAACTCCTAGTGTTTATAAAGGTTGGTGAGTGAAATAAAATACCTAATCCTCATGGTTATCATTTTCGTTTAGGGTCCAGTATATTTAAGTGTTCAGGGATTTCCACTGGAACGGCATGAAGCAAGGTCCCTCAGTTTCACAGAAGAACTTGCTTTTTGGACACTGCCTTTGAATGAGGTTAACTTGGTCTGTGATGTTGTTGTAGCAGAAGGTACAGTAAAATATTTGTAATTTTTGTAATGATCCCCATTATTGTATTATATAAGTTACACTGGAGATAATGAGGAATTGGACAGATGAGATCATAACTGTTCATTAATAGTCAGTACTATATAGTTTGTATTCCCTTTTTTTGAAATATGCAAGAGCAATATCATATTTTTGTAATTGCACTAAAAAAGAAACTACAAATTCTGTGCTGAGTGTATGCGCAGTAACACAGAGAATTCACTTCTGGGAACCTTCACTGTGGGCCTGCGTGAGATACAGAAAAAATGATATTGCTTGATTTTCTTTATGTTTAACTTTTTTCTTTAAATCAAAAACGACAAAATGCAAAAACAATCAATCATAAAAGGAGAGTATAATTCCATTAAAACATATTGGTGATAATGTAAACTAGGAAGGAAATTTGGCTCTAAAAGGAAATATAGATCCGTAATTCAAAGTGTTCCTAATTTTTATATTGTATAATACATTGTGTCAAAATTAATTTTAAAAACTCTTTCTAACTTTGCCCTTCCCTAATTAAAGCCAGTTCTAATGCAAGACTTGGAGCATGCAAAGTCCTGTGCTTTCTTTCTGGTGCTTATGCTGATCAATGCCCTTTCTTATTTAATCAGTCCTGCGTGTGTGTGTGTGTGTGTGTGTGTGTGTGTGTGTGTGTGTGTGTGTGTGTGTCCCCCAATGCACATCACATCATTATTGATATTTGTGACCGATACTTATGATATATTATAAAATGTAATACATTTTGTGGCTGTAATTTATTTTACATTGTAAATACATTAAAATTATGAAAACTAACAACGCTGCCTTTTTCTGATTGTGGCTTCGCTTTCTAAGCATGTTCCCAATTTTTTGATGACATTAATAGAAATTGCAGTTTTAATTTGATGCTCAGAAACATCTAACATGAGTCAAAAACAGTTGTTGTGTTTCTCTTGCCACATGAAACTTCCTTCCTGTTGTCTATCATTATTAAATGACCTGGTGTTTTAGTTCCAGTAAGTGGACACATTTTTAAGAAGTCTGCATCTGAAAACTTTTACTATAGTTTTCTCTTTCTGAGAGACTTTTCTTTTTTATAAGTAAACTTGTGTATGCTGTACAGGTTTCTGCTTATAAGGATTCATATAACATGAGTCTTTAGCAGTTGATTTGGATGCCAAACCAGCTTTATGTCTTGGACTTCTACTCAAATATCTTTTGGAATATTTGTGGAGGGAGTTACTAGTCAGCGTGAAGCCGGTAACAACTTTTCTGTTAAAAGTTTAGTTTACATAATGGCCACATTGCATCCTTGATTTATGTACAAAATTCCCTTTGTCATCATGGGAATGCTGCTGTAGGTTAAGAGTAGCACATAGTCCTACATGGATTGATTGATTGATATATGTGCCAAAATAGTATAAATTTATTTTAAATATGTTGCTGTATTCCCACAGTAGCATCATTCAGTTTTCAGTTAATCTGATGGTTAACACGATTTTGGATCATGACAAAGTCTTTTGCTTTCATTAATTTTGCCTTATTTTCTTATTTCAGAAGATGAGACTGAAAATATGCTCTATGTGGCTACATGCAATCCAGTTTCCTTATATTTCATGAATGTATCTAGTAAAAATGGATACTTTGTGGATTGTTATGACATCTTCCCAAGAACAGTTGGAAGCATATGGCAACCCTTTGTGACTGTGGCACCTCTAGGAAATCCACTCAAAGGACAAGTGATTCTACATGAAGAGCAGGTAAAATAAATAAATATATATCCTCCTGTTTCATGTTTCATTGTGAGGAAAATAGTACAGCGAGAGTAGGAGCCCTGTGGTTCCTCAACCTCTGTAGGTTGTGAGATACTTTGGGATAAATATGCACACTTCTGGATATTTAGTCTAATTGCACAATAAACCTTTAGAGAGGATCCCTCAGCTCTACTTTTTCTTGCAGTGTTTAGGCTGGTTTACTGTATGTTTTTATGTTCTTTTGCACTATTAATGCTGAGATTTGCCTGTTTACTCTGTTAGTGGTAAAAGTACACTGACAACTAGTGGAGAGGGAAAAAAGGAGACTATTTGAGTTTGGGAGTCTCAAATTAGCAGAGGAAACTTAAGTCTAAACTCCCCTATTTTAGCTGTGTATTCAAATCCAAGCCTTGCTCATCGCCTTTCTAGTTTTTGAACTTTTAATAAAAAATAAATGCCTTCTGAATCACAATTGTTCATGCCACCATTGTTTTTTTTTTATTAAGTATCATGATGTTGCCCTTTCCATAGCATGAGTTTGTGGGAAGTTTGGATGGGTAAAACAAAATGGTGGTGTAAACCACATTGTAGAGATGGATTAGAGTAGCAAAGTTTGGATCTGGATTCTAACTTTCTCAGTGTCAGATCTGTTTGATTTGGGCCCATCACTTCAATAGTCTTATTTGGAACTGCTATTAGAAATTGATTAGAATATTTTCAATTTAACACCTTTTTATAGGGGATGGGAGAGCAGCCCAAGATGCTGACTTGAGTAAAAAAAGAATAAGTATTAATATGAATTATAATAGCCTAATAAATATGATCATGTCCCATTAATGCCTGAGGGGGATAGACGCAGGACCGGCTCCAGGCACCAGCATTCCAAGCTGGTGCTTAGGGCAGCATTCTGCAAGGTCCCTGTTGTTTTGCCCTCAAGCAGCGCGCCGAATTGCCGCCGTGGAGGGTGAGGGCAGTCCATGTGCCCTTAGGGCGGCAGGTGTTTTTTCGCGGTGAGGCAATTCCACAGCAGCTTCTATGTTTAGCTTTCCGGGGCGGCTTCAGCTAAACATAGAAGCTGCCGCCGAATTGCCGCCGCCACGGAAACGCGCCTGCTGCCCTAATGGCACACGGACTGCCCCCGCCGCCCGCGGCAGCAATTTGGCGCACTGCTTGGGGCGGCGAAAACTGTAGAGCCGGCCCTGGATAGACGTCAGGAAGGAAGAAAAGTTATTTAAGCCAAATAGCAACATTGGAACAAACACAAATGACCATGAAAACATTTATGCTGGAAATTAGAAGGTTTGAGGAGTTAGGTTCTGGAACAGCCTTCCAATAGCAGTAGTCAAGGCAAACAACTAATTTTAAGATGGCGCTTGATAAATTTATGGATGGGGTTATATGATGGTGTTGCCTGAGCTAGCAAGGGATTAGAATGTATGGCTCAGGTGGTCCCTTCCAGTCTTACGTCCTGTTTACATTCCTAAGTGATATGAGACATAGCATTAACAATTATCATTATTGTTGGTCACCAGCTTTCCTCTTCCTTTTCTTGTGTTGTTTCCCCTCCCCCCCTTACTGGTTCTTGGTTTCTTTCCCCATTTCTCATTGGCTATTAGCTAGCTCAGAGGAACCTTTCCTGTATTTAGTAGAGGGAATGAGAAATTTCCATTAACACCACAGCTGATGAGGTGTCAAAATCTCATACACATTTAGCATCCCAGGACGCCATGCATGTTGTCATAGCCTAAATATAGGCATGCTTTACTGGTCTCAGACTTGTGACTAAATTCAGTGCATATGTAAGTGGGGCAACCTGTTACTGATCTCAGAAGAATTGCATTTTCCTATATCTCTGTTGAATTGGGCCTCTAGAAATGCATTTTCCCAATTCTCATCCAAAAGCTAATTTCCTTCACTGTTGCCAATAGAGTTGTCTTGATCAGTTGTGAAAGTACTATTTGAGCTATTTCGGGAAGCTCATAACAAGTTTGTTCAGTTCAAAACAAGGTTTTGCCCTCTATGACTAAAGCAGGGGTCGGCAACCTCTGGCACGCGGCTCGCCAGGGTAAGCACCATTGCCGGACCAGTTTGTTTAGCTGCCGCCTCCGCAGGTTTGGCCAATCGCGGCTCCAACTGGCTGCGGTTCGCCACTCCGGGCCAATGCGGGCGATGGGAAGCAGCGAACCGCAGCCAGTGGGAGGCAGCAGCTAAACAAACTGGCCCAGCCCGCCAAGCCGCGTGCCAAAGGTTGCCAACCCCTGGACTAAAGTCGGTACAAGAAATTGTAAAACAGATGGCACTCGATCCTGTGCTTTGAGTGCCTGAGAACGTTTAGAATACTAGACATTTTCTGAAGGCAGATCCGAGCAATACTCTCCTATTATATTTCTAAACTTCTGAAATTCCTAAAATGAAAATAATTGTCTTGTTAGTATTATTTTTAACCACACTGCAGTAGCATTGAATCTCTTTGGGGAGGAGAGGGAATATTTTATCAAAGGCTTCTGTGAAACCTTAGGCATTTAACTCAGTGATTGGTTTTACACTGTGATAATGTCTGTCCTTCTAGGATATATTTTTCAATAAAAGTCTGAATTAAAATCTGATATAAAGACAGTACTGTAGGTTGGCTACTGTGGTTCAATGCACCATTGCTGTTGACTTTTGTTCAGCTGTAACCTTCTTTTCTTTCTCTGACCATAAGTCTGAATATTGGCAACTTTGGTCTTGTCTTTCTCAGCAAGTGCCACAGTTGGGCAAAGGCATTCTAAAAATAAACCTAATTATCATGCTGGAAAATAATATACTAACAATAATATTACTGCATGTTTTGCATTATCTTAGGATTTCATATACAAACTTAATATTAAAATAGGTCTTCATTGATTCTTAAAATATACTTCATTAAACTGACAGTTTGGATTTACAGAGCCTGCGTATGTTTAGGATCACTTCAAAAATGACTTGACCCTTCTATAACAATCAGTTTCTTGCACTTTATGCGGAAAAATTAAGGAATATGATTCACTCATGTAGCATATTATTAATCACCGTGGATTGTTGCCTATCATTCTATTTAATTTTTCACCAGTTGAAGGCCAGGTTAATAATTTGCTCAGTGCAAGGCCCAAAATGGGATACCAAGGAACCAGGCATTTATCTGGTGGGCTGGACCCCAGCGTAGGCCTGATGGCCACTGCTGTGTGATCTGAAGCTTTGATCTGGGCTCTCCCTTAGTTCACAGCTCATTTAGTCTGTTTAGTTTCATATCAGGCAGAATGAGCAGAGCCCAGATTACTGCTAACATTCAGCCTATTGCTTCCATAAGGATGAGGAAGACCCCTGTGGTGGCATTTCCTCACCTGACTTTTGACATGGGAAGGGGAAGGAAAGACAGTATTGTCCACTTCAAGAGTTTAAAAAAAAAGAAAAAATCAGGAGATTTTAGAAATGGTACATTTGGAGTTCTTTTTATTTGTCCCTGGTTTTTGAAGGCTAGAGGTGGGGAAATTGGACAAGTCAGGTAACACAGCTTGTACTTTTATCCAGAATTTTAACTTGAAATGAAATAATCCTTCCTTAAGGCTTCAAAACATAAAAATAAAAGAGAGGTGTTTTCCTCTGTTTTATTTTTCTTTATGTTTTGAATCCCAGCACTTCTGGTCTCTGCTGAGAAGTGTAAAAATACAGAACCTTGAGAATCCATCTGATCTTGAAATATTTCCAATTGTAACCATAGGCCAGAAGGCTTGACAGTATTGCTGACAAGCCAGTTCAGCCTTAATTTGTAGAATCAAAAATTTTGTATAGTTCAAGTAAAGTTTAGTTAATCATTCAAACTTTCAGAGGGCAGATGTAATCTAGTGGACAAGGATGACTGTGAGGTTAAAAAAACGGACTAAAAATCAGGAGACCTAGGTTTTATACATAGCTCTGCAACAGACTTACCAGGTGGTCCTGAGCAAGTCTGTGCATCTGTAAAATGGGCATGATGCTATTACTTACCTAAATGAGGCCAACTGTACTGATATTTGTGAGGTGACCATGGAAGTAAAAACAAATAGTGACCCAAGCTCAGGATTTCTGAGTGCTAATCTGAGCTCTGCCACTGACTCTCTGTGGCCTATGGCAAGTCACTTAACTTTTTTGTTTTGCATCTTCCTTGTGTCTGCATAGGGAGAGTAACAACATACAGTACCTACCTTACAGGGAAATTGTGATGATTAGCTACCGTCAGTAAAGTGGTTTGGAGACAGAAAGTGCTATAATAAATACCAGGTATCATCATGTAAACCAGACCTCCAGTTATGAGTAGTCGAAAAAAGGGTCAAAAAGTGCTAAAATCTTGAAGGAAACAAAAACTACTTTAAAAATAAAATAAAATCTCTGCTTCCCCTTTTGTTATTTTTGTTTTAAAATTACTCCAGTACTTAGTATCACACAGTACTTAGTATCACTTTCCAAATAGCTGTTTTAATAAAACATTTTTTTAGATGAACATTTATGACTCAATTACAAAACACACTTAAATAGATAATTATAGTGGAAAGGATGAGACAACTATATCCATGGCTGTGCAGACGAACTGCTGCTATTTATTTTTTCTCATATAATGTCCATCTGGATTGAATCAAGAGCATTGCACTAAAATAAAAGTCCTTAATTTCTTCCTCCTCCCTTAAATAAAATTTTGCTAAAGTGTACTTTATTGGGGCTTTAACTTAACTGCATATTTGTGGGGATTACCAACTTTTAAGCCACCCGCACGTTTTCTTGGGAGAGGGATGGGAGACTCACATTCTACTGAATGGCTTGAAGACCTCAGTGCTAAGTATGGCCCTTTTTTTATCCCTCTTATGTCAAACGCTTCAGTTGGTAATTTAGGAGGGCTTCCCCTTTACCACCTGAATCTTGGTAGTAGATTCATAATGGTTCTCATGTGGGGGAAGGAGTTCAAAGTGCTCAACGGGGGCCTTGAGCTCTTCAGGGAAAAGCTTGGTGGTGGTGTTCCTTACCACCACACTGAGCTGCAGGGTACCCTCCCCCTCAAAGACCAAGTGTTTCCCCTCTGTATGCACTCAGTGCTGATGGCCAATCTAAATGGTGACAGGTAGATAGTGGGTAAGTTTTGTGGAGTTTAGTGAGTGAAGCAAACCACATGCAAAATTTTTAATTAGATAATTTGCATATTTAGAACCAAAGTATCTGTAACAATAAACTGTTATCAGCAGGACAGGCTGTCCACACACCGTGCCCTGCCAGCATACTTTGATCTTTATCTGGAGGATGCTGTGGAAGAAATTTGCTCTATGAGTAGCAGAGGTAATTTAGTCGCTGTGGCCCATGACGTTTTTGACCCCTCTGCTGAGTCTGCCAACTAGTGCAGAGTATAGTGTGAGTTTGAGACATTGGAGCTGAAACTGAAGCCCACCAAACTCATCACATAATAGGGGACCACCAAATATCCGTTAGATGGGAACAGTTTTTAATCCATAGTAATCTGGTCTGGATTAAAATTGGTGACCTACAGACGAGAGGGTTTGCAGCCCATAAGCAGTGCTCTGAGGCATCTGGTCCCCCAGTAAGATCTGATGCTTCGCGTTCATGAATGAGATTTGTGTTCTTGAAAGATACACAGATTAAATCAAGTTCTGACCTTTTTGGATTTTACACAAGGTGAAGACTTCTGCTCTGTTTAAAACAGAGACAGAATCTCCCACACATTGTTCTGTACTTCCGTCCCATATCGTTCTTAAAGGGACAGCTCCCATTAACTGAAATGTAAACTGTAGAAATACAACAGTAAAACTGATATTAACCCAGCATAGTAATTTACTGTTAAGTATAACATTTTGCAATATAAAAACATTTTAACAGCTAGAAATATTCCAAGGTTCTCACACTATATTTTACAAACAATAAGTGTTATATAAAAGCCCATTAAGGACTTGTCTGCATGGTGAGGTAATGCACTCTACCGGGGTGTGATTCCTAAAGCACACAAACGGATTGTACATTAATTGGTCCATGCAGATCCTGCTGGTAGAAACTAAAAGTTCCTGTAGAGTGCATTACCACATAATGTAGACAAACCCTAAGTTTACAAGTATAAACATCCACAATTTGGGAAAACAGTTTTCAGTTTGCTACAGCAAACCTTGCTTCTGCCTTCTTTTGTGTATGCATTGTGATTGTTACATGTTCATATACTATTTTTTTTCCCAGCTCAGAGTTCAGCAGAGTTGGAACCCAGGAACTTCAAATCCACTACACAGACTTCTTGCACTTACTTTCTCTACCTCCGTTTTACAGATATACAGTGACACGGTTGCTAAATGTGTCAGTGTCACCTGAGATCTGCAGGTAGCAGTGCTAGGAGAAGCTGCCTGTGTAAGGGAGGCTTTGGGAGCACACACTGTAGGGAGAGGTTTACTTTGCAAGGCCCACGAGCCAGTAAGAAAGTCTCATCTATAAACTGAAAGGGGAGAAATATTTGAATTTGTTGCATATATGTGCGTCCAGGGAGGTGGGGCATATAAGACAGGAGAGGAAGAAACTGCATGTCTGAGCATGGTTGTGTCTGGGAGGAGGCATATAAGAGGGAGAAACTGGGAATGGAGTTAAGGACCAAGGGACAGGAAATTTAGTTGTGAGCAAGAAAGATGTTTAAAAAGGAGAAAGTAAGTGAGGGTTAAATATTTAAATTATTACTTTTATCTGCGGCCGCTCCCCCCTACTCCCCACTATGCCTACAAGATTATTGAGCACAACTTCTCCACTCAGCAGTGAAATCACAGCCCTGTTTGGTTTAAGGACTTTTAAGAGAAAAATCCTAACTCAAATAAAAGCAGCAGTAAGGAAAGGAAAACTGTTCAGACACTAAAAATAAAAGAACGCCACTCATGAGGCTGGTTATTACATCTGTCCAAAGTTTGGAATTCCAGACATCAGGGTCACGAGGTCACCCAAAGGTTACTTTTCTCCCAGTCGAGAACAAACATAACGGAACTGCATATCAGCATCTTTTCCCATCCCACTTGAAGGATTGCCAGAACTGCAGTTGGATGTGTTCACAAGTGACACAAAATTCTATTATTAAACACAGACAGAATATGCCATCGGTCACTTAGCACAGAAGGAAACCATTAACATCAAAAGGGGTGGAGTAGAGAGGCTTTTTATACTGCCAACTGCACGTATAAACTTAATACTAAGTAGAAGAACATAACTGATTCATATGGGGTTTTTTGTGTCTTGGAAGGCTAATGCATTTCTTCAGTTCAGCTATGCTGATGCAGAAGTTTATAAATACAATATGGCAGAAAACCAAAATCCAAAACAAACTCTCTCCTGGGCCACATTTCTATAATTTGGGTTGGAATACGTGAGCATTTAGTAAATTCTTCTTTTATTAGAAGAGTTGAGCTGCAGCTGAATTTTCCAAATGCTACAAATGTCATGATAATATTTTAAATGTTTTACCATATTTAGCTACAATAAGCTCTCATTCAAAATGAAAAGTTCATTCCTCTAAAATAACAGCCCTAGAGAAAATCTGAAGGTTACCCGCAAAAACTGTGACTCAGATTGAGTTAGTACATATTTTATTTAGGGAGAATCTTATGGACTTCACCTTTTTAGTCCTTTATCGTTCACTTGTATTACTTCAGATGTTAGACACGCATACAGTTGACTTTTAATATGTCCTTTAAAAAAAAAAACCTTGAAGAACGTAGCATTTCACTGAATGACAAAGATTTAGAGCCAAGACATTAATGAAGTAATGAAATACAAGACTTAATTAGCTTATTCTTTTGTAGCTTTCAAAATTTAATTTAGAGCAGTTAAGGTTGGCTGTGTGTGATCATTTTCCCGAGTCCTTAAAAGTTTAATGCCTTAGGAACAACTTTAGAATGTTTTAAAAATAAATATTTAAAGTGATGCTACAGGAGCCACACAATAATATCAAATTATAGCTTAACCTTTTTCCATATAATAGTTTTTCAAATTCCATATGATTTAAATATTCGGGGGAGGGAGGTTCTGTTGTTCTAGCATAATGTTAAAGAAACACAAGAGTTGCGGCAAATCTTTTAGTAAGATAGAAGAAGCAAAGCTGGTAAGACTTTCCTGTGTAGTTGACGGCAAATGGCTGCTACAGGTGATTTAAGCCTTAACTGCGTAAATCACATTAGGCCACTGTAAATTAACATTAGACTTATACAATTCCTTCTAAATATTGATGTAAACTTTACAAACAAACAAATTTGATTTTTTTCAGCATGAATAAAACATTACAGAATTTTAAAATAGCACCATTCATCTGGACCAACCATTGTCAGTTAAGTTGTACCTTTGCCTTACTTCATCAGTTCTGCACTGAGATCAGCTTTGCTAGACCAGAGGATCCAGTCTGCAATTTTCCAGCCAAGTAAAATCCAATTCATACTTTCGAAATTAAATTTCCTTGTGACATTAAGTAGCTTCAGTTGCAAAGAACAAAGACACCTTCATGTAGATCTGGAGCTGTGAGCTTTAAGAAGACTGGGCGTAATGCTCTCTTTTCTGTTTACAGAGTAATGTTGTCTTGTTGCTGGATACGAAAACTGGTGCCATTCATAGACTTTTATTCTCATCAGATACCCAAGAAGTTCCAAAGAGAGCATCCTGGTGGGGCAACAAGGAGGAGCCGGTGAGGAACAACAACTTCCTGGCTAGACTATACCAGACCTATCAGAGCTCAGTATTACAGACATGCTAGCAGGATAGCTTCCTTTCTATCTTTTATGGAACAAACAGTTAATTGTGTACTGCGATCGATAGATAGATAGATAGATAGATTTTGAATTCTCAGTTTTGTACCAGCAGAATATATCATCATTACAGAATAGAAGGGCAATAAATAAGGGATGCTGTCTAGGGATATGTAATTTTTACAATGAAACCCTTTCAGATATTTTGCTAAGAGTTACAGAACGTTACACATTGTTGCGGTCCTGTTGAGCCCAGAGCAGAGTGATCTGTAATTCATTTTACTATAATGCAATTTATGAATTTGGAGTAGGTGGGAAAGTGCTTTGAGATGCGGTTATCATTACTTAAAGAAAAACTAGCAAATTTGGTATGATTCAGTGATTGCTGCTTGATTCTCAGCACTCTTGAAAATCAGGCCACCTATTTATGTGCCTAAATGTGGGTTTAGAAACCTAACTTTAGGCACACTTTTTTGATCATCTTGGCCAAATATTTTAGTTTCTGACCTTTCTAACCAGAAAAAAGCATAACTAAAAATGTAAGGAGTCAGGTAAACTATTGGGAACTGACCTGACAAATTGTAATTGATGTGTAATGCATTTTTTTAGATCAGTCACAAAATGTGCAGAGAGTTTTCACATAAAAACTGGCTGGTGTTCTACAAAGAAGAAGGGTGAGAGTTAACTATAAATTACATAGCTTTTGTTTAAAAAAATAGATTTCTCATATACATTCTCTGCCTCATGATTGTTTTCTTGGTTTACATTTCACAGAAACCACCTTATTGTGCTGGATGTACTGGAGGGTCGAACTCATACTATCTCACTACCTATCAATCTCAGATCTGTTTTCCTAGTGGCTGAAGACCGTTGGCTCTTGGTGGAAAGCAAAACAAATCAGTAAGTTAACCCAATTCATTATTTGTTTGGTAGTATCTAGGAGCCCAAGTCATGGATCAGGATTCCCTGTGCTAAGAACTATACAAATATAGAACAAATTGAGATATTTGGCAATATTTGCAGCTGCACACCAGTATTTGTGTGCATCTAACCTACCTGCACAAATGCCTGATGTGCCCACACAAATTTACTGATTTTGTTTGTGTCTATGGTTAGATGCCTACAGTCAGATTTCTTAGAGGTGCAGATTTCCCCGTGCCCAAATTGCACTGGTGAATCCAGAGTGGTGAGTGTGCAAGATGAGCTTATGTAAATTTGCACCACTGAAAATCTAGACCAAATTTGGCTATGTCCACATTCATAGCACATTTTACACAACTGGTATTTATGCCTGTATAAATTAGGTCCTTGCCAATATTAGTGTGACTAACTGAAAATCTGGCTCATTAGTCTACTCTCCTAGTTACTTTGATTCATAGTTTAATGGAACAAACAGTGCTCCATTTTCCAGTTTCTGTTTAACCTCACAATAAATAAAAGTGTATAAATAGTTACTGTAAGCAAATCTGCTTCTCTATGGTTTACTTTCTCGACCTGTAAACTAGAGAGGATAAATGCTTACCTACCTCAGATGTGTTGTGAGGCTTCATTAATTTTAAGTAAAACATGTTGAGATCCTTGTCATATAATTATAGAGTATTTTTTACTATTTAACAAATAAATATTCTTGTTACACCATTTTTTTTAATAAGTCTGCATTATTTACAGGAAATTTCTTTTAACCAAGCCAGCGCATATGGTGTCTGAAGAGAGTGGAGTTTGCCAGCTGCATGCATTGAATGAAGACCCAGTTGACAAGGGTTTTGGTTTAACAACAGGTACTCAGTGTAAACCTGTGTCACTCTTTTTTTTTTTAATCAACTCTATGTTTGTGCCTGTACAAACAACATTCTTGTACTTTAGATGTTTGAGTAATTTCATGTCTGATTCTTTTACTGTAGTGTGTTATTCATATCATTGTTTCAAAAAAGATGGCAAAGTTCTGTACATAGGCTTGGAATTGTTTGAATAAAATGCCTCAGAAATTTTGAGAACTGTACACACACACACACACACACACACACACCCCTATTATAGGGGGTGCTGGTAGCAACCCCTTTATTTAGACTGCCTATCACTTTCCATTACAAGTGATTCTTGCAACCTTTCATTTGAGGAGCTCTCACGCCTCCATTGTTTGTAGCAGACTTTGACATTCATGAGGAAGAACCCTTTAGGCTTCTGAAATTCCTTTTCAATATCCCATGAAATTCCATTCAGATTTGCCTGAGATATTGAGTTAAAACGTGCCGTTTTCCTTCTCTCAATTGTATTCCTCAGAAAAATGTTGCCAGCATGCCACAATTATTGAACATTGTCAGTAGAGGCAGGTTTGGAACAAATTGATAAATTAAACTGTAATAAAGCATAAGGACCAGATGTTATTCACCCAAGAGTTATGAAGGAACTCAAATATGAAATTGCAGAACTACTAACTCTGGTATGTAACCTACCACTTAAATCAGCCTCTGAACCAGATGATTGGTGGATAGCTAATGTAACACCAATTATTAAAAAAGGCTCCAGAGGAGATTCTGGCAATTACAGACTGGTAAGCCTAACTTCACTACCAGGCAAATTGGTTGAAACTATAATAAAGGACAGAATTATCAGACACAGAGATGAACATGATTTGTTGGGGAAGAATCAACAAGGCTTTTGTAAAAGGATATCATGCCTTACTAATCTATTAGAATTCTTTAATGGGGAGGAGGGTCAACAATTATGTGAACAAGGATGATATATGGATATAGTGTACTTGGACTTTCAGAAGGCCTTTGACAAGGTCCCTCACCAAAGGCGCTTAAGCAAAGTACGGAGTCATGGGATAAGAGGAAGGGTCTTCTCATGGATTAGTAACTGGTTAAAAATAGGAAACAAAGGATAGGAATAAATGGTCAGTGGAGAGAAATGTCAATAGCAAGGTCCCCCATGGATCTGAACTGGGCCCAGTGCTGTTCAATATATTCATAAATGATCTGGAAAAGGGGGTGAATAGTGAGGTGGCAAAGTTTGCCGAGGATACAGAATTACTCAAGATAGTTAAGTCCAAAGCTGACTGGGAAGAATTGCAAAGGTTTCTCACAAAACTGGGTGACTGGGCAATAAAATGGCAGATGAAATTTAATGTTGATAAATGCAAAGTAATTGGAAAATATAGTCCCAACTATACATATAAAATGATGTGGTCTATATTTTCTGTGACTACTTAAGAAAGAGATTTTAGAGTCATTATGGCTAGTTCTCTGAAAACACCTGCTCAATCTGCAGCAGCAGTCAAAAACCTAACAGAATGTTAGGAACCATTAGAAAAGGGATAGATAATAAGACAGAAAATATCATAATGCCACTATATAAATCCATTGTATGCCCACACCTTGAATACTTGTGTGCAGTTCTGGTTGCCCCATCTCAAAAAAGTTAATAGAATTGGAAGAAGTACAGAGAAGAGCAGCAAATGGGTAAATACTTGGGGCCAGAGATTCCCAGGGCTGAGAGTGGGGGCAAGAGAGATCCTCGTTAGGCTGGTCATCCCCCTGACCAGTCCCCAGACCCAGCACCTGCAACCAGCAGCCCACCCCCACACTTCAGAAAAAAGTCTTCTGTTGCTGCCAGCTAACATGGTGATTCCTGTAGTCCTAGTAGCATCAGTCTCTGTTGCAGTGTGAAAGGTTCCCAGTTGAAACCATGCTGATGATTCATTATTGGGTGGGGGAATTGTTACAGTTGTATATGATTATACAGAATATAGAATGTGATTATATTTTTTCCCTTTAAAAGAAAAAAACTCATAAAAACCTAGGAAATTATATACAAAAATTCTATATTAAAAGAAAGTTATTTAGGTAGAAAATTAGGATATTGCATATTCTTTAATTTTGCTCCCTTGGGCATATACATTTCACTGTTGTCTCATTCAACGCATACGAGGACACAAGTTGGCAGAATTAAGGCTTTCCTAACTTTTGAGTGCTTGACTTTGCAACCAAAATAATGTTAATTTAACCTCATGTTATTGGATGTAGTACAATATAGCAAACAGGTCTTGACTTCTTTTCTTCATTTTATTCCTATTGAATTATGATAAAAAGAATAATGGTAATTAGTGCTCAGTGCTTGTAAGGATAATTGGTTCCTCTTGCTTATCTGGATTTAATGCTTATCATTTGATTCCCCACTTTAGCACCCGATTTGTGTGTGCCGCACACAGTTTCAAGTGACCAACTATCTTCAGAGAACCTAAGCGTAGCTGTGGGACAAAAGATCAGCTCGCCCAACAGGATTCTCTCGGATGTGCATAATTATGCTACTATCGTTGTTGGCTTCCCAGAACTAATGGTAAAACCAGTATTATTAAATTGTAAAATAATGATCATTACATTTATTTCATAACCAGTTAATCTAAATAGCTATTAACCTAATTATTTGCAAGAGGTAGTGAATAATGAGGTTATAAAATGTGTAGAGTATGCCATGTTTGTTAGCGTAGTGAGATTTCAGAAGAACTTGACAGTGATAGGAAATTGGGTGACACAAGGCAGATGAAATTCAATGGAAATGAGTTTCATGCACTACGCATGGAAGAACAGTCTTACTCCTCATACACAGACAAACATTTTAAATTAAATGTAACTACTCAAGAAAATGACATAATTGCAGACAATTCAGTGTGAACATCTGCTCAGTATGCAGAAGCAATCAATATAGCAAATGAGATGCAAAGCTGCATTAAAAAAAAAAAGAAGTGAAGAGAGTACTACAGAAAAATACTATCATGCCATTGGCTGAATTGATGGTGTGCCTGATCGTGAATACTGTGTTTGGTTTTGCTCACCCTGTTTCAGAAATCTTATAGCAGAAATAGAAGAGATCCAGAAAGGGAAATGAAAATGATTAGAGGCATATGAGGGGAGAGTATATCGATTAGAGATGTTGCACAGAATGAAGATGAACAAGAGGGACATGATAGGGGTATATTTGGCATTAAGAGGGTTTTTAGGATAATTCTATTTACTATCTAATAATAAAAGGACAAGGGGACACCTGTAGGAATTAAAAGTCATCAGATTTACAATTGATAAAAGGAAATACTTTTTGACATAACACATAACGTTGACCCATTGAAGTCACTGCTATAGCACTTGGAGGTACGGAGCTTACTAAATTGAAACAAGGATTTAGACATTTCTAAGAATAATTACAATATCTGCCACAGTTACACTAGCTAGGCCTGAGCCTAGTATAAGCCAACCAATACCTCCCTTGGGTTAGAAAGAAATGTTAGTCAATATTATTGAATATCTTTCCAGTATGGGGTTTTAGTACATTTTATGAAGTAACTCATAGTTGCCAAGATCAGAAACAGGATACATGACTATAAGGACCATGTCTAATGTTTTTCTGGTCATATAATATGTCAGGGTAAATAAGAGAAAGTAACCATTAGCTGGCATTAGAAAAAAGCTAGTTAGTATTCTGAAATCCAGAACAGATTAGGAAAATAGCAGGTAAACCTCCCCCTATACTTTTACAGGGTAGCATTTCAGTTTGATTTGATTTGTTTTTAAAATACTGTATTATTAAACTAGGTTTTTTTTTCCATGTGTATATTATACATTTGTTTTAACAATGTTCTTGAATGTTGAGAAATGGGCATTAAATAGTTTTATACGTAATGCAGACCTAATGGCTGTTGCAAGTATCACATGGTTGGGGAAACAGTTTGTAAATAAATCCTTTTATATAGATTGGTTACAGATCAAATTGTTTAAATGTTTTCTCCTCCTAGTTGAATGGCCTCAGGGCATAAAAATCTTGTGTGGCATCATCTTAACAATGGAAGTGCTTTTATTGAAAAGGCTTTAGAGAGTCAACTCTGATGCCTACAGCAGCCTGACCTCTCCTAAACAAGACTTGAGTGCTTTTGGCCTCTTGCTTGTCATGGGCAGGTGGCATATGTTTGCATGCAGTTCAAGCAACTCACAGCCCCCAGAGACAGAGTACAGGCTCTTGAGGCCAGAGTGTCTGAACCTGAGGAGCATAGGGAGACAGAGAGGTACATAGAAGACGCTATTAGGGACAGAGTAGAGTGGTCCCACTTCCTGTCCAACAGCCCCTGTGCTGTTAAGGAGGGTGAAAGTCTCAGGGCAGGAGAGCATCAAGCTGGAGCAGAGGGAAACCATCTCATAGTTGGGATCCACCTTCCAGATGATGTCATGATATCCTCTTGTACTGAGAATATCCCTCTGGGGATAGGGACCCCAGTTATTAGGAAGAAACAGATAATAATGGTGGGTGATTGGATTATTAGAAACATAGATAGTTAGGTTTGTGGTGACCTAGAGAACTGCATGGTGAACTGCCTACCGGGTGTGAAGGTAGCAGATCTGACGGGACATCAAGATAGCCTTATAGGTAGTGCTGGGAGGAGCCAGTGGTTGTGGTACATGTAGGTACCAGTGACATAGGAAAAGGCAGTAGAGAGGTCCTGGAGGCCAAACTTAGGCTTTTAGGTAGGAGATTAAAGTCCAGGACCTCCACGGTAGTATTCTCTGAAATGCTTCCAGTTCCCTGTGCAGGGCCAGGAAGAACTGCAAAATCTAAATGTGTGGATGAGACGATGGCGTAGAGAGGAGGAATTGAGGTTTATTAGAAACTGGGGGTACCTTTTGGGGAAAGAGTAGCCTATACAGAAGGGACGGGCTCCACCAAACCAAAATGGAAGCAGACTGCTGGCATGTACAGTTAAAAAGGTTGCAGAGGAGATTTTAAACTAAGGATTGGGGGAATGCTGACAGGTGCAGAGGAGCACATGGTTCTGACAGAGATATCTCTTAGGGATGAAATTATTAGAGGGGGAACTCTATATCCCAGTATAGAGGATAGGACAGACGTTGATAAAGTACAGGTAGGATTTAGTGAGGAACAGCCAAATGTAAAAGAGATCCAGTTAAACATGACACATGAAGGCAAGCAGCTAAATATTGACAAAATGCGTAAGTGCTTATATACAGATGCTAGGAGTCTAAGATAGGTGACCTAGAATGCCTGACATTAAATGAGGATATTGCTGTAACAGCCACACAGAAACTTGGTAGAATAAAGAAAATCAATGGGATACAGTAATACCAGGGAACAAAATATATAGGCACGACAGAGTAGATTGCACTGGTGGGAGAGTGGCACTATATGTTTAAAAAAAAAAAAGGCAGTCAGATAAGGTGTAAATCTTCAGTGACTCAAACAGTGCCATAGAATCTCTCTGGATAGAAATTCTATTCTTGAGTAATAAGAGTATAGCAATTGTCATATACTAGGGATCACATGACCAGCATGGTGATGGTGATTCTGAAATGATAGGGGATGTTAGAGAGGCTACAAAACCAGAAAACACAATAATAATGGGGGATTTCAACTACCCTTATATTGCCTGGGTAAATGTCACCGACAGGGTGTGATGCAGAGATAACATTTCTAGACATCATTAATGACTGCTTCTTGGAGCAGCTAGTCCTGGAACCCACAAGGAAAAAGGAAGTTCTTGATTTAATCATTAGTGGAACACAGGCTTGGGCCCAAGAGCAACTTTCCATAGCTGAACTGCTTGGCAATAGTGACATAATATAATTAAATTTAGCATCCTTATGGGGGGGTGGGGAGGAGGGAGAGAAAAAGGAAAACCCACCACTTAAGATTTAATAAGGGGAACTATACAAGAATGTGGATGCTAGTTATACGGAAATTAAAAAGAGCAGTCACATGCAAGCCGCATATATACTACTTAAAAACACCATAATGGAGGCTCAGATTAAATGTCTACCCCAAATATATTTTTTTTAAAGTAGGAGGACCAAGTGCAGAGTTATGGAGGCCGTTAGAGGCAATAAGGCATCCTTTAAAATTTGGAAGTCAAATCCTATCACTGAAATCAGCCTCTGTAGCAGATGCCTGCAAGGTAGCTAACATAATGCTGATTTTTTTTTAAAAGGGCTCCAGAGAAGATCCTGGCAATTACAAGCTGATGAGGCTAACTCCAGCACCAGGAGAATTGAAAGAAACTATTGTAAAGAACATACATAGATAAACAAAATTTGTTGGGGAAGAGTCAACATGTTTTTTCTAAAGAGAAGTCAGGCCTCACGAATCTATTAGAATTCTTTGAAGGAGTGAACAAGTATGTGGGATACTGGTGATCCAATTTATATAGTGTACTTGGATTTTCAGGAAGCCATTGACAAGGTCCCTCACCAAAGGATCTTAAGGAAACTAAGTAGTGATGGGATAAGAGGGAAGGTTCTCTCATGGATCAGTAACTGGTTGAAAGAAGGTAACAAAGGGTAGGAATAAATGGTCAGTTTTCACAATGGAGAGAGGTGAACAAGTGGGGTCCCCCAAAGATCTGTACTGGGGCCTGTGCTGCTTAATATATTCATTAATGATTTAGTAAAGAGGGTTAACAATGAAGTGGCAAAGTGTGCAGATGCTACAAAATTATTCAACAAAGTTGAGTCCAAAACAGACTGAGGAGTTACAAAGGGACCTCATAAAACTGGGTGAGTGGGGAAGAAAATGGCAGGTGAAATTCAAAGTTAAGTGCAAAGGAATGCACAATGGAAAACATAATCCCAACTACACTTATACAATGATGGGTTCTAAATTAGCTGTTGCCATCCAAGAAAGAGATCTTGAAATCACCTTGGATAGTTCTCTGAAAGCTCCTGCGCAAAGCCTAGCAGCAGTCAGAAAGGCTAACGGTATGTTAGGAACGATTAGAAAAGGTATAGAAAATACCATAATGTCACAATATAAATCTATGGTATGTCCACACCTTTAATACTTTGTCACCCCATCTCAAAAAGGATATGGTGGAACTGGAAGAGGTTTAGAGAAAGGCCAAAAAAAGATGATTAAGGGTATGGAACGGTTTCCATATGAGGGGACACTAAAAGGATTAGGGCTGCTCATCTTAGAAAAGAGACAATTAAGGGGGAATATGATAGAGGTTTATAAAATCATGAATGGTGTGGCAAAAGTGAATAGAAAAAAGTGTTATTTACCCCTTCACAAAATACAAAAACCAGCGATCACCTGATTAAATTAATAGGCAGCAGGTTTAATACAAACAAGGGGAAGTACTTTTTCGCACAATGCACAAATAACCCATTGAACTCTGCCTTGGGATATTATGGTGGCCAAAAGTACAAATGTGTTCATAAAACAACCTGATAAGTTCATGGAGGGTAAGTCCATCTATGGCTATTAGCCAAGATGGCAGGGACATAGCCCCATGCTTGGAATCACCCTAAACTCTGACTGCCAGAAGCTGGGAGTGGAAGACAGGTGGATTACTCCATAATTGCCCTGTTCTGTACACTCTTCCTAAAGGTCTGGTACAGAGACAGGATACTGGGCAAGATGAGCCTTGGTCTGAGCCAATATGGCAGTTCTTATGTTAGTAGAAGCTCACGCATCTTGTCAGTAGAAGCTCCCTCAAAGACAGACACAGCCAGCTCTTCTACCTCTCATGGCATGAACTGAGAATTGTTCAAAATGCTTAAGTTTGATTTGAAATGGGAGCTTATCCAGACCATTTGTTTAAAGGGTGCTTTATACAAGTCTTTGCTCACTGAAGTCCTCAAGTTACCTTATCTCTCTCTCAGTCTCCCAATGAGGTGTACAGCTGGAAGAGAGGCTCCTCGCTGGGCAGCCGACATGCTTCTCCTTCTGATCCATTTTACTATGGGAGTCGCAGTAAAACTGGAGCTGCAAAACAAATTAATTGTGTGACTTTATTAGCTACTAATCAAATAGTCAGAATTTTAGCACCTGGAGACGTCCCTTTGAAAGAACTTTATCCAAAAGGTAAGAGATTACCTTATTTCAACTGTATCAACTGTAGATGAAGGCTTTCTTTTAATTGTAGAGTACTCATGCCGTATGTTTATAACGTGCTTTAAAGAATCAGAAAGCAAACATGTAAAATCCTAACTGGATTTGGAGAGAAAGAGGGGAGTTGCACACATTTTACCAATTCTAGAATGAATTTAGTGCACATTGAAGATCCAAAATTGCAAGATTAGGGAATTAAGTCATCTGTCTGCCCACAGAACAGGTATCCTAGTGGAGTTAATCCTAATGGAATTAATCTTAATTGTGTCTTGGTTAACATGACTCTGTGGCCATCTGTGCATATGCATGCTCTAAGGTAGAAGGGATGTTTGTGAGGTTCAGGCACAGGTAAATCTGCTACAGATTCCTTGTGTAGCCGTTGGCAAATCACTTCATTTCTCTGTGCCAGTACATCATCGAGCCATTGTAAAGCTAAATCCACAAATGTTTGTAAAGTGCCTTCTCATCCATGGATGCAAGGTGGCATAATAGAACAAAAGATTTGCAATTCCTGAGTCTAACTGCTTTTCTTCCACTGATTCGCATGTTGCCTTGGGAAGTCATTTAACATATCTGCCTCAGTTTCCTCATCTGCCAAATGGGATATTATTGTATTTCCTTATCTGCTTCCCAGGAAAATCACATTTGACTATTTATTATATTTTGTGGATGAATGATGGCACTGTTTATATATAACTCCCCTAATAAAAACAGATTGCTTTAATGTAATGTACTTCTTTTTAAATTGATTAGTGTTTTATTTTAAGTTATTATTTAAGTGTATTTTATTTTTAAACCACTCAAATGATTAAAATGCTTTTATTGTGGCTGACTCACTCATTCTGATGTGTGAAATCTACTTTGATTGCAGGGATAAAATACATGCCTCTTACCTTCTTGAACTTGTATAAGTAGCAGAAGGTTGCTTATTCACACCATTTATTCTGTGAAACTGAGTTGTCATGTGAAACAGAAGAAAGTTGCATATAAAACAATTAAAAATCACTGTAAGCTTGGCTTTATGCATGAGCAAATGCTGTAGAATGCTGATGCAGCAACTGTTGCAATTTGTTATAATAAAAAACAAAAAACGTTTGCTCTAAGTATCAAGCCAAATTGGAATAACTTGAATTTGGTGTGTAGCCCTATGTTTCCCATCCTCCCCGGTAACTGGTCAGTTTTGGCACACAGCGTTCCATTTCTATTAAGAATTTAAAATACTTCAGCCAGATTCCAACACGGTGCAATACATTTTGTCAAGATTGTACCAGCAGCAGCAAACAAAGAAGTTGTTCTCTATTTTATTGGAACTGGTAACTTGGATAGTAGCTATATATATTTTAAAAAGAAAAATAGCAATTAATTAACTCTCCAAAGAATACCAAATAGATCTGTGCCCTCAATATATAAACATAGGTAAGGGATCATGTCATATTTCAGTAATATACTTAAGTCTGAAAGCAAGGATGTGTAATTAGGGCTACTTGAGGGCAAACATGCACTTGTGCATTCATCATTTATTGGGTATGAATTTAAAATAACTGCTTACTTCTACCACATCACATGAAGGCAGGCAACTAAATATTGACAAATTTTATAAATGCTTGTATACAAATACAAGTCTAAATATATGAGTGCAGGTGAGGGCCTGGTATTAAATTAGGATAGTGATATAATAGGCATCACAGAAAGTTTTTGGAATGATGATGATCAATGGGATGTGGAAATACCAGGGTACAAAATATATAGCAATGACAAAGTAGGTCAGAGTGGTGGGGACATGGCACTATATATGAAAGAAAGCATAGAGTCAAATACAGTAAAAATCTTATTTACATAGACTCTCTGTGGATAGAAGTATCAGAGGGGTAGCCATGTTAGTCTGTATCTGTAAAAAGCGACAGAGAGTCTTGTAGCACCTTATAGACTAACAGAAGTATTGGAGCATGTCTGACGAAGTGGGTATTCACCCACGAAAGCTTATGCTCCAATACTTCTGCGTCTGATGAAGTGGGTATTCACCCACAAAAGCTTATGCACCAATACTTCTGTTAGTCTATAAGGTGCCACAGGACTCTTTGTCGCTCTCTATAGATAGAAATCCCATGTTTCAATAATAAGAGTATAGCAGTAGGAATATGCTACTGACCACCTTACCAGGATGGTGACATGATTGTGGAATGCCCAGGGAGATTAGAGAGGATACAAAAACCCAATAATAAGAGGAGATTTCAACTATTCCCATATTGCCTGGGAACATGTTACTTCAGGATGGAATGCAGAGATAAAATTTCTGCTTCTTGGAGTCGCTAGTCCTGGAACCCACAAGCAGACAGGCAATTCTTGATATAGTCCTAAGTGTAGGCAAGATCTGGTCTATAAGGTAACTATAGCTGAACCGCTCGATAATAGCAACCATAATATGATTAAATGTAACATCCCGGGGGCGTGGGGAACGAGAATACCAAAGAAACACACCACAGTAGCATTTCACTTCAGACAGGAGAACTGCAGAAAAATGAAGATGCTAGGAACAGTCACAAGAATGAAATGCCTGCAAGCTGCATGGAAACTTTTTTAAAACACCGTAACAGAAGCTCAAACGATATGTATACTTCAAATAAAACAAAAACAGGGCCAAAAACTACCAGCGTGTCTAAACAGAGTGGTTAGAAACAAAAAGACATCTTTTAAAAATTGAAAGTCAAATGTACTGAGGAAAATGGAAAGAAACGGAACTTTGGCAAGTCAAGTGTACAAGTATACTTAGGCTGGCCAAAAACGAATTTGAAGAGCAACTAACAAAAGACACGAAATCTAACAAGCAAAAAACTAAGTACATCAGAAACAGGAAGCCTGCCAAACAATGCATAGGGCAACTGAACGATTTGAGATGCTAAAGGAGCATCGGTCTTTAATGCAGAGGATGTGAGGGAGATTATCACACCAGACCCATCTTTTTAGTTGACATCTCTGAAGAACTGTCCCAAACTGAGGTGTCAGTAGTGGAAGATTTGGAACAAGCTAAACATGAATAAGTTATAAGGACCAGATGGTATTCCCCCAAAAGCTCTGAAGGAACTCAAATATGAAATTACAGAACTACTAACTGTGGTATATAACTTACAGCATACCAGGTGATTGGTAGATAGCTAATGTGACACCGGATTTTTAAAAACCTCTAGAGGCGATCCTGGTAATTATGAGCTGGTAAGCCTAACTTCAGACCAGGGCAGATTGGTTGAAACTATAGTAAAGAATAGAATTATCAGACACAGAGATGAACACAATATGCTGGGAAAGAGTCAGCCTGGCTTTTGTAAAGGGAAATCATGCCTCACCAATCTATTAGAATTCCTTGCTGGGGTCAATAAATAGGGGACAAGGGTGATCCAGGATACAATATACCTGGATTTTCAGAAAGCCTTTGACAGGGTCCCCCACCAAAGGCTCTTAAGCAAAGTAAGTTAAAAGAGAAGATCCTCTCCTGGATCAGTAACTGGTTAAAAGAAGGAAACAAAGGGTAGGAATAAATGATCAGTTTTCACAGTGGGGAGAGGTGAACAGCAGGGTTCCCCAAGGATCTGTACTGGGACCAGTATTGTTTAACATATTCATAAATGCTCTGAATAGGAGGAGAGACTTAAAAGAATTAGGGCTGTTCAGCTTAGAAAAGAGACAACTAAAGGGGGATATGATAGAGGCCTATAAAATCATCAATGGTGTGGACAAAATGAATAGAGATGTGTTATTTACCATTTCACGCAATACAAAAACCAGAGGTCACCCGATTAAATTAATAGGCAGCAGGTTTAATTAAAAAAAATTAGCTAATATGTCCTTGCAATTTTCAAGATTTTTAAAAGCACTGTGTTTTGAAATGCTGCCCAGGTGTACTGTCAGTGGGATGAACAATATGCATTATCTTCAATGACAGGTAAAAGAAATGGTATAGGTAAGGTTGCAATAATGCCTGATGGGCATTTTTGTGACCAGAGCTTTATTTGTTTTGACATCCACTGCACTATACAACGTTGCTCTTTTATTATTCTAGCCTCCTGATTTCTGACTATTAGTTCAGTAATAAAATTCAGTAATTGCAATGTATAGACCAGGGGTCGGCAACCTCTGGCATGCGGCTCGCCAGGGTAAGCACCCTGGCGGGCTGGGCCAGTTTGTTTACCTGCCGCATCAGCAGGTTCGGCCAACCGCGGCTCCCATTGGTCGCGGTACGCCGTCCCAGGCCAATGGGGGCTGCGGGAAGCGGCATGGGCGAAGGATGTGCTGGTTGCGGCTTCCCACTGCTCTCATTGGCCTGGGATGGCGAACCGCGGCCAATGGGAGCCACGGTCGGCCGAACCTGCCGAAGCGTCAGGTAAACGAACTGGCCCAGCCTGCCAGGGTGCTTACCCTGGCGACCCTCTTGGCAGAGGTTGCCAACCCCTGGTATAGACCTACATTTAATTTGAAAGCTTATCATTTTCTGATATGTCCTATCTAATGTATGTTTAAATTTAATCTGATAAATACACATGTAATATTTTATTAATAATGCAGCTAAAGTAATTTTCTTTAACAAATTTATCTATCTGCAGATATCACTCCTCCGCAAACAGCTGGGTATCTGGAAGTAACAGACCTTAACTCAAAGAAACTTAAATACATCCCTATTCCCAGGTATCTGATTTCCATCAGTAAAACAGCCTCATCTTGTAGGAGTAACAAATACAATTCATTAAGCTCTCTTAGTTAGAATAGATATTGGCTTTTCTTACTTTTTTTTATGTGACACCTGGGTGGGTTTTTGGTGCACTGTTTCCTTATTACCTGTTGGATTACTTAATGTTGTGAAAGTAATTTTTACTCAAATATGCAGAACTCTTCAGCAGCTGTGTATGGTGTACCCCTCTATTGAAAAGTTGTATTTATCCATTAGCTGGAAAAAATTGGTGTTAGCAATTGATATTAGAGGTACCGTCCTCTTTTCCTTTTTCTCCCCTCCCCGTTTCCTCTCTTCTCTATCTCACCCTTTCTCTCCTCATCTTCCCTGCTTCCTTCCTTCTCCCTTTTCATCTCTCCCTTCTATTCTTCATTTTTCTCACTCTAAGATCTTATATAGGGAGGAAAGAGAGTTCAGTGGTAGGAGGACCTGGGCTCCAAGTTCCTGCTCCATCAGACTTCCTGTGTGATCTTGGGCAAATCACTTAAGTCTGTCTCTGCCTCAGTTCCCAGCCAGTAAAATGCAGTTTCTTGCCTCACAGGGATGTTGGATGATAAATATTTTAAAAACTGTGAGTCCATATGAGTACCTTAGATAGATTGTATGGCCTCCACACTACAGTACCTGACAGCCTACTTCAACGAGTGCAAAGTATAATTTTAAAATAATACTTTGCTTATGAATTGTCATTTTTCACAATGATCAAGGTTTCCTTAAATAACAGTCTCCCAACTTTTCATTGGTACTGTGCATGTGTGTGTAACCAAAAGGTATGAAATACTGAATTATATTGATTAAAAAAAAACAACAACTGTCTCATTCCATATGATCTTTAAGGGCATGTATGGAATGAGGCCAGATTCCTAATGTGTTCTGCTTCCTTCCACTTGAACTTTGAGGGTACATATGGAATTGTTATTTCCTGAATTTTGAGTGCTTCATTTTGCATCACTAACATTCTTTAGTTTAGTTTTTTTAATGGAATCTACTATGTAAATGAGCAGTCTACATTTCTATTTATAGTACAGTATAGTTTTATCTAAAAGTGATTGTTCATCCATGTTTCTCATGGTTTGCGTAACCTAAATGTGCTGAATATATTCAGCCAAAGAGCAATTCTGCAGCTAGATCTTTTGTCCTATCAATTTGTAGAGAGAGCATTTGGCAGGGAAATGCAGTGTTTGCAGAGCCGCAGCACATTGGTTAAAAGGTATGAATTCATAGTAATACAGATGAAAGTCCTCTTTGGGGCTTTCCTCCAAATTTGGGTGGGTAGCTTATATTCAGAACCTTTTTGGTTCCAGAGGTGCTTCATACTATGGAGCAGTGATAGTTGCTTCATAAGTGAGATTGAAGCTAGTTTTCCATTATAAGCCCTATTTTCGAACTCCCAAAACGTCCCCCAAAAGGTAACATTCTGCCTGAAATTACATATACCACATGTTATGTCAACATTAATTCTGCCTGTTAAAGTTTTAAAAAATATGTACAAAGGTCCAAATAGATTATAAAATTCCATTTCCTTTTTAAGGGTTCATTTCTAATACCCTATAACACCAAACGTATACATATACTAAAACATTCCTAACTACAGAAAGCTAGGTATGTTAGTTGCTACACCATATATTTAATATAGTTAAAATAACAAATGTTATTGCTTCACAGGTATAGTGCACTGAAAGTCCTGGAGTTCAGCTTGGCATACTACGATTTCAAGTAGTAGTAAGCCTAAGACTTTCTGTGAGCTGTAGCTGTGTCTGCACGGTAAGTTACTGTGCGGCAAGCTGGTACGCTGTAGATTCACACCCTGGCTTCCCGCACAGTAACTTGCCATGTAGACAAGGCTTACATCAGTTTAACTTCACACCTTTAGTTAAATCGGTGCCACTTAGTGTGTAAACCAGTTCTTATTTTCTAATTTTCCGTATTATTTCAAGTTATTTTCCAAAGTTGCTAAGTTGTGTTTTTTCCCATTAATTTTGTACAATTGTGTTTTCCCTTGCCAAATATTTAAATATTTTTATAATGATAATTGTATCATATCTTTTTATTTTGCTTCTCTGAGCCTTCCTGTAATTCCCAGCAGGATAAGTTTGGGATCACTAATAAATTTGCTGCTGGCATCTGAATGAAGGTCATTCATAGAGGTTATAACAGTTAGGATACAAATGCTCTTTTGGATTTCTGCCCAACTTCTCCATTTTCCAGTTTTTCTGTGTTGCTTGCTTCCTGTTTGACCTGGTTATTTCACTCCCCCTTGTTCTCTCTAAAACAGGGATGGGCAAATTACGGCCCCAGGGCCGCATCTGGCCCTTCAGACGTTTTAATCCAGCCCTCGAGATCCCGTTGGGGAGCAGGGTCCGGGGCTTGCCCCACTCTGTATGTGCCATGGCTCCACGCAGCTCCTGGAAGCAGCGGCATGTCCTCCCTCTGGCTCCTATGCGTAGGGACAGCCAGGGGGCTCCGCACGCTGCCCCTGCCCTTGCCCCAAGTGCCGCCCTCGTAGCTCCCATTGACCTGGAACCGTGGCCAATGGGAGCTGCAGGGGCAGCACCTGGAGATGGGACGGCACGCAGAGCTGCCTGACTGCCCATACATGTAGGAGCTGGAAGGGGGACATGCCGCTGCTTCCGGGAGCCGCTTAAGGTAAGCGCTGCCTGGAGCCTGCACCCCCAATCCTCTCCTGTGCCCCAACCCCCTGCCCCAGCCCTGATATCCCCCTCCCACCCTCCGAACCCCTTGGGTCCCAGCCTGGAGCACCCTCCTGCACCCCCAACCCCTTGAGCATTCATGGCCCACCATACAATTTCGATACCCAGATGTGGCCCTCAGGCCAAAAAGTTTGACCACTCCTCTAAAACGAGAGGACTGATCTCCTTAAAAATAGATTGGAGATAGAGGTTACTTATACAGCATATTCCATGCTACATTTATCTTAGCTATCTTTTATTCAGCTATCAGTATTATGGAAACATCTTTCCACCCTATCTAGTTCCAGTATGTGGTGTGCTTTGGGTAATATAGTGGGACTGCCAGGTCCAGTCTTGATCTCACTTGGATTGTTGATGGATCATATTCATGAGTGTACACCTTTCTGTGACCTTGCTCAAATTTCAAGGGTATTTTTTAAAATTGGCACCATGGCTACTGAAATAGTCTCTCTAGTGTCAATTGTGACTGTTAGATAAACCATATTTGGCTTTATTTTTCAGATCAGTGTCTCTCTCTCCATATACATCATGGCTGTTAAAGATCTCGGACACAGATGTTCTGTTGGCGCCACTGGGCAAAGTAGGTTTGGTTACAGTGGATATGGGCGGCAGTGTGAGGCTTTGGGAGACAGGACTTGACAGCCTACAGCGTTCTCTGCAGGACTGGAGAAACATGATTGGACAAGAGGATGGTAGACCTGTGCAGGTAGGACTTTAAAAATCACAAGTTAAAAACATTAACAAAATGTTACCAGTGAGTTGAAGTTTCTAGGTTGTTTAAAAAATAAATTATGATGAAAAGTATCATGAAGTAGAATTAGGCCTAGACCAGCAACAAAAATCAAATAGATCTTTTTATTAAAAAATCATGGTGTCCTTTAAGATCTTATTATAGGTGGAGCGGGTAGTGGGCAGCAGGATTAAAACAAACAAAAGGAGGTTCTCCTTCACACGATGCACAGTCAACCTGTGGAACACGTTGCCAGGAGATGTTCTGAAGGCCAAAAGTATAACTGGATTCAAAAATGAATCAGATAAATTCATGAAGGATAGATCCATCAATGACTATTAGCTGAGATGGACAAAGACAAAAACCCATGTTTCAGGTACCCGTAAACCTCCAACTGTCAAAAGCTGGGATTGGACAACGGGATAGTGCATTTGAAGTTGCCCTTTTCCGTTCGTTCCCTCTGAAGCATCTGGTTCTGGCCACTGTCAGAAGACAGGATGCTGGGCTAGATGGACAATCGGTCTGTCTCAATATGGCTGTTATGTTCTGGTAGTGATGCCTGTTGTTACAGTTGTCTAACATTTCCAGGAAATCCTCCTGTTTTCAGTTTGCATTTTTACTAGACTTTAACCATTTGGGCTGAAATTTTCCAAGCTTGCTTTCTGCCTCACGATAGCTTTCCAAAATAGGTATTTTTCCAATATTCAGAGAAATTATTGGGAATTATTTTAAGAGCTGTACCACCTCCATACTTTGGAAAAGGGACTTTAAATTTTTCAGGAGAATGGTCCAGTTTTGAGAGTGGTGTCTTTTGCTGTCCCCATGAGAATCTAGGCAGATTGGGCCAAATTATAAGTGTCTGCAAATTCCATTGCTGAATAGATTTGTAGATAATTACAATATACAATATGTAAGTAAAAAAAATATAAATATCTGTGAGTACTGTGTGTGTATAGGCATGCGTGCGCACACAAAATATATACACACCTGAATCAGCTAGTGTGTATGTGCACTACAGCAATATAATGGACAGAATCAGCACTATTCAAATGTCTCAATCTGTAGACTGTTAGTTAAAAGAAGTTTTCCTATACTTGAATCAGTAGGACAGGAGATTCAGAAGGATTTGAGTTCAATCCCAGCTTTTGTCATAAATTTCCAAGTGTCCATGCTGTGCAGTATATATACACACCTCTATATAGCCCCATGTGGCCATAAATATGGTACTCCCTTTTTGTCTCTTTGTAGTCTTTATATGTAATTATAACTATTTCGGTTATCAATCTGTATAACCCCTTTTCTAGCACTTTCAAATGTGATAGTAGATTTAAGATTTTCTAAATAAAATCTTTCCACATTATTTTCAAGAGATCCAGTAGCCCGAAAGTATAAATTGGATGTAGTAGGCAGAAAGTACAATTCTCCTTTCACTCGCTCTTCCTACCCCCAACTCCCGTTCTACAAGATGTTCTGCATTTATAGAAATTTGTGCAACCACTGACCTGTTCTTGTTACTGGAGCTCAGCGAATGCCTTTCATAAAAGTCATGAGAAAAGAAAACACTCTTCCAGTACCACATTTGTGTTATTTATTGCTTTACCAATGCCAGACATTTTCATTGTCAGTAAAGTAGTGCTAGTGCCATCTAATGGCCAAATATAGTCGGTTTTAATCAAAGCATTTTGGTTGATGGTGTATCAAGTATCAGAGGGGTAGCCGTGTTAGTCTGTAGCCACAAAAACAACGAGCAGTCCGGTCGCATCTTAAAGACTAACAGATTTATTCATATATATATATATTTATAAATAAATCTCTGTTAGTCTTTAAGGTGCCAGACTCCTCATTGTTTTTGGTTGATGTGGTTAATAGCAAAATATTGCTGTCCTTATCTTAGAAGAACAGTGTCAGGATTACTGGCTTTAATTAGTTTGTTCTGTAGCTCTCTTTTGATTCAGTCTCATCGAATTACTAGAATTTCAGTCAACTCAGATGAATATTTTTAAAAAAATCTACTTTGTGCTTGCGAAGTATCCTTCATCTGAAAATGTCAAAGCACATTACAACATTGAGTAATAAGTATTACAGAAAGGCTACAGGATTTTCCCAAGCTCACAGAGTAACTCAGTGGCAAGTTAGTCATAGAATTTAGTTCTCTTGACACCAAATCTTCCTAACTACCAGACATGTTGCCACTTTGTTGGCTATAAGGGTACGTCTACACTTACCGTCCGGGTCGACGCGGTGAGTTCGACTTCTCGGAGTTCGAACTATTGCGTCTGATCTAGATGCGATAGTTCGAACTCCTGAAGCGCCGCGGTCGACTCCGGTACTCCACCACTGCAAACGGCGGTGGTGGAGTCGACGGGGGAGCCGTGGAGTTCGACCCCGTCGCGTCTGGACGGGTGAGTAGTTCGAATTAGGGTACTTCGAATTCAGCTACGCTATTCACGTAGCTGAATTTGCGTACCCTAATTCGAACCCCCTTTTTAGTGTAGACCAGGCCTAAGATTCTAAAAGTTAGAGATAGAAAAGTCCTCTTAGCACATCTACTTCTTCCTTCTGACAATGCAGATAATACGTCTCCTGTCAGGGCACTGTCAGATTTTAAAATTATATAACATTGATTTGAACTGAAAGGTTGAGAAGAAACCCCACATTTTGGTCTGGAAACTCAGACCATATTCATTTCTGCGCATTTTTCAACTTTATACCACACTTACAAATCACACTTGCTGCAAAATGCATTATTTTCAGCATACAGCATTTTATAGAGCAGCAAGTAAATAATTTAGCATTTAGCATTTAACTTATCTTTTAAAAAAGATGTTGGCACACAATATGTGCACATTGTGAAATACAAGTTTACCTGGTGTAGGGAAGTGAGAAGGCACTTTTTCCATATGAGGTTAGCCTTTTAATGGACATAGACGTAATAGCTTTGTTTTATACATGGTATTTATTTTCATTAGCTAAGGGATGATATTGCAATGCATAATATGTTCTCAAGTTATCCCCTATCAAAAGTAAAAATTATTACCGTATCTGAAAGCAAGAAATAAGAAATGTGAATTTAACTTTGGCTTCAGGAGATACAGACAAGCTGCTCTGCTAAAAAAGCTGCATCTAAATATTGCTTAATACACACATGTGAAGAATCAAAAGTGCCTTGCAATCACATTTGTTCAAGTTGTTGGACTTTTCCCGGGTATTTAATGAGATATTTCTGACCCCTCCACCAAACACCACAACATGTCTGCAAGGGTTCTGTCCTTTGAAGCAAAATGGTGAGAAGTCTCTGACAGGAAGTATGTTCTGATAGCTGGGGACAGGCCTCCAAACTAGTTTTAGTTTTAGCTTCTGGACTTGTGCTTTGGTTTCCGCAAGCAGGCGTTAAACCTCAGAACTAGGCAGTATGCACATAAACGGGCAAACAAACGGAAAGCAAACAGTATTTAAATAAAATGTCAACAAGGACTCTCTCTGAACTTTCTTTAGCTACAGCAGTCCAGGAGGCTAAACAAATATGGATAGGTTTTAGGCAAAAACACAACTGTTCCATTTTGCCTTTGTATTCATCAATTGGGATCCAGTGGTATAATCTTTTGTTAGCCTTCAAATCTGTCAATATTTGTTTCGTATTGTACATACACTCAGTGTTCAAGCTGCTGAAACTGTGAGGCTACAAAAAATAGTTTCTAAAAGTAAAATTACTTGTTAAAAGTAATTGTAAGTTTTCCCTATTTCATAAAATGTTTGGACTCTGTGTGTGTCAGGGATTTTATATAATATGCCAAAATGTTTACATGTGGGTGTCTGAAGTTGGGCTTCCACGATTATATTTAGGCACCCAGTAAAGTGGCCAGATTTTCAAAAGTGCTGGGCACCCCTTTATGTCAGTGGAGTTACTAGATGTTCTGCGAGTCCAGCGCTTTTGAAAATATGGCACTTTATGAGGTGCCTGAGTATGGGCTTAAAAGCTTTCCTTTAGGCACCCATTTAAAAAAACAAACAACCCCCCCCACACACACATATACCCTAAATGTTTTAGGGCAATGTACATAGACCCCTCAGTAAGTTTAGTTGGTTGCTATTAGAGGGCAAACCTAGACATTAGAAATAGAATTCAATTCTACCAGTGCCTGTTTGTCTCCTATAGCACAATATTGAATCTTATGTCCCATCTAGTTTTCAGTGACTTCAGAATAGAGGGTTCCTCCACTCACACCACAATATTTATATAAAAGCAAGCTTTGAGATACATTTTAGAAGTTGCACAGAGTTTAATAATCTGTGATTATACATCAGGTACTTTATATACCTGAAACATTCAGAGCTAGCTTTCCATCTCCAAATACAGAATTAAAATAAATTACACATTTCTGATAAGTTGTCATCTAGCAACATTCCATGTGGTCAGTACTCTTCACATTTTACTGTTGTAAATTGCTGCCAAAACTGGAACATGAAACTTGCTTTACTTAGACTCAGGGTCAGACTTCCATGTATAGAAAATTATAGTCAAAATGTTAACACTTTCAGAAGCCTAAATAAAACATCTGAAACACCAGTCCCTGGTAAATACAAGTGCAAATAAAGTGCTTGGGTTAAAAAAATTGCAAAAGATGTGTAAAAAATTTCCCACACATTGCAGACCCCCAAAATCCAAAACTACGCTGCCACTGGTGGCTTACCAGAGACATCTGGCCAATGCACTCTCGTATCTTCATGGTATTTTTGTCTTTGTAGCTGTGCTGCTAAGTGATCCATTGTGAAATGTGGCCAAATTCTCAGTCTCAATCTATACAATACCACCATAAAAACTTGTCCATTAGATTCAAGGCAGTTTCTGTGCTCTGGGCACCACGAGTGTTTGCTGAAGTGAGCTGCTCTATCCCAAACAGTGGTAGTTGGAGAGTAGAGTTTTTTTCTTGAAATATGTGTCAGTGTGCATCCCATCGTAGGTGCACATGCATCTCATGCACATAGTCTTCTGAAGAGCAGTTTCTGTTGGAGGGCACAAAGTGCAGAGCAGCCACAAACCTCCCTCGGGTCCCTCTTACTGCCCATGGCAGAGAGGCCAAACCAGGCAAATGTCCAACCCTCCACTACTCTACTCTGTAGAGACATTCAGACTTTTGTCAACCAACTTTAAGAAATCTTTATCTTCATGCTCCCATTAAATTGGACATCGCAGAAGACTATTGGTCATCCCACTGTACACCATGATGAGGTGTTTTGTGCCAACCACCACACCTCATGGTGGACTCATCCCTCTCAAGAATGGTTGATTGTTTTACTTATTTGTTTTCAGTAAAGAGAAACATCATGGAGGGT
Organism: Mauremys mutica; assembly: GCF_020497125.1. NCBI lineage: Eukaryota > Metazoa > Chordata > Testudines > Geoemydidae > Mauremys > Mauremys mutica. The sequence goes on along the minus strand of NC_059072.1, from coordinate 301,460,035 downwards.
TATGGTCTTTTTGGCCTCAGTACTGGCCAGTTGGCACTTTATTAATGTGACACTCAACCAGTGTTCCCACAAAACATGAATCTGGCTGTGCCTTTACCCAGGTAACTGGGAAAGTTAATGCTTTATCCTTATACAATACTTCACATTTCAGAGAACCTTACAGGCATATCTACTCTTCATGAGATCTGTGTGAGGTAAGTATTATCACCGCTTTGCATATGGGGAGACCAAGACAAAGAGAAGTCAGGTAACTTGCTCAAGTTCACATCAAATCTGTAGGAAAATTTGAAATAGAATCTAGGAGTCCTGACATCCTCACACTGAAGAAACTGAAAATGCCTGCAAAAGATTGCCTAAGACTTTGGATGTTAAATCTTTATGTTGTAATGTGGCCAGATCTGGGGTATCAAGACCAATTAACTCAGAGCTAGAGCATAAAGCACATGCTTGCTATTGTGAAGAGTACAATATAGACAGTTTGAGCAAAATTCAAGGTAACTGAGTAAATTGATTTTTCTCAAATTAATATGCAGCAAAGCAAAATGGCTTCACAGCTCTCCTCACAGCACTCAAAAGAACAAGTCAGAGAACATGATGTCTTTTAAACATAGCCACATAAAATACCAACTAATTTTATCATATTGCCCAGCTCAAACATTGAAAAGGACAATATGTTTCTGTTCACAATAATTAACAATCCCCTCCACCAATAACTAAACAATTTAATGCCCTTTGCTTTTATGTGCCTAGAGGTGCACATATACTGCAATAAAAAAACCCTGTGTCTCAGAATCTCAGAGCCCTGGTTAATTGACTTGGGCCCATGGGGCTCAGGCTGGACCCTGGGCTCTGAGACCCTCCCCCTCGCAGGGTTTCAGAGCCCGGGCTCCAGCCCAAGCCCAGATCCAAGCCCAAACATCTACATTGCAATTTTTAGCCCCTCCGCCTGAGCCAGCTGACCTGGATTAGCTGCAGCTGTGCCATGGATTTTTTATTGCAGTGTAGATGTACCCTAACTGAGAAATCATGCAATAATGAGAGAGCTTCTCTTGATTAGACTGCGTTTGAGTGGGTTTGGCAGCTTTGCATAGTGAGATTATCGCCCCCCAAGATTCAAGCTTTCTTCTGCAAACAATTTATTGACATTTATTAGATTTGAGGGAATTGTGAGTGAACAAATATGGATGCAAGTTGTGTACTTAGAAACATTTAAAATATATATACTCTCATAAAAACTGTTAAAGTTGAGTAACATCAGTAATTTATTATCCCAAAAATAAGCATTATAAACTCAGGAAATTCAGAGGTAGGGATAAACTTACAAGAAATCCAAGCACGTTAAGGTATGGAAATGTACAGGTAAGGCATCCAAACAATCTTAACTCTGCCATGTAACAATGCCACAAAATAACCAGACAGTTGCGATTAGTGTATAATAGTGTTTGTAGACCCACATTATTTCAGACTGATATTTTTAAAGGAACATTAAAATTTGTAGGCGATATAGTTACATGAAAAATAAATATACATCTGTTTTCCCTTGCAAGAGTTAACTCCTAAAGGTCAAAACTCTGCCAATGGGCTGCCCACTGTAGGGTTTCATAGAGTGCCCTCCAGTCACCAAAAAGAGGAGCCTCATGACTGCAGTAGCCCCTTAACCTCCTGTTCGCCTCTCCCAGGGTTGTTTGATTCTGAGACCCGTGCAGTTGTGATCCACTAGCTCCTTCCCCAAGTCCCCCTACCCATTAGGGTGCACGGAACACTTGAAGGCTCCCTTCATCCTTCCTGTCTTGTCCTCAGCCCACCAAAACTAAAGCACTTTTTTCCCCCGCCTTTAGGACCTTTTGCATACATGGTGCAAGATTTAGCTGCAAGTGAATAATAAGCCATAAATTAGTTTCACTGTATAACATTTGAAATATATTAGAAAATGTGAGCGCTAATAGAGACTCTCCTTTTCATTCTGTAATCTTCACATTTTGCACTAAAATATGCGGCACAGTGCATGCAGACCACTGAAATATGCACCCCAAGTATGGTTGAATTAATCTGTTACCAGTAACACGTCCGAAGATATAAATTTACTGCAACCTCCCAGAAAAAAAATATTGTAGCTTTTACTCAGCACAGCTCAGCAATGCCTCCGCTGCCGCTCCCAGAGTTCGATGAGAGCTAGCATGGTTATATGTACACGGGCAGAGGAAATCAAACCCTTAGTTTGTACTGTAGACATAGCCTTAAAGAGACCTAGTCTTCAGAGTCAGGAGAACAAAAGTTTTAGAATTCAGCAACAATATCTAAGACTCGTAATTGTAAATAGCAATAGTTCAAACTGCAGGGAGAAATGGGAGAAAAAAAGTGAGGGGGAGAAACCTAAAATGAGAATTTTCATAGACTAATGATTGATCAGGAGAGAAAGACAGCAAATCCTTAACCTCATCACACATTGAGGAAAGATTAGTTTTAAGGGTCTTCAGTCTTGTATTCCCAGTAGAGGTCATTGGAAATTCAGGTGAAACATAGTTTCATTGAAAAATGCCAATGCCTTGTAGTAAAATGTTTCACTAAATCTATTACAAATTTGAAAAAACTTTCATTGCAACACAGACTGGTTTCCATTGGAAACCTGCTGGTGTTTCAGGCTTCACAGCTCCACAGGAAGCCTATCAGTGCCTGAACCCCTAGCTTGAACCAAGACTAAGGGGTCTAACAAGATCCCCACTCTGCAGCAGCATCCCTGGGAACCCCAGCTGGAGTCAGGGGAAAGTCATTTAAGTAGTCTGTGCCTCAGTATCCTCATCTGTAAAATGGGCTTGATAGCTACTTCACCAGGGTGCTGTGATGGTATATTAATTAATGTTGTAAAGCACTTCGAGATCCAAAGATGGGCAACACTTATTTTGCACATAGTTACAATGCAATTCAAGGGAGTTACTCTTAATTACTTTGGAGTAAATCCAGAACAACATTAAGTTCAGTGTATTATTGAAGGAAAAGAATCCTAGAGAGTTTTTTGTTGTTTTTTTTTAATGGCAGTGTCTTTTCCTTTATCCCCTGAGATGTCCCCCTTTCCTCTCGTGTAGTCTGAGGGCAGATAAATTGTAGTTGCATACTCAATTCTCCATAATTTTCAGGAAGTCCTGGAGCATCCTTTTTTCCTTCCTCTCTTCAATTGTGCATAAGCGACTCTATAGTAAGTTATTCACCCTTTAAGTGGGTTAATACTTTTATTTTTATCCAACTCATTTATTATTTCCATTAATTTCCTGCAGCTGTAAAATACTATACTGCTCGAGGAAGTTTAGCACAAAAAAAGCTTAGTTGCTCAAATTACTTCTAGAGTTAGGTGTTATTGAGACCTAATGACTGTTATATGATTGCAACTTGCAAATGCTCTACACCCAGAAAAGACATTGGTTCAATCTTGTGCTCACATGCATCAACTCAGTTTGGAACCCAGCTTGTTGAACTGGGGGTAAAATTATAAAAAGCTCCCAAATACTTTCAAAAGTGACTTGCATCTGAGGAAGTGGGTATTCACCCACGAAAGCTCATGCTGCAAAACGTCTGTTAGTCTATAAGGTGCCACAGGATTCTTTGCTGCTTTTACAGAACCAGACTAACACGGCTACCTCTCTGATATTTGGCGTTTAGAAGCTGAAGTCCCATTTTCAGTTAGACTTAGGGTCTAAGAGCTTGTAATATTTTTTGAAAGGAGAGTTAGGGTCACTTAAGTGCTTTGGAAAATTTTATCCTTTGTCTGAAATATTTTTCAGTTAGTGTTGATGGGGTAGAGGGGAGTTTTATTCTTTAACATTGCCTTGAAAAATGAGCCTATGACATTAAATGCCATATTTATCATGAAGTTTGTGCGGAACATGGCTGCAATCCTTCGTATCTGATAAAAGGGAAGATATTTAAATGACATCGTTGACTACATGTAGCTACAGACTTTCTTGTTCATTAATTGAAAGGGTAACATTTTCTATATTTTTCTTTTATGAGAATAATTGCTTATTCTGACCACATGAGGGTATCGGTGAGCTAAAAACGCTAACGATTCTCATCCTGTTAAGTATCCATGCATTTGGAATAACCATATTTGTGAGAGTCAGACCAGGTGGGGAGAACCCCAAATTCCTGCAAATTTTACTCTGTGGGCTAAAACAAGGGACTCTGAAAGAGATGAAGACTGAAATCAGAGCCTCATTGTAGGCACTGTAGAAACGCCTAACGAAAGACAGTCCCTGCCCTGAAGATTTTACAAACTAATTAGAGAAGAGAGACAAAGGGTAAGTGGGAACAATCCCAGCTTTCTCCTAAAGCAGGCAGATCCAGTACAAAGTGCCTCTTTCCTTCCCCTAGAAATGTGGGAGACCGTAGCTTGCAAAAATAATCTGTTGCCCAAACAAATCATCCTTTAGTGCTGTTGCTCAAAGTATCTGTACCAGTGAGTGGTGTGGCCTTAGAGTGATGACACGTTATCAAACAAAAATAGTTCTGCCATTATTGAACTTACTCTGTAATCACTGTAAAGACACAAGGTATCAAAATGTTAGATCACGTAATATGTTACAGTAATACTAGACGTAGGTGGCTCACCTGTAAAACAAAGCCAGCAGTTCAGTCTCTTCCACAAAGCTGAGCTATGATATCTCAGATCTGTACTTTCTTAAGGAAAATTTGACATTTGGTTTAGCTTGCAGGCCCAAGGCTGTGGAAAATCATCATCTTTCTGCTTTCATATGCAGTTCCTTTCAAGTTTTCTTCTGCACGTAAAATCTCCCTCTTGTTTGCAAATCAGAATCTTTGGCTTCCCTTCAGCTCTGTTCCCATTATTGACTCTCTGGGCTAATTTAAAAGAAACTGTATTCTGAGATGTATCCAAGTTAGTACATGAGATGCTCATTTTTCGAGTAAATCAGTTCTCATTTCAGCTTGGTGAGATCAGGAATATAAAATGGTCAAACATTGTTCTTGAATCTGGTTAAATGTTTCACTCTGAAAGCCTGAGTTCAAATCCTGGTTAGATCCCAAATGAAAATGACTATGGTAGACTCATCCTTGTCTCAGATGTTTGTTCATATCGCTAAAAGTCACAATATATTTTATCATCGGCATTTGGAATAGCAGCAATATTGTATCCAAGAATTGATGTACATTGGCAGATCTACATGGGCTCACATAATGCTGTCCCACACAGTGGATAAAATTTATAAGAGGGCCTAAGTCACAAGTAACAAATTAAAGTCAATAGGACTTAGTTCCTAAGTCATTAGATGCTTCTGAAATTTTTGCCCTGTATCTTTAAGCAGTACTGTCAGTCTTTCATTTATGTGACAGATTCACCCAATAATTTTAAAAGACTCAGCATTAATTTAGCATGGTTTCTTTTTCATGTAGTAAAATAAACTGCCAAACAATGTAATTAGAAACTAATTAGGAGTTCTTTGAGAAGAGAATGAGAAGTATTTCTGCCACAATCTATATGCTGTAGTCATTTGTTACTTGGTGGAACAGCATGTTAGGAAAGCCATGACCTCATAATCTTTCAAACAAAAAAATGACTTGGAACTTGTGGTGATGACAGATAAAAAATGGAATTTACACATGTTAATAAAATACAGAACATGTTGAAGTAGAACAAGATGCCTGATTCCGTGTCTTCTCAATGTTTCAGTGTGTGCAGCTTGCGATAGGGTTAAGATGATTAACTAAAAAAAGTATTTTGATTCCCTCATAATCCTGTTTTATTTATGACTGACCAATATACTGTGTATGTACCAAACCATCATATAACAGAGGAAACGGCTTTCAGCATTTTCAGATCTGCGTGGGTACATTTTTCAGAGTTTATGCAGCTTTCTTACTAGAGACATAGTGCTTATGTGTTGCTAGAATTTCATGATATAGTTTAAAAAATTAAAGGGGTTGTGCCATTTTTGCAGGAACACAAGATAATTGTCATCTCTGTAGGTAAATCCACTACAGAGATGCAACTATCAGTGTGCTAGGACTGGCAATATCTTTGACTCTTTAATTCTTACTATTACAAGGAGATAGATAGTGAAGGAGAAATTAAATGTTTCTGACCAGTAAGATTATTTGTGTAGACTCAGGAGAGAACAAGAAAGAGAGGAACTGAAGAAAGGAGCATTGAAAGTTGTAGATGGAGTTGTATCAGTGAAACTGTTTTTGTTGTATGAGAAGATGACATGTTGTTTCTTCAGTGATAATATTTGATACACTCTGACATAAAAAAAAGATGTATTAGGAGAGATGATGGTGAGTACTGAAGGCCAGTTGGTAGTGAAGGCCTCGCTGGAGTCCTAGACATGGCAAACAATATGAACCAAAGATGGTGAGCCAAAGTAGGCCTTAATAGACTAGCAATACTGGGTGTCAACTAAGCACATGCCTGACCTGAGAGGATGGTACGGGAACACACCAAGTTTTCAAGTAACTATGTAAACACATTCCTAAGAGACAGTACAGGAACACATCGATCCCTTGTAAAAATAAGGAGGGGGTGACAAGATAATGGATGAGGATGTTTTGATCAAACTACCAGGGCCACCCAGAGGATTCAGGGGGCCTGGGATCTTCAGCGGCGGGGGTCCTTCTGCTCCGGGTCTTCGGAGCACTTCGGCGATGGGTCCCGGAGCGAGTGAAGGACCCACCGCCGAACTGCCGCCGAAGACCCGGAGTGGAAGGAGCCCTCGCCACTGAATTGCCGTCGAAGACCCGGACCAGAAGGAGCTCCAGGTCTTCGGCAGCGGGCCCTTCACTCACTCTGGGTGTGTTCAGCGAGACTGAAGGACCTGCCGCCAAAGACCGGCCAAAAACTCTTGTGGGGGCCCCTGAAAACTCCCGTGGAGGCCCCTGCGGGGTCCAGGGCCTGGGGCAAATTTCCCCACTTGCCCCCACTCTTGGCGGCCCTGCAAACTACTGGGTACAAAGTATAAAGGTGCTGACTAACAACATCTGGAGTATAATACATAACTTGTTTGTATCAACTTATACAGGGAGAAGTCATAGGAGGGGCAATTTTGTACCAGCCTAGGGGACAGCATTATGTTATTTTGATTGAGCATCTGCCTTGTCACAGGCATGTTAGTGTGTTCACGTGCCTGTAACCACTGAGTGACAATAAATGTAGCCAAGTGCCTTCGCCATCAAACCGAGCCTGTGGTGTTTCTTTGTGGGGGAACATCAAGGTCTGCTGAATTAACAAGCTGCAAGCTACACAGGTGCAGCTAACACTGGAGCTACACAAACAGCACAGGAGCAAAGCATAGACCCACAAACACAGCAGCACCAACAATGGGTAGTTTGTTTTTTTGAGATGGATGTTAAGAGTTACTCCTTGACAAAGGCAAAGATCATCTCAGTGTGCTGTTCAAGAAGGGATAACATTATTGAGTCACCAGATGGTTCCATTGCAAATAGTCTTATAAATTTACTTTGACTGAATATATGAGTGGTTAGGTCTTAGACAAATGCTGTTAGTTGTGGTTCAATTTGTTTTAGAAACTGAATAGATCACCAGTAAAGTGGTTTAGTGACTGACTCAGGCACTGACTGAATCATTACTTAGGTACATCTGCCGCCTACAGGTTATCTCTGCCACAAAACATATAATGTCAAAATAATACAAGAGGAGGCTGGGATTTTGTACCTCAGCTAGGAGAATAGGATGCAAAATACTAATATGATTGCCCTTCCTGCAATAAACCAAAGTGCCTACATTAGAATAGCATAAGGTCCAGAACATTGTTGTATTACTGACGATTTGGACATGGAGCACTAATAATGAAATTGTGTGTAAGTAAATCTGAGTGTCAAAGAGACAGCGATTTGGGGTAAAGATTAATAAAAGGTTAGCTAATGAAGACAATAGTTCATATGCAAGATTTAAAGAAATAAATGAGAAATGTAATACTAATAAACTTTTTTATACTAATCTGTGTTCACTGAATTCCTGCTGGCTAGAAGTGGTATTTCTTAAATAGGAAAAAAATCATATTGTTGCTCAGAGTAGATTGGTAATGATACTGTTGTGGAGCTACAGAACCTGTCTCTGGCTTTCTGAACAGCCTCTTTGTTCAGAGGGGTCAGAAGTATGTCAATTCAGTTCAACTTCTCTTGCCCAGAGATGTTTTCTTTTCTTTTCTATGAAAACACTGGCCTTCAAAAAACATTTTCTTGCCTTTCCTGCCCCTGCAAATTATTTACTCAACTTCTAAGATTTTGTAGGAGCAATTCAAGGTGCTAGAGTTGAGCAAAGTTGATAAAAACGGTTAGCAAAAATTGTTCAGAAGTTTGTCAGTTGGTTTTGCATGATTTCATGCCCCTTGAAATGTTTAATTTTTGTGACAGATTGGTGGACTGAGTTGTTAGAAAGGAATCATGCAGGAACTTGAAACGCCACTTTCATGTGAAAATTCACCTTTGTGAAGTTTCAAAAAGCATGAGAAGGTGGTGCCAATCACATCCACATGATCTAGTGCAGATCTACATGATCTACATCCACATGATCTAGGTTGGCAACCTTTCAGAAGTGGTGTGCCGAGTCTTCATTTATTCACTCTAATTTAAGGTTTCGTGTGCCAGTAATACATTTTAACGTTTTTAGAAGGTCTCTTTATATGTCTATAATATAGAACTAAACTATTGTTGTATGTAAAGTAAATAAGGTTTTTAAAATGTTTAAGACGCTTCATTTAAAATTAAGATGCAGAGTCCCCCGGACCGGTGGCTAGGACCCGGGCATTGTGAGTGCCACTGAAAATCAGCTCACATGCCACAGGTTGCCTACCCCGATCTAGTGGTTTAAACACATTTCTGAAAGCCATTGATTCTATTCCCGTCCATGTCACACTTATATATTACTTTCCAAACATTTAGCAGCTAGATATTATTCCTCCTATTTTACAGATTGAAATACAGAGGTTCAGAGAAGATACATGATATGGTCAATGTCATACAACTGCAACTGATCAGAAAACTGGTCAATTGACTTCCATTCCTATACCTGAATCTCTAAACAACAGAATGCTTCACATTCCCACAGTATTCTTGCCAGCAAGTTCCCACAGTATTCTTGCCAGCAAGTTAAAGAAGTATGGGCTGGATGAATGGACGGTAAGGTGGATAGAACACTGGCTAGATGGTCGGGCTCAACGGGTAGTGATCAATGGTTCCATGTCTAATTGGCAGCTGGTATCAAGTGGAGTGCCCCAAGGGTCGGTGCTGGGGCGGTTTTGTTCAATATCTTCATTAACGATCTGGAGGATGGTGTGGACTGCACCCTTAGCAAGTTTGCAGATGACACTAAACTGGGAGGAGTGGTTGATACGCTGGAAGGTAGGGATAGGATACAGAGGGACCTAGACAAATTAGAGGATTGGGCCAAAAGAAATATGATGAGGTTCAACAAGGACAAGTGCAGAGTCCTGCACTTAGGACGGAAGAATCCCATGCACTGCTACAGACTAGGGACCGAATGGCTGGGCAGCAGTTCTGCAGAAAAGGACCTAGGGGTTACGGTGAATGAAAAGCTGAATATGAGTCAACAGTGTGCCCTTGTTGCCAAGAAGGCTAATGGCATTTTGGGTTGTATAAGTAGGGGCATGTAGGAGGCTAGGGAACCACGGAAGATTTTGTTACGGCCTAGCTTAGGCAGTTCCGCTTTCTCAGCCTCCAGTTATTGTAGGACACAGCATGCTAGTTTTAACCTGCCGTAACCGGCTGGAATTGCTGCGTGGCAAGCCCCTAGGCTGTTGGCCAAAGGGGCGGCCCCAGAGGGTGGAGAGTTCCTATTGCATTATGTATGAGCTGGTTTGCTGCTGTTTGTATAAATATGAGCATGCTTTGTGTTTGCTTTTGGACTCCGAACCAGGCCGAGCTCCAGGGCGCTGGGTTCCCCACCTCCGTGACAACAACGCTTGGAGTCCCCGTTGCGGATGTGTCACTTTACCTTCATTAAAGCCAATAACTCACAGTGTGTGTGGGCCTCGTTCTTACAGAGCACCCTGGGAGGGCCGGGGCCTCCTGGAACGCAACAGGGCATTTCCAGCAGATCGAGGGATGTGATCATTCCCCTCTATCAGCACTGGTGAGGCCTCATTTGGAGTACTGTGTCCAGTTTTGGGCCCCACACTACAAGAAGGATGTGGATAAATTGGAGAGAGTCCAGCGGAGGGCAACAAAAATGATTAGGGGGCTGGAGCACATGACTTATGAGGAGAGGCTGAGGGAACTAGGATTGTTTAGCCTGCAGAAGAGAAGAATGAGGGGGGATTTGATAGCTGCTTTCAACTACCTGAAAGGGGGTTCCAAAGAGGATGGATCTAGACTGTTCTCAGTGGTAGAAGATGACAGAACAAGGAATAATGGCCTCAAGTTGCAGTGGAGCAGGTTTAGGTTGGATATTAGGAAAACCTTTTTCACTAGGAGGGTGGTGAAGCACTGAAATGGGTTACCTAGGGAGGTGGTGGAATCTCCTTCCTTAGAGGTTTTTAAGGTCAGGCTTGACAAAGCCCTGGCTGGGATGATTTAGTTGAGTTTGGTCCTGCTTTGAGCAGGGGGTTGGACTAGATGACCTCCTGAGGTCCCTTCCAACCCTGAGATTCTATGATTCTGTGATTCACAGGCAAGACAATTAACCCTCACTCTGTCTTTGGTTTAAGAATTGGTAAAGTAGGGGCAGTGGTATTTACCAAAGCATAAAATATACAGGGTTTTGAATGTCTATAGGCAGAAAAAGAGGTAGGTCAGAAATACTGTTCCTCATTTTACAGATTCAGAAAATTAGGCATTAGAGTCATGGAATAAAATCCTGGCCCGATAGATGTGAATGTTAAAATTCCTATTCACTTCAATAGGGCTGGGCTTTAACCAGGAAATGTAGGTTTTATTCTTGATTTGTATGACCTGGAGCATGTTACTTAACAGAATCTCCATGTATACATGCAATAATATGTGTTTACTAAATTAATGTTTGTTGTAAGTGTAAGGTAGTATTAAGACCAGAGTTGGGATAGCACTTGGGGACTTTCTGATTCCATCTCTGGCTTCTATGAACTTTGTCTCCATTTTACCTCCTTATCCTCATAGTAGCTTTTTTTAAACTGGTAAGAATAAATTTTTTAAGCAAAAGTGTCTTTTAGATATTTTCACAATCTTCAGATAATAATTCATGCAAAATGTTTTTCACTATCTAATCATTTTGAAATTTTGCAAAAATGCCTCAATTTTACAGGCATTACACATCATCCAAACCAGGCAAATTTCAACAGCAACAATCAAAACCATTCTGACTATTTCACCCATCATTAACTGTGACAGGGTTGGGACTCACCACTGTGGCACCTCCCGCTGGTCTCTCCAGGAATTAGCTCAATCCATGGTGAGCGCCCTCTGCTGGTGGTGTCCTGTCCATCGTTTGTTCTCTGCTGGCATCTGGACCCACGTTGCTCCCCGCTCAGTGACATCCATTTCAGGCCACTGCCCTCTGGCAGTGTCCCCTAGTCCATCCTCACCCCCTTTCGGGGAGGAGAGGTTAACAGCAGTCTTTCTGTGCACCCCAGCCACAGTGGTCAACCACACCCCAAAGTCTGACCCTTTGTGTTAGGGGTCTGGTGAAGTCCAGTGGCTGGGTGTCCGTGCAAGGGGGAAGGGGGGGACCCAGGCCTACCCTCTACACTAGGTCCCAACCCAGGGACCATTTGGCAGCAGCCATCCTGTCCTCCTTCTCTCCCCTTGTGCGTCTCTCTCCCTGGGCCACTTCCCCTTTGGCCCCTTGGCCCCTCAGGGCCTGGCAGGTAGCAGGCTGGAGTTCCCTTCGGCCCCCCCAAGCCTCTCCTAAGCAGCCTTTATATAGGGCCTAGCCTAGCCCTGATTGGCTGGCTCTAATCTCGGCCCTGATTGGCTGCCGGCCTGCGCAGCCGCTCTGGCCTACTCTAGCTCCCTCTCGCATGGGGGTGGGGCAGCCGCCCCACCACACTAGCACTAGTACTATAATGATGGTTAGTAGCTTTAGGGCAATATTGAAAGCACACAAAATAACACATACATTAGTGTTTTCTTGATAACTGTGGATAGTGTTACTCCTTTCTGTGTGAAAATGACCCTTTCCTGTAGGCTCAAGTCAGCACTATCGACATCAATAGAAGTTTTCCCATTAACTTTAATGAAAGCAGGAGAAAATCCCATAGCTACAGCAATAAGAGCGGTGAGGGGTTTTTTTTGTTTTGTTTTTTTTTTGCCTGAGTCCCTCTCCTTCCCAACAGTTTTCTACTCTCATGCTGATTATAAAACATTTTCTTCATATCTTCACCAGAAACAGTTTTACATTAAAGAAAAAGAGCAGCACAGAACACTATTCTGTATTTACATACCAACATGCATATAGCAACTTTTGATATCAATTTAGTCTGAGTAGGAAATTCAGTGCATTTTTGAATACGTATTCACTATAGTGTTGATATGGAGAGTCTTCTGGGAAAAGATCCATAGTCTTGTACACAAACACTGAAGGAGACACTTCATTCTATGAGGAAACAAAATCCTTCATCCTTTGAGTCATCTTGTTTTTGATTGTTTATTTCTTTCATATCAAGAATATTCACCTCCCAAAATGATGTATGGGGAAAAGTCCCTTAATAAATTACTGATATTCAAGTACAATCTGGATTTTATTATTTTTTCAATATTGAAACATTACATTTGATAGAAAAGGAAACATTCTCCTTTGACTAGGATGATGAATTGCAGGGCTTTGGCAAAGGCTCCAGGCAAAAACCTGCAGCTCCACTGCTCCGGAGCTGCTCTGCGCCCCAGCTCCAGACTCCACTCCCAAGCCCTGATAAATTGTCCCATTTATTTGTACTGTATGTTACTAAAAGGGCAAAACATTGAGCTAATTTTTTCCCTGTGGTGTACAACTGTGCTAGGAGAGAGAGAAGGGTAAAATGAGCCTTCTCTTTGCACCTTAGCAGGATTCCTACTTTGTGGTAAAGACAGTCTAGGAAACTAAGTGTTAGGAAGGAAAATGCACTTTATTTCTTTTTAAGCAGCAGTAAGAAGTAGCTTGCAGTTGATCCACCATTTTTAGTCTGAACTTCAGCCCTGTGTTGGTGGAATGACTCTAATTCAGGGATCGGCAACCTCTGGCACGCAGCTTGCTAGGGTAAGCACCCTGGCGGGCTGGACCAGTTTGTTTACCTGCCGTGTTGGCAGGTTCAGCCGATCATGGCTCCCACTGGCCACGGTTCGCTGTCCCAAGCCAATGTGGGCGTCTGGAAGCCGCGGCCAGCACATCTCTCACCTGCACCGCTTCCCGCAGCCCCCATTGGCCTGGAACAGCGAACCACAGCCAGTGGGCACCACAATCAGCCAAACCTGCTGATGAGGCAGGTAAACAAACTGGCCTGGCCCGCCAGGGTGCTTACCCTGGCGAGCTGCGTGCCAGAGGTTGCCGACCCCTGCTCTAATTAAACATGCAATTGCCCCAGCTCAGCTTCCCCGTCTTTCCCATCCCTGTTACTGCCAGCATTAAGGGTAGGTATTTACCCATTAACTGTTTGAATGAGTGCTAGTGAAATGAAACAAAACTCTGGTACCTCAACTTCTCATGTCTGATATACTAGGTGTAAATCATTCCAACAACTGTATATACAGCAGCCTTGGGACCGTTCTCTCAAGATATTATTTAACACAATGATGTGTGTATTTTAAGTTAAGAGAAGCATGTAATCATGTTATTTCCAATGGTTGAGCAAATGTGCTGCACCTGGCATGTCTTGGAAGTTCCATAGGGTGCTGAATAAAGGCTTAAGGAAAATTTTAGTTAATCATTTGTCACCGCATACAATAAAGAGAGGTTCCTGCACTTACATTCTGGAGATATATACCAATGAAATCCTGTAAGGAATGTGCCTCTGCTTTAATTCCTTTACTTTACTTTGCTTTAAAGAAGAGGGGAAATGTAATTCTGGGAAACTTTGAAATGGGTAACTTATTTTAAAAAAAAAAGTGTATAGCTAAAACTCCTTCATACTGCTGGAGGCTAGGCTTGGGAGTAAAAAGCTGAACAGGCTAATATTTCCCTTCAGTTTTCTCTTGTTTTTTCCTCTTAATAATTCATTTAGAATAATATATTTTCTTAAAATTATGCAGAGTGTACTTTAAAAGGACAGACTAGATACGAGTGCGTACATTTGTAGGGTTACATTCACTAAAGCTAATGCAGTGAGATTATATCTCTCTGTGCCTGTGAGGATTCACCTCTATTGGAACCAGCATTTCCTACACCATCCTCCTTAGGGAACTGGCTTTTCAGTCATAAGAGGGTTCCAAAGGAGCAACTCTGGCACCAGTTGCTGAGGAAAGGCCATGAATCCTCTCATTCCTTCTGGACTTGTAATAAAGCTACTGAACAAGACGACAAACGCAAACTGCTGTGTAAAAGTCTGTACACACTCTAGACATCTTACTATGCTGAACAAAAATGTGTCATCTCTAGATAGTATGGTGACAGGAGTACTAGAAATGCCTGTGATAGACAGGGTGGGTGAGGTAATATCTCTTATTGGACCAGCTTCTGTTGGTGAGAGACGAGCTTTTGAGCTTATGCAGAAGTTGGTCCAATAAAAGATGCTACATCACCAACCTTGTCTCTCTAATATCGTGGGACTGACATGGCTACAACACCACTATATATCAGAGATCAGCAACATTTGGCACACGGCCCATCAGGGAAATCTGCTGACAGGCCGGGCCAGATGGTTTACCTGCATTCAGCCAATCGCAGCTCCCACTGGCCACATCCCTCGGCCCACGCCACTTCCCGCAGTCCCCACTGGCCTGGAACGGCCAACCTCGGCCAATGGGAGCTGCAATCGGCTGTACCTGCAGACTCTGCAGGCATACAAACCGGCCCGGCCCACTAGCAGATTTCCCTGATGGGCTGCATGCCAAAGGTTGCCAATCACTGCTATATATGATAGATAAATCCATCTACATCAAGAGTGCACCCAGGTCTACGTCAAGGGACAACCAAAAAAACTTCCACACTTATTAATTAGTTGCAAAACTTGTTGATCACAGAAAGGGAATCACTCATCTATTACTTTCCATCCAAAGTTAGCTGTATCTTCATCCTGGAGTGACCTTCACAGATGTGGTTTGACCTTTTACCCCCTCTCTGAACGAACATTTCCCAACTAATTACAAAGTTCTTTTCACCTATTGTAAAATCTAACTAGATGTTCTGCTGTTGTTGGAAAGTCAGTTTATTTTAGGTAGAAATGACTGAGAAAAGAGTAAGTGACAGGAACATCTCAGGCTGAGATAAGTGTTGGCTGTATCACAAGTATAGATGAAGGTTAGATCTCATATGCAAAACTCCCATGGATAATGGTGAACCTGGTTTTGGATGGAAAGGTAGAGCAATAGAGGAGAATTTTTTCTCTGGGAACAAAGATGCTCTCTTCATTTTTTTGGTCCTTGATTTAATAAAACAGGCCTGTGAAACAGAGGAATGATGTGTGGACTAGTTGAAATGTGTGTGGGGAAGGGAGAGAAAGGTGTACACAGGAATTTTTTATTGTGTTAAAATGACCAATGATTCACCAGATTTCATAGATGCTCACTTGGTCATAATTACCAATATTGTCTCTTTGTGCTTAAACTGCTATAAACACATTAATAAATATTCTAACAATTAGAGGGGTTCAAACAATATATTTATTCAGCTAAAAAGTGTCCTAAAGAGTTCATTTTATCCATCTTTTAAAAAGGCAGCCAATAGGATAGTTTTATTGCTCTCATGTGGATAATTATGACCTATTCAGAGTTTAGGCTGCCTGTTGTACCTTTTGCTTTATGACCCATTTAATGTTATGGAGCACAAAATCTAGTTGGTTATTCAATAAAGAGTCCCTACCCTCCATCACAATTTCACTCTGCAACAGAAATAGCAATGAACATGATGCTTACATAGAGTGCTTCTGAGTCTATCGGGTAAACAGCCATTTATTTATTTAACAGAATACATATTAGGTATCATCCCAATGAATCAATCACTGTGTACACATGAGTTTTTAAATATCCTTCTTGTTTGCCTGAAAATTGGGAAGTGAAGAAAGTGTGTGTGTGTGCGTGCGTGCATGTTCCTAAACAAATTTTTAAAAAGCTAGGGTTGAGAGTACGTATCAGTACTTTAGGACAAAGTACCTTATATTTAGGGTTGATATTATCCAAAACAAGCACTATAAATTCAGAGTTAAGATTAAACCTAACCTGTTTGGATTCCTTTTAAGGCATGGAAATACACAGTTAAAGTACCCAAACAACTTTAACTCTGCCTTCTAGTGACACCTTTTAATAACCATATGATTATAAGAAGACATTTTAGTGTTTATGGTTCCAAATTAAACAAAACTTATTTTTAAAGACTTTTTTCCTGCTTTTCATCATGGTGTCTATAGAGCAGGGTTAAGATTGTTGGGTGTCTAGCAGTTGTTGAGATAATTAGGAACAAAAAGAAAGATCTGAAAGGATCTATTTTTTAAATTAATTTAACTCATAAGCTAATTAACAATGTACTTTCTAACAAATGTAAAATTCATTCTTACTCAAAGGGTAAGTGTTGTAATTTTGGGGGAGAGACTGTTATTTTTCATAAATGGTAAAGTAGTAGAATCCCTGAATGAAATGCAAAACTCAGCTTACTTTAGCTACAGAGCTACAACTGGTGTCTCCGTAATTTATACTTGTTTTTTAAAAAAAAACATTTCACAATGGATTACTGCAGACACATCCTTCATGTTCAGTTGCTATAGTTGCTCGTAGAGATAATGCAGTGTTTAATGCGGTGAGCTCTGTAGGTCCTAAGAAACCTTTTTTCAGCTTCTTTCTATTACCATGAGGGTATAAAAAATCACAGAACTGGACCTTACATTTAATTGATGCCACTAATTTCCAATTTATTGCTGTAGTTACTGTTTATTAATTTCTTTCATAGGATTTTATAATTTCATGGCAGTAAGTAAAACAGTCATATTTAATAATATGTAAGCAGTGACACATTTAAACAAGTAGTGTTGTGAATGTAATTCTGGACCTACTTCCAAACATATTTAGCTAGCTGAGACTCAATTAACACATGACAGAGTACCCCTTTCATAGATTGCCTGGCCAGTGTAGGTCTCCAAATTGCACATTACAGTATAGCATAAATTAAATAGCTGATTGGCACAAATGTAATACAAAAGACATCATTTCATTGTGGTTTTCAGTAAGTCATATCTGAGCTTTCTGAGCCTGTATGTCTACTTCACATTTGTATATATGAAGAGTGATGTAGTTTTCTTCTTTGTTAGTTTGTATCACTCCTAGTATTGGGAGTATCTATTGTAATCAGTAAGAGGAAACAAATATATATCAGTCCTGTAATACAGTGAGATGTTTAAAAAGCCAAAACGGTGTGATCGAGTCAGTTGGGGTCTTATCCTGTGAGTTGTGACAGGCCTTTAACTCCCTTAGAATTTGAGGGCCCGGGACAGCTTGTCCAGATCAACCTATTAACTTCATTGGAAATTGTGTCTTCATAGGGACTCAGGATCAGGCTTATATGCAGCATAGTAGAGGATGACAGTTCTGCTCTTTGTGGGTAGGAAACCCTGAAGAAGTACCTGGCCAAAGAGAGGCAGATAAAATGGAAAAATAAATCCATTTCTAGAGCATCAATCACTAACATGTAAAAAATACTAGACACACACAGAAGACATGCCATGGTCACTGCAGAGCTTGTGGTTGTGGTGGAAACCAGTCCTCACAGAAGGAAATCTTTAAAGAAAAATTTCAAAATATTTTCCAGCTACTCTGCTGTCATCCTTACATCATAGCTACAGCTCAAAAGACTTCTTGACTGAATTCATCTGTTGTTTCACTTAACTGTGATGTGCACAGCATACTATGCAAAATCTTAACAATAATGAATAAAGCTTTTCACTTGCCTACAGTTATAAGCATATAATGAAATGGCACAAGAAAATTTCAAGAAAAATTGAAATTTCACTATAGTTAAAACCTGACTAAAACAATCAAATTATTTAACTAGTTTGATAAAGGCATGCAATGAATTCAAAAGGAATCTAATCAGAAGGGATAGTTAGCACTTGAACTGGAAAATTATCCATGTATTTCTAACATGCCTAACTAGATCCTTCCCCTTCTTGCATCTTTCAATTTTCCTGACTCCAAATACATCTCCTGAGCCCCCAGTTGACTGCCTAACTTTTAACAGTCCATTACCTCAAGATGACTCCCAACCTTTGGCTGTATTTTGTTGAGGGGTGCTCTTAGCTCCCGCACACACACTGCTGCATTTCACCTAACTCTCCTTAGAACTCTCACACAGTGGAGGATCCAGTTAACCAAAGGACCCACAAATTTGATCTCTCCCATCATAAAAAATCCAGCTTTGATCCCATCTCCCTTCTCTTCTTCAGATTCATTGAGCGTGCAGTCTACCACCTTTGTCTTACATACACCTTTAATTTCATTCAAGATCCAGTCTAGTTTCCACTCCTACAGTCAATTGAAATGACTCTCACCAGTCTCTGAGGATCTCTATCTGCAACATTTCAGGACCTCCTCCTCGTCCTTGAAATATCAGCTGCTTTTGGTGTCATAGACTAATTCTTCTCAAAATTTTGACTTCCCTGACTCTGTTCTCTCCTGTTTCTTCTCCTTACCTCTAAGATTGCTTCTTCAGAGTTTCATTGGCAGGGGGATCCTCTTCCTCTCTCCCACTTACTGTGGAAGTCTCTCAAAGCTTTGTCATTGCTCACTTCCCCTTTCTTCCTCTCTGGATAGTGTCATTCACAATCATGGCTTTGACTATTATCTTTATGCTGATGACTCACAAATATACTCTGGACCTGTCTTCTTCCAGACAAATAAAATTCTCAGCCTGTCTTTCTGACTTCCCCTTATGGATGTCCAGCCATTAGTTGACCTTTAACATGACCAAAACTGAGCTCTTCATCTTCCCTGTAACCAGGTGTTCGCTTGCCCTCGCAACAAATTAGCCAGAGACCTCTTCTGAGTGCAATCACCAGTGCCTTTTTATTTTCAGTCAGCTCCACCACCTTCTATTTACAGTGTGCTCCAAACCAGCCACCTGAGGGACATCTTGTTTCTCCAGCCAGCAGGGATGCACTGGGCTGGGCTGGGCTGGGCTGGGCTGGGCTCGGCTCCGCCCCGCCCCGCCCTTTCCTTTCCTTTCCTTTCCTTACCCCCCCCCCGCCTGCCTTCCTTCCTTCCTGACGGCTTTATATAGCCCCCTGGCTAATAAAGCCCCAGGTGCTTCTCTTCCAGCAATTAGGCGTGGCATACTCAGCCAGCCACAATTAATACTTCTTAATTGGAGCTGGGCTAACAGGGGCCTGGCTCAGGACCTCCTGGCCAGCACCCTGTTAAATTCTCTCATAGCCTTCTCCTTCCTCCCTGTGTCTGTCAGACCTTAATATTCCAAGTTGCTCAAGTCCATAGTCGTGTTTTCATCTTTGATTCAGCCCTCCCTTTTGATCCATGTGTCCAGGCCACTGTAACAGTTTGGTGACCTGAAATACACATCTCTGTTGTTATATACCATACTAGCACTTTGAGTATTCCAAATATTTAAACAAAAACATCTGCTAATTAAATATAGAGAACTTAGTAAGGGCAAGTTGCTAAACTAAGACTAATTCTCGACCTCTCGCTCACTCTTTCTTTCTCACTTATTTTTTTGTTTTGTTTGTTTTCATTTTTTAACAAATAATAAGATAATATTGAATATTTTGCTGTGGTTAAGAGCAATAAGACAGATTGCTAATCAAAATAAGAGCAATGGTGGTGCCAAATTATTAGGAAAAGCTAATGTATTAATTAAATTACCACAGAGTGTAAGGATAGGTCTGCACTTGAAAAGTGGGTCGATACAGCTAATGCTGACAAAAAAGGGCTTTATAATTTTATTTTAATTTTAAAATTGTAAACACTAACTAGTACACAATTCTGTCTCAAACTATAACTTTCCAATAGTAATATGTCAAAAATGGCTGTCTTTCAAAATAATCACCACTTTGTGAACTTTGCTCAATGGAAAAATAAAATCCCAGCTGAATGTCACTAAATACAGCAAAATAAGCTCCATAAAGCTTCCCTTTGTAGGATTTTTGTTTATTTTTCAAAAGAGAAAGGGTCCATGAAGGCCAAAGTGCAGCGAATTTCCCATGTTTTTAGTTTCTTTTTAAAGAATAAATATTTTCATTACATCTTGTAAGGCCTACATTCATTTTTTTTTAAATAAACTCAGCAATTTTGGTGTACCTAGTGACTTTGGTATGTTTAAAATGCTAGTCAAGCAGTTACATTAAAAGGTACTGTTTATTTTATCCCTAAAGGCACCCACTTAAAAAAAAATTATACAGCCCATTGAAATAAGGACAAAACACTGTGGTGTGCTTTTGAAAGTCTGTTAGACTGATAGACTCATAGACTTTAAGGTCAGAATGGACCATTGTGATCATCTAGTCTGACCTCCTGCACAACGCAGACCACAGAATCTCACCCACCCACTCCTGTAACAAACCCCTAACCTATGTCTGAGTTATTGAAGTCCTCAAATCGTGGTTTAAAAACCTCCAGGTGCAGAGAATCCTCCAGCAAGTGACCTGTGCCCCACGCTGCAGAAGAAGGCAAAATGAGTATGCAAATATTAAATTAATTATATTTATCAGATTAGATCTTTATTTACCTTTATTTCACATTGATGACATGTTTCACAGAGGGTGTATTGTACCTTTATGAATTAATACAAATAATGTAAGGATGAAAAAAAAATATTCTTTGAACGTTTGCCAATACACTGTTTTTATAACATGTTTTCAGATCATAGGAATGTGTAGAATTCCTCTCAGTGTTGTGTTGAGCCTGCAGCACACAGTGAATTCAGGGATTAAATTATTCTGCAGCTCTGAAGGAAACCCTGCTAATGCCAGAGAACCTGTTTCTTAATGGACTGTAAAATAGTGTA
Organism: Mauremys mutica; assembly: GCF_020497125.1. Classification (NCBI taxonomy): domain Eukaryota; kingdom Metazoa; phylum Chordata; order Testudines; family Geoemydidae; genus Mauremys; species Mauremys mutica. Next base: position 301,438,944 of record NC_059072.1, on the reverse strand, counting down.
CTCTCAGAATGCATCAATTTTACAGTAAAATAAATGTAAAGTATGTATATGGGTGGGAGGAGTTCATTCATAGAAGCTTGATCAATGTTACTGACAGTTCTGTGTCATTATATTTCAAGTAACAGTAAATAGCATTAATTTATACAGAATTATTACTATAAAGAAAATGTATACATTAGGAATTGAGTCACTAGATGACTCAGAGGAGCGGTAATGGAGAGTGATTCTTTTACCTAAATGTCTCCAATTTGACGCTGTCATTACCATCAGACAGCTGTTTGGTATTTTGTATGTCCATTGAGCTGTGGACAAAGTTCAGCCCCCAGTGGACAGGTGTGCATATCAGAAAACCACCATTACAAACATCACCTTTGTTGGCTGTCTTGGCAGGGAGGCCAAGGATTAAATGAGTGTGTAACTTGAACTAATCTTTTATTTAAGAACAGGGTTCAAGCATGTTGGTAGAGAGATGCAGGAAATTTGCCAATTGTGAGTGAAGAGAGGAGGTTAGCCTTCAGGTCTTTGAAGCTGGCATCTTGAAACAGGTCACTGAGTTGTAGTTTTAACATATTACCTGGTTGAGGGGACCCCTCAGCTTCACCTCAGCCAACCAACACTTGTTAAAACTATTTCTTACCCTGTCTGTGTTCGGATTGTAAAAGTGTTAGTTATCACATTTTAAATAAACACTTTTTTTCCTAGTATGTACAAGTCCCAAGACTGCTCCGTGGTTTGGTTGGTTTGCAGTATTCCAAGAGTCTGTGCAGCTTTGACCTTTCTCCTCCCAGATATTTTTTTTTACATGTTTTGTATTTATTGGCCTATGAAATAATACATCTCTTGAGTTCACTCTTGGCCTATGGCTCCTAAGTAGGACACAATGTATTATCTTGCCATCAGGATGGTCATAGAATTCATGCTGGGTATAATAATAAGAGATATTTTCAACTTACTTTCTTTTTATTTTCACAGATAACCATTGAGAGAGACAGTGGTTTGGAAGTGAGCTCCCCTAAGCATGGAAAGACAGATCCAGACAACATGCCCCATGTTGGTGGAAACACCTGGGCTGGTGGAACAGGTTGGCATTCAATGTCTTCTCATGATTTGCATGAGTCTTTGAAGGATGTCTCAGATAACTTTGGTGACAGTTCTAAATTTCAAAAGTCTTTTATCATTAAATTATTTTCCTGCTGGCAGTTTTTAATCCACACTGAATGCATTTTGTGGAAGGCAAAAAGTTCTTCAGAATAAACATAGATACCCAGGACCAGGCAAGTAGATATTAGAAATCATTATTTCTTACATTTGATTAAGGTTGTTAATATCTGATTCCATCCATACAAAGAGTTCAGTGTCTCCTAATTCTGAATGATATGACAACAGTCACACTGAACACAGTAGTGAAAACCATAGGCGTACAATCAACAAATTCTGGAGTTACACTGTTAGTTTACAGTAACCAAAGTTAATAGTTTTAAGGGCTAATAGTTTTGAAGACTTAAAGTAGGAGTTAAGTGGAGTGTAAGCTCTCTGCACAGGGGTGAATTTCACCTTTGAAGAATAAAGGGCCTTATTTGATCACAAAACAGTATAAAACTGGAGTCAGAATTCTGCTTTACCATGGTATTACTTCACTTTTGAAAGTACACGGTTATTTGCAGATGCAAATAAAGTATTTTCTGTGGGACTCATGGAAACTTTTTACAAATTTTTACATGCATTGGGGTGATAGTGGAGGTTTTAAAAGAGGAAGATTTATGTGATAGTTATGACATATTCTTGATTTGCATATCATCTGTTCTAGGTGGGAGAGACACAGCAGGGCTGGGTGGCAAAGGTGGGCCCTATAGACTGGATGCTGGCCACAAAGTTTACCAGATATCTCAGGCTGAGAAAGATGCTGTTCCTGAGGAGGTGAAGAGAGCTGCAAGGGAGATGGGTGAAAAGGCCTTTAAACAGAGGTTAGTGTTCAGATTTTATTTCGGCCTCCATTTTGCCCTCCCCCCAACCCCCTCACCTTGCCAAGAAGAATAGCTGTATGGAAGAATTATAACAAAGATGGCTGAAATTGTTTAGATGAAATTACAATAATCACAGAAGAGCTCTGTATAAGCTCGAAAGCTTGTCTCTCTCACCAATAGAAGTTGGTCCAATAACAGATACCACTTCACCCACCTTGACTCTCTAAAATCCTGGGATCAACATGGCTACAATACTGCATACAGTAATCACAGCTGTTTAACAGTACACCTCCATACTGTTTAACAGTTTAAAACAGTAAGTGAAGAAAACTATATCTAATTGAAACCACACCGTTAAAATGATAGGGTGATTTGTGTGGGCAGTTTGTAATTACCTGAGTGAGAATTTGGCCAGGTCATTGATGAAAAATGTCATAATCATATACAAATTCCCATTTAAATTATGAAGAATTCAGATTATATACAGATGGTAAAAATACACCACTGTAAACCTTCAGTATCCAGCAAACATTCCCTTTAAACTGCTTTGAAAATGATCCTTTAAAAGCAAAATGCCTTATTTTTAAAGGATCTAGGGCCAAGTCTTTGGCACACATAAATTGTCATAACTCAGAAAACATTCTTAAGAGGACCAGAGTTCTTGCCAGAATTAGCATGGTGTGTAGTGTCTTTTAGATGCACACTCTGCCAGGTTCTAAGACCGTGCATAGAAATTCAGCACTTTTCTGCTGACTCGCCACTGGTGTCAAACTGTGGTACATTGCATAAAGATGCAGAGTTCTTCTGCTGACTCATATTGGCAGCCAGACCAAGTGGGTTCTATTATTTCCTGCCCAGGCTATAAGACAGTTTGAGAGTGTCGCTGAGACAGAGGGAACTACTAGATGGAGAGTAAAATCCTAGAAACAACCCAGTTCTGGATCTGGACTCCATCAGGAACTGACATTTGCTGTTGTTTAAGCAGGGTGGGAATGCCACTTGCTTATGCAGATATATTTTTTAAATGTATTATTGTTTTTCTTGGGGGTATTAAATGAAGAATGTGCACTGCACTGTTGAATCACTAGATTTTTGTTTAATTAACAATTTAGCTCTTTAACACTCAGCTCAAAACTTTATTTTCAGCAGTATTTTATTACCAAATTGCCTGTAGTGTTCTATGATCATCAAAGGGGTTGACAATTAATTCAAAGCAGTTAACACAAAGAAAAATAAATGCTGTATGAGAACTGCACAGAAAATGATCATGGAAAACAAAAGGAATTTGAGAGAGTCCAACGGAGGGCAACAAAAGTGATTAGGGGTTCAAGTCCTTCCTTGGGACAACACATCAGCAATAATATTTGCATTCCCCTTCATGTGAATTACTTCCATAACTATGGAGGGTTAGACTCCATAACAACCTGGCATTAGAACCTTTCATATGATTGAACCAAGCAAGCGATCCGTATACGGTAAAGTGCCACCCGTACAGATCTTCTTCTTCCATACATACTCCTACGAGCCCACATAGTTGCAATAGTTACATAATTCTTTTCCCTAGGGAGCAGTTTTGTACTCAGCTGTGCAACTGGATGTCTCTCTTCCTAAGCATTAGTCTGCGTCAACACAGTGTCTGAGGTATCTGTGAAGACCATGAAGGGTTTGTCAAAGTTTGGGTTTACCAGCACTGGATCTTTGCTTAGGGTTTCCTTCAGTTCACAGAAAGCTTTGTTTGTTTGACATTGTTTCATCCAGACTACTTTGTCTGGCTTACCCTTTTCTGATTCAATGATAGAAGCAGCTAGAGAGTTAAAATTGGGTACAAATCTTCTGTAAAACCCCACCATCCCAATAAAGGAGTGGGCCTGTTTTGTTGTTGTTGTTTTTTGAGAGCGGGTCAGCAGCATGATTCACTGTTTATATGTAATTATCTGAAAGGACTACTTAAATATAGTGCAGCCTGTTTAGCGGTTCTGAGTGGGAGGCTAGGATTTAAAATTATCACTCCTGAAATTTCCTGGCTGAACACTACTGGCTATGGAAAACATGCCAAATTACTGACATTATCAGTTGAATAAAAGTTGCCTCCGTTTATTCTGCTACCCTCCACACCAACTTCAACTTCTAAAATCCCGAGAGTTCCTCACACCTTACAAGAGATTTTTTCAGAAAGCTGATACAACCTGTCATATTATTTCCAGATTTCATCAACTAAAATAACACATGGTGCATTTTATGTGTAATGTGATCATACTATTCAGTCAGACCTGTAAGCACAATGTGTTTTTTGAGCTCTCAAAGATCAGACAACTTATGCAAAACCTCAGATATTGCATAGCTCTTTTGTTGAACTGTTTTTAATTCTAAACTAAGCACTGTGATTTTCTTATTAATCTTGCAGTATAATCCCCCTCTGTAGGGAGAGGATAAATGGTACAGCCCCACTGTAACTGTAGACATCAAACTAATAGACTGCAGTCTGCTGATTGTATCATTTTTCATTTAGCATCCACCTTGACATTTGAGACAAACCTTTGTAAATATTTGGAGGGACATGTGAATGTTATCAGTAGTGTAATCAAGCTACTTCTGGCAGGCAGACTTTCCTAGTGGATGGTCACGGTTGTGATAATTGAGTCTATAAATTTACTCTCATTGTGAGCTCAACTGTAAAACGTATGTGAAAGTTCACAAGATGTCACAATAACCTATACTAACTAATGTTGATGGGGAAAAATACAAAAAGGAGATAGAAAAGTTGAATTAGTCTAAACAAAAGGGCCTACTCATATTGTTCAAGGACTGTTTAATTCATTGTTGGTAAAAACAGAATATGTGGAACTGGAAATTAATGAACCAGAATTGGTGTGTCAGATATTATGCTTAATTGGTGGACAAAATAATGAGGGGATGGGCTGTTCCACTCACTATTCCCTTTGTGGGTTCTTAAAGAAAGACTTTGGGTGGGTGGAATAGAGAAGAACCAGACGGAGGCTACTAGAGCGAGCTTCTCTATCATAGCTGCCTCCCCCACCATGTCCTGAAACCCTAGACCAGCTTTGTCCTAATTCTGAGGTGTCCTGACAAAACTGAGGCAGAGAGAGGATGTCCAGATGACATCACCACCCGTACCAGCTCCAGCTGAATCCCAAACCCACCTGAGGTGAAACAGGATCTATCAGACTTTAGCAGCACCCACAGCAACAAACAGCTCCAGCTCATGTCAACTAACTTCTTCTCTTTTCCTCAAAAGGACAGATTTACCATCTTCGGTACCATCTTAGAGACCCTCAAACGGGATTTTTTTCCTTCTAAAACTCTCTCCGGATAAAGGAAGATGGAACAAGGATTTAACACTATTTAATGTTGGACAGTTATGTTCACACCTTGGCCCATTTATTCCATCTAAATTAATGCAATTTAATGGGACTCTCTCAGAAGATGGCACTTCGGCAAACAAGCAATTATTTTCAAAGTTAGTTTCAAACAAAACTTTGTTTTAAAATTTTGTATGTTTAATTTAAGATTTGAATCCAGCTGAATCCCAGCTGTGTCCCAAACACCACCTGAGATGAAACGGTATTTGACTTTAAAACAGCAGTAACAACCACAGCTGTAGTTCATCTCAACTAACTTCTCTTTTCCTCAGAAGGATAGTTTTTACCTTCCAAGAGACTCTCAAACAGTGGGAATTTTCCTTCTAAAATCTCTCTCCAGCTGAAGGGAAAGGGAGCAAGAATTGTTGTTAAAATGAAAGCCTTACTTAATACTTCACATTTCAAAGGTTAAAAGGATTTTTAATAGTATGTTTGCCATTATACTGAGCAGGCTGAGGTCTCTGTATACCAAACTTCAGACCTTTAACACTGTTTAATGTTGGATGGATTATGTTAACACTTTAGGCCCATTTATTGTATTTAAATTCATACAACAGCACATAGACTACTATAGTAAAACCTGATCTTTAGTTTAATATTTAGGAGGTACATTTTTTCTGTGGTGTGAAGGTATTAAACTCAGATTGGAGGAGTCACCAAGGTAAATGCCAGTGCGCAATATTGTTTGCTGTAGCTGTTTTGGTCCCAGGATATGAGAGAGACAAGATAACTCTGCTACACACTAAAAACCCTGGACTCAGCAGAGACTGGTTTTATGGCTCATCGCAACACCACACATCCCCTCGTCTCCAATAACTGCCTACTTCATTTTAAGTGGTCTCTTTCAGCATATATGAGCCCCTTATGCTTTACAATCTGTCCCAACTTGTATTTAGCTTAGACACTCTGGTTACCTTCCCCACACCTGAACAAGAGCTCTGTGAAGCTTAAAAGCTTATCCCTTCTAACAGCAGAAGTTGGTCCAATAAAAGATTTTACCTCACCTGTTTTGTCTCATTGCACAATGTTGAGAATTTGCCTCTTCCCAGCTATGGTGCTGTAATAATCTTCTGTAATGGCTGTCTCACAAAGTGTGTAATTCGGTGTAGAAAAACATTAAGATCATAGTAAAGAAAACAGAGTTGTAATCTTTATGTTTCAACATTATTCATTAAGGGACTGATCCAGCTCCCACTGAAGGCAATGGGAGTCCTTCTATTGCTTTCACTGCGAGTTGGATTCGGCCCTAATGCATCTGTAGAATTCATGTTACCATATAATATGCTTGAGGCAAGTATCTTGTAATAGCAAATTAAGTTTTACCTCGCCTAGTCTATCTGCAGTTTTTGTACTACGTTAACTATATCTGTATAAAAACCAATATTGTTAAAGCAGTGCAGCCTCATGCAGTGGATGCAGTTGTACTGGTGTACTTTTATTGGAAATAAGCTATACAGATATAAACACCTTTGTACCAGTATAACTGCATCCACAGTAGGGCATTGCACTGCTTTCACTGTATTTGCTTAGAAACAGATAAAGCGGCAGAACATCTGTGTGCAGATCAGCCCTACAGGGAATGGTATAAAATATATATACCAGTATCAGCAGCTCAGAAATAATTCTCTATTTTAGACCTCCTAACAACACTGAGCTCTGTGTTCTGTCTTCTTTGTTCAGGACAATTCTTTTAAACAATTGTTCAAAACTTTACGTTTGTTCTGAGGTTTCTTTGTTTTATAGAGGGGGTTTAAAGGTACTAACTAGTTATAGGTGTATCAGGACAGACTTGCAGAGCACTACTTGACCTTATCTTTGTGTTAAATGTTGGTTATCCAGAATGTTTACAATGCATTGCAAATGAGATAAAAAATACACACCCTAACAACTCCCTTTATGTACATATAGCAACACCTGAGCCAGCAAACGCTTGTGTAATTTTATCACAGTTGTTAAAATATATGACTTGCAGCCTAGTTGCTAAAACAAAAGGATCTGAGACTGCTAAAGGATTAATACCCTCAATACATTTTAAATGTGATGTAGGCTTTGTGGACATCAGTTATTAACTATCTCTTCAGAAGTCAATAAAAGCAGTTGCTATTCCTCAAAGTCTGTCCATTCTTGTTTGAGCTTAGCCGTTATCAACAAATAAATTTACCCCTGCCTGTAGAAATGGATTAGATGCTTTTTTGCATGATTCCATTCTTAATTTTTAAGCCTCTTGCTTCAGATTAAAGGAGATCCAGATGAGTGAATATGATGCATCTACTTACGAAAGGTTCTCTGGAGCTGTCCGAAGACAAGTTCAGTCTCTCCGAATCATCCTAGACAATCTGCAGGTAACACTTGATTTATTGGTAAACGGAACTGTCAACTCACTAGATTAGGGCCAAAATATTACCAACTGTTCTTTAACATTATATCACTATTTGATTAATAATATATTTGGGAGTCGAGAGAAATTCAGATCCTACATACAATTAGGGCAAACACAGGAATATGTGACCATTTCAAAAGCGGCATTAAAGTGGACCTGTATTCTGGCCAACCCAACAATCAGTATTCCCACACAGCTCACCATAGGGATAACTTGTTTAGGAGCACAATTAAACCGAGTGAGAAAAGAAACATTAGGGGATGAGGAGGTTGTGTGTGACAGTGCATGGATCCCATTCCGTGTCCCTGATTCTGTCTTGGAGCCCCCCTGTGGCTCAGAAGTGTGAACAAGGCAGATTTTCATAGGGGGCCCATGACTCCTGCCTGGTCATAGCTTTTCAGGCATCCAACGGTGTGTAGCAGAAAGCTTCAATTTATAAAGCTTAAATTTGACTCAGTTTAAAAAGAACCTCTCATTGGCACATTTAAAAATAAAAATAGCTGCTCTCTTTATGTAGGATATAACCAACAAGAACGTTTGTCCTTTATTGCCTTTGTTTGCTGTATCATCAGTTAATTAACCATAGAACTGTGCTAGCTTCCAGCAATGCTGGTACACAAACACTGTAAACAAAAACAAGTATATTAACTTCAAGATAAAAGTGAAGAAAGTGGGGAAAAGGAAAGAATTTTTACATTTTTAATGGGAGTGGGTGGGGCTATCAGTAGAGATGAGAAAACATAGAACTAGTAAAATTATCAGGCAGACATTCCTTATTTCAGGAATATAAAGTCAGTGGTGCATTTAAAAGTGGTGTCACTTTTAGGTCAAATTTTACTGTGTAATTATGGTTTTGAAAAGTAAGCTCCTTAAAAATCCTCGATCACTTTCTAACTTTGGGAGGTATTATAAACTGCAATAACTAGACATACAAATTCATAACTTTTCAAATTACATTTGAAATAAAGGCAAATTTAAACTTACTATGATTGAATGATGTGCGCACATTGATTATATTATTCAGACCCTAATATTTGTTTACTTGTCTCTTGCTTTATCATCAATCCTTTAAAGACATCATTTTATTGACATAAAAACAACCAAAAATCATTATGGAAAAATTGTTTTTTTCCTTAAGAGTTTTCAGGCACAGTTTTCTCTTTCTATTTTAACAGCATCACATGCATTTGCAAAATACATTAAAAACACTTCTGGGTGTTTTTGTTTTGTTTTTACTGTGTAGATGGAATGGGAACTGTATGCAATTCTATGTGGAAGGGATAGTCATTGAATATTCTAAATAATTTAGCAGTATTTTAGAGAAGAAACTAGTTCAAATTTAGCAGGAAAAGAACAATGTCAACTCAGTTTTCCCTTAAGATATTTACAACTCAAATACTTTTAATTAATGCATAATCAGAATAGCAAATATACTTCAAGAAGACGCTGTCATCACTTGAAACACATCTCTGAAAATGACATTTGTTAGTCTTAAAGGTGCCACAGGACACTCTGTTGCTTTTTTACAGATCCAGACTAACATGGCTACCTCTCTCATACTGGGATAGCTCAGTGGTTTGAGCATTGGCCTCCTAAACCTAGGGTTGTGAGTTCAGTCCTTCAGAAGGCCAGTTGGGGATTGGTCCTGCTTTAAGCAAGGGGTTGGACTAAATGACCTGAGGTCCCTTCCAACCCTAATAATCTATTATACCATCCCCTCCATAAACTTATCAAGCTTAGTCTTCAAGCCAGATATGTCTTTTGCCTCCAGTGCTCCCCTTGGAAGTCTATTCCAGAACTTCACTCCTCTGATGGTAAGAAACCTTCGTCTAATATCAAGTCTAAACTTCCTGATGGCCAGTTTATATCCATTTGTTCTTGTGTACACATTGGTACTGAACTTAAATAATTCCTTTTCCTCCCTGGTATTTATCCCTCTGATATATTTATAGAGAGCAATCGTATCTTCTCTCAGCCGTCTTTTGGTTAGGCTAAACAAGCCAAGCTCTTTGAGTCTCCTTTCATAAGACAGGTTTTCCTTTCCTTGGATCATCCTAGTAGCCCTTCTCTGTATCCGTTGCAATTTGAATTCATCTTTCTTAAACATGGGAGAATTGCACATAGTATTCCAGATGAGGTCTCACCAGTGCCTTGTATAACGGTACTAACACCTCCTTATCTGTACTGGAAATACCTCGCCTGATGCATCCCAAGACCACATTAGCTTTTTTCACAGCCATAATCACAATGGCGGCTCATAGTCATCCTGTGATCAACCAGTATTCCGAGGTCCTTCTCCTCCTCTGTTACTTCCAACTGATGCATTCTCAGCTTATAACAAAAATTCTTGTTATTAATCCCTAAATGAATGACCTTGCACATTTTACTATTAAATTTCATCCTATTACTATTACTCCAGTTTACAAGGTCATCCAGATCTTCCTGTATGATATCCCGGTCCTTCTCTGTATTGGCAATACCTCCCAGCTTTGTGTCTTCCGCATTAGACAGGGTTCTCCTTCAGTGTAGGTATTTTTACATAATACTGTTGAGTTTTGCCTCTGTTTTAGTCATCCAAGACATTTTCTCACAGTACCTGGATGGAAAACACTTCTGTTGTGCCTGTCCCTCTTGCTCTATGGATTTCCGCATAGATTCATTTGTGTACCATTTTCCAATATATTTGCAATTAAAATGCAAAGATTACACGGTCCGTATTTCAAATTCTGTATGTGAAAAGGCTTAGAAGTGACAAAAATTGTGGGGAAAAATATATTCTTTGTCAGCAATAATTAGTCTCTCAGCAAGAGATACCCAGCATTTATGAAAATGTGTTCGGATTTCACCAACTTGTGCCAGAGCTGTCAGATAATTACAAAGAAAACCCATATTTGTGTCATGTTCTGTATCTCTTAAACAGTGTAAAATGTGCCAGCAACACTGAATGAATTAAGGATGCTTTTCTCTTGTAGGCCAAGGGTAAGGAAAGACAATGGCTGAGACACCAAGCTATTGGAGAGCTAGATGATGCCAAAATAATTGATGGACTAACAGGAGAAAAAGCCATTTATAAACGACGGGGAGAGCTTGAGCCAGAAGTGAGTATTCCATAAATAATGGGTGCAGCTAGCAAGTTTTCTAGTTGCTTGAGCTTCATTATGCTAGCCTAGTAAAGATGGTTAACAAGTTCAAATAAAATTAAATGACTATCGCATGTCTTTCCTCACTAACACACTTTATCATACTATAAGAAAACTTTCAACACTCAGGTTTTTGGATTTGCAAATTAACAATTCTGATATAAAATTTAATGAGAAAATGAGTGAATAATTAAAACCTAAATAAAAACTTTTAAAAATCTACTATTTTATGACTACTCATAATTTTGGACCATCGTCAGAAAAAAATTTTGTTAGAATTATATGAGTCATTGAAAAAGAAACCAGTTGACACACACTAACAAATCAGCTTTAAGGCTAGTTGTCTAAATCAGTGGTTCTCAAAGCCGGTCCGCCGCTTGTTCAAGGAAAGTCCCTGGCGGGCCGGGCTGGTTTGTTTACCTGCTGCGTCCACAGGTTTGGCCGATCGCAGCTCTCACTGGCTGCGGTTCACCACTCCAGGCCAGTGGGGGCTGCGGAAGTGACGCGGGCTGAGGGATGTGCTGGCCACCCTTCCCGCAGCCCCGAGCCGCAATCAGCCGAACCTGTGTATGCGGCAGGTAAACACACCAGCCCGGCTCACCAGGGGCTTTCCCTGAACAAGCGGCAGACCAGCTTTGAAAACAAGATCATCATTATATTGTAATAGCCAGATTTAATATAGCAGATTTTTAATTTTAATATTTAATGTTTACACATGAAGGAATTTTATTTTGCAAACAATCATTTAGAATAGCTTTCTTCTCAGTAGCTAAATACATATTTGATACAACTCTCTCTAATTTATTTTTCATATTACATGGTCTCACTATTTGTTGTTTTGAACAGCTTATGCAGCCTAGCCATCCTACATCAGAGCTCAGTAAGGGAAAAGCTATAATATCCTAATTTACAGTACTGTTCAAAGTGCTGGTTTTGTGTTTTTCAATACATTATAAAAAGAGCTTACCCAGTGAAAATGCTAAGAAGGCAATTTTACATTTTGAATTAAAAATATATAAACATGGGCTTCAATGGGATTGGGGAGGGGGGAGTTGATATTGCAGTCATTTGCATTAATAATAAAAAGAAGAAACTCAACTAAAAATTCTCAAATGGTCGCTGAATGAAAGAGAAATATTTGGAAATCAGTTACAGATAAACATTTTAAATATTTGGTTTTTTGCCAAACCATCTTTTAATAGCCTTTCATTTGAATCCAGACTTGTCTCATTGCAGATGGGATAAAATACCTTTCCAGAACCTAGTATGCCAGAAATTGTTATAACAGACATTTAAGGGGGAGGGGGCAGAGGAAAGCTTTACAGTCAGAATGTACAAAATTGAGGCGTTAATCAGAAAAAGACTTCACACATTTTTAGAAAGATATTAACTTCAGCAGACAAACTTTACAATCTTATACAAGTCCCCTTTAGTACCATAATTCAAGGAGGCATTACCCTTATGACTCTTGGCAAAAAGTGGAAATTTGAGATTCCTTTTATTGTAATAAAATGTTGTTAATTAGAAATCTAGCAACAAAGGTATTTTCCCTATAAATGTGTGGAATGATCATATTTTGTTTCCAGTCATTGAGTATATAAAACAGAGAAAGAGAGAGAGACTGGATTCAGGTATCTAAAATAAGTTTTTCTCAACTATTAATCAGAAAAATTCAAATAAGTTCACCTTTTTTAAAATAATCTGAACTTGCTAGAGAGAGCTTGCCTGCTAGGACAGAGTATTTGTTCTCTAGTGTTTTGAAAAAGTGTGTGATAACTCCTTTTACAGTGTTCTGTTCTTATCAAAACTGGAACTTTCCCATTCATAAAGCTCTTTCTGGTACTTTTCTCTCGCAGCTTGGTAGCCCTCAGCAGAAGCCTAAGCGTTTGCGCCTGGTAGTGGATGTGTCTGGCAGCATGTACCGCTTTAACGGGGTAGATGGTCGACTGGAGCGTTCCATGGAGGCTGTCTGCATGGTCATGGAAGCTTTTGAGAATTATGAGCACAAGTTTAAGGTAACTATAGCTGGGCCAGGAGTTTAGTGGTAATGACTACTTGCACAGGCTGTGTATAGGCAGTGGAAAAAAGTATTTCATTACTCTGTCTAGCCAGAGTATTATTCATCCATGTAAGGAAATATAGACTTAATTAAATCTGTTGCTAACAGCCTGAAAATAATACCAGTCCATGGATAGGAAGCATTGAACACTATGAGTGCAGATTATGATTCAGTTTATGAAATATGTTTTTTTTAAATAGAAATATTAAAGCCTATAAAACACAGGCACCATGAGCTCAATGCACACACAAGCATGACTAGCCTTTGTGTGACCAGAGCTCAAACACTCATGCATACATACTGGAAGAAGAACCAGGTCCTTCCCCTCTGCTACACTCACCATTATTCCCCATCCTGCTCTGATGATCTGAACAAAGGAAAAGTGTCCATTTCTCACACTGACCGGTATAAGACCCAAACCTCATTTCAGATAACCCATAAAGGAAATAAAAATTAGCTATATGCCCTCCTCCCTTTTTCTTCTCCGTGATATATAAATATGGTCTAAAACGTATTCTTAACCTTAGAAATAAGGATGCTAGGTCTGGAGTTCCCTGTTTTGCTGGAGGTCATTCTTGGAGAACCAAAGCATGAGAACTCAGCCCTTAGTTGAAAGGGTGTAGGTGTCAGATATTTAGTGAAGACCTTTCTTCCAGCTATTCAGGCATATGACTTAAAGTAGGTGTTAATCAAAACAAAATATGAAAAGTTTAAACAGAATGAATAAAAATCCTGTCCTTATCTCAGCCAATCCATTTTTATTTACATATTGGCTTGGCAGAATTCAATCTTTTTTAAATTTTGACAGATTCGGTGTTTATTTTTATGCATTTTTTCTATTTTTATCTATTTAAATTTTCACAGTTCTGGGAAGTTATGGGTGTCAGAAAATAGGGGGATCAGACAATAATTATTTATGACAGACATTGAGATTTGAGAAAGTAAAGCTTTATAACTATTAAAACACAAATTGTCAACATCACATGTCAAAATATAAAATGTAAATATCCTTAAATCAAACTCTAATAAGTTCTCAAACAGCATTTTTCTTATTTTGCCCATCCGTAAATTTCAGTTACGATCAAAGGAAATAATGTGCCCTGGGTTTGTGAGCGTATGGTGAAATTGACATTTACTGACATTTACCAATAAAAATCGACTGGAATATTTTGTCAGTTCTGGTGTCCACACTTCCAAAAGGATGTTGAAAAATAAGAAAGGATTCAGAAAAGAGCTACAAGAATGAGTACAGGGTCTGGAGAATGTGCCTGATAGTGAAAGATTTTAGAAGCTCAATCATTTTATCCAAAAGAAGTTTAAGAGATCTATATAGAGAAGAGATTTCTGATAGTAGATGGCTCATTAGCATCAGCTTGCAACCATTGGATCTTGTTACACCTTTTTCTAATAGATTAGGCAAATTCAGACTACAAATAAGGTGCACATTTTTACGAGTGAGAGCAATAAACCATTGAAACAACTTCCCAAGGCATATGGTGGATTCTCTATCACCTGAAGTCTAGATTCAAAGGCTGGATGTCTTTCTAAAACAGAGGCTGTAGCTCAAACAGAAATAATGGTGACTTGATGCAGTAATTACTGGACAAGGTTTTATTGCTTCTATTATGCAAGAAGTCCGACTAGATGATTGCAATGCTCTCTTTTGGCCTTAAAAATCTCAAATTCCTCTGAGTGGGTTACAGATCATCACATCGTATTCAGAAATAATTTCAGTTGGCTGGGCATGTCACCTAATGCATAGGCCGAACCCCACATTTGGCCATATAAGTAGTTAAAAGTGTAGTTAATTGTAGTATTTGTCACACTTTTAACAACCAACTTAAGGGTTCTAAAAACAGTCCTACAAAAATGGAACACGATTATTAGTTGTGAAAATTGCCACTCTTGTAAAGAACTGAAAGGCTCGTTTTATACTTAACATAATAGCGGTGGATAAGATATTGGAAATTTGTGGCACACCAGGGAGGCATTCTCCTCTTCCATTATGTCTGCTGCACTTGAGTTGGACCTTAGCTCAGTTCTCCCATGCATCAGATCTCTGTTCAGTACAGGAGAATGGAAGAGCTGTCTGGGAGCTAGATATAGCTCCCTGATTCTGCATCAACTGGACCCATCTTGAATTAGAGCATCCTAGGTGATGTTCTTATCCGGGGCCAAGTGAGATATTATTCTTTCTCCATTTCTCTCTCTGCTGCTTCATAAAGACTAGACACAATTGGAGCATACGGTCCGCAGAAGAGCAGTGTCATCACCAGTGCGGTTCTCTATAAAGTTGGCAATGAGGGGATATGGCCTCGCATTGCACTGACCAGCAGAGTTGACCCAAGTTGTCAATGGGGGAGTCCTGGACCCATGAAATTGTAGGGCAGTGGGTGCACCCAGCCACAGTTGCTCTCAGAGCACCTGTGCTTCCCCCATACATTACTATCCTTTTTTCTCCCTTCCATGAGACAAAGGCTTCCTTGTTATCAGACTAGTCTTTAGAGTATTTGGGAATTGTAGCCTGACTTACTGATTACATGATAAATGAAGTAGACACACAGTTTTTCCCTCTGCTACTTTACTTATCTAGGGGCAAGAGTTAAATGGCCCTGATTCTCTTCTCTTCTCTCTTATCCCTCCACCTTTCCCCATGCCCTTCCAATAACTTGGTTTGACAGAATTTGTTGACCTTCGGAGATACTTGCTGATACCTCTTCCTGTTGTAGACTAATGCAATGGTTTTCAAACCTGTGGTCCCTGAGGGTTCACAGACTATGTCTAAGATTTCCAAGGGGGTCTGCATTGCCAATTGAAATTTTTTAGGAGTCTGCAAATGAAAAAAGGTTGAAAACGACTGGACTAATAGAGAAGCAGCCATTTAAGGGCAGATTTTAGGAGTTTCTGGTGCGAGGTCTGGTGGATCTGTGAAGCAGCATTATAAGAAAAACATTCAAAACTGATTACATATTGAAATTCTCTACTCCTGTCATTAAAGTTCTATTTTTGACTGCTTAAAACCACTCCCCAGCCTATGTCCATTTTTTGTTCTGGTGCTTTAATTAGTTCTCTGCTGAAAAGGGGACTGAATCAGGGAACTTTTTTTCCCTTCCTCACTGTGCTTTCTCACTATATATTACCCTTTTGGTCACCATCCCATGAGACAAAGATTTCCTTGTTGTCAGATTAGTCTATAGAGCCTGACATATTGATTACATGATAAATGAAGTAGACTCACATGTTTTTTTCCTCTGCTACTTTACTTAGGGGCAAGAACTAAAAATGTACAGTGTGGTTGCTCCAAGACGGACAATATGGTAGTGATCCATTTAAGGTTAGAAGAGTGACAGTGGACATTGCTTGTCTGTCTGTATGCCTTTATGCCCATGGTGGCTATTTGTTTCCAATTCTCATAGGGACAACCTTGTTCAGAGAGGGAGAGAAGGGGAGACTCTTTCTACAATCAGGGAATCAGTTGGTCTAAATTAACTGCCATCTTTTAAATTCCTCCTCCAAAATCACCTCTTCCATGCATCTCACAAAGGCTTAGCCTGTAACTCAACATATTAAAGGAGTGAGAGAGAGGAGAATGAAGTTCTAATACTGAACCTTCTTCCAAGCCTCTCAATGCATTCTGTGCTGTCTGTTTAGATTCTAAGTTTCTTGGGGAAGGTAACATGCATCGTTCTGTGTCCAATTGTCCTGTAAGTGGCTGAGCTCCTTGTTGGCATTTAATAAATGTTACTACCACTGCTAACTGTGTTGTATTTCAGGAAATCAAATATTTAAAGGCTACTCCTAAATCGTGCATGCAAAAGGTGCACCTGCATATCCATCTACCCTTTTCATATGTGCAAATGGCAGGATACACATTATAATAACAAAGTCATTTTGCAGATTTGAAATTATTATAGCATCTTTTCTAGTGTTGTCCATCTTATATGCTGAACCTATTTCAAAATGCAGTATCTCCTAAAATGGAAGTTAGTTCTGTGCTTTACATAAAGTACAAAGTCCTATGTTTTAGATCAAGAGCCATAACTTAGTTATTAGACTACGCAGCAAAGGTTTTATGAGGGTTTCAAAAAACTTCAGAAATGGTTCCATGAACTACAAGCTATATAATTGTTGGGAAAATCCGTAAGTTTTTGATTTATAGTGATATTAAAAGGGAGCATTACACATTTTGTATACACAATTCAGGAGGCCACAGCTGAGAAGCTGACATTAGAGGCAGTGCCATTGAAATGGAAGTAGAAGATGAAAGAGGAGAAATGTTTTGTAATGTTTGGTAGCATAATTTCTTTTTTAAAGTCAAGCGGGTGGCAAGCTAAATAAAAATATTAAAGGGTATATTTAGTGTTGTCCAGAACAGGAAGGGATTTGGAAGCTGGTATCCCTTCCAGCACAAGCCTGTCTGATTCATAATACATTTTCCATTCATCACACATTGCCTTTCATTTTTCCTTATTGCTTTGAAAAAAGCAACATCTTGATGCAGAGTGTGGTAGCAGCAGTGGAAGATGAAATTTTTCTCATTTCACGCACACTTTCTGAATTGCACAATAGCAACAACACAGTATGTGCTGTATTTAACAGCAGAGTGGAATGAACTTTTACTAATGTCTCAAGAAAAGTAATGAACTGAAAGATGATATTTAGGGAAACTTGTGTTTTACAGTTTGTATACCCAGAGCTTTAATAGAGCAAAATCTTTCACAGAGCATCTGATGCTATTAGAAAATTCAGCACCAAGTAGTGCAATAATCAATTATGTCAATGAAGTTTGCACCAATTTAAGCTTTACTGGGTTGTTTGATTTGTGCTGTAACACACATGGGCTGTAAGTCAGCTTTCAGGAGAACATAAGAACGGCCATACTGGGTCAGACCAATAGTCCATCTAGCACAGTATCCTGTCTTCCCACAGTAGGCAATGCCAGATGCTTAAGAGGGGATGAACAGAACAGGCAGTCATCAAGTGATCCACCCTCTGTCACCAGTTCTGGCAAACAGAGGCTAGGGACACTTCAGAGCAGGGGTCGGCAACCTCTGGCACGCGGCTCGCCAGGGTAAGCACCCTGGGGGGCTGGACCAGTTTGTTTACCTGCTGCGTTGGCAGGTTCGGCCGATCGTGGCTCCCACTGGCCGTGGTTTGCCGTCCGAGGCCAATGGGGGCTGCGGGCAGCAGCGCGGACGAGGGATGTGCTGGCCGCAGCTTCTTGCCACCCCCATTGGCCTGGGACGGTGAACCGCGGCCAGTGGGAGCCGCAATTGGCCGAACCTGCTGATGCAGCAAGTGAACAAACTGTCCCGGCCCGACAGGGTGCCTACCCTGGTGAGCCGCATGCCAGTGGTTGCCGACCCCTGCTTCAGAGCATAGTTTTGCATCCCTGCCCATCCTAGCTCATAGCCATTGATGGATCTGTCCTCCAGGAATTTATCTAGTTCTTTTTTGAGCCCTGTTATAGTCTTGGCGTTCACAACATCCTCTGGCAAAGAGTTCCACAGGTTAACTGTGCGTTGTATGAAAAAATACTTCCTTTTGTTTGTTTTAAATCTGCTGCCTATTAATTTAATTTAGTGACTCCTAGTTCTTGTGTTATGAGAAGGAGTAAACAACACTTCTCTATTCGTCTTGTTCACACCAGTCTTGATTTTATAGACCTCCAACATATCCCCCTTTACTCGTCTTTTTTCCAAGCTGAAAATTCCCAGCCTCTTACTAATCTGTCCTCATATAGAAGCTGTTCCATACCCCTAATCATTTAAATGCTGCTGCACATTGAGTGGATGTTTTCAGAGAACTATCTACAATTACTCCAAGATCTCTTTCTTGAGTGGTAACAGCTAATTTAGACCCTTTTTTACATTTTATATGTATAGTTGGGATTATGTTTTCCAATGTGCATTACTTTGCATTTATCAACATTGAATTTCATCTGCCATTTTGTTGCCTAGACACCCAGTTTTGTGAGATCCCTTTGTAACTCTGCACAGTCTGCTTTGGACTTAACTATCTTGAGTAGTTTCGCATCATATGCAAATTTTGCCACCTCCCTGTTTACCCCTTTTTCCAGACCATTTTTGAATATGTTGAATAGGACGGGGTCCCAGTACAGACTCTTGGGGGACACTACTATTTACCTCTCTCCATTCTGAAAACTGACCATTTATTCCTACCCTCTGTTTCCTATCTTTTAACCAGTTATTGATCCATAAGAGGACTTTCCCTCTGATCCCATGATAGCTTACTTTGCTTAAGAGCTACTGGGGGGAGCTATTGAGGGACCTTGTCACAGGCCTTCTGAAAATCTAAGTACACTTTATCCACTGGATCCCCCTTGTCCATATGCTTGTTGACCCCCTCAAAAAATTCTAGTAGATTGGTGAGAGATGATTTCCCTTTCCAAAAACCATGTTGACTCTTCCCCAACAAATTGTGTTCATCTGTATGTCTAATAATTCTGTTCTTTACTATAGTTTCAACCAATTTGCATGGTACTGAAGTTAGGCTTACTGGCCTGGAATTGCCGGGATCACCTCTGGAGTCTTTTTTTTAAATTGGTGTCACATTAGCTATCCTCCAGTCAGCTGGTACAGAAGATGATTTAAATGATAGGTTACATACCACAGTTAGTTCTGCAATTTCACATTTGAGTTCCTTCAGAACTCTTGGGTGAATACCATCTGGTCCTGGTGACTTATTGCTGTTTATGAATTTGTTCCAAAACCACCTCTAATGACACCTCAAGCTGGGACAGGTCCTCAGATTTGTCAAGTTTGGAAATCTCCCTCACATCCTCAGCCACGAAGACTGATGCAAACAATTCATATAGTTTCTCCACAGTGGCCTGATCTCTCTTAAGTGCTCCTTTAGCATCTCAATCGTTCAGTGGCCCCACTGGTTGTTTAGCAGGCTTCCTGCTTCTGATGTACTTAAACATTTTTTTGCTGTTACTTTTTGAGTCTTTGGCTAGCTGTTCTTCACATTCTTTTTTGGCCTTCCTAATTACACTTTTACACTTCATTTGCCAGAGTTTATGCTCCTTTCTATTTTCCTCACTAGGATTTAACTTCCACTTTTTAAAAGGATGCCTTTTTGCCTCTAACTCCTTCTATTACTTTTGTTGTTTAGCCATGGTGGCACTCTTTTGGTCCTCTTACTATGTTTTTAAATTTGGGATATACATTTAAATTGAGCCTCTATTATGGTGTCTTTAAAAAGTTTCCATGCAGCTTGCAGGGATTTCAGTTTTGGCACTGTACCTTTAAATTTCTGTTTAACTAATATCCTCATTTTTGAAATTCTGAAATTAATTGCTACCATGGTGGGCTGCTTTGGTGTTTCCCCTTCCGCCAGGGATGCTACATTTTGTTATGTTAGGGTCACTATTACCAAGTGGGTGAGCTATATTCACCTCTTGGACCAGATCCTGTGCTGCACTTAGGACTAAAACAAGAATTGCCTCTCCTCTTGTGGGTTCCAGGACTATCTGCTCCAAGAAGCAGTCATCTAAGGTGTCATGAAACTTTATCTCTGCATCCTGTCCTGAGGTGACATGTACCCAGTCAATATGGGATTACTTGATATCCCCCATTATTACTGATTTTTTTATGTTTATAGCCTCTTTAATCTCCCTTGTGTGTGCAGCCATGCTTGTGAGGCTAATGTGTGAGGCTAACTTACACTGTGTTTAAAAAAAAAAAAGAAAAAAACCTCCACCAGGGTCACACCCAAAGTCCTTAATTCTTACTTAATCTTTTCTCCCAGTGGAATTCATGAGAAAAAGCATTTGGGGTTCTACTTCTGCTGCTAGACATTGAAAGATAAATAGAAGGCCAAGATGTTCTGCATTTGACTTCTTTTTATAATAGTTGTTTTTTGGGAAGCTGCGTTCTTAAGCTTTTTTGTGCTAATGATTCTTAAAGTGTGAGACTAATAGCATTGATTAAGTCAGTCCTACTGCAGCCAGGTGCTCAAGCTTCCAAGTAGTTTTTCAGATACCTTTTAGCCTTCACCTGCAGTTGTCCATATACACTAGTCGTGTACCTCTCTCATACAGGAATGAGAAGCATACCAAACTGTGGCTTGGTTGTAGTGATGTATGGACTAGAACAGGGATCAGCAACCTTTGGCATGCGGCCCGCCAGGGAAAGCCCCTGGCTGGCCGGGACGGTTTGTTTACCTGCCACGTCTGCAGGTTCGGCCGATGGAGGCTGCAGGAAAGGCAGACAGCACATCCTCGGCCCACGCCACTTCCCGCAGCCCCCATTGGCCTGAGATGGCAAATCGCAGCCAGTGGGAGCTGCGTTCGGCCAAACCTGCCGATGCGGCAGGTAAACAAACCAGCTTTCCCTGGCAGGCCATGTGCCAAAGGTCCCTGGTCTAGGAGCTACTCAAAGCCTATTTTCACAAATCATCTAA
This sequence comes from Mauremys mutica, assembly GCF_020497125.1. Classification (NCBI taxonomy): domain Eukaryota; kingdom Metazoa; phylum Chordata; order Testudines; family Geoemydidae; genus Mauremys; species Mauremys mutica. Next base: position 301,417,594 of record NC_059072.1, on the reverse strand, counting down.
ATTCAATTTGAACCAAGTAGTTCAGAGTGAAAGGCTCATTCATTATTGTCTTGTGCTAAGCAGCAGGGTAGTATTCCCAGGCTGCAAAATATGGAATACCCCCTTAAAGTTGGTATGCTAACATTAGTGTCAGAACAGATATCCTGGGAAGAAATCAGAAGGTCCAGCTCCAAAGAGATAGCACATTACGAAAGTCATACAACTTTAAACCCAAGAGAACCTCATCTCTGCACTTTACGTAATTTAGAAAGTAACCCATATTGTTTTGGACATAATATATATAATTTTTGAAAGGGATATAGTGTTGAATACTGAGCACTGTGCTTTCACTGTGTGACCATTACTGTACTGGATTTGTTCCTCTACTAAGCCCAAAGTATGCTGAATGCAATCCTATTATTATCATTATTAAAAATCAGAAAACATAATGGGGCTCTTGGAATTTATCCCTCTGGGTATTTCCAGCCATAGGTTTTGATCTATTGTGCAGACCTAAAAAGTGAAGGATGGATTTTAAAAAATAGTGTGTAACACTTTTTTTTTCCAGAACGAGATCACATAAACAGCTTGTCAAACTCAGAGCTACACTTTAACAATCCACTTCTTGTGTGCCAGATTGCAGGGAGAAGAGAGTAAATTTTAACTCTACAGATAAAATGAGCAGTGTGAAAAGCTAAGATTCTAATCTCACTTAACACCTCTGTAAAACTGATGGAATGAGTCAGAATCAGACGCTAGAAATATAATGAGTTACTGCTGCTTATTTTCATTAGTTTGGGCAATTTTATCTTGCAAAAGTGTTTTAGTGGTAGTGAGAAATTGTAGTCAGTTCCTTTAAACTGATCATAAATGTAAACCGCAATCAGTATTTATCTTTTAATTAAAAGCAGATTGCCTTTGATCAGACCTCATGTCATTCTGAGTCAGCAGTCATTCCTTATTCTTAACAGATCACTCTTTAATTATCTTTCCTGCAGTACGATATCGTTGGACATTCAGGAGATGGCTTCAATATTGCATTGGTTGGGAGTGACAAAGTTCCCAAGAACAATAAGCAAAGATTAGAGATTATTAAGGTAAATCCTGTTGATAAATAGCTCTGGATAATCAAGGATTCTACAATGATGAGGATAAGTTCCACAGGTCACAGAATACAAAAAGTAAAGAGGAGGGAAGTTGCTGGAAGGGAGGTGAAGGAGGGATACAAGGAGCCATGTATGTAAACACGAAGCTGGGGGAAAACCTTTTAGACTTTTAAAAAGCCTGTGCCATAGTAATAGAATAAGGATGCATCTCTCTTGAACTGTCCTAACCAGTCCATTAATGATCATAGGAAGTTCCATACACACTGATCAGTTGGTACAGTTATATGGAAAGCTCTCCATTAATACAAAATATTATTGTTAACATGTAGCCATTGAGGAGGGAAACTCTGGGGGTAATCCTTAATACTTGTTTGTACAGTCCTTGGAAGCCATAAAGTGCTGTAATAGCAGTAAGAGTATGTAAACTCCTAGACTGAAAAGATGTTAAACCATCATTGCAAAGTGAACATGTACTGTAAATGTAATTAGGAAACCTTTGCTACATCAAAGCAACAGAAAATCTGAATATAACATAGAATTTAACTAATTAACAGAATGGCGCTGTGGAACTGTATATTTAAGCTGGCAGTTTCATGGGAAAATCTTTCTTTTCTAAATCAGTGTGTTTCTTATGAAGTGTTTTGGGTTTTTTTAAGAAATAGGCCATTGTATTAGACTAGGAGAACTGCATTTTCCACTGGCCAAACTCCCTAACTTTTTCATAGGAAATGGCTTTGTCCTCCACATTCTCCTATGCAGAATAACACATTTCTCTCTTGTTTTGTAAACCATATGTTTAAATAATTTTCAAGTCTATATTGTCACCATGAGCAGGCTCAGATTAACCAATGTTCACTTCTTTTGTTTTGTTTGGCGTTCGGGGGCCTCTTTCAGTGGGGCTCCGTGAAAGAGCCCCACTGAAAGAGGCCCCTGAACACCAAACAAAACAAAACTGAGTGTTGCAGCCACGCTGTGCACCAGATCACAACGTCACTCACTCAGATTTGGGGCGTACACCCCTCTGTCATGATGGAGGAGTGGCTGGGCCAGACGTGAGCGGTTCGGGGCCATGTGCACATGGGCCAGGAAAGGGGAGGGCGTGGAGCGGGGCGACTGGGATTGAGAGAAGCCGCCCTAACCTGGGATGGGAGCACTGAGTTGGGGGGGCAGCAGTGAGGAGCTGGGGACAGTTGGTGGTAGGCTATGGGGTGAGTGCAGAATATTGGGACCTGTGGACTGGGATGTATGTTAGGGCTGCTGGGATATGTGGGTGGCTGTCAGAATAAGTGGAGGCTGGTGTAGGGTTGTGGGTATATGTGGAATAGGAGACGCATTCAGGGGTCTGTGTGGGGGGTGGGAGAGGGGGGCATTCTGCGATCTGTGTGTGGGGTGGTGGCATGTATGGGACGAAAGTACTTTAATAAAGGTGGGGGGAGCCCAATTTCCACAGTGCAGAGGGCAACAAAATTCTTTAATCTGATCATGAGTCTTATATTTGGTAATAACACTTCATACTGAAGTCCATTAGTCTAATATACATTATGAACAGGTGGGATTTGGTCAGGGTATTCTCCCTCAGATCTATAGCAATGTGGAAACCCAATCTCCAGCCTACCATAGTGTTTTACTTCTTCACTCTCTAGTTCTGAAAGCTAAATTCCCTCCATGTGATTTTTCCAGTTCTGACATTGCAAATTGGATTTTAAGAATTTATGTTTGTATTGAGTGAAATGAACCTTTGACTGAACCCTAAAATGCCGCATATTCTCTAAAATATGGAGCAAGATGCATATTTCTAAATGTGTTTCACTTAATATGGTTTAGAAGAATGTTTGCTCCTTTTCATACCAACTAAATGTGTGTTTTATTTGGAATAGTTCTCTGTACATTTCCTTTTGACTTTGTTGCGTACCCAGATAATGCATGCCCATGCTCAATTCTGTATGAGCGGAGACCATACTCTGGAAGGGACGGAGCATGCTGTTCGTGAAATTGCCAAAGAAGAGGCTGATGAATATTTTGTCATAGTCTTGAGCGATGCAAACCTTGAACGATATGGTATCCCACCAGCAAGATTTGCCCAAACTTTGACCATCAACCCTCAAGTTAATGCTTTTGCCATATTCATAGGATCCTTAGGAGACCAGGCAGACAGGTAAATATATAGCAGCTAGTCCCTGAAAAATATTATGATTTGCCTTTTTCATGAATCTAAAGAGTGCTTTCAGAAGAATGTGTGTAGGCGCAATGGCCAAGTAATAGTGTTCTGCTCTAAGTTACAGGTCAGTAAGATCTGATTCTTGTCCCGTGTTGTTTGATGAGTAGTGGTGGCAGCATAGGCCTTATGCTACTTAACAGCAATTTTTTTCCAGCAAGTTCAGGGCATTGGTGGCATCAAAAGGGTGTCCATTCAGTTCTTCGGCTCCAAGGTAGTGGCTTTCAAAGACATAAATCCAGTATGGAATTAAAGGTTTTGGCCACGAATCAGCACCCCTGGATTCTTCCCTAATGAGGGAGTTAAAAATACATGTACATAGTCTAATCCAAAGTAGATTAAACTGAAACTCGGGAGATGTTTAGCAATGTGAGGGATGCCTAAAAACGAACTATATTTCTGTTTATGGCTCCATAGCCTATATTATAACTAGGGCCCTACTAAATTCAGAGTCCATTTTGGTCAATTTCCCAGTCATAGGTTTTTTTAAAAAATTCATGATTTCAGCTATTTAAATCTGAAATTTCACTGTGTTGTAATCGTGGGGATCCTGATCCAAAAAGGAGTTGGGGAGGGGTCTCAAGGTTATTGTAGAGGGGGTTGCAGTACTGCTACCCTTCCTTCTGTGCTGCTGCTGGCGGTGGCGCTGCCTTCAGAGGTAGGTAGCTGGAGAGGGGCCGCTGCTGGCTGTGATCCCAGCTCTGAAGGCAGAGCTGCCACCAGCAGCAGCGCAGAACTAAGGATGGCATGGTATGGTATTGCTCCCCTTACTTCTGTGCTGCTGCCTGCAGAGCTGGGCCCTCAGTCAGCAGCCGCCACTCTCCAGCCGCCCAGCTCTGAAGGCAGCAGCGCAGAAGTAAGGGTGGTATGGTATTGCCATCCTTACTTCTGTGCTGCTGCTGGTGGGGCACTGCTTTCAGAGCTGGGCACCCAGCCAACAGCCGCCACTCTCTGGCTGCCCAGCTCTGAAGTCAGTGCAGAAGGTATAGGTGGCAATACCCCAATCCCCCTAAAATAACCTTGCGACCCCCCCTGAAGCTCCCTTTTGGATCAATATCCCCAATTTGAGAAATGCTGGTCTCCTCCCTGAAATCTATATAGTATAGGGTAAAAGCAGATTTCACGGTGGGAAACCAGATATCACAGTCCATGACGTATTTTTTGTGGACAGGAATTTGGTAGGGCCCTAGTCATAGCTTGAGATGGTACAGGGAACTTTTATACAAACCAACCTTCTGCATCTGCTGCCCAGTCGCCAGTACATGCAACACAAAGCTGTTATCTCTATTGTAAACATGTGCCAGTTACCACTAATATTAAAGGGACAATTCTGCCTTTTTTTTTTTTTTTTAAAAAGGGTCATTGACTGAAAGGGTGGTAGGATCAAGCCCGGAAGGAGTTAGGTCACAGCATGTGGTATAATTTTAAAAGGTTTGGAACATGCAGCTGCGCAGTGGTTGCTATTCATTGAATTTCTGCAGGTTCCATCCATCTATTGTTTGTGTTCCCCATAAAGAGCTCCTAGTTTGAAATATTATTGGAGATTGAGTTTTATTTTTCCTACTGGAAAAATGGGCTCCTCATTCACACTCATCCATGAGGAGAAGAGGTTTTCAATTTGCCCAATTTGTCCAATTTACTAGATATAGAATATATATATATGACACAGTACCACTGAAATACAACTGCATGTATGTGCATAATTAAGCAAAGCTTTCCTTTCAAATATAATTTTAGGTGGGAAGTGGGGGAGGGGAGTTATTTTTATTAGTTTTTCTTTCCACATGGTTTATATATTTCCATATGGTTAATATTTTCATTTCAAATGGGAGATCTCTGGGACTGAGTTTATAGTCTATGGGACAATGACAGTGGGACACAAATATAAATTAAAACTTGTTTTAAAAAATCAGTGAAACAATGTACACCAAACCTGCTGATTAAATATCAGTGATGTGAATTTTGTAATATATATCTTTTATACTATTAAAAGCTTTGAATAAAAATGTACAAGGCTGACTACCTTAGGCCTCAGGCTAGCAGCTGTAGTAAAACATTAATTCAATTTAACCTAGAAGCTGAAATATCAACAGTAGATTTATAGCCAATATATAAAACTTCAGATAAAATCAGTAGTTTTTGTGGGGTGGAGGAGTTAAGATTTACCAAACACTTAGGTTAGTACAGTAACATTTTTAAATGAACTAAATGATCCCCCTACAGAGAGTGAGTTTTTAGTTGTTTCTGGAAGATCAGCTGTGCTAATACTGTACCTTGTTTGGTCACTGGTACCTTAATCTCAGCAGAGATTTTCACACACCAGAAACAGGGACAATAACAAAGGAATGGAAATCTGTAGAAACAGGTCAGTTGTCTTGCTGATGAAAAGACCTCTGTGACATAACTCCTTTCAGTGTTTCCAAGCTTTTAATTGCATAGTGACAGCAGTGTGAATGGCATGTACCAGCAAGGTATTCAGAAGTAAAAACATCCTTAAGGAACTCTCAGGACTCTTTGGTTTGCTCTCAGGAACATAATTTGCAATGGTAATTCTTTTTCCCTCCTCATTCTGATCTCCAGGCTGCAGAAGATGCTACCAGCAGGCCGGTCTTTTATTGCCTTGGATACCAAGCAGATCCCCCAGATCTTGCAACAGATCTTTACATCCACCATGTTGTCCAGTGCCTAAGAAGTTCCCGTTACTAATAAATAATTAGACATTGTAACAAGCGCAATTCAGAAACAAGCTGGCTGGTGAAAGACAAAATCAGCGCCTGATGAAGATAAGAACTATAAAACTGATAAATATAATTTTCACATTGAAATATTACAGTCCCTTAATCGAAATGCCAAAAACAACGCTGTAGCTTAGATTTTGGGTGAAATCGTACAGCATAGCCATCAGGTGACTTAAAATTCTGCATTCAGAGGGGTAAGAGAGTTCAAGGGGGTTGATGTAGTGCACAGGATATCTGTGTCAAATGAACAGAGGGACAGATAACACATCATTTGTGATCACTCTGGCTGATATATTGCCAGCAGCTCATTTTACTTGGTTTTATTAGCAGTGTTTCTTGGGATTGAATACCAAGTTATACAGCAATGTGCAAGTCAGACCAAGCTAATCTGCCCCACTGTTGTGTGTGCTGTGTTCAGAATTAGAAATGCAAGTAACTGCACATTCGAACAAGACTGCTCATCCTGATCTGCATCCGACCTTTGCTATTGGATGTCAGGAACAATAGAATGGTGTGGAAGCACAGAACATTGCATTATAAACATACATTCTTAGATCTGGAGCACAGCTCAGAGTAGTGAAAATCCCTAGAAAAAAGTTAATTTATTTTTTCCTGGAAAGACAGAGCTGAAAGGGGTCAAAGTGGTCTAAGACCCACCTATGCACCACCATGGCTTTCCCTCTGCATGGTAGCAGATGATGATGTCTAGTTTCTCTGTTGCCAGGAATCCTAGGAAAGGACCTCTTCCCCCAGGGGCTGGATGTGCTCATGGTTTTTTACATTTTGCTTCCATTTCAAGAGCTCTTTGGACTTTCTGTTTTGGTTTCTAAAATGTGAAGCTGGAGGGCAGATCTGTGTGTCAGAAAATGACTTTTAATAAAGAAGAAAATAAGTAAAAAGGAAAAATAGATCAAGAGAGTAAAAGTATGTGGTTTTCGTTTTGGTAGGAAATCTGTGTTTTGGGGTCTTCTTTTAATGCAGACCACTCTCACTCTGTGCATCTTTTCTGTTGTAAGTATTTTCCTCCCATTTCCACATTCTCAAACAGGAACTCTTGCTTTAGAATTAAATTGGTTGAAGTTTGTACTGCACTCTGAAGATGAAAATCCCTAGATGGGGCTAACTAATAGTACTTTTGCAATCACTGTGCTTCAGGAAGACTGGAATACTTAATAAATTGAATTCACCGTCCTACCGCGAGTAACTGTTAACTGTCATCACCACCAATAAAAAGACCCTTGCCCCATCGCTGATTATTATAAACTATTATAAAGAGATGAAAGGTGAAAGAAAGAGCACTGTCTCCAATCATGCTTAGAAGTTGTGGTACTTCATTGCAAAAACGAGCTTACCCTGGCAAGCCGCATGCCAGAGGTTGCTGACCCCGGTATAGAACATATCACCTCAGATTATTAAAAATGTTTAAAATCTAATGTACTAGTTATTTATGCTATTTATTTATGTGCAGTTCTCTCACCTGGCATAATGAAAATACTTGTTTTATTTTGTTTCCAGCCAGTGTCTGTTCAATTTTACTTTCAGATTCCATTTACTAACAGCATGCTGCAGTGATTACAACCCAAACACTTAAAGAGAATTATTTTTAAAGCGTTTTCTGGTGAAATTTAAGACACTCCCCCTCCTCACCGCCCGCTCCCCCAAACCATGAAATGATTTCAGTTGGTTCTGGAAGGGTCTTTACTTATGTGTCTCACTTCTGGAACATAGTTGACCAGACAGCATCCCTTTACATTGTTATAATATGATGAGAAATTCCATCTGGACTCTCTATATCTCACCTGCTTTAATATCCATCACTCTGGCATTGAGAAATCAAAATAGCAGCTGTTCTTCCCCTCCCTCTAGAATCTACAAAAAAAAAAATCTGCTGCTCAGCCAGTTAATAGAAGGATTTGGCAAACTCACACTGGTCTTCCATGTCCTTAAGTCGTGACAGAGCTTTCAAGTATGCATTTAATTAAAACAGTTATGAGAAACATATTGATTAGCTGTTCACTTCAGCACTGCCTGTTTAGCATCTGTATTTGTTAATATTCCAGAGTCCACCAAAGCACATGTACCAACAATCCCCTTAAATTGCCATTTGATTTAATAAGACTTATTGTATCGTAAAAGGACATATGACTTCTCCTTTTCTCACTGTTTATTATACCATCTTAGAAGTTTTGAAACAAATCTATTATTTACTGAACTGTCATTGCTTCGTTGCATGGGTATTATTGTTTGTTTTTGTAGGGTTCTGATTTACTGCAACTGATGTTACATTAGCATCCTTGCTTAAATAATCTTAACTACCTCTAATAATGCAATTTTTTAATTGGTTTTCATTAAAATCATTAAACGATTGTGTGTATAAAGTGTAATCATACTGAATATTTGTTGTTTTTCATTTCAAGCAACATGAGACAGCCTGATATATTTATTATCATCAGGATTATGATGCATACTGCAGCAAATGGTATAAATGGAGCACAGAATGTATTCTGCTGGAATGTGAAAAGTGCATTAGACAAGCACATTTAAAAACTTAAAGCAGCCTTTTATGGTTACTTGTAAAATGCCCTGTGTTAGTATAAAGCATCTAAATAAAGTGTGAAAGATTAAGAGCAGGTTGCTAATCCTTGACATTGACTCCAGCAGTGTTGTTGTAGCTATGCTGGTCCCAGGATATTTGTGAGATAAGGTGGGTGTAGTATTATCTTTTATTGGACCAACTTCTGTTGGTGAGAGAGACAAGCTTTTCTTCAGCTCTGTAAGCTCAAAAGCTTGTCTCTCACCAACAGAAGTTGGTCCAATAAAAGATATTACCTCACCCACCTTGTCTCACTGACCCCATCACTCATTAAGTTACATATTTTGAAGTTTATGTAGTTACAATCTATCATCTCTAGCTTAGTTTCCTTTGCAGACATGCCTGGAAATCATTATGTATGTAATGCTACAGCTCAGAGTCTTCCTTTGTAAAATTTAGAATATATTTTTAATTTCTTAATTTAATACACTGATGTAACAATCAAACATACAACAGGAACAGTGCTATTGAATTGCAGTATGGCCCCTGTCTTCAAAATTGGGTTCTTATCCAGAAGTTTATTGGGCTACTTTGTATCTGTAAAATAAACTTCACTGCTGCTGTCAGGCTGGGGACAAATGTGAGAGCTCTAGAGGTTGTGCTTTTCTTGCAGGGACTAGGCGTTTTAAAGCCATGGATCAAAACTGCTTGAATACTTGTGTTACAGATGTGTTTAAGAAATCACTTTTTGTTTGTTGTTCATTGCAAGTATCTCTTTTATTGTTACAGTTTCTACAAAACAACTGAGAACATACAAGCTAATTTACCTGATACCAATAAAATTCACTAACTTGTACTGAAGGCAGAAAGATATACCACACCCAATAGTCTAATTTATTTGTGTGTTTGTATTAGAGGGGCTTGATATTTTTTTAGTTGTTTTATTTGTAGTTTGAATATAGAGTTTTTCCTCACTGCTGTAAGTGTAGTAATGGCTAGCAGGATGCTGTATGGCTGTGAGAGAACCCCATTCCTAGAAGCACTAGTAGTGATTGGATTTTGGCCTCAGCCTTACTTTGCCTCACTCCCCATTTTTCTTTTCTTCTATAATTTTGAGAGGATAAACCGATAAACTGTCTTGCTGACATTGATAGAGAACTGTTCAAGAAAGGGAAAGGGAACGTTTCTCACTTTCAGTCTCTGCCCAAATTATTATAAAAGGGGCACTCATGGCATTCAAATGTTTTTACAGCTGAACAGACATGTTCCATTAAGAGTTTAAGATGAAATTCACTCAATGTGGCTTTTCCGAGTCCCTAGTCACCACACAAACTCTGTTGGAGACTTTAAGCTTCCAGGGACACTATGCACTGTAGTGTATCTCCCTGTTAATGAGGAAGGGGTTATATACACAGAGCTGCCAAATCCCTCCTATGAAATGCTGAGTGCCCTCAAGTGCCAGAAGAGCCAATGGGATTTTAACACCTTGTAGGTTCATGCTGTTAAGGAATGATAGTTTAAAGAAAATCTATAAGCAAATCTCTTAAGTGACTAAATGCTATTCACAGAATGTTGCCGGACCTTTCTATTCCTACGGAACAATGTGTGCTTGTTTATTTTAAATAGTTTAAACCCTATTAAACAAAGATTCCCCTAGAAAAAAAATGCTTGCAAAGCAAACTCAACTGGAGAACTGCAGAGTTTTTGGGAGCCAAGGAGTAGTCTGAGTCTTAACCTTTAAACAGAGAAAGTGTTCTCCTTGCCACTCATACAGTGATTCATAGACAGATTATTTTAGAATGCCAGTGTTGCATAACTGCTAAGTAAGTAAATCAAATTTTACATGTGGTATTTTTCTGGCTAGTGTGCACATTGCTATGAAATGAAGCAGTGTTACGTTCTGATAGTAGAAGTGTTATTACTTGGATGAACAATACATATAACCTTTAAAGTGAAAAGAACCATAGTCCAATTATTATCCAAATGAACAAGTAACAATCTACCAGCTTAAAAGATATGCTTTTAAAAATGACCCCATTCTCATCTTCCATTTCTCACTGGTTAACGTTTCTGAGTTGAGTTCACATTCTCTTTCATATACAGGTTAGATCAGTTTTCTTTCTGATGCCCCCCCAATGTCCTATTAAAAACTCCACAGTCCCCCTGTGCCTCCACAACTGTTTTTCTGGATATAAAAGCAAGGACCAGCGTTAGGGGGTAGCAAGCAGGGGAACTGCCTGGAGCCCCATGCCACAGGGGGCCCCATGAAGCTAAGTTGCTCAGGCTTCAGCTTCAGCCCCGGGTGGAGGGGCTCGGGCCTCTGGGCTTCAGCCCCATGCAGTGGGACTTTGGCTTTCTGCTCTGGGTCCCAGCAAGTCTAACACTGGTCCTGCTTGGCGGACCCCCTGGAACCTGCTCACAGCCCCACAGGGGCCCCGGGCCCCTGGTTGAGAACCACTGGTTTAGATCAGATGATCACATAAGTGGGCTTGAAAAGGAGACCGGCCGTGAACTTTTCAGCAGCTAAAGGAGTTATGCTCTTTCACTGACTTTCAAAGAGCCTTTGGAAATTCCAGACAAAACCAAAAGATGTTATAATGTCAGAACTATTTTACAATCCGATTCTACAACCAAGCTAAGAAAGATAGATTTAAAATATACAAACTTTGGCTTTCTGACCTTTGTATACAATTTTTCATTTTGACACAATATGCGAGCCCGTGAAGAGCTTTCTATTTATCAATCAAATTTCGTTTCAATATTGTGCACAACATTCTCATGGTGTAACTCTGCGACAGGTATGTTCTGCAGCCCAGCGTCTCCCACAATTCTGGTATGGCTGGGCTGCTCCCCTTTACTCTGCAGTTCCCAGAGGCTGTTCAAAGTTGCAGCATAGTTTTCTGCTGACCTTACCTCCTTTTCCTGCTTGCCAACTGGTCTCCTGCCTCCGCGATAGCAATCAAGTGTTGTTTCATTTACGTCCATCCCTTTCTGTTATCTTTATCGCCATTTCTGTGCAGTAACCAACGAGCCAGAACCTCTAATGCAGCTCCTTCCTGCTGAGCTCCTCTGCCCCATTACAGGCATGACAGAGCCACTGTGCAAGCACTGGGCTAAGTACAAATGGGGCTCTAGATGTGAGGGAGCTTTCCCAGGAGCAGCTTGCTCCCACCCAGTTAACCCTGTTGCTGCTAAGGCACGAGGCTCTAGGTCAGATAGGCATGTTGGGGCCCCTGTCCTTTCCAAGTAGCCATGATTGCCACAGAAAAAAACTGGCCAAGAGCAGAACAGAGACTCTGAGGACAACCACTACATCCAGGTAAGCCAGGAGTAAATCCTGGGGTGACACAGGACCATAGACATAAGTCCCCTGCATGGTTACCAGTCCTCTCTGCCCCCTCCCCAAGTCTGGAACTAGGTCCCAGGTAGCCTTGGGAGAGAAGCCGGGCTTACATCCAGCCCCCCTTCCTCCCAAAACAAGCCAGAGAACTCTGATTATAAGAACATAAAAACGGCCATACTGGGTCAGACCAAAGGTCCATCCAGCCCGGTATCCTGTCTGCCGACAGTGACCAATGCCAGGTGCCCCAGAGGGAGTGAACCTAACCGGCAATGATCAAGTGATCTCTCTCCTGCCATCCAACTCCACCCTCTGACAAACAGAGGCTAGGGACACCATTCCTTACCCATCCTGGCTAATAGCCATTAATGAACTTAATCTCCATGAATATATCTAGTTCTCTTTTAAACCCTGTTATAGTCCTTGCCTTCACAACCTCCTCAGGCAAGGAGTTCCACAGGTTGCCTGTGCTGTGTGAAGAAGAACTTCCTTTTTTTTGTTTTAAACCTGCTGCCCATTAATTTCATTTGGTGGCCCCTAGTTCTTATATTATGGGAACAAGTAAATAACTTTTCCTTATTTACTTTCTCCACACCACTCATGATTTTATACACCTCTATCATATCTCCCCTTAGTCTCCTCTTTTCCAAGCTGAAAAGTCCTAGTCTCTTTAATCTTTCCTTATATGGGACCCGTTCCAAACCCCTAATCATTGTAGTTGCCCTTCTCTGAACCTTTTCTAGTGCCAGAATATCTTTTTTGTGATGAGGAGACCACATCTGTACGCAGTATTCAAGATGTGGGCGTACCATCGATTTATATAAGGGCAATAAGATATTCTCTGTCTTATTCTCTATCCCTTTTTGAATGATTCCTAACATCCCATTTGCTTTTTTGACTGCTGCTGTACATTGCGTGGACGTCTTCAGAGAACTATCCACGATGACTCCAAAATCTCTTTCCTGATTAGTTGTAGCTAAATTAGCCCCCATCATATTGTATGTATAGTTGGGGTTATTTTTTCCAATGTGCATTACTTTACATTTATCCTCATTACGTTTAATTTGCCATTTTGTTGCCCAATCACTTAGTTTTGTGAGATCTTTCTGACATTCTTCACAGTCTGCTCTGGTTTTTACTATCTTGAGCAGTTTAGTATCGTCTTCAAACTTTGCCACCTCACTGTTTATCCCCCTCTCCAGATCATTTATGAATAAGTTGAATAGGATTGGTCCTAGGACTGAAACTTTGGGGAACACCACTAGTTACCCCTCTCCATTCTGAAAATTTATCATTCATTCCTGCCCTTTGTTCCAAGTCTTTTAACCAGTTCTCTATCCATGAAAGGATCTTCCCTCTTGTCCCATGACAACTTAATTACATAAGAGCCTTTGGTGAGGGACTTTGTCAAAGGCTTTCTGGAAATCTAAGTATCAGAGGGGTAGCCGTGTTAGTCTGGATCTGTAAAAGCAGCAAAGAGTCCTTATAGACTAACGGACGTTTTGGAGCATGAGCTTTCGTGGGTGAATACCCACACACTATGTCAACTGGATTCCCCTTGTCCACATGTTTGTTGACCCCTTAGTAAGACATGATTTCCCTTTACAAAAACCATGTTGACTTTTGTCCAACAATTTATGTTCTTCTATGTGTCTGACAATTTTATTCTTTACTATTGTTTCAACTAATTTGTCCAGTACTGATGTTAGACTTACCGGTCTGTAATTGCCGGGATCACCTCTAGAGCCCTTTTTAAATATTGGCATTATATTAGCTATCTTCCAGTCATTGGGTACAGAAGCTGATTTAAAGGACAGGTTACAAACCGTAGTTAACAGTTCTGCAATTTCACATTCAAGTTCTTTCAGAACTCTTGGGTGAATGCCATCTGGTCCCCGTTACTTGTTACTATTAAGTTTATCAGTTAATTCCAAAACCTCCTCTAATGACACTTCAGTCTGTGACAGTTCCTCAGATTTGTCACCTGCAAAGAACGGCTCAGGTTTGGGAATCTCCCTAACATCCTCAGCTGTGAAGACTGAAGCAAAAATTCATTTAGTTTCTCCACAATGACTTTATCGTCTTAAAGTGCTCCTTTTGTATCTCGATTGTCCAGGGACCCCACTGGCTGTTTAGCAGGCTTCCTGCTTCTGATGTACTTTAAAACATTTTGTTATTACCTTTTGAGTTTTTGGCTAGGTGTTCTTCAAACTCCTTTTTGGCTTTTCTTATTACATTTTTACACTTAATTTGGCAGTGTTTATGTTCCTTTCTATTTACCTCATGAGGATTTGATTCCACTTTTTAAAAGATGCTTTTTTGTCTCCCACAGCTTCTTTTACATGTTTGTTAAGCCACAGTGGCTCTTTTTTTGTTCTTTTACTGTGGTTTTTTAATTTGGGGTATACATTTAAGTTGGGCCTCTATTATGGTGTCTTTGAAAAGTGTCCATGCATCTTGCAGGGATTACACTCTAGTCACTGTACCTTTTAATTTCTATTTAACTAACCTTCTCATTTTTGTATAGTTCCCCTTTCTGCAATTAAATGCCACAGTGTTGGGCTGTTGAGGTGTTCTTCCCACCACAGGAATGTTAAATGTTATTATATTATGGTCACTATTTCCAAGCGGTACTGTTATAGTTACCTCTTGGACCAGATCCTGTGCTCCACTCAGGACTAAATCGAGAGTTGCCTCTCCCCTTGTGGGTTCCCGTACCAGCTGCTCCAAGAAGCAGTCATTTAAAGTATCGAGAAATTTTGTCTCTGCATTTTGTCCTGATGTGACATGTGCCCAGTCAATATGGGGACAATTGAAATCCCCCACTATCATTGAGTTCTTTATTTTGATAGCCTCTCTAATCTCCCTTAGCATTTCATAGTCACTATGACTGTCCTGGTCAGGTGGTCGATAATAGATCCCTACTGTTATATTCTTATTAGAGCATGGAATTTCTATCCATAGAGATTCTATGGAACATGCGGATTCATTTAAGATTTTTACTTCATTTGATTCTACATTTTCTTTCACATATAGTGCTGCTCCTTCCTCCCCTCTCCCCCCACTCACACGACCTATTCTGTCCTTCCGATATATTTTGTACCCCGGAATGATTGTGTCCCATTGATTGTCCTCACTCCATGAGGCTTCTGTGATGCCTATTATATCAATATCCCCTTTAACACGAGGCACTCTAGTTCACCCATCTTATTATTTAGACTTCTAGCATTTGTGTACAAGCAATTTAAAAACTTGTCACTGTTTGTCTGCCCTTTTCTGATGTGTCAGATTCTTTTTTATGTGAAGTTTCTCATCTGATCTGGCCCATACTTTATCCTCTTCCATCCTCTGCTCCTGACTAAAACCTAGAGAATCTCTATCAATAGACTCTCCTCTAAGAGAAGTCTCTGTCCACTGTAGCAATTGGCTTTCCCCTATCTCTTAGTTTTAAAACTGCTCTGCAACCTTTTTAATGTTAATTATGAGACCCCCACTCTGGAGAAATTAGACCCTGAAGTGGAGGACTTCCAAGGAGAAATTTCTAGAGGGCTCTGCATAAAAGGAAGCTGCAAACAAGTGTGCGCCAAAAAAATCAAAAAAGAATAAAGAGGGGAAGAAAAGGTACATAAAAAATCCAGAAGGTTCTCCACCTCTGATTCAGACTCCACCTCTGCCAAGGAAGGCGAGCTTTCAGGCTCTGAATCTGAGCAGATGAGAAAAAAATTCTTGCAGTTTTTCCCAAATCTGAGTGCAAAAAGGTGGTGGCCACAATACAGATTCAATCTGAGCAGGCTCCTGAAGATAAGCCTCAAAGCAAATACTCTCACTCTAGATCTCTCCCTGAGACATTGATGCCCTTGTACACCTCCTTCGAGGACGTAATCAGGGAAGAATGGGAAAAGCCTGGCACAGATAAACTTAGCAGCAAGCATGAGGTTAGGTTCTACACATTGCAAGACCCAAAGAATGTTCTTACTGAAGTCCCAAAGGTTGATGCTGCAGCAGTGTCCCTAGCTAGAGACTTGGTGGTTCCTTCAGAAGAGGAATTCTTCCCTAAAGGACCTAATAGGAGAATGGAAGCCACGCTTAGAAGGGATGTCAAAGCTTCCTCAGCTGCCCTCAGAGTGCCCCTGTCAGCCACGTGCTTTGCGAGAACAACACAATCCTGGCTGGCAGACTTCAGGGCCCAACGGACAGAGACCGCCCCGACACTGGCGCCACACTTAGGAAAGATTCCCTGGCAGCTGCATTTGTGGCTGAGGCCTCGCTGAACACAATGAGATTCTCAGGCAGGGTCATGGCATCCAGTGTAGCAGCCAGGAGGCTCTGCTCCGGGAAAGTAGACGCTCACTCCAAGCACCTCCTATGCTCCTGCAAGTTCACAAGATCTCTCCCCTTTGGAGAAAAGCTGGACAAGCTAGTGGCAGAAAATGCTGCAAAAATCAAAGCAGGCCCTCCCTTTTCTGCCATGTGTTCTATGAAGGGCATATAAGCCCACTTTCAGGCAGAGATGCTCCTTTCGCCCCTCCTCCTCACAGACATATCACAGGAAGGATACCAGAAACAACCAAGGAGGGACAAGGAGCTCAACCCAAACTGCACAAGGACTCTGGAGCCATGGGAAGAGGAACCACAGCATCAATCTCCAGATGAGAGCTGTCAAAGTAGCCTTTTTAAGGTTCCAGAGCCACCTCAAGGGCAATAATGTCCTGGTTCAGTCAGACAACACGACCATGGTCACATACATAAACAACCAAGGAGGGACAAGGAGCTCAGTGCTACATGCAGAAGGAATGGAGTCTCTTCCTTCCCTAAAAGAGGAGCTGAACCAGAAGGCAGACTGGCTCAGCAGATGCAGACTCAACAACTTGGAGTGGTTTCTAAACCAGGAAATTTTCAACCTGATCTTGCAGAGCTCCAACTTTCCACCAGCTGACTTGTTTGCAAACCACAAGAACACAGAGTCCCAAATACTTCACCAGGGACACAGATCCCAAGTCCACAGGAATAGATACCCTGTTGCGCAGATGGCCCCAAAGCCTGTTATATGCATTTTCACACTTTCCACTCTTAGGGAAAGTGAGGCGGAAGATAAAGCAGGAACAAACAAGTTAACCTTATACTGCCTGAGGCGACCCTAGTTTTCTGAGTTGATATTGCTGAAGCTGGAACCACTGTTGCAGCTACCGTTGGGACCAGACATCCTGTTCCAGGGTCCATTTCTCCATCTCCCTTTCTCCATCCTCTCCAGCTAATATCCTGGTAATTGAATGGGAAGCAATAGCAACATCTGGCCTCTCTTCCAAAGTCATCAAAACTTTACTGTCATCTAGGGGAGTCTCTGTGCTAAAAGCCTACTCCTCCATCTGGGCCAAGTTCAGGGTATGGGGTCAGGAGCACAGTGTAGACCCTAGAGATCCAGGAATCCCAGCTATTCTGGACATCCTACAAGAAGGTGTGGAGAAAGGTCTCCAGCCCAGCACCATAGCACTCCAGATATGTTAGCAGCATCCTTGGCACAGAATCCTCAGTATCCAGGATCCTCAAAACAGTCAGACTGGCCAAGCGAGCAGCGCGGCCACATGGGCATTGGCTAAATTCTTTATAAGATACTCTAAGGAGAATTTTCTGTCTTCTGCAGAGGCAGCCTCCAGCAGGAAGGTGCTGCAGGCTGTGGCCCAGTAATAGTATTGCCTTTGAGCAAGCTTTAGAGGGAATTTCCTTTCTATCTCATTCTGGGTTTTTGAAGGTTTCTGGATCCCTCCCTGCTTCTGTTTCACTGCTCACCACTTCCCAGACATAGCAGAATTGTGGGAGACACTGGGCTGCAGAAGGGAAACATTCCTTTCTGCTAGCAGCATCTCCCACAATTCTCTTCCTGGATGGCTTGTTAGCCTAACGGTCAGCATTTGATTTGGACTATTACTATGCAGACAACTGCCTGCTGTACATAGTTCATAAATTGGCTTTGTTGTCGTTGCTAATAGTATCTGTCTATGAGTATTTACACAGCTTGGGAAAGACACATCTGGAAGCAAGCAGGAGAAGGAGGCATGGCCAGAACATGCTGCACATTGGCTTTAACCACCTCTGAGAACCATAGAATGGAGGGAGGCAGCCCATTCATATCAAAATTGTGGAGGATGCTGCTAGTGGAAAGAAAATGATTGGGTAAGAAATGTTCCATGTCCATTGCTTTGCTATCTAATGACCTGGAAAGGGCGACCTTCTCAGAAAGTAAATACACAAGGAAAGAGAAGAATTGTTTTAGTCCCTGACTAGAAATGATAGGCTGAAAATATCCAGAATAGCTGAAGATCAGAAGGCAAATTCTTTTAGACAGTCTTGCACAGGAAGTGGTGAGAGCCCATCACTTCAGAGCGTTACTCAGCACTAGGGACTGAGCATTTTTGAAAGTTCCAGTAAACTGGGTAATACTCTCATTGATTTCGATGGGAACAGACTTAGACCAATGCTGAGTGCTTTTGAAAATCCTACTCTAAATGGACAGGATGAGCTAATAAGGGTTTTCCTTTGGTTTTTATTTTTTTTTGGAGGTGGGGAGAGGGTTGGTTTTTTTATGATTTGATGATGAAATTCTATGAGCCCTGACTCCAGAGCTTAAAGCTTCTACTCTTGCTCTCATGTAGCTGTAACTGAAGCATGAAATTTACAAAGATGTTAAAAAGTTGGTAGAAGTTACCTCCTGACAGTGTCTCTCACTTCCTCCTAGTTCATTGCAAGCTTCTCAGGAAAAGCAGTACCCTGAACTAGCAGAGTCGGCCTCTCATTCTTCACAAGGACTCCTTCTGTAAAGAAGTTCATCTCTTTGTATTTTCTCCTGGATGCCAAACATGTTGGACTATTGTCTCTAAATCTCTGATTTAGATGTCTGAACATGATCCTCAATCCTCACAATACAAGTGCATTTGGAGAGTCTTCCTGTGGAGAGAACCTATAATGTCTCAGTGAGCATTAAAGCACATTTTACAAGAACACAGATATTCAGAAAGTTATAACTATGATAAGGTACGTCATCCAATGATGACTATGATAAGGTACGTCATTCATGGAAGAAGTGAGTTTTAAAGGAAGGATTTCATTTAACAGAGCAGTGGGATTACCTGATATACAACAGGAAGAGTTTGCCAAGCATAGGGAGCAGCATAGAGGACAGAGAAAAGGTATCTTAGCAATGGCAGTGCTAAGACGAAAAGAGTGCAGAAATATAGGTAATAAGCTATAATCAGATGGAAGCCACTAGAACAGTTTGAGAGGGGAAGATAGCATAGGCATGGGAACTAGGAGTGCGGGGGGTGCTGCAGCACCCCCACGTTTTACACAGGGCTCTGCTGCTGGCCCCGCATGTGGGGTCCCAGCTGCCGCCCTGTGCCCAAGGGACGTGGCTGCCAACCCCACGCCCAAGAGTCCCGGCTGCCGGCCCCAGCTTCGGCCCCCTTACCTCTGTCTGGGTCCCCCCCCCTCGCCCCGAGACACTGCCCTGCTCCCAGCCCCAGCTCTGGTGGGGTGGGGGGTGGACAGGGGCAAGAGGCCTGGCTTTCAGCACCCCCACTCTTAAAAGTGTTCCAGCGTCACTGGAAAACAGGACAAATTTTGAACATGATTCATTTAACATTACTGTAGCCACAGGGTTGAATTTTGTTAGGAAACAACAAATATTCCCAGGTTTGGGCACACCACATCCTGTGGACTATTACTTAGGTAGAAAATAAGCTACATTCTCCTTTTGCTATACCATGTTCCTTGCTTTATATTGTGTGTTAGATTGTAAGCTCTTCAGAACAGAGTGTCTCTTATGTTCTGCAAAATGTGGTGTACATCTATGACACTATAGAGATGCTTCATAATAAAACAAAGCTAGAAATCATGAAAAGTAATGTGTTTTCTATAGCACTGCATGCAGACTCTTCTAGCCATCTTTGAATGGTGCTAGACTTTGATACAAAGCAAATTTGTGAGGCTATCAGGCTACACTTAAAAAGAAATCCAGAGAATTGAAGGACCTTTGAATAGAGAGCCCAGCAACTTACACCTTATAGACAGTAAGTTAAACATGGGGAAAGCTCACTGTTTCTTTAACTTGGTCTCTGTTTTGTATTTTTCCTTGTAATTTATAAACTTTGCACCATAATAGTTGGAAAGGGGGGAAAGTGTTTTCAGGGCTTGTTCTTTCTTTTGCACACTAAAATATTTAGTTTAATGAAAATGGAGTCATTTCTGTCTGTCACTTTTTCAGTGGACTAACACAGCCTATACAGGATTGTTTTTTAAACTGTCAATTTATATAGACAGTAGAGGGGCACCAGGGATAAATTTGGCCTAAGTGTTTATCAAGATCGAAGGAGGGATGATGACCTAAGAATTTGAAGACTTGGGTTCTATTCTTAACCTTGCTTCAAACTTCATGTATGTGACCTCGGGCAAGTTATTTAATCTGTGTGCAGGGCCGCCCAGAGGTGGGGGCAAGTGGGGCAATTTGCCCCGGGCCCCACAGGGGCCCTGCGAACCTTGGCCCAGCGACGGTCCGGGTCTTTGGCAGCATTTCAGCGGTGGGGGGCCCTTCAGTGCTGCTGAAGACGTGGAGTGACTGAAGGGCCCCCTGCTGCCGAAATGCCGCTGAAGACCCAGACCGCCGCCGAGTGAATACAAGCCTCCACTTTGCCCCAGGCCCCCTGAATCCTCTGGGCGGCCTTGTCTGTGTGCTTCAGTTTCCTCATCTGTAGCATGCAGATAATAAACTACTTCTCTACTCAGAAGGTTGTTGAGGCTAAATTAACTAAAGTTAGTTAATATCCTCAAATAAATACAAGTGTTTTGGATTAAGATGAATGTATCCTCTTAATAATAATGCATTGTTCCCCTAAAGCAAGCACATACAATTCAGTGCTTCCTAGCACAACTCAAAATTTAGCAATCACTGTAATATTTTACTTACAGTGGAAACTTTCATTCAGCTCCTCTCAATATGATGAAAAATCCTTCTTTGCTTTGGACAGATATTAATCCCATTTTTGCCAATGGTCTTTTCAGTTCAGCGCATTTTATGGTAATTATCTTGACCAGCTTATTAAGCGACATGATAGAGTATTACAAGCAGACAGTGGTTTGGATAAAGTCCAAGGTCCAAGGATAATATTTACTTGGTTGGGCAAATGTGTTACACTATATAGTACAGGCCTGCAAACCAGGGATGTACCATCTTTTTTTCCTATTATGAATTAATCATGTTGGATGTGGTCTGAATATAGTATATAAACAGCTGTAATTCAAGCTTGGATGGGTTTCATGCCATTAGGGCCATCTACAGAAGTTTCCTAATTGAGAATAATAATAGAATGAGGCTGGATTGTCCCTATATGGGGTACTATCATATGAACTGTATTTTTCCATATTTGAGTTATATTGGAGACTTCTTGTAGCAGAGAAAGTGTCTTCATATTTGACCAGTGCCAAGCACAGTCAGCATTTAATAAATAAACTATAATAATAATGATGATGTGGAGGCATAGGCCATTAACCCACACCCGTTTCCAACAGTTTACAGCAACAGAAAAGGAAGAACATACTTTCAGAGCTGAGAATTAGTCTAGCCTGTCAGGTCTCATTTTGATTACTTTTCTCTTGAACTTTCTTATATATTCAGATACACCGTGCTCTACTTCTCCAGGTGTCTAGCCTTACAACAGTTTTACCCTCTGCACCAAAAAAAACACAATGGAAGTTTGGTAAAACAAAATAGATACACTAGGTAATAGGCATCTCTTTCTGGACACACACACCCCCAATTCCACCTTATTCAATGTTTCTTACTGCTGTTCAGGCTTTCAGTGTCATGATGCCAAGTGCTGAAGACCAAATGGGAAACACAGAAGATCAAAGTCCTCTTTATCTGCTAACCAACCCCCACAATGACAACTATCCTCCTCTTCCCTGTGGGTAACTTCAAGCCTAACCTAAAGGGACCACCCTGAATAGGAAGGGAGTCAGTAGTTCAAGGCTTCACTTTAACCAGAACCAATTACACTTGCCAAATTGTGCATAATTACATGTGGAGAATCTAGTTTAGGTATTATTTGCTCCCTGACATGGCCTCAATTCTAATATTTCACTTTCACTAAATGTAAGTGAAAAGACCAGGGCCTTATGCACTGACTCTGTCAATAAGTTTCCATTTTTAAGTCTTCTTGACTATATTTATGTGTAAACACATTATCAACTCTTCAGACTTGATCTGGTTAATAGACATACGTTGTGTTTAATGCAAGTCTTGAAGCTCTTGTGATGGGCATATTAAAATGTCTAAGTGTGGCATATGGGTTAGGAGAGGGAGAAAGGACAGCCTAGATGTAAGATTGAATGTAGACATCTTAGTGTTCTGATGATACTATCAAGCGCAATGGCAAAATAGGCCCTAACCCTGACTTCAGTGGGACTCTGCTCAGGCAGTAGGCAGAATATATTAGATTGCTGCATCATAGAATCATAGAATAGAATCATAGAATATCAGGGTTGGAAGGGACCTCAGGAGGTCATCTAGTCCAACCTCCTGCTCAAAGCAGGACCAATTCCCAACTAAATCATTCCAGCCAGGGCTTTGTCAAGCCTGACCTTAAAAACCTCTAAGGAAGGAGATTCCACCACTTCCTTAGGTAACCTATTCCAGTGTTTCACCACTCTCTGAGTGAAAAAGTTTTTCCTAATATCCAACCTAAACCTCCCCCACTGCAACTTGAGACCATTACTCCTTGTTCTGTCATCGGATACCATTGAGAACAGTCTAGATCCATCCACTTTGGAACCCCCTTTCAGGTAGTTGAAAGCAGCTATCAAATCCCCCCTCATTCTTCTCTTCTCCAGACTAAACAATCCCAGTTCCCTCAGCCTCTCCTCATAAGTCATGTGCTCCAGCCCCCTAATCATTTTTGTTGCCCTCCGCTGAACTCTTTCCAATTTTTCCACATCCTTCTTGTAGTGTGAGGCCCAAAACTGGACACAGTACTCCAGATGAGGCCTCACCAGTGCCAAATAGAAGGGAATGATCACATCCCTCAATCTGCTGGCAATGCCCCTACTTATACAGCCCAAAATGCCAGTAGCCTTCTTGGCAACAAGGGCACACTGTTGACTCATATCCAGCTTCTTGTCCACTGTAACCCCTAGTTCCTTTTCTGCAGAACTGCTTCCTAGCCATTCGGTCCCTAGTCTGTAGCAGTGCATGGGATTCTTCCGTCCTAAGTGCAGGACTCTGCACTTGTCCTTGTTGAACCTCATCAGGTTTCTTTTGGCCCAGTCCTCTAATTTGTCTAGGTCCCTCTGTATCCTATCAGGGCCACAGTTTGTAGGACCAGCAAAACCTCAAGGTCTTTAGTGGGCCTTGTCTCACAGTTTTCTAATTTAACTAATAAAAGTGAGGGTCAGGTGTTGTTTCCACAGAAGTCAATGACAAAAGTCTCATTTCCCCCATATTGGTGTCCCCTTGGGAGAAAATTGCTTTTGTTCCCACTACTGGAAAAAAATAGTTTTGAGCTGTCTCTGGGCTATACACTGCCTTTGATTGGGGCTCAATGCAGTTATAACATAGATCAGGGGTAGGCAACTTGCGGCACGCAAGCTGATTTTCAGTGGCACTCCCACTGCCTGGGTCCTGACCACCAGAGCTCTGCATTTTAATTTAATGTTTAATGAAGCTTCTTAAACATTTTAAAAACCTTATTTACTTTACATATATCAATAGTTTAGTTCTATATTATAGATTTATAGAAAGAAACCTTCTAAAAATGTTAAAATGTATTACTGGCACGCGAGACCTTAAATTAGAGTGAATAAATGAAGACTCGGCACACCACTTCTAAAAGGTTGCCGACCCCAGCCATAGATGGTTATGGTCGTGCTGAAAAGGGGGAGGACACTTTCTTCTGAAGTAGAGTGACCACCTCTGGGGCTGTTGTTGTGGCAACAAAAAATTCTGGCTGGAAGAGCCGTCAAGTGTCTGGCTGCTCTGTCCAGAGGCCAGAAATAACCTGCTGAACCAGCAAACTCCATGGTACTGTTGGAATAGCTGTTGTAATTCATTTATGACTAGCTCAGTGGTAACAAACTCTCTCTGTGACAAGTTGGTTCCAAAACTGGATACTGTAAGCATCATCCGTTGCCTTAGGTTTTCAGCTCAGCACTGCGGAGTGGGAACACCTACAGCTCAGCTTTATAGGATGGTTTCTAAGGCAGCTCAAAGATGCCTATGCATTTTTAAAAATATATTCCCTTATAAATAAGTATAACAGGTCAGAAGAGTAGTATTAAACATGAGATTAATTTACTTATATTCACAAATGGCAAAATGTTACACACACCCATGAAGCAAGAGTATTCTGTAAAAGATATTTAATGTTAGCACAGGAAAACTATATGAAAATTAAACTTACCTCTTAACATTATCTCAAGAACTGTGAAATTAAGTTCCTCAGTGCCCCTACATTTGACCACTGTTAAGTGTACCTCAGACCAAGTAAATCCTGCCCTCTCCCAGACCACCTTCCTTGGTCTGTTACTGGGGGGAAGTAGAACTTCAGTGAGGTCTGCATGGCTGCTTCTGATTCACATGAGATGAAGTGAGAGGAGAGTTGTCTCCTCTCACGTAATCTCATGTGAATCAGAAGCAGCCATGCAGACCTCACTGAAGTTATACTTGTATAAGAGGAAAGGAGAGTCGATATATAGTGAATAAGTCTGTGTGTGGATCCACGTGGAGTTAAATTCTGTTGGCAATTACCACAGTGTAAATTTAGAGAAAACCCACCACAAGCAATGAATTTATTTTGGGTCCATGGGCCAAGATTTGGTGGGGGGGAGACTAAAGACAGCTGCAGTGGCACAGCAGCCAGCAAACAGAGCTGTAAATGGAAGTTTCAGTGGGAGTTCTGCTGGAGGAGCAGGTTTTTGTATTTTGTGTATTGTATTTTGCAGTTTGTATGTGTGGAGGCTGGTAGGGGCAGGGTGCTGGGAGAGAAGTTGAGCCCTGCTTAGGGGGCGGGGCTTCCCTGCTTAGGGGTCCTATAAAGGTAGTCAGCCAGTCAGGCAGCAGCATAGACAGCTGCAGCGGCACAGCAGCCAGCAAACAGAGCTTTAAACAGGGGAGTTTCAGTTTGAGTTTACATGGGGAGGTTGCTGGGGAGACGTAGAGACCTAAGCAGAGGAACTGACAGGTTAGTGAAGGGAGTGGGTGGTGGTCTGCCAGTGTTCTGGTGCCTGTTGGGGGTTTTGTTTTGGTTTGTGTTTCTTGGACTAGCAGGTTTTAGGTGGGAAGGCTATGACCGATACAGAGGCAGCAGTGAAAGACACAATGAGGATGACTGGATGTGGAAGCTGCGGCATGTACATGATCTTGGAGGGGGTACATGAAAAGAGTTTCGTCTGCATGAAGTGCCACCTGATAGAGCTGATGGAAGAAAAGATCTGAGGACTGGAGATGCAGGTCGAAACTCTGGTCGAGTTTAGAAGGGGGTTCGAGCAGATGATGGAGCAAAGACATGAGGAGGCTGAAGGGATAAGCTCAGACTTGCAGATGGAAGCAGGACCAAAGAATTCTGAGGGGAGACTGCTGGGTGAGGAAAGTGGACGGTGGAAGCATGTGACTAAGAGAACCAGGCAGACATGCCAGTGAAGGAGAAATAGAGCTCAGGAACAGGTTTGCGGAGTTGGAAAATGAAGAAGGGGCACAGCAGGTGGTCGCTGAAGGTGAGAGGGCAAGGAAAAAGAGAAGAGCAGCTAGTCCTACAGGAAGAGGGGAAGAGTCAATGTAGAGAACACCAAATATGAGCCCCAGGAGGATACGGGATGGTTTGCGGAGGATTGCAAGGGTGAATGGGAATCGAGAGGACTTGCAGCCAGATGGCTCAGGCAGTGGTGCTATAAGGAGGGCTTTGGGATGTATGGCCACTGGGAAGCATTCATGGACAGAAGACTGTTCTGTCGGGATGGACTTCACCTGAGTAAGGAGGGAAATAGACTTCTAGGATGGAGGCTCGCCCAACTGATTAAGAGAGCTTTAAACTAGGAATTTGAGGGAGATGGTTGGGAGATGTCCAGGTAATCTCCACGCCGGAATTTAACATTGAGACGGAAGAAAACAAAGTAAGAGAGGATACAGCCGTGGGCAGGAGAATGGACACAAGGAGGAAGGGTAGTGTAGATACCAGTCTAATAGGTGATACTGGTGGTAGAATGTCTGTGCCTAACTGGGCAAAGAATGTCAGTGAAGCCAAACAGCAAAAACTAAGATGTCTGTACACTAATGCGAGGAGCCTAGGTAACAAAATGGAGGAACTAGAGCTACTGGTGCAGGAAGTGAAACCAGATATTATAGGGATAACAGAAACATGGTGGAATAGTAGTCATGACTGGAGTACAGGTATTGAAGGCTATGTGCTGTTTAGGAAAGACAGAAATAAAGGCAAAGGTGGTGGAGTAGCATTGTATATCAATGATGAGGTAGACTGTAAAGAAATAAGAAGCGATGGAATGGATAAGACAGTCTGTCTGGGCAAAAATCACATTGGGAAAGAAAGCTACTAG
Source organism: Mauremys mutica (assembly GCF_020497125.1). NCBI lineage: Eukaryota > Metazoa > Chordata > Testudines > Geoemydidae > Mauremys > Mauremys mutica. The sequence goes on along the minus strand of NC_059072.1, from coordinate 301,391,091 downwards.
AGCCTCCCCTGAGATAGTGCTTGGGGTGTGCTACAGACCGCCGGGATCTGATTTGGATATGGATAGAGACCTCTTTAATGTTTTTAATGAAGTAAACACTAATAGGAATTGTGTGATCATGGGAGACTTTAACTTCCCAGATATAGACTGGAGGACAAGTGCTAGTAACAATAATAGGGCTCAGATTTTTCTGGATGTGATAGCTGATGGATTTCTTCACCAAGTAGTTGAAGAACCAACAAGAGGGGATGCCATTTTAGATTTGGTTTTGGTGAGTAGTGAGGACCTCATAGAAGAAATGGTTGTAGGGAACAACCTTGGTTCGAGTGATCATGAGCTAATTCAGTTCAAACTAGATGGAAGGATAAACAAAAATAGATCTGGGACTAGGGTTTTTTATTTCAAAAGGGCTAACTTTAAAGAATTAAGGAAATTAGTTAGGGAACTGGATTGGACTGAAGAACTTGTGGATCTAAAGGTGGAGGAGGCCTGGAATTACTTCAAGTCAAAGTTGCAGAAACTATCAGAAGCCTGCATCCCAAGAAAGGGGGAAAAAATCATAGGCAGGAGTTGTAGACCAAGCTGGATGAGCAAGCATCTCAGAGAGGTGATTAAGAAAAAGCAGAAAGCCTACAAGGAGTGGAAGATGGGTGGGATTAGCAAGGAAAGCTACCTTATTGAGGTCAGAACATGTAGGGATGAAGTGAGAAAGGCAAAAAGGCATGTAGAGTTGGACCTTGCAAAGGGAATTAAAACCAATAGTAAAAGGTTCTATAGCCATATAAATAAGAAGATAACAAAGAAAGAAGAAGTGGGACCACTAAACACTGAGGATGGAGTGGAGGTTAAGGATAATCTAGGCATGGCCCAATATCTAAATAAATACTTTGCCTCAGTCTTTAATAAGGCTAATGAGGAGCTTAGGGATAATGGAAGGATGACAAATGGGAATGAGGATATGGAGGTAGATATTACCACATCCGAGGTAGAAGCTAAATTCGAACAGCTTAATGGGACAAAATCGGAGGGCCCAGATAATCTTCATCCAAGAATATTAAAGGAACTGGCACATGAAATTGCAAGCCCATTAGCAAGAATTTTTAATGAAACAGTAAACTCAGGGGTTGCACCGTACAACTGGAGAATTGCTAACATAGTTCCTATTTTTAAGAAAGGGAAAAAATGTGATCCAAGTAACTATAGGCCTGTTAGTTTGACATCTGTAGTATGTAAAGTCTTGGAAAAAATTTTGAAGGAGAAAGTAGTTAAGGACATTGAGGTCAATGGTAATTGGGACAAAATACAACATGGTTTTACAAAAGATAGATCTTGCCAAACCAACCTGATCTCCTTCTTTGAGAAGGTAACAGATTCTTTAGACAAAGGAAACGCAGTGGATCTAATTTACCTCGATTTCAGTAAGGCATTTGGCACGGTTCCACATGAGGAATTATTAGTTAAATTGGAAAAGATGGGGATCAGTATGAAAATTGAAAGGTGGATAAGGAACTGGTTAAAGGGGAGACTACAACAGGTCGTACTGAAAGGTGAACTGTCAGGCTGGAAGGAGGTTACTAGTGGAGTTCCTCAGGGATTGGTTTTGGAACCAATCTTATTTAACCTTTTTATTACTGACCTTGGCATAAAAAGCGGGAATGTGCTAATAAAGTTTGCGGATGACACAAAGCTGGGAGGTATTGCTAACACAGAGAAGGACTGGGATATCATACAGGAAGATCTGGATGACCTTGTAAACTGGAGTAATAGTAATAGGATAAAATTTAATAGTGAAAAGTGCAAGGTCATGCATTTAGGGATTAATAACAAGAATTTTAGTTATAAATTGAGGACACATCAGTTGGAAGGTAACGGAGGAGGAGAAAGACCTCGGAGTATTGGTTGATCACAGGATGACTATGAGCCGCCAATGTGATATGGCTGTTAAAAAAGCTAATGCAGTTTTAGGATGCATCAGGCGAGGTATTTCCAGCAAAGATAAGGAGGTGTTAGTACCATTGTACAAGGCACTGGTGAGACCTCATCTGGAATACTGTGTGCAGTTCTGGTCTCCAATGTTTAAGAAGGATGAATTCAAACTAGAACAGGTTAAGATACGGGCTATTAGGATGATCCAAGGAATGGAAAACCTGTCTTATGAAAGGAAACTCAAAGAGCTTGGCTTATTTAACCTAAGCAAAAGAAGGTTATGGGGGGATATGATTGCTCTTTATAAATATATCAGAGGGATTAATATCAGGGAGGGAGAGGAATTATTTAAGCTTAGTACCAATGTGGACACAAGAACAAATGGATATAAACTGGACACTAGGAAGTTTAGACTTGAAATTAGACGAAGGTTTCTAACCATTAGAGGAGTGAAGTTCTGGAACAGCCTTCCAAGGGGAGTAGTGGGGGCAAAAGACACATCTGACTTTAAGACTAAGCTTAATAAGTTTATGGAGGGCATGGTATGATGGGATAGCCTAATTTTGGCAATTAATTTAACAATTGATCATTGGTTATCAGCAGATAAGTATGCCCAGTGGTCTGTGATGGGATGTTAGATGGGTTGGGATCTGAGTTACTATAGAGAATTCTTTCCTGGGTGCTGGCTGGTGAGTCTTGCCCCCATGCTCAGGGTTTAACTGATCGCCATATTTGGCGTCGGGAAGGAATTTTCCTCCAGGGCAGATTGGCAGAGGCCCTGGAGGTTTTTCGCCTTCCTCTGCAGCATGGGTCACTTGCTGGAGGATTCTCTGCAGCTTGAGGTCTTCAAACCACAATTTGAGGACTTCAATAACTCAGACATAGGTTAGGGGTTTGTTACAGGAGAGGGTGGGTGTGATTCTGTGGCCTGCATTGTGATCATAGATGATCATAATGGTCCCTTCTGACTTTAAAGTCTATGAGTCTATAAAGTTAGACTCCTAAATCCATATTTAGATGCTTAAATAACTGTCCTGATCACCTGATTTCAGAAAGAGCTTGGCACCCAGCAGCTCCTAGGCCCAGATCCACAAAGGCGCTTAGGTGCCTAACCTCAAACTCAGATGTTTAAGTCCCAGTTTTAGGAGCCACTGCAATCCATAAAACTCCTGCTCAGCCACTGCCTAACCCTGTAGGTGCCTACATTTTTGCTGTAAAAGTTCTCTAGTCACCTATGTTTCTGCCTCTGGGTATGTGCACTGCTACTTCACTCTAGGCATCCAGATACCTTGCTCCAGCAGAAGCCCCAAAGTGATCCAAGAACCAGGGGAAGATAGATAGAGGAGCATCTCATTCACCTGTGGGGGATGATCTAATAGGCCTGCTCAGAGGCCACCCACAGGACTGGGTCTCATTAAAAGGTGGCTGGAGGAGGTGGTGATGCTGCTGCTACCCACCTTATCATGTTGAGTGTAGTGATTTCAGCAGGGGTCGGCAACCTCTGGCACACGGCTCACCAGGGCAAGCACCCTGGCGGGCCAGGCCAGTTTGTTTACCTGCCGCATCGGCAGGTTCGGAAGACCATGGCTCCCACTGGCCGTGGTTCGCCGTCCCAGGTCAATGGGGGTGGCGGGAAGCTGCGGCCAGCACATCCCGCACCGCTTCCCGCCACCCCCATTGGCCTGGGATGGTGAACCGCGGCCAATGGGAGCCGCAATCGGCTGAACCTGCCGACGTGGCAGGTAAACAAACTCGCCCGGCCCGCCAGGGTGCTTACCCTGGCGAGCCGCATGCCAGAGGTTGCCGACCCCTGAATTACAGCATTCACCTAGGATGTGGGAGACCCAGGTGCAGTTCCCTTGCCAGACAGAGAGAGAAAATTTAAACAGGGATCCACCCCCACCCATCTGTCAGGAGAGTGCTCTAACCACTAAGCTATGGGGTATTCTGCTGTGGGGCTCCCTCAGTCTTTCATTATTTATCCACAGTGGAACAGCTTCAACAGGAAAGAGTCATTAGGCCAAGGAGAGAAGGATTTTGTAGCCCGGCAGCTAATGACCCACCAGGGCGATGGGAGACCCAGGTTTCGGTCCCCCTTGCTCTAATGACTGTTTGTTTATTTATACAAAAGGAACCGGTTCAACAGCAGGGATTGAGGGAGCCTCACATCAAAGTATCTGAGTTTTCTGGGCAGTGGGAGATGCGTGTTCAGATTCTTTCTCCCTATCAAGAAGAGCGGGGAATAGAACCTGGGCCCCCATGTCCTAGGTAAGGGCTCTAATCACTGGGCTAAAAGTTATAAGCTGGCCAGCCCATCACTGCTACCACCTCCACTTTGTGAGGAATGAGGCAGGCTCCTAACTCATTCTCACAAGAAGTGACTTAGGCACCTAAGCCCCACCTGACTCAGGAGAGTGGTTCCTGAGTGTGGATCCCTAGCAGAGATTGACACCCAGTTCCATGAGGGGGCAGGGTTTAAAACACATTCCTCTCACTAGCATCTCTCATTGGCTAGCTTAGTCTCCCCATCTAGGACACTCTTAGGTGCCTCTCTCTCTCCCCATTCAGTGGTTAGGGAGCCGTGGTGCCTAACTCAGGCTTTGTGGATACTATTGTTGAGCCACTGATTTTCTAGGTACCTAAAAGTTAGGTGTGGGGCCAGTGAGCATCACAGCACCTGTGTCCATTTGTGGATCCAGGCCCTATTGGCTTCAGTGGGAGTTACTGAGTGCTCAGCACTTTTGAGAATCTGATCACTTACGTAAGAGCCTAACTGTGAAAAGAGATACCTGATCCTTAGGCTCCTGTCTTGTAATATCTTGGTCTCGTGCACAAGATGAGTGCTGGTTCCTCGCACTCAACAGCAAGGATAAAAGAAAGTTATACAACTCAGCTTCTTCATTCACAGGACAGCACCAAGCCTATACACTGAGGGCCTGAGCCTCTTCTCCACTACAACTGGTTTAGGCTAGTATAATGCCATTTAAATCAGTGGCGTTGCACCTATGTTGTAGACTAGAGAATCAGGCAGGAGACCTGTGGAACTTTGTGAACTCACAGTGAAAGGCAGTGCGCCAGAGCCTGGGTTGCACCTGATCTGCAGAGTGCATGTTGGAAGGGATGATACAGAGGTGGCTTAAAGCTCATCTTTGCACTCCCCTAATCTTAGTGCCAGCTCAGTACAGGGCTACTCCTCCCCGCATTTACAGTTAGAGAAGCCTGAGGCCTGCTAACAGCCCAAAACTGCAGCTGGGGAGGTTGTGTGGGACAGGGACACACCAACTGTGGCCCCATTCCCAAGCAGCAGGGACAGGGCATGTCATAAAAGCCCTTGCAAAAACTCTACAGCAGAGTGAGCTTCCATTGGCTGATTATGCCAAATTTAGTGCCAGATTACTATGGCATTGTGCCACAAAACAGCTGCACCACACGAGAGAACTAGGCCCTGCATTGTTAGGGAAGGGGGGCAGGATTAAGAATTGCTTGTGCCACCTAAACTTTGGCTTTGCTGACTTGAGCCTTTCACTCTGCAAACGTAATGTTTTTTAAATTAGGTTTTTAGTATGGAATATTCTCGCTTCAATATCCTTAGCGTCAGGATTAGATTTCATTGTGAAACTCAAGTAGTTCTCCTTTCGCCTTTGACTTTTTCATGAAAGCACAAGTTGTCGATTTTCATCCAGTTTTAATAGGCTCTATCTCAAAATGTGTGATTACAGAACAACTAGTCACTGCCATAAGAGAGAGATGCAGTAGCAGTAATGAATTTTTAACTCGGTTAAATGAATAAAAGATAGTTGGAAAATGAATTTAAACAAAAATGATGTGTGATAAAACAGCACAGCAATTTATGAAACATATTGCACCATTCCAACACTTTAATGTATTGGCAACAGGTAAAGAACCAATTCCAGATTTATTAGCCTGATTCATAGTAATCCTTTTTACCTCATTAATGCGCCATCTGTTAGCTGAATCAAGACTGACAGGCAGATGGACTATTACTTTAACTTCAAGTTAAATCCCTGTCATGAGTATTCTTAAGTTCTTAGATGCACCACCTTTTCCTAGTCAGCCATTATAAAAGTGATTTGGAAACCAAGACTTCATACTTGACTTTTTAAATAAAGTTAAAAATATACCCCAAAATACTTTATCTATCAATGGAATTTTAAAACCACGCCTCAGCTTTTCATGTAAGCTTTGGTCTTGTACAATTCACCATCACATCAGATTGCTGTGAAATACTCTGTAAACTGCATCCCTACATTCTATAAGCACCCAACCCCCATCTATGATGGTAATAGGCGTGTGCTACATTGCAGTTATTCTAGACCTTTGACAGCTTCCCTTGGACTGCTCTGGCTCCTAGCATAATTTAGGCCTTGTCTACACTGCACTGCTGTAGTTAAAACTTTTGTTGCTCACGAGGCTGAAAAAAACACACCCCTGAATGATAAAAGTTTTAACGACGAAAAATGCCCGTGTGGACAATGCTTCATCAGCGTGAGACGCTCTCCTGCCAGTGAAGCTACTGCCCCTCCTTGGGCATGGTTTTATTTTGTCATCAGCAGAGCTCTCTCCCCGCACCAAAGAGTGACTACACTGTGTGTCTTACAACGGCGTTGCTGCAGCAGCGTAGCCACACTGTTGTAAGGTGTGCAGTGTAAACATAGGGCTCGGCTACTCTTGCAAATTAGAGCACATTAAATCAGCCCTGGGCACCCTAACTCCTGGGGTGTTCACACTGGCAAAGCACGTAGAGTGCCCAGACCCCACGGCTGGAGTGCTCCTGGCAATCCACCTCCATGAGACGCATAGAGCTTTCTGCGCCCCGGCTGGAGCACCGGGGTGGTCAGTGTGGACGACGTGTAGCATTACTGTGCTGTTATTGGCCGCCAGAAATGTCCCATAATCCCCTGAAGTTAAGTGGCCACTCTGGTCATTGTTTTGAACTCGGCTGCAGGCATGTGGCTATCCCCTTTCAAAGCTCCGTTTCTGACAGCGAGCATGCTTATCCGCTCCGGGGCACAAAGCAAACCATTACTATGGAATGCTTCTGCTGCAGAGGCAGGCGTTTGTGCGTGTGTGTGTGTGTGTGTGAGAGAGAGAGAGAGAGAGAGAGAGAGAGGCAGGGGGTAGGGGGCTGATGTTGGGTTTCCCCCTTCCCCCTGCTGCTGTCTGAACTTACAAGATAGCATGCTGACACACTGCCCCCATGCTTTGCAAACCCTTTCCAAAGCACACTGCAGCCCCTTGCACACTGGGATAGCTACCACAATGCACTGCTCTCTGTGGCGTTGTAAGAGCTCCTAATGTGGACATGCTCCACAGTCACAAGGAGCACAAGGAGCACAGCGCTTTCCCGGCTGCTGTCTCCGAGGGCTGGGTTAACTCCTGGTGCTCTGTATCTGCCCATAATGAAGAAAGATATGAGAGCAGAGTTGCTAGGGAAAATTAGAGAAAGTGATTGGAAAACAAAGTGGCACCAAACTGAGTGGCAGTGAGGAGAGTACCAGAGTGTAAGACATCAAAGAGAGATGCCAGCATGAGCCAGCACTAATTCATTTCTTTGCATCTTTATTCAGGGCTATAGCACCTGAAGTAAGGGTGACTCACAGGCATTCTGCATTCTTCCTCTACAAGATCTTAGACTCTGCCAGCCTAGTACAGACTGTTCAAACCCAACATTCTGCTGTATTTTTCCAGACATTATATAACAAAGGGAAATCTAAAAAAACCCACTGCATCCAGCTCTCAAAGTCCCTGTATTGTGAAGAGTGTATGAAATCATGGCATGTGGCTGCCATTGACTATTCTGCAAATTCCAACCATAATCGGGTGGAGCTTAGAAGAAAGACAGCTAAGTTGAGGTCATGAAACCTTTTCCAATACTGTAGCAGAGACTTAGGATATTTAAGGACAGCCAATTAGGTTAACAAAAGACACTTTGTTTCCCTGGATGATTTTTTCTTAGCAAAAGCATGCGTGCAAATGTGGAAAACTCTGAGTCTACAAAGCAAGTGAATGTCAGAGTTCAGTCAACTTCTCTCAAAATAAAAGTCTAGGGGGTTGATGGATTTTTAAGTTAAAATATATTTAAATTGCTCAATTTTTCTCATGCCACTGAAACTAGATGTTTCAAAATTGCAGCCATTTATTTGGACTCTTCTGAACCTCTAGTTTAGATGCAGCTTATCCCAGAGTTCTTTGGCCAGTGTTGCTAAAATACCAGATTTTGTCTCACTCCCAACCAGCAAAACTTCTTAAATATAGACCAGGACCCATTCAGCCCAATCTGGCATTTGCTTCTGTTCCATTTAAGGTTCTTTTCTCTGGAGTTCTGCAGAATATTATGCAGTCTCTTACAGGGCTGCCCAGAGGATTCAGGGGGCCTGGAGTCTCCGGCGGCAGGAGGCCCCCGCTTCAGCGGTAATTTGGCGGCGGGGGGTCCTTCCACTCCGGAACCCACTGCTGAAGTGCCCCGAAGACCCACAGTGGGGGCCCCCCACCGCCGAATTACTGCCAAAGCGAAACCCGGCACTTCAGAGGTGGGTCCCTCTTCGGCAGTAATTTGGCAGCGGAAGAAGCTCTGGGGGCCCGGGCCCCACGAGAGTTTTCCGGGGGCCCCGGAGCGAGTGAAGGACCCCGCTCCAGGGGCCCCGAAAAACTCCATTTGCCCCCCCCCCAGGCGGCCCTGGTCTCTTATTGTGTTGTTGATCATTTTTATTCCAAATAATCAATAACTTCTTCCACCTCAGTGGCTTCATAAATCCAGGACTTGATGCTGCAGTTTACCTCTGAAGAGACATAACTGTCTCTGGCACAGGAAGAAATTTTACATCAGCTACATTTGACAAGGTTTTTTTGAGGATACTGAGCTGAGGCTATGTAGTATTAGATTGTCAAAGGACAATTATTAAGAAGTTAGTAATAGACTAGTACAGGAACTCCTCACTTAATGTTGTAGTTATGTTCCTGGAAAATGCGACTTTAAGCGAAGCGATGCTAAGCGAATCTAATTTCCCCATAAGAATTAATGTAAATGAGGGGGTTAGGCTCCAGGGAAATTTTTTTCACCAGACAAAAGACTATATATTGCTTGTTGTAGCTTGTTGCTTCTTTTTTTTGATTGGCTCCCGGCAAACAGGGGCAAGCAGGGGCAAGGAGGGAGAGCATCAGGAGTGCACAGCGGGCCCACCAGAGTCCCAGACTGCACGCTGGGGGGAATCTAGTCACACAGAGTGTTGGGCTTCTTAGGGATTGGCTTGTTTTGGCCTTGTTTTGAAATGGGATTGGCTTGATTTTTGGTTTACTGTGAAATTCGGGCTGCTTATTTAGAGAGCTGATTTCAGTCTGTCTCTGCAGCTGGGTGTGACCCTACCTGTATGCATGTGCTGCAAGAGGCCGGAGAGCCTAATTCAGCAAAACAGGGAGAGGGAATCCAGGCTGGTGGAGCAGGAGGGGTCAGTGAAACCCCAGGACATCAGGTGGCATCCCAGAAGGGGGGTCTAACCTGTCACCATTGTAAAGTAGTAAATATGCCATACTCTTCATTTGTAACTAGGATTTTACAGTTGACCTGAGCGTCTAGTATGAGATTTTCCAGTGTTTGCTTTCTCTAGCGGACACAATAGGCTATAGCTACATGTCAGATCAATGCATACGCCATATATTTTCCTAAGAAACAACCAGCAGCATTATTTTAGGTTAGCTATATTTAGACTATGACTAAATCCTGTGCCATTTTCCCCAAATTATCAACTGATCGTCTGAGCTTGTGCTAACACTAACAAGCAACAAGATTAAACAAGTGCTCCAGACAGGCAAAGACTCAGAGAGCTATTTTCAATAAGCAATAAAAGAACTAAACTATTCCCTTGATTGGCCTTAAACAAAATAAAATCAGTTCTGAAAGCAAAGCTGCTATTCTGGTGTAATTGTATTATTTCTCTGGGATGTGAGACATTTCGGTTCTAACATTCCTCCTCTACCTGTGTCATCTCTACATGAATGGTGTACAGAGAGATGGGCATTTGCTTGTGGGGATTTCTTACCATGCAGACGTGCCATTAAATTCACACATCTGCATTGCAGCTGGAATAGGATGCTACTTGTATGTCATTGTTGGAGCAAGCTAATACTGATGTATCGTCTGTACTAGAAATAGGTATTGACAAGATATGGCAACAAAATGGAGTCACATGGCCGTTTGGTGTGTGTGTGTGTGTGTGTGAGAGAGAGAGAGGGAGGGAGGGAGAGAGGGTTGTTTTATGTAAACCATGCAAATAAAAAGAAGAGAGAGTAGTCTAGGCTTTTGATGGGACAGGTGCTCTCTTTCATTAAGTCTCCCTGCTATGGTGCAAGAACATTGGCTAATATCAGGTAAAGGCCTCTCCTCCCAATATGTTGTTGAACTACAGTACAACCACTGTGCTTTTTGGTGCCAGCCTGATTTCACCCACACTGGTCTCACCCCAGTCCACTTACCATGTGAAAAACCTAGGGAGAGACAGAGAGAAGGAGTTCAGTACTCAAGGGGAGGCAAAAGTGGCTCTCAGGGCGGGGTCATGGATGGGGTAAAGGGGGTATGACCCTGAAAAGTTTGGAGACCACTGGGTTGAAGGATAGTGTTACTAGCCCTGGGTTGTCTTTCCTCAATTTTATACTGCGCACTCTTTCTGCCTAGTACTGTCCATTGCAGAACTGTTTGCGAACTGCACATCCAAGTGAATTTATGCCCCCTGTAATTCTCCCAAAGTCAGTAAGGCTGAATATTATGCAGTCTCTTACAGGGCTGCCCAGAGGATTCAGGGGGCCTGGGGTCTCCGGCGGCGGGAGGCCCCCGCTTCAGCAGTAATTTGGATGGTGAGCTGCTGAAGAAGTGCTGGTAACACACTTGAAGCTGTCTGGAGGCAACTCACCAAGGGCTTGTCTCCACAGTGTGGGAAGGCTCATGGGGAGGAGATCTGTAAAACGCTCGAATGTACAGCACTCTAATTGCCCCATGTAGATCCTGCTGGCACCAACTAAAAGATACCTAGTTTGTGTTTAATGTAAATAAATATATGGAGATATACTTATCTCAGAACTGGAAGGTCATCAAGTCCAGCCCCCTGCCTTCACTAGCAGGACCAAGTACTGGTTTTGCCCCCAATCCTTAAGTGGCCCCCGAAGGATTGAATTCACAACGCTGGGTTTAGCAGGCAAATGCTTAAACCACTAAGCTATCCCTCCACCTCTAATGTAGGCTGATAAATGATTACATTAATGCAAACTAGGTACCTTTTAGTTCACACCAGTAAGGTTTACACAGGGCAGTTAAAACATGCAGCACATTAGAGAACTTTAGAAATCACAGCCCTTCTACTGCATTGTGCAGACAAACTAAAAAAAATTAATGGATTGATGTAGCTCGCATTCAGGCTAGAAATCCCCCTCCCCCTCCATTTTTCTAAAATTTCCTCAATCCCAGGAAGTATCAATCATCAACCTCTCATTATCTTAACACCAAAACCACCTCATACTCTCCAGTTTTGGAAATATGCCCAGCTCCTTCTTGAGTTACTTATTTAACTGATGATTTTGGCAGTTTGCTCCATGCTTTTTAGGTACCCTTCTGTGAAGAATTCATAGCTAAATTGCTTATACTGTGGCGAGATTTGTCTTCAATATTGACTCTGTGACCTATTTATTCTTGCATTAGGAATAGACTAAAGACTCGAGCGGAGTGAATAATTAACAAATAATGTACTTGACAGATGCTAGTGGGGATCCTGGAGCAGATTGTAAATTTATCTCACATATGCTCATTATTTCACAAATCTATTTTTCATCTATTTTCATTTTTTCTGGATCGACTACATAGAAATTTAATATTTGAGCTCTGGTGTCAAGCTTAAATTTAAAACTTGATTTCACCTAATCCGCTCTCATGTAGCATTAAAATTTCCTTTCCCTGTTTTGAACTGAAATAGCAGATCAGGATTGTAGCAACATGCATAAAAATTGAAGTGAGAAGCACAGGTTGCAGGAGACAAGAGTTTGGATGAAGCATCAGGAGGTTAATCTGTGTGCAAAGGGCTAGACTGCTAGCTGCAGTATGTCTGTAAACAGTTCTCTTAATAATGAGCCAGATTAGTTTTACAAGTGTGAAGTCTTCTCATGTTATTACCCAGCATATGGTTTATGAAACAAGATCAGAGTAAACACCTTTATCCTTTGTTAAAAGTATCACTTAGTCTTTGCTAACCAAAACTGGTCATTTGAGCAGCCTCAAGACACCAGCTGATACAATGGGCCAGATTGTTAAGGTATTCAGATGCCTCAAGATGCAGATGGGTGTCTAGTGGGATTTTCAAAGGTATCTAGATACCTAACTCCCAGTGATATCAGGCCAGTGTCGTGTCATTCTTTATACTGTTAATAGGGTGGCCAGGTGTCCAGTTTTCAATCAGAAAGTCACCCACACCAGCACCTACTCAGCCAGCTCCAGCTCTGCAGGTGAGTAGCTCCTGACCCAGGCAGAGGGGAGGGGAAAGAGGAGTTAATGGGGGCATGGCCTTGGGGGGAAAGGCGGAGTATGGGCAGGGCTGCGGGGGCAGGACTTGGTGGGGCAGTTCTGCCACTCCTGCTGAAGTGTCCAATTTTTAAATATTATAACGTTGGCAACCCGAACTGTAAGGTGCCTATTTTTACAACCCCAAAGATTAATTGCAGAAAGATCTGTTGTTTTAGCTAATTTGACACTTGAGCAACATATTCCCTAATCTTTTTCTGTCTCTGATCTAGTTTGTGGTCCCAGTATCATCATCAGTAGGTGACGTGTTTGGGCTTTTATGTTCTTTGCATTTGGACACTTCACTTACTGAGCCTCTTTGTAATGATATTGCCATAACATGGAGACTTCAGTTAGTCCTAACAATAATCACCTAGTATCCTGTTGGTTAATATCCCCTCTCAAATTTGACTTCAAGGCACATTCTTTATCTCATCACTCATCTCTACATAGAAATATTTTTAATCCTCAAATAGATTTTTTTAAAGAAATACCTGCTGCAGCCATAGTATTTCTGTCGTAGAATATGGATGTGCCTTTCATCAATGACAACTATCATTTTGGGAGGAAATGCACAGCATAGGACTAGCAGAAACTCATTCTGTATTTCACTGAATGGGAACAACAGGATACTTTGAAGGCTCTTTGACAGTTATTGAAGAGGATTTCAAGTTTGCATGGAAAGCTGTTTACACATTCCTGTTGTCCCCATTCATGGAGTAACTGAGGGCATTTATTAGTTCTGCTATATGTCACTTCCCCCAAAAAATGTTGGACTCCATGTTCTTTAATCTGACCCTCTGATCCGGACAGTGCCCTCGACCTGGGGCTGGAGTGGAACCAGCACTCTCTGGAAAGCAAAGGGCCTGCATTCCATTCCCAACCCCGTGAGTCAGTGGTTTTAAAACAAAAACTCTTGTGATTTTTGAAGGACCAACAGCACCAAAGTACAAGAGTGTTTTGTTGTGGGACAGTTACTGTTTAAAAACAATGGGGCTTTAATTTACATACACCAATACCAGAGATGTGCATTCAAATGGCCAGATAGAGGTCAAGCCTGCTAATACTGAATGTCCTCCACTCTCACAGGATCTGCATATGCACATTAGACATGCCTTGTCATGTGCAGCCAAAACCAGTCCCTGAATCTGTATTTTGCAATAATAAAGGAGTGAAATGACATATGTTCATGCCAGTTTGGTTTGGGCTAAAACATTACACTGAGTCATCTTAAAGTCTTAATTCCTGTTTCTTTAGGGAAAATACTGTGAGTTTATGCAATTTATTTTCAGGCTAGGAAGGTTTTAACTTCAACGATGCCCCTATGTACTATGATTTACATGCACTGCCCAACTTTCACTCATGAACTGAGTGGACAGTTTACGCCTCTTCTTTAGTTGTTGAATGTATTCAGTGGCTAAGAAATAAGCAACTAGTGGTCCGTGTCATATGAAACTGATGTGGGATTTTTGAATCCAGAGATTTACTAAGGCCTTGTCTACATTGCACAGTTTTGTCGGCAAAAGTTTTGTCGCCGACCAAAAAGCTCTAAAAGAAAATCCCTACTGCATGTTCACACTACGCTCCATCTGTCGGCAGAGGGCGGCCACATTTGGAGCACTAGCATCGCCAGTGAGATCAGTGCACTGCGGGTAGCTAGCCCACACTTCACCTCGCCACCTTCTGCCACTAGGTCTTGTGGGACAGTGGAGTAGATCGTAGCACATCATGAGTCAGGGCTCAATGTCCCATGAGCCATTGCTTTCCATCCCAGCATTCCATGTGCTCCCATCTTTGGTTCATGGCATTTTTCAATGGGCCTTGTTTGCTGTTCGCTCCACCATCTCTGTGCAAAAGGATGTGTTGCTTATTTCTTAGCCATCCTGCACTCTTCTGCTAGCTGTCAGTAACACATTGTGGATTGCAGTGTAGTTAATTGGGATGTTCCTGACTCAGCAGGATTCACAGTTGCCTGATGTACTGTCTGACATGGATAGGAGCAACATTAGATTACTTTTTGCATTCATGGAACAGCTGTCATTTTTGGGCTCAGGAAACTAGCATTGAGTGGTGAGAGTGCATTGTTCTGCAGATCTGGGATGACGAGCAGTAGTTTTGGATGCAGAAAGCCACTTTCCTGGATCTGTGTGCAGAGCTCTCCCCAGCCCTATCATGCAAGGACACCCAAATTAGAGCTGCCCTCTTGGTGGAGAAATGTGTGGCAATTGCAGTGTGGAAGCTGGCAGCTCCAGACTGCTACAATAGAATTATCAGCATTGGAAGGGACCTCAGGAGGTCATCTAGTCCAACCCCCTGCTCAAGGGAGGACCAATCCCCAAGCAGATTTTTGCCTGATATCCCTAAATGGCCCCCTCAAGGATTGAACTCACAACCCTGGGTTTAGCAAGCCAATGCTCAAACCAGTGAGCTATCCTTCCCCCCTGCAGTTGGTTATGCATCAATTTGGTGTTGGGAAGTCAATCATTGGGGCTGCATTAACACAAGTGTGCAAGTGCACAATTAATCGCATCCTGCTACGAAGGACCATGACTCTTGGCAATGTGGGTGAAATAGTGGATGGCTTTGCAGAGATGGGTTTCCCTAACTGCAGAGGGCAAGAGATGGCACACATATTCCAATTTTTGCACCAGACCACCTTGCGACAGAGTACATCAATAGGAAGGGGTACTTCTCTATGGTGTTGCAGGTGCTTGTGGGTCACCATGGGTGTTTCACTGACATCAACGCAGGGTGGTCCAGAAAGATTCATGACACACGTATCTTCAGCAGCCTGTACAGAAACCTGCAAGAGGGGGACTTCCTTTCCAGACCAAAAGATTACTGTGGGGGATGTTGAAATGCCCATAGTGATCCTGGGAGACCCACTGGCAATCAGCAGCACTTCCATCTTTCCTGGTCTGTGTCTAAGCCAGATAGCTTTCATTCAGGATCCCCTCGTCTGGGGGGCAGAGGGGGAATCCTGAATGAAAGCCATCTGTCTCACTTGAGTGAGATAGTTGTATGGCAGACTCATTAACTATGTGAACTTGAAGGGCTTAATGTTCATAGTAAGGCACATTTTATGTACTAAGTCAGACACAAACATTCTCTTCTACACCTTACAGATGGCCAAGATTCAGTCCTGCACCATTAATAGCTACTCAAAGCAAAGAGTCAGGAGAAGTCCATTATCTTGTGGCCCTGTAGAAACAGCAGTTTTATCCCACTGAGTATGGGAGATACTCAGCATCCCCATGGAAATGGCAGTATTGCTTTTGACCACACGTTAACCATCCTTAAAGACATGACATTTCTTACACCTAGAAAAGACATTTTAAGTAACCTCTGGAGAGGTTTCCCTCCGCACTTCCCTGGCCCAGCCCTGTAGAATTGAATTCATGGGAACTAAGGAACAGGCTTTAAGGCAGAGGGAAATAAGTAATTTTTTTCAAGGCACCTTTTGATACATTCCAAAGACCTTTGGGGGTGGTGGGAAGCCGCGGCCAGCACATCCATCGCCTGCACCACTTCCCGCCATCTCCATTGGCCTGGGACGGTGAACTGTGGCCAGTGGGAGCCGCGGTCCACTGAACCTGCCGATGTGGCAGGTAAATAAACCAGCCCAGCCCGCCAGGGTGCTTACCCTGGTGAGCCGCGTGCCAGAGGTTGCCGACTCCTGGTCTAAGTATTAGTCCAACACACCCATCCAGCTACAGGGCTGAAAGATGTCTGCATTCCAAGAGTTAAGCTCCAGTGAAGACACTCGGGTTACTCCTTTGCTAAAAGTAACCAAAAATTAGTAAACGTGTCCAAAGAACTGGGAATAGTGCAGAAAGTGTTAATTAAGTCAAGTATCAGAGGGGTAGCCGTGTTAGACATGCATCTGACGAAGTGCGTATTCACCCACGAAGGCTTATGCTCCAATACATTTGTTAGTCTATAAGGTGCCACAGGACTCTTTGTTGCTTTTTAATTGTCAGTGATACTCATTCCTCCAAGTCAGTAAGGTAAGGTATTATGTAAGGCTCCGGGTAGGTATTAAGAGGACACAATTACTGGAGGGTCAGTCTTTGAGATGAGCCACTTTTTTATTAAAGATCCCATGGCTTTTTCTGTAAAAGCATAGAACTTTTAACCCTAATGTCCCAGCCAAACTCCTATTCTGGTGATAGCATTCTGCATAACCAAGTTCCCCTTGGAGTTTAAT
This sequence comes from Mauremys mutica, assembly GCF_020497125.1. Lineage (NCBI taxonomy): Eukaryota > Metazoa > Chordata > Testudines > Geoemydidae > Mauremys > Mauremys mutica. The sequence continues at coordinate 301,374,400 of NC_059072.1, read as the reverse complement.
TGGCTACATTTTTTTATTTCCTTTCCTAAACTGATGTGTAATGTTGCTATGTGTTAAAATGTTGCATCTACCTCAGGGATCAAATATGGCATTTTCAGTGGCAGATAAAGCAATATCTGTGGACAGATTGTGTATCAGGCCTTGTCAACACTCAGGGAGAAGTCGATCTAAGATACGCAATTTGAGTTACGTGAATAGCGTAACTCAAGTCTACGTAGTTTAGATCTATTTACTGCAGGGTCCACACTACGCGATGTCAACAGGAGACGCTCTCCCGTTGACTCCCCCTACTCTTCTCGATCCGGTGGAGTACAAGAGTCGATGGGAGAGCGATCTGCAGTCGATTTAGCGAGTCTCACCGCGTGTCGATCCCCTGGTAAGTGTAGACAAGCCCTCAGATTAATGGCCCAATTTTTGCAAGATTGAGTTCTATATGTGTAAAGTGCTTTGGGATCCTTTACAAGATATTGCTATTCTATGCATGAAGCTACAGCTGCTATTTCAATTAAAGACAAATCTAAACCTAAGACTTACATTTTCAGCACAGCACTTAGAGATTCAGCCTTGCAACTGTCATTAACATTAATAATAATTGGCTGGAAGGAATTCTGGCTCACCACTCTGAAAATATATCCCATTTGTAGGGTATGTCTGCTTTCCAGATGTAATTTACTGCTAAAGTTATCGTAGTCTGGGAGGGACAGAAAAAGCCAAGATTATCCTGGCTTCTCTATACCATAATCATTGAAGCGTCGCTTTTAAGCATTTTGTGTGCTTAGGGGGACAATAAATTCTGCAGTAACAGAGGCTTTCGTGACTAAAAACATAACTGTGCTTCATAGTTTACATATTAGAAGCTTCTTCACCTAGTGGGGAAATTGTGTGATCAGCTACTACATTAAAGTAATACAATTGTAGATATGGGCCCTAGACTCAGAGTTTAGCTATAGATAACACAAATTATCACAATTACAAGTTATAGGCTTGATGTAGGAAATATTGGATGAAATCCTATGGTTTGTGTTATGAGGATCAGATTACCATAAAGGTCCCTTCTGGCTTTAAAGTCTATTATCTGGCCTTTATCCATGTTTGAGGGGGTTGGATCCAGGGATGTTTTTTCAGTCCACTCTAGAGAGACCAGGCTCAAAGATCAGATCCTCATCTGGATCTGAACTTTCCCAAAGTTCAGGTGTTTTGATCCTGGGCTTGGTTCAGGCCCATCTCTATTTAAATCACATCTATTATACCAGAAACACCATCCACATGGATGCTGAGGCCTCCCAAGACAATTAATCTTGTGCACTTCATTGCCATATCAGACAGAGCCACTATTAGCTCCACTAGAAAGATTTTGGTATTGAGAGGTTTATAGACCAGCGAGATGCCAGAGTTGCCTCTAGGCTTACAGAATAAATGAGCAGCCTCAATCCTGCATTTGGAACTCATGGCATGGAGTCCCGCTGACTAAAAGATCAAGGTGTATTCCTTTAATTCAGCCTGCTCTTACCTTTCTACCATTTATTTGATCACTATCAGTTTAGAGGACTGTACTCTGAAGTTTTAGTTGCAGGGTCAAATTCTTCTCTGTTACACCAGTATAAATTTAGAGTAACTTGCATTGAAACCAGTGGAGAGAGACTAGATTTGCACTAGTGTAACTGAGCAGAGTTTGGCCCATGATGTCTAAATATCTCCCCGAAAGTCACAGCTATCGTGATCTGTTGACTGTCTGTTTCAGGGTAAAAAGAAAAAAGTAAGATCAAGTAGCTCCCAGCTCTCAAAATATCTTGCCAACTTGAACAGTTTATACACCAGCTGAGTGACAGCAGTAGTTACGCAATGGATGTCTCAGCCCCAGCCTACAGAAGCCAAATTATTGCCAGAAACAAGCCCTTTCATACACAGGCGTAAATAGGCAATCTCTGATGAGCAATGCAGTGATTTACATAGTTCTGATCTATGGTTGCAAGTCATTTTGATTTAAGAGAAGTCATTCACAAGCAATACTGGGCTGCCAAAAGTGAGGATGAAAACATATGTGAGGATTTCCCACACAGGGTCTGTGGCAAAACTTCTGTGCTCCCAAGGTTCACATCTGGGTGTGCCTCTGTGCATGCAATTTATCTGCCTCATTTAGCAGCCATTCCCATCTCCAGACACTGCAGAACCATCCCAAATAGGCTTGACATGTCCCTAGATCATGAATATACTTATGAAAAATCACTGAACCTTTTTTTGTGTCTTTGGAATGCCTCCAATAGCGGCTTTGTTCTGTTTTGAATTCCCAGAGGAGGACACAAGTGGATCTCCCCCTTGCAAATGAGTCAATCGCCCAGACCGCTTTGTAGCTGCCAAAGACAATCCCTGAAAAGCCCAGCCACAGCCCGAGCCCTATCACATTAGAATCCGCAAGACTGGAGGAGTGCAAAAGGGACAATTCTAGTTATGGCTAATACGAGCATTTGATTGGGGGAAGGGTAGTGGGGGGGTCTGAATTTTGTGAAAAAAGGATCTGAAGGCTCAGCAAAGCAGAGAACCACTCATGCATGCTACATCCATATGGGATATTTTCCACTCTCCTAATCGCTTAATGAACCTGAGGACAAACCCTTCAACCAAAGAGCTGGGCAGCGGGGTGATACACTGCTGAAAGCAGAAGACTTCCAAGAGCACAGAGCAACTGTAGCGCCATTCCTTGGAGGCTGTCTCAGCCCCATGACTGAGCACCCCTAATGTGGCTACACTATGGATGACGACCAAGACCAAATAATCAGTGCAATGGCAGATCTTCTGATCCAGTGTCTGTGCCTCTCCTGCACCCACTCCTTGCATGCCACAGGGCAAGGAAAAAAATCTATGGAGCAGAGCAGATCACTGTCCCACAGAAAGCAGCCCCCATCCCCTGGAATCCCTTGTGCAGCAGAGAAGTCCTAATTCCTGGGGGAAGCTTCATGGTCAGAGAGGTAGGGGGTGGAAGAGGATGAAATCCATTCCCCTTCCATTGTGAAACTTCTTACCTTTCTAACTTGCAGGAAGGGCCGGTGCAAGGATGTTTCGCGCCCTAGGCGAAACTTCCATCTTGCGCCCTCCCCCCCCGCGCACCCGCCCTCAGGGGCACCTCCCCGCGGCAGCTCCCCCCCTCCACCCTGAGGCACCCCCCCTCCACAGCTCACCCCTGCTCTGCACCCTCACCTGCTACACTCTGCAGGGGTGAGCTGGGGCAGGGAGTTCCCCTGCGTGCCGCCCCCCCCACCTTACTTGCTGCAGTCGGCCCTCCCCATGCACCCCTGCCCCAGCTCCCTCTGCCTAAATGCCGGCGGCGACCGGGGCAGCCGAAGATCCGGCCGCTGCGGTCACCGCCGAAGAAAATTTCTTCTTCCTCTTATTCACTCCCAGTGGAGCATAAGGCGTCAACCATTCTCCTCCATTCATTTCGTTCTTGAGCGAGGCAGCAAATTTCATCCCACTTCATTCCCATGCCTTTCATTTCCTCTTCAATGGTCCTTCGCCACGTTCCCAATGGTCTACCTCTCCTCCTTCTTCCTTGTGGTGTCCATCGTAGGGCAATATGAGGGTGTCTATCAGCACCCATTCTCAACACATGCCCCAACCATCTCCATCTTTGTTGTTTGGCTTCATCCACTATGTTGTTAATGCCCGTTAATTGGCTCACTTCAACATTGGTGATACGCTGCGGCCAGTGTATGTTAAGAATTCGCCTAAGACACCTTCCTTCAAAACCCCGAAGCCGACTTTCTATCTTCTTGTTGGTCCTCCATGTTTCCGCCGCATAAAGCAACACAGAGCAGACGTTCGACCTGTAGATCTCTACCTTGGTTTCCATTTGCAAGATGGCCGACCTCCAAATGTTCTGAAGTCTATAGAATGCAGTTGCTGCAAGACCGATTCTGGTAGATATCTCCTTCTGAATATTACCATCAGCCGATATGTAACTACCAAGATATTTAAAATCGTTCACCTCCTCCAATTCTACGTCACATACTACTGTCATCGTCGAGCTGGCTGTTTTTACTTTCATTGTTTTGCTCTTACCGGCGTGGATATTAAGTCCCACGCACCTTGCTGCTCTACCTACTCTATCAGTCTTCTCTTGGAGGTCCATCTGAGAGCTTGAAATCAGGGCGATGTCATCCGCAAAGTCACAATCTTCAATATGACCAGAGGGTCCCCATGCGATCCCTCTTGGCCTATCTTCGGTGGCTTTCCGCATCACCCAGTCTATAACCACAAGAAATAGGATGGGCGAAATAACACATCCTTGTCTAACTCCCGTTCTCACATGGAAAGAACCAAAAGGGCTGAAGAAAATGGTGCCCCCTAAATGCCAGTGCCCTATGCGACCGCCTAGGTCGCCTAAATGGTTGCACCGGCCCTGCTTGCAGGATGCAAACTCACTGAAAGATCTCTGCAAGGAAAACCACCCCCCATAAAGACATTTTGAACTTGCTTTAGTATTGCCGAAGAAGCAGAAATAATCCACTTGGCTTTGTTTCCACAGTAGGATGAACCCTTAAATTATGTGCTTCCAAATTGATGTGATTTCACCAAGGATGTGCTACAATACCTTAAGGCCATTTAATCTTAAAAAGAACCATACACATTTGTTATTGCAGTGCTGTGTAAAGAACCCTAATAGCTTAAAACGACTGCTGAACTGGCAGCAACAGCAGTAGGTCGGGATTTTTAAGTCACTTCAGCTTCTCAGTCAGATCCATAAGGTTTCACAGTTCAGGGAATGAGCAGCATGCTCAGCTCTGAGTATTGAACAACCCCTGCTCGCTACAATTTTACCAATAAGAATCTCAAATATTACAGTTCAAATGATATAGCTTATCAAGTGTCATAAAAGCTGAAAAGAAATTTCCCCTGTATTTCCTTTACCATCTACGAATCTGTTGTTTAATGTATTATTGTGCTTTACTATGCATTTAAAGAGAAGTGTCACAACATCACCAGCCACTAACTGTGTGTTTTTCAAAGTTATTTAGGCCCTATCCTGCAATCTGAAGCTTTATGCCTGTGCAGAGTCCTACTGAAGTCAATGGGCCTCTATACAGGTACACAGGGCCCCTTGTGCAGAACATATTGAAGGATTAGAACCTGGATTGTTGTTGAACACTTTCTTTTGAAGTGTTTATATTACTGGTTTAAATATGTACGATGGTAGTGACAATCTTAAGGGAGGGGTCTAGTTCCACTTTTCCTACCATTCAAAATATGTCTGTCTGTAGGTTGTAACTGAATTTCATTTATCAGGGGTTCTTAACCTGGAGTGGCAGGAGAGGGTCAAAACCAGGTTTCAAAACAATTGCAACCACCTGTCCAGCCCTCTCGTACCATTTCATTTAAAATGAATCAGTTACATTTCTAGCCCCTCATTGTTGCAGAGACAACTTTGAAAACACGAGCCAGGTATAAATGGAGGTAGTGATGTCTGCCTGGATCTGCAGAGAGCCTGAAATAAAAATTCTAAGACATGGGGTCTCCTACCAAAGGCCACACCCTCCAAGGAGGTCACAAACAGGCAGTAGGTGGTCATGATTACTCTGCCCTTCCCACATTGTTCAATGAGAGGGGGGATCCCAGAGAGATGGAAGGAGGGCCCCAGGGGGATCTGGAATGGAAAAGGTTGAGAACCTTTGGTCAAAATAGTTGAGCACGAAACAAAGATTTATAATATATTTTCCCCCTCCTCAAAATAGATGAAAATATGAATATGATCGTAGATAATAAACTTTAAACTAGGTTCTGTGTTACTGTGGCTTAAACAAGCCAAGAAAAAAAACCCACAACATGCACTTGGGATGTTTGTGGATTTTCCATTTTTACTTCATAAGGAACAGCAGGAAGCTGTAATTTTGGCATTCAAATTAGTTGTTGCATTAGTGCTTCTTTATAAATGTAAATCATATTAGCATGATTATGTGCAAATAAAATTTGGATAACACTGAAACTAAAGAATATCCAAACAGGACCGAGTACAATGAAAGATTAACGGTAAGCTCTGGTTCTTGCAGAGCACTGCGGGGGAGAGCTTGGTACACCCACACATGTACTAATGTAAGCATTTTTTTAAAAAAACAGGGAGGCCTGTGGGGTTGCTAATTTGGATTTAACAAAAACAAATGATTAACATTTATCTTGGAAAAGTAGAAGCTATTCCTAAAGCCAAAGCTATGACAGCATTGACCCTTGCTGTTGGGAAATGGTCCGTATACCATCGAGAAAGCCACTTGAAAAAAATACCATTGGCTTAACAGTTACATATTGATAATGTATGTATAAAGCATGCATCATATGGTGCTCATTAAAACAATGAACTAGAGACAGAGCAAAATTTCCCCACCCAGTGTACCTTGAAGGCTAGCCTGCTGCTTCTCCACAGTTCCAGCTCTGGGTTTCTTCTCAAATCCTGGTTTTGTAGTGGGGACAATCACCAAAGAACAATACTCATTGGACTTGTGAACACAGGTTTTCAGAGGTGCAGGGCTCTCTGTGGAGGAAGGACGAGCTCAAAGCCACTTCCCGTGTTGCAGATGTTTTTGTTGCCATCCTGCCTCCCCCCAACCCTGACATTACCTCTAGGGGGAAAGGAGAAGAGGCACAGTGCCAATGATTAGTTTTAGTACAGACCCCTATTTATGTCATCTTGTGAGGAAGGAGGAAGCACAAAGCCAGCTCTGTCTAGTATTAGTTGCTCTTACACAGTTCAGATTCCAGACAGGTTCCTCCTGATGACATCTTCTTGCAGAATATGGGGGGTGAGGGTGTTAAGGGAGGTTTGTAAGTAGCTTCATTGCTTGGTTTTCTTATTGGTTTTTGAAAGTCGCTTTTTTGACATAGGCAGCATGCAATATTTCCCTTCCCCCCCTCCAGAGTGGTGGTTTCTCTCTCATTTACTCTTCCATTTCAGCATTAGGCCACAGAAAGAGAACTAGGAGAAGAGACTACCACAAAGTATTAAGGCATCCCAAGGTATGGCCCATTTTCTCAGGTCAAGTTTTCCCATTAGCAAAAGGGGAGGCTGCCGGTTAGATTTTTCCTTGAGGCAATTCCATGTACCCCACAATGGTTAGCTCATTAATTGGACAATATTGGGATTACTGGGAGTGAGATTACTTTGAATGGATTGGGAGGAGGGGGGAAGGGTTCCATACTGTGAAAGAGAAGCAAAATTAGTCACCTCTATCTCCAAACATCATCTGGGTAATAATACAGCAGCTCATGGGGAGAGGTTGCAAATAATGAGCACAAACACGACATTCAGAATGGACTGAAAGCAAGTAGGCTTTGTCTCTTGCATAGGTGCCGACTCCATGGGGGCTCTGGGGCTCCATGGGGGGCTCTGGGGCTGGCGTATCCATGCATCACTCTGGCCCCTCGGGAATGGTGTGATCAGCCAGGTTGAAGCAGGAGCAGGGCCTGCCCAGGCCACACTCCCTCAGGACCCACTTCCTCAGCATGGCCCCCTGCGTTGGACTGCTGAGCTCTTCCCCTGCCACAGGGGGCTGCTTCACCTTCCCTACTGGCAGGAGTGCTCCAGCAGGGCTGCGTGGGGCCGTCTCCCCCTAAGCCGGCCCTGGCCCTTGCCCATAGGTGCTGGAACTAGGGGTGCTGGGGGTGCTGCAGCACCCCCTGCCTTGAAGTGGTTTCCATCAGATCCACGGTTTACAGTTTTGTTCAATGGCTCTCAGCACCCCCACTGTACAAATTGTTCCAGCACCTCTGCTCCTGTTGGGACCCGGAAGCAGCAAACTTTGAATTTTTAGGCACCCCTAGAACGCCAGCGCCCCTAGGCACATGCGTACTGTACCTAATTGGAAATCCGGTCCTGGGGGCGGGAGAGGAGTTCAGTGAGATGCTAGGGCCACCAGAGATTACATACCTCATGTCATCCACTGACATGGCTCCCAAAGGCAGTGGCTGCCCCGGGGAGGGCAGGGGAAGGAACACTCTGGGGTGAGTTTGTCGCTGTTGAAAGATGACAGCCTTGGCCTGTATTATCTTTCCTTCCTAAACTATACAGCAGGGGTCGGCAACCTCTGGCACGCGGCTTGCCAGGGTAAGTGAGAAGTGGCGGCCAGCACATTCCCTCGCCCTGCGCCGCTTCCCACAGCCCCCATTAGCCTGGAGCGGTGAACCGCGGCCAGTGGGAGCTGCGATCGGCCAAACCTGCCGATGCAGCAGGTAAACAAACCAGCTTGGCCCGCCAGGGTGCTTACCCTGGCGAGCCACGTGCCAGAGGTTGCCAACCCCTGGTATACAGGATCCTCAGAGGGGAAGGCAGCATGTACATCCCATAACCTGCCTGCTCCCTCTATGCAGAGCCTTATTTGAGTCCAGGAAAAGGGGAGGGCCTTAGCATGGAGGCAGATGATACATGCATGTATTTCCCCCTGCCACATGGATGAAGGGGAAGATCCCTTCCACCCATGGGTCTATGGAGGTATGAGTAGATTCTTAGTTAATGTTGCTTTCATACAAAGCTCTCTTGGGTATACTTTTTAAGAGAGACGTTGAAGAGTCTGAAAGTCTTTAACAAAGCTATTTTTAACCTCTTAGGTCAGATTTTATGAAAAAGGGGCCTCACTTTTTGTATCTGCCCTTTGCAGCTAGGGGTAGTGTGGTCTAGTGCATTAAGCACACACCTGGAACCCCCAAGCTCTACTGTAGGTTCTAGTCTGAGTTCTGCCACCAGCTCTCTGTGTGGTCTGTCACCCAGCCTTTCCATGTTAGGCTCTCCTTTCTCTAACATGCCGTTTACATTTGCCTATCTCATAGGGTCATGTCTGACCAGGACTTTGACTGTGTACAGCTCCAAACTGCAAGAGCAATTACTTTATTTGGACACCCAACTTGTTGATTGCCCCACAAGTCAGATACCTGCACAGCTCAATCACAGAAGATGTGCCCACCAACAGTCACAGCTGTACACAGGAGGCCAAACTAAAGGTGGGCTGAAAATCCTAAACTTTGGGGGGTTTTTTGAGGTTAACAAAGCTAATGTGCTTTCTTCGCATTCGTATCTCGGAAACTGAGAGTGTATTGAGTTAAATCATTCATGTTTTAAATTCTTCCCCCTTTGCGTCTCTCTAAAACTAGGAACTGCACCTCCTTTATGAAATGATTGGGGTTTCTTGCCGTTTTCTTTATGTCTGGGTTTATCTCATCCTTGTCAAAGCATATAGGTTATGGGTATGTACTTAACTGCCTTATGTCAGCTCTGAAGATTTGATAATGTTGTAAAGTACTTTGAATATGAGAAGTGCCATACAAGTGGTAAATACTAGAGAAGCAGGGTGATTCAGTGTACAGGGCACTGGATAGGGACTCAGAAGACCTGGTTCTGCTATCAACCTGCTGTGCAACTTTGGACAAGTCACTTCACCTCTCTGTGCCTCTGTATCCCTTTCTAGCCTTATCTGTCTTGCCAATTTAGATTGTAATTTCTTCAGGACAACAATGTTCTTTTACATACGTACAGCACCTAGCACCCTGGAGCCCTGATCTTGATTATTATAAATAAATAATAATGAATTATACAACAGCGAGAGAGCCTTACACAAAGCATAGAGACCAGGAACAAAGGTACGTCTTCCCTTGGTGCTGGAGGTCTGATTCCAAGCTTGGGGAGACATTCCCACACTACCTCTGATCAAGCTAGTGTGCTAAAACAAGAGTGTATCTGGGGGAGTGGGAGCAGCTAGCCTAATGTCTCGGACAGGTGTATTCTTGGGGCAGCTAGCCCTTCCCACCACTCGCACTGCCACAGCTACACTAGCTCAACCAGAGGGAGAATGGGTATGTCCCTCAAACTGGGAATCACACCCCCAGCTCAAAGTGTGGATGTACCCCAAGTAAAGGAGAGGTGAACATTTGTGACTTCATCTTAAGAACTAGATACAACGTTAGAACGCACAACATTTGAAATTATTATTTTGTGTGTATTTTATTTATTATCGATTTAGTTATAGATGTTGCTCCCATCACAGATGACCATTTTTATTTTTAAGAAGTTGGTTTAGTTTAAAAAGTCCTTAATGAGTTTCAAATGGAGACAGCAGAGAGACATTACAAATACAAACTGCAATGCGTGTGTTGTGCATCACTGAAAGATCATTTCTCAGATCACTCATCCTTGTGTAAGTAAGAACTCTAGCTGTCAAGTTCAGTCACCTGTAATCCTAGAGATTGTACTTTGGTGGGGCTGTGGGGGCTCCAGCCACCAAGAAGAAAGAAGTGAAAGCAGAATCTAATTGAACATACACATGTTTTTATCATTTCAGGAGGAACAAGTGCTTCCCTCAAATTCTTATTTTTGTGTGCGCACACAGAGAGAGAGAGAGAGAAAGTTACATAAAGACAAAAAAGTGAAACCTTGACAATTCTACCAGGTACATTGAATTAAGCATGCATGACTGGAGATGGAAACTTCCTTTCTCCTACACAAGACAAGTATAAAACTTAATCTTTCCTCACCAGCATGAAAGACAGTGTTAATTAAAACTGTGGTTAAAACACCATACAAGAAGGGAAAAAATGAGAGTGTAGGCTAGAGGAGACTGTATGAAATCCGATCTCAGAAAGACCCAGCAAATAAAGCCCCTTTCTTATTTTATTGCTTTTCAGTGCTTAATGCTGGACTAGTGCACCCAAAGAATAGACAAGGATAAGCCTGTAATTCACCAGGACACACTGGCAGTCAAAGAAGGAAACAGTGAGAGCAGTGTGACTCCACAGCCACATTCATTCACTGAGGCACTATGTAAATAGGAAACTGGGTCATCCTCCATTATACAGCAAGGGGCCAACATTGTTGGGGAAGACTGGAGTCCGGAAAGTAAGAGTTTAAAAGCTTGTTAAATATGCACTGTATTTACTTGTGTACCTTTTCTGAGAGCAATGTGTTCAGTGTCGAATGCTAGCCAGGACGAGAGGGGTGGAGTTGTGGGGAGAATTTGGTGACATTTTGGAACTCTCTCCTTGGTCCAAGATAATCTAAATTAGCTGGACTGTAGGGCCGGTTGTGAAGCTTGTCCATTTCCACAAGCTTCCACAAACTGAGGATTCATTTCTATTGATTTTGTTAAATACAAAGGAAGGGAGAAAAACCAAACCACTTAAAGAGAATATATGGATATCGTCTTGTAATAGCAGCTACCTGAAGGGCAGGTGAGAGTATTTAATTAGCATTTACAAAGCCCTCTGAGGACCCCTAATATGCACTTGCAGTAATAGTATTAATGCATTTTGAAGCGATTCTAATAGGCCTGATTTTCAGAAGCGCTGCAAGTCCACGGGCAGTGGGGTTACCCAGCAGCATCCTCTGGAAAGCAGCCCCCCACTTTGCTCAGTTTAGTTTCACATGCCTGTGACTCATAGAGAAATAAACCAAAGAGTTTTCTAAGGGCAGGTCTACACTACCGGTTAAGTCGATCTAACTTACATGGCTCAGGGATGTGCAAAATCCCCCCTGGCACCTCCAAACTACACAAGTTCCGTGCTGGCCACACTGGCACTATGTTGGCGGGAGACGCTTTCTTGACGACCTAGCTTCCGCTTCTCACCGAGGTTGAGTAATAATGCCAATGGGAGAGCAGTCTCCCGTCGGCACAGCACCACAGGTGCTGGAACAATTTTTATAGTGGGGGTGCTGAGAGACATGAAACAAAACTGTAAACCCTGTAATGATGGAAACCACTTCAAAACAGGGGGTGCTACTGCACCCCACCCTTAGTTCCAGCACCTATGCACAGGGCATCTTCACCAGACGCACTGTGTCGGTGCAGCTGCGCTGCTGTAGTGCTGTACTGTACACCTGCCCTCAGAGGTACTATAAACGTAATTCCCCTTTATAAAAGTTCCTTTCTCCAGTGCTCCGGACACACCTGCACTCATTATAAACTATTAAGAACAATTTGGACCAATGTCCAACAAAGTGAGGCCTCTTAGACCACAATCCCCCTCATAGCTCTAAAGCTTGAATTCATTCACCACCACCACCACCACCACCACCAACCACTTCCTCAGCAGCATTCTGTTCTCCTGAGGGGAAGCACCGAGAACTAACTAGATCCACAAAGGTACTTAGGTACCGCAACGCCTAATACTCTAGCTGCCCTGCTGCACAGTGGAATCCTCAGCCCTGCGTTAGGGCACCCAGCTGTCCCATTCAATGCATGGGGGGAGCTAGGTCCCCAAGAAAGGGATCCTCAGAAGCCAAAAAAGCTGATGGGGGCACTGCCTAAAGTGGTCAGGAGTGAAATGAAGAGGGAAAAGGCGGGGCTCAGGCCCAGATCAGCAAAAGATATTTAGGTACCTAACTCCCATTTATCTGGACCTCTAGGTGCCTGACTGATGAGCAGCACCTCTCTCCACTCAGGATTCTCAGCTGCGAACCCCCTCCTGGAGTCAGATGCCTAAGCCAGGTCAGCCACTTAGGTAGCCTATGTGTTAGAAGCCAAAACTGAGGCCTTTCTCATGAAAAACAAGGGAAAGAGATCCACCCCAGAATACTCCATAGCTTGCTGGTTAGGGCACTCACCTGGGATTTGAGAGACATCAGTTCCAACTCAGATAGAGCAGGGATTCAAACCCAGGTTTCCCATATCTGTCCCCTAACCACTATGCCAGGACAGACAGATGGATGCCAGCACATGTTTGCCCCAACTGTCTTCAGTGGCAGGTATCAGGTATTAGACATGCTCTGAGAACAGCTATGGATTGCGTGCCACTGGCGAGATAGGGAGGGGAGTGCCTAGTTTGAGAATCCCTCTTTGGGGCCACCAGGGATTTGGCTTCAGCGAGGGCTCCAAGCAGCTTGTTAGCTGCGGGGCAGCATCAGTGCTAAGCCGAGACGACCCATGCCTGCCGATAGCAGGGGGGACAGAGTGAGGGCAGCCGGCTTCAGCAGGGTTACTGAGCATGCTCAGTCCATGTGATGTGTGCATGCTTAGTACAAGCCAAAGAGCAAAAATGGAGGGTGGCACGTGACGCTATATGTGCCCCCCCCCCAAGCCTTCTTGGATTTTGCGCATGTCTACCAGTGGAAACTTTGGTACCTAAGGCACCTACAGGGTTAGGCAGAAGCTGAGTAGTGGTTTTGAGAATGTCAGTGGCACCTAAAGGGTGGACTTAGGTGACTAAACACCTGTGTGGCTCTTGCCTTTAGTGACTAAGGCCCGGATCATTGGCCTAAGTGACTTGCCTAAAGTCACACACAGTCAGTGGCTAAATAGGGAATGGAACCTGGGTCTCCCTAACCAGTGGGCATCTCTATTCTCCACCAGAATTCAAGTCTGACACCCCCCCACACACACCAACACGCAAGTCAAATTCTAGTTAAATAGTTTTAGGCAGCTTTTCACATTGTTTTCTCTCCAAAGTAATTGTCTATAGTCAAGAAACAGTGTTGTTTCTTTGCTACTGTGCTCACCTAATTTTAGTCACATGCTAAGAACTGAGAGAGGGGGAAAGGGATTTTTAAAAATAAAATGTTCTCCAGTTGAGTATTCAACTCTCATAACTGTTCCTGTCGTAAACTGCAGAATGTCCCTTTGGAACTGGCTTTCTATCGACTGGAGCTGTTTGGGGCATGCAGTAATAACAATCGCTATGTTTCATTACATTGCTGATCCTCCTCCAGCTATGAACACTGAACTCATCCAACATGGAAAAGAAAAATCTGTTTAACAAGCTGTAAAACCAATATAAAAGCTAGTATTTCACAGCAAGACAGTAAAAGGGAGGGGCATTAAATTTCTGATATAGAAACCAAGCCCAGCTAAACCACATCTGACTTTCCCAAGGGACTTAAGATCTAAAAGTCAAAGACATATTAGAAAAACAGTACAGTGCACTAAAGAGTTTATAGGCTATTGTGATGTGCCTGCCATTATATATTATATTAAGTACATATTGTTCTCCATTGTACAGAAGATAATTATTTGGCCCATTTGAGAGATTTTAAAAAATGAAGAAAGTATACTTTTAACAAGACTGTATACTTTATTTCACCTAATTAAATGTCTTTGCATGTCTTATTTTTCCAAGTGGGAAAGCTATGAAGAAAAAGTAGCATCTGAGGGTCTGATCCTACAAATGCTGTGATTACTAAGCCTGGCACTTACCACTTGGAGTAGTGACTTTGGTGGAATTACTCACAGTAGTAAGTATTTGCAGAATCAGGTCCTAAGAGCCTAGTACTGCTCCCATTGACTTCTGTGGGAGCAGGAATAAACCATATAATTTCAATAATCATTTCGCCGTTCATGGAAGTGCAGGTAGACGTCTAACAATTTAGGAATAGACATGAAGATTATATTAGCTATGACTGGATGAGAGAGGACTTTAGTTTGGCAGAATGTAATTACTCAAGAACATAAGAATTGCCATACTGGTTCGGCCCAAGGGTCCATCTAGGCCAGTGTCCTGTCTTCTGACAGTAGGCAATGCCAGGTGCTTCAGAGGGAATGAACATAACAGGTAATCATCAAGTGAGCCATCCTCTGTCAGCTATTCCCACCTCCTGTCAAACAGAGGCTAGGGACACCATTCCTGCCCATTCTGACTAATACCCATTGATGGATTATGAACTTATCTAATTCTTTTTTCAGCCCTGTTATAGTCTTGGCCTTCACAACATCCTCTGGCAAAGAATTCCACAGGTTGACTGTGTGTTGTGTGAAAAAAAATACTTCCTTTTGTTAGTTTTAAACTTGCTGCCTATTAATTTAATGTGGTGACCCATAGTTCTTGTGTTATGAGGAGGAGTAAATAACACTTCCTTATTTACTTTCTTACATCAGTCATGATTTTATAGACCTCTATCATATCTCCCCTAAGTCATCTCTTTTCCAAGCTAAAAAGTCTCAGTCTTATTAATCTCTCCTCATACAGCAGCTGTTCCATACCCCTAATAATTTTTGTTGCCCTTTTCTGAACCTTTTACAAGTGAAATATGTCTTTTTTAAGATGGGGTGACCAAATCTGCACACAGTATTCAAGATGTGGGTGTACCATGGATTTATAGAAAGGCAATATGATATTTTCTTTCTTATTATCTTTCCTTTCCCAAATGATTCCCAACATTCTGTTCACTTTTTTGACTGCTGCTGCACATTGAGTGGCTGTTTTCAGAGAACTATCCACAATGACTCCAAGATCTCTTTCTTGAGTGGTAACAGCTAATTTAGACCCCATCAATTTATATGTATAGTTGGGATTATGTTTACTCAGACTGGAATTTAGCCTGGGAAATTACAAATAACAAAAAGTGTTACAGGATCTTAAATAAGTACAAGTGGCCAGGACCTCAGATTTATGTCTTGTGTGAAAGATGATCACCTCAAATTGTGGGAGGTTCTGAAACATTGAACAAGCTGTCAGTCTAGTTACATGTTTACAAAGGGTTCAATCCAGACTCCAATGAAGTTAATGGACATTTTTGCCATTAACTTCAGTGACATGAGAATATGGTCTTCAGTAAATAAGCCATTAATTATGGTTATCTATAATTAAGTTACTAGTGGCCTATTACTATGTGGAGATTTACAAAGCACTTAAAAATAATGTTCCAAACAATTTGGTATGTTTGAAGATTGGTGAACATGCATGTGTCCCAAATCAGACCAGACAAATTTGGTGGGTTCAAAAGTTGAATTCAAACTCAAACATTTTAAGGTTCATATTCCATGATGTGAAAGAAAAAGCAGAGAGGAATAAATGAACTGACTACCCCTATCTCTACTACAAATTTCTTGTGTGATGCTGGGCAAGTCATCTAAATCAGACTTTTCACAGATGGTCGCTACTTGTGTTTTCCTCATTTTCTGTGTACCTAACTTAATACCCTGGTGTCTAATTTACAGAAGCACTGATTATAGTGGGAGGTACAACAATCTGATGTGAGAAAAGTGGTTGGTTATGATCCAAAAGTACATGATGTTCAAACTAAATGTTAAAACAATTAGCACTTGAGCTATTATGTTAGAAGAATGGGTATATACTCTACTTGTTGCACTGTTACTGAACTCAGATGGTTTGAGGTGTTGGGGATGAGACTTGTTCCTTACCACTGGTCCCTCAGATCACATTTTTTGTGTTTCCCAATCTCTTATAAACTTTGGGCCTGGAATTGAGATCCAAAACTGTCTCACCCCATTTCCTTGTTTACGTATGTAGTAATTGAAATATTTTAGTTATACTTGTTAGAGCAGGGTCGGCAACCTCTGGCACACGGCTCACCAGGGTAAGCACCCTGGCGGGCTGGGCCAGTTTGTTTACCTGCCGCATCAGCAGGTTCGCAGTCCCAGGCCAATGGGGGCTGCAGGAAGTGCCGCGGGATGAGGGACATACTGGCTACGGCTTCCTGCAGCCCTCATTGGTCTGGGACGGCGAACCGCGGCCAGTGGGAGCCGCGATTGGCTGAACCTGCCGACGTGGCAGGTAAACAAACTGGCCCGGCCCGCCAGGGTGCTTACCCTGGTGAGCCGCGTGCCAGAGGTTGCCGACCTCTGTGTTGGAGAGACACTTTGCTAGGCACCTAGATTTGTAAGGCTTGATTCATATTCATTACTGCAATAACACCTCAAGAGGAGTTTAAAATATAGTCCATTCCTTACCTCATATTATGTGAAGTTAATCTGTAAATTTGGGGCTAAAATCAGACAATGACTTGCTGGTATGCCTGTGTGTATCATAACATTCTTCCCAGCCTAGGTTTTGGGAGCATTAGAAATGCTTTATCTCTATAGTACCTAATTGCTGAATACTGAGCAACTTTCTTAGGAAAAAGAATACTGCATTGACAGATAAGTTGGCATCAAAGAAAAACAGACTATTACTTACTAAACTCAGTTCTCAAACTGAAAAATTTGATTGGAGAACAGAAGGTGTGGAAGTGAACCTCGCTTATGCTCTCCCTCCCATCTGGCCATCACTTGATGGAATGGTACAGGATAAGTCAGGGCTAGGAAAATAAGTGTCTTCAATTGAGCAGCTACAAGAGGATGTTTTCATACCATCATTTCAGGATGGGGTCCCTTTAAAAGGAAGGACTGGTGCATAGTTAAGCCTTGTTCTCAGAAGCGGATGTTTATAGAGGTAAAATACACACAGAAAGTCCTCTAGAAGGCAGAAGTAATCATGTCTGCAAATAATGTTTTTAACTGCCAAGCTCTGTGTGGCTTGAAAGCGTGTCCCTTTCACCGACAGAAGTTGGTTCAGTAAAAGATACTACCTCACCCACCTTGTCTCTCTAATATCCTGGAACCAACACCGCAAACATTAATGTGTCACTTTAAAGGCTTATCGTCCACTCCTGGCTTTCAGTGTGAAGCACAAGGAATTTAGTAGTAAAATGGGGAATGTTCCACCTTATGCAGAACTCTGAGGAAGTGTGGAGGGTTTGCTAGATGCAAACAGCTGTTTTCTAAAACTGACCAGCTCAACAATCAGAAAGCTATTTCCATCTCTGTGGGGTCTGAGAAAAATGGCTGTCTTATGTAAGGTTCATTTAATCAAAAGGGCTTGGGAATGTTAGGACATCTGCTAGTCTGTTGGAGTGAAATTTTCAGTAGCACAGCTGGTGGTTGTGCTTGGAAACAGTGAATATTATAAAACCAATATGGCTGCAGCAGCTCTTGAATTAAATCCGATATTAGCATCACAAACTGCATATGCTCCATGGGAAAACTCCTGTTTTCTGTATGAATTTACTGATTTCGTTTCAGCTTGGCTTGCAGTTCTGCCAGTCTAAATGACAAGATAAAAATGACGTAACCTAATATTGTTTGTTATTTCTCATTAGTTTAGCATTTCTGTTATTTTGTAAAATAGAACATTTTGGGCTCCCTTCTTCTTATGGCTCCTCAGTCATCAATTAGTTAGTTAGTACCCATTACATCTCTGGCATTTAGGGAAGCGACAAAACTCCTCCACTCCTGTCTGTTTCTGGCAAGTCTTTCAATGGTTCCCCAGCTGTGCTCCAGGTTTTTCAGCTTGGCTTCCACAGCTCTTCACCATGTTGTTTTTGGTTGGCCTCATTTTCGCTTGCCTTCAGGTGTCCATCTTAGTGCTATTATGGTGATGGAATCAGTTTCCATCTGAAGCACATGGCCAATCCATCTCCAACACCTCCTGGTAATGATGGTGCTCAGATCCTCTTCGCTGCACTGTGTCAATAGATCTTTGTTTGAGATTGTTCTGGGCCAAAAGATATGGAGGATTTCTCTGGGGCAGGTTACATGGAACAAAGACCGTTTGGGCATATCATGCTTTTTCATTCCCCAGCATTCTGCACTATAAAGTAGTGTTGAAAGTACACAGCTTTCAAAAGTCTTAAGTTTGGTTTTGGTGTTGTATTTTGTTGATTTCCAGACTATATTTAAGCTCATGAAGGTGTTCCTGGATTTATTGATTCTATTCCGGCTGTCCTGGCTTGTTCCACTGTCTTGGCTAATGGTGATGCCCAAGTATGTGAATGTTTCTACATCAGTGAGAACGTGATCTTCTATACATACTGGTGATGGTGACTCAATATTAAGGCTGAAAGCCTCAGTCATCAGGCAAGCATTTAAAGCTGGTTTGTCAGCATTAGACTGGGGCTGGCCATATCAGTCAGCACAGAGCACTCTTACAGGAGGTCTGTTCTGTTCTCTAGAAGAAAATTATAGATCACTTCCCCCTAAAAAAATCACAAACTAAAGACGTGGTTCTCCATTCCACGGAGGTACACACATCTCATTGGTATCAGTTGGAGACTTGGGAATACCTGGAATATGGGATCAGGCCCTAAACTTAGGAGTGAATACGTCTCTGTCAAAATCTTTGTTTTTCTATAGCTAATGTTGCTGTTGTACTAAGCATTTAAATATTTGGCTATGGTCTTTACATTTTAATATGAGAAAATATTGTTAAGGCATGTCCATATCTTGATGGTTCGGCAAGTTCTTGCTAGTGTAGAAACATAAAAGGTAGAATTTTGTAATTGTCCTAACGATAGAGTAGTGAATAACAACTTCATTGGCCTGGGTTGTGTACCTGTCCAGTTTGATGGGACCTAAGGAAACTCTGAGGATAGTTGCTAGGACTGCAGCATGTGGACTGCAGGCAGTCTATACCCTAAAAGGGTTAAATTTGCAAAGAATGTAAAGGCTTAGCTGCAGAAATCTTTAACTGAAGTTATACAGCACATCACACAATGCTGCCAGACACAGCTGTGGGAGAGAAAGAGAGAGAGAGAGTGTATGTGTGTGGGGGAGGAGGGATGTCAGTCTCCATTGCTGGGTCACCAAGCTTAGGTGAAGTCAATGAAGACTTAACCCCTACCATGTAACAGGGACATCACTTTCTGTAACCCTGACCCATGTCATTTGACTGAAAATAAAGTCCTGTCTCTTATGAGCGTTCGTGTGTCACAGCTTTATTAGATAAATAATCTGCTCTGCAGGTCCTCTGCCACTTTGGAGAGACCAGAATGGGGACAGTTTTACTTCTGGCTGCACTTTTTCTGCTTTTGCTTAGGCATGGTGGCAAGCAGAACTTGGTCCGAAATATGCAACATTTCAAAAGTACATACTTATAAGAGGTGTTAGTATACAAATATCACTCCCTTAATGTGGTGTTCTGGGCAAGCATTGTTTGTGCAGTACCTAGCATATTTTGGGTGTTACCATATTATACACTAATTAAACACAAAAACTACATTAAAAGATCATTGTTAAGGTTGCAAAGTCAACCCTCCAAAAGTTAGGCAATTCCAGTGTGATGGGGTGTAGACCTCACACTGTCAGAGAAAGAGTTAACTAGAGCAATTAGTGCAATGGGTTGCACCTGGAAGGTGGGCCAGGCCCTATTTAGGATTAGGCCCAGATGGGGAGGAGCTGAGTGATTAATAAAAAAAGCACTTCAGGGTAGTAGAAGAGAGGCTCATGGGGAGAGTAGGCCTTGGGCTGTTCTCCCAAGAAGGGAGTTCTGGTGAAAGACCAGGATGGATACTGGGAATCCACAAGAGTGGTGTGAGCTCCTGTGGTGAGCCTTGACAAAAGGGTAAGACCTCGGGGAGGCTGTCTGGGAGCTGGGTTTCTGGAGGAAAGAGACATGGATATTCAAAGTGGCAGACAGGAACCAGGCCTCCAGGGAAAAAGTGCTGGGAAGTGTTGCTCAGTACAGGAGCTGGAAAGAACTCTGCAGAGTCTGGGGGAAGGGGCTGGCAAAAAGGGCCTAGAGACAGGCTAAGCTAGGAAGTAGCAAGGAGTCTAAGGAAGCAGACCCTATCTGCTTGCTACAGGGTCCCTGTACTGCATCCAGAGTAGCAGGGGGGGCCTGAGGTCCCTCTCTGGACATCAGAGAAGCTTGTGTGAATGCCCCTTGACTAGTTATTTAATTAAAGTGGAACAACTTCAATAAGAGAGATTGAGACACCCACATCAGAACAGTCCAATCTTTCTTATTGAAGTTGTTCTACTTAATTAATTAGTTGAATAGCTAGTGACTAGGACACTCACCTGAGGTGGCAAATCCCTGTTCATGTCCCTTTTCCCCCTTCTGGAGAAGGAGGAGGGACTTAAACTGGGGGTGTCCCACATCCTTGGTTAATACTCTATCCACTAAGCTAAAGGTTACCATGGAGATCCTTTGCTGGCTACTTTGTGACTTAGACATTTTGCCACATTTCTTCCCCAGGCTCCAGGATCACAAGCAGCGAGAGGTGCCTCACTGAAGCCTGGATTTAGGTGCCTATCGCTGTGAGAGGAGTGGCCTTTCCTCAGTGTCTCCCATTGGCTAGTTCAGGTTGCACGCTGGCTGTGGGGAGTCTAAAGTGCCTGCCTCTTCCCATCAATTGTACAGGGAGCCTAGGTGCCTCACTCAGGTTTTGTGGATCAGAGTGACTTTTCTAGACAGAGTTGCAACGCTCAGGATTGCAGTACCTATGGCCTTTCATGGATCTGAGCCAGGGAGATTAAGGTCAAAAGAATCTGCTAACATAGTGTGCTGCAAATCAGGGTGGGACCTGACTTTTTCAGAACACTTGGCATTATATAGTGCTTTATCTTCACAGCTCAGCTCCTATTGACTTGTGTTGTGGCTGTGAGTGACCAGGGAATCAGTTACAAAATGGAGCTGGTGAAACTGAGGTCATTTTTTCAAGTTGTGTAAATATTTTTTCCAAAATATATCTAATGATATTACTTAAAATAACAAAAAGGGAAGATATTTTTTTCTTATCTGCTAAAGGCATAGAACTTCTCCCAAAAGACAGCACTTTCAGATTCAGCCAGATCAAGGAATCCCCTTCACTGAGCATATTAGAAACATTCCCTTAGAGTTGGAACACAGAGCTTCACTAGGATTCAAGAATTTAAATGGGACAGGCCATATTCTCCTCTCAGTTATACTAGGGTAGCCAAAAGGAAAATTTGTTCCTGAAGGTTTGAATTTTCATATTGTTCCTCCTTTGCCAGAGCAAGCATGCCTAATGCCTCAGCTTGATTTTTTTTCCTACTGTGCAGTAGCCAAATGAACAGATATTAGAAGATCTTAGGCATGATTACAAGTGTTACTTTCCTGAATTGGATTCTTTTCACTAGGTACAGATTTTGAAATTCCTTAAGTGCAACAGCTAAAGCAATTCTTTATGGATATTTTTGCTTCATCATCTGCCTGGAATTACATGCTAACCTTCCATTTTAAGTTTCTACTTTAATTGTTTCATCTGTCTGAGTTTAAATTCTGCTTCAACACTGTTGAAACCAGTTTTCTCCAATCTACACTCCAATGGGAAGATTACCTCTCTAGTCTGCAGCAGAAAATTTAAAGGGATGGGCTTTTAAACAAACACCATCTTGCATTTACTTTTAAAGGGTGTTTCCAGGT
Source organism: Mauremys mutica (assembly GCF_020497125.1). Taxonomy (NCBI): domain Eukaryota; kingdom Metazoa; phylum Chordata; order Testudines; family Geoemydidae; genus Mauremys; species Mauremys mutica. The sequence goes on along the minus strand of NC_059072.1, from coordinate 301,352,500 downwards.
TTTAGGCAGGGCTTTTACCTGAGCTGGTAGTGAGACAGTAAATCAAAACTCTCACAAGGGAGGTGGGACTGGCAAATGAAAAGAACCTACTCCTAACTCACAGCATGACAGGAGAGTCTGTCTTTGGAGAAGGAGTGGGCAAGGAACCCATAGTAGGAAATCAGGGGCACGGGACTTTACGGAGACAATGGGCCTGGGACAATAGATCTCACATCAGCTTTACTCCATTGACTTCAGTTTAATTACATCAGTGTGAGATCAGGATCAGGCACTATCGACTTGAAGGGACCAGTTCATCCATCCTCCTGAGCTGAGCTTGAAGCAGAGATTGCATCTTTCCTGTCCAAAATGGCTTCTGGCAAGTCCCAGGACACCAGTGCAGTTTACAAGGAGCAGCCTGCACCTTAACTGGCACCCCCCACCTGCAAAGGCCTCTGTGGGCCCATTTCCACCACTAGGAATAAATTGAGATATAAGAACATTCTAGCATAGGTGGGTGGTGAAAATATTCTTTGGGGTGCCAGGGCTAAGCCTGCCCTCCACTCATCCCGCAGTGGCAGCTCCTGTCTGGCTGGGCTGGGCCCAGCTCCCCCTCCAGATGGTTGGCTCTCAACACTCGTAGATTCAGAGGAACCTGCCAGGAAGACCTGACATGTGCCTCTATATGCAGGCAGGGCCATATCCCTGCAATGCTATGCCCCGTCCCCTCTCCTGGTATCCTGAACACAGGGTCTCAGGAGCTCCACCATCCCTTGGGACTCCCCTTCCTTCCTGGGACACCCCTTTCCATCCTTCATCTCAGAATCCCTCCTTCCCTCAGGACTCCACTTCCCCTGGGATTCCCCCATCACCTCAGAATCACCCCATTCCTTCCTCAGGAACTCTCCTTCTCCCCCAGTCCTTTCACAATCTTCTCCCCTTCCTCCTGTTGCCTCCAAATCTCCCCTCTCCTTCCAGGACTCGCTTCCCCCATCACCTCAGGCTCTCTTCCCCCCCACCCCCTGGACTCTCCTTTCCTCCCCAGTCCCTCCCCACTTCCTGGACTCTTGCCCCCAACCCAGTGAACCTTTCTGGGAAGCGCCACTCAGGAGCCAGCACCATCTGCCAGGAATCAAGTTTGCAGGTAGGGGCCTTACGAAGGCCTGTCTACCCAGGGCCAGCTCCAGGCACCAGCCGAGCAAGCTGATGCTTGGGGCGGCAGATTCCAAGGGGTGGCTTCCCTCCAAACCTCCTTTTTTTTTCTTTTTGTGCTTCGCTGCGTCCGCTGCCCCTGCAGGTTTTTTTCTTTTGGTTTGCTGCTCCTGCCGCCCTGTAGGGGGCGGCGGCGTGGAGGAGGGGAGCTGCTGGGAGCAGTGCCAGGTCTGCAGCAAGCCCGGCACGCAGACCGCGTCCTTCTCTGCCTGCCAACCGGAGCGGTGTGGAGCCCTCCCAGCAGATGGCGCAGCGGGAGGGGCTGCATGGCGAGTGCCCAGCTTAAGGAAGCTCTAGCTGCCCCCTTCTCTCTTCGCCCCCCCCCCCCCAGCTAGAGTAGGCACACTGCTGCCCGGGGTCTGCAGGGCTGGGAGTCCCTCTGCACCCGCGCTCCCACCACCCCGCAGGTATTATTTTTCTTTTTGTTTTCTTCTTTTTTCTTCCCTTTGCTGTTCTGGCTGGCCGGCAGGCAGGTTTGTTTCATGCCCACCCCCACCCCCCTTCGTTACTCCAACCGGCCGGCAGGTTTCCCGGAATTCCCGCCCCGCCTTTGCTGCTCCAGCTGGGCGGCAGGTTGGTTTCCTGCCCCTTCCCCCCCTTTGCTGCTCCAGCCGGGCGGCAGGTTGTCCCCCGCCCCTGCCTTTGCTGTTCCGGTTGCTGGCCAGGTGTGTGGTTTTTTTGTTTTGTTTTTTGCTTGGGGTGGCAAAAAAGCCAGAGCCGGCCCTGTGTCTACCCCACTGCCCTCCAGGGCCCTGGCACCACTGGATGTGGGGTTTTACCTGCTGAGCTGGGTATGTGCACAGATGGCAGCTGACTCAGAAAAATAGAGTAGGTGAGACTGAGCCCCCATTAGCCACTCACCACTATGCATCCTGGCCATATCCCCTCCTTCCCCCAACACATCTCTGATATGCCTTTCGCCTCATGGGCTGTGGCAGATGGGATGTTGAGATAGCCATGCCAGCTCTATGCTTGCCAGGAGCCCCCCCAAAGTCCAGGAAGCCATTAGGGTGGCTTTACAGCCCCTTCATGCTTTCATAACAGAGAAACATCACATCACTGAAGTTGGTCTTAAGGTCACATTTAGATTTTTTTCAAGGTATTTCTCCACTCAGCGTTGTAAGTACTGTAAGGACCTGATACTTAAAGGTACTTACACATTTCTCCCCTCAGAATTGCAATGCCTGACCTGTCCCTGCCACCTCATGGAATCCTCAGCCCAGATTTAGGTGCCACATGGGGCAAGAGAGGCACCTGAGGAAGGGATCCTCAAAAGCCAGCTAGCTGAGTAGGGTGCCAACTAAGCTAACTGGGAGTGAAATGAAGAAGCAAGGGGAGGGGCTTAGGTCCAAATCCTCAAAGATATTTAGGTGCCTAATTCCCATTGATCTGGATCTTTTCCAGCTAGCTGAGAGGTAGGCATCTCCCTCCTAATCAATAAGCCTGGTGTTTAGGTTACTGGGAGAAGGGATTTGAATCCAGGTCTGCCATATTGTAGGGAAGACTGGGCTGGGATGTTGAACTTTGTTTGTTAGAGATGTTCCACTTCATATAAATAGCTAAATATTTCTTGGAAGAGGGCTTGAACCTAGGTCTCCTATGTCTTAAATGGGTGCCCTAATCACAGGACTACAGCATCAGGCCAGCTCTAATTTTCTCTGGCCCAACAAATGTTTATTTATATAAAGTAGACCAGCTTCAACAGGAGAGGTCAAGAGGCCTCTATCCTAGAACAGCCTTGGATTTAGGGTACTCAGCTAGATGTAGCAAACATGGGTTCAAAGTCCCTACTCCAAATCACACAACCAAAGGAGTTGAACCCGGGTCTCTCACACCCCCAGAAGGAGAGAGTACATACTGAAAACATTGCTATCTCGTAGGGCTGTCAATTAATCAGTTAACTCAAGTGATTTTAAAAAATTATGATTAATTGCAGTTTTATAATAATCTTTTTGGATGGTTTTTCTACATTTTCAAATATATTGATTTGAATTACACCACAGAATACAAAGTGCACAGTGCTAATATATTTTTATTACAAATATTTGCACTGTAAAAAAGATAAAAGCAATAGTATTTTTCAATTCACCTCATACAATACTGTAGTGCAATCTCTTTATAGTGAAAGTGCAACTTACAAATGTAGAATTTTATTCAGATAACTGCACTCAAACAAAACAATGTAAAACTTTCGAGCCTACAAGTCCACTCAGTCCTACTTCTTGTTCAGCCAACCGCTAAGAAAACAAGTTTGTTTACATTTACAGGACATAATGCTGCCCGCTTATTTACAATGTCACCTGAAGTGAGAACAGGCATTCTCATGGCACAGTTGTAGCCAACATTGCAAGGTATTTACATGCGAGATAAGCTAAACATTTGTATGCCCCTTTATGCTTCGACTTGTAGATTGCACTTGTTTATCTTTTTGACAGTGCAAATATATGTAATCTATAATAAAAAAGTGAGCACTGTACCTTTTGTATTCTGCATTGTAATTGAAATCAATATATTTGAAATGTAGAAAATATCCAAAAATATTTATAATAAATTTAAATTGGTATTCTAATAACAGTGCGATTAAAACTGCAATTAATCACAATACAATTTTTTGATTGTTTGACAGCCCTGCTATCTAGCTTTCTCTCAATGCTTTAAGCATGCTCAGAGCTTAAAGAATCAGTCCCTGCTGACAAGATAGGCATTCCCCTCAGGGCCACCATTGGACTCGCTGGGGCCCAAGGCAGAAACTAAGGAGTGGGTCCCCACCCTGCCGAAGCCTGAGCCTCACTGTCTGGGGCTGAAGCTTGAGCCCAAGCCCCTCTCCTCCACTTGTAACTTAGTTTCATGGGGGCCTCCTCTGATGTGGGGCCCTGGGCAATTGCCCTGCTTTCTATGTCATAATGCCAGCCCTGATTCCCCCACCCACTTTGAGAATCCTACTTGGGGCCTCTTCTTCAGTAAGGGCTCACTAGCTGTGGGGCGGCATCAATGCTTAGGTGGCTTTGCGAATGCTGACAAGCAAAAAATTAAGGTGCCTACAGGAAGTGGCAGGCACAGGCACCCAAAAAGGCAGTTACCTAAATACCTGTGTGGATATGACCATAAGTGACTTACAGGCTAAGTCACACTTTGAAAATGACTTAGGTATGTAGTAGCCTAAATCTTACTGAAAGTCAATGGGATTGACACTTAGGCATTGCTCTGCTCAGCATTGCAAGGCCTAAGCACCTTTAAATATCTTGGCCTAAGTGTGTTGGCTCCCAATCAGTGTTTGATTTAGAGTGGTGCATTCAATAATATTAACTTTTAAATGACACCACCAAAGCTTGGAAGTTCGTTAAGGGGGTCTCTTAGATAAGAGCTTTCAAGCCCTTACACACACACACACACCCCAAGGGGTATTGAAGTCCGTAGAATTATACCAGACTTATTCTAGTGTGAGATCAGCATTTGGCTCAATTGATTCTATTCCTTAGGCATTTAACATGCAATACTCACATTTAACCAACTTTGGCCCTTTATCTGAGAAAAATGTAAAGTTTTGCATAAAACCTGCATTTTGTTGTTTTGCCTATCGTGAAATAAGTTATCAGACATTTTAAAATCTGATGCATACTCTCAGGAACTGAGATGAGTTTAATTTATTAAGTTTCAATCTTCTTAAACCCACAGAGATTTTAGACAGCTAGATTTCAGTTCAGGTTTTATTTGTATACAAAAATATATTACAAGCATTAAAGTTTCCAACTATATAAAATTACAAATATATTTTCATAAATTTTAATTTAAAATTGCTTTTAAGCTATATTTTAAAGAAAAAATATAGTATCAGCACATTTAAGTTATCTGATCCAGCCTGCTGCAAAGTGACAAAACTGATGTCATCAGTTAAATGCTTAGAGAAGGTGACTACTGTTATGTTCAGAAGATGAATATGCAGGATAGAAAAGTTGACAGTGGTCAGACATGGCAGCAGCTTTCAGTGATCCATAGCATTAGGTCTTCATTGCATCTTTTGAGGAATTATCTGTAGACAGGGATGATGCCAAAAATCCCTTTGCTTCACATACCTGTAAACATGAAAGATGAGAGATCCCAAATGCTACACTTAACAAGATGACGTTTCACTGACAAAATGTCATATTTGATGTCCCGTTTCTTAAACTGTCTGCTGTTTAACTGATGTGAAAGGGGAGAAAGCCAATATATATAAGCCAAAAAGTTATAAAGATTGTAAAGTTGTAAAGGTTTAAGAAAATCACTGTTCTAATATGTGTCTTAGGTATCCAAAAGCATTTGCACAAGTAAGTGTAGGTTGTTGCATAACCCCAACTATATAGTAGAACTCAAAATATGTGATAGTAATACAAGACTGAAGTTGGCCTTTTTCACTGCATTACAGAGTTAAAGATAAAGTTGGCATGTGAAAGTAGAGGTGAATGAATAAGACAGGGTTGAAAAACCATGGACCATTGGCTTATTACAATGCACTATATAGCAGCAGCAGGGGGCATTCACCCTCTCAACTTGCCCTGCATTAGGAAATAGATAATCTAATGAAGTCAGTATGAAACAGGCAGCCCAAGAAAATCACCCGCAATACACCCTAGCAGCAAAAACCCAAAGAAAAGGTTGTATCAGACTCTCCTTTTTGGGTTTCGGTCTTCCTTGAATACCAAATTTCCTGACTCTCTGCCCTTCTGAAAAGGGTCTACAGATTAATCAATTTAATCTCACTGGTAAAGAATGCATAGCTCTAGAGTGGATCCTTTGCAAAAGATAGTAAATAAGAAAATACTTAAAATAAGTGAAACTAGGCCAGAATTAAGATACAAATGAGAAGACAGCAAGGGCTAAATAAGCCAGATCGTAACACAAGTTTACGATCATAAAAAGTTGTCTTGAGTTAAACTCAAGGCAAATCAACTAAGGCTTAAAAACTACAAAGAAGGGGAAACAAAGGATTTAAAAAACACACACACACACACACACACACACACACACAATGTGTGTTACATCTTTCGTTCTTTGTCTGTACTGCCTATTTAGGCCCCAGAGGGCTCACCACTCTGTTTGCAAGCAAAGGAATACAAGACTGTGGCCCAAATGAACAGCACAGGCAAACTGTGAGAAGGGGAATAGATGTAACACAATAGTTAAAAAGAGAAGTGTTTTTCCATAGCCTGATGAAGAGCCAAAGAATAGTGTAACTGAATAACAGATTGTCAGGTAGTGACAAATTTGGTCTATATTTAATGGAGACTAGATCAACTGATTTTATTTTTTTTTAATTTAAAATATAAGGTATGGACTTCCTTTCCATAATCATTTTGTAAAGACAATGATAGCAGTCTAATATTTACATTTATACCAGTCACTCATAGTTACTGGCTAGTTATTTAGACTTACAGGACTATGAAACACATGCCTGTTTTTTCACTGTGTTGAATCAGTTTTGAAGAACTCTTGCTTGCATAATAGGTGCACTGTCAAAGCAACTTCATGATATATGGTTTGTGTTATGTTCCAAAAAAATGCTATATGTAAGAAAGTGTTAGTCCAAATCAAGTTGAATTTGGCTGCTAAAACGTGGGAATATATACAAGGAGGGAGGGGATAAATGAGAGCGTTTATGTAGTGTATGATCACACTATCAGACAGGAAAAGCAGACTAAGGAGACCTAAAAGTACAAATACATGGACAAAGGCAGATCTGTCCCCATGTTCTACCCCATTACTTCTCCCACAACAAAAGACACAAAAAGAACTCTAATATTTTATGTAAAAATACTGTTTCTACCCGCCAACCCCATCTCTGCTGATATTTTGTATTGTAAATACTTTGACTTCCATCATTTTTAAGGTACCACACACAGTGAATCTACTTACTTGCTAATATCCTGTCAAGATCAGCAATAAAATCTTCTAGTTCTTTTGTGTCTCCAAGCTTTGCTGCAAAATAAGAGAGTAAGGTCAGCACTGTTTATAAGTGAAAAATGTAAGTCTCTGCCACTGAGGCAAATAAAGGCCATTACAAAGCACCTGAATTTTGAAGGACAACGCCCAACATTATTCCCAGTAGTATCTAATCTCTTCTTGATTATCTTCAGAGAGGATTCCTTGACCTCTTCCTTTAATAGTCCTACTGCAATGTCCAAATGCTTCTGAGAAAAGACTGTCCTGATATCTGGCCTAAAATTTTGATTCCTTTATTTTAGGGAATTATTCACAGGACGACATTAGAGCAAAACTCATTTTGTTTCCTTAAAAATTAGAAGTTAAGCTTTTTCCATCACTGTTAGATGTCCACTGCTTGCTAGTGAAGAACTTGCATCCGAAGAAGTGGGTATTCACCCACGAAAGCTCATGCTGCAAAACGTCTGTTATTCTATAAGGTGCCACAGGATTCTTTGCTGCTTCTACAGAACCAGACTAACACTGCTACCCCTCTGATAGCGAAGAACTGTTATTTATGTATAAATTCTAGTATTCTGTCCAATCCAGTTTTTTAATATTGCAAGTGGCTTCTATCACTTCCTTCTAGAGACTATTCCACAATCAAATAAACCTTGCTCTCAGAAACAGCTTCCGGATAGTCAGTCTAATTCTTTGCTGAGTCTCTGCTGCCTGCTTAATTGGATGCCATTACTTCTCATTATTACCCCCTACTACCAAGTTAAATCGTTAATTCTTCTCTTTGTTATTTACAGCCTTCTGGTATTCGTAAGCTTATGTCCCCACCTCCCCTTAGATGGCTTAATCAAACTGTACATATGTAGCTTTTTATCTTTCCTCTTAAGTAAATCCCTCCACATTCCCTGAAATGGGTGCTCAACTGCAGCCTTAATATTGCCTTAGCTTAGTTTATGTAAGGAATTTAAATTAAATATACAGCATGTGTGTTCACATATGGGTAGGTGTGACCCTGAGCACCTCTGTATTCACACCCTACACACTATTGAATTAATCTTTCTACAAAATATGCCTTGTGAGGTACAGTAACTCCTCACTTAACATTGTAGTTATGTTCCTGAAAAATGTGACTTTAAGCGAAATGATGTTAAGCAAATCCAATTTCCCCATAAGAATTAATGTAAATAGGGGGGCGGGGGTTAGGTTCCAGGCAATTTTTTCACCAGACAAAAAACTATATATTATATAGATATACACACAGTATATGTTTTAAACAAACCATTTAATACTGTTCACAGCTATGATGATTGTGAAGCTTGGTTGAGGTGGTGAAGTTAGAGGGTGAGATATTTCCCAGGGAATGCCTTGCTGCTAAATGGTGAACTAGCACTCGGCTGAGCCCTCAAGGGTTAACACACTGTTGTTAAATGTAGCCTTTCACACAAGGCAGCACGAACACGAGGGAGGGGAGACAGCATAGCAGACAGACACACACCTTGCCTTTGAGAGAGAGAGAGAGAGAGAGAGACGCACACTGCCCCTTTAAGTAAGCTGACCCACTCTTAAGCGCATTGTCTTTTTAAGTGGATCAGGAAGTTGAGACAGCAGCTGCTGCCCCAAGCGCTCTGTCTCTCTCCATCTGTGTCCCCTCCCTGCTCTATATGGAGAAAGGGTAAGTGGGGTGCAGGAGCAGAGGGAGGGGTACACCCTGACATTAGCCCCCTCCCTTCCCCCCCTGCACAGCAAGCAGGAGTCTCTGGGAGCAGCTCCAAGGCAGAGGGCTGGAGCAGCACATGACAGTTGGGGGAGGGACAGCTGCAACTGCTAGCCTGCTGGGTGGCTGCAGCACAGGGAACTTAGGGGAGCTGCCGGTCCACCCTGGTTCCAAGCCCCCACCAGCTAGCTGCAATGGGCTGCTCTTCCTGCAAGCAGTGGACAAAGCAGGCAGCTGCCAAATGACATTAGAAGGGAGCATTGCACAACTTTAAACAAGCATGTTCCCTAATTGATCAGCAATGTAACAACGAAACAACCGAAAAAACATTAACTGGGACGACTAAGTGAGGAGTTACTGTATCACTTAAAAACTGAAAACACACTGATCATTTATATTCTTGTGTAATGTGTATTAAGAGTTATGAACATAAACTGAAATTATAATTACAGTGTGTTTACCAGACAGTCAGGGAAATGAGTAAACTGGTTTCTCAAATATAAAGGACAAGCTGACACCTCTAGCCAGGTGTCACCAAAGTTGATTGGCAATCACCTGTCAAGTGGCTATTCTTTGGCAAATGAAGGGAAGCAGGAACAGATCAATCTGCATTTTAGCAAACAACAGCATGGAACTTCACCCACCATGAGACTCCATGTCTGCTTCCTCACAGCTGGAATGAACTTTATCTATGAGTAATCCTCAGAAATTTGCATTTCAAAGGGTGACTGGACTATAAAAGTCAGGGGCAAAAACACCCCAGACTCTCTCTTTCACCTAAGACTTTGCAGGGAGAGCCTGACCTGAGAAGTTGCTCAACCATGTCGCTTGGAACCTGTGATAAGGATTTTACCTTAAACCAAGTCTAGCTTGTTATGTTTTAGCTACTAGATAGCATTTTATCTTTATTTCTCTTGTAACCATTTCTGAATTTAATACCATATATTTGTACTCACTTAAAACTTCTCTTTGTAGTTAAATGAACTTGTTTTATGGTTAATCTAAGCTAATCCAATGTTGTGTTTAAGCTGAACTGTTTGGTAACTCCAGTTAAAGCAGTAAACTTGAATACTGACCCTTTACAGGGGCAACAGACCTTTAATATCTGAATTGTCCAGGAGAGGTTTGGACAGTGCAGATCACAGGTGTCTAGGAAAATTCAGGTCTGGGAGTGTATTGGGGATGCAAGTAGTAACCAAGGCTTGTGGAAGCCAGAGTGTGACTGGCAGGCTACTTGGATCAGAGCTGCTGGACCAGGTCTGTAGCTGTACGCAAACACTCAGGGTGTGACTTGCATGCTGGCAGATTGTTTGTGAGCAGCCCAGTGGGGAGCTTCAACAGCAGAGCATTGTGAGGCACCCAAGGTTGTGGGGCAGGTGGTGACAACCCACACTGGTCTGGATTGCACCCCAGAATGTGACAGTAGGTCTCCATACAAGCAGATAATATAAATGAAGGTGGGCAAAATACTTTAGCATGTACAATAGAACCTCAGACTTACGAACACCTTGGGAATGGAGGTTGTATGTAACTCTGAACAAAACATTATGGTTGTTCTTTCAAAAGTTTACAACTGAACATTGACTTAATATAGCTTTGAAACTTTACTATGCAGAAGAAAAATGCTGCTTTTAACCATCTTAATTTAAATGAAATGAGCACAGGAACAGTTCTTTACCTTATCAAATCTTTTTTTAAACTTCCCTTTTATTTATTAGTAGTTTACATTTAACACAGTACTGTACAATATTTGTTTTTTTCTTTCTTTTTTTTTTTTTTTTTTTTTTTTTGAGGGGGGTGCGGGTTCTCTGCTGCCTGATTGCGTACTTCCGGTTCCAAATGAGGTGTGTGGTTGACCGGACAGTTCGTAACTCTGAGGTGCTACTGTATGTGAAAGCTCTGTGTAGCATGAATATATTACTATTCTTTTCATTGGCTTAGAGTATGTCTACCCTGCAGTTAAGAGTGTGCTTCCCAGCATGGGCAGATTGATCCATGCTAGCTCTGCTCACTCTGCTGCCTTAAAATAGCAGTGTGACCATGGCGGCATGGCTCAGGCTAGCCCCTTGAGTAAAAACCCACCCAGCCCCCTGGGTATGTAACTCAGTTGGCCAGCCCAAGCAACTAGCTGGACCACTTTGGCCGCTCTGCTATTTTTAGCATGCTAGCACAAGCAGCGCTAACACAGGTCTGCCTATCCCCACTGAGAAGCATACTCCCAGCTGCAGTGCAGACATCACTCTTCAGAAAAGACGTAAGGTAGCTCAAGTTAAGGCCTCTCAAGTTAGCCTAGGTCAAGTGAGAGCAGTGACACTGCAAAGAGTGATTGTGTCAGCAGCTGACAAGTTAGGCTACAACTTGAGTTGGCACATCTGCCATGACAGTCCAGACAACTCACATTAAAAGCACCCCTGCACTCAAGTTAAGCATTTTGTGTACATTCAAATTGTAACACGAGTTAACTCTACAGTGAAAATAAACCCATTCAAGGAAGTATTTAGTAAAACACATCACAATCGTAGATCAGCCAAAAACTAATGTTTCCTTTAATGCTGTAGATTCATAGCTAATAGAGTTGGCAGGCCCACCACTGGTTATTGCAGACATTGCACCTAATGTGCCATTGTGTTTAGCACAGATACTAGTAGGACTTATGTTTGAAGTAGTCTTAATACTAGCACTCAGGAGCTTGTTCACATCTTAAATATCAGTAGATTAACATTTTACAGAGATGAGTCTGCACCACTCAGAGTTCAGAAGAAACTTAAACACTTAAAGTTACTATGAGATTTACCTTTACAAGGAGTTATTGATGGAGATGGTAAAGTAGGAGTTGGAATTGACATTGTTGGAGAGTTAAGTTTTTCATCACTGAAGCTAAAACTGTTTCTGTAGAGTGAATCTGCACCTGTAAGACAAATTCTAAGTATTAGAAATTAAGACCAATGCCTATGGCAAGTTTATAACAGTAACAAAACAAAAAAAACAATGTAAACATCAAAGGTGGAGTTTGGGGGGGCATTGCCCCCTCCCCCAAATTGCAAGCCTCAGGCTGGCAGCCATAGTGTGCAATGCAATGAGTTCAGCAGAGGAGAAAGGAGATGTGTTGCTCCCAGCTTGTGCCCCTGAGGCAGGGAGTCAGAATTTTGTTTATAAACAGACTGATTAACAGGTGATTATGACAAGAATGCGCTGTTGGGATGTTTCCTAAAGTTAAATGATCTGTTCCAAGTTTTTGGTGAAGTGCAAAAAGTAAGTAGCCTAAATGATAGAAAGTAATTATAGGTGGACAGAAAACTGGCTAGATCATCAGGCTCAATGGGTAGTGATCAATGGCTCCATGTCTAGTTGGCAGCCGGTATCAAGCGGAGTGCGCCAAGGGTCGGTCCTGGGGCCAGTTTTGTTCAATATCTTCATTCATGATCTGGAGGATGGCGTGGACTGCACCCTCAGCAAGTTTGCAGATGACACTAAACTGGAAGGAGTGATAGATACACTGGAGGGTAGGGATAAGATACAGAGGGACCTAGACAAATTAGAGGATTGGACCAAAAGAAATCTGATGAGGTTCAACTAGGACAAGTGCAGAGTCCTGCACTTAGGACGGAAGAATCCCATGCACTGCTACAGACTAGGGACCAAGTGGCTAGGCAGCAGTTCTGCAGAAAAGGGGTTGCAGTGGATGAGAAGCTGGATGTGAGACAACAATGTGCCCTTGTTGCCAAGAAGGCTAACGGCATTTTGGGCTGTATAAGTAGGGGCATTGCCAGCAGATCGAGAGACTTGATCATTCCCCTCTATTCGACATTGGTGAGGCCTCATCTGGAGTACTGTGTCCAGTTTTGGGTCCCACACTACAAGAAGGATGTGGAAAAACTGGAAAGAGTCCAGCGGAGGGCAACAAAAATGATTAGAGGGCTGGAGCACATAATTTATGAGGAGAGGCTGAGGGAACTGGGATTGTTTAGTCTGCAGAAGAGAAGAATGAGGGGGATTTGATAGCTGCTTTCAACTACCTGAAAGGGGGTTCCAAAGTGGATGGATCTAGACTGTTCTCAGTGGTACCAGGTGACAGAACAAGGAGTAATGGTCTCAAGTTGCAGTGGGGGTGGTTTAGGTTGGATATTAGGAAAAACTTTTTCACTAGGAGGGTGGTGAAGCACTGGAATAGGTTACCTAGGGAGGTGCTGGAATCTCCTTTGTTAGAGGTTTTTAAGGTCAGGCTTGACAAAGCCCTGGCTGGGATGATTTAGTTGGGGATTGGTCCTGCTTTGAGCAGGGGGTTGGACTAGATGACCTCCTGAGGTCCCTTCCAACCCTCATATTCTATGATTCTACAGTTGTTTCAATTGTTGTATTCAGGAAGTAGTAACAAAGTTACTAATAATTGAGAAGATAACTGATTTTTTAGACAAGAGAAATGCAGTAGATCTAATCTTCCTGGATGTCAGAAAGGCACCTGATACAGTTACACATGAGAAATTATTAGTTAAACTGGAGAAGATGGGGATTAATATGAGCACTGAAAGGTGAACAGGAACTGGTTGAAAAGGAGACTACAATAGGTCATACTGAAAGATGAACTATCAGGCTAGAAGGAGGTTACTAGTGGAGTTCCTCAGGGATCAGTCTTGGGATCAATCTTATTTAACGTTTTTTATTATTGGCACAAAAAGTGGGAGTGTGGTAATAAAATTTCTGGATGACACAAAGTTGTGAGGTATTGCCAATATGGAGGAGGACTGAAATATCGTACAAGAAGATCTGGATGACATTATAAACTGGAGTAATAGAAATGGGATGATATTTAGTAGTACAAAGTGAAAGGTCATGCACTTAGGGATTAACAACAAAAAATTTTGCTATAAGCTGGGGACTTATCAGTTGGAAGTGACAGAGGAGGAGAAAGACCTGGGTGTGTTGGTTGATCACAGGATGAATATGAACCATCAATGTGATGCAGCCTTGAAAAAGGCTAATGCGATCCAGGTGTGCTTCAGGCAAGGTATTTCCAGTAGAAACAGGGAAGTGTTACTACCATTATACAGAGCACTGGTGAGACCTCATATGGAATACAGTGTGCAATTCTGGTCTCCCATGTTTACGAAAGATTAATTCAAACTGGAACAGGTGCAGAGAAGGGTTACTAGGATGATCTGAGGAATGGAAAACCTACCTTATGAGCAGAGACTCAAAGAGCTTGACTTGTTTAGCCCAACCAAAAGAAGGCTATGAGGAGATATGATTCCTCCCTATAAATACATCAGAGGGATAAATAGGAGGGAGGGAGAGGAGTTATTTAAATTAAGCACCAATGTGGACCCCAGAACAAATGGATGTGAACTGGTCAACAAGTTTAGGCTTGAAATTAGATGAAGGTTTCTAACCATCAGAGGAGTGAATTTCTGAAGCAGCCTCCCAAGGGGAGCAGTTGGGGATTTTTGTTACAGGCAGCCACCGATGGGCCACACGCCGCCACCGATGGGCCACACGCCATTGTAGGCAGTCCTGTCATACCATCCCCTCCAGAAACTTATCAAGCTCAGTCTTGAAGCTAGATAGGTTTTTTGCCCCAACAGCTGGAGAAGGGACACGAGATGTGGAGGGCTCTAAGTTACTATAGAGAATTCTTTCCCAGGTATCTGCCTGGTGGGTTTTGCCCACATACTCAGGGTCTGACTGATCACCATATCTGTGGTCAGGAAGGAATTTTTCCCCAGGTCAGATTGGCAGAGACCTTGGGGTTTTTGCACCTTCCTCTGAAGCACGGGGCATGGGTCACTTGCACATTTAAACTAACATAAATGGTGAATTCTCGGTAACTTGAAGTCTTTAAACCAGGTCCCTTCAGCCTGCACCGCTTCCTGCAGCTCCCGTTGGCCGGGAACAGCAAACCGCAGCCACTGGAAGCTGCGGGGGGCCGTGCCTGTGGACAGTCAACGTAAACAAAATGTCTGGTAGCCCGCCAGCGGATTACCCTGACGGGCCACGTGCCAAAGGTTGCCAACCCCTGCTTTAAACCATGATTTGAGGAATTCAGTAACTCAGCCAGAGGCTACAGTTCTATTACAGGAGTGAGTGGATGAGGTTCTGTGGCCTGCAATGTGCAGAAGGTTAGACTAGATGACCATGATGGTCCCTTCTGACTTAGTAAGAGAATCTGAGTAAGAATATAAATTAAAGTTTTAAATCTAACCAGTGTCCCTTAAGTGACTTGCCACGAGATGTCAGAACCGGCATCTCTCCCCACCGGCCCCAGCATGGACCTGCCACAGCTGGCGGAGAGGAGCCCCTCCCTCAGCCCAGCCCAGCACCATCGGAGCTGCCGCAGCCGGGGAGAGGGCTGGGGGGAGTTCTCTCTCCCCACCACAGCCCCAGAGCAGCCTGCACCCCAAACCCTCATCCCCAGCCGCACCCCCAGAGCCCATGCCCCACTGCACCCTAATCCTCTGCCCCAGCCCTAAACTCCCTCCCACACCCAGAATCCCTCATCCCAGGCCCCACCCCAGAGCCTTCACCCCTAGCTGGAGCCCTCACCCCCTGCCCCAACCTTGTGCCCCCTCCTGCACCCCAAACCCCTCATCCCCAGCCCAACCCCACCCCATAGCCCTCATCCTGGAGCCCTCTGCCCCAGCTCTGAGCCCCCTCCCACACTCCGAACCCCTCGGCCCCACCCCCACCACATGAATTTTGTTATGTGCACCAATATGAAAGTGCACCTCCATATTGGTGCACATAACAAAAATATCATTCCGCACATGGATGTAAAAAATAAGAGGGAACACTGGTCAGAACACATTAGAGCTGAGTGGGTCTAATATTTATTTAATTTTCTTTCTTGATATAGGAATTAGATACAGTGCTCCTGTCAGATAATTTCTAAGTTATCATCTGCCAAAAAACAAGAGTTTTCAGTTGCTTAAGTAGCCCCTGGAATTACAGTTAAAGTTGACACTCTCACCTCCGCGCCCCCCCCCCCAATCTGAAATGGCACCCCTGTAGGCAGGCACGGAATTTGCCACACACACACAGGCGTCCCCGTTGGCCTGACTGGAGCTTCCCCTCCTTAAATATAGATGTCAAACTACACATATGGTAAATGTCTGCGCTCTCAGACAAATAATTTCTGGAAGAAGCATCAGACACAGTCCAGAATAAGCACGGGAGAGAGAAATGTCAGTGTGCCAAATTTATCCCTTGTGTAAT
Source organism: Mauremys mutica (assembly GCF_020497125.1). Taxonomy (NCBI): domain Eukaryota; kingdom Metazoa; phylum Chordata; order Testudines; family Geoemydidae; genus Mauremys; species Mauremys mutica. Next base: position 301,336,473 of record NC_059072.1, on the reverse strand, counting down.
TCCATCAAATTCAGTAGTTACCCAACCTCATTTGAAGTCCTCATGTGCCCTGCCTGATTCACTATGGCCAGTAAAGATGTTAGACTGAACTGTTTTAAAAATATCATTAAAAAACATGTAGCAAACTACACCCCACAAAAGCAGGGTCAGGGTGTAACACTGCAATTGCAATGTCAATGCTGAATAAATACAATGTGCGGTAATCTAAGGTAGTATGCAAAATTATGTTGAGAGCAGAGGTGCACATCAGCCACTATTATTAGCAACAGCCGCTTCTGACACTTCACACAATCTGACCACCATAGGGGAGTGAAATGTCATTTGTTCCTACCTCTGACAAATTTCTTCTCCCTCTTTCTGCCTAATCTACTCTACCTTTCTTCAAAGCTCATCTATAAACATCTCATTTCCTTTGCCTATAATTCTTGATATTGCTCCCTCTGCTTTTTTAGATCTTGCGTCTTTGGATATTTTTTTTTATATAGTTCTTTTATACAGGGCTCTGAGATGCCAACCCCATGATACCTCCTCCAAAGTGCAACAGACTCACCACAGTTCTCTCCAGACAGCAACATTCAAACAACATATGTTAAGTGGGAATGCAGCTTACCAGCATGAAAGTCATTTTCGGGGCTTCCCCATTCAAAAGACTAGGGATAGTTGCTTATCTCTAGCCCTCTTTTATGATCTCAGTTTGACTTCTTCACTCCTATACTTCCACCCCAACTTTTCCAAATCAAATGCAATCCACCTGAAATGTCACAGTTGTGATTAGAGAAGAGTTCTGAGATGCTTGAAGCAAAATTCTAAATGCACTATTTAAAAGATGGTCCATCAGACACCTTTTTTAAAGTTATCCAATCTAAAAAAAATCCAATTGACATCGCTCCTCTAATTATGTGAGTCTTCCTGGTGTTGTACTGTATATCAAGTAAGGCCCAATAGATTGTAAGTCACATTTAAAAACATTATGTTTCCTCCTGAGATCAGCCTGTAGACAAAGTTTCAACTAAAACAACATTTTTATAGCCAAGTTACATGCACCATGAATAGGATATTTACAGTGGAAGATACAGACAACTTTAACTATGGCAGCATAAACACTGGCATTATAATAAAGTCAAATAACTCACAGCACCTCAAATAAACAGCACTGAGGCCAAGAGTCTAGTCCATTGAAACACTGGTGAAGAAGAATGCCCAAATACCAACACTTCCAGTACACTACAATCGGAAAGAATACCACAACTAATTTCAAGCAATTTTCCATTTTAAAGCTTTTACAACCAGCTGAATTTAATGAGTTATATGTATTTTTCAAACAGTCCTCATTGTAGTATCCTGGCACCACACACAATGATAGAGGATGTTATATTTCAAACCAGGGCTTAAAAGCATGTCAACTCACAAGTTTCTGTTCAGTTTATAGGTAACTCGATCAAATAACATGCCCCTTTTACTGAATACTTGCAAAGGCAACTTGAATAAATTAAACAAGCTTTAATTAAGCAGTAGCTTTAGTAGTTTGTAAATTGATCTAGGGCTATTCACACAATTATTTTTCTTTATAAATATATACTGATCTGAATTTTTAACAATCCTCTTTGACTGATAAATTATAAAAAAAAATTCTGTAGTTTTCTCTCTCCATTTTCCAAGCAATCAAAGTACTGACAACCCATTCTGCAATGGTTACTAACTAGAGCTGGTTGGAACATTTTCACTAAAATATGCTGTTTCATGGAGCTCTATTGGCTTCTACAAAGCTTTAAGGGTTTGGAGGTCCAGCGCAAAGAGAGAGAGAGATTTTGCATAAACATTTTAAAGATTTTGTTTTTGTTCCCAAACAGAGCAAAAGCAAATTTTTAAACCTCAAAAGTTGCCACAAAATGGAATTGTCATCCTCCAGTCATCTCAAGTACTATCATGGCTTGTTTCTTCATTAAGAGTTCAAGTTTTATTTTTCTCAGTAGGTAAAAATACACCTGCCCATTCACTGGTGGAAAGTCAAGTTATTGGCCTGATGAGTGCATTTCTCCTACCTTGAAAACCATCCTAGCCATTTTAGGCAAAGCATTGTTAGTATTGATTCAGATTCCAAGATTAGAAGGAACCATTGTGATCAATCTAGTCTTACCTCCTGTATAACAACTTCCCCAAAATAATTCCTAGAGCATATCTTTGAGAAAAACATCCAATTTTGATTTACAAATTGTCAGTGATGGAGAATCCACCACAACCCTTGGTAAATTGTTCCAATGGTCAGTTACTTTCACTGTTATTTCCGGTCTGAATATGTCTAGCTTCACCTTCCAAGCATTGGACTGTGTTTTACCTTTCTCTGCTAGACTGAAGAGCCCATTATGACATATTTGTTCCCCATGTAGATGCTTTAGACTATAATCAAGTCACTCCCTAACCTTCTCTTTGTTAAGCTAAATACACTGAGTTCCTATCAGGCATATTTTCTAATTCCTTTAATCATTCTTGTGACTCTTTTCTAAACCTTCTCCTATTTTTCAACACCCTCCTTGAATTGTGGACACCTGAACTGGATGTGGTATTCCAGCAGCAGTCACACCAGTGCCAAATACAGAGGTAAAATAACCTCTCTACTCCTACTTGGGATTCCCCTGTTTATGTATCTATAGCGGAATAGCCACTTACAGTCACTGGTCACTGTGACACAGAGACCCCTTGGCAAAGGGTCCCCTGTTCTTGGTAAACAACTTTTGTCTCAGACCTGACAAACTCACTACTTGCAGAGTATTTATCCATAAGGGGTATCATGTAAGTTATCTACAGAAAGCTCTTGTTAACCCACAAGGCATAGACATGACTAGCATAGCCCAATGGAGAGTGCTTGAGTGGCTGAAAGGCTGGTGCTGTTAGGAGCTGATACCCTGTTACTACTCCCTCATGTTGAGGACAGGGGCTAACAAGGTGACCCACAGTCCTGGGTACCCAGAGATCTGTCACAGTCACTTTGCAGGCATCCTGGCCTTGTTAGCCTCCTCTTGCAGGCCCCTTAAGCATTTCACACAGTTTCTGTTGTGGCTCGCAGCACCCCTAACTGGGGCTCGTTTAACATCAAATAGAGTTCACACAGTCTTCAGAGTCCTTAATCACAAAATAATCCAAACACTCCTCAATGACTCCCCAATATCAAGTTCATACTCAGAATTCTACTAGAATTCTTTAAGGGGGTCAACAAATATGTGGACAAGAGTGATCCAGTTGATATAGTATATTTAGACTTTCAGAAAGCATTTGACAAGATCCCTCACCACTGGATCTTAAGCAAAGTAAGCTGTCATTGGATAAGAGGGAAGGTCCTCTCATGGATCAGTAACTGGTTAAAAGATAGGAAACAAGGGAGAGGAATAAATGGTCAGTTTTCAGTGGAGAGAGGTAAGTAGCAGAATCCCTCAAAAATCTGTACTGGGACCAATGCTGTTCAATACATTATATTCATAAATGATCTGGTAAAAGGAATAAACAGTGAGGTGGCAAAATTTGCAGATGGTACAAAACCACTCAAAATAGTTAAGTCCAAAACAGATTGTGAAGAGTTAAAGGGGTCTCACAAAACTGGGTGACTGGGCAATAAAATGGCAGATGAAATTCAATGTTGATGAAAGCAAAGTAAAAAACATTGGAAAACAATCCAAACTATATATACAAAATGTTGGGGTCTAACTTAGCAGTTACCACTCAAGAAAGAGATCTTGGAGTCATTGAAGATAATTCTCTGAAAATATCTGCTCAATGTGCACTGGCAGTCGCAAAGTGAACAATGTTAGGAATCATTAGGAAAGGGATAGATAATACGACAGAAAATATCATACTATACAAATCCATGGTAAGCCCACAACTTGAATGCATGCAGGTCTGGTCACCCCATCTCAAAAAAGATACATTGGAATTGGAAAAGGTACAGAGAAGGGTCACAAAAATGATTAAGGATATGGAACAGTTTTCAAATGAAGAGAGATTAAAAAGACGGGGACTGTTCAGCTTGGAAAAGAGGCAGCTAAGGGCGGGATATGATAGAGATCTATAAAAGAATGAATAGTGTGGAGAAAATGAGTAAGAAAGTGTTATTTACCCCTTCACATAACACAAGAACCAAGGGTCACCCAAACCTGTGGAATTCATTGGCAGGGATGTTATGAAGGCCAAAAGTATAACTGGGTTCAAAATATAATTAGGTAAGTTCATGGAGGATAGATCCATCAATGGGTATTAACCAAGGTGGTCAGGGACGCAACCCCATGCTCTAGATGTCCCTAAGCCTCTGACTGCCAGAGGCTGAGACTGAATGACGGGATGGATCTTCTGTTCATCCCCCTGAAGCATCTGGCATCAGACACTGTTGGAAGACAGGATACTGGGCTAGATGGACCATTGGTCTGACCCTGTATGGCCGTTCTTATGTAATTCAACAGTTCATACTTAGCTCTGGTTCTGCTGCCACACCCAGAGCTCTTCCTCTGTCAGTCTGCTCCACCTAAAGCCACAAGTCCTAGCACTTTTTCACTGGAGCTAAGCCCATTTGGTTTGGCTTCCTTCTCTTGTCAGTGTCTCCCCTGTTCTGAGGAAGAAGACAGTCTATATACTGCCCTCCTCCACAGAGCTCCTTTTGACTGGCTGGAAGAGAGGGGAGCCCTGCTCCACCCTACACAACAGGGCTCCTGATCCTGGGCCCTTAAAGGAACAGTGTCCTGGGGTTTCTGCCCACTGCCCTCCACCCCCCACCCAGGATCCAACTCATAAATCCCCAAGACAGCTTCCTCTCTTCCACGACCATGCTATATTCTGGTCTTTTGTTCATTCCAAGACCTGGAATGGGGCCTTCTGGACCCCTTTATTCTTAAAAGGTCTAGTACACCCCGCTACAGTATCAAAGGATCACATTAGCCCTTCTGCCCACAGCATCACACTGAGAGCTCATGTTCAGCTGATTATCCACGATAACCTCCAAATCTTTTACAGAATCCCTACTCCTTAGGATAGAGTCCCCCATTCCTTAAATATGACCTACATTCTATGTTCCTAGATGTATACATTTATATTTGATCAAATTAAAACACATGTTGTTTGTTTGCACCCAGTTTACCAGATATCTCTGCAACCGTGACCTGTCCTTTTCCTTATTTATGACACCTCCAATTTTTGCAAACTTTATCAGTGATGATTTTATGTTTTCTTCCATGTCAATGATAAAAATGCTAAATAGCCTAGGGCCAAGAACCGATCCATAGAGCAGCCTGCTGGAAATGCACTGCTTGATAATGATTCCCTGTCCACAATTACATTTTGAGACCCATTAGTTAGCCAGTTTTTAATCCATTTAATGTGTGCCATGTTAATTTTACACAATTATAGGTTTTTAATCAAAATGTCAGGTGTACCAAGTCAAATGCCGTATAGACGTGTGGGTATATTACATCAACACTATTACCGTTATCAACCAAACCTGTAATCTCAATGAAAAAAAAGATATCAAGTTAGTTTGACAAGATCTATTTTCAATAAACCCATGTTGATTGGCATTAATTACATTACCCTCCTTTAATTCTTTATTAATTGAGTCCCATTCAACCACTCCATTCTGTTGCCTAGGACTGATGTCAGACTGACAGGCCTATAATTAACCTGCGTCATCCCATTTACCCTATCTAAATGTTGGCACACTAGCTTTCTTCCAACTTTGTGCAACTTCCCCAGTGTTCTAAGACTTATTGAAAATCAACAGTAAAGTCCAGCCCGCTCATCGGGCAGCTCCTTTAAAACTCTTGTTCAAATAAGTTACCTGGATCTTCTGATTTTAAAATATCTAATTTTAGTAGCTGCTATTTAACATCCTCCTGAGATACTAGGGCAGGGATTGGCAACCTTTGGCATGCGGCTCGCGAGGGTAAGCACCCTGGCGGGCTGGACCAGTTTGTTTACCTGCCGCGTCCACAGGTTCGGCCAATCACGGCTCCCACCTGCCATGCTTCACCGCTCCAGGCCAATGGGGTCTGCAGGAAGCGGTGCAGGCTGAGGGATGTGCTGGCCGTGGCTTCCCACTTCCCCCACTAGTCTGGAGCAGCGAACCGCGGCCATTGGGAGCTGCGATCGGCCAAACCTGCAGACGCGGCAGGTAAACAAACTGGCCCAGGCCGCGTGCCAAAGGTTGCCAATCCTTGTACTAGGGAATGGAAAGAGCGTTATCATAATCAATCATCTGTTTTTTCCCCCAAATACAGAACAGAAAAATGTATTGACCACTTCAGCCTTTTCTGCGTTATTATTGATGATTCTACCATTTCCATCTAGTAATGGACCAATACCATAGTTAGGATTTTTTTTGTCCCTAATATACTTAAACTCATTCTTATGGTCCTTCACTCTGCAGGCCATAGATTTCTCCTTGTGTCCCTCTGCATCTCTTATAAACTTTCTACAATTCTAAGCTTCTGATTTATATTTATTACAATCGACTTCCCATTTCTTCCATTTGTTATGTATTATTTTTATATTATGAAATATCAGCCTTTGTTTAGTCTGGATGTAGGATAGAGAAATGGCTGTGAAAATGAAGCTTCAATCTCTGCCCTCCCCTAAACATCCTGTCTAGGGCAGTTTGTGTATGTTGTGCATCGTTCAAAAGACACACTCCAGAAAAGGTGTAAGCCTTAAAATCCTCACCACCACCACCACCATCCTAGAAACAGCACTCCCAATACACCCTGATACCCACTTTGGCACGTGGCCAGTGGAAGCCACGATTGGCCGAACCTGTGGACGTGACAGGTAAACAAACCAGCCCAGCCCACCAGGGGGCTTACCTTGGCGAGCCGCGTGCCAAAGGTTGCCGATCCCTGAGCTAGAGGCTGATGTCAAAGTTCTATCACATGGCTGCTCCTACCCATGCCACACACTCCTAGCTGTGACGTCCGTCTTATCACTAATTATTATTATGGCTTTCTAGTTTTATTCCTCTGGCAAATCAGTGTTTGTTAAATTATGATCCCTGAGTGACTATCTTAAGAAGTAACCCAGTAAAAGCCTTTGCCATTTTATAAAACTGCCAGCTGAACCCAAGTCAGTCCCTTCAGTTGATATACTTAGAATAGGATGAAGAAATAGATGCAAAATGAAGGGTTTGGAGTATGGGTGGGTTGTACTTTGGTGAAATAATTCAAGGTTCTCACTGGCCTTTGCTGTCCCAGAACACAGTTAAACCTCAAAGCATAAAACCCACTGCAAGGCCATGTAAATATACAATATTCCCATGAGATAAACAATTGAAACTTTCTGGATAGTAATTAGCTGAAAAAGAAAATCTTCAGACCTTCCCTTTTAAAACAGGCAATGATGTATTCAAATATTTTATAAAAATAATATTCATCATAGTATTCTAGAAGAGGCAACTTAGGGTAAGATTTTCAAAAGTGCTTAGTATTGGCCTAGCATTGCTCCCATTGAAATCAAGGGGACTTTTTACCAACACTGAACATTTTTTTAAATCTCATCCCTAACGTTTTCACAGGGGAAATTTTAAAGCTTCATTTTAAAGCCTCTTTAAATCATGTATTTATTATTATGCAGTTCAAAGGCTCAGAGCTTTTACTCACAGATTGCACAGCTAGCCCCTACTCAACATTAACTGCTCTAGAAGTCCTTGATTTTTTTAAAAATGAAGTCAAATACTTAATAGTTCTAATGCTGCAATTAAAAATGAATGTTAATAAGTCTTGGAAGAAATAGAGCTGTCACAAAGAGAGACAGCATGATTTACTTTGGATATAAACATGCTCACGCTTCACTGCATTGTTTACTCTATCAGCCTTCTGCTCCACATGCAGACATTCTAAACCAGGGGTAGGCAACCTATGGGCCGAGAGATGTGCTGGCCGTGGCTTCCCGCCACCCCCATTGGCCTGGGATGGTGAACCGTGGCCAGGGAGAGCCACAATCGGCTGAACCTGCCAATGCGGCAGGTAAACAAACTGGCCTGGCCCGCCAGAGTGCTTATCCTGGCAAGCCACGTGCCAGAGGTTGCCGACCCCTCCTCTAGAAAGAGGAATGGATTTACACACCCTATTACAAAACAGTAGTTTTCAGAGGAGGGCATTTGTTGCCAGTTACAGCAAATTTTGCACTATTGATCTACTTTAACATTCAATGTAACTATGTTGTGTGTCTTTCCATCTTTGAACCTGACCCTGGCAAACACTTACTAATAGACTCACAATTTTTGAGAAGTGCCACTGATTTTGAGAAGCTCAGATTTGGTATACCCAGCCTGTGCATGCTGAGTACTTGCAGTTCCCATTAACAGCTGTCAGAGTGGCTCAGCACCTTTGACAATCAGCCCAAGATGTCTCAGGTTGGGCACCCCAAAACTGAAGTACACAAAAATCAGTGGCCCTTTTGGTTATATCTTGGTGTAAGCCAACTGTGGTTCATGAATAAGGATAAGATTTTGTCACAGAGGTCATGGATTTTGTGACTTTCAGAGATCTCTGACATTTTCTGCTTCAGCCCCAGGCATTGGGCTGCAGCAGTCAGCCACTGTGGGCAGCAGTTGGCAGGGACTCCAGAACTATGAGCTGCGAGCTCCGCAGCAATCAGCCATGGTGGGGTCCTCACAGCTATCAGCCACTATAGGCGCCCCCTCCCCCCCATTATTTTTAGTAAAAGTCCCAGACAGGTCACAGGCTTCTGTGAATTTTTGTTTATTGCCCGCAACCTGTCTGGGACTTTTACTAAAAATAACAGACAAAATATTAACCTTATTCGTTGTACAATGGCCCATAACAAGCACTTGTAGGATCACGCCATAAAAACATGATCCTGTAGCTCTTATACACAGAGTAATGGCTGTGGAATTGACAGATTTATGAAGATGGAGAGAGTTTATACGAATTACATTTTTCAGCAAAAGCAGTTCAGAAAAAACACTGTCAGCATTTCTTTTGCTGTTGTTGCATATTTGTGTTTTAAGAATTCGTCCCCACACAGCCCAGCTACATTTAACGTAAGTGTTGCCACGGGAATAGTGAGGTCACTACAACCTCAACTTCACTAAGATCAAGTTAGAAGAAAAGCTGGGCTGAGGGAAGAAGCCTATGTTTGAATAGAAATAGCTTGGAAATTAACACACGTAGTAAGAGGAGTTATGAAAGACAAGGGGAATGTAACTGGATTTATGTTTACATCTGATATTTGAGCCTCTCTCTGGTATGAAAGACCCTCTTTATTAAAAACTGCCATTCATCTCCAATTTCATCAAAATGGTACAGGGAGGTTTGGAGAGGGATTTACTATATTAAATGATGTCTTCAGAAAGAGAAACAAGATTTGCTGGGTATTTTTACAAGAACTAGATCAGAGAGTCAAGAAAAAAGAATCCAGGCAGAACATACCAGTATAGACAGGTCTCTAAGTAAACTGAAGTACCTGACTGCAGGCTTACAATAAATCTGAAAATGGTGGAGAATTATTTTTTTTAAATGGATTAGAGCAGGGATTGGCAACCTTTGGCATGCGGCCCACCAAGGTAAGCACCCTGGCGGGCCAGGCCAGTTTGTCTACCTGCCGCGTCCGCAGGTTCGGCTGATTGCGGCTCTCATTGGCTGCGGTTCACCGCTCCAGGCCAATGGGGTCTGCAGGAAGCAGCAGACAGCACATCCCTTGGCCCATGCCACTTCCCGCAGCCCCCATTGGCCTGGAGCAGCGAACTGCGGCCAGTGGGAGCCATGATCAGCTGAACTTGTAGACGCAGCAGGTAAACAAACCGGCCCGGCCCTGGCAGGCCGTGTGCCAAAGGTTACCAATCCCTGTTCTAACCTGTTCTTAAAAACCTTCAAAATGGGGATTCCACAATCTCCCTGGCAAGCTTAACTACCCTTATCATTAGAAAGTTTTTTCCTAATATCTAACCTAAATCACTTTTTCTGAAGATTAAGCCCATTACTTCTTGTCCTATCTTCAGTGGACATGGAGAACAATTGATCATCATCCTCTTTATAACAGCCCTTAATGTATTTGAAGACTTAGCAGGTCCCTCAGTCTTCTTTTCTCAATACTAAACATGTCCAGTTTTTTTAACCTTTCCTCGCAGGTCAAGTTTTCTAAACCTTTTATTATTTTTGTTGTGTTCTTCTGGACTCTTAAATTCATTCATGTCTTTCTTGAAGTGTGGTTTCCAGAACTGGACACAGTACTCCAGCAGAGGCCTCACGAGTATCAAGCAGGACAGGACAATTAGCTCACATCTTACATACACCACTCTCGTTAATACACCCCAGAATGATATTAGCCATTTTTGCAACTGCATCACATTGTTGACTCATATTCACTTTGTGTCTGCTATAAGCCCTTTTCTTCAGTACTGCTACCTAGCCAGTTATTCCCCATTTTGTAGTTCTGCATTTGATTTTTTTCTACTTAAGTGTAATACTTGGCACTTATCTTTATTGAATTTCATCTTGTGGATTTCAGACCAATTCTGCAACTTGTCAAAGTCATTTTGAATTCTAATCCTGTCCTCCAAAGTGCTTCCAACCCCTCCCAGCTTGGTGTTATCACAAATTTTATAAGCATACTCTCCACTCATTATCTGACATAAATGACAATATTGAGTAGTAATAGACCCTGCAAAACTCCACTAGATATACCCTCTGCTTTGACAGCAAACCATTGATTGACTACTCCAAATATAGTCTTTCAGATAGTTTTGAGCCCACCTTATAGTAATTTCACCCAGATCGCATTTCCCTAGTTTGCTTGTGAGACTGTGTCAAAAGCCTTACTAAAAATCAAGATATGTAACATTTACAGCTTCCCCCCCACCCACAAGACCAGGAACCCTGTCAAAGAAGGAAATTAGGTTGGTTTGGCATGATTTTTTCTTGACAAATTAATGTTGGCTATTACTTTAACCCAGGGGATCTCAAACTGGGGGTTGGGACCCCTTAGAGTGTCATGAGGATCTTACATGGGAGGTCAGAAGCTGTCAGCCTCCACCCCAAACCCCATGTTGCCTCCAGCATTTATTATGGTGTTAAATATATAAAGGAGAGGATCACACTCAGAGGCTTGCTATGTGGAAGGGGTCACCAATACAAAAGTTTGTGAACCCCTGTTATAACCTATTATCCTCTAGGTGCTTACAAATTGGTTGTTTAATCATTTGTTCCAGTATCTTTCCAGGTGTTGACATTAGGCTGACTGTTTCCCCCCCGCCCACCCCTGGCCTTTTTAAAGACAGGTACTATGTTTGCCCTTCTCCAGTTCTCTTGGGACCTCGCCCATGCTCCATGTTTTCTTAAAAAGAATCACTAACAGTTCCAAGATTGTTTTAGCTAGTTCCTCAAGTACCGTAGGATTCATTTCATCAGGTCCTGCCAACATCAATACAGCTGACTTGTCTAAATAGACTTTAACCCATTCTTTCCCTATTTTGGCTTGTGTTCCTTCCTCTTTGTTGTTAATATTACTTAAGTATCTGGTCACAATTTACCATTTTAGTGAAAGAAACAGTTTCATTACTATAAATCACTGGAAATCAGAAAGTATAAGTTTTTATAAGGCAAATTCTATGGAATATTTTTGAGGAGAGGAAGTTAGCAATTAAAAAAAATAGGGTCTGCTTGTGTGGGGGGGGTTTAAACTTACTTATGACAACTTAAACATTGATTCCATGGCTTTTTAATGGGAAAGCAGATTCTTTCAGTCCTCCTAATTACTATTAATTTTGGTATACTCTCCTTGACAAACAAGAACCACCAAGATATATAATTTTAAAAAGAAATCGTAACACTAACAAACATATGCTAAACTTTATTGCTCAGTTACCTTGATTTTGGATATTCCTGATTCCATATCCTTTGCTTGTATGTTGTCTGTATGCTATCTGTATTAATTTAATACTCTTTTGTACAATTAGCACTCTTTCTGCACTGAGCATTCAAACTGGAACTAGTGATTTAAATTATCTTTAAAACGGCAACCTCCAAAACCAGAAAACAGCACCATTCACTGAAGGGAGAGGAGGAAGTGGTTTCCAGTATTTCTATAAACCTCTTGTGAAAATACTTTTAATACAACATTCTTGTTTAGTAAATATTTAGTTAACTACAGGATGAAGTCATCAGGAGTCTTCCTGCTAGAATGGACTAGGGTTGTCTTTGGCTTCTAAAAAATGGAGTGCCTCTATAGTCTTCTACCAGCCAGCTGGGAACTCTTTCTTCTCTGACACCTTATTTTCCAGCCTCTGACCTTATCCACCCCAAGTACCATTGTGTTTCTCTTTGACTTTTCACTTTTGTATAGCATACCAAGATTCTCCCCAGCAATCATCAACATTAAGGGAAACCACAAAGGAAAAAAAATGGGCTTTTGTCCTTGTCTGCATCTTTATGATTGATCAGTTAAGGCAAGGGTGGGCAAACTACGGCCTGCGGGCCGGATCCGGTCTGCGGCGCTGCCGGCACCATGTCCCTTCGGCCCCGCGGTGGGTGTAGGGGGCCACAGGGCTCCATGCATTGCCCTGACCTCCGCAGCTCCCATTTGTCGGGAACAGGGAATCGCAGCCAATGGGAGCTTTGGGGGAGGTACCTGGAGGTATGGCAAGGGCAGTGCATGCAGAGCCCTCTGCCCCACCTCCCCCAGGGGCCACAGCGCTTCCTGGAGCGATGCGGGCCAGGGACAGGGCAGGCATGTAGGGAGCCTACCCTGGCCCCAGTCCACGCCACTGCCACCCCGGAGTCACTTTAGGTAAGCAGCGCCGGGCCGGAGCTCAAACCCCTCCTGCACCCCATCCCCCAACTCCCTTCCCTAAGCCCCCTGCCTGCACCTTGCACCCCAACTCCTTGCCCTGAGCCCCTTGTACACCCCACACCCCTCCTGCACCCCAACCCCCTGCCCTGAGCCCCCTGCTGCACTCCTGTGCACCCCAACCTCTTGCCCTGAGCCCCCTCATACACCCAACACCTCTCCTGTACCCCAACCCTCTGCTCTAAGCTCTCTGCACCCCTGTGCACCCCAACCCCCTGCCCTGAGCCCTCTGCCACTCCCTGCACCTCTCTTGCACCCCAATGAGCCCCTTCCCAAAGTCTGTACCCCTCCTGCACCAACCCCCTTCCCTGAGCCCTCTCATACACCCCGCACCCCTCCTCTGCCCCAATCCCTTGCCCTGTGCCCCTTCCTGCACACCACACCCCCTCCCACACCCCCAACCCTGCATACTATTTTCCTACCCAGATGTGGCCCTTAGTCCAAAACGTTTGCCCACCCCTAAGTTAAGGTGTGAGGATTAACAAGAAATGTCTGCGACTTCCAAGAAAACACAACCAGAGAAGACCAGACTTGACATTCTTGATATTTGTGAGGGAAAAAATAATAAGAAAATTATTTTAAAAACATAAATCTTTCCGGATTTGTTTATGTATCATAAAAGGAGGGCAAAAAAGGACACAAATCTAATTTAAAAATACCGTCTGCAGGTCACCTTCAACAAGCTGTTTGATGGAAGGAACAAAGAGTAAGGTGCGGGAATGCTGGGAGAAGAGAGCAAAATTAAATGCATAATAGTTTCAATTTTTGGCAAGCAGGGGACAAAAGTAAACAGTATAAATAGTGCTAGATAATCTCTGCCTTACGTACCAATAAGACACCTGTTTCTTAAGAAATGTACATTTAGTTTAGATCATAGAACCTGGTACAATCTCTCCCCAAATGCTGCTGAAAAGAATCACGTTCCAGACACCACAATACAAGGACAGAAGCAGAAAAAAAAGCCAAGCAGTGTTTTGGTTTCTGATGGGTGGGGAGAGCTGTCAAGTGTCTAGAAGTCAAAGCTATTTTTACCTGTCAGCTCTGAAAGCTCCTCCCCCAGGAAGCTGTAGAAACAACTGGTTTGCTAGCCAAAGCAACACTGAACTGCCGGCAGATGTGGCGCCGGAGACGCTAACGGGAGGCCAGCTGCCCTTGCCCGCTGCGCAGGAGGGCTGGGGAAGGGGAAGCGTGCGGGAGGGCTGGGGAAGGCAGAGCAAGGGCGGGGGTGTCTCACTCTCTGAGTCGCTCATGCAGCTGCAGTCGCTGACACTAGCGCTGCTCCGCCGCTTCATCCGCGCCAGGTGCTCCTCGTACTGAAAGTGGCGCTTGCTGACGGGCGAGGTGAAGTCTTCGATCACGGCATCGAACTCGCCCAGCACCTCCGCCAGCTCCCCGGCATCCGCCCGCAGCGCCGCAGGGCCCGGGGCCGGACGCGGGGGACCGTCACCGGAGCCTAACGAGAAACACGGACACCCTGAAAATCCCCCCGACCCTCTGAGAGTAGCAGGGCTGGAGCACAAGAGCGAGACCCAGCCACCACCTTAGCGATACCCCCACGTCCGCCCCCGAGAGACCGGCCACCCCCCCCCCAGCGCCACCCCCCATTTCTCCCCGCAGAGAGACCGGCCACCCCAGCGCCACCCCCCATTTCTCCCCGCAGAGAGACCAGCCACCCCAGCGCCACCCCCCATTTCTCCCCGCAGAGAGACCAGCCACCCCAGCGCCACCCCCCATTTCTCCCCGCAGAGAGACCGGCCACCCCCCATGTCCCGGCAGAGAGCGGGACAAACTGGGGAAACGGAGGGAGCCGGGAGCAGCCGAGCCTCAGTCGCTCGCCGGGCCGGGGTCGGGTCCCGGCCGCCTCTGCTCCCGGCAGTAGCGGGGGTTTGCACCGAGCGCTCCCAGCTGCGGCTGCGGACACCGCGCGGCCCCGGTGCCAGCCTGTCCTGGGGGCGGGAGGCGAAGGGCACCGACCCCGCAGCGGCTGCCGCCTCCTTCCCTCCCGCCAGCCCCGACAGTGGCTCTCGCTAGGGGGCCCGGGCCAGCCGCGCTCACCTGTGCCGGCCGCGCTCTTGGTTTGCGGGGACTTCATGGCCGCAGGCTCTCGCCTCTCCCCGCCGCCTTCTGCCTCCAGCAGCAGCTGCGGCCAGCCCCAGCCGGAGCCTCTTATAAGCCCCGTGGCCGGGGAGCGGCCGCGGCGCAGCCAGGCGTGGGAGGAGGCGGGCGTGGGAGGGGGCACGGCCGAGCCCTGCTGCCGCTATCGCGCTGGGGCGGCGATAGTGGGAAGGACTCGGCCCGCCGGAGGGGCTGGATTATCCCCCCGCCTCCGTGTCCAACCTCCTGCCGGCCCCACAGAGCCCCGGGCCGGGGCCTCCCACGTGCCCGCCTCGGGCCCCCCCGAAGCCACCCTCCCTGGCGCGGGGCTATGGGCGCCTAGCCCTGAACATCAGGCTGAAATTGTCACTGCGCGGCTGGGGTTCCCTCCTGCGTCCTCCGCAGAGACTGGGCGAGAGAGACGGGCCATACCCGCCTCCCCAGCAAAACAACAGCCCGGCTCCACCACAGAAAGACGCCGCAGTGCTGGGGGAGGGAGGGGGGGGGGTTGCTGGCTGGAGCCGCTGCAATGTACTGTTAGAAAAGCGCAGCTCCCGGTAGAGTGGGCCAAGGCACTAATGTCTAGGGCAGATAGGCACGGAGAAGCCTCCACAGCTCCTGCCTGAGTGCGAGGCTGAGTGAGAGTGGTTTGTGGGCAAAGCTTCCTAATAGCACATCAAGTGCCTGGGCTATAACCTGTGCTACAAAGTACAAGACCTGTCTTGTTTCCTTTTACTACTACAAAGCAACATGAGGCTGCAGCAGGAACAATGAGAGTTTAACTACAACTGAGGCAGGGCCTTTCTGTTAGCACTATATATATATATATATATATATATATATATATTTCTATTTATCTAGCTCCCTGTAAAATCAAGGCAAAACCTGTTAAAGGTTGATTTAATGCCCGAGGGGGGGTGTGAATGGATATAAATTGGCTGAGCAGCACACTTCATACTAGAAGAGGCATTGTTGCAGCACGCACTCCTTCACCTTGGGACGTTACCTTCTGGTGGTACCGGCAAGAGGAGACCCAAGAAATGCCACGTTCCATAAAATCAGAGCAATGATCGATATTCTATCAGCCTTTTTACTTCCTCTAGTGGGGGTATTTGTGTCAGCAGAGCTCCAGGGAGGCTCACAGTCTAGTAATGACGTACCTGGAGCAGCAGCACTAGGTTAAGTCACAGTCGCTCCAGCAGGACACTGCATAGCAAGACAGTTCCAAAAAAGGCTTGAAAGCACCAATGAGAGAAAAAAAACTAAGGCTGAATCTACACTAGATAAACTGGGGACCTGTAATTCTCGACCAGTACAGATCCAATAGCATTGCCTGTTGTCTAGCCAAACTGAAGGCATTTTTATCACAATCTTAGCCTGGTGATAAAGCCCATCTAGACATGAAGATAACTTTCAGAAAGCACCTAAATGCAATGCTTTTGAGTCTATATTCCCCCATTTATCACGTGGGTGTTAATGTTATGGCCTAATTATCACTATTGTTGTTTAAATACTGTAACATGTTAGCAGTTTCACTTCTGTTTCTCATATAATAAACATCCAACTACTGCACCTACTCAGGGTACTTACCTGCTGCTGATGCTTCATGCCTTCAAAAGGAATTTGTATGGAAAAAAGGCTGAAAAGCTTTGAATATCCAAAGAGTTGAATAAATCAGATAACCATCTGGGATGTTTTGAAATATTTTAGCGCTATTTGAATAAGGGCTTGTCTTCACTGCAGCTAACTCTGGCTCCTACTCATGTATCATCCGTAACTCAGCTCCAATTCACACACAACCTTCTCCCCAAATATGGTGATGCTTTCAGATTAGTTTCAACATGGCTAGCCAGCCTGTCCAGGATATAGGTTAAAGCCTGAGTATGCCCTATCTCCAGCTGCTAACCCAGCATATTTTGCAGTGAAGACAGGCTAAAACACTCCAGTGCCTTTCCATATTTCCCCCAAAGTACACAGAGGTATAGACAAGTTTTTCCAAAGTTCACTGGGAAAGAATCAGAGTGGCTCAGCTTACTGAAGTGCTAAGAACCGTGGGATATGCCTTCAGAAATCCCAGCACCTCACACAGGCAAGTGCAGCACTAGTGTTGAGGTATGTGGCCACTCAGATCCACCTTATACTAACCTGGGTGCTCAGACCCAGGTGTTAATCATTTGGAATAACTGCAGTGAAGACATACCCTAAGAAAGATACTTGCTTTTGCCTTTAAAGTCAGAGTAAAACTGGTAGAATAAAAATGAAAAAATCCATTGTAGAATTTCCCCAGATTCAAGTAGAACATTTATTTTATTATATATATATATATATATATATATATATATATATATATATATATATATATATAGACACAGAATGGAAAGTATCAGAGTTTTAAATATACCTGAATGATAGTAAACATTCATCTATGGGAATAGTGTCAACTTGGTTTAACCCTAAAATGTAGCAGATATTAAACAAGGATTTATAAAAGAAGGGTTTGATTTAAATTTTACCTTGCATTACTGAACCCAAAAACAACAGCATTGTGTTAGTGTATATGACCCAGAAAATGGACCTGGTAGAAACTAATTATAAACAAAAGTAAAACTGATATATCATTTCATTGGCCAAGAACAGCGAAATACATATGGGTTCCTAATGGAGTTAACTGATTGTTATGTAATGAGGATATTATATGGAAACTCTCATTTCATTGTGTTTCAAAAACTGCCTTGAATATTTATCACCTATAATTAAGGCTACATTTTAGTCATGGACAGGTCATGGGCAGTAAACAAAAAATCATGGCCTGTGACCTGTCCATGACTTCTACTATATGCCACTGACTAAATTGGGGGGGGGGAGAGAGCAGGGGTGGCCCAGGGGTGCTTCAGGTGCTGGGGGTGGGCGGGCAGCAGCCCATGACCCTGCTGGTGCTTGGGGGGGGCAGTTTGGTGGGGCCAGCAGGCTCCCTACCTGGCTCCGCACCTCCCCGGAAGCGGGGACATCCCCCTCGCTCAGCTCCTAGGCAGAGGCATGGCCAGGCAGCTCTGCACACTGCCTCCACCCAGAGCGCTGGCTTCGCAGCTCCCGGCAGCGCACAAAGCTGTCTGGCCATGCCTCTGCCTAGAAGCTGAGCGAGGGGGATTTCCCAGCTTCCGGGGAGCCTACGAGGTAAACGCTTACCAGAGCCTGCCTCACCCCATCCTGTGACCCAACCCTCTGCTCCCTCGCACACCCAAACTCCTGCTTCTCCTGGGGTGCAGTGGCCCTAGACTACCCCAGCAGCAGCTGCCAGGTGCACTGGCCACTGCAGAAGTCGTGGAAGTCACGGAATCCATGACCTCCGTGACAAACTCGCAGCCTTACCTAAAATAAAAGTTTTAGGTAAGTATAATTTATAAATATAGGCCTGAGCAATGGATTGCCGCGCAAGTCCAGGGTGATAAAGTAGCATGGCTGAACTTGGCCTCTCAGAGTTGGTAAGACAACTCCCACCTTTTCATGCTCTCTGTAAGTGTATAATATCTCCTCAATATATGTTCCATTCTATGCATCCGAAGAAGTGGGCTGTAGCCCATGAAAGCTTATGCTCAAATAAATTTGTTAGTCTCTAAGGTGCCACAAGTACTCCTGTTCTTTTTGTGGATACAGACTAACACAGCTGCTACTCTGAAATATGTCTCAATGATTTTTTATTATTATTATTCAAATTGTGGTAGCACCCAACGTCCCCATTCAGAATCAGAACCACTTTGTATTAGACACTGTATTAGCACATAGGAAGATGAAGTCTCTCCCCTGGGCAATATAGATGCTAAAAAGAACAAAACCAAAAACAGACAAAGGGTTGGAAAAAGGGATACAACATACAAACAAGTGGTGAGGGTGAAGTTTGATCAACGGCTTGTTAGGTGGATTCTTTCATTCCATCTGTAATAAAAGAGACATTGCAAGTGATCATTTTTGGGGGGTGATATAGGTGGGAAATGGGGTAAAAAAGTGGAGAGTAAAAAGACAAAAGGGATGAAGCTGTTAGAGTGGGGGGTGAAGAATGAGATAGAAGGAGGTGAGAGGAGGCAGCAGGAGACTTGAGCATGTGATTGGAAAAGAATTCATAGTTTCAAAACTCTAGGGCTCATATCCTCAACTGGTGTAAATTGGTAGAGCTATGCTCATTTAAACCTGCTGAGCATCTGGCACCAAGTGCAGATATCCATTGTGATGTCAGGGGGTTAAAAATCTGAACACTGCTCTTGTTGCTGTTTGGGGCTTATAAGAGGTGTTTAAAGACAGAGTTTAACACAAGCACAACAACCACCTGTGTTACAAACAGGGCTGTATGGAATTATGGACTATTTTTCATTACATTTACAGTTTTGTTTCACTAATTTTTGTGCTTACAAAGTGTTGCATATTTTGTAAAATGTTGCAAAGACTTATTTAACTTTGAAACATGAAATGAGAGACTTTTGCTTTTTTCACAATGAAAACATTTTGTTCAAATAGGCATATTTTTGGATGGCTATTGAAATAAAAATAATCAAACTTTATCTACTTCTAGTGACAAATAACATTGATTATTAAAGTGGGAAACTTAAAAATAATCTAGGTTTCACTATTTGGATAAAATTTTCAAAAGTGTCTAAGTAACACAGGAGCCTAAATCTCATTTTCAAAAGTGTCTTAGTCACTTAGGAGCCTAAGTATAACTGAATCAGTAAAATGTCGATTCTAATAACCTAAATGACTTTTGAGAATAGGACTTAAGCTCCTAAGTCACTTAGTAGGCACATTTGAAAAATTTGCCCTGTATGTTTTTGCATTTCATCAAAGTAAAGTAAACAAAGCAAGAGCAGTCATTTTCTCCTCATAAAATAATAATCACACTTTGTCCATCGATAGGGCCTTTCATCTGAAGTTCTCAAAGCCTTTTACAAACATTAAAGAGCCTCACAGTTCCTCTGTGAGAGAGGTATTATCCCCATTTTACAGAAGGGAACCACAGTTAAGCCAAGATATTCAGACTTGGGTGGCTATAGTTAGGTTCCCAAGGTTCCCACCAGTCCCAAGGTGTCTTAATTTGGGTACCCAAAAACAGAGGCACCAAAAATCAAGCGCCACTTTTGAAAATTCAGCTGTAAGTAACGTGGATAAGATCACATAGAAAGTCGATAGCTGAACTGCCAAGTTTGTGTCTGACCCCCCATGGCCCTGCCTTTTTCAGTCCTCACAGTTATTCATGCACTATCTCCCGGTGCTTCTCTTTGGATTTCCAACACTACTGGATGGTTTTAATATTTTTTAAAGTGTTTTTAACACTGACATTTTAAAAACTTCAATTTTAAAAATTTCAAAAACATTTCTATGCATGCAGTATAAATGGTTTCAGAATCTTCCTCTCCTCAGTCCCAGACCTGTTGTGTACACTTGTCTTCTTGAGTCTTTTGGTTTCTTTTCAGAACAAACCCTAAATATGAGGCTTAAAACTACTGAACAGTGTCCTTTTAAATGTTTAATTGCTTTCTAGGCAAAGGTCTTAATATGTCTATGTTAGCTGCCTACAACAGTTTCTACTGTCTTTGAAGCAGTCTGAAGTTACAGTGAATGCAGCTGTGATTCAGCTGGTGAATTTTAATTTTCAGCGTGGTCCATAAGCTTATGCATGACAACAAATTAAGAAATCAACTTTATGCCCATCCATTCTAAAGAAAGGGTTCGTATTAACAACATCCATCAACATACTGGCTGCAGCTGCATAAATATTGTTTAATGACCCTACCCTGCTTTCAATGAATTTGATGGAAGTTTTGCCATTCATGACAACAGGAGCAGATAAGGCCCTACATTTGGTCAGCTGAAAAAAGTAGCTACTAAAGCTTCTGGCTATCTGCTAGTGGCCTCTGTACTCTCTGTACGTGTCCTTGCAGACTGACAAGTATATTAGTTTTTGTTTTCAGCAGAAATATCCAACACATGACTTGTAATGTAAACCTCAATTACTGAATCCCTCCCTTCTTCCAGGGAACAATCCAATGTGTATTTAAGAAGTGTACTCCTTCCTGAACATTCGCCACAGCATCGCCAGCTCCTTGTGAGCCAATGATGCAATGTTTACAATCCAACCTATGTTTTTCTATTACATTTTTAACCTTGCAAGCTGAGCCATGCAGCTAGTTGAAGCAGCTCTACTGATTTGGCATGTGTCTGTAAAGGACACAGCAGGGAAAGAATTTAAAAACATTAGCAGGCACTCTTCTGTTGCCAAATAGCAAGGTTCCCAGGAGGTACTACTGTGCTTTTGACACACATGTGGGCTCCCAACTGTATGCACCTACTAGGGTGATCAGATCGCAAGAGTAAAATATCAGGACACATTGTGGGGGGCAGGGGAAACAGGTGCTCAGCCCCGACCGGAGCCAGAGGCACACTGGTCCGCCTGGCCCTGTGCTACCAGATGCCCCTTCCTGTTGGGGGTGGGCTCATGCTGTGCCACACAGCTCCCCTGCCCAGCGCCCCCTGGATCCACTATGCCCAGAGCCCCCTACAACCCCTTCCACCACAAATGCACAGTGCTGTGCGCGCACACCCCACCCAGCGCCCCCCTGCCCACAGCCCCACCACAGTTCCCCAGCACCCCACACAGAACCCCCCCACTCGCGTTTCCCAATTCACACAGATTTGCCCTCCCTCTCTTCCTTCCTCCCTCCCAGTGCCCTTCCCCATTGCTGCACCACAACTACACAATGCCCCACACAGACCCGCACTGCCCAGTGCCCTGACACACATAGATCTCCCCCACTGCCCAGCACCCCCCAACAGCCCCCCACTGTCAGGGCCGGCTCCAGCTTTTTTGCCGCCCCAAGCAGCAAAAAAAAAAAAAAGCTGCAATCGGTGACACTTCGGCAGCAGCTCTACCGGTCCTTCCCTCCGAGAGGGACCGAGGGACCCGCCGCCGAATTGCCGCCGAAGAGCTGGACGTGCCGCCCCTTTCTGTTGGCCCCCCAAGCACCTGCTTCCTGTGTTGGTGCCTGGAGCCAGCCCTACCCACTGTTTAGCACCCCAAAACACAGCAACCTCCCCCACTGCCCAGCGCCCTCCACACTCTCACAGCCCAGCACCCCCCACACACCTCCCAGACACTCACTCCATCACATTCTGCCCCCTTCCCTGGCCACACTCACTAGCCCTGCTGGGAGGTCTCTGTCTCCTAGGGTGAGAGCGGTGAGGGGAGTCTCCAGACTCTCCACGTGCTGCGCCCGCCACAACGCGAGCTCTGTGGCTCCCACTGGCTGGGGAAAAGCGCCAGTGGGAGCTGCCGGAGCCATGGAGCAGGGTTTGCAGGCGCTGGCAGCACATAGAGCCCCCCTACCCTAAGAGCCAGAGGGACCTGCCAGGGGGCGAGATAGGGAGTCCTGGCAGTGTTTACCTGGGGCAGCTCCCGTCCCGGGAAGCATCCGGCAGGCTGGTCCCTCTGGCTCCCAGAAGGGGCAACATTTTGTGTTGATTGGATTAGCAGAGACGTCTGCTTCTGGTAGGCCCCAGCTCTAGCAGATCCAGATGCTGTGGAAGACAGAATCATTGAGCTCCCATTCATGGTCCGGGTGGAAGTTCCTGTTCAGAGAGTCTGCAACTGTACTCTGGCGGCCTGGTAGTTTGTTGCCCTGTTGTCCAGCATTATCCTGATAAAGTGACCCTGTATGTTGTGAAGGAAGTATTGGCAAGCTTATCAAACTACTCTTAGATGTAGGATGTTGATGTGGAGCATGGCCTCAGGGCCGGCGCTTCCATTAGGTGGTCACCTAGGGCGCCAGGATTCGGGGGGCGGCATTTTGTGCACTCCCCACGGGGCGCACGGGAGCTTCCGGTTCTGCTCCCATTGCACCGCCGAAGAAGGACCTTCTGCCAACGTGCCGCGGAAAACAGCGACAGGCAATTGAGCAGCTCAATGACTGCCGCTGTCGCCTGCGGCATTTCAACGGAGAGTCCTTCTTCAGCGGCGCAATGGGAGCGGAACCGGAAGCTCCTGCGCGCCCAATGGGGAGCGCACAAAATGACGCCCCCCAAATTCTGCCTAGGGTGCCAGAAACTCTGGCGACGCTCCTGCATGGCCTCTTGTGTAGACCACTTGCCCTAGGCTGTAACACCGTGGAAGTGAGCCCTGCATCCCAAAAGGGAGGCGTGTATTGAGAGGATCTTGGAGGGTGGGGAATGTGGGAATGGGATTCCCACGCAGACCTTCAGTGGGTCCTTCCATCACCTGAGAGAGAGTCCAGAACTTTTGGAGGTACTGGGATGCATTTGGAGAGACTGTGTCTGTTTGGGGTGTACATAGTCCTTACCCATGTCTGAAAGCACCTGAGGTGCAGTTTTTTTTCCTACTGGAAAAAATCCACAAGACCCCAAATATTTGCTAACCACTCAGCTAAAAAGGGGACTAACAAAAAACACTATGACAAAAGACATTTATGTGTTAGTGCAATATAAAATTAATTTTAACTGCTTTATTACAAGACTATAATAACCCTAAAGCAGTCCATCGTTTTATGTTTTCACTTCTGAAATGAAGAAAGTGTGTTATTTTTACCCTTGTACAGATGTGTAAAATCTTGTGTCCATTCAAAGCCTTCTAAAACCAGAATGGTTACAGGGAGCATAGGGAGGAGTGAACGGCTGGATTCTGCACTTATCATCAGCATGCATCAGCCATTGAAGCAGGTGTATTCAAAATAATGGAGGAGGAGGAGGAGGAGAAACATTTCATCAGGGGAAACAGGACCAGGGCTGCTGCTGCGAACCAGGTCCATGTGCAATAACAGAGTGGGAGGGAGAAGCAGAGACAGCCTGTTTGGTATGGGCACATGGTTGTGCATGTGAGAGCAGCAGCCAAAGGATTTGCATACTACCGTTATCAATAAATATCTGTACTGTCCTATTACTTACTGTTTACTTATTTGTAGTGCCTTAGCACCAGGCAGGAACCAAGACCCCATTGTTCTAGGCACTGGACAAGCAGAACAAAAAGATTATTGTGCTTTGATTAGCTACTAAATAACCCACACTCAATCAGAGCACAGGGATTTGCATGTCTGGTGTTGAGAAATAACCATGCCGTCATTTTCCAAAGCAGACCTCATGGCTAATCCAAGAGTTGCATACATGAGAAATAGCCATATGGTTGGGGTCAGTGATGTCCAGCCCTCTCCTCTGATGATCTTAGACAATTGCATTTCAGTTTAATCAAAAAGAGCTTTTGTTTTTGCCAGTTCTTCTCAACCCTGGAATATTTTTTGTGACAAGTCATAGTAGGAAAAAACCAGAGCCAACTAAACTATGCTCTAGTTTTCCAGCCTGAAGGAGGATCTATGGCAGAAACTTCACCCATATGCTCATTTTCTATTTCCAGCTTCTATTTTGTAAAAATAACTTGTTTTCAGAGTGTTGTTTTGCGATGCAGGGAACTGATGAGCAGGATCCCCTGAGAGGCTAATATAAGGGGGAAAGGAGTCCAGGAGAGTTGGCTGTATTTTAAATCGTGGCCACTGGGAGCTGCGGGTGGCCATGCCTGGGGATGGTCATTGTAAACAAACTGTCTCGCAGCCTGCCACCAGATTAGCCTGACGGGCCGCATGCAGCCTGCCCACCACTGGGTTAAGGATTATTTAGAAAACTGGACATGAACAAGTCCATGGGGCCAGATCTAATGCATCCAAGGGTGCTGAGGAAGTTGGTGGATGTGATTGCAGAGCCATTGGCCATTATCTTTGAAAACTCGTGCTGATTGGGGGAGGTCCCAGACGATTAGAAAAAGGCAAAGATAGTGCTCATCTTTAAAAAAGAGAAGGAGAATCTGGAGAACTACAGACTGGTCAGTCTCACCTGAGTGCCTGGAAAAATCATGGAGCCGATCCTCAAGGAATCCATTTTGAAGCACTTGGAGGAAAGGAAGGTGATCAGGAACAGTCAACATGGATTCACCAAGGGCAAATTATGCCTGACCAACTTGACTGCCTTCTATGAGATAACTGTCTCTCTGGATATGGGAAAAGTGGTGGACATGATATTTCTTTACTTAAGCAAAGCTTTTGAGACAGTCTCCCACAGTATTCTTGCCAGGAAATTAAAAAAGTATGGATTGGATGAATGGACTATAAGGTGGATAGAAAGCTGGCCAGATCATTGGTCTGAATGGGTAGTGATCAATGGCTCTATATCTAGTTGGCAGCCGATATCAAGCAGAGTGCCCCAGGGGTCGGTCCTGGGGCTGGTTTGGTTCAACATCTTCATTAATTATTTGGATGATGGGATGGATTGCACCCTCAGCAAGTTTGCAGATGACATTAAGCTGGGGGGAGAGGTAGATACACTGGAGGGTAGGATAGGGTCCAGAGTGACCTAAACAAATTGGAGGATTGGGCCAAAAGAAATTTGATGAGGTTCAACAAGGACAAGTGCAGAGTCCTGCACTTAGGACAGAAGAATCCCATGCACTGCTACAGGTTGGGAACCGACTGGTTAAGCGGCAGTTCTGCAGAAAAGGACCTGGGGATTACAGTGTACAAGAAGCTGGATACGAGTCAACAGGGTGCCCTTGTTGCCAAGAAGGCTAATGGCATACTGGGCTGCATTAGTAGGAGCACTGCCAGTAGATTGAGGGAAGTGATTATTCCCCTCTATTCAGCACTAGTGAGGCCACACCTGGGGTATTGCATCCAGTTTTGGTCCCCCCACTACAGAAAGGATGTGGAAAATTGGAGAGAATCCAGCAGAGGGCAATGAAAATTATTAGGAGGCTGGGGCACAGGGCTTAAGAGGAGAGGTTGAGGGAACTGGGTTTATTTAGTCTGCAGAAGAGAAGAGTGAGGGGGCACTTGATAGCAGCCTTCAACTACCTGAAGGGGGTTCCAAAGAGGATGGAGCTAGGCCGTTCTCAGTGGTGAAAGATGACAGAGCAAGAAGCAATGGTCTCAAGTTGCAGTGGGGAAGGTCTAGGTTGGATATTAGGAATAACTATTTCACTAGGAGGGTGGTGAAGCACAGGAATGGGTTATTTAGGGAGGTGGTGGAGTATCCATCCTTAGAGGTTTTTAAGGCCTGGCTTGATAAAGCCCTGGCTGGGATGATTTAGTTGGGTTTGGTCCTGCTTTGAGCAGGAGATTGGACTAGATGACCTCCTGAGGTCTCTTTCATCCCTAATCTTCTGTGATGCATCCATTTGTAACTGCCTTCTAGTGCTCGTTTATAAGGTTATTTCTGCTGATTTGTAGTCACAGTATATTTAATATATTTACAGAAGAAGACAGGAATGAAAGAAAATAACAATAGTTGAATAACGGTAGAACACAGACAAAAATATATGTGTACAATTTAAGACCCATACTAAACCCAGACTGCAAGTCCAGGTTAAATCTAGAACTATGTTATGAACATAGCTTGTATTACACCATGACATGAAGAATCCACTTAAGCCTTGAGTCTCATTCCCCCTGTCACGCTGCCTGGTATGGGACACAGCTAAGAGCACCAATCTCAGATCAGACTGCCAGAAAACAGGATATGTACCCCTAACCGGTGGTACAGTCTCATCAAATTTCATCAAGGCAGTAACAATTGTGTGCTTCCAAGCCACAGACAGTGGCCTTCAGGCCCTCTAGCCCCTCATGTACCACCCAGACAAGCCAGATTTCTGTGATAAATGATTATTAAAAGCAAAAATCACATATATTAGGGTCGTCCAGTTCCAAAGAACCACATACACACCCCAGGTTGAAATATACTTCAGATCTTACTCAAAATCCAGGCTGGTAGCCAATCCCTTAGTAACTAAAAACAAAAAGGTTTATTAATATATATATATATAAAAGGAAGAGTTACTAAGAGGTTAAAATGAATTTTATACATTACAGTTGATTTCAGAGTTTGTAGATCAGGGTAACAGCAGTGATGTTAAATCTGTCAGTTGGTAATAAGTCTCTCTTGTTCATCCCAAATACTGGGGTCCTCAGTCCATTGTTCAAAGCTCTTTGTTAGAAATCATAATCCAGAAATGTGGGGCAGGAAAGAGGCAAGGGGATGACATCACACTCTCTAATTTATATCCTGCAGTCCATGTGCATGGAAAGTTAGTCTCAAACATGAAATTGGGGATCACATGTTCTACGTGCTTTGCTGAGTCATGAGGCATCCGTTGTCTACATGCTCTCTGAGGTGTCAACAACAAAAAAGTTGAATTTTTTTCCCTTATACCATTGTTACAAGGAACACATTTATTATAACTGCATTAAAAATATAAGTAGCCTTTATTTTGTTGAATAGTGTCAGAACATCACATATGAGGAATCACAAATGAATAGAAATTGCTTCTACAAAATATGTGGGAATACTTCAGCATTTAGTAGCATACCTCTCAATGTAGTGATAGGCATAGCATGCACTATTCTATGAAGTAGCAAGCCATATGTCATGGCATGCTGCTAATGATAATTGGAGATATACCCATCTCCTAGAACTGGAAGGAACCTTGAAAGGTCATTGAGTCCAGCCCCCTGACTTCACTTAGCAGGACCAAGTATTGATTTTTGCCCCAGATCCCTAAGTGGCCCTCTCCAGGACTGAACTCACAACCCTGGGTTTAGCAAGCCAATATCAAACCACTGAGCTATCCTTCCCCCTGAAGCTAAAAAATGAATGCCTAATATTAAGTGTTGTATTAAGGGGCTTATATATTAATAATAATATAAGTCAACATTTCAAAACTGGACGCTTAAAACCGTCTCCTAAATCCACATTTTGGACATTTAAGTAAAAATGGCTTGCTTTTCATAGGTTCTGAACATCCACAAATCTTAGCGGGAGTAGCTGATTCTCAGCACCTCTGAAAAATCAGATCACTTTCATTTAGATACCGAAACATGGATATAGGAATCCAACTTTAAGCACCCACATTTGAAAATGTTGGGCTTACCCCTTTGGGCCTCTATGGATCTCAATTGCCTGAAGAATTATTAATGAATTGATTCTCTGAAGCTCTTTCATGTTCCAATATCTAGACATCGATATTCAGCCACAGAGCATTTCTTTGTATACTCTCAAGGTACAATTGTATACTGTAAATAACTTATTATGGAGCTACAATACAGAATATATTTGGCTGCACAAAGACTATATTTTGTGGTTGAAGTTTATTTTGTTTATGCTGCAAATTAGAGAAGCTATCGTAGGACATTTAGAGTTTTAAAATTGTGTATTGGTATTATTCACCACATTTCTCCAGCTGAAAAAAAAACACATGCCTCATGCCTGGTGTACCATGTGCAGGCCTCTAGGTGACAAAAAACTTGGATCTTAAGTCCTGATTTCAAAACAGATATAGGCACAGACCAATGGGAGTTAGGTGACTAAATAGCTTTGAGGATCTAGGCTTAGAAATCTAAATCCCGTTGACTTTCAGTGAGCCTTAAACTTCTGAGTACTTAAGTCACTTAGGCGCTTTTGAAAATTTTACAGAAAATTGCTTTTCTATCTATCAAGGTGTCAAGGCTGATTCCCCACTCTGGCACTTCGAATGCAGAAGGTGGGGCCCGCAAGGATTCTAAAAATTAATACTGGCCATTCCAGGCTGGTATTAAACTCCCAAGATTACAGCTTCTCTCTGACCTCGGATGGGTAGAGCTGCCACCACCCAAGTGCAAACCCCTCTCCCCTCCACCCGCTTTTGAGAATCCAAGAAAGAGCACTTGGGAATTCCTTCCTAGGGGGTACCCTCAAGCCTTTTAAACCCCCTTCCAGGGAAGAGCTGAGAAACAAAGGAAATCAGCTGTTACCACCAGCTAATTAAACAACATATGCACAAACCTCTTAGGACACAAAACACCCAATCCTATTCTTAAAAAAAGGTCAATTTTATTAAAAACAAAAAAAAAGAAAATACATCTGGAATTTAGGCTATTGCAAGATTTAAAAAGAGCAAATATAATAATTAAGCATCAAGAATGGTTTTCTTGAGGTCCAGCTTAAAGGTTATAAACAAAATAAAAGCACCTGGGGGAGCACAGAGGAGTCCACAAGCCATAAAAAGATAAACCTAATTGCATCTTCCTAGACATCCTCTGATCTACTTACATATCTGGGGTTTCAGATAAGTAGTTTCGAGGTATGATTTGATGATTTTTCATATCTGGTTTAAAGCTTCTTACAGTATTGCTGTTCTGTCTCCTCTCTCCGGAGAACAGACAGACAAGGGGAAAGTTTTTTCCCCAATTTTAGAAAGTTCTAGCCTTCCCATTGGCTCTTTTGGTCAGGTGCCCACTCCCTTCCTTTTACCTATTGGCTTTTTTCAACCCTTAAAAGGTAAAGCAAGTAGAGAACATCTACTAACAGGAATTTTGTAGCTAACTTGCTGGTTGGGTGTCCATAACAGGAAGTTACCCCCCCCCTTCATTTATCATACAAGGTGTAGCAGTTTTAAGGATCAATATCTTACAAAATACCCGGGATTTATAAACATCCACATTTGGTACGAAAGAAGGAAATGTTTTGGTGACAGGTTCTTTCAAAAAGGAAGTGGTTCAGGCTTGGATGGAATTTGAAAAAGAAATCAAATACCTTTACCAAAGGGAAAGGTACCAGAGCAGGGGTTGGCAACCTCTGGCACGTGACTCGCCAAGGTAAGCATCCTGGTGGGCCGGGCCAGTTTGTTTACCTGCCGCCTCCACAGGTTTGACTGATCGCGGCTCCCACTGGCCGCGGTTCGCTGCTCTGGGCCAATGGGGGCGGCGGGAAGCAGCACGGGCTTAGGTATGTGCTGGCCACGGCTTCCCGCCACCCCCATTGGCCCAGAGCAGTGAACCGCGGCCAGTGGGAGCCACAATCAGCCGAACCTGCGGAGCCGGCAGGTAAACAAACTGGCCCGGCCCACCAGGATGCTTACCCTGGCGAGCCACATGCCAGAGGTTGCCGACCCCTGTACCAGAGGATAATGAGGATAAAGAAAAAGCAAAAAGCCTGAATCAAAACAGGCAGAGCTCAACATCCCAGAAATTTGGGTGTATCAAAAAGGGTGCTGAACGTGAACTCTGCAGCTGGAGACCATCTCTAAAGAGAAGCCATCCAGACAGTATTAGAATATTCCTTCAACATCTTTTTCTCAAAGTGAACAACAACAAAAAGTTATAAACAAAGGGTTTGTCCTGCTGTGCTTGTTGCCCATGGGCCTCATTCAGCACTAGTCTGCATTTTGTGTAGCCATTTACACCTGTGCACAGTTTAAAGTCTATCATTTGAATTGGGTAGTAGCAGCTTACACCCAATATTGCACACAAGGTGGTAGAGAATCAGGGACCAGGTCTGGAATGCTCACTCTTGTCAGCTGGGATCTCATGTGCAGAGCATTCACCAAATCAGCTCCAAAGGGGAACAATGCTTTTCTGTTTTATTTCAGAACAGTATGGCCCTTTCTAAGCACCAAAGCAACCAAGCACTTCAGAACCTACAACATATTTAGCTTCACAAGTATGCTGTGAGACATGGAAGAGTTATTAATTCCCATTTTACAGATGGGGAACTGAAGTACAATGAGACTAAGCAATTTGCCTAACCTGGGGATTGAACCTTGGTCTCCTGAGTCTCACATTAGTGCCATAACTAGTAGGCCATTCTCCCCCTCTACAGCCTTCTGTGTTTAAGAGGAAAACACTTTAACACCACCCCCTTCTCAACAATAGAACAAGAAATCATTAAAAGACATAATGATTAAGGGTCTGTTCTAGAAACAACAGATTTTTTGGGGGCACTACTAAAACCAATATCTCATTGCTTTACATACATGTAACGAGATGGGTTCCTGCCCCAAAACAGGGTTTCTCACAACAACTCTTGCTTAATTAACTTTAGGAAGAACAAATAAATATACACAAATACATATCCAAATCCTTGTAATTTATTGATGTAGGGTTTGGTTTTTTTGTGGACTCAATAATAAAAATAATGCTGTGAAAAGTGATAATTGTATGTTCGTTAATACCACTTTGCACAGCACACCTAGTAGCTAGCTGTGAGGCTCTGATAAGTGATATTAACAAACATACAAGTATCACTTATCACAGCCTCCCAGCTAGCAAGTAAGTCTGCTGTGAAAAGTTATACTTGTATGTTTAATATTACTTTTATCAGTAAGCCCCAGGACAAATTAAGCCCTGGGGGAGGGCACATGTCAGAGGGGGAGGCAGCGGGGGCCGGGGGGATGGTGAGCCTACATGGCTGGAGACAGGGATCAGCGCCCACGGCTGCATGGTCAGAGCTGCCACACAGCTGAAATTGGGAGTCAGAGCCTGCTGCCACATGGTCTGGGCCAGGGGGCAGCACCTGCTACCACATGGCTAGAGACAGAGCCCAAAGCTAGGGCCACATGGCAAGAGCTGAGGCTTGGCGCCCAAAGACCCACAGCCAGGCTCTCGAAATCCCACTGTTGGAGCCTGTCAACCAACCACCCCAGGGCTGAAGCTCGAGGGCTCCCCCTGCCTCCAAGGTGGGTTGAGAACCCACCTAGCTTTCTGCAATGTTGTGCCCCACCCGTCTCCAGAGGTGGTGCAGGGCACCACATCCAGGAGGAACATGGAGGGAGGAGTAGAGGCTGATACCCACTCCCTTGCCCCATCACTGCCCAGGAGGCTGTTGTGGCTGCAGGAAAATAAAATGGCCGCATTTGAGAAACGCTACCCTAAACAGTGTACAAGCTAAATAAATAGATGAGGAAGAGTTAACTCTTTTAAATACTAAATCTCATAGAACTAGAATCTTCCTGAGCAAAGGACAGACTCCTTTATGCCCCTGTGACATTGTACTAGTTCACCCACAATTTAACACTTCATTTTATTTGGTTTTCCAAGATTTTATTTAGTCTTAGTATAACCATAGTGCCTTGGAGTCCCAATCATGGCCCAGGACCCCACTGTGCTAAGTGCTGTAAAAATCCAGGACAAAGAGATAGTCACTGCCCCAAGAAGTTTACAATCTTCCTTATTTATTTTGTATTACCCTTTTTTCATTTAGAGTATGTTATCAATCCCTTACTACTTTTATCCATTTCCTATAATATAACCACCACCCCCTTCCTGTTTTCTTACCTAAT
This sequence comes from Mauremys mutica, assembly GCF_020497125.1. Classification (NCBI taxonomy): domain Eukaryota; kingdom Metazoa; phylum Chordata; order Testudines; family Geoemydidae; genus Mauremys; species Mauremys mutica. The sequence continues at coordinate 301,304,417 of NC_059072.1, read as the reverse complement.
ACCTCTTACTCCCCACACTACTTAAAAAGAAAATCCTCTTAACTAGGAGTAACTTTAGACATGAACAGCACACTCAATGTATGTCTTCACTGACAATCAACCAGGACTCCTACCATCCACACATATCCGAGTTTGGAGGGCGTTAAGCCCAACCTAGTTTATGCAACTGGGGATAGGAATTAGAGTCCAGGTTCCACTTTACCTTGAGCTGAAATTTACCCACTTTTCAGTGAGGCTAAATCACGAAGGTGCTGCTAGTCCTCCAATGCCTTCCCACAATTCCCTGTAAAAGGACAGATATGTTCTCTTTGCAGTTGACACAATGGACTGGGAAAGAATCCTAGATCATCTCAGCACAAAGAGATGGAGATTACTTACCAGTAACTGGAAGTTCTTTGACATATGTGGTCCTTATCTGTATTCCACACACGCGATACACATGTGCACCATGAGCATGACTCTGGAATCTTTTTCAGGCAGTCCCTATTGGCCCGCACATGCACTGTAGCTCTCCTCCTATTTCAAACCAAGGACATCAAAAGTGGTATGGGTTGATGCATCTCCAGTTTCCAGTTCTTACTGCAGTTCAAAACAATCTGCAGCAGAGGAGAGGGAGGGTGGGTCGTGCAATACAGACAGGGACCACACATCTTGAAGAACCTCAAGTTACAGGTAAATAACTGCCACTTCTTCAAGTGATGGCCCCTACATATATTCCACTTGTTGGAGATTATCAAGCAGTAGTAAAACAGGCTGTGGGTGCAGAAGTAATAGCTGGCTGTAGTATTGCTGTCCCCACAGTTGCACCCGCAGTTGATGACTTGTGAAGGGAAGCAAAGAGCTCCAAGTAGCTGCCCTATGTATTTCTAAAAGTGAACATAAGAATGGCCATACTGGGTCAGACCAAAGGTCCATCCAGCCCAGTATCCTGTCTGCCGACAGCGGCCAATGCCAGGTGCTCCAGAGGGAGTGAACCTAACAGGTAATGATCAGGTGATCTCTTTCCTGCCATCTATCACCCACCCTCTGACAAACAGAGGCTAGGGACACCATTCCGTACCCATCCTGGCTAATAGCCATTAATGGACTTAACCTTCATGATTTATCTAGTTCTCTTTTAAACCCTGTTATAGTCCTAGCCTTCACAACCTCCTCAGGCAAGGAGTTCCACAGGTTGACTGTGCGCTGCGTGAAGAACAACTTCCTTTTATTTGTTTTAAACCTGCTGCTCATTAATTTCATTTGGTGGCCTCTAGTTCTTATATTATGGGAACAAGTAAATAACTTTTCCTTATTCACTTTCTCCACATCACTCATGATTTTATATACCTCAATCATATCCCCCCTTAGTGTCCTCTTTTCCAAGCTGAAAAGTCTTAGCCTCTTTAATCTCTCCTCATATGGGACCCATTCCAAACCCCTAATCATTTTAGTGCCCTTCTCTGAACCTTTTCTAATGCCAGTATATCTTTTTTGAGATAAGGAGATCAAGATGTGGGCATACCATGGATTTATATAAGGGCAATAAGATATTCTCTGTCTTATTCTCTATCTCTTTTTGAATGATTCCTAACATCCTGGTTTTTTTACTGCCTCTGCACACTGCGTGGGCATCTTCAGAGAACTATCCACGATGACTCCAAGATTTCTTTCCTGATTAGTTGTAGCTAAATTAACCCCCATCATATAGTTGGGGTTATTTTTTCCAATGTGCATTACTTTACATTTATCCACATAAAAGGGGGGGGAAGGATAGCTCAGTGGTTTGAGCATTAGCCTGCTAAACCCAGGGTTGTGAGTTCAATCCTTGAGGGGACCACTTAGGAATCTGGGGCAAAAATTGGTCCTGCTAGTGAAGGCAGGGGCCTACCCTTTGTTCCCTGTCTTTTAACCAGTTCTCAAGCCATGAAAGGATCTTCCCTCTTATCCCATGACAACTTAGTTTACGTAAGACCCTTTGGTGAGGGACCTTGTCAAAGGCTTTCTGGAAATCTAAGTACACTATGTCCACTGGATCCCTCTTGTCCACATGTTTGTTGACCCCTTCAAAGAACTCTAATAGATTAGTAAAACATGATTTCCCTTTACAGAAACCATGTTGATTTTTGCCCAACAATTTATATTCCTCTATGTGTCTGACAATTTTATTCTTTACTATTGTTTCAACTAAATGCCCGCTACTGACGTTAGACTTACCGATCTGTAATTGCCTCCACCTAAACCAAAGTGGATCTAGACTGCTGGCACTTAACATTAAAAAGGTTGCAGAGCAGTTTCTAAACTAAAGGGATGGGGGAAAGCCGATTGCTGCAGAGGAACACGTGGATTGGACAGAGACTTCTCTTAGAGGAGAGTCTATTGACAGAGATTCCCTAGGTTTTGGTCAGGAGGAGAGGATGGAGAGGATAAAGTATGGGCCAGATCAGACAAAAAACATTCACATAGAAAAGAATCTGACACATCAGAAAAGGGCAGACAAACAGTGACAAGTTTTTTAAGTGATTGTACACAAATGCTAGAAGTCTAAATAATAAGATAGGTGAACTAGAGTGCCTCGTGTTAAAGGAGGACATTGATATAATTGGCATCACAGAACCTGGTGTAGTGAGGACAATCAATGGGACACAGTCATTCCGAGGTACAAAATATATCGGAATGCCAGAATAGGTCGTGCGGGGGTGGGGGAGTGGCACTATATGTGAAAGAAAAAGTAGAATCAAATGAAGTTAAAATTTCTATGGAATGTGGATTCATTTAAATCTCTATGGATAGTAATTCTATGCTCTAATAATAATATAACAGTAGAGATCTATTATTGACCACCTGACCAGGACAGTGAAAGTGGGAGATTAGAGAGGCTATCAAAATAAAGAACTCAATAATAGTGGGGGATTTCAATTATCCCCATATAGACTGGGTACATGTCACCTCAGGACGAAATGCAGAGACAAAATTTCTTAATACTTTAAATGACTTCTTGGAGCAGCTAGTACAGGAACCCACAAGGGGAAAGGCAATTCTCAATTTCGTCCTGAGTGGACACAGGATCTGGTCCAAGAGGTAACCATAACAGAACCACTTGGAAATAGTGACCATAATATAACAACATTTAACATTCCTGCGGTGGGAAGAACACCTCAGCAGCCTAACACTGTGGCATTTCATTTCAGAAAGGGGAACTATGCAAAAATGAGGCGGCTAGTTAAACAGAAATTAAAAGGTACAGTGGCTAGAGCAGGGGTTGGCAACCTTTCAGAAGTGCTGTGCTGAGTCTTCATTTATTCACTCTAATTTAAGATTTTGTGTGCCAGTAATACATTTTAATGTTTTTAGAAGGTCTCTTTAAAAAAATTATATGGAGATATACCTATCTCCCAGAACTGGAAGGGACCCTGAAAGGTCTGAGTCTAGCCCCCTGCCTTCACTAGCAGGACCAACTACTGAGTTTTATCCCAGATCCCTGAGTGGCCCCCTCATGGACTGAACTTACAACCCTGGGTTTAGCAGGCAAATACTCAAACCACTGAACTATCCCTCCCCCCTCTTATAGATAAGTCTATAATATATAACTAAACACTTGTTGTATGTAAAGTAAATAAGGTTTTTAAAAAGTCTAACAAGCTTCATTTAAAATTAAATTAAAATGCAGAGCCCCCTGGACTGGTGACCAGTTCCTGGGCAGCGTGAGTGCCACTGAAAATCAGCTCGCGTGCCGCCTTCGGCACTCGTGTCATAGGTTGCCTACCCCTGGGCTAGAGTGAAGTCCCTGCAAGCTGCATGGACACTTTTCAAAGACACCATAATAGAGGCCCAACTTAAATGTATACCCCAAATTAAAAAAAACAACACAGTAAAAACTAAAAAAGAGCCACCCTGGCTTAGCTTAACCATGTAAAAGAAGCACTGAGAGATAAAAAGGCATCTTTTAAAAAGTGGAAGTCAAATCCTAGTGAGGTAAATAGAAAGGAGCATAAACACTGCCAAATTAAGTGTAAAAATGTAAAAAGAAAAGCCAAAAAGGAGTTTGAAGAACAGCTAAACAAAAACTCAAAAGGTAATAAAATGTTTTTTAAGTATAGTAACTCCTCACTTAAAATCGTCCCGGTTAACGGTGTTTCCTTGTTACATTGCTGATCAGTTAGGGAACATGCTCATTTAAAGTTGTGCAATGCTCCCTTCTAATGTCGTTTGACAGCCGCCTGCTTTGTCCACTGCTTGCAGGAAGAGCAGCCCGTTGCACCTAGCTGGTGGGGGCTTGGAACCAGGGTGGACCGGAAGCCCCCCCATCAGCTCCCCAGTCCCCTAAATTCCCTGTGCAGCAGCCGCCCATCAGGCTATCAATTGCCAGCAGTTCAGTTGTCCCTCCCTCCAATGCCATGTGCTGCTCCTGCCCTCTGCCTTGGAGCTGCTCCTGGCAGCCTCCTGCTTGCTGTGCAGGGGATGTGGGTGGATGTGGGGGGGCTGTCAGGGTGTCCCCCTCCCACCTACTTCTGGCTCCCGCTCACCCTTTCTCAATATAGAGCGGGGTGGGGACAGGACAGAGCTCAGGATGGAGAGAGCTTGCTGGCTACAGCTGCTGTCTCAACTTCCTGATTTTTTTTTAAAGGCAATGTATTTAGAGTGGGGTCAACATACTTAAAGGGGCAATGCGCATCTCTCTCTCTCTCCCACACCAAGGCTGTGTGTCTCAGTCTGCCATGCTGTCTCCCCTCCCTCCATTCGTGCTGTCTTGTAGAGTGTGAGGCTACATTAACAACTTGTTAATCCTTGAGGGCTCAGCCAAATGCTAGTTCATCATTTAGCAGTAAGGCATTCCCTGGGAAATATGCCACCCTCTGACTTCACCATCTCAACCATGCTTCACAATCATAATTGCAGTGTACAGTATTAAATTGTTTGTTTAAAACTTATACTCTGTGTGTGTGTATATATATATATTAGTTTTTTTGTCTGGTGAAAAAAATTTCCCTAGAACCTTACCCCTCCCCACATTTACATTAACATTGTTTTGCTTAAAGTCGCATTTTTCAGGAACATAACTACAACGTTAAGCAAGGAGTTACTGTACATCAGAAGCAAGAAGACTGCTAAACAACCAGTGGGGTCCCTGGGAAAATAGAGATTAAAAAAAGGAGCACTTAAAGATGATAAAGTCATTGCAGAGAAACTAAATTAATTCTTTGCTTCAGTCTTCACAGCTGAGGATGTTAGGGAGATTCCCAAGCCTGAGCCATCCTTTGTAGGTGACAAATCTGAGGAATTGTCACAGATTGAAGTGTCATTAGAGGCGGTTTTGGAATTAATGGATAAACTGAACAGTAACAAGTCACCAAGACCAGATGGCATTCACCCAAGAGTTCTGAAATTGTGAAACTATTATGGTTTGTAACCTGTCCTTCAAATCAGCTTCTGTATCCAATGACTGGAAGATAGCTAATGTAACGTCAATATTTAAAAAGGGCTCTAGAGGTGATCCCGGCAATTACAGACCGGTAAGTGTAACGTCAGTACCGGGCAAATTAGTTGAAACAATAGTAAAGAATAAAATTGGTACATCTCAGTGATGCAGCTGAAGTAGTTTGCCTTCTAGTGGGAAGAGCCCTCACCCTTTCCGGAGAGAGAATATAAGCTAGTTGGTAACAAAGGATAACACACACCAAGATCCATTCTGAAAGTCTGCACGGATATAGCTTGACCCCGTGATAGCTCTGCTATGGTAACAAATAGTTTAGGTGTCTTTGTAACATCCTTTGTTCTTTGCAGATAAATGGCCAAAGCCCTTCAGTTGTCCAGAGAATGCAGACATCTCTCTTCATCTGAGGCATGAGGTTTTGGAAAAAATACTGGTAAATGGACTGCCTGACACACATGAAACTTGGAAACTACTTTAGGAACAAATCTAGGGTGGGGGTTGTGACGAGAGGTTTTTTTAAAATTTTTTGTATAGAAGGTATATGGTGGGTACGCCCTGAGCACTCCCAGGTTCCTGACCCTTCTGGCTCATGTTATAGCTATTAGAAAGACCACCTTCATGGACAAATGGGACACAGAGAATGTAGCTAGAAGCTCAAAGGAGGATTTAGTCAGAGAAAATAGGATAAAGTTGAGGTCCCATTGGTGCAAACTTTACCAGTGTTGGAAAGGATCAGAATCCCCTTCAGAAATCTAGTTGTGACAGGATGAGTGAAGATTGCATAGATATCCACCACATGGTGAAAAGTGCTGTAGTTGCTGCCACAATCTTCTGTTTGACTTTTGTTGCCAGTAACTGTATGATCTGATTTTGAATTGTTTTTCCAAGGTAGTGGTGTGTGTACATTTCTTGGGTGGTGACTCTTCTTAGATGCTTCTGGAGTACAGCATCAAATTCAGCCATCAGCTCCACAATTTTAAGGAAGTTTCCATTGTTTGGCACATACAGCTGATCAGAAGTACCATGCAGTGCTAGGTTTTGGGTAGCAAGCATTCTCACAATGGCAATGAGCCTTTTCAGAACATTTTGCCAGTAAAGAGACTCTGATGCAATCTTTTCTTGATGCTTATCATCTATGGTGGCCTTTAACCTTAGTCTCATCTCAAGCTCTTTCCACCTATGGAATGCTCTCTGGTGATTTGTTGCCTTCTCATGGCATGCCAGATTTCTAGCCAGATTTTTCCAGTCCTTTGTTCCTGTAGACCTCAATGTGGCTGGAACATTAGACTGGAAGAGTTTGCAACAAAAACAGGATGCAACATTCTGGGTGTTAGCGTACATAAGCCATGTCCTCTCCACTTTGTCACCATTGGGAATTTCATGCCAGTAATGTGTTGGATGGAAACGTCTATTTTCATTGTCTTTGGGGAACATGACGTTTTTCACTTGCTGTGGCCCATGCACTAAAAGGAAGTCATTCAGGATACTGCTCAAGTGGGTCCACAGTCCTGGATCATGTAGACTTAAGGAACTAAACTCAGGAGCAGCTGTTTCTTGCGCCTCCATCACACTGTTCTCTGATCTACCCTTTTCTTCAGGAATGTGCATGGTTACATCCATTTGAGATGGAGATATGGATGCTGCAGTAGCTGCCAGGTTATCTGCACTCTGACTAACCAGAGAGACAAAGGGAGAGACAAGAGGGACTGATGGCTCTGGTCTACTGCTTGTGAAGCCTGGCTGTAAAATCCTGTATAGATAGTAAGGTGGTGGTGGGAAATAGATATAAATAAAATACACTGGTGATTGCATCAACCTGAGGCATCTCTTGACAGGTCTGTGAGGGCAGCAGGGGCAGAAGGCAGGGGCAGACGCAAGAGGGACTCAGCTGTGCCTCGCTACAGTCACTTACTAAAAGGGAGAAAGGGCAGGAAACAGTGTTTGAACTCGGCATAATTCTGGACTTCTTGCAAGGAAAAAGTTCCTCGATGGGAAAAATAATGGAAAAAAATATTATCTAACTATACTATGTAGACTATACTATAAAAAGCTACTAAAGCTACTAAGAAACTGTATACAGCATTTTACAGAAATAACACGGGGGAAAAAAAAGAACTGAGGATACCAAAGATTCCAGCTCAGACCATGCAGCAGTAAGAAGGAACTGGAAAGGCATCGGCCCGAACCATCTTTTATGCCCTCAGTTCACAGCACAAGGATCGCTATGGCACATGTGCAGGCCAACGGACACAGCTAGCAAAAATTTCAGGACTCAGGCATATGGTATGCATGTGTATTCCACATGTGGACACATAGGGACCATCACTTGAAGAATCATGGGATACACCCTCTGATAGACATGCAAGTGCAGAAACAGTGAATACATTAACATGGGTAGGGATTGCTGAGAGAATGCGGACTGACCTGGGTGCCAATCTCATGGGTTAATTGTGGAGCAAAGGCACACCTTCAAAGGCTGGGAGAGCTGTTCAAATCCCTGAACTGGGGAATTGCCTTGATTACAGGTTCTGGGGCATATGTATAAATTCCTACTATAGACACATTATTTGAAACTAGGTTTAACCTGTTTACAAGTAGGGATTAGTACTAGTGCAGCTATGCAGGTGACTAGCCACAGATGGCTGTAACCATGACAAATTCCCAACATAGAGAAGGCCTTAGTAATATTGAAATCCTCAACAAGACTTCATCAGCACAAGCTGGTATGAAGCTACTACTCTGACTCTTATTCCTATTTCATATTTATATCATTAACCTGTGAAGATGGATGTTGTGAAGGCCAAGACTATAATAGGGTTGAGAAAAGAATTAGATAAATTCATGGAGGATAGGTCCATCAATGGCTATTAGCCAGGATGAGCAGGGATGGTGTCTTTAACTTGTTTGCCAGATGCTGGGAACGGGCAACAGGGGATGGATCACTTGATGATTACCTGTTCTGTTCATTCCCTCCAGGGCACCCAGCCTTGGCCACTGTTGGAAGACAGGATACTGGGCTAGATGGACCTTTAGTCTGGCCCCATATGGCCAATCTTATGTTCTTAAATGAATTTCTAGTCTGTTGCCCCAGTGTCACAGACCTTGCAGGAGCCTTGCAGTAGAATATAGACCAAGTTTGCCGGATAGTATATGACATACAACAATGAGAGTTGTGTGCTACAAGAGCTAAATCCACACTCCACATCCTCCTGCTCCCTCAGTAGAGGAGAGGTAGGAAACTAGGAATTACCCTGATCTCAGTTCTTGCTTCACCTGAGAAGCCGAGGGCCTGCCTCTCACATCTCAAAAGATCTAATGTTTTTTAATTTGAGATCAGCTACATGCTTTGGAGGCAAAATGAAGGGAAGGTGAAGCTTGAGGTAAATCATAGGGAGAGTTGTTAGACTGGAGAGAATGGTTTGGGCAGCACAAATCTGAGGCTGCTGGACTTGATGCTATCTGTGAGGGTCAGAATTCAGATCAAGTTTGATGGAAATGCCAGAATATGCTGGCCCAGAGGGTATAGTTCAGATCTTTATGGATAATGTTACTACAGAAAGGAGAAATCCGGTTATTAATTATTTGTATTAGCACAGAAACTAGGAACCGTAATCATAGACCTTGCGCTGGTGCTGTACTACCTCAAAGTTCCTGGAACTCCATGATTGCTGAAGAAAGGTATTGTGGGATAAATGGACAGAAGGGAATTAGGATTATAGATTGTTGATTGTGGAGTAATAAGTGGAGTTTGAGTGAAGTCACACAAATGGGGATAAAGATAAAGGAAGAGCAAAAAAGAAATGGATGAGAAGGAAATAGAAATGGAGAAAGGAGGGTGGGAAGCAAGAATAAAAAAAATCAAGTATACAATAGAAAGCAAAGTGAAGGAAAAAGGAAAGGAGAGCAAAAGTATAACAGCTATAGTATAATCATTTTAGAATTTAGTAGAAAGCTGAGGCAAACTTACAATAGAATACATACAATTAGCATATATATTTATAAATAAAATTCTCTGTACATAAACATTCTTTGAATTCATGTGCAACAGCTTTTGATGGTATACATCCCCTCCGTGGAGGCGGTTACCATCCCTGTTAGGCCTGACATTTTTGTCTTTAAAATTACTGCATTTCCAAAAAGATTTTCAGACAGGAGCCAATTCTTGACACCTCTGTAAATGTATTATCCTTCCTACAGCACCCTAGCCTTCCTCTGCAGCGGTCTGTAGGATGGTCAGAAGCTATTATACAGACCAATTTGAACCTGTAATCCCAGCCATGAAGAAAGCTTAGCTAGCCTCAACCCCTACAGCAGGTCCAGAAAGAGCAGAGGGGAATGGAGGGATTCGATTATTACAATTAATAAACGCCTTCACAGGGGCTCCAACCATTCTGGAAGCTTGAAAACCACATACCTAGTTTATCTACCTGCCAATGATGTTTGTTCTTTACACTATATGTTCCTACTGCTTTCTTAGGTAACAGAATGTTGACACGGTGCTATGAATATTCTGTTTTGGGGGTAAGGCTAGGGTTATTCAAGATTTATGAGATCAAGATGAAAAGCAGATCCCAGTGGCATTCCTATCACCCTATACCTGTATCTATAGTACTGCTGCCTTTATTAGGTGTTCGATTACACCTTCATCCATTTGGATACCAGTTTCCAGGCCAAAAATATTGAAAGTGAATGCTGGGTGACCCAACTGACTTACACCTGCTTAGAAGCAAACAGATTCTAAGGGTGCTTTGGCTCAATGGCACATAACTGCAGACAGATGCTCTTCCCTGCGTATGCTTGCGTCATCTATACATTGGCTGCTTTCCCACCTAAAGGCATAATGAATGTTGGTTTTGGGCAAGAAAACCGATGAGACAAAAGGTGCTTGTAGAGGTCTCTCAGAGAAATCAGTTACCAAAACATCTATGAGGTTGTGGGTGCAGGAATTATTTTTTCACAACTTACATAGGATTCATGGAATTGAGGCTAGTACCATTCAAAGAGAAAAACTAATTTATGTTGAATGGATTTTCTACTTTAAAATTGTGTGGCCACAGAATCTGCAAAAAATTAAAACCAAAGGCAAGTGTGTACAAAATAATTTATTACAGCATAACATATGTTGGCATTATTTTACAGTGAGTTTTTCATTCAACAATTTTGAATCTAAACAGATGACACACAAAGGAGTCCATTTTAATTAGAACAGTTTATTTGTCTTAATAAAATCCCCCTTCATGAACTTATATTAGCCTTAGAGAGGCTAGTTAACATTACTGAAAATATTTACATTACAGTGAAATAAAAACAAATCTGATTCAATGATTCCATTGCCGTTTCCAGAAAATGTATTTTCTGTACAAGCCACAGTATATTTAGGTTTTGATAGCAGTTCTTGTAGAATGCAAAGCTGTCATATGTAGCCATTTTGTCCAGCAATATTATGCTTTAAAACAGCGATATTAAGTTCAGACTTTCATTTTGATGTGTTGTGTATTTTACGCACTTATTAGTTAATGCACCAGAACACAGAATAAGAAAGAGGTTCATTGTGATTTGTAGTCAGCCTATTTGTGCTCCCTTAAATAGTTTTTAAATATAAAATGCACTCCTCAACTACTAGTTGCTTTTGTAGCACTTAAAGCAATAGTATTTAGGCAAGAGAAGTATTACATTTATCGGCTATAAGTCCACACCTAAGACTTTTAATGGAGGTATACAGTAAACTTACCAGTTAATTTTTTTGATCCTGAGGAGAACCATATTCCCCATTATTGTACCTTATGCATCTGCCCAAAACTGGAGTAGCTTTTCCAAACCAATAAGTGGCAGTGAAAAAAGAAAGAAGACAGGCAGACAGACAATGGTATCTAAACAGGATCTTATTCACTATTATTTCAGGGAATTACATGTACTCAACTGTTCTTTAAAATGTTAAACCATTCAAAAACGTAAGGAAACAATAGTTATGGAACAAAAGGTAGAAAGAAAAAAAAGTTTTTGAAAACTCTTATCAATATTTAACCAAACCTCCATACCCACCAGCATTAGTTCCATATAAGACACAGAATTGACAAGAAACATGCAAACAGCCAACATTTACAGTTATGCGCTTCAAAAGAAACCAAAATGACCAAAATTAAAGAAACCAAAACAAACAGAAAAAGATGAGGGGATGAAACAAGCAGCACTTTTCAGTCTTAATTTACTAAAATCTGCTCAACTGATAACTTCATTACCAAGAAATTATTATACTTACTTCTATATGTAACAACACTTAGGTGAAAGCAGTCTTTAATGTCCATAATTTGGGGATTTTGTTGTTGAATTTGGGGATTTTAAAAGACTTAAAACAGTACAAGAATAAACATGACAAAGGTTGATTAGAGATAATGTTTACATAAACATTGGCAGTTCTTTTTTAATGAAAAACACGCGAATAGCATACTCCATTTTTCATTTAACCATTCAAATACTTCATTTTATACCTGTAAGATATAAAAACTGCATCCTGGAAAAGTAAACCTGATCTGCATCCCACCAGTCTGTAGGTATAGTCAAATATTTTATTTGTACACTACTTCAAATTTCATTGGACAGCACATCATGGTTAACGGCTGTATTGTTCACTGATGCAAAGCTACTGTCATCCTCATTCGTGGCAGGCATAAAGGCAGACGTAAAAGGAAACAGTTTATGACATGCTGTCCGATACTCTTCATATTGGGTGTGGCAGCTTCCGAAGCTGCCATCAAGCAGTGCCTCGAAAACCTTTGTTAAAGTCTAAAGAAACAAGAGCAACAGTTAAATTTAGTCTAAACTATTTTATTACCAAAGAAAACATGGGGATGTCTAAATCTTGCTTGCATGATTAATGAATGCTGTGCCCTCTGCTGGCAATAAGTGTCATTGTCCATGTTTACAGAGGTCTGACAAGAATATAATTTTAACCAAAATAAAAATATTCCTTTTAATATTAATAATCAAGATTCAGAAAAATTAACTGTGTACATGTATCCTGTGCTTCGCATAACATGCTCAAGACAGCCTACTTTGTCCCTAAATATACAAAGAGGTTACAATTAAGTTAGTTTACCTTCACATTTTTGTCTCTCATAGTTTCATCTAATCTAGTAGCAATAGCAATAGCTTTCTCTTGTCTTGATTTGTCCAGGAAATACATCATCTTAGCACCTTAAGCATAAGAAAAAAACCCACATTTGATCAGATACTGACAACATACAAGTACAAAACTTGATTTATTGTAAAATTGTAAACTGATACAGAAAACAATCCAAAAACAAAAAGGAAGATAGGATTGGGGCTTTCTACAGATTTTAGAACATATCAATTTTCCATCCACTATATTTTGTATAAGAAAATTATATTTTCACATTTTACTTATTATAAATGATGACCCAGCAAAATATTTGCTAGTACATTAAGAGCATAAGGATAAAGTAAAGCTGTAGCTTTGCTACTGACAAAAATGAAATGCTCACTGGAAACTTTGCTTCAAGTTTTCACTAAAATGTTAATAGAAATAGGATGCCTGAGGCAAGAGTTAATAAGGAAAGAGAGGTCAACAGGCAGAACAGGGAAACAATATCTAGATAACTAAGTCATTCAAGTCAGCAAGCTAGTTGAGATGCACCCTACAATGATAAAGGAACTGGTAGATGTCCTTTCAGAACTATTGTGAATTATTTTTACAAAGCTCTGGAGTTAAGGTGAGCTGCTAGAATAATGATAATTAATTGTGTTGGCAGGTATGACAGGTCTTTAAGTGACCTATCAGAAGATTACAAATTTATGTAATTTGGCATCCTACCGGAATAAGTCCAATGGCATGAACAGACATTCCCCCTCTCCCAAATATGCAACACACACAAACCAAGTAAGCACACAACCTGCTAGCAAGGAAAAATATAAAAAGTATGGTTTTGACCTAAAAAGTAACTAGGTAAAAGCAGCACCATCTTACTCAGATCCAGTCCTTGTCTGTAATTCAGTCTCATATTTGCTTACTATATTCTTTTCTCAGTAAGTTTTTATAGCTTTTTATTCCTGATTGCTCTACAGAACAGAACACCTAAGAAGGGATGAACTGGAATATGTTCTTTCTTGTGGAATCATTAATAATTATTCATTACATTTAAATTAGTTACATTTATTTAAGTCCAATGAAGACTATGAGGTAGCACAGGGCTTGATTTAGCTTGCAGAATCTTACTAGTGATGATGCCCTTAACATGGTGGTTTACCTCTTAAAGTGCCAGGGCATCCCTGGAGCAGCCAGCCTTGCTCTGGAGAGGAGTCCAGAGGGCAGCTGCTGGGAATACGCCAACCCAGCTGGGCAGCATCACATGATTGGGGCTGATGATTCCCAGCTGAGGGATATAAATGAGGGAGGACCCCAGGCGCCATGTGAGAGCCTGAGACTACAATCCCCTGTAGCTGCAGAAGAGGATTGTGAGGGGCCAAGTAGCCCTGAGGAAGTCCTGACTAATAAGCTGCCAAAGGTCAGAGGACCCATAACATAGGTAGGGAGCAGGACCACTATTTTGTTGTTTCATGTTTCAATTTTTTTTTATGTTGCAGAATAAACAGCCCTCAAGCACAGGCTAGAAAGTGAACAGGGTGTGACCACTTGTATTCCCCAGGATGGTGATTTAGCCCATCAGCCTACAATGCCCAAGGAGGAAAGAACCATCCAGCTTGCCTTGCAGATCCCAGTACTGGGTGTGCAGTACATCAAGTACCCTAACCACTGGACTGTTAATGACTTAAATAGTCTTATCCACAGTGAAACAGTCAATGGGTGAGAGAGAGAGAGAATGAGAATATGATTTTGTAAGTCCAGGGGTTAGGGCACCTACCCGGGATGTCCTGGGTCCAGTCCCCTTGATTTAGTCACTCATTATTTATCTACAGTGGAACAGTTTCAACTAAGGTAGACTGAGGGAGCCCCACATCAGAATATCCCATAGCTCAATAGTCAGCACACACTCCTGAGAGGTGGGAGACCCCCTGTTCAATCCCTCCCTCCTCCCTCTGAAAGAGACGGGGGAATTGAACCTGAGTCTTCTAACTCCTAGGCAAATGCTGTAACCAGTGGGCTAAAAGTTATAAGGTGGTCATCTCTTCCTCCTCCTGTTTTGTGTGGAATGAGGCAGACCTGTAACTCACTCCTGCAAGAAGTAGCTTAGGTGACTCCAGGAGATCCTGTTTGTGGATTGCAAGCAGAGACAGGCACACGGGTCCAGGCTGCAGGGAAGTACTTATTTCCATGAGAGGGTGAGGCCATAGCCCACACGCTTCTCAAGGCTTGGCTACACTTACAAATTTGCAGCGCTGCAGCAGGGTGTGAAAACACACCCTCTCCAGCGCTGCAAATTGCGGCGCTGCAAAGCGCCAGTGTGGTCAAAGCCCCAGCGCTGTCCGTTATTCCCCACAGGGAGGTGGAGTACGGACAGTGCTGGGAGAGCTTTCTCCCAGCGCTGGCGCTTTGACTACACTTAGCGCTTCAAAGCGCTGCCGCGGCAGCGCTTTGAAGTGTAAGTGTAGCCAAAGCCTCAGTATCTTCTACTGGCTTGCCTACACAGCTCCCCACCTAGCATGCTAGGTTTTGTGGATTATATTCTTAGGCACTGATCTGTCCCCATTCATTGTATAGGAGCCTAAGTGACTTGGCTTTGTGGATTGCAGTGTTATTGCTGTGATTTTCCAGGCATCTAAAAGTTAGGTGCTCTGATGCTCAATATTGCAATGCCTAAGTCCCTTCATGGATCCCACCATAAATGTCTGATAAATGTGAAGACTTTTCTCACCCTCAAGCTGCTGGAAGGGAGAAGTTTTATTTTCCTCTCACCCATGCCACTACTTTCCTGAGGAGGAGAGTTCTACTCTATACTATTTTTATCCAGAGCCTCTGGCCACTCCACTCCTCTACTCTACCCCCAAGTTGTTTTGTCTTTCCTACTGCCATGTAGTATCTTAACTGACCACTCCTAAGCAGCCACAAGAGCAGTGTAAAATTGACAAATTCTTGACTTTTCCATCATTACCTAGTTTTGTGAATAACAGCAGTAAAAGTTACTAGTCTTGTTCTTTCATTCTGTTGCTGCTGCTCAGAAAAGCTATGAGCAGAAGCAGAGGCACTCCAGCTGAGTGGAAAATAAGGAGGGAGGATTGTTTACATAACAAAGGTATTTTGAGACCATAAGGGATAGAATCTTATGTTTTCTTTTAAAATAAATCCTGTAGAAACAGAAAGCTTCCCACATGAGGCAGAGAGTGGGCAATTGGATTGTTAAAGCCCTTCAAACAAACAGAAATGTCAAAAATAATTTGCATCTGAGTCTCCGACATATTCTGGTTGGAATTAAGGACAGAGAAAGACATTAACTTGATTATTTACCATCATTTAACATTTTCATATCATCAAAACAAACAAACCTGAGAGCAGATGCAGAATGGAGGTAGCATTATATTTGAGAAACTCTTCATTAAAACTTTCCAAATCTCTGTTAAAGATTTTCTGCATTTCTTGAGTTAGGACCTTGTTCACAATTTCTGGGAGATTACTATGATCAGATACTTAGGAAAAGAAAAGCAGAAAAAGTTACTGTTGCTGCTATTGTTCCAGAGAAACTTCACATCTGGAAATATACCACTTTAGCATGTGCACACACACACAAGCACACTTTATGATTGAAATCAGTATTACAGAAGTGAATATTTTACTATCTTTGGTTTTCACCAAAACATTAAATGGCATCAGTAGGTTCTGATGAAATTCTGAACACTTTGTATATAAATAATGCAATTTTTTTTGCCATGTGTGTCTAATTTATTTTAAATATTTTAGTGTTTCTATAGTATTTAGACACTATAAAATATCTACAGTGGTTTCATTGTACATACCAGATTTAGAGAATTTAATCAAACATTCATGTAGCCATGGGTTATTATTGTTGATAGCAAAAGCTCTCTTGACAGACTGCAACATTAACAGAAACTTTCCTGTGCAAAAAACAAGAACCAAAAAAAACCAAAAACAAGGTTATATACGTCTCTCTAACTTTTTGTGTTCCTTTCCCTTAACTTTCTCATAAACATACCCCAAAATGCCCCAAACCTTTCGATTTAGTTAAAAAAATAAGTTAGGTACATTTTTTACTCATCTCTTTTCAGAAATTAAAAAAAAATCAGTTTTTTTACCCAAAGTGATGATAGCAATGTTTTCTGAAAAACCCAGCAACCATGTAAAATAAGTATAATATTTAGGTGTCTAGCTTTTACAGAAAGTTATGTTCCCCAAATACTTTGTAGTTTCATTAGTAAATCTAATGCAAATATTAGAAACACTAAGTCCTACACAGAATTGTCATATCTGTACTCTCAATACCCAGATATAAAATACATATAACATTGTGGCAGCCTCTAACATCATTCCATTATAAAAGAACTGCTGCTCACTATTATTAGCAACATTGTATCAGGTACATTAGTCTAATTTTTTTAATTACTGAAGAATTACAACTAGAAATATTTTTCCTCCATATCACATCTAATTAGCATATAACCGCAAATTCCTTTATTCTTAAAGTCAGTTTTAAGAATAAATTATGTGCTGCCAAAAAAAGGTGACATGGCATACATTAAGTTTTCTGTAATATTTATCCATTAACACTGGGCATGATGGAAACTCTTGCCTCAGTATGTTAGTAAATGTAGACTAGAGCTGGGTAAAAATAGGCTGAAATAAAGGATTAGAACATTTGGAGAAAAAAATTAAAACTTACATATACTTTACCTTTTCTAAAGTATATTTCAAATGCTAACAGATGTGTGTCTATGTTATCTGCAACAAGATTCTTAAGTGGCATAAGGAACTTAATAGCTTCCTCTAATGGATTTTTGACCTGTTTTAATAGAAGACGAAATTCAAGTTACATAAAGAGGAGGCATCTATCACTAACATACATCTTTTAAAAAGATGAAGCTTTCCATAAAGCTCAGCCACCATTCAGTGACAGATTAGCCCTTTTGTTTTTTGAACAAAAAACAAACAAACAAAACCACACCCCTGTCCTGGTCCCACTATGCACAGCAAGCAAAAGAGTGCTTCAATCACCTATCTGATTTCTAGAGTATTGGCACAAAACAGAAAAATCTTCATTTATACACAAGAATGAATTATCTACAGAGTTTGAGATCACACAGCCAACCAGTAAACCATGACGACATCTGTCTGAAGTAAACTGAACCAAGAAAAATGTATTTGAAGAAACAGTTTATATATCACTGCTCTCTTTTGACCATTTTAAGTTGATCCCAGGGTGATTATAGCTACATGTGGCATTACCACCATGTATTTCAGATGGGTACCTTCTAACTAATATCATCTATAGTGGTAACAAGAACAAACGCCTGAACTAATTCATAATAAAAAAATAGTTTCAAATGTTTACAAACAAACGTTATTAAGTCCTCATGTCAAATTTTGTGGCTGTCAATCACATTTTCCTACCTTTTCTCTACTCTGTTGCTGTGTGAAAGACCTATATAAACGACAAGGAACACTGGCTATACAGAAGAACAGTACCTACAAAAACTTGACAATGGCTAGGTAGCTGATGTGCCAAGACCACTGCCTATCATGCTAACCAGCATTGTCTCATTGTTTCCTTGTGCTCCCTCTGATTCCACCTGCTGTTTTAGACCGTGTGCTTTTTGGGGCACGGACTAAGGGATTTTTGTTTGTTTGTTTTTTTAAAAAACCCTACAGTTATCAACAAAGTGCTATCAAATGCACAACCTAAACAAACTGGTAAAAGTGAACTACAATTTTTTCTGTTATCTTTTATTTAATTAAAAGTATTATAAAAATGGTAGGCAAATTTGTTTTGTACAAAAATGACTTAAATTGATTTGTCCCTTTAAAAGGATTTTTAAATCTCACTTTAAAAGGATATTTCCCATGTTACAATCTTCCAGAACTGTGTGGGGATGGGGTTGCCAAAGAGAATATCATAAAATGAAACTGCCATACATTTTACATAACAAGTAACACAATGCTTACTCTTTCCAGTTTTTCAGGAATTAATTCTTCCTTGGGACCACTAGTTTCCTCCTCTTCCTCATCTCTTTTTTTCTTTTGAGTTTTCTGCTGTCGTTCTCTTTCTGCATGCTTTCTCTCCTCTTCAAGTTTAGCTTTCTTCTGTGCTCTTCTCTGCTTGCTAAGCATTTTTTTCAGTTCTTTGGCTGAAAGGTTTTCTATAGATAAAATAAAATAGTTTAATTTAACCTCTGATTTATACATAGACTCAGAATTTCAATAATCATCTTGGTTTTTCCTCAAACAATATATGGGCATCTCTAGACTTTTCATATAGGGAAAGGAGAGATGTATTTATACAAAAATTTCAAAAAGAAACCTTTTCACTTATCAATAAAATGAACCAATTACTATGTAGTCTAATGTTACTGGACATTACACATCCAACACAAAACATTTTGTATCTTAAATGCCAAGGTTTATATAAATAATATAAAACTGAAAGTCCAGAAACTTAGAATTATTCATTTAAACAATGAGTCAGATGAAATGCGAAGTTTGGAAATCCCATTATATTATTTACATCCTGGGACATTAGAACACTTGGTACTCATACAGTGCCTTTCATCCAAAGATCTGAGGTGGCCCAACAAAAGGTGGACGACGTTTTTCTTGGAGGCTAAACTTAAATTCACCTATTACCCTTAGTTCAATATCTTAATGCTTTTGGTAATATCTACTGGAAGCCTCCTAAAACATTCATATTACACCGGAGTGTTTGCACCCTTTGAATGCATAGATTTAAACTTAACTTGGAAGGTAGTATAACTATTATATGGCATAAATTTATATACAGCTAATGTACTAGGTGCTTCATAGAGGAGCTTACACTATAAAGAGACAGACAACTTGGCGGAGAAAGGAAAAGTGACATAAGTGCATTGAGCTGTGCTATAAAACATGCATCTTGTTATACACGATATATTGTGCAATTTATTATACTCTGAAGGGAGGACAAGGATTTACTGGTCTCACATGTGTCAATTCTTCCTGTCCTTTAAAAAAAACATTAAATCATCATCTTTGAATTTCTTCCCCTTGGTCAATGCTGTCTCAACATTAAGATGCTCTGGATACATGCAATATTCTAGTTGCAGCACCACTGGTGCATGGGTGGGAAGTAAAATCTTCAGATGTTTTGCGGGCATACTGCATTTGAAGACCCTCATAACTAATTTACTCACCATTATTACTCCCTTAGATCCTTCACATTTACACTGAGAAAATATTTTTCCCAATGAATACCAGTTTCAGATTATTTCCCAGAAGTATTCACTTGTATTTTGCCAAGCTGAAGCTCAATTTATTTCCTGTACATAATTCTAACATCTCTACATGTCTCTGTATGTTTTCCCCAGGCAGAGTGGGCTCCATGCCCGCAGACGCTCCAGGTAAACAAAATGTCCCGACCCACCAGTGGCTTACCCTGACGGCCAGGAGCCAAAGTTTGCCAGCCCCTGAAATACAGGGTCAGTTTATGAAAGGGTCATACAGCTTTTGCTATTTTTACCTAACCATCTTGGAGGGTCGGCTTATAAATGAACGGGCTAATGAACGAGTATATATGGTATTAACTACATTAGGTCTAACACCAATTACTGCAGCAATCCATTGACTACCTTCCCCTAAACTCAATACATGATGGTTTTATCATTACCTCTTCATTTATTATTTTCCTGGTTTAAGAGCTATGTAGTGGTGTTCATATCTAAAACAAGATGAATTTTTAGAAGGTAGTTTATATACACACCAAATGCTTTACTAAATTCAACTGACATCGGTCTTTTGTTCAACTACTAGTTTTGTAATTTGATAAAAAAGCTTGTCTCTCATAAAATTTATTCTTGAATGTTTGATCAGTGACTGAAAAGAAATAGTCAAGGACAGAAAATGAAAACTTCTGTATGGTACAATATATAATAATTTTATAGCATGCAATGTTATTTAGCTTAGTAAGTTTTAATTTGTGTTATGTACACATTGGCCTGCATTACTGCCTAGGTACCTGAATTCACTTCTTGTTCTTTGCTTTCATTGGTTAAAGGATTATCATGTAGTTTCAAGTAGATTTCAATTGCTGATCGAGCAGCCTTGAAATAGAAGGCATGTTTCCTGAGAACATCTTCCAGTCTCAGAAGGTCTACATAGGCCCGAAGAGTCATCTTTCTCATGCAGTATGTGTGGAAGTCAAACTGATCATCTGTTATCTCAAAAAAATGCTAAAAAAACCCAAAACACAAGATCATACTTAAATCCTTTCACTGATTTTCTGTCCATTACCATCTAGATACAAAGTGGAGTAACAATTAGCATTATTTGCAACCCCAACATATCTAACATGGAAAATGAGAGAACCATTTACTGTAGAAATGTAGCTAAGAGAAATCTCCCCTCAATCTCTTTTAAAAAAGAAAGCTAATTTAATTTACCCAACAAACAAACCCCCATCCCTTTGATGAAAACGGCATTTTTATTGTTCCAATTCCATCAGAAAATACTACCCCATTTTATTTTGCTTTTAAACAGTGTCTACATTTTTGAACAAGTAGAAGAGAGATGGCACATAGCACTGTAAGAATAGTTTTAGATAACAGCATGTCAAAAAGATTTATGGTTATTGGTTTTTTCGTTTCAGTTTTTTAAAAATAATTATATTACAAAAAAAGATCTGTAATCCATTAAGTTAACACGCTGATTGTATAGCATTTTTTAAAACTGAAGTATCAAGATTTTTAAATGTGAAGAATGGCATGCTGAACTGACTGAGGCAATCAATATTTACACTGCATTATGAAAAAATGTATATAGGAAACAGACCAATCTTTTTACCTACTTACCCTTTCCACTTCATGACATTTTTTCAAGGCATCACCATACTTCGCTAGTCTCTGATAAGCTGAAGCGCATTCAGTCTGGAACCACATACACTGCATCTCATTTAGATTTTCCATAGCAGATGTTCCTTCCTAAAATGAAGATATTCATAACTGGTGAAACCAATAATTTATCAACTGCTGTTTTTCCCCCCTCACACGTGACTTTTGTTACTAAACAACCATTCATTCATCTATAAACACATTTGCAATACAATAAAAAATGGCTATAACTGCAAAACCTCCCTTATTAAATAACTAGTGACATTCTGAAAAGAAAAAAATCACTTTTGCTCCACTGATTCTTCTTCCAGACTCCTTGTTTCTTTAAGTGGTACTTCTGCAAAACCACATGGGCACAGATTAATATGCTTGAAAAATAATTCATTTTGCAGGGTAAAATCTCAATATTTTTTCAAGTTAAATCAAACAAGAAGAGACAATTCCCTCTTCTAAGATTAGGAGGCAGTGAAATATCAGACTCATTTTTATGAGAAACCTTAAGTTTCTGAAGGAGTAGTTTATTCTTTTTTGCCTGAATCAGAGGAAGCACCTGCTAGTTTAAAACCAACATGTATATTTACTGGTTTGTTGACAGTACCTCTACTGACCCCAAACAAATTTTTATACTCTGGATTTGGAATATTTTTTTAAAAATCAATTAAGGAGGATTGTAGAATTTGTGTTTTATAAATTTCAAGATTTTAGATTAATAAAAACTATTGAAAAAATTGGAAGGCATGTTCTATGAACTATCAAAATAATGACATACAAGAACCCAAGTTTGCCATCAAATTCTCAAAACACTTAAGAGGAAAGGAAAACACTACTAAACAATCTAATTCTGACATACATTTAAGTGTTAAATAACTTGTATCTTTGGCTTAATTCTGTTTTATCAATTAAACTATAGATACAGTAGATGGCATTACTACATATGAAGAAAATACTACAATTCTGTTCCATTAATATCGTCAGCTGATAAAAATATCAATAAACATCTAGATAAAAAACTTTCATAGTCAGATTATTCAACAGACGAGTCAAAGACTTCCATTGATATTCTAAGAAAAAAAAAGACATCTTATTTTCCACAGTACAAAAAACTTTATACAAAAACTAAATAGCACACTAAATCAAATTAAATCAAACCAGATCCTCCCCCACTCTGTTTATGGGAATCATCAGACTACACCAGGGGTCGGCAACCTCTAGCACTCTGGCGGGCCGGGGCCGGTTTGTTTACTTGCTGCGTCCGCAGGTTCGGCCGATCGCAGCTTCCACTGGCCGCGGTTTGCCGCTCCAGGCCAATGGGGGCTGCGGGAAGCAGCGCGGGCAAGGGATGTGCTGGCCGCCACTGCCCCCATTGGCCTGGAGTGGTGAATCGCGGCCAGTGGGAGCCGCGATCGGCCGAACCTGCGGACCTGGCAGGTAAACAAACCAGCGTGGCCCGCCAGGGTGCTTACCCTGGCGGGCCGCGTGTCAGAGGTTGCCGACCTCTGGACTACACTCTGGATTTCTACAGTTTCTGGAAACTGACAAGCAGTGAGCACCTTAGGTAAGAGAATGGTATTTCTGAAGTGCTGCTTAAACTTCTGGAACTATGCAAACTGTTTTGCAGAACCTTAGTTTTTACACTCATGTGAATGCAGACATCGTGGACTTTATAAGCAGGGGGCTACAAGCTAAGTTTTCAGGAGTGCATAAAAGTGGCTTAGGAAGCTAAATCCCATTTTCAAGTTACATCAATGGGAATTAGGCACTTACTAGTTAGGTGCTTTTGAAAATCCTAATAGATGTCTATCTGCATCTTTAAGTGCCAAAATAGCTTTGAAAATCTGGCCCTTAGAAGCTTAAGTCTTATTCAAATGACTTGGATTCAACATGAACAATTTGAAATGCAGCAGATTTGTTCTTGAACAATTAGTCCAGGTTACACAGCTTGACAATGACAATTTTCCAAGACAAGACAGCTATCAAGTGCGTTCCACAAAGTGACTTACTCTTGTATGTGTGGCAATGCATAAACATTTCTGGAGTAACATCTGTGTTACATCATAGTCTGCTAGAAAATTACTTATTACTAATATTAAGTTATAATTACACAGGCAAGCATACCTTAATGGACAAATCTCTCTAATGGATAGATTTCTGTTGTCACTCAAATCAGTTACTCTGGCAGAGATATGGTATCAGATAATTACATCTGATATATGTGATTTTCAAAATGAAAATACTACCAACCCCCTCTTTAAAATAATATTTCCTACCCTTGTAAACTTGGAACACATCTCCTCTGCATCTTTCACCATATTTGCTCGAAGCATATATTTTGCACATTTGGAGTTGATGAATCTATCTGCTGTATCCAAAGACTGTGCTTCATCCATCCATTTGGCAGCTTCCTTGAGATTACCTACATGCTGTTATGGGGAAAAAAAAGTCATTTATATTTCCTTCTTATATATATTTTTGACTAAATATAGACATTTATAGGTATTAGTACTTTGGCACCAGGGTTTATAAGCACCTTAGAAATATTAAGGATAGATTTTAGTCTTTTTTTCCTGTGGACTTTCCAAAATGATCACTTATTGTAAGTTGTGATGTTTTACTCCATATTATAAACAAACTGGAAAGTGTGTTTACATTTTCTGACAGAACAGAGTGTCAAATAAAAAACAGAACAAATGACCATGCCCAAAACCAGAAAAATCACACTTATGAAAATTTCAACTGAGTAAGGGACCTCTCATAGCCTAAAATTACACACAATTAATTCAACTTTTTTACCTTGTAAATTTTTGCTTTTAAATAGAACAGTTCTATTAATGTTGGAGTGCTTGCAATTGCAGCATTAATGTATTCCAAGGCCAATGAACACTGGCCAAGTTTGTCAAAGTGCTGTGCCAGGAAATAACGAACCCAAAGTAGTGTCGTTGGGGGCTCCTTCTCTCCATTTTCTGTAACAAAACAGATATAAAATTACAGTGGCCAATAAGGCTGAAGACTTCATTTGGGGAAAAAACACAAAAAAACTTGATAAATTCAGCAAATATTTGCTAAATTGTTTTCATTTGCAAAAAGGTAGAGATAACTATTCTCTGGCAAAAGGCAGCAGCACTCCAACAATTATTGATAACTGTTAATACAGGGATTAGTAACTGAAATGTAATTTTAATACCTGTCTATTGAAACTTACCATATGGACTAAAAAAGTCACAGGTTTTCAGAGAGGCTTCGTAACCAGTAACAAGTTCTTGAATTATTTCTACCTATATATGAAAAATATAAATTTAAAAGTTTGCCTTAAAATACTATATATGTTGGAAATAGGCTCATGTTCACACTTTTACAGTTATAGCACATCACCTAAAAATACACTGAAGCAGTGTTTATGGAACTACACTACAATAAACACTTAACTGGGAAAAATATTGGATGGATCATGTGTGTATTCTAAAAACAGCAATGAGGTGCAGGGCCAGCCTGCAGAGCCAGCAGAGCACCTGAGAGTAGTGGGGAGTGTGTGGCAGAAACATCAATTTCTGTTCCTCATCACTTTCACAAGATATCGCTTGTTCATCTATGGTAGCTGTTCTACATTTTTTCCTCACTACATAGTCTTGAAAATGAACTATCAAAACCCAGTTAACTGTATTTGATTAGTCACTCCCTCCCGACGGCTGCTTAGGAAATATTTTAGGTACTTCAATTTTTGAATACCCAACCTGAGACAACTTAAAGGTAATAAAAAGGTAATAATTGGAGATATACCAATCTCCTAGAACTGGAAGGGACTTTGAAAGGTCATCTAGTCCAGTCCCCTGCCTTCACTAGCAGGACCAATTTTTGCCCCAGATCCCTAAGTGGCCCCCTCAAGGATTGAACTCACAACCCTGGGTTTAGCAGGCCAATGCTCAAACCACTGAGCTATCCCTCCCCACTGAAAAGAGGGTTTGTTTCTGAAGAGGGTTGCAAGTATGCTTCTCATAAGGATGAAGAGTGGAAAAGGGTCTCTGGCTGAGTCCCTGTGAAATGACTACCTGAACACTGAGTTATTAATGAAGAGGGCAGTCAGAACCTTGGTTATATGACTCAGATTTTTAAATCTAAATAAAGAAGCCTGATTTTAAGAAGGTTGGTGCTCAGCACTTTTTGAAAATCAGGCCCCTTCACTGTCTAATGTTGGTCACCCAAAAATTGAGGCACCTGAAATCAATAGTCTCTTTTGAAAATTTAGCTTACAACCTGAAATTTGCATTGTACAATCTTGACAAATATACTCCCTGTAAGTAGTTGTGTAATATCGTAAGAACCAATTGATTCTATTCTAGAGCAGACAACTTGGTAGTGTAATGCATCTGCTCCTGAACGCTTTAAAATTCTTTAGCGCAATTCATTGTTTTGTAGCTAGGCAAATTGAGATTAAAAGTTGCCTTTCAAGTCTAGCAAGTATCCAACTTCTCAAGGGAACAAGAATAGAAATTAAGATGAACAGAAAGTTGTAATATGCATACAAAATACATTACATGCTGAAAAGCATTTAAATTTTGGGCTGAGAATGGTGCATACGGGAGGGGACAACTATGGACCAGTTACATAAATGCATTAGCTTTTCACCACCTAAAGATGTAAGTTGAAATCTGAATTATTAGGCATAGAAGGCGTTTAGTGAAAACAATCTTCTCTCTATATACAACAAAATAATTACTAGGAAAAGAATAAATGATGGAAAAACCCTGCAAAATTAGCAAGATTTAAATCTGACGAAATGTGCAACATTTTGAAGACATACATTTAAAAGTATGAGAACTAAAACACAAAAACTAAAGGTCACTCTAGAAGACCAAGTGAAGTGGTCAGAAGGGCTTATTTTAAGTAAACACATACCTATCTTAATGTGCCAGGAAATACCAATTCTCATTTTTCAAAGTAAATTATTTCAGATTGGATCTGTAAAGTCCCATGAAGCCATTGTGAACTCTTCAAAAAGGGTTATATTTATGAATGGTCATAAAAAGAGAGTTTTGGGAAAATCTCAACTGAAGTCATGTTTTTGGTTAAAAAAAATCATCTTAGGACTTACATACTAGCCCTTCCCCCACCCCATAGGCCTAACTTTTAACAAAGGAGAAAAAGTACTGAAGTGCCACATAGGCAAGTAGACAAAGGAGAGAAAACATATTTGGTACTGCTGTCAGACCTGCCACCTTCCATTTGTTGAAAGAACCTTTAAAGGACCAGCAGAAAACCTCTTATACCACCCTTTTCTTTTTTTAAGAGAGTATTAAAATACCGAAAATATCAGTTTCCCCTTAAGCAGCAAGTTTGAGGTATATAGCTATACTACACAAACAGAACAAGCAGGGGCGGCTCCAGGCCCCAGCACACCAAGCGCGTGCTTGGGGTGGCATGCCATGGGGGGCGCTCTGCCAGTCGCTGGGAGGGCGGCAGGCAGGCAGCCTTCGGCGGCGTGCCTGCGGGAGGTCCACCGGAGCCGCGGGACTGGCGACCGGCAGAGCGCCCCCCGTGGTATGCCGCCGTGCTTGGGGTGGCAAAATGTCTAGAGCCGCCCCTGAGAACAAGTCACCTTTCCTTAGTGCTTTTCATTACTAATCTGAAGTGCTCCCAGACTTTAAATTCTTCTCATTTAACTACTGAAAAACTTAGATAATTTTCGTTGTGGTCAAAAAGCTTTACTAGATTGAGAGGCTTGAGCCTATTTATGTCAAGAGGAATTAAATCTTCATACTGACTTCAGAAATACTAAATATGCTTCATGAACCCATGTGAGCATTTTCTGGTTCCTATAGTGACACAGATTGTACTAAATTGCACTTGCTCTTTAAGAAGATGCTAAGTTCTTCTCCCGGCAGCCTCAGCTCACTGTGCCAGCAGCACTCTGGGTGGCGGGGCTGCAAGCTCCTGCCAGGCAGCACGGCTGCAAGAGCCGCCGGCCTGCCTTAGTGCTCTAGACTTCACAGCGGCGTGGCTGGCTCCAGCTGGGCGGCGCGGCTGCCAATCCTGGTGCTCTGAGCAGCATGGTAAGGGACAGGGGGGGTAGGATAAGTGGCAGGGGGTGCCACGGGAGAGTCAGGGGACAGGGAGCAGGGGGCTGTTGGATAGGCGTGGGAGTCCTGGGAGCCCTGTCAGGGGACGGGGGTTTGGATAGGGGTCAGGGCAGTCAGGGGACAGGGAGCACGGGGGTTGGATAGGTGTTGGGGCCCCGGGGGGGCGGTTAGGGGCGGGGGATCCCAGGAGGAGGCAGTCAGGGGACATGGAGTGGGGGGGTTGATAGGTCAGGGGTTTGAGGGGGTGCAGTCAGGGGGTGGGAAGTGGTAGGGGGTGGATAAGGGGCAGGGGCCAAGCTGTTTAGAGAGGCACAGCCTTCCCTACCTGGCGCTCCATACAGTTCTGGAACCCTGATGTGGCCCTCAGGCCAAAAAGTTTGCCCACCCCTGCTCTAGGAAGAAGTACCCATTTCTTCTTTACTGCAACAGGTAACCTTCATAGTAATCAGGACTTAGACCACATAGAGCTACAGGTCAGCGTTTGCATCCTGCATTGTATCTGGAAATATTATTAAGCCAATGCAGGCTTTTGACAGGTATAACATGCTCTAAACAACTGCCACAGTTAAAAAAGCAGATCACCACATTCTGCACTAATTGTAGATTCCAAAAAAAACCTTGAGTGGATAACTACCACCCTGGTCTCCAAAGCACCTGCTCTTATGACCTGCTCCAAACTTGCTCTTATGACATTTATATAACATGTTTTCACAGGTACTACTCAGTCAAAATATGAGCTAGTTATATTTGAAAATGAAAGCACTGAATTACGAAGCTAAGCAAAGCCCAATTATATCCTAAGTAAACTCTGCATTGTTTGTGTTTCTCAAATATATTTTTTATTGTACAAACTTCAATGCAAATAATGTGTATGCATCTTAAAGTCATAAGTTACTTATTATAAATGAATAGGCAATGGATTTCCAAAAATTCACACAAATGCATTTTCTTAATTATTTTATTCTTGTGCATAAATAGCTCTTCTTGAGTGGACTAGTACTGAAAAATAAACTGTGTTCTCTTAAGTAAGAGATAGCATGGGGGAAATTAATATGCTTCTGTTAGTGTTGTAACTAGTCAATTTGACAGACAAGAATATTTTTAAATAAATCCTTTCAGAGACTAGCACAATAACTATCCAATTCCATTTTTAGAGACTGCAATGACATGTTAAAATATGATAAAACTATCTGCTGAATACTGAGTTAATGACATCTTGTATTACAGCATAGTCAAAATATGTTGCATCATGCTAAACGCTCAAGATGGTTAACTAAATCACTGAATTAAATGACTAATGCATTAAAGTAAAATTATTCAATATTTTACTTTATGAAATTGTAAATGAAAGCAGAGAACAGAAGAAAAATGGAATAGTTTTTAAAAATTCACCACTGTATAACTTAGCATTTCATTTTGTTAAGTACTTAAACAATACTAGTTTATCAGCCATGATCACCAGTTTTAAGCAATGCCTTTTCAATTTTTTACAGCAAATAAAACCTTAATAAGTATTTCTACTGTATAAACCTATTAATACAAAAAAGTTTTAAATAAATATTGTATTCCTCAGTACAATTTTCAGGAACAATCAGCACAATTAACATTTTAGCATAGATTTTAAGCACTACCTTCTGATTTCGTAGGATATAGGGCAGATGTATCTACATTTTCTTCTTAGAAAGACTAACTATGTTCAGTTCTATTTTCTTGTATGGTAGCCCCAGCAACTTGGAACAAAGGTAACTGAGATTCTTTAAAAGTAATGTACGTTGATTTCTGCACAGTATTTCGTGAAATCTCGGACTGAATCCGTCTTGCGATTTACAATGAAAGGCCACAAAAAATTCTATAAATGCATTTGTTGATTATTTATTAACTGAACACACGAACGTGTGATTACAGCCATGCAGACACAAAGGCCTCTTCTACATGAAGAATATTTGTCAGTGTTTTTTTCCTGCACACGTGCTGCTTTGAGCATGGCTTAATGACATGGTAATAAAGACATTTGCATCCTGTTCATACTATGGATTTTGCTGTTATAGCGGGGGTAGGGGGATGCACTAGTGAAGAAGAATTCTCACAAAATGTTCGGAGTAGACGTATCGAAAGGGAGGATATGGTCTTGCCTATACTGACAACAAATGAAGAGGAGACTAAACAAGTAGGGAAGGGGGAAAGATACAGCAGCCAGCAACAAGATCATATGGACACTCAAAGGGGTGTGCAAAGCATAGTTGATTTTATAACTATAAAGTGTATACATTAAATGAATACATAAAAATAATAGCCTTGATTTACTTTTCATGACCACAAGAATTAAAGTTAGTCAGTCTTGTGGGAATTTTTGCATGAAAGGAGGTGGTGGTTTAGCAAAGCAATTCTGCGTCATGACCTTTTCCTTGATAATACCTAATAATCAGACATTTTGGAATCTATCTTGATATTAGAGGTTTAAGTGTACTAAGTTTTTATGTGTTTAAAATTTAACTCTTCATTGTTTTGCACTTTCTTAGTAATTTAGATAATCTGTATTTTTAGTGGTTAATAATAAAGCATATAAAAGCACAATACAAGACTTAAGTAGATATTACTTGTCTAGATGACTCTAAAGACAGCCTGTAGAAAAGAGAGTGAACTTGTCTACCAATTTTCTATTCCCAAAAGCAGCTTATACATTATGCATTCTGGTTCTCACCAAACTCCGTAAAGCAAAGATTTTTTCCTAAGATTCTAACCTGTTTAAAGTGTTTTTTTCTGTAGCAGAGAACAAATGATGCCAAATGATTTCTGTGGGATGCTGAAGAGTGACATTACATAACTCTCATTCTTGAGATTTTTTTAAACTAAAAATGTTTTAAGGTTCCAGCAGTTACAATTCTTCCTCCTCTGTAAACTGTAAATTCTGTAAATTGTTCAAGATTTGGAGGACTGAAAGAACTTGCCGGCAGAGCTCATGCTGCTATACTTCACCTTGAGTCTTAATTTTTCACAGCCTCACCAAACACTTATAGGGCATTTCAAAACTATCCAATATCACTTTCTCCATCTAAGAGTCTGAAGAATATCAAATACAAGACAACACATTCAGGATTCAATAGTGTAAAGGAGAGAACATCCAGGGTATGAAAGTATTTACTTGATACAGTCAAGTTTGACTTGAGACAGCGATGTACTGATTTAATCACAGTCATGCAAGTTTCTTTTGTCTCATTCGTAAAGCTTCCATTACACAGTCTACTGCATCATTCCTATAAATTAAGTCCACAGCATAATGAACAATGTAATAAGCACACATTAATCTCTCCTTATTTTTACTTACCTTATACAGTAACTGGAATTCTTAGAGATGTTTGTCACTTCAGGCATGCATGAGCCCCTTTTCCTTTGATTGGAGTCTTTTTGGTAGCACTGCCCATTTGAGCCACACATGTGCCCTAGCTATCCTCATGCCCTGTACCGAGGGCACAGGGCAGTGTCTGACAAACCACCCTCAGTTCCTTCTCTACTGCTAAGGCAAAGACTCCGAAACAAAGGGGAAGGAGGACGCAAATCTCAAAAAACTCCTGCTACAATACAAGGTAAGTAACCGCTCCTTCTTCCTCAAATAACATCCCTGAGGATGCTCCACTATAGGTGGATTCCCAAGCAGTACTACCTATAAAAGGTGGTGTTTTGCAGCCCAGTCTAAGACCGTTTGAAGAACAGCAGTTCCAAAAGAAGCATCTGCCCCGAGGCATGAACCAGAGAAAAATGGTCTGAAAAGGTGTGAACTGAAGCCCATGTGGCAGCTCCACAGACTTCTACAAATGAAACATTCTTCAAAAGAACTGCAGATGTAGACTGTGATCCAGTAGAACAGGCTGTAACTGTCGGAGGGAGCTAAGAATTAGAAACCTCATAAGATAAATGCAGCCAGAAACTCATCTGGAGAGCCTTTGGGTTCAGATAGGGCCCCCTTTAACTCTATCTGTAAGAAGTCCTAAAAGGTGTAGTTCTCGCTAGATAGAAAGCCAATGCTCCAATGTCTAAAGTGTGAAGAGTGGCTTCTTCTTTGGGGTAGTGAGGCTTAAGAGTAAAAAACCAGGAATTAAATGTTAAATTACTATGGAAATTGGAGGTTACCGGGGCGGGGGGGAAGAGATTAAAAAAAAGGAAGTGGTCTGGTAGATACCCTTCCTTGTAAAAGACACTGTAGAAGGTTCAGCCATTAACACCCCTAATTAAAGGAAGAGATTGCCACTAAAAAGGCAGTTCTCAGACAAATTTAACAGGGAACATTTGACTAGTAGCTTGAAGTGTGGTTTCATGGGGGAGATGAGGACAAGGTTCAGACCTCATGCTGGGGTAGGTTCTGTGACATATGGAAAGAGTTGTGAAGCCTTTAATGAATCAAGATTAGTAGGTGAGCAAATAATGAAAATCCTGCCACTGGAGAATGGAAGACAGTAATAGCAGCTACATGAACTTTAACAGAAGTCAAAGCTGAGCTCTCCAAAGCAAACAAGCAGTCCAAAATGTGTGACCGAATGGAATCAAAGGGGAAAGATCCCACTAAGTGCCCCAATGTTGGAATCTCTTCCATTTCTATAGATATCTTTTTCTAGTAGATGACTTTCTGCCACTCTTGAACAGCCCATTTCTATTCCTGACAGCCATCTAGGAGCCAAGACTTGAAACACACTACAGAGAAGTTGGGACAAAGAACCTTCCAAGTTTTGGATCAGAAGATCAGGTATCGCGGTAAACAAACTGATGGGCAAGATGAAAGGAGAACTAAGTATGGGAATTAAATTTGTCTCAGCCAGGCTAGTGCTATTAGAATAACTCTGGCTTTGTCTTGCCTGATTCTGGTCAGGATTTTTGAGTAGCAGTAGAGTCGGAGAAGAGGCCTACAGCAGGTTCCTAGACTAAGGGATAAAAAGGCATTGACTAATGAATGAGGACCCAGACCTGACCTCAAACAAAATCTTTGCCATCACCACCAATAGGAAATGCCAAAGGGGTCTACCTCTGGAGAATTCCCAGGTAAAGAATATCTTCTTGAGGGTCCCACCCATACCCAACAACCCTTCAAGTTCATATTCAGGCTCCTTCCCAGCAATTACTTCCCTCTCCCTCAGCTCCTCCATTACCCCTGACTCCCCGCCAAGCCTTTGCACTGCTTTCGAGAGGTGCGGGAAATACAGTTCAATACTGTAGTTTAAATTATTACTCAGAGTTCTGTATTAACTCTGAATCTATTTATCAAAAAACATTTCCTGTATTTTTGTTGTTGTTGTCTGTATTGTTACAGACATACTTGCTGATGGGTATTTTGAAATAAATTACCAAAATAACTGAAACTCGTGTGATTATATTGTGTTATTTTGACAAATAAAATATGCAGAATTTAAAATATGTGCAGAATTTTTAACTTTTTGGTGCAGAATTCCCCCAGGAGTAAGAACTAGCTCCATGGCCATACCTTTAGGAGGGACTTCCCGTCTCAGAAGTGGCCCTTAAGAGGGACAGAGAATGGGATTGGGAATGGAAACAAAGTATATGGAGTAATCTGATGTTACAACCTCCAGAACCCACATGTTTGAAGTGATTAGTTCCCAAAATGGAAAGAAATGAGAAAGATGTTCTCAAAGGGCTGGAGTAGGTGGGTAGAACAATGCAGCTGATGATCTGCAACCCTCGAAAGGAATCAAAATGGTTGTTTGCCCAAAGACAAGGGCTGTCACAGTAGAGGCTGGAGGCCTCTTCTTTTGGAACAGAGGCCTTTTCCTAACGGGTTCTAATGATCTGCAACAGACCAGAAATTGAACACAGTGAAATCTCTGTGCTGCCTGTGGCCTGGTATGTTTTTTTTTTTTTTTTGGTTTGTTTGCAAGGGTTTACATTCCAAGCAAGTGGAGGGTGCCCCTGAATCCTACAAAGAGTGGAAGGACTCATCAATGGAATCATTAGAACAGTTTAAAAGGGGAGATCTTAGATGGTGTTTTGGACCTCTCTTGGGATTCCTGAATATTGTAGGCAGGGGGCACAACCCATGACGACTGCTGGACATAGATTGGGCTGCCTTGTCAGCTTCATTAAAAGATGTTTGCAGTGCTGTTCTTGCGATATTTCGAGCTGATAGTTTGGAATTGTTCTTGCTGTTCTTGAGGCAGATGGTCAATAAAGGAATTTAATTTGGTGTAGTTTAATTATATTTATCTATTAAAGCTTGATAATTAGCAATACTAAATTATAATGTAGCAGATGAATAACTTTTGCAAATGAGTAAGTCCAGTTGTTTCTGATCCTGAGGTGGTATGGATCTGAAATGGTGCGGATCTGAAATGGTGCTATTTCATTCATTTACAGCATTGTTCACCAGCGAACTTGGGGCTGGGTTGAGAATAGGTACCAAGAACCCTTAGATGGAATAAAATTACTTCTGTCCACTTTTACAAGTTGGGGGCATAGTAGCCATGGTTTGCCATATCACCTTGGCTTGTTTGACTAAAGGACTCATTTATGGGTAAAGCTACCCTACCAGGAGAGGCAGCATAGAGGATATCCACTAGCTTGTGCTGGGTCTCACAGATCTCTACAAAGGGATTTTCAGGGAATAGGCAATTCTTTTCATGCCTAGAATTGTCTGAGCACAAAGGAGGAGGGAGCATAAATGCCTTGTCAGGTGAGGAGAAAGATATGTTAGTCTGAGGAGTAGCTTCCTCATCTGCTCACATCTCTTATTCCTTGAAGAATTCCCCTTAAGGAGGGCAGTGATGGGAGGAATCAAGAAGAATATACATTTATTTCTGCTAGTTCTCACACTGAATAAGTATTTAGATGTACTAGAGTACTGTTTCCCATAGGCTTCCCAGGGATCCCAGAATGACTGAAGAGGCCATACTGGAAGTGGGGGACACCCAGTGGGGTTCAAAACCAGGGAGCCTGCAGAGTGTACTTTGCACATCTGTATCTTGGAGTTTCTCTCACAGAACAACATCCATGTGTAAGAGCTCTGATTGGTAACTGAGCAAACCATACACAAAGATTTTAGTCTGAATAACTGCCCTCATCATAGTCCAGAGGAGGGGAAATTGATGGGAGTAGAAATTGAAGGCATTTTTGCCTGGGGGGGAGGGGTGTACCAGGGAGTGCTTTGATACTGGGGACAAGAAAGATACTGTGTACTCATGAGCAGAAGGGACTCAGGTTCATCAGAAATGAGGAGTTCAGGGAGCCTAAATTCCTGCAGTACTAGGGTCAACTGACTAAGAGGAGGCTGGTAAAAATCCAAGCCAAGTGGTGTCAGTACCAGCAGCGTTCTGGTCTCAGAATGCGGGGCAATCTGAGTGCCTGGTAACCTTGCTTACTGTAGAGAATATGGATGGTGCTGTAGGTTCTGTAGTCAGTATCAGATCCCTTGAGGCTCTGAAGTCTCTTTTGTTGTCTTCATGGTGCCAAGCCGTGATGGGTACTGTGGGTCTCAGAGTCACTCAAAGCCTTATTGGTCGGTACAGGCCATTGATATTGAAAGAACCTGGAGCCTCAGCAGTACTCTTTTTAGGACATGTGGTCTCTGAAATAGCAGGCCTCTGAGATGACCTAGACCTCGTACTGCTGACTTTGTGAAGCAATCTAGAGCTTTTGGGGGGGGGAAGTCTTGGAGTCCCCCCTCTTCCAATTATTTCCTCAGTAGGAGTAACAGATGAGTGGGCTACAGTGGAGGTTGAAGGGGCACTTTAGTTACCAAAGATCTGTTGTACAGGGGTGGTATTTGGGCACGTGCCTGATCAAGGCTGCAGGAAGAACTATCATGAGAAATCTAAGCTTTATCTTCCTGTTCTTTCTAGACCTACTCCAGAATCCAATACAAACTTGACATCTACAAGGGATATGGATGTCCCCCAGGCAGTGAAGACAGTTAGAGTGCCCATCACTAACATGGAGAGACTCCAACAAGTTAGGCACCATTTAACCCCAAGACAATTCGGCATATTCCAGACAACAACCTCTCGGGGCGGGGGGGGGGGGAGGAGAGTGAGTGAGTGAGTGAGTGTGTGTGTGAACAGACTTGCAAAAGGTCCCCCAAACTACATACAGAACTAAATTAACTCGTAAACCAACTCAACAAAATTACCACCTATACTAAATTATACAGGACAGCTTAAAGCTTTACTTTAAGACATGGGGACCGCCAGTCTTGGTCTGTCTCAGGCCAACGCAGTTGAAGAGGACAAACCACTCTCAATTCCGACACTGCCCTATGTACCATTGGTAAGGGGTATAAGGATAACTAGGATGCACATGCGGACCAAACAGGTAATGCTATCAAAAGTCTCCAACCAAGGCACATGCACATCTGAAGTGAAGCATCCACAGGGACATTACTCAAAGAAGAACCTTTTTTTTTTATTTTTAGGTATTCAATTATAAGAGTTTTCTGGCTCCTATTGGAAGACATTCCATAGTTTATGCCTTAAACACGTGGCTGACAAATCTGCTCACACAGGGCAACAGAAGTTTTACAACTTGTTGCTGTGCAAACAGAAATAAGGGAAAGTAGTTGGAATGGAATAGAAGGGCATGGATTTTTCCACACTTTTCCTTGCTGAAGTCTTTTCTAAACCTTCTTCTGAAAGAGCAGAGATTCCTAATTTGTCTCTATAGTAAGCCTTCTTGGCTATTTTCCTTGCCAGCCCCAATGAGTGAATTTTCTCTATCCAACAAATCCGATCTATTTTGTCTGAGTTCCTGCTTGAGTTGATTTGTAAAACGATCATTTTGGCTGTAAACAGATATTTACTCACTGTTATCCTAAAAAGGAATACCTTTGAGCAGAAGGAATAAATAAATACCACCAGCGCTGCCATAAACACTTAGTCAGCTTGTTAATTCTTATTAATGATCCTAGCACAGCTTGTAGAAAAGAACTTTTACCATTTATTGTTAATTAAAGTTTGTCCTAAGTGTCAAAGCTAGCTATTAGCTCTACTTCAGCGTTTCTCAAACTGTAGTTGGTGACCACAGATATTTCACAAAATACTTGCTGATAATCCACAAAGCTGGTTGGGTCATATGATGCTCACTCTCCTTGTTTCCAGCTATTAAGTCACATTAAAAGACGGCTGAAATTAATACTTGCTTAGTATTTCTTTCCAATGTAAAATATTGGGATGTGTGTCACAAATGGGAGGGAATGTAGTTGACAACAGTGGCTCTCAAACTTTTTTTTTTTTTTTTTTTTTTACTGGTGACACCTTTCACATAGCAAGCCTCTAAGTGCGACCCCCCCCTTATATATTAAAAACACATTTTATATATTTAACACCATTTTAAATGCTGGAGGCAAAGTGGGGTTTGGGGTGGAGGTTGACAGCTCGCGACTCCCATGTAATAACTTCATGACCCCTGGAGGGGTCCCGACCCCCTGTTTGAGAACCCCTGGTTTACAACAATTTCTGTATCAAGAGTTGGTCCACACTACATAAAGTTTGAGAACCCATGTGCTATTTAAATTTGTTAATATTTCTGTGCCTGAAAAAACAACATGCAACTAAGCCAGCATTGTTAGTTCTTTAACTCCACGCCACTTACAACTCCAGTTTATGAACAAGTGACAGTAAGCCCAACTTCAAAGTCTTTCCAACTACAGAATACATCCAGTGCAGTCAAAGACTTTGATTTTAATACTGTGAAAAACACTAAATTATCTAGGACATCCTCTTCAACATGGGGTAAGTCTTTCAGGTCTCCTATGATGTGTGTCAATACTACGAAAATTTTGTATTAATTTTCTGGCAACATCACAAACTCTCTTACATAGGGTGCAGAGGTTTTTAACCACCGTGCCATCTAATTCTGCTCTAAGCAAGTTTTCACAACAGTGCTAGAACACTTATGTCCTGCTTACTCTAACACACTGGGGATAGGACTGGTACAGGTATACTCAGCAAAACAGGTACATTTTCTATTGTACACAAAGTCACTGAATATGTAGACCATCTGAAAACAATAAATCTAAGAGGTGTGAATTTCCCCCATTCATAAGCCAACATAAGACATTTCATTACTAGTGGCCTTAGCTGAAACATCCAGTTCATGTGCCTATCCAGTGTAATGAGCTTTTTATTCCTTTGATAGAAGATATACAATTGCAAGCTTTAAGACCCCATCAACCCTACAATTTTTACAGTGCTTGTAATCAGTTTGTGACACTGTTGTCTCCGAACATGGTTTGTGCCAACATACAGTACAACAATTAAGACACTGTGCCTAACAAAGTTTGAATATTTCATACTGATTTTGCCAGTAGGCAAGGTCTAGCACTAGTGTTGTGGTAAAAATCAGTCCTAGCACACACATTTTGTGATGCAGACTGTACCACTAATTAGGTCTACGTAAGTGGGTTAGCCAGTTTGGCTCTCTCTCAGGTATCTGTGTGGGAAGACACATGTCATAGGGGTTCACTCCTTGTGCCTGTATTTCAGGCAATATCCCTTACACAAAGCCATTTCTACAAGACTTTACTGACTACATAACTCAGAAGCATTGAGAAGGTTTAAGTTTCTCAGCACTTCCTATTACTGGACACTACAAGTTTTCTTACCATCAGGTAGCACTCCACTGGTATTAGAACAGTTGGAAGCGATAGTGTGGACAGACAACAGTAATAAAAACACTCATGCCTTGTTTACATCAGGAATTCCAAGAGTGATACTGTTATGATACTGTCCAGCAGAAGCCCCAACGGACTGAGAAACGCAGGGCTCATTCAGTTTATGAACAGAATTTCTAGTGTCTTAAATTTCATAAGAATGGACTTCCTCCTGGGTAGTGTCAATAAAATGGTAGTTCCTGTGGAAAGTCTCCAGCATCATTCAGTTATGAAAATACTGAAAAAATGTGATGCAGGTTTCTAAATGATTTTGAAAAATCATTTAAACACAAATTTAGTATACATTACATTTAGAGTATTATAACTAATCACTGGTACTTATGCTCAGGCCTGGTCTACACTTCAAATTTAGATTGACCTAGTTACATTGATCAAGGGTGTGACAAAAATTTTCATCCCTGAGAGCTCTAGTTAAGCTCAAGATATAGATATAGTTAGGTAGAAAGAAGAATTCTGACAACCTAGCTACATCCACTCGGGGAGATGGATTACCTACATCACTAAAAATATCCCTCCCATCAGTGTAGGAATCATCTACACTAGGGGTCGGCAACCTTTCAGCAGCGGCAACCTTTCAGCAGCGGTGTGCCGAGTCTTCATGTACACACTCTAATTTAAGGCTTCGAGTGCCGGTAATACATTTGAACGTTTTTTAGAAGGTCTCTCTATAAGTCTATAATACCGTATATAACCAACCTACTGTTGTTATACGTAAAGTAAACAAGGTTTTCAAAATGTTTCAGAAGTTTTATTTAAAATTAAATTAAAATTCAGATCTTATTAGTTTAGTGTGATCCTTGCCCTTGCTTTTCCTTGCTGAGTTTTCCAATGTCTGGTGGCACGTATTTAGATACTTTAAGCTGCACACAGGCTTCTGAGTTATAAGTTGATAACCAGCTCGCAGAAGGTCAGCGGCTGGAACCCCAGATCGGCAGCTGAGGTGAGTGGAGCTGGTGGCTGGTAGGGCTGAGCAGGGCCGGAAGCCTGGACCCTGTCTGGCAGGGGGCCTGCGCTGGAACTCCAACTGGAAGCAAGGTGAGTGGGGCTGCGTGGACCCCAGCTGGCAAGGGGCCAGCAGCGGGAACCCCAGAGCTGGGGCGGGCTAAGCAGCTCAGCCCGCCCCGCGTGCCATGAAAAATCGGCTCGCGTGCCACCTCTGGCACGCGTGCCGTAGGTTGCCAACCCCTGATCTACACTATAGCTCTGCAGTGACACCTGTAGTGTAGACAGACTCTCACATAGTTACAGATGCTAACTATTACTGATGCATCACATGTGAAGCCAAAACACCTATTCTAAGGCTGCCTAACAATTCCCACTATAAAAAAAAATGGTTCAAATGTTTAAATTTTAGCAAACCTCAACTAATTAGGTTGGGATTTTCCATGATTGGAGCTTGGGGTTCAATTTATTTTTTGGAAATTCAACCACATACAACGTAGCAATTTCCAAGAATATTACTGAAAAGTTCTGCATTGTTTTAAAAAAAAATGTTCAGATTTAACAATTACCATCACTTTTTTGTGCCATGATGCAGTAACTTGAAATTTTGCAGGGAGTAGTCTGGGGGTCAGACTGGTGCTTTTTACTGTATTACTGTCCCAATGAAAACCCTTCCAGATTTGGTCAAATTATAAACTGCGGCGGGGAGGGGGAATCCCATTTGCAGAGAAGCTATACAACTTGTTAGAGGCTTTCTCCTTAAATTTCTCAATGTTCCAGTTACAACATGCATGCTCTTAGATGCCACTGAAATGCCACCGATTTTTTTCTCCGTTGTTCTAAAACAGCCACACAGAACTGGATGGAGACAGACAAGATCCTCCTCCTTCTCTTCCTTTCCCTTCTAAACACCCTTCTGGCCTAGGTGAAGTGGCATTGCACTGGGAACCAGTAGATTAAGTTCAAATATTACCTCATCTATTGACTGGGGTTAATAATTCTATGTACTCTATAGAGCTGTTAATGAGCAAACACTCTGTACACTAGGAGAAGGGGTAAATATTAGCTAATCATTAAATTCTGGTACTGCTTAATGCACAATTTCTTACTTTCCTACCTACGCTTTTTTGAATTATCCCATTCTTCTTATGAAGAGTATAGTTTTAAAGTAAAAGATTTTTACATTTTGCTATGAATCACAGAATATCAGGGACCTCAAGAGGTCATCTAGTCCAACCCCCTGCTCAAAGCAGCACCAATCCCCTAGTAAGTAGGACAAATCCCCAACTAAATGAATGTTCAGTAATATTTGGATCTGATTTATAAGACCACTTCCCACTGAGTTCCAGCCTTAAAATTCTAACCGAGAGAGATTTCTAACCCAGGGAGTACACAGTTTCTTTAAAACTAACCTAATGAGATAGACATGAACAAAAAGTCCCATGGTTACTAACATTTTACTCTATCTTAAAATGTAGAGATCGTCAGAACAGAATTAAATGTCCTTTGCTTCCTTATGTGATCTACCACTAGTTCATGGAGGGCACCCAGCTACAAAACTTGGTCACAGCTTCCCTTTCATTTCTATAGCTATCCAAATCAAGGACAGATAAAGCCAGCTTTCTTGTAAGAGGAAAAGAAAGGGCTTTAGGGGAGACAGCCTACCTTCCTGTGCAGAGAGCCTTATACCTTGTTTGAGACTTCTGAGGTTTCTTCCAGCCAGACATTTTCTCTCATCCGGTATTTCCTCACAGAGCCTCCATGTTTTTAGTTACACAGAAATAGGACACATGCGCTTCAATGGAATCAAGGCACCTGCAACACAATCGATGCAAACCTTGACTAATTGAAGGTCTTCACTCTTTGGATTTAATCTCACAGATATAGAGCACCACTGACTGGAGACCCAAAGATTGGTCAGTCAGATTAAAAAAACTGGAATTTGTTTGTGTGTCTGATTTTGTTCTCTTTTGCTAGGGGACAGTGGGAACAGATGGGGATGTTTAAAGCATTTATTGCAAATATATTTTGGGAGCAACCCATGGAGTATGAAAATTCTTACATTTCAAGGTGTCACTTTTAGTCAGTCATTTGCATGCAGCAAAATCACCCAGCTAAGAGCTAGTCTTAAGGCTCAGGTTCATGTAGAAATGGTAATTTCATATAAAGGCCCCAAATCCCATGTTCAATGTACTAGGACTACTGGGCAGAATTTTTTCTTCTTGGGAGACACCAAGGAAAAAGTGTAGCTTCTTTTAGGTCATGCTAACTCAAGGTAGTATTTGAGCTAGTGCTATATTTAGGCACTCAGATGCCATCACGCCTAAGATTATATAAATATGCCTAGATACATGTCTACTACTATACCATCATTAGTTTTGTGAAGGCAAGCCTGATACAACTTTAGTACCCTCCAAACACCATGCAGTTAGGCTTCTGAAGCTGTGGGGTTGAATCAAAATTGCAGAGAAATCTGGATAGTAAACTAATTTCCAAGACACCTACATTGATTGCTATTAATAAAACCTACAAAAACTACAAAACCTGACATGCATCCGACGAAGTGGGTATTCACCCACGAAAGCTCATGCTCCAAAACGTCTGTTAGTCTATAAGGTGCCACAAGACTCTTTGCTGCTTTTACAGATCCAGAAAACACGGCTACCCCTCTGATACAAAACCTTAAGAACTAAACAATTGAAACAACTACAAGATAGCTGCATAAGTACCCTAAGACAGGAAGAAGCCATAAGCATGTAAACAAGTCCCCCCAAACTTTCAGATATAATACTTAGTATCCACACACAACATATACTGTACAGACATTATCTTTCCCTGCAAGTGCCACCACCAAACGCATTTGTAGACACACACATCTGTCATTACACATTTCAAGCACTTACTATTGTATAAGGATTTTTGAAGAATGTTCTTTAAATGGTAGTCTATGGATGGTCTATACAACAATGAAAAAACTTAATTTCATATAACACTACCTGGAAGTAAAAATCCTATAATCTCTAAAGCCATGTTTTGTTTAGCAGGGAATCAAACTGGTAGAGGAAAGAGGGAAATCCTGTTAACAGGAAACACTTTCAGCTCTCCAGGATGAAAAGACAGCCTTTTCTTTCAATATTATATGAGTTAATATTGCTACTATAATCTAAACTGATACGAATACAAAAAAAACTTGTATTTAGCTATCTTATGAAAATAATTTACCTGAAATTCTTATTAATTCACAGTAGAATAAAGATAAAGAGATTCAGATAAGGAAGGCTAGAATGGATTCTAAAATGAAATTGCCTCATCACCAGGCACAGCACACTTCTCTATATCTGAAGCACAAATATCAGTATGTTTTTGGAACAGATTATTAATAGAATAGCAAAAAGAAATAAAATCCCACCTCCACAAGAGATTGGTGAAGATGGGGAAGGGGGGGGGGATTATAGAAAGATCAGAGTAAAATGAATCTGATTTTTTTTCCGGAGGCAACAATTAAAGAATATAAATGTAGGTCTGAAAAGGACCTAGGCAGGTCATCAAGTCCAGCCCTCTGCGCTGAGGTAGGACCAAAAATGATAAAAAGTTAAAAAAACCTGAACTATGAAGAAAGGTTAATAAACTGGGTATGTTTACTTTTGAAAAAAGAGTTAAGGACCTGGTAAGTCTTCAGATATGTTAAGGGCTGTTATAAAATGAACTGAGATCAACTGTTCTCCATATCCACGGAAGATAGGACAAGTAGTACCTTGTAAACTGTAGTAAACTGCAGCAAGGAAGATTTACATTAGATATTAAGAAACCCTGTCCAACTCAGAGTAATTAATCACTAGAATAGGCTTGTAGAAGCTCCATCGTTGTTCAAATGCCTGTCAGGAATTATCTAAGTTGTCTTGGTCCTGCTACAGCACAGAGGGCTGGACTTGATGACCTGTTGAGGTCCCTTTCAGCCCTACATTTCAGAACACTGATGTGCATCCTTGATTCCTGAGGGGTCCACATTCTTTGTGTCATGTGTTCTCCCATGTGCACTCCCCTCCCACATGGGATGCACTGTGACGACCGTCCTGTCTGGGGAGAATGGGAAAAAGGACACAGATCTGTCATGGGTCTGTCTACCACTAGAGGGACGAAAGTACCTTGGGGGAACTATCTGGCACGTCATGTGGGTGAGTAGACACTATGGAGCCACATCTGGAGGCAGAGAAGGAGGCGGAAGCAAGCAAAGGCGGTGACATACATGCACAATGCCATGCGGCCAAGGAGGAAGAGGCATTGAAAACGCTGATGGCTTACCATGAACCTCAGGAATCGTCTGTGGGCCAGATGGATGTCTATGTGAAAATAGTATCCTGCATATCAAAAGCCACAAACCACATGCCTTCTTCTAATGACGGGATGATAGCTGCTAAGATGACCACATGAAACTTAGGTGTGTGGATGAAGCCATTGAGATGACAGAGATCCAGGACTGGTCTCCACCCTGTCCTTTTTGAGTATCAGGAGGTAGGTTGACTAGAACCCCATCCCTTGATAGTCTGGATGAACTGCCCTATCACCCATCTTTGTAGTAACGAGTCCACCTCTAGGGTGAGGATGCTGTTGTAAGAGTGGTCCCTAAGGAAGGATTGAGGATTGGGTTGTGAATGAGGTAGCATATAGCCATAGTGGATGACATTTCACACCAACTTGTCCATTGTTATTGCACTCCAAGCTGGTACAAAAAAAGAGTGCTAAATGACCCCCAAAGGGGATGGTGTAGTAGAATGGCAGTAAGGAAGGTGGATGACCGCTCTCTAGTGTTCCTCAGAAATATCTTTTCTGAGAGGATTGCATGTGTGAGGAGAAAGGCTGTGATGGTAGGCCTGGAGGGTGAGATGGTTTGGTCCTTTGGCACTTGCATGGTAGTTTTATGATCGCTGGTGGAAAAACTGGGAAGTCCTGTACTATTGTTGTGTGGGTGATGGGCAGTAGAATTTACGCTTAGGCACCAAAGTGTATAGATACCCAGTGAGCAAACTGTGGGTCTTGAATCCTTCAGGATGTGGAGAGAATCATCCATTTTCTGATTAAAAAGATAAAGATTCATCAAAAGGGAGGCGCTCAATGGTATTTCGAACCTCCCTGGGGAAACCAGAGGAATGAAGCCACAATTCCCTCTGCATGACAGTGTCCATAGCAACGATGTTGGAGGTGAGAAGGAACTGGAGACATGGTTAGTGTGCACCAC
Source organism: Mauremys mutica (assembly GCF_020497125.1). NCBI lineage: Eukaryota > Metazoa > Chordata > Testudines > Geoemydidae > Mauremys > Mauremys mutica. The sequence goes on along the minus strand of NC_059072.1, from coordinate 301,260,093 downwards.
CCCTTTACCTCCTCAGACGAAACCATGCTGCAAGGGGACACTACTACTTTCAAATTCTCCAGCTCCGGATGCACGTTGCATGTAAACCCTCAGTGAAATATAATAGGGACCATCACTTGAAGAAGACTTTGCCATTGTCACGTCTGTTTTATGAGAGCTTTGACCAGGTGCTGAGTACTGTGCCTAGCACAGAACCAACAGTAGCACACGATGACCTGCAGACCTCAGAATCTAGCATGGGAATGGGAGCCAGCAGCAGGCTCCAGATGAGGCCATCAAAGAGACTCTGGGGATGAAATCAGTCCTGGAGGAGGGTTTGTCACAGGAGCAGCTGCAGCACATCCTCAGACTGTACTCAGAGGAGCTTTTCTGATGGTACCCCCCAGAGAAGCAACTCACCATGGAACCATCAGCAGACACTGAAGAGGCAGAGGTCACCCCATAGCTAGGTAAGTTTCTGGCTCCATTTTTAATTAATTGCTATGGAAGGGATTTTCTTCTTATGAACCAAAGCAAAAATCAGTGCAAGCCCTGGGCAGCAGTTTATCTGCCAATGGCAGATTGCAGGCCAGCTCCTCAGTATCCCCCACCCCACCCCCCACAACCTCGAATTTAAAATGGATATCAGGAAGCACAAATGTGACAAACCTCCAAAGTCATGTTTTACTAGTAATGGGCAATTTTATTTTATTGGGGGGGGGGTGTTAGGACATGCTGGTTTGTTAAAAAGTGAGAACATTACATTGCCCATCCTGTAAGCAAGCCGTACCAATCCAACGAAGTAAGAAGCCACCTGCAAGCTCTGAACTGCAGAAGGGGGTGGTGGTGTCTGAAATGCAGTCGTTTCAGTTAAATGTAGTGCACGGGTGATGAAATCATGTGTCTGTAGTATGTCTGGAGGTCTGAATGCAGTCCAGAAATGTACTGAGGGGCGGGGGAGGGAAAGGGGATGCCAGTGGAGTTTGTGTGGTTTGCAGGAAGTCAAAAAGCCTATATCAGAAGCCGTGGGGAGGCACCAGTACATGCAGAAGCTAACATGGCATCCCATTGACTCGCTCATGAATTTTGACCCCATCCTGGGTTCTGATAGCTGCAAACTTTTTCAGTAGCAGGAACTCCAGATAGGCAGTCATATTTCAGGGAAGGGCGTATTTTTCAGGGCACCTCGGTAGCTGATCAGCCCATTTCACTCACAGATGTGCGCTTCACAGTGGGATGAACAGTTGGCTTCCCCATCAGCAGCTTGGAATAAATCTCTTTGCCACCTTGGAGCCACCAGAACTGTTGTGTTCTCTAAAATGTGGAATGCCTCAAATGACAGAGATGGCTTATGTAGAACACCATGGCAACCACCTTCCTACACAGTCCAAACTGGTCCACAATTCTTAGAAAAAAGTGGTTGTGATTTTTAACTATTCACTATGCACCTCTTTTTAACCCAGCTATGTCAAGGGAGCCTCTGAGGTCTAAAGCATCCCTCTGACAATATACTGAGGTACAGTTTTACAAAGTAACATTTTATGCCCTTGAAATTTCAAAAGGAATTTTTGTGCTCATGTACTGACACACTTGATACAATAACCTTCTGTTTCTTCTTCTCTTCCAGGACCATCGACCTTGGCAGATCATAGTATCCTTGACAACTTGCGTTACTAGAGTAGAAAACTGGATCATGGTACCGTCATGGACTGGTGCAAGAGGAATCATTTCTGTTGAACTTACAGTTGACATTCTCGATAAAGCCAACAAACAGTCCAGTACCAGAGAGGGACTGACAGAAAGCGGAAAGGCAAGATGAAAGGCTCAGGTTGGTTTCACAGCTTAAAGACAGATTTCAGTAGAGGCTCAGACACTTGCTTCACAGTTCCTGGAAGAGGAGTGGCGGCTAAGGATGAAGATAGCGCACTACAGAAAAAACTGAAAGGCTGCTTTTAATAATGGCTGCAAAACTGCAGACTGATGCTGTGCCAGCCCCATGGCCTAAGTCCTCTATGGAACAGATACCCCATGCAGTCTGTCGTATGAGCCTCCCTGCCCCTCTGCCCTAGCACCCAGCAAACGTGGAAGGAAAGAACAGAGAGGCCAGGGGACATGCCATAGTAGGTGGATTCCATCTTGGAAATTGTTCCACTATTCGCCTTTATTCATGCACTTGGTTTACGTTTGGTGTGCTAATGGCAACCAGCCTGCCTGGCAATGATTTAATATTATACTTGCCTAATAAATGTTCAAACAAAGGTTTTTATTTTATTAAGAAATTGTTAGTATTTAAAAGATAAACACATGGTAAATGACAACTTTAGAAGTTGTATGCTATCTGTATTGAGAGATGGTATTATCTAAATCCACAGTTGTCCACCCCCATTCCATTTCAAAGTTCAAAGTATGTCAATCAAACCCCCAACCCTTACCCAGTGCACTGTAAGCTTTGCACAAGCACATCATAAAAGTACCATCATCTTCACAGACTTGCATGGGCCAGTGGTAAAATTGGAGGAGCACAGTGCATCCCTAATTTCTGATGCCTAGGTGCATCCAGCTCCAGTAGCTGCACTTTCTGGTTGAGAGTACTGCTTCAGCAGACCATCGCTGTCAGTTCCATTTGGGGCAAAATGGCTCACCTTTAGTGTCACAAAGATTGTGAAGAGTACAGCAAGCCACAGTAATGCAAAGAGCATTGATTACACTGGAATCCAAATAGGGTCTGCAAACAATGCCAGCAGGATTTCAATCTGTCAAATGCACATTCGACCACCATTTTACACCTACTGGGAGGGTAATTAAATCTTTTGCCAGGGTCTCTGAGATCAGGATATGGTTTCATACACCAAGGCAAAAGGAGGCAGGCAAAATCCCCAACAACAGTGGGAACAGTAACTCCATTTATGACAATGTCATTTGGTAGGAACAGTGTCCCAGCAGGTCCTTGAATGTAGACTCTCAACTGGCAGAAAATCCTGGCATCATGAACTTTTCCAGTACAGCCCATGTTAATGTTCATAAATTGGCTTCTGTGGTCTACACGGGCCTGCATAACAGTGGAATAGTACGCTTTCTGGTTTATGTACTGGTGCGCCTTGAAGGCAAACAAACAATGGACCTGGTGCAATTTAGAAACCCCATTCTCTCAAAGCCAGTAATTACTTCAGGAGTATCTTTTATGCTACTGCCTTTGAGTAAATCACATGACCAATTGCCTCAAACCTCTGCCACCACTTTACCCACAAGCAACTTTCCAACACTAAACTGGTTGACAATGGACCTATAGCAGTCTCGGATAGCCATCTTCCACACGGTTATAGCAACCCACTTCTAAACTGGCACAGCCACCCTCATACCTCAAAGCTGGATGGTCAAGGCAACATGCTCACAAAGCTCCAGAAATTTAGTTTTCTTCATGCAAAAGTTCTGGACTCTCTGCTGGTCATCCTATGCATGACGATGTGGTCCCACTAGTCTGTGCTTTTGGTCTTTCTCCAGCAGTGCTACATTGGGGGTATCAGTGGCCATACAAAGTGTCATGAGCAGCATCAGCCAGCCAGTTTGAGTTTACCATGTCTGTGTCTTCCTCCTCTTCCTCTGTCATTAGTTCTGTCAGTTGCCTTTGGTTGGTCAGAAAAGGCCACCAGAATGTCCACCAGCATCTCACAGAAGCTCTTCCTATCTCCTTAAAACAGGAGTGAAAGTGCAAGTGAGAGTTCTTCAAATGGTGACTCCTCCACATAGCTGACTCTGGTTGCTGGAAGCCTATCGACCAAAAGGATGGCTCAAGATGGGTCAGCAGGCTGCTCAAACTTCCTGTGACATTCGGGGTGGACAGTCAAATTTTCTCACACTGCACCACAAATGGCTAGAGCAGTCACATTTCAACAGGAAGGTAGGAAGTCTTGGATATGATTGGACAGACTCAGGCCTGTGTACTGGAGTTATGGATGCTGGAGCTCTGGTTCAAAAATTCAGTCTAGGTGTCAGCAACCACCGTAGACACTCAAGCCCTGGGTTCACAAAACCACGGTTCACTGACTTTACACTGCAACATAAGTCCAGGGTTAGTGGACCTAGAGACACCCATAATATGACAATTACTTCAAGTACTGTTTTAATTAATCAATCTCTTGAAAGTGTTTCTCTGACATAGGAAGAAATTGCATTTCCATACCTTAGTAGTTTTTGCTGAGTACCAACCTCATCATTTGAGGTTAGAGAGAAGTTTAAAGTTTCAAGAAAAGGAAAAATATAACTAATGTTTAAGTAACAAAAAAGAGACTACTGTCTTTAACTACAGGATTCTTTATGCAAGGTAGCTAATTAACCCTCAGTGAGGGACCAAATGGTAGGTATTCAAACAGACAGAACAAGAAAATCCGTAACAGATAAGGGACAAAACTATGTTCCCAAGAGCAGGATAATGGAATCTACTTATGTACTGTATTCTTCCTCTCAGCCTTCCTGATAACATGAAGGGCATCTTGATAACAATACTGTAATTAAAAACAGACTATATACGGCTTATCTGTTGTAACCCTTCAACCTATGTAAACACTTATGAATAGAAGGTTCAGTTATTGAATTACATGGGTTAGAGATTAACCTTTATAAAGCTCTTTTGGTTCGCTGTGGCACTGCAGAGACTGAATAAAAACGTTTAGTCGTGCAGTAAAGTTGAGTAGGAATTTTGACTCTGTCCAACTCCAGGTTTAGTGAAGCCTAAACAAAGAGCACTGATGGACATAGAATGACAAGACTAAAATGAGAGGGTTTTGTATCATCTACAACACAATGTATTAACTGAATGGATTAGTTATTAACAGCACGTTATGTTCAATATAATTAAAAAAGGGAAATAAGTAATCTTGGAATTAATTATAAGAAATAATTGCTATAAGATTGAAAAGAGATCGTTGAGAAATGGAAACGGTCTAAATCCCTTAACTGGCTTTGATCATTTTAATAAACCAAATGTGACTACATTTTAAACAAGAGGTACTATTTGCTTAGCTGAATTAAGCACCTATAAGCTACTGATTAACAGCACCTAAGACTCAGTGAAGAATTGTAGAAAAGGATTTTATTCAAGACATTGGTCTAACTTCTTCCATTCAGTTGTAGTCAAGATTTGCTTAATTCCCATGAAGATAAATGGTTTAAAATTTCAGTATGGAAGTCAAGGATTTTCATTTGGATGCCTGAGGCAGGATCTTAAGTTACATAGTAGTTTACGCCTCTCTCTCAGTGAGGCTTTTTTTTAGTATTAATTTATATTGCCAAACAGTCCACTGTCATCAAGTAGAAGATTTGAAAGTCCCTACAAGTTGGAAGAGAAATCAAAGACAGCACCTTATTACGCCTTGTACTAAGAGACTCAGGGTAACTTTTCCACACAGTCTGTGTTTTTATTTTATGCTGAAATCTAGAAATAGACCCCACACCACCTAAACGATTATGGCTCAGAGAAATTTAAAACTAGAAAACAAGAAGAAGTTAGGCAATGCATCTTAGAAGGTAGTGTTTAAACTACACATCCATTGAAGAGTTCTGAATTAGTTATATCCTTTCAGAAAAGATCTAGATTATATTTATACATGACTGGTTTAGGCAATGCCATACAATATATGCAATGTGCCAAACTAGCAGCCAGTTCTGTCACGCCCTCTCCACCCCCCAGCCCCCCAACACTCAAGTGTCTTCCCCTTCTAAAACTTGGAGAATCCTAGAAAGTAGTAATACCAAGAGATCAGGGGAAATGCCAGGGGAAATAAAACAAGTGCTCTATGTGATATGGTGGGCAAAAATTAATTAATGCAATTTTGGGCTGCTTATATAGAAGAACTGCATCAATGAGCACAAGAGATTGTGCCTTTAGTAAATTCTGGTGAAGCAGCACCTGAAATACTATGTCAATTTCTGGGCATCTTAGTACTAGACTGTGTTCTTTGAACTCATTTATTAGGGAACTGGAGGGACTGCTTCATAAGGGGAGCATAAGATAAGACAGTATCTAACTGAGTGTCTTCATGCATCTGAAGAAGTGGGTTTTTTACCCACGAAACCTTATGCTCAAATAAATCGGTTAGTCTTTAAGGTGCCACCGGACTCCTCATCGTTTTTGTGGATACAGATTACCACGACTACTCCTCTGATAATGGGGGGGGGGAACCTGCAGAGAGAAGACACATTTAAAGGGTATTGTAATAAGCAGCTACGCCTGGACATGTATGGAGAGATCCATTCTTATATATTCTTATTCACCTGAAATTTGCAGTAAAGCTACTTTAGGGAGAAACTGCAGGTTTCTGTTCAGACAAAACGCCTGGAAGAGGAAAAGAAATGCTCTCACATGCCCAGACTAGTACCATCAGATGTGCACTGAAGTAATATCATGAGCTAACTGGAGACCAGAGGGTCCTCTGGAAAGAAAAAAAAGACGACCAGACCACCATTAAATAAAGGAAAGTCCCCTTCCTAAAATGGCATAGGGACTTAAAAAGGTCTCTGTCCTTGCCTTCTTGATAGTGTAAACTTGGGAGTGGGGAAGAGTAAAGTAGTAGATATGGGCTATATCTACACTACGGAACACCACTTCTCCCAACAATGCTAGCTGAGCTGACAAATCTGTGTCTACATGGAGGTTTTGTTGGCATAGCTAAGTCACTCAGGGGTATGTTTTTTCACATCCTAGACTGATACAGCTACACTGACATACAGCTTAAGTGTAGACCAAGCAATGAACTACAAATAAAACAACTACATCCATTTCTGATTTTGACCTAAAACATCTGACCTTGTTAGAAAAGGCCTAGCACAGTACATTTTTTATTTCACCATGCTAGGAGACTATGATCCTTTCTCCTTTCTTTTGGCAGAAGATCTGGCCAGAGTGACCTATGCATGTGTCATTTCCAGGCTGCGTAAATTAATGTAATCCATGTATCAGAGAACGCAGGTAGAAGCAACGCAGGTAGAAGCAACACAGAAGCTTCAGTTTGATAGCCCAGTTTTCATTGGGATAAGCCACAGAGAACAGAACACCGGTGCTCTGCACTGTCCACTGATTCCCAGTTCACTTCCAATGTCAATTCAAGGCCCCAGTCTTACAAGGCTATGAACAGTTCAGGACCAGGATACGTTAAAGATAACCACTTCATCTATTCTATGATTTTCTGTGCTATTCCAGAATAACGCAGGTAAAAAATCCCCCAAAAAGCTTTCGAGAGCCAGGAGCATTCATTTAAGGTAATTCTACTGTGGAACAAGCTACAGGAAATAAGACTGAGGCAAAATCTAACCATTTTCAAAACATGCTATAAATTTCACTTATTTGCCAAAGTCTTCCCATCTTAAGAAATGCTACAAGAGTGCACAATGACAGAGAAGCTTCTTAAACTGGGAATATTCATTTTGTAGTCTATTATGGAAAACATTTTTTCATATCTCGATTGTATTCAGCACTAATCACTGAGAAGTTTTACAGATTGCTTTAGTTTTATCCGTCATTCAACTTTTTCTTCTATTACAAGAACAGTATTTTGTTTAAAAGCAAGCGTCAGCAATGAGGGACAAATTGCTGACCGACTCTCTCCTTGCGGAAGAGAAAACAGATGCTAGCTAAATGGTACACAGGTACCCAAAAGAGTCTTGGGAAGTGCTGCAGTTTCTGCTTAGAGGTACAGTCTGGGCTGGTATTAAATAAATCCTTTCATGGGTACTAGGACTCTGAACACCAAGGATGGAGAAACATTTCATGTGGTACAATGCAAGGAATGCAACCAGGAACATTTTTTTTTTTTTTAAGTATAGCCTTAAAAAAAATCAAAGAAAGCTTAGATCGGGCACTAGGATGTGTAGAAGCCCCATCACTTGGGGCATTTAATACTGGACTGTATAAAGCACTGTTCAGACAATCTGCTGTAGGGTACTATCAGGTAGTAGAAGGAGGAAAGAACAGGACTAATCCATCTTGAACATTTCTAATTTCAAGATAACATTATACAAGCATAAGATGATCAGTATCATACTGTCAGGGAAATTACCTTACTCCGGTTGCTGAATTAGATTTACTATGCATTTTATACACACCATCCTCTGAAATATCTGACATTGACACACCCTCCCCATAGCCACACATTTTTCCCTAAAATAAACACATTAGAAAACTCACAAAGCGTCTATGAAATGAAATGAAAAATACATACTAGGTGATTTGCTTTGCCAGCATTTATTCCCTAAACATAAAGAGGAACACATTTTAATAAAAATGAAAAGCCTTTAATTTTGTAAGTTAAACACAAAAACACAATATTTGGGTCCACAAATCTATTCACTTAGGCCTACCACTCTTGTATCTACTCTTAGATATTTAAACATGTATCAATTTACTTTTTCAGCACCTGAGCTATTAAGAGGTTTTGACCAAACCAATCATAACGTATTAAAATGTGCTTACTTGATGCTCAGCTTACCAAAAAAAAAAAAAAAAAAAAAAGAGTGGAGGTCTTTTAACATGTACAAAATTCTGAACTCAAAAGTTCTATCGCCTGATATTTTACTTTCACAATTTTTCACCATTTTAATGCCGTGAACTGCTGCAAACTACTTCCGCACCCACATTTGCAGAAGGGAAGGAATGTACACAGGATTAAATTTCATGAGCCACAATTCAAACTCTTCTTCCCACCCAGGACTCAACCAATAACACTGATCCCAAATGCAAAGGTTAAGTTGAATAAGTAGGAATAGGTTCCATAGCTTTCCTGAGTTTGTTTTGTTTACTTGATTTTGTCCTTCAAGGTCTTTGTTCTAAATTTAGAACAAGCACATTTCCCCTGAAACTGCAACAGTAGTGTTATCAGCCTACAATGTCTTCTCTCTCAAATCTCATGTTTAAACTTTAATATCTCTCTGTTGACTCCCTTTTAATACAAAATTATTGGTATATTTTGATCAAAGTTCTCCTGCTGTGTTAATTTCTACATATATGATATGGATGCAGAGACACAAAACCTTCCAGGGAGTTCCACTGTATCAATGGGAGACTTGGAAATCAATCCTTTTCCTACCAACCAACCAATCATGAAACTGAATGACAGCTGTGACAGAATAGTCCAACATCTATGACGTACTTCAGGACCGTGTTACATGTTTTTATGTCAAAGATTTCATGTTACTGTACCTGAGAAGTTATAATCTTTATTTTCATGGTCTGATCAAACACCAAAGTCATAATTCTCTGCATTTGTGTGTGGCATCTTCACAACTTGGGCACAATACTTCACATCTTTCTTTTCCTACACACGGAATTTGTCGCGTTGAGTAGAAGTGTATTTTCCCCCAGTACAGATGCTTGTAGCCATTACAGGGTAATTTCACACAATCAACAAACCATCTTCTATTAATAATCAATGTTGATTTTAGTTTTTCCTAGAATCATGTATTACCAGGCCCTGTGCAAGATTCTTTCAAATCAAGTCCCCATAATCAATTCACAACACAGGTTCCAATATCCAGTGATAGTTGATTCTACCAAGGAGACATGCCCCTCCCTCAAAACATAAGTAACTATTCCTCCCACCCTGAGCTTCTAGAAAGTTGTGACAGGGATAACAACATCCTTGACATTCATCACTTCACTTTTAATTTCAAAATAGTTAAAAATTATTCAGACTGAAGTTAGAGCCAATTTTCTTGTTTCAAACCCCTTTCAGATATGGTATTTCCATAAACATCAATGAGTGAGTGAAACACAAAAAATAAAAAACATGAAGAAACCCCACCCCACCCCCTTCCAGTGAAAAAAAAATTAAGTATTTTCACAAATGTAAATCCTGTGTTCCTTTACTAAGCCATATAAATTTGATAATTGCCTCTGTCTCTGCATACAAATTATTGGTTAGTCCCTCTGAATAAGCTGGCAATCTTAAAAGTTTTGATTTCATGTTCCCAACTTGACTGGTGGCAAGAAAATTTCTCAGGTAAAAACATGCCACAGTGGAAGCAGTGACTAGCCCTTTCCTCTCATTACTACACAGTGTACTCTGAGCACTTCCCACCCTACCTAATTTTGCCCATCCTCGGTGAAGAACTTTCTCTATTACAATTCATGTAATCCATATCAATATTCCTGAACATCTCAAACTTTTGGATTCATATAGTTGCAAAAATCAAGGTGAAAAAACCTCTTAATTGCTTTTTTACAACTCAAAAAAGACAAATTAAAGTTTTTAAAATCACACAGTTTAAGTTCAACTTCACTATGTAAAATTTTTCATACAAACTGCATTATAATGTATTGTTGAATACATTTTGTACATGTACAGTTTGTATGTGTATATACACACACACACACCACTTTAAAACCAATAATTACATCTGGAAAAGCAGTTTTAGTACAAAACAGAACTGTAACATACCTTGAAATTTTAGACCTGCTCAAATGTAATACTACACAAACTTTAGACAGAAACTGACATATGGAACAAATATCTCTGTAGCATACAATACTGTATTACCACGATTCAGAACTGTTACCAGTTGTTGATTTTATAATAAAGATTTCTTGTGACATCATAAACCACAAATTGAAACAACCCTGTCACATTTGCATCCCAGGACATTTTAGTAGAATACATTTATCCTTGACTTGTCAAACTTCTGTACATATTTGTATCTGATTCTGACAATACCAAAGTCATCAAATTTAATACAGATGTGTACATATTACTACGTGATGAGTAATCACCTAGTAAATCTGTAGTGAAAGCAGCACACTAACTATTAAGTAGGAGATTGCTGAATTACAGTCATTTGTAAATTCCAGAGGAATCTATATAATACACTTACAACTTAAATTAGTACAGCAGATTATATGAAAACTGAATAAATACTAAAATTTACCTTTTCTGTATTGTAATATAAAGATTTCAAAGTGGTAAACAAGGGTGGGCAGCCTTTACTGAAGTTAACCCTCAGGAACTTATCCGTTAGTTCTCTAAATGTTTCACCTAGAAACAAAAGTGTATTTGGTTATATTTTAATGTTTGTGAGTGCTGTATACTGATCAGTGTTTATATTTATACAACTATGGATTATCACCAATAACAAACTCTACAGAGAAAAGTGTTCTAAATCTTTGATTTCTTTCCTGTTAAAGAAGAAAAACAGAATAAGCACATCTTCCCCCGTAAAGAAATGTTTCTGTTTGGGGAAACTAACATGTGGCCATGACTTTCTACACTAAAATCAGTTTTAGAATTTTAAACTGATTGGAAGACTTGGTTTCATAAGGCAGAGTCCCCACATCTTTATCAATATTGTAGGAGGAGGTTACTGAAATACTTAGTTATCTGAATGTATTTGTGGGCACAACCACAGTACTTGTTGTGCTATGATATCTTTCTATAGCAGAGACAAGATTTCTGGGAGAGACTTAAGAAAGGAAAGTAACTAATAAGCAAATCAACCTTTATAGCACTGATGTCTGAGAGCATCTTAGGTTAATACTTCCATGAATTATGATGAGTCAACTGGGAAGACACGTGGAACAGGCATAGAATATTTTCCATATGCTCAATAGAGTTGTATAAATATTTTAGCTACCAACCTGGGAATATTTACAAACTGAAATGTTTTTGACAGACCTAGAAAAACAGAAATTAGAATAACTAAAATACCTTGTTTGTTACAAAAAGGCATGGAAGACTAACCCAGCGAGACACTGTGTGGCTCTCATTTAAGTGTGAATTATCTTGCTTTCATTTCAAGTGCTGCTCAAGAATGAGGCAACTCGTTTTTATTACCACACCCATTCCCACGGAAATAAATATATTCGACAATACAGACTTGCAATTATATAAAGTGTTCCAGAATCAACACATCCATATCGAAAATTATCCCTAGAAATAAAAACAGGCAACGAAGTTTTTCCCTTATTTTCACGTTTTTCTATTTATGGGAATAAAACATTTAATCTGAAGATGGAAGGTAGATAGTAAATTGTCATGTAGCTGCTCAGAAATCAATTTACAAGATGAACTGCTTAAAAATCAAGCAGAACATAAAGGCGACTATGTTCCTGAAAAGGATTAGTTGAAGTAAACATCTGGGATTTAAGTGAGGCATGAACAGCATCCTTTAATTTTTGGCTTGATCTGTTGTGAAGCAATGGTAATTTTGAAGTTGCACCCAAAACAAACAAAACACACATGTAGACTTCAGGAGCAAAAGAAAAAAAAATGGACTAAACTCAGGCTAGCCCAGTGCTTCGAGGGATGACCACACTGCTAAATAAGTGAACTGATCTTAAAATGTATTCATCTGAGGATAATTTAAGGAATATGTTCAGTCACTCTCCCAGTTTTCAGTGCCAGGAAATCTCTGAAGTAAGTTCTAAACGTTACATTTTTTTTTCTTTGAAAAAGTTTTGTTAGCATTACAACTATACCTGTTAGTTTCTGTATAATCTATATCTTCAAGTTGTGGCCAGCCAAAGAGCATAAACTAAATGCACTCCTTTTTGAGCACATAGTGGGTATGGCTATTCAGCAACTGGAGCACATGTACCAGAGCTAACTCTGACCACTGTCACTTGATAAAAATATCAGTGCAGCCACAGTAGCACGGGCTAGCCACCCAAGTACAATTCTGTCTGGGACCTAGGGTAACTAGGCTACACTGCTATTTTTAGTGAGTTCAATCACACTAGTTCAGGCATGCCTACCTGTGCTCCCCCAATTGCAGTGTAGATGTACCCTGTGTATCAAGGCCATTCAGAGGCAAGCAAAGAGTTGAGCTGCATTGTTAATGCGCATCTCATCGGTAGGTTCGTTAGTCCTCAGGACAGCGTGAACCACCATTTCAAACACCAATGGGGCCTCCCGGAGCTAATTTTAAGGTAAGAAGGATAATGTATATGGTGTATATTTGAGTCAAGTAAAGGCTCCTCCATGAAGGTGACAGCCACATGGAGGCAGAGTTTAAAAGATTTTGTTTCATAAGGGAGACAGACACAAATTCATCATCAGGTAACATATCTACATTGGTTTCTAGAATTATAATAGTACTGAGAACTCTTATAGCTGTTAGAGGGTACATCTATGCTGTGTTTTAAAACCTGCAGCAGTGAGACTCAGAGCCTGGGTCTACAATTTTGGTCTCACGCTACTGCATTAAAAACAGCAGTGTAGATACTGCAGCTCAGGCTCTGAAGCCTTACTCCCTCCCTGGGCTTCAAAGCTCTAGTTCAAATATCTACACTGCTGATTTTAGCGGCACAGTGCAAGCCCAAGTCTGTAGGCCTGGGCTCTGAGCCTTGCTGAAAAGGGTTTTAAAAGACAAACCCTTACTCTCCAAGACACTAAACAAATATTAACTAGAGCAGTGAATATTTATGATCCTAATTGATAGTATCAAACCCTTTCTATTTCTGTGAAGATGTAAAAGTTTTGCACCCTGTACATTTCTATAAGATGGCAATTCCTTTTAACAACTTAAATGCAGCATCCCATGGACTTCAATACCGCACAATAAAACAAAAAGGTTATTCTGCATGCACAGTAAAAAAGGTTATTAACCGGTCCTGTAACTGTTGTTCGAGATGTGTTGCATATGTCCATTTTACTCTGTATGGGCATCCTGTGCATGGCCGTTGCAACTTTTTCCTCAGTGGTATCCGTGAGAGTGGGTCAAGCACCCTCTGCTGCAGTGCACCCTTTGAGCAGGAATAAAGGGCAGATCCACTCCTGACGCCCCTCAGTTCATTCTTGCCAGAAACTCCAAAGCAGTGGGATTGGCAGGTGGGGTGTGGAATGAGTATGCGCAACACATCTCAAAAGAACAACAGCTGTGGAACAGGTTAGTAACCTTTTTTCCCCCTAGTGATTGCACATGTACATTCCACTCTCAGTGACTCTCAAGCTGTGAAATCAGGAGGCTGGATCAGAGTCTATCTGAATAAAGACTTGAGGACAGCTTGCCCAAATCTCTCATTGTTTTTAGAATGCTGAGTGAGGTATAATGGGCTGCAAACATGTACTGAAGACTCAGTTACCATTTTACAAATGTCTATGACAGGCACTTAACCCAGAATGGCTGAAGACAGCCGCTTGCAATCTCGGTTGAATGTACTGTCATTCTGTTTCGTGAAGTAGCACTTGATAAATCACAGCACAAGTGAATACAGGAAGCTAAGATTAAATCTTCTGAAAAGAGAATGGGAGCCCTTTCATTCTGTCCATGATCGCCACACAAAGCTGCAAAGACAAGTGGAACCGCCTGGACCTGTAGAGGTAGAAAGCCAACACTCCTCTAACATTTAGATTGTGCAGCCGCTCCTCATCTTCATTTGAGTGAGGCTTTGGGAAGAATGAAAGCAGATAAATTGCTTGGTTGATATGGAAGTTATACATCACTTGTGAAATAAACTTTGGATAAGGACACAGGTAAGCCTTATTAAAGGAAATTTTACATGGAGGGCCAAGCATTAATGCACGTAGTTCACCTATCCTCCTAGTAGCATTGATGGGCACCAAAAATGCTATCTTCATTGAAAGATGCAGTAAGGAACAGGCAGCCTTTCAATAATCTTATTGACATCCTATTAGAAAATATGGAGAGTATCAATCTAAGGGTGGAAAGTTGAGATACCTCTATCAAAGTCCACCTAGCAGCTAACAGCTAACACTTACTGTTTTAGGTACAAGAGATAGTCCAAGATATGCTATCCAAGATAGTCGAAGAATGTGTCAGCAAGACTCCAGATTGTTCGGACAAGAGGACTGCTTCCACTTCGTCAATTAGATAAATCTATATAGATGCCTTCCTACTATTTAAAAGCACATCCTAAACCCTCTTTTGAACAAGACTCTTCCTGAAGGTCTAGCTATGAAGGAGCCAGGCTGTTAAATGAAGCACCTTCAAATTTGGGTGGAATAGCTGACCATGGTCTTGAGAAATTAGGCGTGGGTCCAAAGGAAGCAATGTCAGAGCTTTTACCTACAGGGAGAAGGGTGGAGAACCAGTGCTGCCGAAGCCAAGCTGGGGCTATACGTATGACTCAAGCATATCCTGTCTGATTTTTAGCAACATTCTGGAAGAAGTGGAATTGGTGGAAAAGCGTACAGAAGTTTGCCCATACCAGGGCTGCAAAAAAATTTCTGTGAGGGAACCTTGACTACGCTCTTGAAGAGAGCAAAAGTGCTTGCACTTCCTGTGGTTCTTATTACAAAGAGGTCTAGCTGGGGAGTCCCCCACAGCTGAAAAATGCACCTGGCTATATTTGGATGCAGAGACCACACATGGTGACTTAAATGATCTGCAAGCTCATTCTGCACCCCTGGAAAGTAAGAGACTCTGGGGTCAACCAAATTGGCAATACAAAAAAATCCCAGAGTTAGACTGCCTCATGGCAGAGCTAGGACAAGTAGGTCCTTCCCAGCCTGTTGAGGTAAAATGTTGCCATTGTGTTTTCTGTGAGAATGAGCAAACTTTTCCCATTGATTTGGGTGAGAGAGCCTGACACCAGCTGAATAACTTATTTCCCTGAAATTTATGTGTAAAAACAAGTCCTTTTTGGACCACATCAACCATGTCTTAAGGGAACCCAGATGAGTCCCCCCAACCCAGAGCAGACGCATCTATCAGTAGTGTCAATGAAGGCTGAGCATTACAAAGAGAATACCTACACATATGTTTACAAGGTCTGTCCAAGAGTCCAGAGAGGCTAAAACCTGAGAGGCTACCCTCATCACAAGGCTTAAAGGGTGATGGCTTGGAGAGAATATGGAGGTCAGCCACGACTAGTTCCTGAGGCACAATCTGGCATGTTGGACTATGTACCTGCAGAAGGCCATGTGCCCCAGAAGCCACATGTAATTCCATTCTGTTGTAGTTGGGTGAACCACCAGATCTAAAATGGATTGAATTGCCTGAAATCTTGATCATGGAAGAAAAGCTCTGGCTTGAGTCAAGTCCAGGACTACTCCTATTAATTCTATTCTCCGAACTGGTGAGAGGATAGATTTGTGTGTGCTGATTAACAGTCCCAGAGCCCTAAAGGTTGAGTGGATAAGAGAGACTGGACAGTACCTGAACTCTGTAACTGGTAACTGGCTGGTGAGAGGCTGATATGTATACACTTGCACACCCAAACTTCCTCAAATGCACTTAACAATGCTATACATTTTGTAAAAATTCTGGGAGTGGGAGACGGGCCGAAGGGTAGAACTGAATTGGTAGTGAGAAAGGTTCACCAGAGCCTTAAATACTTCCCATGGCCCTGATATGACATGTATTTCCATGTGGTGATGCAAGTTGAGGGCAGCATACCAATCTCTAGAATTCAGAGAGAGGCTAATGGAGGCCAGCAAGACCATGCAAAACTACCTTTTTCAGATGTTTGTTGAGTTGATGCAGACTGAAACTTGTCTGAGACATCTCTTTGCTGTCGGAATAAGGAAATAGAAATAAAAGCCTGTCCCCCTAGAATACTGCTGAACATCTTCTATGATTCCCAACTGAAACAAAGAATGCTCCTCTTGGAGGAGGACCTCCAGGGACCACTCTCACAAGAAGAGGGACAAGGAAGGAGGGAGGTAGAGAAATAAAATGAAGGGTATATTCCACTTTCACAATGTTTAGAACCCACTGGTCTGAAGTGATTTGGGACCAACCAGCTAGGAAGTAGAATAGCTGGTTTGTAAACAGAGAAAGGAGGGGCTGGAATTTTGGAAACTGGTATAATAGCCTCAATTAACACATCAAAATGTTTGTTTAGCACCTCAAGGGGGCTTAGATGAACTAGGAGCTGTTGCAGTAGATGAAGGGGGTGGTCTGCATCTATAACCCCTATTCTTTTTCCTTAATAAGTCTTGTTGAAGTACAAAAGTAGCATATTGGTGGGACTACTGTGGACAAAAGTGCTTTCTTGTCAGGGCAGGTGTACATATACCCAGCGACTTTAAAAGATTCCAGGGTGACTCAACACCATGCAGTTTGTCATCTATCTGCACTGAGAATAGGTCCTTCAAATGGCAGGTTCTGAACAGTATGCTGGATTTCCTGGGGCAGCCCCAAAGACTACAGCCACGAGCACCTCCGTATTGTAATAGAGGCCATGGCCCTAGCAGCTGAGTCAGCAGCATCCAAATTGGCCTGGAGTGATGTTCTAGCCATTAGCTTTCCTTTGTCTACCAGTGAAAGACTCTCGTTTCAGGTCCTCCTGTAACTAGTCCTTAAGTTTTGTTATGACTAATATCTGAGACTCAACACCTTAACAAAAGCAACTCTAAGCTCTAACTCAGACATAGAATAAATGTTCCTACCAAGCAGATCAAGTTTTTTGGGGTCCTGTGATTTAGAGACAGCATCCTGCTGCCCCTAGCATTCCCTCTCAATAATTCTCAAAACAACCAATGACCCTAGAATGGGATGTGAAAAGAAATACTCAAAGCCTATATTGGTACATATAGTAGTATCAATCCTCATCCTCTCGGATGTCAGAGGAAGTGAGGAGGGAGTTTGTCACAGGTTATTGGTTGGGCTCTAAAATCACTTCATTAATTGGTAAGGCCACACAAGGGGGCCAGTTGTGGTAAAAATGTCAACTAGTCTATTGGACAACTCCTTATCTTCCTTCACTTGGCGATCCAAAGCTGAGGCAACCAATTTTAAAAAAGTTCCTGATGAGCCTTGAAGTCATCAGGTGGGGGTGAGGACCTTCCTGAGGACAGTGCCTGTCCCAGTGCTGGAGTCAACAGTGCCTCCTTACTCAATGATCTATTCAATCCTCCATCACCCTTCTCAGTGGGCATAAAAGCCAGAAATCTTCCTCTTCCAGCCTCTTCCTTAGAAGCCTTACGCTTATTCCTTGGCACTGCGATCATGACTGATGCCAGAACTCTGCCAACACTGGCAGAATGCTTGTCACTGAAGCCGAAGAAGTGGTCCCCCTCTTCGAGCAGGAAAGCTTCAATGGTCGTCTGAGTAGCTTCCATCAAAAGAAACTTCAGCCTGGCATCTATCTTTTTTGGTCCTAGGCTCAAAGTCCTTATAAATTTGACAACTGTCTGATATGCAAGACTCAACCAGACACTTCAACCAGCTGGAATGCAGGTCATTCACAGACCTCATCTTGGAGCAACAACAACCAGGGTTGAAGCACAGTAATCAAGGCATTCCTCAGTACCACAAATAGAACACAGAGTAGGGGAACCAAAAAAACATCAATTTTTTTTAAGCAAATCACTAACACAATGAAAAATGGGTAACTATCTACAAAAAATAAGACACACCGAGAGAATTTGCTAAAGCAAGACCAACTGATCCAGCAGCCATCCTGGGCAGTAAAAAGGAACTGAGGGGGGTCAGAGGCAGCTCTGCCCTCTATGTCTGCTGACAGGGGCGTGAGACAGAGCACTTGAGCCACATCAACAGGTACCGCTAAGGGGAAAAGTTTCTGACAACCATGCACAGGATGCAATGCACATCTGCAATCACTGGAAGAACCACTTTTTCAATCATTTTTCCATACTTAAGAACATGTACCAAGTTTCAGTATAGAGGGGTTTTATAATTTGTTTTTGAAGTGTAATAAACTCTCCAAAAAAGAGAGAGCTTATAACAAAGTCATTAAAAAACAGTTAACTATAGCATTACTGAATATGATGCTACAATTAAACTTCATACTGGAAAATGCTGCAAACCTAGTTTTGAGCTACAGATAACCTGGCAAGGTACAGCATGGTAACAGTAGTTTACATTAGAGATTAAGTTAAAATTTTAACAAAACACTGCACTACATTGTAGCATAAAATTATTTGACATAGGCTGGGAGCTTTCTTGGGAAAGCCACCATCACTAGAGTTAACTTGCAGTTGTGAACAAAATTAGGCCCACTTTACAGCTGATTGCTATATACATTTACCAGCATTTGTTCCAGCTTATAAAATACAGGGAGATACAAGGACAGGGCTTGGGACACCCGAACAAAAATAAAAATACTAAATCAAGCTTCTAACCCATTGGGTGCAGTTGCTGACAACTAGGTTCCAGGCCAATGAAACAGTACAGAGAAGCCTCTACTGTAGTTTTCTGTGCTATACCTCAACTGTAAGTAGAGCTTCCAATTTCTTCTGCTGCTAGCTTTACAGACAAACTTCTTATAACTGTCAATAATATAAAGTCAAACTTAGGGGACTTCTCCTCTAAAAGGCTAGTGAGGAATGTTATCACAGTGTATAAACAATTAAAGAAACAAAAGTTGAAATGTATTATTCCCTTAACACAATAGCTTACCACGCTTCATACTCTGATCTGGGGACATCACCTAACACACAGCACAGGAGCAAAGGCAAGAATAGATATATCTCTCTCTCTCTCTCCTTATAATAGATACACAGCTATCCACTGTAGTTTCATCAGTAAAGGCAAAATATTACCATGCAGCCTTTGTAGTGTAATATTGAGATTTTTGTCCATATCAATAGAGATGCATAGTCCTCAAGTGGTTGAAACCAAGATTTATGCACCTTTACATATAAATGGATGTTCAATATTTAGGACAAAACAATTACTGACAGCTTAATAAAAAGAACAAAAATTAATAGCATTATGGAACAGATATGCAGTTTGTTACCTGGAACAAAGTTTAAAGGTAATCTTCTAGGTGAAACTGCTCTGGGATGTCTTTTACTAACTTCTTCATAAATCTGAAGCCTCTCTTCTAAAGTGCCTATTATCAGTAAATATAACAGATGTAAGAAACACTGGAGAGAAAAATCTATTTTTGCATTAAATTCTTGTTTTAAAAAAGACATTAAAAGAAATCTATAATTCTAGATTTTAATTAGAAGGTACAGATTTAGTTACAACACTGCAAAAATTTACACTAAGTTTTTCATTTATTTAATCAAATACACTATGGACGAAGGTAGCGTGTTGCAATCTTTTGTACATATAATAGACCCTATCTTTTTTTATTACTTGTTTAAGTAATTAAACAGCAGAGAACCTAATTACCTTGTGCCTCCAACCACAGGGAGATTGTGTTTATTTTCTTACAACTACATACTGTGCAATCCCATTCACAAAACAGTACTTCAACATTTAAAATAACGTATGCAAACAAATTGTCTATCAATATGAATCCACTTAGGACAACTTCTTAAAGAACTACCATTTAATCGTTTAAAAAGTATTTTTAAAATATACAAATAAGCCTTTTATTACAAAAGTTGCAGCAATGTAAATAAACTAATACTAACTAGGTAAGCACATAGCATCAGGACTGTCAATACATCAAGTTTAAGAACTTTTGTTTTCTTTAGACCTCCTTCCCACTCCTCCCCTTTCCCCCATAATATGCTTTGGAGCTCCAATGTGGTCAGAACTTTAAAATAAACTGATCTATTGGTTTTGAAATGCTATTTTCACAGTCATAAGTGAATTTAGTTGAAAAGTCAAATTGCTTGGAGAACTTAATTAATATTGAAAGTTAAGATCAAGGATATAGCATGAAAAATGCTTAGTAGTTATACTTGGACATTTGTTTCATACGTAAAAAGCCTAATGTCATTGAGATCTGATGGTGGTGGTGGGGAAATATATATATGTTCACAAACACACACACACACACACACACACACGTATGTTACCCACTGGCTCCAGGGTATACATAATTCTAAAAGTAATAAATTAAAATATTAAAAATGGAACTAAAGCATATAAAAACCCTATATGAAATCACAGGTTGGAGCTCCAGAACTTACCATGGGGGAGGAAATAGTCCTAAGACCACCTAAAAAAAATAAAGTAGCATTATTATGTTTTATAATTAGTACAGTTTAAATTTATATAGGATTTTTATGTGAAATGTACATTACATATACACATTTCTTTATTCATAATTATAAATGAGAGTTTCCAAATGTTTCAGATAGACACCGAATAATACAGTCAATCCACTGACTAATGTAATTGCTTAGATTCTCAACCTGCAGCCCACTTGTGGCCCAGTCACCACACAGCTGCAGCCCATGTGACATCCTCAGGGCCACACAGGTAGTATATATATTGTGTGTATGTGGCCCATGTGAGAGCTGCATGTGTGACCCACAATAGTCAATAGTTTGAGAAACATTGGTTTAGGCCGGGGTGGCCAACCTGTGGCTCCAGAGCTGCATGCGGCTCTTCAGAGGTGAATATGCAGCTCCTTGCACAGGCGCTGACTCCGAGGCTGGAGCTACAGATGCTAACTTTCCAATGTGCTGTGGGGTGTTAATTGCTCAACCCTCTGCTCTGCTCCAGGTCCTGCCACCACTCCACCCCTTCCCCCAAGGCTCCTTCCCCTGAGCCTGCCATGCTCTCGCTCCTCTCCCCTCCCCATCAGAGCCTCCTGCACACTGCAAAACAGCTGACTGCAATGGGCAGGAGGTGTGGGGAGGTAGGGGGAGGCGCTGATTGGCGGGCTGCCGGTGGGCGGGAGGAGCGGCTGCTGACATATTACTGTAACTCTCTGGCAATGTTCATTGGTAAATTCTGGCTCCTTCTCAGGCTCAGGTTGGCCACCCCTGGTTTAGGCAATATTAACTACCAGTTCTATGGATACAATGTAACAAATACACATCGATAACCGTAGTCTATAAATATGTTTAAACAACTTAATTATAGACTTTTTACTCAACCTCAAGTCATATTTGCAAACCTTTTAATAGTTTGACACCTTTTTAGTGTCAACTATTTCCTTAAACATGGGAAAATCTAAATTGCATTAAAAACACTACTACTACATCAATAAGTAATATTCTGTGGTTTTATATTACCAGAATTAATCCAATAAAAAAACCTTCTGCTTTCTATTCAGCTGTGGAACATTTTTTTTTTAACAGTTGTTTAAGAATAACTGTGAAAAAACAGTTTTCAAATTATGTTTTAAGAAAAACATTGGCAAGTTATGATTCCATTTTTTGGTCATAGGTATCTGCTGTTCCAATATTGTACACCTCAAAAATTATTAGCTTTTTTTTTCTGGAAGACCAGAATAACCGTACCAGGAGTGAGCTTTAACTTTTAGGAAATCCTTAATTATTTCTATCTTCTTCTGTTCCACAGGAAAGCTAGTCCCTGCTAAAATGATATGCCTTTAGAGCAAGGATCTCGAACTCCCGGCCCGCGAGCCTCCCTAGTGCGGTCCACGGGGCTCTAGCAGTTTTGGGGCCCGGTCTCTCCCTTGGCCCCACCTGCCGTCCCCAGGCGCTCTCCCCTCAGGGGCCCCGGCAGTGCAGCGGAGCTGAGTGGTGTCTGCCTGCTCGCTCCAGTGGCTGCCAGCCCCTCCCTGAGGCCCTGGGGGCGGGGCTGTGCCTCCACGCACTGCGCCCGCCCCGAGTGCCCCTGTGGCCAATGGGTTGCAGGGACAGTGCCTGAGGGCAGAAGCACACGGAGGCTCCCTGGCCCACCCCACCTTGGAGCCCCAGATAAGCGCTGCACCCCCAACCCCCTCCCAGAGAGTGCACCCCTACCCCTTTCCCACACACCCTCTCTAGCCCCCAAACTCCCTCCCAGAGCCTGCACCCCCTTCCCACACACCCCCTCCAGCCCCCAAACTCCATCCCAGAGCCTGCACCCCAGGCTCTCTCCCCCACCAAAACTCCCTCTCAGAGCCCAACCTCTCACCCCTTCTGCACTCAAACTCCCTCCCAGAGGCTACACTCCAGTCCCCTACCCCAGACCTCCTCCCCCCCACATACACTCCATCCCAGAGCTTTAGGCAGGTTGGGGGTGGAGTTTTTGGGGGGCCATGAGTGACATTGGCCCGCTGGAAGGATGTGAGGACTGGAACGGGCCCTAAGGTAAATTGAGTTTGAGACCTCTGCTTTAGAGGGTCATATCCAAGAGAAATTAAAGCAATATATTTCATCTGCCTTTGAGTTTAATAAAAAAAGACTATGTTCCTTTTTAAAAAGCTATTATCCAGTGACATCTCAAATTGACAGCTTTATGAAAGTGGCAGTCCTGTAACTTGATCCAAACAAATTACTGTGCGAGTCAGCTAGTGATGACAACTCCTTTTATGAAGTGTGTGCGCAGGGGAAGAGTTCTCCTTGGGCTAGCAAGCATTAAACAAATGGCTAGCTTTAACCCTTACCTTTAAAGAAAGGGTGAGTGTTGGTACTACATGCACAGATGTTTTCAATTAATTTTTAAATGAGTAAATCTGACAGATTGTTCAAGTTCAGAAGATACACAAATATTTTTCAGCTGAATTGTGATGTTCCAATTTCAAATTGTAACATTCTATCAGACACCAATTGTTTAAATACAAAGGAGGAAATTAAGTACATCACTGCATTACTTACTGGGTTGAAGGGCCTTTTCCAAGCCTTCATAATAATACCAGTTTTCTGCATTCCGATCAATTAATTCTTTGTATATTTCACCAGCTTCTTTTAGTCTTCCCAACTTCAACAACATTTCTCCTAAAACAATACAGTTAAACAATGTGAGTTAAATGAAAGTATACTTATGGCTTGAGGCTAAATTTTCAAAATTGGGTACCTAAAACTAGTCCCATAAGCCATATTTAAGCATCTAGCAAAATAAAAGTGGCTGATTTTCAGGGATGTTTTCCAACCCAGAAATGCCATTGAGCGACTAACTCACAATGACTTCAATGGTATCTGTGAGCATTCAGCAATTTTGAAAAATAAGGTTATTTTTTTTTAGATGCCTTTTTATGGCTTTATGACACCAACTTATCCAGATATGAAAAAAATACCAGAGTTAGTGGATTTGTATTAGCTAGCCAAACGAGGCATTTCAAATTCAATGCAAGCAACACTGATGAAACATTAAGTTTACAAATTTACTGGCCCATACTCAGAAAATTCAAAGTTAAAGGTCTCATAGAAACCTCAACTCTACTTCTTTTTGGACATACCTTGCAATAGGATTTTATATCAGTATTCATGCCAATGTTGTCCACTCTTTTCAGTGTGAGAACCAAACAAGTTCTTTCAAGAAGGTTAAGGGGCTACAAACACACACTTTGGGGTAGATTACATGCCCCATTCCACATCTCAAGTGGCAAAAAAGGAGTGAAAACCACCCACAAAATCCTCTGCTTGCTCCCTACACCTTCCCCATAGTTCCTGGTGCAGGGGACGTTTCAGGGGCA
The DNA here is from genome assembly GCF_020497125.1 of Mauremys mutica. Lineage (NCBI taxonomy): Eukaryota > Metazoa > Chordata > Testudines > Geoemydidae > Mauremys > Mauremys mutica. The sequence goes on along the minus strand of NC_059072.1, from coordinate 301,235,933 downwards.
GGGAGGAGAAGTGTGTGCTGCACCGGGGCTATCTCCAGCTGATGAATGGTCTCTAAGGAGCCATTACCAGCTGGCACAAGCTAGAGCAGACACGTTGGCTATTGGTAAAGGACTCATCTTTTTACTCCCTTTGACAGGCACAGCCACTCAAGCTCCTATCTTGCTGTTCTTGGGATTCCCATATCAAGTAGGGAAACAGGCAATAAAACAGTCAGGACTACTTTCACCCCCGGCCCAGTGAGGCAGCAGGTGGCCACTGGGGTTGCTGCAAAGCAGCTGCAGCATGCTCAGAGTGCTCCCAATTCATATCAGTAACACCACAGCGATTTACACTGTGGAGGACGTAGCTCAAGGAACATATTTTCAAGGCAATTTGGACACAACTAATATAGGCAATTTGATAAATGTCTTGCCAAATATTTTATAAACATTTATAAGCTACACAGAAGTATACTTCTATTTTACACTAATTGCAATAAGTCGGACAATACAGGCACATTGCCCTAAGAGAGATTCCCAGCATAGATGTCAATTAAGGAATATCTGAAATCTGTTTGTGTCACATAGTTGCACATATTCAGAACCTCAGCAGTCCAAGTTTTTTAAAAACCCTAATGCACCAATTTTAACTGAACAATAAATATTTATTTTTTGAAAAAAACTGTATAATACAAAAAGGCATTGATGCATTTAAAAAGAAACCACAACCTGATGCTCCAAGCAGGAAACCAACATTTTTGTACACACAGGGCATTACATTTCTTAACTTGCAGGGCTAAGCAGAGATGAGTGGGTTACTAGTTTTGACCTACTGTACACAGAGTTCTGATCAGTCTGAGATCTACTCTATTTCTGTGAATGGCCCTCTAATAATAAGGAATGCTATTTCATTCCAAATTTATTTCCATTCCATATCAAAGTAATGTCACCCTACTAACACTCCACTTTGTCAAAGAAGCTTAACAAAATACCAAATTAAAGTCTCCATATAACCCTCATTTTGATGATATGATATTTAAAAGCCAGTAGATACTTATAGTTTGGGGCAAGTTGAAAAAACAAAGATTTACCTTTGATTTCTTCTACAACAAGCTTGTCACATATTTGCTTCTCATATGTTTCTATATGTTCTAAAGACTCTTGAAATAGATCTGCTTCTCTCATCACTTGGTTCTGGTACAGGATCAGTTCACTATATTCATAATCTATTTTATTAGGAGGAATCTGTAAAAGACAGGTTAATTAGCATGCACCATACCACTTGTAACTAGGCTGTGTGCAATTGTACACAAGGCATTTTAAGATTCAGTCAGCAGATGACATTGAGATGTAGACCTCACAATGTATTTAAAATGTAAAACTCACAAATATTTAGTTAAGACGAGATCAGCTGAAGCTGGTCATTGGATGCCTACCACTAGAGAAGGTAGCGTATAGGAAGGGGCCTACCAAATTCATGGCTGTGAAAAATGTGTCACGGACCATGAAAGCTGGTCTCCCCCGTGAAATTTGGTTTTACGTTTACTTTTTCCCTATACTATAGGATTTCTCAAGGGAGACCAGTGTTTCTCAAACTGGGGGTACCGTCCCAAAAGAAGGTTGTGGGGTTGTTGTGTTTTTTGCAAAGTTATTGTAGGGGGTTGTGGTATTGCCACCCTTATTTCTGCACTGCCTTCAGAGCTGGCCGGAGAGCAGCAGCTGCTGGCCAGGCACACAGCTCTAAAGGCAGTGTCCTGAAAGCAGCAGCAGCAGTGCAGAAGTAAGGGTGGCAATACCGTACCATGTCACCCTTACTTCTGCACTTCTGCCTTCACAGTTAGATCAGGACCCCTACAGTTACAACACCATGAAATTTCAGATTTAAATATCTGAAATCATGAAATTTACCATTTTAAAAATCTTGTGACCGTGAAATTGACCAAAATGGACCATCAATTGGTAGACCCCTACACTTAAAAACCAAACAAAAAATCCACACCTTCTCCTCTCTTCCCACCACTCATTGCCATGCAGTGGAAGACTGAATCCGTTGTGCTCTATAAATTCTCAGGCAGGCTATCCCCTTGAGATCTACTACCACCTCAACTGCAGAATACATGGAAATTGAGTATAGCTACAGTGAAACAAACAGTCACCCACCCACAGGAGCAGCAGCTCTTACCAAGTTAGAGAGATTCCCTTTCAGCAGGAGTGTTCAAGTCAAACCCCTTTCATGCTGGGAGATCACAATGCTTTTAAACTATGTACCCAAACCTCGTTAGCTAGTAGTGAAATGCAAGAACCTTAAAAGGTGGAACACAGCAACTATTGAACATCATTCAGTAAAGCTATACAACCATTTAAGGCAGGAAGAAAAATGTTGTCTTCAGTTCAAACTGCAGGGGGAACTAAACGGTAGATACAGAAATCGGAAAAATAAAACTGGAAGGGACCTCAATAGGTCAGCTAGTCCACTCCCGTGCCTTGAGGCAGGACTAAGGGTATGGCTACACTGAGAGCTGAACTGCGCTGCCGCGGGAGCGCTCCCGTGGCAGCGCTTTGAAGTGTGAGTGTGGTCGCATGGCCAGCGCTGGGAGAGAGCTCTCCCAGCGCTGCACGTACTCCACCTCCCCTTGGAGATTAGCTTACAGCGCTGGGAGCTGCACTCCCAGTGCTGGGGCAGTGTTTACACTGGCGCTTTGCAGCGCTGTAACTTGCTGCGCTCAGGGGGGTGTTTTTTCACACCCCTGAGCGAGAAAGTTGCAGCGCTGTAAAGCGCCAGTGTAGCCCAGCCCTTAGTAGACCATCTCTGACAGATTTATCTAACCTGCTCTTAAAAAACCTCCAATGACAGATTCCATAAGCGCCATAGGTAATTTGTTCCAGTGCTTTACTATCCTTACAATTAGGAAGGTTTTTCCTAATGTCTAACCTAAAACTCTCTTAGTGCAATTTAAGCCATTACTTCTTGCCCTTTCCTCAGTGGTTAAGGACAATAATTTATTACCTTCCTCTTTATAACAACCTTTTGCATACTTGAAAACTGGCATCACATTCCACACCCCCTTTCCCAAGTCTTTTCTTCTCCTGACTCAACAAACCCAATTTTTTCAATCTTTCCTTGTAGGTCATGTTTCATGTGTTTAGGAAATGCTAAATAGCTAGTGTGACTTTTTTCTGTATTGTAGTTTAAATAAATTACAAAAACAATTGAAACTGATGTGATTATATTGCATTATTTTGACAAATAAAATATGCAGAATTTAATTTTTTGGTGCAGAATCCCCCCCAAGAGTGAAAGGTCCATAGATGAAATTATCGGCTGAAATAGGTCCCAAGATGCTAAATGAAAAACAAAACTGTACAAACAATAGCCATTTTCCCCCCTTCAATATTTGTAGTTATTCAAATTCTGCTTATCTGAGGAGAATTATTCATTATTATGAATCAGTATGTCTTACCTGTTGAGTTTTTCTAAACTCTTCCAGTAGTTTTAAGGCCATATCATAATCTTTTAACAAATGATATGCAATAGCATATCCAATCCATGAAGCCCGTTGTGTTGGACGCAGCTGAAGTAGCTGATACCTTGTCTCCTTTAATAAAAATTAAAGTTACTTAAATGAAGATGTTCTAAAATATCTCATTGAATCATGACTGTGATAGTGTATCACTACTAGTATTTTAATCTTGATTATTACTGAAAGTTGGACATTCTTAAAAAGCAAGATGCAATTCTAACAAAGTAAACGATAAACAGTATTACATTTGAGTTATAAGAAAGTGGGATTTACACTAAAGGTAGCATTCCTGGCATAAAACTTATAATCTATTTTAAAATCAAGATAAAAGAGGCACCTAACTGCCTAAGTTGTTTCTGAAAATAAGACAGGCTCCTAAGTCACATAGGCACTTTGGAACATTTTACCTAGCCTCTGCATGCCGAAGAAGAATTTGGATTTTTACAATTAAAGAACACAAAATAAGTTTCCCTTTTTCTGAGCAAAACAGACCCATGAGCGTGGGAACTAACAGGTTCTCATGTTCATGTCGTAACCTCTCACTAATTTCCAAAAGAAATAAGGCTGGAGGTAATCCAGTAGAATTATTCCTGGAAGTGTCTGAAGTCATCAGCAGTAGTAGGTGGTGGAATGATAGCCTCATTAGGGGAAGAAGAGGAGAAATATAGTGTTGGTGAAACTTCTTCCTCACCTCATTCCAAGGGAGGCTCAGTCTCTGGTGGGCAAGAGATTGATGGAGAAGGCAAAGATGTAGGTCCTCCAGCTTTGCTCCATGACAGGCTTCCTCAACTGTGCCGTGTACATGGCCCAGGGATCCCAATAGAGCCAATGTGGGGGAAGCAGAACATGGGGTTGCATCCACTCTGGTCCATACCACGGCTGGGTCTGGGTGTGGAATGCACATATTGAGGATATGTAGAAGTAGAAGATTGTGCGGGATTCAAATAAGAGGGCATGATGGAGCCCCACTCCTCGTCTTCCGCCTCCTCACTGGGGAAGGGAGGTGCCGTCCTTGGAGGAGAAAGGGAGGAATGTCCTGAGTCCAGAGAGGAGGGTGGAAGTGGGGGGGAGGTTGTGTCTGAGCAGAGGTGATGCAGGTATGTCATATACCAGCAGGTCTTTAGGATGTCTGGATTCCTGTGGTGGAGAAAGGAGCATCATCAGTACTGGAACATGACTCGGTCCCGAAGGAGACATGCAGGAGTAATCTGCAAGTGGAGCTGAAAACTTGATGGGTGCCGATGGTCTTGTTGGTGCCATAGCTCCCAAAGTCAGTCTGTCTCGGTCTCCAGAACCGAGAGACCGTGCAGATGGCTGTAGGTCTGCCCAGTTAAGGTCCTTAGACAGATGTTTCATGCCAGTACCAGAGGTACTTGGATGGGCCCTGGAGCTATGTCCCCTGTCAGACGATGTTGAGGCAACTGACCTCAAAGGGGATGGTATTCTGGGGGGAGGGGAGGGGAAGCTGTGCCTCAGAATATGAGGAGGGAGCCCATTTCTTCTCATCAGAGTGAGAGGGGGACAACTTTCTCTTATGGGACTTCGGTGATCAGCAGATGACCTGGCCGAGGGTGAAAGCTGCCCAGGGGGAGAGTCCAGGCCTGGGTTGATGCTGGATGCAGTGATTTCTCCATGAGGAGAAGTCACAACCAAACATCCTGGTCTTTTCTGGCCCTAGCAGTCAAGCCATGGCAGTGAGAACACTTTTGTGGAACATGTCCCTCTCCCAGATAGTGAATACACTGTGGTGGCTCTGCTGCGGATTCTGTCCCAGTTCAAAGGCAGTAGAGAAGGAACTGGGGGGCAGTCATACCGCACAGTGCTACATATACGTCCTGCTCACAGTGCGAGAGGGGGAAGTGCGCATGTTCAGTCCGGTGGGTATTGCTGATTAACATCTCCAATCCGAGGCGCAGAGGGTGCTGCCGCATGACAGTGGAGCACCCATAGGGACATCACTCAAAGAAGAGCTGTCAATTTTTCTGAAATAAAATTACAGTGCTTTCATTTTCATATCTCCCCATTTCTTCCTTTGGCCTTCTCACCACCTAGTTCCACTCTTTCCTCTGGCAATTTTTATAATGAGATGAACTAAGGTCTTGGTATTAAAGATCAATATTGAATAGTTTCTTCTATGCTCTATGAAGGTGAGGAGGAAACACAGCAGCAGCTGCCTTTAATATACAGTGCTTCCTAATATATCTTGCAGCCAGAGCTAGTGATGAATGAAGGTTTCAGAAGACCTGGGATCAGCACATGGGAAGTCAAGGACGGCATTAGTACTTATGTGAAAATGGGCTCTTCTGAACAGAGAAGCAAACAGCCCTAAATCCTTCCTCTGCCCAAGATGGATTAAAAGGATGAGTGGCTACCTGCCATCTTAAAATGTATCCCAATAATCCTCAAATACATTAAAAACAGGTGTAATGTGGAGGGTGAGAAAGTAGGCATCACCCACAAGTTGAGGTAAGCAGTTCATGTTCTCATAAGGCTTTGAAAATGTAAGGTGTGAAGTGGGTGCACAGTATTAAGAAAAAACTAATACACACATGAGTGAATTGGTGAACATTAGTTTAGACTATGTCTGGCAATTGAGAAGCACAGATGGCTCTGTGGATCAGCTAATACAGAGTAACAGTAGCATGGCTGGCATCCTCCATATGCACTCAATACATCAAATGCACCAGTATTGTATTTCACTGTTCTCAGTCTTTCCTAGACAGCAGCTCAAATGACTTGCTACTTTTGAGTTAAGCTTACCACAAACAAAAACTAAAAATTAGTAGTTTTAAAACATACAAATTTAAATAAAATACTTACTCTGTATCCTTCTAGATCTCTCATTTGGATCTGCAACAATGAAAGATCTCTTAAGATCTGTAGATTGTCTTTATCTAATTTGAGAGCATTTCGATAACATTTAATAGCTTCATCATATTTCTTATCAGACCGCTGCAAGAGTCCATACACATGCCAACCTAATACAGGTTAAGGAAAGTGACAAGCATTCACATTTTTCTAAATGTAATTACATTGTCTATGTATTATGTACTGACCAAGAAACTAGATTCTCTCTCTGATAATATTCCATGCTATTTAGGTTTGGTTACTCTTCTTAATCTCTATGCTATACATTTTCTTGTCCTCCTTTACTGTCAGCAGGGTTATTTAGTGTGTATTTACAACCTTAATTGGAATGCTGAGGATGGGCAAGCCACTGTCTTGTACTTCTGAAGGAGGGCTACAGGTCAGGAGATTTTTTTTTTTTTTAACTCCAGGAGAACTGCAGTAGATTACTTTGTAACAGTCTAAGGCCTGGTCTACACTAGGAGTTTATGTCAAATTTAGCAGCGTTAATTCGACTTAACCGTGCACCCGTCCACACCAGGAAGCTAATTAGTTCGACCTAGAGGGCTCTTTAGTTCGAATTCTGTACTCCTCCCCGACGAGGGGAGTAGCGCTAAATTCGACATGGCTATGTCGAATTAGCCTATGTGTGGACTGAAATCGACCTTAGTTGCTCCGGGAGCTATCCCACAGTGCACCACTCTGTTGACGCTCTGGACAGCAGTCCGAGCTTGGATGTTCTGACCAGCCACACAGGAAAAGCCCCGGGAAAATTTGAATTCCTTTTCCTGTCTGGCCAGTTTGAATCTCATTTCCTGTTTGGACATCGTGGCGAGCTCAGCGGCACCGGCAACGATGCAGAGCTCTCCAGCAGAGGAGTCCATGCAATCTCAGAGTAGAAAGAGGGCCCCAGCATGGACTGACCGGGAAGTCTTGGATCTGATCACTGTGTGGGGCGATGAGTCTGTGCTTTTGGAGCTGCGCTCCAAAAAACGGAATGCAAAGACCTATGATAAGGTCTCCAAAGCCATGAGAGACAGAGGATACAGCTGGGATACAACGCAGTGCCGCATGAAAATCAAGGAGCTGAGACACTCACTCACTCACTCAAAGCGGCAAACGGACGCTCCGGAGCCCAGCCCCAGACATGCCGCTTCTACGAGGCACTGCATGCCATTCTCGGTGGGTCTGCCACCGCTGCCCCACCAGTGTCCATGGACTCCGACGATGGGAGTGTCGACGGCCAGTTCCTCGGCGATGTTCGCGGATGGGGAAGATGAGGAAGGAGATGAGGAGGAGGAGGCAGTCGACAGCGCTTACAACGCTGGTTTCCCCGACAGCCAGGATCTCTTCATCACCCTCACAGAGATCCCCTACCAACCCTCCCCAGCAGTTACCCCGGACCCTGAATCAGGGGAAGGATCAGTCGGTAAGTGCTTTAAACATGTAAACTTTTATTATTAATGTAACAGGAATTTGAACTATGTGAAAAGGAGGTCTATATATATGGGGATAGAACAGAAATCCTCCTGGGAGATCTCCACGAAGCTCTCCTGGAGGTAATCGAAAAGCCTCCGCATGAGGTTCCTGGGGAGAGCTGCCTTATTGGGTGCTCCGTGGTAGCACACTTTTCCGCGCCAGGCTTTCATGAGGTATTCTGGGAGCATTGCCTCCACGAGCATGGCAGCATAGGCCCCTGGTTTGTGCTGGCTTTCACGCAGCATGCACTCTCTATCTCCTTCAGTGACCCTCCTCAGGGTGATCTCCCTCAGCGACTCCTGCATCTAATTAGGGGAATTAGTGTAATGTTAGGCCTGGTCCAAAGTATTTTTAAAAAATCTCCAGACAGACGCCATCGCAGAGACTCAGTACGCTGCTGCGTGACAAGCGTAATGGAAAGCCAAAGAATCAAATGGACGCTCATGGAGGGAGGGAGGGGGGACTGAGGACGCAAGCTATCCCACAGTTCCTGCAGTCTCCGAAAAGCATTTGCATTCTTGGCTGAGCTCCCAATACCTGTAGGGTCAAACACATTGTCCGCGGTGGTTCAGGGCATAGCTCGTCAATGTACCCCCACCCCCCATCCCCAGAAGGAAAAGGGAAAAAAATCGTCTCTTGACTCTTTTAAATGTCACCCTATGTGTACTGAATGCTGCTGGTAGACGCGATGCTGCGGCACTGTACTGTAGCATCCTCGCCCCCCACGCTATGGATGGCTGATGGTACAATATGGCTGATATCTGTCGTCATCATCAGCCTTGTGGCAGATGGTGTAGTGCAATAGGACTGCTATCCGTCCTCGTCATCAGCCCATGAGTGCTCCTGACTGGCCTCCCGGTCATTCCCAGTAGACGGTACAGAACGGCTGGTAACAGTCTTCATCATAGCAACAGGGGACTGAGCTCCATCAGCCCCCGCCCTTCATGTGTAAAGAAAAGATTCTGTACTGCCTGGACTATCATAGCAGCAGGATGCTGGGCTCCTCTCCCCCACACTGCTTAATGTCCTGTCTGGACTATCATAGCAGCTGGAGGCTGCCTTCCCCTCATTTCATTTCACTAACAAGTCACTGTTTCTTATTCCTGCATTCTTTATTACTTCAGCACACAAATGGGGGGACACTGCAACGGTAGCCCAGGAAGGCTGGGGGAGGAGGGAAGCAACAGGTGGGGTTGTTGCAGGAGCACCCCCTGTGAATGGCATGCAGCTCATCATTCCTGCATGATCTGACACAGAGCGGAAGTGCTCTCTAGTTCTCTGATACACTGGATCTATATTATACTTGCCCAATATTCTAGTCAGGACTGAATCTATTTTTAGATACCATAAAGGAGGGATTGACTCGGGGAGTCATTCCCATTTTTGTCTTTTGCGCCCCCGGCTGATCTCAGCCAGGGGCACCTATGACAGCAGCAGAAGGTATAGTGCAATAGGACAGGTAACCGTCATCTCATTGCCAATTTACAATGGCATGGTAGATGGTACAGAACGGCTGCTAACCATCTCTGCTGTCATGCAAAAGCAAATGAATGCTGCTGTGTAGCGCTGCTGAATCGCCTCTGTCCGCGGCATCTAGTACACATACAGTGACAGTGACAAAAGGCAAAACAGGCTCCAGGGTTGCCACGCTATGGCGTCTGCCAGGGCAATCCAGGGAAAAAGGGCACAAAGTGATTGTCTGCCGTTGCTTTCCCGGAGGAAGGAATGACTGACGACATTTACCAAGAACCACCCGCAACAATGAGTTTTGCCCCATCAGGCACTGGGATCTCAACCCATTGTTCACAGAAACAGACTAGACTGTTCATTGTTCGCAAAAATGTATCTTTGCAAGGAATTCACTCCCTTTTTCCCATCACACAGCTTCGACTGTCTCCAGACCTGCCCCAGCATCCCCCTCACAGAGGCTGGCGCAGATTAGGGAGCGAAAGAGAAAGACACGGGACAAGATGATCACTGAACTTATGGGCTGCTCCCGAGCCGAGGCGGCCCAGCAGAGCCAGTGGAGGGAGAACCTCTCTCAGTACCCGCGCTCACACAGCGAACGGGAGGAGAGGTGGCGTGAGGAAGACAAGCGGGTGACTCAAACACTGCTTGGACTAATGAGGGAGCAAACGGACACGCTCCGGCGCCTTGTGGATGTTCTGCAGGACCGCAGGCAGGAGGACAGAGCCCCCCGCAGTGTATCTGCAACCACCCTCCCCCGCCACAAAGTCCCATACCCCCCTCACCCAAAATAACAAGGAGGAAGGGCGCCAGGGGCCATGAAAACTGTCACTGCACCCCAGCAGAGTGCTCAATTACCCAAAAGCTCTCATTCCCTAAATTTTGAGAAGTCCTTCCCTTCCTGACTCACCCAAGCCCCAATCCCAGTTTCATCCCCTAACTGTCTAGTTGATTATTAAAAATACTTTGCTGTTAATTACTGTTTCCGTCATGTTTTTGTACAGAAGACTGTGTTTGAAGGGGGGGGGGGAAGGGGGTTGGTAATTGCATAGGACAGTCACCTTTATCAGGGTACAGACACGGGGGCAGGATCAGCAGCAGGTCACACACACAGTGCAGTCTGTAGGCATCCTGGTCGGTATGGGAGGTGGTTTCCATGTTCTGTGGGGGGGGGGGGTACGTGACTTTGTAGCGGGGGAGGGCGGTTACAGATCTTATGCAGCGGTCCTTGTCCTGGACCACAGAGCCACGCAGCAGGGGAATCTGTAACCGTCCTCCCCCGCAACAAGGTCACATAGCCCCCGCACACAGAGTCCCAAAAAGGAGGGATGGCAGGCTCCGTTGAAACAACCAGTCCGGCACTGCGGACAGCTCTAGGAGCAGGAGCCTGTCATTCCTCGAGTTTAGAGGCGGTCTGTACATCACTGCACACCCTATCCAGCACAGTCTGCATCCCACTTTCAACCCTTTAATGCAAAGTCATTAATAAAGAAACCTTTGTTAAGTAACAATGGAACATGTATTTTATTTTTACACGTGTGTTGGAAGGGGGGAAACGGGGTGAACGGGGTATGTAACTGCAGAGGATAGTCAACAGTAACTGGGTAAAGAAACAGGGGCAGGTTCAGCTTCTCTGTAAAGAAACTGAATAGTCACAGGTCACGCTGCTCGCTGAGGAACCTAGCTTTCAAAGCCTCCCGGATGCACAGCGCTTCCCGCTGGGCTCTTCTAATCGCACGGGTGTCTGGCTGAGCGTAATCAGCTGCCAGGCGATTTGCCTCAACCTCCCATCCCGCCCCCTTGCTCTCACAGAGATTGTGAAGCACACAGCAAGCTGCAATAACAATGGGGATATTGGTTTCGCTGAGATCCGAGCGAGTCAGTAAGCTCCTCCATCTCCCCTTGAGATGTCCGAAAGCACACTCCACCACGATTCTGCACTTGCTCAGCCGGTAGTTGAAGAGTTCTTTGTCACTGTCCAGGGCGCCTGTATAGGGCTTCATGAGCCAGGGCATTAGCGGGTAGGCTGGGTCCCCGAGGATCACTGTAGGCATCTCCACATCCCCAACAGTTATTTTGTGGTCCGGGAAGAAACTACCTTCCTGCAGGCGTCTAAACAGACCAGAGTTCCTAAAAACACGCGCGTCATGAACCTTGCCCTGCCACTCGACGTTGATGTTGGTAAAGCGTCCCCTATGGTCCACCAGTGCTTGCAGCACCATTGAAAAGTAGCCCTTTCAGTTAATATACTGGCTGGCCTGGAGGTCCGGTCCCAGGATAGGGATGTGAGTTCCATCTATAGCCCCACCGCAGTTTGGGAATCCCATCGCGGTGAAGCCATCTATGATGACCTGAACATTTCCCAGGGTCACTACCTTTGAGAGCAGTAGCTCAACGATTGCGTGGGCTACTTGCATCACAGCAACCCCCACGGTAGATTTGCCCACGCCAAAGTGGTTCGCTACTGACCGGTAGCTGTCTGGCGTTGCAAGTTTCCAGAGGGCTATGGCCACTCGCTTCTTCACAGTCAGGGCTGCTCGCATCCGGGTGTCCTTGCGCTTCAGGGCAGGGGACAGCAAGTCACACAGTTCAAGGAAAGTGCCCTTACACATGCAAAAGTTTCGCAGCCACTGTGATTCATCCCAGACCTGCAGCACTATGCGGTCCCACCAGTCCGTGCTTGTTTCCCGGGCCCAGAATCGCTGTTCCATAGCATGAACTTGACCCATTGCCACCATGATCTCCACAGCGCGGGATCCCGTGCTTTCTGAGAGGTCTGTGCCACTCTGACACTTCATGTCCTCACCGTGCTGCTGGAGCCTCCTCGCCCGATTTCTCAGCAGCTGACTGTGGAAGAGGAGGACGATAAGGTGCGAGGAGTTGACAACGGCCATAAGTGCAGCGATGATCGCAGCGGGCTCCATGCTCGCAGTACTGTGGCGTCCGCGCTGTCACTGACCAGAAAAGTGCGCGAACAGATTTCCCGCCGGCGCTTTCAGGGAGGGAGGACGGAAGTGACGGTTGAATGATGACAGTTACCCAAAACCACCCTCGACATATTTTTTCCCCCAGCAGGCATTGGGGGCTCTACCCAGAATTCCAATGGGCAGCGGGAACTGCGGGAACTGTGGGATAGCTGCCCACAGTGCACTGCTTCCAATGTCGACGCTTGCCCCATTAGTGTGGACTCACAAAGTCGAATTAGTGTCCTTAGTGTGGATACACAAATTCGACTTTGTAAGGTCGATTCCACAAATTCGAGTTAAGTTGAATCGAACTACTCTTGTAGTGTAGACATACCCTAAGAGTCAAATAGCCTAAAGCAGTGGTTCTCAAACTTTTGTACTGGTGACCCCTTTCACATAGCAAGCCTTTGAGTGGGCTTTATAAATTAAAAACAATAATATATTTACCACCATTATAAATGCTGGAGGCAAAGCGGAGCTTAGGGTGAAAGCTGACAGCTCATGACCTCTAATAACCTCACGACCCCTTGACACCCCCAGTTTGAGAACCCCAGACCTAAAGTTAACAGTTTCACTAAAAATAAGAGATAATCATATCAAATCAAAACTTAAAGTATCATCTAACTAGTCTGGTAACCGCTGTGCTAAATAAGGGAGAGGTATAGTTTATTCAATGAAGAAATCTTTCAATATGTGTGCATCTCCAACTGACCAAGTCTGACTGTCAGCACTGTAATACCTCAGGTTTCTTCTAGCTTTGAGACATCAGTGATCTTGAGTGAGGACTTCCATTTTTCTCCCTTAAGTGCCCCTTCCTCTTTTACCCTGTGAAAATCTTTGGCATGATACTATGAAATAATCTAAAGGCATATTATGATGAAATAATCTTAAAAAATCCAAAATATTACATCTGGTATGATCACTACAGTCATTAACTTCACAATCCTAGCAAATAACAGGAACAAACCTTGTCAAACTGTTTTGATTCTTTAGAACTCTCAAGTTGACACTGTTCATTGATACAGCATCCTCTAGATTAGTAATTCTCAATTATGTTGGTCTACAACTCAAAAATTGTCCCATGAACACCATATACCACAATACTTTGTGGGTTCAAAGTATTGTGGGATTGAGATAGCAGTACCTTTATTTAACCATTTTGATGATTGCAAAAGGTGTCCCAAATGGCTTGTGGAGGAGGACAGACTACTGCTTGTGAAGGGGTTCTCTGGCTATGCGGTCAGTGGTGCGTTTACGTCCTCAGCTTAGCTAGCACCCAGTCTCAAGAAGGACTGGAAGGGACCTCGAAAGGTCATCGAGTCCAGCCCCCTGCCTCCATTAGCAGGACCAATTTTTGCCCCAGATCCCTAAGTGACCTCCTCAAGGATTGAACTCACAACCCTGGGTTTAGCAGGCCAATGCTCAAACCACTGAGCTATCCCTCAGAAAGACTCAAACATGGATTGGTAAACCCTTTATTAAAATCAAGCCCAACAGGAGATCTTAGGGTTCTGGTGCACAATAACTTTCATAATTCTAGTCTTCACCCTAGTCATGACCATTGGTCTTTTTGTACAGTAGGGAGAAATATTGGAGACTTAACGAGTGATGACTTGGGGAGAATCCATTCAACTGCCTTAAGACTGTGGTAACAATATAGGGCATCTGCCATGCTCTCAGTAAGCTACTCCAAGGTAGGGTACAAGCACATGACAATCCTACTCTGTCTGGGGTTCAATGGCTGAGGCAGTGCTTAGATCTGGCTCTTAGATTCTTGGCCTGGCGACAATTTAAGTTTCTAGAAACCCAGGAAAGAGTTAGATTTTGCCATACAGAGTTACTGCAGTAGCAATGTATTTGCAACAGAAGAACTACAGAGCTCTCACGTGCTCAAGTAATAGCCATTACCCTGCTCCCTTGACTCCCCAGCAGCTGGAATTAAGCAATTCTGCTGAACAAAGCTGCTTTCTTCCTTCTGAGGGGCTGGAGCAGTGGATGACCTCTGAAGTTCTAAATAAAGACGTAGAGGCAAAAAACTAACATTGATGCCTAACAGAAAATCCAAGCAATGAAACTGAAGTTCCCCTAAAGATTTTAGAAACCAAAGCCCTACTGACACACCTGAGGCAATGGAAACTGAAGCAGCAAAGTCCATGAAATACACAAATGAAAGACTTGATTGAAAGGCAAGGAGAGGAATTCATTGAAATGGATACAAAAAGCAAGATTTTTATGGAGTAGGTTGAAGAGCAGAAAAGCTAGAGAAGTGCAGTAACTTATGGGCAACTCTGCCTGTAATAAAAACTTCTGTCAGTTCAAATTAACAGTGGTGGTTAGGCAAGATGGCAAGTAACCAACAGTGTATGTGGTTGTTACTGCTCTCACCCCAATCTAAACTCACTGGGTTTAGGAACCAAAAACTCTTTAGACTTGGGAATGCAAGATCAAGGAATGAAAATTCTGAACAAAGAGAGCTGTGGGGAGAGGGAAAACATACACTAAAGCTCCGTTAGAATTTTTCAACTCATTTATATATATATAAAATTTCATTTCCTGGATGGCAAGTATACTCTGAAAGAAAAACAACTGAAAAGTTTTTATTTCATGCTACAACAAATGATTAGTGGAATAAAGGACAAATCTATTTGTTATTTATTCTTTGAGAGTTAAAAAGTGCAGGGATAGGTAAAAAGGTAGCATACAGTGTGAGCCGAACAAGATTTATGTCTTAGTTTATAAAAATATTGAGATTGCCTGAAGAAATTCAATGCAACTGATGGTGACTATGGATAACATTTCCCTATTTCAGTGAAAAATGGATTTCCCTTAGGATAAGGAAGGGGGAAAATTGGTTTGAGTAGACAGTTTTCTGGTTTTTATTTAATGATCTTTGGACAAAAGCTTGGTTAGGTTTGTTCTGTTACCAACTTTTGTTTATATCAAAGCCTGAGATAGAGCACTGAACAGATCTAAATAAATGCAGAAGCTGCAACAAGGTAGAGCTTGTCCACACAGAGACTTCGTGTATGTCAAGCCAGAGTGTGAACATACAGCTCACTAAAAAGTAACCTGCAAGGCCCTAAAAGTTCTACACTGTACATGAAAGAACACTACAGAACTTTCACTGCGCATCATGCTAGTGTGCCATACAATCACATCCTGGCTTACCATACACTACGTTCTGTGTGGACAAGCTCTAAAACAGAAGATAGCTGGTATTCTTAAAACTCTATGGCAGTTAAAAAGATTTTGCTCACCATGAAGAAAGTTGTCTCCCAAGGTTTCATTGTTACATGCATCCATCTAGTCAAATTCTAACCCCCACTACTTTATAGTACGGTCTACTTTTGCTGTAGCACTGAAAAATTGACTAAATCCTGATTTCTTGTATCATACAAGCAAATGACCCTTTAAAAGAATGCACTGATGATTTTGTATGCACAACTTCCAATTTGCAGCAAACATTTAACAATAAAGTGGGAGAAGGCATCCAAATGGGGAAAAAACATTTTAAAAAACCCTTGTTTTTATTTTATTCAGCAAAGGATATTTTTATTTGTTTTTAAACAAAGAGTAGGGCAGCTTTGCAGTGTCCTGCATCTACCTGAATCAGAATTTTTGCCATCAAGTTCTATCCCTTTTCATAATGCAGTTACCTTGCAAACACAACAAATTTTTATGGGGGAAACGTTTCCTACTACTTTTCTTTCACAATATAAAATAAGGTCTGTTCTAAAGAAATCAAGAAAATATGTACCAAAAGGCTACTTTATGGACTTCAGTTTAAAAAAAAACAAAAAACAAACAAACAAAAACCCTGGACCTCTGATACCTAACATAAGAACTATTTGTGCAAAATAAAGACAACTAGTATAAAAAAGGTCCAGTTATACCATTAGAAAGGATACAGACATGACTCTTTACGTCATTACGAAGTCCTTTACGAACAAATTCGTATGCTTCTTCTTTCTTCCCTAAACAGTTCAAGGTCAGTCCTTTCATAGCCAAGGTCTCTGTAGAAAAGATGTTGTATTTGTGAATGTGAGAAATCAAAATGTACACGTACCATTTATGGTGACTGTGACAGAATATACTCTGTATTCACAATCTACACACTACTGTAATCATCTTTATAAATAGTATGCCTTCTAAGGCATCATTTGAAAAAAAACAAACAAAACAAAAAACTCAATTTGCTGGTCAATACTGTCCTGATAAAATATATGTGGCAACATTGTATGTGAAGTTAAGATTTCAGTGTATGATGTTACAGTAGAACCTCAGTTATGAACACTGCAGGGATGGAGATGGTTCATAGCTCTGAAATGTTCATAACTCTGAACAAAATGTTATGACTGTTCTTTCAAAAAGCATACTTCCAGTTCCAAATGAGGTGTGCGGTTGACTGGTCAGTTCATCACTCTGGTGTTAGTAACCCTGAGGATCAATTGTATTAACATATGCCAAACAAGTCTGTCCTAAACAAAGGAATGTGCATTCTGCTTAATTTGCATTTAAGCAGTAAACAGAGTCATTAAGCTAGAAGGGAAAACAAAGGAAGCTCAAATTGTTGAGAAGAATGCAGCAGGGAACACTGATCCCCAAATATTGTCTCTCTCCTGGTACCTAGCTGGAAATGTTTTTCAAAGGGGGCAGGGGACTGAAACCATAAAAAGGATGGACAAACACCCCTAGGTCCCTTCCTCTCTCTCTGGCCATCAATTCACTGCATCTGAAGGAATAAAGGAAGCAACCGTTGGACTGGAGAAGGGGCCCTGACCTAAAGAGTTCGGTCATTAAGACTGCAGGAAACGTGGTAAAAATTTAGCTTTGAATTTAACATAATTTGTTAAGTTAGGCATCAGTAGCATTTTATCTTGTAACCATTATGCTTCACTACTTATACTCACTTAAAATCTCTAAAGAGAGCATTAAGTGCAGTGGAAGTAATCAAACTGATTTCAGGCTCCTTCTGTCAGTGCTTGCTGTTGGGTTTTTTTTTTACCCTTTGGAGTTCTCCTGTTTGTCTCTTTGCTGTGAAGCACTATTTTGGGGGGTTGCTGTTCTATTGTTTTATTTAATCCAGTGTGTTTAAACTGAGGTGTCTGGGAAACTCCATTGGGGAGGCAAGCTATGTGTATATTATTTCTATTAAAGAAATAAACAGATGGTATATAGCTTGTATACTGCTGCAAAATCCTAATTCAACACCTCAACGTGGCGCAGCAGTGACCCTGGCTTGTCTGACAGCGAGAATAGCGGAGTGTATTCTTCAGTAGGTTCAAACATGCCATTAAGGCGTCAGACTACCAACCCAGGGAGAGGACAGCTGTCCTTCTTGAGATTGGGTGCTAGCTAAGCTGAGGACGTAAATGCACCACTGACCGCATAGCCAACGGGTGGATGAAAAAATGGCAAAAAACACAAATAAACGGGACCCAACTCCTTGTGTACGCCTCGATCTTATTTATGACAGTGGTGGGGAGTTCGGTCGATGAAAGGCTGTTAACCTCAGAGGCCAGAAAAAGGACTGCCCTCTCAGTGTGCACCTATAACTGCAGGACACTGACGAGAGACGATTCAATCAACAACCTGATGGAGAAGGCAAGGACAGCCTGCGACATCCTGGGTCTCTGCGAAATATGACAAAGAAAGGAGATGGAAGTGAAATGGAGAGACAAAAGTGTTGGGAAAAGGAAAAGGCGTGAGAATCATTGGAAGAATTGGCTTCATCATCAATAAGGAATGGTGTTCAAAAAATCATCTCCTGCAAATTCAAGTCATAGCACATCAGAGTGCTACACCACCACCTGAATAAGAACACCACCCTGAAGATTATTCAGCTCTATGTTCCCACAAGCACAAGCAAAGATGATGTGGAAGAATTCGATCAAGAGCTTGAGCAAAACCCTTGCTCAAAAATCCACATATACAATTGTGATGGGAGATTTCAACGCCAAGAGGGAAAGAAGGTGAAAAGTTCAATGGTAAGTATGGCATTGGCGAACAAAATCCATGAGGAGAGCAACTGGCAACTCTGGCGGAGACGAAAGAAACATTCATTGGTAACACCTGGTTTAAGAAGGCAGCCAAGAGGAGGTGGACATGGATTGCGCCCAATGTGAAGAAAAAGGAGATTGACTATATTCTGATCAATAAGTGGCGCATTGTACAAGACATCTCTGTAGCACCACCATTTAACACCGGTAGTGACCACTGCTTGCTCAAAGCAGATCTCAACTTCAACGGAAAGGTGGAGAAGAAAGCACTAACGTTAGAAAATCGGAGACAGCAGCCAAAAATATTTGACAAGGCAATCTTGAAAGTGAACATTTCCAAGGAAGACTGGAGTCTAGATAACTGTGATGAAGATTATAAAAACTTGACTGATAAATTGAGGCAATGTGTGAAATTAGCTGAGAAAGAAAGGCTGAAAAGAGCGAAGGGAAGCCTTTGCAGAGCAGGGCATTGACAAACTGTATCAAACTATTAAAGGATGCAAATTCTGACTGCACTACAGATATAACTATTTGATACTCCACTTCGCATCCCAGTTAAGAAAGATGTGAAAAAAGACACGGTTTCACCAAAACTCTTCACAGCCTGTCTCGAAATGGTAATGAGGCGGATGAATTGGAAGGGTGGAATCAACATCAACGGAGAGCAGTTAAACCATCTCAGATTTGCAGACGATATTGTGTTGATTGCCAAAAATACTATTCAACTACAGAAAATGCCATGAGAACTCAACAAAAAAAAAAAAGCAGTCAAGTTGGACTGAAAATTAACCGCTCCAAAACTAAATTTATCCAGTCTGATACCTTGCCAAAAGTCCAAAAAAGAAGAACAAACAGAAGAAGTTGAGCAGTGTGTCTATTTGGGCCAAGAAATTAATATGCACCACAATCAGGAAGGTGAACTCTCGAAGAAAAAAAGCAGGTTGGTACGCACTGAATTCTATCAGTAATCTCCTCAAAAGGGGGGGAGTGAAGAAGAGGAGAGAGAGAAAGAAAGAAAAAAACCTAACAAACCAAAAAAAAAAAAGCCACCAATAAGGCAACACGCACCAGCATCTTCAGCGCAATAGTACTGCCAGCAATGTTGTACGGCAATGAAACATAGGCGCTGACAAAGGCAGAGAAGCAGCAACTGTCTGTCACAGAGATGGCAATGGAAAGAAGAATTCTGGGAATTTCAATACATGACCAAGTCCCCAATGAAGTGATCAGATACAGTGGAGTGCAGGATGTCATCGCTGAGAGCAGGCATAGTAAAATGCGATGGGCTGGGCCTATAGCGAGGCTTACTGACAATCGATGGACTGCAGCTGTTGCTGAGTGGTACCCACGGGAACTGAAATGACCACTCAGCTGACCTCCAAAGAGATGGGAAGATTTTATTGTATAAAGACATGGCTGCACATGGAGAGGGAAGGCCAGGATGTGAGAAGAACAGAAGATGTGTTGTGATGGGCGCAATCTATATGAGGGCTGAAAGACTGATCGATCAAGGTGATCAAGGCTACAGCTTGTATTGTCCAGGAGAGGGCTGGGCTGTACAGCACATACATTTCGGGGGGGGAGGGGAATCTAAGACTGGGGGTACGCTGGAATCACCCTGCAGTATAACAAAAGCTGGTGGGAGCCAGCATGTAATCAAGAAAATATGTACTAAATAAGTATGTAACATGTGGCTGACAGGCTGCACTTGCACACACTCAGCACGTGGCTTGCATGCTGGAAGGGGGTGGAGGGGAGGAGAGAAGAAGAGCTCCTTCAGCAAGGCATTGTGAGGCATCGGAGCCTGCAGGGCAAGGGTGACATAGCTGCTCATTACTCTGGACTGTCACAGGTGACAAGTGATACAGATGCAAGATGCTTTGCATTTAATTAAGAAGTTAATCAGTGCACTGAGACTAATTTAGATCAGGGCAGAAGCTTAACAGTGCTCAGCGCAGCATTACAGAAGTGATTTGATTCCTGGCTGCTTTGTATTTTCTATTTGTCCTTCTGCAAGCAAACAAGAAGGCATTTGACTTGCTTTGATGCAGTTAAGATTACGTGACCTGAAACAATTTTTACAAGAGGTTATAGTAATATATTTATGCTCTAGATAATTAGGGCAAGAAGAATGGTCTTATGATTAAAGCATCGGATCAGAAGCTGGAAGCAGGGTGGATTTCATTTAAAACGTGATTTAACTCACTAGTCAGGAAGACTCAATTTAATCATGGATTTCTACATAAAAGTGCATTCTTGTTGGTTGTTATAACGTTAATACATATTCTTCACAACTAAGAAATAAATGGAAGTTTCATTTTTAGAAGGTACACACTATACATTTTTAAAGTGATTTATTTTGAAAACTTTTCAGATTAGTTTTACGGCTATATCAGAATTAGGAGAAGATCACCACCAGACAGACAATTAAGTTGTTTTAGTTAAATAAAACAATAACGTTATGTATTCTGAATTTTTCTTCAACAGCAAACATAACATTTTAACAAGACAAATATATGAATTTTTTAATTTAGTTAAATATTCACGTTTTTTAAAATCAAGTTTGTTTCTGTCAAAATTGTTTAACTAAAATAGTTAATGAATTTTGTTTTTAAAAAACAAAAATTAAAAACTCTGTCAGCTAGGTCAACATGAGAAACTTAAAATATTGGCTTCTGCAGCTAACTCAGTCGTCTTCACCTTCATTTTCCTGTTTGGACTAATTCATTCCAAATTGAGAAATCATTTGGGACCTGAAAAAAGTAGGGAAGCTTGTTTTTCTTTTCCACATTATGAACAAAGGAAGAAAATATTCTTTCTACACCAGCAAAAGAAGCTACTGCTGTTAAAAGTGAGATTATCACTTCAACAGTCTCTGAATCTAAGTGCTTAAGTGATTTCCACTACTTCCCTGGTGTGACTTTCTTTAAAACATCATCAGCAAACATATTTCTTGAATGATTCTTATTCCCAAACTGGGTCTCTTTTATGGCCTGCTGCAATTACAGGTTTTCCCTTCTAGTGAGAAAATGGTATGGTAGATCTCAAATCAATGAAGGCTACACTCAGAAAGACCTCAAGACTTCTAAAATATGCTGCTCAAACAGTTTCACTTTTGTTTCTAGTGCCTGTCCCTCCCTCCTCACATTTATCTCCAGACTTCTCCTTGTCCAAATTTATTCCGCCCCCAACAATCTTCTATTCATTGAACTTTTTGAAACTTTATACTTTTAGAGAGAGGTAAAGGATTGACTTTGTACACAAATTTGCAGAGGGACAATAGAGTTGAGGTCGGTTATTTCTCACCTCAATATATTATTTATTTAAAAACATTTTTGCTGTTAACAAGCATGTTATCTGAAGACACAAATCCACAGTTTGAGAACTGCAAAACTAAGCACCTCTGAGCACTGTGTCCCATTGGGTAGATTGAAAGATTAACCTAAATCTACACAGAAGCCCCTGGAACCCCATAAGATTGGGTCCCTAATCCATGAACTATTGAAACTCATTTACAAAACTTTCCTTAAACATTACATGAATATATTGTCTGATACTACAGAATTAGAATTTATAATCTCTATTCCATGATGAGATATCGTTGAGCTATAACGTATCTTTAGATAAAATGCTTCCTGAGGAAAAACCTATCAAAAAATCTGATTTAAATAAAAAAAATTTTTTTTAAATTGTTGATTTTTATCCACCTTGGCTGCTCTAGAATAGCAGTTTTCAACCTTTTTTCATTTGCAGACACCTAAAAAAATTTCAAATGGAGGTGCAGAGACCTTTGAAAGTCTTAGTCTGTGAACCTCTAGGTTCATGGACCACAGGCTGGGGGAAAAAAACCCCAGTTACTTACCTTCTGTAACAGTTGCTCTTCAAGATGTGTTGCATATGTCCATTCCAATGTAGGTGCGTGTGCACTCCAAGCACAGTTGCCAGAAAATTTTCCCTCAGTAGTATCCATCAGGTCAGCTCTGGCGCCATGTGGAAGGAAAGCTGGGTGAGAACACAACTGCACCTTATCCTTAAAGAATACCATGTATGGTGGCTTCAAAGAGCGGGTACAGGTTTCCGAAACCTTTCTGGTCGAAGTAATGGCCACTAAGGCGGCCACCTTCCAGGAGAGGTATAGCAGCAAGCAAGATGCCAGCAGCTCAAACGAGGGGCTCGTAAGCTTAGATAAAACCAGGTCAAGATCCCAGAGCGGGACCAGCTGCCGTACCTGGGGGTACAACTTCTCAAGGCCCTAAAGGAAATGGTTAGAGATATTCTTTGAAAAAAATTGATTGGCCATTCACCCAAGGGTGAAAAGTAGAGACCGCTGCCAGGTGGACTCTAATGGATGACACGGTTAAACCTTGCTGTTTGAACGACAGTGACAATCGCGTAGATGAAACACTTCTGGGAAGATGAGATAGAGAACCGCTTCCATTTTGCCAGTTAAGTTGCCCTGGCAGAGGGCTTTCTGCTTCCTTACAGAATGTCATGGACCTGCTCCAAACAAGCTAGTTCTGCAAAGTTTAGCCATGGACTTCTGGACCATCAGGTAGCGGGATCCAAGGTTCAGGTGGAGCAGACAATGACTATGGTCCTCAGATCAGTGAGACTGGTAACACTACTGAGAGGTCCAGCAAAGTGGCGAACCAATGCTGTTGGGGCCAAGCCAGAGCTATCAGAATGACCCACGCTCAGTCCAGCTTGATCTTCAGCAGGACCTTGTGCACAAGCAGAATAGGAGGGTGACCCATCCATGGAAGAACAAAAGCATCTGAGTGTGACCCGAAGCTATAACCCAGAAAGCAGAACTAGTGACACTTCCTGTTGTGTCTTGTCACAAACTGATCTAGGGAGCCCCTGACTGCTGGAAAACAAGCTTCATGACATCTAGGTGAAGGGTCCATTCATGCCAATCTGAAAAGGATCTGCTGAGGTGATCTGCTAACTCCTTTTGTGCTTCTAGTATGTAGGAGGCCTCCTAGGTGAATCAAGTGGGCTAAAGCAAAGATCCCACAACTGAACAGCCTCCCAACACAGGCTCCTCCCTGCTCTATATCATGATATAGAGCAGGGATCTAGAACATGGCTGTCATGTTGTATGTTAGAACAGATACATTTGTGCCTGTAACATGAGGCTGAAATGCCTGACAAGCTAGGCGGACTGTCCTGAGCTCCTTGACAGTGATGTGTAGAGACAGCTCTTCCCGGGACCAAAGGCCTTGAGTTCTGAGAGGACCCAAGTGAGCTCCCCAGCCTAGTGCTGATGCATCTGAGACTGGGGACAGCGATGGGCAGAACTGTGAGAATAGGATGCCCCCACAAACTATCATTGGGTCCTCCACCAATTGAGTGAGGCAAGAACCGGGGAAAGAATCATAAGAATCATGCCCACATGGTGGCGGTTTAGTAACTACACTGAAGGCAGGGACGCCTGGAGTGGTCTAAAGTGTAGTCTCAGATACTGCACTAAATAAGTACAAGTATCAGAGGGGTAGCCGTGTTAGTCTGGATCTGTAAAAGCAGCAAAGTGTCTTGTGGCACCTTATAGACTAACAGACATTTTGGAGCATGAGCTTTCGTGGATGAATATTTCGAAGTGGGTATTCACCCACGAAAGCTCATGCTCCAAAACGTCTGTTAGTCTATAAGGTGCCACAGGACTCTTTGCTGCTTTTAAATAAGTACATGCAGCCGTATGACCCAGGAAACTCCAAGCTGTCGTCATCAGGTAATCCTTGAAGTGGACTATGAGCACCATAATTGCTTGAGCGCGCCCTTCTGGGAGAAAGGCTCTGGCCTGGACAGAGTCGAGCACCGCCCCGATAAATTCTGTCCTCTGTACCACAGTAAGGGTGGATTTCTGCATATTTATAAGTAAATCCCCGTTCCGGAAGTTTGACTGGATGAGTTGTATGCTGGACTCCACTTGAGCCCTGGTCTGTTCTCTGACCAGCCCCTTGCCTCCTCAAGAAGGCTACTACAACTGCCATGCACTTTGTAAATACTCATGGGGCAACCGACAGGCCAAAGGGGAGAACAGTGAACTGGTAATGCATGTGATCCATGACAAATCTGAGGAACCTTCTACGTCCCTGAAAAAAAATCAAGATGTGAAAACAGGTGTCTCTCAAATCGAGGGCGGCATATCTGTCCCCTGAACCCAGGGAGGGGATGATGGAAGCCAAGGAGACGAGGCAGAACTTCAGCTTCTTGAGGTAGCTTAAGATGCGACAGCTTGAAGACAGGGTCTGAGACCTCCCTTGGCTTTTGGGATTAGGAAATAATGGGAACAGAACCCCAACCCCTTAGATTCTGTGGATCCTTTTCCATGGCTCACACCCGTAAGAGTGACTGGGCGAGAAGTTGCTCGTCAGAGGGGTCCCTGAAGAGGGACTGGGGAGGATGGGGGAGTAAGAATTGAATTGGATGGTATCTCTCACTTCTACCATGCTCAGAACCCAACGGTCCATAGTAATATGGGACCATGCCCAGAGGAAGTGGGACAAGTGGTCCGCAAAACAAAGGGTAAGCTGGATCCGAGGTTTCTAAGGTGGGTACGGCATCCTCGAGCACCCCATCAAAATGCCTGCTTAGAGTCTCCCGAATGTGTGGGAGGAACAGGCATTGATGTTGAGGATGACATGGGTGAAGACCTATACCTGAAGCCCTTGCTCTTCTTCCTCTGATCCACCAGCTCGGCAGGACTAAGGAAGAATCAGGAGGATTGCTGAGGCTTATAATGCTTTCCCGAAGTCACCAAGGTGTATGAGCCCAGGGACTTCAGAGTAGCCCTGGAATCCTTGAGGCCATGGAGCTTGGAGTCTGTCTGCTCTGTGAGGGCACTTAGCTCTTCTAAGGGATGGTCCTGGAGGCTCTCCTGAACCTCATGTGGGAGGCCCAAGGATCAGAGCCAAGAACTCCTATGCATGACTACTGCATAGGCCATGGACCAGGCAGCCAAATCCACAGCATCCAGGATTGTTTGCAGGGAAGTCCTTGCTATCAATTTCCCCTCCTCAACCGAAGAGAACTCCCCTCTGGCCTCTTTGGGCAATGAATCTTTAAACTTTAACACAGAGTCCCATGTGTTAAAGTCAAATCTTTTCAGTAACGCTTGTTGGTTAGAGATACTGAGCTGCAAACCCCCAGTCGAGTAGACATTCCTCTCAAACAGGTCTATTCCTCTGCTTTGGGCCCCCCCCCCTTATGGCCCCTGCTGCTCTCGCTCACTGGCAGCAGGGACCACCAAGCATGCCAGGAGCGAAAAGGGGGGAAAATGGGTATACAAAAATTCATATCCCTGAGCTGGGACAAAATACTTCTTCTTCGCCTTCTTGGCCATGGGAGGTAGGCACGCCGGGGTCTGCCACAGGGCCTTTATTGGGTTCATGATGGCCTTGTTGAGAGGAAGGGCCATTCTTGACAGGCCCGCCACAGTCAAGATGTCCACCAAAGAGTGAGAGGACTGCTTAACTTCCTCTGCCTGAATGCCCAGGTTTTGAGCCACTCTTTTGAGACGCTCCTGATGGGCCTCAGTTGTCGTGGGAGGGCGATAAGTCTGCTCCTGCCACGGCCTCATCAGGGGAAGATGAGGAAGCAGCCTGAACTAGCAGGAGGCACTGATCCTAGCTTTCAGCACAGGCCAGGTCCTGTGGCATTTGCTCCTGGTACTCAGCACCAGCCTCAGTACCAGAGCCTGGATCGGGCTCTGATTAAACAAGCGGCGGCACTCTTCCCTCAGAGGCCAACAAATAGAAGTGCCTTAACCAAGGACCCTGCATTGGGGAAAATGCCCATGGGTTCCAGAAAGGCCACTGCACAGCCACCTGCTACTGGCTAGAAGGCCAAGCAGTCGATAGCATGTCCTGGCCCATCGCCAGGTAGTGACAACCTGCATACCGGGGCTGGCTCCTGGAGCAGGAGACATACAACCCAACCTCTGACTCTGAGGAGAAGGAGTCTGT
The DNA here is from genome assembly GCF_020497125.1 of Mauremys mutica. NCBI lineage: Eukaryota > Metazoa > Chordata > Testudines > Geoemydidae > Mauremys > Mauremys mutica. The sequence goes on along the minus strand of NC_059072.1, from coordinate 301,209,708 downwards.
CTGGAGACCATGAAGGAGTGGTTCCTACCAGTGCCAGTGACCAATGCCAGCAAGCGGAAGATCAGGACGGGGCCATCATGGCCAGCTTCCCTTTAGATGGTACCGAGGGCCTCGGTATCAAGCTGCAAATGATAGCCACAGTCTCTTCTGCACCCTAGTACAGACACCACTGACTGCTGTACTACCAGTGACACCAGCACCAATAGTGAGAGTAGGTCTCTAGCCTCAGCAAAAGCCTCTGGCATGGGTGGCACCGCCAAAGTGCCTGTACCATGCTTCCCCTCTGGTTCAGATGGATTGTCCAGCGCTGAGCTCAACAGCACCTGCAAAGGGGCTGGAGTTAACTGTGCCAACTGAGCTGCTGGAGCCCTGGAGTGGTCCAACGTGAGTTGCACTTTGCTCTAGCTTCCATGCCTGGCCATCTTCACTTGGCAGGCATTGTCTTTGGTTTTTTCCTTGGCACTGGAGATGGTGAACAGTGCCATGATTCCCAGACAGTGGCAGGTATGCACCTCACTGACACCAAGGTGCTCAGTGCGGGGTCTGAATGGTCCAGGTCCAAGGGAGGTCTGAGTGCTGCTTCCATCAAGATGGACTTCAGCCTAGCATCCTGCTCCTTTTTAGTATGAGGTTTGAAATCCCTGCAAATCTTGCAGCGCTTCCAAATGCAAGTTTCCACCAAGCACTTAAGGCAACCGGACTGCGGGTCATTCAGAGATATAGCCTTTCTGCAGGAGGCATATGGCTTGAAGCCCGGTAACCGAAGCAGGCCTTGGTACCAGAGTGGAAGAAACACTGCTGATAATGGAAGAAACTAACTCTAAAAGAAACTTAACCAACTACGAACAAGAATTATGCTCAGAAATACAGAGAAGAAGTCCACAGAGGAAGACTTGCAAGTGCCAGCATAGACTATTTCCAGCGCCCGTCACGGGTGGTAAGAAGGAACTGGGGGGGCATGGGGTCAGCAGTGCCCTTTATACGGGCGCTATGGATGTGCAGCCTTAGAGGGTGCCAAAGCCAACCCATCAGATCCCACGAAGAGAAATGTTTCCAGTAACTGTGCTCAGGGCACACATACCCCTACATTGGAATGGACATGTGCAAGTACTCAAAGAAGAACCGCCATTCTGTGGTAACGATAACTTTTTGCTCAACATAGTCTGCAACTTCCAGGGGTCCATGGACCAGAGGTTGAAGACCACTGTTCTAGGACAATGAAAATTACAATCAGTGAAAAGAAGAAACATGAGAACCAGTAAGAAGAGAGACCTAGAGTGGCAACCATGGACAGGAAATAAAGAAAAAAATTTATAATGAGAGATAACTATAAAAGACAAGTGTGATTTTGTGCTTCAAATACAAATGCATCATGCCATGGAGCTGGGAAGACAGGAATAATGCATTTAGGCCTGCACACCAAGTTACATGGAAGATGCTGTCATATTTGAGGGAGTTCAGGGAACAAAATTTATCAGTAGGAGGAGCTGAGATGATGGAAAATTAAAAATATACATATTTACGCAAAGACAACTGGGACACAACATATTGAAGGGTGTAAGTACTTAAAAGAAATGTATTTAAACCCACCCAGATAACAGTACTAATAGCCTAAAACGAAGAAAAGGAAAAGTTACGTTGAATTTTAGGGAGTCGGGAGGATGGGGGAGGGAAGAGAGAGAAGAAAAGAACAGTGATCTTTCTCAAGGCAAACAGGAAAAGTTCCATCATGTACCACACCTACAATTACAGAATTTTCCTACTGTGTGGAATTATTGAGCTATGACAGGCATGGAGCAGATGAACCAACATATCATCTCCACTTCTAGTTTCTACGATGCATGCCAAAACATGGACTTTTAGGTTCCGCCTTTCATGTTATAATTCATGGTATCAGTAATACAATGCTTAATTAAGGAATACACAACTAAATACAAGCAGTGATGTTATAACTTACAGCAGGGGGAAAATAAGAATAAGTCTTTCAAGCCATGCAATTACCTCCATGTTCAGCAAACTTCGGGTTGGAGAGGATCATCTTGCAAAATTTGAGCCCATTTTTGTATTGTTTTTGTTCGTAACATTTCTAGAAAAAAAAAGAGGCTCAGATTATACTACTGCAAGTGTTTTTAAAACAGGAGTAGTCCATCAAAATAGACTAATACAAAATAATTCATCAGATCCTTCAGTGACAAAACACCGATCAGACCAAAATTAAAACTCTATTTAATTCTGCTCCCATGACACTTTGTATGTTGTTTCTCTTAGATAGTCAGGGAAGTGCCTTCATGTGTGTTTGGCCATTGCGTTTCATTATGGGTGCTGCCAAAATATAAAATAGATTTTTGGAAAGTAATATGATAGGGTGTAGCTACAGTATTCCCATGGGTACAGGAACGGCAAGTAGGAGTGTGGATGGATTTTCATGTGGAACAGAGTATATAGATTCCCAATTATTCACTGACAAAAAACCATCATTAACACAGAGTTAATGCTACCTAGTAGTATCTTGTGCCCTTTTAGAACACTTAGTTAATCAAAACACAAACTTCTGAAAGCCAGGAAACAGAGTTCAAATATAGATGGTGATGCAACCTTAACTCTGCCCTCTTAGAGCAGGCAATAACTACCAAGAATTACTGCAGCTGCATCCAGTGTGTTAGGTGGAGTTATGCCGAATGGTAGAGGCATTAGCTAATCACAGGTCTTCCGAACAGCACTGTGATGTGAGGTAATATGGAGAGACCATGCCTCTCTGGAGGACACTGAGCTTTTCTCTTGAACCCCAAGTGAGAGACCAAAGGAAAAAGCTGCACGTATACAGTGAGAGAGCCAATATGCCTCATTTCAATGCTATGATGTTTGTTATGCCAGTAGCAGGCCAACAGGGGTCTTCTTGCCATTGGGACTGTAGACAGATGGGTTAGAGATGAGTGTTGTCTGCTTAAGGATGGGCAAGTGAAAGTATAATACTAAGAGGCATCATACGCATAAGGGCAAAGAGGCTGTAAAATTTAGTAGCTATGGTATTCATTCTGTGGAGTAGGCTAATTATTTAAGCGTAAGACAGGTGTAAGTAGCTCCTGATCAGAAAAATGCAGAGGCAGAGGGCAACTATGGGTGTACTGAAGCAACACAGAACGGGCAGAATCATGATTGTGTGGGTATGTACCTTCATTTTATTTCCTGGGAAGATGCACAGGGATCCGGGGGGAGGAGGAGAGGAGTTCTCTTTGCAGGGATGCTGGGATCAGGGACAACCGTTGAGTGGGATAGTTACAGCCTGAAAACTACCACTGTTGCATATCCTGGAAATGCATCCCATTGGTCACCTCAAGGTGGTAGAACAATACTGCTACGTTTGGGGAATGTTTTCCCCCTGCACACTCCCACAGAAACAAAGCAGGAAGAGATTCAGGCATTTGAAACAAACACCCGGTGCCTGATTTCAGTTCCACGGATTTTACCTATAATTATCATCTCTCAAAAGCCTGGAGTATCAGAAAACAAGAATTTCAGTCTTCAGTTCATATTGATTACCAAAGTCCAAGTCAAGGTTTCCACCATTTAGGATTTGATTAAATTAAGATTGGGCTATCAAAAAACAGTGGTACAAAACTGCATGGCATCCAGCTGTTAACATCCATATTCAGTGGAACATGAACCGGGGGGGGGAGAGAATCTCACCAGAAGTACAAGTCTCTCTCCCTTAAAATTGGATTGAATATAGCATGTCCACCTTGTACAAGATCCTGTACAGCAGGAGAATAAAACCAGTTCTGATTGAAGTCACCCCAATGCACCCAAGACTTACTATGTGGAAGGACAGATTTGTTTACTCCACAGTAACATCTGCCAAATTTTAATCTGCAGAATTGTTTCATGTCATAGATAGCCAAAAGCTATTTCTACTTGGTGAATGATTTGAGTACTTTGTTTGGAGGAAATTGTGATTTAGTGACAAAGAATGTACAGATTTGGATCTAACTGTCTCCATTTGTAAAGGCAGGGCAACATCTTAGAAGGAGGAAACAAATGCTTTACTTTGTGCTGCAACTTGGGCCATGACTGATGGTCAGTGGAGATGTAATGGACCTACTGATAATGGGGACTGTCAATGCTTCCCTTAAAGAAGGCAGGCTACCAGCTTCAATTAAAGAAACATTGATACAGGGTATCCTCAAGAATGCATCATCCCATGTCAATATATCCCTGTGGAGTTAGAGGTTAATTATGGTTAAGATCATTCTCAATATCTAGATGCCTCCAATTTCTTTCACCACAGACCTACATTGGTGCAAATGTTACTCCTGGTGGAATTCTGTATTATTCATTGGGAGCAACTGGTATTTAAAAAAAATCTCAAATTTGATCACGTCATGAAACTTGTCTTGCACATTGAGCGAATCAAATTCAAACACACTCAATCACAGACAATTTCAAAATCTAATTGAAGAACTGAATGGAGATGATTCCCTCTATTTGCCATTTCACTGCGCAGTTTGATGGCTCTTGAGAGGTAAAGTTATTTCCCATTTTTTCAAGCTCCTGGAACTAGTAACATTATTTATGGAGGAGAACAGAATACACTCCGAGCTTATAGATCCTGGGTGGGTTCTAGATTTGGCATTTCTTGCAGAGACGCTGTGCATTTGGATAAACTAAAAGTGGACTTACAAGGAAAATTCCAATTGCTGTCTGATCTAGTGCAAAGGAATTTGAGTTCATGAACAAACTGCAGTTGTTTCACAGACAAATGCTTGAGGGAGAGCTGATGCTTTCCCGCAATGTCACAACTTCAAGCCAGATCAAAAGAAGATGCATCAGAACCCCTAAAATGGACCACAACTAGATATGTGAGCGTGATTAAAGACCTTAAGGATAGTTTTTAGGAATGTGTAGTGGGGTGGCTGCCCCACTCCCTGAGAATTTAGGCTGCAGCAAGCCAGTGGGCCTGTGCAGATGAACAGCCAATAAAAGAAGGGCTTATTGGGAGCCAATCGGGGCCCAGATTGGAGACAGCCAATCAGGACCAGGCTCAGCCATATATAAAGGCTGCCCACAACAGCAGCAGGGAGTCTGTCCTAGGCCTTCGGGAGAGGAAGGTCTGTCTCCAGAGTTGGGAGACTAGCACCTGGGACAGTGCAGTGCTGGGCAGGCCCAGGGGAGCAGAAGGGAACCCCAGCCCAGTGTCTGCCAGGCTGCAGGCCCTAAGGGGAAGGGCCTAGCCAGTGCAAGGGGCCGAAGGGGAAGAGGCCCAGGGACGTGGACAGACGGAGGGAGAGAAGGAGGGCAGGATGGCTGCCACTAGAGGGTCCCTGGGTTGGGACCCAGAGTAGTGTGTGGGCCTGGGTCTCCCCCTTCCCCCCCATCAGCCATGGGGAGCAGCCATCACTGACTACGCCAGATCCCTGACTGGAGGGATTAGACTTTAGGGTATGTGGTTGTACATGGTGGCTGGGGCGCAGAGAGACTGCTGATCTCACACACACACACACATCCCGGTGTGGATGGACTAAGGGGCACTGCCGGAGGGCAATGGTCCAGAAGAGGACGCCGTGAGCTGGAGAGCGATGCGGGCTCAGACGCCAACAGAGGGCAAGACAATGGGCAGGACACCACCAGGAGAGGGCACTCCACTCGACTGAGCTAATTCCCGGAGTCACCAGCAGGAGGCACTGAAGTGGTGAGTCCCAACCCTGTTACAGAAAGATTCCAAGATTTGCAGTAGAAAAGACCTCAATTCACATTTCTGATTGACCCTTTTACTGCTGAAGCCGACTGTCTGAACCCCCTTTAGTCACTGATGAAGCAACTTCCCAGATGGAAACAGAACTTTTGGAAGATGACAGATTGAAATCTGTTCAGAAGACACAGGGGGATCCTTACTTTCTGGAAATCTGTACCAAAGGACAAATACCCCAACATCAGAGGTGCAGCCCTAAAATTAATCTCAATGTTTGCCTCAACCTATCTTTGAGAGTCTGTTTTCTCAACACTCAAAACATGTGCAAGCATCAATCCATTTTGACAGACAGCCACTTAAGAGAACTGTGAGCACAAGTAAACACAAACCAAACTTTAAAGGAATTGTTGAAAGCAAGGATTGCCAGAAGTCCCACTAAATAAAAGGATACGTTTTTTATTATTATCAACTATGTATGTATAAAATACACATGATCAAATTATATGATGTGTGTGCATTCGCACCCCCTCCCCCCAATCATTACATATTACTATGGCTCTTTGGCAATGTACATTGGCAAATTCTGACTCCTTCTCAGGCTCAAACTGGCTACCCCTATTCTAGCCTCTCTGCTAAATTCAGACCTGGGGCATGACCATCTACCCATAGTCTCTGAAATGCACTTGAAGTTGTATGTGACATTCCCATGAACTTCAAGAGACAAGTACTTGTCACACAGTGCACTAGTATTAGGTGTGCTCTCCACAGGCAGATTGAACTTCTGTCCTGGACACCAAATTCAGGAATAGACACCGCACGTTTCTTAAACCCAGTTTGAGGATCAGGGCCAGGTATTGTTCCCAACAATCCTGAGGGAGATTGGAAAAAGGGAATTTAAGCTCTCTCTATACCTAAACTATACTACTGATCTAAGGACTATTTATTTGAGAAAATATTTCTATATTAAAGTTTAGAAGTCTGACAGCTACGAGAGAGGGCCCTTTGTGTTTGCTAAAGAGGGAGCAAGGGAACTAAGGTAACTGGAGAATGCACTTAGTGTCACATGAGGGTGCTTGCACTCCCCACACCACTTTGAAAGAGGTTTCCACATGGTCACTACTAGTGGAAAAGTCTCACAGTTGGAAATGTACATATATCCTCAGACTCCTATTGGATACTGCAAGATCAGCCTGAGGTATAGGACTTCAAGGCCTGGACCACGGTCAAAATGGCACTTTTGATCTGAAAAAAACAGTGTCTACTTTTACTGTTACTGTTAGATATATTGTGAACTAGAAGGACTAAGAATTCCAGGTTTCTAAGGATAACTAGCATCTGTTTCTAGCCATAACAGTTCAAAGTACATGAAAATTCACATCATGTCCATGTCCCTGTGTCATTTCTTCCCCTGTGCACACATATATGCGCCAACTTCCCCTGTTCCCAGGGGGTGCTCAACACTCACAGGCCCTGGCCCCGCCCCTGCACCACCCGGCCCTCATTCCACCATCTTCCCCCAAGTCCCTGCCCCTGCCCTGCCTCCTCCTCTGAGCGCACCACATCCCCACTCCTCCCCCACTCTCCCAGAAAGTCTTAAGCGCCGCCAAACAGCTGTTAGGCAGCAGGGCAGTGGGAGGGAGGATGAGGAGCGGGGGGGGGTGAGAGGCGAGGCGGGGGGAGCTTGGCTGCCAGTGGGTGCAGAGCACCCACTAATTTTTCCCCATGGGTGCTCCAGGGGTGGAGTTGATGCCTATGTTCATACACTTGAACTCTAACATGATTTAAAAGCCAGGATCTTGAGGACTGTTAGAGCTCACACTTCATGCTGCATGCACCACTGAAAGTTTGTAATCTGATCTTCCAAATAGCAGCTAATATCTGAAGATTAATACATATGCTAACAGGGACAAAATTGAAGTGGTAGCAGCAATGAAAGTAATTATACCTGAATTTTTTTAAACCATTGATAATTGTGGTTTCCCTCCCCCAAAGAAATCCTGAAGTTGTAAAAGTCACTGCTAACTTCATAAGTAATTCCTGTTCTATGAGCCAAGAACTGAAACCGGCCAATTAAATAGATAAAAATATTTAAAGGATCAAGCCTAGTATCTTTATTTACAGTATCTACATTGCAAGAAAGATGCAATGTAAGAATCACTTTCCCTGGACAATTGAGTTTGCCAGAAGTCAGTCAAACATTTCAAATAGTCTTCTCCTGTGAACAAGCTGCATAGCATATATGAAATTACACACATCTGGCTCAATATGATGTGACCAGATGAAACTTTCAATATGCTTAGATGTCAATTAATGGAAATAAAGTGAAATGATGAAAAATAAGTAGTTTTGCTACATTGTTTTGAAAGATTGACAGACCACTGAATCCAATCAACTGGACATTAAGCTCAATTCTAAGCCTGAAGCTATTCAAGTGGCTAACCTGATAAGTGCAGGCTGGTCAATGCATCTAATTAGTGAGCCCTTCTGTCTGAGCACTGACAACCTGTGTAAACAGTGACATGCCAGATGACTGCCAGGAAAAAATAAAAAAGGCACCCAGACAAGTTCAGCTACCTTTAAGTTGTTGGACAAATAAGTTTATATACTGTACCCTTGAGTTAAAGGGACATCACCAATAAAAATATGAGTAGTATTTTTAACTTAGTATTGACAGGACACTTGTAATAGAAAGATAACATGGTAATCTATTTTTCAGTTTCCTTTGAGAATCCTGAATTACTTATGAAGCACTTTGTGTATAGTCACAGTTTCTTGGAATGAGTGAGTCTTTCAAACAGCAACAGGATATACAAAAATTTTGAAAAGGAAAATGAGACTAAAGTCACAAAAGCCAGTAGAGGGACACGTTATACTTTCATCCACTTCTTAAACTGACTAGATTCCAAGCTGGTGTCTCTACTACCTGTCTATAATTCTCATAGGCCTCACATGCTGTTGCATAATACCGACAATTTGAAACAAAGAATAATATGCACAGTAAGGCTAGAAGTTGAGAGTCTAAAACCAGAAAGCAGAGATTATTATCCAGAAATAGAAAAAAAGCCAGAGTCAATACAAGTATATGGAAGTGGTAGGGGATAACTAGAAACTAACTGAGGGTTAATGAAATTGCAGTGAAAGAGGAAACCTGTTCAAACCTGCAGAGACTATTGGAAACAATTCTGTCAAAAACTTCCAAACCACTTTTTAACCACCATATCTTTTTTCTGGGAACTTCACCTGGCTGTAAGTGCTTAGAGGCCGTTTAGCTATGCTGAATGCAGATATTCTAGTCACAAATACATATTGTTCACAGACAATGAAGAAACAGTAGTGTACTGACATGACAAATTTTTAGAAGTTCCGACATGAAATGACAATTTACAAGTAGAGCTTGCTTCACAGAACACTTGTTTGGTAGTATCTGTTTTAGATGTATGTCTACTGAAAGTATATAAAAGTTGTCTTAGACTTTAGGAGACTGCACAATGATCTCCAACCTCTGTGCAGCCAGTGGTCTAGGCTCCCCAGTGCCATGCTGGAACCTCCATATTTATTTGTCAAACAACATTTGCAGAATTTTAAAATAGTGTGTGCAGAATTTTAATTTTTTTGGCACAGAATGCCCTCAGGAGTAGCTACTGAAACCAATAGTGGACTTTGACTACCTGCATCTAAACTGGACAAAGTCACCACCTGACAAGTTTCAGCAATTTCTCAACCATTTAAAGAACTGCTTCTTCATACAATTCTACAGCATACAAATTAATAGTTTCTCCCCTTAGGGCTTGTCTACATAGAAAAAATAACTTCTATAGTTATACTAGTATAACTCCAAGTAGACTCTTATTTACAACAATGGCCTTTTTAGATTTATCTTAATTCCCTTTTGAAGCAAATTAAGCTAAACTGAAAAAAAACCCACTGTTATTGCAAATTATAACATCCATACGGTAAGTTACACTGATAACTATACTGGTATAGTAATGCTGATAACATTTCCCAAAGTAGACAAGCCCTTGTGCCTAGGTAACATAGGAATTGGTTCAAGTAGTAACCATTACATAACTATGACTGTGATTCAGTACGTGTGGAGAAATCCTACCAAAAACTAGTACTGTGAAATGAAACTTTAGGGGATGAAAAAAAGAAAAAAAAAAGATAAAAGAGAAAGGAGTAACAAAACAGCAATAAATAAATAAATAAAAATCACAGGTCAAGTGAAGAACCCAAAATTCTGAACGGTTAAATGTTAACTGACCAGCTATTATTTGAGCTCCATCAAATACTCTATCAAGAATGCCCTGATGCAGGTGTCGTGGTGCCATTTTTTCAGAACTTCATTTAATTGTGTTTCACATTTGTCTCTGTTAGAATAATGCAGTTAAGTAACCTTTTTGTAATTAAGCATAACCTGAGATCTCATGCCTACTGAAGACCATAAAGTCTTACTCTTTTTTGCTGTTAGTGCTTTAAAATAAGCTGACCATTGACACTATTTGATCCATCAACTGACCAGATGTTTTTGGACAGGTCACATGTGCAACCCTAGACTCTGCAAAGAGGGTACCTGAGAATACCAGAGTTGCAGAAAAAATACATATGCAGAAACAGAGGAAGTATGAAGACAAGGACACGACGCAGTATGGTTAAATGACAAGGTTCAAGGATGTTATTTGAGCCAAAGATATAGCCTACAGAATATGGAATTCCAACTCAGTAGCGTAGCTGGGGGGGGGGGGGAAGCGGGGCAGCAGCCACTCCCCCACCAAGCACAAGTGGCGCCTTTTTGATTTTACTCACCCGGGAGTGAAGAAAAAAGAAAAGGCGCCACCCACTGAGGGGCTTTTACTGACAGGACAGCGCTCTGGGTTTTCGGTGGTGGGCCCTTCACTAGCTCCGGGTGTCTTCGGCAGCACTGAAGCTTCATCGCCGAAATACCGCTGAAGACCCGCGGAGCCAGTGGCGCCTTTTATTTTTCCCTCACTCCCCCTGTTCCCTCCACCTGGCTACGCCCCTGCTCCAACTCAAGTGAATCCTACATAACAGGGGTCGGCAACCTTTAAGAAGTGGTGTGCCAAGTCTTCATTTATTCACTCTAATTTAAGGTTTTGCGTGCCAGTAATACATTTTAACATTTTTAGAAGGTCTCTTTCTATAAGTCTATAATATATAACTAAACTACTGTTGTATGTAAAGTAAATAAGGTTTTTAAAATGTTTAAGAAGCTTCACTTAAAATTAAATTAAAATGCAGAGCTCCCCGGACTGGTGGCCAGGACCCAGGCAGTGTGAGTGCCACTGAAAATCAGCTTGTGTGCTGCATTTGGCACGCATGCCATAGGTTGCCTACCCCTCCTATATAAAGTAGAAAGCTATTGCAGGCAACATACAAGATAGAGGTCAGGAGGGAATCTGGGCTTTTTGGTCTAGGACTACTCGTTTCTTCTCATATACCAAAAGCAGTAGCCTAGGATAGAATCCACACATGCTACTAGAACAAACAGAGCAATTAAGAACAATGACCAAGATACCCTCTAAGAACATTTTTTAACACAACATACACATATTGTTTCTAGGCATATACTAAAATAAAGCCAATTAACAAAATGTACAAAATACAAGCTATGAAGAAATTAATACTTCAAGGAATTAGTTGGGAGCAACTGCAAGGATAAAATAGAAAAATGAACACTGGGTAAGAAAAAAAATCGAGTTTTAACATATCAGTATATTAAGATCAATTGGACAAGTGAATGGCAGCATGTGGATAAGAATTCAGGAAATAATCACTTATTAATCACTATGTAGATTATCAATTCACCTTTCACAAAAGGTAAACATTCATCCTCACTCAACTGCCATGTTATTTTTATCTGATTATCTATAATTAGACATTTGAAGATAAAATGGTGGTAATTTGCCTAAAATGCACTTACCTAAAAAATTTTATAAATTTAAAATGTTAATTATACAAGATATATTGGGAAGTGACTGCTACTATGAACTTGTTTGCTCCTAGTAAGAATAATCACTTAACTGTTCTAAAATTAGTAATTTATTTATAGCAAAGAGAGCTAGAGTGCTAGATTACTTAGTAAGATACATACCATAACTATACAGTAAGCAGCAAATTGCTATTAAGAACTATTAAATCTTCAAATCTAAATGCTGGCCAAAGCAGACAAGAGAAACCAATCAAGAAACACCTGCCAGTACACATCAACAGCACACATCTAAGCTTAGACACTTAGATTTGCTTTCTTGTTAAGCACTCTGGCCTTGGCTAAATTGTACTTATTCCTTAAGAAAAAAAAAATCTTCACTATTGTTAACACCAGTACTAGCAAGACAGATGCCCTAGGAGCAAATAATGAACTAGTGGTTGCCAGTAGTTTTACCACCATGACATGTGGACCTCCTCTGAGCAAGTATAGATGACAAGGTAATTTAAAACTCCTGGAGCTTTGTTCACAGTAGGAGTAAGTCTATACAGCAGCTGGGAGGTATGATTCCCAGCTCATGGAGACATGCATGCTTGAGCAGAGCTAGTGTTAGTGCCTAAAAGTAAGTCCGGACACAGCAGTACAAGGCTCAGACTAGCTGCCCAAGTAGAACTCTGCAGATATGCACTCTGCTGGCTAACCTGAGCTGCAGGCTGTGTTGCCACAGCCAGACAGCAATTTTTAGGAGCTAGCTTGAACAGAGTTTGCACATGTATGTCTACTAGGGTTGCCAATCCTCCTGGTTTCACTGGGAGGATCCCAGAATTGGGCTCTATCTCCCAGAGGCTAGTGAAGCCAATTGGAGATTTTAGACCACTAAAAGTCCAGCGATGCAGCAGGGCTAAGGCAGGCTCCCTGCCTGCGCTGGCCCCGCTCCACTCCCAGAAGTGCCCAGCACATCTGTACAGCCCCTGGGGGCAGGGCCGCCCGGGGGGGGACAAGAGGGGCAATTTGCCCCAGGCCCCGCAGGGGCCCCCACAATAGTTTTTCCTTCACTCGCTCCGGGGGCCCTGGAAAACTCTTGCGGGGCCCGGGCCCCCAGAAGCTCCGGGTCTTCGGCAGCAATTTGGTGGGGGAAGGGTCCTTCAGGGCACTTCGGTGGCAGGTCTCGGAGCAGAAGGACCCCCCGCCACCGTATTACCGCCGAAGCAGGGGCCCCCCCACCGCCGAAGACCCCAGGTCCCCTGAATTCTGGTGGCCCTGCCGGGAAGGGGGGCAGGGGAGACAGGAGGTCTGCACATGCTGCCCCCCCATGCCCAAGTGCCAACTCTGCAGCTCCCATTGGCCAGGAACTACAGCCAATGGGAGCTGCAAGGGTGGTGCCTGCAGGCACAGGCAGTGCACTGAGCCCCCTGGTCTTCCCCCCACCAGGCTGCAGGGACGTGCCAGCCACTTCTGGGAGTGGTGCAAGGCCAGGTAGGGAAGCTGCCTTAGTCCCACTGCACTGCCACCTGAGGTAAGAGCCTCCCGGACAGAGCCCACACCCCCCTGCACCCCAACCCCCTTCCCCAGCCCTGAGCCCCCTCCTGGAGCCAGCACCCAAAAGCCCCTCCTACACCCCAACCCCCTCCTGCATCCAAACTCCCTCCCAGAGCTTGCACCCCACACCCTGTTCTGTACCGCAACACCCTGCCCCAGGCTCAACCCCAGCCCACAGCCCAACCTCCTGTCCCAGCCCAGTGAAAGTGAGTGAGGGTAGGGGAGAGCAAGTGGGGGAGGGGGGAAGGATGGAGTGAGTGAGTGGGGCATGGCCTCAGAGAAGGGGGCAGGGTAAGGGTGTTTGAATTTGTGTGATTAGACCATTAGCAACACTAATGTCTATGCAAACTGTAAATCACATCACCCAGCAGCTGTGTAGACATACTCTGCAACTCTGTTACTGTCACCCAGGGAGCTGCACCAAGTGGTTGTTTGTTTTTTTTTAAATACAATAATTAATACACAAAACAGCCTAAAGACTTTTTTTATTTTAAATACCTTAGACCAAGAAAATATTTCAGACAAACTACAATGGATGACCCAAGAGATGGTTCATTTATAATGCAAATTAAACCTAGATTCCCTGACCACTTACACGTTAAAAAACCCTTCAATGATGTTGCAGAGAACCCAATTCTGCTTTACTAGGCTGCCAGCCATGCTCAACCATGTGACTAAGTGAAAAAAAAATTCCTGCATTGTAATACCTTAAATCTAGTCCCTATAAGTATATACCATGTGTTCTTGGTCAGTTGCTAGCTCAGAGATAGCTGCATTTCGGGGATGAGGTGAGCCCCTATAGATCGGTTACATTTGTAAAGTGCTTTAGGATCCTCCTTGGAGCTGAGCGTGGTGTATAAGTGTATGATATTATTATTAGCAACACACCTGAACAGACATCCCGAATTCTAGAGATGTTTGAAATCTGAACCCGGATCAGGCTTTCACAATTCAGCGGGTATGTTTAAAATGGGCCAAGCCAAAACCCTAAATCCAGGCACCCGAAACTTTTTCTCCGTGGAGACAGAGAAGAAGGGGGGGCGGGGGATGGGAGGACGCAAGGGGAAAGTCTCTCAAATTTGGCTTCAGACTTTGCAGCCGTCTGTCGTTCCCAGTGTTCCCGGAGACCCCGCGTCCCGCTGAGGAGCGCCCCGCGCTGCGGCCATGGGGAGCGGAGGCGGCTGGGCACAAAGCCGCGCGTCAGCCCGTTGGCTGCGGCCCCGCTACATCCCCCAGCCGGGGGCAGGCGGGCCCCTCATTAGAAGCGGCTACCGGGCCTGCTCTGCCCTGGGCTCCCGCTAGACAAAGGAAGGAAGCGGGCGAGAGCCCGGGGGCGGCGGGAGCTCCAGCCTAGCCAGCGCCGCTACTGGGCGCACGGGGCCCGGGCCCCGCACCTGCTCCCGGGCCCCAGGGGGAACCGGCCTGACGGGCTGGGAGAGGGCGGGTGTCCCGCGCCGGGGCGGCCTGGCCGAGCGGGGCGCTCACTGACCAGGATCCGCTTGAAGAGGTTGCTCTCCTTGGGCGGCAGCAGCACGGACGGCATGGTGCGCTCGGGCAGCCCGGCCGGTGGGGACAAGACGCGGCGGCTGCAGCGGCGGCGGCGGCTCTTTAACTCATTGGCCTGCGCCGCCCGGCCGGCTCCCCTCGATCTCCGCGAGCGAGCGAGCGCGGCCCTTGTGCGCAGCTGCCGGGGAGGCCTCGCTTCCCAACTGACGCTGCAAAATGGCCGCTGGGATCCCCCCTTGGCGCACGCGCAGATCCTGCTCTATCTCCAGCAGTGTCCCCCCTCCTCCCCGCTGTCAGTCCTGGCCCCGGGGGGGAGGGGGGGAGGCATCCCAGGGGGTAGAGGGATGAGTTTGGCCTCGCCCAGATTTGCCACCAACTCTCGCGATGTTATTATAAATCTCGGGGCAGGTCAGTTTTTGCACCGTTGGTAGCGCTTGTGGTTCAAGAACGCGACCCCCCCCCCCGCTCCCCCAACAAGGCAACACCCCGCCCGGGCAAGGCAAAGGGCCCAAGGCCTGGTTAGTGGACTCCGTGGAGACCTGGGGCTGGCAGTGCAGCGTGGTGTTTGGCTGCGGGGGGCATTGGCAGTGTGTGAGAAGAGAGAGGATGAAAAATCCCATTATTCTGATTATCCTCTTTGCCTTCGTGTCCATTGTCTGGCTAGAACCACATCATCTGAGAACCAGGAAAACCGACTTTCAAAGAGTATAATGCACTTGTCTCTACACAACAGAGTTTGTGTGATTAGTGGCTGCTAAAATCTGGCTGGAATTTAAGGAGAGGATGACAGGCCTAGTAATCAGACAATTATTATAACCTAAGGATGTCATCTAATGTATTCATTCATTTTTCAGGGTTTGACATCAAATGTTAGCTATGTAAAGCTTCCCAGCCATCTCATAAATGTTTGTAAGAGTTAGTATTTGTTCCTGGGCTGGCAGTGGTTCCTTTACCAAGTGAAATGTGAGGCTTGAGTGGCTTGCTGCTGTTGACATAATAAGAATTACCTGTTTCCACATTGAGAACTTTGCTCTTTGAAGTCTGTAGCTTCCCTTGAAGGTGTAGACTGGGGAACTGCTTGTAACTTTAGTGGCTTCACAGATGTAAGTTGTCTCTCAGACTTTCCTGGGAAAGGGAACTATCTGAAGGACAAAGTAACTTTTCCTATGTTTTGTGAGAAACAGTGTAGGTGAGGTAATATCTTTTATTGGACCAACTTCTGTTGGTGAAAGACAAGCTTACATAGAGCTCTTCTTCATTTTAACATAAATTAACATTCAAAAATAGAACTATCAAACCCACAATTTACTACATTGGCTGGCATCCCCTATATAAAGATGAATTTTTTTCTAACTTGTCAAAGAAGATGAATACTTTAACATACACTTCAAACTGTCATAATCATTAGTTTTCCAAAGAACTAGGCCACGGGCTAAAAAAATGCCATTTTCCACACCTTAGTACAGGGATTGGCAACCTTTGGCCCACGGTCCACCAGGGTAAGCCCTTTGGTGGGCCGGGCCGGTTTGTTTACCTGCCACGTCCGCAGGTTTGGCTGATCGCGGCTCCCAATGGCCGTGGTTCGCTGTTCCAGGCCAATGGGGGCTGTGGGAAGTGGCACAGGCCGAGGGATGTGCTGGCTGTGGCTTCCCGCTGCCCCCATTGGCCTGGAGCGGTGAACCGTGGCTAGTGGGAACCGTGATCGGCCAAACCAGCGGATGTGGCAGGTAAACAAACTGGCCCGGCCCACCAGGGCCTTAGCTTGGTGGGCTACAGGCCGAAGGTTGCCCATCCCTGCCTTAGTACAATATCCTACTCACATGCAACCCCCATTCCAAAATAGGAGTTAAAGTTGATGTTTGCCTACAGTGGACAAAGACCATATTAGTAGCTTGGCATCCTGACATAATAGCCAACCTGTCCATTCTGACAGATGGCTGTCAACATAGAGGGGGCTGCACCTAAGATGAGAGCATCATTAGGTTGTTAATACCCTAATGGGGCATTACAGGCGCTGGATCTGAAAACTGGGGAGGATTGTGCTATGTATATTTCTGTCTTTCTGTCTCTGGAGAGAAGAAAAGTGAATTTTAGGTTGAGTGCATTACATTCTCGTTTTTAGGGATTGAAGGAAATATGGGCTACATTTTGTATGAAACTAGAAGAGAAGATACACACCATGAACTAGTCATACATGAATAATAAAATATTGCCTTTCCTGGGAGATTTTTATTTATTATTTTTTTTAGAGACTGCTCTGGAACAACCACAGCCCAAGCCATATGGCTATACTTTCCCCCTACAGTTATTCAGCATGTAGAAATTCCCTATAGGAGGTGAGCTCAATCTTTTTATGCTCCCCCAGAGGATTAACAAATTTCACCAGCTCCAAATAACTCATAAGAACATAACTTAAGAACATAAGAACGGCCGTACTGGGTCAGACCAAAGGTCCATCTAGCCTAGTATCCTGTCTACCGACAGTGGCCAATGCCAGGTGCTCCAGAGGGAGTGAACCTAACAGGTAATGATCAAGTGATCTCTCTCCTGCCATCCATCTCCTGACTCAATCAGCTCTTCCTCATTTCCACAAGTTATGTTCCACCTACAGTCCAACCTCCCACAAAAAATAGCAAAAGAGGAACAGCTGGTCTGAGGTCATTAGGATCATAAGAATGACCATACTGGGTCAGACAGCATCTGGTGCCAGATGTTTCAGAGGTAATTAACAGAACAGGGCAATTATCAAGTGATCCATTCCCTGTCATGCAGTCCCAGCTTCTGGCAGTCAGAGGTTTAGGGACACCCAGATCATGGGGTTGCATCCCTGACTATCTTGGGCGATAGCCACTGAGGGGCCTATATCCTCCATGAATTTACCTAATTCTTTTGTGAACCTTGTTATACTTTAGACGACTTCACATCATCTCCTGGCAATGAGTTCCACAGGGTGACGATGTGTTGTGTGAATAAATGCTTCCTTATGCTTGTTTTAAACCTGTGGCATATTAATTTCATTGGGTGATCCGATTCTTGTGTTATATGAAGGGGTAAATAACACTTCCTTATTCACTTTTTCCACACCATTCATGATTTTATAGACCTCTATCATATCCTCCTAGTTGTCTCTTTTCTAAGATGAACAATCAGTCTTCTTAATCTCTCCTCATAGGGAAGCTGTTTCATACCCCTAATCATTTTTGCTGTCCTTTTCTGTGTCTTTTCCAATTCTAATATATGTTGCTTGAGATGAGACAACCAAAACTGCACGCAGTATTCAAAATGTGGGTGTACCATGGATTTATATAGTGACATGATATTTTATGACTTATTATCTGTCCCTTTCCTATTGTTTCCTAGCATTCTGTTAGCTTTTTTGACTGTCACTGTACACTGAGCAGATATTTTCAGAGAAATACCCACTCCAAAATCTC
The DNA here is from genome assembly GCF_020497125.1 of Mauremys mutica. NCBI lineage: Eukaryota > Metazoa > Chordata > Testudines > Geoemydidae > Mauremys > Mauremys mutica. The sequence continues at coordinate 301,191,599 of NC_059072.1, read as the reverse complement.
TTTCTTGCGTGGTAATAGCTAAATTAGACCCTATACTTTTGTATATATAATTGGGATTATGTTTTCCGATGTGCATTACTTTGCACTTACAAACATTGAATTTATCTGCCATTTTGTTGCCCAGCCATCCAGTTTTGTAAGATCTGTTTGTAACTCTTCACAGTCTGCCTAGAACTTAACTATCTTGAGTAATTTTGTATAGTCAGCAATTTTTGCCATCTCACTGTTCACCCGCTTTTCCAGATCATTTAAGAATATGTTGAAGAACACAGGTTCCAGGACAGATCCTTGGGGGACCCTGCTATTTACCTCGCTCCATTGTGAAAAAGGACTGTTCTGCCCTGGAGTCTTAAAGGCCCAGATTCTCAGAGGTATTTAGGCTCCTAATTTCCCTTCATTTCAATGGGAGATAGGCGCCTAAATACCTTTGAGGATCTGGGCTAAAGGAGCTATATACTTCGTCATAGAAGGAACTAGGATTTAGATTTATTTTAGTTCAAAGCCTGTTTTTCTTTCTTTTATTTTTCATTTTTCAACAACTGTTTTTTATTTTATTATTTTTAGCATATGCCTTTACATCAGGCTGCTTGAAAAGTGACTTAACTCAAATTTGTATACAAAATAAATATGTTAAAAGAATGTAAATGTTGAAAAGTCTATCACGCAAAGATTAGTAAATGAAGAATTAACATTGCCTATGGAATTTTAATTTGGCCCATTTGTGGGAATGCATTTTGCTACTTTCTGTAATTATATGATAACTAGAGCTTCTCAATTAAATAAAAAAAAATTAATATGGGCAAAACAATGTAATTTTTTCCTAATCTCATTCTTGGAAAGAGGTTCAAAAATTCAACCTCAGGCAGATACCTGAAGCAAAATTTCAGCTCAAACAGTTTAAGTTTGGCAAAGGCATAAGCAACTTAAAGCAGAGTCTTACAATGGAAAATGTTAAGCAACCTTAACTATAGGTCATGCTACCAGTTCCATTTGCAATAATGTCTTACTGTTCCTTCGTATTATTATTTATTAAACGTACCCTGTATATTTTTGTGTGTTTTAAATAAATATTTAGTTTGTAATAATATAGATCAGGGGTCGGCAACCTCTGGCACGCAGCTCGCCAGAGTAAGCACCCTGGCGGGCTGGGCCAGTTTTTTTACCTGCTGCGTCGGCAGGTTTGGCTGACCGCGGCTCTCACTGGCCACAGTTCGCTGTTCCAGCCAATGGGGGTGGCAGGAAGCCATGGCCAGTACACCCCTCGCCTGCGCCGCTTCCTGCCACCCCCATTGGCCTGGGAGGGCGAACCATGGCCAGTGGGAGCCGCGGTTGGCCGAACCTGCTGACACGGCAGGTAAACAAACTGTCCCGGCCTGCCAGAGTGCTTACCTTGGCGAGCCGCGTGCCAGAGGTTGCCATCCCCTGATATAGAGGTCTAGTAAAACATTTATTGCTAGTAAACTCTGTTTATATTAACTGACTACCAACAATGAAGTGATGTTGTGAAAATAGCTTGGAGACAGGTATCAGTTAAGTAAGATGCACAGTAACATTTTCCCAGAATTACTGTATTTAGTTAGACAAGGTGTGTGAGGTAATATTTTTTATTGGCCCAACTTCTGTTGGTGAGAGAAACAAGTTTTTGAGCTTATACAGAGCTCTTCTTCAGGTCTGGGAACCTAAATAAGTGTCACTGCTCATGTCGTGGAGTTTCCATTTCAGATGTTAAAATTCAGTATCTTTCATTATTGTATGCGGTGTTGTAGTCGTGATGGTCCCAGGGGGTCGTGATGGTCCTTAGATAGAGAAGATGGGTGAAGTTATATCTTCTTTTGACCAATTTCTGTTGGTGAGAAAGACAAAGCTTTTGAGCTTTTCTCAGGTCTGGGAAACTAATGTCACAGTATACACCAATCATGTTGTTATGCTGGAGGTTGGGCGGCTCTCAGAAAAGTGTATTTTTGATCTATGAAGCTGATGGACATGCTAGCCACCTTCTCTTCTGGCTAAATGAGGGAACAATTAAATGCCCTTTGTTTAGGGTTGCAAGCAACCTCTTCAATTGTTGGTAAAGGTAACCTCAAGGCTCCACACCCTGCCCTGCGGCTTCCAACAAGGCCCCACCCCTGCTCTGCCTCTTTCCCCAAGGCCCCACCCCCATTGCTCGCGCCCCCCCCCCCGTCACTCACTGGATCCTCTCAAGGAGCATGCCTGCAGGTAGGAGGTGGCACCAACTGAGCAGGGGTTGGTGCAGTTAATGACCTAGCACCTACCCCCACCCCATGGTAAGCAGACTTTTGGTTCAGGTGCCATTTAGGGTTACTGGGTCCACTTGTCGACCAGACTTTCCAGTTGAAAACCAGGCACCTGGCAACCCTAAATGGCACCTGGACACAGAAGCCAAAAACCGGACTTTCTGGGTATAACCTGGATGGGTGGCTACCCTACTTTTGTTTAGTGATAGAAAAAACAATGGAAGCCACAAAGACTAGACACACTACAAACACTAGGGCTGGGGATTGATTTGGTTGCAGCTGTGTGTCTATGTTAAAAACAAAAAACAGCCGGAGAACAGAAAGAAATGAGAGGTAACAAGAGACGAACTTATAGCATGTCCTTGAAAAAGCCAAGAGAGAACTTCTTGGGCAGAGTGCTGGCTGGAAAGGCTTGAAATTGTAAGCAAGGAGATAGCCTCCTATCATTTGAGCCTACTGTGTTCAGAGAAACAGGACTTTGTACACATTCTTTATAAATAAACAGGATTGCATCAAATAAATACCTGATTCTATCATCAGTATCTCCACCTGATGGAAACAACCCACAAGGCCCCGAATATTGGCTAACTGTTCTGATCAAAAGGGGGTAACAATATATCAATATATAAATGATAATAAACTTGTAATTGTGCCTAGTGAATCATTTGATTTCAAAATATATTAACATAAACCAGTATCTGTATAAATGATGAAGTATGGCTGTATGCCTGTATTTGCGTGGAGCCTCATGGATGTCAGTGGGTCTCAGCGGAGGCACAGAAGTCCACCAAGTCAGAACAGGTTGTGAGACAACACTTTACGTCAGTGCCTAGACAACAGCAGAAAGAGAAGGGTTCTCTAATTCACTGAGACTGCAAGGCAGTGGCCCCAAACTGTGGGGTGCACCCCATAGGGAGGCACAAAGGAACATTTAGGGGGCGTGACAGGGCCTGGGTCAGCCTCCATGGGGATTGGAGAGGGAGCGCCACATAGCCATGCCCCGCTTCCAGCCCTGCCTCCAGCCTCGTCTCCACACCTGGCCATGGCCTAGCCGTGTCTCTGCTCCCAGGCCCTGCCCTACCTGAGCCCCCGGCCCCAGCCTTGGCTTCCAGCCATGGTTCCGTTCTCGCCCCCACTCCAAGCCTCAGCCCCTGGCAGCGGGTCAGTTCCCGGCCCTGCCCAGCTCCTGGCCCCAGACCCATTCCTAGCTGCGGCCACAGCCCTGGCCCCCTTAACCCTGTCTGTGTCTCCCCCCGGGAGCTGCGGCCCTGTTTTGGACCTGGCTCCCAGGGGGACGTGGACAATGGTAAAGGGGGCACAACCCTGAAACGTTTGGGGACCACTGCTATAAGGTATATAAGCATACAGAGATCTATGTTTCTTTTATACATGTCTAATTTCCATTTACGGTAACTGGCGCTCATGAATGCCTATGGAAAAATTAATTGACACCATATTTAATAATTTATTAAACGTTCTGGCATCTTTTTATATTACATAAAGAAAGTGTTTCCCTTTTTTATACTACTTTCCCCCTTGTCAACCAGGCTTAATAAAAAATGAATCATGTTTGCTTTTAATTAAAGGTTTACATTATTATTATATTCACATGTAATAACTATTGTTGACTGCCACTGAAACTGATGTAATTTTTGTTGGCATTACTTCTGATTTTAAAGCGAGTTTAGTAATTTATAAATTTGAGTGCATGAGCTGTTTGTGACTTTCATCTAATTTAATAATAACCTTTATTTACTTGTCCAAGATTTTAAGTGTTAAATCATATTTTAATGTGAGAAGATAATTTGATTATTTAAAATCATCAACGTCTAAGGCACATTCCGACAAATGTAGGGTTTAGGAGGACAAATTCTGTGAGATACAAATGCAAGCTGAATCCCTTCCCAGAATTGGCAGTTTCTGATAAACTGTTTACTTAAAAAATTCCTGACCTGCAGTACCCATAAACCAACAAGTCAAATAAAAACCTGAAATGGATTATTCTTTGAAAACGCACGATTTTTAGTCAACTTCATGATTTTTAAGGACCTGACTCATGATTTTTGAATAGTTGCATTTGGCAATATTGAATTCCACACAAATGATGAAAGGATGCATTTTATTTATATCGTTGTGCCAGCTGCTACACAATAAGGACCTTGGCTGGGGCTCTTGATCACTGCCACAATAAAATAAAATAATAAGTAAATAATAATAAACGTAAATAATATTTTTAGAAATTGCATAGTCTCCATATATGTTTCCTTTCTGGCTTATGAAAAAAAGGGGTTAACAGTCCTGTGACTGAAGCATTCTGGAAGCGGTAGTGCTTAGCAAGAATGCTGGGAGTGGTAGTTCCTTTTCAGTCTCTCGCTTCCTTTCCGTGATGGCTGCATGTTATAAGGTACCGTCTCCGTCTGTTCTTTCTTTGGGCAAGTTTATTTTAAAATTCTGTGCTATCATTTTTTGTTGGTAAAATACATCTCGAGGAGGGCCCTTGGTTCCGAAGGTATCATCACCTCTAGCAGTGCTGGGATATTAGCCCTAGAAAGAGAGCTGCTGCATGGAAGGTGGCATGGAGAATAAAGAGCAAAGTGGTTAATTGGAAAAAGAAGAGCAACCTAAAATTAACTGTAACTGCATCGGGGATTTCAATTAGATAGTGACTTTAACTTTACAAATATATTTTTAAGCTTTACAAATATATATTTCTATAATAATGAAGGGGTGGAAGGGAGTAGCTAGCTGGCTGAATTGATCACTTTAATGCTGATGAGATTTAATTGTATTGTTAGTGGTGTGTTAGGGCACCTAAAGCCTTGGATAGGTGTGTATTAAGTTATTATTCAAGTTGAAATAAATGAACCTTAGCTGAAACCATCAAGTTAAAACTAATATTTAAGAATTACATTTTTTCTTTTACTAATAGTGTCTTTAATTATTAAAACTGAAAGACATTTTAAAATCTAATATACTTCTTGCTTTGTTTTTTATTAGCTCTCTGATTGGACAGTGAAAATGTACTAGTCAATCTCAATTTTCTCACCATCAGTTTCACTTTCTGGTTCTGATGCACTAACTACAAGCCTGCAGTGTTTCGATTGCAAACATTGCAGGAGAATTTTTTTTTTAACAAATAAACAAAGCTTTAATTGAAATTTTAAAAAAGTTAATAGAAACGTGTATAGACCATAAATCTTGTAAAAGTTTGATTTCAAAACACTTACATTTTGGGACAAATTTAATCTGACAATGTCTATTTAAGAGAAGGATGATTATTTGTGTGTAATTATTTCTAGGCAGTGCACTTGCCCAGTTTGTCTGAACCATGCAGTAATTTAGGTATCGTAAAATAATATTTTTTGTTTTTAATTTCCAAAGAGCTCAGGTGAGGCTGTATTACAAAAAATTGAGTACTTCTGCTTTTCAGAACATCAGTTACTCTGTCTCTCTTAGTGGTGTTTCATATATTTTTTATAATGCGGTTAATTGTGTCAGTGTAGAAAATTGTGGACCAAATTGACCTGGTATAAGCAGGTGAAACTCTGTTGACATCAGTGAATTGCATCTTTTTAAGTGAGGTCTAAATTTGGGGGTGTGCAATTAAGTCCAGGGCTGTAGATTACTGGCCTGATTGTGCATTGTTCTGGCAGAAGCACGTCAAGATATGGACAAGGAAAAAGATGTGTAGTCTCTGCTCAGACACCAGAACAACCCCTTGGGGCTATCAGCAACCAAGTGTCAATTAGAGCAGCCCTCAGGTTGCTATAATTTCTACCAGGGGCTAAGCAGGACCTAGCCAGCTTTTGAAATGTGGGAGGTGCAAAGGAATTCTTCCTGATTCCTTCAATGCCTGTGACACTGACAGTTAGGTCAACAATTTGAAATATTTCGCTTCTTGCCAGGATAGTAAACAATAGGATCATTGACACAGTGGATGGAATTAGAGAGTTATAGTGGTGTGTTAATAAAAGGCTTGAAGGTGAACAAAAAATATCTGCTACTGACCCGAAAGAAACCATGATATCAAGAAATTAAAACTGGCATGCTGTGACATACATGGCATATACCTACTTACCCACATCTATGTCTGAGGTGTTAAAAGAAATTGACCCTGAAGTATTTAATTTGTAAAAATATTTCTGTCTCCATGAGTTAAAAAAATAGAACAGGGGTCGGCAACCTCTGGCATGCAGCTTGCCAGGGTAAGCACCCTGGTGGGCCGGGCCAGTTTGTTTACCTGCTACGTCGGCAGGTTCGGCCAATCGCAGCTCCCACTGGCCGCTGTTCGCCGTCCTAGGCCAATGGGGGTGGCGGGAAGCCACAGCCAGCACATACCTTGGCCTGCAGCGCTTCCCGCCGTCCCCATTGGCCTGGGATGGGGAGCCGCGGTCAGCCGAACCTGCCGACGCGGCAGGTAAACAAACTGGCCCGGCCCGGCGAGCCACATGCCAGAGGTTGCCGACCCCTGAAATAGAAGATAAGACAAAGAACTCCCACTGAGATTAGTTTAACTATTATGGAATTTATTTAAAACAAATCTCATGGTCTTTTGTATCTGTCTTGAGAATTTTGACTGTTGCGGGGGAAGGTTCCTTCCCTCATTCTCTGAGTCTTGCACTTTGTGCTGTGAATCACACCTCTGAGAAATAGGTGTAAAATTTGACCAAAGCAGAATAGCATTTTTCACAGATGTAAATACTGACACAAGGTGCAAGGTGCTAAAGAATCAGGCCTTCAGAAATAAATACAAGGACCTTGTCCTTCATGGTTATTCTCTAGTGAGACTGTGACTATTTCTTCTTCCTCCTTTCTTGAGGCAGAGTGTGAGGGGGAGTTCCCTGTCATCCTATTGCTCTCTAAACCCTGTCACTTCAGGCAGTGCAATTTTTCAGATTTCTTTCTCTGAAAAGTCCTAGCATGTGGCTATCTGAGAGGGGATCTCTTCCCCTATAATCCACTTCAGCGGTTATAATTGTCTGGGATGCTCTTTATGTTGGTTTCCAGGTGGCATCTCCTACTTCCTTCACAAACGCCAAACCTCTCCTTGTTGGGGAGAAGATGCAGAGGAAACTCCACAGGGAACTTCATGGAATTTCCCCTTGACTTAATCCAAACCTACGGAGTATTTTGTTTTCTTTCTGCAAGAAACCCTACAACTTTTGCAAACAAGTTAATAGAAGCTTGAGTTTTCCCCTCCTAAAATGGAATTACCTGCATCTTTTGAAACAGGTCACCCGAAAACACATACACTTTTTGCCTTAAATGTGTTGCAGTTCAGGATCAAAACACTTTTAAAAATGATGTACAGTGCTACCCTTTGGCAGGGAAAAGATGACCTCTCTTGAATCAGTGCCTTGAGAAAAGGTTTCCTTAGTTGAAGGAATGGTGGATTGCCAACCAAAATAAGGTGATCTGTTTCCCCTCAAATTGACACAGGAAGGATGAGGAAATATTGACAAAGTCAGAAGGGCTCACAGTATTGGCAGAAGTGGTAGGAACCCTCAGTTCCATAAGGAATCCTTTCTTGTGTCAACAACTCACTGAAGTCAATAGGACTACTTGTCAGAGTAAGGACTATTCATGTGAATATGGGATGCAGGTTTAGGCCCCTTGATAGGCCACAACATCAGGACTTCCTGTTACAAACTAGAAAAGGTTCAAAACAGGATCTGTCATGTGAAATGTACAAACTGATGAAGAAATGGAGACCTTTCCCTGAATGGAGAAGAAATGGAGATCTGGCCATAATTTTCAAAAGGAATAAGTACTATGTTACTGTTCTTGCATCACTGTAGAATAGTTCAGATGAATTAATTGTATTTAAGACTGCTTTCTTTTTATTTATTGAAATGATTTTATGACCCTTATTTGTATGTTTAATTTTGAAATATATGCACAGTAGGCTATGTAGCATTGTTTCAATGGCTCCAATCTTGCAAACATTTATGCATGTGTCAGTAGTCTTGCCAATTAACCTGTTGCAAGATCATGGCCAGTATTACTAATACACTCATGGCCATGCTCAGCTGCTCTCACGTACACTAGTGCAATGGTTCCCAAACTTGGTTTGTGGCTTGTTCAGAGTAAGCCCCTGGCAGGCCGCGAGATGCTTTGTTTACCTGAGCATCCACAGGTACAGCTTGCAGCTCCCAGTGGCCATGGTTCGCCATTGCTGGTATAGATATACTGGCAGAGCTATGCCGACAACCCCGCCCCAGCTGTAGATGCAGCTTATATCAGTAAGAAAGTTCTTTTGCCAGTATAATAGCTTAAACCAGTTCCCCCAATCAAATAAGCTATACTGGTAAAAGGACTCTTTTGACATATAACTGTGTCTGTGCTTCGGCTTTCTCCGGCATAGCTATGTTAATTGGGATGTGACTTTCTTCACACTGCTAACCAACATAGCTATGCCAGTAAAAGTTCCTAGTGTGGTCCAGACCTAAGTCTGGGATAGTTCCATCTAAGATGGAATGGCATTACTAGATTTACACTGATGCAACTAAGAGCAGGATTTGGTCCCTATTTAGCATTTTAAAATATACATTTAAAAAAAAAAAAGCCAGTGAGAAAGTGGCCCACATTGTATCTGCTTTAAATTTCAGGTGGTGAACAGTAAAAGCTGAGATGAAACCTCACCGAGGCGTTGGGCTTTTTAGAAGTCTGCTTGCTAATTGTTTCCATCGCTATCACCATCACTGGTCTCCTCTTGTTAAAAGGATAGGTCACATGATGGAACTATCTATCTTTAGACGCAATTATTTACTGAATATAGTTAAACCTCCTCTGTCATTTAATGATTGGTCAAGGAGATATCATCAGGATTTTAGAGCACTGTGGAAGCATGAAGCTGTGGAAAAATATCTAGAGACCTTAAACAGAGAATACCAGCGGGTTGGCCAGTTGTTAAATAGTGGCTCAATGAATGAGTATGATCAAAGTACTCTGAGCAGAAGACATACTCATTTATCCACCCTTGTAGCTGTTTTTCAAGAAATACAAGAGGCAGAAAGAGAAGTTCAAGAGATAGAATCCATGTGTACAAGTAAGTAAAATCCATCTGTTTATGCAAAGCAGGTTTTTTTTTTATGATGTAATGTGCCTTATTACCCAGAATTTGAAACAAGTCACCCAGGGAGCAATACACTAGGCACATACATTTTCCTAAGGATCCTCCATGTCCCTATTAAAGCCTTCTAGATCCTCCCATTTTGTTTTGCTTTAGCCCCACCGCCTCAGAGTGACCAACTTTGCAGAGCAGGCCAGTGTCATGTACATTATACATTCAAAGTCACGTGAATGCGTCTTTAGCTCAAATATTCTAGAAATGTTGTTTTTAAGACTACTGCAGTCCTTGTTTCATAGGGCTAATGACAATTTTCTTCTTAGGGACATATTTTAGGTAAGGCTTATTTATTTGGTCAGGGGGCATGATTCATAGTACATGTCAGACTGGACATTGTCATTTAAATTTGGATTTTGGTGTTTGGTTCATTGATATCTATTAAATTATGGACTTTGCACATCTCTTCGGAGATGCTCAACCCCAGGCCCTGAATTGTCAGGCTTCAATTTAACCTTACGCGAAATACTAGTTCCTTGAAGATGTTTGAGAACTCTTCTGTGGAGTGAAATAAACAAATGGTTATCCCCCAATCAAAACTATGCCCAGTGGTTTTCAACATATTGCCTGATGATGTGGAAGATGAGGGGAAATTGCTGATGATACCATTATTATTAGGACTAGGAAGAAATGCAAGGAATGGAGCTTACAAATTTGGTAATTATGCAACACTGGCAGTGAAATTTAGAGTACGCAGAGCAAGGTACTGCACTCACTATGTAAGGAAAATAGCCACTGATAGTACTACATCCACTAATGGGTAGTAAATTAGTAGCGAGAGACGACCGAATGTAGAGCAGGGAGAACTTAGAATGGCAGCCAAAAGCCGATATAAGGGATGCAGGGGTGGGCAAATTTTTGGCCTGAGGGTCACATTGGGGAATAGAAATTGTATGGAGGGCCATGAATGCTCACAAAATTGGGGTTGGGGGGCGGGCTCTGGGGTGGGGCTGGGGATGAGGAGTTTGGGGTGCAGGAGGTGCTCTGGGCTGGGACTGAGGGGTTTGGAGGGCGGGAGGGGGATCAGGGCTGGGGCAGGGGATTGGGGCGTGGGGAGAGGCTATGGGGTGTGGCCCCCAACCCAGAGTGGGGCCGGGCCACGTGGTGCGTGCCCAGCCCCCAACTTAGTGCCCTGGCCGGAGCACTGGAGCAGGGCTGAGCCACGTGGTATGGCTCAGGGGCCGACTTAAAATGGCTCGTGGGCTGTAGTTTGCCCACCCCTGGTCTACACAGACACTGCATCACCTTAACTACACCGATATAAGCCCTACACCTATCATGGAGGTGGCGTTATTATGTCGTTGTAATAGGGAACTTACATCGGTGGGAGCAAGGCTGTAGCGTGTACACTGACATAATTAGGTTGACATAAGATGCCTTACGTTGACCTAACTCTGTAGTGTAGACTAGGCCTTAGTGATGCTGCTAGATCGGGGTGGTCAAACTACGGCCTGCAGGCTGGATCCAGCCTGTTGCCGGCCCAAAAGGCCTGAGGCAGCAAACAGTGGTTCGTTGCCCAGTGTACCTCGCTTCCAATAGACACACCAAGGTGGAGAAGCAGTCAAAAGTTTATTTGAGTTCTCAAATAACAGGATGCTCGGAGACACACATGTCTCAAATCAAGCACACAGACATAAGCTGTGTGTCTCTTCTTATACATGACTTCAACTAGGCATCCTCATTACCCCCCACTATTCTCCTCCCCCTCCTATATAATACATACATTGTATAGTTAACAATTAGATCATCCTTGACAGCAAACAATTTATCTTGTTAGTAACTTTTCAAGGCTGTTAGGTTGGTTTACTTCTGGATTTATTACTTTGCCTCCCCTCCCCTCCTCCTCTTTCTAAATTAAACACAAGTAGGGCCCCTTTTTACTATCTCCTGGTGTCAGTGTTGCACTGATAAGGAGCAGTTACACATTCCATTCTCAATTCTAACCTGGGAGTTCAACTAAAGTTTAATATGGAGGCACTCTGGATAAGCATAAAATAACTTTGGTCCATTCAGGCCTAGTACAGAAAGGCTTCATTAACACTGTGGTTTTCCACCCTCCTGAGTTACCTAGAGTTATGCCTAATGACACCAACAAGCCCACGAGACATTTTAAGCCGGCCTGCGAGCCGCACCATGTGGCTCGGCCCTGCTCCGGCGCTCCAGCCGGGGCACTGGGTCGGGGCCGCACCACGTGGCTCCCAGAAGCCGTGGCATGATCCCGCTCTGGCTCCTACATGCTCCAATGGGAGCTGCAGGGGTGGCGCCTGCGGATGGGGAAGTGTGCAGACCCGCCTGGCCTGTACCTCCTCGGCCTCTCCCCATACCCCAACCCCCAGCCCTGATCTCCCCCCCATGCTCTCCAAACCCCTTGATCCCAGCCCAGAGCACCCTCCTGCACCCAAAACCTCTCATCCCCAGCCCCACCTCAGAGCCCGCAACCCCAGCTGGAATCTGCACCCCTTCCCGCACCCCTGATCCCCCTCCTGCCCTCTGAACCCCTCGGTCCCAGCCCAGAGCACCCTCCTACACCCCAAACTCCTCATCCCCAGCCCAGAGCCTGCACCCCCTCCCGCACCCCAACCCCAATTTTGTGAAGCATTTGTGGCCCTCCATACAATTTCTGTTCCCTGATGTGGCCCTCGGGCCAAAAAGTTTGCCCATGCTGTGCTAGGTCAAGGATGAGATATATTGGTGGGAAAGCTTAGACTGCCATGGCCCTTGCTCGTCCTCTTCCTTTGGTAAAATAGAGGATGTTGGTCTCCAGGGTTGTTGATCCACCATAAATTTACTTTTAAAAACAAACACACAGATCAAAATCCTGATGTATTGGGACCCCATTCATTCTCAGTAACAGGATAGTTCTGGATCCCTGCCCATTCAGTTCATAGCCTCACTGTTGAGGCTGCCAACAAGTTTGCCAATTAGTGTGAATAGTGATTAGTTTTAGTAGGAATTAGATTATCAATTTGTTTCACATATGCCCATGAAGAGCTGTGGCATGGGGAATAACTTTTATCTGCTACTGACTTTGGCTAGGTTTGAACTGGAGACGTAGAGGTAAAATCCTCTGTGCCCCATTTCCAGTCTCCCAAGCCATCCAGGGCTCCTGATGATCTGAACATTTAATTAGTAATATACATCATCTTATGCTTCTGTCCTTATTTGGTATTTCATACTGAGAATAAGCAATTCCCTGCAATGGAAGCTGTTATCCATTTTAATGGGTGTAATTTAGCATTTGTATTACAATGTGCTCTAAACTAAATAAGATTGCTTAACGTTTATTTCTATCATTGGCATTTAGAGCTAGACAGCAGAGATGAGAAACAGCTGCTAGAGCTTGCCTTAGAAGAGAAGGAAATCATTAACCAAAAAATCAACACATTTTGCAAAAAGGTGAGCTAGAGGTAAAAGTACAGAGTCTTTAAGATGAACATCTCTTGACATCTTCATTTACAAGTCTTCATATAGCCATGCAATTTTATTGTTCCAGGCAAGACTTTCTTAACAGCAGACTATAACACTTGCCGTTAATGAAACAGGTCTAGCTTCTGCTTTCTCACTGGAAAAGACCTGGAAATGTTCACCGTTGGGAGGTCTCTCTACTGCCAAATGCACCTTAGAAGCTCTTTCTTTTAGACACTTTTTGTATGTGTGCTTGTTCATTTGCTGTCATTGAAAAGTCTGTATCACAGTGAACTACTCTGCTACGAAGACATGGCATGGGGTTCTGCCATTTGTTCATGGTAGCAGAGAGTGTACAGAGATGTCTTGAAAGGCTTTATCCTCGTGGAACTTTCAATCCTTTATCATTTTCTTCAGTTGAATGAGACCAGTGTGTGAAAATAATTGTCGTAAGAGAAGCTGAAAGAAATCCAATGGAAGGCTTTATGTTGTGAATCAAGTGTCTGTATTTTAGAAAATTAAAATAATCTGATTGTATGAAATAGAATCATCTGAAAAATAAGGTCAGTGCCAGTGTAAACTGACTTTCCTGGCTAATATCATTATGTTCACAAGGGAGGCTGCAGTGGCTGATTTGGTGGTCTCATGCTTGGCATTGTGGGGTCAAATTTTCAATTAGCCTCCATTAACACACCAAAATCTCACCGTTGTGTGCCAGGAATCTCAGACTACAACACTGACTGGGCAATTTTCACTCCTAACTACCTGATTTGCATTTACAAGTCTGGGGTTTGTGTGTGTTCAGACTGATGCAACCATGAGATCTGGCTGTAAATTTGGTCAAGAAGGGAGAAACTATTTCTTTCTTTCTTTTCAGCTTTTCCAGAGTATAGTGCCAAGGGAGAAACATGATGACAGTGATGTGCTATTAGAGGTGACATCGGGCAGAACCACTGGAGGTCAGCAAAGTCATCACAAGTAAAGGTTACTCCAAACCTCCATCCAGGTTTACAAGGCTTCAATTGTTTCGCTTACATTTTAATAATGTAAAATAGCACTTTGTAGAGATGAGTATTAGTGCTTTATGCAGATGAATTATCTCCAACGACAATGATCTTTAGAGTTACTGCTAATGCTAAAAATCAGTATTTTTCAGGGAAGAGTCTATAAACTTATATTTCATGTTGTACTGCCTAAATATTTAATTTTTTAGGTGACATTTGCCAACAGTTCACCAAAGAAATGTTTGAGATGTACCACAATTATGCAGATTACAAATGTTGGACCTTTGACATTCTGAACTACACACCAGCTGAGATTGGTATGATAATGTTCTGTTCTTTCTGCCAACAAGACTAAGTTAAAGCTGTGTCTTTGGACTATACCTCTTATGCATTATTTGTCTTTAAAGGCGGATTGCACCATGCAGCTGCTCATATTTCGGGAGACTGTGTCTTCAGGTATTTGAAATATGAAGGAGGGACTCACAGAGTTCAGCGAATTCCCGAGACTGGCCTATCGTCAAGAATGCAGCGTATTCACACTGGGACAATGTCAGTAGTTGTCCTACCTCAGCCAGAGGAGGTAAACTAACCTTAATCAGAATAAAATTGAAGTGTCTTCCTGGCTTTTCTTTTTGGCATTTGAGTGTGTTATATTTAAAACAACAAACCCCAAGGTCTAAGCCGAGTTACTGCTATTATTTTATTGGTGCCAACGTGTATTGTCAAGTCCCAACAAAGGATACACAAGCTTTTCTTCTGTGCAAGGCTGTGACTCTTGACTCAGCACCTGGTTAAATGATTCCCTACAAACTTTACTGGATCCTCAAAAGCAACTTTTTAGAAATCCACTTCTGCCTGAGGTACAGTGCAATTCAAGGGCATAAGGATACAGATCTCAGCTTAACTTCAGTACCCAGAAAGATAATGGAGCAAATAGCCAACCAATAATTTTCAAACACCTAGAAGATAATAAGGTGATAAGTAACAGTCAGTATGAATTTGTCAAGAACAAATTGTATCAAACCAACCTAAGAGCCTTTTTTGGAGAGGGTAACAAGCCTTGTGGATAGGGGGGGAAATGGTAGATGTGGTATATCGTGACTTTAATAAGGCTTTTGCTACTTGCATGACCTTCTCATAAACAAACTAGGGAGATACAGCCTATATGGAGCTACTATACCATGGGTACATAACTGGTTGGAAAAATGTTACCAGAGAGTAGTTGTCAGTGTTTCACAGTGAAGCTCAAAGGCGTATCGAGTGGGGTCCCACAGGGATTGGTTCTGGGCCCAGTTTTGTTCAATATCTTCATCAATGATTTAGATAATGGCATAGAGAGTACACTTATAAAGTTTGCGGGTGATATCAAGCTGGGAGGGATTGCAAGTGCTTTGGAGGATAGGATTAAAATTCAAAATGCTCTGGACAAACTGGAGAAATGATCTGAAGAAAACAGGATTAAATTCAATAAGGACCAATGCAAAGTACTCCACTTAGGAAGAAACAATCAGTTGCACACATACAAAATGGGAAATGCTGCCTAGGAAGGAGTACTGAAGAAAGAGATCTGGTGGTCATAGTGGATCATAAGCTAAATATGAGTGAACAGCGTAACGTTGCAAAAAAAGCAACATTATTCTGGGATGTATTAGCAGGAGTGTTGTAAGCAAGACATGAGAAGTAATTCTTCCGCTCTACTCTGTGCTGATTAGACCTCAACTGGAGTATTGTGTCCAGTTCTGGGAGCCACATTTCAGGAAAGATGTGGACAAACTGGAGAAAGTCCAGATGATAGCAACTAAAATTATTAAAGATAACCTATGAGGAAAGATTGAAAAAATTGGGTTTGTGAGGGGGGATGTAACAGTTTTCAAGTACATAAAAGGTTGTTACAATGAGGGCAAAAAATTGTTCTCGTTCACCTCTAAGGATAGGACAAAAAGCAATGAACTTAAATTGTAGCAAGGGAGGTTTAGGTTAGATGTTAGGAAAAACTTCCTAACTGTCAGGGTAGTTGAGCCTTGGAACAAATTGCCTAGGGAGGTTGTGAAATATCTGTCATTGGAGGTTTTTAAGAACAGGTTAGACAAACACCTGTCAGGTATTGTCTAGTACATAGTCCTGCCTTGAGTGCAGGAGACAGGACTAGATGGTATCTCGAGGTCCATTCCAGTCTTACACTTCTATGATTCTATGGAAGTTAATGTTGTTAAGCCCACCAGCTCCTGGCATTCACGAAACTGACTCACTAGTTGTAAAACAGATTCTAAATTAAATAATGTATTGAGGCTTGGGAGTACATCCAGACAAAAGTTTGGTATGATACAATCAACCTTTCTGAATATTCTTTTTTCTTTTCAATCACACATCTTATTATTGGTTCTTTCCTCCGCTTAGATAGACTCTAAATCTGAACTAGAGCTTTGGGCTGTTTTTCTGAAATCTCCTTGTGGATGTCCAGCTTAAACTCAACATGGCTCTTACTCTTTCCCGGCAAGCTCTCCCCAGCTCCCTCCTTTCTCAGTCACTGTGGACAACACTACCCTCCCCACATCACTGAGACCTAGAATCTAGGTATCGCCTTCAGCTCAGCCCATTACCACACATCTAAATTGTGTCTAAATCTTGCCATTCATTTCTGTACATTTCCAAGATCCAGCCTTTCTTCTCAGTCCATACAGCTGAAACTCTGGTCCAGGCCCTCAGTGCCTTGTTCTTCACTGCTGCAAACTCCCTTTTGGTCTTGTTTCACTTAGATCCATTAAAAACACTGCAGCAAAAATCATCTTCCAGGCTTGTCACTTTGACCAGGTCACTTCCCTCTTTGCATCCCTCCACTGGCTACCCCTTTTCCACCACATCAAGTATGAACTACTTGTCATAGCTTTTAAGGCCCTTCGTGGCCTATCTCTAACCCTACCTATCCTGGCATAGACCTCAGCCAAAATCTTCAAACCCAGTGCTTAAAATTAAGCTTGTACCTAAACTGTAATGTTCAAAAATGCCTAGACAGTTTAGTAACATAAGAACCATTGACTTGGGAGAGTTTGTACATATGTTTGTGGAGTGCCTTGAACAATGGAGCCCTCGGCCTCTAGGCAGGCCCACCAATGGGGGAAGGGGGGACAAAGGAGGCAATTGCCCAGGGGCCCGGGTGATTTAAAAGGGCCCGGGGGCCCCCAGCCACTGCTGTGGTAGCGGTGGCCAGGAGCCCCGGGCCGTTTTAAATCGCCCAGGCAGGCTGCAGGGCTCCTAGGCGCACGCTCCTGAGTCCCAGCACCGGCCCACGAGACTCCATGCACCCTGTTGGAGAGGGCTGGGCAGGAGGGGCCCTGGAGGGTGTGTTGGGGAAGCAGCCCCCACAGCTGCGCCAGGGGGGCAGAGCCGGGGGGAGGAGCTGGGCCGGCGGCAACAATCGCTGCAACTTTGTATCCAGGAGCTAAACTTTCTGCATCCATGTGGGGGAGGCAGCCAGGCTTGGGGGAGGAACTAGGCTGGGGATGGCTGTGGGCAGAGGTAGGCAGGGACAGCTGTGGGGAAGGAGCTGGGCACAGGACCGCTGAGGGGAAGACTCGAGATCGGACTCAGGATCCAGCTGCTGGTCCAACATCTTCAGCAAAGGCACTGGCAGCGCCATGCTGGGCGCCAGCCAGGCTTTGTCGGGGGTCCGCCAGGGAGGAGAGGGCAGGGTAGGTCTGGGAAGGGGTGGGTGTTTCAGTGACAGTGCTGGGTTGGTGGTGGGGGTGGTGTTTGAGGCTATTTTGATTTGGGGCTGGTGGCTGTTCTTTGGGGTCATGTGGCTGATCTCATTAGGGGATAGTCACTCGTATTTGGGGGTGATGGGATGATTGGAGATCAAGGCTGGTAGTTGGGGATGAGGATGTGTTGCTGTTGGGACTGTTGTAAAGGGAACAGTGATGGAGTCTCACCAGAGGATTTATTTATGTTCACTAATAATAATCCTGGTGGATGCTCCATCACTGACCATTTTAAAATCAAGATCTGAAAGATCAGCTGTGGGAATTGTTTTGGGGAAATTCCGGGGCTTGTGTTGTGCAGGAAGTCAGACTCACTAGATGATCACAATGGTCCCTTCTGGCCTCGGAATCTATGAATAAGAGTGTAACGCTCCAGAGAGAGTTTCAACTGGTGCATGAGTAACATGTCAAAGAGAGACATACAGGCTTTGGGGGATTATCGTGAGAATTTTCATACATCCACAGCTGTGGGTTTATAAAGCCCATGAGCACACAGTAGGTAAATTTAATCATAATTTAGGTCACTGGTTAATGTTGGGACCCTTTCTCTCCCATGTATTAGTACTCTGTTTTTTCAGCCAGACTTTTAGTTGGAATTTTCCTTCCTGTTCTGGGTGGGAAATTGGCAGAGGGATGGGGATTAGCTGGAACACAGTGTCACAATGAATTTGGCTCAGGGAGATTAAATGACTTGCCTAAGGAAACCCAGTAAATCAGTGGCACAGACAGAACCCAGTGTGCTGCTCCGACCTTTAGGCAACATTATATTAAGTATTCCCTAAATTTAGGCATAAGGGGCCATATTTTTAAAGGAAGCTCAGTTTGACCTCCTTTTCAGATTGTTACATATGCAAATTATTATAGTGCAGAATTGTGTGCCACAAACGTAGAGTGTTGGGGTTCTTTTAGTTGTAGGCTTTAGGAATGGCTCAGACAGCTTGACTGTTTTTCACTGTATTTATTTTCATGTCTTGGAAGTTCATGCTTATTTTTACACAGAGATGAAGGATGGTCCTTGGAGTACAGCCGTAGGAGCTCTGTGTTCAATTTTCTGCCCTTGATTTCCTGCCTCCCATGGCTGGAGTGTGCAGTGTAGAGCTGCCTGTGATGGCACAATGCAGTGCCCATGGCAGGGGAATTCTCTGGATGCTTGTGGGCTGATTCTGGTTCCAGGGGAGGAGGGGACAGAATGCCACCTTGGGTAAATCACTTAATCTCTCTGGGCCTCAATTTCCTATCTGTAAAATGGTGATAGCAATCCTTCCTTTGTCTTCTCTGTTTAGATTGTAGTCTCTCTAGGGCAGGAAACTGTCTCCATGAGTGCACAATAAGGCCCTGATCTCAGTTGGGACACAGAGGTGCTACTGTAATACAAATCCATGAATAATAACAACTGGAATGGTTCCTGACTGGGACCTGAGTTATGGCATTTGCATGCTCAAGTACCTAGTTTTTTTTGACCGGTTGTCTGGAAACACCTTTTAAAAAAAAAAAAAAAAAAGGTAGATCTCGGTTGGTTACTAGGGCATCAGGTTGCCTGTGGCCTGGGGAAGGAAGGGAAGAGGGAATTCTTCAGTACTGAGACATTGCGCTGCAGGTTCCAGACACAGCACCTTCAGGTAGTGACACAGTTACAGAAACTGCAGTTTATTCTGCCTCATCCTCCCAAAGCCCAATGAGAAGAAACTCCTTTGGTGATATAATGGAGAAGAGACTGGGTGGTATCTGAGAAACAAATAAATTCTGAAGCAGCTCTGGAGCTTGCACCTGTCCCAGGTGGATGGGAAAGGCAGCTGGATGGATACCCATGGGGAAGAGCTAAAAGTTAGGATCTCTGTGGTTGGTACACGTGTATTAGAGAAAATTATCCACAGAAACACAGACAGTAGGAGACTGGAAAGAAGTGAAGGTTCCCCTGGGCCCAACTGTAGGGGATGCCGTGCCCATCCTTTCTAGGGGTCCTGTTGACCGTTCTGCCCTGGGGCCCAGAATTGCTGTCGACAGGCCTGCCTGTAGCTGCTACCACAATACAGATGATAACTAGTAGCCTCTCTCTGTTCTTCGGCAGTTTAAAGCCTTTATCTTGCAAACACTTACACATGTGATTAAATCAATGGGACTACACAGGGGAGTTAAATTAGGCACGTTCATAAGTGTTAATAGGATTGGGGCCTTTTGGTGTAGTGTAGATCCATACTGGCGTGTAAGCATGGGAAAGAAATCAAAAGTAGTTTCTGGTACTTCATCTGCTTCTGAGTCTCCCTGCCAGTTGTGGTTTTACAATAACATTTTCCTATTCTTTAATGATTTTTCTCTCCCCTGTTGCTATGTGAAAGATTTTGCACAATCAGGGGAAACTGATTGCATAGGGGAAAGAATGAAATTGACTACACACAAATAATTATCAAAGGCACAGAGTAAACAAACTGAAAAGAACAGAAATGTTGTTTGTTCACTAATTTCTTTCACTTAGAGTAACGTAGGTGTTACTGGTAACAATGGGAGGCAAGCAAATTTTGGACAGAAGTGCTGTTTTTAAACTGATAGTATCTTTTTTAAACTGTTATAAGCAGATGGTAACTTAATTTTCTTTGACTCTAGGTAGATGTTAAAGTGTATCCTAAGGATTTGCGTATAGATACTTTTAGGGCCAAAGGTGCAGGAGGGCAACATGTTAACACAACGGACAGTGCTGTGAGAATAGTTCATATTCCCACTGGTAAGTGTGTTCGGGATTTTGTATTTTACTCTTTGCCTTTTAGTGCATAGATGCACACAATCTAGATCCCAAAATCCAAGGCTTTAATCCTGTATGCTGCTTCACTTTAGGCACTGGGGTCTGTCTGCACAAAACCGCTGGCAGGACTGCAGCCAATACAGAGAAAGTCAGGTGGCCCTTCTAATTTTTTTGCAGGGGAGTGTGTTCGTTTATGTCAAAAATTGCATGATCAATTTTATCTTTACAATGTGACACACTTAATAAATGGACCACACTTTGCAGTGAGACAGGGACATCGTGGAAGATGTAAGTAACTTCTGTAAACTGAGGACCTTTAACTCTCATTAAAGTTAGTGACCATTGAGGGTACAGTTTGCAGCATCAGGTCCTATGTAAACAAAGGACTGAGATAAGTATCTCCTTGTGTAAAGTGCTTTGAGATCTGTTGATGAACAGACACACTCAATGTAACCCTATATTATTATTTTAAACATCCTAGTGTAAACAGGGCAAATGATATTTTAACATGTTAGCTGGTTTAGATGAACCCTGGACTCCCAGATGCAGCACCATAATTAAGTGGTCCAATGAATCTCAATAAAAAACCCCTCAAGTTCAGCTGTGTTAAAACTTGTCCCATTTACACTACAGTTTGAAAATATACTAACTAAAATGTTTTAGCTAAAATGTTTTTAAAATACACCTTTTATCCTAGTGTGAAGAGCAGGAGGTCTGAAAGGTTTCATTTTACTAATGTTTTAGGATTAATCCTGTTTGTTGTTTGTTATAATTGGTCTTTAATCAGTGTGTTCTTGAATTCCACACAGGACTAACAGTAGAGTGCCAGCAGGAGCGATCACAGCAACTGAACAAAGAAATAGCTCTGCGGACACTGAGAACTAGGTTATATCAACAAATCATTGAGAAAGACTTCAGCCAAAAGCAGAATGCTAGAAAACTGCAGGTGACATGTTTTCCTTATTGAAACTTGGAGATGACATTATGCCATAGATTTGAGCTTTCAGGGTTAGCAACAATAATTTTCCCCTTTTTGTGTGTGTGTGTGGGCAGTAGGGGAGGAGTGTACAGACGGATGTAGGTAAAAAGGAAAGTATGTGCTTGTAAATATAGATAAGAATCAGGCCCTTGATTACCATCTAGGCCAGTTTACATTGCTTTGGCAATGTACGGGGGCCTTAATGTGGATATAATTAACCAAATCGAACTTAATAACTGCATGTAACTTATACCCACTTTAACGCTCTTTTACACTAACAAGTGATATAAAGGAGCTTTCGTGTAAATGAGAATCCATTCCAATGAGTTGTGGTAGTCACATTCTGAATCCAATTCTAAAATACAGTAATTGCTAGGATCCTGCAGAGTGTGGGGAAAAATAACATTCTTGCTACTAAAAATCTTGCCACTTTAGAGCCATATGATAATTTATTATGGTTTTGGAAGTTTAGCCAACCTATTGAGGAAGAAATAATTTATATTGATTAACTTGTAATTAACTGACATTAGTTAATTTAATCTTAAAACTGAAGAAGTTATAAGGTTGTTTTTCCTCCCTGTATTCCACCGTTCTTATCTCTTGCTCTGAGCATCTTGTTCTTTACAATGTGAACTTCTTCAGTGGGCAGAAGCAATGTTAAAAAAAAAAAAAAAAAAAAGCTTCAGTACGTACAAACTTCCTAATCTGTTATTTAACCACTAACTGCAGACTGCATTTAAATTAACTCAGTCACTACTGCTGATGAAGCCTTTATCTCTTGTTATTTGGAATTTAAGATGAGATTTTTCAAAGCTACCTAAGGGATTTGGATGGGAATTGGACATCCAAAATGAAACTCCCACCCTTAATGTTTCACGATGTATTAAATCAGTATCTTGTTTGGACATATAAATGTGGATGCAAGTGAGATTTTCAAAATCTCCTAGGTGAATTAGGCACCCAATTTCTGTTGGTTTTAAATGGAAGTTGTGCACCTATTTCCCTAGGCACTTTTCAGTGTCTCACCCTCCATTTTAAAAAACAAAACCAAAAACTACTTGAAATTCAGTTTTGAAACTTTCAGATTTGTTTGTAACTCCATCTTGTCACCACTAGAGGACACCCAATATCACAAATACTCTGTTTATTCCTTCGCCTGTGTTCATTTTTCTGAGCCATACTCTAGTATGGCTTCTTCACCATCACTTTGTTATAGGGCAGGGGTCGGCAAACTCTGGCACGCGGCTCACCAGGGTAAGCACCCTGGCGGGCTGGGCCGGTTTGTTTACCTGCCATGTCCGCAGGTTTGGCCGATCGTGGCTCTCACGGGCCGTGGTTCGCCGCTCCAGCCCAATGGGGGCGGTGGGAAGCCGCAGCCAGCACATCCCTCAGCCCACGCCACTTCCCGCCACCCCTATTGGCCTGGAGTAGTGAACTGCAGCCAGTGGGAGCTGCGATCTGCCGAACCTGCGGACGCGGCGGGTAAACAAACTGGCCCGGCCCACCAGGGTGCTTACCCTGTTATAGGGAGTACAATTTGAGTTTGCTGATTATGTAATTAGAAGTGCCACTTTAATTATTAGTGGGAATTGCAGTCCTACAGTTTCATCTAGCTAGTATTGTGGGAGTCCCAAGCAAAGTTACTTGCCTTGTAAAGATAGTAGCCATTAAGAATGGTAGATTTAAACAGTGAGCTGGCACCAGCAAGAGGCTTCTCACTTTTAAAATGGGAAAATATTTTCACAGTCTTGTGATACTGAAAAACAGCTCTATACCATTCTTCTCAAATTGCCCCCGAATGCATCTTTGAGCTGAGATCAACTGTGGAACATTTCAGCTGAAAAAATGTTTATTCAGAAAGTTTGAATATTCTTTAGAAATGGTTATAATGAAAACTGCTCAACTAGTTCAACCATGGTTTTCTTTGCCAGCAAAAGTTGTAACTGTATTTTCTTTAGTGACTGAGGGCCATAATTTGAAAGGTATTTAGGCACTTAAAGATGCAGATAGGCAACTAGTGGGATTTTCAAGTTTGTTTAGGTGAGGAGGCACCTACTGGAATTTTCAGGATGACTAAGCACCTAAATACCTTTCAAATTATGGCCCTGCAGGCCTATCAAGTGCCCATCAAAGTCAATGGATACTAAGTGAAGCCCACTGCTTTAAACACACATGCACGTGAGTAACTATGCACATATATGAGGCTATTTACATGTGAAATTACTCACCTGCATACATTTTTGCAGGATCAGGCTGTTAATGAAAGTATAGTATATACTGATTGTTCCAATAGCACAGTTCTGCTCTGAAGAGTGACTGTAAACATAGCATCTTCTTACTTGGTTGACCTAATTTGTATGTAGATATATTTGCTGACATTAGTGACAACTCTGGCTTCTTAAACTACTTTTTAACTCCTGTTATCATTACAGAGCCAATGCAGAAATAGGGAGAGGGAATGTCTTAAACCTTGGCAAAATGTATATTTATACAGAAGACCAAAATGTGTAAGAAGCAGTTATCAGATTAATAATCTGTGTGTTTAAGTACTGTATGTATCTACAGAACAGGCTGATTTATTGCAATCCAGTTTAAGGGTGCTCGTGTGCTGCTTTTGAAGGGTTTTTGTTTTTAAAACTCAAAAAAATAATAGAAGTTGTTGTTGCTGTTGTACAGATAGGGACAAGAGCCCAGTCAGAGAGAATTCGTACCTATAACTTCACCCAGGACAGAGTCACTGATCACAGGATCTCATATGATGTCCGCAATATCAAGGTAGTTATGTTTATGATAATACATGTAAAATCTTTTCAAGAGAGACAGTGTGTGTGTACCTATATCAGTTCTTATTACATCACTAGCCAGAGTTAATCTTGTGAAAGTAATTACTAAATTTGTCAAGAAGCTAAGTGTGGACATAAATTGTGTAGTACCATTAAATGCCACTAACTACTGAACATGGTTATAGGTTGGGAAAGCCTAGATCTTTCTTTCCATCCTTTGTGATATATTATTAAAGGTGAGATACAAAAGATAAAAAATCACTAGCCCCATTCTTTTGTTTTTTTGTTTCTCTATTATATAAAGAAGGCCTGATAAAGCAGAGAGTACTCACCTGAGACATTCAGTGAGTCCTTCACCAAACCAGGGAGGACTAGACTTGACATTCCTGATATATGTAGGGTAAAAAAGCAAGAAGAAGTTGTTTGTTTAGAAATTAAAAAACAAATGGCCTGCTCCAACCCACCACTTCCAGACTGTCTTTATATGGTATAGAGGCAAAAAACACACACAAGCACACTTTAAAAGTTGGGGGTTTTTTGTTGTTTTTTTTTTGCACTTTGCAGGTCACCTTTAAGGGCAACAGAAAAGTTTCTTTTTAAGATTATCTGACATTATATTTCTGGGTAAAATTCTACATATGGTTTTTTTTTTTTCACTTGAATGTGCTGAACAAATACATGATACGCTAGTATTCCATGTGAGTTCAGTTTATGGGTTGATTTTGGAATGATTTTAACTTTTGGGCTAGTAGGTTTTGGATTGATTTTTAACTCTTGGGGTGGGTTTCAAGATTGAGTTTGTTCTATGATTTGGATTTCCATTTTAGGATTAGACTTAAATTTTATTGCTCAGGTTTAAGATTTAATATTATTGCCATCACAGAGCAAGTAGCGCACATTTAATTGTGCTGAACAATGAGCTAGGCCCCTTAGAGAACACAGAGGAGTACAGATCCGTGCCCTGGAATATTTACAGTATGTTAAGATCTGACATACAAGTGAGGATCATTACAAAAATAACAGTGTGGGGGAGAATCTGACAAGGTTCAATAAATAACATGACAATTTAGATTGTTTACTTGTTCATCTTATTTTTTAGGATCCTGTTCTGATACCTTTACTCACTTTGAATAGTCCCTTACTCCACAAATTGTCCTATTGAAGTCAATGGAACTTTTTATCAGTAAGCTGCTACTCAGCATGAGTACAGGTATTAGAATGTGGTCATTATTCATTACAATATCCTACATCCCATCAATTCTTGCTAGATTAGTTAACTTTTTTTTAGGCAATGGGGTTTGACAGATGCAAGATGTTGCCAGTAATTCCTTCTGTTATTGCCAAGAAGATGCCATGTAACCGTATGCTGTTCTTCAGCAACATGCCTTCAACTTCCAGGGGGGAAGGATAGCTCAGTGGTTTGAGCATTGGCCTGCTAAACCCAGGGTTGTGAGTTCAATCCTTGAGGAGGTCACTTAGGGAGCTGGGGCAAAAATTGGTCCTGCTAGTGAAGGCAGGGGGCTGGACTAGATGACCTTTCAAGGTCCCTTCCAGTTCTAGGAGATTGGTATATCTCCAATTATAAAAAAAAACAAAAAAAACACTGACTCATTTTCACCACCTAAAACTGATGTCACACCAGGGGAGTAATGCAAAATTGATGGGTTGATGCATAAAGATCAGGCTCCATGCAAATATATTCCAGGAATTGTTATTGATTGATCAGCATTCAAAAAATACTGGTCTATACTAATCATTAATGCTTCTCTCTTTCGTTTGATAGGAATTTCTCTGTGGTGAGGGGGCACTGGATGAGCTAATCAACAGGTTGTTGGACTCTGCAGAGATGGAGGCCCTAATTGAACATTTAGAAAACTTTAAATCTTTAGAAGGAGGAGGCTGATGTAGGTCTTGTACTAAATACAACACTGGTCCTTGTAATGCTGTAGCATAATAAAATGGAAGTATTTGTTAGATGTCAGATGTTGATAAAATCTGTGTCTTTCTTTCCCATATTCTGTGGTTAAATATGAAGTTGAATTTTTTTTAACTGTGCGACATGGCTTTTGAAAATATTTTACACATTTGCATGTCAGCTTTAAGTTTTTGTTATTTTTTTGTGAATTTAGTATTGGTGAAAGGTGCCAGCCTAAGAGCAAACTGAAATCTTCAGTTTGTCCACAGAACAGTGCAGCAAGGAACTGATGGGCAGGATCCCATGGGAGGCTAATATGAGGGGGAAAGTAGTCCAGGAGAGCTGGCTGTATTTTAAAGAAGCCTTACTGACAGTGCAGGAACAAACCCTCCCGCTGTGCAGAAAGAATAGCAAATATGGCAGGCAACCAGGTTGGCTTAACAGAGAAATCTTCAGTGGGCTTAAACACAAAAAGGAAGCTTACAAGAAGTGGAAACTTGGACAGATGACTAGGGAGGAGTATAAAAATATTGTTCGAGCATGCAAGGATGTAATCAGGAAGGCCAAAGCACAATTGGAGTTGCAGCTAGCAAGGGATGTGAAGGGTAACAAGAAGGGTTTCTACAGGTATGTTAGCAACAAGAAGAAAGTCAAGGAAAGTGCGGGCCCCTTACTGAATGAGGGAGGCAACCTAGTGACGAGGATGTGGAAAAACTAATGTACTCAATGCTTTTTTTGCCTGTCTTCACAAACAAGGTCAGCTCCCAGACTACTGCAGTGAGCAGCACAGCATGGGGAGGAGGTGATCAGCTGTCTGTGGTGAAAGAACAGGTTAAGGACTATTTAGAAAAGTTGGACATGCACAAGTCCACGGGGCCGGATCTAATGCAGCCGACAGTGCTGAGGGAGTTGGCTGATGTGATTGCAGAGCCATTGGCCATTATCTTTGAAAACTCATGGCGATCGGGGGAGTCCCAGACGATTGGAAAAAGGCAAATATAGTGCCCATCTTTAAAAAAGGGAAGGAGGAGAATCTGGGGAACTACAGACTGGTCAGTCTCACCTGAGTCCCTGGAAAAATCATGGAGCCAGGTCCTCAAGGAATCCATTTTGAAGAACACAACAAGCGATTAGAGACAAGAAGTTAAGGCAACAGGAATAAGTGCACTAGCCGCCTGCCAGAGGCTGGAGGAAGGTGATCAGGAACAGTCAACATGGATTCACCAAGGGCAAGTCATGCCTGACCAACCTGATGGCCTTCTACGATGAGATAACTGGCTCTGTGGATATGGGGAAGTGGTGGACGTGATATATCTTGACTGTAGCAAAGCTTTTGATATGGTCTCCCACAATATTCTTGCCCGCAAGTTAAAAAAGTATGGATTGGATAAATGGACTATAAAGGTGGATAGAAAGCTGGCTAGATCATTGGTCTCAGTGGGTAGTGATCAACAGCTCAATGTCTAGTTGGCAGCTGGTATCAAGTGGAGTGCCCCAGGGGTCTGTCCTGTGGCCGGTTTTGTTCAATATCTTCATTAATGAGCTGGAGGATGGTATGGATTGCACCTTCAGCAAGTTCGTGGAAGACACTAAGCTGCGGGGAGAGTTAGATACACTGGAGGGCAGGGATAGGGTCCAGAGTGACCTAGACAAATTGGAGGATTGGGCTAAAAAAAATCTGATGAGGTTCAACAAGGACAAGTGCAGAGTCCTGCACTTAGGACGGAAGAATCCCATGCACTGCTACAGGCTGGGGACCAACTGGCTAAGTGGCAGTTCTGCAGAAAAGGACCTGGGGATTACAGTGGACGAGAAGCTGGATATGAGTCAACAGTGTACCCTTGTTGCCAAGAAGGCTAATGGCATATTGGGCTGCATTAGTAGGAGCATTGCCAGCAGATTGAGGGAAATGATTATTCCCCTCTATTCAGCACTGGTGATGCCACATCTGGAGTATTGCATCCAGTTTTGGGCCCCACGCTACAAAAAGGATGTTGACAAATTGGAGAGTCTCCAGTGGAGGGCAATGAAAATGATTAGGGAGCTGGGACACATGGCTTGCAAGGCGAGGCTGAGGGAACTGGTGCTATTTAGTCTGCAGAGAAGAGTGAGGGAGGGATTTGATAGCAGCCTTCAACTACCTGAAGGGGGGTTCCAAAGAGGATGGAGCTAGGCTGTTCTCAGTGATGGCAGATGACAGAACAAGGAGCAATGGTCTCAAGTTGCAGCAGGGGGAAGTCTAGGTTGGATATTATGAAAAACTATTTCACTAGGAGGGTGGTGAAGCACTGGAACAGGTTACTTAGGGAGGTGGTGGAATCTCCACCCTTAGAAGTTTTTATGGCCCAGCTTGACAAAGCCCTGGCTGGGTTGATTTAGTTGGTTGGTCCTGCTTTGAGCAGGGGATTGGACTAGATGACCTCCTGAGGTCTCTTCCAACCCTAATATTATATGATTCTATGACAGGCAATGCAGGCTTTCCCTCAGGGTGTCTCGAACCTTGATGAAGGAGTCATCAGAGTGCAGGTTGGTTTCTATGCCTGTTCAGTCCTGGGCACCTTTGCTCTGTAATGCCATGTGTGGAGGTGGCTTTGTGATGTAGATGTGTCCCCAGAGAATAGGGTTGAGACCACCACTGAGAAGGTAGCAACTTCCAGTCGCTACTGATTGGTGTTAAAGCAGTAATAAATGGTTAGTCTATGCAAACCATGACAGTGAGCCTCCCAGGCCGTTCAACAGATTTGGGCTTGCACTAGTGCTCTAAAAATAGCTGTGTACTCAATGCTTTGAAGTTGCAGCTTGGCCCGGAGTTCAGGCTCTGAAGCCCACCCTCCTCCCTCGGCTTCTGACCCAAGCTCCAGCCCAGGCTGCAACTCCAAAGCACTGACTACAGAGCTAGTTTTAGAGCGCTAGTGAAAGCCCTGCAAGCCTAAGTTGTGTCAATGGGAATGGGAGACTCACTCCCATGGTCTGTATAGACCTATCCCTGAAGGCTCTGATCCAGCCAGTTCCCCTAAATTCAATGCTTCTTAACATGCCCAGATCATCCCCTCTCAAATTAAAACCCCTGGCAGGAGCTGTAGGAATGGAAACCTCGGCAAGGTCCCTCTACCCCATCATCCCATCAAGGGGGGGGCACAAGGTATTCACTCTACCCCCCAAAATATTCAAAACCTGGAAGATCGCCAGGAAGCCATGGGAGGCCAAAGCTGTAAGTGTAGAGGACCTTGTCTCTGACCATCAGGTGGGCCCCCTTCCTCAGTATTTTGGCAATGTGGCTTCCTACACAATTCATAACCTATCTGCAAACAGTATTCAAAGAGAATAAAGGAAAATCCAACAAATTCACAAATAATTTGATCAGCTCTAGTATGTGTGTGTCAGCTCAGGTATGAGTAAGAGGCTTTCAAAGAAATATAACACAAATTAATTCACCAATTAATTACACAGCTTCAGCCACCTGCAAGGTTTTCTTAGAAGCGGGGTATTTCATCATATTACATTCCAGATTCAGGATTAATTAGTTAAACCTTATAAAGTGCTCAAAGATGAAAAGCTCTACCAGAGTGCTAAAAAACAATAACCCGAAGCCTCATTTCTAGTGAGTACGTGC
This sequence comes from Mauremys mutica, assembly GCF_020497125.1. NCBI lineage: Eukaryota > Metazoa > Chordata > Testudines > Geoemydidae > Mauremys > Mauremys mutica. The sequence goes on along the minus strand of NC_059072.1, from coordinate 301,162,024 downwards.
AAGAGAGATTTACTCTGCAGTTTCAACTGCAGCACCTTAGGGATACTTGCGACTAAGTTGGTTAATTTTCTTAAGCCCTTCCTTGTTGTTGATGGTTTTGTGCACGGTGATGAGAAAGGGGAAAGCAGAAGGGAGCTCCACTCTGCTGCTTAACTTCTGATGTCCCCAGTGCAGGCACTGAAGTTTATCAGCCAGATCCTTTCTTCCAGCCCGTTCCAGGGCATCCTGAAGGATCTTTGTCTTGTTAAGTTTATTCCATGATCGTTCATACCTGCATTTGTTGCAATAAACATTACAGCAGCGTGATCAGTCAGTATAAGATACGCCATCCCCCTTTGCACTTGAAGTGCACCAACTGTTATGCCATATTTTATAAAAAATGTATTTATTTACCTCCCTCCAACAGACATGATACTGTTTGAGACCTTATTTTCCTTCTAACTTCTACTGCCACCATAGGATTGCAATAGAGATAAGAGCAGGGACACTGTAACAGAAAATAGTCTATACTCCTGGGGCTGCACTTGCAATAGGAAAATCAACACTGGTGGAACTATACTCATTGTGAATTACTCGTCCTTAAAACAGGTCCGGATTATCCATAGTGCTGAGCAACCAGCAACTCCCATTGACTTCAATAGAAGCTGCTGGATGCTCAGGACATGCAAAAATCATCACTACCAAGAAATAGTTCTCAGATGGATGTTATTCTAAACCTACTTATGGGAACGGTTTTAATGACAAACCACAATGTTAAAAGGGAATGAAAAGTGCCTTTTATAATGGCAGGAAATACACCACAGAGAGAATACAGTTGCTCATTGTATCCCTGTAGAACAAAGCAGGTACAGTACAGTACTTTGGTTTAATCTGTACAGTAATCCTTATTGCTTTATAGTTTGCCTGTAAAATAAAAATTGTAACACAAATCAAATACCTGCTTTACCACCCACTACTCTCACTTTCTTCAATACTCATGACTGTGTATAATCCGGACCTTGTACTTTGGCATAACAATGGTAATCATTATTAGTCAATGCTTTTTCAGAGATTCTAAGTCCAGAAGGGTCCATTGTGATCATGATCTTTTGTATAACACAGGCCATAGAACTCCCTCCCCCCACCATTTCTAGAGCTTATTTTTTAGAAAAACATCCAACCTTGATTTGAAAATTGTTAGTGATGGAGAATCCAACATGACCTCTGCTAAATTGTTCCAATGGTCAGTTACTCTCTGTCAGAAATGTCTGCCTTATTTCCAGTCTGAATTGGTCTAGCCTTAACTTCCAGCCATTGGATTGTGTTGTATCTCACTCTGCTGAAGAGCCCATTATTAAATATTTGTTTATCATGTAGATACTTGTGGACGGTAACCAAGTGACTCCTTAACCTTCTCTTTGTTAAGCTAAATAGATTGAGCTCTTTGGGTATGTTTACACTGCAATAAAACACTCATAGCTAGCCCAGGTCAGTTGACTCAGGCTCTCAAGGTTTGGGCTGTGGGGCTATAAAATGGCAGCACAGACATTTGGGTGGGCTGGATCTCGGGCTCTGCAGGGCCTCAGAACCTGGGCTCCAGCCCAAGCCCAAACAGCTGACACGGGCCAGCCATGGGTGTTTTATTCCAGTGTAGACATACTCTGATTCTATCATTATAAGACATATTTTCTAACCCTTTAATCATTCTTGTGGCTCTTCTCCGAACCCCCTCCAATTTATCAATATCCTTCTTGAATTGTGGCATGAACTGGGCACAGTATTCCAGCACCACTCGCACCATTAACAGATACAGAGATAAAATAACCTATCTACTCTTACTCGAGATTCCCCTGTTTATGCATCCCATGATCGCATTAGCTCTTTCAGCCATCATATGACATCTAGAGCTCACGTTCAGCTCATTATCCACCAGGACCTCCAAATCTTTTTCAGAGTAACTTTCCCAGGACAGAGTCCCTCATTCTGTACGTATGGCCGACATTCTTTGTTCCTAGATGTATTCATTTACATTTAGCCATATTAAAATGCATATTGTTTCCCCCCCACTTACCAAGTGATTCAGATCGCTTTGAATCAGTGACTTGTCCTCTTCATTATTTACCACTCCCCCAATTTTTGTGTCATCTGCAAACTTTATCAGTTATGATATTATGTTTTCTTCCAGGTCATTGACAAAAATGTTAATAGCATAGGGCCAAGAACTAAACCCTGCAGGACCCCACTGGAAACACACCCACTTGATGATGATTCTCTATCAGTTTTTAATCCATTTAATGTGTGCCAGGGTAATTTTCTATCATTCTAGTTTTTTAATCAAAATGCCATGTGGTACTAAGTCAACCACATTACCGAAGTCTGAGTGTATGTCGTCAATACTATTAACTTTATGAACCAAATTTGTAATCTCAGCAAAAAAAGATATCAAGTTACTTTGACAGGATCTATTTTCCATGAACCCATATTGCACTAATTACGTTACCCTCCTTTAATTCTTTATTAATTGAGTCTCATATCAGTTGCACCACTATCTTGCCCAGGGCCGATATCAGGCTGACAGTCCTATAATTATCTTCCCACTTTAACTCCTGTTGATTCACAGATCTTCCCTCTGGGGGCTGCGGGAAGGGCGGTCAGCACATCCCTCAGCCCACGCTGCTTCCCACAGCCCCCATTGGCCTGGAGCGGCAAACCGTGGCCAGTGGGAGCCATGATCAGCCGAACCTGTGGATGCGGCAGGTAAACAAATCGGCTCGGCCTGCCAGGGGCTTTCCCTGAACAAGCAGCGGACCAGTTTTGAGAACCACTGCACTAGACCGGATTAAGTGCCATTGAGACAGAGACCTATGTTGGGTTTATAGTCAGCTGTGTATTCTCTTTCCCAGCTAGAAGCTCTGTTGGCTGGTGTGCAGAGGATGGGGGACTATAGGCCCGTCTTGTCACCATCTTTTCTTACCTGTTTTGGAGTAGGTGGGGTTGTGTCTAGTTATGGGCAGTAGCAGGGAACAGTTCTTGCACCCAGGATTTCAGAGACTGCCATTGTCTGCTGCCCCCTGCCTGGGGGAAGGAATTGTTTGTGCAACAGGAGACTCTTGCGGCCTCAATCAAGGGCCAGAGACAAACTGGCTCATTTGAGATTGTTTGAACTAACGTACAATACAAAATGAGTCATAGCACTCAATATTACAGAAGGATCCAGGAAGATGCCCTTAGCAATAAGAGTTGTTTTAGTGACTGCAAAAATCTAATATATTAAAAATATCCACCAAATTGCTTTGTGAGGCTAGTTGATTGGATAGGGATTAGAGATCATCACAGCAGTTTGCTTAATATCTGATTATACCATCCATAGGTGTGTAAGAACACAAAGCTAGCAATATTGTATTTGTACATGGTTATGCTTTAATCTCTTTTCGGCAGGCACCCTGTTATTTATCAGGCATAGTTTACCTCCTGTACAGCAATGAGCACATTTAGAGTGCTACAGAAACAATAATAAAGATGGAGAAATGAATAATAAATTTTCAAGAGAGGAATTTGTTCATGCTGCACACAACTCAACTGTCTCATCTGTACTCTGAAAACATTTTTATCTCCTCTTGGGCATGCCGAAGTTTTGCTGCTACAATTCTAACTTAAACTTTAATGAACATTTTGACATTGTGTCTGTATCAAAGTATGAACTCCACTTTGTATTATGTATTGAACACATCTATACTTATTGGTGGGCAGCCTATTTGCTGCATACCAGACAGCTGCCCTACCTGGAAAAGGTACTGGATGCCTCATTGAAGAACTATCACTGAGACGCTATCAAGGCTGCAGTCAAGGGTGACTGAATTTTATTATTTCAACTACTGGTCCAACCCAGGGTTCAAGTTTTTTCTACACAGGTGGGGCAAGCATGACTGGGGGAGGGAGCTGGATCTTGCCAGTGGAACACATGGCACAGGAGCAACCTACTTAAGAGCAATGTTCTCTCTGTGTTGGAGGACTGACCATTGCCACATGTAAGAAGGATGTGAAGGAGAGAGAATGCAGGAGGAACTCTGTCCAGCTTCAAACACTGCTGGCAAACCTCGGACTCGCAGATGCGGTAAGATCAAACCAGGAGAGGGTGTTTTCAAAAATCTGTAAGTCTTGAGTAGTGTAAGAGTAAAGTGACTCTGATTAAGAAATTCCTTTGCTAAGTCTGTGTGTCTTGCATTCCTGCCAATCTGTCCCCAAATGGGTTAAAATAGAAACTCAGAGTGACCACAGCATAGGTGGGATTCTGGGGAAGCATGTGTAGACACTTGTGGGTGGGGGACTGAGAGGTCTGACACTGATTTCAGGATCTAGGGCAGCTGGGAGTCGGTCTGCCACATGCTGAAAAAGGGTGCCAGATGAGATCTGAACCCGAGAGTGTGCTCTTTAGTTCCAGAACTAGAAACAGTGATGAGACTCTACTGAGACAGAGTTGGCTTGGAAGCACGTGGGACCCAACAAGTGGGTTTACTTGCAACAGACTGCTGACCATACAGAAGAGTAGTGGGTCAGGTTGTGACAAGTATCATATAAACATTTCTTTTAAACGAGATAAGAAATAGGAATAATCTAAAAGTATCCCTTTAGATCAGAGCCACCTTAACTGTGGGATGTGGATGAAAGTATAAAATGATTAATACAACTATTTAATTGAAAGGATGAGGGACTTTGCACTCCTCTCTCAGCTTGAGCTACTTACCAGCATTCCAGCATTTTCTGTGCCTGAATCTTCTTCTCTGTGCTAGCTGAGTGAAACTGGGTTATTTCTGCTCTGCTGAATCCCAGCTCATTAGCAACAATTGTCCACTCAAAACCCAGCTGCTTACCCAGTTCTTGTACTGATTTCAGGTTAATCACAGCATCCTAGTAGTCAGATAAATTCATATTGTTTAACTTATTGAAAAGAATGTTATGACATAAAGAGAAATGTAAAACACTACACTTAGGAAGAAAAAAATCAAATGCAAAACTGAAAAATTAGGAAAACTAGCTAGTGGGTAGTAATGCTGAAAATGATTTGGGGGGTATAATGGATCACAAATTGAACGAGTCAACAATGTGATGCAGTTGTGAAAAAAGCTAATATTCTAGCATATATTAACAGGAGTGTCATATGGAAGACATGTGAGGTAACTGTCCCACACTACTTGGCAGTGGTGAGGTTGATTTTGTATGTTTCTTTTTAGAATGCAAGTTCTTTATTAGGGCAGGGGCTGTTTCTTCATATCTTTACAGCACCTAGTCCACTTTGGATGCTATTATATATATATATATATATATATTTTGTGACAGACCCAAACCAGTGGGGTACAAGAGTCTGGTCCTATTTGGTATCCAGGAAGTGGGCGGGCAAAGCCCACCCACTGCTAAAGGACCTCCCCCCAGCCTAAGGGGAGGATCCACAGGTCTGGGATACCAACTAATTACGTGGGACAACCAATGAAAAAAAAAACAGGACCGGGAGTGAGGTCATAGGGCTAAACGAAGGGAACCTGATGGGGACACCGAGCAGAGAACCCCAGATAATGCCCAGTACAGGAGTCTGGTCGAGGGCAAATATACTGGTCACTGGATGAGTAGTTTTCTGTTCCCTGAGTCACCAGAGTAGGGGCTGCACTAGAGTAATCATGAACCTGCTAGAACCAATTAAGGCAGACAGGCTGATTAGAACACCTGCAGCCAATCAAGGCAGGCTAATCAGGGCACCTGGGTTTAAAAAGGAGCTCACTCCAGTCAGGTGAGGGGGAGCCAGAGGAGAAGAAGTGCATGTGAGGTGCTGGGAGCAAGGAACTGAGACTTGTTGGAGGACTAAGGAGTACAAGCATTATCAGACACCAGAAGGAAGGTCCTCTGGTGAGGATAAAGAAGGTGTTTGGACAAGGCTATGGGGAAGTAGCCATCATGCAGCTGTTACAGGAGGTACTATAGACAGCTGCAATCCACAGGGCCCTGGGCTGGAACCTGGAGTAGAGGGTGGGGCTGGGTTCCCCCCTAACCTTCCCAACTCCTGATCAGACATGGGAGAAGTTGACCCAGACTGTAAGCAAGATCACTGAAGTGAGCAAATCTGGCAATATTTGCAGGACCCACCAAGGTAGAGGAGGAACTTTGTGTCTGTCTCTCTCTCTCATCGAGCTGGGAGGGACCTTGAAAGGTCATTGAGTCCAGCCCCCTGCCTTCACTAGCAGAACCAAGTACTGGTTTTGCCCTAGATCTGTAAGTGGCCCCCTCAAGAACTGAACTCCCAACCCTGGGTTTAGCAGGCCAATGCTCAAACCACTGAGCTATTCCCCCACCCATTTTATAATTTAATTTATTTATAATATAAGTAAATAACTTTGTTTAGTATTGAGCATCCTGTTTCTACTTACCACAGGCAATTTTACTAAGAGAATTAAAAACTGTTATTTAATACATATTAATGTTATCTTAATTAGTTTGAGACAAATATGTTCTTCAGGCACTAGTAATGCTTTCTTAGGGTATGGCTACACTTACAAATCTGCAGCGCTGGTAGTTGCAGCGCTGGTCGTCCAGCTGTGCAGGGCCAGCGCTGGTGTGTGGCCACACTCACAGCTACCAGCGCTGCAGTGTGGCCACATTTGTAGCATTTGCAGCGCTGTTGGGAGTGATGAATTATGGGCAGCTATCCCAGCATTCAAGTGGCAGCAACGTGCTTTTCAAAAGAGGGGGGTGTGGAGCAGTGTGACAGGGACGGGGGGGGGGGAGAGAGAGAGAGTGGATTTTTGGAACCGACACTGGGCAAAATCAGAAAATTTTCCCACCCCCTTACTGTTAACTGCAAACAACCTGCATCCAACATACTCTTTCCCCCCTCTGCCCCCTCCCCCTGTTTCTCTCAAGCAAAGCAAACACTCAACCCCTGCAGGGGTTATCTCATTTCATTGTTGACAGTAGTTACAAATTAATGACAGCAAACAGGAGCTATGTTTGAAGCAGCTCCCGGTGCCGGGCACGGAGCCCGGAGCTCCGAATTGACAACAAAACAAAGAGAGGCTGCATAACAAAACAAAGGGAATAATTTAGTTAAAAGCATTCTGGGATACTCCTTATACCCTGGAGGCCAATAACAGCGCTGGTGAGTGTCCACACTTGATGACCAGCGCTGCAGAACCAGCGCTGCAACCCTTATACCCCAAGCAGACCTGGGTGTACGGCCAGCGCTGCAGCCAGGGAGTTGCAGCGCTGGTTGTGCCCTGCAGGTGTGGACAGGGTGTAATTGCAGCGCTGGAAAGCCTCTACCAGCGCTGCAACTTGCAAGTGTAGCCAAGCCCTTAGTCACCAAGATCCTTCTCAATTTACCTGTTTGACCCCATCACCATAGTGACTAGCATCCAAGGTACAATTTTCCATTTCTAGGAGCCATAACTGCATGAATATGGATAGACAGATATAACCTTTTAAGCATTTTTATCTTAAAATTAGTGGCTGAAAGATTAACGGCTTCTCTGAAACACTTTGGGAGAACATTCCATATGACAAAAACAAAAATAAAAAGACCCCTTTCTCTGAAGATTAAGAGTACATTTTGTTTACCTCTTGGGCTTTATTTGGCATTTTTAATGTAGATTCCTCTTGAACATCTGGCAAAACTTCTTTACTTTCTAGGTAGCAGCTATCGTCAGGATGGCAATGAGAAAGATAAGTATTTTCAGATAGATGTAATGCAATAGTATTTTTCACAGCAATTATATTTCACAAATTACTTTCCAAAAGTATCAATACAATAGTTATTACGTGTCTATGGCATTTACTGTTTAAACAGCATCAGCTCCTCTAACTGCCCTGGAAAAGCCAAGAGATGCAAATGAGCAGTAGATAATACCCCACAGGTCCTGTTACAAAGGGGTGTCAATGCTTCTGGCTTTCTTTACTGCTGTTGAAATCCAGGTCTGTCCTGAACTGTGATGGGGAAAATCAAGGCTAATGCACTGTGGAGGAGGCCATGGTGTCAAAACCTAAAAGTGCCTTCATGCAGGCTACTGGGCCATTTGATGGCTCAGGGATACTTTTCAGGTGAAAGTTGATCAGCTGTTCACTCCATCAGATCTGGGCAGGAAATAAGAGAGGGCAGAGTCCTTTTCTTGTGCCCACGTTTCCTGACCTTTCTGTTCCACAACCTCTTTATAGTTCTAATGGACAATGTGATTTTCTGAGCCAGGTTCCCCAATATTTCATTGATACTAAATGCTTGAAATGATACATGGAAATTAAAACCAAAACAAACACTGCTGTCCACATACTGATGCATGTACAGATTAGAGCCCAGTATGAAGCCAACATGAACATGTAATATGACTATACATATTATGCACATTCCCTATTTTTGGTTGTATGTGAACAGGCACCTTTCCCACTTTGTTCTGCATGCTATATGGAGTCCAAACTCGCCTTTCCCGGGGTTTGGCTTTACTGAGAGAAATCAATTAAAAATAAGATCACAAAGTCCTGCTTAAGCTGTCTTCCCTTAGGACTTCTCAGCCCACTCCCTAGAACCTCTGTTCCACAGAGTCACTCCCATTTCCCTTGTATCTATGTTGGAATAATGAGGCATATGCCTCAATGACTCAGCTTTCTCAGCAGGGTCAACACATGCTAACAGGATGAGGATGTTTTAGGTGAATGCTGCCAGTTTATTACTGTGTGCATATAGGAAGCATAGTTTTGAAAGTGTAGCTCCTCGCACACAGCTTTTCTCTGTGGTTTACACTCCAGCAGGCAGAGGCAGAACACTTCTTTCAGTAGGTTGAGAATTCATAAAGGGAATCTTTCATGAGGATATGTTATCCTGAGCCTTTGGCTGATGTGTAGGGTATTCCCATGTCCACATTTTAATGAAACATGAATTTTAATCATTCTGATCCTATTTCCTTCTTCCTCTGACTTCTAGAATGGGACAATATTCCTTTTGTAGCCTAGCAACGTATTCCTAAATGAAACTGCAGGAATCACCGTAAGACATGCTAAAATCTATGACTTTTCATGTGTCTAAGTATGACAGTACTTTCACAGCTTTGCTAAATTTGCTAAACATACATTTCTTATGTGCATGGCTTAAACATAAGTTTAGGAAGAAATACTAGAAAAACCATTAAGCATAACAAAGTTATGGGCAAGACGGTGAAAATAGTTTGTTTTTTTCTAGACCAGTAGAGAAAGATCAGTCTTAATAAAAATTCAGCCTTCATTTAGTCATTTGTAAAATGTATCAGCAAAGTTCTCAGTGATCCTGCAGCTATGAATCAGTCACTTGGAAAACCAAGAAGTTCTTCTTATACGCATATTACAAAAATGAAGCTTGTTTCTTTGACTTAAGTCTGTTAATCAGTGTCTTTAGTATTTTTAGGATTATGAATGTTTCCTGAAGTAGAAATAAATACAGCTAATTCCCAGAAATAACCTTCCCCCAATGATGATAAACCAAATTTCATAACCAGCAAAACTGTTTGCTTGGCCATTACCTTATTTTTTCTGTCCTCCTTATGCAGCTGAGCAGGTGGCTCTGCTTTCTGTAAAAGAAATTCCCAAACAAGTTTACTACAGGATTTTCTTGTTCAAAGAAACTTGATAAAAATATTTGCTTGTATTACTCATCTTTTTAAAAATCTTAACCTTAATGTTTCTGAGTTGTTTCTCATCCAGAAGATCAACAACTGTGAAGACCACTTTATGATAATCTGCTACATGGAAAAACATCCTTTCCAATATATACTTTGGATGTTGCTAAGTAGTAACTACAACAAACCCCAACTGCATTCTGTTAAAAATTTAAAAATTAACAATTTTAACCCAAGGCCATTTGTTACTCATGACTGGTGCACTGGGTAAAGCAATTTCCACTAACTGCTGAGTGCACTACTGAAGATGCTCAGATACTATGGTGATGAACATGGTATAAGAACTTAGATAGAATAGAATTTCATATAAACAGTTCTGTAGTAACACACTTCTTTCAGTTTATATTTACCATTATCCTCTGTTTTTAATGGAAGATGTGTGTCTAAATTTCTTATGCTGCCTTAAAAATCTTTTAACAATATGAATAAGAGTATGGGCAATTGCTTACGTCTTAAGCTTTATTCAGCATTTTCAGGTCAGCTCCACTTCAGCAGCTGGCAATTTTCTGTACTTTGAATGGAGAAGTTATAAAATGAGATTGGTCAGTTGGCCTGGCAAATAATGATTTTTTTAAAAAACTAAACATGTAATTTCTAACAGTTCCCCATTGTTTATCAATTTTAACATCTGACTGCAAATAAACTGTAAAGCTGGCAAGTATAATTTTGGCAAAAAAACACCCCACACATTATTATAGAGACTATTTCTACATTGACAAGTACAAATTTGATACCAGTTTCATATCATTTTCTGGAAATTGTGAATGGCAACTACATGTGTCAAACTCCAATTTGTTGAGGTTACTACTTTAATTACAATACAATATTGCTTTATTTTGTACAGCAACTTTCATTCAAACTATATTCCAAAATGTTTTACACAGCTAGATTATATAATCAGACAGAAATAATACAATTCAAAAGTTAAATAGCAGGTAGAGGGAAAGAGGAATTATGAGGTAGATGCAAAGACAAAGAGTTCAAGATAGAAACATGGGAAGGCAGATGGCAGAAGCTATAAAGAAGGCTCTTGTACCAACAGTAATGATACTGTGTGAAAGGACATAGGGGCAGTGAGTCTAACAGAAGAAATGGGTAGGGGAGCAGATGGACTAAGACAGACCAGGTCCATGTCAGTTTTAAACATAAGGGTTCACATTTTGGGGTAAATCCCTAGTAACAAGGGGAGGGATAGCTCAGTGGTTTGAGCATTGGCCTGCTAAACCCAGGGTTGTGAGTTCAATCCTTGAGGGGGCCACTTAGGGATCTGGGGCAAAAATTGGTCCTGTTAGTGAAGGCAGGGGGCTGGACTTGATGACCTTTCAAAGTCCCTTCCAGCTCTAGGAGATAGGTAATAATTGGAGATATACCAAACTCCTATTGATTTTAGTGAACTTCAAAGACTAACAGCAATTAAGTTATTCTGGATTTATACCAGCGTAACTAACTGAGTAAAATTTGTCTCAAGGAGGGAAATTGTGAACTGGATCAGAGAGAACTTGAAGTCAATCCTGAAATGACTAGAAAATTGTTTGTAAATACATGTAATTTAGTTATGCTTCTTGTATTTATGAGTATATAGCAGGAGCATACTGCATATGCTGGAGTCTGAAGAGCTGGGAACTATAACAGTCAAGCTGAGAGGAAATGAAGGCATCAGTAGTAAGGACTGGGGTAAAGATGTACATGGGTATTGTGGCATATTTGGTGATGTATATATTTACACATATGGGAGATACTGGAGAAGACGATTCTAGGTCAAGGGTGACACTAATTATTTGAATAATGGTAGCAAAGGGGAGGTGCTTTGTTGAAAAAGGAAATAAAGGAGATTCTCCCTTCTTAGCATACAGATATTAAAAAGTGGTCCTTTAAAACAGACTTGAAGACTCGTGGGGTTAGTGAGGGGTTAAAGAAATTTTCATTAGTTTGAATCTAACTCAGGTTGCAACCAGAGGTAGACTTGACCAAAACCCTAAATCTGAACATTATAATTGGATTTGAGTTTTCAGGGCCATAATGTGTCAAATATAAACACTGAACACAACTACTGCTCAAAATGGAAAAGTGTGGATTTCAAACAAATTGCCGTGTTCAGACCTCAGGGTGTAGATTCAAGCTCCTGACAAGTAGTCACAAAGTGAAAAGTAGGTGGTCTCGGTGCAGTTCCTGGCAGGCAGGTTTCTACATCAAGCCAAACAACAAATAAATAAATAGTGTTATGTTAACATCTAAAGACCCCAACCAAGATCAGGCCCTATTGTACTAGGCACTGTATAAATATATAGTAAGACTTTCAGAGTAGGACCGTCTCTTATTGTCTAACTAGACTAAGCAGACAAAAGGTGAAAAGGGAAATAAAAATATAGTAGTGAAGTGACTTTCCCAAGGTCACCGAGCCAGACAGTAGCAGAGCCTGCGTCTGAAATCCCTGGGTCTGAATCCCATTCCAGTGCTGTGGACATTGGATCACAGCACCTTTCTCTTTCTCCAATAATCACTGCTGCACAATAGTGCTGATAGAGTGTATGACTCTGTACAAACCAAGGAAGATATGGTTCCTGCCCCAAGGAGCTTACAATCTAGGCAAACAATACAATTCAGATACAAAATGTACCAGAAGATGAGAAAGCTGATCGAGCAGAAAACACCACAGGTTTCTTTTTCAACAATAAAACATTTCTTTGTTTGACAAATTAATAGGACTTGCTAAAGAAGTGCAATTTAAAGAAGAATTAGAATACACAGAGCATAACTAGTTACCATAAAATCCCCTGGGGTGCTGAGTGCCAAAGGCATGAGAGCTTAGGAAATGAGGTGATCAGTGCATATGTAGTAAATATGCCTTGGAGTATCAGTATCCCTAGCTAATTCTTACGTGATCAGAAAATATTTAGTTTAGGTATGCAACAAGGAAATAGCTGCCCAAGTGCTGGAGCATGGTCCAAAAGCAACAATGCCTATTTAAATATGAAGCGTCTCAAGCTTTGCCAGAAGCTGGGAATGGGCAATAGGGAATGAATCACTTGATTGCCTGTTCTGTTCATTCCCTTTGGAGCACCTGGCATTGGCCACTGTTGGAAGACAGGATACTAGGCTAGATGGACCTCTGGTCTTACTCAGTATGGATGCTCTTATGTTTCTAGAGCCCAGATTACACTTTAAAAAGACATAATACCGACAATAATTATGAATGTGTTTTTTGGGAAGGAACTTAAATGATGCATTTCACATGAAGTGGAAAGTAGGTTTTAGAAATCACATTTACTATCATACAACTGTGCCTAATGAAAGCAGCCATACTGATCCTAATCCAACTTTACTGTGCCTCTCACCTCATGTTGGCTCAGTTTGTAAATTTTACTTCTTATGGAACAATGTGTAAATTTTTAATAAGTTATGGGCTAGAGGCTTTTCAACTCCCCTTCTTTAGTAGCCATTACATATAAAATCAGAACCACCAGGGAGAAAAGAGACTGTCAGTGGTGAATAAAGAAAACCTCTGATCCTTTTTAATACTAAAAAATAAGTGTTTGGATATTTTTTAAAAGATTTATCTATTAAACTCAGCATATTGCAATGTCTTTGATTTCTGGTTGCCTTTTTCAGGATCTCCTCAAGGAACAAAAGTTCTAACAATTTTAATTTCTCATTTTAAGTTTTTTTTTTTTTTTTTAAAACAACATATAGCTATAGTTAGGCATTTTTTATATAACCACACCAATTCAGGTGTCCTATGCCACTACCTGCACAGTACTTTTCCTTATTGATCATGTGAGCAAAGAATAAATGTAACCATTACTTGACCTATGACCACAAGGCCATTCAGAGCATCCTGAAAAGTTGCTCCTATGTGGGCTGGTCTCTGAGTGGACACTAAACAGCTCCTTGAAATTTCTCACAGCGTGGCAGGTACCACAATAAACACAATTGTCATGACAGGGCAACACAAGCAGCACACAGGGCCTGAATCTGTAATTATTTAATTCCTCTCTGCATCCACAGAAAATATCACAAAGCTCCAAAAATAGATATAGATAAATAAAATAAACAATTCTATTGTAATTCAGTCAATGTCCCCAATCCTGCACTCTTTAGGTTTGTCTATGCACCCCACAGTACAGACTATAAGGGTATGAACTGTAGCATGCACTAGCATGCTGCACTGTAACGCTGTGTGGATGCCGCTGACAAGAACTAAAAGGTACCTATGTTTGCATTAACATAGTCTTGTTTGAAAGAGGACTAAGTTAACGTGAATTGGGTATCTCCTAATTTGTGCCAGCAGCATTCACACAGGGAAGTGACAGCACAACATGCTAGTGCAGGGGTTCTCAAACTGGGGGTTGGGACCCCTTAGGGGGTCACGAGGTTATTACATGAGGGGTCACGAGCTTTTAGCCCCTACCCCAGATCCCGCTTTGCCTCCAGCATTTATAATGGTGTTAAATATATTAAAAAGTGTTTTTAATTTATGGGGGGGGTTGCACTCAGAGGCGGGCTGTGTGAAAGGGGTCACTGATACAAAAGTTTGAGAACCACTGTGCTAGTGCATGCTGCAATTCACACCCCCTGTAGGCTGAACTGCAGGGCCACAAAGACATTGCCTTTGCTCAAGTAAAACGCCCATTGATTCAATGGGCGTTTTGCCAGAGTACAGAAATGCAGGGGGCAAGCACTTATCAGGTACATCACATTGTATCTGGGCACTGAAATACTTCATAGCTTGTACACATGCTCTATAATTGACTGAGACCCTCTCTAACGAAGTACTCATGAGTTTAGAAGTGGCACCACTACACATTATGAACTCACACTAGCTCTTCATTAGAAAGTCCATGAGCACCCAGTAGATCAGAGTCAACAATTTGGGAAGCACTATGTATAGCCATCTTCTTTTACATCAGGAATGGTAATATACAAAAGCCAGTAGGTGAACACTTCATTCTCCCTGGACATTCTATAACAGATTTAAAAGTAACTATTCTTGAACAAAAAAACTTCAGAAACAGACTTCAAGGAGAAACAGCAGAACTAAAATTCATTTGCAAATTTAACACCATTAATTTGGGCTTGAATAGGGACTGGGGTGGCTGGCTCATTACAAAAGCAGCTTTGTCTCTCCTGGAATTTGACATCTCCTTATCTATTACTGGGAGTGGACTACATCCATCCTGATTGAATTTGCCCTGTCAACACTGGTTCTCCACTTGTGAGGTAACTCCCTTCTCTTCATGTGTAATTAATTATATAATGCCTGCATCTGTAACTTTCACTCCATGCATCTGAAGAAGTGAGGTTTTTTTACCCAAGAAAGCTTATGCCCAAATAAATCTAAGTCAAGTCTTTAAGGTGCCACTGTTTTTGTTTTTGAGGATACAGACTAACACAGCTACCCCATTACTCGACATCTTCCTTTGCAGTCCATGGACCTTTGATGATGCTAAACACAGACCACTCTATCATCTGAAAAAATGGATAACTCAATTTGTGAATTTTAGGACACTAACCTTAAGAAAGTGTTTAATCGTTTACATCATGGACTTCAAGCTGCAGCTTTCTGTTACAGCCCTGCAATCAACTATGTCCATCATCCTTCTGTTTTCCTCTCCTAACATACGTCCACACGTTGGGATCACTATACACTTGGGGCTTGGCTACACTTACAAGTTGCAGCGCTGGGAGTTACAGCGCTGGTCATGCAGCTGTGGAAGGGCCAGCGCTGGAGTGTGGCCACACTGACAGCTACCAGCGCTGCAGTGTGGCCACACTTGCAGCACTTTCCAGCGCTGTATTGAGAGGTGCATTGTGGGCAGCTATCCCACAGAGCACCTCGTCCCGTTTTGGCGCCGTTTTGGCGCTGAGTATTGTGGGAAGGGGAAGGAAGTGTGCGGGTCATTCCGCTTCCTGTTTGCCAGCGCCCCGTGGTGCATCGCTTCACATCCCAGCATTCACTCTTTCCAGCAGCGTTTGGCGCCATTGTGAGTGTCTTTCTGTTACTCTCTGTGTGAATCGCGATTTCTGTGGCAAATGGAGCCCGATCTGCTGAGGACTCTGCTGATGAGTGTCACCAGCACAACACGTTTGGCAGTCCAGCTATTCCTTCAGCTCCAAAGTGACAGTGAGGATTCCGACGATGATATCAATATGGATTTGCCTGCCGCGTGTGACACTAAAGTGCTTGCGGCATTTACGGAAATGCTCAGCACCGTTGAACGCCGCTTTTGGGCTCGGGAAACAAGCACTGAGTGGTGGGATCACATCGTCATGGAAGTCTGGGATGATGAGCAGTGGCTGCAGAACTTTCGTATGAGAAAAGCCACTTTCATGGGACTGTGTGCTGAGCTCGCCCCCACTCTGCGGCGCAAGGACACAAGATTGAGAGCTGCCCTGACGGTGGAAAAGCGAGTGGCTATTGCAATCTGGAAGCTGGCAACTCCAGACAGCTACCGGTCGGTCGGGAACCAGTTTGGTGTGGGAAAGTCGACCGTGGGAATCGTTTTGATGCAAGTTTGCAAGGCAATTAATCGCATCCTGCTAAGAAAGACCGTGACTCTGGGGAGCGTGCAGGACATTGTGGATGGCTTTGCACACATGGGTTTCCCTAACTGTGGAGGGGCGATAGATGGGACGCATATTCCTATTCTGGCCCCCCCCCACCTGGCATCAGAGTACGTTAATCGGAAGGGGTATTTCTCTATGGTTCTCCAGGCGCTTGTGGATCACCGCGGGCGTTTCATTGACATTTACACAGGCTGGCCTGGAAAGGTGCATGATGCACGCATCTTTCGGAACAGTGGCCTGTTCAGGAAGATGCAGGCAGGGACTTTTTTCCCAGACAGGAAGATCACAGTAGGGGATGTCGAAATGCCCACTGTGATCCTTGGAGACCCCGCGTACCCGTTACTGCCTTGGCTCATGAAACCCTATACAGGGAAGCTTGACAGGAGCAAGGACCGGTTCAACTACAGGCTGAGCCGGTGCAGAATGACTGTGGAGTGTGCTTTTGGGCGTTTAAAAGCCCGCTGGCGTTGCTTGTATGGGAAGCTAGACTTGGGGGAAAGCAGCATCCCCGCGGTTATATGCGCTTGCTGTACCCTCCATAATATTTGTGAAGGGAAGGGTGAAACATTCAGTGAGGCATGGACCACCGAGGTTCAAGTCCTGGAGGCTGAATATGCACAGCCAGAGAGCAGGGCTAATAGAGAGGCCCAGCACAGGGCTACAAGGATTAGGGATGCCTTGAGGGAAGAATTTGAGGCTGAAAGCCAACAATAATGTTTGCTGCCTTGCATGGGAGTGAATTGCACTGCTTACACTGTTATTCTATTATCCATAATAATATGATTTGTAGTGCCTCTTTCTTTACTGGGCTAAGGTATCTTTCACTATCTGCTATAATAAAGACTGTTTTCAAAGCCAAGAATTGTTTTATTGAAAAGAAAAAAACTTCCTTGACAGACAGACAGACACACAACATTTCATGAACACAAGAGGGCAGGGGTGTGGGTTGGTGAACTGTACAGTCACAAGTTTGCATATGCCCTGTCTGGATTGCTGTTTAATGAATCCTGCACTTCAGGGTTCATATACTGCATGGTGATGGGGGTTGAATGCAGAGGGTAAGGGTGGTGGTAGGTATCAGGGCTGGTTGGGGAACATACAGGTGTTGGAGGCAGCTGGTGGTGGTAAGAACCTGGATGCTGGGGAAAGGTGGTTTGAGCTGACATTGGGGCACAAGGCACAAAGGACGGGGCGGGTGGGGGAGTAGCACGGTAGTGCTCTGCTTGCATGGCAACGAGTGACTCTATAGACTCCGCTTGGCGCTCCAGGATGCTTAGCAGCCGCTCCGTGGTTTTCCTCTTGGCCACTGCATTTCTCTTGCGTGTCCTGCTTTCTTTCTCTCGCCAATCCTTCAAGTCCTTACTCTCTCGAGCAGACTGATTAAGAACAGTTTTCAGCATGTCTTCTTTGCTCTTTCGGGGATTTTTTCTCAAATTTTGAAGCCTCTGTGATGTTGAACATCTGGGCAGTCCAGTAGTCAAGGTCACTGTAGAAACAGAAATGACAACATTTAACACGGGCAGCATTGTATCCACTATCTCCAGACATGAATTGTTACACTGAGGGAGTGAGTTCTTATTTAAGCATTCTTTTACCCACACGCATAACACTACAGAAGCCACGACATGGTGAGTGAGCAGTGCTTATATGGGGAGAAGTGGGGCTTGGGTGATAGAGGGGAGCTGGTTGCTTCGGGTAATCTGGAGTGCTAGAGGGTTTGAGTGAAATGCAGATGCAGGGGTGATCTTATCTCCCTATCTCTTCACTAAAGAGTCTCCCAACATTTTTCACAGGACTTAATCCTGGAAGATGTTTCCCTACTGCGAGTCACTAGGGAACAGCGGGGGGCTCTTTTAGAGCAATGTGGATTCCGCCCGGGACCCTATGCGGCTTGCCTGTGTTCAGAAATGGTCCCCCCACCACTGGCAGAAGAGTGGCGCGGACGCGTCACCGTCACTGGGACAAGGGACACAGTGGCTCTGCCTATAAACCTGCGCAGGCATATTGCCCACGCTCTGGATGAAGCTTTTGCTGAGATAACTGAGGCAGATTACCGCGACGTGATAGACCACATCAACGGGCTATTCCACATCTAGAGGCTGGCATGCATGCATCCATAACCCCCCCTCCTCTCCAGAAACATTTCACCCAGAAAATAAAAGCCGCTTACCGGTAACACGCTCCTCTGCTTGTCCTTCTGCAACTGCTGGCTGCTGCGATTGGGTGCTTTCCTCCTGGCTTGAGAAGAGCTCCTGGCTGCATGCCTCCAGGGAATCTGCGGTTTCTTCCCCCATGCCAGGAGCTTCACTCGCGGTTTCCTCCCCCCCCCACGCCTCCGCCTCCGCCGCCTCCTCCTCCTGTCCCCCAGCCTGCTCAGAAGTGTCCATCGTTATCCTGGGATTGGCAGTGGGGTCACCCCCAAGTATCTCATCCATCTCCCTGTAAAAACGGCAGGTCGTGGGAGCAGCTCCGGATCGTCGATTCCCCTCTCGGGCTTTGTAATAGGCACTCCGCAGCTCTTTAATTTTCACCCTGCATTGTACTGCGTCCCGATCATGGCCCCGATCCAGCATGGCCCTTGATATCTGCTCAAAGATATCGTAATTCCTACGGCCGGAGCGCAGCTGTGCCTGAACAGATGCCTCACCCCAAACACTGATGAGGTCCTGCAATTCACCAGTGCTCCATGCTGGGGCTCGTTTGCCGCGTGGAGGCATGGTCACCTGTAACTGATTAAAACTGATTGCACTCCACACCTGGCTGCAGCAAACAGGAAGGAGATTTTTAAATTTCCCGGGGCATTTACAGGGCGGGTCACCTGAGCCAAGAGCAGTAGAGTGCAAACTGATGTGCAGAGTGGCTGAACAGGAATTCTGGGATACCTCCTTATTCCCTGGAGGACAGGTAAAGCGCTGGTGAGTGTCCACACCTGCTGGGCAGCGCTGGATCACCAGCGCTGCACTCCTTATACCCCTGCCGGGATGGGTTTTCAGCCAGCGCTGCAACCAGGGAGTTGCAGCGCTGGTTGTGCCCTGCAAGTGTGGACGGGGTGTTGTTGCAGCGCTGGAAAGCCTCCACCAGCGCTGCAACTTGTAAGTGTAGCCAAGCCCTTGGTCTCTACCAGATTCTATGATCAGTAATCTGGCACTGTGTAGCTAGGCAGTGCACTCATCTGAACATTTCACACAAGCAACAGCCACTAAAATAGTGTCTTGCACTGGAGCATGACTCCGACTTTGAAGGACTTGTTCATGAAACTAGTGTGTGACCATTCCTGACTTACAAGGAAACAGACAAAGAAAATATGGAGAGAAGAAAGAAAATAAATGTGTAACTGGAGGAAAAATCATGGACACACAAATATATAGTAAAAAACACAATGGGGAAGATACCATAGAAAGAGGTGTGACACAGAGGTGGTACTTATCATGGTATCATGAAAAACAGATTAATCAGAACAAAGTTTGAATCTCTGTATACTTGCAATATATTTATCATGTATGTACAGTATTGCTTTCCATGAATCTAAGTTAGAACACTTGGCTGAGATGTTCAAAAGTTTCAAAACTCGCTTTTGTAATAAATGGGATGTGTGTGGCACACTCCCCTACCTTGGCTTTGAAAATCTCAAACTATGCTTGGAGTGGGTCGCACTTGCATCACCTTCAATTTTGTAATTAAATTAAATCAAAGCATATTTGCTGGAAGGCCACTCTGCTTATATCATATTGAGTCTTAATTCTACTTTCTAGTACATGGGTACCAGTGGACTGTCGCTTATCCACTCCTTGTGTTCACACACATGCTCTGTACCATATTTTTCCAAGTTATGCATTGATGTATTACCATATACCTAGGAGAGTATTCAAAATCTTATATATTATATTGTATTTTAAGTAGCACACATTGAGCAAACTGAAATCAGGTAACAGGGTTAAAATAAAAAATAAATGCATAAATTGTGCAATTATCCATCCAGAAAACAAAATATAATCACATTAACATAAAAATAAAACATTTATTACAATCCACATTCAATACATTTTTGAATAACTATAAATTCTTAATTTCTAACCAACATTTTCTTTAAAAAAGCTTGTTTAAAATAGTAACTTTTGACCCTCTCTCGTTTAAACAGCATCTAAAATGCTTTGTTAATTTATTACTGATTAGTTGGTCTTTGTCGTAAATTTCTAGATTTTCCATTTTCAAATTTTCTCTTTTTGAAGATCGGCATTTCTTCTGTCAGGTCTCCAAGGGAAGTGACTGTTTTTTCTTTAAATATCATTTTTGCATCCTCTGGAACCTGGAGTACTGGCAGAGGCAGATAGTCACTCTCTGTACTGGGAAGCTCTAAATCCACTTTTTCACTAGGAGAGGAGGTAAAAAAAACAAACAAAAAACTGCTGGATGACAAGAACAAGAATGGCACCATAGACGGCAGACAGCTCTTTTATTTTCATAGCGGCCAAACAAAATTGTTAGGAAATTTTATAACCCTGGCACAAGTTTACTTACCCATCCTCATCATGACCATGATAATCTGGCATTAAAATAAATACTGTATTTGCCTTGGGTGGGCTGGCAAACAGCCAAATAGGGCCCCTATCCTGCAAACACTCAAGCATGTAAGCTTTTTGCTCATGTAAGTCCTATAATAGCCAATATTGCTACTCATGTGTAAAGTTAAGCAGGTGCTTAAGTGTTTGCAGGGTCAACATCTAAGGGAACAATCTTTTGGTATATGATTAGGGAGTTTTGCCAAAGCACACAGGATCAGGTCACATGAGCTTGACTTTGAACAGGGCCTAAGCAGCTAAACCCACCACTGAAGTCAACCAGAGCTGCAGGTAGCCAGCAGTCTTCACTATAAGACCTTAAACCTAACAACTAAGAAATATAAGGGTTGAGTTGCAATCATCAGCTGCCACTGTTTCTGTATTGTTCCACACAGTTCCAGCTTTTCCCACTAAATGGTAAGCCCTTGGAGGCAAAAAATCTGTAAATTGTTTGGTACAGCTTTCCTGCTGTGCAGCCTCAAAGATGCTACATCCATAATAAATCAGGCTATGGTTTAGTCCTGGGTATTTTTAGTAAAAGTCGTGGACAGGTCATGGGCAATAAACAAAAATTCATGGCCCCTGACCTGTCTATGACTTGTACTATATACCCCTGACTAAATCTTAGCTAGGGTGCGGGGTGAGGGGATGCTTCTCTGGTGGGTAGCGGTGGGCCGCTGCTCCGAGGGGAGGGGCGGTTGCTCTGGGGTGGAGGGCCCGGGGTTCAGCAGCACCAACTGCTGGGGGCCACTGAGCAGCAGCAGCTCTGGCTGCCCCTGGGGCCGCCCACCTGTCACTGCTCCTGTTGCTCCCAGGACCGCTGCTCAGGTGCTCCCCAGGGCCAGCTGCACAGGCCAGTGCTAAGGTGGTCCCTGGGCCAGCTGCCTGGGCCACCCAAGCAGCAGCCAGTGCTGCTGGCCATGGGGCTGTTGCGGCTGGCGGTGGAGCCACTTCAGCAGTGGCTGATGTGGCTGTCCCCAGGACCGCCTGAGCAGCTGGCCCCCAGGTCAGCCACACTGGCCACTGCAGAAGTCACGTCACATCACCTAACTGAATAAATGAATGTCATTATATTCAAAAAAAAATAAATTAAAAGATTCACTTTATTCCATGGGCTCTGTCATAACGGGGTTAAAAAGAACTTTTGAAGTAATTTTGCTCAGATCCATTAATTGGATTGAGAGTTAATGAAGAAAGGAGGGAAATACAGAATATTTTGTACCTGCTTTAGACTAACCTCCACCATCCTAAAAGCCTGTGCCCCTGAAGACTGATATATTCTAACACAGTGGTTTAGCCTCATATATTCACACCCTACACACTATTATAATAATCTTTGTACAAAATACATCTTGTGAGGCATAATTTGAAAACGAATAACTCACTGGTCAATAATATCATGGTGAAATGTATGTAGCAACATTATATATAAAGTTATGAAATATCCCTGTATGATGTTTTTCACATATGTTCAAAACCACACAGTCCTGCCTAGGCACAAGTATACCAAATACAGAAATGTGTGTTGACCTCAATTTACGTATAAGTAGTAAACAGGATCCTCGAGACAGTAGGGAGAAGAGATGGCAGGAGGCAAAACAAATTTGCATTTCACCAAACACGTGAGAAGAAAGAGCCTGGAGCCTCCTTTACCACCAGACTCCATCTTGCCTTCTTTGCATAACTTGAAGTTTGAATAACTTCGCTTTGAGTAATAACCATCATAAGAATCCACTTCAAAGTTTAACTGCATTATAAAAGAAAGGGGCAGAAAAAACCAAGCTATCTTTCTCTTAACTAAGAAGACAAAGGAACCAGCCCTTTGGCTTTGGGGGGAGATCCTGACCTGGGAATTTGGTCAGCCCGATTGCTGGGAAAATGTGGTAAAGATTTTGCCTTGAACCAAGTCTAGCTAAGAGAAAGCGTTTTGTCTATTTCTCTTGTAACCATTTTAAACTTTAATACCATATATTTGTACTCACTTAAAATCTCTCTCTCTCTGTAGTTAAATGAACTTGTTTTATTTTTAATCTAAACTAATCCTGTGCTCTGTTTAAACTGAATGTTTGGTAACTCCAGGTAAAGTAGCAAACTGTTGAATATTGACCATTTACAGGGACAATGGACCTTTATATCAGAACTGTCCAGAAAATGGCTGAAAAGTGCAGAACTCAGGTTTTTGGGAAAATTCGGAACAGAGTGTGCTGGGTGGTGGAAGCCAGAGTGTCAGCAGAGTGTTGCTGACGGGCTGCTGGGGTCAGAGTTGCTGGGCCAGGGCTGCAGATAAACAGACACTCAGGGTGTGACCTGCATGCTGTTAGGTTGTTTGTGAGTGGTCCTGATTGGAAGCTGCAATAGCAAGGCATTGTGCGGTACCCAAGGTTGCAGGGCAGGCGGTGACACAACCCCTCACTGGGCTGGACTGCACCCCAGCATGTGACAATATATATAGTCATCACTTATATTACAACTGACTTTGGGAACTTTAAAAAAAAAACAAAAAACCCTTTAAAGTCCCTGAAATGAAGTTCATCTGTTCCCTGAATAGCTTATAATTGGTCTCTACCACTAGAGCCTTGCAAATCCACAGGTATCTGTTTTATATCCACAGACCATTTTGCGTATTGCAGCATGGATGCGGATACAAAATTTGTATCCGCACAAAGCTCTGTAGCATGCAAACACCCAAACGGAGCGGGTGTCACCCAGCCTGCAGGCTCCAGCTTGGCTCTCTGAATCATGCAGCACCATGCTGGGCATTCTGGCAGTTGTAGTCCCCAGCTTGCTTGGAGGGAGGAGGTAAACTACAGCTCCCAGAAGGGAGTGAGCCAAGTGCCGTTTTGAAGGTGTGGTTGTTCTTTAAACGAGCAGGCGGCAATGGCTGCGTGCATTGGAAAAATTGGAAAGAGTCCAGTGGAGGGCAACAAAAATGATTAGGGGGCTGGAGCACATAACTTATGAGGAGAGGCTGAGGGAACTGGGATTGTTTAGTCTGCAGAAGAGGAGGAGGAGGGGGGATTTGATAGCTGCTTTCAACTACCTGAAAGGGGGTTCCAAAGAGGGTGGATCTAGACTGTTCTCAGTGGTAGCAGATGACAGAACAAGGAGTAATGGTCTCAAGTTGCAGTGGCAGAGGTTTTGGTTGAATATTAGGAAAATCTTTTTCACTAGGAGTGTGGTGAAGCACTGGAATGGGTTACCTAGGGAGGTGGTGGAATCTCCATCCTTAGAGGTTTTTAAGGTTAGGCTTGACAAAGCCCTGTCTGGGATGATTTAGTTGGGAATTGGTCCTGCTTTGAGCAGGGGGTTGGACTAGATGACCTCCTGAGGTCCCTTCCAACCCTGATATTCTATGATTCTATGAAAATAATTAGAGCCGCTGCACAGGGACGGCAGCACCGCATAGAAGGATCCAGAATTGTAGCCTCCCTTCCCGGAGTGAGGAAGGAGGTATGGCAGGGGAGGAGCAGGCAGGAGGACAAGAGGTCTCTGAGGAGAAGTGGGGCTGGGGGGGTGGGGTGTTGGGGGTTTGACACAGCTCTGCGTCACTGTTGCACAGTGACCTGTGGAGCTTTTTAGAGCCCTGAAAATCCAGAGAAATATGCAGATATCCAAAGACAATTTTTGCGGCTCATGGATCGGACACAGATACACCTTTTTGTATCCGCACAGATCTCTATCTATCACTTTGTTTCTACAGTGGGTAAGCTAATGGCTCTAATTCTGATCAAGGCTCTGTGCTACCATAATCTAAATATTAATTAATGTTTGTGGGTTAAACTGAAAACCTCTCATGATAAGCCTAGCACCTCACTCCATGAATGGAAGATGTGACTGAGTCCTTCCTGTACTCAAAAGTCAACCCTCACCTCTGGAGTATGAGAGTGCCTTTTGTCATTGTTTTCCCCACTTCCATTATACTAGAACCATAGGTAACCCAGCTGGCACCTGGCAACCCACAAATGAATAAACATTTTGATTAGAATTTGCTAAATTGCCACCAAGACAAAGACGACTTGCATCGCAGCAGTTCTTGAAGAAAGGACAACGAAGGGCATGTCTTCCCCATGCAACTGAGCAAAGTCCCTTTTGTCCACAGCCAACCATCTTACATGAAAGAAATTAGGGAAAAGTGACAGCCTTAACTATACTGAGCTGAACAAATGATGTTATACTATGATTCTTAACTATGGAACATTGAATTTGTTATTATTATTTGCATTACTGTAGTGCTTAGGAGTCCTACTCATGGACCAGATCCCACTAGGTGTTGTGTAAACACTGAACAATAAGACGGTCCAATGATGGTACAATTTTGCATTTACCTAAGGATCCAAACTTCCTTATTAAATAACCCTTCTGAGACATGAAAGTGTTATCCCCATTTTACAGAGAGGGAAAATTAAGCACAAAGAGGTTTAGTGACTTGCCACAAGTTAACCAGCGAGTTTCGGGTAGAATCAGAAACGGAACCCAAGAGTCTTGACTCCCAATTGCCTTGCTCTAAGTACCAAATTCCCCTATTTTTGAGGATGACACAAGCAATTTGTAGCAACTAGTAAATATTTTTACTGCTAACAGTGAAAGATATTTTATACTAATAATAAGTGACTATTTTTACTCTAGTAAAATGCATTATTTTAATTAATTTATAAAAAGATCATACGGGAAACTCATAAACAATAACAGCTATCTGAAAAGATCAAGTTCCATTTCTAGCTGCCTGTAGAGAAACAACATGGGAAGGCTCTACCATGTCCTCCAATACATGAGACCACATGGTCATGTTTAATCTAATGAATGCGTAAGCAAGCAGAATACCTGATTTTACTAGATATGTAGCAATACATGGGGAGGATTTAGCCTATAAATTTTACATAGAGAGAGAGTTCAACAAGCATTATCTGCTTCTCGGATCAAATATTACTGAATTTTTAGAAAAATATATACAGGGCCAAATTTTTAAAGGTGAAAAAATGGTATGCATGTCAGTTTGCATTCACATCCAGAATGGGGCCTACAAAACTACACTTAAAAATCTGGCCCATGGCATCTGAACGCTAAATCCATTGAAAACAACCATCCCCAGCAATTTATGAAGTTTACCCTGTGATTATAATGAACTTCAGCATTAAAAAAGAATGAAAACTACTTTTTAAATACTCATCATGGGTAAAAGCCTTAAATCTTTACCCAGACTAAACTCCCATGACTTGAGTATAAAATATTACCTGAGTGAGGAATGCAGGTTTAGGGCCTATATATAGGGCCTCTGGAACAGCAAGGTGATAGACATCTTATAAATACTTATGATAAATGGATACTTACTATGGGTCTTCCTTTTCTGTAACTGCCTCCCAGTTTCCATAAGGGTTTGTCTTTTTAGATACATTATGGGAGGTAACTTGTGGAACTGATGGGGCCTCATCCTGAGCAAAATCAGTTTCTTGTTTAACTTCCTGCCACTCTCCATAAGGGCTTATCTTTTTAACTCTGGGAGGCTTCTCTTCCTCTGTTTCTTCATCGCTGTCTCTTTTCATCTAAGGAAGAAAAAAAAAACCACACCTTCAGCAAAAATGCCTAAATGAAACAACAGAATATTGTTCTTTTTCACATCTATTATTTATACTTTTCAACCAAGGAAAACCAAAAGAAATAAAGAAACAATATTTTAGTAGAATTTTACTACTTTTCTCCACAAGCTTCTTACTCCACTCAGAAAGAGACAATCATTCAATAGACGCATAAGAGGAACAATCATTAGAACAAGCTATAGTTAAAAGGTCCCATCTCACAGAGCTGAAAATGAGTGGAGTACCACATACACATTTACAAAACAAAGCTCTATCATATATATTTAACTTTTAATTATTTTTTTAATTAAATGTTCTTTGCACACTTTCTTATGGATAACATTTGGCAGAACTTTGACTAGTTTTGTATACAGTGTGGAAGAAAATCAGAATAATACCTTAAAGCACTTGTATCTGGGTATTTTCACATTTTAAATGAAAACACTATCTTTGGAAGCCCAAGTTACTGTTTCTGGACTCAAAATAAAAGGCACTGGAAAAATTTTATCTACCCATACCTAAAGTTACAGCCTTTATTGTGAACTTTAATATGAAGACATAGTATCTAGTTTTGACACTACTTTTATCCTACCATTGGTCTTGATGGAAAATTAATAGGAAAGCCTGTAAGCGTCAAATTTTCAGACAACATCCATGATCTTGTGGTGTTCCACTGTAAGCAGATACCTTTGAAGAATATGGGCCAAAAATTATAGCCACATATTGAAGTCAATATCAATCTGAGCATCATCTAATGGGGATGTCAATGCCCTTCCTTGGAAACCATGAGCACCTCTAGCTACATCCAAGCCACCCATATTGAAGAATCTGTCTTCCATGGTGTAACAGTGCTGCTGATATGCCTATAGATTAACAGTTATTTATTTTGCTTTTCAAGCACTATAAAGTGCTAATTCTTGTCAACGTCAATAAGGTTTAACCTAACTACAATCAATATAGCCACCCAGAAAGATGAAATCACGTTATTCTGGAACATTAATATTGTACATAAAGTAAATCTGATGGAAAAAACTTACCTTTAAGTTTGTTTCTGGCTTTTGTACTTCACTTTTATTACCATCCTTCTCAGCATCTGATTCAGATCCCTTTGAATCTGCTGTTGTGTGTTCTTCAGGATGATTGCCATCTTTATTGCTCTCATACGAAGATGAAACAAAACCATCAGGCTTCTCCCATGTTGACACTGTTCAACATATTTGGACAGTCACATTATTCATGTTTTAATTCTGGCCTTATATCAGTTCCACTTTGACAACATTAGCCTTAAGGAGTACCATGTGCTCCATGTGAAAAATACAGTAAAGAATTTAGCATAAGCCCTTCCACTTTTCTTTTTTTCTCATGTTTTCTTTCTAAACTTGTCAAAATTACTTTTTCAATATTTTATTTTTAAACACAAGTTTCATGACAGTTCCACTCTTCTTATGACAAGACTTGCTGTATCCTGTCCTCTACTATGCATTTGATCTTTTCTTTAAAGTAGAAATACTTCAATTAAACCTGTCCAACCTACTATACATTATTTACTTTTCATACCATTATTTCTTTTTTCAGATTGGATAATTTAACTATAACAACCCTAAAATGGATTAGGATTCTTTGGCATGTAACTGTGAATATAATTAACACAGCTATAACCCACACTGTTCCACACTACAAAAATACCTTTGACCATGCATTTGCCATCTCTTGCACTGATTACTCTAACATATTCCGATATGGTGTCCCAGCCCTCCGCACAGATTTTAAAGCCAGCATCCCTATTTACAGACTGAAAGTCTATCAGTTTCCTCAGTGCTAGTTGACTCAGCAGAATACAGTAGAACTAAGGCTCTTTAATTAAAAAGCAGTGTTTACATATCCAAACCTGGTTTACTGGAAGTCTCTCAAACAGCTGAGGGACATGACCTTATCTTGAATTAAACAATGATGTTCCACTAAACTTGTTGAGTGAGATGGTGTGATGGATGTATCCATATATTGAAAATGCCAATGCCATTACTTAATTGCCTTAAATGCACTGCTTTTAATAAAATGTTCCACTATTAAGTTAAAAACCAAGTAATTTCCAGAATTCATTTGAAGAGTCAGCAATTAGCTGAAGAGTTTGCATAGACAGATTCTATTTGACTAGCCAAATCAGTTTTATAACACTGGAAAGCACACTGACTCTCAAAAAATTATTTTAAAGGAACACTCAAATTAATAAAAACTATCATACTTTTGACATTTTCATATTTTAGATATATTATTAATTAAAAACATTTAACAAATGCACTTCTAAGATTTATTATCTTCAAAGAGCAAAAGCTTTCTTATTTAGGTGTGTTGTAGTGACATCTGGTGGCCTTCAAAGCTCTTAACAACAAAACAGACTTTTGCTGAAAATTGTCTCTTCTTTAGAACACAGGGTTTACTAAGAGGACATGTACTCCAACAGAGTTAAATTGCACTGAAAATTAAAACCACAAATATTTGTCTGGTGGTCACAATGACTGGTAACTCAAAATCCAACAGGTATAAAATAATACCAAGAAAAATAGTTACAAAGAAGTTGTTCATGCAGGTTACACATCTATGTGGAACTGTCAAAAGCAACAAAACACAAATGATAAAATACAAACTGGAGTTTAAAAGAGAGCACTGACAAATGACCTGCAAACAAATCTACAAAAAACCCAAACCAAAACCCATTTTTTGCATATTTATGCTACATATGCTGAGAAGAGTTATTTTTCTGCTTCCCTAGAAATATCAAGACTGCCAAGTCTGATTTTCCCTGCTTTTTTCTGGAGAACATGTCAGTAGTCTCAGATGTTGTCTATTCTATGCTCTGAAGACTTAAGTGAAGAGCAGGTTCTTTAATCATTTAGAAAGAATTTATTTCTCCAAAATGTTGATTAGTTGTTACAGTTGAATAGGTGTTAACAAAAAACAAATGAAAAGCAAAGAGTTTTTACAAGAAATTGACCAAAATCACTTTCCTTTTCAGTAGCTTAACTTTCATTCTTTTGGCATTATTTCACTAGTTCTCCACCCTAGAATCTTTTCAAGCCTAGACAAATGCTGAATTTCTAATATGGATGAAAAACAACAACAAATAAAGAAATAAAGCCATTCTTTCAAGTCTTCTTCATACATCATAACGAATCAAAAGAGGGACACAGCTCAATTTTTTTGCAGGAGAAGAGGGTTTTTAAGTTAGATTGCTTAAACCTCTTTGTTTCCAGGTATTTAACTCAAAATTCTGAAACCCAAGGAAAAAAGTTCTCTGTTAAAGATTCAAACCAACATAGGCGCTGGAGCACTCACAGGGAAAAAATGGCGGCTTCTGAGCACCCACCTGCAGCCGCCCTATCAGCTTTTCCCCACCTCCACAGAGCACCTCTCCCTCCCCAAGTGCCTCCCACCCACCACAAACAGCTGTTTTGCTGCATGAAGGCAGGAGGCTCTGGAGGGAAGAGGGGAAGAGTGAGGACATGGCATGCTCGGGGGAGGGTGCAGAACTGGGTGGGAAGAGGTGAGGCGGGGATGGGGCGGAGTTGGGGTGAGGTCTGGGACAGAGCCGGGGGTTGAGCACCCCCCGGCACTTTGTAAAGTCAGCAACTAGCGCTGTCAATTAATCGCAGTTAACGTCTGTGATTAACTGAAAGCAAAATTCATGAGTTAATTCTTTTAATGCGTTAATCACATGCCTGTGAGCGGGGCAGAAGGCATCACCGGGTGCGGAGGGGGCGCTAAGCCTCAGCCGGCAGCTCCATGGACAGCAGAAGGGCTGAAGTAGCTCCAGCCTGCAGCTTCCCCGACGGCAAGGGGGCTGGAGTCCTGTGCCCCGACCCCGACAACAGCTGAAGTTCTGAGCCCCAAACTGGGCTGAAGCCCTGCGCCGTGCCCTGAGAGGGGCTGAAGCGCTGAGACCCACGGGGGTTGAAGTCCTGAGCCCTTGCCCCCAGAGGGGCTGAAGCCCTGAGCAGGGCTGTAGCCCAGAGCCCCCAGCCCTAACCCTATATTTGAAAGTATAGAAAACCCCCAACATTTAAATAAATGGTATTCTAATATTGTTTAACAGTGCAATTAAAACTGCTATTGGCGTATTGTGGCACTAAGGAATTTGAGAGTTTTCAGGAGATGGGGTAGTTTTTGATTAGCCCCTCGCCCTCTTGGTAGTATTCCTCTTTTGGGATAGGGGACTGGCCATCCCATTTCGGATTCCCGGGTGATAGGTGATAATTAAATTGATCTGAGAGAAAAATAATGCCCACCTGAGCTATCTTTGGTTCAAGGCTTGAGCCTTCCACAGATATTCAAGGTTCTTAAGGTCGGAAAAGACTTGCACTGGGTGTCGGGCTCCCTCAAGGTGATGGTGCCAGAATTCCAAGACTAATTTAATTGTGAGTAGTTCCTTATCTATTATCTTATCATTTCATTCTTCAGGGGGTGAGTTTTCAGGAGTAGTTGGTGCAGGGGTGCAACACGTGCTATGGAGCATGCCTCTGAGACAGTATGGCCTCGATGGTTACATTGGAGACATGGCTTCCACTATGAATGCCTGGGCCAAGTCTGGGTGTGCTAGAAGCAGAGCAGTGGTGAAAGTAGCCTTGAGCTGTTCAAAAGCATGGCGAGCTTCACGTGTCCAAACAAATTTGATGGCCTTGCAGAATAGGTTGGTTATTGGGGCTATTTACCTTGAGAAACCTGTAATGAACAATTGGCAAAATTTGCAAAGCCCAGAAGAACTGTAACTTCCAGAGGGAATAGGGCACTGCCCAGTTGCGGATGGCCTTTACCTTCTGGGAGTCCATCTTGACTCCTTCTGGGGAAGGACTGGTCAAAGGTACATTTTTCCAGTTTCACAAAAAGGCCAGGCTTCTGTAGTCTTTTCAGGATGGAATGAATGTGGTAACAAATCTGTTTAGGATTATCTGAAAACACTAGTATGTTATTGAGATGGATGATTACATACTGGTCCAGTATGTCTTGAAATATGTTGTTCATGAAGTGTTGAAAGGTTGCAGGAGCATTTGTCAGCCCAAATGGCATTACTAAATATCTGAAGTGCCCATAGCGGGGTTTGAAAGGCAGTCTTCCATTCATCTCCTACCTTAATGCGCACTAGGTTGTAAGCATCCCAGCAGTTTGGTGAAAAATCTGGCAGACCACACATGATCTAGTAACTCTGATATTAAGGGTAGGGGATACTGGTTTTGGACCATCACCTGGTTTAGGGCCCGATAGTCTACAGAAAGGCTTAGCATTCCGTTTTTTTTCTTAATGAAAAGGACCAAAGCCCTTGCTGGGGAGGTGAAGTGCTGGATGAAGCCCTTGTCCAGGTTTTCTTGGACGCACACACGAAGGGCTGCCAGTTCTGGTTTGGACATCGCATAAATATGTCCATAAGGGACCTTTGCCCTAGGCTGCAGGTCTATGGGGCACTTGTAGTCCTGGTGCGCAGGTAGCGTGTCTACATTTTTCTTTTTAAAAAATGTCTGCATAATCCCAATACTCTTCAGGGAGATGGGGACTCAAGCTTGGGAGTGACTCCTTCCGGTTAGCAGCCACCATCTTGCGTTCCCCCACAGGTGCTGTTGTTTCCAAACGGGGATGGGAGGCTTGGAGCCAGCTGCACACAGGCAGACCTTTCAGCAGTATTCCGAGGGAAAGTGGACCCTTTTTTCTCGCCAGGAGATGCAAGAGTCGTGCTGCTCCAGCCAGGTAATGCCAAGAATTAGGAGGCAGTGTAGAGAATGGATCATATTGAACTGTAGCACTTCCCAAAGGGCCAGGATTACAGCCTCTAGGGGTTCTGTTTCCTGCATTACCAGTCCTGAGGACAGGATGTAGAGGCAATAGATGGATACAAGGACTGATGTAGGCTTTAAACAGAGGGGGATTTGTCGTGATCAAGCAGCTTTAGCATCTATGATGTTATTGATAGCCCTGGAATCAATCAGGTTCCACTAAGGGGGAATCAGTTTGGCCTCATTCATGGTACGCAACTTTATTCACACTTGGAAGTGCTGGGAGGACCTGCTTGTCCTGGATCAAGTTTCTCTTGAGGGCTAGGGAGTAGTTCCAGAGCACAGAGCCCTGGTGGTGCCCAGGCTGCCTCTCCCCCACCATAGGGCCTGGGCTCACTCATTTCCCAATTCCTTGCGGGTTGAGGTCCACAATGGACAAGAGGCCATGACATGTCCGCGTGCTTTGCAATAAATGCACAGGTTACTGTGCGGTCATTGTTTCTTTTCTTCCAGGGTCAAACATCGGTGACCTAGATCAACCTACATCAGTTCACAGTTGGACCCTGGGGTTTCTGGCGTGGGGTGTGAGCAAAATAGTGGCAGGGTGCCCCATCTCTCTTCCTTTCATAGATTCATAGATTCTAGGACTGGAAGGGACCTCGCGAGGTCATCAAGTCCAGTCCCCTGCCCTCATGGCAGGACCAAATACTGTCTAGACCATCCCTGAAAGACATTTATCTAACCTACTCTTAAATATCTCCAGAGATGGAGAGTCCACAACCTCCCTAGGCAATTTATTCCAGTGTTTAACCACCCTGACAGTTAGGAACTTTTTCCTAATGTCCAACCTAAACCTCCCTTGCTGCAGTTTAAGCCCATTGCTTCTTGTTCTATCCATAGAGGTTAAGATGAACAAGTTATCACCCTTTCAGATACCTGAAAACTGCTATCATGTCCCCGCTCAGTCTTCTCTTTTCCAAACTAAACAAACCCAATTCTTTCAGCCTTCCTTCATAGGTCATGTTCTCTAAACCTTTAATCATTCTTGTTGCTCTCCTCTGGACCCTCTCCAATTTCTCCACATCTTTCTTGAAATACAGTGCCCAGAACTGGACACAATACTCCAGTTGAGGCCTAACCAGCGGAGAGTAGAGCGGAAGAATGACTTCTCGTGTCTTGCTCACAACACACCTGTTAATGCATCCCAGAATCATGTTTGCTTTTTTTCCCAACAGCATCACACTGTTGACTCATATTTAACTTGTGGTCCACTATAACCCCCTAGATCCCTTTCTGCCATACTCCTTCTTAGACAGTCTCTTCCCATTCTGTATGTGTGAAACTGACCGTTCCTTCCTAAGTGGAGCACTTTGCATTTGTCTTTATTAAACTTCATCCTGTTTACCTCAGACCATTTCTCCAATTTGTCCAGATCATTTCGCTCACACAGCCAGTTGTTGATGTGGAGAAAGAGGTCAGTAAAATCATCCAAGTGTGTTGGGGTCTCAAGGTGGGTTAGCTCATCCTTTACCACCTCACTAAGGCCACACCAAAAATGCAGAATTTGGGCTGCCTCATTCTACTCAATGTCAGCCATGAGGTGATGGAACTGGGCAGCATACGAGATAGCTGGCCCTTGCTCTTGCTGGAGCCTTTGTAGTGTGGCTTCTACTGGGCGAGTGTGATGAGGGTCATCAAACGTGCAGAAAATGCTCACAGGAAGGTGTTCCAGTCTGTTAGCACCTGGCTGTCCTGCTCCAGCATGGGGGAGGCCCAATCCAGGGCTTCTCCAGCTAGCAAACTGATCACTATGCCCACCCTGGCCTGGCCAGTGAAAAAAAGAGGAAATTGGCTCAGGCACCCCTTGACCCTCTGGTAGTTTCCATCAAAACATTTGGGTAGTGGTATTGCAGGACCCTGTTCAGAGGGCAGTGACCCAACCCAAGCCTGAGCACAGATCTCTCCTCCTGGGACTGTAGTAGCAGCTCGCGGAGTGTCTAATTTTCCACTAGGAGCTGTGCCACTTGGGAATGGAGCAGATGGTTCTTGGTTTGGAGTTGTACGACCCGCTCCTGCAGTTCTAGTACCCCATGGGGTCCAATGGGTGATGGTAGACTCGTCCCTTCCATATCCCTGTTAAGGGGCTCCTGCAAAGGGGGTCGGAAGCGGGTCTGGGAAAACTGTAAGGGACCAGGGCATAGGCAGTCTGCACTAGCAGTCACAGCGGGGCTGGTGTCCACACATCAGGGACAGTATTCAGTGAGCAGAGGTCGAAGGAATTGCTAAATCCGGGTTCAATAAGCAAGAACTGAGATCAGAGTCAGGCTGAGGTCAGAGACCAAGATCAGGGAAGTACCAGGCTAGAGTCAGGAGGCCAGAGTCAGAGTCAAGCTGAGGTCGGAGGCTGGAGATCGGGAGACGAGGTGAGATCAATTGCAACACGCCCAAATTTTGTGTTGTTGCCTAGACAATTTGCTAGGGCACCCCCCAGGGCTAACTAGGCTGCTCAGCCAATCAGAGAGTCGCATGGCACTGTCACTCTGGCTTCCTTGGGAGTATTTCCTACAGAGCCTATTCTCCACAATGCTCCCTAGCTGTGTCTCTCCATGGCCTCCCAATGGCACTGTGGGAATGTCAGCTGTTCCATGCTCTGCAGACCCAGGTTCTAGTCCCTGCATCCTTACAGTAAGGCACTCCATTATCCTGCATAAGGTGGGGCTCAGCT
The DNA here is from genome assembly GCF_020497125.1 of Mauremys mutica. NCBI lineage: Eukaryota > Metazoa > Chordata > Testudines > Geoemydidae > Mauremys > Mauremys mutica. The sequence goes on along the minus strand of NC_059072.1, from coordinate 301,127,182 downwards.
GCTCCCCAGTACTGTTTATATTATCACTTGCAGCCTGAACCTCATGAAGAGTCTGGTTTGGATGTATGTAGGCTGAAGGGGGAGCACATCCCCATGGCAAATCTTGCACACAGTTAATGCAGCATGATGCTGCATTATCTTTCCACTCTATCCTTCTCTCTGGACTTGGGGATTGCCTTTTAAGGTGGAGTTCTAAGAACAGCTTAATGGCTCAGGAGTCCCTGGCATTATGGCTTGATTGTAGCTATAATGCCTGAGAGCACAAAGGGACCCCACAGTTGAGACAAAAGCAGAGAATCTGCACATGGCCAGTCTTGTCCTACTATCAGTCCCAAAGATCAATAGTGTTTAGAGACAGAACAGTTGCCTGTTTTGAGGGTGTGTGCAGAAAGCTGCATTACGCAAAAAAAGCGATTAAGGAAAACTCTTAGAGGATCTCAGCAGTATCTCTCCCACTGGTATTTCTGTAGGAGGAAACAATCCAGGCTATTATTATTTGATCTTACTCTCATGTCAGATAATTATACATGTATGATCAATAATAAAATAACTGGTCAAATATCAAATTCAGTCCACTACTGAAGTAATGGGGAAATTGGTTCTCTTCCACTGGCTGGATTATTTTAAAATCTAAATCTTACTCTATAATTTCCCAAGTTGTATATATTCTATTTTAGGACATTTAAGCTTGCTAGAGAGAGTATGTAAAGTGTATCAGTGAAGACAGCCCACTCTCATTCCCCCCCTTACTTTTTTCTTAATCGCTAACTCTCCTCTGGCTCTTTCCCCTCACGTACAAACATGCTTCAGTCTCTTCTATCTTAAAAAAAAACCATCTTTGACCAGACTTGTCTCTCCAACTAATGCCCCATCTCCCTTCTTCTTTCATCTATAAGTTCATTGATAGGGTCCCTACCGAATTCATGGTCCCTTTTGGTCAATTTCATGATCATAGGATTTTAAAAATCATAAATTTCATGATTTTAGCTATTTAAATCTGAAATTTCACAGTGTTGTAATTGTAGGGGTCCTGACCCAAAGAGGAGTTGTGGAGAGGTCGCAAGGTTATTGTAGGGGGAGTTGCGGTACTGCTACCCTTACTTCTGTGCTGCTGCAGGCGGCGGCGCTACCTTCAAAATTAGCCAATGGAGAGTGGTAGCTGCTGACCAGGAGCCTAGCTATGAAGGCAGAGTTGCTTCCAGCAGCTCCGCAGAAGTAAGGATGGCATTGTATGGTATTATCACCCTTACTTCTGCGCTGCTGCTGGCAGGGCAATGCCTTCATAGCTGGGCATCCAGCCAACAGCTGCTGATATCCGGCCACTCACTGCTGAAGGCAGCGTAGAAGTAAGGGTGGCAATATCACGACCCCCTGCAACTCTCTTTTGGGTCAGGACTCCAATTGGAGAAATGCTGGTCTCCTCCCTGAAATCTGTATAGTATAGGGGAAAAGCACACAAAAGATCAGATTTCACTGGGGGAGACCAGATTTCAGTCTGTGATGCGTTTCTCATGGCTGTGAATTTGGGAGAGCCCTACTCATTGAACATGCTATCTGCAATCGCTGTCTCAAGCTCCTCTTCTCCAATTCCATCCTAGATCCTTGCCAGTCTGGCTTCTACCCCTTGACCTTTTGCTCTCGCCTCTTCCTAGCCAAATCTCAGAACCATACTCCATCCTCATCCTCCTTGACCTGTCAGACATCTTTAACAGTTTACCATGATCATCATCTTGAAACCTTGTTCTCCCTTGGCTTCCATGACTCTGTCCTCTCCTGGTTTTCTCCTACCTCTCTAATAATTCTTTTAGTGTGCTCTTTGGAGGATCCTCCTCATCAGCCCTCCAACTGTCTGTGGGGGTTCCACATGGCTCTGTCTTTGGTTCCCTTCTCTTCTCTATCTATACCTTATCTCTCAGTAATCTCATCCACACACACAAGTTCAGTACCATCTCTGTGTGGATGATTCACAGATCCTCCTCTCTACTCCAGACCTGTCCCTTTTGTCCAAACTAACATCTCAGTCAGTCTCTTTGACGTCTCCTCGTGGAGGTGTAGCCCAAGCTCAACATGGCTAAAACAGAGCTCTTAATCTTCACCTGCAAGCCCTTCCTCCGACTCCTTTCTCAATCACTGTGGACAACATCACCATCCCACCTGTCACTTGGGCCTAGGCATCATCTTCAACTGGGACCTCTCTCTAGATCCTCACATGAATGCTACATCTAAGTCTTTCAGATTCTTTCTACATAACATCTCTAAAATATGGCCTTTCCTATCCTTCTACACAGCTAACACTCTCGGCCTGGCTCTCATGATCTTGAGTCTCATCATTTACTCCATTGTTATATTTTCTGGCCTTGACAAACACAATCTTGTCTCACTGATATCTATTCAGAATGCTGCTGCAAAGATCATTTTCCTAGCCTGTTGCTTTGACCATGTCACCCCTCTCTTTGCATCCCTCTATTGTCTTCTCCTTCTCTATCAAATCAAAATTAGCTAATTTGTCTTCACTTCCGAGGCCGTTCATGACCTATCCCTGCCCTTTCTATCATTTTTCATTCAGTATCAAAAGATTGACTCCTTGCCCCGACTGGCCCAAGATGCCAGCCTCCACTGCCCACCTGTTACATTTTCAAAACAAGCACCCACATGCTTTCTCCCATGCTGCCACTCATGCTTGGGAGAATCTCCCCACAAACATCCACAAAACTAAATCCCCCTTCAAACTCTTTTGCCAGGAAGCCTGCAAAAAATTTGACAACAACTAGGTTGCTGGCATCCTGAAACAAGAGCCTATCATGTTGACCAATATTGTCTCAGTGTATCCTTATACTGTATCCGTCTGTTGTCTCTTGTCCTTAGATTGTAAGCTCTTTGGGGCAGGGACTGTTTTTTGTACAGCATCTTGCACAATGAGGTACTGGTCAATGACTGGGACTCCTAGGCACTACTATAATATAAACAACAACAACAATTGTAGCACTAAAATCACACAAAAAAACAAAACCAAAACAAGAGCCTGTCCCTCTTTGGTTTCCAAACAAAGATTTTTTACTAAAATTATGTATATGGATTACCCATACTTCACAGTTACAAACTGACTGTGTAGACACACATGAAATTATTATGTTCGCATGCCATCAAGGATGGTGAAGAAACCATTCATCTGTATGCAACAGTTTGCCTGTAGGCCAACAAAACGAGGAGTGGTTTAACAAAGCATACAACATCAGATGATTCTCAGCTGAGGGAAACACTGAATTAAGCAACAGGCATAATTTAGCCATTACTACATTTTCAAAAGATTCAAAAAAGTTTGAAATAGTTCTAAGGAAGTTTTACTAAAAACAAAAAACAAAACAAAACCATCTCTTTCGAGGCAGAGCTCAATTGTGAAAACAATGTTGCTTACCTCCTGTTTCTGTATTATAATAGTAGGTCTGACCATCTTCACTGATTCCTTCCACCCATACTCCTGTCTAATGAAAACACACAGAAAGTAAATTAGTGGAATAAATTTTAATGACTAACCAAATAATTGCTGACAAACTATAAAGATATTCAGCCCTCCAGTACTTTCCAGTGATGGTAATTCTGATGTTTTTAGGGCCTGCTCCAACTCATATTAAAGTTTTTGGAAAAATTCCCCATTGACTCTGCTGAGAGTTAGATAGGGACCTTATAACTTAAAGTAATACATGTGCAAACATGCACACAGACACTCTCTATATTTCACACATATATACAAATAGTTAGTTATTAAAAATAGGATGCCCAATAGCAATCACTGTAGTTAAGGTTGCCAAACAGTTGAAATTACAACTTAACCCATTATTATTTTCACATGCTTGTGGCAGGGCCGCCCAGAAGATTCCGGGGGCCAGGGGTCTTTGGCGGCGGGGGGTCCTTCCACTCCAGGACCTGTCGCTGAAGTGCCCCGAAGAACTGCGGCGGGGGCCCCCCGCCGCCGAATTACGGCCAAAGCGGGGGCCCTCCGCCACCGAAGTGTAGCCGGGTCTTCGGCGGTAATTTGGCGTCGGGGTGCTCCCGCCGCGGGTCTTCGGGGCACTTCGGCAGCGGGTCCCGGAACGGAAGGGCCCCCCGCCGCCGAATTACCGCCGAAGACCTGGCTGCACTTTGGTGGTGGGTCCCGCTTCGGCGGTAATTTGGCGGCAGGGGGTCCTTCTGCCACGGAGCGGAAGGACCCCCTGCCGGCGAAGACCGGGAGCAGAAGAATCTCCTGGGGCCCGGGCCCCGCGACAGTTTTCCGGGGCCCCCGGAGCACTGCCGAAGAAAATGGTGCCCCCCCAAATGCCAGTGCCCTAGGCGACCGCCTAGGTCACCTAAATGGTTGCACCAGCCCTGATTGTGAAATGTATGTACGAATATTATGTAAGGAGTTATACATACAGACTTCATACAAACAAAATACTTCTGTAACTAACACACACAAAATATGTTTTTGAAGATTGTAGCAAGGCATTATTCACCAGTGGAGGTGACAAACAGGTTGTCCGACAGCCAGGAGGTAAGATATGTATATCTCCCTGATGGGATGTAAATTAAGTATTGCACACTAACACAATGGATGTCCACTTACATACAAAGTTAAATGTTATCAAAGAGATGTGAAGTCAACAGGGAAGCAGCACACAGGAAAAACAACCACATGTACCACCATGAACTTTGGAAGTATATGTAGAAGGCAAAGAAGACACCCCCTCATCCTCCCCATCGGAAGTTAACGGACAGCACATTTGCATTCAAGAAAACAAGATCACAACCAGCCTTTGTGGAAAACACTGCAGACTGGGTGAGACAAAACTTTTTTAGATAGGAGGTTAACCTGAAGAAGGAAGACAAGCTCTGTGTAGCTTGAAAGCTTGTCTCTCTCTCTCTCTCTCTCTCATCACCAGAAGTTGGTCCAATAAAAGATATTACCTCACCCACCTTGTCTCTCTCTACATCTATCAGCATTTATATAGCTCTTACCACTGTAAGTAGCTACTTACTGTAGTAGCTAAACTTCAGTACACAGCACTGGTTTATTATTCCACCCTGTAAGTTTGTGTGAGGTCTAAGAAGAAAGTTAACTTTCTGAAGTTTAGCTACTATAGTTTTGAGAGAGATATAAATGCTGATGGACATACAGAGAGACAAGGTGGGTAAAGTAATATCTTTTATTGGACCAACTTCTGTTGGTGAAAGAGAGACAAGCTTTCGAGCTACACAAAGCTCTTCTTTCTCCTTCTTTCTTCAGGAAGTTAACTTTCTGCTGGCTGTAAAGCAAGGAGAATCTCTGAACCTAACTAGTAATCCAGCATACATACAACATGGGGAAGGCACCATTGCTTTTAGCATTTCCTACTTCGTTTGCTTATGTTTGCAATCTTAACACACATTATTTATTATTAGTTTTTCCATTTAATTTCCTCAGTGTAGTTTAAACAAGAAAATAACAATTCTGCAGCATTTTGCACAACTCCATAAACTGCAACACTACATCAGATATGCTGAAACCTTAACTCTAAAATCAGGGAGCTGAATTAAAAACACAGCTGTGCAACTATATAGCTGCAAGAAACACATATATGCAGCACCGTGGAGTTCCACAAATACTGCACTACATAGTTGCATAGGATTTACTGCAATTAATGTTTCAAAAAACCAATAGATGTTATTTAATCTGCATAAAAGAAACAAGCAAAATTTTAAATTGCTCCTGGGTGGAATTGCTCAGGCAAACTTAATTCTGGCATTTCTTAACTTTTGAATGCTTGACTTTGCAACATTAACATTCTTTTAACATAGTTTTTGGGTGCGTGTACACGTACACGTTCTCTCTCTCTCTCTCTCTAAAAATAATGTTTCCTAAAGGAGAACTAGCCACATGTAAAAAGTTTAAAACATTAGTCATTTCCAAGCAAAATAATCTTATGAATTATTTTAAAATGTGAATATATAAATTTTTTCCTGTGTTGACTGATTTGCAACAGGCAGAACAGGATTTGCTTGATTTTTTCCAGAAAGATTCAGCTTCTTTGGCTGAAACACAGCATCAAAAGTTTGACTTCAAAAGAATAATTTTTAATTTTTAAAAAGTTCTCCGCAACTGAAGACAGGAGTTGGTAATGAAAGCTGAGTTTTAACCTTAACTGTAGGTTTCACAGCTTTATGTATTCAAGCTACAATATATTTTTCTAAGATCCACAAAATGTAGGTTGTTTGAATTCAATATTGTGAATAATACATGCATGAGAGATAAGTCTCAATTAGGGAGCAAAAAGTTTTGTAAAGAAAGCCATAAGAACAAAGAAGTAGTACAAATAACATTTAATTACCATTTGTGAGTTTCGAGAGTTGTCTTGAAATCCTTCAGGTTTCTCCCACTGTGATTCTTTAAACAGAAACATATTTCATTTATCATTTATAAAACCATTTCAATTTTTACTATCAACCATTATGACAAATAGTTGACTAGAACATATTGCAGTTGTGTATGCTCATCCAAGCATGACTAATATATGTATTACACATTTAAAAAGAAATCACACTGGGTCAGATTGTGATCCCCTTACTCCACTGAAGTAACTGAGACTAAAGGTGGAGTAAGGATAGCAGAATCTGGCCTACTATAACTTGTAAATTTCTATTGCATTATAGTTGATATATAGTTATAGTACATTTAAAATATCTTCTTATAGGACAATCAGCCAGGAGAGACTGAGAAACATAAGACTTTCACAGTCTGGAAGTTAAGAAGGACTGAGAATTACACCAATGTCAGTGGCTAAGAGAAACCGTGTGTAATATACCCATCTAATCATAATATAGGACCCCTTCAGTGCTCCACAGCAAACACATTCATTAAGGCCCTATCAACACACTGTGTTCCTGACCCCAAATAAGGTGATCAGTTTAATCCTATGCAGGTAATATCACCCAGTAATCATAATCTAATCTCATTATCTCATTTACCCTGAGATACTATTGGTACTCAAATAATTACCCATTTTATACTTGAGTCCTGATAAAGTGGATTCTGATTGCCCTTTTTTGGGTGGGGGGTGGAGAGGGGATTGCCCTTCTGTATATTTAAATATAATCTTTGTAGGGTGTCAGAACTTCAAGGAATGTCCATGAGTTCTCCTGTTATTTACTGATTAATAAAAGATCAACAGGGCCCATCTTAAGCTCTGGGCACTCTCACATAATTATAAAAGTCACAAATTTATAATATATAATTGTCCACATACTAATAATCAACTTATCAACACAGACAGTGGAAGGCTAGCAAAGCGTATGGCGCCCTGCTTTGTTCAGAGGGAATAAACTAGATCAGTATTTGTTCCTTGCCATTATTTACCTCCGGTTACAGTATTGTAGTAATACATGTAACCCTCAGGGGAAAGTCCTTGCACCCATTCCTTTGTTTCATCTGATGGTGCTTCTGAGGTGACTTTTCTCTTTTTTTTCTTTTCCTTCTTTTCTTTCTTTTCCTCCGGTTTACTTTGTGTTGAACTGGGACCTATAGAATCTTAAAGAAAATAACACCCATATTTTTCAGAGTTATAATCAGAATTTACTTATTGGGCATTCCTCATACAGGCAACAGCAAATATCAACTTAGTCCAAAGTAGTTTCTTCTTTCATGATATACTATATATCAAAAGCTTTTCTAGTATAACACTATACTATTATGAATCAGCCCAAGAATCACCAGGAGAAACAAGCTGAAAAATTTAAATTCAAGGATTACCTCAGAGCTATTGAGCATGGAGTCAACAGAAACTAGAAACCAGGAGAGTTATGGAGGAGACAGTCACCATGGAGGGTTCAAACTAACAGGACTAATTTAAAAAATGGTGGTTTACCCTCATGGTAACAGAACAAAAGCACCTGCTCAACTTTAAAATGGGAGGAGATTAAAAGAAGAAAAAAGGACTCAGTTAAGGGATGGATGCAAGCTCAACTATTAGCTATGCACTTGTTTCCATTGGGAAAAATGGGACCCATAATTAATGACTGATGCAGCTCCACCAGTAACTGTAATAATAGAAACTGTATAGTAGATAGTGCTTAGGCACTTTTTCTACCACCTGAAGTGTCCTGAGGGTTAGAAGACATGACGGTAAAAACCCTGCTTACACAATTTAACAGCTTTCACTATTGCTAACACTGTGGCAAATTATCTGTCCCATTTTTGCCAATGTAAACACAATTCTGCAATTTCTGCAAAACTAATACAAAAGAAAGTCCTGTTCAATATTATCTCTATTGCTGCCTTTAAGCCTTTCCTGGCAGCTACAGGAACTACCTGACTTAACTCCAAGCCTTTTCAGATCCTCTTGATATGCTTTCAGTGCAGCTTCCTCCATTGCTGCAAATTCCTTTGACATTTTTTCTTCTTCTTTTGCCTTTTCCATACTTTTCTTTTTAATCTACAATTTAAAAAAGGGAGGGTGGGAGGAGAGAAGAAATAGACGAAAGTCATAAATAAAAGAGATAAAAAGTTAAATGTTTAGAGAAAAAAGGAAAAATTCAATTTACCTCACTAATTTTCTTTGCCACATTTTCCTTATGGTTCTTCCCCCTTTCATGAAATTCAATGCTCTTAAAGAGAAAAAAAGTAAATTAAAATACAATGACAAAATAATTTGCAGAAAATGATTTTCCTTTGGTAAACTACAAATATATACCTAGACAAGAAGAAAAACTTAGTTAAGCTGGAGTTAAGACTGAATGTACCTAACAATAACGTAGATAAAAATTGTTATGAAAAAATCCAACTGCTAGAAACTTAGGAAATACAAAGTAAAGTTTAAACATAAAAGGAACCCAGCAGTAGAAAGAATGGAAATGAAGTTATATTCTGAAAAATGGCATGGTGAAGTTTTATATTGACTGGGTCTCAGTGACATCAGATGGTTTGTATGGGATTTTAATTTAAAAAATATATATATTAAACAAATTAAAGAGCAGGGACCCCTGTGTGGTTTGGGAGTTTTGCATGGTCCATGGTTCTCTAGCTCCCTTCTATGCCCCCAGGATTCAGATCTCAATTTCCACTCCCCTTTACCTTCCAAGTCTATAGGACTTACCATAGACCTTAGTGGATCAGTAGGAACTTATGGGCCTCATGAAGACATATTAAGATCCACCGAGCTCTTGAGGACTTTAAAAACTCTTCAGTTAAGCAAATCTGAGACTGGGAGCAGAAATCAAGGTATGTAACTTAGGAGATCGGGCGGACTGCGAGTAGGATGTGGATAATTTAGGAAGACAATTGGAGAGCCTCTAAACCAAAAAGGCTGCCAGATAGAGTAGGGGAAACAGAAGCCTGAAGAGCTTAGGAGTCCTGCAGAAGCACTGAGGGAGGTGTGGTAGGAAAGCCGTGGGGAGTTTAAGAGCTCTTGGGTTGTAGGAATCACCTCCTAATCCAGGTGCTAGTGTACTTGCGGACAAACAAGACTCAAAAGGTACTTCTGGAGGCCTGGCGTACCAACGTGGTAAATGGTGCATGCTCAAAGTGATAATTTGGTCTTAAGTGCTTAGAGCACAAACTTTAGAAGGTCTGCAGGAGGGAGGCAACACTACTGTGCTCTTGTGGATTCTGTTGACATTCTAAGGTCCACAACGGGTCCTGTAGACTTTAGAAGATCTGCACAGAGGCAAAGCTTCAAGACAATGATGCGTATTTACCTGGGTGGTTTTTACTGCACCAGGAAAAACTAGTTAGTCCCAGTTCAAGACATTTTCTGTTTTAAAAACTGTTTCATTGATGCACACTACATCACACTTCATTTTAGTTACATATTCTAAGTATCAAATTCAATAAAGAAGTAGATTTGGATATTAATTTAGGGTTGTACAAATAAAAAGTAAAACTGCAGTAAGGGTAATACTAATATATGTAATAAAATACTGAACTTTGGAATGTCTGTATACATTTTGGTTCAGTATTTTCTCTAGGAAATTATACATGTTATGACTCATATTTCAGTTTTCAGTATTTTTATATATATATATTTGCCTCTGTGCAGATCTTCTAAAGTCTAAAGTCTATACTGGAAAACTATTATCATATTGGTAAATATTTTTCAGTCATTTTCATTAGTATATTCTATGAATAATTTTATTTTTCCCAGTTAAACTGGGTTTACACTGGTATTTACCAGTGCCCTGTCCAGGCTAGTTTTTCACAGGAAATGGCCAACCTTGCTTCAAGGTGGAGCAAAATTCAAATTATGGAGCCTGAGAAAATGGAACTTGATTCTTCAGACCTTTTACACATGAATAAGGAATGCAGGATCAAGCCCTAGGTCTCCAGTTTTGGATTGAGGTTCACAGAAGTACAGGAGATTCTTAATGCAGGATCCAGGTCTTAATTTGCAAGTCTTTTTTTCCCTAGTTTTATAGCTAACATGGCTTACAAAGGCATATTTAAAACAAACAAACACTAGGCAAACATTAGTTTACATGTCAGTAAACAATACTAAAAAAATATTTTAAAAGCATATAATTCAAATTCTAGTACTAGTAATATTACACTAACTAGACCAACATACAGGCTTGTTGTCTGCTATCCAGCACTTGCAGTAACCACAGAATTTCTTTGGCTGTGATTTCCAGTAATCAGCCCTAAATATAAACAAACAAATAAATTAGAAAAAAATTTAGGTAGATTTATGCATAATCAGAAACAAAATAACCAAAGTAAAAAGTTCTGAAACAGAGAGCATCAGAAACCAAGTCCAGCCTTGCCATGGTGCTTGGTTGTGCTGTAAAGGATTTCTTCTGCACAAGTTTTTGTGGACAGTTTAGAGTGGCTATTCTAGGCCAAAAACAATATTTATTAATGACTTTGACTGTTTCACAAAATAGATCAGAAGTTCTCAACTTAGGGATTGTGCCCAAGCTGTTACCTGTGGCTTTGCAAAAATTTCTACAGACCCAAAGACTTCACTTACAACAAAAATTATGTTTTTGGTGCTTCTGTAGTCAGATAACCTTCCAAATATTAACAGCTGCAGTAGTTAGACTTATTGAATATATAACACTGGGGAATACACAATTCATGATATCTGGAATAAAAATGTACATCTGGATATTTTTTAAACTATCAACATAACGTAAATACGTACTTCAGCTATATAGCACAATGAATTTAAATAAAAAATGTAGTGCTATACTATTTTGGGGAGAGGGAAAGATATATTTTTGGACAACTCAAAACTGTGCAAAGGATTCTGGAATAGATATGGAACAGATTCTAGGTTATGTCCCAAAATGTATTAGGCCAAAGACTGGAAAATTTGAAATAGGCAATTAGAGAGCAGGTCCACAGCACCTCTTGAACCTTCTCTCTTGGTTGAAAAGTTGTTCCTAAACCATCTCTAATTCTTTTAACAAATGGAAAGTGAATCCCCACGATAATCCCTGGTTAACTTTTGAGAGGCAGAGGAACAGTTTCACTTTTAAGGCTGTATTCTTCAAAGCAAATGAGTATTAATAGCACTGTTAAAGGACTACACATTCATAAAACTTCAAGTAGTATATCATGTGGGACTCTATCTGCTAAAAAAGAAAATACAGAAAAATCAAAAAAAGTGCTAAAGTCACCAAAAGTCAAGAAATGAAAGAGGATAGGTTCCTAAACTATTAACTTTGCTACATTACCCATATGTATATTCTATTCTTGTTTTCCTTAATAAATGCGTCATTTAGTAGGTTACTCCATTCTGCCATTACATCCCGTAGGAGTCAATGGGGCTCTGCACAGGCACTGGAGCCTGTGCTAGCAAATTTAAGGGTGGGACTGTGGCCTACAGCGGAAATCTTGGCTTCACTGAAGTCAAACAGAAAATTCCTATTGTCCTCAATGGAGCCAAGATTTCATCCCATGTTGTTAAATGTATAACAAACATAAAGGATGTGGATGTGCAATACTGCAGACTTTAATACTATTGTATTTCATGTGTGATTTTAACTGTGAAAACTATGGCTCCAACCCTCCGAAGACTTATACACATGCTCAATTTTATACACTGAGTAGTCCCACTATGAGACTATTAAAAGGGGTAGAGTCCCTGGTCACCAAGCTAATTTCACGTTGCTTAAAGGAAACTGAGACTGTCACCAGAGACAATCCCCCATGTAAGGAGAATCTCCACCATCTCAGTGGAACACTAGAACCCTTCCCCCCATTTGGAATACAGACGCTCCCCGACTTATGCAAGTGTTCCGTTCCAGAACGCCTTGCGTAAGTAGAATTTTGCATAAGTCAGGGATGTATACCCAACAATTACGCAAAAAAAAACCCCAAAACGACAACAAAAAAACCACTTACGGAACTTTTTCCATAAGTGCGGGTTTGCGTAAGTCAGGTTTGTGTAACCCAGGGAGCGTCTGTAACAGCAAGAAGGGGTGTGTCAAAGTCCTGCAAGGGACAGGCCAGGGATGGTGAAGTGAGGCTCCACTATGTCCAATATTCCACTGGCAAAAGGTTGCTTAAGTCTGGTCTACTGTGATTTTTTTTAATCGATATACTAAACCAGGGATTGACAACCTCTGGCACGCGGCTCGCCAGGGGCCGGGCCAGTTTGTTTATCTGCTGCGTCGGCAGGTTCGGCCAATCGCGGCTCCCACTGGTTGCAGTTCGCCGTCCCAGGCCAATGGGGGCTGTGAGAAGCGGCACGAGCCAAGGGATGTGCTGGCCGTGGCTTCCCGCAGCCCCTATTGGCCCCAGTGGGAGCTGCGATCGGCTGAACCTGCCAACGCGGCAGGTAAACAAACTAGCTTGGCCCGCCAGGGTGCTTATCCTGGCGAGCCGTGTGCCAGAGGTTGCCGACCCCTGTACTACACTGATACATGCACTAGTATGGATGCAGTTATATTGGTGAAGAGCACCTTTATACAGATATAACTGTATCCACAGTAGTGGGATCATGCCACTGTAACTATACTGGTATAGTTAAAGCAGTACAACTTTCTAGTGTATACTAGGCCTAAGGCACCAGAATCAGGGAACTATGAGCAGCTCCCTCAGAAACATGCCTCCGCACTGTACCTGTGCTATGCTTGCTACAAGCCCATAGTGCATAAAGTTAAGCACATGCTTAGCTGTTTGTGGGACTGGGGCATAAATTTGTTAAGCACTGTGCATATTTACCAAGTGTTAAGTTGTTTACATGAAGGCAAGTTTATTCTCTTTTTAAAACATGTTACATTAAAAAATTATCATATATCAAAGATAACTGGATATATGTTAAAATAATACTTGAAACAGAAATGGTCAATACAGTAAAGAAAGATGTAAATCAGGCATCTGTTCAGTGATAAGCTCTCACAGTTCTTTGATATAACAGATGGACTAGCATGACAAACATGTGCAGAGGTAGCTGTCTCACTGCCTAACAAAAGTACGCATTGCTAAACTGCTGATAACATACTGAGTTTTCCAGGTCCCAAATCCTTTTAACCAGGGGTTCTCACCAAAAAAAACAAAACACGTTGGTGGCCTCAGAGTGTGGCCACCAACTCTTGCTGGTGGCTGCTCTGACAATTTTTCCTAAAATACTTAATTAACTTCAGGAAAATCAAATAAATATGTACATATCCATGTCCAAAGCATTGTAATTTATTTATGTAGGGTTTTTTGCAGACTCAATAATAAAAATAACATACAGTTGTTTCTATTCCTTACTGGATCTAAACAGAATAAAAACACAAATAAGGTGCTTTGCACATTGTCATGTTCTTGTCTTTTTTCTTATTGTTTCTTTTGCCTTTTGGGGGGGGGGGGGAGGTTGCTTTTCTTTTTTTAAGACTTGCTAACTAGTAAGTCTGCTGTGGAAACTGATAATAACAAACATACAAATATAACTTTTCACAGCACACTTACTCAGTCCCAGCAAGCCCAGGGACAAATTAAGCCCTGGATGGGGAAGTGGTTATGGAGGCACTAGGGTGATGGGGTTGGGGAGGCAGCACGGGCCAGGGGTAATTAGGGATGGGGAGCTCAAGGCCAGAGCCCAAAGCCCTTTGCCCAGGGGATGGGGCCTGGAGATGGAGCCCACAGCCCCATGGGTGGAGCCTGCCACCCACCACTCCAGGGCTGAAGCCCAACCCCACCACACCAGGGAAGGTGGGGAACACACACCGGCTGAATGCTCCTCCAGCTTTTCTGTCTCCAGAGACAGCCAGGACCCAACCACTGCTGGCAGCCCCAGGGGAATGGCCGCTGCTTTGCCCCTTCCCCCGCATCACCACCCAGGAGGCTGTGGCCGCAAGAAAAGCCCCTTGTGACCACATGCGGCCACAATGCCCGCATTTGAGAAACATTGCTTTAAACAATACAACAGAGTGGGATATGTCTGCACCAAATTGTATACTCCATTTTGTCACGTAACTTCCATTTTGTATTATAACCTTCATTCTTTGCTATGTGCTGAACAGGTTTGATCTTGCACAAGGCAAGTCTATTATGATGAATTCCTGACAGCCACCCTGCACAGGAAAGGTGTTTGATGCCTTGTTGAAGAACTGACTGAGAAGCCAACACAGAGCTACCTAGGGTCATGAACTGTCTCCCAATCGTCCAGCCCCAAGGACAATATTTTTTGTACATGGCTTGTACATCTGCAGTTTCTCAGTCTGGGCACATGACACAAGAGACTGTATTTGGGGGGTGGATTTCTCAGAGGTGCAGTCAGCCCCTTGGAAGCAGGATGTGCAGGACAGAAAAGGCAGGAGGTGGGTCTCTGCCCAGCCTGAAACACTGAGAAACCTCAGACTCACAGAAGGGATAAGAGTGAGACCAAACCAGTGGAGGGTTTGTCTCAGAACTTTTGTTATTTTACAGAGGTCTGTAACGCTCTGTGTCTTTTAAGATTAAAGTGACTGTGGTTAAGAAATTCCTTTGCTAAGCCTGTGTTCCTTATTTTCCTGTCACGTTCCCTCCGAAGGGGTGGAACTAGAAGCCCGAGTGACCCCAGCCAAGATGGAACTCTGTGTAAGTGACCGGGTAGAGGCAAGGGAGGTAAGAGGCACTATTTTCAGGGTTTTTGGTGGTTGCATTGTAGATAAGATAGTTTGTGATCATGTAATTAAAAGCTGTATCAT
Source organism: Mauremys mutica (assembly GCF_020497125.1). Lineage (NCBI taxonomy): Eukaryota > Metazoa > Chordata > Testudines > Geoemydidae > Mauremys > Mauremys mutica. Next base: position 301,112,056 of record NC_059072.1, on the reverse strand, counting down.
AATGCACACATAAAATGGCGAGTTAAAGCTGCACAAGCAATCTTTATTCCAGCATTTCCTAACTTTTCAGCACTTGACTTTGCAATCTGAATGTTCTTTTATCATTTTGCGGGGGATATAATTATTTATACAGTGTCAAATTACTGCTTTGCAATCCTGTTTAAAGACAAGTTTCTTGCCCCAAATGCCTGTATAGTCTAAGGCTCCAATTCTTCAAAGATGTTTATCTTTAAGCATGTGAGTAGTTCCACTGAACTGAATAGTTATTCTGGAATAGCTCCCCATGTGGATACTCTATTCCAGAAAAAAGTCATTTTAATTGCATAATAATCAGTGTGCTTCCAAAGTGATGGCCAATCTCCCTGGAGGGGCACATCTAGGACAGGCCATCCCATTCCTGCAGGAAAGAGCCCTGGTGGAGTGTGACATGTCTGTGCCCAGCAGTGGCATTGATGGAGGCTCTCATGGGGTACAGCAGAGTGTAGGACTGGAGACAGGGCAGGGGGCACAGGGCTCCAGGCCTAGAGTTTGGCACAGTGGATGTAGGGAGCCATGGGCTAGGGTGAGGGCAGCAAGTGAAGTAGAGGCTTGCAATCCAGCCAAGACTCAATGGGACCACCCAACTACAACGTTCGGGTTGTGTCAGATATAAAAACAACTTGATGGGCTCAGATTTGGACAGGATTGGATTGGGCTTTAAAATTAGGCTTGAACAGACCTCTAGAAGCCAGTAGGGAAAGAGTTCTCCTGGTACTGTGAACAGGGGTCCAGGTCAATGGCCACAACTGCCCACCCCAGGGAAGGCTTTCACAGCATCTTCACCCAATAACTGCTCCTCAAAATGGCAGAGGAAGCATAGTCTTGGGACCTGCAGGCAAGGACCTGGGGCAAAAATCAAGCTCTGAGTCAATGGGAACATTTACATTGACTTCCAGGGGTCAGGATTTCACCTATTGTGTACTAGTCTCACCTTGAAATCTTTCTCTCATTTCAATGCTAATAGATATAGGTATCCTGAATTTTCAGCTGAGGTGACAATACAGGTTTACCTGCTGAGGATGCTAAAACTAGGAAGCACCAATCGAGCGTGCCTAATTTCTTTAACAGAAATAATTCTAAATTCAGTGTTATTTAACTAAAGATTACCTAGCCTTTTTCCTGGGAAAAGACATGAACATTGTATCACTGTTATCAAAAACCTGCAGACAGTCCTGCAACTGGATGCCTCTTGATTTAAAAGAGAGGGGGCTGATGGTAGAGCCTTTTCCATAAACAACAGGTCAGGAACAAGCTCTCAAGTTTCCAATCCTGTTCAAAATGCCCCTGGATCTGTTGGTCTTCAGGCATGCTGCAAGATGCATCAATTTATGTGGGCTGTGGCAGAGGGTGGGATTTGATGAAGGTTATAAAGGGGAGTTTTGTGTTTTGCTGCAGGCTGATTGTCAGTGGATAAGATGCTATTTAATTTTATTTCTTAGCTGTAATTTGTTTCCATTCAACATTCCCCTCCTCCCCCTTTTTATTACTGTATAATTCCAAAGAAATAAAATAACACAGGCACCTATCATAGAATATCAGTTGGAAGGGACCTCGGGAGGTCATCTAGTCCAATCCCCTGCTCAAAGGGGAACTAATCCCCAGACTGATTTTTACCCCAGATCCCTAAATGGCCCCCTCAAGGACTGAACTCACAACCCTGGGTTTAGCAAGCCAATGCTCAAACCACTGAGCTATCCCTCCTCCCCCTAAAGGTCACTGAGTCCAGCCCCCTGCCTTTACTAGCAGGACCAAGTACTGATTTTGCCCCAGATCCCTAAGTGGCCCCCTCAAGGACTGAACTCACAGCCCTAGGTTTAGCAGGCCAATGCTCAAACCAGTGAGCTATCCCCCCCTTGGATCCTGCAAGACAATTTCCATAGGAGGATGTATGTGCCCATACAATGGGTCTGGGCTGGTGCAGGGTCTATCTGTGTGGATTAGGGCCTTGGATTGTCAATTATTTAAAAAGTCAGCTTTTCTATTATATAAAGCAATATAAACGTCTACAGCAGTACATAAGAGTAAAGTCACAACTGGATCAGTGGAGTCATATCCTTGCACACACATGGAGCTCCACTGAAGTCACTAAGTCTCTGTGGTGCCACAGGGATTCCACTGTGTAGACTGAGCTACAGGATCTGGCCTGCTTCTCAAAACAAACTAAAAACAAAAACAGTGCACACTGGTTGGGGAACTGTGCAATAACAATGCTAGCAATAATTACAGTTAGGGCTGGTCTACACTAAAGCTGTAAAGTTGACCTAAATTATGCTACTTCAGTTACACTAAGTTATGTAATGGAAGTCAACATAACTTAGGTCGACTTACAGCGGTGTCTACACTGTGCTGTGTCGACGGGAGGTGCTCTCCTGCATATTTACCTTAAGCTTCTCAGGGAGCTGGAGTAGAAATTCGATGGGAGAATCCTCTGACATCGACTTAGTAGGTCTTCACCAGAGCAGCTAAATCAACACCGCTGCATCGACTGCAGCAGTGCCAATTTAGTCGTAAGTATAGACATGCCCTTAATCACAGCTGTAGCTAGCACAGTTGATACTAATGTGGACAGGGCCCAGGTTACACCATCTAATACTTATTTACTGCAATATGCTATTGAATTAAGTTTAAGTATCTTTGGAGTCCATTACCGGTATATTAAATGCAAAGATATGTATTATTGTGGGCCTGTGTGATCAAAGGACTGAACTATGTAGATTGGCTGAACTGCATGTGAACCTAACCTTTTGAAGCTATGCCCTGAGGAAAAAAACAGTGTATGCTGATTACCTATTCATCAAGACTGGAGATGAAAGGCACAAACTGCATAAAGACATAGGCTGATTTACCCAGTCTGTGCATGTGAAGTATTGACTCCTACCTGAGCACTTGTGTAGCGGGGGTAAAGTGATTTTGGTAAGCTTATTAGCATGCACGTAGGTTCTTTTATTGTTTATGTTTTCTCTGTAATTCGATCACTTTAAGAATTAATTAGCTTGCTTAGAATGAGATGTGTGGTAATTTATAACTGGGCATAATAGCCTCTGGAGAGAGAGAGTAAGGCCAGAATCTGTGCTTGTTTAGCCATTCAGGTTTGCTGGGAATAACAGTGTTAGCAGGGAACCATGCAGCCGGCAAAAAACTCCAATTTCAAGTTTCAGAGTAGCAGCCATGTTAGTCTGTATCCATAAAAAGAACAGGAGTACTTGTGGCACCTTAGAGACTAACAAATTTATTTGAGCATAAGCTTTCATGGTCATCTTAATTAATTAGCCTCTTAGAGCTGGTATGGCATCTTCTCTGTATGTATATATATACTCTTCTTATATGTTTCATTCTATGCATCCGATGAAGTGGGCTGTAGCTCACGAAAGCTTATGCTCAGATAAATTTGTTAGTCTATAAGGTGCCACAAGTACTCCAATTTCAAGGGATGCAGGTTTCTGCCCGAGTGAGGGGATGATGGAGGAGCTGGGAGCCAAGTATGGCTTCACTTGCTGGACCATGGAGCAGGACTACAGGTACAGTTGCTCTGAACTGTGGCAACCTTACCATACAATAAAAGAGAAGAAAAAAACTCTAAACCAGGGGTCGGCAATCTCTGGCACGCGGCTCACCAGGGTAAACACTCTGGTGGGCTGGGCCAGTTTGTTTACCTGCCGCGTCGGCAGGTTTGGCCGATCGCGGCTCCCACTGGCCGCGGTTCGCCGTCCCAGGCCAATGGGGCTGGTGGCAAGCTGCGGCCAGCACATCCCTCACCCGTGCCGTTTCCCGCTACCCCTATTGGCCTGGGACAGCAAACCGCAGCCAGTGGGAGCCGCGGTCGGCCGAACCTGCCGACGCGGCAGGTAAACAAACTGGCCCGGCCCACCAGAGTGTTTACCCTGGTGAGCCGCGTGCCAGAGATTGCTGACCCCTGCTCTAAACCAAGTACTGGTCTGTTTCAGGTTGTATGAACAATTCATTTGTGAAATCCTAGGAGGTGGTGGAAACCATACAAAAGCACTGTTATTGCTGAGTGAAGTAAATAGCACTATATTTAAGTATATTTAGCAAATAATACAAATTGCAGAAACATAAAGGAAGGAGATTAAAGGGACACTAGAACAAATCTTATTCACCTGACTCACATTGACTACTTAACTCATCATTAAATCGATTAAGGCCAAAACTTAAATATTGTAAGAAAATATGTAACAGCTAAAGTTAAATATTGCTGTTTCCAATCATGTAAGAGAGTATTAAATCTATGTATCTAGATTGCTTTCTTCAACACTAACTGTATCTAGAGCCACAAGCACTCAAGGAGTCCTGTTTTAGGTAATGAAATGTAAACGCTCCTCTGCAGCGTTTACCACCCATCGATTGCAGCACAAGAAAGTCAAGTTCACAAGAAACAGAAAGTGAAGCTGTCCAGGTTTCTTTCCATAGACTAAAACAAGAGTCACAGACACAAAACAAACAGCACCAAGTGGGGGAGACGTGAATCAGGTTTGTCGAATCCTCGCTGTTAATTACCTAGGGTGTTGTTAGTGGCACAGATATGGGATTTATTTTGAAGCACTGATGGTTTTAAGCACACAGGCTCCTCTGCTGCCCGGGCTAGGGAGAGGGGTGCACTGTGGAAGGGTGGGGGGGATCCCTGTTGGGAGCTGGCTGCTCCCCAGCGGGGCACGTGCACTGCCGGGAAACCCCCAGCAGAGTGTATGCTGAGGCTGGCAGCCCCCTGCCCTGCACTGGGGGGAGCTGGCTGCAGGGTGTGCATGGGGAGAAGGATCCGTTCCACTCAGTGCACACGGCGGGGGAGAGGCTCCCTGCTCCCCCGCACGCGCGCTCACACACACACACACAGGAGCAGGGGGTTGGGATGGCCCCGCACGGACACTCACATCGCCGCCGCCGCTCCCAGCCCCGCGCGCCGGGCCCTTTCGAACGCCCCGAGCTGCCACGCTCGGCGGAGGCACAGTCTGGCCCGTCACAGGGTCTGGAGCTACGGGCGCCGAGAAGGCTCAAGCCGCGCTCCCCGCCCCACCCCCCGCGAGAGTCAGTCATCAGCGCTCCGCGGGGAGCCGCTGAGCAAGGGAGCCACGGCGACTCGGTGAGTGACTCGCACGCGCTACAGGTGGCGCCTAACGCCTCTTCCCCTCGTGCCAACACTCGCTGCGCCCCTGGGGGGAGGCGGGAGGCGCGGGGCAGCCTCGTCGAACTTCAGCCCCGGGGGGGGGGACGCTGCCCCCCAGGGGCTGCCCGGGCGGTGGGGCCGGGAGCTGCGCTCGCCCCGTGGCGCGGGGAGTCCCGCTGCGGGGCTGGGAACCCCCCCCGGGGCTCGGCCCGCGGCGCGGGGGTGGGGCGGGGCGAATGACACCAGGGACATGGAAGGGAGCGCCTGGCTCCGGCTAGTCCCGGCTGTACGTGAGGCGCCCGCAGCCCGGCCGGGGCGCGGCGCAGCGACCCACGCGGCTGCGCCAAGTTTCCGTGGAGTTTGAGCCTCGTGAGTTCGGTAACTGTCCCTCCCCCCGGTTCTTCCAATCGGCCCCCTCAGCTCCCCTTTTCCCCAGGCTGCCCCCGACCCCGCGGCTCCCCCGTGTTCCCGTCACCAGTCCCCGCTGTGTGTGCGCCCCCACGTCCCTCACCAGAAATCCCCCGTTCTTCCCCCTCTCAGCACATCCCCCCGCTTCCCCTCTCACCGGCTCCCTCGTTCCCCTGGCTCCCCCCACGGTAAACCTCCCTCCCTGTATTGCCCCTCACCAGTGGTCCTCCCCTGGGCTGCCCCTCACCAGATCCTGCCCTCAGGCTCTCCCTCTCCACCAGACCCCCCTACTCCACACTTTCCTTCATCAGACCCTGAACTCCCCCCAATCACCAGACCCAAACCCCTTGGCTTCCCCCCACTCCTGCTTACCAGAATTGCTCACCAGACCCTCTGTGCCCCCCCGGGGCTCTGCCCTCCCTTCCCCTGATCCTCTGTGCCCCCCCGGGGCTCTGCTCTGTTCTCACCTGACCTGACCCTCTGTGCCTTCCCGGGGTGCTTTCTCCCCTATACCAGATCCTCTCCCCCCATGTTGCCCCTCACCAGGACTCCTTTCCCTAACCCCCCATGGCAGCTGTCCTGGTTCAGGTTGGCTTTCTGGACTGGCATTGGTGTTAGGGGGACTGGGGCAGTTTCAGGTGGCTGCTTCGCCTGTGCAGTGTGTGCAGCTCTGTAGAGTTACATACACTCGCACCCGTGCACTCAGCACTATTTGGTCTTGTCCTGTAATGAATGGCTACAGGCTGGGCTCAGAGAAATAGAAGATGTGCTTGCCTCATGTGTTTGCCAGACAGTGTGTGTGTTTGTACTCACTTCAGCAGCAGCAGGCTGTTGCTGCCTCTTTCTAAATACATCTACATGTCAGCCCCAGATTGGCTGTTTCTGCATCTGGACCTGATGATGTTTATCACTTAATAACTATGACTCTTAGGCATTGAGTTGGCTGGGAATCATCTTAAACATGGCGCAGATAATCATCTTTATTTGTATATTGGAGAAGTAGATCAGAGTAAGTTTAAAGGTCTTAACACTCCCCTCCTTGTGGCCCCCATACTACTGGAGCCTGGTCCCCCCCACTCCCAGGTTATTGGTTTTCTTTCTTTTTACACAATCCAAGTGTTTGGGTAAGGGGGGGGTAATAACAACTGACAGCTTTTGCTATAGTCATCCAGGGGAGGAGGAGGAGGAAGTCCAATGAAAAGTCTGAAATGAGTCATTAAATACAGAGGCCCTTATTGTTTGTTAACCAAAAAAAAATGTGGGTTGTAAATGGAACAAAAATGTTATCTTAAATTCAAAACAAAAATAGAAAACAAAGATAGCAACAAACTTTTTTACTCTTAGGCTTCCTAAAGAACATACTAAAAAAAGAAAGTAATTTTGCTTTTTTCTGAAGGAGGCTGTGTGGTCAGAATGTCATAGCTAACTGCAGTAGTTATACATCTGTCAGCGTTTCCATTATAAGCCCCCATTTTTTGCGTAGTTTACAACTTAGTTATCAAATTTACACTGGGTTGAAACTTGGTCTATGTACTCTCCTTTGGAAATAGTTGTTAAAATAAACCATGAAATGAATCTGCTAAGATGACTCAATGAGAATTTGGTGGAAAAAGCATACTGGTTTTATTATACTTTCTTTGTATTCATCTAAACTTAAAACTTGTATTTAGAAAGGAATATTGCTGGCTATTAGACCAACATTTCTTTTAATATTTTCCTTAAAGTGAAACAGTCAAAAGACTAACCTCTAAAAATGTCTCCTTTATATGTAAAATAATTGGTCTTCATAACTTTTTTTTTATTATGCATTCAGCTTTAGAGATCCCAAGTTGGATTCCACCATAACCTCTCTGAAGAAGCTGTTACAGTATTGCTATGAATTAGTATTAAGAAACTTGGGTAAATCTTTGTATGTCCAGTGAAATGATGCAAAGTCCTACAGAGCTATAGATCTCCTGCAGAGTGTTAAGTGCTAGCAGCATGTTAAAATCCATAGTAGCACAAACTAGAAGCCAATGTGAAGATATTAAAACTGGGAGCAGTTTTAAGCTAAGTGATTTATGTGCAGAAGCCTGGTGGGATGGGTTTACTGTTCCTTTTAACTGCTGTTTTTTTGTTTCCAGACATGTAACAGACATAGTATTTTTGATGCTTAATTTGTGTGTATGTATGTATGTGTTTTGACTCAGTGTAACATGACTGCCATCCAGTGGACAATTTGAATACTATACAAAAATTTCTTTTTATTTACATTGAAACATTAATGCAGTCTAATAGCAATTTAATTTGGTTTTTCAGCAAATTTACAGAATTTTTAACATGCAGAGTAAGTCCATTCAGAACTTTTTTTTATTTAATTATAAGAGGTTGTAGTTTACACTATTTAGTTCACAGTATTTAATTTACTAGTGAGGAAAACATTAAAGTGGACCCTCTGAAATAAATGAAAGCAGTGGTTTTACATGTTCCTAATCTGTCTCGAAATGCCTTAACAATTGCTAAGAACTAATTTATGGAGGAACTGCAGAAAATTGCTTCCCAAAGTTGTGAGCTCTAGAAACCCACACCTTCCAAGCTCATAAGCCGTTCATAAATTATATTGGCATGGTAGACTCACCCTATGTTGTGTGCCTAAGAAACCTATTAATTCTGCAGTGAAGTGCATGCCTAAAACAATTGTGCCATAGAGTCAGCATGGACTAAGTACCACAAAAGCTGGCAGAGCTGCTTCATAAGTCTGTCTAATGGTCTTTGGCATATGTTTTTTTCCACATTTGTGCCAAGATTTTTTTTTTTAAATTATGCATCTAAAGTGAACTGCTTTTTCAAAAGTGCTGAGTACTCAAAAGATCCCATAGATGTCAGAGGAAGATGCTGGATGTTCAGCACTTCTGAAAAATCTGGCTGCTTATTTAGAATCCTAAATATGAACACAGGAGTCTAACTTTAGGCAGCCATTTAAAAAAACAAACAAACTTTGTTGAGGTCTTTTTATTTTGTATCAGGTAGGTAAATCAGACTGTAGTTGAACAGGGACTGTATTGGTATCTTATCAGCAGCCTTGGGGCTGCACCTAAATTGCATAACCTGGAACAGACTTCCAGATGGCTGTCTGCTCAGATCAAATTGAAGCATTGGGCACAAAGTCTTGTAGTCTCCTTGAGAATGCTTCCATTATTAAAGGTGAAAGTTTCATTTGGCTTGGGAGCTGCACTTGAGTCATAGATATTTATGAAATCATGTTTATACTTCCATATGTTCTTCATTTTTTTACTGTAACACAAATCTATTTCTATACCATAGGTAAGCAAAAAAAATTTAAGGAAGGGCACTCCATCCTTAATTCATTCTTTTGTGCCTGTTGTAGTATAAATTGTAAGTGATATATGTGCACTGAGCTGATGCCTCTGATATCTCGCACCGTTTCTCCAGTGAACGGCTTTACCTTTGGACTTCTTGGTTCACACTTTGAATACTAATTTTTAACGTGGATTTTTAAATAAGTGGTATTTCAGTAGACAGCGAAGTTACTAGTTCCGTTCCCATTTCCCCCCCCCCACCACCATTTAGATAGCACTGGAGAAGACATATTAGGTGATAAACAAGATAGATCTTTATAATGAAACAGACTATCTCTAAACTAGGAATTCTTTACCAGTATGGGAATGCCAGTATGCTGTACTGGCAAAGTTCCCCTAGCGTGAACATAGCTAAACTGGCAAAGATGCTTTGTTCTAGTACAATAAAATCACCAGCTATGAACAAACTGCATCTGTAAAAACACAGTTTTGCTGTTATAACTGTATCTGCATTGGGGGGTACCAGATAGGGATCCCACCTCCTAATACCCTTGACCAATATAGCCATGCTGGCAGAAGTTCACCTCTGATTCTGCAAACGTGCATATGAACACTTCCATTGAAAGCATGTAAGTAGTTTCACTGTTAAGTATTTGCAAGATTTGGGGCTTCACTCATATGAGCAGCCCTGTCAACACCCCTGTGTGTAGGGGCTATCCCAATGAGTAAAAGTTTATAGGATTCAGCCTATATGGCCTAATTCTATATCCAGTGAAATTGATGATACTGTGCTATCCATTGGGTAAGGATCTAGCACAGTGTTTCTCAAATTGAGGTCGCCGCTTGTGTAGGGAAAGCCCCTGGTGGGCCGGGCCGGTTTGTTTACCTGCCCCATCCGCAGGTCCGTCCGATTGCGGCTCCCACTGGCCGCGGTTTGCTACTCCAGGCCAATGGGAGCTGCTGGAAGCGGCGCGGGCCGAGGGACTTAACTGGCTGCTGCTTAGAGGAGCCCACATTGGCCTGCAGTGGCGAACTGCGGCCATTGGGAGCTGCGATCGGCCGGAGCTGCGATCGGCAGGAGCCGCATACGGGGCAGGTAAACAAACCGGCCTGGCCCGCCAGGGGCTTTCCCTACACAAGTGGCGACCCCAGTTTGAGAAACGCTGATCTAGCAAAATTAGGGTTGAGTCAGAAATTTTCAGTGTAAAGGGAGCTTTGAACCTCTGTCTTGTAAGAAAAATCTCATTTGACATGGCAAGAAGTGGAAACAAAATAATCTTTCAGTACTATTTGAATCTTTTGTGGTGACTTGGTGAAAATTGGGTTGATATTGACAGGATTATAAGAGTTCCACTATGATCCCTGTTTTGAAATTTTTCTGTGGATTGCAGTTTTGCCAACAGTTGTGATTTTTATCATGAGTCTCACAATATTTTGTGTGTTCTTGTGATGTCTCAGCTCAGAGACTTGAACACAGCAATGTTTGTTTGTTTTTTAAATGAGGACATTTCTAGCCCTTATCGTTGCAGACAAAAGCTTGAAAACATGAACCTAAGGGCTTAAAACCCAAGAAGGCAAAGAAGAACCCAAACTTAATTATTTTTTAATCTCATGGTTTTTTTAATGGTTTAACTCATGATTTTTGAACTCTTGGGGTTGGCAATATCAGTTTCATAGGTTTATTTGGGACACCCTTTGCAAGAAATTTAAAAAACTAGAGACTAATTCTCCTACTAAATACACCCATATCTTAGGAGAAAGTTGAGCCGGGAAACAGGGGATGAGTTCAAATTTCATGTCTGTTTAGGCTATGTCTACACTAACACTGTTGTTGGTAAAACTTTGGTTGATCAGGGTGAGGGAAAAACCACACTCCTGACTGACATAAGTTTCACCGACAAAAGCACCTGTGTGGATAGTGCTATGTCGGTAGGAAATGCTTTCCTGCCGACATAGCTACTGCTGCTCATTGTGGGTCATTTAATATGCCAATGGGAGAGATCTCTCCCGTCCGCATAGAGCGGCTACACTGGAGATCTTTCAGTGGCGCAGCTGCAGCGATACAGCTGTGCCATTGTAAGGTCTGTAGTGTAGACATAGTTTGAGTGTGGTTTATATTCCCATGCACCGCTTCACACTTATTAGTGACCAATGCCATGAATCCCAACCTGAGAAGGTTGTTAAGTCTGAGTTGCTAACTCATTTTACAAGTTAGTTAATAGAGCTTTGTGGGGGAATCATGTGATTCTCCCACTCTCAGGGCAGGTCCTGGGTGGGAGTCCTTTGGTACTAACTTTGATTGCCTCAGTAGCTCTAATTTAGGCTTAGACCGGGGTAGTCAATAGGCAGAGCAGAGGCCAAATCCAGACCACCACACTTTTGAATGAACCCCAAAATCTTTTTATTTACTTATCATTATTGTTGGGTTTTTTATTATTCTCTCTGGAGTCTGGACATTGACTATATCTTGACCAAGAAATTTGGACCTTGACCAAAAATAATTGATTACCCTTGTCTTTGACCATGCAGTTATGTTCCCTCTGGGGCACTGACAGTGGTAATCAGTGACCAAATAGTCTCCTTAAAACCATGTATCATTTATTTCAAATAAAAGCATTTGAGAAAACAGAACTTAAAACAATAAAACACAGTGTATGCATGTCTAGGTTACCAGGTGTTTAACCCAGGGCCGCCCAGAGGATTCAGGGGGCCTGGGGCAAAGCGGGGGAGCTGTGGCTCTTGTACTCACCCAGCGGCGGTCTGGGTCTTCGGCGGCAGGGGGCCTTTCAGTCGCTCTGCATCTTCAGCAGCACTGAAGGGCCCCCCGCCTCTGAAATGCTGCTGAAGACCCGGACCGTCGCTAGGCCAGGGCTCGCGGGGCCCCTGTGGGGCCCGGGGCCTGGGGCAAATTGCCCCACTTGCCCCCTTCTCTGGGCCCTGGTTTAACCTTATTCTACATGGAGACCAAAGTAGGACTAGCTCCCTATAGTCTCTTCCACAGAGCCTCTTTGTCTGTCTGTTGCCCTGTCAGAACTCACTGATGCTCCCTTGTCCAGCCCTGGACAACTCACTCGACTTTCTAGGAATCATAACACTTTTTAACTGATGTAGCCTTTTAATCTAGTAACCCCAGCTTTGGCGAAACAAAGTTTTCAACTTGGTGGAGATAACTTTAAGGAGCCTAACAGCTGCCCCCATTGTCTTCCAAGTGTGTGCTTAGGGCTGCTTGTGTTGCTTTCCTGTTTTTTCTCCCACAGCCCCCTATTAAGATAGATTCAATGCATTTATAGAGGAAAGTCTTATAATCCAAATATACAATAACTTCCCTGCATTGACCAAGTTGCATCCAATGTTCAAACAACTGTTAGACCTCATTGTCACAGTTCAGGGCAACTGCAGCTGTTTCCCGTCAGTGGTTCAGTAAGGATGCCCACTCTTAGGTTTCTGGCTCCCTAGTCATTGTCTCTCTTGCGTGAAGACCCTCATCTCTCTCCCTTCTGTCCAGGGTGTTTCCAGGTGGAACAGTTCCCTGCCTTAATTGTGTTATTTGCAGCAAAAGACAGTCTGCATCAGCAGAGCTGCTTTGCTTCTCTCTTCAGACACTACACAGTGTAATTGCTACAGTTATAAGTTACCACACAGTTCTTTCTAAGCAAGCATATTTTAATCTTAAGGTAAAAGTACTACAGAGTGAACTTTTAAAAGCAGTAAAATACATGCATGGCAATAGTTTTACCAGAGGTCAACCCCCCCCTCCAATCTCCCTCCACAAGGGCTCTGATTGATGTTAGTTGTTCCAGCTGTTAGTAGTTCAAATCCTTCTCTAAGGATTGTGAACTAGAGGTCCTGCCCATTTGTGGGATCAGAACAAAAGCCCTGAGCCTGTTTAGGGGACCAGGCTATTTATCTAAAATTCCTTTTCGTCTATTGGCCCCTGGAGAATCCAGATTGGTCTTTGAATTGTCCTCCCGTTACAGGTGATCAGCAGACAAAAGGTCTTCCTCCCTCTACCCCCTTCTCACCCCCAGCAAAGCTTCAAAGGCTGAGTCATAGGTGTGGGTTTGTAATCTCCTCCTCCCCAGTATTTTCTAAGAATTCTACTTCACACATATTGTTCCAAAAGATCAACTGTCTTCTATATTGTTCAGCATAGTCTTTTGAAGGTCATGTTATCTTCCAGAGATTGCATTAATCCTTCCTCCTCCTAGAGAAATTCCATAGAATCCCCCAATAGTACACATTCACATTTTCAATACAATGGACCTCAAAGGTATTAAATGTAATTCAGTAAGGTTTAACTTAATTCCATAAGGTTTGCTGAGAATCTTGTCATATCTGCCATACTGTGTTCATAACATTACATAGCAGCTCCAAGCCTCTCACACAGAGTTACTGCAGGCTTAGTCAGGAATAAAACCTACACCTCCCCGTGTCTTAACTTCTTAGCCATGCTTCCTTTCATACTGAGCATGCTTTGGTTAGGTCAGTGGTTCTTAACCAGGGGTACATAGAGGTCTTCTAGAGGGTACATCAACTCATCTAGATATTTGCCTGGTTTTACAACAGGCTACAGAAAAAGCAGTATTGAACTCAGTACAACTAAAATTTCACTCAGACAATTATTTGTTTTGTACTGCTCTACATACTATATCAGCGATTCTCAAACTGTGGGCAAGTTGTCACCAGGGCCAGTGTTAGGCTCGCTGGGGCCCAGGGCAGAAAGCCTAAGCCCTGCTGCATGGGGCTGAAACCAAAGCCCGAGTTTTAAGTGAGGTGGAACTTGGGGTATGCAAGACAAATCAGACTCCTGAAAGGGTTACAGTAGTCTGGAAAAGTTGAGAACCACTGGGTTAGATGAGTTCTGACAACTAAATAACAACTAAATAACACTCTTCTCCCAAAATCAGGGACATAACTGTCTCTTGTACAGATGCCTCCCGGGTTACGCAAACCCGACTTGCGCAAATCCACACTTACCCATTTTTGCGTAATGGTCGGGTATACGTTTCCAACTTACGCAAAATTAAAGTTACGCAAGGCGTTCTGGAACGGAATGCTTGCGTAAGTCAGGAAGCATCTGTATGTGACTATCCAGTAAGCAACTATGTAACCCACTGGGAAAGTATGTAGAGGCCTTGGCTACACTGGCGCTTTACAGCGCTGCAACTTTCTCGCTCAGGGGTGTGAAAAAACACCCCCCTGAGTGCAGCAAGTTACAGTGCTGTAAAGCGCCAATGTAAACAGTGCCCCAGCGCTGGGAGCCGTAAGCTCAGGGAGGTGGAGTACCTGCAGCCCTGGGAGAGCTCTCTCCCAGCGCTGGCGCCGCAACCACACTCGCGCTTCAAAGCACTGCTATGGGAGCGCTCCCATGGCAGCGCTTTGGAGTTTCAAGTGTAGCCAAGCCCAGAGTCTCATCTAGTGGGTGAACTAAATAGAGACTTGCAAATACTCCTATAGCTCAAGTAATACAGATCTGATCTGGGTGGCTGAAGGGCCATTGTTTAAATCCTGTTGTTGACCCATGTAAATGGATGTTATGGTTGTGTGTGACAGATCTTGTTTTTGACATTTTCTTTTTAAAACAAGTTACACAATGAGAGGACATCTTGTAACACATTTATAACAATTGTTTAACTCCTGTAATAATATATAGATTATAATATTTCAGTCATTTGTCATCTCACCCTCTCTCCTCCCTGATTCATTGAACCTACCAACTGATCTTTGCAAACCCTGTAAAAAAACAAAAGAAAATACACACACTGATTTCACTTAATGACTGTTAAAGTTGCATCAGGACACACACCACCAATTTAAAACCTGAAAAGCACAGAAATAAGATGTTAAGGGAAAAATCTCTTGCCTTCCAATTTACATTGCCTACAACTCTGTCAATAATGCACTATAACACCCCATACAATTTTCAGTTTCCCCGTATAGGGGGATCAGCTGTCTCCCATGCTCCCCTTCATGGCCAGGGCTGACTCTGCAGTTCACTGCTAACAATCTCTCCCTTCAAGGCTCTCTGTTACATTACCATCAAAAGCTCTACACCAGTGGTCCCCAACCTTTTTCGTCTGGCGGGTGCCAGACAATGAGCCACAGAGGACCGTGGCGGCGGTTGAGCATCTGCTGAAATACCACCGACAAGCAGTGTCATCCAGAGGCGTCGCTCCCGAAATGCCACTGAAAATTGGTGGCATTTTGGCAGCGACGCCTCTGGATGATGCAGCTTGTCAGCGGCATTTCAGCAGATGCTCATCCACCGGCCAGTACGCGGGTGCACTTAGACTCCCCGGTGGGCACCATGGCACCCGCGAGCACTGCTTTGGGGACCCCTGCTCTACGCATATGGCATCATGTGGAGTACAGACACTGCACACCCAGTTAGCACAGATATAAATAGCAGTGCAGACACTGAGACCCTTGGCTCTGGACCCTGGCTACAGACTTGGACTTGATCCCTCAAGCTTGACCACCTGTGGCTCTAACCACTGGACATGACTGCCCACACCCTGGTTCCTGATAGAGACAAGGCCTGAGGCTCTGTCTTCAGAAGTATCTCTTTCACACCTCTTTGTCAGACCGAGCAACTTATGCCCCCCTGCCACTTGCTGCTGCTGCTATAGTGAAACCACCGTATTCAATCCAGCTGTGGTGCCTTCCTGTTCAGGGTTGGCTAACGCTCGGCTGGGGTAGTCAATAGGTGGACCGTGGGCCAAATCCAGACCACCAGATGCTCTAGAATAGGCCCTGAAATCTTTTTATTTACTTATCATTATTGTTATTGCAGTGTGAAATTTTTTTTTTCTGGAATCTGGACCTTGACTGTACTTTGACCAAGAAATTTGGACCTTGACAAAAAATAATTGACTTGACTACCTCTGCCGTAGGCCCTCCAGCCTCTAAGGTCAAGCCACTATGTTACACTTCTCCAACAGATAGTGAAAAGCAAGGCAAGGGATGTGCTGGCCACGGTTTCCCGCCGTCCCCATTGGCCTGGGATGGCGAACTGCAGCCAGTGGGAGCCGCAATCGGCCGAACCTGCCGATGCGGCAGGTAAACAAACTGGCCCTGGCCCTGGTTGCTGACCCCTGATGTACCTCAACTTCATCAAGCTTGTACTCTAGTGCAAAACCTTCACAGTAACCACAGATGCTCTTGTATCAACAGAAAGGTATATCTCACTTGTCATACATTCCATACATATTCTGCCTGAATGTTGCTAAGGTTTTACACTAGAGTCAGTTCATTAAACCAAAAATTTCTAGCCCTTATGATTGCTAACTAATGTAATGCAGTTTTAGCCTGAGACGACGGCTCATAGAGGTGTAAAATGACCCCCATTCATCTTAATGGAGTATCAAATCTGAAGGCTAGTGGTGACATTTCAAGAGCTAGATTTCAAGAGCCAGATTTTCAGATAACCCAGACACACAATGCATGCCTAATTTGATCACCTAATAACTTAATTCTGACTTCCCATTAACATCAGGGCCACTTCTTTTACTTGATCCACAGAAAAGACGGTTACTCACCGTAGTAACTGTTGTTCTTCGAGATGTGTTGCTCCTATCCATTCCAATGTAGGTGTGCGCGCCGCGCGTGCACAGCTTCTCCGGAACATTTTTACCCTAGCAACTCCGGCGGGCCGGCTGGCGCCCCCTGGAGTGGCGCCGCCATGGCGCTGGTTATATACCCCAGCCGGCCCGTCCGCTCCTCAGTTCCTTCTTGCCGGCTACTCCGACAGTGGGGAAGGAGGGCGGGTCTGGAATGGATAGGAGCAACACATCTCGAAGAACAACAGTTACTACGGTGAGTAACCGTCTTTTCTTCTTCGACTGATTGCTCCTATGCATTCCAATGTAGGTGATTCCCAAGCCTTACCTAGGCGGTGGGGTCGGAGTGAGACGTGGCCGAGTGCAGGATCGCTGAGCCAAAGGCTGCATCGTCTCGAGACTGTTGCACCAACGCGTAGTGGGAAGCGAAGGTGTGTACCGAAGACCATGTGGCCGCCCTACAGATGTCCTGGATGGGGACATGGGCCAGGAAGGCGGCCGAAGAAGCGTGCGCTCTGGTGGAATGAGCGGTGAGGCGGCATGGGGGGACGCGAGCAAGCTCGTAGCACGTACGTATGCATGACGTCACCCAGGATGAAATGCGCTGCGAGGATACTGGCTCGCCTTTCATGCGATCAGCGATTGCCACAAACAGCTGGGTCGAACGCCGGAAGGGCTTCGTCCGGTCGATGTAGAAAGCAAGGGCCCTGCGGACGTCCAGGGTGTGCAGCTGCTGCTCACGAGGTGAGGCGTACGGCTTCGGGAAGAAGACCGGGAGGAAGATCTCTTGGTTGAGGTGGAAGGCCGACACCACCTTGGGGAGGAAGGCCGGGTGCGGTCGAAGCTGCACCTTATCCGCATGGAAGACGGTATACGGGGGCCCGGCCGTCAGGGCGCGGAGTTCTGAGACTCGTCTGGCGGATGTAATTGCCACGAGGAAGGCCGTCTTCCAGGTGAGATAAAGCAGAGAGCACGTAGCCAGGGGCTCGAAGGGCGGTCCCATCATCTGGGCCAGCACCAGGTTCAAATCCCAGGTCGGGGCAGGAGGACGTACCGGCGGGTACAGACGGTCTAGACCTTTAAGGAAGCGGACAACCATCGGGTGAGAGAAGACGGACCGACCTCCGATGGCGGGCCGAAAGGCCGACAAAGCCGCCAGGTGCACCTTCAAGGAAGAGATTGCCAGACCTTGACCTTTCAGGTACCAGAGGTAGTCGAGGATGGTTGAGATAGGGACCGAGAATGGGTTAAGACCTCGCTGGTCGCACCAGAGCGCGAAGCGTTTCCACTTCGCGAGGTAGGTAGAGCGCGTGGAAGGCTTTCTACTTTCGAGCAGGACTTGTTGCACCGCCGACGAACAACCCCTCTCTGCGTCGGTCAACCACTCAGGAACCAAGCTGTAAGATGCAGCGACTGCAGGTTCGGGTGACAAAGCCTGCCGAGGTCCTGAGTGATGAGGTCCGGCCACAACGGAAGGGGAATGGGATCCCGAACTGACAGCTCGAGCAGCAGGGTGTACCAGTGCTGCCTCGGCCAGGCCGGAGCGACGAGTATTACGCGGGCCCTGTCCCTCCGAAGCTTGAGTAATACGCGATGTACGAGTGGAAACGGGGGAAACGCGTAGAGGAGCGGACCTGCCCACATCAGGAGGGACGTGTCCGAGAGGGAGCCCGGAGCTCGACCCTGGTACGAGCAGAACTTGGTGCACTTCCTGTTGACCTTGGAGGCGAACAGGTCTATCTGGGGAAACCCCCACCTCTGGAAGATTGTATAAGCCACATCCGGGCGAAGGGACCACTCGTGGGAGGCGAACGACCTGCTGAGATGGTCTGCTAGTGTGTTCTGCACCCCCGGCAGAAAAAACGCTTCGAGGCGAATCGAGTGGGTCACGCAAAGGTCCCATAGGAGCATCGCTTCTCTGCAGAGCGGGGAGGATCGGGCTCCGCCCTGCTTGTTTACGTAAAACATTGCTGTAGTGTTGTCCGTGTACACCGCTACAGAGCGGTGCTGCAGGTGGGCTCGAAAGGCAAGACACGCCAAGCGGATCGCTCTCAACTCCCGGACGTTGATGTGGAGGGAGAGTTCCTGGGCCGACCAGAGACCCTGGGTGTGCAGGTTGCCTATGTGAGTACCCCAGCCGAGTGCCGAGGCGTCTGTGGTCAGGGTGACCGACGGGCGAGGAGGACGGAACGGAACCCCTGCGCAGATAACCTCCGGATTCAGCCACCAGGTGAGCGACTGGAGAGTGGGCTTCATCACCGTAACCACCATGTCCATGCCGTCGCGGTGGGGGCGGTACACCGATGACAGCCACATCTGGAACGGGCGAAGCCGCAGCCTTGCGTTCACGGTCACGAACGTGCACGCCGCCATGTGCCCCAGCAGGCGTAGGCAGGATCTCACCGTCGTTGAAGGGAAGGCCTGCAGGGCCTGTATGAGCGAGACTATCGTCTCGTGCCGAAGACGAGGGAGGCAGGCTCTGGCTAAATTGGAGTCGAGCACCGCTCCTATGAACTCCACTCTTTGTGCTGGAGTTAGGCTGGACTTCTCGGTGTTGATAAGCAGGCCTAGAGACCGGAACAGATGCAGAATCTCGGTCACCTGAGCCGCTACCAGCCCTTGGGAGCGGCCGCGAATCAGCCAGTCGTCGAGATACGGGTACACATGTATCCGACGACGGCGGAGGGCTGCGGCGACGACTGCCATAACCTTGGTGAACACCCTTGGTGTGGTGGAGAGGCCGAAGGGCAGAACCGCAAACTGGTAGTGAGCCTCGTTGACTACGAAGCGCAGGTAGCGTCTGTGGGGGGGGTAAATTGCCACATGAAAGTATGCATCCTTCATGTCGAGGGCGGCAAACCAGTCTCCCGGATCCAAGGAAGGGATGATGGTCCCCAGGGTCACCATGCGAAACTTGAGCTTGCACAGGTGTCTGTTGAGCTGCCGGAGGTCCAAGATGGGACGAAGACCTCCTTTTGCCTTGGGGATGAGAAAGTATCTGGAATAGAATCCCCTGCCCCGCCTGCTGCGGGGCACCTCCTCTATAGCACCCACGCTCAACAGAGTCTGGACCTCTTGCAAGAGGACTTGCTCGTGAGAGGGGTCCCTGAAGAGGGACGGGGAAGGTGGGTGGGAGGGAGGGGCGAAATAAACTGCAGGCGGTAGCCGTGCTGGACGGTGTTGAGGACCCAGCTGTCCGATGTTATAGAACACCACTCCTGGAGGAAGCGGGAAAGGCGACTTGAAAACAAAAGGGATGGATCCGGGGGGGAGAGTGGTGGGCCGTCCTCGGGCGTCCCATCAAAAGGCCGGCTTTGGGCCTTGAGAGGCCTTGGAGGAGCTCTGGGCCTGGTTACGCCGACCCCCTGATGGTCTGCGGCGGAAGGGGGCCGCTCGCCGATTATTAAACGGTCGAGACCTGGCCTGTGGGAAGGGTCGGTAGGGTTGTTGCCGGAACGATCGCCTCTGGGTGGCCGGCGTATGCATTCCCAAAGTACGAATAGCAACCCTCCCATCCTTCAGGGTCTGAATTTTCGCGTCTGTCTTTTCTGAAAAAAGACCCTGTGTCTCAAAGGGGAGGTCCTGGAGGGTGTATTGAACCTCCGGCGCCAAGGTGGAGGATTGCAGCCAGGCAATACGCCGCATTGTTATTCCGGACGCCATTGTTCTGGCTCCTGAATCAGCGGAGTCCAAGGCTGCCCGAATTAGGGTCCTGGAGGCCGTCTTGCCCTCTTCCAGGAGCGCCGAGAATTCCCGGCGAGAGTCTTGTGGCGTCAGCTCCGAAAATTTTCCCAGGCACCCTAAGATGTTGAAAGTGTACCGGGACAGGAGCGCCATCTGGTTTGCTATGCGGAGCTGAAGGCCACCCGCCGAATAAACTTTTCGGCCCAAGAGGTCCATGCGCCGCGACTCCTTTGATTTTGGTGCGGCGGCCGGCTGGCCATGCCTCTCCCGGTCATTCACCGACTGGACTACTAGAGAGTCCGGGGAGGGGTGAACATAGAAGTACTCGTACCCCTTGGGTGGGACAGAGTATTTTCTTTCTACCCCTCGCGCCGTGGGGGGGACTGAGGAGGGCGACTGCCAGATTGTCGTATTGTTCCGCTGGATAGTGCGGATAAAGGGTAATGCTACCCGCACTGGGGCGTCCGAACCCACAACGTCCGTTATAGGGTCATCGTCCTCCGTGACCTCCTCAACAGGCAGGTTCATGGACTTCGCCACACGGCGGAGAAGGTCCTGATGCGCCTTGAGGTCAATAGGCGGGGGTTCAGATGTTGATGCTCCTGCCACCGCCTCGTCAGGAGAGGAGGACGAGGAGCGGGCCGGCAGCACCGCCTCGGATGCCTGGTCCGCTCTTGGGCGGTCAGAAGCCACGGGCTCTGGCCCCGGTGCCGGGCCTGGTGGCGAGCCAGGCTGTCCCTGTGGAGACGGGGGGCGCTTGCTAACCGTCGCCTCCGGCGCTGAACGGCCCGTAGGCGTCTGCCTCAGCTGTAGGGGAGGCCCTTGCTCGTGGTGGGCCCAAGGGACCCAATACCCCCAGTGTTGAGGTCCAGGGTCCCGACCCTGAGACGCCGCCCTAAAGTCCACTGTGCTGCCCTCAGGGGAAGCGATGGAGGGTTCATGCGAGGGCCAGGGAGGAGCCGAGGCGGGTCCCGAATGCCCAACCGAAACCTGCGTCAGATGTGTAGCAGGCGTTGAAGGTCGGCGGCGGTCATCACGTGACCTAAGCGGAGAGCGGGACCTACGTGTGGAGCGGTGCCGGGAGCTGGATCGGCGGTGCCGGGAGCTCGACCTCGACGGCGATCGGCGTCGTCGGGAGCGGCTTCGGGAGACTCGGTGCCGAAAGCGGTCACTGGAGCCGGACCTCTTGCGGTGCCGGTAACTCGGTGACCGGGACCGTTGCCGGGAGTACGACCGGCGCCGCGAATGCGAGCGGTGCCGGGACTGCGACCGGTGCCAATATGGGGAGTGGCGCCGTGAAGCTGAACGACCTCTGGATCGGGACCGCCTCCGAGAGTGGGACCGGGATCGAGACCGAATCCTGGAGCATCCGTCTCGCTTGTCTGGGGAAGGAGGCCGCATCATCATCGGCTTGCCCACAGACTTGAATGCCCGCACCGGCGGAGCCGGGGGCCGGGGGCTTGGAGCCTCCGCGAGCTCGATCAGCTCCCTCGCCGTCGCAAACGCCTCAGGCGTGGACGGGATCTGCAGCTCCTCCTCGGCGGGTACCGGGGAGCTGGGTGGTGCCGGACTCGACGGGCCTTGCGGCGCCGGAGTCGACGGCGCCGTGCACTGCTTGTGCACTGCCTCAGCCTGTACCGTTTGTGTCGGAGGCGGCTGGGCTAGCAGTCTCTGCGGATGTTTGGAAGAGACCGCCTTCGGCACCTTGTGCTTCCGTCCGGGGGAGAGGGAACGGTGCCGGGACTTCGGTGCCGGGTGTCGAGGAGGCTCGGCCCCGGTGCGGTTCGGTGCTGCCGGTGCGCTGCCCGCCGAGGAGGGCTTCGGCGCCGATGGACTTGGCGCCGGAGGCTGGAGCGAAGCCTCCATTAGCAACTGCTTAAGGCGCGAGTCCCGCTCCTTTCTCGTCCGGGGCTTGAAGGCCACGCAGATCGGGCACTTGTCTGTTCTGTGCCCCTCCCCCAGGCAGCGAAGGCACGAGTCGTGCGGGTCACTCACCGGCATGTGCCGCTGGCAAGCCGCGCAGGGCTTGAATCCCGGTGCCCCGGGCATAAGCCCGCACCGGGTGCGGAAGAAGAGGGGCTAACCCCTCTAATTCCCTATTTACACTACTATACCTATCTAACTATACTATACAACTATTAAACTAACAAACTATATACAGTAAGAGATGGAGTAAACGCTAGGGCTGTGGAGGTAAGGGACACTCCACTGTTCCAACTGGCCGTCACGGGCGGTAAGAAGGAACTGAGGAGCGGACGGGCCGGCTGGGGTATATAACCAGCGCCATGGCGGCGCCACTCCAGGGGGCGCCAGCCGGCCCGCCGGAGTTGCTAGGGTAAAAATGTTCCGGAGAAGCCATGCACGCGCGGCGCGCACACCTACATTGGAATGCATAGGACCAATCACTCGAAGAAGAATAAATGTAGCCATGGACCATAATTGAAAATTGAATCTAGCCTGTTCCACAGAATGAGTTTGGTATTGCTGATTTATTTATATTGGAATGTGGCAACTTTTTCCCTCCAGTAAGTATGCTGGTTAAAGCCACATGTGCAGTTTAAACACAGCAAAGTTCTCGAAAGGTTCTGTTGTAGATTTTGTTTTATACAGTACGTGCACATAGAGACTCTCTTCCTCCCTCCCCTGCCCTCCCCCCACATGTTCTTGCATTAAGCAATCAGAATGCTTAAAGTACATGGCCATGCACCAGCATAAAAGTGAGCTTTAGAAAGCTGCTTCTTTCAGCAAACCCTACTTTTTTCTTTTAATGGCATTACTGGAGCTGCAGTTGCTGAATTTTTCCTTGACCTTGTTTAGTGACTTGTTTATGCGTAGTGTACTCAAGCTGGAATCTGAACACATTGTGTCCCAATAGAAGAAAGTTGTTCATATGGTATCTGCTGCAGCACCTTCTGTTTCAACATCTGTTGCTGCCCTGGGAGAAGCTGTTGCCTTGATATCTTCACTAGCTTGTGCCACTAAACATGCATGGGATATGTTAGGGGGCCCTTTGGGCTCATCAGAAGGATGATAGGAAAGCCTGATTTTTCTGTCTCAGGGTACAGAACTGCAGGCACAGAAAGTTGTAGAATTCTACATCCTGCTGTGGATCATGGAAGATCTGCAGAGAAGATATGGGTATTGAATGGGATCCCGAACTCTGTTCTTTCCTTTTTGAACGAGATGATGTTTGAGAGAGATGGGGGGAAATTCAGACAGAAATTGAGAGATTTCCAGGTGTTAGTCAAGAGAATGTAAAGGGTAAAACTGTTTTGAAAGGAATTGGAGGAGTCTGCGTCATATATTTAAGAAGGCTTTTTTAAGCTGTGGAAGAGGAAAGGGTGTTTGTTATTCCCTCATGCAGGAATTGCAATTATGTAAAATACACGATAGTGAATACTGCTGTCACATAGCAGGAAGTTCAGCAATACTTCCAGCTAGAAATCAGATGCAGAATAATACAGAACATCATACAAAAAGATCTGGATGACCTTACTGGAGTAATTGAAATGGGATGAAATTTAATAGTGCAAGGTCATGCAGTTAGGGACTAACATCAAGAATTTTTGCTATAAGCTCGGGATGTATCAGTTGGAAGTGACCGAGGAGGAGAGAGACCTTGGTCGATCATAGGATGGATGACTGAGCTGCCAAACTTACTCCTGGGAGAATTTTGCGTCACCGTGCATGCGCAGAATTTGTGCCCCCGCAGTTTTCTTTGCTTCCCCTCAGAAAAATGACTTTCTGATGGGGAAGCAAAGGGAAGCCACAAGTGGTCATGCGACTCTCCCCAGCAGTATGTTTTAGGTGACCAGGGCAGCCGGCAGAGAGGTAGATCACTGTGGGTCAGGGGACGGGACTGGGGAAGACCCAGTTGGTGGCTTCTACCCTGCGTCAGGCTCAGCTGCTAGTCCCAGCTGGGCTGGGGAGGATGGGAATTCCTCTTCCCCTGTAAGGCATTTGGGGCCAGGTCAGACCCACTCCCAGATTTCTCCCCCAGGTGCAGGAAGCTCTTCAAATCCACCCACCCCACCCCGCTTCCTGCACTCATCACTCCTCAGCTGTAGGGGGAGGGATCCCTGTACAGGAATACTGTGTGCAGTTCTTGTCTCACATGTTTAAGAAAGCCGAATTCAAACTGAAACAGGTGCAAAAATGGCTAGTAGGATGATCAGAGGAATGGAGAACCTACCTTAGGAGAGGAGACTCAAGGAGGTTGGCTTGTTTAGCCTAACCAAAAGAAGGCTGAGGGGAGGAACATCAGAGGGATAAATACAGGGAGGGAGGGAGAGGAGTTATTTAAGTTAAGCACTATGTATATAGATTGGCCATCAACAAGTTTAGGCTTCAAATTAGACAAAGGATGCTAACCATCAGAGGAGTTAACTTCTGGAATAGCCTCCCCAGGAGAGCAGTGAAGGCAAAAGACCTAACTGGTTTCAAGACTGAACTTGAAGGCATGGCGTGATGAGTTTGCCTACAATGGAATGTGGCCCATCTGCGACTGCTAGTAGCAAATATTTCTAATGGCCATAGAAAGGAAACTGAATGGAGAGGGCTCCAAGTTACTACAGAGAATTCTTTCCTAGGTGTCTGGCTGGTGTGTCTTGACGACATGTTCAGGGACTAACTGATCACCAGATTTGGGGTTGGGAAGGAATTTTCCCTCAGGTCAGATTGATAGAGACCCTGGAGGTTTTTCGCCTTCCTCTGCAGCATGGGGCACGGATCACTTGCATGTTTAAATTAGTGTAAATGGTGGATTCTCTGTAACTTGAAGTCTTTAGCTCATGACTTGAGGACTTAAGTAACTCAGCCAGAGGTCATGGAGTGGGAGGGTAAGGTTCTGTAGCCTGTACACTGCAGGCAGGGAGACTAGATGCTCTCGATGACCCCTTCTGGCCTTAAAATTTATGAGTCTAGTTAGCATTTATGTACCACCATTTATTAATCCAACATGAAATGAAAACAATGTGCTATATAAAGCAGAATAGATACTAGAAGGAGAGCACAGTCCAAAGCAGTTTCAAGGGGACTTTGATTTTTGTGGGCAGTGACTTGTTTAAGCATTAAAATGTGTAAATCATAGTTAATAAATACAGATGACTGTTTAAACATGTGCATCAAAATCATTTTTCTCAAAGCTCTTTTATTTAGTTTCCCCAAATCCAAGGACATTCCTTGCCTCCATGCAGCCATTTGGAGTGAATATAAATGACATCAGGAAACTCTCGGCTCCAACACCTTCTTGGCACCACTCTTGGAGCTCCTCCCTCTCCTCCTCTTTTTCCTTTACTGTCCATGAACACAATACAAATGAGGCAGCTGCCAGATTCCATAAAAAAGTACAATGCTCAAACGCTTTTAGCAATGATTATTCCAAACAAGTACATACCTCAGAAAAATTACTTCAGTCAAATTAATATAGTCCTTCTATCAGACACCTTGAATAATGTTTTCCCTGGTTTGTTTTTTTGTGCGTGTATATATGCTAGGACCATCTGCAAGCCACACACAACCACCAGGGCTAATGGCTAGTACTTGATTAGTATGGCTCCAAAGAAACAGAGGAAATCTCCTTTCCAGGGCCGCCCAGAGGATTCAGGGGGCATGGGGTCTTTGGCGGCCGAATTGCCGCTGAAGACCTGGCACTTCAGCGGCGGGTCCCGGAGCGGAAGGGCACCCCGCTGCCAAATTGCCGCCGAAGACCCAGAGTGGAAGAAGCTCTGGGGGCCCAGGTCCCGCGAGAGTTTTCCGGGGCCCCTGGAGCGAGTGAAGGACCCCACTTCAGGAGCCCTGAAAAACTCTCGTGGGGGCCCCTGCGGGGCCTGGGGCAAATTGCTGCGCCCCTCCCCCGGGCGGCCCTACTCCTTTCCCCAAGTTAAGTGTTGTTAGACTGGAGACATAAGTACAGTAAGAGGCAAGAACTTTACATTGTGAACATTGTGTTACATGAGTGGCCATACAGGAGATTTCATTGGATTGGTGGATTTGCACCTGAGTGCTCAGATATGGTGGAGCTTGAACAGGGAATGGATTCTTGGCTTGAGTAAGGAGTGTGGAATGTTACATTAACACATCTCCAACCTCAACTTTGCTTCAGCATTTACTTCTTTATACCAATCTATGTTGCTACTTGGGAATATAGGAAAGAAGATTTTCTTCCCCCATTCATGGACCTGGATGATATTTTTAATCCAGAGCCCAGGATTATAAATGCAGAGAGAGCTGTATGTGTACTGACATTCAGCAGCTTTATAGCAATATAAACAATTGAATGAAGAATCATCTCTGTGTTTTTGTTAATATTCAAGTAATTCACTACTCTTAATAATAATTTGTTGCTAGTAGCTTAACAACAGTCTTTATTAGATACATAGTTAACATATATATACAGACCATCTCTCCTCTAACCCAAAACAAAACAGCTTCCTCCCACTGTCAGCTCCCACACCCCGAAGATTGTATTCATTCTCTTAAAGCCACAGTAACACTACAATGTAGGTCTCAGAGCATCAATTTACTCATCTTGCAGATCCTCTTGACTTTCTTTCTATTAATAAAGCTTTTTTTACATTACTAGTAAATTTTCACTAATAGTGAATTGGCTTTTCAATGCTTCTAACCATAAATAGATCTCACATGGGATGGAGAAAGCCATAAATGCATTCTTCTGTCTTTGGTAGGGACTTGGCTTTCTTTAGACTTGCCAGGATATATCACTGCATGCTAAATAAACAATTTTTATTTTCTTATTACTAAGTTTCCTCACCTTTTGGATTTTCCAGTACTCTTTTCAGGGATTGCTTATGTCCTCTGAGGTATACATCATGTTCAGTAAATTATTGAAAATATATGACAAATCTGACCCACATTCTCATTTCACCTCTGGAAGTAGTTTCTCTGGCATTCTGAAACTGAGGGCTGATAGCTAAACAGTAGCAAAGTTTATATAGGCTGTTGCCTGCTTAAGAGGTCTCAGTGTATTTCTCCTGTGAAAGAACCCATAAAATAACCTATTCTGCAATAAACGTTCACTGTGTAATCTGAGGTATGGGCTTCAACTTGAAGTTTTTATATCCCTTTGAAATCAATGGAAATCTCTGTCTTCCATCAGGACTGCAAGACCAGACCCATAATTTGGAGTTTCTCTATTGTCATTCTTATATATTCACTTATTTATTAATTGAATTACTGTAGCACCTAAGAGCAGTAGTCGTGGGCCAGAACCCTGTTGTGCTAGGTGCTGTACAAACATCTTCTATATTAGTTGTTAAGGTACACATAGGGTTAGTGCAAGAATGGAAGTTACTTCTTGTTTTTTTTGGGGGGGTGGGGGGGAAAGCCAGCTACACAGGTATTAGACTGTATTATTAATGTTTGTTTTTCTCACACAACTGAATGTACAAAAAGTATTTTCTAGGTTTTATCTTGGTGAATCAATCATGCTTGGTTAGGTTGGTACTTCATTTTTTCCCCCTGAGTTATCTAACCCTCTAAAGATAATGCTTACACGCTCTCCATTAGGGTATCAGAATGGTATCCTGATGCTTGGCAAAATAAAGTTTAATTTGAAAATACAAAGTTCATTTAAGTTCTAGTTGTAGGAAAAGAATGTTTGGCAGTACAAAACACTATCACAAATCACTTTAAACTTCAGTTTTCTTTTCTCCATCACATAAATGCTCAGGCAAAAGAAAATATGTAATTTCAAGAGTGATTATAGGTACAGGAACAAATGTCTATTTGCAGGAAGTTAAAGGAGCATATCACTGAAAGCTTTGAATGTAATTTGGTATTGCTAAAATTGATCTTTATTCACATATATTTGAATTATTGTGCATATTTTTTCTTTTGGGTGTTGAATAAGGGGCACATAATTCAGTTTATCAAACAGTACAGTAGTCTGTTGATTATAGATTGCTAAAGATGGACAGTTATTCAGTAATGACCCAAAGAAGCTCAAAAGCATCTCTCTTTCACCAACAGAAGTTGGTCCAATAAAAGATATTACTTCACCCACCTTGTCCCAATTATTCAGTAATGTAGTATATGCATGTCTGGCTCAAAGAGAGAAAATATCTCTCTCTAGAAGACTATATTGTAATACTTGTAGTACGTCTATATGTAGGAGAGGAAACTCTATTTCAAGATCAAGTGGGAAGCATGGGGGGCAGGGGAGGTGGTGGAATTTAGCTACTTACTGTGTTAAAGAAATTGGAGGAGTGAAGTGAAAGTGAGGCTTCCACAGATACTCTACTTTGCTCTTTCCTTTTTTTGTCCCTTTCTTTCTCACTTGCCCTTTGTTTTCTAAAACATATTTTTCAGAGGTTTTTTTTGTTTGTTTTTTGTTTGTTTACACCAAAGATGTGTACAGACAGAAATCATACGCAATTATTTCATCATTCTGGGACAAATCTTATTAGTAGGACTATGGCTACACTTACGGTTTGCAGCGCTGGTAGTTTGCAGCGCTGGTCATCCAGCTGTGCAGGGCCAGCGCTGCAGTGTGGCCACACTGACAGCTACCAGCGCTGCAGTGTGGCCACATTGGCAGCATTTCCAGCGCTGTACTGAGAGGTGCATTGTGGGCAGCTATCCCACAGAGCACCTCATCCCGTTTTGGCGCCGTTTTGGCGCTGAGTATTGTGGGAAGGGGAAGGAAGTGTGTGGGTCATTCCGCTTCCTGTTCCAACGCCCCGTGGTGCATCGCTTCACTTCCCAGCAGTCACACTTTCGCTGTCCACGTTTCTTGCCATTTGTGAGTGCAGCACGCTGTGAAATGGAGCCTGAGCTGCTGAGGAATTTGCTGCTGAGTGTCGCCAGCACATCACGTTTGGCAGTTGAGCTATTCCTTCAGCTCCAAAGTGACAGTGAGGATTCCGATGATGATATGGATTTGCCTAAAGCGGGTGACATGAAATTGCTTGTGGCGGTAACAGAAATGCTCAGCACCGTGGAACGCCGCTTTTGGGCTCGTGAGACAAGCAGTGAGTGGTGGGATCACATTGTAATGGAAGTCTGGGATGACGAGCAGTGGCTGCAGAACTTTCGTATGAGAAAAGCCACTTTCATGGGACTGTGTGCTGAGCTCGCCCCCACCCTGCGGCGCAAGGACACAAGATTGAGAGCTGCCCTGACGGTGGAAAAGCGGGTGGCTATTGCAATGTGGAAGCTGGCAACTCCAGACAGCTACCGGTCGGTCGGGAACCAGTTTGGGGTGGGAAAGTCGACCGTTGGAATCGTGTTGATGCAAGTTTGCAGGGCCATTAATCGCATCCTGCTGAGGAGAACCGTGACTGTGGGGAACGTGCAGGACATTGTGGATGGCTTTTCAGAAATGGGTTTCCCTAACTGTGGAGGGGCAATAGATGGGACACATATTCCTATTCTGACACCACCCCACCTAGCCTACGAGTACATTAATCGCAAGGGGTATTTCTCTATGGTTCTCCAGGCGCTTGTGGATCACCGTGGGCGTTTCATTGATATTTACACAGGCTGGCCTGGAAAAGTGCATGATGCACACATCTTTCGGAACAGTGGCCTGTTCAGGAAGATGCTGGAAGGTACATTTTTCCCAGACCGAAAGATCACAGTAAGGGACGTTGAAATGCCCATTGTGATCCTTGGGGACCCCGCTTACCCATTAATGCCTTGGCTCATGAAACCATATACAGGGAAGCTGAACAGGAGCCAGGACCGTTTCAACTACAGGCTGAGCTGGTGCCGAATGACTGTGGAGTGTGCTTTTGGCCGTTTAAAAGCTCGCTGGAGATGTCTATATGGGAAGCTAGACTTGGGGGAAAGCAGCATCCCTGCGGTTATATCCGCGTGCTGTACCCTCCATAATATTTGTGAAGGGAAGGGTGAAGCATTCAGCCAGGCATGGACCAACGAGGTGCAAGTCCTGGAGGCTGAATTTGCACAGCCAGACAGCAGGGCTACTAGAGACGCCCATCACAGGGCAACAAGGATTAGGGATGCCTTGAGGGAGAAATTTGAGGCTGAAAGCCAACAGTAATGTTTTTTTGCCTTGACCAGGAGTGACGTGCACTGGTTACAGTGCTTTTAAGTGTCTGTGTTTTCCTTGATGTTTGTTACCTGTGTTTTCATTGGGGTTTGTTATCTTTCACTTTATGCAATAATAAAAACTGATTCATAATCAAAGAAATCATTTATTTAAAAAAAAGGAAGTACACGGGCAGGGGGGTTGGTTGTTGAACTGTACATTCATAGTTTTTCATATGTACTGCCAGGAGTGCTGTGCACCTCAGGATTGTACTGTTGCATGGTGATGGGGGTTGAGTGCAGAGGGTAAGGGTCGTAGTTCTCTGGGCTCATAGGTGACCGTACAGGTGTCGGGGGCAGCTGGTGATGGTGTAGGTAAGAACCTGGATGCTGGGGAACGGGACTTGGAGCTGACATTGGTGCATAGGGGAAAGAGGTTTGGGAGGGTGGGGGTTTGGCACGGTAGTGCTCTGCCTGCATTGCTACCAGTGACTGCATACAGTCTGTTTGGCGCGCAATGAGGTTTATAAGCTGCCTCGTGGTTTTCTTCAGCGTCAACGCCTTTCTCCTGCTTTCTGTTTGCCTCCAGTGATGCATCTTTTCTCTCCATTCCTGCGCATTTTTATTCTCTGTTGCACACTGGTTCATAACTGCCTTCACCAGTTCTTCTTTGCTCTTGTTCGGTTTCCTCCTCAGGTTTTGCAGCTTTCTTTCAGTCACTGATAAGACTGGCCCAGGACTACTCAAGGTCACTGTAAAAATGCAGCAAATGATACATTTTAAGAGAGCTTCCATTGTGTATAATCTGAAGTTATTTTAAAGTCTCACAAGCATTCCTCACACATTTCAGCAACTGCTAGAGAATTCACAGCCTCCCAGAAATGGTAATGGTAATTAACCCTGGGGTTTCCTTCCGCGGTGTGCTCGAGCAGGGTGCTGGTGCTTTGTTAAACGCAGCACCTCCATCTCCCTCAGGAATTAACCCTGGGGTTTCCTTCCGCGGTGTGCTCGAGCAGGGTGCTGGTGCTTTGTTAAACGCAGCACCTCCATCTCCCTCAGGAATTAACCCTGGGGTTTCCTTCCGCGGTGTGCTCGAGCAGGGTGCTTCTTGCTTCATGGCTAGGCTGCCTGTTTCGGGGCTTTGTTAACCCTGGGGTTCCTGGGGTTCCTGCCTGCCGCGCTATGCAGTTGGGGAAACCAGCACTGAAACACTCCCTCCATTTCCCACAGGAGTTAATACTGGAAGATATCTCCCTTCTGCGGGTTACCAAAGAAGCAAGGGAGGGTCTCCTACAACAATGCGGATTCCGCCCGGGTCCTTATGCAGCGTGCCTCTGTGCAAGCATGGTTCCCCCACCCTTCCTGGAACAGTGGCGCGGACGCGTTAGCCTGAATGGGACAGGGACCACAATGGCTCTCCCTTTAAACTTGGTCACGCGAATTGCCTATGCTCTTGCAGAAACTTTTGAAGAGATTACAGAGGCAGATTACTGCGACGTGATAGACCACATCAATGGGATATTCCATGTCTAGGCATGCAGGCATGCAGCCATACCATCCCCCCTACTCTCCCAAAACCTTTGCATTGCAATAAAAGCTGCTTACCTGGGACCTGCTCCTGTGATTCTTCTGCACCAAGTTCCAGGGGCTGCGACTGGCTAGCTTCCTCCTGGCTTGAGAAGAGCTCCTGACTGCATGCCTCCTCCGGGCTGGCTTCCCCCACCACAGTAGCCTCACTGTCTGCCTCCCCCTCCCCCTCCTCTACCGGCTCTGAACTGTCCATCGTGGTCCTTGGATTTACAGAGGGGTCACCCCCATAAATCGCATCCAGCTCCTTGTAAAACCGGCAGGTCGTGGGGGCACTGCCGGATCTGCGGTTTCCCTCGCGTGCTTTGCAATAGGCACTCCGCAGCTCCTTTACTTTTACCCTGCACTGCACCGCGTCACGCTCATGGCCCCTTTCCATCATGGCTCTCGATACCTGGGCAAAGGTATCATAATTCTTACGGCTAGAGCGCAGCTGTGCCTGCACAGATTCCTCCCCCCAAACACTGATGAGGTCCATCAGCTCGCCATTGCTCCATGCTGGGGCTCGTTTGCCACGTGGAGGCATGGTCACCTGTAAAGATTCACTGATTGCATTCCATACCTGGCTGAGCAAACAGGAAGGGGATTTTTAAAATTCCCGGGGCATTTAAAGGGCGGGTCACCTGAGGCCAGGGAAGTAGAGTCTGACCTGATGAGCAGAGTGGCTGAACAGGCATTCTGGGATACATCCTTATACCCTGGAGGCCAATCACAGCGCTGGTGTGTGGCCACACTTGATGACCAGCGCTGCAGCACCAGCGCTGGAATCCTTATTCCCCATGCCGAGAGGGGTGTTCGGCCAGCGCTGCAGCCAGGGAGTTGCAGCGCTGGAAGTGCCTTGCAGGTGTGGCCACTTACTAATTGCAGCGCTGGTGGAGGCTTTCCAGCGCTGCAAATCGCCAGTGTAGCCATACCCTGGGGATGTCTCGTTGCTTCTGCCAGGAAATGTTACTTTACTTCTTATTAGCTTGAGGAACATCAAAAATGAAAATGCATGGATTACTACCAAGCAAGAAGCTGAAAAAGCACTTTGCTTTTGCTCTGTGTAGAGCCTTAGCAATTTCGAACTGCTTAAGCTTCAGTATTCTGATCAGTATCTTGTTTGTTTTGCTGCATCTGATGGATGAAAAGTGTTCATTGTGGCGTAGTGCATGGAGCCAGGAAAGTACTAAAAAAAGGAGAAATAAAAATGGGGAAAAGAAACTAGAAGAGGGAAGAAGGAGATAGAAACGGAGGAAGGTTTGAGAAAGATAAATATTAACACAGACTAAGAAAAATGGCTCTTCAAGTTCACGTATCTGCTAAAATGAAAAAGTGGCTGTTAAAAATAGATACCAGAACGGACACAAAATCTAAAACAAAGTGAGAACAGAGTGGGAGGGGAGGAATACCTCTCCTGTAGAGGCAGCAAAATTCTAGATTTGCATGTTCTGCAGTCAGCTCGGGTGGTTTTCTCCCTGTGACTGGGGAAAGGGAATATTGCTTCATTCTCTGTAAAACACATAAGTTATTTGGGGGCTTAAATAAGCCTTTCTGCCTCAGTATGTCCCATTGCAGGCTCATACTTAATTTGCTGTCTAGTATCATTCCAAGATCTCTCTTGGCATGACTGCATTCCAAGTATCTCTTTAACAAAATATGTGTTTCAGATTATTTTTCTGTGTGTTAGCTTCCATTTTTCTAGGCTTTCAGACTTATACCATCCCTTTGTATATTTACCATATTCTTTGATGGGATCGAGACATTTTAGTGTCTTTGAAAAGCAGTTGATTTGCAGGAATAACAGTATCTAAGATAAAGTACAGATGCTGACTACACTCCAAAAAGTATCTTGTTAAGATTTTCACCCTCCAGCATGCACACTGTGGGGGTGTGTGTGTGTGTGTCATAGAATGTTCTGTATGCCTTTAATTGGCTGAATATACATAAAATATCTGCTTGTATATTTGTGACTTGGGTCTGTTTCCAAGAGCATGAAAATGCAAACACAAGTTGTAATTTTTTTTGTAAAATTTCCCTAATGTAGTGGCTATTTTGAATTTTAAAAAATGAATAAATTGACAGGATTGGAATAGGCTGAATTACAATTTTCTAGGCTATTTGAGGGAAAATTAATCTTGAGGATGGATTAATAAAATAGAAGTTACTATTTATTTTAATAAAAGTACAAACATCTGATTGGATGAGCATTTTTATTGGAAAACTTACATTTTTGGATAGGGTCATGTTTAAAAAAAACAAACAAACACCTTTTTCTAGCCTATACTAAAAATCCTTTAAGGACAAGCTATTCCACATTTACCTATTATGGTGTTTCTTGTACTTTTATTTGAAGCATCTGCTACTGACCACAGTTGGAAACAGAATACTAGACCATTGATCTGATCAAGTAAGGCTGTTCCTCTACAAAATCAGTAGGGCTTCACACAGGCACATGTCCGCCTGCATGAATTTGATTACAAGATCTTGACATACATGCTCAGCCTCAGAATAAGAGGGCAACAACACCCAAACATATCTTTGTCTCATCGGCGTTCTAAAGACTTATACTTGCCTTCCTTCTCTGCTATTTTCTGCCTCCTCTCTCTAGCATTTAACACTTATTTAAAAAAAAAAAACATTCCTTCTGCCTATCTCTCTGTCCCCTTCAGTTCTTCTCTCTGGCCATTTTCCTTTTTCTTACCTCTTAGGTGAAATCCTGCCCCTACTGAAGTCAATGGGAATTTTGCCCTAGACTTCCATGGAGACCAGGATTTCACCCTTACAGCTTGATCCTGCACTTCTTACTTATGTAATATCCACTGATGTCAAGAGGAGTTTTGCATGAATACTAAATTTTAGAATCAAGTTCACAATCTTTGTCCTCTCTCCATTAATGTCCCTCACCCCTCTTGTTTTCTTTAAATAAAAGTTCATAAAACAGTCTTGGCCAGTAGTCCATTTCAGCTGGCCTACAAGAAGAAGCCTTTTATGTACCAAAGTTGTTTGCATTTTGAATGTTTGCATTTTGAAGGACCTGGCTTTTCTGGTGGAGATATTTTTGGAGATGCTAATTAATATATGGGGAAAGAACAAGCAGAAGCTTGGCATAAGGTAGGATGAACGTTGTGGGCCAGTAGTGGGTTGCTATTACAGAATTTGGCTGTACTTCAGTAAGAGAAGATCCAGGTTCCCATTGTTGGTTGGGACTGTTTGGTTCCAATAGTGCTGTAGTTAAAATTTAACCATTATGAAATTAATTTCCATAATCTTTGCTCCATATTTAATTTATTGGAGATGTAATTAAGCATCTGGTTTGTATTTTTACTCTAAGTTAAAAACAGTCTAACTTCTTTATTTCTATAATAACTTGTGTCTTTCTCCATCAGTATGCTGTTGGCTTCATTCATCTGTGGTCCCATGTTGTACCTGGCTGCATACTGTGAATCTTATTGTTGGAAAATCTTGATTTCTGGAGTCAAAAGGTTAACTAACTTCCATTTGTGTTTGCATCTCAGTTGACTATTCTTTGCCTACTTATCTGCCTTTAAACAGATCTACTTTCTAATTACCACACTTACATTATTCTGATTATGCTCTTATTCAAAATTGTTTTTTGTTTCACTCTCCTTGCCTCCTGTTCTAGTAACAATTGGGTGTATTTGTACAAAATTATGTTTTTCACTCTATTTCATCAGGAAAAAGAGGGAGGGAGTTTTTATTTATTTACATTTCTAATAAAATATACAAGAAAGGCACCTATCAGTTAGTCTAGGAACTGTTGAATGTTTTATAAGTTATATCAGGCTAAGGTCTTGTCTACACTGCCACTTTACAGTGCTGCAACTTTCTTGCTCAAGGGTGTGAAAAAATACCCCCCTGAGCGCTGCAAGTTTCAGCGCTGTAAAGTGGCAGTGTAGACAGTGCACCAGCACTGGGAGCTACTCCCCTCATGGAGATGGTTTTTTTTTTTATAGCTCTGGGAGAGCTCTCTCCCAGCGCTGGTGCCGTGACTACACAGCCACATTTGTGCTTTAACATTGCTAGTGAAGACATTCCCCAAATCATGAGCGAATCCACTAGCAGAATTGACCGTCATCCACAAATATCAGCTCTGTAAAGCCAAAGTAAAGTAGAACCTCAGAATTACAAATACCAGAGATACGAACTGACCAGTCAACCAAACACCCCACTTGGAACCAGAAGTACACAATAAGGCAGAAGCAGAGACCAAAAACAAAAAAAAAGGCAAATATAGTAGAGTACTATGTTAAACATAAACTACTACTAAAAAAAAGGGAAAGCAGTATTTTTCTTCTGCATAGTAAAGTTTCAAAGCTGTATTAAGTCAGTGTTCAATTGTAAACTTTTGAAAGAACAGCCATAACATTTTGTTCAGAGTAATGAACAAGCTCATATCTCTGAATTGGTTTTGCAGCATCTTCTAAACATCAAAAAACCCTGGGTTGATTTGGATTTAGTGGATCCAAAGCTGAGGGCCTTTCACAGAGACTGCTCTACTACAGGGGTTCTCAGACTTCATTGCACCGCAACCCCTTTCTGACAACAAAAATTACTACATGGCCCCAGGAGTGGGGGACCAAAGCCTGAGCCTGCCCAAGCCCCACCCCGGGGTGTGAGGGAGAGCCAAAGCATTTCATCTCCAGATGGGGGGCCTGTAACCTGAGTCCCACCATCCAGGGCTGAAGCCAAAGCCTGAGCCTTGGGTGGTGGGGCTTTGGCTTCGGCCCCACACCCCAGCCAGTTTAATGCCAGCCCTTGTGGTCCTGACCTACAGTTTGAAAACTGCTGCTCTACTGTCAACCTCCTCTGTTAAATGAAAAGTTTCAGCACGAATGCCTTCACTGATTCTAAGTGTGGCAATATTGCTCTGGGAGAAAGGCAGTCTTGCTGAAGTGGGTTTCATAGTAGGGGTGAAGAGGTAGAGAAAGAGGAAGTCTGGCTAAAATTAAAAAGAAAACAATATGGGGCCAGGAAGGAGGTGGCCATCTTACATTCTCTAGTATCAGTACAAATTTCAAAGAATATAGTAAAGCTAGGGTATAGTAAGACCTATGTCAAAAGTAGCTGCTCGGTCTTTTCCTTTCATGTTGTTTCCTTTAGCCTTAACCTTTAGTTTATCTGTTTAGGTTGCAAGCTCTTCAACTGTGTACTCTTAGGGCTGCAAAACTCCCTTTGTGCTTTGTACTTTCTGTAAATAAAAACACTGCTTGCAAAAAGGGTTGCATTCTTATCCTTCAGATTATGTGTGTGTGTATCAAAATTGGCTGCAGTGGTTTATTTTTTTTTCAGTTTGTACATTCTCTGACTGTGGATTTTTTGTTGTTTTGTTATTCAGAATACGTGTTCATGTGAAGCAATCTAGATTGAATGGTGGCCACATTGCTTGCATTTTGGTACACAATCTCCACATCTGTGGGCATGACTCCTGTAGTCACTTCATGCTGTGAAGATGTGTGATACTGTACACTCACGCAACTTTGAAAAAGCACTTAGAAGGACATGTCCATCGATGGGGTAGAGGGGCTAAAATCAGTTTTCAAGGACGTTGAGAGAAGAGAATTTGCCCTATCCTGTGGGCATTGCTGGGAGGCAGGGTCTCATAGCTGAAACTAACGGGGATCTCTTAGGAAAGAAAGCAGTCTGCAGAGAACAATTAAGGATCAGAGATAAAAGGAAATAGAGAATGGTTGCTGGAAGTTTTTGGTTGTAGCTTGGAAAAGAGCAGACATACAGCTGGTGAGATAGGACAGATGACTGAAAACAAGAAGCTATGTTTGTTTTGCTAACTGCCTTTAAAAAGGGGGGAATTATTTATTTAAAATTCTCATTTTCCCCTTCTCCAGAAAGGGAGAGTGTTTACTGGCTACTGTATCAAGAAAAGGAATTGGTCCAGTGTTGCTAGTCTTGCATAAAGAGGCTTGACAGTAGAAGATTTCTTTGACCTTAGATGATGGTGGTGTACCTGTGCTGTGCATATGAAACTGGCTACATATCTGATGTGCTCAACACCAAAAGGGAAAGTTAAAAATAAAACTTCAGGAAATAAAACCTTTTAGTCAGGAGCAGAGTAAAAATTCTCTAGACAAAGTGGTGCCACTCTGGGGTGAGAGCACCCTCATCCCCCCGGGATAACTTGAGGGGTTGACATCTATGTTCTGGAGAGTTATTTCTCACTTAGCCAGAGGAACAGTTGCCACAGCACAGAGGCTTCTGAAGCTGAAGGACTCCTCAAGGATGGGTAAACTTGGAGGAGAAAGGGAACAGGACTAAATGTCTATTCTGTAATATTCCAACTTGTAGTACATACTAATATGATCAATTAATGAATGTATATAGAGTGGCTGGAATAAAGTGCTTAATACTGTTATAACATCTTGAAAAGAGGAGGAATTGGATGCCTCTATAAAATTAGTGAATTCAGTCATTGGGAAGTTGGAGAAAATCACACGTGCAAAATTATACCTACCTTAATATTCTTTCTCACTCTTAACATATGGTTCATGATATCGTTCACCCTACCCCCAGAGAAGTCTTCCATCGCAATACAAATTATACTCTTGGGCAGCTTTAGGCAAACATATCGAGGGTGGTTGCTACCTCCCCTATCTTGGGCTTTCATGCACCCAGATATCTTTTAGAGTATGCCTGTTTTGCTTCATTCTTGTGGGCAGATAACACAGCAGAGGTGAAGAATCTATTTCACAGACTATCACAGAACTGGAATCTTATATGTACTACTAATCTTCCTGTTTTCCATGACAGAAGAGATGCATTTGTAAATGTCTAACTTGAACTACAGCTGATGGGTCAAAATTTTGTCATTCCAGCCTACAGTACCCTTAACTTCAATCCCCAAACTCTCTACTTTCTCTCTCTTATATTCCCCCAATCTTTATTTTATTTCCCCCCCTCCCATCTCTGACCTCTTTTCCACCATTTCTATTATAAGGATACTAATACAGAAAGAAAACAAATGAAAATAGCCCGAATTAGTACCCCTAAATGGATTAATTAATTTAGCTTATACTTGTACAGGTGATCCCTATACTGAAAACATTCTAAACATTTCCTGCGCTGTTTAAGCAACTATTACATGTGACTAGCTATCTTTCTACAGATGCGGTTTTTTCCTGGTCTGTTCTCAAACAGAATGGCAATATGTGCATTATGAATGTTTTTATCTCTATTATAAACCAGTTTACTTTTCCACACAATTTTTCTCTCTCTTTCCTCTCTTTATATTGTCCTTATATCAATTGTCAGTAATCAAAGAAGTTGTAAGACCAATGATAAGTACACCTCTCTCTCTCCCTCTGTCTTTACATCGTGAATAGTACAGGAAGATTTTTGTGTCAATTCACTGCTCTCTCAGAAGCATCTAAACATATTTATTAAAACTGCCTGCAGCATTGTAAAAAAATTATGTTTTAACTAGATTTTCTTTCATTCTATGCATTATACTTATTTATGCATATATACAATAGATGCTAATCATCATTTTCTGGTCTGGTCTACACTACAGAGAAATGTAAAATAATAGCAACTGTAAAATTGACAAGAATGTCAATTTCACTGCTGGTTGGCTCCCTGGTGTGAAATTGAGCCCCAAGCCTGGCTCACAGCTGGTGCTATCAGCCCTCGGGGGAGGTATCCAGCTGTGAGCCCTGCACAGCTGTCAGTACCCCACAATGCCCCACTTCAGTCAGTTTAAGTGCTCATGATGAGGACTTGCACCGCTGACAGAAGGAGGGTAGTGTGAACACCAACAGCTGATTTAATTACTACAGTGGCTGTAGGTTGACCTAACTTCAGTCGACCTAATTTTGTAGTGTAGACAAGCCCTCTAAAACAAGTGTCAATTTAAATCACTGCTTTTATTGTGTATAAGTACCTATCTCCTGCAATATGGCCTACTTTCTCAGGTGTTGGATCTTCCACACCCTGGCCTGTTTGTCTAAATAAAAAAGGACTGAGCTGCAAAAGGCCTTTTTTGCAGCTTTGGATCCAGACTTTCTTAGTTAAGGGCGAGTCTTACTGTTCTCCCTTAGGGGAGAGTTTGATAGGGAACATTCTGATCTTTTCTCCCCGCTCCCTTTTAAAAGGCCTAATAGTAATACTAACATTGCCATGCAGTAACTTCAGTGCATATCTGTATGTTTGTCTCAGACTGTACCAAATATTTCTCCCATGAATAATAGCATTCCTTGCATATGAACTTTGACAAACATAAGCTTCATTCTTGATTTGATTTTTATACTGACAAATCTAGTTGTGAAGAATTCTTGGATTTTGATTGCAGGAAGTGTTTATTATTTGTTAATGTCTTTCAACATCCAAAAATGTACTGGACTCCTTGTGGTACAAGTGTATGAAACGTAAAATTGAAGCAACTTAATTGGGATGGATTGATGGACTACAGTACGTTCTGATTAAGCAACCATTCTGTTTTAAACAAAATGTATCCAAATGTTACTTAATGTAATCACCTGTGTATGTAACATGGTTTCATTTTGTACACTTCTTTAGTAATGCTTTTGCTTGACTTGTTTTCCTTCATTTTTCTAGTGATTATAAAATACCAATATTTTAAAAATTAATGAGACATTTCTAAATATTTCCAGGTTGCCATTGTGTGAGACAGGCAGTGTGTGAATGCTGAGAGCCATGAGTGACCTTTAACTACCATGTTAATACCTCTTAACTATAATTGACAAGGCATGGACACTGAAAATCGTTCCAACAAAGCATCTTGAGCAAATATGAACATCCTATTAAAGCAACAGAACATTTGTTTGATCTCATAGAAAATTAGCTCCCTGAAACTTGTCCTGCTAGAGACTGTCCTGATATCGGTCTTCTGTTTAAAGGGTCACCAACAAACTCACTTCTTTCTAGAAAATTTTACTACTATTCTCACAATGTAGGATTTTTCTCTTTCATTTTGTTTATGTGGTATACTTGACAGTACTCTGTGTATAGCCAGGTTCACTTCCACACTTATTTCTCCTCTATCATTTGTATGGGCCTTCTGCACAACAGGGAAAAGAACACTTAAAATATGGGCAGGGTATCTAGTACTTTTAACTAGTCTTTTAAACTGACTATTTCAAGTTTATTGGCTCCCTTTAAGAGGCAACAAAAACAACAAAATCCACTTACTATGTATTGGATCGCAGTTGCAAAGATAATGAAGTAGGACACTGAATATACAAGTGAGGCGCATTTTGAATAGTTTTCAGTGCAGGCTGCTCCTCTTATCCTTGCCACCTGAGAATTCAGCACAAAAATGTACCGTTACTGTACATTAATTTCCCAGAATGCCTAATAATTCTAACAAAAATATCAGGTCACTTTGTACCATTTATCAGCAAATATGTATTAGTGAGGTCTCCTGTGAATAAAGCATCAATATTATTACACCATGTAATGGTAGTGTAGTATTAACTAGAATAATGCATTTATTAGTTCAATTACAGTAGTACCTAAAATGAGAAGGAAAGCAAAGTACCTGTTTATCTTCTTATATTGTAAGCTTCTTCAGATGAGAAGGTAAGGGAAAGACATAAAATACAAGTAAAATGGTCAAGGTGGTGATTACCTATCTCTTGATATTGAATTCTTATTGCTTTACTTTTTAGATATCTGTCTATCTTCATTTGTTCCTCAACCTTGGCATTAGTTGACTAACCTCATGCAGGGGGTGATGATTGAAGTTGGCCTAGAGGAAAGATTTGAGTGCGCAAGGGGGTGTGGTCGTTTTGGATCAGGTTAGTGTTCCATGTGTGAGAAGCACCAGGAAGTATTACATTAAAACTAAAATATACCCAAATAGAAGTGTGTTTTGAGGTGCAATAGCCTTGTTCATGTTTCATATTTGTCTGAATATTGTTAATCACAATATTGGGTATACCACAATGGGTTTCTTCCTCCTCAATCTGAAAAAAGCAGGGTTGTGCTCTATTTCATTAAAAACACTTACAGGTCACATTTTAACTCTCCTCTTCATTTTCTTTTGTGAGTCTAAATCTTGCACACTGAGAGAGACAGCTGTAAATTTATCTCTTTTGTACTTGTTTTGTGGGGTTTAACAGTGTGACTCCTGTTAAAGTTACTGATAGGTGTAATTGGATTATATAAAGTCACTTGCAATGTACTTGTAAAAACAAATGCACAAATAAAACAGTGAGGGTGTATTTGTGTGTATAGGGAGGGTTATGGAGCAAAGTTAGGCCAATGCTGAGTGTCAGTTAACCTTGCTGAGCTGCACTCTGCTCCCTCTCTGGTCTCTGAGAGATGGGCCTTTCCTCCTTTGGCCTTTACCTTTCCTCCAATGGAATCCTGAGATTCTCCCAGTCTTAGGGTATGTCTACAGTACACAATTAGATTGAATTTATAGAAGTTGTTTTTTCAGAAATCGTTTTTATGCAATCCATTGTGTGTGTCCCCACAAAAAATGTTCTTAGTACATAAAGTTGGCAGATAGCATCCACAGTACCGAGGCTAGCATCGACTTCTGGAGCATTGCACTGTGGGTAGCTATCCCACAGTTCCTGCAGCCTCAGCCACCCATTGGAATTCTGGGTTGAGATCCCAATGCCTGATGGGGCAAAAACAGTGTAGCGGGTGATTCTGGGTACATGCCTTCCCACCCTCTGTGAAAGC
The DNA here is from genome assembly GCF_020497125.1 of Mauremys mutica. NCBI lineage: Eukaryota > Metazoa > Chordata > Testudines > Geoemydidae > Mauremys > Mauremys mutica. Next base: position 301,069,685 of record NC_059072.1, on the reverse strand, counting down.
AACAGCAGACAATCGTTTTGTGCCTTTTTTCCTGGGTTACCTGTGCAGACGCCATACCACAGCAAGCATGGAGCCCGCACAACTGACCGTCACCGTAAGTCTCCTGGGTGCTGGCAGACTTGGGACTGCATTGCTACACAGCAGCAGCTCATTGCCTTTTGGCAGCAGACGGTGCATTATGACTGGTAGCCATCATTGTCGTACGCCTGTGTGCTCTTTTAACCAACCTTGGTGAGGTCAGTCGGGGAGCCTGGGCAGACATGGGAGTGACTCAGCCAGGTCATTTCCATTTTCTGCCGAGCACCCAGGAGATGACAATGGCTAGCAGTCGAACTGCACCGTCTGCTGCTAGCCTAAAGATGTAAAAGATAGATGGAGTGTATCAAAACAAGAAATAGACCCAGTTTGTTTTGTATTCATTTGCTTCCTCCCTCCCTCCGTGAAATCAACGGCCTGCTAAACCCAGGGTTTTGAGTTCAATCCTTGAGGGGGCCATTCTGTGTGACAGTTGTTTGTGTTTCTCCTTGATGCAAAGCCACCCCCTCTGTGGACTTAAATTCCCTGTAAGCCATGTTGTCAGTCGCCCCTCCCTCCGTCAGAGCAGACAATCGTTTCGTGCCTTTTTTCAGCCCAGATGTCATAGCACTGGAATCATGGAGCCCGCTCAGATCACCGTGGCAATTATGAGCACTGTAAACACCATACGCATTATCCTGGAGAATATGCAGAACCAGAACCTGCCAAAGCAAAACCAGGCGAGGAGGCGATGGCAGCGCGGTGACGAGAGTGATGAGGACATAGACATGGACATAGACTTCTCACAAAGTACAGGCCCTGGCAATGTGCACATCATGGTGTTAATGGGGCAGGTTCATGCTGTCGAATGCCGATTCTGGGCCTGGGAAACAAGCACAGACTGGTGGGACCGCATAGTGTTGCAGGTCTGAGACGATTCCCAGTGGCTGCGAAACTTTTGTATGTGTAAGGGCACTTTCATGAAACTTTGTGACTTGCTTTCCCCTACCCTGAAGCGCCAGAATACCAAGATGAGAGCAACCCTCACAGTTGAGAAGTGAGTGGCGATAGCCCTGTGGAAGCTTGCAACGCCAGACAGCTACCGGTCAGTCAGGCATCAATTTGGAGTGGGCAAATCTACTGTGGGGGCTGCTGTGATCCAAGTAGCCAACTCAATCAAAGAGCTGCTGATACCAAGGGTAGTGACTCTGGGAAATGTGCAGGTCATAGTGGATGGCTTTGCTGCAGTGGGATCCCCTAACTGTGGTGGGGCGATAGATGGAACTCATATCCCTATCTTGGCACCGGAGCACCAAGCCAGCAAGTACATAAACTGAAAGGGGTACTTTTCAATGCTGCTGCAAGCACTAGTGGATCACAAGGGACGTTTCACCAACATCAATGTGGGATGACCGGGAAAGGTACATGACGCTCGAGTCTTCAGGAACTCTGGTCTGTTTGAAAAGCTGCAGGAAGGGACTTTCTTCCCAGACCAGAAAATAACCGTTGGGGATGTTGAAATGCCTATAGTTATCCTTGGGGACCCAGCCTACCCCTTAATGCCATGGCTCATGAAGCCATACACAGGCAGCCTGCACAGTAGTCAGGAGCTGTTCAACTATAGACTGAGCAAGTGCAGAATGTTGGTAGAATGTGCATTTGGATGTTTAAAAGCGCACTGGCGCAGTTTACTGACTTGGATAGACCTCAGCGAAACCAATATTCCCATTGTTATTACTGCTTGCTGTCTGCTGCACAATAGCTGTGAGAGTAAGGGGAAGACATTTATGGCGGGGTGGGAGGTTGAGGCAAATTGCCTGGCCGGTGATTATGCACAGCCAGGCACCAGGGCGGTTAGAAGAGGACAGGAGGGTGCAGTGCGCATCAGAGAAGCTTTGAAAACCAGTTTCATGACTGGCCAGGCTATGGTATGAAAGTTCTGTTTGTTTCTCCTTGATGAACCCCTGCCCCCTCTTGGTTCACTCTACTTCCCTGTAAGCTAACCACCCTCCACTCTCCCCTTCGATCACTGCTTGCAGAGGCAATAAAGTCATTGTTGCTTCACATTCATGCATTCTTTATTAATTCGTCACACAAATAGGGGGATAACTGCCAAGGTAGCCTGGGAGGGGTGGGGGAGGAGGGAAGGACAAGGCCACACTGCACTTTAAAACTTATTGAAGGCCAGCCTTCTGTTGCTTGGCAATCCTCGGGGGTGGAGAGGCAGGGTGGCCAGGTGCCCCCCAACGTTCTTGGGCATCTGGGTGAGGAGGCTATGGAACTTGGGGAGGAGGGCTGTTGGTTACACAGGGGCTGTAGCGGCAGTCTGTGCTCCTGCTGCCTTTTCTGCAGCTCAACCATACGCTGGAGCATATGAGTTTGATCTTCCAGCAACCTGACATCAATTCTTGCCTTCTGTCAGCAAGCTGATGCCACCTATCATCTTCAGCCCGCCACCTCTCCTCATGTTCATATTGTGCTTTCCTGCACTCTGACATTGTCTGCCTCCACGCATTCGGCTGTGGTCTGTCAGTGTGGGAGGACTGCAGGAGCTCAGAGAACATTTCATCCCGAGTGCGTTTTTTTCACCTTCTAATCTTCACTAGCCTCTGCAAAGGAGAAACATTTGCAGCTGATGGAGGAAAAGGGAGAGTGGTAGTTAAAAAGACACATTTTAGAGAACAATGGGTACACTCTTTCACATTAAACCTTGCTGTTCACATTACACAGCACATGTGCTTTCGTTATAAGGTCGCATTTTGCTTCTTGTATTGAGGGCCTGCTGGCTTGGTGTGAGAGATCACTCACGCTTCACCTCTCCCCACACTGCGTGGCTAACAGCGGGGAACATTTCTGTTAAGCCACAGCCAAACAGCCGAGCAGGAATGGGCACCTCTGAATGTCCCCTTAATAAAAGCACCCTATTTCAACCAGTTGACCATGAATGATATCACTCTCCTGAGGATAACACCGCGAGATAAAGAAAGGATGTTTGAATGCCAGCAAACACCGGGACCATACGCTGCCATGCTTTGTTATGCAATGATTCCCGACTATGTGCTACTGGCCTGGTGTGGTAAAGTGTCCTACCATGGCGGATGGAATCAGGCCGCCCTCCCCAGAAACCTTTTGCAAAGGCTTTGGGAGTACATCCAGGAGAGCTTTATGGAGATGTCCCTGGAGGATTTCCGCTCCATCCCCATACACGTTAACGGACTTTTCCAGTAGCTGTACTGGCCACGAATGCCAGGGCAAATTAATCATTAAACATGCTTGCTTTTAAACCATGTGTAATATTTACAAAGGTACACTCACCAGAGGTCCCTTCTCCGCCTTCAGGGTTCGGGATGATGCCTTGGATGGGTTACTGGCTCCAGGTCCAGGGTGAGAAACATATCTAGGCTGTTGGTTTCTCTGCTTCCTTGTTGTGAGCTATCTTCTCCATTGACGGAGTCAAAGCACAGGGTTGGGATAGTGGTGGCTGCACACCCTAGCATGGCATGCAGCACATCATAGAAGCGGCATGTTCGGGGCTCTGATCTGGAGCAGCCGTTTGCCTCTCTGTTTTTTTGCTAGGCTTGCCTGAGCTCCTTAATTTTCAAGCAGCACTGCTTTGCGTCCCTGTTATGGACTCTGTCCTTCATGCCCTTTGAGACTTTTTCTAATGTTTTGGCATTTTGTTTACTGGAACGGAGTTCAGCTAGCATGGATTTGTCTCCCCATACGGCAAGCAGATCCCGTACCTCTCGTTCGGTCCATGCTGGAGCTCTTTTGCGATCCTGGGACTCCATCATGGTCACCTCTGCTGATGAGATCTGCACTCACCTGCACCTTGCCACGCTGGCCAAACAGGAAATGAGATTCAAATGTTTGCGGGCTTTTTCCTGTCTACCTGGCCAGTGCATCCGAGTTGAGAGCGCTGTCCAGAGTGGTCACAATGGAGCACTCTGGGATAGCTCCCAGAGGCCAATACCGTCGAATTGCGTCCACACTACCCTAAATTCAACCCGGCAAGGCTGATTTCAGCGCTAATCCCCTCGTCAGAGGTGGAGTAAAGAAATCAATTTAAGTCGAAAAAAAGGGCTTTGTCGTGTGGATGGGTCCAGGCTTAAATCGAGGTAACGCTGCTAAATTCGACCTAAAATTGTAGTGTAGACCATGCCTTAGACTGGGCCCTGGGGCTTCAGTATCCTGTGTAGTGACTGTGCTTACTCAGCAGGTTGATGGGATTCCTTTCCTTTAGGAGTCTGACAGTAGTGCTGAATACAGTGACCAGCCCAGGAAAGGTAATAAATTCAGTACATGCATGTCTGTTGTACCTTAAGTCTTAGCATCCCCTTGATGGAACCCAGGGAGGTATAATCTCTTCAGAAACCCCAGCGGGGATCAGGTATGTCAGTCTGTTTATTTATGTCTTCCCCATCCTTGAGGGAGTGTCCTTTCTGAACTAGTCATGGTCTTTGCTCTCAGCTTCTCAAGCTTGGACCTTGCTGCCCAAAATAAGTTTGAGAATAGGGGTGAAAGTAATATTAAATTTTTAGCGGTACGGGGTTTGGGATCAGCTTACCCCAGCCAGCCTATCCGCGCTGCCTGGCCTGTCCCACCTGGGGCTCCGGTGGCAATTTAAAAGGGCCCAGTACTCTGGCCACTGCTGCAAGGCCTGGTCCTTTTTAAATCGCCAGCCCTGGGGCAGCTGCCCCTTTTGCCCCCCACTGTCGACCAGTATGTATATTGATTCCATGGTTTTTAGCATCTAGCAAAGTTATGAATCCCAGGCTCCTCTTTTGAAAGCCTCATGCCAGTTTTCTTTGAGCACAAGAACTGAGGTCAGGTGTAGAATGATAGCTTTGTGAGAAGTGTTTGCCCACAGATGATATAGTTTTGTCTTTTATCATTTTTCTATATGAGTTTATTCAAGAACTTAGGGATTGTTTGGTTTAACCCCTACAGTTGTTTTGGGGGCATTTGATGCACTGGATGAGATATAATACATGTTATGATAGACAATGTATAGGACTCATGGATCTTGAAAGGTGTCTTGGGGCATGAGGGGAGGGGTAATTGATCATCATAGCAGTAGCAATATATCTGCAAGTTTTGCATCTGTTGTTACGGTGGGGTCTGGTGCCACTTTCCCAGACCTGACAAAGAGCGCTGTGCAGCTTGAAAGCTTGTCTGTTTCACCAACAGAAGTTGATCTAGTAAAATACTAGATCAATACTACCTCACCCACCTTGTCTCTCTCATATATTGTGGGACCAACACTGGTACAACAACACTGCAAACAAAAGAAGTTTGGTGAGCTCTGTAGGGGGTTGGAGGTAGGTCATCAAAGCAAAAGGCCCTTGTTTTGTCCCCGAAGTGCTGATGGATGGGTAGCTATCTGGTGTCATTGTCCTATTTCCTACATGTTTTTCCACAATCTGCTACGGAACTAAACCAACATAGTCCTACAGTAAATGCCCCAACTACCAGGTCACAATACATTATTCATAAATTATTGCAGAGTAGCCCCACTTCCACCACACTGAGCACTTTGAAAATCCCAGTTGTTTGTTTAAAGCAACTTCATGGGATATGAATGCTAAGGGTTACTTTTCAGAGAATGGAGAGTTGTACAACTAAAACCACATCCACAACTTTGGGAAAAATATCCTTTAGTGCAGCGTTTCTCAGCCTATGGGTTGGGATCCAGAATTGGGTCTCCAGAACATTTCAAAGGGTTGCATGGCATCTCCTGTGGCTCCTGTCCCACAGGGCTGGCTGGGCATGCATCCCTGTTCCCGGCACTGCAACCTCTGGGGTCCCAGCGCCACTCAGGTTTGGCCCAGACGTCATGATTACGAGAGTTCGGATAGGCCAAATTTGAGTGAGTGACACTGCAACCCCATGAGCCAGGTCCCAAGTCCATTCACACAGATTTGGTCCAGTCAGGAGAGCGGGGCCAAACCTGAGCGGCGCTGCAACCCCAGAGGTTGCAATGCATGGAGCACAGAGCCAAGACCATTCAGCCCCACAGCATAGAAGCTGCAGGAGCTGCCACTGTGGAATGAGTGCCAGGTAGGACCCAACCCCCCAGGGGGGCAGAACCTGACAGAAACCATCTCAGGGCCTCCAACCCTAAACTATTTACTGGGTAGTGACAGACCATAAACATTTACAAATGGCTCCTGAGGCCAAAAAGGTTGAAAACCACTGCTTTAATGTGTCTTCCCTTCTTCCTCCTCCTCCTATAGGAATATAGTGTATGTTGTCTTAAAATATTCCCTGACATAAAGTGGCATTGACTTACTTGGAAACTGAATTGTACAAATACTGCTATATTTTAGTTCAGGAATTTGGTTTGAGATTTTCATGTGTGGGTTCCTAAAATTAAGCAGCCTTATTTTCAGAAATGCTGAGGAACCACATCATCCATTAAAGTAAATGGATTTGTCTGCACTGGTGAAACTTTACCGAAACAATTCACACTGCTTCAGCTGAACTGCTGTTAAAACTGGTGGGAAGCATGGAGTACACTTCGAAACATTTTTGCCACAGTTTTGATTAAAACTTTTTTTAGAAGGTTATTAAAATGGCAATGAAAACCGTTCCAGCCTCTGGAACCTGGTCTACACTATGGCTTCCCTCAGTTTTAACATAGTTCAGTGGGAATATTTTAGTAAAGCTACTCAGTGTTAACAAGACAATGGGAATTTCAGTACTTGGCACTCTTTGAAAATTAGGACACTTATTTAGGTATGTAACTTTAGGATTGCATATTCAAAATGTTTGGCCTTGATGTTCATATGTGTACATTAGAGCAAATCAGCTGTAATATGACTTTGAAAAATGAAGTGTAAATCCTTTAGCTCCAGTCAAGAGAGATTTTCCTAAAATGTTCTGTACTGTGCAAGGCTGTACAAAGTCATGATTGGCGCTGTATGGGAGGCTGATCTATGAAAGCCATCTACAAAGCAAATCTAAAACTTCTTCTGCACTAGGAAATGCACAAAACCAACTTGAATGTATAGACAGGATGAACTTTTCTCTCTAGTTTAGTCCTCAGTTGTCAATTCATGTCAGTTTAAACATCTGCCTCACCCCCATCACCACTACTCTCAGACATACAATTAATTTGTAAGGGCTAGGAGTTGCTTAACTGTAGACTTGTGAAATAACTTTTTTGCATCATTTTCTAAAAGGAAACACTCTTCTAAAGGGTACCAATTAAACATCACCCAGTTATCTTTCTCCTCTCCAGCCCAAGCTTTAAAAGGGAGATTGGCTTCCACATATATTTGTTTCTACTCCCATATTCTGTTCCCTAAATGCCTAATTAAAGTCCAGAAAAATACAATGACTGTGTGTGCTTTTTACGTATCAGAGAGGTAGCCGTGTTAGTCTGGATCTGTAAAAGCAGCAAAGAATCCTGTGGCACCTTATAGACTAACAGACGTTTTGCAGCATGAGCTTTTGTGGGTGAATACCCACTTTGTCGGATGCAAGAGTGTGCTTTTTACGTGTTTTGTTTCCGAAGTCCTGTATTTGGTGTGCACATTAGAACAGACACAGAAATGTTAAATAATACTCAGGAGCTGGGTAGGGAGCCTGCCCCCTGTCCCAGCCCTGCCAACCCTCCCCTCAGCACTCGTGGCGTGTCCTCTCCCTGGCCGCACCCCCTGAGTGCCCATGGCACTTCCCCCGACGTGTCCGTCCCCCCCCAAGCATCCACAGCGCCCCCCCCCAGACCCTCCCATCCTGTCCCCTCCCACAAAGATTTAGTCAGTGATATATAGTAAAAGTCATGGATAGGTCACAGGCCATCTGTTTTTGTTTATTGCCCGTGATGTATCCGTGACTTTTACTAAAAATACCTGTGACTAAAACATAGCCTTAGTCATGAGCCATTGTGCTGTAGAAACCATCTTCATTTCCTTTCACTGTCTCAAGCTATGTCTACATGGTTCCACTGTTCAGACAATGGATGTATGAACTGAAGTGCACACTAGCATGCTTTAACTCCCTCGTGAACACTGCTGGTGCAAACTGAAAGGTACTTCGTTTGTATCAGTGTACAGCTGTTTGAAAGACTACTTTAACACAAACTCACTGCCATTTAGATTGCACCAGCAGCATCCACAGAGAAGAGTTATGGTACAGCCCACTAGTGCATGCTGCAGCTCGTACCCCCCATAGTTGAAATGTGGGGCTGTGTAGACGAGCCCTATTGTAAGAGCCTGTGGGACTAGAATCTGGGCTGCAGGGGGGTTCTGGGTTGCTGCTACTTCTGTATCGCCAGTGGAGGCATAGGTTGGGTTTCTGCTGGTGGACCCTGTGAATCTAGACATTGCAGGAAGTACTGCCTAGCAGCACCTGACTAGTGCCCCCCCTCCCCGAGCCCACTGATTGGCTCATGCTGGTATATAAACCAGGAAGTCTTCATAGGGAGCTGTCTGAGCAATGATGCAGAGTGTCTGCTTGCTTCAGCTCCAGACTTTGCTTTGCTGTGGACCCTAGACTCTGGCTTCTGACCCCAGTTCATCCGGGACTTTTCTACTTGCCTTGTGTTTATAACCTGGTGCCTGACTGACTCCCTGGCATCCTGACTCGGCTTGAACTCCACCCCGCTACTTGTCTCCTCATGTCAACGTGGTACCTGACCAGTGCACATAGACCACCCACAGCCCGGCCCTGACACCCCTGTTCCTTTTTGTCTTAGGCCATGTCTACATTAGTGAGCTTATAGTGACACAGCTGTACTGATGTAGCTGTGCTGCTGTAAAATCGCTCATGTAACTGCTGTAGGCCAATGGGAGAGAGTTCGCCTGTCAACATAATAAAACCACCTCCAGGAGCAGCAGTAGCTATGTCAGCAGGAGAAGCTCTCCTGCCAGCATAGCAGTGTGCACACTATCACATATGCTGTCAAAACTTATTTCACTCAGGGCTTTTTCCCCACACCCCTAGGTGATATAAGTTTTGCCGACATAAGTGGTAGTATAGATATAGCCTAAGTCTTAGGTCGGAGATCGGTGTCTTTGTGAGCCCAATTGTAATCATCACCTCCGCCCATTTTCTCGTCCTGCAAAGCTATATTGAGTTCACATATCAAGGACAGGCTTTCAGCAAGCTAAATAAGTGTCAGTTGCCCAGTCCTTGGGATTTCCATTGTCTTTGTAGGGTCTTCCACTTATGTCTTCTGCTTATAACAACATGATAAGATAGAGTTATGAAGATAGTTCATAAAAATAGGAGAGACAGTTCCTACTTCCATCACAACTAGTCTAGCTCTGGATGTATAGGGCTTTCTCTCCCAGACTCAGACCTCTTGTCCGACACCCTTCCTTAAGACATGGAACTCTGCATTCCAGTCACCCTAGATCCTAAAACCATTGCCTTAGATCTCCTGAGCTGTTTTCCCCCATCACTTAAAGATGCTCCTTCAGAGTCTCACCTAACCTGTAGGCCCTCTGGGTTTAGTTTAACCCTTCGGCGACAATGTGGCTGGAAAGCAAGGAATACTGGCTTAACAAGTGATAGCTAACCACAACCACTTTACTCTTAAAAACTTTGGGAGTTACAGAGCCTTGTAAAATAACAAAAAGTCCTGAGACACACCCTTCCCTAGTCTGATCTCACCCCTTCTGTGAGTCCAAGGTCTGTCAGCATTTCAGGCTTGGCAATGGTTGCTTAGAGCAGCATCCTCTCTGACTCTGTCTTTCTTTGCCCTGTGTGTCCCCTGACTCCTGCAATGCTTCAGGCTCCTCCACTGAATCATTCTCTCCCCCACCTTGTGTAGAAAGTCCATCATTCCAGGGGGATGGATCAGTTCCTGACAATCAGTCAATGGCAGTAGATATGGGGTAGTCAATTATTTTTTGTCAAGTCCAAATTTCTTGGTCAAGGTATGGTCAAAGTCCAGACTACAGATAAAATAATAATTGGCCCACGATTTGCCTACTCTAGATTCATGGTTTCTCAGAGATTGTACTTCAGTGAAGTCTCATGTATCTGACTTTGGCAGGGTACTGTCTGCAATTCAGTACAATACACTAAGCTGCCTTGTGCAATTTTAGACAAATGTTCAGCACATAGTAATAATTATACCTTGCTCTTATATAGAGCTTTTCTCCAGTATATCTCAACATCCTTTACAAAGCTGGTCATTATCCCCATTTTACAGATGGAGAAACTGAGGCACAGAGCAATGAAATGATTTACCCAAGGTCACCTATCAGGCCAGTGGCAGAGCTGGAACTGGACCCCAGGTCTGCTGAGTGTCAGTCCAGTGCTCTAGCAATAGGGTACACTGCTTTTCTAATACAAAATGGAGTTCATAATATGATACAGAGATATATCAGTCTGTCACATCCTCATTTGAACAACTGCAAAACCTAATTATTATTGAATTGAGCCCAAAATTATCATTAGTAATTTGGAAGAAAACTGATGCAGCAGTAATGGTGAATATGCATCTGCTTAACCTCACATTAAATATGAATGCATTTTATATATGCTTTTTTAAAAAACATGGCCACCACAACTAAATTAGAGGCACTGAGAAAATTCTGCATAGTTTATAATCATGCTTGACTGCAGTCATTTCTAACCATAACTGAATTACCATAAGAGAGAGAGTTTGTCCAATATAATATATATGTATGTATGTTACAGTTACTGTAATAAATGTTAAATTCCCTGTTGGGATTGCATATGGTTTAAAATTGATTCTGCATTTTCTGGTTATCTGGGCACATGGAAGATAGTATTAGAATTATGTGGATGAAGTGATAGAGAATACAATATGCCTCCCCCAGAAGCTAGATAATATGCTCTGACTAAAATAACATCATACTGTTACCCCTACTGAGGCCTTTTTCAGCTAAGAACTGAAAATGAATATATAGTTTGGTCTGGAACTAGAGGGAAATGACACTGGTAACCTTTACTTGGTGAGTGGTAAACCAACTACTGTTGATCAGCTTGTTGTTTCACATCCTTTCCTAATGTAGGCTGAAAAATACCTTAATAAAATATAGCTGATAAAATCATCTGGATAATTGCACTAGTCCTTGTAAATTGAGAGCCAACTTCTGCCCTGTCTTGCATCTGCTGTGATCCCACTGAAATCATAGAGAATGCAAGTAAAAACAAAACTTTAATCTTAATTACTAAATATAACTAGTAATCAAGTGGAGATAGTAACTTCCATAAAAATAATCCATTTTGCTTAGTGGCTATTTATTCAACTATTGTTTAATTGCTGGTAGGTGTTGTTTAATTACTGCTAGCTATAATAGTATTTGGACTGTTTCCATTCAGCTACCGAATGAAGTTTAAGCTTCTCATCCTTGTAGCATTGTGCAGAGCATTAAAGACATCTGTCTGCTTTTCTGCTCTTGTCGTCTGTCGTGCCCTACCATGGCCCTATTGCTCCACCAGTAATAGCACTCTGGTCTTTGTGCCTTTCCTGTGCCGTTCTCTATGCCTGCAATGATCTCCATATCCAATGCACTGGACTCATCCCTCTTGAATTGATTCTTTATCCTCGAAGGTACAAATTCTAGTCCTTTCACTTTCTAGTCCACTATCAAGCCTACACTAACATCTTCCCAATTAAAAAAAAACCAACCCCCCCACACACATTTTTGTTTGTTCTGATTGAAATTTTGTTAGTTCTGTGTGTCTCTGTGTGTTTATATAATCATAGCCCCTGTCACAAAGTGCTCTACAATGTCATTATCTGTGTCTTGTACAGCTTTAAGAATACTCGTACTGTTCAACAAAGAGTAGATAGTAATATTTAGTTGTCAAGGCTGATTCCCCACTCTGGCACTTTGAGTGCAGAAGGTGGAGGCCTGCAAGGATTTTAAAAATTAATACTTGCCACTCCAGGCTCGTATTAACCCCCTCTCTCCCCCAAAGGTTACAGCTTTTCTCTGACCTTGGCTTGGTAAACACTGCCACCACCCGAGTGAAAAACTGCCTCTTGCAAATCCTGGAAAAATTCACTTCTCAGCTTTTCCACCCCTCCCTCAGGGAAGCTGAGAAGAAAACAAACAAAAGAGAAACCCAGCTGTTGCCACCAGCAAATTGAAAAACATATGCGCAGACCTTTTAAGACACAAAAACCAATCAGGTTCTTAAAAAAGGTAAATTTTTATTAAAAACAAAAAGAAAGAAAAAATGCATCTGGAACTTAGGCTTTTGCTAAAACGTTAAAAAAAAAATCCAAAAAATTAAGCACCCAAAATAGCTTTCTTGGGGGTTCAGCTTAAAGGTTACAAGCAAACAAAAGCATCTGGGGTTAGCACAAAGGAATCCACAAGCCTTACAGAAAACAAAAGAAATAAACTTAATCGCGTCTATCTAAACATTCCTCATGCCAATGAATTCTTCTAGGTATGGATGATGAATTTTCATACCTGGTCCAAACTTTACACTGCATTTCAGCAGTCCCTTCCCCCACCCTGTCTCTTCATCCCAGAGAGAACAACAGAGAGAGAAAAGGAAAGGTTTTTTTCCCCATTTCAAAAAGTTCTAACCTTCCCATTGGCTCTTTTGGTCAGGTGTTTACCTGGGGGATTTTTTTAACCCTTTATAGGTAAAGCAAGCAGCCACCAAGAGGGATTTTATAGCTAACTGGCTGGTTGGGTGTCCATAAAAGGGAGGCGCCCCCCCTTTCATTTATTACATTAGTTTAATCACATAGATAGCACATTGAAAATTGAGAATTTTGAAAGCCATATTTTTCCTTTGGTATACATATATGTTCAGAGAAAAATAGTATAGAACTATCACGGTTCAAGCAACTGCACCTGAATTCCCCCCCCCCCCCACCATGGGCACCCAGTCTTAGGCTTCTGGCTCCTCAGGCATCACTTTTCTTGGGCAGAGAGACACGGCTCCTTCCTGACTGGGATATTTCCAGGCTGCACAGTTCCCTGCCTACACTGAGTTCCCCAGCAAGTCAGACTGCCTAAACACGCCTGCCTCGAGCTCCCCTCAGAGAATATAAACAGTGTAATTACTAGAAGTTACCACATAGCCCTTTATAAGCAAGCATATTTATTCTTAATGTGAAAGCATTACAGAGAGAACATATTAAAAACAATAAAAGAATATACATGCCTGCTTATAAACTTATCAGAAATCAACCCAATTCCAACAAGGACTCTGGTAGGATTCAGTCCTTCAAACTCCATCAAGGTGTTTTTCTGTCTTTCCAAGTTCTTAACAGCTCTTAGTTCAGAACAAGAACACCCATTAATCCATGAGTCATTCTTTTCTACAGTTTAGGTCTAAAGGTCCCCTCCTCAGGTTGAAACTTCAAAAGGCTGAGTTCTTGCATAACCAGAGGAGGTATATTTGCATACACATCCACCTGGGAAACCCATCTCACTTTGTCCCATAAATTCATTCTTGTCTGGCACAATAACACTTCCTAGGGCTACATGCCATTCCACAATAATACATAAACTTTACATTTTTAATAAAATGGACTCCGAAGCTACTTACACTTAATTCATTAGGATTTTTCAAGGATATTGCAGGAAATTGCCGTAGCTGTCACCAGAACGTAGTAAGATGTAATTGTATATTTTATGTATCCGCAACTATTGTCTTCTAAAGAACAGCCTGTTAGGTAATGCAATTACTGTGAAGACAGAAACATTTTTGAATTTTATATTAATATTTCTTTAGTGTTTTACATTTTTATAAGGTTACATTAAAATGTTTTACATTTATAAAGGCTAATTAATTGATTGTCTCTTTGCACATGCAAAGATTAGGTTTCATTCAGTTAACAAGTAGCACAGAAAGACATATCTAATATCCACTATGTAAATTGTTCCAACCCTTCTTTGTCCATTGTTTTGCAAACATAACAAGCTTTAATGCACCTGTTTGATTTTTTTTTTTTTTTTTTTTTACAACTTCAATCAACAGCACCAGTAACTTTTCTGTTCTCTGCTGTTAGGTAAAAAGCATGAAACATTATATGTTCATTTCCTTAGCATTTGACAAATTAAGTACTTTCTTACAAAGTGAATGCCTTTCAGTCACTTTCTAAAATGTGGTTTTAAATAGCCAGTAGTGCATGTTGCACTAACTCTGCATTTCAGTTTGTTACAAAGATTATTTGGCCTTTGCTCTTGCTAGCTAAGGTGGGGCTGGGTGATTCAGGTTGTTCTCTTTTCCCTTCTTACCTGCAGATTTGCATGTTTGACCTAGCAGAGTAATTGGGCCCACAGCAACATGGGCGTGCCTCCCTGAGAAACACTTAGTTTCATGTATGACTCATAAGCTGAAGCACAGACACCACTTCCCCAATCTACAGTAGCCATTTTAACTGCATAAAACTGCTGGATTTCTTTTTACTTTCTGGCTCTTGGGACTATGCAAACACCTTAAAACAAATTAAGGTAACTTTTCTGTCTTGCTGTGGTACAGTATCTAAATAGGAATGATAATTCTAATAGCAGAGTAGGTGTACCTGTTGAAAAAACATGGCTGTATGTTCTTTACCTCTGTTAATGTATGAACTCAGTCACATGCTTGATTGCACTTAACTACCAGAGGAAAACAAAGAATGCCAGTTCTTGTAGGTTTTTGGCCTTGAGGGCAGAGCATCTTTTAAAATCTAAAAATCTTTTGTACACCAGAAATTCCTCAGATGTATCATGAGAGTGAGACTGAAAAAAAGAAAACTTCCTGTTATAGTTTAGTAAATACCGTCAGTTCTGTTGCACTTTACGTAAACATGATTATTTAGTATTTAAGTGCTGTGTAAACTAGTGTTTTTTGGGGTTTTTTTTGCTGTGTGTTTTTCAAAATATTAAGTGGACTATATTGTTTCTATGTTCCTGAAAACAATACACCTGAAATAAGCCTTAAAAATTGACAATGTTTTAAGTGTTATCGCATTTCATTTCATGTATGCTTATTCTTAAAATGTGTTAATATTTAATACTTTAGATGCGCTGCTGGTTTTATTGCTTTAAACACGGCTCAGTTGATTGTAGGATATATTAGTCTTTTCTAAAGCTGGGTACACGTTTCTGTTGATCTGTTTGTCGTGTAGTAGAGAATTTCTGAAAGATATTTGGGCAAAGTATTAGTTAATAGCACTACAGACTCTGGTTGCATTTGCTTTGTTATACTTGCTAAGGTTTGATTCTGAGCCGCTGTAAACATGTTGGATTTGTAATTCAAAGAATTGATGACCTGAAAGTCTGTTTCTACTGAAATATCCCATAAAAACCCACTGTCACACTGTATAATTTAAAATGGAACAAGAGTTTCATTTTTTTCATAGAATAAAAAATGGATATATAGTTATCCTTCTCCATACTTCTGGTCCTCAGAGCTTAAGATTTTGTGTGTGACAATGAGAAAGGCATAGTGTAAAAGGGACTAGGTTTAGTGCCATTTGTACAAGAAAGGTTGTGAGGAAATATGCAGTGTTCAAAGGCTGTTTTAAATGTTCAGTAGGGAAAAATATACTTGCTACTAAAATAAGTGTAACTCACGACTGCGTGCACGCGCACTCTCTCACACACACACACTCACACTTCGAAATTGTGTTAAGTATGTTCCTGGTCCTGTAGTTCCTATTTGACCACAATTAATTTTGATTTCAGTTGGAATCTTGTCTGAATGAGAACAGGGGCCTTCAACTCTTGTATTTTAATTTTTCAATTAAAAACAAAACTCACTTAAAAATAAAGTTGAATTTCTTCTAAATTGAAAATCTAACACACTAGAGAAATGAAACTATTTGTAATATTGTACATAGGGGATACTTTTCAGTGTCATTTACTGTTCACTATAGAATAATACCTACCTCACAGAGTAGAGTGTTGTAGAGTCTTGCTTAATATAGTAATCATCTACAGTGGAGGGAGAGGAGAAATTATTAGGCTAATAGTGCACGCTTTGGGTGCGACAGCCTTTTGCTTTGAGTCATCTGCAGTGTTTGCCAATAGCTACCTTGTGCATCCTGGCATGTCTTCTTTTTCTTCTTGTCTCTTAATTTTAGGTTTCATTTTTAAACACATTTTAAATCCCAGGTGTTTCAAGAGGGTATGCAATGTATACTTCCCCTGAGAAAAATTATCTTTAGTAGAAGGATAAGATAAGTACTAGGGAACAGATTGAAAAAAACATTTTGAATGTGTTGTGGAAGATTTGTTTGTTTAAAAAAATATTTATGATTTGTTGGACTATTTGAATTCCTTTTCTCTCCTCCTACTTCCCCATGAGCATTGATGTCCTTTTAGCTGTAGTTTTGGTCTATGGTAGCCACCTTAAACTCACTGTCTAGTGTTGAACTTGAACTAACAGAGGGGACCCTGACTTCTCTCCATTCCCTCCCCTCCTTTACTTATCTTGCAAAGTAGCTGGAGGTCTTTAAAGAGTTAATCTTATAAGGTTGAATTAGCAGTCCCAAAACAGCTCCCAAATTGCTGGATGCTTCTGTAGTGCTGTTGTAGGGTAAGCAGCTGTTGCTAGTTTTTTTTTTTTTTTTCATGTATCTCTTTATGGAGAAATCTCTGTTCATCCTATAGGCAAAACTGTTGTGTCCAGGCTCTTGGATACCATGGTGAGGGTGTGGTACAGAAACCTGAAAAGAACAGAACCAAATGCTATAACTAGACTGAGTTGAGAAACTGGTTCAGGGCTCCCAATTGCTCTTTTTAAAGATTAACTTCAAAGACCTCCCACTGAGAAGCAGAAATAGCTGGACTGGAAGAGGAAAAGTGGTGGTTAAAAGCTCTGACTGATTTTTCCAGCTGAAGTGTGGGTGTGGTATGAGATGTCTCTCAAAAAAAGTAAAGGTGATTTTTCTGTACATCCATTAGACCTGATAAGTGCAATGCTTTCACTGGAATTTTTTTTATTGACAAGGTCCAAGTTCTGATTGCTGGGAGTTTGATGCATGTTGGTGACAACATCCTATAGGCCAACCACCCAGTCAGAAACACAAGGCTTTGGACAATGTGTAATTGCCTCTGATGTCTGTGGAAACTGTTAGTTCAGTGGTGCATTACTCTTCTCAGGCTTCTTGGGATGAAAAATTACGTGGCTTCATTCCTGTCTGGAATAGCTGAATTTGTATGTGTGGAGATAAAGTAGAGCCGAATCAGGTGAACTGATCCAAATGCCTTTGAAAGTGTTTGTATGAAAAATGTGGGATTTCTCTTTATACCAGAGGGAGGACTTTGATCTCCAAAGTAGCTTTCACTTTTTGATCATTAAGTAAAGGTTTCTAGGCTTTCATTTGGCAACTTTCACTGATAATTTTAATACTGTACTTTCTTGTGAATTTTGTTGGATATGAGAAGAGCAGAGACTTCCTTTCTGAGAGGTGATTAAATACAGGGGAGGGGGAATAGATGTACAGTCTTGTTTGTGACCCACTCTGTAAGCAGCATGACTTTCCTAAAAGTTTAAACTTACACTTTACTCATTACACTTATGCTTTTGATACCATTGATATCTTTTAGAGCTAAATTGCTTTGTTAAATCTGACTATGTCTAGGGAGGAATATTTAAATATTTGCTCTTAAGAGACTATTTGCGCTGAAATTTGAAGTATTTTACTTATCAGTAGTCCACAGCTGTAGTGTGAAATCCTCTAGATACTCTCGCTCTCCTGACATAAAGGGACTAATCTGTTCAAATAATGTATTCTTTAGTATCATTCTGTCTGAGGGCCTGTCCTAAGGCAAAGCTACCAACTGTGCTCAATCTTTGTGCTGATGGGATCCCGTTAGATAAGGACTAAAGTTTCTGCATTCTTACCCTGATGTTTGTTAGGATTTAACTACCCAATAACCAACTTTAGTGATGATAGGAATTGTATAGCTAACCCTCAGTACATTTAATTAAAGGTAATAATTGGAGATATACCAATCTCCTAGAACTGGAAGGGACCTTGAAAGGTCATCGAATCCAGCCCCCTGCCTTCACTAGCAGGACCAATTTTTGCCCCAGATCCCTAAGTGGCCCCCTCAAGGATTGAACTCACAACCCTGGGTTTAGCAGGCCAATGCTCAAACCACTGAGCTATCCCTCCCCCTGAGAATTTGTCCTTAAAGAGATCAACTCATGTCATATAGGACTTCATACTAGATTAGAAGTCTCATCTGAAAACTGCATTCATTTTGCTAGCCTCAAAATGAGCCTTCAAAGTCCTCAAGTTTTTATGTAAAATTCTCCCTTACCTTGGAAGAATATAGCTGTTATCTTCACTTACTACGAATAGAAATGCCAAACCTATAAATTGACAATTTGGAAGGAATGCTTTCAGATGGCTTGAATAGTATTTTCTCTGTGTTTCTGTATTTTGAGACATAAGTCTAAATTACTTTTAAAAACCTTGTTTAACCAGGAGTCAGCTGGGCATCTGATCTTAATTAGCAGGGGTAATTTTTTTGCATCCTTAATCCCTTTACCTGTTTGCACCTGTTCAGCAGGTGAACTAATCACTGTCATGACTTAATTTGAGGACTCTTTTCCTATTTGTCTAATTTACCTAATGATAAGTAGTGAGATGACTACCAAGTTGCGTGGACCTCAGTGAAGCCTTTAGGATGGGGAGAAAGGAGTGAGAGTTTGAGTGATTCAAACTGCTCTTGACTGTTTCAAGGAAATCGGTAAGGATGTTACATGTATTTTGTGGTTTATACATATTATTTCATCACTAAAAGTTTTCTCTCTAGATCTCCCCAATGTTCTTAATTGTCTGCTTGACAGATAAATCTCTTTGTTATATAAATATTTAAGGAAAAATACTTTTCACTCTTTTTAAAAAGTAGTTAACGTTGTGATTTGAAAACACTTTGTCTATGTCTGTCTCACTGTTGTTCCCCTGTCTAGTTATCTTTTTGTTTATGTGGGTCTTTCACACTGCAACAAGGGAAAGAAATGTTTAAAAACATAGTAAAATGGAAAACATAATTACTGCTTGTGCTAACCAGGAATGGTTTATATCAGAAAATGCTGATAGTGTCATTTTAAATTTTCTATTAAGTTTTCCCTACTTGTGGACATTATATGTGGAAGAATTGATGCTCTCGAGTTAACATCTATAATCTTTCAAGGATGTGCTAGCATGATTGATTGTAATCTGGGTGCATCAGGCCATCTCTCCAACACAAAGTGGCTCCTCTTGAAAAAAATAAGCTTGAAAATCGTGCCTTTGAAGTCACTAGGAGTCTCACATATGCATTTGAGGGGAAAATACGGCCTAAAGCTTTCAGTGGAGCCTGTTCTCTTGTCCAATCTCATGCTACCTGTGTATTTGCTGGTCATGAAAAGATTTTCTACATTGCTCCTGTGAACTCTTTACCTATAACTATAATTGTTCAAACTTAAAGTATAGGCTGTTTAACTCTTGAGAGACACAGGGTGGATGAGGTATATCTTTTATTCGACCAACTTCTGTTGGTGAAAGAGACAAGCTTTTGAGCTACACTCAGCTCTTTTCTGTGTAGCTCAGCAGAAGTTTGGTCCAATAAAAGGCAGTACCTCATCCACCTTGTCTCTCTCATATCCTGGGATCAACATGGCTACAACACCGGAAACAACTATGTTGTATTGTCCATTTGGACATGTAGTGCGGCCAGTAATGTTCAATGTTCATCTGATTAGCTGGAAAGAGAAAAATAGTTAATTTTGCCAAAATTTGCAAGCTGTCCTATGAAAAGAGTGGTCAGTTAATACAAATTGTGAGAATTCACACTATGGACTCTTAGAGGCCTTGAAGCAGCACACAAATTACCGGTAATTCTGAGAACCTATGCAGGATCTTGTATGATGCACATTTTGGGGTGCAGCACTTTCCAACTCATGTTATTGACTGAATGAATGCTATTCTTTTTTCTTTAAATGTACATTTTTTTCAAAAAGAGAAAATAAGGAACTATAGAACCATATATCACAGGGGTAGTCGGGTTAGTCTGTATCCACAAAAACAACAAGGAGTCTGGTAGGGTGACCAGATGTCCTGATTTTATAGGGACAGTCTTGATATTTGGGGCTTTGTCTTATATAGGTCCCTATTACTCCCCACCCCCGTCCCGATTTTTGACACTTGCTATTTGGTCACCCTAGAGTCCGGTGGCACCTTATAGACTAACATCAAATTAATCTGTTAGTCTTTAAGGTGCCACCGGACTCCTCGTTTTTTTTATAGAACCATAGAAGCTTCTTTATCATGTGTGTGGTGTTGGTTTTTTTTCCTGCCTGTTTGGATATACAAACGAAAATGAAACTCTTTTGTATCGAGAGGCTACTCCATGACGCTATTTGTTTGAATATAAGAGAATGTTTATGAAGTTCTCACTAATACTAACCTATATCTATCCAAAAAGTGTATTTAGTCTGGTCACCAGCCAAAGCCAACATCGATATAAGTATGTTTTTAAAAATCCAGACACCAAGAAGTAAAATTTGAGTTTGTCTAACAGCCATAATTTAGGAAGCAGCTAATTAATAACACATTTAAAATGTAAAACAGTTCATAGAACATTCTAGCAGGCAAGAAAAATCCTTATTGTTATAATTTCCCCTAAATATTTACTTCTAGAAGATGTGTGTATGCTACTGTAACTGTCTTCCTCTAAAATCAAGTGTTAATATATTGGATTAAATACAAGCCAAGTGGATTTTTAATATTATGCTCTGATTAGATTGTATTTAATATAATTATAGCAATAATGGGTTGGAATTAATTTCTCTTACACTTTCCAATGTTGAGGCTGTCAGTCAAATGACGAAATAAGAGTCCAAACTTGTAAGTGCTCAGATAAAATAGGGGAATCTGAGGTTTGAAGGAGAGATTTAGTAATACACCTCTACCCTGATATAACGCTGTCCTCATGAGCCAAAAAATCTTACTACTTTATAGGTGAAACCGCGTTATATCGAACTTGCTTTGATACGCCGGAGTGCACAGCCCCCCCTCCCAGCGCTGTTTTTACCACGTTATATCCGAATTCATGTTATATCGGGTCGCATTATATCGAGCTAGAGGTGTATAAGGTTGTGTGATGACAGAGAGTATTTGTTTAACAATGTATTGCTCATATTAATTCTGACGCCTGCTTGTATCTCAGATTCCTATAGTGTGGACAAGACTATGCCATCATTATGTTAATATGGTCATGTTAAAAACTACGTGACTCCATGGGGGGAGAAACCACTAAGGTAATAACTAGATTGTTATTATTTGTATTATCATAGCGCCTTATTGTATTATTGACGCCCCCATCATGACTAGTGCCCCATTATATGAGGCACTGTACAAACACAGAATGAAATGTCAGTCTCTGTCTGATTAGGGAATAGCCATTTCACTCTTTGAGAACAGTCCATGGAATCATCACTATGGATAGGATACCAGGCTGGTGAAACTACTGCACTGGTTCCATATATATTGTACTAGATTTCAATAAAATATGAATGGAAATCTTCATGAGTCAGGAAATGTGAAGACTCTGTATTTGTTGCTGCAAACAAGTACCTGTAGAAAATTTGGGACTCGGAAACAGAGAACTGAATTAAATCCTATGTGCATTCTACTGAGACATTTGCCAGCTTGCTTTCAGTGTGTTCTTCTAAGGCAGTGTTTCCCAAACTTGGGATGCCGCTTGTTTAGGGAAAGCCCCTGGCGGGCTGGGCCGGTTTGTTTACCTGCCGCTTCCACAGGTCCAGCCGATCGCGGCTCTCACTGGTGGTGGTTTGCTGCTGCAGGCCAATGGAGGCTGCTGGAAGGGGTGGCTAGTACGTCCCTCAGCCCGCGCCATTTCCAGCAGCTCCTATTGGCCTGCAGCAATGAACTGGGGCCAGTGGAAGCAGCGATTGGCCAGACCTGTGGATGCGGCAGGTAAACAAATCAGCCCGGCCCACCAGGGGCTTTCCCTAAACAAGCGGCATCCCAAGTTTGGGAAACACTGTTCTAAGGTCTAACATAGCCTAGAATATATACAGAACTCAGTTTGTAATATCTATCCAAAATACATTTGGTATTTGTATTTATGGACTGGAAGGGTAATAACACTAGATCCAGGTTCTATCCAGACTATTCAACACATCTTTTTATCTGAATCCTGCTGTTAAATTCTCATGCTGTCCCAGCCACAGGTCTCCCTATGGTCAGGTCTAAAAGCAGGCCTTGTCTACACTACAAAAGTTTCGCTCACGTAGCTAGAGCGGCAGACCTTCCCAGTATAGATGCAATTTACACTGGCATAAAAGTGCTTTTTCTTGGGGTAGCTTACACCAGTTCCCCAAGAAACACAAACGATACTGTCAAAAGCACTTTTAGGCCAGCAGAAATGCATCTACACTAGGGCTTATACTTGCATAGATATATCGCTAAGGTGTGTGTTTTGTTGTGGGGGTTTTAACTGACATAATTATGATGGAATAGGTTTAGACTAGGCCTGGAATAGGTCTAAACTAGGAATAGTTTAGACTAGGCCTGTTTGCACCAGTTTAACTGAAGCTATGATATAAACTGATTTAATTAAACTGTTACAGCTTTGTTCATGGCCACTCTGTTTAGATCAGGGGTTCTTAACCTTTTTTTGAATCACACCCCCATTTTTTTCTAAATTGGAACCTCCTACACCCTTTTACAAAATGGGACTTTTCAACATAATCTAGATGGAACTGGGGCCATTAATACTCTGATTCCAATAAGGACTGGTTTAAATAAACATGATAATAGAAAACTTGGGAAGGTAATGGCTTTTTTGGTGGGGGAAGCAGGTGCAAAGAAAGTCCTAAAAGTGCAGAAACAACAACAAAAATAAATTTCTTTTTTGAGGAATATGGGAAGGAGACATAAGGACTAGATATGGGTTGCTATCACTTTTTAAAATGTTAACTTTTTGCTACAATAAAAGCATACTAGTTATTCCCATCTGCTTAAGGCAGGGTATTCAAATGAATTGATGACCTTTGCTCTCAATCTGAAGAGAGAAATGAGTGAAGCAGACGTTAGGGGAGCTTAAGCCTCTTAAAATTTCTTCTAACTGAAAAGAAAGGTAGAGAAACTGTAAAGAATGTTTTATTGTTACTAAGATGAAAAATGTCAGAACTAAAAAGAATTTTAAAAGTTGATTGCTGGTGATTGCCTGCACAAATTGTGTGATAAAAATATTAACTCATTGCACTGTACTGCCTCTTAGTGCAAACAGAATAGTTAGTTATTGTGATCTACTTGTTAAGAAAACATTCTTTGAAAAAAACCTCCTTGGTTATCTAGAAAATGTCTTGTTCAGTATGTTTGTTAAAGGAACACTGTTGGGTTAAAAATCATAATTGTTATCTATTAAAACAGATTAAAATAAACCAAGTCCATTAATGCAGTTTATTTCTTCCCCTACATGGAGCTTGAACAATGGACACAAACTAAGTCAGTTTATCTTTTGTTTCTGGTTTTACATGGAATTTCATACACTAGTACAGTGCTGCAATGTGTAGGTTTCCCTGTTGAGGCACTAAGGTTTCGTTCAAGTATGTTAGTAGGCTTGGATACATCAAATAAGTTGATTTGTTTTGTGGAAAAAAGCTGCTGCGTGGAGACCATTCAATCCTGCTAGTATTCACTTTCAAGGCTCTTCATCCCTACCTATCATCCCTCATTTGCTATTGAGCTATTGATGCTCGCCTCTGATTGGCCAGTCATGTCAGCCTCCATTGCCCGCTTATTACATTTTCGTTCTTTCTCCTGTGCGGCCCCTTACGCTTGGGAAAAGCTTCCCGTAAACATCCACAAAACTATGTCGTTATCTACCTTCAAAGACTCTCTTGCTTTGATGCCTACAAAAAATTTGATAAGGCTAGGGTGCTAGTGTGCTGAGACCACTGCCTATCGTGCTGACCAATATTGTCTCATTGTTTCCTTGTACTCCCTTTTCTATCTGTATCCATCTGTTGTCTCTTGCCTTATACTTACATTTGTAAACTCCTTGGGGCAGGGACAATTGTTTTGTTTTATGCTTATACAGCACGTAGCAAAATGGGGCTGTAGCAGGGTGGACCCTGCTCCGGGGTTTTGAGGGGTTTAAAATGTGGCCTGACAGAGCTGAGCTGATTGGGGAAGTGGCTACAGCTGGGGGCCACGCCCCAAACTAAGTAGCAGGGCCTTATAAAAGGCAGGGAAGCTAGGAGCCCAGACAGTCTCTCTTCTGCCTTCGGAGAGAGATGGGCCTAGCTGCTGGGAAAGAGAGACCAGGTACCTGAGTGCAGCAGGGCTGGGGAAGGCTGAGGAGCCGGGGAGCTCCAGCCTAGAAAGCCCCAGGCTGCGGCCTAGGAGTGGGCCGATAGGTACTGTGGGTTGCAGAGGGCGGCCCAGGGGTAGGACAAAGCAGCAGGTCCAAACCCTCCTTGCCAGGGATGAGTTGGCTGAGACTGCAGTCTGCCCAGAGTGGGGGGCTAGACAATGACTGGCAGTAGCCATACACTGAGGCAAGGTAGGGATAGAGGGTGAGGGTTCCCTAAGGAGGGGAGACCCAGAGAGACAGGGGTTATTGCCAGGGGGCAGCACCCCAGAGAAAGGGGCACCGGGTCCAGGGAGGGACACGGGGGCCAGACGAACAGGTGGATCACTGGCCTGCAGAGGGCGCTCCGGCGCTGGACGGAGCTAATTCCATGAGTCACCAGCAGGAGGCGCCGCAGGGGTGAGTACTGCCCTGTTACAGGGGCCCTGATAACAAATAACAACAACAATAGTTTTAACCAGATCACTTGCGTGATACAAACTGGCTACCAAAAATATAACGGTGCATCAATGTAGTGACACAGTAATTAGTTTCAGGGATAAATCTTCAGAGTTAGTGTTTTTTACGTTTTAAATCCGTACAGTCTCAGTTGAATATCATGACATTTCATTTTTAATTTTTGGTAAAATGTTCATCTTTAGAAACATGCCAAATTCTTGATTGTATCAAAAAATCTCATTTATTCACGACTTTCTTTCTGTGTCAGGTTAAATATTTAGCTTCTTCTAGGCACACATTAATTTGATTGCCTAATTTTGTAATATATTAGTGTACTAGAGACTATTATGCTTGTAAACATTCCTTTTTGCATCATGTGGCAGGCAGGAAATCTTAGTAATACATTGTGAAAATACGTAGTTATGATCTGAGAGCTTTTGCTGTAATAAAATGTTCACTCTGTAAGTGGAACAGAGATGAACTTCCAGGGTTAAAAAGAATATCTGAGTCCCATGTAAACCACTTCTGGCTCAATGTCAACATCTCTGCCATCTCAGTTTTCCTAGGAAAACGTTGAATGCTGCCAGTGTATGTTGCAAGAGATATGACCGATGTGACTTACAAAGTAAGAGGCAAAACTATAAAATGTTGTTGCCTATATAATATTGTTGTAGGAATCTGAGATGGAAAACTATTTTTCAGTCATCTTCTACCTCTCTCTGCCAATTAAGCAAAATTTACTAAGCTTCAAATCATGCTGCAAGGCTTTTTTTGTTCCCAAGGACTTATGACTAAACGTTGTTTTGTATTTTTTTCATTTGTTTGAATGTTATGAATTAGCTGAGTGTGAAGGGTGGGACCCTGAACCATGTTTCTTTGTTACTGTACAGTGCCTACCTACTTTTCTCATAGGTGCTGAGATGCTGTAGAGATGAGCCTGTGCTTAAGTTCCTCCACTGGGTCCCAGTCAACGTCCGATGTCATTTGAAGGCCTTGCTTCTAATTTTCAAAGCCCTGGCTACATCAAAGGCTGAATTTTTATCTATGAAACACCATGACAGCTGTGCTTCTCTGGGTCAATGCAAATTGCAAAGCCCAGGACTAAGCATGTGAGAACTGGGGACAAAGCATTATCTGTTATGGAGATCTGGCTATGGAACAATCTTTAGAGGTGATCAGACAAATCCAGAGTGTGGCCGTCTTTAGGAAATATTGCAAAAACTTTTTCTTGAAGAAAGCCTTTCCACCAAGGACTTTAAGGCCAAAAGAGATCATTGTGATAATTTAGTCTGACCTCCTACACATCGTAGGCCACAGAACCTCACCCATGCTCTCCTGTAATAGACCCATAACCTCTGGCTGAGTTACTGAAGTCCTCAAATCATGATTTAAAGACTTCAAGTTACAGAGAATCTGCCATTTATTCTTGTTTAAACCAGCAAGTGACCCGGGCCCAGTGCTGCAGAGGAAGTGACACTCACAAGTTGAACACCCTTTTTATTCGTAAATGCCTTTCAATCAGCAATCCCTCTTCCCTCCCAACAAACTCCCTTTCTGGGGTGAAAACTCTTCTTGGGGTAGAAGTGCTAGAGACTTCATGAAGTACACCAGACACTTTGCTGATGCTATTAATTTTACATGGATGGAGCTCAGATGCTACGTTGAGAGCAGCAGTGTTAAACTCTAAGATAGATGCCATTTATTATTTCCAATAGCTTTGTTCTGTCTAATTTAAAGCAATTGAATAATGTAGCTTCTAGTGCTTTCCTGGAGACTATTAGTGAACCTTCCAGATATCCAGCCTAATTTTGTTTTCCTCACTTTTGTAATGATTTACACCAAGACAACTGGCCACTGACTGAAGTAGGATAATGGAGAAGATTCTGTATGGCATTTCTTATTCACCCCTATTTGCACTTCTTAGGACCACCTTAAACAGTTTCTCTCCATTCCTCCTCTTTCCTTAAAAACAACGTGGTCAACTTTTTTAGGTTGCTGACTAACTAAGAAAATGAAACTTTCTGATAGCCTAGATTTTTGGGGGGAGTCTGGAAGCAAGTGGATGACTTTACCTCACAGGGATCCTCAGATATAACATACTGGAGGAATCAAAGGGGCTGTTTGAATATATAGTCATTAAAACCTGAGGACCCTGGTTACAGCTGTAACAGAGTTGTGCCTCTTTTTAATAAGCAACAAAGAGTCCTATGGCACCTTACAGTCTAACAGATGTATTGGAGCATAAGCCTTCGCAGGTGAATACCCACTTCGTTATACGCGTGCTTCGTCAGACGAAGTGGGTATTCACCCACAAAGGTTTATGCTCCAATACGTCTGTTAGTCTATAAGGTACCACAGGACTCTTTGTTGCTTTTTACAGTTCCAGACTAACACGGCTACCCCTCTGATACTTGACCTCTTTTTAATTAAATTTTGCTTTGTCTGTTCCTTGATCCTTTGCTTGCCAACTCTAAAGTAGTTCTTACTGTGCCTTTTTGTGCTGCACTAAATACATCTCCATTATTTTGTGGTGGAATCCTAGAAACTACAGTTTAAAAAGCCTGTTTGGTCATCTAATCTAATCCCATGCTAGCAGAAAATTGTTACGTTCAGCATATATTTTTAATGTTTTATTGTCTAGACTACTTCTGAAAGTTCTGAGCAATGTGGCTTCCACCATTGGCTGCTATATATTTATGGTTAACCTCTGTTTCTCTCTGTTTATCTGTGATACAGAGTATTTGACATACTAGGATACTCTGCTGTCTAGTAGCTGCTTTATAGAAGGCCACACACTAAAACCTATGTAATGTTTGTGTACATTGTGTGTAGTACTGGGGTACAATAGAGGAGTTGATATGATCACAGTTTTAATATTATGGTTTGTGATTCTCATGAAACCATGTTCCAGTAAACTTGGGGTAGTTATGTCTTAACAAATTGACCGGCTTTCTGTGTGGGAATAAGTTTTTGCCCTCCTTTTTTGCAAAAATATTTGTCACAGGTTTTAGGAGAATTTCATCTCACTATGTATGCTACTACTTATATCTTTGCCTGTCACACTTAAGAACCAATGGATTATTTTATAACAAGTAAAAAAGAAAGATGTATCTGTGAAGGCAGGAAACACTTGTCATTCAGACTCCATATCTTCGTTTCTGCTTCCTGTCAGTTAAACCACTAGCAGAGGAACAGATGTACTAAGAGATGACTCTACTCTAGTTTCCGTCACGGACAGAATTGTGTAACAAGCAGCCTCCTGAAGCAAATTTTATTAAAATCTATTTGCTTTCCATTTATTAGCCTATCCTTATATTTTTAGACATCTAAGATTAAAGATCAGAATTTGGCCAGTAATTGGAGAAAGAGGAAAATATTTGAACTATTGCAGAATAACTGTAAAACAGTAACTACAGGAGTTGTCAGTAAAGTAATAACAGAACTAAGGCATTATATTTATTTGTTCTACTGTATTAACACAGTAGTTCTTTTAAACCTAGACAGAAAATTGTGATGAGCTAGCAAATAAGCTGTTCCTAGAGGATCCTAAAATGTATATTTCCATTTGAGGGTAACTTGAAATTTCATGATACTGTGAATTCTTGTCTATGTTAAAGAATTGCAGTGTTGCCAGATCTTGTGATTTTCATCTCCAGGTCCAGTGATATTTGATGAGATGTTTTCTTAAAGCCCCAGCTCTTATGTTCAGTTGCTTCTATGAGAATCTCAGCTTTAATATTTTTTTAAAAAGCTCTCATGGTAGTGGAGAAAAGTTGGAAAATCATAACATAAATACATCTTAAAAGGCTCAAAAACCAGCAGGCAAATAAAAAGCACTACAACTTACTATTTATAAAAATACATGATTTTTAAGCAAATCTCGTGATTTTGGGGGCCTGATTTATGATTTTTGAGTACTGCAGTTGGCTGGAATTGTTAATTTACATATTTTTATTGCATGGTTTATCAAAGTTATAGTTTGGACATTGAGTATGATCTCCACTTCTGTATATATTAACTATGCATTAATAAAACAAGTTATTTTGTTTTTAATTGGAGTAGTCTCCTTATGCAAATTTACTTAAATTATTTGTATGGTAGGTTTTCATGCTGGAAGGGGTACTTCCAATTTTTTTTTAAGTGATGTTCATTTGGAGCTATTTTATTCAAGACTCTGTTTTATCCTGTCTGAATATGTGAATTGTGGTTTAAGATGCTGTTAAATAGTCTGAAATTTCTTGAGGACATCCTCTCATGCTGTAGAAAAGATAATAATTAGCAGGTTCAAATTAGGGAGACTGGATTCTACATCCTCATAGTCATTTGAAACTATTTGGATGAACCTGGATTAGCAGACCTGAAGGAGAGTTCTGTGTAAGATTGAAAGGTTGTCTCTCTCACCAACAAAAGTCGTCCTGTGAAAGAGATTACTTCACCTACCATCTCTAATATCCTAGTATCAACACTGCTACAATACTGCATACATGGATTAATCTGTCAGTTGATTGATACTTTTTGCCCCCAGTATAGACAGTGTGAATCCCCTAAAGATCTTTTAGCAGTTCAAAATTGGCTAATCGACTATGTTAGATGCTCCTTTTGCTTGGGTCATCAACAGATTATCTGTACAATCCATAAACTCTTATCAGAAAAGATGATATTGCCTTTGCCTTTACTGCCACCCACTTCACCCCAGAAAATTAATTTCAAAATTGTATTTGGCTGTGATCTTATTAAACCACAGTCTGTTGGAAACTGAGGCTTTGAATATTCAGATCAAATCTTAAATCCAAAAGAGATGAAAAAGTGGTGTGTGTGTGTGAGAGAGAGAATTAGATTATAATTAAAAATATCCTCCAAGTTTTTTTACAGTTTGGACTGGGAAAGATGTTAAGGTTGCAATTCAACTTCCATTTTAAACTCCAGTTTTCACTTGCCATCCCATTGTGACTGGGTGTGAGCTGACTCTCTTGCTGAGAGAGGCATGGGTGTGATAGATACAGTGGGACTGTTGACGTAGACACAGTACTCATTTCATCTCTGCTTTCTGTGGTAGTTTAAAGGCTCACCCAGCTATGGAGGAGAGGGACTAGTAGTAGCCCTCTGGTGTTTCTCCCTGTCTCCCAATCTCTTGAGAACTCGGTGTTCATGACCACAACCCAGACAGGCAGATCTTGCCTTTCTCGATACAATAGCTTCTATGTCTAAGGTTGTATATGAATTTTTTTGAGCACATAATCCCAGCTCAACTAAGTATGATCAGCTCCACTGAAGGTTGTGGAAAAATAATACCTGTATGGGTCGAATTGGCATGGGAAAACCCTAGTAAGAAAATTCCTTCCTGAAGCAGGAAGTAGATAAAGTGATTCTCACGTGTTCCAAAAACATCCTTATCAGGACCTTGTACTGTATCTGTCACTCTAAGGGCTTCTCTTTTTGGAGGTGTTGGTGAGTTTATACTTGATGGCTGCATTTTTAAGGTCTAACTCTTGGCTCATGATTGTATTATTGTTATTTGTATTCCCATACCACCTAGGCATGGGGAAAAAGTGATGCTTTTGTGACTATGGGACAGTGGGGATTTCATCTAAATGAGTTGTACTTGCAGAGATTGCTAATGCCCGAGAGCCAGGTGTGACAGGTTTGGTCACAGAGACCCCATGGGACTGTCCCCTGACGTGGTGGAATTACCACTGAGACAGTTTTTCCTGCCAGCTTGGGACTCCAGAACCCTGCCTGGTTGAGCCAGACATGCTAGCCTGCTGCAACACAGACCCAGGTCTGGTACACGCCCCCAAAGCTGCAGACTTTAACCAAAAACTGCTCAGCGGGTCCCCTATCTCTAGCACCCAGACTCCCAGTTCCCAATGGGATCCAAACTCCAAATAAATCCATTTTACTCTGTATAAAGCTTACAGGGTAATACATGGTAAACTCATAAATTGTCCACCCTCTATAACACTGATAGATATGCACAGCTGTTTTCTCCCCCAGGTATTAATCACTTACTCTGGGTTTACTAATAAACAAAAGTGATTTTATTAAGTATAAAAAGTAGGATTTAAGTGGTTTCAAGTAATAACAGACAGAACAAAGTAAGTCACCAAGCAAAATTAAGCAAAAACACGCAAGTCTACACCTAACACATTAAGAAATTGATACAGGTAATATCTCACCCTTGGAGATGTTCCAATAAGCTTCTTTCACAGACTAGACTCCTTCCTAGTCTGGGCCCAATCCTTTCCCCTGGTACAGTCCTTGTTAGTTCCAGCTCTGGTGGTAACTAGGGAATTTCTTAGGACTGGCAACCCCCTTTGTTCTCTTCCACCCCTTTTATAGCTTTGGCACAAGGCGGAAATCTTTTCTCTCTGGATGTCCACCCCTCCTTCTAACTGGAAAAGCACCAGGTTTAAGTTGGATTCCACCATTCTTCCTGGGCTGGCTTACCTGAACACAGGAAGGCTTGCAAGTAAACAGAGCCATTTACAGCCAATTGTCCTAGTCAATGGGAGCCATCAAGATTCTAAACCATCATCAATGGCCCACACTTTGCATAATTACAATAGGACCTCAGAGTTGTACTTTATATTTCTAGCTTCAGATACAAGAATGATACATACAAATAGGATGAACACACTCAGTAGATTGAGATTTGTAATGATACCTTACAAGAGAGCTTTTGCATAAAGCATATTCCAGTAACATCTTATTTACCCTCATAAGCATATTTCAATAAAACATTATGGAGTGCAGTGTCACACCAGGAGTAAGCCCATTAGTGAGGGAGGCAAAATGGGGTCCCTAACATAATAATTATATTTAAATCATTATAATTGTTTATTTACTCTAGGTCTCACTGTGTGCTTGGTGCTTTCTCAAGTATCTAGCATTCTTATTTGCTGGAAATTGCAGATGCTTGTCCTCTCCATATGTCAAGTGATTCATCCCTTACCCTCACAAGTTAGAGTGACCTGCAAAATTAGCCTTGTAAAGAATAATAAACCTCAATTTTAGCCATATGTTCAGAGTGGCACTACTTATCTCCATAAATCTCCGAGCTAGGAGCTTTGTCAGTGGAATCTCACTCAATACTGTATCTTTCATTCCACTTGTGTCTCTGTGGCCCATAGTTCGGACTACAGGGTGTGAACAGCAGTATGCACCACAGAGGTGCACTGTAGTTCCCCCATGTGGACAATGGGGAGCAAACTAAAGGGTTCCTAGTTCAAATTAATGTAGCCCTGTTTGAAGAGGACTAAGTTAACATGAACTAGGAACCTTTTACTTTGTGACCACAGCACCCACATGGGGGAGTTAAAGCTCAGCACTTTGGTACACACTATTATTCACACCCTGTAGTCCAAACTGTGAGGCTGTGTAGACAAGCCCTCTGATAGAATAGTGCTTCATCAAGACTTGGCCTTCATCCTCAAATTGTCTTCCACTGTTCAAAAGGTTGCACTTTCATTCCACTTCCCTGGCACTCTTCACCTGGAGGGATAGTTATGGCACACACACAGCAAATGTGCAAGGAGTTCTGTGAATTTACCTCAAAAAGACAAAAGCTTTCAGGAAGTCCATGGATTATACCAAAACTCTTCATTGCTAGGAGGCTAAAATTCTGTGTCATGGAAGCTTATAAATCCAATGATTTCAACCTTTCTAAATCCGTTTCAAGCAAGCTTTGTCTCTGTCTCACTGGGAAAGAAGACTTGTTTCCTATGAGTAGACTTATAAACTAGCTACTTGGGCTGAAGTTCATACATTTTGCCAGACATCACAAAATGAGACATACGGACACTGCTTTCACTATATTTTACTGCTTATTCATATATCTCTTGAGTCTAAATTTTTTGCTTAGTTATAACTTTATTGGTCCCTGACACATTTCACTATGGTGTTTTTTTTTTTTTTTAGAGCATTTAGAAAAATTGGCTATTTTAAACAAGA
This sequence comes from Mauremys mutica, assembly GCF_020497125.1. NCBI lineage: Eukaryota > Metazoa > Chordata > Testudines > Geoemydidae > Mauremys > Mauremys mutica. The sequence goes on along the minus strand of NC_059072.1, from coordinate 301,037,001 downwards.
AGATAGTCTTAACCTTAATTGTGGTTGAACTAATGTTCCCCTACAGTACAGCTCTAGAAGCTCTCTCAAGTCTTATCTAGACTATGATTTGAAGATATGTTAGATTGCATTACCTAGTTTAAACTATTAACTTCTTAAACTGTAGTCAAGGCATGTTAAGCATGTGCTAAACTGGTTGGATTGAACTGGGTGTAATTTGATCTAACATCACACCTTAGTTTCTAGACAAGGAATAAAATTCTCAAAAGCACTGAAGTCCCATTTACAGAAATTCACAGACTTGGAGTGTATGAGTATTAGTACACTGCAGCAGCACTGCTACGGCATTGCAACAGTGTCACTGTACCGTTGTAGTGTAGATCGTTGACTTAGCTGCATCTACAGTGGGAGTGGGGTCAACCTGAGTGTATTGTACAAGGTATGAAATTTTTCACAGCCCTGAGTGATGTAGATGGTTGAGCTACAAGGGGGAGGGATAGCTCAGTGGTTTGATCATTGACCTGCTAAACCCAGGGTTGTGAGTTTAATCCTTGAGGGGGACATTTAGGGATCTGGGGTAAAAATCTGTCTGGAAACTGGTCTTGCTTTTAGCAGGGGGGTGGACTAGATGACCTCCTGAGGTCCCTTCCAACCCTGAGATTCTATGATTCTAACTTTTAGATGTAGATCAGGCCTAAGTCTCATTGACTTTCAAAGAGACTTCAGCCTGTTTTACACTTAAAAAGTTTTAATAGAATAACTATGTTGATTTTAAATTGCACCTCTGACCAACATAGCTATGCTGGTTAAAGCCATAGTGTAGATTCAGGTATACTGACATAAGGTGCCTTATACCCGGATAGCTTATTTTGTTTCACCAAAATGAAATAATCTATACCTGCATAACTGTATTGAGACTAGGGGGTGTTGCCTCTTTAGTGACATAACTTTTAAGACAGACATTAGCTGCCTAAGTCACTTTAGAAAATTTTACTTAAAGTTTAAATCTGCACAGCAGAGGGAAAAACACCTGTAGTGGGAACAGTGAACCCGACTATTCAAAGGAGAAGCATATGGTTTCTTTTAACCAAAAACATATCTCTTTCACTTAGGGATGCCTGAGAATGTTTTACTCCAATTAAAGTGTCCTATGATCTTGTCTAGGCCAGGGTTAGCAAACACATTAATAGCCCAGTATAGACAAAGTAGTGTACCTTTAACGTGTTTAATCTTGTCAGGTTCAACAAATAATAGCTAACAATTTCCAAATCCTAGTCTAGACAAGACCTAAATTCAAATTCAGTTATCTTAATTAAAAAGCAGGTTGATTTGAAAGAAAAAAGCAAGAAAAGGGAAGAAGAAGATGGAAAAATAGTGTCTGATAGGGTTGTCAAAAGACTTTTTTAAAATCGCAATTAATCACAAGATTTAAAAAATCTGCAATTAATCACAGTTTTAATTGCACTGGTAAACAATAATAGAATACCAATTTTAATTTATTATAAATATTTGTGGATTTTTTCTACATTTTCAAATATATTGATTTAAACGGTAACACAGGATAAAAAGTGAACAGTGCTCACTTTATATCATTTATTACAAATATTTGCACTGTAAAAAAGATAAAGAAATAATATTTTTCAATTCACCTCATACAAGTAGTGTAGTGCAATCTCTTTATCATGGAAGTGCAACTTAAAAATGTCGATTTTTTTTTAACATAACTCAAAAACATAACAGTGTAAAACTTTAGGGCCTACAGGTTGAAGCACGAAGGGACATACAAATGTTTAGGATATGTGACATGTAAATACCTTGCAATGCCAGTTACAACAGTGCCATGCAAACACCTGTTCTTGCTTTCAGGTGACGTAAATAAGAAGCCGACAGCAATATCACCCATAAATGTAAACTAACTTGTTTTTCTTAGCAATTGGCTGAACAAGAAGTAGGACTGAGTGGACTTGAATGAGGTGAATTGAAAAATACTATTTCTTTATCTTTTTTACAGTGCAAATATTTGTAATAAAAATAATATAAAGTGAGCACTGTTCACTTTGTATTCTGTGTTGTAATTGAAATCAATATATTTGAAAATGTAGAAAAACATCCAAAAATATTTATAATAAATTTAAATTGGTATTCTATTATTGTTTAACAGTGCAATTAAAACTGCAATGAATTACAACTATATTTTTAATCGAGTTACTTTGCTTTGCATTAATCACATGCGATTAATTGCCAGCCCTAGTGTCTGAACACAGGAATGATGAAGAGCAAGGTTCTTTACAGACAATTTTAATGAGACTCTTCTGTATCTGGTCCTGGATACTGTGGTGACAGGAACATTATAATTGCCTAAAATAGACAGGATTAGTAGGATAGCTTATCTACAATTTTTTTTTTCCTGCCATCCCTCAGTTTGGTAAAGTTTGGCTGTCTTGCTAGAAAGCAATCTCTGTACTACCTGCAAGTTGTAGCAAGACCCATTTATTTATTTAAAGTCTCTCTGGATGCGTGGTGCTTATCTTTATTAACCAGGGCCACACCTGTCTTTTTTTATTGTTTTCTAAATTCAGTTTCCAGCTTCAAGTTCAGGTTCCAATTAACATTTGAGAAACATTCCCTCAATTCAGAACAAACTTGTTTGTTGAGCGAATCTGCTTTCTTCCCCCAATGCCGAAGGACAGATTGTTAACCTAATCCACATCTACCTGAGCATGTCTGATCTATTTTCTTACTCCTTACCCTCTCCCTGGATGAGGCGGAACACAAGTACAAGTTATCCATGCAGAAGGTACCGTATATTCTTGTTCATTAGCCCGTTTGTTTATAAGCCGACCCCCCAAGATGGTTAAGTAAAAATAGCAAAAACTGTATGACCTTTTCATAAGCCGACCCTATATTTCAGGGATTGGCAAACTTTGGCTCCCAGCCATCGGGGTAAGCCACTGGCGGGTCGGGATGTTTTCTTTGGTTCGCCGTTCACAGCCAATGGGAGCTGCAGTCTTACTGCAGCTCCCATTGGCTGGGAACGGTGAACTGCAGCCACAGGAAGCTGAGGGGCTCCATGCCTGCAGACGCTCCAAGTAAACAAAACGACAATGTATTAGATATTCAATTCAGTGATTCCATAGAGTTTAAAATCATCACATTTTGGTGTAGACCCATTTATAAGCCGTCCCCTGCTCTTTGATGCGTCAATTTTTTACGAAAAATATTTGGCTTATGAACGATTATATACGGTACATAAAAGTTCAGAACAATTACACAAAATTATAACTGAAATGTACAGATATAGCCACCTATCAAGTCCAACTTTCTTACTACTATACATCATTTTCATAAAAAATAACTTTTTCAAATAATATAGTAACTGTAGCTAATCCAAGAAAGATGATAAGCTTTGTGGTCTAATAACCAGGTCTTGGAACCAGTAATAAAACTCAATTTATAAACTTACAAAGTTATGAATGTAGGTCTTGATTTAGGAAAGCAACCTGAAATAGGAAAGCACTTGATGCACTTGGGGCCTGAGTGACAGCAAGGAACAAGATTATTTTCCCCCCTCCGGCAGACCCCCCCCCCCAAAATGAACACACAGCCATCTCAAATTTCTTTTTATTAAAAAAGCAGGTGGGGTGGGAACAATGATTAAAGGGTGTGTATAGGGGGCAGACAGGGAGAGGAGTGGCAAAGTTGTTGCAAGGATCACAGACCTGGGAAAAAAATAAAAAATTGAGCTGGGTAGCTGAAGGGAAAACTTCAAGCACTCTTACCAAATCTGCTCCCTCATTATTATAGGCACCCCACTTTTTTCAGATCACTTTAAGCACTGCATGGGGGAGGAGGGGGAACGGACAGACAGTAGACACCACCTTAGAGCAAAAAGATTACTGATTCAGCATGTTGTCTTCTGTTTTACTTTTTTTCTACTCTTTACATTTTCTTTGTCCTCTGAAATACTAATTTTTTTGAAATTACAAGTATTTCCCTTTTAGGTAATAAAAGAAGGAGTTTATGTATTTTGTTAAAAATATGCATCATTAAACATCTTTACTGTACACTAAATTAAAGTTAATGAATGTCTTCAGAAGTCTTTGCTAAATATTTTCCCAGAAGGATGGCATTCATGAAGTCAGACTAAAATCTCCCACTCCCTTATCTACCAATGTTTCATATCAACCTTCATTGTTCCTGGTACCGTTCAGTACTGTGTGCCTCTCCCTATGTTACCTTTCATTCTTGTTTCTACAGGCTTTTGTAGATCAAGTATTTCTTCTCATGAAAGGTAATGAGCTTCTCCCATTATTATTTTGAAGCAGTATAAATGTTTTGTGTATAATCCTGGTGAATTTCATATGGTATGTTTTCCAAAGAGATGATTGGCTGAGCCTTTCATCTCTCTTCCTTTGCCCCTGTCCTAATTAAAAACCCTAGCAGGAATGGTATGGTGCTGGATCTTTAAAACCCTAAAACTATTTGGATTCCACAATACTATCTACATTGTCCACTCATCTACATAGGTCACCTTCCAAAAATATTCAAAAGAATCTGACCCCAAATATTTAATTCTAATGGAGACTCATGATATCTGAAAATAGTTAGGCAAAACAGAGGCACAGAAGCATGTTAAGAACCTTGTTTACAGAGCAGCAAATAGAGATCCTACTACATCTGTTTCAAAACAGGGAAGGCAAATCCTTTCCTGCTTATTTTGAGGAGCTTCCACTGTTTGAATTCCTGTGGTAAAATAAGAGGACCAATGTACACCAAGAATATTGAGTACTTCAGTCACAACCTCTATGAAAAAAATTAAGTGAGACTTGTTAGAGCAAATAAGGTTAAATGAATAAAGCTTCAGATACATCTGTGAAAAGACAGGAGTTTTAGCTGAGTAATAGTTTAGAAGATGAAACGTATTATTCCCACCAAATTACTGGACAGTCCTGTTAATATGTTCAAGTTAAAAATCAGCTGTATCTCATTGTTAACAACAGTGTTAATTTAAAGTGAAACACATGTTTAGGTGTTTTGCTGGATCAGGGCCAGAGTGCTCAGCTCATGGCAGGATCAAATCCCTGTTGAGCCAAAGCCACTTAATAAGGACACTGTGATAAGTGTTGAAGCTGTCCCTTTTCATGGTTACATTTGTGATATTTCTTAAAGCAAAAACAGCAAATACTTTCTAAAAGAAAAGTGATTTAGTTGGTCTGTGATTCTTGTCTGAAGGGTTGAATTAGTGAACTCAGCTTAAAGAAACAAATGAATAGAACTTTCCCCCTATGCATTTCATTTGTACTGTTTGAGTTGGCCCAGTTGAATGATAAATGGCAGGGGAACTAAGTGGGTGATGTAAAAGATATTACTTTGCCTTGTCTGTCTAATATCCTAGGACCAACACAGCTACATGTAAATGGCAGGGTCATGTTTATCGTATATTGTCCATTTCACTGAAGTTAATCCATTCGCTGCTGCTAAAAGCACACTGTACAGATCTGATTCATAAGAAGTATTTATACATTATATACATATCTTTCTCATTCTTTCATTTCCGAGGCACATTATAGACATATAAAATGGGACCTTTAATATAGGAATGCACAGCACGCCTTGCCTTGCCCAAAAAGCCCAGCATCACGGTTGAAGTGTCACATATGTGGTATGTATAACGCCTAGGCCACATTATGGCATCTGAGTGAGAAATTACCTGGTTTTATATTTTTTGTTTATTGGTTTGTTTTTAACATGTCGCTTCATATTTAATGGAAATAAATATGTAAGACAGTCTCTGGATGAAACAGAATTAATGGAGTCCTCTCCAGAAAGGAAAGGTGGGTTAAGAATTATCACAGGCAGGCAAGCAAGAGACAAGCCTAACGCAGTCCCATGTGTTTAAGGCCGAGGAACAGCCTTGAAACAGTTGTGGGCCAGAAATTCCATCTGTAATAACTGTGCCAGTCATGTGTTTAAAAAGATTTGGCTAGCTCTTTCTCTAACTTGGCATCTGTGGAGTCAGAGGGAAGAAGTGGGGGTTGATTAGTTAAACTGTAGAACTGATTATCTTAAATTCAAAATGCTGTATTTTAAGTTTCCGTGAAGGATATTTTCTGAGATGCTAAATATTAAAAATAGCAGGGTAAAGGTGTTTGTATAAAATAATTCTTATTTTGCAGTACAATAAGCCTTGTTGTTTCTTGCAGTCTGAATAAATTCACTGTTATGGGCATTTCAGCATCTTTGTATATGACATACATTGCACTACATAGGAGGTTCATAAGATTAAATTACAGGATTAGAAATTTATTTGAAGTTATATTAACTTCAAATTAATAGAGATAGCTCAGTGGTTTGAGCATTGGCCCGCTAAACCCAGGGTTGTGAGTTCAATCCTTGAGGGGGACATTTGGGGAACTGGGGTAAAAATCTGGGGATTGGTCCTGCCTTGAGCAGGGGGTTGGACTAGATGATCTCCTGGGGTCCCTTCCAACCCTAATATTCTATGATTCTATGAATTGTCCATATCACTTTTTGGAGGTATTTGGGCACACTCTTTTAGCTGACAGGCAAGAGAAAAAATATCACCTGAGGCCAGTTTTTAAAAAATGACAAATTTGAGCATAAAACAGTTTGCTTTAGTGCTAAAAAGGGTTAAATATGAGGGCAGCAGGTACAGGCAGCTGTAGGTATGTGATATGTATGACTGTTTTGCAAGGTGCTATAAATATTGGCTCCATGTAATCTGATACCAGGGTAGGACTGGCAAACTAATGAAGGAAAGTAGATAGCAATGTAAAAGAACTGGAATTTCAGGTCTAGCTAAGTAATAGCAGTCTGCTCCAGAGTAAGGTTGAGACTATTCATATTGCTCACAGATGACAGCAAATGAGAGGCAAACAAGAGGAATATTCCATAGGCTGCACTATTGTCATATCAATCCCTAGGGTCTCAGCAAAGGTAAGATCATTTACATTTCTGAGACCTGCAGAGGTCTCTTGAGGAACGGTGGATGAAAGTATGTCCATTCTACGGTGGATGAAAGTGTGTCAAAGGCCTACAAAATATCAAGATGTGAGTAGCATGGTTGGGAGTCGGGAATGAGGTTGGTGAAGAGGACAGGGTTTTGTTAATGTGGAAACTATACAACTTTTGCTCAACATAGTTTGTACCTATTTTTTTTTAACTGGTGTAAGTGAAAACAAAAGCTTGAATGCATGATACTGTATTTACAGTGAATCTGCGTACATAATATTAATGTGAATGTACATTGCAGAATAAAATGCTTAACTCCTAAGAATAAATTATTTTGTTCAACAGCATGCTCTTGGTAATCAGTTAGAATGCATCAGCAAAACAATAAAAGGAAAAAAGAAATTGAGATAACAGGAAGAAAAGGCCATTAAGATGCAAAATACTCAAATAAGTTGATTTTTTTTTTTACAGGCCTGTCTTTCTTCATACATAGAATGGATGATTATTGAGCTTGGAGGTATGGAACCTAGGCTTAGTTCCAGTTTTAAATAACTATTCCCCCTTCTGTTAAGCTGTGGCTGTTCTAGAATTACCTAGGCCTGAGCAGCAAAGATTGCTCTGAATGAGAAACTTTTGATTTGACCACTGGAGGTAGATTTCTATAGCTGCCTACAGGTGGTAAAATCTTGTTTTACGAGTTTGTGTGCCTGGTAACTTTATGGAGCAGTTGGCAGTTTTACCAGAATTTGGTGATGGCTGTCTACCAGTAACTTGTGAAGGTTTTTACCTGACCAGAATAACTAACACTGTCCTATCCCAGCTCCTGATTCTGATCTACGATTTACTCCCTTTTAAGTTTAAAATATAACACTCTATTCAGAAAGGATCACAGTTTTATGTATCTTGTTATTTTAGGAAACAAGATTTCCCCTTAACTCTATTTATCAGACGATACTTTTTACCAATGAGTTACTTATCTCAGGCTCCAGTTCTTCAAACGCCACTGGCATACCCTTTGCCATTGAAGGCAGTGTGATTTGACATGGCTCCAAGCATCTGCCTGCATGTTGCTTCTTGCAGTATGATGGCCTGATTTCTTAACAGCATATCAGTATTTAATCTTCCTAGTTAAAACATGTGCCATTAGATACCAAAACTATTTGCAAGTGCCTTTATTGTATTAAATAAATGAGAATGTATTTACTCTTTTTGTATTCCAAAAAATTAAAGCATTTGGTTTACATTAATTCTTAAACTAGTTCTGGGATTTTAACAACTCACATTCAATAAATCAGTTCTTGTCACTAGATTTTGTTTAACCAGATTTAAAAAAGTCAATTAACTCTTAATATTAAGAACTCTTGCAATGTACTTTCTTTGTGTTATGCTGACAGTATGCTCAACATTTTACTCACTATGGTACGATACACAAAGATAGTCCTAGTCTCAAAAGTTTACAATATATAAAATAAGGTACACTGGATATTCTAGAGGAGGGAATAATTTTCTTTTCTTTATATAATTATTACTAAAGACTTGCCTACTCTGTCTTTTACTGAGGCGAAAGATTTGAATGCAAAATCTTGTGGCCTGCTGAACTGGAATAGGTATTTTATCCCATGTAATTGGAAAAATTGCCATTCCAGATCAGATTCCATCTGTCCTGCCTTGGCAGTAGGCAATACCAACTGTTTCTGAGGAAAATGCAGGAGTCCCCAAGTGGGCAATTATTGGAGGGGGCGGGGGGGAATCCTGCCTGTCTGAGAAGCTTGTTTGAAATTCATTCTCTGAGAGTTTGGCTTGTGCCGTAAAGCATAATGGTTTATATCCATTCCAAACTTGTTTTCTTTTTTAAATCATATCTACGGTCACCCAATGAAATGAATAGGCAGCAGGTTTAAAGCAAATAAAAGGAAGTACTTCTTCACATAACACATAGTCAATCTGTGGAACTCGTTGCCAGGGGCTGTTGTGAAGGCCAAAACTATAACTTGGTTCAAAAACAATTAGATAAGTTAATGAAGGATAGGTCCCTCCACAGCTATTAGCTAAGTTGGTCAAGGATGCATCCCCATTGTTGTTCCTAAGTCTTTGGCTGCCAGATGCTGGGATTGGACAACAGGGGATGGATAACTTGATGATCGCCCTGTTCTGTTCATTTACTGGCATTGGCCACTGTCGGAAGACAAGATACTGGGCTAGATGGACCATTGGTCTGACCCAGTATGGCTATTCTTAAGCTCCAGTTACCCATGTAGATGTCACTAATACTTTCTTAAGCTCTTGGTCTCTAATGTATCTGTGCCAATGAGTTCCACCAGTTCCTTATAGGCCAAGTTATTATTTTTTTGGTCAGTTTTAAATTTGTTGACTTTCAATTAAATTCAATGGCTGTCTGTTCTTGTATTATAAGAAAGGGTAAATAGGAGTGCCTTATTTTCCTTCTCCGTACCAGTTATATATAATAAAATGGAGGCAAGCTCCTGTGAAGCATAGTCTAAGAATAATGAAGATTCAGTGGTTATGAGGATGAGAGGAGAGACCAGGATAAACTCAGAGATATTCTGAGAGGGACTGAGAGTACCCATCAGTGACAACTGAAACAGAGAATCGTATGGGGAGGTCAGGAAAACTAGTGGAGACAGCATAGTTGTGGGGGTAAATTTTCAAAAGTGCCTAAGGCCTGATATACAGAATTGGTACCATTATAATTATGTTGATTAGTGTGATTTTTTTTGTTTTTCTTTTTGTTAATGAAATAATTTTACTGGTATCACTTATTCCCTGCCCCATATGGAATAAGCACTTTTATATTGGCATAAATGCGTACACATTTGTGTGTGTATGGTTTAACTATATTGGTTTAATTAAAGTGGTGCAAATTTCTTGGTTAGAAAGGACTTAGGAGCTCAAGTCCCATTTTCAGAAGTGTCTTGGACACGTATGTCCCTAAGTCACTTCTGAGCTTTTGAAAATGTGCCCCTTCTATTTCATACTTCTAACTCTCAAATTTCAGACTAGGTCATCTGGCCCATAATTGCCATCTGAACAACTCTATCAAAAAGAACAGGAGTACTTGTGGCACCTTAGAGACTAACAAATTTATTTGAGCATAAGCTTTCGTGGGCTACAGCCCACTTCATCAGATGCAGGTGAAAAAACTTTTGTAGTGATAATCAAGATGGCCCATTCCAGACAGTTGACAAGAAGGTGTGAGGATACTTAACATGTGTGTGTATATATATCTTCTTACTATATGTTTCATTCTATGCATCTAATGAAGTGGGCTGTAGCCCACGAAAGCTTATGCTCAAATAAATGTGTTGGTTTCTATGGTGCCACAAGTACTCCTGTTCTTTTTGCAGATACAGACTAACATAGCTGCTACTCTGAAACTCTGTCAAAGTACAGATAGAGTAAAGTACAGATCTGCAAAGTCAGATAATCATTTAACTTGTAAATCAACACTTATGTGTTGCATTGAGGTTACCTCAACCCCTTTACCCACCACCTCTCAGCCTTTTCAACAGATTGCAGCAAAAGGGAGTGAAGGAATTAAAGTCAGAAAAAGGTTATAACATAAACGAGGTTTAATTCCTTATTGTTAATACTCTGGAAGGGAATCCTGCCTAATATTAAATATTCAGATTAACAAAGACTGCCATTAATGGAAAGATATTCGTGGAAGGTTTGATTACCTGCTGCCAGCAGGAACTTTTTATGACCTGTGTCCATGCTGCCTGGAATCCTTTAGAGTATGTAGTTGTTAGCTGAATGCTATGCCAAGGGATTCAGTCCATTTTTTTTATCGAGTTTTAAATAAAATGTTACTTTTTTGATAAAACAGAATAACCTGACCGATTTCTGTCCTTCTCTCTGCACTAAAGTGAGCCTATAGACCCTGGCAACGCAGCCTGGTTTCAAACCAGGTTGTGGAACAGATACTATTGATGTCAGTGGTGTTCAAGCTTCTTTAGTTATGGACAAAGAAAAGGCCACTCAGGTTACAGCTGTCTGCTGCTATTGTAACTATTTATCCTGAAGTAACTCAGAAATCTTGTGAGGGTGAGCCTAGTGTCTCAAGTTGGTTCCCCTTTTCCTCACTGGTAGACACTGAGAATAGCTGAGGGCAATTGCTTGTTCTTGCATGTGAGTTTCTGCAGTCTTTCATATTATTAGCACCTGCTCCATGTGTACAGTGCCTAAAGACACTTGAAGTGATCATAAGGCATTTTGGGTTGCTTTGTCTCTCAGCTCTGTGTTTCCTTTTCATCACACTCTGATATTACATTCTCACTACTTTTTCTGACTGAGATATAGTTCTGAATACAGTGAACTGGGTCTGGCTCAATCCTGGTAAGACAGAAGTGATGCCTATTGGCAGAAGGAAACATTGAAAAGGCCTGGAGAGTGGTGTCATTACCATCTGTGCATTTGCCTGACTTCAGCCAGGATGGTTGTGGCCTCTTGTTTCCCAAATTCCTAGGTGACAATGCCCTATAGTGTCTTTCCCCCCTCCTCACTCCAAGGAGGGGGTAAAGGCTGGGCAAGTGGCTATTGACTTTCGACAGTTATCCACAACTTTATCACCTCCAGACTAGATAAAAATAATTTGCTCTACTTAAGACTACCTTTGAAAACCACTTGGAAACTTTAGGTAATACATAATGCAGCTTTCCCTGTTCTAAGTGGGTTGAGCACATCTTTAGCACATAACACCTGAGGTTATGCTGCCAGTCAGTGGGGTGGGATTTCATGTGGGAGGAAGTTGGAGGGCCTAGTAGGACTCTAGCAAAGGTGTGGAGTCCCAGGTTGCTCAGGTCTTCCTGCAAAGTCACCAGTGAAAATATATTTCTAGGGTGTAAGTTGGCTAAGCAAATCTTCTGAAAGGCTCATCAAGGAGTTCGAGTTATTGAGATACAGTAGAAGAAGTAGAAGAGGATTTCCAGGGAGACTAAGAGAGTGTTTATTCATGTATAGTTCCATTTTAGATAAGAATTAGTAAGTGGTTATTCATTTTTCATTAGTTTATTGTATATAAAGTTCTGTTTTTACTTGCTACCCTGGTAAATTAGCCTGTAGTTTTGAATGTTAGAAATAAGTTTATTGGTATCCTGTTTTTCTTCCTTTTCTTGGGACTAATTGCATGCGGTTGGGCTTATAAAGTGGGAACTGCTGTGTGTGTTAATACAATTTTCATGCTTTGTTAAGGTTGTAACTGATTCATATACATCCTTGAGCTTTAGAAACCTCCTGTTTTCCACACAGTATCGCAAAAGAAGCAACAGTGAAACATTTTTCCATGAATCGTAATGACAGGTCACGAAGAACTCAATGTTTATAACAGCAAAGAGGCGTAAGACCATTGAAATAAACACAAAAGCCATGTCTACACTACAAACTTATGTGGACCTAAGCTACACTTACATACAACTGCCGCAGTTAATTCATTGCTCGTGCGTGTGTATACTTGGCTCCTTGTATCGGCAGTGTGCATACTCACCAGGAGTGCTTAGAATCATAGAATCTCAGGGTTGGAAGGGACCTCAGGAGGTCATCTAGTCCAACCCCCTGCTCAAAGCAGGACCAATTCCCAACTAAATCATCCATCAGCTTGTATTGATGCAGAGCACAGTGCACTGTGAGTAGTATCCCACTGTGCAACTCATCACTATCCATCACAGTGTCTCTTGGAAAGATTTTGCAATGCCTGATGGGGCTGATGCGAGTCGCACAGGGGTGACTGGGCACATGGGGTCAACTTCCCATGATGCAGTGTTTTCCATCTCATAATTTCATCTGCATCCCATAATGTTCATGTCTTCTTTTCAAAATCCTACAAACCCATGTGGCCCTCCTCACCGTTCACCATCTCTGACAGAAGCATGGAGCCTGCACAGCTCTGCATTAATTGTTTGCTTTCAGAACTGCTCAGCACCAGCCAGCATATGTTGTGAACTAATAAAGATGAATTATGTTCCAAAAAATAGAATTTTATTCTGTGACATGAACCAGGCAATTCATAAAAAACATGGAAAACTTAATCAAACTTAATAAATTAAGCGAACAGAACTTATGAAGGAGAAAGAACAGTCATATTCATTTCAGGTTACACATACATCAACCGTGACTTTCATAGGTCAGTGTATTGTGAAGCTGTGTTTGTCTTTAATGTACCCTGGGGTAGAGTGGTAAGGGCAGTGCACTGACCCCTCATGCCACATGAAATGTTTGGGGGTGGGGGGCGACTATAGGGAGGTCCTGATATTGAGTTTTCAATGGGTTCTAGGGGGAGGTGAGCATGGGATTGTTGAACCTACAGGTCCACCAGAGTCTGCATCAAGGGGTTTGCTGCCTGAGAAGTGCAAACATCTCCTGCAGTACGTCCCTCTCCTTTTCCTGCACATTTCTCCTCTCCACTCTATCTTACTCCAATGTCTACAATGGTGACCCTCTAGGCCCTGTGCTCATTCTCTGATGCAGCACTGGCTTGCAGAATCTCCTGGAACATGTTATCCTGAGTCCTCTTCTTTCTCCTCCGTATTTGGCTCAGGCATTCCACATGTGTAGAGGGGGAAAACTCTGTAGGCTGCAACGGCAGCAGCTGCAGATATAACACACAGAGGTACCATTGTCAGTGTATTCACGATGGAAATCGAAACTTAAGATGCTGAGTGAATTTACTCCCTTTGCTCCACACAAGTTATAAGTACTACATTCTTACTTTTTGCTTGGGATTGATTGAGTATGGCACCAGTCACCGCACCAGCTATGGTGAGTGGAGCCCTCTCAGGGTTGAGGAAATGAGGAAGAAGTAGCTCAGTTTCATGTTTCTAGTTGTAGAAGGCAACGGAACTGAATACCGGCACAGTTTTCTACAGGCGGTGGTGATTTTAGCTGATATTTCACTCCTGAAGGTAACAGAGGCATTGAGAGCACAACTTGTACTGGCATCCCAATGCTGCCCCAGGTCTGTATGCTGCTAGCCTCTGTACTGCAGTGGAGCCTGCTGAAGTTATAGCTGAATGGCATGGGAAAGTGTCCTACTGTGACAGAAGAAATAAGGCAGCCCTCCCCAGAAACTTTCAGCAGAGGATTGCAGACTACCTCCTTGAAAGTTTTATCAAGATCTCTGTGGAGGATTCACAGGACATCCCGGTACACATACATAAAATGATTCCCATGGCTTCCACTGCCTAACCCTGGAGGAGACTAAAAAAGCAGATGGCAAATCTCTCTCTCTTGGTTGTTCTACAGTGGTTCTCAAACTTTTGTACTGGTGACCCCTTTCACATAGCAAGCCTCTGAGTGTGACCCCCCCCTTATAAATTAAAATCACTTTTTTATATATTTAACACCATTATAAAGCTGGAGGCAAAGTGGGGTTTGGGTTGGAGGCTGATAGCTCCTGACCCCCATGTAATAACCTCGCGACCCCCTGAGGGGTCCTGACCCCCAGTTTGAAAACCTCTGTTCTACTACCTCTACTAGCACAAATCAAGATGAGTAAATCAACATATGTATCCTGCTACTTTGGGGTGCCATCCCTGTAATTTCAAAATAAACTGCATACTTACTGGAGGTTCCTTCCCCTGCATTGGGCTCTCCTGTGCTCAACTTGCAGTACTGGCTGGACTGAGGTGGAGTCAAAAACAGATCTTGGCTTATTGCACAGCTGGATCCCATGGTTGCCTGTTTCCCATACTCCTCCTCACTGGTTACGGCAGGGGCCTGTGACTTGATCTCCTTGGTAGGATCCATGATGCTATTGGGGGTGGAGATAGGGTCTCCACTGAGGATGACATGCAGCTCTTTGTAAAAGTGGTAGGTCTGTGACTGTGGATCAATTGTTGGCCTCCTTGGCGTTCTTGTGCTTGCTGCAGCTCCTTTGCTTTCATGTGGCACTGCTGCTGGTCCCTGTCATAGTTCTTCTCCTGCATCGCCCGAGCAACCTGCTTGTAGAGATGTCCATGTTTCTACGTCTGGTTCAGAGCTGAGCCTGTGCAGCATCTTCTCCCCACAGGCCCAGGAGATCCAATAACTCCTGTGTACTCTAGGCAGGAGCGCATCTGGAGAGCGTAGTTGGCATGGTCAGCTGAGCAGTTGCACTCAACAATGGACTGGAGAGCTGCTAGGTGTGCTCACCAAGCTGGGCGATCAGGAAAAGCAATTTAAAAAATTTGTCGGGCTTTAAAGGGGAGGAGGGCTTCTAGTATATGTGACTTGGGCAACAAAGTTCACAGTGGTGAACAGAGAGCTCAGTGTAGGGTGTTGTGGCACAGCTTCTGGAGGCCAGTTATGGTCAATGTAGGTAACGCAGTGTCTACACTCTCACTGTGTCGACCGAACTACATTGACCATGACTCTAGGCCACTCGGGGAGGTGGTGTTATTAAGTTGGCGCAGCGAGGCACTTATATCGGCAGGAGTCAAATTTAAGTGAGACACAAGCACAGTTAAGTCGATGTAAGCTGCCTTGCGTTGACCTAACTTTGTAGCGAGGACCAGGCTAAGGTTTCATGGACTTCAGTGGATTTCGGATTAGGCTCATAGTGTTTTGGTTATGTGACTGTTTCTTCTAAGACAGGGGTTCCCAAGCTTGGTTCGCGGCATGTTCAGGGTAAGCCCCTGGTGGGCCGCAAGATGCTTTGTTTACCTGAGCATCTGCAGGTCTGGCCGCTCGCACCTCCCAGTGGCCGCTTCCCACAGCTCCCATTGGCCAGGAACAGCGAACCGCGGCCACTGGGAGGTGCGAGCGGCCAGACCTGCGGATGCTCAGGTAAACAAAGCATCTCGTGGCCCACCAGGGGCTTACCCTGAACAAGCTCCGAACCAAGTTTGGGAACCCCTGCTGTAATATGAACAAAAACAAATCAGTTTGTTTGATATCTCTCAACTTAAACTCTCAACTTCCTAAAAGAAGTTGTGTAGTGGAAACACTGGTATAACATTTTAAATGGTGTCATATTACAAAACGTAATTTTGCCCCAGCTACTTTATTTCATTAGTTCAAGTGTATTTAATAGTTTGCTGCTACAGCATATGCTTTTGGGTACTGGGTCTATGCTGTTTGCCTGTGTAATATGAAATCTACCATAAAAAATGTGTTTACAGCTAATGAAAAATTTGGGGAGTAAAACAATTTGTTTTTAAAACTATTTTTTTCTTGTTTTTAAAAATATGCAGCATATTTATGTTCAGTCTCTTTAGAAACATATATTTCTTTGTTTGTCCTTGAGAGTGTTGATGACGTTGAGGCTCTGGAAGACAGATGCCCATAGTAGGGAGAGAGAGTCCTTTTCTAGGTACAAGCACCTGATCCTTCTAAGTAAGAAAAAGAATAAATATGATTCTTTAATGTGTGTGTAATGTTGATGTATCCATGTTTTACATTTTTTTTAGAGCACTCTGCTTTATGCCTTACCACAATCTTTGTGAGGCCTAAATACAGGTAACCATTTGTGATTTAATAAAAATTTTAAAAACGAAAAGATACATTTATCAGAGTTTATTTTTATTCATCAAGTAAAAACTAAAGTAAAAGTTGAAACTTATAAGAACCTAGTTATCCATCAATGGTCACAGGTAATTGCTCTTCATGTTATGGGGAATTATGCTCTAGCATCAATGGAAGAATAAATCTCCTATGCTAGCTTTCTAAAAAATGTGTCTAGTTCAGTGGTTCTCAAACTTATTTGATCAGGCCGCCTTTATTTGTGTCTGTCTGTAGTCGTTTATGTGCTCTCCCCCCTCCCCCAAATACATATACCGCTATGCACCTCTGAAGGCAGAGCGGAGAGAAGTGACTGCTGACGGGGCGCCCAGCTCTGAAGGCAGCGCCATGCCAGTAGCAGCACAGAAGTAAGGGGGGCAATGTGAGAAGTTATATTTGTCATCACTTTTCGCAGTAGTCTTAGTGCCCCATTGCCCCACTTACTTCTGCGCTGCTGCTGCCACCCTGGGGCGGACAGCCAGAACCCTGCCATCCCGGAGCTGACAGCCAGAGTCCTGCTGTCTCCGAGTGAGGGATTGGGGGATGGGGAAAGGAATGCCCAAGCCCAGGTGGCGGGGCTCCAGCCGTCTTTTTCCCCGCCTCCCATGCGTGCACAGCGCTTCCGCACAAGCCCCAGCCATCTGGGACTGATGGTCAGAGCTCTTAAAAAAAACAAACAAACAAAAAAACTACACACACACACATACAGAGCTCGCGCCTCCCTTGTCACATTCCCGATTCTCCCTTGTGAGGCCCGCCCCATAGTTTGAGAACTGCTGGTCTAGTGGATAAGCAGGGAACCTGGAATCAGGTTATACTCCTGTCTCTGCCTCCAGTTCTCTTTGTGACCTTGAGTGACTTACTTAACAACTCTGCCCTTCCATTTCCTCATTTGTAAAAATGGAGACAGTAGTATTTGCCGTACAGTACTGTGCAGCTTTAAATGTTTGCAGAATGCTTTATCATTGGATGAAAGGAAGTTTCAGAAGTGCAAAGTATTGTTAAAGTACTGAAGTATCTTTAGCACTCCACAGGGCAGGATGTGTCTGAGTTTGTTAATTTACCCTAATTTAGAACTGCTGCTGCTAATATATCTACTTTTTTTCATTGCTAGAAAAATTCAAGTCTGTAGGCCTTGCACACTAACTCATAGTGTCCGGACTGTGATGCTTGGAAATTGGTATTGCTGTTCCTTGGTTAGAGAAAGTGCAAACAAAATATTTCATCTTAATGAAAAAGTATTAATGTATCTATTGGGGAAGGTTTAAACTACTGTATATACTCGTTCATTAGCCCGTTCATTTATAAGCCAACCCTCCATAATGGTTAGGTAAAAATAGCAAAAACTGTATGACCTTTTCATAAGCCGACCCTATATTTCAGGAGTCGGCAAACTTTGGCTCCCGGCCCGTCAGGGTAAGCCGCTGGGAATGGTAAACCACGGACACTGGGAGCTGAGGGGCTCCGTGCCTGCAGACGCTCCAAGTAAACAAAACGTCCCGACCCGCCAGCGGCTTACCCTGACGGGCCGGGAGCCAAAGTTTGCCGACCCTTGCTATATTTTAAAAGCTGGCATCACAAGAAACACTCAAAAGTTTTGCTAGAATTATTTTAATGTAATCTAACAAAAAAACTGTTGTTATAATAACTGAACAAATATGTATTCACCTTCAAAATTGCAGTCAATATTTAAAATCAGTAAATGGATATTTAAAACAAGTAACTTTGAAGGATTTTAAGACTTTTTAAAGTCTCGTATTGTTCTAAGTCTGAATGAGTCTCTGATTCGCCAAACGGTTCATTAAACTCTGCTTCAGTCAGAGCTGAACCTGCATTGTCATCGTAGATGTCGACAGTGTCGTCTTCAGAGTCAGATTCCTTCTCATCATCAGCCTCTGTTGTGTCATCATCAAATATGGCATCATCTTCTGACCCGTCGAGTGCATTGCTGATACAGCATTTCCTAAATGATTTTTCTACCATTTCCGAGGGAATGGACACCCACACGTCCTTGATCCACTGGGCGACCAGATTGATTTAGGGCTTCATAAGCCTTTTGTCAACTTCGCCATGCTCGAGCACATCCATTCAAATCACATTTTGCGTATCCTGTCTTTAAAGGGTTTGTTCAGGCAGACATAAGCGGTTGTAGAACTGAAGTTAAGACTCCAGGTACTACAGCCGAAGTAGTCTTGTGTGCCCTGAACATGCCCCAAACGAGCATAGCAGGTTTCTTGAAAAGTGCTTCTGGTCTCTTATTCCAGGCTTTTTCCAGCCATTCAGTAGTCCCACTTTCATCCATCCATCCCTTTTCGTGTGCACGTACGATGACACCAGCAGGAAATTTCATGTTTCTAGGCAAGGTTTTTCTTTTAAAAATAAGAACAGGAGGGAGCTTTGATCCATTTGCCAAACATGATAAAACCACCGTAAAATGGATTTTTTCATGGCCAGTGGTTTTAATTAAAACTGTTTTTTCACCAACATTGGTTATTGTTCTGTTGTTCAGGAGATCGAATATCATTGGTGTTTCGTCCATATTTCCTATTTGTGACAGTTCAAATGCATATTCCTTTCGATATTTTATAATAAACCTTTGGAAAGATTTGATTTTTTTCTTCTAGATCTCTAGGCAGCTTTTGCGCTATCTTTGTTCACTGACGAAGACAGAGAGACCATGACGGTTCATGAAGCGAGTACACCAACCCACTGATGTGACAAACATTGACGGCTTTACTGACTTGTGTTTGTCGTCTTTCGACATTTGCAGAGCACGCAGAGGAATTCCAGTTCTAGTGACAATGTACCCATTTTGTCGACATTCAGCAACCCAATTATTGAGATCTTTCTCTAGCTCAGGAAATGAAGTGCACCTCGGACATTTTTTCTTGCTTCTTGGCATGTCTTTTAGTGTTGTTTTATTTTTTCGCCATTCTCTTACTTGCTTCTCATTGATACAAAATTCATGAGCAGTGGCACAATTATTGTTTGCTTCTGCATATTCAACAACATTAAGTTTGAACGCTGCATAAGAAGATCTTTTTCTTTTGATTTCACTGTTCATTTTAAATACTAGTATGAAAATAGATTATTATTGTAGTTATAGATTTTGTAGGACTTTATATAGGAATGTCACCTGCTTTATCACTGTCAAATTATTATTGGTCTTTGTTTATTTCAAAGCAGACTGGCATATCTGTAGGGATAACAGGCTATTTCAGTTTTATTAGAGATTCCATCGATTCTGCACGTTATATTTTCATATTGGCTTGAGATTTACGAGGTCCATTTCAAGCCAATCTAATCCACTAAACAAAGCCTTTGCAACTTTAAAAGGCTGCAGTATTGATATCAATAAATGGGTCGGCAAACTTTGGCTCCCAGCCTGTCAGGGTAAGCCGCTGGCAGGACATTTTGTTTACCTGGAGCATCTGCAGGCATGGAGCCCCTCAGCTCCCTGTAGCCACGGTTCATTGGCTGGGAACGGGGAACCGCAACCACAGGGAGCTCAGGGGCTCCATGCCTGCAGACACTCCAGGTAAACAAAACAACAATGTATTAAATATTCAATTCAATGATTCCATCGAGTTTAAAATCATCAAATTTTTGTGTAGACCCATTTATAAGCCGACCCCTGCTCTTTGATGTGTCAATTTTTTACCAAAAATATTCAGCTTATGAATGAATATATACGGTACTTTACTTTTGCTGCTGTATCCTTCATTTTCAATATCAGCAAACAGACTGCTAGGTGGCCGATGTGAAATGAGATTAGTGAGCATATGACTGACACTATTGGCACTTGCATTTTCTCAAAAGAGAGGCCAAGACATAAATGGTAAGGGAGGTTAGAAGCATCCCTCAAGATTAAAGATTAGAAACATTGAGAGGTAACCTAGAGTCGTTGCACTGCTGCAACCTGTATGTGTATTCTGAGGATACATGGAGAACCTCACAAATACTATAGTGCTTTACAAAATAAATTTGTTTAATTTTTCAATCTTAAAATAATATTTTAAAAAATATATTCATGCATGTGGCTTCCATTAAGAAAACTCGGATGAGTATATGCCCTTTATTTAGAGCTGTGATTATTCTCATGGGGAATTTAAGTTAGAAGTTGGGGAGGTTCTCATGTTTGTACAGTCTTGGGTTTCCTGATTTTGGAAGAGGAAGATTGAGTGCTTTATACTACCCTCTTTGTTAACATGTAATTGTAATTCATTAATTAGGGAATACTATAACAGACACTGTGTCCCCTGAGTAAGGAAGACCTAGCTGTTGGATTTCCTGAAGTTATAGCACATGACATCGCCTCCCTAATTAGGTTTCTTGATGCTAGGGAAATAGAGAGGCAGTTTCATTCTCCCTGTCTTATTCCACTGTAAAACAAACCAAAGAATCTGTATCCCCTCCCTTTAACAAGGTCAGTTTTGTATGTAAACATAGTTGTTAATAATCAGAAATGGCTAAATCCTGTTCCCTTTAAAGTCATTTAGAAATTTTGCCTTTGACTTTAATGACCACAGGATCTGGCTGGCTCAAAATGCATATTTCACAGTGTATTGCTATATGTCTAATATATAACTTGTGTCTTAGGACAATGCTTCTCAACCTTTCCAGACTTCTGTACCCCTTTCAGGAGTCTGATTTGTCGTATGTACCCCAAGTTTCACCTCACTTAAAAACTCTCTGGCTGCCCAGCCACCAGCAGTAGTGCAGAAGTAAGAATGGCAATACCATACTGTGCCACCCTTACTTCTGCACTGCTGCTGGTGGCAGCCACTGCCTTCAGAGCTGGGCGTCTGGAAAGTGGTAGCTGCTAGCTATGGCGTTCATGTTGTTTGCGATACGAGGGGACTGTTTTTTTTAATCCTGCCCCTGTCCCACCTTGCAATACCCACTCCACCAGCTCCCACGTTGTTTGTTGAATTTTTATCCTCCTTCCTCTGTTATTGCAGCAGTACATGGGGAATCCCTGTCCTGCTTCAGGGTTCTAGAGCCTGTTGTAAAACTAGGCAAATAAGATGAGTTGGCATACCCCTTGGAAGATTTCTGCGTCCCTCCCAGCGGTAAATGTACCCTGATAGAAAACTGTCTTAGGAGATCTGAATTTAATGCAGTGGATGGAACCATGAGCTGATATTTTCAAAAATAGGTGCTTAAAGTTAGGGTCCTAAATCCATATTTAGGCACTAAATAAGGACTTAGGCATCTAGCTTTAGGCACCTATTTCTTGAAAATCTTGGCCTATATTTTAAAAAAGTTTCTCAGCTTTTTCTTATCGATTTACTTAATATATGAGTCATATAAATAAGATCACATTTTATGTCCTGTTTGAAAAAATGTGATACAGCTTACCACTTTGAGCCCATTTCAGCTGCCTTTACCTTTTATTGCTGCTGAATAAATTAGAATGTGGGAGTTGTAAGCACATATCCCTCCAATGAAGCTGTTTACATTCCTAAGTTGCATTTCTGTTTTTTGCTATTGTAGCGTGCAGTTCTTTGCATGTTCTAATTTGCCATGACGTGGTCAGTGCTGTTTCCTTCCTGTTGCTTGCAAGCCTGTGCTAGAGATAAGGATACATTTACAGTACATTTTAAAAAGAGAGGCTGCTTAGTGTGAGAACTCCAGGGCTTTCTGGATTTTAGAAGGATTAGTTTAAAAAGCGTATGTATTTGTTTTATCTAGTCTGTGCTCTAAGAGTTAACCAAGATAAAGTGAATCATCCATTTAACTGGCAAAATAACTTTTCAAAATTGGGCCAGCAAATGAGGAGGAGAAAACAATAGTACCTGTTGTATTCAATAACTTATTAGATCGCTCTGGGATTTTATATTGTACCTTGAATCTTCTCTTAGTTACTTAATTAACAAGTATGGGAGCTGCATGCTGTGTATCAAGTGAAAAATAAAATGTCAGTAACTATTGTATTTAAATTATCTTTTTTTGTTTTTACTTGTCAGTATGCTACTTTTATTTTAATCTGATACACTTTGAAACTCATGTCCCACTTGGTGAAACAAACTGGTTTACGAAGCACACTAAATTAAACATGTTCTTATCTGTAAAAATAAGATCTCTAAAGATACGGAAGTGTCTGACTTTATGTGATGTAGATGTGGATCCTCATTATCACTCTGAACAAAATTTTATGGCTGTGCTGTACAGTTAAGGCAACTACTTATTCATTGTAATATTTTTGTTTTTCAGGGGTGAAAGGTTATCTAACTGAGGACAACATTTCAGGAAAGGTTTCCCCGGGTTTGTTTATATTTGAGCAGGGAAGAACCCAGGAAGATTGGCTGTCCAGGAATTATTGGCCCAGACACCTGATTCATTTCATAATCGTGTTTTTCTGCCTGACTGGATCTTGGAAACAGTCTCCATTTCTTTACATTTGAGAGCATTTTTTTCTTCTGTGGCACTGAGACCTGGGAATGCTTTATTATGGCAGCAGTTGTACAACAGAATGAGCTCGTGTTTGAATTTGCCAGCAACGTCATGGAGGATGAGCAACAGGTATGAGATAAAAAAAGAAGCTATATTAGTTTGTCAGTGATGTGCGTATTCTAAAAATATCAGAAAACATGTCGCCCTCTTTTTTTTTTTTAAACTAAGCATTGAGATCATTATTACCACAGAAAATGTTAGCACAGTTTCGAAAGTTCACTGTTGCTTCATGCAGTGTGTGTGAACAAAGCAGAAAATAGTTCAAGTGCTTGGTAGTCAAAACCTTGTGACTTCTGTGGTATTGAAGAGACCATTTCTTCATTGTTAACAGATCTGTGCCAGTAGATCCCATTGGTAGATGCAGAATT
This sequence comes from Mauremys mutica, assembly GCF_020497125.1. Lineage (NCBI taxonomy): Eukaryota > Metazoa > Chordata > Testudines > Geoemydidae > Mauremys > Mauremys mutica. The sequence goes on along the minus strand of NC_059072.1, from coordinate 301,013,734 downwards.
CCAAAGCCCTAGTATTTAGCAGTCTTTTTAACCCTTCCAATACACTTGGATAAGATTATAAATATGGGGAGGCTGCTGCTCCACAGATGGACAGAAAAACTACCAGGAGGTTATCTTGGATACTGTATGTACTTTATGGGTTATTTTCTGAACTACATCGTTAAAGGGTTTTGGTCAGCTACTCAAAAATGCAACTAGCAATTTAAACTCCAACAATTTATTTAGGCTAGTGTCTGTCACATTACAAAGAAAAATTCTCCATCCCCTTCAAACCACTCTTTCAATTAGTTATCTAAGCCAGGCCCTGTGTTTAAATGATGTAAAATCTGCCTTGACACTATAGTGAAGGATTCCTTAAATGCAAATTATAATAATCATACTTATGGAGGAAAGAGGGCAACTGCTCTTAAGAGATTTCAAATGCCTGTTACAGGTAAGATTTGTATTTGTTAGTAAGAAATTTAGCAAGGCAGTATTACAGGGAGGCAGTTTTCAAAATGCTGCTAAACACTGTTACTGTCTTTCTAGGCCATAATATCTTTTAAAAGTTCTATGTGGAAAGCACCTATCCCCTCTCCTTCTACAATACTTCTGGTTTTGTAATCATGCTTATGGCTTTTTTTAACATGACCTACCTAAAGGGCTTTGATTGGCTAACATCTGCTGTCACGTACTGTCACATGCTTCCAATGAAACTGAGTTTGAACTGCTTACTCACTTTTGGGTGGAAGTTTTGGCAATGTAACTTCCTTCCCTGTATTTTTCCAGAGTTCATGACAGCCCAGGGATTCAAATATTGCAATTCCATAAACTTAGTGGAAAGCAAGCCTTATTTATTAGCATTATTTATTGTTGTTCTCACTTTCCCAGCCAATGGCAGAGGAGAATGCTGAGGAAGGAAAGGATGCTTCATTACAACTTCATAGAGAAGAAATGAATCTGGCATGTTTTTGCTCTGTTTAAATATGTTTTGATGTAGACAAATGGAAATAGGCATAACATATAAAGAACATGATCAAATATTTCAAGAGGGCAATATAAACCTCCCTTAAGAGTTCTTCAGCCTTAGAACAAATGCCTCCCTGGCATTCATTTTGGAAGCCCAATAAATCCTACGCTAGAAAAAGCCTAGGAAAACAGTCTTGTAGCATGCCCTAAAAGTGACCCAATTAAGACTGTGACAGACTAATGGGAAAAAGTGAACTCTATAATGCCAACGACCACTCATTGAGAATACCTTGCTGCAAGTTCCTTCCAAACCTGAGGGATCTTAGCTCAATTGCAAGAGATGAGGATAAATCTAGAGATGGCTGATTTATGAGAATGAATCTTATAAAAAGGGACACGCTTCTATAGAGAAAGATCTGAGTGGTTAAAGTGGAAATTGAATATGGATGTGTCATATTATATTCTTACCAAAAAATATGCTGTATTAGAATGTATAAATCAGAGGGATCATGTGGTAAGATCAGGGAGGTAGTTAATTATATACAGAATTGCTAAGGGTTTTGATTTCTATGATGGATAAAATTGATATTTCTGTTTATTTGTCCAGGGCTGGCAATTAGAAAGTTGTAGCCCTGAAAATATTTTTATTGGTCTAATAAAGATTTTTTTTTCTAGCTGAGCTTTGAGTATTGGTGTCACCCAATTTAAGTTTTAAATTACTCTACATGAACAGGAAATATGATTTCTTCCCTTACCAGCTTTGTCCATTTCTGTTTAGGAAATGCTCTTTTTTGCTTTCTCAATGGTCCTTTTTGGAGTGTGCAAGTGTGACCATGCACAAATAGCATAAAAACTTCGTCACAGCCTTGAAAATAGGGTGGGTTAGCTTGTGCTTACTCTACTAATAGGATTACAGACTCTTTTGCTATACAGAACAGATCCTGCTTAAATAGGGATGATTCTGTTTTTGCATGGAGTACCATCACTCTGAAATTAGGCTGTACTTCTAGAACAGGGGTGGGCCCGAGAGAAACATCTGTGTATGGAAATTGTATGGCGGGCTATGAATGCTCACAAAATTGGGGGCTGGGGTGCGGGAGGGGATGAGGGCTCCAGCTGGGGGTGCGGGCTCTGGGCTTGGTATGATAGGTTGGGGGTGCAGGAGGATGTTCTGGGCTGGGACCGAGGAGTTTGAGGGCAGGAGGGGAATCAGGGCTAGGGCAGGGGTTTGGGGTGCAGGAGGGAGTCAGGGGTGCTGGCTCTGGGCAGCACTTACCTCAAGCAGCTCACAGAAGCAGCAGCATGTCCCTCATCCAGCTGCTACGTTGAGGTGCAGCCAGGCAGCTCTGCACGCTGCCCTGTCTGCAGACGCTGCCACTGCAGCTCCCATTGGCTGTGGTTCCTGGCCAATGGGAGCTGCGGGGGCAGCGCTTGGGGCGGTGTGCGGAGCCCCCTGGCTGCCCCTATGTGTAGGAGCCGAGGGGGGACATACCGCTGCTTCCAGGAGCTGCGCAGAATGGGGCAAGCCCCTGAACCCCGCTCCCTGGCTGGAGCACCAGAACAGGGCAAGCCTTGGACCCTGCTTCCCGGTGGGAGCTCGAGGGCTGTATTAAAACATCTGGAGGGGCGGATGCGGCCCCCGGGCAGTAATTTGCCCACCCCCATCGTAGAGGCTCCAATTCCGGCAGATATGCTCCCTACCACAGTTCCTGCCTGTGGCACATAATAGTCTGTTCTCCCAGGGGCTGATACTTTGGTTTAATTTTGGTTGTTGAGTGGTGTTGATGCCTGTGCCATACAGGAAGACATACTAGATGACATGTTGGTCTCTTCTGGTCTTACTCTATCACTCTCCTCTCTCTCTCTTCTCTTCCCCCTCCTCCCCCCCATTCCTTCACTGCCTTGCAGTTGTGATTAGGAAGTTCCAGGCTTGAAACAGTTGCATTTTGGCAGCCACTTTACCTTCCCAAAGGTACATTAGGTCTGGTAGTGCTTGTGGATCAGACCTGGTGCTATCTCTTACAGGTTCTTTACGCTCTGACTGCCACTTTTGGCTCTTCACACTGCTCCAAGAGGGAGGGAGGACCTCAGAAAGTGCAGTCTCATTGCCTGGCAGGTGGCCTGTCAATTATTTTGAGATGCCATGGCACAGATTCACAGAACAGTGCAGTCAAGTTAGTGGGGACTGATTTTCTCCAGCTTTTGGCCCAATTCCAGTCCTCCTTCAGTAGTCTCCTTTACTTTGCAGATAGCCCCTCTCAACTTGGGTGTCACAGGGCCTCTGGATCGGGCAGTAAGTTTTACTCTCCATCTCCATGCAGAGTATCTTTCAGACAGATTCTCAGTCCCCTTCCCACTTTCCTGGGACTGATAATCTGGCTGTGGGTCAATTTGGAAGGATGGATTGTCTTTGGCAGGGTTGATGGAACTGAAGTCAGTTTCTGTCTGAGGAGGACTCCTATATTCAGAAAGTTCCTAGGACGACATGGTTCAGGTCTCCCTTCATGGGCTTCCAGTTCCATGGGGAACACACCACATTTATCTGCTCCCCAGAAGCTGCTGTGAGACTTGTTAATCTCATGTGCCTAGGTGTGGTGGACACCTTGTCAAAAGCTGACAATTCTGATTTCACAGGCAGTCTCCATCAAAGAAGGAGAGGATCTCTGACTATTAATTCTATCAGACTTCTGCCATTCATAATTTGTACAAAGTTGCTCCTGTGACTTAAAATAACACAACTACTAGTAGTTTCAATCTTCTATTCTATTGGGATCCAAGTACTTTTCCTCCAGTTATATTATTGAGAAGGATATGGAAAATCTGAGATGAAATTACCTCTTTCTCTTGTCACTTACATATCAGTATATTTCATTAGAACTTTGTGGGGTGGGGGGTGGGAGAGGGTGAATGAAATTTTATTGATGAAATTTGCAAGTGCAGTCAATGTAAAAATAATTTTGTCAATAAAAAAAACCTCTCTTTTTACAAAGTTTCATTTTTCACTAAAGCCTACAAGTGTATATATATTTTCTGTGAGTAATTACAGAATATTTGCTGCAGGCTTCCTATTCTTAATATTGCAGGAAAGAAAACCTTTACTTTGCATCTTATGAGTATGCAAACCCAAAAAGTGATAGTTGTTTTTTTTAAATGTGTTGCTGATTTTTACTCCTACTCTTCTAAGACTATAATTTATTTAAATCAAGTTTACTTACCATATGACAGCATGGCTATTACTAATAATTTTCTATATTCTATATTCTCCAGCTTTTTCATTACGTTCACCTTTTCCTTCCTGAACAGTGTGTGTCACTAAACTCCTCAAATAATTATTTAAACAAAGGGCAAAACTAAGAATTATCCTAATACTGTCTTTTGGCACTGTATAAATTACTGTGTTGGGATATGCAGTGTAGTTGTAACCATATCGATCCCAGGATATTTGAGAGAGGTGGGTGAGGTAATATCTTTTATTGGACCAACTTCTATAGGTGAGAGAGATGTTGGGGATATTTAGTTACAACTACCATGGTAGGTGTATTTGGGACAGTAGACCCCAGGCATGGTCAGAACATAATTGTAGGTTGTGCTAAATCATGTTCCTGAGCAATCCTACAGACTGCTAAAATTCAAGGCTGCAGTACAGTAACACTGTCAAAATATGGTTCAGTCCTGTTGATAGTGCAAGACTGAAGATATTGTAAAAATGAACAGATAACTGACCTATTGTAGCCAGGTTCCACAGCACAATAACTTCTACTGTGCAGTGTAGATGGGACCTTAGAAAGCTCTGGACAAGAATTTCATTTACACAAAAATTGTTTCTAAATTGTAAATACTCTTCCTTGTTTTTAGTAAAAAGCGTTTCTTTGGATTTATTCTTCTGAAGCAAAGTAATTATTTAAAACCTACTGCCTTGAAGAATAACAACAATATAGTTTACTTGCTTTCTTTAGTTTAGGGGTTCTCAAACTGGGGTTAGTGACTCCTCAGGGGGTTGTGAGGTTATTACATGGGGGGGTCGCGAGCTGTCAGCTTCCGCCCCTAACCCCGCTTCTCCCCCAGCATTCATAGTAGTGTTAAATAGTGTTAAATATTTTTAAAGTACTGGTAATTTAATTTATAATGGGAGTTAAACTCACAGGCTTACTGTGTGAAAGGGGTCACCAATACAAAAGTTTGAGAGCCAGTGCTTTAGTTTCTGCTTCTGAGGAGGCTGAGGAAGTGGCACAAATTTAGGCCATTGGAGAGAGAGCATGTTGAGCCAGAACCATTTTTATAGAGAAAGATGCTAATGAGAGAGGCTGGCCTTATGGGCAAATAAAGTAAGCAACATTTTCATCTACCAAGCTAGTGCAACAGCAGAACCATAAGGGAAGGTACACTTCATTATCAAACAATCTGTTTCTAACAGGATTGCAAGAGGAGGCTGTTTAAGGCTTCATTTCCTCCTCACCCTCTTGCCCTCCCCATTCCAGCATCTTGAGCTTCCGCCTTGTTTGGGTTGGGAGTCCCACCATTCATAAGGCCTACTCAGCAATGTTAAAAACATATAAGCTCTACTCTGGGAAGAAAGTTTGGAAACTATTCTGGCTAACATAGTTTTCCTTGAATGTAGATGGGACTTTATAATTTAGGGGCTCATGCATTACTTTTCAAAACTGTAATCCAAGACTTCCATTCAAATCTAGAGAAAATACTTTTCCTCTGTAAACATGGCATCACCTTCAAACCCTGATAATTTAGGAAGAGTTTGCATTTAACCATTGAAATGTTCAGAATTAGCAAATGATATGAGAGGATGTGTTATATTGCACAATATATATATTATAGGTGGGGCTGGTAGCACTGTTTATTATTAAGGTTGCACGACACTTCTCACTACAAAGTCCTGTTTTCAGTTGCTTATAGCTAGGCTTGGAAGGGTTAGATTTTTGTTGGTAAATGTTGATTTCACTTTACACACACAAATCGATGAAAAAATATTTCCATTGATAATAATAGAAATTTACGGATAGGCAAAGTAAGAAAAATGCTGCTTGAGAACCTGCGTGGCTTAAGGATATTTACTTTGTATATTTTGACATGTGATATTGACAATTTGTGCTTTTAGAGGCTATACAAGTTTAACTTTTTTTAATGTCAACATCTGCTGTTATTAAATAATTATCTGACCCCTTATTTTTTGATCCCCATCATAATTTCCTGCAACTTTGAACATTTAAATAGCTAAATAAAATAGCTAAATATAGGGAAAAATGCTTAAAAATAAACATTGATATTATCCATCAAAATTATTTAAAATAAATAAATAAATAAATGTGAATTCTGCCAAGCTAACTTATAACTTTCCGAGACTTTAAGTTTTTGGGCTTAAGTTTTCCATGCTAGGTGTCTGCCTCAGGCTCATTTTTTAATTTCAGCCAAATGAATCAGCCATTTCCGAGAATGAGGTGAGGGAAAAATAAGTTGTTTTGCTCATGTTAAAAAGTTTTCGTGGCCTTTGCTTTAAAAAGCTCTGATACCTCATGCCTTGGATAACAGACTTGAAATGTGGGAGGGGGATGCCTTTGTGTCAGGCAACCTTAATTCCGGCATTTTAAATTTTTTGAGTGCTTGACTTTTCAACCTTAATACTCTTTTTTAACATTTTTCCCATGTTTTCACAATACGTTTATGCCTTGGTATTGGTTATATTGGGGAATCTCAAACTTTTTCATATCTACACCAGCAACACCATCACAGGACCAAACCAGATCAGCCACAACATCACCGGTTCATTCACCTGCACTTCCACCAATGTAATATATGCCATCATATGCCAGCAATGCCCCTCTGCTATGTACATCGGCCAAACTGGACAGTCTCTAAGGAAAAGGATAAATGGACACACATCAGACATTAGGAATGGCAATATACAAAAACCTGTAGGAGAACACTTCAATCTCCCTGGCCACACAATAGCAGATCTTAAGGTGGCCATCCTACAGCAAAAAAACTTTAGGACCAGACTTCAAAGAGAAACTGCTGAGCAAATTTGACACCATCAGCTCAGGACTAAACAAAGACTGTGAATGGCGTGCCAATTACAGAACCAGTTTCTCCTCCCTTGGTTTTCACACTTCAACTGCTAGAACAGGGCCTCATCCTCCCTGATTGATCTAACCTCGTTATCTCTAGCTTGCTTCTTGCTTGCTTATATATACCTGCCCCAGGAAATTTCCACCACTTGCATCCGAAGAAGTGGGTATTCACCCACGAAAGCTCATGCTGCAAAACGTCTGTTAGTCTATAAGGTGCCACAGGATTCTTTGCTGCATTTACTGTCAAGTTCATGGTCACATAACACCCTGGGGCAAATAAAGCAATTTCAAACATACAGAAAGAATTTGACTTTACCTCTTTTTACTACGTTATTTTGTCCCTTTGCCTTTTTTGCTTTTCATTTCAACTCCCCTCATATCTGTTGTGGAAACAAATAGACCCCAAACCATGTGACGAGCCAGATCTCTGAAGACCAACAGTGGTCTGTGGGCCAAAGTTTGGGAAACTGCAGGGCAGATTACTGGTTAGTTTCTATCTAGTCTTGTGCCATTAAGAAAATTAGCTGGCTTGGTTCTTAAATGGGATAATAGTTTTGTGAGCCGTTTTGATTTAATATTAATAACACAGACTGATTCTATTGACTCACATGAGAGCACTCCTTTGGGGTTCATTAATAAGTCTTAGTGAAGCTCATTATTCTACTGAACTGCTTAGCAGCAGTCATCTTTTCTGATGCTGTGACTTTGTGCCCTTTCTCTCTTGGAGTCACTCTTGTTCAGACAGGCCTCTCCTCAGCTCTAACCTGTTCACATCCTAATTTTTGCAGAACTGCCTGAGGGACCTTAGCTAGGTCTGCTTTTTGACCATTTTATTGCTCTTGTAGATGTTATTTTATTTTGACTCCTGTATTTTGAGGAACTTACTTGCTGAACTTCCATAATTGGCTTTTGTGTCTACTGAATTCTTAACTCTTAACGGTAGAAACCCACTGAAATATATTAGGGATTTTGTTTAATTTGAGCCTTATTACCCATTAACAATTGTTGTTAGAACATATTTTTAAAAACTACCGAATGACTTAAAATACTAATTCCTGCCTATCAAAACTTTTCATGGAACTTAGTGCTACCAATAATTCCCTTCCTGGATTTTTGCTGAGAGATACTTGACCTTATAGCCATCATTTATATTGAATCATTGGCTTGGAATATATTTTGTTTTTCTTGAACTTGAACTGCATACTGTGATCAGATTATGACCACAATCATAAGATTTTTTTTCTTGAATGGTTAAAAAAATGGCTTGAACTAGGGCACAAATCTATACTGTACTCTTATGAAGTATATGTTAGCCCTAAGTCCATACACACTATTTTGTTTACAGAAGGACCCACTCTCATAACCTTTCTTTTAATTTGTCAAATTAATAGTGTTCTATGTTTTTGTAGTATGGAGATTGCTGAAAGAAATCTTGAAATAATTGTAACAAACTGTGCTACCATCAGCTAGTGAATTTCTTCCTGCAGATGACCTTTTAGAAAATTAGCTTTAGAAAACTTTTCTCTGTTGTAACATTCACTTTCAGAAAACCTCTTCCTGTTGGGGGACTGCCTTTTGAAAGAATGTTCGTCTTCTAATTATTGTTGCTTGGCTTGACATGTTTCTGATTCTCCAGCTGCTTCATTTCTTTGACATCTGACACAAGATAGAAATTTAGAGGGTGGGGTGATGACAAAGAGTGGATACTGCGGTGCAGAGGAGGGACAGATTAGCTTCAAATTAATAGAACCATAGGAATTAATTGGAAAACATCTCCCTCCCTTCTACTCCTCCAGCCAGTGCAGTTATCCCCTACAATATGTTTTTTAATCCTCTGCCCAGTCCATTTTTTGAAGTACAGTTTTACTCTGAAAAGTGACTCTGTAAAAATGTTGTCATGGGGATATACATTAATTGTTTCTCAATTATTTCTGTAATAAATATGCTTGCTCAGTACAAAGTAATCCTTTTAAAAATTCTAATGATTATTTTGCTGTTATATGACCACCTTCTGCAGCTGTGCCAATTTGCATGTTGAGGGATTGCTGGTTGATTAGATTGTCAGGAACAAATATCAATGTTCTAGTAACACTTTATAGATGTGATTAAGATTGAAATATTCCAGATAGACAAACATTAAATTCTGAAATAATCTAAATAGTTTTCTTTTAATACTCCTTTTTATAGCTTGGTGATCCATCCATTTTCCCTGCTGTCATTGTGGAACATATTCCTAGTGCAGACCTCCTACACAATTATTCTGGCTTAGCTTGCGTTGATGAATCCAGTGACATGATTACTGAGAGTTCCCTGGATGTTGCAGAAGAGCAAATAATAGAAGATGATGACATCACCCTTACAGGTTTGTTAGAGAAATATTTCTGTATGGTATGAGAGGCTTACGGTGACAAACGTTTTCATGACAAAGAGCAAAATCAACCAAAGTTCTGCCCATACCAAGTAAGGAAGAAATGTATAGGACTATACTATGTTCTTTGTTATGAAGTAAACAATTTTCTATCTAAATAGTATTTCAGCAAAAAATGGGTTTTCAACTTAAGGAAAACATGTCTGCTTTCTGTAGAGAATTTTGGACTTTTTAACCAGAACCAAAAACTTTCATTGTTTGAATTTCTGCTGAAATGTTTTTTGATCAGTTCTATTTGCCACATTACTGACAAGAAAGCACTTTTGAGTTGCAATTTAGCAATATATTCAGTGTCTTTTACTTTCTGATATTAAAGATTGATTAAAGTTTATTTGTCCTGCGTTAAATGAACAATAGTACAAATACAAGTCCCAGAAATGTGGTTTCAAACCCCAGTGAAAGTATTCTAAAAATCACACTGTTTTTATTTTATTTGAAACATATGAATTGCAAAAAGTTGTTTACATCTAATTTTAAAATTGCAGTGAGCCACGTTAGCCAGTCAGGAAATTCAAAAATTTAAGGTTCTAGCAACAAGGGTACACATTGTTGTGTCTCTTATGGTTTGCATTTTACAGATGAATGCTACACATTTTACCAGGAAAAACAACAACAGAGAGCATGGGATGTACCCAATGTGGCAAAGTTATGGTGCTGTTGGAAAAATAAGCAGCAACGCTTTCCCCCGTGCCCCTCCCCCCCCCCAACCACTTAATGCTGTAACTCTGGTTCCCCAAAATGCATCAAGAAAACCTGAGATGGAGCAAGTAGAAAATATTTTCTTAAACTAGAATACTTTATCATTGAGCGCCATTAAGGCTGTACAGTAAAGAGAAGACAACACAGATACCACCCTTAAGGTATGTCTATGCTGCAAAAAAAGCTGCGTTTGTAACTCACATTAGCTAACCCTGGTTAAAGCGGCAATGAAGACATGGTAACTCAACTTTTAATTAAGTTTAGTAGCTGTGGTTCTAGCTCAGGCTGCCCTTTAGGCTTGAATTTGAGCTGTTGAGCTGAGTTGCTGTGTCTTGACTGCCATTTTAACCCAAGTTAAGAACACATCTTCTTTGAGTGCTTGCTCATATCAATTCCAAGTAGGTGTGTGCGGGCCGCGTGCACAGTCACCAGAAGGTTTTTCCACTAGCGGTACCATCAGGTCAGCTCAGGTGCCCCCTGGAGTTGCCCTGCATATTGGGCCCTACCGACCCTCTGCATCTCCAGTTCCTTCTTACTGCCAGTGACGGTCGTTGAAGCGTTCTCTTCTCTCTTGTTTTCGAACAATCCCCTAGTGTACTCATTGTTCCTACCTGAAAATAGTTTCAACAGTTAGTTAATAGTTTTTAGTAGAGCATAGTGTAGTGTTTGAACCTCATCTCCTTTGAGCCCCCCCAGGGTTCTCTTCTCTGTTTCCTTCTCTTGGCTGGGGTCAGGGCATGCCTCAGTTCCAGAGGTTTAAGCTGTGTGGGGTCTGCCAAAAGCCAGTGCCAAAGGGCGACCCACATAGGTCCTGCTTAAAGTGCCTGGGGGAATCCCACCAGACTGATAAGGACAAGATCTGCAGAGGATTCCACCCCCGCACTAAGAAGGAAAAGGACCACAGGCCCTGCGGCCACAGTCGGAGTTGAGCCTCATGGACCTGGCACTGGTACTTCAGCAGCAGTGTGTAGCGCACTGGCTTCAATCAGAGACGTTGCAGCACCGAGGATGGACTCTGGGCTGGGCACCATCACTCCCCAGCACTGAAGACTTCCTGACGTGGGAAGCCCGGCACCGCTCACAGTCACCACCGCCTCACAAAAAGCATAGGAAGATGGACAGAGGGAGCTCACCTGCTCAAATAACTGAGCATGAGCCTGCTAGCGGAGCGCAACTGTGCCGGGCCAATCCATCTCATCTGTGCCTGAGGCAATATGATTGACTCCAGGCCTGCAGAGGGTTCCGTAGAGTCCCGTGCCAGTGGATGAGAGTCAAATGGAGGACTTCGATCTCCCCGCCACTCCAGAGACCTTTGAGGCAGCCAGAGGCCTCATAGCCCTAATGGGCCCGCACTCTCCCGACCAACACAAGAGGAAGCATCCAGCACCGCAAAGACCTCCAGTACCATCAGGGATAAGCCAGCGATGATGTGGCACCGCTTGCCCTCACCCCGGCACTGTCAGGCACAGCGCCACCACGGTATGTGCACTTGGACTCCTCAGCATCAGACTCAGAAGCAGAGTCCTGTGTATCTAGAAGGAACCAGCACCGTGTGGAGTGGCATCTTCAGAGGTTGGAAATGGGACAACCCTTCCCACCCGTGCCGTGGCCAGCGCAGTGGCCCTTTTGGACACCGTCAGCATACCACCAATCCCAGGGGTCCTTTTCACGGCGATCTCTCTGTCGCCTGAGATGGATGAGCACCATCCAGGGCCAGAGAGTTCTATAGCGGTGCCGACATCGGCACTGCTACCAGCACTGCTACCGGCTTTGCAGTCGGCACTGAGATGGGCGCCAATACTGATGACCAGGCACGCATTGAGTTCGGACGGGAAGGTCCCTTACCAGCCCGAGCCTCATCATCATCTTCACTTGATGAAACAGTAGCAGGAACATCCTCAGCACCTGCCCCAGCTGATAGTAGAGCTCACCAGGAGCTTCTCAGAAGGGTGGCCCAGAATCTGGGGCTCCAGATGGATCCAGGGGATTGGTATGCCATCCTTGACTTGAAGGATGCATACTTCCACATTTCCATAGTCCCATCCCACAGGAAGTTTCTAAGATTCGTTGTCGGCCATACTCACTATCAGTTTATGGTTCTCCCGTTCGGCCTGTCACCAACCCCTCGTGTGTTCACCAAATGCATGACAGTCATAGCAGCCTTCTTGAGAAAAAGGCAGGTGCAGATATTCCCATACCTTGATGACTGGTTAGTCAAGAGCCATTCCAAGGTGTAAGTGGAACAACATGTCAACTTGATAAGGTCCACATTTGATAGGCTGGATCTCCTGTTGAACGTGCAAAAAATCGATTCTATCTCCTACTCAAAGAATAGAGTTCTTAGGGCCAGTGTTAGATTCAGGACAAGCCAGAGCTTTCTTACCACAGTCTCATTTTCAAACTGTGCACAACATTATACAAGGCTTCAGGGAATACCCCACCACTTCTGCAAGGAATTGTTTGAAGCTCCGCGGACACATGGCGTCTTGTACATACGTAGTACGACACAGGAGGCTGATATTCAAACCTCTCCAGGCCTGGCTAACATCAGTGTATCGACCAGGCAAAGCGGGTGCTCGAGTCTCTTTAGCGGTAGCTCGATCCGCGAGTGGTGTGCGCAGGGGTCCTCTTCTCCAAACTGCATCCCTCGCTGTGTCTGGTTACCAACGTGTCGGTGATGGGGTGGAGAGTGTACCTGGGAGAGCTCGGAACTCAGGGCCTCTGGTCCCAAGTGGAGCTGTCGCTTCACATCAACGTCAGGGAGCTGAGAGCAATTCATCTGGCATGCCATACCTTCCAAGCTCATTTGGAAGGGAGATGCATATCAGTCCTGATGGACAATACAACAGCAATGTTTTATATAAACAGATGGTGGAACACGTACCTCTCCCCTATGTCAGGAAGCCCTAAAGCTCTGGGACTTCTGCCTAGCCCACTCAATACTCCCGGATCTCAAAACGAGCTGGCAGACCATCTCAGCAGATCCTTCCACAAGCACAAGTGGCCCATTCGACTGGAGGTGGTGAACAACATTTTCCAACTGTGGGGAGTTCCCCAGGTCGACTTGTTCACCACAAAGAGCAACAGGAAGTGCCTGCAGTTCTGCTCCTGCCTGAATCACAGTCTGGGCTCTCGTGCAGACACGTTCCTCCTTCCCTGGAAAGATCACCTGTTCTACGCGTTCCCACCTATCCCACTTGTCCACAAGGTTCTTCTCAAGATCTGGAGGGAAGGAGCCTCAGCGATACTGATAGTGCCAGTGTGGCCCCGCCAGCACTGGTACACCATGCTTCTGGAGCTGTCAATGGACACCTCAACCACCCTTTAATTCCAGACCTGATCACCCAGTACCACGGCCGGCTCCAGCATCCTAATCTCGAGTCTCTCCACCTCACAGCTTGAAAGCTGCATAGTTAAACCCAGTAGAGCTCACATACTCCAATCCTGTTAGGAAGGTTCTCCTTGGCAGTAGGAAACCATCCACCAGGGTGACCTACTTGGCCAAGTGAAAGAGATTCTTGATCTGGTGTTCGCAGAGTCATACTTCTCCAATATAGTCATCAATTCCCTTTATCTTGGACTATCTGCTACATATAAAGCAGCAGGGCTTGTCGATTTCATCGATAAAAGTTCACCTGGCCACCATTTTGGCATTCCACCCAGAAGTGGCAGGCCGCTCAGACCCGATGGTGTGTCATTTTCTTAAAGGAATGGACAGGTTATACCCACAAGCTTGGGACCTTAATCTGTTGCTTTCGAGGTTGATGAGGCCTCCATTTGAGCTCTTAGCAACATGCTCTTGTAGCATAAATTTGATAAAAATATATTAGTATTTGCCAAATGTATTTGTATTAATTCGGTAACAAGGAATTTTGCATTACTTTATATTTAACATTATTTTAAAACTCTGCTATATGGAAATAAGAAAAGCCCATGTTTCAAATATTAGTGGTTAGAATAAGAAGCAGAGAGTGCACTTCTGTTGCTTGGCAACCATATCTTCAAGAAAGTTAGGAATAACTCCAGCTGTTGCATTCCTGAACGGTTAAAATAATTAATTTACTGGATTTAAAGTTTTTACCTTGTTTTCTTTTTGTTTCTTGTTTTGTTCTGTTTTCAATTGCTTTATTTTTTGGAAGTTTCTGTAAAAACTATAGCTTTTAATTTTTAAAACAAAAAGAGAGAGCCGAAGTGAGGAGAGGCGGAGAGGGGGAAGGGGGGGGGTGAAGAGCAACCTAGGAAGGTAGCGAGACCTGAGCCAAGAAAGATTAACTCCATCGAGGTTAGTTATCGCAATAGGCAAAGATTCTGCTACAGTTTTAGATTCAGTAAATTCTGGGGCTGTTGGCAGAGCTGGATACAGAGGAGTTTTAGGAGCTTCATATTGGGGGTAGCAAAATTTTCTGAGAGGGACTTCGGGGGGGGGGGTAGTGATGGGCTTTACCTTTTCTGTCTTCTCCTCATCATCTTTAGGAGAGCCTGGGGCTGCCTGTTTAGCTGCAAACATTGTGCCCCCGTGGAGGACAGAGCACAGATCAAGGGCCTTGCATATCATGCTAAACAGGACAGTGGAAACATCCTCAGAGTATTTGCCAGGGTTAATGGCACAGTATAGCCTTTTAGAGTTTTGTCCGAGCCAAGGGAACAGATCCATTCTATTTTTGGATTAGTCGAATTTTGGCTAGTAAAAAGGTGAAACTGCAAATGTTGGAACTGTTCAGTTTCATTATCTGTGCGGTCTGCAGCGTGCCATGGGCATGGCCCAACTCCCTTGCATCCTGTTCGTGATGCCATGTGGATTGCCACGTACACGCAGGGGCGAAAGAAAATGCAGGCCTGTTATTTACCAGGCTGCACGTGGCAATAGACTATATTGGTAAGGGATGCAAGGAGAGTATGGGCAACGATGCAAACTGCAGACACACACACACAACTAAAATTAATCAGTTTAAAGTTTTATTGGGGATAATTACAAGGGGTAAGGGAGCAGCGTATGATTAGCTAATAGAGTTAATGAAACTTAAAACACACAATGACTAAATATCTACTAACAATGTTTATAAACAAAGATGCAGCATTTAGTAATAACTGATACTTACAAACACAAACGAATGCATAACGACCGGTAAACGTAGAAGCTCTGTTTGATACACGTGAGCTGAGAGAGAGGCTTCGAGGTGATCAGGCTCGGTTACGGGTGTACATAGGATTCATTTTTCTTTCTCCTCTCCCTGCTTGCACATGGCAGGCAGGCCTAAAGTACCAACTATGACATCATAGAAGTGTCATAGGGGACGGGGCCCAAAACCTGTTTGTGTCCGTTTCTGATTGGCACAAGCAAAGTTTACACCAAGTAGGGGAGCAGGTGCCTTAAAGTCTGGCTTCGCCCCCAAAAGGTGAGGAAATGCATATTGTCTTAGAATGCATTCAACACTGAATGACAAAAGAAGAGGCCAGGGCAATACCGGTATGGGCAAGTTTTACAGGATGCAGACAGGAACTCATCTCAACAGATGGGGCCTCCATTTGAGCTCTTAGTAACATGCTCATTACTCTGTCTTTCATGGAAGGTGTCTTTCCTGGTCGCAATAACTTCAGTTAGAAGGGTGTCCAAGCTCAAGCCCTCACATCTGACCCTCCTTATACCATCTTTTACAAAGACAAAGTGCAGCTTTGGCTGCATCCGGCCTTTCTCCCTAAAGTCATCTCTCAAATTCATGCCAGGCAAGACATTTTTCTTCCAGTCTTTTTCTCTGAGCCTCACACTAACTGCCAGGAGCAGAGGCTCCACTTCCTGGACATTCGGCAAGCATTGACCTTTTATATCGAGCAAATGAAGCCATTTAATAAATTGAACCAGCTGTTTGTCACGGTAGCAGACAGGATGAAGGATCTTCTGGTCTCCTCTCAAAGGATATCATCGTGGATCACGTCTTGTATCTGAGCATGTCATGATTTAGCAAAGATCCCTGCCTCTGCGCTGATGGCACATTCTATAAGATCACAGGCCTCCACAGGCAGCATTCCTGGCCCAGGTCCCATTCCAGGAGATCTGTAGAGTGGCGACATGGTCCTCGGTCCACACTTTTACTTCTCATTATGCCATTACCCAGCATGCCAGGATGATGCAGCATTCGGCAGAGTGGTGCTTCAATTAGCGAGTCCATGAACTCCAACCCCACCTCCTAGGTAAGGCTTAGGAGTCACCTACTTTGAGTGCTTGCTCATGTTGATTCCAAGAAGAAAAAACAGTTACCTACCTCTCGTAACTGTTGTTCTTTGAGATGTGTTGCTTATGTCCATTTGAAGACCTACCTGCCTTCCCCTCTGTCAGAGTAATCCAGCAAGAAGGAACTGGAGAGGCGGGAGGGCCCTATATGTGGTGCCATGAAGGTGCGACTCCAGGGGTGCCTGAGCCGACCCAACAGGTACCACTAAGCGACTGTGCACGCGGTGCGCACAAATCTATTTAGAATGGAAATGAGCAACACATCTCAAAGAACAATAGTTACAAGAGGTAGGTAACTTTTTTTTTTTTTTTGGCTGGAGTTTATAGTCTATATTGGACAAGTGGTACATTGCAGGGAAATAGAGCCCTGAAAATCTGTGGATATCCACTTTGTATCTATGGATATCTGCATCCACAGATGCGGATATCCGTGGACCATGTTTGCGGATCGCATATAGGAGATGCATACAAATTTTGTATCTGCATAGGGCTCTAGTTGGAAGGTTTCACTCAGAATAGCATTGACATTTTTCTTTGTGCTTTTTATTTTTGTAAAGTTTTTGTTCTTACTGCTGGGTTCTTGGCTTTCTTCGGAAGTTTTTAGATAAAAGGAGTAGTCTGTGGCACGATGTGAACGATTAGACTTTTGGCATATATGTCCTTCTGAATGCCTTTATCCACCTTAGAATGCACTAATAGCCTTGAAATGCATAAGCCAGTGTGGCTTACTGATATAAGTATATGCTTAGAAATCTACAAAAGTCAGTTTGGATCATTAACAATGGCTCACTTTGATAACACAGAGTTTCTATATAGAATTATGCCAGAAAAGAATAGCTCAGAGAGTGACAGAAAAAACAAATGTCGGTCTTTTAAGAGAAAAGGTTGTTTGCTACAGGACAGGTAGCTCAAATCTTACAGGAAGACATTGAGTATACCGGTCATGCAAAGCGATCCTTCAGCGTGTGTCTGTGATGCACAGAAGGGGTGGATGTCTTGCTGGAATTTAGATTAAGGTCTGTGTAGTGCCTATTTCTTTTTCTTCTTTCAGTGGTGAGGTCCCAGATATGTATCATCAGGACTTGGTGAATGCCAATAACATCACTTTAAAAACCTAATCTACCAATCAGAACATGGTTTTGAACTTGTTTCCATAGTCATGGTCTAATATTGCTAAATCATCTACACTGAAGACCTGTGCTAAAATATTTTAGGTTACAAGTGAAATGAGTTTGTTCTTCCTTCTGCCATCAAACTGTTTGTAGTGGATGTATGTGCAGATTTAAAAAAAAAACACAGAACTCAGTAAAACTTGACATGAGTTGTAGTTACTCAGAGTAAATTGGCACGAACTGTTCTCAGCGGTTTTATTTGATGAATTTGGCCCCTTTTTTTCCTTAGTGAATTATCCTCAAATAGATTGTGACTTCTACAAATGTGTTAGTTTAAGACTACAGTATTCATGTATGTGAACATATTTTAAGTTTGGACTGCTTGCAGACTACTTGCTCTAACTATTGCTTTAAGTCCTTGCTATTTGTATGGGTAATTCACGCTGTGTAATTGGTCATCTAGTGATTTCCTTCCTAAATGGTTGACTCCTAAACTCACAAAGAGCATTTAAAATAGCTGTGAATGTTTGTGTGAATCCATATTTAATTAATATTTGTGTGTGAATATGTATCTGCACTAGTGTTTGTGAACATTTATGTAAAAATTTATTGCTCATTCAAATATTAATGAGAAGAAGTGATAAATACTACAGTGAGGCTATGATAGTGCCTCCCCAGACTGAACGAAAACATGCAGTCCATTTAACTAATGGAATGGGAGAAGTTCTAGCATAGCTGTTAATACCATTCATTGTATTTCAAACACGCTTGTCTGCCTTAAAGGCAAAGCACTGAGTGAATTAGTAGTATGATGCTGAGCAGATTATCGAATTTAAGTAGAGGTTAGCTAACTTGTTATTTCTCTATTCACAAGACACTAGCTACTGTGCAAATTGTTTATTTGGCTCAGTGGAAATTACTACAGTACTTGAGTTTTGTTTGTAATGCAGAGAAAAAAATCTCATTTTGGATTTGTTGGATGTAGTTTTACTCCTGGAATAAATGACTGTGTTTGCAATTTGATAACAGTCTGACCAGATCGTGTGTTCTGTGCAACACCAGTCCTCAGGACACAATGATCAAACAGGGATCTTTGGGGTATGACATGTAGGGACAAGAAGGGGGAAAAAATCCTGTTCCTTCTTGACCCTGAATTAGGGAGTTTATTTCCCAGCAATATGACTGTGTGTCTGACTGCGTGAGAATGTTATGTAAGATTCAGCAGCGTTACCAGCTCCAAACTCTGATCACTCTTGCCAGCTGTAGTGCTTTCTTGGCCCATTAGTGCTTCCGGGGGTGGGGACCCAAGGAGCGGGGCTTTTCTGGCTAAGTAGTGAGGATTGCGGGGGTTGGAAGCACTCTTGGGACCCCTGCAGCAGTCCCAGCAGGAAAGGCGGTGGAGCAGGGGCGAGGCTGGGCTCACCATGGGAGTTGATTTCATACTTTTCCCTTCCTCGCAGGAGGACAGAGCTGCAAACTATTCCTCGTGCCCCAGCTGCTGGGACTAGCGAGCTCAGTGGCGCTGGGCAGGAGCTTCTCCCCTCCTACCTCCTTCCCTCTTGGGGCACTGTAGGGAAGTTACCCCCTGCCTCCACCCGCCATTACAGGCTATACTAGCTCTGTGCTTAGCTGCAACCAGGTGCCGGAGTGGTGCTGGGACAGGGTTTGCCCAAGGAAGTGGCCACAGCCTCCCACACTGGATTGGTTAGTTACAGCAGATACTGGGCTTCAAGGAACACTGACCTGGGCTGGGGAATTCCTGCTCCGTCCTGCCCTGGGGTCAGTGTGTGTGTCCCTGCTCCCTCCTGACCCTGCATTATCCTCCATTGCTGTTTCCCCCCAACTAGCAACAACCTACCTGTTGCTGACAAGTGTCAGCAATGGGAGCAGCTGGATTGGTGCCCAGCACAGCATTTAATTCAGTGGTTCTCAAACTTTTGCCTTGGTGACTCCTTTCACACAGCAAACCTCTGAGTGCGATGCTCTTATAAATTATTTTTTTAAAAATATATTTAATACTATTCTAAATGCTGGAGACACTGTAGACAGCTGCAGTCCACAGGGCCCTGGGCTGGAACCCGGAGTAGAGGGCGGGCCCAGGTTCCCCCCAAGCTTCCAAACTCCTGATCCGACTCAGGAGGAATTGACCTGGACTGTGGGTTCTACCAAGGGGGAAGGTCTCTGGGCTGTTCCTTGGCCCAAGGTCTCTGGGCTGTTCCTTGGTGAATCTCTGAGGTGAACAAATCCGCCAATAAGCGCAGGACCCACCAAGATAGAGGAGGAACTTTGTCACATGGGTGATTAAAATTTTGCTTTTATACCTATGCAGTATATTAGTATTCTCCTTTAACTTACAACTCCGCTAAAGTGAGGGGAGCTAGCTTTTTAGAATCAGAGGGGTAGCCGTGTTAGTCTGGTTCTGTAGAAGCAGCAAAGAATCCTGTGGCACCTTATAGACTAACAGACGTTTTGCAGCATGAGCTTTCGTGGGTGAATACCCACTTCTTCGGATGCAAGAAGAAGTGGGTATTCACCCACGAAAGCTCATGCTGCAAAACGTCTGTTAGTCTATAAGGTGCCACAGGATTCTTTGCAGCTTTTTAGAAGTATAACGGTTCCTATAACACTATGGGTAAGCTTTGCTGTCTACAGAGTGGTCTAGTTTAAAGCCTCTAGAGTAAACAGTTGTTTTATTCTTCAGTTTCATAAATTTTAAACTGTACCACTACATAGAAAAAACAGCTGTGACCTTTTTACCTTTTGGAGGTACTAACAGAGAATTCAAGTTACTCTAGGTTCAAGATTAAAATGGTCAATTAGTAGGAGACATCAATATGCTTACCTGCAATGACCGTTGCTTCTATGCACAAGAATAAACTATTATCCAGGAATAAATAAATCTTTCCCCTTCAGAATGTATTGATAAGAATATAGGTATCATAGGTATAAATTGTTATGGCTCCACTGAACTCAAAGGAGGTTTGACCATTTACACCAGCTGGGGATCTGGAGACCACATTCTTCCCACACAAGTCCCTTTACCACTGCGTTGCAGCACACTCCCTGTGCTTAAGGACAGCCTCCATGTGAACCCTGTCAGGTAAGCTGGCAAAAGCTGCTTTTTGGAACTTGTGTTCCTGGTAGTTATAATATTTAGCATAACTCTATCTCTGTGGACGGGTTTTTTCAATATACTGGTAGCTAAAAATTGAAAACTCAATTAAAATATATTTTAAAAACTGAAGGACAAGTGATTACATCAGTATTTTAGAGTGATCAGTATTGCAATAGTATGGTCTCTTAGATTGTAAACGTTTTGAGCAAGGATCATCTTTTTTTGTTATGTGATTGTACAGTGCCTAGGACAATGGAACTGGGGCCATTTGGTGCTACTGAAATACAAATAATACTATAAATGTTGCTACTTTCTAGGATAAATCTGTTGCTTTTATGGAAGAAAAGAGTTTGGGACTCTTGTATTTGTGTATTGTGTTGTCTATTTTTCCCCTTCTTTTAGTGATATTTACTGATTACCTCATCCAAGTAAAAGTGGAGGAAAAGTGTGAACGAGGTTAATTACAGAACTGAAAAAATAACAGCTGTCTGGGGCCCTGGGGAGGGAAATACTAATGCAAATATTTTATCACTTCGACAAATCCTGGAAGCGGGAAGAAGAATGTAAGAAAATTCCCCAGCACAGGTCTGAGTTTGGAAGTAGAGGATTAATTAAGCCTTTGCTATAGCCCCCATCCAATAGACAGTAGTCCCTAAAAGAAACTTTAAATTATCCAAATTATTCAAGTTGAATGATAATGAAAACACTATTGATAATATACTTGACCGTCAAAACAAATTATATCCCTGGGCAGGTACTGTCTTGCAAAGCTGCTTTCATTAATGATCTGTAAGCAACTGAGTTATTTTTCCAATCCCTTGGTTTGCAGTTTAAGAGGGCAAAGTTGCAATAAAGTTTGCATAATGGGTTTAGTCCAGGGGTGGCCAAACTTTTTGGCCCAAGGGCCACATCTGGATGGGGAAATTGCAGGGCTGGGGTTGGGGTCTGGGAGGGAGTGTGGGATGTGCGAGGAGGTGCAGTGTGCAGGAAGAGGCTCAGGGCAAGGGGTTGGGGCAAAGGAAGGGTGTATGAGGGAGCTTAGGGAAGGGGGCTGGGGTGCAGGAGGGTGTGGGGTGCGGCAGGGGGCTCAGGGTAGGGAGTTGGGGTGCAGGAGGGGGCTCAGGGCCGGGGGTTAGGTGCAGGAGGGGTGCGAAATGAAGCAGGGGGCTCAGGGCAGGGAGTTGGGTGTGGGGTGCAGGAGGGGTTCAGGCTCCGGCCCAGCGCCGCTTACCTGGAGCAGCTCCGGCGTGGCAGTGGCATGCACCCTGCCTGCCCTGGCCCCGGCCCCAGCCCCAGCCCCACTGCTCCCAGAAGCGGCTGGCACCATGTCCCTGTGGCCACTGCCCTTGCCGCGCCTTCTGGTACTTCCCTCGAAGCTCCGTGTTCCCGGTCAATGGGAGCTGTGCGGGGTGGTGCCTAGAGGCGAGGGCAGCGCACGGAGCCCTCTGCCCCCACTCCTCCAGGGCCCGCAGGGATGTGGTGCCGGCCACTTCTGGGAGTGGCGTGGGGCCAGCGGCGCCACGGGGGTGACAATCCTGTGGACCGGATCCAAAGCTCTGAGGGGCTGGATCCGGCCTGCAGGCTGTAGTTTGCCCACCCCTGGTTTAGTCAGACCCTCAAATTAACTGTTTCTTCCTACTTTTTTTCCCTGCCAGTTAGATTTATATTCCTTTTAAATATTCATTTCCTCACTACTTATTTCTATTTTTCTTCAAGCGATGCAGTCAAACTTTTTGTTTTTTGCATTAGATTGAATACTAGTGCTCTGCTCAGGCTTACTGTGAACATTGTGGTTGAAGGCCCACGGTTTCAAATTCTCTTTCATTGACTTCAGTGAATTGTGTGAGGTGGGCCCGCCAGATCAGGGCCTGAACTACTTGTCGCCCAAAACTGTTTCAGATGGCAAAGCTCTTATTTATTTCAGTGATTTCAAGACCCGGGGAGAGGTTAGATAATTATCTATGCGCACAGTCAGGTGTGTGTGTGTGTAAACATTCAGCCCTTTTATTTTTTTTAGTTGGTGACTGAAGCCTGTGATGGCCATGCTTATGAGAACTAGTTCCTGCCAAGTCACCAGTCAGTAGTAGTAGATACACCAGTAATCAAAATTTGTTTTAAATCTCTTTTGGCATTGCATATTTAATTCTATGGTGCACTGGTTCACACCCTGCTCCTGAGGCGTACAAATCAAGGTGTTGGTTATAATTTCAAAAGCTCCGAATGGCCTAGGATTTAACTATGTCTCAAGACTACCTATGCTCTCTTTTCGAAGCTGTGATTGGATGGAACGTCTTGCTGTCTGCCCTTAAGGCTGAACTTAGTGGGGATGGATAGTTGGGTAATTTTATGACCCTAAGCACACCTATAGTCACACCCCATGCACTATTGTAATAATTTTTGTACAAAATATGCCTTCTGATGTATATTTGAAAACTAATAACTCACTGATTTAATAATCTTGCATGACATATGTATGTGATATGCATTAACGAGTAATGGATATAAGCTGGAATTATGATTAAAGTGTATTTAAACCAGGAGGGAGTTGGGAGTTGTCTGCTTTAGACAAAGAAACATGTATTTGATTCTCTAACCAGCCCAGCCTTCAGGCAAAGGCAATAAAGGTCCATTTTTACATATTAGATAAACAAAGCTAGTAGGCTAACAAGTGGGGGAAGAAAGAGTGTAGAGCTTCTTTAACCACCAAACTCTATGTTGCCTTTCTCACAGCTAAGGATGTGAGGGAGATTCCCAAACCCGAGCCATTCTTTTTAGGTGACCAATCTGAGGAACTGTCCCAGATTCAGGTGTCATTAGACAAAGATTTGGAACAAAGTGATAAATTAAACAGTAATACTGACGCTGGAATGAGGGGACTGGTTCTCAGCCCTTGACCTACAAGACGCATATTTCCATATCTCAATACACCCAGCACACAGATGATTCCTATGGTTCACATTGGAACATGACCACTTTCAATAAAGAGCACTCCCATTCAGTCTCTCCACCGTACTGCGAGTGTTTTCCAAGACTCCCAGTGGTGGCAGCCCACCTGCACAAACAAGGGATCATATTTTTCCCATACCTGGATGACTATGTCATCAAGGGCTAATTGTGCGAAGAAATGTAAACGGCCGCACACAGTCGACCATTGCTCTTTTCCAAAGGCTTGGACTGCAAATAAACTTTCAAAAGTCCACTGTGATGCCTACACGGCAAATAGAGTTCATTGGGGCTTACCTGGACACAACCCTTGCCAGAGCCTTCCTCCCGCAGGCCAGGTTCCTCACCATCAAACACCTCATACGCACGGTATCCATCTGCCCAAGGATCAAAGCCAGGACGTGCCTGCAACTTCTGGGCCACATGGCAGCTACCACATTTGTGGTGAAACACACCAGACTACACATCAGGTGCTTAGAGGGCTGGCTATTTTGGTATACAAACCCGCCAAATACAGCCTCCACATGATGGTAACTCCACCTACAAACATGCTGAACTCACTGTACTGCTGGACAGAAAGGGAGAATATATACACAGGAGTTCCCTTTTGCCAAAATTCCCTCGCTCTCATGCTCACCACAGACGCCTCCCTGATAGGCTGGGGTGCACACCTGCAACCCACACAACACAAGGCAGGTGATCTGCACCGGAGGCCCATCTGCATATAAACCTCCTAGTACTCAGAGCAATCAGGTACGCCTGCCTTCACTTCCTCCCACTCATTCAGAACAAATCTATTCGAGTACTCATGGACAACATTACATGCAAATTCTACGGCCAGAGGTTGCCGACCCCTGTTCTACATCAACAGACAAGGGGGAGCAAGATCACACTCCCTGTGCAAAGAAGCCATCAAACTTTGGAACTGATGCATAGGACATTGTGTAGACATCACGGCCTCATACCTGCCCAGGTGTCAGAACATCACCACTGACACCCTCAGCAGGCACTTTTCACACAAACACGAATGGGAATTAACTCCTATGATCGCATCCTACCTATTCTCCCTTTAGGGTTCTCCTTCGATAGATCTATTTGCCACAGCAAGGAACCGCAAATGCCAATTATTTTGCTACAGAGCGGAACTCGGAACCAGCTCCCTGGGAGATGCATTCCTAATCCCATGGAACAGGACTCTTTTATATATTCATTCCCTCCAATTCCTCCTTTAATACATAGAGTTCTCTGCAAGATCAGGGACGACAAGGCCAAGGTCATACTTATCGCCCCAGCATGAGCCAGACAGACCTGGTATCCTTACCTGCTTTGCACATTGATCTGCTCTCCGAGAACTCTCCTGATGAGATCAGACTTCCTCTCCCAGAGCAACGATTGCATCCTCCATCCACAACTGGAGAAACTTCATCTGATGGCCTGGCTCCTCCTTGGTTCCAATTGCACGAACTAGCCTGTTCAGAGCAAGTCAGGCACGTGTTATAACACAGTAGACACAACTCCACCCACTATACTTACTTTCGAAAATGGAAACGATTCTCAATGTGGTGCTTACAGAAAATCCTCATACCCCTTCCCGATATCCTAGACAACATTTTAGAACTAAAAAACAAAGGTCAGAATTCATCTGATGGCAATCAATGCCTTCCACGAGAAACTGGACGACTCCTCTGTCTTCACCGACCCTACTACAAAATGCTTCCTTACCAGACTCCAAAACCTCTACCCTGAAGTCCACCCCCCCACACACCCACCTGGAATTTGAACCTCGTCCTCAGAGGCCTCATGAGACCTCCCTTTGAACAGACAGCTACCTCCTCCTTACTCCACATGTCCAGGAAGGTTACATTCCTCGTGCCCATCACATCAGCTAGACGGGACGGGGAAATAAGTGCACTCATGGCCAACCCTCCATACACTAATTTCTTTAAGGACAAGACCACAATGCGACCCCACCCTAAATTTATGCCAAAGATGGTGTCCTCTTTTCATCTTAACCAGCTGATACACCACCTCACTTTTTACCCCAAACTCCACAAAAACTCACAGGAAGTGGCACTTCATACCCTTGACATTAGAAGGGCGATTGCCTTCTACTTGGACAGAACAAAATCATTTAGTAAATCACCTAGACTCTTCATATCTACTGCAGAATGCTCCAAAGGAGTTGCTATTTCGAAACAGTGGCTCTCCTTGTGGATCTCTGACTATATTAGGTCCTGCTACCAGATCCATGACATTGAACCTCTTGACAGCATCAGAACTCATTCCACTCAAGCTATGTCAACATGGGTAGCGTTCCTACACAACATATGCATATGCAAAGCCGCTACATGGTCGTCGGACCATACGTTTGCCAAACACTATGCCATCATACAAGACACCAGAGCGGACGCTATAGTAGGTCATACAGTACTGTCTGCCACTGCCAAACCTGCAACTCCAAAGTCCCACCCAACCATAGCGGATACTGCTCTACATTTACCTGAAGTGGAGCACCCACAGGGACACCACTCGAAGAAGAAGAGGTTACTCACCCTGTGCAGTAACTGAGGTTCTTCGAGATGTGTGTCCCTGTGGGTACTCCATTACCCACCCTCCTCCCCTCTACTTTGGAGTTTGACTTAAAGGATTCTATGGTGGAGAAGGAACTGAGGGGGTCGGAACGCGCATGCACCAAACAGACTCCAACGCCGCCACGAGACACCAACTGCGCACGCGCATCCCGACTGGACACTGCTACCAAAGATCTCTGATCAACAGCGCTGGGATGCACCAACACCTGAAGTGGAGCACTCACAGGGACACATATCTCGAAGAACCTCAGTTACTGCACAGGGTGAGTAACCTTCTCGTATACCCCCAAGAGCTCTGAAGGAATTCATATGTGAAATGGCAGAACTACTAACTGTAATTTGTAACCTATCATTTAAATCAGCTTCTGTACCAAAATGACTGGAGGATTGCTAATGTGATGCCAATTTTCATAAAGGGCTTCAGAGGTGATCCCATCAATTACAGGCTGGTAAGCCTGACTTCAGTGCCAGGCAAACTGGTTGGAATTATAGTAAAGAATAGAATTGTCAGACATATAGATGAACATAATTTGTTGGGGGAAGAGTCAACATTTTTTTTTTTTTAAAGGAAATCATGCCTCACCAATCTACTAGAATTCTTTGAGCGGGTCAACAAGCATGTGGACAAGGGGGGATCCAGTGGATACAGTATACTTAGATTTTCAGAAAGCCTTTGACAAGGTCCCTCACCAAAGCTCTTAAGCAAAGTAAGCTGTCATGGGATAAGCGGGAAGGTCCTCTCATAGACTGGTAAAAAGATATGGTTAAAAGATAGGAAACAAAGGGTAGGAATAAATGGCCAGTTTTCAGAATGGAGAGAGGTAAATAGTCCCTCAGGGGTCTGTACTGGGACCAGTACTATTCAACTTATTCATAAATGATCTGGAAAAAAGGGTAAACAGTGAGGTGGCAAAATTTGCAGATGATACAAAACTATTCAAGATAGTTAAGTCCAAAGCAGACTGCAAAGAGCTACTAAACTGAGTGACTGGGCAACAAAATGTCAGATGGAATTCAGTGTTGATAAACACAAAGTAATGGACCTTAAAAAACATAATCCCAACTATACATATAAAATGATGGGGTCTAAATTAGCTGTTACCACTCAGGAAAGAGATCTTGGAGTCATTGTGGATAGTTCTCTGAAAACATCCACTCAATGTACAGCGGCAGTCAAAAAAGCGAACAGAATGTTGGGAGTCATTAGGGAAGGAATAGATAATAAGACAGAAAATATCATATTGCCTCTATATAAATCCACGGTACACCCACACCTTGAATAGTGCATGTAAATGTGGTTGCCCCAACTCAAAAAAGACATATTGAAATTGGAAAAGGTTCAGATAAGGCAGGGGTGGGCAAACTTTGTGGGCTGAGGGCCACATCTGGGTGGGGAAATTGTATGCAGGGCAGGGGGTTGGGGTGCGGGAGGGAGTGCGGGGTGTGGGAGAGGGCTCAGGGAAAGGGATGGGGCAGAGGAGGGGTGTGGGGTGTATGAGGGGGCTCAGTGAAGGGGATGGGGCAGAGGAGGGGTGAGGAGTGTAGGACGGGGCTTATTATAGTATGAGGAGAGATTAATAAGATTGGGACTTTTCATCTTGGAAAAGAGATAATGGGGGGTGGGATATGATAGAGACCTATAAAATCATGACTTGTGTGGAGAAAGTAAATAAGGAAGTGTTATTTGCCCCTCATAACACAAGAACTAGGGGTCACAATATGAAATTAATAGGCAGCAGGTTTAAAACAAACACAAGGAAGTCTTTCTTCACACAACACACAGTCAACTTGTGGAACTCTTTGCCAGAGGATGTTGTGCAGGCCAAGACTATAACAGAGTTCAAAAAAGAACTAGATACATTCACGGAGGACAGGTCCATCAATGGCTGTTAGCCAGGATGGGCAGGGATGGTGTCCCTAACTTCTGTTTGCTAGAAGCTGGAAATAGGCAACATGGGATGGATCACATGATGATTACCTGTTCTGTTCATTCCTTCTGGAGCACCTGGCATTGACCACTGTCGGAAGACAGTCTACTGAGCTAGATGGACCTTTGGTCTGACCCCAATATGACCGTTCTTTTGTCCATCTTTGGCATCCCTCACTAAACAGACACAAGAGAACAGAGCTCGTGCAATCGGAGAAGGATGGTTCCTTCAACAAAGGGGGGCAGTTTGAAGTCTCTGGAAACTGCATATAGGCAAGAAACCATCTTGAACAAAACCTGCAACTTTCTGGATTTAGTTTTAGACTTTTAGATGCATGTCTTCACTTTTATTTGCTTGTAACCCTTTCTGTCTTTATTCCTTTATTTGGCATCACTTAGCCGGTTTCCTATTGTTAGTAAACTTGTTTACTTTACTATGAACAAACTCGGTGCTGTGTTTAAATTGAAGGGTGTATTTACCTCAGTTAAGTTAATAAGTTGTTTTTTGCCTTTAGAGGAACAAATAAACCCTGTTGTTTTTCTGAACAACCCTGTTGTTTTCCCTGCATCCCAGGGAAAGGGATGGACATAGCAGAGACACAGTTTTGGGGAAGTCAGGGACTGGGAGTGTGTAGGGGGTCACTTTGCTGGTTGTAACTAAGGGTATGTCTACACTACGGGATTATTCCGATTTTACAGAAACCGGTTTTTTAAAACAGATTGTATAAAGTCGAGTGCACGCGGCCACACTAAGCACATTAATTTGGCGGTGTGCGTCCATGTACTGAGGCTAGTGTCGATTTCCAGAGCGTTGCACTGTGGGTAGCTATTGGAATTCTGGGTTGAGATCACAATGCATGATGGAGCAAAAACAGTGTCGCGGGTGATTCTGGGTAAATGTCGTCACTCAATCCTTCCTCCGTGAAAGCAACAGCAGACAATCATTTCGCGCCCTTTTTCTCTGGATTGCCCTGGCAGACGCCATAGCATGGTAACTATGGAGCACGTTTAGCCTTTTTTCACTGTCACCGTATGTGTACTGGGTGCTGCTGACAGACGTGGTACTGCAGTGCTACACAGCAGCATTCATTTGCCTTTGCAAGGTAGCAGAGATGGTTACCAGCCCTATTGCACCGTCTGCTGCTTTGGAAATTGGCGATGACGGTTACCAGTCATATTGTACCATCTGCTGCTGTCATGGGTGCTCCTGGCTGGCCTCGCTGAGGTCGGCCGGGGGCGCATGGACAAAAATGGAAATGACTTCCCAGGTCATTCCCTTCTTTATGTTTTGTCTAAAATAGAGTCAGTCCTGCCTAGAATATGGGGCAAGTCTACTAGAGAACCAGAGAGCACAGTCACTCCGGGTCAGAGCCCCAGATATCCCACAGAAATGATGAGCTGCATGCCATTCTAGGGGGTGCCCCTGCAACAACCCCACCCGTTGCTTCCCTCCTCCCACACCCCTCCTGGGCTACCGTGGCAGTTATCCCCCCATTTGTGTGATGAAGTAATAAAGAATGCAGGAATAAGAAACACTGAGTTTTTAGTGAGATAAAATGAGAGGGAGGCAGCCTCCAGCTGCTATGATATTCCAGGCAGGACATCTCCATTACTCATTAAAGGGTGCGGGGGGAGAGGAGCTCAGCCTCCAGCTGCTATGATGAGGACGGTTACCAGCCCTATTGCACCATCTGCCAGGACTGAATCTCCAGGACACAAAGCTTAAAGAAGGGAATGATCGGGAGTCATTCCCATTTTTGCCCAGGCGCCCCCGGCCGACCTCACCGAGGCCAGCCAGGAGCACTCATAGGATGATGACGAGGATGGCTATCAGTCATATTGTACCGTACCATCTGCCACCGGGGAGGGGAGGGGAGAGGATGCTGCTGTTTAGCACTGCAGCACCCCATCTACCAGCAGCATTCAGTAGACATACGGTGACATTGAAAAGAGGCAAGAAACGATTTTTTTTCCTTTTTCTTTGAGGGAGGGTGTGTGTGTGTGTGGGGTAAATTGACGACATATTCCCTGATCCACTGGCGACAATGTTTTTGACCCTTCAGGCATTGGGAGCTCAGCCAAGAATGCAAATGCTTTTCGGAGACTACAGGAACTGTGGGATAGCTCGAGTCCTCAGTCCCCCCTCCCTCCATGACCGTCCATTTGATTCTTTGGCTTTCCGTTACGCTTGTCACACAGCACTGTGTTGAGTCCCTGCTGTGGCCTCTGTCTATCATAGCCTGGAGATTTTTTCAAATGCTTTGGCATTTCGTCTTCTGGAACGGAGCTCTGATAGAATAGATTTGTCTCCCCATACAGCGATCAGATCCAGTATCTCCCGCACGGTCCATGCTGGAGCTCTTTTTGGATTTGGGACTGCATGGCCACCCGTGCTGATCAGCGCTCCACGCTGGGCAAACAGGAAATGAAATTCAAAAGTTCGCGGGGCTTTTCCTGTCTACCTGGCCAGTGCATCCAAGTTCAGATGGCTTTCCAGAGCGGTCACAATGATGCACTGTGGGAAACCGCCCGGAGGCCAATACCGTCGAATTGCGGCCACACTAACCCTAATCCGACATGGCAATACTGATTTCAGCGCTACTCCCCTCGTTGGGGAGGAGTACAGAAATCTGTTTTAAGAGCCCTTTATATCGATATAAAGGGCTTCGTTGTGTGGACGGGTGCAGGGTTAAATCGGTTTAACGCTGCTAAATTCAGTATAAACGCGTAGTGTAGACCAGGCCTAAGGCTGGTAGAAGTCTATGTGGGGCTGTAGACAGACTGCTGGGGTCAGCGCTGTTGAACCGGGGCTGTCTAGCACACAGACACTTCACAGTGTGACCTGCATGGTTGTGAGCATCCTAGGCTGAGAGCTACAGCAGCAAAGCATTAAGACACTCAGGATTGGAGGACAAGTGGCGGCACAGCCTCTCACTGGTCTGGATTGCACCCTGAACCACATGGCATCTTGGCAGTGTTTTTTTTATTCTGGAATTTGCTCCCTTTGGTCCACCAGAGAAAGAAGTTGGCAGTTTTTTAAGTTTATGGTGCAGAATACACTATGTGCTATAGTTCAGTGGTTTTCAAATTGCAGGTCGCGACCCAGTACTGAGTCGTGGAATGGAAGGCACGGGTCGCGACGGCTCTGGTCAGCACTGCCGACCAGGCCATTAAAAGTCCCATTGGTGGTGCTTCCCGGCTAAGGAAGGCTAGTCCCTACCTGTTCTGACACTGCGCTGCGCCCCGGAAGCAGCCAGCAGCAGGTCCGGCTCCTAGACCGGGGGGCACGTGTCTTCATGTGCTTCCCCCACCCCAAGCACTGGCTCCACACTCCCATTGGCCAGTTCCTGGCCAATGGGAGCTGGGGGTGTGTGTGCTGTGGGTGAGGTCCGTGGTGCCAGGACAGGTAGGAAGCCTGCCTTAGCACCCCTGCTGTGCTGCTGATTGGGAGTCGCCTTAGCACCCCACCCCCACCACCCCAATCCCCAGTCCTGAGCCCCCCCAAACCCGGAGCCCCTTCCTGCACACCAAACCCCTCATTCTTGGGCCCACCCCAGGGTTCTGGCCCCCTCCAGCACCCCCACAGCCCAGAGCCCCCTCCCACACCCCAAACCCTTCATCCCCAGCTCCGTTGGGTCACGGGCATCAACAATTTTCTTCAACTGGGTCGCCAGAAAAAAAGTTTGAAAACCACTGCTCTAGTTCTTTTCAGAGCTTATAGCCAGGGGAGTACTTATTGCACATACTTCATCAGTGGGTGAAGACAGTAGAGACAAAGCTGGGGTAGAATATACCATAGTTTATACAAAAAAAAAAAAACTTAAAAAAAAAAAGTGTAGTTCTTTAACTATATGAAGATACTTTTAATGTGTATTTTCTCCCCAAAGGTGATACGCACTATTTACAAGGGACATTAGCTAAATGTGGATATGACGTACTGGTTTTAAAAAAACCCAAATACCAGTAAAGCTTCAGACCAGGCTTCACCTTGTTACAAATGATTTGTTTTGTCTTGCTTTCAGTTGAAGCATCTTGTCATAATGGAGATGAAACCATGGAAACTATTGAAGCTGCTGAGGCACTTCTCAATATGGACTCCCCTGGTCCTATGTTGGATGAAAAAAGAATAAGTGAGTTGAACAGTAGTAAATCAAATGTATATGTGACATATTTAGAAGAAAAATTTGAAAAAAACTCAATATATTGTGGATTTTCCTATATGTATAAAAATAATATAAAAGGGTGTGGGTAGATGAAACTTGCTGGCTTTGTTGGTAGCTTTAACATGCAACATGCCAGCTTAGGGAATCACATAAGGATAGGCTAATCAGTGTCGGAGTTGGACATTGGAGGTTATGAAAGAAAGGGAAATAAAATAGGATGTGTGTGTGTGAGGATTTAAATGTAATATTGTGCTGAAAGCTACAGTTTATCTCGTTATTGGGTATTGTATTTCACACTGGCAAAGTAACTGAATGAATGCAGGTTACCTTAGATATGAATGAAAATGTCATGTTCTGTTGTGATCACAACGTTAGTTTCTGTTGCAAGTATTAAATTATTCTGCCTTGTGTTATGATGTGTGCTCATGTACAAACCTCATGAACAGGCTTGTTCATTTGTGGGCTGACCTCTTCTGCTGTGATGACCTTAATTATAATAATACATTTTATGTACATTATTATGGCTGTACTTTGACCTATTGAAATTTTTCCTTATAATTGGAAGTGTTTTTTAAAAGTGCATTTAATTCTGTAAAAAGCATTGACGATGTCATCTTTTTTTTTCCCTAAGCAAATATGTTTGGTACATCTGACGATGAAATTATTGTTGCTCCTGTTACCCATGTATCTGTCACACTTGATGGGATCCCTGAGGTTGTAGAGGTTCACCAAGTTCAAGACTCGTATGCTGAATCATCAGACACTCCAGAACTTGAGCAGCCTAAGAAGAAGAAAGGTAAGACGTTCACAGGATATGTGACTTTGGAATAGAAAATGCTTAGAGTTGTGTTTTCTTCTTCTTGTGTATATACAGCAGCTGATTAACATTAATAGGAGCTACATATAGTCATCAAGACAACATAAAACTAAGCTTACTCAGCTAGCTGTTCAGGAAAAGCACTTTTTACTTGTGACAAAGTGAAAATTTTCTGTAGTATTTTTTTTGTGTGTGTGAAGCCTAGGCATGCCTCGTTTCCCTTTGTATATTGCATTGCTACTCAGTGGATGCAAAAGGGTTGACACTGCTTCTGGAACAGCACCGGAGGTGTGTGTATGTGTGTGGCCTTGCTGTCTGGGGGGAATGAATACAGTCATGAAAGAGCTGGCTCAGACTGACTCAAATCCAGCAAGACAGAGATGATGTCCCAACAACTGAACAAACACTTGCCAGCAGGCAGGACTTGAGAACTGAGCTGGAGAACAAAGTGTCAGGTGACTGGAAGAAGGGTGGACTCAGGAGGTTGGACCAGGGAAGACAAAGGAAAGAGACAGAAAGAGCCAGAGATCAAGTACATCAAAGATTAGCTGTCTGATTGTGGCACTGGTTTGACCAGGATGGACTATGGCTTAACTTCTGCCTCTCTGTGCTAACCTAACAACATTCAGATTCATTGTGCCATAGTAATAAATGGTTACCTTGTTTTGAAAAAGCAGCAAAGAATCCTGTGGCACCTTATAGACTAACAGTCTGTTAGTCTATAAGGTGCCACAGGATTCTTAGCCTGGATCTGTAAAAGCA
The DNA here is from genome assembly GCF_020497125.1 of Mauremys mutica. Taxonomy (NCBI): domain Eukaryota; kingdom Metazoa; phylum Chordata; order Testudines; family Geoemydidae; genus Mauremys; species Mauremys mutica. The sequence goes on along the minus strand of NC_059072.1, from coordinate 300,979,917 downwards.
GCAAACACGGCTACCCCTCTGATACTTGTTTTGAAAAGGTCGCCTGTGTCACTGTAAGTACTCACTGAGAGCATTGCGTCCTGAAGGGGTAGAGTAAAACCTTCCATAGGACTCTTGGTTGGCCGGATTCACTACAGGGCTCCACGGAAAGAGACTGGAATTGTGGGTGCCAAAGGCCCAGTCTGGGAGTCGTGAAGGCCACGGGCCTGCCCCTGTGAAACTGTGTGACGTCTTACCTTTCTTCTTCTTAGGCTTCCCACCAGTGGTAGCCGCAATCAGCCAAACCTGCCGACATGGCAGATAAACAAACTGGCCCGGCCCGCTAGGGTGCTTACCTAAGAAGCCTAAGAAGTTTGTTTATCTGAAGCCTTAGGCTACCACTGGTTCGCTGTCCCAGGCCAATGTGGGTGGTGGGAAGCCACGGCCAGCACATCCCTCGCCCGCACTGCTTCCCGCCACCCCCATTGGCCTAGAACGGCAAACTGCGACCAGTGGGAGCCGCCATCATCCGAACCTGCCGACGTGGCAGGTAAACAAACTGGCCCAGCCCCTGGCGAGCCGTGTGCCAGAGGCTGATGACCCTTGTTTTACAGGAATGGGCCATTAAGAAGAAATGTAAGTGCTGAGATGGGGAGGAATATAAAAAAATGGAGCTATTTAAAGAGTTAATGTTCTTTTCCAGATCACATTTTTATGTTGAAATTTATGTAATAGTGGTTTCATTTCAGGGAAAAAGTCCAAATCTTCTCGTCCTGAATCCCCTACGACAACTCCAAACATATCAGTGAAAAAGAAAAACAAAGATGGAAAGGGTAAGTGTGATGGTTTGAGTAGAATGTTTGTCTTCAGTGTTTTAAATTGAAAACTGAATCTGCGTCACATAAGAATGAAGCCTACCAGCTTTCTCAGTATGCAAAAATAAATTGTGTTTCCCCACATGTTCAGAAGGCATGGTTGCCATCTTCTTTTAAAGCAGGGAGAGGGGGGAGGAGTGCAGGAAATCCCTTTGGAAGATACTCAGTTCCTGGGAGGAAGAATCCATTCTTCAGCTTATTAATGGGATCTTGGGAGATCTTCAACCCCCAACAAGCGCTGCTCTGTTTCAGGTCAAGTCTAGAGGGATGTTTTGCATTGTAGTAGTGTTTCCTGGGATGCTGTTGCTTCAACAGCTGATATTTGGAAACATTTTCCATTTGTCTGTTTCTAAATCTGCATAAGATGATCAACGCTTACACATGGGTGGCAGGAAAAGCAGTTCCCTTGTTTAAGAAAAAAGTGAAGCCACCAGAAGAGAGGTGTCAGAGAAAGTTCCCTGGTACTCCCTCCTGTGCTATCCCAACTCTCCCTCCCCCCCATTAATAAAATCAAAACCAACACCTAACAGAATATAATTTGATAGCATGAATCATTTTATTTTATAGTAAACTATGCAGCAGAATCGTCCTGTTATTGCCAATGGATCCTAATATGCTTCAGTTGCTTTTTTGTTTGGCATGGTATAAAGCTATTATTTACTGCACATATTATATGTAATTGTTAAAACATTAAAGTAAGGATATCTTGAACCTGTGAAGAATCATCTTGCGTGCCCCAGTTCAGCAAAGTACTTAAGCACCTGCTTAATTCCCAATCAGTATAGTGGTACTTTAGTGTATATTTAACTGAACTGTTTAGCTGAACAGGGCTGGACTTCAGCTCTTTGCTGATTCAGTGCCAAAGATGGCAAAATAATAATGTTCTGTTAAGAAATAATTCAGTTGGAATAGAAGGATAGTCACATATAGGAATTCTCAACCTGAAATTACAGTCTGTTCAGAAAGTAACAGGCACTCAGTTCCTGGAGCTTTGTTGTATTTGTGACTTAAATAAAAGTTAAATCAATATAACTGCATTTGGGGAGTTTATATCTCCTGAAAGGCTTTATTTTTTTATTTTAGGAAATACAATTTATCTTTGGGAGTTTCTTTTAGCACTGCTCCAGGACAAAGCTACGTGTCCCAAATATATCAAATGGACTCAAAGAGAAAAGGGCATTTTTAAACTGGTAGATTCCAAGGCTGTGTCCAGATTGTGGGGAAAGCACAAAAACAAACCTGATATGAATTATGAAACAATGGGCAGAGCTCTCAGGTATGTGAGTTTTTAATAGTTGATTATTTTTGTCACAGCATTTTCATGTATTGAAAGCTTGTTGTAATCTGTTTAACAACTGTGAAGGGCTTTTTCCTAAGATGAGCTCTAGTTTTTGAAATATGAAGCTGTTGGGTTTTTTTTGAGGGGCGGGGGGAAGAAATGGGGGGAACGCTACAGAAATCTTAAAAGTTAAACGCTTAATTTGAAGTTTATACAGAGCAAATTATACAGTAGAAGATTAAAAAAAGATTAGGATATACACTGCTGTCCAATGACAAATCTGTGAAACTTGTTTTATTGGCAGAAATTTGTTTTGTGGGTTTTACAAAGTGCTTACGTGAAAGTATATGTAATTCTGTAGAAATCCTGCAAACTCAGAGCTTTCTTTTGTATTAGGTCCGGATTTTTTTACACTTCTTTAATATGGATAATATTGGATTGATTATTTTAAATGAATGCAACTTTACTGAAGAAGCAAAATATCTGATTTATATATAGTCAGCTGTACAACTTGCGTGGAGTGTGGTTTTAATGCTTTGCACATTTAAAGAAATAGAGGTAGATCATCCCTAACCTAAAAAAATTAGTGACTCCCATTACAAATGAAGCACCTTCACTTCTGTTGTAAAAGCTATTGGAAAACTAGTAGTGTGTTCTAAATTCAATACAGTCATTTTCGTGGTCAGTTAACCAAAGTATTACTGTTAACTGATATATCTCCCACAGTACTTAGTAATGTAGGAAGATTTGAGTAGCCAATACTTCTTCAAGACCAAGCACACACAGTTTCAGGAGACTGAAAAGTCTGAGTGACAAGCCTTTACAACAAACTCCCGTAAATTAAACTTAAAGGTGGCCATCAAATTATTAATTGTATTAACCTTAATATGTGCCAAATGACCCAGTTTCAAATCCAAGATATGAGGGTGTTCCACCCCGGCAGAATTCAGGTCTGTGCATACTTCCCCAATTTGCATGTATATATGACTAGAAAAGCATCTAATCATATATGAGTGAGTACCTGTGCAAACTCGAAACTTGCTCATACAGAAAAGTTTGTGCAAATTAGGTGAGCAATTGCACAACCATAGATGGATGCAAGCCTAATTTCTAAACATATTCCCTATTGTTTGGGCATTCTAACGACTACTGTAATAATAATAATTTTGCTTAAAGCACTCTCCTCTCTTCCCCCCCAACCCTCTGACTTTTTGTACCTTTATTGTAACTCAATTTGTAAACACAATGGACAGTAATGTTTCCCTATCCTCTCCCCTTTGCTCTACAAGAACCCTGTAGTGATAGGTAATATAGCTCTTTATATATTCTTTATATTATGCGCTTTATTTAGTAAAGAAAGAATTTGAATATTTTACCAAGATGGGAGACTTGAGTCAAGATATTGCCATTTTACCAGGATTATCAAGGTGTCATTTAACACTAGGCATTGCGATAAAACAAATAGTAATATTGGTATCATGAAGTGCAAGTTGCTGTGAGTGATATACAGTATGTCTCCATCCTTGAGCATAAAGAAGGGTAACAGGAAATGTCAGCAGTCAGTGATTGTTATTTAGATTTATAAACAAAAACCCCTCCACTTCATTGCTGATGATGATTTGTCTTTTTTCATAGCGAATTATGATATATAACTTGTTGATGTATGTGCCTGCTTTGAACAGATACTATTACCAAAGAGGTATACTGGCTAAAGTAGAAGGTCAGCGCTTGGTGTATCAGTTTAAAGAAATGCCAAAAGATCTTATCTACATAGATGATGAGGATCCGAGTCCCAGTACCGAGTCTTCAGATTCCTCTTTATTGTCAACAACTGTGACTAATAGAAACCAATCAGGCAGATCTAGAGCATCTAACACAGGAACAAGAGGAGGATCCACCACAGTTCTAAAAACAACAGGGAACTCTAAGTCTACTAAACTTAAGGAGCCTGTGGAAGTTGTACAACAGCAGATACCTGGTTTTGCATCTGATGTTTTGAGGACAATGCAATCTGCCCAGCCAATACATCCAACTCAGCTTTTTCGGACAGTTCATGTAATGCAGCCAGTGCAATCCATCACAGAAGGACATGCAACTGTAACTAGTAACATGCAGGATGAAACATTACATTCCTCTGTTCAAAACATAAGGTAAGAAAATGTAAAGGAAGGTGATTTATGAACATTTTCACTATCCAATGTGGCTGTTTTCTATTTTGCCACATTGCTCTCCTCTTAATTCAGTTATTGTGATGTGAACACAGTGTGAATGATCAATACATTGGTCTGGTTTTTCTGTTACATTGTAAAATGGGTACTCTGCTAAGACACTATATTTAGGAAAGGGAAGAAAATTGCAAATCTTAATTCTGCAGCATTACAATGCAAAGAATCTTTAGGACTTTGAGAAGAAAGCAGCAAAAAGTTAACATTCTTGACAACACTGATTTCTGTTTATTTGGTTCCTGTGCCACTGGTATCTTTATGAATTCTGCTTTTACTCTGTGAATGACAGTATTTTCAACATTGACCCAGATAATGTGTGTTTTACATTAATGCTTTTTAAAAAGAATTTTCTTGGGATTTAATTTCATTCTTGATATACCCATCCCCTTATAAATTGTAGTGTGTCATCACTTTCCTCTTTTTTTTGTATTCTACCTATTAACATAGATAATAACAGGGCAAAGCACTAAAGTGGCAACCCACTGTCATTGTTGGAACAGCAGCCAGTATGCCTCCATTCCTCTTCTGTTTATAAAAGATAGCTATCAGTATGGCCTCCTGAGACTTTTGTACCTGTATACTAATGTTGGGAGACACAGTCACATTTCAGTGCAGCCCTTAACTCGTAAGTTAGACACTGATCAAGTACCTTTATGTTACTGTTTTGCACCTTCAAGTCACTGGTGGTGTATTGACTAGAGATGCCTCAAGAACAATCACTTAGAGCTATACCCCACTGAAATTATCTTGTAATTCTGGAGCTGCAAGGGAGGAACCGTCTTATTTACTTTAAAAGAACAACACTGAGTTGGGTGTGTATTTTTTTTTTCTGGTTTAAAATTAGATATGAAACATCCCCAGCACTTTAGTCCACATTTTACCATTAAATGACACTAGTGCTATTTCCCCCTCTTTTTTTCTTCTCTCCCCCTTAAAAACATTATTCAGAAGCATCTTATCAAATTCTGATTTGCATGAATAGACCCACATGATTCTCTGCGACTGAAGCATGGAACTCTGACAAATTTAAATCAGTAACATTAATCTAATCAGAATTCCATTTCCGTTTCAAGAAGATTTTATTCTTTCATCTCTCTGTGCTAAGAGAAGGATTTTTTTTAAAGGCAAACAACAATGAAATCACCACTGATCTAAAAGGAGGAATAAGAAGTTTTAAGGGGATACATAGGATAGTCAGAAAACTGGGGATTTTTCGGATACGTATATATGAAGTGGCAGGCCACGACTATAGTCTCAAACCAGAAAAATAATTATATGTTACTTATTGTTTGTTTGGGATAAAAGTAGTTTTAGGTATTACACCTGCCCCATAATCTCTCTGCTAATTGTTGTTCTAAAAGAAATGTAATTATAAAATGTTTTCTCTCACATGTTGCTATGAAAAACTCACATAAATCAGGGGAAATTCACTAGCGAATGGACTATGTAGCGGAAACAGCAATCAGTGAAACTATGTCCAAAGGGTTGTCAAATGAACAAAGTAAACAAATCCAAAAAACATTTTTCTCTAATATGTCAGTTATATTAATAAGTTATCTTTAAAATTAGTGAATAAAAATAGAATTATCATTTTCAAGTTGATGCTGTCCATTTTAACACTCTTTTTCATTCTTAATTTCTGTGAAGCTCCTATGTTAGGACCATTTCAAAATGCACTTAAGGGAGAGAAAAGGTACATCTGATCCAGAAGTGTAGATAAATGTAATGATGAAGAATTTGGCAGGATATAAAAAAGAAAGTAGAGGAAAGTAGATTTAAAAAAAAGTAGATGGCTGCTTGTTTTCCACAAGACAAAGCAACTTCTGAGGAAAGCTTACTTATGTCAAATAAGATAAAGTTTTGAATTACAGCGTAGTGAATTAAACACTAACATTTAGCATAAAATTGAGAGACAATTTAAAGTTAGTCTCTCTTAGTGCTCTGTGTTTTTAATATTCCTTCATACACCAAAGAGCTTTAAAGCCTAACTGCAAAGCCCTTAAGTGCTGTATAACAATATGACTTCAGAGATAACTAAGGATTTAATTATTCATTCCTCTCAAAAAGTGACTCAGATAATACAGAAGAAGCACATGAAGAAATAAATGATCGAGGTCATGCAATGACACCTAAGTCAGGAGAACAATGCTATGAAACATTAATAGGGAAACAGTACAGCGATTTGTAGAGTAAGAAAGATAGATACCCATACTGAGCCACTTCAGGGTTACCTAGCAAAAACTTCCTGAACAATCTGCAAGATTTAATCAGGAAGGCAGGGAAGCAAAGACAATAATGCAGCCAAAAGTTGCAAAACTGCATGTTGCTATTTCAACATCCTGTTGTGTTTAAAATATTTCACAACTGGACTGTGGGCAGTAGTTTTAAAGGAGAAAAGGAGGAAGTAGCAGTAACGCTAGCATGAAGCTCAAATGAAATAACAGAGCTCTTAAACACTGTCTTAGACTCCTATATTACAGTGATGGGCAGCTGTTTTTATTTTTATTTTTTAAGCATAATGTAGAAACATTTCTGTGGAATCTGTGTTTACGCTTTGCTAGATATAATGACAAATCCAAGACACTCAGATAGATTAAAGAGAAAAATGATCTGGTCTAGTCAATATAATACATAATTAATTGTATAAGGTTTAGTAATTGATAACCAAAAAAAAGCAAGTATTATAGTTGCAGAGGTGCTTGGTAGATCAACATTAGAAATACATTTTAAAAACTGCCATCTGACAATGGTAGACTAGGTAAGCTATAAATTGAGGGGCTGATGAGTAAGGCTACGTTTTAGTCACAGGTATTTTTAGTAAAAGTCAGGGCCGCCCAGAGGATTCAGGGGGCCTGGGGCAGGGCCGGGTCTTCGGCGGCAATTCAGCGGCAGGTCCCTCTCGGAGGGAAGGACCCGCCGCCGAATTTCCGCCAACGAATGAAGTGGCGGCGGTAGAGCAGCCTAAGTGCCTCCAATTGCAGCTTCCCCTCCCCCCCCCCCGCCACTTGCGGCGCTTGTCCTCACCGGGTGGCGCTCTGAGGCTTTGGCAGAACTTCTGCCGCGGGTCCGTCACTCGCTCCAAGTCTTCGGCTGCACTGAAGGACCCACTGCCGAAAACCCGGAGTGGCTCGCGGAGCCCCTATGGGGCCTGGGGCAAATTGCCCCACTTGCCCCCCCTCCCCCCCCCGCCCGGGGCGGCCCTGGTAAAAGTCATGGACAGGTCACAGGCAATCAACAAAAATTCATGACCCATGACCTGTCCGTGACTTGTACTATATACCCCTAACTAAATCTTGGGGGGTGGGAGCTGGGGGCCATGGGTGCTGTGGGGGAGGTGGCCCGGGGGTGCTGGGGGGGAGGTTGGCCCAGGGGTGCTGCAGGACCCCCACTAGTGGTGAGGAGGGGTCTGGGACCCCAGCTGGTGCTTGGGCGGAGGTGGGGGGAAGGAGCGTTGGCGGGGCTGGCTCAGGCTCCCTACCTGGCTCCATGCCTCCCCAGAAGCGGTGACATCCCCCTCCCTCAGGTCCAAGGTGGAGGCATGGCCAAGGAACTCTGCGCGCTGCCTCCACCCCCAGTGCTGGCCCGCAGCTGCCATTGGCCAGGAACCGTGGCCAATAGGAGCTGCAGGGGCGGTGCCTGTGGGCGGAGGCAGCATGCAGAGCTGTCTGGCCATACCTCTGCCTAGGAGCAGAGGGAGGGAGATGTCACCGCTTCTGGAGAGCCCCTGAGGTAAGCGCTGCCCGGAGCCCTCACCCCGTCTCCTGCCCCAACCCCCTATCCCAGCCCCCTGCCCTCTCCCACACCCAAACTCCTGCTGTAGGGGGTGGGGGGGAGTGCAGTGTCCCGAGACTGCCCCAGCAGCGGCCAGTGCGATTGGCCCAGGTGCTCCCCGAACTGCTCAGGCAGCTCCTGGGCCAAGTGCACCAGCCTCTGCAGAAGTCACGGAGAATCCAGAAAGTCTCAGAATCCATGACTTCAGTGACCTCCGTGACAAACCCGCAGCCTTACTGATGAGCCATACAAATTCATTGGATGTTCCAGGCTGGTTACAATTGGTCTAGGATATATCTCAGGTCCAAATTCAAATAACTAAGTGTCCTTGTAAAGTTTTACCAGGGCAGTCTTGGGAGTTTTGATGAGGTTGAAAACGACACTTAATTTTTTTCGGAAATGTACAATTTAGGGTCTCTCTCTAGTAAGGTTCAAAATAGTTTTTTTCAGATACATTTATAGCTATATCAGTTTATACCCACACTCACCATTGCCTTGTAGGAACCTCCATAAAGGATCAGATCAGTGTTCCAGATAGTCTAGTGTCATGCCACATACAGCAGGCAGTAAGAGGAAGGTACAAGGAACCCCATAATGGACACAACCTACCCTGTGGAAGTTTTTCTGAGCTTACCATTTAGTGGTTGGCCTATACCTTGAAGCATGAGGGTTTCTATTCTTTTTAATTTCTTTATCCTGTCTAATACAACTTTGGATTGTGTTATCCATATAAATGTCTCATGCTCTTTAGTATCCTGCTAAGCACCTAGCTTTAGTAATATCTTGTGGCAAGAGTTCCATGTGCTTATCTACCTGTTGTGTAGAAAAGTTTTTCCTTTTTTAAGGTTTAAATTAGTTGCCTCTTTAACGTTTTCCAGCTGCCTTCTGAGGGGTAGTCTGTAGCATGCAGGGTTTCTGCTAATGGGTTTATTTTAAGAAAACAAAACTGCTTACGTTTGACACTGTAGTTATATTAGCTACAATCGTGTTTGAAAATTATTGTCAAACCAGATTTGTGCCTGACAGTCCTTTTTTAAACATGGCTGTAGCTAGTCAGTTTTTTCCCCAGGTGAGGACAGAACTTTCCAGGGACAAGATTGCAGTTCTTCTGTCATGACCTAACATAGGGCCTAATTCTTCCAAAGGTGTAAGGCAATATAGTTGTTTGTACCTGTAGAAAATGGGTATAAAATGTGTAAATGAGTTAAAAATTCAGATTTGGTAGCATTCTACACCTGCGCATAGGTCCTGGTACTCAGGGTGCTGCTGCACTTCCTAGTCTGAAGTGGTTTCCGTTATATACAGGGTTTACAGTTTGGTTCAATGGCTCTCAGCACCCCCACTATAAAAATTGTTCCAGCACCCCTGCACCCACGTTGCATAGGTGTAAATGACTGCACCAGCTGCAAGGCAGACTATCTCAACTTCACGTTCTCCATCATTTATAGCTTCTTTTTGTTACATTAGTGTTCAGTAATAAACTAGCAACAGCATAGAATGATGCCCTAGAGCAGGGGCACCCTGGTGGGCCGGGCCAGTTTGTTTACCTGCTGCGTTGGCAGGTTCGGCTGATCGCAGCTCCCACTGGCCACGGTTCGCCATCCCAGGCCAATGGGGGCGGCAGGAAGCCGCGGCCAACACATCCCTCACCCGCGCCGCTTCCTGCATTGGCCTGGGACGGCGAACCACGGCCAGTGGGAGCCGTGATCGGCTGAACCTGCTGACGCGGCAGGTAAACAAGCTGGCCTGGCCCGCCAGGGTACTTACAACCGCGTGCTTGAGGTTGCTGACCCCTGCTCTAGGCCTTGCAAGCCCCATTGTCACTGTACAGGTTAGCAATAGGCACACCCCAAACCTCAAGGCCTATGGGGGTTTCCCTGGAGAGTCCAGTGTCTGCTCCACTGGACAATTGCATTGCTCACAGATTCGCTGCTTCCAAAAAAGCAGCACACCCCAGCTTACCAGTTCCATGTCACATCACCACTCTTCTTGACACACAGCACTGAGAGAGATATTTATAGAGAAAACAACTAAATGTTTATTTAACAAAGTATAAAGATTTAAGTGATAGCAAGTAGAAGTATTGGAAAGAAATGGTTACATATAAAAGTCATAACACCCATTCCGAAACTTCTAGAAGAGAAATGATCACCCAGAGTTATTCCAGTGTTTTACAGGCTTGGCTGTGATCTTCCATTCATGAGGAAAATCGTGCTATCAGCTTGCCTCCTCAGCGAAAGATCCAGGGTGTCTGTACCCCCAGATATATCAAAACAATCCATTGTCCTTATTCATAAGCAGGATTCCCCCTGACAATTGTTTTTTTCCTGTATACTGCTTTCTTGTAGATTTCGCAATCTCTTAATCAGCATCTGACTCAGCATGCAGATAGGCCTGCATTGTGGGGCACACAGTGATGAGACAGGGAGATATGTCTTGCCACCCCCTTCCTGAAAGGAACCTGTGTCCTGCCTTAGTAATATAATTTTCAGTTTAGATACATAACCCCTTAAATATTATCCCTACATAAGTTTCACCATGATGACCAGTGGGCTACTGGCTCTCAGACCACACATGCTACCCTTTTGTGAATTATTATGCACATATCCAACCCAGGGGATCCCTGTAAAATCTTATGCACCCCATATCCCTCTGCCAGTTGGCATCGAGAATTCACTGAGTCACAATCACCATGGCTAGGTCCTCATTCTAGAAACAAGGGCACAGTTTCCTGCTAGCCAAAGATGAAAGATGTTGTTTTTAGCCACTATTTCAAGGTGTTCAGGAGCAGTGATTAATTCAACAGGACCCCAAGACAGTGCACTGCCTGGACCTGAAGAGGACAGGAACCTTTCAAATATCTACACTAGCCAAATTTTGTAGGCCTTTTTAATTATAAAATGACATGGTGATAAAAATGCCTGTGCCCTGTCTATAGTACAGCTTAACCACTGGTAGCATGAGTGCAGTTATAGTGATGCTGAAAAACAGGTGCAGATTTGCCTGTTGTAGACTTACCTACAGAGGAGGAGAATTCATCAAAATACTTCCCTCATCTTGCTTATTGTACCATGTGTAGTCACTTATACTTGTGCAAAGTGTGTAAAATGCTACCAATCTGATTTGGTAGCATTTTGAACCTGCTTCATACTCACTTTGCTCAGGTGTAAATGACTATCCAAAGTGAGGGCAATGAAGAACCTGGCACTGTCTTACCCAGATTTAGCATGAGCCAGCTGCTTTCCATACAGGTTCCTGTTTCTTTCAAATGCTAAGCCAGCTGGAAAACAACCCTATCTATGATGAATATGAAAGAGCTGCAGACCTGGGTGTAATCAGCACACTGAGGTCGTCGTAGACCATAGCATTTCACATCAGCGCCTTTCGTTCTCACATGAATGTTGAATAAGAGTGGTGACAGGTGAGTGTCCTCAGGGAAGAGAAGCAGCTATCCATCAGGGCCCTCTGGGACATCTGAGAAGAAATGAACAATGCCAGTTTAATATGATTTAGACCATAGGTGCTTTGCTTCTGTTGGTGGCCTAAGGTATAGGCGCCAACTTCTCCTGGTGCCAGGGGGTGTTCATGCCCCCCCTGCCACCACTGACAGCACCCCCATTCCAACCCCTTCCCCAAATCCCCACCCCAGCCCTGCCTCTTCCCTGCCTCCCCACTCCCTCCCACAGCTTGTTACGCAAGTGCTGGGAGGAGAAGTGGGGATGGTGCGCTTGGGGGAAGGCAGAGGCAGAGGTGAGCTGGAGTGGGGTGCTTGGCTGCCAGTGGGTTTTGGCGCCTATGGCCTAAGGAAATCCTCCATCAGTTTAATCAGTGATGTCTCTGACCTATCCCAAATGGAAACCTAGCTAGGAGTCTAAAATACTGGTGATCAAATAGCCACTGATATAATGCTCCTCAAAAAAGAGAGATTAAAGGTAGGTGACAGATTATTAGTTGCAAAGAGTGGCTATGTCAGGTGGTTTTTGTTTGTTTTTTGAGTACGCTGGACTATGTCCCATGTTTAAAGGTGACAGAGAAAATCCCTTATTGAGGAATTGGTCAACAATGGGCTGATGTGATCTCTGCAGGCTTTCACCAAAAAGGTCATACATTCTTTTTGCTGGTGATACCAAATATTTTTCTTGATGGCATTTGGCCCAATCATAAATGCATTAGGAAGGGTGCTATGATCATAGCTTTCAACTCTCACTTGATTTTCCTGCAGGTGGGAAAAGACCGTCTCAGACTGTTTTGCTGTTTGCTTTAATTTCTCCTGCAAGAAGGATCAGAGCTGTTTGCAGTGGGAGGTACCTGAGTCTTTGGTTGTGCAGAAGCAGTTTGAATTTATGTAGTTACCTTTCTTTCCAGGACAGTTCTGCTGGTCATGTTAGCAGGTACTATAGCAGGGATCGGCAACTTTTGGCATGTGGCCCTGGCGGGCCGGGCCGGTTTGTTAACCTGCCGCGTCCGCACATTCAGCCGATCGCGGCTCCCACTGGCTGCGGTTCGCTGCTCCAGGCCAATGGGGGCTGCGGGAAGCGGCGCGGGCCGAGGGATGTAGTGGCCGCTGCTTCCCGCAGCCCCCATTGACAAGCCTTATGGCTCTACCATTTACTTAATACATGACCTTAGGCAAGGTGCTAGACAAGAAAGGGGAAGGTTCTGACCTTCCTTTGGAGGAGGGGATGTTAAGGTCCAGTATAAAGGTATCCAGTGACCCTTTCCCCCACCATCACCTGTGTACCTAAGCAGATCAGCAGCTCCAGTGTGTCTGGGTGTGTGTGCAGGCGTCTGGTGATCACTAGGGATGTGTGAGGTCTTAGGCCAGTCTATTAGAGGCACTGGTGTGGGATGCACTGCATGCCAACAAGATTTTCACATTAGATATGACTTGTACAAGTGGATTTACTCCAGTGAATCTATCTTAACTCTGGCATCTGAAGTTGGCTCTAAATTGCATGTCATGTGCATCCCCCCTCCCTAGCTCTCCTGGATTTACATTGTATCAATCAATTGGATGAGTGGAGGAAATCTGGGGAAATTTCATCTTTTCCTTCTTAAACTATCTGTTCCTACATCTGTATGTTGAGTAACTTTTATGCTAGGGAATGATTTCTCCTCAGTTCCTCTCACTCTCTGTTTTTCTTTATCTTGCATTATTTAATTTGCTAACTATATTGTTAAACACTGCTTACCTTGGCTTGTAGCTTCAAGATCTTTATAGGATTTTCATCCCCTTCTTTGCGTTTTAGAAGTTTCACAAATGAATCAATATGAATAAACTTGTTTCTGTCACCTGTCAGCTAGTGTTTGCAACAGCACTCTTCATCTCCAGATCAGTGACTGTGATGTTGCACAACACTAGATTATAACCCCACCCAATGAACCAATGAATGGATTTTTATCATTTCCCTGCCAGCAGGCTGAAACGAGGTATGGAACATGTCTCATCTTTTCCTCAGTAATAATCAGAATCTGTATTTTTTCAGCAGTATTTCCTCTTAGCCAGTATTGCTCAATAGTCTTGTTTTTTAAAAGTAGTAGCTTCTGAAAGACTCTTGATAGTGTTCCACTCACAGACTTGTGCAGTAGCACAAGAAGTATAGTAGCAATGGTAAAATTATTAACAGAGCAAAACATAACAGAAAACAGAGCTGTCTAGAAAAATTCTAGCTGCCTGGGTTTTGGCTGAGTAGTTTGGAAGGTAGGGTTTGTTGAATGAGTAAAATGTCGGTATCTTTTCAGTACTATTTGCAGTAAGGGTGGGCAAATAAATTTTTAGTCTGGGCTGGTAGACTTGTGTCTAAATCAGCCTTGTTAAAGAAAATCTACTTGCCCATCTTTACTGTAAACATCAACAAATGCAGTTCCATACAACACACACTGTGCATGAGCACACACACTTACCTCACTCACTACTTGGTTGGCTTCCTTTCTCCCAGCATCCCACATTCCATCTTTCTCTTCAGGTTCTCACAGTGTCCTCATTACTGTAATATCTGAGCACTCCAGAAGGGCATTAAGCAATGAGACTTTTGCAGTGTGGTTCTTTCTCCCTTTTGTGCCTTAGTCATACACACCCCCAATTCACTGTCATTCATTCCTCTCCCCACTCTGTTACTGCTCATTATCCTGACTTGATCACCCTTCCAGGAATGTGCTGGCCGCCACTTCCCGCAGCCCCCATTGGCCTGAAACGGCAAACCGCGGCCAGTGGGAGCTGCAATCGGCTGAACCTGCAGATGCAGGTAAACAAACTGTCCCGGCCCGCCAGCGTATTTCCCTGATGGGCCACGTACCAAAGGTTGCTGATCCCTGTGCTAAGTCATGGTATCTCCCAAGCAGGGCTGGCTGTTCAGTTTTTGCCGCCCCAAGCAGCGCGCCGAATTGCCGCCGGACAGCGGGGGGCAGTCCGTGTGCCCTTAGGGCGGCAGGCGCGTTTCCGCCGTGGCGGCAATTCGGCGGCAGCTTCTATGTTTAGCTGAAGCTGCCGTGGACAGCTAAACATAGAAGCTGCCGCCGAATTGCTGCCACCGCGGAAATGCGTCTGCCGCCCTAAGGGCACACGGACTGCCTCTGCCGCCTGCGGCGGCAATTTGGCGCGCTGCTTGGGGTGGCGAAAACACAGGGACTGCCGCCCCTTGCAGATTGCCGCCCCAAGCAGCATCTTGGAATGCTGGTGCCAGGATGCCAGCCCTGCTCCCAAGGACCACCCACTTGTGGTGTCAAAATGAGGTGTTACTCGCAGTGCAGATATGTGACCCTCCTTGTTTCTTGAGGAATGTAATTTAACAACATTAGCATTTAAATTAGCATTGCTGCGTGTTGAAGTTAACATCTCATTGAGATGAACAGAGTAGTTCATTCCTCTCAAAGATACTGTTCCAGGCTCTCTGTGGTCTTATTTTTGCTTGGGTAACATTGTCATTTTTGAATTTTTCTTTGCAACCATAACAACTAGACGTACTTTTTTATTTTAAATGAAAGCTGAAATTCTGGAGAATATAGTTGTAGCTTCAGAGAAGAGCTGGTATGGTGTATAAGACCATCAGAACGGGAATATTGGGTCAGACCAAAGATCCATCTAGCCCAATATCCTGTCTTCTGACAGTGACCAATGCCAGGTGCCCCAAAGGGAATGAACAGAGCAGGTAATCATCAAGTGATCCATCCCGTCTCATATTCCCACCTCCTGGCAAACAGAGGCTAGGGACACCATCACTGCACATCCTGGCTAATAGCCGTTGATGGACCTATTCTCCATTATCTTAATCTAGTTCTTTTTTGAACCCTGTTACAGTCTAGGCCTTCACAACATCCTCTGGCAAGGAGTTCCACAGTTTGACTGTGCGTTGTGTGAAGAAATACTTCCTTTTGTTTGTTTTAAACCTGCTGCCTATTAATTTCATTTGTGACCCCTAGTTCTTGTGTTATGAGAAGGAGTAAATAACACTTCCTTATTTATTTTCCCCACATCAGTCATGATTTTATAGACCTCAATCATATCTTGCCTTAGTCATCTCTTTTCCAACCTGAAAAGTCCAAGTCTTACTAATCTCTCCTCATATGGAAGCCGTTCCATACTCCTGATCATTTTTGTTGCTCTTTTCTAAAGCTTTTCCAATTCCAATATATCTTTTTTGAGATGGGGCGACAACATGTGCACGCAGTATTCAAGATGTGGGCATACCATGGATTGATATAGAGGCAATATGATATTTTCTGTTGTCTTATCTATTCCTTTCTTAATGATTCCCAACATTTTGTTTGCTTTTTTGACTGCCACTGCACATTGAGTGGATGTTTTCAGAGAACTATCCACAATGACTCCAAGATCTCTTTCCTGAGTAGTAACAACTAATTTAGACCCCATCATTTTATATATATAGTTGGGATTATATTTTTCAATATGCATTACTTTGCATTTATGGCCACAGATTGGATGTTTTGGAGCTCAGATGTTAACTTCAGCAGCAGCTCTTCAAAGCTGCAGTAGCCACCTTAACCTTCCATCCCAGTGGGGTCTCCTACCCCTGAGGGAATTCTGTGCTAAAAAAATAAAAATTCTGCACACAATATTTGAAAATTCTGAAAGTTCCGCATTTTTGGGTCAAAGTATCACAATATAATCATGCCAGTTCAATTATTTTGATGATTTATTTCAAAATATCTGTCAGCAAGTACATCTGTTAACAGTACAGCCCCCAAAAGAACAAAGATTCTGGTAATTTATTTTTTGACAAAGAGATTCCTTAGTAGGCATATTAATACAGAACTTTGTGTAATTCATTTTAATTACAATACAGAACTGTATTTCCTGCACGTCAGAAGCAATGCAAAGACTTGGGGGAGTCAGGGGTAATGGACGAGCTGAGGGAGAGGGAAGGAGCCTAGGAGTGAACCTGGAGGGTGTTGGGTGTGGGTGGGAGAAGGTTTTTTTGGGGGCAGGGATTGTTAGGTAGTTGGGACGCCTCCCTCATGCAGACCCTGACTAACCCCAAGCCTCTCCCATTCAGTCAGGCACGTCTGCCCCTGTCCCTACACTCCCCATCCCTGTGGGTCTCTGCAGATCCCCTCCCCAGGCTCAATGCTGTCACCCACTAGCTCCTGAGCCCATGCCCATCTGCCCCCACCCCCACTAGCCATTCTGAACCCCAGTCTGTGACACACACACACACACACACACACCCAACAGCCCTGTGTGCCCCACTCTGTCCTAACCTGGCTCTGCAGGCAGGGTTCTATGAACTTCTACTCCTTGGGGAATTCTGCAGGACTGGGCATAGAATTTTGTAGTTTCCCATATAAAATACATTTTGCCTAAGAAGTGCTGCCATTCTGCCTTTTGCCCACCAGAAGCAAAAGCAAAAACTGCAGCACTTCTTAGGCAAAATGTTTTTTATGCAGGAAAATACAAAATTATGTGAGACAGAGGAATTCTGCGTGAGTAGTCTCCTTGGGTGGTAATAGCTGCCTCAGTGCCTTCCCCTCCATCAGATTTTAAGTCTTTTCCTGATGGCATGTGCCAGCACCTTTCCTCCGAGCTGTTCCAATTGCAGTGCCACATCCCTCATCTCCATGGAGGTGCTGGGGGCTCTTGAAGGTTGGTCACATTAGAGTTTTTACCTTGAGTTAGCTGGCAATGAACTGTAGGTATTTTCACTTTGTGAAAGCTATTGAGGGTGCATCCCCAAATGTTTCTTCCAAGATACGTCATTTTGTGGTTTTCTGCACAAACTGTAAAGGTTTAAAAAAGAAGTGTGTAGGCAAGTCCATAGGGAAGGAGCCACTGGCACTGCTTCCCTCCCTCAAAGGAGAGAAGGGTATGTGGAGGGGTGGAAGTGCTTGAGTGGACACTGGCTGCAGTGGCCTGAGGCTGGAGACAAAGCAGGCCTTGCCCAGGGAATCTTCTGGGCTCAGCCACCTAAGCCTGACAGAGTGATTGAGTTGAGAGGGTTCAACAAGGGCCATTGTAGATACTCGCTCACTTTCTTTGCTGCTGAATGGAGAAAAAGTGAGTAGAACTCCCTTTACTGGCAAAGAATACAGTAGTGGTAGCTGCTCCCACATTGCTGGCCCCAACAGCTGTAGCATCAGTTAAGTTCACATTTTTGATGGATTTAAGTTTATTTTACTTACTGTAGGAAAACAAGTATGTGGAGAGAAGGTAGGTGCTGATGGATTTCAACCAGAATCAAGTCCAGTTTTCTGTGGCTGGAAGGACAGTAGTCCCCCCTTGCCTTTCTCCTCCAAATTAGTAATTTAAGTAGCCTGTGTTGCAAAACGCTCATTCAGCAATAGATCATGGAACATTCTAACATTTTCCTGTTTTCTAATCTTAATAGGACTTTACAGACCCCAGCCCAAGTTCCAGTGGTTGTTTCACCTGGAAACCAGCAGTTGCATACTGTAACACTCCAGACAGTGCCTCTTACAACAGTGATAGCCAGCACAGATCCAGCATCAGCAACAACATCCCAAAAATTTATTCTCCAAGCCATTCCTACTTCGCAGCCAATGACAGTACTTAAAGAAAATGTCATGCTGCAGTCTCAGAAGCCAGTCTCCTCTTCTTCATCTATTGTCTTTAGCCCAGCCCAAGTTCAACAGGTTCTCACCAGCAATGTGCAGACCATTTGCAATGGAACAGTCAATATGGCTTCATCTTCATCCTTCAGTGCTACTACTCCTGTGGTAACTTTTTCACCTAACAGTTCACAGATGGTTGCTCATCCACCTGGCACAGTGATCACTTCAGTTATCAAAGCACCAGAAACTAAACAAACTGTTATACAAGAAATGATGAAAGAGGAGGTAGAAGAGGACACAAAAGATGATACTGAGCAGTCAGAGCAGAGGTTCCAGCAGCAGCCTTTTGTGATGGTGGTATCCAATTCAAATGGATTCCCATCTAACATGCAAGTGAAACAGGAAAGTGAACAGTTGGAATCCAATTTATATTAATAAAGAAAAAAAATCCCTGTGGATGATTATTTTCATAAATGTGATGGGACCTTTACAGTTGTGTGTGTATGTGTATATATATATATATGAAGCAGATGTTACAAAGCTACTTAATTTCTACAGTTAATTGTTAGAAGTCATGCATTAGAATGAGTTTTGATTTTCTGTTAATTGCTAAATGTTATAAAAACATAAAATTATATAGTACTCATTTTTCAAAACACAAGCATGAAGGAACATGCATTTTATACTATGAAGACTTTTTCTTGATTTTTTTTGCCAAATGTTCCAAATTTCTTACATATTATGCATTTTCAGTCTTGCTAATTTA
Organism: Mauremys mutica; assembly: GCF_020497125.1. NCBI lineage: Eukaryota > Metazoa > Chordata > Testudines > Geoemydidae > Mauremys > Mauremys mutica. The sequence goes on along the minus strand of NC_059072.1, from coordinate 300,960,996 downwards.
CATTGCAATACAGTATAATATTTTCTGTTTAATCTGTAAATGTGTCATTTAACTTTTGAAACAACCGATACTTTCTACAGAACAGCATTTTCATTCCATGTGTGTGAATCTTATCAAGTTTACCAAATACCTATTGCGTACCAACGAACTATGTCAAATTTTACTTTGAATAATGGACAGTGGCAACCAAGCTTCCTCCTGTTGCATTTTTGCAGCACAGTCATTTGGGTGTGCAAAATAAAAATACACTCCCATTATGAGAATACATAAAGCATTTACATATACCAATAATGGATAGTGCCAGATCTATATTTTTATATACACACGTCAAATATACTTAATTACAGAAACTAGTGGCATTGCTACAGGTGCAATTATTTCATACTATTTTGTGGCTATGAAGTTAAACAATCTTGCTTTCTATTTCAGATTATTTTGTAGGGGGGGAAGTGAAATGTATACAATTTATGCAAGTGTTCTGAGATTAATACTTTTATGAGTTCCTTTTTCAATTGTAAATAATGTACATTTAATTTCACAAGAAAGTTTTTCAGCTAATTTGTTTCCATAGAGCAATTTTTGATAGATACAAATAAGATCATTATGTTTAGAGGTCTAATGTTATATGTATTCATATTACAGAGTGAATTTGTATTTAAAGACAGATTTTTAAATGACAGAACCCTACTGAACCTGGGTTCTTTGTCTTTTGTATTTTAATTGGTTTATTATGAAAATAAATCAAGTTTAAATTTTTTTCTGTATTTACTCTAGAGTTTTCTTACCAACACATGAGTACAGTGTTTCTGGCAATCTGAACTGTATTGAGAAATAGAGCAATATGATTAATTAGTGATGGTCTGTGATTTGGAACACAGTAGATGAGCACTTCAGGAATCAGTTCAAGAGAACTCGGGGTGAGAAATTGATTCTCAAGCTGTTTGTCTGAGAATGTGACAGCACTATGTAGTACCAGGGCCGCCCAGAGGATTCAGGGGAAAGCAATTTCGGGGGCCCCTTCCATAAAAAAGTTGCAATATTATAGAATACTATATTCTCATGGGGGCCCCTATGGGACCTGGGGGCAAATTGCCCCACTTGCCCCCACCCCCCGGGTGGCCCTGTGCAGTATTGCTATAGGTTAAGGTGAATACATTATCAGGGTTGGAAGGGCCCTCAGGAGGTCATCTAGTCCAACCCCCTGCTCAAAGCAGGACCAGTCCCCAGACAGATTTTTTACTCCACATCCCTGAATGGCCCTCTTAAGGATTGAACTCACAACCCTGGGTTTAAGCAGGCCAATGCTCAAACCACTGAGCTATGCTCAGAAATATGTGCTAAGTAGGTCCATTGATGTGGCATTGGGTCCAGATGGTTTAAACTTTTGTCCCCTTATCCTCACCTGTGAAAGCCGCTACCAGTCCACAAATGCATAATTCTGGGACATCACTGATACTACAAATTGCATAGGACTTCTGGGATCAATGATACAACATGTTTCATTCTGGATTGTCTTAATAGAACCCAGAAATACTGGATGATTTCACAAAGTATATGGGGAGGAGAGAGGGCGCTTAAAAAGTTAAAAACACATTATCCTAATATCTCTTCTTGGGAACTTTAAACAAACATTTTCTAGGCTTAATTCAGTTTTAATTTTAGTTGGCAGTTCTTTAAAGTTCAGTTGGTTTCCATAGCAAACCCCTCTACTAAGGAGGTATAGACCTTGGCCATTTTAATTTATATCAGAGTGAAAGTTTGACAGAATTTGTATACTATTTGAATTTTAATTATCTTATGTGTTACAAATCCAAAGTATTTTGAGAAGTTTTATATATTTTTGCAAAAAAGTTCATAACAGGGAGTTCTGCAAGTTCTTTTTGGGAGGAAAACACTTAAAATTAACAAAATTCAACTAATCATATTATGCATAATATGAAAAATATGTAAAAAGCTCATGGAGTCAGAACTGAATATTCAGGATTGTTAATAGTTTGGTTCAAAAAATTAAAATCCATCCTCCCATTGGATTTAGTACTCAATAGAATAATTCTAATATTAAAGTGCTCCCATCAATCTATGTGGTTGAAGAGCAGTTGCACCTAAAATAAATTGTAGGAAAACATCGCTATTATAACTGAAACCTCTATGAATTACAGTATTAGCATAAACTTCATTTTTTTTATAATGAAGTAGCAGTAGAAATTTGGTAGGCACTGTAACCGCACACACAATATTCCCCATCCTGAAATCCTTATATTCTAACTAGACAGTAAAGGTGGACTAGGCATTTCACTGAAAAAGGGGCTTTGATCACTGATTAGGCCTGTAAGCTACAATATAAATATTTAGTAATACAAACAAAACTGAAGTGATATTTAAAAAGCACTCCCTTCTGTGACTGAGTCACCTTATTATCTCCGGCCTCCAGCAAGAGGAAGGTTTATTTGTGCTTGACTGGATGTTGGCTTCCTGATACTCCCAGTCTGTTAGCTACCCAAACAATCTCCTCAGGGCTCTGCCAGTTCTAACTTTCATGGATTCCAAGGCCAGAAGGGACTGTTGTGATCATCTAGCCTGATCTCTTGTAAAACACAGGCCATAGAACTTCCCCAAAATAATTCCCCAAGCAGATCTTTTAGAAATGCATCCAATCTTGATTATAAAAAATGTGAAGGATAATCCACCAAAATCCTGGGTAAATTGTTCTCATGGTCAAAAATTTTGTTTATTTCCAGTTGAAATTAATCTAGCTACAACTTCTGGCCATTGCATTGTGTTATACCAGGGGTCGGCAACCTCTGGCATGCAGCTCACCAGGGTAAGCACCCTGGTGGGCCGAGCCAGTTTGTTTACCTGCCATGTCGGCAGGTTCAGCTGATCATGGCTCCCACTGGCCGCAGTTCGCCGTCCCAGGCCAATGGGGGCTGCGGGAAGCAGCATGGGCCGAGGGATGTGCTGGCCGCAGCTTCCCGCCTCCCCCATTGGCCTGGGATGGCGAACCGCAGCCAGTGGGAGTCGCGATCGGCCAAACCTGCCAACGCGGCAAGTAACAAACTGGCCCAGCCTGCCAGGGTGCCAGAGGTTGCCGACCCCTGTGTTATACCTTTATCTCCTAAAGAGCTGATTATTAAATATTTGTTGTCCATGTAGATACTTCTAATCAAATCACCTCTTAATCTTCTCTTTATTAAGGTACATAGACTGAGCTTCTTCACTATAAGGCATGTTTTCTAATCCTTTAATCATTCTTGTGACTCTTCTCTGAACCCTCTCCAATTTATCAATATCCTTTTTGAATTGTGGCCAGGAGAACTGGACACAGCATTCCAACGGTGATCACATCAGTGCTAAATATAGAGGTAAAATAACCTAGCTTCTTTTTCAGCATCATTGCTTCCCAGGATAGAGTCCCCATTCTCTAAGTATGGCTTACTTTCTTTGTTCCTAGATGTATACATTTAACTATATTAAAATGCATATTGTTTACTTCCATCCAGTTTACCAACTGAGCCAGGTTGCTCTGAATCAGTGACCTGTCCTCTTCATTATTTACCTCTTTCCCCAATTTTTGTGTCATCTGCAAACTGTGTGATATTTTTGTTTTGCCTTCACCTTGCAGGTTAACAGTAGGTATACCACAGCCCCTACGCTCCTCTGAAAGCATCCCCCTGTGGTATCCAGCACCAATCACTAGACACACTCAGAAATTACGCACACCTTGACTGGTACATCTCAGGATCAGGTCCTTTATAGCATCTTAGCACTGATATATATTTATAGTACAATCAATCAAGTTTATTATTAAAGACAAAAATTTTAGAGATATTGAGTTAAGGAAAATAATGGAAACAAACGGTTACATATAAAACAAAGAGTATAACACACTTCCTAGAGTGCAAACTTTAACAGGCTAAAATTCATCTAAAGTAGTATCTCACGTAAGGCAATCTCCAAGCTTCACTAACCAACATGCCTGAGATCCACTTTTCATGAATGCAAAAAGTTCTGTCCTTTTTGCTCCCTCAGTGATGGATAACAAAATATCCTTCTGCTTCTCCTTGTATTTCCCAAAACTCATTGTTTTGTCCCCAGATTCAGGATGACCCCCATAGTTCCTGTCCTGGTGTTCTTGCTCCAAGTTATCTTCACATATTCGCAATGACTCCATATGCAAAATGGGCTCCCATTATGTTTGCTTACGGTGCTTAATTGACACATGAACCTATGCAGACAGGTACATACGTTTGGCAAAACTTGTTTGTCAACCCTGCCTGGGACGCAGACTCTAAAATATATTTTCAGTACATATACACAACTCCTTAAATATCATCCATATATACATCACACAACGATTGAGAATCAGTGTGATATAGAATCATAGAATATCAGGGTTGGAAGGGACCAACCCCCTGCGCTGGCTTTCATTTAAGATCTCACATAACATTATAAATACTTTGAAAGCTGTATGCTATGTCAGGTGCTGTTATAGAACAATGAACCCTTTCCAAGCTGGTACCCATGGGTCTTTGAGTCACCTCCTACCACTTCCCATATGTCCTAGTGCCCCCAATCTGCTTGTTCCCCTGTTCTGCTCACTCTTCTGCTTCAGTACACTGAACCCTTCTTGCCTCTGGAGTGGTGATAGATAGGAAAATCACACAGCAGGCCTTGAACTGTGACTGATTATGGCCAACTGTTGAACTCTCTCTCCTCCCCTTACCCGGCTACCATCTTGCTGCAGCCCTCCTTAGTTGTGTCCATGGCACTGGTACTCAGAATGAGTGATGACAAATTCAAGCTGCAATGAGGTGATAAAGAAAACCAAACAACCACTGATGCTGCCACATTATTCTTCTTGGAGAGTTAACACCTTTCTAATTGCTGGTAACTGGACCCTTAAGGCCTCCCATCTTCCCCACCAAAGCCCTGGCCTGTTGCTCCTTTCCCCCCTCCCCTTGCAATGGATTGTCACAAGGAGCCTGCCTGCCTGAAGGTAGGAGGCAGTCCTAGCTGAGTAGAGGCTGGCAAGGGTTAATGACATCATGCCTCCCCCTGCCCTGCAGTAACTGACTTTTGGTTCTGGTGTCATTTAGGGTTCCCAGCTCCCCTTTTTGGCCAGATTTTCCAGTTGAAAACTGAGCACCTGGCAACCCTAAATGGCACCAGGACATAGAAGCCAAAAACCAGATGGGTGCCAACCCTATTCTTCCCACATGCCAGGGGAACCAGAGCCCTAAACTCTGGTAACAGCCAGGAAAGGAGCCCCCTGAATGGCAATCTGGGCCTCTCTGCTGTTGTTGCCTGGGGAAGACTCAAACTGCTCGTGGGGGATGACTTTGCGTATGTGTTATGGGCCCAGTGGGCGGGCCCGCCTGCTGCTGAAGAGGAGGCGCTGGCTATTTAGCAACCACTTCTGCAGCTGCTCGTTGCTAAATTAACAGGCAAGAGCAACAGGAGCGCACCCTTCAGCCCACCGGGCGAAAGAGCAGCTGGCTCCGCTTCAGTGGAGGAACCCCGCCCGGGGGGCAGCCTCTCTAGAGCAAGTCAGGAGGAGCAGACCCCAGCTGCAGGGAGCTGAGCCCAGACCACAACCACCCCCCCCCTTGCCAGCGGGAACCTGACCCAGACCGCGGGGCGGGGGGGGGGAGAGTTTGGGACGCGGGGGTGCTAGCAGGGAATATGGCCATTACTGCTGCCAGGCGACCCCGGGCGCGCTCACACTGGCCCAGCCCGTGCACACACGCGCCCCTTTCACTTTCACCAGGGTTAACTCTGCTGCCTGTCCGGGCCAGGCCCGCCTCCCACGCCAGCCTCGTGGCCGGGCACAGACACTGCAGCGGACGGACGCGTTCCAGGAGCCGGAGGCGCTGCGTGCTGGGGTCCCGCTGCCGGGCCGGAGCCAGTGGGGACCGCGAGCGCCCCCAGCCCCGCGGAGGCTCGTTCCGTTGCCATGCCAGCCACTGCCGGGAGGGGCAGGAGCGGGCTGGGCGCCTCCTCGCTCCCAGTCCTCCGGCGCTAGGGGGCGCGAGGGAGGATCCTCACCGCAGGGGCGTTCCCCTCGCTCGCTGGCGAGCAACCAACGAGCGGCGGCGACGGGTGCCGACCGCGTCAGCTTCCCTTCGTCACGTGGGGCTGGCGGTGCCTGGAAGCGGGGGGGAGTGACGTCACTCCACCCCCAACGGTCCCCTCAGCCTCTGCGCGCGCCGCGGGACTGCCGGCGGGTTTGTTGCTCAGCTCCCACAGTGCCCTGGTGGCGGAGCGGAGCGGGCAGCGTCATGGCGGCGGCCCTAGACCCGGCCCGTCCGCGGTGAGTCTCCCCCTCCCCCTGCTTCGCGGAGCCGCCGCCGCGGCCCCCCTCTAACCGCGCGCCGCTGTGTTGTTCTCTGCAGGTTCCCGGACAGCGACGTCGAGCAGGACCCCGGGGCGGCGGCGCAGGTGAGAGGCCCGGGGCGGCGATGGGCGGGAGAGCGAGTGACAGGGGCCCGCGGGGCGGGGCAGCGGCCTGGGCATCGCCCGCGGGGCGTTAGCAGGGCCCAGCCCGTGTCCTCAGCGGGAGGAGCCTCAGCTGGGGCCGGGCACGTGTGTCTGCAGGTGTGGGCGCGCCTGGTGCAGCTCGGGCTTGTCTGCACTACCGGGTGGGGTTGATCTAAGCCAGTGGTTCTCACACTTCTGTACCAGTGACCCCTTTCACACAGCCAGCCTCTGAGTGCGACCTCCCCCCCCCCTTATAAATTAAAAACACTTTTTAATATATTTAACACCATTATACATGCTGACGGCCAAGTGGGGTTTGGGTTGAGGCTGACAGCTTGCAACTCCCTGAGGGGTCCTGACCCCCAGTTTGAGAACCCCTGATCTAAGCTATGCAACAGCAGCTACGTGAATAGTGTAGCTGAAGTCAACGTACGTAGGTCTACTTACCATGGTAAGTCGACAGCTGATGCGCTCTCGTCGACTCCGCTTGCACTTCTCGTTCTGGTGGAGTACCGGAGTTGACGGGAGAGCGCTCAACGATAAATTGACCCCCGCTGGATCGATTGCTGCCCACCAATCTAGCAGGTAGTGTAGACAAGCCCTGAGTAGTTAAGGTTACGTGGAGTTTCTCTAAAAGCACGTTAACATTAGCATATGGTTAGCTTTTGTTGCAGCTCCTGTGAGAGCACCTCTGAGAACTTTAGGAGCTAACAAACTGAGCCTCATAGTCTCTGCAAGTGTAACGCTGACAGACCCTGGTCATCAGCAGGCAGGATTGAACCTGGGATTTCTGGAGCTTAGTGCATGAGCTAAAAGCCAACTGGCTATTAGCTAAGGCTGTAGAGCAGACTCATTCTCTCTCTCTCTCTCTCTCTCTAAGTGTTCTCATTGTCACTAGATGGGACACAACATCACACCCAGAAGGTGTGTGGGTTACATAAGGTAGAAAAGTGTCATAGAGCTGGGGAAATGGAGGCACAAAGTACTGAAGTGACTGTCCAGCAGCCTGGCTGAGTTGGTGTTAGGGCTGGAATAAGAATCCAGATTTTTTGACCTCATTTTCTCTGTACTACTAGACCATAATGTCTCTCCAAAGGACTGTTTGTTATTATGGAGTCTGCCTCAAGTAGCTATTTTCAGCATTAGCATTTTTATAAAGTGCTAACTATGTGTGCTAGGTGCATTACAGGCAATGATAAAAACAGGATCCCAACTCTGAGTAAGCAGCAAAGAATCCTGTGGCACCTTATAGACTAACAGACATTCTGGAGCATGAGCTTTCGTGGGTGAATACCCACTTCGTCGGATGCATTCACCCACGAAAGCTCATGCTCCAAAACGTCTATTAGTCTATAAGGTGCCACAGGATTATTTGCTGCTTTTACAGATCCAGACTAACACGGCTACCTCTCTGAAACTCTGAGTAAATTACAGTTTAAATAACATACAGATGAAGCATGTTTTGTAAGGAAAGATGCAGAGTGACTAGCAGTGAAGTTTTATGCATGACTTTAATAGTTTTTGTTTCCTCTTAGTCTACACCATAACTGTTTCTTTCAAAAGAGATACTTGGGTTAGGTCATCTTGGAAGAAATGATTTTTGAAGAGAGGGTAGAACCATATCAGACAGCAAAGGAATAGATTTCAGGTATAGTACTCTTGGGGGAATTCTGTGCCATTGCACAATGCAGAATTTTGCAGAAATTAATGTTTTTTTATGCAGAATTTCCTTTCCCCCACAGAAATGGGCTGCAGTGCTGCTTGCCACCACTAGAGCCACTGGACCCAGCAGAGCCTAGTTCGTGATAGAAGACACTGCCCTGGGGGGAGGCGGGAGGATCTAGAAAGTTCCTGGCAGCTGCAGTTCCCAGCGCGCCCTCAGGGAAGGAGAGGTTGGCACACAGGAAACTCCACACAAACCCAGGACCCAGCATCAGACTGGTTTCCCCCCCCCTGGATCCCTGGGTTTCTAAGTGGTAGGGGGATGAGTGTTGGGGCTGGCGGGGGGGCCGTGGCTGGGTTCGGGAAGGGGAGACAGGTGTCTGGGCTAGGGAGCCCCTGTGGGCTCTGGGGTAGAGGGGTTGTGCGTGCTTGGCCCCCGGCTGGGCTCCTTCAGGGAGGGGGCAGAGAAAAAGGAACTGGGCTGTCATAGGGGTTTCTTTAACTCTCTAGTCCTGGGGAATTTTTTGTGTCTGTATTGTTACAGACATACTTGCTGAAGGTATTTTGAAATAAATTACCAAACTACTTGAAACTGGCATGATTATGTAGTGTTATTTTGACAAATAAAATTTGCAGAATTTTAAAATATTGTGTGCAGAATTCTTATTTTTTTGGTGCAGAATTCCCCCAGGAGTAGTATAGGGAGCAAAAGAGAGGATAACAAACAAGTACTTATTGTACAATTTCCTGTCAGTATCCTAATTTGAGGGTGAGGATGAAGGTTTTCAAGTGGATGTTGAGGTAAGGAAAAACAACTGAAGGATTTGGGGAGGGGCTAAATGTAATTGGAATTGTAGGCCAAGATAAATGATGCTCTTGTTCCTATCAATGAAATGATTCCAAGTTTAGAGATATGGGGCCCATGCAAAGATCTTAATAGTAAGAATGAAGTGGAAAAGATTAATTTTGGAGATGGTGTCCACTTTAGTTTAAAAGATGATATCACAAAATAACCACAGACATATCTGCAGCCTTTTCTGTGTGAGCCCAAGCTTAAGTGTTTGTTACAGGTGAGTGCAATTATTAAGAATCATTTTGTTTAAAAGAAATTGTCAGTAGAATCTGATCTGGTATTACACAGATGCTTTAGGTCAGGTTTCATTAATGTAGGACTAGAAGAGGCTATCTTACCTAAGCAGGTCCTTGTTAAAAGCCACTGCAATTCTTTTCAAGCTACACTGTTGTATCAAGACTGCATATTTGAAGTCATGCTCTTAAATAATCTGCAGTGGACTACTTAAATTAAAGCAAGAGCATACTTCAATGCCAAGATTTTAGAAAATGAGCTACTCAGGAACCTAATTTTAGGAATCTGGTTCTTAAAACCTTGGCCTAAAGTTATATGGACGAGATACATGGGTTTCTTTATTCTGAAGTTGTTGTTATAGTTCAGGGGTCGGCAACCTCTGGCACACGGCTCGCCAGGGTAAGTTTGTTTACCTGCCGCATCGGAAGGTTCGGCCGATCGCAGCTCCCACTGGCCACAGTTCGCTGTCCAGTATCAGAGGGGTAGCCATGTTAGTCTGGTTCTGTAGAAGCAGCAAAGAATCCTGTGGCACCTTATAGACTAACAGACGTTTTGCAGCATGAGCTTTCGTGGGTGAATACCCACTTCGGTATTCACCCACGAAAGCTCATGCTGCAAAACGTCTGTTAGTCTATAAGGTGCCACAGGATTCTTTGCTAGTTCGCTGTCCCAGGCCAATTGGGGCGGTGGGAAGTGGCGCGGGCGAGGGATGCGGCAGAGGTTGCCGACCCCTGCTCTAAAGCATTTGAAAACAAATAGCTATCTTTGTTCCGACCCTCTTGGAGAAAAGGCTTAATTAGTTCATTTCTTTATATTTATGCGGCTGGTTTGTCATTTGTGAGGAATATATTGAAGAGAGAGCCATGTCAATTAAATAAATTTTGCATTTAGTTTTGAAAATCTTGTGGTCGCGAGCTCTGTAGTGCACGTCTGTTTTCTTTCTGTGAAAGACCTTCAGTGCTCACAAGCTTTCTACTTCTGATCTATACTTTCACTGTTATGGTGGAATGTTGCTGCTATGGGAAGTCATGTAGGTGGAGGGAGAGGCAATTTTTCAAGAGGCCAGAGCCATTCCCATGGAGGGCTTTGAGAGTCAGGACAGACGCACTGAATTGTAATTTCTGTTGGCTCTCCATTGAGTACAGGGAATGAAGCACCAGGGTGATCTGTTTTGTACTAGCTGGAGTTTTTTCAGTGTATGCCTTCATTCTATCCTATCTAGGAAGGGCAGGAGGATGCCCCTTATTGTTATAAATGCTTCCATGACATCTACTTTGAATATACTGAATTAGGAGTGCATTCATGTAAGCAGGTCAAATTCTGCTTTTTTGTGTAACATAGAATCATAGAATATCACAGTTGGAAGGGACTTGAGGAGGTCATCTAGTCCAACCCCCTGCTCAAAAGCAGGACCAATCCCCAACTAAATCATCCCAGCCAGGGCTTTGTCAAGCCTGACCTTAAAAACCTCTAACAAAGGAGATTCCACCACTTCCCTATGTAACCCATTCCAGTGCTTCACCACCCTCCTAGTGAAAAAGGTTTTCCTAATATCCAGCCTAAACCTCCCCCACTGCAATTTGAGACCATTACTCCTTGTTCTGTCATCTGCTACCACTGAGAACAGTCTAGATCCATCATCTTTGGAACCCCCTTTCAGGTAGTTGAAAGCAGCTATCAAATCCCCCCTCATTCTTCTCTTCTGCAGACTAAACAATCCCAGTTTCCTCAGCCTGTCCTCATAATTCATGTGCTTATCTTTTTGTTGCCCTCTGCTGGACTCTTTCCAATTTTTTCCACATCCTTCTTGTAGTCTGGGACCCTTATGTTTGGTTTAAAGCTGCTGCCTATTAATGTTCAATAGTGCCTCTGGTCATTTATGAGTTAGCTTTTTAAACCCCTCTTGTCCCTGGGTTAGCCCTGCCCTATTGTCAAGCGATCTCAAAAAGGGTAACGGATCAAAGGAAAACAGGCAAGAACCTCATTAGTAAGATCTCAGCCCACCCGAAACAGACCACGCTGTAATTTTAAAGCAAGCAAGCACACAAACTAACTCACCCCAAGGATCTCGTGATCGCTCCTCCTTCACCTGGAGAATTCCCTTGCAAAACTCCCGTTTACTGCTCCCATTCGCTATCTCCCTGCTCCTGTTTGCTATTCATGCTTTGCACCAGTGGGAAGGAAATACTTGCACCCGTGTAATTGCTACTAAAGATACCATATTGACAGGATTCCTACTCTTCAAAGAGTGTTTTAGTGGGCACTGAGATACAGGCAGTTGGTCTTACTATGATACTGGCCTTTTTGTGCCACAAGTCTGAAGAACTTTGAGGGCTTTGAAAGCTTCTGCCTATTTATGTGCTAAGTAGCTGAGATGTGAGAGTAGGAATCCTCCAAAGTAATTCAGGAAGTAGAATTACTGAGAGTAATTATTCAGAAAGCAGTACAAGACGTACCTTCTTTAGCCAAATGTCTACCTGGTAAGGTGTAAATCAGAGGCACCTATTTCCAAGTGCATATGTAGTATGGGGAGCAATTATTGCTGCTCATTTTGGGGAGTTATAAATTGGTCTTTGCTGCACACACATCATGGAAATGGGTATACTATAACTTATTCAAAACTTGTTTGCTCTTTCTTTTTCACAAAAGTCATTTGAATAAACATATAACGGTCAGTCAAACATATTTTGGACTTTGTTAGCGGTTAGTTCTAAGATAAAGGCTTTGGGGAATCAAAACAGGAATAGCCAGGCATTCCTGTGAGCTCAGGATATTTAGTTCCAGTGAAATTTCACTTAAAGCAAAATTGTGCTAATTGGTGGTGGTTGATTTTTTTCAAGCAACGGATTTCACTGTGGGCTACACACTCGGTTCTGTTGTTAGAGGGATTTACAGAAACTGTCATGTTAAATTTTTGTATTTGGATTTGCAGAAGCTGACAGTGGCCATGGAACAGAAGCCAGATGATGCAGAATATTACTGTCAAAGAGCTTATGCTCATATTCTTCTACAGAATTACTGCGGTAACATCTCTCAAACTATACTGTATATCCCTTTAAGACCACATTATGACATTCCTTACAGAACAATGTCTTAAATCAAGCAAAGTATAGTGATAGTCTTAGAAATGTTACTTTTAATAAAAGCAGCCCACAGTTGCCACTAATATAACTCTTCTGATATCTGATCACGTCTGGTCTCTCATGGAAGCTTTGCAGTCCTAACTTTCCATTTAATGTGTTGAGTACACTAATGAAAGAATAACCCATTGTTTCAATTTATTGCTTAGTTACTTTGGTTACTAGATTTAGGCTTCAGACAGGCCTTAAACTTTCTCCTTATTTTATTAAAAGTGATGTAACACTTTAAATATGTTCTGTTTCGAGAAAAGGTTCACTTTCTAAATGGTTCCTTCTGTGTCTGATCCAGTTCTTAACAGGGCTGCACAGAGGATTCAGGGGGCCTGGGGCAGAGCAATTTCGGGGGCCCCTTCCATTTAAAAAAAAGTTGAAATACTATAGAATACTATATTCTCGTGAGGACCCCTCTGGGGCCTGGGGCAAATTGCCCCACTTGCGCCCCCCCCCCCTCGGGCAGCCCTGGTTCTTAAAAATAAAAATACACCTTAAATTTCTAATAGAATTGGCCTTGGAATGCCCAGTTTAAACCCAAATGCCTGACTGACTGAAGGTCACAGTCCATCGCACTTAAGGGGCAGAGCAGTAGAATGAAGGATAGACTAGCTGTATGCTACTGGGAAATTCTGCATCAAAAAATTAAAAATTCAGAGACAAAAAATTAAAATTCTGCACAAATTTTAAAATTATGCAAATTTTATTTGTCAGAATAACACTATATAATCACACCAGTTTCAATTATTTTGGTAAATACCTGTCAATAAGTATGTCTGTAACAATACAGACACACACAATTTCCCCCAGGAGTAGAGAGTTAAAGAAACCCTTATGACAACCCAGTAGTTTCTTCTCTACCCCCACTTTCTCTCTCCCCCAAACCCAGACACTCACATCCCATCCCCCCCAGAGCCCAGCCATGGGCCCCTCTCCCCGACCCAGACACTCACCTCTGCCCCCCAGAGGCCAGCTGTGTGGCCCCCCTCTAGCCTGGACACTCACAGACCCTATGCCCCCCACAGCCCAGGGATCCAGAGGGAGAAACAACTGGTGCCATTGCCTCCTTCCTTCAGGGCATGCTGGGTTCTGCAACTGCCCGGAACACTCCAGTTTCCTTTCCTTCCTCCTGGCCTTGTCTAGTTGTGAGCCGGGCTCTGCTGGGTCCAGTGGCCCCTAGTGGCAGCCAATATCTCTGCAGTCCATTTCTGTAGGGAGGGGGGGAAAAGGAAATTCTGTGTGCCCAACATTAATTTCTCAAAATTCTGCATTGCACAGTGGCACAGAATTCCCCCATGAGTAGCTATAGCAGATTTGAGTGGTGAAAATATTGTAAGATAATTGCTGTACTTCAATAGCATGACTTTCTGCATAAATTAAGAAAACTAATACTTCACACACTTCCTTTAAGATGTAAAAATGGAGCTCAGGAATCTAACTGTAGCATTAACCTCAAACTACTTGTTCACTTAGGCAGTGCCTAAGTATGTGAATTACTTTGTCTGTGTTAAAATTATAAAATTCAGAACGTTAGCTTTGTCTCCTGATTCAAGTCAAATGCAACATTAGGGCAAATTAAGTTACTGTATTTCTATTGTTTCTAGAAAAGAGTAATATACTCTACATTAAAAAACATGTGACTGCTTATTTGTAGGCTCTCTACCATACTTCTGAAGGTGTGAGGTTATGGCTAAATGTTGAGTTGGAACTGAATTGTCAATTTGATTTTAGATCTTTGGTTTAAGATACGTAACTGGAATAATGCAATTCTTAAGAGACTAATGTGCAAAACTGACTTTCTACAGATGCGGTTACAGATGCAAAGAAGTCCCTAGAACTCAATCCCAATAATGCCACAGCTTTTCTCAGAAAAGGGTATGTAACCATTTAAGAAGCCACAGGCAGCAAGTTTCCATTTTCCATTTCTGAAATATATTGTACTCATTCTAGCACTACTACAGTTTTCATCAGATTGAGGTCTCAAATGCCCTTTTATAGAAGGCGGACTAAATAAATTAATGTGGTGAGGGTCAGGCTGAAGGAGGAGTGGGTGGTGGGAGCATTGATAGCTTTAATCATTTGGATCTTTATAAGAGGGCTGTTGGACAGTGGCATTTTAAACTTGGTACCACTTTTAATCTAAGATTTTGGTGATTCACTGTGAAGTATCTGTAAATCAAGTCAAAGTTGCAGAAATTATCAGAAGCCTGCATCCCAAGAAAGGGGAAAAAAATCATAGGCAGGAGTTGTAGACCAAGCTGGATGAGCAAGCATCTCAGAGAGGTGATTAAGAAAAAGCAGAACGCCTACAAGGAGTGGAAGATGGGAGGGATTAGCAAGGAAAGCTACATTATTGAGGTCAGAACATGTAGGGATAAAGTGAGAAAGGCCAAAAGCCATGTAGAGTTGGACCTTGCAAAGGGAATTAAAATCAATAGTAAAAGGTTCTATAGCCTTATAAGTAAGAAGAAAATAAAGAAGAAGTGGGACTGCTAAACACTGAGGATGGAATGCAGGTTAAGGATAATCTAGACAAATATCTAAAGAAATACTTTGGCTCAGTCTTTAATGAGGAGCTTTGGGATAATGGTGGGATGACGAATGAGGATATGGAGGTAGATATTACCACATCCGAGGTAGAAGCCAAACTCGAACATCTTAATGGGACAAAATTGGAGGGCCCAGATAATCTTCATCCAAGAATATTAAAGGAACTGGCACATGAAATTGCAAGCCCATTAGCAAGAATTTTTAATGAATCGGTAAACTCAGGGGTTGTACCGTACGACTGGAGAATTGCTAACATAGTTCCTATTTTTAAGAAAGGGAAAAAATGTGATCCGAGTAACTATAGGCCTGTTAGTTTGACATCTGTAGTATGTAAGGTCTTGGAAAAATGTTTGAAGGAGAAAGTAGTTAAGGACATTGAGGTCAATGGTAATTGGGACAAAATACAACATGGTTTTACAAAAGGTAGATCGTGCCAAACCAACCTGATCTCCTTCTTTGAGAAGGTAACAGATTTTTTTAGACAAAGGAAACGCAGTGGATCTAATTTACCTCGATTTCAGTAAGGCATTTGACACGGTTCCACATGGGGAATTATTAGTTAAATTGGGAAAACATGGGGATCAATATGAAAATTGAAAGGTGGATAAGGAACTGGTTAAAGGGGAGACTACAACGGGTCATACTGAAAGGTGAACTGTCAGGCTGGAAGGAGGTTACTAGTGGAGTTCCTCAGGGATCAGTTTTGGGACCAATCTTATTTAATCTTTTTATTACTGACCTTGGCACAAAAAGTGGGAATGTGCTAATAAAGTTTGCGGATGACACAAAGCTGGGAGGTATTGCTAACACAGAGAAGGACCGGGATATCATACAGGAAGATCTGGATGACCTTGTAAACTGGAGTAATAGTAATAGGATGAAATTTAATAGTGAAAAGTGCAAGGTCATGCATTTAGGGATTCATAAAAAGAATTTTAGTTATAAATTGGGGACACAGCAGTTGGAAGTAACAGAGAAGGAGAAGGACCTCGGAGTATTGGTTGATCACAGGATGACTATGAGCCGCCAATGTGATATGGCCGTTAAAAAAGCTAATGCGGTTTTAGGATGCATCAGACGAGGTATTTCCAGCAAAGATAAGGAGATGTTAGTACCGTTACACAAAGCACTGGTGAGACCTCATCTGGAATACTGTGTGCAGTTCTGGTCTCCCATGTTTAAGAAGGATGAATTCAAACTGGAACAGGTACAGAGAAGGGCTATGAGGATGATCCGAGGAATGGAAAACCTGTCTTATGAAAGGAGACTCAAAGAGCTTGGCTTGTTTAGCCTAACCAAAAGAAGGTTATGGGGGGATATGATTGCTCTTTATAAATATATCAGAGAGATAAATATTAGGGAGGGAGAGGAATTATTTAAGCTTAGTACCAATGTGGACACAAGAACAAATGGATCTAAACTGGACACTAGGAAGTTTAGACTTGAAATTAGACGAAGGTTTCTAACCATTAGAGGAGTGAAGTTCTGGAACAGCCTTCCAAGGGCAGTAGTGGGGGCAAAAGACATATCTGGCTTCAAGACTAAGCTTGATAAGTTTATGGAGGGGATGGTATGATGGGATAGCCTAATTTTGGCAATTAATTTGGCAATTGATCTTTGATTATCAGCAGGTAAGTATGCCCAGTGGTCTGTGAAGGGATGTTAGATGGGGTGGGATCTGAGTTACTACAGAGAATTCTTTCCTGGGTGCTGGCTGGTGAGTCTTGCCCACATGCTCAGGGTTTAACTCAGGGGTCTCAAACTCAAATGACCCCGAGGGCCGCATGAGGACTAGTGCATTGGCCCGAGGGCCGCATCACTGACACGCCCCCTTGCTGCCCCTGGCCCCACCCCCAATCCACCCCTTCCATGAGGCCCCGCCCCTGCCCTGTCTCTTCTCCACCTCCTCCCCTAAGCGCGCGCAGTTTTAATAAATATATACACTCAGTAATGCACCTCACTCAAAGGACAAAACACGCACTTAGATTTACTGCCTAAGGCTCTGGGAGGGAGTTTGGGTGGGGGAGGGGGTCTGGATGCAGGCTCTGTGCTCGATGCAGGCTCCAGGCTGCGGCAGGGGGTGGGGTGCAGGCTTTGGGACGGAGTTTGGGGATAGGAGGGAGTGCAGGGGTGAGGGCTGTGGGGCTGAGGGCGAGGGGTACATGATGCAGGAGGGGGCTCAGGGCTAGGGAAGAGGGTTGGGCTGTGGGGTGAGGGCTGTGGATGAGGGGTTCATGATGCGAGGGGGCTCAGGGCTAGGGAAGAGGGTTGGGCTGTGGGGTGAGGACTGTGGATGAGGGGTTCATGATGCGAGGGGGCTCAGGGCTAGGGAAGAGGTTTGGAGTGTGGGGTGAGGGCTGTGGATGAGGGGTTCATGATGTGGGGGCACTCAGGGCTGGGGCAGAGGATTAGGGTGCGGGGGGATGAGGGGTTCATGATGTGGGGGCGCTCAGGGCTGGGGCAGAGGATTAGGGTGCGGGGGGATGAGGGGTTCATGATGTGGGGGCGCTCAGGGCTGGGGCAGAGGATTAGGGTGTGGGGGGATGAGGGCTCTGGCTGGGGCTGAGGATTAGGGTGCAGGGGGATGAGGGGTTCATGATGTGGGGGTGCTCAGGGCTGGGGCTGAGGATTAGGGTGCGGGGGGAATGAGGGCTCTGGCTGGGGCTGAGGGTTTGGGGTTGGAGAGGCTCAGGGTAAGGGAAGCCTGCCTTGCCAGTACTGGCGGAGGGCAGGCACTAGGACCCTGCACCCTAATCCTCAGCCCCAGCCAGAGCCCTCATCCCCCCACACCCTAATCCTCTGCCCCAGCCCTGAGCGCCCCCACATCATGAACCCCTCATCCCCCCGCACCCTAATCCTCTGCCCCAGCCCTGAGCGCTTCCCTTCCCCCCCCCCCAGCCCGGCCCCGGCGGGTCCCGCTTCCCTTCCCCCGGCCCCGGCGGGTCCCGCTTCCCCCCCCCCCCTTACCCGAGCGCGTCTCCGGCGGTCCCGCTCAGAGCCGCGTGGTGAGGGGGCGGGGCTGGGAGCTCCACGCCGAGCGCAGCGCTCAGCCCAGAGCTCCCAGCCCCGCCCCCTCCCCACGCGGCTCGGATCGGGGCGGGGCTCAGGCGCTCGGACGGAGACTCGGCGCTCTATGCGCCGAGGCTCCAGGAGAGGGGCGGAGGCGGGAGCCTCCGCTTTTCTCTTGGGGGCCCCTGCGGAGCTCCCCTGGGGAGCTCCGCGGGCCGCAGGGAAGAGCTCCGCGGGCCGCATGCGGCCCGCGGGCCGCATGTTTGAGACCCCTGGAATAAATGAAGATTCGGCACACCACTTCTGAAAGGTTGCCGACCCCTGGACTAGATGATCATAATGATCCCTTCTGACCTTAAAGTCTATGAGTCTATAATAGAGCCCTTGTATTAATAGACAATGTGCCAAATTCCCCCATGTTTCTACCTTTGCAATGTTATTCTGTTCTTAGCATCCCACTTAATTGCAACTTACAAATTACAGTTATGGCAAATTTGTAGCTTTTGTTTATTAACGGCAAATTTAATAGATCATGTACTATTCCACCCAGATACAGTGTAAAGTAAAATATACTATGCTCAGCAGAAGTGTGAATTTGATTGGAAACATAACTACTGTGCCCTTGGTTTTTTTCTGTGTGTATGTCAGGATAAGTGAATACCATATCAAAAACTATGCTTCTGCTCTAGAGTCTTTCAAAGAAGGACAGAAATTGGACAGTAAGTATTGAAACTATGCTTCTCTTTGCACACTAATCAGTAAATATTTAAAAGCTTCTATAAGGTTCAGGATAAATTGAAGAATATGATTTTCAGAAGTGATTAGTGATTTAGGTGCCACAACTTTTGGATACCCAGCTAGATCATGTGAAATGGGCCTAACTTTTGAGAAGCACAGAGCATTCCCTCATGTGAAAATCAAGCCCTTTTAAGGCATCTAGAGTTGGCCACAAAATATCAATAGTCACTTCTGAAAATGTAAGCCCATGTGTTTCAGTTCCCTATGGGTTAAATGGGGATATTTCCCTGCTTCAGACATACGTTGCAGATAAATTCAGGTGTTTGATCTGGTACTATAGTGATGAGCATCATGGAAAAGCCTACAAATAGACTGAATTCCTCTTATACAATGTGAAGTTGTAAACCAGGGATTGGTAACCATTGGCACGGGGCCCACCGGGCAAGTTTGTTTACCTGCCGCATCTGCGGGTTCAGCCGATCGCAGCCAGCACACCCCTCGGCCAGCGCTGCTTCCCACAGCCCCCATTGGCCTGGAGCGGTGAACCGCAGCCAATAGGGGCTGCGATCGGCCGAACCTGCAGATGCAGCAGGTAAACAAACTGGCCCGACGGGCCGCGGGCCAAAGGTTGCCAATCCCCGCTGTAAACTAAGTAAAACACAACTTTCTCTGCACAGTTTTTTGGAGTTTACACAACTCCAGATATATGTCTGAGCTCATAAACTATGCTTGTGGCTCTCTTACCTTCGATTAAACACTCTTCTGTAGTTTTCAGTATAATGTTTCCCATTTTTCATCTCTTAACTTACTTTTGGTTGGGTTAAGGGCCTAGTTTTCTGTCCTATGGAGTTACTAATACATTAATCTCTCTGGATTCCTGAACTGTTAAATTGGTGAAGTATGGAGTTTTTGAAAAACTGGCCTTTTTTCCAATTATGGGAAAAGGAAGAGTTTGGTCATTACAGTCTTGATAAGCTGCAAGGCAGTTCAGAACAAAATGATTTCTCCACGGTGGTTGTGAATCCTCCCTAGGCCACCACCCAAAAAATAAATATTTTTCTGGGGTATAGGGAGGGAACACTGAGAAACTGAAACCCTCAAGTTACATGAAATAATAAAGCACACATAGGAATGTAAGAATTGCCATACTTGATCAGATCCAAGGCCCATTTAGTTAGTATTCTATCTCAGACAGTGGCCAGTACCTAATACCAAGGGGAAAATGTCAGAATCCTGCAGTTAACAGTTGTGGGATAATTCGCCTGCACACCTCCATTCTCATCATGATTTCTAGAGATTGCCTTAAACCCTGAAAGAGAGCTTTAGTATTTCTGGTAAAATTTTTGTTAATTGTGGTGACTCTGGATATTCTTGTTCATATAAATGTCCAATCCTCCCACTTACCCCCCCCCCCTTTTTGTGTGTGTGTGTGAGGATACTTAACATGGGGAAATAGATTCAATTTGTGTAATGACCCAGCCACTCCCAGTCTCTATTCAAGACCAAGTTAATGGTATCTAGTTTGCAAATTAATTCCAGTTCATCAGTTTCTCATTGGAGTCTGTTTTTGAAGCTTTTCTGTTGCAAAATTACCACCTTTAAGTCTGTTACTGAGTGACCAGAGAGATTGAAGTGTTCTCCTACTGGTTTTTTTAACGTTATGATTCCTGATATTAGATTTGTGTCCATTTATTCTTTTGCATAGAGACTGGGAGTGGCTGGGTCATTACACAAATTGAATCTATTTCCCCATGTTAAGTATCCTCAGACCTTCTTGTCAGCTGTCTGAAATGGGCCTTCTTGATTATCACTACAAAAGTTTTTTTTTCTCCTGCAGATAATAGCTCATCTTAATTAATTAGCCTCTTAGAATTGGTATGGCAACTTTCACCTTTTCATGTTCTCTGTATGTGTATATATATCTTCTTACTACATGTTCCATTCTATGCATCTGATGAAGTGGGCTGTAGCCCACGAAAGCTTATGCTCAAATAAATTTGTTAGTCTCTAAGGTGCCACAAGTACTCCTGTTCTGTTTTGCGGATACAGACTAACACGGCTGCTACTCGGACTCCTAGTAGAGAGACATCTTATACCAGCAAAACCCAGTTCTCTGAATAAGATGAGCTATGTCTATGCTAGGGCTTTTGCTGGTATAACTGTCAGTTAGGGTTGTGATTTTGTTTTTTTTACACTCCTGCGTGACCTAGCTGTGCTGGCAAAATTGGAAGTGAAGACCAGGCCCAGTAATCCACAACTGCACCCCAAACCCTATTTGCTAATTACTTGTGACTTCACCCAGTAACTTGAGGCTTCTAGAAAATTCTTTCTCTATCTTATTGTTACTTAATAGACAGCTAGAATCTTGATTTCTCTTCCCTCTTAACTTTCTAATACAACTAGAAACCCCTAGAAAAACACATTAAGTTGGGTCATCTGTAAACTTTTTTTTTCACAATTTTGGATTACCCTCAAATAGACTGACTTTTCTGTACTTGTTCAAGTGCAATGCATGTGGATGAGTATTTGAGGGGATCATTCTAAGAACAGAGGAGAGATGTTTACCATCTTTGGGAACAGTTAAATGGAAGTGGTGAAGAAGCCTGAAAGCTGAATACTAGATTTGGGTCAGTTCAAACTTAATTTGACTTGCTAACTGAACTGCTAATCAGTTCTATGTATATTAACATCCATCTCAACAAAGCTGGGGAGTTAGTTATGTAATTAAACACTAATATCAAACATAATATAATTGGTTGGAAGGAGTCCTGACACGTAATATTGTATCTAGTCTTCTATATTTAAGAATCAAAACAAACCAGTTCCATTGATGCAAGTCTGCCCTTTATGCATCATCATGACAAGTAATAGTACCCATTTTTTGGAGCAGTAGATTTGAGATACTGAATTGTTATATATTCAATCTCTTCTAGATGTGGGTACTTCTTTTACTATTTGGATTAAAAGATGCGAAGAAACACTAAACAGTAAGGATGGCTTCATTTATTTTGTACTTGTTTTGATATTTGCTGTGCTTTTAAACCTTTTTTTCAAAATCTGAAATCTTTATAGCACTTGCCTTTGTTTACAATAAACTACTAGATGCTCCAATTGTTTCTGAGAGGATCAGTGCCCCAAGACTTTTTTGCTTAAATTTTATGAATGTTTCTTTAGATTTTTGAAGGAAAAAATCTGTGCCAGAATTAGTCATGCAAATTGGAAAAGTACCTATTTCAAGTTCAGACTTTGAGAACAAAAATCCTGGTATTTCAGAAACTTTCATAGTTGTAATGCAAATCTTATGTTGGTAAATGCTGCCAATTAACATAATCTTAAATAAATCCAATTTCTATTAGGAGCCACACAGTTTTGACTCCATATGCTGCCCTTGTGTAGAAGTACAGGGAGACCAACTTAATGTAAGATCTCTGTAGTGATGTTGGAGAATGTCTTGCACTCTGTACCCCAAAATAAAAGTTTGCAAGATTGATAGGTGTGGGGCTGGAAAAAAAAAAGGAGAGTTAGAGATTTGGGCCTCCAGTTCTCTGCTTCTTTTGACAAAGGAAACAGACTTCATTCTCATCCATCTAGCTGTGACACCATGATAAAGTAGCAATAGCCATGCTCCTACTAGTTGCTGGCACCAGCTGTGATCTGGAGTAGTAATGCAGTGTTCAGTGAGAGAGCACTATCTGAAGCAGTGGTCAACTTTGTACTAATTCTTCGTGTGGGTTGGCCAGTCTGACAGAGAGCATGCACCTTAGTGCAGCTTTTCTCACACTTTGGCACAACCTACTTTTCCTAAGTTGCCCAGGAGCTTCATAGATGTGTCGGCTGTGGATACGAAGGAGTAGCTCATAAGGCTACTTTCTCTTCTACTGTGACTTTATCTGCAGACTTACTCCCTTCAGAGTGTGTACTGGGAAAGAAAGATCAGTGGGGGCAGTGTGAGTTGATATTAATTTAACAACAAACGGCAGAGGAACATAACTTTTGTTGTCAGTCTGGTACTTATGCTTTATATCTAGGGTCCTACTAAATTCACAGTACATTTTGGTCATTTTCATGTTCACAGGATTTTAAAAATCGTAAATTTCATGATTTCCGCTATTTAAATCTGAAATTTCACAGTGTTGTAATAGTAGGCGTCCTGGCCCGAAAAGGAGTTGTGGGGTGGTCGCAAGGTTATTGTAGGTGGGAATGTGGTACTGCTACTCTTACTTCTGCACTGTTGCTGGGGGTGGCGCTGCCTTCAGAGCTGGGCAGTTGCAGAGCGGCAGCTGCTGGCTGGGAGCCCAGCTCTGAAGGTAGAGCCGCTGCCAGCAGCAGAGCAGAAGGATGGCATGGTATGGTATTGCCATCCTTACTTCTGCATTGCTGCTGGCCAGGCGTTCAAAGCTGGGCACCTGACCAATAGCCGCTGTTCTCTGGCTGCCCAGCTCTGAAGTCAGCACAGAAGTAAGGGTGGCAGTACGGCAACTTCCCAAAAATAACCCTGTGATGACCCCCCCCTTGCAACTCGTTTTGGGTCAGGACCCCCGATTTGAGAAATGCTGGTCTCTTCCTTGAAATCTGTGTAGTATAGGGCAGGAGTCAGCAACCTCTGGCACACAGCTTGCCAGGGTAAGCATCCTGGTGGGCCGGGCCAGTTTGTTTACCTGCCGCATCGGCAGGTTCGGACAACCGTGGCTCCCACTGGCCGCGGATTGCTGTCCTAGGCCAATGGGGGCAGCGGGAAGCAGCGCGGGCGAGGGCTGTGCTGGTAAACAAACTGACGCGGCAGGTAAACAAACTGGCCTGGGTACTTACCCTGGCGAGCCGCGTGCCAGAGGTTGCCAACCCCTGGTATAGGGTAAAAGCACACAAAAGACCAGATTTCATGGGGGGACCAGATTTCATGGTTCGTGATGTTTTTCATAGGCGTGAATTTGGTAGGGTCCTATTTATATCATATAAAGATGGCCTCAAGATTTTTTTCAGTGGCTTTTCTCTTTTGCTGAAGAAATAACAAGAATATCAAGTGTTGGCTGTCTTGATTTTGCTGGAGGAACACTTTGAAGGACTATGGTTGGAGTTTTTCCATTTCCAAAGGGGAGAGGATGTCATGTTATTTGCCACACTGAGCTTTTTTTCCAAGTGTTGAGCTTGTTCTTGTCCCTGTTTTACTCAATCTGCCTAAACACCTTCCTCTCCCTCAACTGTTCATGTTTTAGTCATCTTATGATGTCATTTTACTGATTCTCCAGAGGATTTTCTAGCAAACATAGAATTCAAAACATGGTATTATTAATGTTAGTAAAGCAGAGTTTTTTTAAAACAATCTTTGAAGCACTCTCGTGCGTTATAAAGAAGCAAAAAAGCAAAAAGCAGTGGGTTTTTTTTTGCTTTGCTATTCACTTCTTGAAAGGGGGACCAACCTTAAATATCTCTAAATTAGAATTTCTGGCAATTTTTTTTTAAGTTTTCTGTGGAAAAAATGTTCATAGTATGGTATTGCACAGTTAAGGTTGCCCAAATAACCTTAACTCTTCTTTAGTTAAATGTCATCACTCTCTTCTGTGAAACTAGAGTCCTTATCAGAATTATCTTACAAACTTGAGCATGACTGTCCAGTGTATGGATAGCAAGATACAAACTACTGTAGAAGATCTTAAACCAAAGCTTTAGGTGCTGATTTGCCAAAGCCTTCATATCATAACAGAAGTCTGTTACATCTTCACTTGTTAGGAACTATTGATCAGAAGGTGCAATCATTCTGTTAATCAGAACATACTTTTGTGTTGCAGTTGTCCTTTCGCATGACTTTTGAAATTAAATCCCTAGATACAAATAGTGTTATGAGACAAATACAGAATCTCTCTGAATAGTTGAAGAAAGTTGAAAGAAGCAAATCTGCCTTGTACATTAAACATGTTGCTCGTCTGAAAAATGCAACTTGTTTTTGTCCCTACAGCAGGATCACAGACTGAAATGGTAAGGCTTTTTCTTAACATACTTGCTGCTTACTCTTAATTATGGCACTAAACAAGAGCATGCTTTGAGACTTTACTTAGTTGCTTCATATTAACAGGCTATAAAACTAACTTAAATCTTCCTGCTACATAGCATTTTTTGTGTGGGGTTAACTTTAGCCTAAAGTCCTGCTCCTTGTTGCTGTCAGGCTTATGGAGACTCTTAGGAAGGATTAAACAAGCACACAGTTCTAGCAGTTATATCAACGTGCATAAGTTTTATAATAAAGCAAGTCTAATTTTTTCCTTTGCACAATTGATGATTAATCTTGCAAGATTAAGCAATTCCACTTAAGCATTATAATTTCTTTTAATTGTAATTTATTAAGTGCCTTAAAAGTGCATGAACTGTTACCTAAGCAGATTTTTATTCTGCTGACACTCTAGTTCATTTTTTAGTTGCCTCTTTCTACTATGTGCCATGGTAAAACCTTTGAACTTGTGTCTCTAGAAATAGTATCAAAGTCTGAGATGACGTTGGAAACTTGCACTGCTCTTTGAGACTGTTGGTCTCAAACTACCCCCAATTTACGCATATTGAAAATAGGTTCTATGTGGAAAGTCTGACAGGAGTAGTGTTATACACAAGGACAATGGCCATGTGGTTAAAAGCGAAAGATTGCGAAGCCAAGAACTCTGGGTTACATTCCCAGCTCTACTGTAGATTTCCTTTGTGATTTTAGGTTATCCATTTAACCATTGTGTCTTTTGTTAGCTGCAAAATGGATATAATACTTACTGCCTGAGAAGGTGGCTGAATTGAGAATTTGAATTACTATTTATAAAGCACTGGGATTTCAGAACATTCCAGTCACTTGTGACTTCAGAGCATTCCAGTTCTTTATTTTTCTCCCATCAAAAGATTTCAAACTCTTTTTTGTGCTGGTCCTACATAAATGGTTATGGGACTAATCAGGAGATTTATTTTCAAAATGTTTGTTTAACTTAGTTAATGCAAGAGGAGAAAAAGGCAATTTAGTTAATGATGTACAATGTATGTATATATTAGATTATGAATGTTTCTTTGAAAAGTACATCATGATACAGTGAACTATACTAATTTAACTTTTTCATGTATTTCAAATGTCATGTGCCACAATCAGACTACAGGACAGCAAACTCATCCATCAAAAATCAAGTAAGTCTTTTTTAGCTTTGTTACACTTTACATAATTTAAGAATCATTTTAAATAGCATATGTATTTGTAGCAAGCCGTTATTCCAAATTGTAAATTTTGTCTGTTCTATAATGCACACATTAAAACTAAATTCTGTACACTGGATCAGATATGTTTGCTGATTGTGTTTGGATTTGTGTAAATACCAAATAATCTCTGAAGCGGTAAAGAGCCACAATGTATCATAAACTTCAAATTTAACCTGGTGGTATAAAAGATATATTATTAGTTTATTTAGATATGCTTAGTGTGCCTGTCCTCTGAGTATAAGCTTCAGAATCTTCAGAAGCCCGGATGCAATGACTTTAGTTAGTATGTCAATACTAAACTCCCCAACCCATCCTCTCAGAAAGTGTATTGGTAGATCGGCTTTTCAGTAGGTCCTAAAAAGTCCACGTACACAGGCTGTTGTCAGGCCAAGAACTCCACTGAAGATGCTCTGCTCACAGAACATATCTAGTGATTTGGGGCAAACTGGGGCAAAACATACCGCTTCTCAGTTGTACCTACCTTAGGTATTGCTTAGGCATCAGAGCAGAGAGATTCCTATATATCAGGCTTGCACAATTCATAAAGTGGCGAGGGCCATATTACTCCTCAGCTGTTTTCTTTGGGCCAACCCCACCCCCAGTGCCGCCCGCCCCGCGGAAAAAAACCCTCCTTCCCCAGGGCCGCCCCACTGAAACAGTGGTATTGAACCTTGGTAATATGTTATAGCGAGCCCCTAAGGTAGTATAATTAAGGTAAAAGAAAAATGTCTTTTTGCTAGGAGTAGAATAAGATCTTCCCCCCCACTTTGTAATCAATTGCACTGTTGAATGAATGAGCTGTGACTGAGGAAGGCGTGGAAGGCAGGCACCTCCAGACAGCTGCAACCCTTGGAGAGGGGATGGGAGCCAGACCAGATCAGTAGAACAGGTCAGCCACCGACTCGTAGCTCGTCTCCTCAGGTCCCCACCCCCACTTGCCTCTTCAGGCCTCCTCCCCCACTGCTGGCTCACCCACCACCCCGCCACTGCCTGCTCACTCGCCCCCTCAGCCCCCCTCCCCTGTGGTTCACCTGCCCCCCTTCCAATGCCTCGCCTCCTTAGACCCCCACGCCCCTAGCTCACCTGCCCCTCTGCTCGCCTTCTCAGCCCCTCCCCCCTCCCAGGCTCGCATACTCAGTCACTGCCACTGCCTGCCCTCTCAGCTCCTCAGCCTCCCACCCCCCCTGGCTAGTGATGAGCTGCCAAAATCTTAACATCCGGTTCCCTCCTCACCCCACAAAGGGGTTGTGGCCTGCCCCCACCCCCCCGGGACCTCTGTCTCATACACCACCCCCTTCCCTGTCCCCTGACTGCCCCCTGCCACCCCATCCACCCTCCCCCTCCTTCCTGATGGCCCCCCCCAGGACCCTTGCCCCCATTCAACCCCCTCTTCCCCGCCCTCTGACTGACCCCCTGTTCCCCGCCCTCTGACTGCCCCAACCCCTATCCACACCTCCACCCTGACCACCCCCCTGAACTCCCCTGCCCCCTATCCAACTTCCCCCCCCCCATGCTCCCTGCCCCCTAACTGCGGTGCCTGGAGGTGGCTGGCAGTATTACAGCCGCGCCGCTCGGCTGGAGCCGGGCCACGCCGCCGACGCGCAGCACCTGGAGCACCAGGTTAGGCCGAGCTCACAGCCCCCCTGCTTCCTGCGAGTCAGCTGTTCGCACGGGAAGCCTGGGAGGGCTGAGAAGCAAGCGGCATCTTCGTGCTCAGGCCCAGGGAGGCGGTGGTGAGCTGGGGCGGGGAGCAGTTCCCGTGCGCCCCCTCCCTCTTCCCACCCCACCCCCCCAGGTTACCTGCTGCGGCGCGGGCGGCCCCCCCGCCCCAGCTCACGTTGGCTCTGTCTCCGCCTCACTGGGCCTGAGCACGAAGCTGCTGCACCGCTTCGCTTCCCTCACGAATAGCGGATTTGCGTGGGGGTAGAGGGAGAAGCGGGACGGAGCGTTCAGGGGACGAGGCGGAGCGGCGGTGAGCTGGGGCCAGCCGTCGGCTCACCTGCCCCCCCCGCCCACTCGCCACCTCAGTCCCCCTCCCTCAGCCCCCCCACCCCACCCCCGCGGGCCGCATGTTGTGCAGGCCTGCTATATATGATTGTATTCGTACAGTATAAATTGATGAAAAAGTGAATTCTGTAGTAATAGTTGACAGATACCTGTTCCCTAATATTAAGTATAGGGTGAAACTGGTAAGCTTAGCTACCACTGTGGTAATTGATGATGACTGACTGCTATATGTTGTTTGTAATAAAATGGCTTTGGGTCATTCTCTTTGCATTTTAAGGTTTAAGCCAGACCTCCTGACCACAGGCTATGGGTATCATAGGCTGGGGGGAGGCTGTGCCTCCCCAAACAACTTGACGTGGCCCTGCTCCCAGGCCACCTCCTGCAGTTTCCGGCACTCTTCCGTGGCCCAGGCTGGCTCTGTCTGGGGCTGGGGAGAGCCAGCCTGTTGCCAACTTGGGGCACCACTGCCCAGGACTGGGGCACTGGGACCGTGCTGCCTGGCACTCGGGGGTTGGGGGCTGTGATGGGGGTGCTCTGGGTTCCTGCAGGGGAGGGGGGCAGAAAGGGAGAGGGCAGGGCAGAAGGGGAGGGGCTGGGGGCTAGCCTCCCCTAGTGGCCTGTTCACCACCTGGCCATGCTCATGACTAATTGTCTCAAAAATGACTTCAGTTCTGAAGAGGCTAAATAGAAAGTCTAACGGTGAAAAAACACAGAGCACTAGAAGTCTAAGAACTGCAGGCTAAGCCCCCAAATTTTACCTTAATTTGCCCTCTTCTGGAGTAAGTTCAGTGCAGCCAGTTGCATTCAGTCCTCTGTCCCTTTTTTACCTTCCACCACTCAAGCCACCCAGCCTGCTCTCTTGCTACATAAGACTGTTCTTCCTCTAAATGCTTCAGTGGATTCAGAAGGTGGCAGCAGGTCTTGTAAGAAGCAGTTTGCTTCAAACAATTTACTTGAAATTCAGGCTCAATTAACCCTTCAAAGGAAGAAGTGTTATCTAACATCTAGAACAGGGAATGCACTCTAGATCTTCTGGGTTCTGTTGCTAATTCTAGATCAGTTAGGATCAGAAGACTTGCCTATATGTGTGTTGGTATATCATATGCATACGGTGCTTTTAGATCCTTGAATGAAAAACACAATACAAGAGCAAAATAGTATTGTGATACTTGGTAATAAGTAGATTTTTGGAGATTTAATTGTGTGAATTAGTTATTTTGATTTTTGCTTCTTGGTAGAGCAGTTGTACATTTTTTCTGTTCCACTAGCAGTTCTTGTTTGCTCAAGTGCATTGATCTAACTGTTGGGGAAGAAGGGGAAATCTACTCATAACTTCATTCTGCTTGCTTAACCTCAGCCTTTTGTGTTATGTAAATTCAAAACAGTTAACACAAAATCCTATAATGTTATTGTGCTCTACAATACTTGAGTTTTCTCTCACTGTGGTTCACTTACATGTTTTTGAACCATGTGCAAGAAAACTTAGTTTTGATGTCCTTCTCTTTTTAAAGGTATGACTGGTACCAAACAGAATCTCAAGTAATCGTAACTCTCATGATCAAGAATGCACAGAAGGATGACATCAGTGTACAATTTTCTGAGAAAGAGGTGATTACATTATTAGTTCACTGAAAAATAACTTCTTAGTTGATATGCATCTCTGTCTTTCAGGACATCTATTTGCGGATACAGACATTCTGTATTGCATCATTCAGTCCATTCAATTCCCATGAAAAAGGCAGAATAAATACAGCTTTCTACAAGAATGTTAAGGGAGAACGTGGTGTAAAGCAGGGTTTCTCAAACAGGGGTCGCCTCTTGTGAAGGGAAAGCCCCTGGCGGGCCGAGCTGGTGTGTTTACCTGCCCCGTCCGCAGGTCCAGCCGATCGCGGCTCCCGCTGGCCACCTGGAGCAGCGATCTGCGGCCAGTGGGAGCCTCAATCGGCCAGACCTGTGGACGGGGTAGGTAAACAAACCAGCCCGGCCCGCCAGGGGCTTTCCCTACACAAGGGGTGACCCCTGTTTGAGAAACTTTGGTGTAAAGAGCATATAGGTGTTTCACTTCCCATGCTTTTGGTATCCTCAGATCTATTCTGACAATCATGACATGAGGTAACCAGTTTAAATGAAGCATTGCAATCTAGTGTCATTATATTTGTGTTTAGTATATTACTGGCACCATATTAATCTTGGTTTCTCTTATTCTGACAGCAGACGGGTTTGTGTTGCTTAACTGTTAATTCTTTGTGAACAAAACCATACATGTTCAGTTAGTATCTACTTTAAATAGTCAAGATTACATGCACACATCTTGCTTCATAAGTAAAGGTTTGAAGTATGTGGGAAGAGGAAAGCTGCATAATCTTTCTGTGTTCCATTGTTAGTGTTTTGCTATCTTCTTATTGTCATGCAACACTTTCCTAAAGAATGCGGATCAAACTGATAAGATAACAGGCTTTTTGAGTAGCTAGTTGGTGGCTAGGAACAACAATCTATTTATTTTTAGTGCACTTTAAAATCACTATTGAATAATGCAGTAAGAAGTAGTGCAGTTTGAAATTCCTGTCTTGTGCTTGACATTTCATTAAAACATTCCAAGTGAAGGGTCATTAATTTAATCACTAAAAGTTGGCAGTGGAGGATTAAAATTAATGCTACGATGGAAAATTGCAGCTAGTGTACTCTGTGGTCATCACAAAGATATGTTTATCTGTTGACAGCTGAATGCATTGGTGAGACTTCCATCAGGAGAAGACTACAACTTAAAGCTTGTTCTTCTGCATTCCATAGTACCAGAGCAAAGTACATTTAAAGTGCTTTCAACAAAGGTGAGCTTTTAAAGTGTAAATTATTTCTTTGAATATTTCTGGTGTTGAAAACATTTCTGCTCTTTTGTCTTGTGTTCCTATGACAGTCATAATGACTAGCTTTTTTCATACAGAATTGTTTTTTTGAAGGTGCCCTTCAGCCAACAGAAGACTTTCTAAACAGACATGTAAATATCAGAAGCTAGAAGCTAGCAAAATCTAAGATAGCTTTTACTGAAGTGCAAATGACTTCATTTATAAAGTGTGGATGTTTTTACCTGCCACTAGAAAAAGACTGCTATGGTGCACATCTCTTTATATATTCATAATCTCCAAATTATAAACTACTTATAAAACCTTTCCTAAACTTTTAGGAGTTAAAGGTTGCTTGTCATTCAAGGCAACTTTGAATTGCCTACAGCAAACAAGTTGTCAGACTTGACTTAAAACCTAAGTGTTGCAGTAATTTAGGCATTCTTAATATAGCCTTTCTTCAGATGACTGCCTGCAAAAAATTGCCATGCAGTTAACTCTTGGATGCTTTTCACGAATCCATGCTATACTTGAAACAGTGTTTAAGCATTTGACGGCAGCATGATTTTTCAGCATCTTTGATAAATCTCAGTATAAGAGACAAGGAGGTATGCTATGCAGTATTGGGTATAACTGAGGCCCTTGATTTCCTGGGCATTTATCAGTGTTTATCATCAATTTTTGTAATAAACACTGATAAATTCCCAGGAAATGAAGGGCCTTCTCAGCTCCGTAGACAAGCTGGAGTTGGGGAGGGGAGGGGAGGCTCTGTCTGGCAGGGGAAGCGGATGGGTGTCCCTGACACCAGCACTCTGGATGGGATGGAAGAATGTGCCTGGTACTCATTGAGGAGGGTGGGGGGAGGTACTGTGGATGGGGAAGGAGGAAGGGGTGTCCAGTATTCTCAATGGGCAGAGGAGATAGGGTGCCTAGTACTCTTGGGGGAGACAGCAGGTGCCTCACACTCATGGCAGGCAGGGGAAAGCAAGTGGGGCGCTGTGCCCTGGGGCCATGCTGAAGGGCAGGGGAAGCAATTGTGGGGCCAGTACTCACTGGGTGCAGCCTTGTGCTCTCCTCTTTGCAGTCCTGTTGCTATCAGGACCAGGCTCCCTACCTGTCTTGCTCCCCCCACTGGCCAGCAGCAATACCCACCAACCAGCAGTTACCCTCTTTGTTCCCCCTCTGTTCAGGTACACTGAACCATCCGACGGGGACTCTTGAGTGTGTATGTGGGGCAGGTCTGTGGAGATCCGGGACATGAAAAATTTGGGTTTAAACTGATATAAACCCAAATACTTGCTTTTGAAAGATGTTTTCAAGAATTTTTTTAAGGTTTTCAGTGATCAAAAATCAGGTGGTCAATTTGACTGTCAGTAACTTAGCTCCTTTTCATTAATATAAGTAGAGATTTACTCATAGGGCTAAGCCTGAACCTTTACCTTAATACAAGCAGAGATTTATCTATGGATATGTCTATGCTGCAGTTGGACACCAGCACCTGGCCTGTACCAGCTGGCTTGGGCTAAAGGGCTGTTTATTTGTGGTGTAACTGTTCAGGCTCAGGTTGGAGTCCAGGCACTTGTACCCTTCCACCTCACAGGATCCTGAGCCCCGGCTGCAGCCTGAGCTTCAGCATCTATTCTGTAATTAAACAGCCCGAGCCCTGCAAGCCCAAGTCAGCTGGCATGGGCCAGCCATGGGTTTTTAATTGCCATGTAGACATGCCCTGTAGATCCAAAGCCTGAAGGGCCTTAGGTAGGAAAGAGGGGTGTATTGGCCTTTTACTTATACTTACACTGGTTCCACAGTGTTCGGCGCAATCCTGTGGGTGGCCAAGCTGTTGTGAAAGGGTGCATGGAGGAACTAAGCAGTACTCTGCAGTAGAGCTGTTTTGGCATGGGAGATGAGAGAAGGGGAGCACCAGGATAAACTTACAGCTTGAGAGCTGTGATAACACCTGTGTTGAGGGTTGGGGGGCAGATAGGCCCAAGGTGAGGCGTGAGAAGGAGACCCCTTTGTCCTTTCTGACCTTACTGTTAGTATCATACTCATTGTATCATGTCTGAAGTTATATGGTAAGCTCTTTGAGGCAGGAACTGTGTCACTGTATCTGTTCTGCAAAGCACCTCATATGCTCTTGAGCACTATAAAATAACAAAATAACTTCTTAAAAGGTAAAGTGGGCATCTACAGCCCCATATGGAGGCATTTCATCTGAGTCAGCTGGTGTGGAGCTGAGCAATCCATAATCTCTTTTTGGTTGACTTTAAAGTCATTCTAGGTTTTGGTTTAGGTATCTTGCATTTCCTTTTCTTCTCCACTTGAATACGCTGAGACTGTGCAACCTTGATTCTTAGCTGAGCAGAATAAGAATTTCTGCCATAAAGCGATCTTTTGGTAGGTAGTTGCTCAAGTCTTTCATTGTGGAAATAGTAGTTGAGTGTGCCCTCTTGACATGTGAAGAAACACTAAGTTAGGATGAAGTTTGTGATAACTGAAATCAGTGCTATAAGTTTTGACCAGCCAGTGGAGCCTAACTGGAATGAATTATGAGTAGTCTTAACACAGTAAGGTAACAGTCTCAAATGTAGTTGCTTTAATAATAATAATAAAAAAACTATTACAAAATCTTTCAAAAACTAAGGCTGAGTGTTTTACTTTGTCTCCTAAAATATTAGCTGTTTTTAGGGAGAGGGGTGTGTTTTGAGTTTTTCGTTAAAACACCTGAAATTCTGGTATCTCAGTTTAAGTTTCAGCACTGCTTTAACACTGACTCCTGCTGATAACCACTCACAGTAACAATATGAAGCACAGACTACTGCTTCCACTGTTACTTTAAATGCTGACTTGGCAAGTCCACCACAACTTAGACTGAAGTGTTCATACCTACTACAGACCAGAGCCTACAACATCTTGTCTTTCTTGAGAAGTCCAGAAATCACAACCACCTCCAGTATGGGCTGGAGAGCCCAATCTACCTTATATCCTTTATGGCATCGATTTCCCTGATTAGATACGAGTCTAGAGATCCATCTTCACCCTGTGCTGTTAACACAGGTTGGCCTGCAGATCCTAAAGTAATAACTCCTGAGAGGAAACTATGGCATATGCAAGGCCCTATATATTTAATGGCAAGCCTGAATTTTGTAGTTTCTGCAGTGCTCTATGCAGCAAACTGGAGATTATGTGGCATTTTCATATATGCTAAGAGATGAGGCTTTGTATATATTTTCATTGAATTCAATAAATCAGTGTAGCATATTCTGTTAAAATGAATATAATATGAAATCTTTCTATGCCCCTAAATTTTTAACTTTGAGGCTGATTCAGAATCTTCTAGGAATATGCATAACTGTATCAAAAGTTGTATGGGGGGGGTGAATGGAGAAGCTAGAAGTTGTGGCAGTTAAAGGACATTTGGGGCATTTTGAGATTAGGAATGGTGTCAGATGAGAGTTTGAAATTTTGGGATAAGTAAATGAACAGGATGTTAATATGATCAACAGTGAAATAGTCAACATTGGTATTTCATTTATATCTATCTATATCTCTGCCATCTCTCTCTCTCTTTATATATATATATATATATATAAAGAGAGAGAGAGAAATGAAATTCATATATTTAAGAGGGCAGAATTAATTTTTATTTGTCACTGGTGAAGGTTTTCAGATAATCCGTGGGTATAGGTGCAGAGTGAAGACTGGTGTGCTGAAACTACACTGAATTTTTCCGAGTTTATACCGTTAAATTTTAAAAGGTAATGCATTCTGAGTCTTAAATGGCTCTGTCACTAGATTTTTTTTAATGTTGACTATTAGAGCAACCTTTCAAAAACATTGGCCTGGTATAACCTGAATATTTTTAAATGCCATTAAAAAAAATCTAATCTAAAGTTTTCTTCCCTGCTTTATATTTAAAAATCTTACAGCAGTCCTGAGAACATAACCAGAACTGCCACCTCTCTCACCACTTTTGTTTGTATTTTTACTTGCTGCAATTTAAGTTTTTCAGCTCAGCTACAGCAGTTTACTGAGAAACAGTGTTTTGGAAGGCCTAAAGTGTGTGCAGCATAAATAAAACTAATTACACAAAATGCTGACAAATGCAAAGTAAACAAATTTACTGACATGTTTACTAATCTGATAGCTGTTCTAAGTGTTACTTGAAACAATGGCAGATACAACATTTAGATGGAATTGGGAACTCTTTTCAAGTTGATAGGCTCTTTTTAACTCCATCTAAATAAAGCTTTTTTCGTTCTTGGAATTGCATCTCTCACAGTGCAAAATGTATTCTTGCTTATCCTCAAATTGGAAAGACTAAGTGAACTTTACATTTAATTATAAAACCTCTGTTCGTGAGTTACAAGCTATGCAGCTTGAACTGAGAACTGATATTCAGGATGGAGTTAAGGAAGATGGGGAGGGGTGCGTGTTGCAAGCTTGTATTATGAACAAAACTAAATTTGTGATTTCAGTGAAAGCTATAAGCTTTGATAGCACAATATATGGAATTTATAATGGTTGAGAGGCACACATTTTGGGCCTTTTAAAGTGAAGCTGTAGTCAGATAACCTTTGATGTTTACAGTGATTGCAAGGTCCACTTTCATGGTTCTGGTTTTAGCTTGTTAGTCAAGTTCAAGTTTAAAACCACCCCCAAAACTTAAATCCTATAGAGCTAAAGAAAATCTGAGGCTAAGATTTTGTAATATACTGATTAATACTTGATAGTTTACTCCTGGCTTTTCCTAGTTTTTTCTAAAATGATGTCTTACCTCCTGGTGGATTTTATTTTCAGATAGAAATGCACTTTTAAAAATTCTTTTAATAACTGTATTCAAGAACTTTCCTAGGTGGATTTCCTGATTTAGATGAGTTTGTTTGAAGATAGTGTTTTAACCATTATGGGGAATTAAGAGGCATCAGGTTGGCTTTTTTAATATTCAAAACCAGAGACGACGACTTCTAATAGGGTGATATTGCACACTTAACGTAAGTGTTAGACACACACTAATATAGATACTTTATTTTGTGGAAAGGGCAAAATGTGGTTTGGATGAAGCTACTTTCTTGTGTGGTGCCAACATCTGACTGCCACTTAAGATTGTTTCAATATTACACGATAAGAGAGGAAATATAACTTCTGTAATTTATTTTTGCTGTTTTAAAAAGGTGAAAACAAATGTAGTCTGTGTATCTCATGACAACTGTGGTAAAACATGGGTCACATGCGAACTATGCAGGTACCACTGGAGCAAGTAAAACATGAGCTGTGTAACTTTCTTCAGTAGTATTTAAATTACTGATCTTGGTGTCCAAGAATCTAGAACACATCATCTGTTTGTTTTT
This sequence comes from Mauremys mutica, assembly GCF_020497125.1. Classification (NCBI taxonomy): domain Eukaryota; kingdom Metazoa; phylum Chordata; order Testudines; family Geoemydidae; genus Mauremys; species Mauremys mutica. The sequence continues at coordinate 300,924,926 of NC_059072.1, read as the reverse complement.
TATCCAAGAGGATCATCTCTCTCTTGAGAAACTTTCTAATTCATGCTGCTTGAAAACTGTCTTAAAAGAACAAAGCAGAGCTACCTTATGTAGATTTTAACTTTTAACACCCTAAAGCTGGGATTTCTGGTATGTCTCTTTTGGTAATGGAGCCACCAATATAATGTGTCTAATTTATACAAATATCTCAGACAATTTGCAAAAATAGAGAACATGTACTGGGAGTGTATTACTTGTATCTAGCTCATTTTTGAGTAGGGGGAAAAATCTGAAGTTGGGTATGAAGTTTGTAGTTCTGTGAATACTGTCTAGACTTAACAAAAGTGTGATGAAAACATTAAAAAAAGTCTTAAACAGTTTCAACACTCATGTGGGTCCCAACCGATAGCCTTTGGGCGGGCTTCAAAGGACATATCTGTTAAAAACTCTGAATATAGGAATACTTTTTCCAGCTACCATTTTCCTTGATGGCTACAGCAGTTTAGACTCTTTAAACTCAATCAAACTCTCCCACGATCTATGTCCTGCAGAAAATCCAGGCCACCAAACTTTGGGAGACTAAGTGCCAGATTTAATAAAAAAGCAGCACACCCACAATTGGAGCAAAACTCTTGCTGGGTGCCACACACTTTTGAAAACTCCCACTGTTCTCATAATCTGGCTATAAGTAGGGTATTTTTCTCAACCAAATAATAACTTCAAGTCATTGCCAGTACTGCTTCCTTATTAGTGAGCTATAGGTTTTCTGAAGGTAGCAGTGCTGGCCTTCTGTCCTTTGCCCATCTCTGGGGAAAGAAAACTCATCTACATCCTACTGTCCTTTACTAATCTAATTTTCTGACTCTTTGACATTCTCTCTTGGTGTAGAGCTGACCTCTTGAAAGCTGAGGTAACCATATCCAAATAGCTTTCAGGGTATCTAACTCTTACTTGTGCCCACAGTGTTTGGTATCCATCTCTTCTTGTGGCATCTACCTCCTAGAACTTAAACTGTTACCTATTTCTTATTCCAAGGTCAGAATTTCTCTCCTGTTGCCCTTCGAACTCCCCTTCTAATATCTGACTTGATCCAGATTGTTTTAAAATATTACTTGTAACTTTATAGAAATACAGGAAAACCTAAATCTCTAGGTGACTATTAGAGAGAGCTGTATTTAGTACACCTCTACCCCGATATAACGCAGTCCTCGGGAGACAAAAAATCTCACCGCATTATAGGTGAGACGGAATTATATCAAACTTACTTTGCCCCTCTGTTCCTTGTTTCATGACCGCCCCCTCCAGAGACCCCCTACCCAACCCCCCTGTCCTCTGACTGTTCCGACCTCTATCCACCCCTCCCTACCCCCTGACAGGCACTCACCAGCAGCGGCAGGAAGCGAGCAGCCCGGCCCCAGCCTGCTCCCAGCCATGGCGCTCGGCTTCCTGCTGTCGGTGAGTGTGGAGAGGTTGGGGAAGGGATGCCCCCCCCCCCACTCACCTGTGGTGGGAAGAGGAGTAATGCGGCCTCAGCCTGCTCCGCTTTCCTTGCCGCGGCCCCAGCCATGTTGCTGGAAGGCGGCTGGGGAAAGGTCCTGCACCCACCTGCAGTGGGAAGCGGAGCGCCACGGCTGGGAGCTGGTGGAGTGGAGCTGGCTGGAGCTGGGCTGTTCCGCTTCCCGCCGCCAGTGAGTGCAGGGAGGTTAGGAAAAGGACGCCTTCTGCACTCGCCAGCGGCGGGAAGCGGAGTGACATGGCCTCAGCCCACTCCACTCTGCCACCTCCCAGTCGCAGGGGTTCAGTTCCCACCGCAGGTGAGTGCAGGGAGGTTGGGGAAAGGATGCCCCTCGTACTCACCTGTGGCAGGAAGCGGAGCGCTGCTGCTGGGACCTGTCAGACTGGAGCGGGCTGGGGCCGGGCTGCTCTGCTTCCGCCGCTGCTGGTAAGTGCAGGGGTGATCCCTTCCCCCTCCCCAGAGCGAGCTGCTCCCGGCCCCCCGCTAATCCCCCGGGCCACTCTGGGACTGCGGGGCCCCCAAAAGTGCCCTCCCACAGCTCCTGCCCCCCAGACCATGGGGGGGAGCCCCTGACCACCCCCCGAGACCCTCTGCTACTTATCAAACCCCTCAACCCCAACCTGGCCCGACACCCTTAACACGCTGCTCAGAGTAGTGTGTCAGAGCTTTACCGTGTTGTATGCGAACCCACGTTCTATCAGGTCACGTTACATCGGGTTAGAGGTGTATTACATTTGTTTCAGACATTTATCCAAGTCCTACGTGAAAGAAAATTCTCTAAACCATTTGCTGCAAATTTGTCTTCTCTTAAAGCGTTTCCTTGTAACTAGAGTTCTTGTCTTATGTAGCCTGATGTGGGCAAGTGTACTCAGTCTACTAGATCTGCTAAGGCTACCTAGGATCTGAAAGTGACGCTGTCTTCTGGCTTGTTCACAGCCGGCAATAAAAGTTCTGCAATCAAAATTAAACAATTTTGGTACTGGATCCAGAAAAGAATGTATCTCTTCTAGCGTTGTGTTGACTCTGCTGTGCTAACAATGATGAAATATTAAAACAATTTTTTGAAACAGCTTATCTGACTGAATATACAGAGAGCAGATCTGCTGAGTAAGGTACCATATCTACATAATCATTCTTGGAAACCACAATTTTGTCTCTAGCTTTTGCCATTACAACACCCTCCAATCCCTGTATATCAATAGGTTTTCCTTTTGCAAACAGCATTTGTGTGAACTATGTAATCTGAAGCCATCCACTTGCCGCCTCCTCCATTTAGCATACCTGTAATGAGAAACTACTGTTTCCCGAATAGCCCTCAGCTTGTTTATTTGAACATGTTGTTGTGGTACACCATAGCTAGAATATGACACAGTAGAACCTCAAAGTTACGAACACCTTGGGAATGGGTGTTGTTCATAACTCTGAACAAAACATTATGGTTGTTCTTTCAAAAGTTTACAACTGAACGTTGACTTATACAGCTTTCCCTTTATTTTTTAGTAGTTTATGTTTAACACAGTACTGTACTGCTTGCTGGTGGGTTTGTTTTGTTTTGGGTTTGTTTTGTTTGATTTTTGTCTCTGCTGCTGCCTGATTGTGTGTTTCTGGTTCCGAATAAGGTGAGCAGTTGACTCGTCAATTTGTAACTCTGCGGTCCGTAACTCTGAGGTTCTACTGCATGTGTGTATATATACTTAATGGCATCAGTACATAGACATCTGACCAGCTCATATTTCTAATACAAATTTTTTGAATCTGATATCTGAGAAATGCATAGGTAGGTGCTGTATATGTTACAGATTACCACTGTAACTCTTAATTGTAGTAACATAGGTCATGCATCTGTGGTGGCTAAAGCCACAAACTTAGTTACTCACTCCTTACTTTTGTGGGAGGAATTGTGAAGGAGGGTTTACTGCATTAATAGCATCAGTTGTTTTAAAGACTTATTTCCAGCAGGGGGAGCCAAAATGCAGTGCTTATGTCAAGATCACTTGTATTACTGGGACAGTTCCACTTCATATGGTTATCTCGAATTTCATGTGCAAAATGCAATCTTATTCACCATTCTTTCTCCAGGAAAGAGTAAAGAAATACTTAATATTCTTTGTGCTGAGTATGTCAATTGGATGTTAGTCAAGATTCTTGATTCTTCTTTGTCGAACAAATATGGTGGGAAAAGACTAAGATTTTACCATGTTGCATATAAGAAACCATTAAAAGAAATTTTATTTAAATTATGGAATGTATGAAAGGAAAAAGGTTAAAAAAATTCTGTTTTTGTGCAACTGTCATTAGGCCCCATCCTGCATCATTATCAGGGCTTGCATCCTGAATTTTCTGCCACTTGAGCTACAGAAATAACTATATTAGCTGGTGGCAGAAGAATATTTTTAATTCGAATTGGATAATCAATTTTTGGGGGGGAAAAAAAATAAAATCAGATTTTTTTTATTTGAATTATTTCTGTTAATGTTTTATATTCTGATTTAATTTTAATATGCTTAGGCCTAAACTTATCTCTTAAAACATTTATATAAAAAATAAATACTGTTTTGTCTGTTTAATTAAATTATAGTCACCTTTCAAATGAAGTATGACACAAACCATGGACAAAAAGTTAATTATCTAGTAAAAAGGAATATATCTTTCACCATTTTCTAACATACTAAAAATGTACAATTAATAAAAATTTGAAAATATTAAGCTGTATCATTGCTTAAATAAATGTATATAGTTATAATGTATCCTCGGTAGCAAAAAGAGGTACCAAATCTAGCGTAACGACTCTAGTTAGTTGTAAATCAACATGTTTTAATGGTTCTCAACCAATGAATGTACCTTTCTTTAGAAAATAACTGATGCACAAATGGAAAAGCTGATTAAAATCAGTGAATTAAATTGAGACTTTCCACTTGATGATTTAAATTGTTTTAAATTCCCTTGATTGAGGTGGATCAACCCACCCTGCTGCAGCCCCCTTGAACCAGCCACTGGAGGATGATGTACAACACATTGAAACAGTGGGTTATCTATGCATGACTATCCCAGTTTTATACATGCAATAGAAAAGGACAAGGACACAGAGGCAGTGTAGCTAAGTGTATGGGATTTGGGTATGCCATATCAGAGCTGGGTTGTATTTGGAGCTTAACCTCTGTGGGATATAAGACTTTGCTTAATAGCTGTGAAGGGTACAGAATGAACATGTCAGCAGAGGTGTTTCTAGAATTCATTTTTCTCCTGGTTCTTACTGCTTTCATTTTCAAGGATTCTCTTCTGCCTCCAGAAAAGGAGTACGCTTGCCCCAAGTGGTGCTCACTGATGGGGAGGATGGGTCACTGAGGCCATGTGCAAGTCCCCATGTTTTGGACAAGAGACTAGCTTTGTGCATGCTTACTCTCTTCCTTCCATCCTGCTGTTATGTCGGTTTTGGCAGCAGCCAGGCTGAATTTATTCTCCTGGTGGTTCCCAGTGCAGTGTGTACTGCAGCTGCTAGGCCCTAGCCTTAGAACATTTGGGAGTTTTGGCATGCTGTCAACATCAATCAGCAATTGATTCAAAACGTAGCAGGGAAGTGATGACTGTCAGCAGTTTACAACTCTAACAAATCTGAATGGAATTCTATGGAACCAGCAAAAGGCACTTGGTTGATGACAGGGCTTTTCCCTAGCCAAAACTCAAACAGTTGATACTTACTATATGAATAGAATACATTGATGTGGAATAATACTTTAATTTAGGTTATTACACTATTTGCTTAGTAGACACCTTGTCCAGGGTGACTTACTTTGTACATACTGTATTACAGTTAAATGCAAGTACAAAAAATGTTTTCAAGTAAGATCAAAAGGTTGTGTTTGTCATGGTTGAGGTTTTATTATTCTTAAAACGTAAAAAATAAAACTTGATTTTTTTTATCGTTAAATCAGTTACCACCGCTGTCTTGATACAATATGGTGACAGGCTACAAATGCAGAACAGAGCACGTTTAAAATGTACAGTATGTATACTAATGTACTACTGTAGGAATAATAAACATACATTGCATTGTTACAACTATAGATTGTTAGCATGTACTGTCGTTGTTTTACTTTATCAAAAAAGCAGGCTACCTTTGGTCAGATGACACTCTCCATCACAGCAACAGCTTCACAGAAGCAACATAGCAAAAGGGCACCAATATGTTGCTACTAACGAGTGTCTACTGTAGTAGCATGTAGGGCATTGTGCTCTGGATGGCCTGCAAAAGATGAGAAGGAGCACAGGACAACCCGGGTATACAGACGTGGTCAGGTGATCCTGTTTACTCAGAAAAACAGCTTTTAGCCTGATTACAGGGGGATAACTATGGGCTACCTTAAACTGCCAGTAATGGCAAGGGAGCTGAGAATCGAGATTGTGGAGGCCCAGGTGAAAGGTTTGTGAAAGTGTCAAATGTATGTATTAATTCCTAAATGAGTCCCAAATGAGAGGAACGTGAAACCTAATTGCACAGTTGGTTTCTGCTTCCTTCTAATGAAATAAAGATTTAGATTAGTGCTGTCGATTAATCACAGTTAACTCACACGATTGACTTAGAAAAATTAATCACGATTAATCGCAGTTTTAATTGCACTGTTGAACAGTAGAATACCAGTTGAAATTTATTAAATATTTGTGGATGGTTTTTCTACATTTTGAACTATTTTGATTTCAGTTACAACACAATATGTGTACAGTGCTCATTTTATATTAATTTTTGTTACAAATATTTGCTCTGTAAAAATGATTAACAAAAGAAATAGTATTTTTCAATTCACCTCAGACAAGTACTGTAGTGCAATCTCTTTATTGTGAAACTCAGACAAGTACTGTATTGCAATCTCTTTATTGTGAAAGTGCAACTTACAGATGTAGATTTTGTTTGTTTTGTTTTAGAGTTCAGTTATATAACAATGTAAAAGTTTAGAGCCTACAGGTCCTCTCAATCCTGCTTCTTGTTCAGCAATGCTAAGACAAACAAGTTTCCTTACATTTGCGGGAGATACTGCTGCCTGTTTGTTATTTTCAGTGTCACCTGAAAGTGAGAACAGGCATTCGCATGGCGCTTTTGTAGCTGGAGTTGCAAGGTATTCATGTGCCAGATATGCTAAACATTCATATGCCCCTTCATCCTTCGGCCACCATTCCAGAGGACATGCTTTCCATAATGATGATGCTCATTTAAAAAAAATAATGCATTAATTAAAGTAGCGACTGAACTTCTTGGGAGATAATTGTATGTCTCCTGCTCTGTTTTAGCTGCATTCTGACATAAATTTTATGTTGTAACAGTCTCGGTTGATGACCCAGCACATATTGTTTGATTTACGAACATTGTCACTGCAGATTTGACAAAATCTGAGACGGACGAGGTGTGGAGCATGCTTTCAGAAGTCTTAAAAGAGCAACACTCAGATGCGGAAACTACAGAACCCAAACTACCGAAAAAGAAAATCAACCTTCTGCTGATGGAATCTGACTCAGATGACGAAAATGAAAATGCATCGGTCCGCTCTGCTTTGGATCATTGAGCAGAACCTGCCATCAGCATGGATGCATTTCCTCTGGAATGGTGGTTGAAGCATGAAGGGACATATGAATCTTTAGCACATCTGGCACATAAATATCTTGAGACGCTGATTACAAAAGGCCATGCGAAAGCCTTTTCTCACTTTCAGGTGACATGGTAAACAAGAAAGGGGCAGCGTTATCTCCTGCAAACTTGTTTGTGTGAGTGATTGCCTGAAGTAGGACTGAGTGGAATTGTAGGCTCTGAAGTTTTACATTTTTATTTTTGAATGCAGTTATTTTTTGTATATGATTCAACATTTGTAAGTTCAGCTTTTGCACTACAGTACTTATATTAGGTGAATTGAAAATACTGTTTCTTTTGGTTTTTACAGTGCAAATATTTGTAATAAATAAATATGAAGTGAGCAATGTACACTTTTGTATTCTGTTGTAATTGAAATCAATATATTTGAAAATGTAGAAAACATCAAAAAATATTTAAATAAATGGTATTCTATTAATTAACAGTGTGATTAATTGCAGTTAATTTTTTAATTGTTTGACAGTCCTAATTTAGATTATAAACTTTCTGGTAATGTGTGACTTTTTTTATGGTACTGGAAGATGCAGCTTTTGGCTGTCGTCTTTTTCAGTGAGGTGTACTGAGTTGATTGGTCAGAACTTGTTAGGAAGGAGCTCATTCCTGTGGGAGCTCAGGCTAATCAGAAGCCTGCTCCAGCTGTAATGAGCTTTCCAGTTTAGGGGTTTAGCATCACTCAGAAATATATGTTAGTCGGGAATGTGGCATAGCCTAGAAGCTCACTCTGGTTGGAAGTTTGGTGTAGCATGGAAGTTAGCTTCAGCCTGGGAGTTCAGCTTAGCTCAGAAATGTGTTCTAGCTATAGTGCTTACTCCCGTCCAGAGGGCCTATCCCTCTTTGAGAAACTTAATGTAGGTTAGTTCAGCCTAGACTAGGACCTAGAGCTTCTAGATTTCAGTTAGGAGTTCCAGGTGAAGCCTTTTTGCCTTAAAAAAGGACCTTTAAAGGGGGTTTTACTTCTAAGGATGTTGTTAACTGAATTTTTAGCCGAACTTTAAACTCAACTTGATGGTATCTGTCTGTAACATAACTTTTGGATGGCCATCTAATCTATTTCCAAGTGTAGGGAATGTTACAGATATCAATAGGAAAAACCCTATTGATTTTTGTGAAAAATGCATAAATCGAATGGAAAAAATAGTACTCTTGGCATCCCTGGCATCTGGTTAGAAGACCATTAGCTTCAATCAGGTTTCTTATTGTCTGTAGAATAAAGGTGGTATCCACTAATAAGTGCCAGCATAACACTCCATCTTGGCTCTGCCCATTGTCCCAATAGAGTTTAAAATATTGACACCCTGATTGAAACTTCTCTCAGACGTAGAGGGGAGGGGCAAATCAGGCGGAAGGGCCTTGGGGGTGGGAGAACACAGAGCCCCTGGAATGGAGGTGAGGGGGTTTGTAGAGAATCCCTGAAAGAGAGGGAGGTGGGAGGGTGGCACACAGAGTTTGGGGGAAGTCCCTGCTGTTTGGGGTGACCTTGGCCTACAGAACTGTGCATATTTCTAGTATAGGTTAAACATTTCTTGAAATTCCACTTTCTCTGTTTTTAAACTCCTGATTTATTCTCTTTCCCTCCCTTCACTGCACTTGAATCTGACCCATAAATCTCATGCTGTGACTATGGACAGTAATCTGTCATTAGCTGCTGCATTTATTAACCAAGGAATAACCATGGTAGGGGACCTAAATGATAGCTATTCATATTGCTAATGGGCTACAAATTGGTTTAGTTGTACTGTAATCAGGACTTAAAGTTAACCTGTCAAGAAGCTTCTCCTGTGCTCTTAACTTATGAATAGGTGTTGAAACAAACATAAATTGATCTTTAATATATTGCAGTCCTACTGTAACAAAACTTGAGATACAAATACTTGTATCTCAAGTATCTAACTTTTAAGCAAAATAGGAAACTAGTTAATTAAACATTATCTAAATATTAATATTTATTCTAATGATAAAGTAAGATTCATAACATCCTCTGTTGCAAACACAAAATTAGAACTTAACTGCAGAAGTTGATATGAGAGTGCACAAACATAAATTTTATCAGCTATAAATGTGGCATCAGAAAATAACTGGCAAGTAAGTTTATTTCCAGTAGGGTCCTACATGGATCTGTTTTTGACTCGTTGCTCTTTAACATTTTTATCAGTGACCTGTAAGAAAACATAAAATCGTCCTGGATAACATTTGTATGTGACACACACATTGGGGGAGTGGTAAATTAACGAAGGACGGGTCATGGGTTCAGTGTGATCTGATTCATTTGGCAAACTGGATGCAAGCAAACTATGTATTTTAATATGGCTAAATGTAAAGGTATACATCTAGGAACAGAATGTAAGCTATACACAGAGGATGGAGGACTCTGTTTTTGGAAGCTGTAACTCTGAAAAAGATTTGGGGGTAGTTGTGGCTAATGAGGTGAACATGAGCTCCCAATGTGATGCTGATGCAATCATGGGATGCATAAACGGGAATCTAGAGGAGGAGTAAAGAGGTTATTTTACCTCTGAATTTGACACTGGTGTGACCGCTTCTGGAATACTGTGTGCAGTTCTGATGCCCCTGGTTCAAGAATGATATTGATAAATTGGAGAAGGATCAGAGAAGAGTCATGAGAATGATTGAAGAATTAGTAAATATGCCTTTATAGTGCTGGGCTGAAGGAAGTCAGTCTATTTAGCTTAACAAAGATGGTTTAAGGGTGACTTGCTTACAGTCCTCAAGTATCTACATTGGGAACAAATGTCTAATAATGGGCTCCTTAGTCTAGCAGAGAAAAATATAACATGATCCAGTGGCTGGAAGTTGAAGCTAGACAAATTCAGACTAGAAATATGGTGTACATTTTTGACAGTGAGGATAATTACATATTGGAACAATTTACTAAGGGTTGTGGTGGAGTCTCCATCACTGACCATATTTATACAGTAAGTCCTCGCTTAACGTTGTAGTTATTTTCTTGAAAAATGCTACTTTAAGCGAAATGATGTTAAGTGAATCCAGTTTACCCATAAGAATTAATGTGTGTGTGTGTGTGGGGGGGAAATTAGGTTCCAGGGAAAGCCTGACAAAAGACTATATTTTTATATATAATATACACAGTGTAAGTTTTAAACAAACAATTTAATACTGTACACAGCAATGATGATTGCGAAACTTGGTTGAGGTGGTGAAGTCACAGGGTGGGATATTTCCCAGGGAATGCCTTACTGCTAAATGATGAACTAGCACTTGGCTGAGCCCTCAAGGGTTAACACATTGTTAATGTAGCCTCACACTCTACAAGGCATAATGAATGGAGGGAGGGGAGACAGCATGGCAGAGAGAGACCGAGACACACATCTTGTGTGTGTGAGAGAGATGCTCATTGCCCCTTTAAGTATGCTGACCCCACTCTAAGTATATTGCCTTTTAAAGTAGATCAGCCAGTTGAGACAGCAGCTGCTGCCAGCAAGCTCCATCCATCTTGAGCCCTGTCATGTGTCTCCCTGTCTCCTCCCCCACCACACACACACACTCTGTGGAGATGGGGTAAAGGAGCAGGGGGCAGGGAGGGGGACACCCTGACACTATCCCTCCCCCCCCACCCCCGGACAGCAAGCAGGAGGCTCCTGGGAGCAGCTCCAAGGCAGAGGGCAAGAGCAGCACACAGCAGTGAGAGGAGGGACAGCTGAACTGCCTGGCAATTGATAGCCTGCTGGGTGGAAATTTAGGGGAGCTGATAGGGGAGCTGCCGATCCACCCTGATTCCAAGACCCCACCAGCTAGCTCCAAAGGGCTGCTCTTTCTGCAAGCAATGGACAAAGCAGGTGGCTGCCAAACAACATTATAAGAGAACATTGTGCAGCTTTAAACGAGCATGTTCTCTAATTGATCAGCAACGTAACAACATTAACCGGGATGACTTTAAGTGAGGAGTTACTGTATCAAGATTGGGTGCTTATCTAAAAGATAGGATTTAGGAATTATTTGGGGGAAGGTCTGGCTGTGTTATGCAGGAGGTTAGACTATATGATCACAGTGATCCCTTTTGGCCTTGTAATCTATGAAAATAAATTGTGAAATGTCTTCACCTTTGTGCAAATAGTGAGAATCCAGAATGACATTGTGTTTGTCAGAAACCAAGACTCTTGTCTGTAATATGTCCGTCAGCGGCATTAATTTTAAAAATGCTCGTTTTAAACACATTTAAATCCTATTTATATAAATAGTGATGTGGTGCTCACAACAGTGTTTATCAGATCAAGCTCTCAAGAAATTTTCCCAAGTTCATAGGTTTCTATTTTTAGAAAGTGGGGTTGTATGGTGATAATGTAGTGTGCATGCGTCCCTCCTTTCTGTTCCTGCCTGCTGCTTTAGCTAATGAGTTACTCCAACTGAAGGAGACTAAGTCGAGGTCTAACCCTGTTATCACTACTCTCGCTCAGATGTTTGAAGCTGCTGTTATTGAAATGATTTAAAGATTAAGAAGGCTGCATCTTATATGTTAGGAATTGTTTTGTAAATCACCTTTCAGGGATAATTGTCATATAATAAGACTCTGGTTCAGGGCCATTTGCAGCAGAGGTACATGTAATAAGAACTAGCAAAAACATTGCAAACAAATACCGGTATCAGTGGAGCATCAAAAACAGTAAAGCTTGATTTGCATTTTCCTGAAGCATGGGGAGAGTACAGTGATCGGCAGGAAAGACCTTCAGAAGGAATCCATGATGTCGATGCTGGAAAGGGAAAGCGCTTCGGTTTAAAAAATAATTAGGAGAAAGTGTATGTACCTAATTTAAAAGGTATTCTACTCTTGAGTGTAAACATAACAATTGTTAGAAGTAAAGCTTTATCTCAAATTAATGGCCTAGTGTACAAGTATCTAATTGGGTTATTCTATGCAATGGAACTAAATAGGCAAAAGTACAATACTTAGATTGTACCAATAGTAGTGGTGATTAGCCATACATTAGGCACTTATTCTGTTACGGGCTGAATCAGATCTCAAGAATAAGAACAAAAGTTAAACTCTAAAGGCCAACAACAAAAAATTGATAATATGGATCTAAATCTGCCGGACTGTCGAGGCAAACAAATAGGCCGCAGGCTAACGTGAGTTAATGGAATGGTGTTATACAATATCAGTTGTATAGTGGCATAGTCATGCATAACACTAGAAAATTAGACTGACCCACTTATGTCATTCAGAGGTGTGAAAAATCCACACCCCTGAGCGACATAGTTAAGCTAACCTAAATCTGCATATAGATAGTGGTAGGAATTCTTCTGTCAACCTAGCTACCACCTCTCGGGGAGGTGGATTTACTACATTGATGGGAAGGCTTTTTCTTCTGTGCCCCTACAACATTTTATGTGTAGACTTAGCCTCAGTAAATTAAAGCACAAACCAACATTGACAGACTGTGGCAGGGAATCTGAAATATAAAGAAAGATGAAGACATGAAGGGTTCAGTTAAATAGGTTTCTTATCTCACCCACCCTCCAGTTCCCATTCTTATCAGAGGTGTCTGCAACCATCAAGGTGAAATGCTTAGTGCACAGACAAAGGTTTAGCAATAAGGATGGAGAGCCATTATTTGTAGTGTGAGAGGAAGGGCCACTGTCTTTTCACAGGCTGTGCAAAGGGGTGTAATGGAAAAGGGAAGGATGTAAAATGATGTAATCAAGTTCTGCACAGCTGAAGAAGCAGGGAGTTGAATGACAGGTTTAGTCTGTTCTAATATCACTAGAGGGAAAATTTTTTGCTCACTTTACCCAATCCAATATTATGAAAGCTTAGAAGGTAAGGAGCACTACAAATTTATTAATTGACATATGAGCCATTCTTTTGAGGTGGTGTGACTTGCTGCACCTGGCAGCATAGAAGCCTTTTTATCTCTCCATGGCTTACATGGAGCTCTACATACCTTGCAATTATCTTAAAACTAATCACAAAACTATAGATTAGTGAGTTTTAATGTCTGAAAACTGACAAGTGTGATGATTCTGTTTTTAGTGACACTTCTCTTATCTGCTTTCCAAATCTTACTTAGAACTATTGTAGACTTTTACTGAAGGCTAGTCATATTGGCATAGATCATGGACATTCCCGGACATCCCCCGGTTCCTCCATTTCCCCCATAACTTTTTTTAATTTGACACTTCCCCCATGAATTTCACCATTGTTTTTTCACACTCAGGTTAGACTCAAGTACAGACTTCTCTTCGTGAATGACAGGTTAAGCAGCTGGAAGGGTGACTGACTATTCTTAGTCCTGTAACTGAGACACTCTTAGCTATTAAAGAGAATCTGTTGATATGTTGTAAAACACTTAGTGATTTAGTTCTGATTTGTAACCTCCTCAGACTCTTTGGTAATCCTAATTTAGAGGCATGGAAGATGTAAAATACACGTAGATGTTGGGGAGGAAAAGACTTTCTAAGAGCAGAAGGTAAAGATTGCCATAAAACTTGGTTGGAAAGGTTTATAGAATATACCAGTGGTCAATATTTTGTGGAAGGAGGAAGTAGGGGACCTTCATTCAGACCCCTCAGGTATTTGGACATGGGTCTGGGAAACATCCTCAGTGTGTAGTTTCTAAATTTGGAGCAGAACAAATGAACAGTGCATTCAAGTTCAAAAGGATTTGAATCATGTAAGTAATTGGGCCAGCAGAGAGCAAATGTAGTTTTATGTTAAAGGGGGAAAACAGTTTGGGACTACAGAATCCAGCTAAATGTTTCATTTAGCACAGGATCCAGCATGTTGATCAGGGGAAAAAAAAAATTGTTACTTTGCATGCATATATTGCTTAATACCTAGCTGTTACATATACCATCCAGTCAGTGCATATTGTAAAATAATTTTTTAAAAAGCATATCTAATACTAGTTTTATGTTGGAGGGATACAATACAAAATGTGGTGCTACTGTTTAAGATTTATGTGGAATATTAGTTTGTACTACTCTTGGGCACCACACACAACACCAGGCTTCTAGAATCAAAGTTTAGTTCTCCTCCTCCCTTTTCAGAAAACAGAATTCAGTTGTGACAGATGTACCAGAATTCATTACTAGGGCCTGCAATGCTTAAAAAGAGGTGATGATTCACCTAAGTGCTTCAGAGACTTCTAGTTCTTTTGTGGCGTGCTCCTTTCTCTTTTCCGTCTCTTCAAAACTGAAGAGTGGTTTCTGTGTAAGGTGGTGCAGAAGCAGGAACTGCAAGGCCACCGGCATTGTTCAGTTGGTTCTGATCAGGAGTGACACCAGCTAAGTTAAAAAATACCCTTGTTTGATTACTAAGACTAATGTTACTTACTAAATAACATTTCTAAATTGTTTCATTCTTCTTTGAGTGCTTGCTCATCGATTCCAATTAGTTGTGCGCACGCTGCATGCACGATCATCGGATAATTTTTACCCTAGCAACACCTGGTGGGTTGGCTGTGGAGCCCCCTGGAGTGGCGCCTTAATGGCGTTGAATATATACCCCTGTCGACCCAGCGCCCCCTAAATTCCCTCTTACCACCCATGACGGTTGTTGGAACTGTGGAGCGCGGCATAGCTCTCCTCCACTCTCCCTAGCTTTTGCTTCCTGGTTTTAGATAGTTGTTCTAGTTGTTATAGTTAGTATAGTGTAAATAGTGTTATAGTTATAAAGTTAGGCTTGTAGTTAAGTTGAGCAGGTTGGAAGGAGTTCTCCCCCTTCCTCCATGCCTGCCGCCAGGGCTCATGCCCAAGGCGCCGGGTTTTAAGCCGTGTTCAACCTACTCAAAGCCTATGCCAACGGGAGACCCCCCCCAACGACTCTTGCCTGAAGTGTCTCAGGGAGTTCCACCAGGCCAAGAAGTGTAAGATCTGTAAGGCATTCAGACCTAGAACCAAAAAGGAGCGGGACTTTAGGTTCAAGCAGCTCCTTATGGAGACGGCCCTTAGCCCGGATCCCCTATCGGCACGCCAAGTTCCGGCACCAAGCGCGTCAGTGCACAGTGCCCTGGCGGCGGCTTTAGGTTCAGCACCGCGAGGAGACCCGGATAGAGGCCCGTGGCACTGGACCTCTGCAGCACCGCATCCAGTGCAAGTGACTCGGCGCCATTCCCTGTCTCCAGGACAGAAGAGATTGCGCAAGCCGGAGGTGACTGTTCTGCAGCAACAGGCACCGGCACTCCTTTGCTAACCTCTGAGTCGCGTCCAGCACCAGAGCAACCAAGGGTACAAGCGCCAATATTGGCACCATTGATTCCGGCACTGAGGGAGGAGCCATTGAGTCCGGTGCACACTGGCTTCCCGATCCGGACCGTGGTTGAGTCCCGGCTTCCGTTGCCACGGGAGACATTCACAACACCTAGAGACCTCATTGCCTTCACAGAGCCGGCACTGGCACAGGCTTCGGCACCGCCTCCAACTTCTGTTATATAGTCTAGGGGAAAGCCTACCCTAACACGTCCGCCATCTCCTAGCGTGGAGACGTGGCACCAGTCCCGCTCCAGGCGCTGTTTGCAGTCCCAACGCTGTTCCCTCTCACGGCGCCAGTCGTACTCACAGCGCTGGTCCACATCTCGGCACAACTCTGGGCCGCAGTACCGTTCGGACTCCCAATGTTGCTCCCGGCACCGATCACAGCGCCAGTCACCTTCCCGGAGTCGATTCAGGCACCGCTCCTGCAGACATTCGTCGTCGCGAACCGGGTCTGGATCCCAATACCGGGTCAGTCATTGATGTCGATCCCGGTACTGCACCCGACGCCTCACTGGCACCGCTCTCCAGCGACCGGTACCAGTCTTCACCGCACCTCGGAGAGTCGACACACATGCGCTCTGCGCCGTCTTGGCCCTCGCGCTCCGCCTCACAGTCATCACAGCCTGAGGGTGCCTCGTGCTCAGCCTACCCTGCTTCAAGCTAGGGCAAAGGTAATGTGGGTAAATGGCATGACGAAGGCCAAGACCTTAATCAAGATCCTGCATAATGGTCCTTTGCACCGTAGGCATACCACCAAGCTCAAGGAGTTCCGTCAGGGGCCTCCCGCTCAGCCCATTCAGAACCCCGGGTACCAGAAGCCACCATAAGTCGTCCCCCTCTGGGGGGGGTAGGGAAGCAGCTGCACCTACCCCAACGCAGGCAGGCCCTGGTGTAGTGGATCCTGGGCAACAGAACTCCTTGCTACACGATCCGCCACAGGATCCCCTGGACCCTGTGGCATCTTCGTCATCTTCTCCAGACGAGGCAGTGGCGGGGACAACAGCCTTGAGTCCTCCCGCAATAGACCTTCGTGCCCACCAAGACCTTTTACGTAGGGTGATATGTAATATGGACCTCCAAGCAGAGGAGGTAGTGGAATTGGAGGACCCGGTGGTAGACATCCTTTTGGCGGAGGCCTCGTCCCGAGTAGCGTTGCCCATCATCCGCACCATCCAGACCAGCGCCAAGACAGTATGGCAGACCCCTGCCTCTATCCCACTGATGGCTAGAGGAGTGGAGAGGAAATACTTTGTCCCCTCCAAGGAGTATGAGTACCTTTATACTCACCCTCAGCCATGTTCACTAGTGGTATCCTTGGTGAACGCAGGGGAACAGCATGGTCAACAGGCCCCAGCACCCAAATCAAAAGACGCCAGGCGTCTAGATCTGTTTGGGCGCAAAATTTATTCAGCGGGAGGTCTTCAGCTCAGGTTCGCAAACCGACAAGGGCTCCTGAGCCAATATTGCTATAACTTGTGGAACTCCATGGGGAAAATTCAGGACTTAATTCCACGGGAGTCCAGGGACGAGTTTGGAGGCCTTAGTGGAGGAGGGCAAAAAGGTGGCCTCCTTAGATGCAGCAGACTCTGCGGCTAGGACCCTGGCATCGGGCATAACCATGTGACACATCTCCTGGTTGCAGGTATCTGGCCTGCCACCAAAGCTGCAACAGACTCTGCAGGACTTGCCATTTGATGGGCAAGGCCTGTTCTCAGACAAGACAGACTCTAGATTACAGAGCCTGAAAGATTCTAGGGCTATCGTGCACTCCCTGGGTGTGCACACCCAGTGACCCAGCGCAAGCCTTTTAAGCTGCAGCCTCAAAGGTTTTACCCTCCCCCTTGTCCAAGGCAGGACTTCTATAGAAGACGTGGACGAGGTGATAGAAGGAAATCCACCGGCCACCAACCTGGTGAAAACCAAGGCCCTCCCTAAGCAAAACTTTTGAAGGTGCGCCCAAGGATGGTGTATCAGTCACCATCCAGGATCCTTCCCCTCCATTTCGAGATTGTCTCTCCCATTTCCACCATGCATGGTCCCGTATAACTTCAGACCGGTGGGTTCTTCTCACGGTGGAAAAGGGATAGTCTCTCCAGTTTTCTTTCTCCCCATCCTCCTTCCCTGTTCCTCTTATAGAGGATGTCCTAACGCTCCTGTCCATGGGAGCAATCGAGAGGGTTCCAAGGGAGCTAAGATGCTTTCCTACATCCATGGAAAGACCAGCTGTTCTACGCCTTCCCTCCATTCCCGCTGGTCCACAGGGTCCTACTCAAGCTGCACAGGGACAAGGCACGAATGATTCTGGTCACCCCAGCATGGCCAGGTAGCACTGGTACACCACACTCCTGGAATTGTTGGTAGAGCCTCATCACACTCTCACTGTGGCCGAACCTCATCTCGCAGGACCACAGATGACTGTCACCCCGACCTGCAATCACTCCACCTTACAGCGTGGATGCTGCATGGCTAACTCAGTCGATGCAGCAGGTTCTCTTAGGCAACAGGAAACCCTCCATTCAAGCCACATACCTGGCTAAATGGAGGCGTTTCTCCTGTTGGGGCAAGCAGCGTGACACGCCCCCGTTGCAGGCGTCGATACCTCTCATCCTAGACTATCTCCTATCCCTAAAGCAGCAGGGCCTGGCGATAATATCTGTCAGGGTGCACCTGGCAGCCATCTTGGCTTTCCATCCAGGAGAACGTGCTTCCTCTGTCTTTTCCAACCCGATGGTCGTTAGATTTCTGAAGGATTTAGATCGCCTCTACCCACAAGTGCGACAACCAGTTCCAGTGTGGGACCTTAACCTGGTCCTTTCCAGGCTCACGGGGCCCTCATTCGAGCCAATGGCCACCTGCTCACTCCTTTACCTATCTTGGAAGACAGCCTTCCTTGTAGCCATCATTTCAGCGAGACGCATATCTGAAATCAGAGCTCTCATGTCGGAGCCGCCGTATACAGTTTTTCATAAAGACAAGGTGCAGCTTCGCCCCCGCCATGCCTTTCTCCCCAAGGTGGTATCAGCTTTTCATGTGAATCAGGACATTTTCCTCCCCATCTTTCATCCAAAGCCGCACGCTACACGGCAGGATCAACGTATGCACTCTCTGGACGTTTGTAGGGCCCTCGCATTCTATGTTAAGTGTACAAAGCCGTTTAGGAAAATGATCCAGTTCTTCATTGCAGTGGCCAACCGGGATGAAAGACCTACTGGTCTCCTCACAACACATCTCCTCTGGGATCACGGCCTATATCCATGCTTGCTACGACTTGGCTGGTGTCCCGACTACACGCCTTACCGCCCACTCCATAAGGGCTCAAGCCTCATTGGCCACTTTCCTGGCCCAGGTTCCGATTCACGAGATCTTAGAGCTGCGGTTTGGTCATCAGTACATACCTTTGCCGCTCACTACGCGTTAGTTCAGCAGTCTAGAGACGATGCCGGATTTGGTTCAGCGGTTCTGCAGTCAGCAATGTCTCACTCTGACCCCACCACCTAGGTAAGGCTTGGGAGTCACCTAACTGGAATTGATATGAGCAAGCACTCGAAGAAGGAAAGATGGTTACTCACCTTTGTAACTGTGTTGTTCTTCTAGATGTGTTGCTCATATCCATTCCAAACCCGCCCTTCTTCCCCTCTGTCGGAGTAGCCGGCAAGAAGGAACTGAGGGGGCGCTGGGTCGGCAGGGGTATATATCCAGCGCCTTTAAGGCAACACTCCAGGGGGCTCCACAGCCGACCCACCGGGTGTTGCTAGGGTAAAAATTCTCTGATGATCGTGCACGCAGCACGTGCACACCTAATTGGAATCGATATGAGCAAAACATCTTGAACAGTAGTTACAAAGGTGAGTAACTGTTTTAAGTTTTCTGAGTATTGACTTGGTTGGAGGAGGTGATGTAATAAGCTGTTGAGGCAATGTGTTTCTGCACGTACGAACAGCAGTTGAGATCAGAGTATACCGTGGAGGAGGAAGCATTGTTTTGCTTTGGGCTGATCTTCTTAGACCTGAGAGTATGTTAAAACACATTTGTTGAAATCCGTCCTTGCCTCTTTTGGGGGCGTTCTCATCACTTACCACTAAAGTTCCATGTTTTGTTTCACTTTTCCAGGTTGTTGGTAAACAAAGTAAATCTCTATGTAAACTCATGTAGGAAAGGGGAATGATGTACAACCCTCCCAAAGAAAATGCAGGGATAAATGAATGTGTCATGCATTTTAAAACCCAACATACAGCTTTGAATACGCTGGACTTCAAAGCAGAAACCTAGGCATTGAACAAATGACTGTGAGTTTACTTCCTGTTTTAAAAACCATCTTAAATTATTGCTTATTGCAGCTGATTTGATGAATGGGTGAAATAGAAGTTCAAATATCTGATCAGCATGATGGTGTTTAAGCAGCTTGTTGCTAGGAGCTCTGGGACTAGCATTTTACAAAGGACTCTTTGTTCTTAGGTCTGCAGGGATCCCCAGGTTATAGTGGCTTTAGGTAAAAGTATGTATTCTGATCAGACAAAACAGGGAATTTTTAATAATTAATAAGACACAATTTAATGTACTATAGCATCGCACTAACTGTATACTTGTAAGTGAACAGTATAATTCTGTTTTGAGGTAAAGTTTGTCTTAAATATAAATACAGTTTTCCTAAATGCTACAGAAGTCAGTATCTGTTTTCATTATCCCATTGGCTATTGAGTTACAAAGTTGCAAAGCAAAAATACAAGTTTAACAACTATGAGAAGGCATCTGAATATGACTGTTTCAAAGTTAAAGGGCTTAGA